>NC_064639.1:1063451536-1065983203 GCF_023864345.2 Schistocerca serialis cubense
ACCTGTCTATACGAAAACGTAGTACCTAAATATGTGAACATTAAGACTAACTGTAAATCTATCTCAGCACAACTTGCTAAAACTAGAGGAGAGAAGTTCTGGCTAAGATGTGAAGTAAAACAGTTATATAAAAAGAAAGAAGACCTCAAGCGATTACCTTACAGCATCTATCTGGAATTAATGTTATTAGCACATCCAGCACAGATCCCATTACTCGATTATATCCTTGGAAACATAATAAAAAACACATATAATAAAATAAACAGCACTCATCAAAAGAAGCTTGACAATCTGAGAAAGGGAAACAAGCTGCCTATCGATAAATACGTAAATAAGAATAGTAACCCCCACAAATTTTTCCAAAGAGTTGTAAATTCAACTATACACTGCCCCCCTCCTCCCCCCTAAAAGCCACACCATCCGCTACAGTAAAAAACAAAGGACAAAGAGTTCTAGATTAATCTAGTTTAAGACTGTTTCTTTTTAAGTAACATTTCTCTGCATGTATGTATGTATGTATAAACGCCTGAAGATGAACAGAACATGTTCGAAACGCGTTGTATTATGTTAGATTAAACATAAAATAAAAAAAGTGACTGGTAGCAGAAATTAGAAATAAATAATGCTTCTTTCTGCTGTGCAGAATGAAATTCTGCGCATTCAGACTCTTCTGGAGACTGATGGGTGCCATATTGAGCCCCTATTTTAGCAGTAATGGTACCGGTATGTAAAGGTATGATGTACCACAGCAGCACATTAAAAGTGTTTCAATTGATTTGATTCTGTATTATTTCTCTTCCCCGTGTCCTTGACATTAATGCTATCAAGTTTGGTCCTTGTACAACAGTTAGTTTCCGTGTTATGTGTTTAATGTCCACCCCTAGTAGCTGAGTGGTCAGCGCGACGGATGTCATACCTAACCGCCCGGGTTCGATTCCCGGCTGGGTCAGAGATTTTCTCCGGTCAGGGACTGGGTGTTGTGTCGTCCTTATCATCATCATTTCATCCCCATCGACACGCAAGACTCCGAAGTGGCGTCAATTCGAAAGACTTGCACCAGGTGAACAGTCTACCCGACGGGAGGCCCTAGCCGCACGGCATTTCCATTTCAACATCTTAAATAGGGAAAGTTTAATTATAACCACCCGGTATTTTCTTCGCTGCCCTGCCCTCCCCTTCGTTGTCTGCGTTGCGATGTTCGCCTGGCCTTAGCGCTCTGTTTCAGTGGGCACACAAGCAAACCGCCATTCGCCACCTGACTCCGTGGCTAGGTTCACACGCTGCCTCAGGCTCGGACGTGACGGTCTGCTCGCGGCCGCGGTGTGCTGACCGTTTTAGAGGCCACGTCACGGCCGTCCCACATCACGGCGCAAGCCTCCGTCTGCAGGCGAGAAACACCATGTCACACCTGGTATTACTATCGCGGACACGTCACTCTACAATTACTTAACGTTCATGGAAAGTCGACATACCCTCCCAGTTCTCTCGCTACATCGAAATAAAAATTTAACCACCTGAGGACAGTGGTATATTCGCACTGGAGGTAATGCGTAACGTCACGTCAGGTAATGGTGCAGTTAGCGGAGGGCTACGCCACCGCAACGTTTTGTTTGGATTCCAAACTGATGAAACTACGCCTTCACATGATTACTTAGTTCAGTACATATCGCTTCAACACTACTGGCCATTAAAATTGCTATACCACGAAGATGACATGCTATAGACGCGAAATTTTACCGACAGGAAGAAGATGCTGTGATATGCAAATGATTAGCTTTTCAGA
Source organism: Schistocerca serialis cubense (assembly GCF_023864345.2). NCBI lineage: Eukaryota > Metazoa > Arthropoda > Insecta > Orthoptera > Acrididae > Schistocerca > Schistocerca serialis. Next base: position 1,063,453,320 of record NC_064639.1, read on the forward strand.
GCATTCGCACAAGGTTGGCTCCGGTGGCGACACCTACAACATACTGACATGAGGAAAGTTTCCAACCGATTTGTCATACACAAACAGCAGTTGACCGGCGTTCCTGGTGAAACGTTGTGATGCCTCGTGCAAGGAGGAGAAATGCGTACCATGACGTTTCCGACTTACAGCCTATCGCGACTGCGGTTTATCGTACCGCGACATTGCTGCTCGCGTTGGTCGAGATCCTATAACTGTTAGCAGAATATGGAATCAGGGGTTTCAGGAGGGTAATACGGAACACCGTGCTGGATCCCAACGGCCTCGTATCACTAGCAGACGAGATGACAGGCATCTTATCCGCATGGCTGTAACGGATCATGCAGCCACGTCTCGATCCATGACTCAAGAGATGGGGACGTTTGCAAGACAACAACCATCTGCACGAACAGTTCGACGACGTTTGCAGCAGCAGCAGCTCGGAGACCATGGCTGCGGTTACCCTTGACGGTGCATCACAGACAGGAAGACAGGAGCGCCTGCGATGGTGTACTCAACGACGAACCTGTGTGCACGAACGGAAAAACGTCATTTTCTCGTATGAATCCAGGCTCTGTTTACAGCATCATGATGGTCGCATCCGTGTTTGGCGACATCGCGGTGAACGCACATTGGAAGCGTGAATTCGTCATCGCCATACTGGCGTATCATCCGGCGTGATGGTATGGGGTACCATTGGTTACGCGTCTCGGTCATCTATTATTCGCATTGACGGCACTTTGAACAGTGGACGTTACATTTCAGATGTGTTACGACGCGTGGCTCTATCCTTCATTCGATCCCTGCGAAACCCTACATTTCAACAGGATAATGCACGACCGCATGCTGCAGGTCGTGTACGGACCTTTCTGGATAAAGAAAATGTTCGACTGCTGCCCTGGCCAGCACATTCTTCAGATCTCTCACCAATTGAAAACGTCTAGTCAATGGTGGCCGAGCGACTGGCTCGTCAGAATACGCCAGTCACTACTCTTGATGAACTGTGGTATCGTGTTGAAGCTGCATGGGCAGCTGTACCCGTACACGCCATCTAAGCTCTGTTTGACTCAATGCCTAGGCGTATCAAGGCCGTTATTACGGCCAGAGGTGGTTGTTCTGGGTACTGATTTCTCAGGATCTATGCACCCAAATTGCGTGAAAATGTATTCACATGTCAGTCCTAGTATAATATATTTGTGCAATGAATACCCGTTCATCATCTGCATTTCTTATTGGTGTAGCAATTTTAATGGCCAGTAGTATATTATCCTTAGTTCTCGTCTTCTTTTATTTTGTTGTTAGATTTATTTTAATGTTTGCCATATCTTTATAGAATAAAACGTCTCATAAGATAGATTCTGTTTGTTATACACTGTTCACTCACATCAACGTGATAACCTGCCAAAAGTCCTTTTGCAAACGCTGACCTCTGCGAGACGTGCAGGAAGAGAGTCAATAATGAAACTTCCTGGCAGATTAAAACTGTGTGCCAGGCCGAGACTCCAACTCGGGACCTTTGCCTTTCTCGGGCAAGTGCTCTACCAACTGAGCTACCCAAGCACGACTAACGCCCCGTCCTCACAGCTTTACTACTGCCCGCGAAAGGCAAAGGTCCCGAGATCGAGTTTTAATGTGCCAGGAAGTTTCGTATCAGCGCACACTCCGCTGCAGAGTGAAAATTTCATTCTAGAGTCGATAATGTTCTGGAAAGGGCCGACAGTTATGTGGAGCTATGCCAACCCCAGTGCTGTGGCCATCTGCGCTAGGTTTCTCGGTTGAAGATCCATGGCACAAACGGCCCGTTCGAGGTTGTCCCACAGATTCTCGAGTGGGCTTAAATCCGGAGAGTTTTGTGGGCGGGGGAGTATGGTAAACTCATCCTGGTGCTCTTCAATCCAGGCATGCTCACTGTGAGCTGTGTGACATGTTCCATTGTCGTGCTGGTAGATGCCATCAGCCGAGGAAGGACAGCCGGCCGGGGTGGCCGAGCGGTTCTAGGCGCTACAGTCTGGAACCGCGCGACCGCTACGGTCGTCGGTTCGAATCCTGCCTCGGGCATGGATGTGTGTGATGTCCTTAGGTTAGTTAGGTTTATGTAGTTCTACGTTTTAGGGGACTGATGACCTCAGAAGTTAAGTCCCATAGTGCTCAGACCCTGCCCGCATCTCGTGGTCGTGCGGTAGCGTTCTCGCTTCCCACGCCCGGGTTCCCGGGTTCGATTCCCGGCGGGGTCAGGGATTTTCTCTGCCTCGTGATGGCTGGGTGTTGTGTGATGTCCTTAGGTTAGTTAGGTTTAAGTAGTTCTAAGTTCTAGGGGACTGATGACCATAGATGTTAAGTCCCATAGTGCTCAGAGCCATTTGAACCATTTTTTTAAGTGCTCAGACCCATTTGAACCATTTGAGGAAGGACACCCCTACATGCAGTTCTGACTGCATATAGGAATGGACATGATGCCCAAGGATAGAACCATGTTAGTGTTGATATATTGTGCCCTTCCAGAAGGGTGGGAAGAGCTAGGGAATGTCTTGAAAACATTTCCCAGACCTAAACGCTCTCTTCTCGGGCCCTGCAACCTTCTGACGTTTGTTGCACGGTTTCACGGAGATGGAGCATAAAACGTGATTCCTCTGAAAAGGCCACCTGTCGCCACTCAGTGAACGTCCATGAAAATCATAAACAGCCTACTTACATAGAGAAAACATAAACAGCCTACTTACACGGTATTGGCGTGCAAATTCCAGCCTTTGTCACCGATCAACAGTAGTCAGCGTGGGTTCACGAACCAGGCATCTGCTGCGTTGATCCAAGGGTAGCAACGTCGGCTGAACAGTTGTTGAGGAGACAGTGTTGGTAGCCTCTTGATTCATCTGGATGCTCAACCGCTGCACGTCTGTTCGCCCGTACACATCTCCGCAGCCGTCATTCACACCTGTCATCTACGGCCCGTGGTGCGCCACAGTTGCCTCGGCACCAGTTTTGCATAGCGCCATTTTGCCAATGCACGGTACACTGTAAACAGGGCGGCACACGAACAGTTTACAAACTTGCAGAATGAGATTTTCACAATGCAGCGGAGTGTGCGCTGGCAGATTAAAACTGTGTGCCGGACCGAGACTCGAAGTCTGGAAGGTAGGAGACGAGATACTGGCAGAAGTAAAGCTGCGTGGACGGGGCGTGAGTCGTGCTTGGGTAGCTCAGTTGGATGCCGGCACGGTAGTTCAGCGTGTTCGGTCAGAGAGCCGTTTAGCCTCCGTAATAAAAAAACTGAGTGGAAGGATCAACCACCGAACTTGAACAGGATGTCTTGCGACGTCCGCAACGACCAAACACAGCGATCAATAACGAACTAAATGCAAAAAAAAAAAAAAGTTGGTAGAGCACTTGCCCGCGGAAGGCACAGGTCCCGAGTTCGAGTCTCGGTCCGGCACACAGTTTTAATCTGCTAGGAAGTTTCAGTTTACAAACTTAGTCGCTTTGGAAAATGCTTCCAGGCTTGGCCCTAAAGCCAATAGTCATGCCCTTTTGGACGTCAGATAAATCTCTCCATTTACGCATTACAACAAAGTCTGTACTGTTTTCCGCCCCCCGCCCCCGGACACGCTTTATACAGGGTGCTCCATTGATAGTGACCGGGCCAAATCTCACGAAATAAGCATCAAACGAAAACACTACAAAGAACGAAACTCGTCTAGCTTTAAGGGGGAAACCAGATGGCGCTATGGTTGGCCCGCTAGATGGCGCTGCCATAGGCCAAACGGATATCAACTGCGTTTTTTTAGACAGGAACCCCCATTTTTATTACAAATTCGTGTAGTACGTAAAGAAATATGAATGTTTTAGTTGGACCACTTTTTTCGCTTTGTGATAGATGGCGCTGTAATAGTCACAAACGTATACGTACGTGGTATCTCGTAACATTCCGCCAGTGCGGACGGTATTTGCTTCGTGATACATTACCCGTGTTAAAATGGACCGTTTACCAATTGCGGAAAAGGTCGATATCGTGTTGATGTATGGCCATCGTGATCAAAATTCCCAACGGGCGTGTGCTATGTATGCTGCTCGGTATCCTGGACGACATCATCCAAGTGTCTGGACAGTTCGCCGGATAGTTACGTTATATAAGGAAACATGAAGTGTTCAGCCACATGTGAAACTTCAATCACGACCTGCAACAAATGATGATGCCCAAGTAGGTGTTTTACCGGATGTCGCGGCTAATCCGCAGATCAGTAGCAGACAAACTGGGCGAGAATCGGGAATCTCAAAAACGTCGGTGTTGAGAATGCTACATCAACATCGATTGCACCCGTACCATATTTCTATACACCAGGAATTGCATGGCGACGACTATGAACGTCGTGTACAGTTCTGCCACTGGGCGCAAGAGAAATTGCGGGACGATGACAGATTTTTTGCGCGCGTTCTATTTAGCAACGGACCTTCATTCACTAACAGCGGTAACGTAAACCTTCATAATATGCACTGTTGGGCAACGGAAAATCCACGATCGCTGCGACAAGTGGAACATCATCGACCTTGGCTGGTTAATATATCGTCCTGCATTGTGGGAGGAAGGATAATTGGCCACCGGCATTTTATCGATGGCAATCTAAATTGTGCAATGTATGCTGATTTCCTACGTAATGTTCTACCGATGTTACTACAAGATGTATCACTGCATGACAGAATGGCGATGCACTTCCGACATGATGGATGTCCGGCACATAGCTCGCGTGCGGTTGAAGCGGTGCTGAACAGCATATTTCATGACAGGTGGATTGGTCGTCGAAGCACCACACAATCGCAAGTTCACCGGATCTGACGTCCCCGGATTTCTTTCTGTGGGAAAGTTGAAGGATATTTGCTATCGTGATCCACCGACAACGCCTGACAACACGCGTCAGCGCATTGTCAATGCATGAGCGAACATTACGGAAGGCGAACTACTCGCTGTTGAGAGGAATGTCGTTGCGCGTATTGCCAAATGCATTGAGGTTGACGGACATCATTTTGAGCATTTATTGCATTAATGTGGTATTTACAGGTAATCACGCTGTAACAACATGCGTTCTCAGAAATGATAAGTTCACAAAGGTACATGTATCACATTGGAACAGCCGAAGTAAATTGTTCAAACGTACCTACGTTCTGTATTTTCATTTAAAAAACCTACCTGTTACCAACTTTTCGTCTTAAATTGTGAGCCATATGTTTGTGACTATTACAGCGCCATCTATCACAAGGGAAAAAAGTGGTGCGACTAAAACATTCATATTTCTTTACGTACTACACGAATATGTAATAAAAAATGGGGGTTCCTAATTTCAAAAAAAGCAGTTGATATCCGTTTGACCTATGGCAGCGCCATCTAGTGGGCCAACCATAACGCCATCTGGTTCCCCCCTTCACACATTTCGTTCTTTTTAGTTTTTTCGTTTGACGCCCATTTCGTGAGATATTTGGCCTGATCACGATCAATGGGCCACCCTGTATATCCTCCTCTGCTAGTGGTGCCACCTACCGTCTGTGAGTGGTTATTGCACATTGACATCGAACGTAGACGGTGCTCAAATTAGTGTGACCATGCACGTTCCTAATTTTTTCGGGTTTAAGAGACACTATGTGACAGCGAAACATTGTCATATAGAAAAGTTCTACTTAATTTCTGATTCATTTTGACACCAAAACGATATGCGTCACGGGAAAAGGTAAGTTGTAAATTAGACTTTCGGCTCAAACTATTCGGAACGCCGTGCTGGATCCCAACGGCCTCGTATCACTAGCAATCGAGATGACAGCCATCTTATTCGCATGGCTGTAACGGATCGTGCAGCTACGTCTCGATCCCTGCGTCAACAGATGGGGACGTTTGCACGACAACAACCATCTGCACGAACAGTTCGACGACGTTTGCAGCAGCATGGGCTGTCAGCTGGGAGACCATGGCTGCGGTTACCCTTGCCGACGCTGCATCACAGAAAGGAGCGCCTGCGATGGTGTGCTCAACGACGAACCTGGGTGCACGAATGGCAAAACGTCATTTGTTCGGATGAATCCAGGTTCTGTTTACAGCATCATGATGGTCGCATCCGTGATTGGCGACATCGCGGTGAACGCACATTGGAAGCGTATATTCGTCCTCGCCATACTGGCGTATCACTCGGGGTGATGGTATTGGGTGCCATTGGTTACACGTCTCGGTCACCTCTCGTTCGAATTGACGGCACTTTGAACAGTGGACGTTACATTTGAGATGTGTTACGACTCGTGGCTCTAGCCTTCATTCCATCCCTGTGAAATCCTACATTTGAGCAGGATAATGCACGACCGCATGTTGCACGTCCTGTACGGGCCTTTCTGGATACAGAAAATGTTCGACTGCTGCCCTGGCCAGCACATTCTTCAGATCTCTCACCAACTGAAAACGTCTGGTCAATGGTGACCGAGCTACTGGCTCGTCACAATACGCCAGTCACTACTCTTGATGAACTGTGGTATCGTGTTGAAGCTGCATGGGCAGCTGTACCTGTACACGCCATCCAAGCTCTGTTTGACTCAATGCCTAGGCGTATCAAGGCCGTTATTACGGCCCGAGGTGGTTGTTCTGGGTACTGATTTGTCAGGATCTATGCCCCCAAATTGCGTGAGAATGTAATCACATGTCAGTTCTAGTATAATATATTTGTCCAATGAATACCCGTTTATTATCTGAATTTCATCTTGGTTTAGCAATTTTAATGGCCAGTAGTGTACATATCGCTAACTCATGACTTGTCACCTCAGTGTATTTGCTAATTCCGAAATGTCTTCGCCTCACTTGTTGTGTTGCAGTGTCTCAACTCTTTACAGCGAATGCTACGAGCACAGTATAGTTCGCTGAAGTGTCCGGTGTTTGTTGTGCAGGGCGGTGCGTAGCTCGCGGGAGAGCTCCCGCCGCAGCAGGACGCGCCGGCTGTTCACGCTGTACTCCCTGTACGCGTGGGGCGTGCCCACCGTCATCACCGGCGTCGCCTACTACCTCAGCGCCACCGGCAGGATGTTCGGCCTAGGCCGCGTCTCCTGCTTCATCCAGCGTAAGTCCTAACTCCACCTACATTCTACTAATGGCTGAAAAATACTGACACGAACAGAAGAATGGTAAAACTGGTAGAAGCCGACCTCGGGGAAGATCTTTTTTGGATTCCGGAGAAAAGTAGGAACACGCGAGGCAATACTGACCCTACGACTTCTCTTAGACGATAGGTTAAGGAAAGGCAAACCTATGTTTACAGCATTTGTAGACTCAGAGAAACCTTTTGACAATGTTGACTTGAATACTCTCTTTGAAGTTCTGAAGGCAGCAGACGTAAAATACAGGGAGCGAAAGGATACTTACAACTGGTACAAAAGCCAGACGGAAGTTACAAGAGTTGAGGGGCATGAAAAGGAAACAGTGGTTGAGAAAGGAGTGAAACAAGGTCGTAACCTATCCCCGATGTCATTCAGTCTGTACATCAAGCAAGCAGCAAAGGAAATCTAAGAAAAATTCGGAGCAGGAATTAAAGTCCAGGAAGAAAAGATAAAAACTTTGATGTTTGCCGATGACATTGTAATTTTCAGAGACAGCATAGGGCTTGGAAGTGCAGTTGAATGGAATGGACAATGTCTTGAAAGGAGGATATAAGAAGCTGAGGGAATGAGATTAGAAAACGAGACAAAGTAATGACTGAGTTTTGCTATTTGGGCAGCAAAATAACTAATTATGGCCGAAGTAGAGAGGACATAAAATGTAGATTGGTAATGGCAAGAAAAGAGTTTCTGAAGAAGAGAAATTTGTTAACATGGAAGATATCCGGCTTCTGGACAACACAATGCACGCACGGTTTCATGCTTTTATGCAACATTCTGGCAGTTACATCCATCATTAACTTACAATCATTTCACATTTGTAATGGCTTATCTCGCGTTTAAATTAACCTCTGATCTTGCAAGGTTAATCGCTTACATATGTTACCTAGACAAATGTATTCCCAAAATTGTCTCTATATTAATTGTCTTTATTCTGTCAATCTATTTTCGTTTTCGTTTTTCATTTTATTTACTATTTACGTATTTTTTTCGAAGTGTTGGTTCTGATTAATTACTCACCTATCCCTTTCTTATAGAGGACATGTATTGAACTATGTACATCATGAGTTGTACGAAAAAAGTCTTCAAAATACAGCACAATAAATAAAATGCTTGTGCACTTATTTGTGTTTTACTCGAAAAACTTTTAAGATGCAAGGACTATAAGAATTTTTAATATATTATAAAAAAACAATGCAGTGCCACTACAATATCTAAGCACACTTACAACTATGCACAGACTAACACGTCATTAGAAAAAAAATATCTGATATTTCGATAATAACTCACATAATTTATAAATAACCGTTTAACTCTGGCAGTCACTGAGTCAGTTAGCTTCAGAAAGCGCTTTTACCACTTGTACTCTCAAGCCCTAAATTAATTGTACAAATGGTCAATGGGACATGAAACTAGCTAACTAACTAAGTTTTGTTAATCTAATTAATCTCATCACACTCTAGATGAATGCACCCGCTGATGGCAGTATGCTGCCGAAACACGTCGTGATGATAAATATTGTGAGGCGTTGGCCTTTTCTTGGCCGTCTCCAGACATTTTTTACTCTACGTGCAACTATATTACGTGTAAACAATTCAATTCCAGTTTTAATGGTGACATGAAACATGACTGGTTACGAGATTCGATGGGTGCTTTAGTTGATATCATCTTGATTACATACCTTCTTTAGCTTGTTTTTCTGTCTAACGTTTCTGCATATGGTTCGGTTCCTGGAGCTACTTGTGGGGTCCCCAGAAATCGCAGTTCTCACTGATCTGACGCAGAAGGGACTTCATTATTTCCTTCAGCTGGCGTCCTCCTGGCGAGATACGAAGAATCTGACGCTCAGCGGCCAATGGCTAAGTCGGTTATAGCCGAAACAGAAATGGACGTTTTGTTCTAGCTTCGGCGAAACGCAGTTCTCACAACAGTGTACCTGAGCACGGGGGCAGGGCGAGGAAAGCCATCCCCGTTAGGTTAACTGACCTCAAGAGCAAACAAACATTCTGCCGGGAGGCAGCGGGACACCACTCGCTAGTCAAAATAATATCGTCTCCAGCGTACTCTGGGGAATACAGACTCAGACTGTTCCATGAGGATGTAGACCCTTCAAATTTATCGTTCCTGTCTCCAGAAATTTTACGAGCAGGGCGAACGACTGCCACGCTCTGGGAATCGGGCCAGCCGGTTGCTGCTTCGTGCAGAAGGTGCTGATTGGCTAGTCCAAAGTTAACACTTGGTGGGAGGCAAAGGTTCATGATAATTTGCCGCAACTGAATGGCGTTTCGGGGCTGCCCTACGATTGCCCGCGAGGGAGAAACGTGAGCGTTGCCCCAAGTTTAGACTGTAAGCCAGAGACAGGAGGACTGGACAGTAGTATTCCGGGGACGGCAAGTGAATTGGCCGTTAGTGTTTTGAGTCTTAAAGTTTTTCATCCGCAAGGGAGTCGGCTACAATGGCGCGCGCAGTCTGCAAGCATCGCCACGGTAGCTGGCAGTCCTGTCCACACCTAACGCGTCACTCCGGCAGAGCTCAGCGGCGCATCGTCGGCCGCCAAGCACGCAGTCCAACGGTCGTAAGACGGCACTACACCGCGAGAGACTGGCGCAGAAGCGAGAAATAATTTGGAGGGGGATTTTTTTGATAGAACGGTTGAATTCACGGTGATTCCTGGTATCTGTGCAGTGTGCAAATTAAGGGGCGCAGCACGAGCATTCTTATTCTACACTCACGCTCATAAATTAAGGATAATTGCGGAATGTGGTGCCACACAACGTGGCACTGCACAAAACTGGCGCTAATAGCATAGGCACATAGGGAACACACACGACACAGATCTGTAAGTTCACGGTATTGGTGATAAGTTGAGAAAACCGTCCCGAAAAACATGTGCTTCATAAAGCCACTGTTTCCTGCGCATGTACCCCGACATCAGTATGGGATATAATCACCATGCACACGTATACAGACCGCACAACCGGGCTGGCATACTCAGGATCAGGTGGTCGAGCAGCTGCTGGGGTATAGGCTCCCGTTCTTGCACCAGTGCCTGTCGGAGCTCCTGAAGTGTCCTAGGGGTTTGGAGACGCGTAGCGATACGTCGACCGAGAGCATCGACGGGGTTTGGGTCTGGAGGACAGGCAGGCCAATCCATTCGATTGATATTTTCTGTTTCAAAGCACTCCTCCACGATGGCAGCTCGGTAGTGCCATGGGTTATCATCCATCAGGAGGAAGGTGGGACCCACTGCACCCCTGAAAAGGTGGACACACTGGTGCAAAATGATGTTCCGATACACCTGACCTGTTACAGTTCCTCTGTGAAACACATGCAGGGATGTAAGTGCACCAATCATAATACTACCCCACACCATCAAACCACGACCTTCATACAGGTCCCTTTCAAGGACATTATGGGGTTGGTATCTGGTTCCTGGTTCACGCCAGATGAAAACCCGGCGAGAATCACTGTTAGCACTACGCCTGGACTCGTCCGTGTACATAACCTGGGACCACTGTTCCGATGACCATGTCCTGTGTTCTTGACACCCGGCTTTACGGGCTCTCCTGTGACCAGGGGTCAGTGGAATGCGCCTTGCAGGTCTCCGGGCGAATAAATCATGTCTGTTCAGTCGTCTGTAACTGTGTGTCTGGAGACAACAGTTCCAGTGGCTGCGGCAAGGTCCCGAGCGAGGATACCTGCAGTAATCCGTGGCCGTCTGCTGGCACTGATGGTGAGATATCGGTCTTCTTGTGGTGTTGTACACTGTGGAAGTTCCATACTGTAGATCCTAGACACGTTTCCTATCTGCTGGAATCGTTGCCATAATCTTGAGATTACACATCGTGGCACACGGAGGGCCCGTGCTACGACCTGCCGTGTTTGACCAGCCTCCAGTCGCTCTAGTATTCTACCCTCATAACATCATCAATTCTTTGAGCTATTTTCAACACACAGTCACCTTTAGCAAGTCTGGAAACGTATTCACACTTACTCGCTTCACCGTACTCTGACGTGCACCAACACACCTCTGCGTATGTGGACTGCTGCCAGCGCCACCGTGCGACAACCGCAGGTCAAATGCACGGCATGGTCGTACCCCGAGGTGATTTAAACCTGCAAACCGCCCAGCAGAGCTTTGTTTCATCATGTATCAGCATTATCCTTAATTTATGAGCATGAGTGTATTTCTTTACTTCTGAGGATAACGGGTCGAATAATCACTGATGTTATTAATCAATAGTGGAGATGATAAACGTCGATGTCCTCCTTTTTCATAACATCCCGATTGTCAGCATTGCCCTTTCTTTTCTTGTACTCAGTTGACAATTTATAAACTTTAATGCAGTGCCGCTGGTTTAGTGGCTGACATTTGGATATTAATTGTCCAGCGACTTCCGCTGGTGATGGGTCTGTATTATTCTGTATTAATTCATTTTTCTTTCATTGTCAGATCATTAATTTCACTTATTGTCTCATTGAATAAATTACATCTTGCCAGATCTACACTACAGGACATTAAAATTGCTACACCACGAAGATGACGTACTACAGACGCGAAATTTAACCGACAGGTAGAAGATGCTGTGATATGCAAATGATTAGCTTTTCAGAGCATTCACACAAGGTTGGCGCCGGTGGTGACACCTACAACGTGCTGACATGAGGAAAGTTTCCAACCGATTTCTCATACACAAACAGCAGTTGACCGGCGTTGCCTGGTGAAACGTTGTTGTGATGCCTCGTGTAAGGAGGAGAAATACGTGCCATCACGCTTCCGACTTTGACAAAGATCGGATTGTACCCTATCGCGATTGCGGTTTATGGTATCGCGACATTGCTGCTCGCGGTGGTCGAGATCCAATGACTGTTAGCAGAATATGGAATCGGTAGGTTCAGGAGGGTAATAAGGAACGCCGTGCTGGATCCCAACGGCCTCGTATCACTAGCAGTCGAGATGACAGGCATCTTATCCACATGGCTGTAACGGATCGTGCAGCCACGTCTAGATCCCTGAGTCAACAGACGGGGACGTTTGCAAGACAACAACCATCTGCACGAACAGTTCGACGACGTTTGCAGCAGCATGGACTATCAGCTCGGAGATTATGGCTGCGGTTATCCTTGACTCTGCATCACAGACAGGAGCGCCTGCGATGGTGTACTCAACGACGAACCTGGGTGCACGAATGGCAAAGCGTCATTTTTTCGGATGAATCCTGTTTCTGTTTACATCATCATGATGGTCGCATCCGTGTTTGGCGACATCGCGGTGAACGCACGTTGGAAGCGTGTATTCGTCCTCGCCATACTGGCGTATCACTCTGGGTGATGGGTGCCATTGGTTACACGTCTCGGTCACCTCTTGTTCGCATTGACGGCACTTTGAACAGTGGACGTTACGTTTCAGATGTGTTACGACCCGTGGCTCTACCCTTTATTCGATCCCTGCGAAAGACGGCCGGGGTGGCCGAGCTGTTGTAGGCGCTACAGTCTGGAACCGAGCGACCTGAGAAGTTAAGTCCCATAGTGCTCAGAGCCATTTGAACCATTTGATCCCTGCGAAGCCCTACATTTCAGCAGGATAATGTACGACCGCATGTTGCAGGTCCTGTACGGGCCTTTCTGGATACAGAAAATGTTCGACTGCTGCCCTGGCCAGCGCATTCTCCAGATCTCTCACCAATTGAAAACGTCTGGTCAATGCTGGCCGATCAACTGACTCGTCACAATACGCCAGTCACTACTTTTGATGAACTGTGGTATCGTGTTGAAGCTGCATGGGCAGCTTTACCTGTACACGTCCAGGCGTATCAAGGTCGTTATTACGGCCAGAGGTGGTTGTTCTGGGTACTGATTTCTCAGGATCTATGCACCCAAATTGCGTGAAAATGTAATCACGTCAGTTCTAGTATAATATATTTGTCCAATGAATACCCGTTTATCATCTGCATTTCTTCTTGGTGTAGCAATTTTAGTGGCCAGTAGTGTATTTATTAGGACTGCCCGTTTCGGCAGCACGCTGCCATCATCAGGTGACCTCAACCAATCCCATACAACATGGATAAATTTAAGGAACGTAATACTGCCTTGTCATACTGTTTGCCATCTGAAGCACGTGTTCCCATTTCTGAGCCTACGTGACGGATGGCGTGTGTGTCCGCAGAGGGCAGGACGGAGTACCTGGAGGTGTTCTCGGCGCCGGTGGGCGCGCAGCTGCTGGTGAACGTGGTGCTGTTCGCGCTGACGGCGCGCTGCTGCTGGCGCGTCAAGGCCGACCTGGAGCGCATGGCGCCCGCCGCACCCACCAAGAGGAAGTACCGCGCGGATCTCGCCAAGTACGTACGCAGCCCAAGCGCCTCCTACTCATTCACAAACCCTCAGAGCCCAGAAGTTGAATGGTGGCGTTGTGGTCATCGCTCTGAGGGCCGGTTTCATGAAGCACTCCTGTGCAAACCTCTGCATAACCACTGCATCCCCCATCCTTTTGTACCAGCATTCTGTGGTCATGCCCCAGTCTCCTTCTACAGTTTTCACTCCCTACACTGCCAAATTAGCTACTCCTTAGAGCCTCAGGATCCGTCCCACGACTGACCTCTTGTTGCATTCAAGTTGTGGCATAAACCTCCTTTCTCCCCAATTTGAATCGTTTGTTATCTGATCTACCCATCTACTTTACAGCAATCTTATGAACGAGGGGCGTTCAGTACGGAATGCAAAATATTTTTTTTCGGCCAGTTTCGTTTGCGAAATGAGGAATTTATTGTGGGACACGTGGAATATTTCCGTTTCAGCCCCCATAGTTTCATGAAGTTCTGATTGGTGGCAGCGCTACACGTAGCCTTCAGAATGCCTGACATTGAGTTTCTTCTGACGGTAAACCAAACCACGGAACAAAAACACGGTGAATCGTCGGATGAGGCGTCTGTCATAATCGCAACAAGGTGGCGCAAACCTGACCCATCTCCCACGAGCCGGCGTGCCTCACACAGCTGTGATTCCCACAACGTTGAAACGTGCGGACACTCTCATTCGAGGTGATCGACGCATCACAAATACCTCGCTGCACAACTGGACGTCTCTGTTGGTGGTGCACCCAAGAGGAGCTCACAAAACTGCACTGAACTTTTCTTCCTCGCCATTCTACAGTCCGGATATCGGACATTCCGACTTCCATCTGTTTGGCCCAATGAAGGATGCACTCCGCGGGAAGAAGTATGTGGATGATGGGGAGGTTGGTTATTGATGCAGCGAGACTTTGGCTCCGACGTCGACCAGTAGATGGTTGGTTGGTTGTTTTGGGGAAGGAGACCAGACAGCGAGGTCATCGGTCTCATCAGATCAGGGAAGGACGGGGAAGGAAGTCAGCCGTGCCCTTTGAAAGGAACCATCCCGGCATTTGCCTGGAGCGATTTAGGGAAATCACGGAAAACCTAAATCAGGATGGCCGGACGCGGGATTGAACCGTCGTCCTCCCGAATGCGTGTCCAGTGTCTAACCACTGCGCCACCTCGCTCGGTGCGACCAGTAGAGTGATACCATGTAAGGTGGATCGAGGCCGTCGTATTGAAAGGAGATTATGTTGAAAAACAGGGTTTTGAAGCCTAAAGAGTAGGCAATAATATGGTTATAGGAATGAGTGTATTGGAATCCAGAATAAAACTAAACTGCTAAAAAAATGTGTTGCACTGCTTATGGAACGCCCCTCGTAGAACCAAATTTAAAAAGCTTTTCTTCTTATGTGATCTCAGAATAAAGCGTCTATATGAAGCAGGTTTTTATTAAATGACGTACGTTCGTAACGGTATTAATCTGTTCCTTTTCCTGTCCACTCGCGAACAGTATTCGAAAAAAACGTTTACACGTTTTGTAAGAATTCTACTCTCTCTTGCTTTATTCTGCGTTATCTTTATGTTTAATCTGTTCTTGTGACAAGCCCAAACAGGTTAGCAACATTCACAAGAGGAATCAGAGTGGAATACTTGTGAACCCGCTATGTGCACCGACCAGTGAATATAGATAACGAAGAAAAGAACAGCAATCGATCGCGAAATCCATCGTTTTATTACAGCAGCTCTAGATTTTTCCTCCCCCCATGAACCATGGACCTCGCCGTTGGTGGGGAGGCTTGCGTGCCTCAACGATACAGATAGCCGTACCGTAGGTGCAACCACAACGGAGGGGTATCTGTTGAGAGGCCAGACAAACGTGAGAGGCAGCAGCCTTTTCAGTAGTTGCAGGGGCAACAGTCTGGATGATTGACTGATCTGGCCTTGTAACACTAACCAAAATGGCCTTGCTGTTCTGGTACTGCGAACGGCTGAAAGCAAGGGGAAACTACAGCCGTAATTTTTCCCGAGGGCATGCAGCTTTACTGTATGATTAAATGATGATGGCGTCCTCTTGTGTAAAATATTCCGGAGGTAAAATAGCCCCCCATTCGGATCTCCTGGAGGGGACTACTCAAGAGGACGTCGTTATCAGGAGAAAGAAAACTGGCGTTCTACGGATCGGAGCGTGGAATGTCAGATCCCTTAATCGGGCAGGTAGGTTAGAAAATTTAAAAAGGGAAATGGATAGGTTAAAGTTAGATATAGTGGGAATTAGTGAAGTTCGGTGGCAGGAGGAACAAGACTTTTGGTCAGGTGAATACAAGGTTATAAATACAAAAGCAAATAGGGGTAATGCAGGTGTAGGTTTAATAAAGAATAAAAAAAATAGGAGTGCGGGTAAGCTACTACAAACAGCATAGTGAACGCATTATTGTGGCCAAGATAGACACAAAGCCCACTCCTACTACAGTAGTACAAGTTTATATGCCAACTAGCTCTGCAGATGACGAAGAAATTGATGAAATGTATGATGAGATAAAAGAAATTATTCAGGTAGTGAAGGGAGACGAAAATTTAATAGTCATGGGTGACTGGAATTCGTCAGTAGGAAAAGGGAGAGAAGGAAACATAGTAGTTGAATATGGATTGGGGCTAAGAAATGAAAGAGGAGGCCGTCTGGTAGAATTTTTCGCAGAGCATAACTTAATCATAGCTAACACTTGGTTCAAGAATCGTGAAAGAAGGTTGTATACATGGAAGAACCCTGGAGATACTGGAAGGTATCAGATAGATTATATAATGGTAAGACAGAGATTTAGGAACCAGGTTTTAAATTGTAAGACAT
Organism: Schistocerca serialis cubense; assembly: GCF_023864345.2. Taxonomy (NCBI): domain Eukaryota; kingdom Metazoa; phylum Arthropoda; class Insecta; order Orthoptera; family Acrididae; genus Schistocerca; species Schistocerca serialis. Next base: position 1,063,469,628 of record NC_064639.1, read on the forward strand.
TTCCAGGGGCAGATGAGGGCACTGTAGATTAAAACTGAAGAAACTGCAAAAAGGTAGGAATTTAAGGAGATGGAACCTGGATAAACTGACTAAACCAGAGGTTGTACAGTGTTTCATGGAGAGCATAAGGGAACAATTGACAGGAATGGGGGAAAGAAATACAATAGAAGAAGAATGGGTAGCTTTGAGGAATGAAATACTGAAGGCAGCAGAGGATCAAATAGGTAAAAAGACGAGGGCTAGTAGAAATCCTTGGGTAACATAAGAAATATTGAGTTTAATTGATGAAGGGAGAAAATATAAAAATGCAGTAAATGAAGCAGGCAAAAAGGAATACAAACGTCTCAAAAATGAGATCGACAGGAAGTGCAAAATGGCTAAGCAGACATGGCTAGAGGACAAATGTAAGGATAATAGGGGATTATCTCACTAGTGGTAAAATAGGTACTGATTACAGGAAAATTAAACAGACATTTGGAGAAAGGAGAACCACTTGCATGAATATCAAGAGCTTTGATGGAAACCCAGTTCTAAGCAAAGAAGGGACAGCAGAAAGGTGGAAGGAGTATATAGAGGGTCTATATAAGGGCAACGTACGTGAGGACAATATTATGGAAATGGAAGAGGATGTAGATGAAGATGAAATGGGAGATATGATACTCCGTAAAGAGTTTGACAGAGAACTGAAAGACCTGAATCGAAACAAGGCCCCCGGAGTAGACAACATTCCATTAGAACAACTGACAGCCTTGGGAGAGTCAGTCCTGACAAAACTCTACCATCTGGTGAGCAAGATGTATGAGACAGGCGAAATACCCTCAGACTTCAAGATGAATATAATAATTCCAATCCCAAAGAAAGCAGGTGTTGACAGATGTGAAAATTACCGAACTATCAGTTTAATAAGTCACAGCCGCAAAATACTAACGCGAATTCTTTACAGACGAATGGAGAAACTGATAGAAGCCGACCTCGGGGAAGATCAGTTTGGATTCCGTACAAATGTTGGACCACGTGAGGCAATACTGATCCTACGACTTATCTTAGAAGAAAGGTTAAGGAAAGGCAAACCTACGTTTGTAGCATTTGTAGACTTAGAGAAAGCTTTTGACAATGTTGATTGGAATACTCTCTTTCAAATTCTGAAGGTGGCAGGGGTAACATACAGGGAGCGAAAGGCTATTTACAATTTGTGCAGAAAGCGGATGGCAGTTATAAGAGTCGAGGGACATGAAAGGGAAGCGGTGGTTGGGAAGGGAGTGAGACAGGGTTGTAGCCTATCCACGATGTTATTCAATCTGTATATTGAGCAAGCAATAAAGGAAACAAAAGAAAAGTTCGGAGTAGGTATTAAAATCCATGGAGAAGAAATAAAAACTTTGAGGTTCACCGATGACATTGTAATTCTGTCAGAGACATCAAAGAACTTGGAAGAGTAGCTGAACGGAATGGACAGTGTCTTGAAAGGAGAGTATAAGATGAACATCAACAAAAGCAAAACGAGCATAATGGAACGTAGTCGAATTAAGTCGGGTGATGCTGAGGGAATTAGATTAGGAAATGAGACACTTAAAGTAGTAAAGGAGTTTTGCTATTTGGGGAGCAAAATAACTGACGATGGTCGAAGTAGAGAGGATGTAAAATGTAGACTGCCAATGGCAGGGAAAGCGTTTCTGAAGAAGAAAAATTTGTCAACATCGAGTATAGATTTAAATGTCAGGAAATCGTTTCTGAAAGTATTTGTATGGAGTGTAGCCGTGTATGGAAGTGAAACGTGGACGATAAATAGTTTGGACAAGAAGAGAATAGAAGCTTTCGAAATGTGGTGCTACAGAAGAATGCTGAAGATTAGGTGGGTAGGTCACATAACTAATGAGGAGGTATTGAATAGAATTGGGGAGAAGAGGAGCTTGTGGCACAATTTGACTAGAAGAAGGGATCGATTGGTAGGACATGTTCTGAGACATCGAGGGATCACCAATTTAGTATTGGAGAGCAGCGTGGAGGGTAAAAATCGTAGAGGGAGACCAAGAGATGAATACACTAAGCAGATTCAGAAGGATGTAGGATGCAGTGGGTACTGGGAGATGAAGAAGCTTGCACAGGATAGAACAGCATGGAGAACTGCATCAAACCAGTCTCAGGACTGAAGACAACAACAACAACAACTCTAGATTTTGACTACTACATAGTCATCTTCAGCCGCATATAAACAGATGACATTAATCCGAAACGCCACGTAGTAAACAACATTGGTTGATGTAGAGCATACAGAAATCTAGCATACTTTGGGCTAACGTCAGCTGTTGTTATATGCACTGAACATGACTAAGTAACATTTTAAATCTAGAGCTGCTGTAATAAAATGACTGATTTCGTGATGGGTTGCTGCTCTTTTCTCCATTGTCGGTTCACCAGACTCTTGTGTCTTTGAATCTGCACTACACTTCTCCAGAATTTTCTCATTTGATGTAAGTTTGTCATTTGCTGTTACCAGTGCTGCACTCTAAAGCTGACATTTTGCCTCATCTACTATAGTTAGGACTCTTATAGAGGCATGTGTGCACTAATATTTTCGTGAACAAAAAAGAAAGTAAATTAAAACGCTAGCAGGTACCGTTGCAGTGGTACGTAAAGCACCCACCAGCACTCCATCGAATTGAAATGTTTATAGAATTCCACGTCGCTGGCAAAATTATCATGGAGGTAGTTCTTGTCTAGGATTTATATTTAGCTGACGCTTATCTGTAATTACCCATAGAAGTAGAATCCAGTCCGGAGCCGCGCTGCTGCTACGGTCGCAGGTTCGAATCCTGCCTCGGGCATGGATGTGTGTGATGTCCTTAGGTTAGGTAGGTTTAAGTAGTTCTAAGTTCTAGGGGACTGATGACCACAGCAGTTGAGTCCCATAGTGCTCAGAGCCATTTTTTGAAGTAGAATCAAAACTTTTTATGTTAATCAATATATTAGACTACCTTTTTATGTGGAAGTACTTCCACAATGTTACAAAAATACTTAGAGTGGCTTATACAGGGACTACCACAGGCTGTGAACATCTAGATGACGTCATGATCGTCACTGGGTCCATCCAGGAGCAACACATCCGAAATTTAAGAAAGCCATGTAATAAACTTAGTGGGGAAAATTAAACGCTGTCCTTTTCATAAGAGCTTTCGATACCTCTGCCATACACTGACAAAAAATGTGCTGAACTCTCATCAGCTCATATTGAAGGATAATATCCTTTGCGAAGGGAGTTATTGAAGCTAAAAAAAGTGTGTGAAGTCTTCTCCGTGACTGGACACATTTACGCCAATAGATGTTCCGCTACTCGGGATAGGCTCTGTGCTGTCACGTAAGGCACCCAACGGCAAAGAACAACTGATTTCATATGTGTCTAACAATGGTACATGTGAATTATAGCCACCGGCTGTTATTTATGGTAACAGCATCAATAAATACCGTGTTTTCTTACACACAACAAAATCCCACCAAACCACAGGTGTCAAGCAGTTAATTTCGTTTTTGGCTTCGAAGCGAACGTATTTAATAAGACAGCACAACAGTTTCTGCAGTGAGTGGTCTTTCTGAGCAATCACCACTCAATAGGTCAATGTCCACGATGTGACGCACGTACTAATGCGTCCTAATCATGAGTTCAATAAGCAAGAGGCATTCTGTTTTCATCTCGATTAAAACATTAGGGTCAAGACAGACCAACAGATATGGCAAGAAAGTGAAGTCCTGTGCTATTATAAATACACATGATCCAGTGTCAATCACAGAAAAAACTTCCTGGCTACGCGGCCATTTAATCTTATAAAATACTTAAAATGCTAAAATACTACGCCCTGAGGAAGTTCACTGCAAGACGACCGAAACGTCGTTTATTTTAGCATTTTAAGTTTTTTTAAGATGGCACAGCAATACACAGAGAAGAACTGCAATGAGATCCTGTGTTATTGTTAGCTCAGAAACACGGAGGGGTACAATATATCCAGTCGCCACTTCTTTCTTTTCCCACATTGAGAATTGTTTATCACTAATCTTTCAGCCATGCTCATTAAGTGCACCTGTTTACTGTCCGTGACTGTAATGAGAGTATGTAGAGTGCAGCGTCATGTTTGTGTTGCCGATTGCGAAGATACACAAGAAGAGGGCGAAAGCTGTTGCCGATACAAAGACTAACTCTTCTCAAAGGATTCCGAGAACACCGTTATGCTTAACATCGCCATGTCCTCTATACCCAGTCTTGCCAAAATATTTGCAGTTTAACGTAAGTCCTTAATGCAGTGTCTGGAGACCAATAACTCTGGGAATGAGAAACTTTACGCCATCGACCCTTCTCCCCTCGCAAACCAGATATTGGTGACTATCACTGGGTCCAGGCAACAAGACGCAAAGTGACCATTGTCGGATCGAGTGTCAGGGCAAAAGCATGCAATGTGCAGTTATATGTGGTTTATTCCCATGATCTTATAAACAGTGCAATAATGACTGACCTATGTGATTCGTTTTTCAAAAAAATTCCAATAACGCTCAGCAGTTTCGAATGTTCTTACTTCTCCTTTCATAGTTGCATCTAGTCAAATGTCCTTAGCCGTAGGCGTTAACTGTCGTTGGTGATTGACAACTTTGACTTTTGCTTTCAAGAAGTCTGTGATTCGAGGCTCGTTTGCATAGCCTCTTCCTGAAGCCGTCGTTAAGTCTTAACTTCGTCCTGTGCGATGCATCCTCGAACTGCAGTCTAGCAGTGCGATGCCTCAAAGAAATTCGAAAATCATGCAAAGGAAATAGTAACAAGTTAAAGTTTTGACTCGATTCGCCAGGTGTGTGGGGATGGCTCAGCCTACAGGAGTACCGGTCGCGTAATACAGCCATCCCGCCTTGAGTCTCGGCCTAGCAAGCACGTCTTTACAAATGATTAACCAGTAAACTTGATTTATCGCACAGAAGTGTCGGAATTGTATCGACAGTACTCCATGAGTTATTCCCACAATCCATGCTTGGGTCGAAGAGATTAAAGTCGCCGCGTTTTCTTTTTATCCCCAGCATAATGTAAATCAGTCTCTCGCATTGACCTTTTCCCGGGAGGCGGGGGGAAGGGGGGGCGGGGGAGAGGATGCTGGAGAACAAATGCTCAATTTTTCAGTTAATGGAGACGTTTTTGCAAATACTTTTTAAAACCTTTTTACGGATTCGTTCGGTGACTTGGGGCGCAATACATGTTTCCCTTCCGGCTCAAACTTTTCCTGGTAATTTTTTTCTAATTAGAACACACTAGACATTTGCGTGACTGCGCGTTTTACGAAGACACTCATGGCTCTCTCTCGGACGCCATTTGGGATTCGCGTTTAATTAAGAGAGAGCTGGACTAAGAGGAGATAAGCAATAGTGGAACTGGCAGGGGAGCGCTAGCCCCGTCGAGCCTTAATACGACTGCGTCGTCGAATCCAGGGAAATCCCCAGGCAACAGTATCGTACCGTGAACGGGAAGTCCCTCTGCAGTGCTCTACGGTAGCAGAACAAGCGTGCTCAATACTGGAAAGAGTAGATGTCGTTCGTTAACTAACGATGCTTCACTGTAAGATTGACTGCTCTTCAACTGTCCAAGTACTGTGAACAATGTACCACGACTTCGAGCTGAGCTTTCCTAGATCATCCCCAACAACAGTCCAGAAACGAGCCTGTTCAGACGCCCCAGACACTGGACAGTGGGTCGCTTGCCTAAAATACATGGTCTGGTTCATGTATAGTAATAAGAGAAAGTACGATACCGAATTTTATTGTGACGAAGAGACTACGTCAGTTCCGAGTACACTAGTTACAAAACTTACCTTACACTAACTGAGTACCAGGCGATGACCTGCTATGTATTTATTCCAGTTCTATTAGTCCATTTCCTCCTCTCGCTCTCTCTCTGTCCATCTCCTCTGCCCTCCTCTCTGTCCAATTCCTTCTTTTCCTTTTCGCTCTGTCGACCTGCTCCACCCCCCATACTCTGTCAACCTCATCCTGCTCCTCTGTCTACCCATCTGCTACTCCCCTCCTTCGCTGCCCATTTCTTCCTCTTCCCTTTCTATGTCCATCCCATCTTCACCCTCTCTTTGTCAATCTCCTCCTCTACCCTTTAACTGTCCATCTACTGCTCCTCCTCTCGCTGTCCACCTCCTCCTTCCCCCATACGTCCTGAACCAGTATTAGGTGAATGAAGTTCAGCCGTGTACTGCTTTATACTAAAGATGCATTTTACTGCTTTGTACGTAAGATGTATTTAGCTACAATGTACATTTATGTGGCTGTCATAATGTACCTTATCCAACAGCTTATTGGACGATTTGATAATGAGCTTAGGCTCAAAACTAGTCATAAAGTAACAAAGGAAATTAATATTGTAACTTTGATGGTTTTCTGCAATTTATTACATAACTTGGTTAACCAGAATAGTTGCAGAGGTCATGCCTTATAGAATGCCTTAAATTACTAGCGAAAGAAGATGTTATGCGGGCTCCTGATAATGATTAACGTCTTGTCCAGTATGCTTACGTATCGTCATAATTTCGATATCATTTGTGGTTATGGTAAGTTCTTGTGTGACCAAACTGCTGAGGTCATCGATCCCTAAGCTTTTTTTTTGGGGGGGGGGGGGGGGTCATCGGTCTTCTGGTTGGTTTGATACGGCCCGCCACGAATTCCTCTAGGCGTACACACTACTTAATCTAACTTAAACAAACTTACGCTAAGGACAACATACGCACCCATGCCCGAGGGAGGACTCGAACCTCCGACGATGTCATTTGTATTCAACCATAGCGAACTACATCTACATCTACATCTGCATACATACTCCGCAATCCACCATACGGTGCGTGGCGGAGGGTACCTCGTACCACAACTAGCATCTTCTCTCCCTGTTCCACTCCCAAACAGAACGAGGGTAAAATGACTGCCTATATGCCTCTGTACGAGCCCTAATCTCTCTTATCTCATCTTTGTGGTCTTTCCGCGAAATGTAAGTTGGCGGCAGTAAATTGTACTGCAGTCAGCCTCAAATGCCGGTTCTCTAAATTTCCTCAGTAGCGATTCACGAAAAGAACGCCTCCTTTCCTCTAGAGACTCCCACCCGAGTTCCTGAAGCATTTCCGTAACACTCGCGTGATGATCAAACCTACCAGTAACAAATCTAGCAGCCCGCCTCTGAATTGCTTCTATGTCCTCCCTCAATCCGACCTGATAGGGATCCCCAACGCTCGAGCAGTACTCAAGAATAGGTCGTATTAGTGTTTTATAAGCGGTCTCCTTTACAGATGAACCACATCTTCCCAAAATTCAACCAATGAACCGAAGACGACTATCCGCCTTCCCCACAACTGCCATTACATGCTTGACCCACTTCATATCGCTCTGCAACGTTACGCCCAAATATTTAATCGACGTGACTGCGTCAAGCGCTACACTACTAATGGAGTAGTCAAACATTACGGGATTCTTTTTCCTATTCATCTGCATTCATTTACATTTATCTATATTTAGAGTTAGTTGCCATTCTTTACACCAATCACAAATCCTGTCCAAGTAATCTTGTATCCTCCTACAGTCACTCAACGGAGACACCTTCCTGTACACCACAGCATCATCAGCAAACAGCCGCACATTGCTATCCACCCTATCCAAAAGATCATTTATGTAGATAGAAAACAACAGCGGACCTACCACACATCCCTGGGGCACTCCAGATGATACCCTCACCTCCGATGAACACTCACCATCGAGGACAACGTACTGGGTTCTATTACTTAAGAAGTCTTCGAGTCACTCATATACTTGGGAACCAGTCCCATATGCTCGTACCTTAGTTAGGAGTCTGCAGCGGGGCACCGAGTCAAACGCTTTCCGGAAGTCAAGAACTATGGCATCCGTCTGATACTAGGTCTGACACGAGGTCAGCAGTAGGCAAATACAAGATGTAGGAAGGAGGGAAGACGACGGTTCCACGTCCCGTCGACATCGAGGTCATTAGAGACGGCGCACAAGCTCGGAATGTTTCAAGGAAGGGGACGGAAATCCGCCGTGCCCTTTCGAAGGAACCATCTCGGCATTTGCCTGGAGCGATTTAGGAATATCACGGAAAACCTAAACCTGGACGACTGGACGCGGATTTGAACCGTCGTCGTTCCGGATGCGCCACCTCGGTCCGTAATGCAAGAGCTGAAGCATTTAATGTTGGTTTCGCAAATGACCCGCCTTCGCGACAGCTGAATAGCGTACATTACGAATGCTGCAGAAAATGATTAGCGAGTTCTTTGCATCATTCATCTCCAAGTTAGGCAATCTGTCGATGAAGAGTACTGCCATACCCGCAAGATATATCCATGCCTAGTAAAAATCCTAGTATGATACTGGATTAGACCCCCACTTTGTTCTAATTAGTACACTACTGGCCATTAAAATTGCTACACCAAGAAGAAATGCAGATGATAAACGGGTTTTCATTGGGCAAATATATTATACTAGAATAGACATGTGATTACATTTTCACGCAAATTGGGTGCATAGATCCTAAGAAATCAGTACCCAGAACAACCACCTCTGGCCCTAATAACGGCCTTGATACGCCTCGGCATTGAGTCAGAGCTTGGATGATGTGTACAGGTACAGCTGCCCATGCAGCTTCAACACGATACCATAGGTCATCAAAAGTAGTGACTGGCTTATTGTGACGAACCAGTTGCTCGGCGACCATTGACCAGACGTCTCCAATTGGTGAGAGATCTGGAGAATGTGCTGGCTAGCGCAGCAGTCGAACATTTTCTGTATCCAGAAAGGCCTGTACAGGACCTGGAAAATGCGGTCGTGCATTATCCTGCTGAAATGTAGGGTTTCGCAGGGATCGAATGAAGTTTAGAGCCACGGGTCGTAACACATCTGAAATGTAACGTCCACTGTTCAAAGTGTCGTCAATGCGAACAAGAGGTGACCGAGACGTGTAACTAATGGGACCCCATACCATCACGCCGGGTGATACGCCAGTATATCGATGACGGATTCCCATCTTTCAATGTGCGTTCACCGCGATGTCGCCAAACACGAATGCGACCATCACGATGTTGTAAGCAGAACCTGGATTCATCCGAAAAAATGTCGTTTTGCCATCCATGCACCCAGGTTCGTCGTTGAATACACCATCGCAGGCGCTCCTGTCTGTGATGCAGCGTCAAGGGTTGGTTCAAATGGCTCTGAGCACTATGCGACTTAACTTCTGAGGTCATCAGTCGCCTAGAACTTAGAACTAATTAAACCTAACTAACCTAAGGACATCATACACATCCATGCCCGATGCAGATTCAAACCTGCGACCGTAGCGGTCGCTCGGCTCCAGACTGTAGCGCCTAGAACCGCACGGCCACTCCGGACGGCAGCGTCAAGGGTAACCGCAGTCATGGTCTCCGAGTTGACAGTCCATGCTGCTGCAAACGTCGTCGAACTGTTCGTGCAGATGGTTGTTGTCTTGGAAACGTCCCCATCTGTTGATTCAGGGATCGAGACGTGGCCGCAGGATCCGTTACAGCCGTGCGGATAAGATGCCTGTCATCTCGACTGCTATTGATACGAGGCCGTTAGAATCCAGCACAGCGTTCCGTATTACCCTCCTGAACCCACCGATTCCATATTCTGCTAACAGTCATTGGGTCTCGACCAACGCGAGCAACAGTGTCGCGATACGATAAACCGCAATCGCGATAGGCTACAATCCGACATTTATCAAAGTCGGGAACGTGATGGTACGCATTTCTCCTCCTTACACGAGGCATCACAACAACGTTTCACCGGGCAACGCTGGTCAACTGGTGTTTGTGTATAAGAAATCGTTTGGAAACTTTCCTCATGTCAGCACGTCGTAGGTGTCGCCACAGGCGCCAACCTTGTGTGAATGCTCTGGAAAGCTAATCATTTGCATATCACAGCATCTTCTTGCTGTCGGTTAAATTCGCGTCTGTCGCACGTCTTCTTCGTGGTGTAGCAATTTTAATGGCCAGTAGTGTAGAAACACGCCCCAGCTAGTGCGTGCATTTACTCAACGCTGGCACTGTCACGAGTTCGCAATGGTACAGAAGTCGCAGTCGCGCTCGCGCCAGAGCGCGGCTGGAAATGGCAGAACGCATGCGATGCGTGGGCGTGGCCAGGCAGCCGCGACGGGCAGAGGACAGGTTTCCGTGGCGGTGGGCGTGCCCTCGGGGAAGTCGCGTGCCTCCACCGCGTGCAGTCTGCACGGTCTCCCGCTGCACCAGCGTTATCTCGCTGCCTCGCCGCCCCCTCTGCTTAGCCAAGTATTCCACACGGGCACGTTCAGGGCAAATGCACAGACAGACTCATCCAGTTCGCATGATGACTGTAGTAGGTCTATCACTATGACACAAACTGGAAATGCCAGCGTGTCAGACCAACTGTCGATAGTGACTCGGTTTTGCTACCGGAACTGTGCACTTCGGAACCGCTGACCGTACTTCAGTGACACCCTTGGTCTTCCGGTATTCTTGCATTTCTAAAAGCAACTACTTCTACATTTGCATATACAAGTTGTCCCATTTATCTAGAAATAACTTTTTGTCCACAAGCAAAATAAAAATTACATCAAGCAACTGTTGTACAGCTCGACTGCCTTTCTTGTAACTCTGTTTTTTACGAAGGTATGACATCAGTATGTGTTTTTTAAGTAGCACTTCACGTATTTTCTTCAGTAATCCACTTCCTCGTCGGCCGATGTGGCCGAGCGGTTCTAGGCGCTAGAGTCTGGAACCGCGCGACCGCTACTGTCGCAGATTCGGATCCTGCTTCGGGCATGGATGTGTGTGATGTCCTTAGGTTAGTTAGGTTTAAGTAGCTCTAAGTTATTGGGGACTGATGACCTCAGAAGTCCCATAGTGCTCAGAGCCATTTGAACCAATCCAATTCGTCCTGTTAAGATCTGTTCAAATACGTATCACAGTGCACTGTTTACGTAAACACGGCTTTATTAGAAACGTAACACGCAACTGACTTTAACTCTCCTATACTATCAAACGGCGCAGGTACCTGGGGTTGAAAGTGTCTGTGTGTGCAATGCACACCAATGAAGAAAAGCTAGAGATACTACATATCTATCGAAAATGTAAGTTAGCAGAACAGTAATTGTAATAATCAAGATACAGAGTAACTACAGACAATGGCTGCGAGTGAGCACTGATTTAAATCAATGGGCGGGGTTGAAAGTTTGTGCCGGATCAGCATTCGAGCCCGTCTCTCCTGCTTACTAGGAAGATGCGCTGACCACTGCGCCATCTTTTTCTTCTTCTTCTCCTCCTTCTTCTTCTTCTTCTTATTATTATTATATCTTGTCTCCCTCATTTTCCTGTAACCTATAAAAAGATCTCTATTTGCGACCCGCACTTGGACCCTAAAAACAAAAATATGTGCACCATTACGGGCGTTGGCCCATAACTAAGCCGAGCCCAACAGTTCTACCTAAACTGAGGAGTACTGAAGCAACTCATATCACTTAATGAAAGCAAGTCTTCTGGTCCAGACTGTATACCAATTAGGTTCCTTTCGGAGTATGCAGATGCATTAGCTCCATACTTAACAATCATATACAACCGTTCGCTCGACGGAAGATGCGTACCCGAAGATGGAAAGTTGCACAGGTCATACCAGTATTTAAAACGGACAACGGGAGTAATCCACTAAATTACAGGCCCATATCGTTAACGTCGATATGCATCAGGATTTTAGAACATATATTGTATTCGAACAATATGAATTACCTCGAAGGAAACGGTCTATTGACACACAGTCAACATGGGTTTAGAAAACATCATTCCTGTGAAACACAAGCCGGCCGAAGTGGCCGTGCGGTTAAAGGCGCTGCAGTCTGGAACCGCAAGACCGCTACGGTCGCAGGTTAGAATCCTGCCTCGGGCATGGATGTTTGTGATGTCCTTAGGTTAGTTAGTTTTAACTAGTTCTAAGTTCTAGGGGACTAATGACCTCAGCAGTTGAGTCCCATAGTGCTCAGAGCCATTTGAACCATTTTTGTGAAACACAACTAGCTCTTTATTCACATGAAGTGCTGAGTGCTATTGACAAGGGTTTTCAGATAGATTCCGTATTTCTGGATTTCCGGAAGGCTTTTGACACTGCACCACACAAGCGGCTCGTAGTGAAATTGCGAACTTATGGAATATCGCCTCAGTTATATGACTGGATTTGCTATTTACTGTCAGAGAGGCCACAATCAGAAGATCAAAACAAACCGGAAAACGATTTAGAAAAAATACCTGAATGGTGATAAAAGTGGCAGTTGACCCTAAATAACGAAAGGTGTGAGGTCGTCCACATGAGTGCTAAAAGGAACTCGTTAAACTTCGGTTACACGATAAATCAGTCTAATCTAAAAGCCGTAAATTCAACTAAATACCTAGGTATTACAATTGCGAACAACTTAAATTGGAAAGAACACATAGAAAATGTTGTGGAGAAGGCTAACCAAAGGCTGCCTTTTATTGGCAGGACACTTAGAAAATGTAACAGACCTACTAAGGAGACTGCCTGCACTACGCTCGTCCGTCCTCTTTTAGAATACTGCTGCGCAGTGTGGGATCCTTATCAGATGGGACTGACGGAGTACATCGACAAAGTTCAAAGAAAGGCAGCACGTTTTGTATTATCGTGAAATAAGGGGAAGAGTGTCACAGAAATGATACAGGATTTGGGCTAGGAATCATTAAAAGAAAGGCGTTTTTCGTTGAGACGGAATCTTCTCACGAAATTCCAATCACCAACTTTCTCCTCCGAATGCGAAAATATTTTGTTGACTCCGACCTACATAGGACGAAACGATCACCACGATAAAATAAGGGAAATCAGAGCTCGTACGGAAAGATATAGGTGTTCATTCTTTCCGCGCGCTATACAAGATTGGAATAATACAGAATTTTGAAGGTGGTTCGATTAACCCTCTGCCAGGCACTTAATGTGATTTGCAGAGTATCCATGTAGATGTAGATGGAGAGAAGAGGAGTGGGAAGGTAACAAATGTATGCCACAGATAAAATGATCTGTCTTTTTTTGGCCCGAACCTGTGGAGTGAAGTCCATAAAGCTGCCCGTATTTAAGTCCGCCCGTAGCCGTGGAGAAATCCATAGATGTCTTCTCCAAATAAAGGGGAATATCGTTGGGGATCGTAGTATCAAAAAATGTGAAATAGTTCATGAGATCAGCTGTTCGTTTCATGGCCATTTCAACTGCATGACGGCTCGTAGAAAAAACTCCATAGGAAGTTGGAACAGTATTGCCTATGTTTCGGATTACAGACAATGGCACAATGTCGTTCGTTCGCATAAGTCCAAAAATCGGGAATACGTTTCTCGCCAGTGGAAAAAATATATCGAACTGCAAGGCTGCGGAACCAATTCACAGAGCGAGTCTTCGTCTGCAGGTAGTACAAGTCATCGGAGAACAATATCGTTTGCGTTGTTATTCGGTCAGGAGTAGCACGTGTGAGAAATGCCAGAATCCGCTGGACCAACCGCCAGGCGTCTACTGCCGGGCCACATGCAAAGCGATGATCGTCCGTGTCCGTCACCTCACACGTGACGCAAAGTGCGGAGTCGGCGAGGTGAACTGGGAGGAGACGAGAACGATTCGGTTGTTTCCCAGTAACGGTGGAATTTCACGCGGGGCGTGCAGCTGTGTTAAGAAAACGGACGCTCACCGCCCGCCATATACTGCTCCGCCCAAAGTGCGGGTACTTCTGTTGCATCACACACTGGTATCCCAAATTAAAGCAACAAACGGAAATTTTGCAAAGTTGCGTTTATTTTGCCACAAAACAGTATAAACAGAAGATAGTAAAGTAGAAACAATGTAAAGAATGCAGAACTGCAGTGTGGAAAACGGTAGACAAAAATGTTCTTGTTTTTTTGCCAACTTAACAGATTTGCACACACATTCTGACAACTGATTACTGTGCTCAGTACCGGGTATGACCACCTCTGGCAACAATAAACGCCTGACAACGACGAGGCATGCTGTGAATGATGGCACCAATCTCATGTTGAGGCAATAACGCCCACATTCTTCCTGCAGAGCTGCTCGCAAGTCTTGAGGAGTGGTTGGTGGATGTTGATGTGATGCAGTCCGTCTCCTTAGTGCATCCCAGACGCGCTCTATGGGGTTCATAGCGGAAGAGCGAGCAGGCCACGTCATGAGTGCGTTATCTTCCGTTTCCAAGAAAACGCCAACCACGCGTTTTCTATGAGGTCGATTGTTATTGTCCATCAACCTGGAGTCTGTGCCTACAGCACCTCGCAACAACTGCATATGAGATCCCAAGATCTCCTCACGGTACTTAAGAGCAGTTAAATCTTGCTGATTCACCTGTATAATTTCATGAAGAGGTGTTCGAGTGGTCAACATAATCCCTCCCCACACCATTAGGGATCCTCCTCGATATCGGTCCCTTTCCACAATGCTTGGATCCAGAAATCGTGTTCCTCGTTCACTGCGGATAAAAATTCGTCTATAATGATTGTGCAGACCAATTCGGGACTCATCAGTGAAAAGATCATTGGCCCACTGTTTGACCATCTAGATGGCCTGTTGACGACTCCACTCTATACTTCCCTTCTGAGAAGACGCGTCAGAGATACACTTACAGCAAGTCCCCAACAATAAAGACCACTCTGCCGAAGCCTTCTGTTTTGCCTCGATCCATAACGTCCAGTGGATGTTGAGAGTCAGATGCCAGTTGTCGTTCAGAACCGAGTCGGTTCCGTAGTGCCCTTACAGTCAAATAACGGTCCTCTCTTACCGATGTGGTCGGCCCTGCTCCAGTCTTTGGGATACAGTTTCGGTCTGTATAAACTGTCGCCACATCCGAGAACCAACAGAACGAGTCACATTAAGCCAATCGGGCCACATCAGTTTGCGACTGTCCTGCTTCCATTCCTCCTATACCTACACTGTAGAGAGTCTGGCAGGCGTCTTCTTTGTGCCATACTGCACCGTCTGTGACTGTGTACACAGCGATTGTGAATGTGGGACTACCTGACCAATACTACCCCATTTGATAGGTGCCCTGACATCATCGCTGGCGTAGTTGTCCGTTTACCGGAATGCCGTCTTCCATGCAGAACACGATGGCACGGGCATCTGTTGACAGTTGATAAGATTATATCGTGACTTAGATACAGGACGGAGTAATAGCGGTTTGTTGCTTTAATTTTGGGCACCAGTGTATTTGGGGCGCGGGCTAGTTGCCTCTGAGTGCAGATACCTTCATCGAGAGCAGACGAACAGGCGACAAAGAGGCAGGAAGGTGTCTGTGTTCTAGAAAAAAGATTCCGATGTCACAGAAGAGCGGTGGGATGTCTGACAACGTCACTGGAGGAACAACCAACGAGGCTGGGGCATATGCGTCAAGCAATAAGGCACGTCTGGCAACGCCGCCTCATCATCTACTGCGAACTGACAAAAAAAAAAAAAAAACAAAAAAAAAAAAAAAAAAAGCGGCTGGAGCTCTGTCTGGAACATGGGAAAGACCCACACTCCCTCGAGCCTGGGGAAGGGTGAGGAACTCACAGCAGACATTGAAGATCACACCCTGGCTAACATGCGGCCAGGAAGGGTGTGCTTGGCCAGAAGTGTTTGCACCACGTGAGGGAACCGCGACGCTACATAGGTGTTGACATAGCACGCATGTTGCAGAAGGTCAAGGGAGTGGAGGCGATATTCAACGAGTCAAGGCCTGATCCGGTGCAGCTGCCGTCTGCATTTTATGTCCGCAGAGCACTGCATGTCAGCTGTGAAGTCGATGCTAAGGCAACTTCAGATATCAGAGTCACTGAGCAGGTCAATGCTCCCATTAGACATGTCTGTAATGATACACATTGCACTGCGAAGGCAGAGAACCGAATCGTCTGCATAGGCAGTGCAGCAAAATCGATGTCCACCTAGCAACATTCAATGGTTCTAGGGCAAAGGCATACAGCAACAGCAACAGGGGCACCTCTGTTGCACTCAACGACTGATCAGGATAGGTTGTGTAAGCCTACCGTTATACAGCACCTAGGATGTGGCACCACGCAGGAGATATGTGATCATCTCGACAATGGTTTATGGGTATCCCATATGAGAGAGGACAGCTGTAAGAAAGGAATGATCGATTTGATCAGACGCATGGCTGAACCATAAGGATGTAAAAGCCACAGGCAACTGTAGAACTTGAGCAGTCAGATCAGATCCCTGTAGTGGTGGACTATCCAGATGTTGCACTCTCCACCTTGCGACGCCTGATCGTAGGCCATGACATGATGGGCCTCTGAAGTCGTGCTGCTAAAAGGCGTGTAAGACCCACTATTTAGCAAGGTCAAAGGGCGATAGTCTCTAATGTGTGGACTCCCATGGGGTTTGTGGCTAGGGTATTGGGCACCCTCACCGCAGTTGACATCAGTTCTTCACCGATAGCAGTCCAGTTTGGCGCTAAGAGTTATCGGAAAGCACGATAAAATTCGAGGAGGATGCAGCACAAGCCAGGTGACGTTGTCAGGCACCCTCAGATAGCATCGAGGACTTCAAAAAAAATGTTCAAATTTGTGTGAAACCTTGTGGGACTTAAGTGCTAAGGTCATCAGTCCCTAAGCTTACACACTACTTAACCTAAAGTATCCTAAGGACAAACACACACACCCATGCCCGAGGGAGGACTCAAACCTCCGCCACAACCAGCCGCACAGTCCATGACTGCAGCGCCCTAGACCGCTCGGCTAATCCCGCGTGGCTCGAGGTCTTCGCCTTCTGTTACTGGTGCCTCCAGTGCCAATGCCGCATCCTGGTACCATGTCAAACTTTGGCCAAGAGACTTCTTCTGACTGCTGGTGAACCTGGGTGGTTTGCATAAAACCTAGCATAATGGGCAGCTTTACTGTATGATTACATGATGATGGCGTCCTCTTGGGTAAAATATTCCGGAGGTAAAATAGTCCCCCATTCGGATCTCCGGGCGGGGACTACTCAGGAGGATGTCGTTATCAGGAGAAAGAAAACTGGCGTTCTACGGATCGGAGCGTGGAATGTCAGATCCCTTAATCGGGCAGGTAGGTTAGAAAATGTAAAAAGGGAAATGGATAGGTTGAAGTTAGATATAGTGGGAATTAGTGAAGTTAGGTGGCAGGAGGAACAAGACTTCTGGTCAGGTGACTACAGGGTTATAAACACAAAATCAAATAGGGGTAATGCAGGAGTAGGTTTAATAATGAATAGGAAAATAGGAATGCGGGTAAGCTACTACAAACAGCATAGTGAACGCATTATTGTGGCCAAGATAGATACGAAGCCCACGCCTACTACAGTAGTACAAGTTTATATGCCAACTAGCTCTGCAGATGACGAAGAAATTGAAGAAATGTATGATGAAATAAAAGAAATTATTCAGATTGTGAAGGGAGACGAAAATTTAATAATCATGGGTGACTGGAATTCGAGTGTAGGAAAAGGGAGAGAAGGAAACATAGTAGGTGAATATGGATTGGGGGACAGAAATGAAAGAGGAAGCCGCCTGGTCGAATTTTGCACAGAGCACAACATAATCATAACTAACACTTGGTTTAAGAATCATGAAAGAAGGTTGTATACATGGAAGAACCCTGGAGATACTAAAAGGTTTCAGATAGATTATATAATGGTAAGACAGAGATTTAGGAACCAGGTTTTAAATTGTAAGACATTTCCAGGGGCAGATGTGGACTCTGACCACAATCTATTGGTTATGACCTGTAGATTAAAACTGAAGAAACTGCAAAAAGGTGGGAATTTAAGGAGATGGGACCTGGATAAACTAAAAGAACCAGAGGTTGTACAGAGATTCAGGGAGAGCATAAGGGAGCAATTGACAGGAATGGGGGAAATAAATACAGTAGAAGAAGAATGGGTAGCTTTGAGGGATGAAGTAGTGAAGGCAGCAGAGGATCAAGTAGGTAAAAAGACGAGGGCTCGTAGAAATCCTTGGGTAACAGAAGAAATATTGAATTTAATTGATGAAAGGAGAAAATATAAAAATGCAGTAAGTGAAACAGGCAAAAAGGAATACAAACGTCTCATAAATGAGATCGACAGGAAGTGCAAAATGGCTAAGCAGGGATGGCTAGAGGACAAATGTAAGGATGTAGAGGCCTATCTCACTAGGGGTAAGATAGATACCGCCTACAGGAAAATTAAAGAAACCTTTGGAGATAAGAGAACAACTTGTATGAATATCAAGAGCTCAGATGGAAACCCAGTTCTAAGCAAAGAAGGGAAAGCAGAAAGGTGGAAGGAGTACATAGAGGGTCTATACAAGGGCGATGTACTTGAGGACAATATTATGGAAATGGAAGAGGATGTAAATGAAGATGAAATGGGAGATATGATACTGCGTGAAGAGTTTGACAGAGCACTGAAAGACCTGAGTCGAAACAAGGCCCCCGGAGTAGACAATATTCCATTGGAGCTACTGACGGCCGTGGGAGAGCCAGTCCTGACAAAACTCTACCATCTGGTGAGCAAGATGTATGAAACAGGCGGAATACCCTCAGACTTCAAGAAGAATATAATAATTCCAATCCCAAAGAAAGCAGGTGTTGACAGATGTGAAAATTACCGAACTATCAGCTTAATAAGTCACAGCTGCAAAATACTAACACGAATTCTTTACAGACGAATGGAAAAACTAGTAGAAGCCAACCTCGGGGAAGATCAGTTTGGATTCCGTAAAAACACTGGAACACGTGAGGCAATACTGACCTTACGACTTATCTTAGAAGAAAGATTAAGGAAAGGCAAACCTACGTTTCTAGCATTTCTAGACTTAGAGAAAGCTTTTGACAATGTTGACTGGAATACTCTCTTTCAAATTCTAAAGGTGGCAGGGGTAAAATACAGGGAGCGAAAGGCTATTTACAATTTGTACAGAAACCAGATGGCAGTTATAAGAGTCGAGGGACATGAAAGGGAAGCAGTGGTTGGGAAGGGAGTGAGACAGGGTTGTAGCCTCTCCCCGATGTTGTTCAATCTGTATATTGAGCAAGCAGTAAAGGAAACAAAAGAAAAATTTGGAGTAGGTATTAAAATTCATGGAGAAGAAATAAAAACTTTGAGGTTCGCCGATGACATTGTAATTCTGTCAGAGACAGCAAAGGACTTGCAAGAGCAGTTGAATGGAATGGACAGTGTCTTGAAAGGAGGATATAAGATGAACATCAACAAAAGCAAAACAAGGATAATGGAATGTAGTCTAATTAAGTCGGGTGATGCTGAGGGAATTAGATTAGGAAATGAGGCACTTAAAGTAGTAAAGGAGTTTTGCTATTTGGGGAGCAAAATAACTGATGATGGCCGAAGTAGAGAGGATATAAAATGTAGGCTGGCAATGGCAAGGAAAGCGTTTCTGAAGAAGAGAAATTTGTTAACATCCAGTATTGATTTAAGTGTCAGGAAGTCATTTCTGAAAGTATTCGTATGGAGTGTAGCCATGTATGGAAGTGAAACATGGACGATAAATAGTTTGGACAAGAAGAGAATAGAAGCTTTCGAAATGTGGTGCTACAGAAGAATGCTGAAGATTAGATGGGTAGATCACATGACTAATGAAGAAGTATTGAATAGGATTGGGGAGAAGAGAAGTTTGTGGCACAACTTGACTAGAAGAAGGGATCGGTTGGTAGGACATGTTCTGAGGCATCAAGGGATCACCAATTTAGTATTGGAGGGCAGCGTGGAGGGTAAAAATCGTAGAGGGAGACCAAGAGATGAATACACTAAGCAGATTCAGAAGGATGTAGGTTGCAGTAGGTACTGGGAGATGAAAAAGCTTGCACAGGATAGAGTAGCATGGAGAGCTGCATCAAACCAGTCTCAGGACTGAAGACCACAACAACAACAATGGGCATGAAGAGCGCATCCACTGCTGCATTGGATGTCATGTTGCCTGCCTTCGTCATCAGTTCAAAAATGGCTCTGAGCACGATGGGACTCAACTGCTGAGGTTATTAGTCCCCTAGAACTTAGAACTAGTTAAACCTAACTAACCTAAGGACATCACAAACATCCATGCCCGAGGCAGGATTCGAACCTGCGACCATAGCGGTCTTGCGGTTCCAGACTGCAGCGCCTTTAACCGCACGGCCACTTCGGCCGGCTTCGTCATCAGTGATGATCCATATCAGGGCCTGGTGCCATATGCGTAGATGTTAATAATTCAGACACCAGAGAGTGTGAGAGCCATTCCCTTCGCATCTGGGAGATATTGGACCTCGTCAAAAGGTAACTCTTCACAGACAAGGATCGCCAACCGCTACCAGTGTCTGAGCATGGGAGACGAAAGGGATATACTTAAAGGGTATAAGAAAACCATCGATAAGCACTTCCTTTTAAGAAGTCCACGTATAAGCCTGCTACACCAAGTTTATCATGGAGCATAGCCAGTTTGTTTGGGGCATGGATAGCGTTGACATTGATCATAGCTAGGCGATATGTCTGTTCCAGCACACCTGATCTACCAGTGGCATCCAGCTGTGGTATCCACAGGCCGTTCCAGTTCTTCTTCTATTTATTCTTCCCAAGGAACAGAAGTAGCACAAGTGCGTTGTTCAGGGATAGAACCATCAGGACACCCCTACTTGTAAGCGACCTCCAAAGACGGTGAATCTACAGAGGGCGCAGCGGCGGAAAGAAAGGCGTCACAGGCTGTGGAGGACAAACTGATGAGTTAGATAGGGAAGGAGGCACGCTCAGACGCAGATCTTTCGAGATCGATGCGTCTTCCAACGTCGATTCGCCATCCTCTGCTGTCAACCTGAGGAGACAACCGTCAGATGGCGTACGAATAGATTTCTTGCACTTCCTCTGTGCCTTCTGCTTCCGAATGCGTTGTTCCATATCGGAGTGTTGTCGATTGTCATCCGACGCTGCCCCAACCGGAAGGAAGGCAGAGGTTGGTTTGACGCCGGAGTCGACGTCCATCGCAACTCTAACGTGTTCTGATGGGTACTCGAGGACGTCGTTTCCGCCAGAGGTGATGGGGAGGGAATCTGAAGACTCACCTCCCGGCAGTGTCCAGCATCAAATGGTTCAAATGGCTCTGAGCACAATGGGACTTAACATCTGTGGTCATCAGTCCCCTAGAACTTAGAACTACTTAAACCTAACTAACCGAAGGACATCACACACATCCATGCCCGAGGCAGGATTCGAACCTGCGACCGTAGCAGTCGCGCGGTTCCGGACTGAGCGCCTAGAGCCGCTAGACCACCGCGGCCGGCTTGTCCAGCATCGATGGCAGATGGGAAGGAATCTGAGCCGGTGCATCTGTTACCTTCGCAACAGTGGCGTAGGGAACAGGGAGTGCTGTACGTGCCACAGTTGGTGCGACATCTACCGGCGTCTGAATAAGGCGTCTTCGGAAAAAAATCCGACAGGACGTGGCCCTCATGGCCACAGCCGGCACAAATGTGCGGCTGACAGTCGTACACTGTGATCGCCTGCAGGCCGCCAATCATCAAGTAAGAAGGCATGTGTTTCGTCAGTTCAAGTTTGTTCTCACGCACGCCATTTAAGACGTGGATGTTCGCTAAGTCAGTCGTTTTTCTGCGGCGTGAAAGTCGAAAAATAGATATGATCACATGTTGCGGTACCATAAACAGCTACAACAAGACCATTGAGGTGTTTGAATTTCAGTCACTGGGTGAAACATTGCACAAAATCAGCGCACACTTCTTTGGCCTGCAGTCTAATGTACACGACGCTCCACGTGATGGAGAAGTGAATTCCTACAACATCTTCAGGTGCGAGATGAAGTTCACAACATACGAAATGTTCCACTTTGTTTTCTAGAGATCGTGCATGTTCCGCTTGAACTGTGATCTTTATAGACACATGGAGGTCACTGCAGGTCATAACGTAAAGGAAGATAGCGACGTAGCACCGCACACATACATGTAAACAAAAACACGCCTGTGGAGCGGTGCTCAGAGTGGCGAGCACGTCCGCTTCATGTCACAGCTATGAGCCGACTGCCATGCAATCTGGACAAAGTGGTCATCTCAACTGCATGGACTACTGTAGTATGCCTCCCGTCAGACCGAAATTTTCAACCTTTCCACGCACTACTAACGCAGTGCCCCTTGTCCATTATCCTCATTACTCGTGGCATTTCGCCGATTCCCACAAGAGTTAGAGCTTAGTATGTGCGTGCACTGAATGGGTCATTAGTCGTTCTCACCTTCATTATATATATGTGGTGTCTGGTGGTGTGGTAGGATAGTCTATCCACTTGTGATGACCACTGTGTCTGGATGGCATTGTGGTCAGAGAATCTACCTGGTAAACAGATGACTCAGATTCGAATCCTGGTCTGGCGCAAATTTTCAACTTGCCCCATTGATATAAATCAAAGTCCACTGGCAGATAATATCTTTAATTCCTTTGTGTCTTAATCAAAATATCCACGGGTATGCTGCCGGTCTATAGTGTCCAACGGGCACAATATTTCGGCGATCAAACATGTCGCCATCATCAGGTGAACTGACGGACTGAGCTCCTGTGAACGTGCCGGCACGGAGATCCGTACGCTATGGCTGCTCAGAGGGAACTGGGTTCGGTCGCGGCGGCGGCCGATTTAAATACCCTCCGCCCGCGGCGCGCTCCCTCCGCCGTCCGCGCCCAGCGCCACGGTCGTGCGGTGGAACAGATTGCGACGGCGTCTGAGATGACGTCGGTGTGATGGCTCTGTCCGCCGTGGTCCATACACAGGCGCACTCTCGGGAAAAATCGCCCGCATTCTGAAGAAACACCGGGTCGGAACTGTGTTTTGTCCTCCAAATAAAACTCGTGCACTGGTGGGGAGCGCCAAAGATGATCTCGGTTTGAGGAAGGCCGGCGTGTACCAGATTCCGTGTCAATGTGGCAAGTCGTATATTGGTCAGACGATGCGTACCGTCGAGGATCGATGCCGTGAACACCAGAGGCACACTCGACTGATGTATCCGAGCAAGTCGGCGGTCGCTGAACATTGTTTGTCGGAAAATCACGCCATGGAGTATGACCGCACGAGGATTCTGGTACAGACGTCGAGATACTGGGACAGCGTTGTTAGAGAGGCCATCGAAATTCGCACCAATGACGACCTCATAAACCGTGACTGTGGCTATAATCTTAGCAAGGCTTGGGAACCAGCGATCGGGTTAATCAAGAGTAAATCGAGCAGACGTATAGTTGTGACGACCACGGCGGACAGAGCCATCACACCGACGTCATCTCAGACGCCGTCGCAATCTGTTCCACCGCACGACCGTGGCGCTGGGCGCGGACGGCGGAGGGAGCGCGCCGCGGGCGGAGGGTATTTAAATCGGCCGCCGCCGCGACCGAACCCAGTTCCCTCTGAGCAGCCATAGCGTACGGATCTCCGTGCCGGCACGTTCACAGGAGCTCAGTCCGTCAGTTCACCTGATGATGGCGACATGTTTGATCGCCGAAATATTGTGCCCGTTGGACACTATAGACCGGCAG
Source organism: Schistocerca serialis cubense (assembly GCF_023864345.2). Taxonomy (NCBI): domain Eukaryota; kingdom Metazoa; phylum Arthropoda; class Insecta; order Orthoptera; family Acrididae; genus Schistocerca; species Schistocerca serialis. The sequence goes on from NC_064639.1 coordinate 1,063,493,205, forward strand.
CATACCCGTGGATATTTTGATTATCAAATACGCCGGGAGAAACTCAAGAATCCCTTTGTGTCTTGATTCATAGTGGCTGCTGGATGAAATTGGTCTCTGTTCTTTCAGACATGTCCAAAAGAGCAGATACCACATATATACGAGGGTTGGAACTTAAATAGTGGCAACTATTTATTCACAACCGTTACAAAATACATGTTTGCACCTGTAACTGTCCTTCAAAATAGTCACCAGCGTTGTGTTGAACCCGTTGCCAGCGTAGTACACCGTTAGTAGAGCCTGTTCTGTTGATGGTGCGAATGGAGCGGTCTAAAGTTATGGTGATTTTCGTGTACGACTGTGATGGTGTTATCCTAACGCATTATATTCTCCCACGGCAAACCGTCAATGCACAGTATTATTGTTCGTTTCTGGAGCATCACTTGCGACCAGCTTTGCGAAAGAAGCGGCGACACTTTCTGCGCAACCCACCCATCATTTTGCACGACAATGCGCGGACAAGCTGTAGCTGCTCTGTTCGGTCGATGGGACTGGGAAGTACTGTACCATCCAACATACTACCCTGACTTAAGTCCTTGTGACTTTGATTTGATTCCGAAGATGAAGGAACCAGTTCATGGTATTCGCTTCAGAACTGTTCCAGAGATTCGACAGGAAGTAGACCTCTCCATCCGCACCATCAACAGAACAGGCTCTGCTAAAGGTATACTACGCCTTCCACATCGCTGGCAATGGGTTCTACACAACGCTGCTGACTACTTTGAAGGACAGTAACAGGTGCAAATATGTAACTCTTTTGTATCGGTTGTGAATAAATAGTTGCCACTATTTAAGTTCCAACCCTCGTATAATTAAGGTGAGAACGGCTAACGATCTCTTCAATGCAGATGCATACCAAGCTCAAACTCTCACGGGAACTGGTGAAATGCTGCGGGTAATCAGGATGATGGATGAGGAGCACTACATTAGTATTGTGTGAATAGGTTGGGAATTTGGGTCTGACGGGAGATGTCCTAGGATAGGCCGCGCAGTTGTGATGACCATTGTGTCCCGATGGCGCATTGGTCAGCGCATTTGCCACGTAAGCTGGAGACCTGGGATCGAATCCCAGTCTGGCACAAATTTTCAACCTTTCTCATTCATTTAAATCAATGCTCACTCGCAGTCAATGTCTTAATTCCTTTGTGCCTTGGTTCATAGTGGTTGCTGGATCAGTCCGAAAGAACAAACACCATATATATATATATATATATATATATATATATATATATATATATATATATAGGGTGAGTCACCTAACATTACCGCTGGATATATTTCGTAAACCACATCAAATACTGACGAATCGATTCCACAGACCGAACGTGAGGAGAGGGGCTAGTGTAATTGGTTAATACAAACCATAACAAAATGCACGGAAGTACGTTTTTTAACACAAACCTAGCTTATTTTAAATGGAACCCCGTTAGTTTTGTTAGCACATCTGAACATATAAACAAATACGTAATCAGTGCCGTTTGTTGCATTGTAAAATGTTAATTACATCCGGAGATATTGTAACCTAAAGTTGACGCTTGAGTACCACTCCTCCGCTGTTCGATCGTGTGTATCGGAAAGCACCGAATTACGTAGGGATCCGAAGGGAACGGTGATGGACCTTAGGTACAGAAGAGACTGGAACAGCACATTACGTCCACGTGTTAACACCTTTTTATTGGTCTTTTTCACTGACGCACATGTACATTACCATGAGGGGTGAGGTACACGTTCGACGGGCCTTTCATAGGACGTGGAGGACGCATAAATTGGCCAGCCCGTTCTCCTGATCTTACACCTCTGGACTTCTTCCTGTGGGGTACGTTAAAGGAGAATGTGTACCGTGATGTGCCTACAACCCCAGAGGATATGAAACAACGTATTGTGGCAGCCTGCGGCGACATTACACCAAATGTACTGCGGCGTGTACGACATCCATTACGCCAGAGGTTGCAATTGTGTGCAGCAAATGATGGCCACCACATTGAACATCTATTGGCCTGACATGTCGGGACACACTCTATTCCACTCCGTAATTGAAAACGGAAACCACGTGTGTACGTGTACCCCACCCCTCATGGTAATGTACATGTGCGTCAGTGAAAAAGACCAATAAAAAGGTGTTAGCATGTGGACGTAATGCGCTGTTCCAGTCTCTTCTGTACCTAAGGTCCATCACCGTTCCATTTGGATCCCTACGTAATTCGGTGCTCTCCGATACACACGATCGAACAGCGGAGGAGTGGTACTCAAGCGTCAACTACAATTACACTAGCCCCTCTCCTCACGTTCGGTCTGTGGAATCGATTCGTCAGTATTTGATGTGGTTTACGAAATATATCCAGCGGTAACGTTAGGTGACTCAACATATATATATATATATATATATATATATATATATATATATATATATATATATATGAAATCATGTGTTTTTAATTACAATACAGGTACATATAGTACAGTACTGTAGCTGTAGTAATTTTAAACGACATATTGCTTACAGTAAAGGCAGTCCTTAATTAATGACTGCATCCTCATTACTTTTCTTTTACTGCAGTTGATGGTAAGCATAATGCTCGTAGAGAGGGGATGAGCAGAGACAGCTCTGCGCGAAGTCAGGATAGCTGTTGACAACCTGTGAAGCATTTCGGCGCTAGTAAAACGTTACTAGAGTTCAATTGTCTTTACAATTCATTGCTCTGGCGCACCAAATTTGAGTGTTGCTCATTCAGCTGCATGTTGGATTCTAGCTGCTGCCCAGTCAGCTCATTGTATGGATGCCCAGGAGAAGGTGTTAGCGACCATGGCGTTGCAGTGGGTTGCCGACGAGCAGGCGAGGCTGTTGTCCGGCATGAAGTGATCTCTGCTCTGGCTGCTGCGGTGTCCACAGTCCCACTCGGAATTCTACGATGTCCCTTGATGACCCATCAGCAAACTACCTGGCGGCGGTGCTCGTGTGGTCTGTTGATCTCCTCCGTATTGACCTGGTAGACGGGGCCGCCTGAGCTGAATAGGAACGTGGACCCCAAGGGTCACTATTGCTGGCTACCAAGTTGAAGTTCAGTGCTGGCAGCATTCCGGGATGTGGTGTTGTCGGAAGTCAGTCAGTTTCTTCATCAATACATGGTAGACAGCGAGCAGCATAAAGTTCACCAGGTGAAGACCACCATCTCGAGTACATCATCGGCTAGTTCACAGATTGTGCTGGAGCATCTTGGACATAGGTTCACTAAAGTATTGTAATTAACTCATATGTCCTCCTGATTCTACCACATTCACTTAAAAGGTTGTTAACTGCTCTATCGGGTCCTTGCTACATGTTCTCGTGTAACATATTGATTTTCTTGCACCATGGCTTAAGAGGTAATGAATATGCTTGTCTCACTATCCTTGCCTTTTTATCGGAGTCTTCTTCTGCTGAATGCATATTCTCACTCGGTGGATGATGTCGTAATGTGTCCACGTACCGGCACGCTTCCTGCTTTAGGGTCATTTCCGGCTTAACTGGATATTGCCTGCGACATTGCGAATGAGTATAAATAAAAACTTCTAATTTCCTACCTCTTACTATTCTGTGCAGTAACACTGCTCAGGCAGAGAAACTCTACAGAGAATGATATCCTGACGAGAACCCAACTCCCAACGGATGTTCCCTCGTCTTGTTGTGATGCTTCAGGAAAATGTAGGTTTCGTCCCAAAGCAATGCAATTGTCACAGAATTCGCACAGAAGGAGTTGTCAAAATTACTCTTCTCGCTTCTGTTGTAATAGATCCAAACGTCAGCACACAAAGCTTGAAGAGGGGCTCGAAATTCCTAAAACCAATGTACATCCCTTTCCAACATGTCACGAGTTCCGTCCTTATCATGTACACTTACACCAGGAATTGCATGGAAATGATTTCCAGAATTGTGCAGAGTTCTGTCAGTGGGCACAGTTGCCAAGCCTCGCTAATCAGAGCTTCTTTTCCGATGTTCTCTTTACCGACGGATGTTCCTTCTCAAACAAACGACCAGTAAACAGAAAGAAAACGTTTTATTGCTCTTGGGCGTCCAGCTAGATTCAGTCGTTTACGAAATACGATATTTCGACAGCATAACATGCCATCATCTGCAGATGGTACCTGTGGAACGAACACCTTCGTTACATCGCGCCTGCTTTAGCCTCTTATCGCTTCCTCAACTATTCACAGCTCTGAGCCAAATGAAGACATAACGTCAGCCGAGAGCTACTACAGCGCCCGACTGGGCGATAGAAGCACTGAGGGACCGGGGTTCGCGACCAGCATTCGGCGCTCGCATACCCCGCCATTTCACCTGACGCGGCATGCAGAGAGTAACGAGGGAAGGGGTGGGGAGCGATAAGGATATAAAGAAGCGCGAAGTATCACCTGAAGATGAAGGCAAGTTACGCTGTCGAAATGTCTTGTTTCGAAAGCAACTACGCCCCCTGGACACTCGGGGTTAATACAACGGTTGACTCATCCCGAAGTCACGCACAAAGAAATAAAAATAAATGTGAAAACCCACAATGGCTTAGGTAGTGTAATATCAGAGTGGGCAGCTTAATATTACAATTATTGGCCTTATTTCATCAATGGTAAACTAAATAGCTCGGAATGTAATCTTCTGGAAGCGGCTGTACATTGAGAAGAGCTCCGATACCACTTGGACGCCCAATAACCTCGAGTAGCTCCAAGAATGGGGCTTTCGGAATGTCTTTCCGTCCTCGTAAGATCCTTCCTTTCACCACACTTTTTTAAATATCGAATCAGTGATGTCCTCTCCGACCACTTTGACCGATAGAACTGTGTCCGTCAACGTAATGTTTTAAGTGTGACTGTTTTTACCGTTGCTGTTAATAGATAACGTCGACAGTTAAAGATGCTGTCCTGTTTTCTTTGTTTGTTGATGACTTCTCCGTCTGTTGTTCTTCCTCCAATCTTGCAACAACAACCCGACAGCTGCAGCCGACTATCAGGCGGATGGAGAGCTGGGTGGAGAAGAAAGGTTTTACTTTCTCTTCTAAGAAGTCGGTATGTCCATTTTAACTATTCACGTCCTTTTTCAATTTTTCTGAATGGAGAATGAAAGGCACTGTTCTTAATTTTAAAGACACGGTAATGTTTCGGCCTCACATTTGATTCTAAATTTACGTGGTTGCCATAGCGTATGGACCTGAAAACACTATCCCTAAAAGTTCTAAATATGTTAAAATGTATAATCCACAATTCATGATGAGCAGACTGAACAAATTCGCTCCAGTTCTACAGAGTCTTTGCGAGATTTCGGCTTGATCATGTACTATGCATGGGTCTGCAAGACTCTTTTCTTTACAAATTGTGGACGTGCTGCACCATGAAGGGATTAGACTGGCCATTGGCGCCTTTAGAACATGACCCATAACGAGCTGAGGCTAGTGAGCCACCACTTCACATCTGTCGACGACTCCTCATGGCGTGACAGGCCTATAAATCACTGTCCACGCGATGCACGCCTGCGTACAATACCGTTGCTCGGTAACCACTGGAAAGGCTCTCTCATACTCGATACTGAGTGATGAGACCCTTTGAGATACGCGCGAAGGACTACCGTTTAAAGACGAGTGTGGTTGATTTTAATGTTTTACACCAATATTGTAGCAGGTCTCCACCTTGGGTCCTAGAAAGGTCCAGAATTATACGTGGCCTGACAAATTTTAAGAAACCATGGACTCCAGGTTTTACGTTTCAATCTATGTTTTATACCATTTTGGATAGGGGTCACTGATGGTTCAATGTAGGGAGACTCCCTTGACTGTTCAGCAGTGTTCCCCGACTGTGACTTCAGGATTCAAGTTTCCCATGAATAAACTGTCTTTACCGCAGAGCTTCAAGACATCATGACGATGCTGGAGCAGATGAGATGTCTTCAAAACAGTTTCTCATCTGCACCGATTCCCTTAGTGCCCTGCAATCATTGCACCAAATATATTCAGCAGAGGATATGATGCCATTAATACAAGACCAACCCTTCTTTCCTCAGTAGCAGCGGACGCAGTTATCATACTGCTTGATACCATGACACGTGGGTATTTGAGAAAATGCAAAAGCGGATCGAGGAGCTAATGAGGTCTACAGGTAACATGCAGAGACACAATGTGCCGTTCTCCTGTAGCCAGTCGTTTCACTGTTGAGTGGTGAAGTCATGCAGTTATGGGAGGAGGAGTGGCTAGCAGTGAGGGACAATCGGATGTCGTTGGTGAAGCGAGCTATCCAGCCGTGGTGCTCCTCATGCCGGTTAGTCAGGTGGAATGAAGCGACTCTCACCCGCCTCCGAGTTGAACGCTGTCTCCTAACACATTTCTTCTCCTCCGACGAGACCACCCCCTCACCAGTCTGTGACGCTTGTGGTGTGCAAATTACTGCACGTCACATTTAGCTGAGCGCATTTTATTTTGAGCTAAGAGGACAGAAGCAAATTTAAATGGGGATTTGCTCTCTGCGATGTCGTGCTGAAAATTAATGCGTCCGAATTTTTTACGTGAAAGCTCTTAAAGTCTTGTCCCAACGAGAAACCAGTTTGTTGATAGCGTCACTGTAGAATGTCTGACTAGTGACGGAGCCACAACGTCACCTCTGCTAACGCCGCTTCATTACTATCAGAGTGAAGTCCTATACGGTGTTGTTTAAGTTTTGGAAACAGATGAAAATCAGAAGAGTATCAGTTATACACTACTGGCCATTAAAATTGCTACACCAAGAAGAAATACAGATGATAAACGGGTATTCATTGGACAAATATATTATACTAGAACTGACATGGGATTACATTTTCACGCAATTTGGGTGCATAGATCCTAAGAAATCAGTACGCAAAACAACCACCTCTGGCCGTAATAACGGCCTTGATACGCCTCGGCATTGAATCAATCAGAGCTTGGATGGAGTGTACAGGTACAGCTGCCCATGCAGCTTCAACACGATACCACAGTTCATCAAGAGTAGTGACTGGCGTATTGTGACGAACCAGTTGCTCGACCACCATTGACCAGGCGTCTCCAATTGGTGAGAGATCTGAAGAATGTGCTGGCTAGGGCAGCAGTCGACCATTTTCTGTATCCAGAAAGGCCCGTACAGGACCTGCAACATGCGGTCGTGCATTATCCTGCTGAAATGTGGGGTTTCGCAGGGATCAAATGAAGGGTAGAGCCACGGCTCGTAACACATCTGAAATGTAACGTCCACTGTTCAAAGTGCCGTCAATGCGAACAAGAGGTGACCGAGACGTGTAACCAATGGCACCCCATACCATCACGCCGGGTGATACGCCAGTATGGCGATGACGAATACGTGCTTCCAATGTGCGTTCACCGCGATGTCGCCAAACACGAATGTGACCATAATGATGCTGTAAACAGAACCTGGATTCATCCTAAAAAATGACGTTTTGCCATTCGTGCACCCAGGTTCGTCGTTGAGTACGCCATCGCAGGCGCTCCTGTCTGTGATGCAGCGTCAGGGGTAACCGCAGCCATGGTCTCCGACGTGATAGTCCATGCTGCTGCAAACGTCGTCGAACTGTCGTGCAGGTGGTTGTTGTCTTGCAAACGTCCCCATCTGTTGAGTCTGGGATCGAGACGTGGCTGCACGATCCGTTACAGCCATACGGATAAGATGCCTGTCATCTTGACTTCTAGTGATATGAGGGTTTTGGGATCCAGCACGGCGTTCCGTATTACCCTCCTGAACCCACCGATTCCATATTCTGCTAACACTCATTGGATCTCGACCAACGCGAGCAGCAATGTCGCGATACCATAAACCGCATTTGCGATAGGCTACAATCCGACCTTTATCAAAGTCGGAAACGTGATGGTACGCATTTCTCCTCCTTACACGAGGCATCACAACAACGTTTCACCAGGCAACGCCGGTCAACTATTGTTTGTGTATTAGAAATCTGTTGGAAACTTTCCTCATGTTAGCAAGTTGTAGGTGTCGCCACCGGCGCCAACCTTGTGTGGAATGCTCTGAAAAGCTAATCATTTGCATATCACAGCATCTTCTTCCTGTCGGTTAAATTTCGCGTCTGTAGCACGTCATCTTTGTGGTGTAGCAATTTTAATGCCCAGTAGTGTAAATAACAAAAACTTGAAATTTTTTAAGTCTTCCTAATGTTTTTCCTCTTGTGCTTCTTGTTCTTCTTCTTCATTTCCTACTTCAGCCTCTTTCTACTCGACATTTGTTTCCACTTCATCATCGGCATTATTTGATTCCTTGAAATTCTCTGCAGCAGGCACCAAGAGCGCAACAACTTCCGACGACAAAAGTTTTCACTTTCCTAGGAGATGGTTTCCGCAAAGTAGAAATAGAGCGATCGGCTGTTGCCAAAAGTCTCCAGAACACATTCTCCATATTTTTCTTGCGAGAAGACTTTTGGGCAAAACTTACGCCACTGGTTTGTTGGTTCCTGCGCATTTTCCGACAGCTGATCTATTGGTAAAAGTCTAGAATTAATTATGTCCGGTCGGTGGATCAACAGTCTATGGACTCTTGATGGCATGTTGTATCCTGAGTCCCCTTTGACATAATTCCTATCTGTTGCACTGCCGTAGCTTCGAAACTTTTCAACGTCAGTTTGTATTTCCTCAATGTAAATCGAGGCATTTTGCAAATGTCGCTTGAAAAATGTCTCAAAGCCGGAGTTGCGACTTGCGGCTGAATTTTAAGGCTCATTCACAAAGATATTAATTCATACTACAGGACGGAATGAAAAAGGAGGCTGAATGTCTTGGAATCTAAAACTCATCCCTTTTTCGCTTGCGTTTTCCAATTTTCTTGCTTGCATTCCGGTAAGTAGTTAATTAACAAAAACCAGTTGTTAGTTAATGATTAAATACTGAAATAACAGTTCGTAATTAAGTATATACCTTCTATAATAGCCTCCATTTCAAAAAAAATCGGTATGATTGCGCTAAACAAAAACAGTTCATCCGAACGACGCAGTATTTTTCCAGCCCGGCCAGCTTGGGTCGCGGCTGACTTTATGAATGCCGTGTTGGACCTGAAATTCAGCCTCCGGAAGAAACAGCTGGCCACTTATAAGAATACGATTCAATAGCTCCAACATTACTCTCGCCAAACTATTAAACGAAACTTCTTAACTCTGAACTTTTTTTCGGCACTTTTTCGGGATTCTGACCCAATGTGCGTCGCCTACGCGGAGCCATACGGAGCGATCGACTGTCTGCCGGGAGTTCGATCGCCAGCGATTTCAGTGTGGTGTGCTTTGAAACCATTTCTACAAGGACTGTACAGGCATAAACGCACCGCATAGCCTTCAGCAGCCGACGACAGACGCTTGTCACAGCAGCTTCCCGTGGCTTTCAGTCGCTCAGTCTAATACATGTTATTCACAAACAAATCCTCAGCAGAAAGAAGATGTGTCACACAAAACCTTTTAAGGACAGACGATCGTGAAATTGACCGAAGATGTCAATTTTCAATTTAATTTTTTTTTTATTAGTAGAACTCATGGACAATAAGTTTGCAAAGTTTCTATGAAGAAATCGATCCGAAGTAGCTGAAAAATAATTAAATGTGTGACGAAACCTTCCTGACACGCTCACTTTTTGAAACGACACTTGAATACCAGCGCGGTGAACAACAATTCCGTGGATCACTTTCAAGCAAATTTGGGTGGGATATGTCCAGAAAGCTGTGATATATATTCCTTTATTATTATGTTTATTACCAATTCTATGTCATTCACCAGCCACAGCTGGACAGACAGCGTCAAGATACAGCATCATCAAAATACATGAATACAGCTCTACTATGATAATAATTTAATGCCGCAAGACATATTTAATTTATAAATTAGATTACAATAATATCACAACAATAAAATAGATACAAGTATATAATGAAATTAAATATAACGGTTGCTCATGGAGTCATGGAACTGAGCTGCAGCTCAAGTAAACACTACGCTATTACTAGAGTAGAAGTCTTCAATATTGTAGAAGGGTTGCTCTTTTACCTTACACAAAATAGTAGTTTTAAACTGCTCCCATGGTAAAGACTGAATGTCATAAGGTAGAGCATTAAACAATTTTAGGGCCACCATTGGGAAGCTGTTTTGTGTCTTCTCTAATCGACACCTTGGCATGCCGATACTGTCTTTGTTGCGAGTGCTGCATTTGTGAACTTCATTTCTCTTTCTGTAAATATCATGGTTTCTCTTTATGTGGAAGAGGCAGTTCAATATATACTGGCTGTAAACAGTCAGAACTCCTAACCTGGTGAAAATTGGTTTACAGTGGTCTGTTTTTTTGCTTGAAGTAATGATCCTCATTGCTTTCTTTTGCAGTAAAAGCACATTCTTTCACCCTGCAGTAGGGCCCCAGAACAACAGCCCATAACTGATGTGGCTGTGGAACATTGCATAGTACACAGTTAGCAGGTACTCTTCTGGTACTACACTTTTCAGTTTCCTCAAGAGGTACAGGACTAGTGAAAGTTCTGAACATACATGTTTGGTGTGCTGTTGCCAGGTTAATTTGGTATCAATGAGAAAGCCCAGAAGTTTTAACATCTGCTGCGTTACCCAGTGCTCCAGTATTGATGAGGCTGCATATCATCCTCTGAGTTTTTTCTTCATTAATTTTCATTTTGTTCATGATAAACCAGGCCTTAGCTTCATTGAACAAGACTTCTGCTTGTTGGACTGCCTGTTCAACATTCTCTCCTTTTGAGAACAAGATTGTATCATCCGCAAACTGCAAGGTGTGCCCATTGGAGCCTATGTCATTTACGAAGATAAAAAACAGCAGGGGCCCTATAACCGATCCCTGTGGCACACCATGCTGCAGCTTCTTCTCACCTGAATCGTCTCCCTGCACGGAGACAATCTGTCGTCCGTTTCTCAGGTAGGATTCAAGAGTTTACAGGACAGATAACATATGTTTTTAGCATTCTGAGCAGGACCTTATGTAGGATGCAGTCAAATACCTTACTAAGATCACCGAGTACTAGTGCTATAGACTCCTTGTCTTCAAAACCCTGACTTATGTTTGTAACTAAGTCAAGTACAGCTGTTGTTGTTGACCTGCCCTTCCGAAAGCCATGTTGCGCATCATAAAAGAGACTATTCCCTTCAAAATAACTTAATATTTGTTCTTTCATTATCGACTCCATCACCTTCGCTAGTACTGGTATTATAGATATGGGCCTGTAGCTTGACACTTCATGTGGACTGCCTTTTATGTAAACAGGCACTGTGCGTGCTACTTTTAGGAGGTCTGAAAATTCCCCTGCACGGAGGCTTTCATTTATTACTACTGTTAATGGCTGTGCAATTTCACTGATTATAGTTTTTAACATGGTACAGGACATACCATAAATATCAGGGCTTCCTGAAGATTTGTAGCTTTTTACAATTTTTATTATTTCTTTTGGATACACTCTCTTCCACATTACCATGCTGCATTTATTCTCAAATTTCACAGCAGCTGCAGGCTCTATTTCAAAGTCAGGAGTTTCATCTATTGCGTTTCACACTATTTTTATAAAATAGTCATTAAACTCATCTGGACTGCAAGAATTAGAGCAAGAGGTGGGCTTTTTCCTGTGCTCATTAACCAGATCCCATGCTGCTTTACAAGGATTGTGAGCGTCTTCAATAAATCTGGCTTTGCTTTTCCTCTTTGCTTTTTCTACTTCCTTTCTGTAGATCCTTTTGGTCTGTAAATGACTAGAGTACTGTCTATCTTCTTTGGTTTGTAGGTCATCTGTGGCTCTGTTCCGTATCTTGTAAACAATACCAAACCAGCTGCTTTGTTTATGAAGAAGCAATTTATCTTGTGTTACTGACGCATTTTATCCAGAATTACAACTTATGATGCAGTTCTTGTATTTAGTCATGGGAGCGTAGAGAAGATAAACGTATTAGAGAGAATGGGTTTCAAGATAGGAAACTTCACTGAAGACATGAGAAAAATAGATTTACAGCGGCTCTCTGCAGCAGAAAAGTCAGTTTAAGGCCTGGTAAAAGAAAGAAGGCAAAAAAACAAGAAATCAAAAGAGAAGCCTGAGGGGTAAGAGAAGCCTGAGTACAAATCAGAGCCATCTGAAGATGTGACATAAGAAATAAATGTTAGGTTGAACTTTAAAATGCATTTCTTGAAAGTTATGTTTTTGTTTTTTTTTTTTTAATTTTGTGTACTTCTTTTCCCAGAATCTATGGAGACTAGTTCCGAAATTTTGTACACTTATTCCTGAAAACCCAATAAATGTTGTCTCAAGACTAAATTTTGAAATTTTGAGTGTAAGCTGAGATATGCTGAAAATTGCTCCGAATTTTGGATAAATTTTATATTATACTTACAAAATTATAATTAAAAAGTTATTAAAATTCTCCTATTAGATATATTCAAAAAACATAACAAGAGAAGCTTAGTATAAGCAAAGAGATTAATTAAACAGAGAAAATTTTTGTAGAAATTTCTTGAATAGTTTCTGAGACAAAGGTACATATACACTCCTCGTAATTGAAATAAGAACACCGTGAATTCATTGTCCCAGGAAGGGGAAACTTTATTGACACATTCCTGGGGTCAGATACATCACATGATCACACTGGCAGAACCACAGGCACATAGACACAGGCAACAGAGCATGCACCATGTCGGCACTAGTACAGTGTATATCCACCTTTCGCAGCAATGCAGGCTGCTATTCTCCCATGGAGACGAACATAGAGATGCTGGATGTAGTCCTGTGGAACGGCTTGCCATGCCATTTCCACCTGGCGCCTCAGTTGGACCAGCGTTCGTGCTGGACGTGCAGACCGCGTGAGACAACGCTTCATCCAGTCCCAAACATGCTCAATGGGGGACAGATCCGGAGATCCTGCTGGCCAGGGTAGTTGACTTACACCTTCTAGAGCACGTTGGGTGGCACGGGATACATGCGGACGTGCATTGTCCTGTTGGAACAGCAAGTTCCCTTGCCGGTCTAGGAATGGTAGAACGATGGGTTCGATGACGGTTTGGATGTACCGTGCACTATTCAGTGTCCCCTCGACGATCACCAGTGGTGTACGGCCAGTGTAGGAGATCGCTCCCCACACCATGATGCCGGGTGTTGGCCCTGTGTGCCTCGGTCGTATGCAGTCCTGATTGTGGCGCTCACCTGCACGGCGCCAAACACGCATACGACCATCATTGGCACCAAGGCAGAAGCGACTCTCATCGCTGAAGACGACACGTCTCCATTCGTCCCTCCATTCACGCCTGTCGCGACAGCACTGGAGGCGGGCTGCACGATGTTGGGGCGTGGGCGGAAGACGGCCTAACGGTGTGCGGGACCGTAGCCCAGCTTCATGGAGACGGTTGCGAATGGTCCTCGCCGATACCCCAGGAGCAACAGTGTCCCTAATTTGCTGGGAAGTGGCGGTGCGGTCCCCTACGGCACTGCGTAGGATCCTACGGTCTTGGCGTGCAGCCGTGCGTCGCTGCGGTCCGGTCCCAGGTCGACGGGCATGTGCACCTTCCGCCGACCACTGGCGACAACATCGATGTACTGTGGAGACCTCACGCCCCACGTGTTGAGCAATTCGGCGGTACATCCACCCGGCCTCCCGCATGCCCACTATACGCCCTCGCTCAAAGTCCGTCAACTGCACATACGGTTCACGTCCACGCTGTCGCGGCATGCTACCAGTGTTAAAGACTGCGATGGAGCTCCGTATGCCACGGCAAACTGGCTGACACTGACGGCGGCGGTGCACAAATGCTGCGTAGCTAGCGCCATTCGACGGCCAACACCGCGGTTCCTGGTTTGTCCGCTGTGCCGTGCGTGTGATCATTGCTTGTACAGCCCTCTCGCAGTGTCCGGAGCAAGTATGGTGGGTCTGACACACCGGTGTCAATGTGTTCTTTTTTCCATTTCCAGTAGTGTATTATATTTGAAATCAAAATTTTTAAATTCCATAAAAATTAAATATTTATAACCCAAGGAACTTAAGAGTAAATGTGTTAATTTCATTTCAAGTATGGCACAAAATTTCATTTCTGTAACTTCAAAATTGTGAATTTGGTGGATCTTTTAAATAGTATGTTTCTTCGTGAACGTCCTCCCTTAAATGTGTCTTTGCTGCGTCTAATTGCTTCTCTAGGAGCCTACGAAAAATTTATCCTTAGTTATCAATGCATTCACATCTCAACAAGAACACTCGTAATGTTATAACGTCTGCCGTTCCTGGAGATATGATGCAAGATTGTCAACATTCCGGGTATGTATCCGTATAATCGATGCTCTTCTAATGGAAGGTAAAAAATTAATAAGCTTCCTTGATGATGGAACCGACAAAGTACTGCGTACGTTATCACCCCCCCCCCCTCCCCCCCCCCCAAAAAAAAGTTGGTGCATTGTGCTAATTATTGCCCCCTCGTTCGGTAAAGTGTTGTGTGGGTTTACAGTCATGTTGTAATCACTGCCTGCCCAGTACTAATGAAACTAAAGATAGTCGTTCTACGAGAAGAAACATAAAACGTGTACCAGAAGGAATGGTCAGTATTCAGGGATGTGGTGTCACCGCCAGACACCACACTTGCTAGGTGGTAGCTTTTAAATCGGCCGCGGTCCGCTAGTATACGTCGGACCCGCGTGTCGCCACTGTCAGTGATTGCAGACCGAGCGCCACCACACGGCAGGGCTAGAGAGACTTCCTAGCACTCGTCCCAGTTGTAAAGCCGACTTTGCTAGCGAAGCTACACTGACAAATACGCTCTCATTTGCCGAGACGATAGTTAGCATAGCCTTCAGCTACGTCAATTGCTACGACCTAGCAAGGCGCCATTACCAGTTAATATTGAGATTGTAAAACCTGTACCGTAAAGAGCGATGTACACCAATTATGGATTAAAGTTAAGTATTCCAGAAGCTATGTACTATTTTTGGCTACTATAATTCCTTGTCATTTTCCAGACCTCACGCCAGCCTGCGTGAGCTTTAACGCGTGCATTTCGGCCTCCTCTAGCTATACGGTGTTGGCTCTTCTGCCAACACATCAAGGGATATGACAGGCTAAAATGCGTACTTTCATGACTATGTTCACTTCCTCATTTTTGATACTGTGAAACAAATACACCACAGGAAAAAAATTAATACACTTGGAAATACGATGTAAATTTTGATCCGAAGGCGGCATATGCCACCTGGAGAATATACACTCCTGGAAATGGAAAAAAGAACACATTGACACCGGTGTGTCAGACCTACCATACTTGCTCCTGACACTGCGAGAGGGCTGTACAAGCAATGATCACACGCACGGCACAGCGGACACACCAGGAACCGCGGTGTTGGCCGTCGAATGGCGCTAGCTGCGCAGCATTTGTGCACCGCCGCCGTCAGTGTCAGCCAGTTTGCCGTGGCATACGGAGCTCCATCGCAGTCTTTAACACTGGTAGCATGCCGCGACAGCGTGGACGTGAACCGTATGAAGCTGGGCTACGGTCCCGCACACCGTTAGGCCGTCTTCCGCTCACGCCCCAACATCGTGCAGCCCGCCTCCAGTGGTGTCGCGACAGGCGTGAATGGAGGGACGAATGGAGACGTGTCGTCTTCAGCGATGAGAGTCGCTTCTGCCTTGGTGCCAATGATGGTCGTATGCGTGTTTGGCGCCGTGCAGGTGAGCGCCACAATCAGGACTGCATACGACCGAGGCACATAGGGCCAACACCCAGCATCATGGTGTGGGGAGCGATCTCCTACACTGGCCGTACACCACTGGTGATCGTCGAGGGGACACTGAATAGTGCACGGTACATCCAAACCGTCATCGAACCCATCGTTCTACCATTCCTAGACCGGCAAGGGAACTTGCTGTTCCAACAGGACAATGCACGTCCGCATGTATCCCGTGCCACCCAACGTGCTCTAGAAGGTGTAAGTCAACTACCCTGGGCAGCAAGATCTCCGGATCTGTCCCCCATTGAGCATGTTTGGGACTGGATGAAGCGTCGTCTCACGCGGTCTACACGTCCAGCACGAACGCTAGTCCAACTGAGGCGCCAGGTGGAAATGGCATGGCAAGCCGTTCCACAGGACTACATCCAGCATCTCTACGATCGTCTCCATGGGAGAATAGCAGCCTGCATTGCTGCGAAAGGTGGACATACACTGTACTAGTGCCGACATTGTGCATGCTCTGTTGTCTGTGTCTATGTGCCTGTGGTTCTGTCAGTGTGATCATGTGATGTATCTGACCCCAGGAATGTGTCAATAAAGTTTCCCCTTCCTGGGACAATGAATTCACGGTGTTCTTATTTCAATTTCCAGGAGTGTAGATGTACTTATAATGGTTTCATCGTCACCCGCCAACACACAGTGTAGTGGCTTAGTTACAAGAGCGCCATCTGTGTGTACCCTTTAATAGCGAGTGCTCACAGCCAGAAGGCTACATGTCGTGCAGACGTGTGAAGCAAGCAGGCAACCATAGCACGGGGATGCACTCGTACTTCTTACAGCCAACTGACCGAGTTTAAAAGGAGTCAAATAGTGGCCGTCAGTGTGGCGGGAGTGGCGGGATGGTCCTTTCGGAGAACTGTCACACGAAGTGGACGTGTTGCGTCACATGTGCAACGATACTGGTAACAATGCTCACGTGAATACTCTCACACCCGTGTACGAGTTTCCGGACGTCCACGCAGCACAGACTCCCGCCAGGGTCATCGCATTGTCAGATCAGCAGTGGCAGATCGTAAAGCTACCCCAGCACAGATAAGAAGCCTCGTGAGTTCAGACGTGTCAACACGAACTGTTGGGAACCGGTTTTTATCAATGGGACTACGGGTACGCACACTTCAAGCCCGTCTTCCATTCACGTCACAACATCGGCGTGCACGACTCGATTGCTGCCGTCAGAGGATCACTTGGAAGATGAAATGGCGCCCCATGACCTTCAGCAATGAAAGCAGATTCTGCCTGCACGCAAATGATGTTAGTTTGCGCGTGCGACATAGACCTGGTGAGCGTTGTCTCGTAGAGTACATTCGTCCAAGACACATCGGTCTCACCCCCGGCCTTATGCGACAAGCTGCAACTCTCATTCATCTTTGGCGTTTCTGAAGGGGACATTAAACAGCACTCTGCATGTGCGGAACTTTGTTAGACCTGTTCTTTTGCCGTTCTTGCGACAGGAAGTGATGTATTGTTGCAATAGGATAAAGCTCGCCCACACACTGCCCGTGAAACTCAATGAGCTCTTTAAGACGTGCAGCAACTACCCCGACCAGCACGACCTCACGACTTGTGCCCAGTCAAGCACGTGTGGAATATGGTGGGACGAGAAGTGTCTCGTGCGACTCTTCAACCAACAACTTTTACAGGAGTACGTGAACAAGTCGAGTAGACGTGGAATAGCGTAAGCCAGGACAGTATTCGCCATCAGTTCGATCTACTGGATGCCGCCCGTGAAAGGTACGCAACTTTCTAATATGAGTGCTTCAGAAGCGGTTGTGCTATTCATCTGAAAATGTAATCATTTCATGCCCTCCATATGCACTGTTGCAACAGTAACTCTCGAGTGAACTGGAAACGTCTTCATACAACACGCTTTTTGCGTTTCATATTGTGAGAAGTGGTAGTATGGACCAAACACGGCTTCTGAAGTGCATACTTTAAGAGCTATGAAGGCTTTTTCATCTTCGATACTATGGAACACTTTCCTTCTACTGAACTAGTACCCATAGTCTTAAGGCATATATTTTAGAGGCCATATTTACTAGACTTGTAACCTCCCCACAATAAAAATAATATGAATAATATTCACATTTAGCGTAACCTCCCAAAGATAATTATATAATAACTTCCCAACAGTAAAAAATATAAGTATATAATTCACATTCAGCGTAACCTCCCACAGATAAAATCCGTAACCTTGGAACAATAAAATGTGACTAATCTCCTAATAAAAAAAAATGTGACTCATAGATAACCTTTCAATAATTGACTGTGTGTGAATCTAAACTGGTAAATTTTCGACGTCAGCAGTGCTGCGTCATGAAAGATCACACTGAATAAATTGAAAATTCTTACCTCAAAGTCGGCGGATAACGCGTATATATCTGCTCCTATATGAAACTAAACTTTTCTGGCACAGCCCTGTGCAATGCTGGCCGATAGATTCGTCATGTATAAAAGGAAACAACTGATTTTTCTTTACAATACTCGGGATGACAATGGATTGGAGAAATTAGTCAATTCTTTAAATTGAGATGAATGATTGTCAAAAGTTAACTTTTATAAGAAAGATTATTATTAAGAGATTTTTTAAAACATTTACATGGGACTTGATATTACAATAGTACATATGCGCGAGGCTGCTTTTACCTTACATCCTTACATTATATCGCTCAGGCTCCGCCATCGCTCCCCACGATCGGCCCAGCCAACTCGATACACACGACAGCTCGCTAGCGACTACTACTACAACTGCTACACAGTTCCTACTGCTGACAACACTGTTCTCTGGTCTGAGATTCTCTTATACCTTACATATCGCAGGCAGCGCATGAGCAATCTATCGAAATTACATCTGCTCGAGTGCGCTAGCAACAAATTTCTTAATCATGGACCTCTTAGAGACTTTTTTCTTATTTTAGTCCATACTGTCCACTTCCCTCTCGAAAAATAAGGAAAGGCAAAGAGCTTGTAGAAGAGAAATATGTTTCACAGTATCGAAGATGGAGAAGTGCTTACAGCTCTTAAGGTGTGCATTTTAGAGCCCATATTTACCTGACTTTTTTGTGTCGAATGATCGTTCCTGTCATATCCCTGAATATTGACCATTCCTCCTGTGACATCCTATATAGTTATTAACAATCTTATAAAACTACGTATTCCTAATTTCCAAAGAAAAACAAATTGGAGTAGGTGTGCATTTTCCTCCTGTTGCTTTCATGACCGGATGGCGACGTTGTTTGGAGGACGGATCACGTTAGCAGATCGTAAGGAGGATCACGTAGGTGACCCTTGCAAACTGTCTGACCTGAGCCAATGCTTCTGCCGACAGCCTGCGGTTAATGAGCGTGGGAGCGGTTCTCTCGAAGATGGATGAGCCACTAATGTGCTGTTCTCCAGTACATACCAAAAACAGAAAGTTTTCCGAGTGCCTGTGAGATCTTCATCTAATCATCTCCTATTAACGTTCGCTAGTTTTCTTCCGCCTTCTTATAGAATACAGCCACAAGATTTTTTCTTAATACAGGGTGTTTCACAATTCCTGTCATAGACTTCTAGGGTTTTCATAATTCCTAACACAGGTCTCTAGGGGTTATAAAGGTGATTTAGTAGATAAAGCCTTGTTAAGGAACCCCCGTCCAGAAATGAACCATTTGGATGTAAATTAAGTTTGAACATTGGATCACTTTCAAATCTGCCGTTTCACGGTATCCACACAATGAGCTCTGAATTGTATAATGCCATGAGTTACGTACCGATTACCTACATCTACATGTACACACATACTCCGCAAGACACCAAAGGTGCGTGGCACAGGGTACCTTACACCACTAGTAGTCATTTCCCCTCCTGTTACACTCGCAGACAGAGGGAGGGAAAATCGACTGTCTATATGCCTCTGTACGAGTCCTAATATCCCTTACCTTCGTGGTCCTTATGCGAAATTTACGATGGTGGCAGTAAAATCGTTTTGCAGTCAGCTTCAAATGGCAGGTCCCTACATTTCCTCAATATTGTTTCTCGAAAATAATGAGGTCTTTCCTCCAGAGATTCCCACTTGACTTAACTAAACCTCTCCGTAACACTCGCGTGTTGATCGAACCTACCGGTAACAAATCTAGCGGCTCTCCTCTGAATCGCTTCGATGGCTTCCTTTAATCCCAAACACACGAGCAGTACTCAAAAATGGGTCGCATTAGCGTTCTAAACGCGGTCTCCTCTATGATGAACTACACATTCCTCAAATTCTCTCAATAAACCGATCGACCATTCGCCTTTGCTACTATCGTTCGTACGTACTCGTTCCATTTCATGAAGCTTTGCAGTATTACGCCTAGACATTTAATTGACGTGACTGTGCCAAACAGCACATTAACAACCTTGTATTCGAACATTACTGGATTCTAGAATGAAATTTTCACTCTACAGCGGAGTGTGCGCTGATATGAAACTTCCTGGCAGATTAAAACTGTGTGCCGGACCGAGACTCGAACTCGGGACCTTTGCCTTTCGCGGGCAAGTGCTCTGCCACCCAAGGTACTGGCGGAATTAAAGTTGTGAGGACGGGCCGTGAGTCGTGCTTGGGTAGCTCAGTTGGCAGAGCACTTGCCCGCGAAAGGCAAAGGTCCCGAGTTCGAGTCTCGGTCCGGCACACAGGTTTAATCTGCCAGGAAGTTTCATATCAGCGCACACTCCGCTGTAGAGTGAAAATTTCATTCTAGAAACATCCGCTAGGCCGTGGCTAAGCCATGTCTCGGAAATATCTTTTCTTCCAGGAGTGCTAGTCATTACTGGATAGTTTTCCGAACTCGACTGCATTAACTTTTTTTTCTGCATTTAGAGCATGCGGTCATTCATCACAGCGACTAGAAATTTTGTCTAAATCATCTTGTATAGTACGGCAACCACTCAACAACACCTCCCCGTACACCGCATCATCATCAGCAAACAGGCGCAAACTGCCTGCTCGCTTGTCTCGTATGAACATCCGGCGTCGAGGACAACGTACTGGGTCCTGTTACATAAGAAGACCCCAAGTCACTCACTCATCTGGGAACCTAATCTGGATTCTCGGACAGTAGGTTAACAGTACGCAGTGGGGCACCATGTCAAACGCTTTCCAGAAATCTATGAATATGCAATCTGCCTGTTGCCCTTCATCCATGGTTCACAGGATGTATGTGAGGAAAGTGCAAGCTGAATTTCGCACGAGCGTTGATCTCTAAATCCGTGTCGAGCGGCGGTCAGAAGTTTCTTCCGTCCCAAGAAAATCTGTTACATTCGAACTCAGAACGTGTTCAAGAATTCTGCAGTAAACCTATGTTAAGGGTGATGGCTTGTAATTCTTCGGGTCCGTGTTTTTACCCTTCTTACATATAGGAGTCATCTGCGCTTTTTTCGAGTCGCTTGACACTCTGCGCTGGGCGAGAGATGCGCGATACATGCAAGTTGAGTTAGGGGCCCGTGCCGTACTCCCTGTAAAACCGAATTGGGGTTCCATTCGGATCTGGCGACTTACTCGCTTTCAGCTCTTTCAGTTGCTTTTCTACGCCAGAGACGATTCTTACTATGTCCACCGCACTGGACTCTGTGCGGCGGTCAAACGTCCGTCAGATTCTCTCTTACATAACGAAGGATGTCCCCTTCAAAGTCGAGAGTGCGGCGCGTCCCTGGAGCACCACAGTCAGCACTCCCAGTTGCCAACGATCAGTTTTTCGCAGCCGTTGTCACAGTCGGACGATAATGGTATGTGATGTCCTGATTGCAACACGACTGACAACGGCGCGCGCTTTTCGTTGCATGTGCGTACCATGAAGCCTGTAATGGGAATTCTGCGTACTTGTAAGTTGATTTACTCTCCTTAACAGTCTCACTCTCTTCTCTCTGCATCAATACTCCGAACCCAGTTGACGCTGTGTGGCGGAGGATATTTCTCATACTACTACCTGATCTCCCCCTTCCCTGTCCCATTCGCGAAAGACTCGTGGCAAGAATGACAGTAGGTAAACATCCGTATTAGCTCTAATTTCTCGAATTTCCCCGTCCTTGTTACTTCACGAGACACAATGATAAGCCAAAACATTATGACCACTGGCCACCGCAACGTTGGATGCCCCCTAGTGGCGTTGCGGGCATGTGACGCAGTAACAAAAATACACTACTGGCCGTTAAAATTGCTACACCACGTAGATGACGTGCTACAGACGCAAAATTTAACCGACAGGAAGAAGATGCTGTGATATGCAAATGATTAGCTTTTCAGAGCATTCACAAAAGGTTGGCACCGGTGGCGACACCTACAACGTGCTGACATGAGGAAAGTTTCCAACAGATTTCTCATACACAAACAGCAGTTGACCGGCGTTGCCTGGTGAAACGTTGTTGTGATGCCTCGTGGAAGGAGGTGGAATGCGTGCCATCACGTTTCCAACTTTGATAAAGATCGGATTGTAGCCTATCGCGATTGCGGTTTATCGTATCGCGACATTGCTGCTTGCGTTGGTCGAGATCCAATGACTGGTAGCAGAATATGGAATCGGTGGGTTCAGGAGGGTAACAGGAAACGCCGTGCTGGATCCCAACGGCCTCGTATCACTAGCAGTCGAGATGACAGGCATCTTATCCGCATGGTTGTAACGGATCGTGCAACCACGTCTCCATCTCTGAGTCAACAGATGGGGACGTTTGCAAGACAACAGCCATCTGCACGAACAGTTCGACGACGTTTGCAGCAGCATGGACTATCAGGTAGGAGAGCACGGCTGCGGTCACCCTTGACGCTGCATCAAGGACAGGAGCGCCTGCGATGGTGTACTCAACGACGAACCTGGGTGCACGAATGGCAAAACGTCATTTTTTCAGATGAATCCAGATTCTGTTTACAGCTTCATGATGGTCGCATCCGTTTTTGGCGACATCGCGGTGAACGCACATTGGAAGCGCGTATTCGTCATCGCCATACTGGCGTATCACCCGGCGTGATGGTATGGGGCGCTTTGAACAGTGGACGTTACATTTCAGATGTGTTACGACCCGTGACTCTACCCTTCATTCGATCCCTGCGAAACCCTACATTTCAGCAGGATAATGCACCACCGTATGTTGCAGGTCCTATACGGGTCTTTCTGGCTACAGAAAATGTTCGACTGCTGCCCTGGCCAGCACATCCTCCAGATCTCTCATCAGTTGAAAACGCTGGTCAATGGTGGCCGAGCAACTGGCTCGTCACAATATGCCAGTCACTACTCTTGATGAACTGTGGTATCGTGTTGAAGCTGCATGGGCAGCTGTTCCTGTACACGCCATCCAAGCTCTGTTTGACTCAATGCCCAGGCGTATCAAGGCCGTTATTACGGTCAGAGGTGGTTGTTCTGGGTACTGATTTCTCAGGATCTATGCACCCAAATTGCATGTAAATGTAATCTCATGTCAGTTCTAGTATAATATATTTGTCCAATGAATACCCGTTTATCATCTTCATTTATTCTTGGTGTAGCAATTTTAATGGCCAGTAGTGTATGTGAGCGGAGTAGACACGGATGGGCCATTACCCTAGCGAAGATATGGCCTGCAAATGGTGAAATACATTTAGATAAGGGACTTTGGCAAAGGGCAGATTATTGTTACGCAGAGCCGGTGAACGAGTATCTCGAAAACGGCGAAGTTGGTCGAATGTTCACGTGCTACTGTCGTGAGCGTCTACAGAAAGAGGTAGAAGAGCAGTGAAACTACCACTAGGTACTAAATAGTTGTACCTCCGCGAGTCTACACAGGACGTGAGTTTCGGAGGCTTCCCTGCTCTGGAAAGTAGGATACATGGTGATCTGTGGCATCTCTGACGAAAGAGCACAGTCCTGGTGCACGCAAAAGTGTTTCGCAGCACATCATTCATCGAATATTGTTGAACATGGAGCTCCGCAGCAGATGACCCGTACGTGTTGACATGCTCACCCAATGACACCGTCAGTTACGATTGCAGTGGGTAGGGGACCATCGGGGTTCGACTGATTATCAATGGAAACGTGTCGGTTCTTCGGGTGAATCACATTTCTGCTACACTATGTCGCTAGTCGTCTCCACAAACGCCGTCATCGAGATGGAGAGCGACTCGAAACGTGCAACATACCACGGACACAGGCTGGTGGGAGCAGTGTTATGCTGTGGGAGATATTCTCCTGCTCTTACGTGGGACCTGTGGTAGCTGACAGCTGCGAAACACCTGTATCCCTTCATGCTTGATGTCTTCCCCGACGGCGATGTCTTCCCCGTCTTCAACAGTGCCACGGTGGTTTGAGGAGCATTACAGTGAACTCACGTTGATGTCTCGACGACCAAATTCACCTGATGTAAATCCTATGGAACCCATCTGGGTCAATATCGGGCATCATCGTACGCAAATCAGTGGTGCGTCATTTACGCGAATTACATTACCTATGCGTAGACCATAATGCCACATACCTCCACAAACCTAACCAACAAACTGGCAGATCTCCGACACGCAGGATCAGTGATGTATTTCGTTCCAAAGATGGACAAACAAGCTATTAAGTAGGTGGTCACAAGGTTTGGTTAATCAGTGTAATCAGGAAGTAAAATGTTATCCCAGTGTTCCCGGAATGAACTCTCTAGAAGTTTCAATACTAAACCACTCCACACATTGCTTGTGGGGTCTGTCACTGGAGTTTATTGACCATCTCTGTAACACCCTTGCACTGCTAAACAAACCTGTGACGAAACACACTCTTCGTTGGACCTTTGCTAGTCTTCTATTTGACCTACTAGGTATGGGTCCCGGAGTGATGAACAATACTCAAGAATTGGTCGAGTGAAAGTTTTGTAACCAACTTCTTTCGTGGATGAGTTACATTTCCTCAAGATTCTTCCTATGAATCTTACTGTAGCATCTGCCGTTCCTACTATTTGTTTTATATGGTCACTCCACTGAAGGAACCTCCAGATGGTTCCTCTTTACGGTAGATACGATTTCCAGCTTTCTTCTCTTCCTCTCTCAACTGTGAAAGTATGGGCGTGTCGCAGTTTCAGTTTTCTTAAGGTCCATAAGGAGACGTTCTGAGTCCCGTTCTTTTTACCTCTGCGAAAGCATGCTGTGACCTTCTTTCTAGGGTGAGAGCCGAGGCGGCTGTCATGGCGCATCATTACTTCTGTTGCAGGGCAAACATCGCGTTACCGGAATCGGACTTTCACTCTGCAGCGGAGTGTGTGCTGATATGAAACTTCCTGGCAGATTAAAACTGTGTGCCGGACCGAGACTCGAACTCAGGACCTTTCCCTTTCGCGGGCAAGTGCTCTACCACCTGAGCTACCCAAGCACGACTCACGCCCCGTCCTCACAGCATATCAGCGCACATTCCGCTGCAGAGTGAAAATCTCATTCTGGAAACATCCCCCAGGCTGTGACTAAGCCATGTCTCCGCAAAACCCTTTCTTTCAGGAGTGCTAGTTGTGCATAGGTTGGCAGGAGAGCTTCTGCTAAGTTTGGAAGGAAGGAGACGAGGTACTGGCGGAAGTAAAGCTATGAGGATGGGGCGTGAGTCGTGCTTGGGTAGCTCAGATGGTAGAGCACTTGCCCGCGAAAGGCAAAGGTCCCGAGTTCGAGTCTCGGTCCGGCATACAGTTTTAATCTGCCAGGAAGTGTCATCGCGTTGCCGGATTCCGAACAATACGCTGGTCGGTTCACTTAATAGCACATTTCCTGATTGATCACAATCACCAGCCATACGACATCCACTCCTGGATTCTACAGACTTCCCAAACCTTACGGCCTTCAGATGTTCGCATCCATGTTGCAGCTGCGTGTTCCCTAATTCCATTAATCCACCTACCATTAGGTGTCACAGCGGCCTTTTCTTATTTCTTGGCATTAAGCAAAAACTTTTCCAGTCCATCTACCACCCACTTATCCACCAACACTCTATTTTCAACGTGATGGTAGTTACTTCCATTCGAATGTGTTCCCTGATCTATTTGTTTGTTCTGATCTTCTTCTTCTTCTTCCCCCTTCAAGGATTAGGTGATTTCACCTCTTCTGGTCAACGAGGGAGCATATAGGCGATCTCCCCTTAAATGCCGTAACCTATGTTTTGTTAGCAGAGATGTTCATGTTACATTTAGAAGCCAAAAAACTATGTTTTTAAAAGGCTCTTCTATGATTATCTTCATTTTCTTGAATTATAATTTGAACATCGTCGTATAGAAGGGCATTAAAGCTTTTCTCTCTGTTGATCTCAATGCTGTAGGTGATATTTTGTTTCCAAGATCTGACGAGGTTATCTATGTAGATGCTGAAAAGAGTTTAAGTCAGACCATATCCTTTCTTGTCTGATTCCTATTGTTCTTAATTGTTTAGATAAGTTATCTCTATCTTTGATTATAATTTTTGTCTTTTTGTAAAGAAATTTTACAGAGGTAGATACATTGGGAAGCGTCTTTTTCCTTAATCTGCCACAGTAGATGTCAACTGACTTTGTCAAACGCTGTTGTTTTGTACTAAAAATACCATCGTCATTTTGTGAAACCTATTTGTTCTTCCAACAAAATTGTGTTATTTAAGATAGTATTATAGATTTTTTTAGCCTACGTTAACGAAGCTAATTTCGGTTTAATTGTTTGGGTCGTTGCTGTTGCCTTTCCTGAATATGTAGAAAATTTTAACCAGATTCTACTCCTCAGGTGTCTTATCCGCAGTCCAGCATAGTTTAAAGAGATCTATCATACGTTTCTTCAGTGAAATACCTCCGTATTTAAACAATTCGGCATTTATTCCGTCTGTCCATGTTGCTTTCCTGTTCTTCAATTTTAGCATTCATTTCGATGAGATTGATTGGATCTCACGTACTCTTCCGCAGCTGAATATTCAACGCAGAGAGATTTTTACAATTCTGTTCCCATTGTTCCATGGTTGTTGCATTTCTTCTGCCCGTGTCTTCTTCCTTTGGTTATTAATTTGTACACTATTTACTGTCGTCCAGAAATGATATATATATATGGGGAGGCTGGGTCAGTCATCAGTAGTGTGTGGTATCACTTGAGAATTTGGGTCTGATGGGAGGCATACTAGGGTAGTCCATGCGATTGTGGTGACCACTGTGTCCAAAAAAAATGGTTCAAATGGTTCTAAGCACTACGGGACTTAACATAAGTGGTCATCAGTCCCCTAGACTTATAACTACTTAAACCTAACTAACCTAAGGACATCACACACATCCATGCCCAAGGCAGGATTCAAACCTGCGACCGTAGCAGCAGCGCGGTTCCGGACTGAAGCGCCCAGAACCGCCCGGCCTCATCGGCCGGTACACTGTGTCCAGATGACGTAGCAATCAGCACATCTGGCTAGTAACCAGGAGACCAAGGTTCGAATCCCAATCCGGCACAAATTTTTAACTTGCCCCATTGATATTAACAAATGCCCACTGGCAGCTAAAGTCTCTAATTCCTTTGTGTCTCGAGTAATTTAAATGTCCTCTGGCGTCGGTACGGGCGCTAAGCAGGGTAAGGGGGTTTGACGGTACTGCCATCTCTATGCTTCCACTCCAGCTTCTATGTTAACTGACCCCAACAGAGAGGGTTGCTGCTTCCTCTCATTAATCCAAGTAGAGTGCGCGTGGTCCCACGTTGCCTCTACGACCATTGCAGTCCTCAACGTAAACCTGGCAAGGGGCCCCTACAAGGTACTATCGTCTGCGCCAGACGAACCTAGGTTTTATAAAAAGAGGTGTTACTCCTTCCCCTCCTTTTTTCGCAACCTGGCTTGGGGCTTGCTACGTCGGGTTGCTTCTTCTTAATGTGCAGGTTCCTGTGTCCTATAAGGGAGCCTCACCTTTTGCTTGGATTTCACTTTAAAAGTCCATGTTTCACAGCGATAAGACACAACTGGGCATGCACATGGAAATTCTCCTGTATAGACTCACTA
Organism: Schistocerca serialis cubense; assembly: GCF_023864345.2. Lineage (NCBI taxonomy): Eukaryota > Metazoa > Arthropoda > Insecta > Orthoptera > Acrididae > Schistocerca > Schistocerca serialis. Next base: position 1,063,520,905 of record NC_064639.1, read on the forward strand.
GAAGATGAGTTTTGAAATTCCTATTTAATTTGCTAAACACACTTTAGGTCATTTTTACTCTTCACCGTATGCATTTTTCTGTTTTTGTTTTCCACTGATCCGTATACTATAACTCACCAATTGGATCTATGTCTTCAGTCCTAATATCGTCCCTTTCCTTTTCAATGTATTCATTGCACGTTGATTTAGTATCATCATAGGTGATTTTCAGGCCTACTTTCAAATTTCTGTATTTAGTTCTACCACACTTGTAGAAATTAATTGGCGCTAGAGGCAAACAGTACACAATGTCAGCGCTAAAACTAAGGTATTTTAGGTATGTTACATTAACATGTAATTACTACACTGAACATTTTCATTGGAAATATGAACTGGCATTGAACCAAAGTAATCATTTAATGACCACTCTTACGCCAGTCACGATACCGCATAACTAGTTAAACCATATCTGCTTCTATATTGCTGTTGATAAAAAAGCTGTAATATGAAACATATGCCAGACACTCCCCCCTTTCCCACTTTCCTTAACTCGCATCTCGAAAATATTGTTCTACCTCTCAAACTGATAAGATACTAAGGCTTGTTAGAGAGAAAACGCGTTCAAATCCTCGTCTAACCGACCTGATCAGATTTCCCGTGATTTTTCAAATGATTTAGGTAAAGCCTAGAACGTTTCCTTCAACCACGACAGGATAGTCCTTCTCTAAACGAGATGCAGTTTATCCAACAACATCCACATTGAGAAGACGTTGTAGTAATCTTCCTCTCTTTCTTCGTCTTCTTCTGTTAATTTGCGTGAAATGTTTTCTTTACTGGACAAATAATAGCATAAGGGGCAGTCAGATGAAGATGGGACAGAAGGAAAATAAGTAACTAAACTCTTTACTATTCAAAAGTCATGACCATAAGCCGGCTGGGGTGGCCGAGCGGTTCTAGGCGCTACAGTCTGGAACCGCACGACCGCTACGGTCACAGGTTCGAATCCTGCCTTGGGCATGGATGTGTGTGATGTCCTTAGACTAGTTAGGTTTAAGCAGTTCTAAGTTCTAGGGGACTGATGAACTCAGAAGTTAAGTCCCATAGTGCTCAGAGCCATTTGAACCATTTTCATGACCATAACTATTAATACATTTATCCTACAGTGAGACAATACGGTCAATGCGTTCATGGAAAAGATGTTTGCGGTTATCTATGGAACCACGATTGCAGGCAGGCGGTTACCTCTTCGTCCGAAGCAAATCGAAGCCCACGATTGCATTTCTTCAGGGTTCCAAAAATATGAAAATCGCTTGGGGAGAGATCGGAACTGTATCGAGGATGTCCAAGAAAAACTTCAGAAGCATAGGCAAAACAACTTTGGCAACATGTGGGCGGCCGTTATCCTGCAACAGAATGATGCGTCCGTCAAGATTCCTGGGCGTTTGGATTTGATGGCAGGCTTCCATTTTTTCCAAAATGTCCACATACCACTGTACTTTTGTTGTGACGCCGTGTTCCAGAAATTCAATGAGCAGCGGGCCCTTATAGTAAAAGAAAAAGGTCATCGTGATCTTCCAGGAGCTGACGTGCCTGTTGTTAAGACTGTACTGCAGAAGTTTCGCTGGGAAACCCTTACACACCCTCCATGCAGTCCCGATCTCCCTCTACGCGATCAACATGTATTTGGAGCCCTGAGGAAAAACACTCGTGGCCGTCGATTTGTTTCGGACGAAGAGGTGCACGTCCGGGTACAGTCACGGTTCCGTAGGCAGTACAAATAATGAACTTCCATGTGCCTCACAACAAATTCGATCTACACAGATTTTGATTCCACCACTCTTTTGCAGCTCCTGCGAAGGATAATAATACAGGCTGCTGAAAGAAAAGTGTCGCGTAACAGTACACGTCCAGAAAGCAATACCTGTTCAGATATGGGTCAGTCTGTCCACTCTGTCTGTTACGTAGAAATAGACACTACAGACATGTGGTTTCCACGCATCCTGATACATTCTTCAGGCGTTCTTTGCAGTGAATCACGCACTCTTTCAAATACACCTGGCTTCATTCGGACTGCGCCACGTGCTGTGTAACGTCTGCAAATTGTCGATGGGTTGGGCGTTCACTCAAGCCTATAAATGTCTCCGCTGCCAGAAATCCAAAGGATTAAGCTCCTGTGAAACCAACCTATCTGATCTTCTCCACCAAACCATCCCACATGAAACACTGCGGGGAGGCACTGTCGCACGATACGTAGAAAATGGTTTGGTGCTTCGTCGTGCTTAAATCGCAGTCATTGTCTTTCTGCAAGAATAATACTCCCCAATAGCGCTGGCCATTCACTGCGCAAAACTCGGTGCTACACAGCACCTGCTAAACTGTTTTGTAAAGTGTATGGTCCTATGAGTCTGTCACCGACAGCTCCTGGAGATACATTGATACTGAAGCAGTCCTGATGCTTCACATCCACGATTTCTCGAAGATTTGCATCTGCCCACACGTGCGTGTTGTGGTACGAGGCGTGTTTTTTGAGCAAGTACCGTTTGGAAATTAAAAAAAGACGTGCTGAGATATCTCAATAATTTTATTTTTACGTGTAAGCTTGTACCTTAATCTACTTTTCTACATAATTTCCGTCAATATTGAGGCACTTGTCATAACGTTGTACCAGTTTTTTAATACCCTGCTCGTAGAAGTCTGCCGCCTGACTTGTTAACCACTGCACCACCACTGTTTTGACTTCGTCATCGTCTTGAAGACGCTGACCGCCCAGGTGTTTCTTCAAGTGCAGGAACAGATGGTAGTTACTGGGCGCAAGATCGGGGCTGTACGGAGGATGATCTAGAGTTTCCCTTCGAAAAGATGTGATGAGATCTTTGGTCTGATTCGCCTCATGCGGACTGGCATTGTCTTGCAGCAAAACGATGCCCTTGCTCAACTTCCATGGACTGTTGCTTTGATTCTGGTGTGACGTAGGCCACCCATGTTTCATCGCCCGTAACAATTTGGCTTAATAAATCATCACCGTCGTTGTGGTACCGCTCAAGGAAAGTCAATGCACTGTCTAAACGTTTGGTTTTGTGCACATCTGTCAACATTTTCGGTATCCAACGTGCGCACAATTTTCGGTAATTCAAGTGCTCGGTCCCAATGCCATACAAAACACTACGAGAAACGTTAGGAAAGTCATCCCGCAAGGAGGAAATCGTAAAGCGTCTGTTCTCTCTCACCTTATTGACCACTTTCTGCACCAAACTTTCATTAACGACCGAAGGACGCCCACTCCGTTGTTCATCATGCACATTTGTGCGGCCATCATTAAATGTTCTCTCCCACTTTCTTACCATTCCATCACTCATAATGTTTTATCCGTAAACTGCTCAGCTCTCAAGATGAATATCGATCGCTTTTAGGCCTTTAACACTAAGAAATCTCATAATAGACCGCACTTCAGAGTCGGCGGGACTCACGATTATCGGAGGCATCTTAAACACTCAGTACACAACGTAAACAAGGAAGAATCAGACTGTAATGCGTAGATTAAGGTACAGCTTTCATGTAAAAATAAAATTATTGAGATATCTTAGCAAGTCTGTTTTAAATTTGAAAACGGTACTTACTTAAAAAACACGCCGCGTAATTCATGATGCCTTTTTTTTGTGAATCCTGTCTCATTTGTAAATAAAATACAGGCTCTAAACTACAGATCTTCGACGGCCCGTATCTCAGCAGGTATTCGCATCAGTGTAGGAGCTTTTCTACTAGTTTTCATCAACACTACCTCCTGTACGAATAAGTGACATTTTTAAACACCCTGTATGAGGACTATTCTGCTAACGTATATGTCCGTTGACATTGGCACAGACTTCCTGGTGTTGCTCATTATACCCACGACAAGAAAACTCAGACACCCTCGATTAACCTCTGTCTTTACTCTACCGATTCTACACTACTGGTCATTAAAATTGCTACACCACGAAGATGACGTACTACAGACGCGAAATTTAACCGACAGGAAGAAGATGCTGTGATATGCAAATGATTGGCGACACTTACAACGTGCTGGCATGAGGAAAGTTTCCAACCGATTTCTCATACACAAACAGCAGTTGACCGGCGTTGCCTGGTGAAACGTTGTTGTGATGCCTCGTGTAAGGAGGAGAAATGCGTACCATCACGTTTCCGACTTTCATAAAGATCGGATTGTAGCTCGCGTTGGTCGAGATGCAATGACTGTTAGCAGAATATGGAATCGATGGGTTCAGGAGCGTAATACGGAACGCCGTGCTGGATTCCAACGGCCTCGTATCACTAGCAGTCGAGATGACAGGCATCTTATCCGCATGGCTGTAGCAGATCGTGGAGCCACCTCTCGATCCCTGAGTCAACAGATGGGGACGTTTGCAAGACAACAACCATCTGCAAGAACAGTTTGACGACGTTTGCAGCAGCATGGACTATCAGCTCGGAGACCATGGCTGCGGTTACCCTTGACGCTGCATCACAGACAGGAGCGCCTGCTATGGCGTGCTCAACGGCGAACCTGGGTGCACGAATGGCAAAACGTCATTTTTTCGGATGAATCCAGGTTCTGTTTACAGCATCATGATGGTCAAATCCGTGTTTGGCGACATCGTGGTGGACGCACATTGGAAGCGTGTATTCGTCATCGCCATACTGGCCTATCACCCGGCGTGATGGTATGGGGTGCCATTGGATACACGTCTCGGTCACCTCTTGTTCGCATTGACGGCACTTTGAACAGTGGGCGTTTCATTTCAGACGTGTTACGACCCGTGGCTCTACCCTTCATTCGATCCCTGCGAAACCCTACATTTCCGCAGGATAATGCACGACCGCATGTTCCAGGTCCTGTACGGGCCTTTCTGGATACAGAAAATGTTCGACTCCTGCCCTGGCCAGCACATTCTCCAGATCTCTCACCAATTGAAAACGTCTGGTCAAAGGTGGCCGAGCAACTGGCTCGTCACAATAGGTCAGTTACTACTCTTGATGAACTGTGGTATTGTGTTGAAGCTGCATGGGCATCTGTACCTGTACACGCCATCCAAGCTCTGTTTGACTCAATGCCCAGGCGTATCAAGGCAGTTGTGTGTGAACGTGTGTGAAATCTTATGGGACTTAACTGCTAAGGTCATCAGTCCCTAAGCTTACACACTACTTAACCTAAATTATCCTAAGGACAAACACACACACCCATGCCCGAGGGAGGACTCGAACCTCCGCCGGGACCAGCCGCACAGTCCATTACTGCAGCGCCTAGACCGCTCGGCTAATCCCGCGCGGCCAAGGCCGTTGTTCTGGGTACTGATTTCTCAGGATCTATGCACCCAAATTGCGTGAAAATGTAATCAGTGTCAGTTCTAGTATAATATATTTGCCCAATGAATAACCGTTTATCATCTGCATTTCTTCTTGGTGTAGCAATTTTAATGGCTAGTAGTGTAGTTACAGGTGACCTAGTAGTACAGGGTAACCCACACCTCGCTAGCCTGCGAGACAGGGAAGTGAGAAGACGCGAATCGAATCCGCTCGACGGCTTAACGATTGTTGGTCTGGTACACCGGTTAGCCTCAGTGTGGTTTTTAGGCGGTTTTCTTCGCTCGCTTAATCAGGTTCTGAGCTGGACTCTAATCTTAGCTTCAGACAACGAGAACCACAAACAGTTGAAATACGATAACACACGGAGCAAAGCTTACACGATTCACAGACAGATGGCTCCTCCGTAAGATAATCTGATGACTAGACAACACGACGAGCACCCGGCCATAAAGTTAGAATATATTTGCCATATCATGAAAACAGCAGACACAGTGGCGTCCGTTCGCAGTGCAAGGGGAAGGGGGAGGTGTTTTCCACCTTCCCCCCTCTTAGCCCTCAGGCAAAGGCTGAAGTATAGTGTATAAAAAAAATGCCCAGGTATGTGTTTATTCCAGTCTTCTAGTAGTCCATCTGCTCTTTCCCCTCTGTCTCTGCCTACCTTCTCCTTCGCCCCTTCTCTCCCCGCCGCCCCCACTCTCTGTCCATTCCCTCCTTCTCCCCCTCTGTTTGTTCATTTCCTCTTCCCCCCTTTTTCTCTCCTCGTTGTCATCTTCATCGCAGCGCTGTCGGAGATTTGATGTTTTACCGGATTCCTGATATTCACGGTACATTCGCGAAATGGTTGCACGGAAAAATTCCCACTTCATCCCTACCTCGAGATGCTGAGCTCATGCGCCGATTATAACACCACGTTCATATTCATTTAAATTTTGATAACCTGCCATTGTAGCAGCAGTAACCGATCTAACAACTGCGCCTCGCGTGGATCTGCACGGAGACAACTTGTCCTCCGATGTGTGATGGAGTTCGCAGCAGTTATTGCTTTGCCTCCCATGCATGCCGATGTAATGCGTCTTCACATGTAGATTGTCTTCTTGGGTGTCTCCCCAGCACAGTTCTGCAGTGCTCCGATCTAACAACTGCGCCAGACACTTGTTGTCTTACATAGGCGGTGACGACCGCAGCGCCATCTTCTGCCTGTTCACGTATCTCTGTATTTGAATGCGCATGCCTATACCGGTTTCTTTGGCGCTTCAGTGTAGGATGAGCTTTTTACCCGTGGCTTTGTCTGCTTACGCACATTTGAAATATATTTCACATGTATTTAATAGATTTCACACGCATTTGTACACTTATTTCACCAGCATCTGTAGAGAATTTCGCCCTGTAGTTTCATTTCTATGCAGCTCAATGTTTATGACGTCGTACCTTCTTAACTACTAGTCGTATAATGATATCATTTTGCACGTACATCTAGTGGTATATGAGGCTACTGTCTGCGAAATCTATTGTGACTAGAGTTACTAGTAAAGAAGTAATAAATTAAAACGTAATACACCATGCGGCAGTTTTACTGTATGAACAGCGAAAATGTGATACGAAATAATTTTTTTGCTTTATTCATTGTGTGGACGTTGTCAGAGAGAAAATGTGTCGTAAAGATCTGAAATTATAGGTAAAGTTTGTTGCACATTACTAATTGTTCTCATTCTCAAATACTGGATGAATAAATTATGGGTATTCGCGCGTCATGGGCTACACTTCTTGGTCACCGCCACCCCCACTCCTTTGATAGGTAATATAAGGTAACCTTTTTGTTAATTTAGGACATAAGCTTATTTTCATTTCAAATTTCATCCTAATCCACCCAGCCGTTTTGGCCCCAAAAATATATAAACGATTCATCCTGTTATCTCGACAGTGAATGATTCTCATGGAACTTCTCTCTAAGGCATCTTTGCCTGTGCCCAATAGTGGCCATGTTACGTTAATGGCCTGTTCTGCCATATCATCGTGTATACGAACAGTTCTGCCCGATGGCGCAGTACATGAAAAGTCGAATTGATACAAAATCATTAAGCTCGATTTTTCCACTAGGTCACAAGACAGTCTACTGTTAACTCAGCATCTTTAATGCTCAAGCAATCTGAAGCATTTCATCTTTCTAAGCGTGTGGCATTACCTTTTTCGATGCGAGCTAATCATCCCGGAACCAACGAGCAGTTTGTAAATGAATCTTGCTATGAAAAGATCTGAATGAAGAATACCATTGCTGTAAACAGCTAACATATGCATTGATCACGTTTTTCATGTATACGCACGCGTTATTCAGCAGCACTGGAGCGAACAGCCTTTCAGAGAGCGAAATGTGCAGCCACAATGACAAGCCCTCTCATCGACTGTTGTAATCCGCAGTGAAGAATCTGTCACAGTTTCTTTCGCATTATAACTGAGAAGTACAGTACCTGAAGATTCTGTATCGTTTTGTCACTTGAAGCAATGAAAAAAAGTAAATAAAAAATTTGGGAGAGACATGACTAAAAAAAATATTACGTCAGTGCTTCTGTTAGAATTACACCGAACTTGTTGCGTGGTGTAGCCGCGCGGTTAGAGCCGCCATGCCATGGATTGCGCGGCCCCTCACGCAGGAGTTTCGAGTCCTCCCTCGGGCATGGGTGTGTGTGTTGTTCTTAGCATAAGTTAGTTTAAGTAGTGTGTAAGTCTAGGGACCGATGACCTCAGCAGTTTGGTCCCTTAGGAATCCACACACACGCGCACACACACACACACACACACACTGAACTCCTACTTCAAATTGCGCTGCACAGCGGTCTGTTGCGCTTATCTAGTCTTTGATAGGCCGCCGCCTATTAATTAAGCCACCATGGTTATTACCGCAGCCTCACAGGTAAATATTATCCAAACGATGGCTGTGTGATATCGCTCAGCGACTTTATCGAGTGACCCCTCGCGACATATGGTCCCTCTGGACTACCACAAAAAGTACCACGAAACCACCATTTGCACACTTGTCGTCGTACGATTGCTCAGCAATTCGAATCTTCTTCGTAATCACTTAAGCAATTCAGTGAGGAGGCTCGAAATTGATCTTCACAGCGCTCTACTAATTGCCGTCCTTTTGAAGGAAATTTGTTCTTGCTTGGCTTCCAGTGAAGAATTAGCTTAATCAGCCCGTTATGAGAAACTTGGAAAACATACACTAACCTTAAAAGATGACGACCGATAAAGTGCTATCCAAGTATAAAAGATTCATTCGCAAGGATCCCACATGAAAAATCTACAGCCACAAATTGCACGTGATTGTGACCCTAATTATTAGTATTTGTGCAGTTATCCTCTTGAACACATGAATCGGGGCACTGTTGTGTTCTCTTTTTACAAATTTTATTTTTCGGCACGTAAGATTAACTCAGGACGCGCCGAAGGTCGAGGTTTGTGGATTTACTCGGTAAATAATCGTCAGAACCTACGAATGACAACCATTCTAAATATTTCTTTCATACGCTACAGAAATTAAAGTCAGGGGACATAAAAGCTGGTCAGTATTAAAGATTGCTGGTTAGCTTTCTCTCTGCTCGTCGATGTAGATGTACCTTGTAATTTTGCTCGTGTGACACAACCCAGTGATATTATTGCGTAGAGTGGCAACAATATTCCAATTTTTTTTGTATTTGTTGGGATGCACGGCCTCCAGATGCTTAACAAACATAAACATGGTCCTTAGTAGGCTGTAATACAACGTTTATTTATCATGCGATTTTCTAATTTTGACTAAGCGTCATTGTCAAGCTCATTTGTAGCATCTGTATTACATTTCATTTTTAATCACTCTTAATTACGAGTAAACAGTAGCCATATTTCGTCATCTTACGAAAGGGTCCACACTACAGTGACGCCTTTTAAGATCGCATCCTGAACTTTGCTTTGTGTATGTATGTGTGTGTATGAATGTATGTATGTATTAAAATGGGGACCTACAGGGTGTTTCAAAAATGACCGGTATATTTGAAACGGCAATAAAAACTAAACGAGCAGCGATAGAAATACACCGTTTGTTGCAATATGCTTGGGACAACAGTAAATTTTCAGACAGACAAACTTTCGAAATTACAGTAGTTACAATTGTCAACAACAGATGGCGCTGCGGTCTGGGAAACTTTATAGTACGATATTTTCCACATATCCACCATGCGTGTCTGGCGGAATGGCTTCACATGCAGATGAGATGTACTGCTTCAGCTGTTCAATTGTTTCTGGATTCTGGCGGTACACCTGGTCTTTCAAGTGTCCCCACAGAAAGAAGTCACAGGGTTTCATGTCTGGCGAATAGGGAGGCCAATCCACGCCGCCTCCTGTATGTTTCGGATAGCCCAAAGCAATCACACGATCATCGAAATATTCATTCAGGAAATTAAAGACGTCGGCCGTGCGATGTGGCCGGGCACCATCTTGCATAAACCACGAGGTGTTCGCAGTGTCGTCTAAGGCAGTTTGTACCGCCACAAATTCACGAAGAATGTCCAGATAGCGAGATGCAGTAATCGTTTCGGATCTGAAAAATGGGCCAATGATTCCTTTGGAAGAAATGGCGGCCCAGACCAGTACTTCTTGAGGATGCAGGGACGATGGGACTGCAACATGGGGCTTTTCGGTTCCCCATATGCGCCAGTTCTGTTTATTGACGAAGCCGTCCAGGTAAAAATAAGCTTCGTCAGTAAACCAAATGCTGCCCACATGCATATCGCCGTCATCAATCCTGTGCACTATATCGTTAGCGAATGTCTCTTGTGCAGCAATGGTAGCGGCGCTGAGGGGTTGCCGCGTTAGAAATTTGTATGGATAGAGGTGTAAACTCTGGCGCATAGACGATACGTGGACGTTGGCGTCATTTGGACCGCAGCTGCAACACGGCGAACGGAAACCCGAGGCCGCTGTTGGATCACCTGCTGCACTAGCTGCGCGTTGCCCTCTGTGGTTGCCGTACGCGGTCGCCCTACCTTTCCAGCACGTTCATCCATCACGTTCCCAGTCCGTTGAAATTTTTCAAACAGATCCTTTATTGTATCGCTTTTCGGTCGTTTGGTTACATTAAACCTCCGTTGAAAACTTCGTCTTGTTGCAACAACACTGTGTTCTAGGCGGTGGAATTCCAACACCAGAAAAATCCTCTGTTCTAAGGAATAAACCATGTTGTCTACAGCACACTTGCACGTTGTGAACAGCACACGCTTACAGCAGAAAGACGACGTACGGAATGGCGCACCCACAGACTGCGTTGTCTTCTATATCTTTCACATCACTTGCAGCGCCATCTGTTGTTGAAAATTGTAACTACTGTAATTACGAAAGTTTGTCCGCCTGAAAATGTACTGTTGTCCCAAGCATATTGCCGGCACACCGGACCTAGACACATCTGCCGGGCGGATTCGTGCCGGGGACCGACATGCCTTCCAGCTCGGGAAGCAGCGCGTTAGACTGCACGGCTAGCAGGGCGGGCTTGCTTTGTGTACAACAACATGGCTGCCAAGGAAGGGAATAAAGAGAATGTGCACTCCGTGTGCTGCAGGTGGAGTCATTCCAAATGTGGAATCAGTCCTTCCGGATGCCATGAAGAGTACAAGGTGCAGCGAGCTGCAGGTGCTGGCCCACGTTGGTACCAATGATGTTTGTCGCTTTGGATCGGAAGAGATTCTCTCCGATTTCGAGCTGCTATCAGAAGTGGTAAAGACTACCAGTACTGCTTGCGAGATGAAAGAAGAGCTCACAATTTGCAACCAAGTCGATGGACCGATTGTGGACCTCTAGCTCATATATGAGTAGAGGGTCTGAATCATAGGCTCAGGCGGTTAGCGACCGTGTAGCCTCGCCTTGTGCCATAGGGTGGTGGGGTATCGGGTTCCGCTAAACAGGTCAGGAGCCCAATACACTACTGGGTAGTAGGGGTTGTGTAGAGTGGACTGGGCGGTTTTTTAGGTTAGATGGTCCTGGGAAACACGACAAGGGCTTCAGTCCCAAAGCGTTCAGGTAGAACACAGGAAGAACGTAGATCTAGGAACCATCAGTATAACAGTCCTAAATTGTCGTAGCTGTGTTGGGAGACTACCATAGCTCCAAGCGCTGATAGAAAGCACTGATGCTTAAATCGTTATAGGCACTGAAAACTGGCTAAAGTCAGAGATAAAGCCAGCCGAAATTTTTGCGAAGGACATAACGGTGTTCAGAAAGGGTAGGCTAGACACTATTGGTGGTGGAGTGTTTGTTGCTGTTAGGAGTATTTTATCTTGTAGCGAAATTGAAGTAGATAGTTCCTGAGATTCAGAATGGGTGGAGGTCATTCTTGGCAATCGGAGTAGAATAATAATTGGATCCTTTTACTGACCTCAAAACTCAGATTATACAATTGCTGAACGGCTCAAAGAAAACATGAGTCTAGTTTTAAACACGTATCCCATTCAAACAATTATATTTAGTCGTGGCATCAATTTACCCTCGTAATGTTGGCAAAAATACATGTTTAAATCCGGAGGTACGCATAAAACATCATATAAAATTGTACTGAACGCATTCTTTGAAAATTATTTCGTGCAATTAGTTCATGAGCCCACTCGAATAGTAAACGGTTATGAAAGTGCACTTGATGTCTTAGCAACAAATAATCCTAATAACAATAATAACGAGCATCAGGGATACAGGGATTAGTGAACACAGAGCTGTCGCAGCGAGACTGAATACCGTAACTCTTGAATCCTCCAAAAGTAAACAAAAAATGTATCTTTCAAAAAAAGCAGATAAAAATTCGCTTGACGCCTTCCTGAGAGACAATCTCCACTTTTTCCAAATCAACAACCGGATGTGGCTCGAATTCACAGAAATACTGACGACAGCAGTTGAGAGATTTATACCAAATAAATTAATAAAAGACGGAGCGAATCCCCCACAATACACAAAAACACTGTTGCAGAAACAACGAAAAAAGCATGCCAAATTTAAGCATACGCAAAATCCCCAAGGTTGGTGATCTTTTACAGAAAGTTGTAATATGGCGCGGACTTACAACTTGAGGTGCTCATATAAATTTTCACAACGAAACTTTGTCTCAAAACTGACAGAAAATCGAAAGAGATTCTGGTCGTATGTAAAGCATGCTAGCGGCAAGACACAATCAATGTCTTCTTCGCGCGATAGCAACGGAAATACTATCGATGACACTGTTGCTAAAGCAAGCATACTAAACACAGCCTTCCGAAATTCATTCACCAAAGAAGATGAAGTAAATACTCCAGAATTCGAATCAAGAACATGTGTTAGCAAGAGTAACCTAGAAGAAGATATCGCCGGAGTAGTGAAGCAACTTAAATCATTTAATAAAATCAAGTCTTCCGGTCCAGACTGTATACCAATTAGGTTCCTTTCAGAGAATGCTGATGCAATAGCTCCTTACTTAACAATCATATACGACCGCTCGCGCGACGAAAGATGCGTACCCGAAAATGGAAAGTTGCACAGGTCATACCAGTATTTAAGACAGACAACGGGAGTAATCCACTAAATTACAGGCCCATGTCATTGACGTCGATATGCAGCAGGATTTTGGAACATACATTGTGTTAAACCATTATGAGTTACCTCGAAGAGAACGGTCTATAGACACACAGACAACACTGATTTCCCCCCAGGGGATCCACAACTCTTTTGTGGATACGTGCGTAGCGAGCACGGGGCCCCGAGCTAATGTGGCCTTCCTTCCTTTCCGGGCTGCATACCTTCCCTTTCCGCATCCTTCCCCATCCCCTGTCTTCACCCCCCCCCCTCACCTCTGGCTGTTTCCTTCACTTTCTCCCCCTCTGGGAGTATGGTTTGCGCCTACGTCCGGAGACGGACGCTTGTAAATGTACCGCATTCTTCTTCTTCCTTGCTTGTATGTCTTCTTCCTTCCTTTGTCCTTCTCCTTTCCTTACCTCTTCTCTTTACCCTTTTCTCCGCTGCGGCGTTTGAGACCCCCTCTTCTTTCCTTTCCCTTTCTCTTTCTTCCTCCCTGTGCGTGTCTGAAGGCCGACCCACGCACTTCCATGCGTAGCCGGTGACGGGGTAACGCGTAATTCCCCGCCCTGGGTAGACAGGTAGGACACGTACGTACCCCCTGGTAAAGGCCAGGCCCAGGGAGGGGTGATTACCCGAGCTGATACCTTCCGAAAGTGCCGATTGGTCCCTCCGTCCGTTTGTCGGGAGGTGTGACCTGAGGTGTGAACAATCACCTAAGGCGGGTGTGCCCTCGGTGAGGGCCCCCACAAGGGAGGAGCGCGCCATCGGAGACGCCGGTAATCATGGGGGATTCTTCCGCAATGGTTTCCTCACCTTCCACTATGTCTGCTCACAAACGTAAGTTCACTGAGTCTCAGCCACAGACGGTTCTTCCATCGTTGCCACAGTTCCTTGTTGTTTCTCGGTCTGACGAAGGTCACGACTTTTCCACGGTCAACCCTTTCATTATTCAGAAAGGTGTCGACGCAATTGCGGGTCCTGTAAAGTCTTGTTCCAGACTACGGAATGGCACCCTGTTGTTGGAAACACACAGTGCCCTCCAGGCTCAAAAATTGCTGCGTACTTCTCTGCTCCACACCTTCCCTGTCCGGGTGGAACCGCACCGTACCTTAAATTCCTCGCGTGGAGTCGTTTATACACGCTCCCTCGATGGATTGTCTGACGAAGAAATTCAGCACTACCTGTCTGACCAGGGCGTCACCGCTGTTCATCGGGTTATGAAAAGGGTTGACTCGAACATCATTCCAACCCGCACTGTCTTCTTGACATTTGACAAAGTTCAACTCCCATCAAAAATCAAAGCAGGCTATGAGATAATTTCCGTTCGCCCTTATGTCCCGAACCCTACGCGTTGCTATCGATGTCAGCGGTTCAATCACACCAGCCAGTCCTGTTCCAATCCGGCCAAATGTGTTACGTGTGGCCGGGATGCCCATGAGGGTGCTTGTCCACCTCCATCCCCTCGCTGCATCAACTGTATGGGTGACCACGCTGCTTCCTCTCGAGATTGCCCTGTTTTTAAGGACGAAAAGCTGATCCAGGAAATAAGAGTGAAGGAAAAGGTGTCGACCTTTGCTGCTCGAAAGTTACTCGCCAGTCGACAGCCCACCGTGCCTCAGAAAGGAAAATACAGCGCTGTCCTTGCTTCTCCTCGGCCAACAAAGGAGGCGGCCACGCAGACTTGCGATCTCACATTTAGTACCACGGTCGTCAGATCGGCCAGCGCAAAGATCGCCCGTTCAACCTCACCTCTTTCGCCTGCCCACTCTATGGCTCACCCTTCGTCGGGTTCTGCTAAATCTCGAGCCCAAAAGTCAGACGCCAAGTCTTCCAAAAAAGAGCATTCTCGTGAAGAGTTTTTACGTACTGCAACTTCACAACCATCGGTTCCACCTTCATCTAAACATACCTCCAAGAAGGCTACGAAGAAACACAGTTCCTCTCCTTCTCCGCCAAGGCGTGTCCCATCTACAGCACCACCTGGCGGAAATCGCCCTCGGCCATCTTCTGTGTCGCCGAGGCGCACTGTTGGTGGCCGGTCAACTGGCCGATCGTTGGTGGCAGGAGCTGCTCCTGACCAACCTATGGATCAGGATCTTCTGCCTTCGACTGAATGCCATTCCATCCTGTCGGTCGCAAGCTCTGAGCAGTCGTTGAGTTGACAGCACCCTTGGTGACGTTCCTCCATTTTCTGTTCACCCTATGTCCATTATCCACTGGAATATCCGCGGCATTCGCGCCAATCGGGAGGAATTGTCGATCCTCTTACGATCCTACTCGCCGGTCATCTTCTGTCTTCAGGAAACAAAGCTGCGTCCCCATGACCGCTTTGTTCTCCCTCATTTTCAGTCCGTCCGATATGACCTCCCCTCTGTTGAAGGCACTCCAGCCCATGGAGGACTCATGATTCTGCTCCATGATACTCTCCATTATCACCCAATCCCCTTAAACACTTCGTTCCAAGCTGTCGCCGTCCGTCTTTCCCTTTCTGGATACACGTTCTCTCTTTGTACAGTATACATTCCATCGTCTACACCAATGGCACGAGCTGATCTCCTTCATCTTCTTGATCAGCTTCCACCCCCCTATTTGCTGGTTGGGGACTTCAATGCCCACCACCCGCTTTGGGGATCTCCACATCCTTGTCCACGTGGCTCACTATTGCTAGACGTCTTCCACCAAGCGGATCTAGTCTGCCTCAACACTGGGGTCCCTACATTTTTGTCTGCCTCCACGGCAAATTTATCCCATTTGGACCTTGCGGTCGGTACTGTTCCGCTAGCTCGGCGCTTCGAATGGTTCGCCCTTGATGATACACACTCGAGTGACCACTTTCCATGTGTTCTTCGACTGCAGCCTCAACTGCCATATATGCGCTCGCGACGCTGGAAGTTTGCCCAAGCCGATTGGACACTTTTTTCGTCTCTAGCGACATTCGATGACCGTCGCTTTCCCAGCGTCGACGATGAGGTCACACATTTTACCGACGTTATTCTCACAGCTGCGGAACGTTCAATACCACGCACCTCCGAATTGCCCCGGCGCCCCCCAGTTCCTTGGTGGAACGAGGCATGCCGTGACGCAATACGTGAGCGGCGACGTGCTCTTCGCATTTTCCGTCACCATCCAACTTTGTCCAACTGTATCCGATATAAGCAGCTCCGTGCGCGATGCCGTCGCGTCATCCGCGATAGCAAGAAGGCAAGCTGGAAATTCTTTACTAGCTCATTTAACAACTTCACTCCCTCCTCGGAAGTTTGGAGTCGGCTTCGACGGTTCTCAGGCGCGTCTAGTTTCTCCCCGGTCTCTGGGCTCACTGTCGCGCATGCTACCTTAGTGGACCCCGTCGCAATTTCTAACTCATTGGGTCAGCACTTTGCTGAGATTTCGAGCTCTTCAAGTTACCCGCCAGCGTTTCTCCCGAAGAAACGTGCAGCGGAAGTGCGACATCTTGCTTTCTCCTCTCAAAATCGCGAAAGCTACAATACTGTTTTCTCCATGCGCGAACTCCAACATGCACTCTCTTCTTCTCGCTCCTCCGCCCCAGGACCGGATGGTATCCATGTCCAAATGTTGCTGCATTTATCAACCCATAGCCTGCGTTACCTCCTTCGCCTTTATAATCGAATTTGGACCGACAGTACCTTTCCCAGGCGATGGCGGGAAGCTATTGTCGTTCCCGTTCCGAAACCTGGAAAGGACAAACATCTCCCCTCTAGCTATCGCCCCATTTCTCTCACGAGTAGTGTCTGTAAGGTTTTGGAGCGTATGGTGAATTACCGTTTAGCTTGGTGGCTGGAGTCCCGCAGTCTTTTAACACCAGCCCAATGCGGATTCCGAAAGCATCGTTCTGCTGTTGACCATCTTGTTGCTCTCTCCACTTATATCATGAACAATTTTCTCCGGAAACGCCAAACGGTAGCAATATTTTTTGATCTGGAGAGAGCGTACGATACCTGTTGGAGGACAGGCATCCTCCGCACACTGTTCTCTTGGGGCTTTCGAGGCCGGCTGCCCCTTTTTCTTCGCGAATTTATGGCAGAGCGCACATTTAGGGTGCGGGTGAACACTACTCTCTCCCGTACTTTCTCCCAAGAAAACGGGGTACCCCAGGGCTCCGTGCTGAGTGTTGTACTGTTTGCCATCGCCATAAATCCAATTATGGATTGTCTCCTACCTGATGTCTCGGGCTCCCTCTTTGTGGACGATTTTGCGATCTACTACAGCTCTCAACGGACCAGCCTTCTTGAAAGACGTCTTCAAGGATGTCTCGATCGCCTCCACTCGTGGAGCATCGAAACCGGCTTCCGTTTCTCACCCAGTAAGACCGTTTGTGTTAATTTTTGGCGACGTAAGGAGTTTCTTCCGCCCTCCTTACATCTAGGTCCTGTCAACCTTCCGTTTTCCGACGTCGCAAAATTCTTGGGTCTTATGTTTGACAGAAAACTGTGCTGGTCCTCCCACGTTTCCTATCTTTCGGCTCGCTGTCTGCGTTCCCTTAACACCCTTCGTGTCCTGAATGGTACCTCTTGGGGAGCGGACCGGGTGGTCCTTCTCCGCCTCTATCGCGCCTTAGTGCGCTCGAAATTGGATTATGGAAGCATAGTCTACTCCTCTGCTCGGCCGTCTATTCTTCGGCGTCTCGACTCTATCCACCACCGTGGATTACGTTTAGTGTCTGGAGCTTTTTACACCAGCCCTGTGGAAAGCCTTTATGCTGAGACTGCTGAACCTCCGCTGTCCAATCGGCGGGCAGTCCTTCTGAGTCGTTATGCTAGCCATCTGTCTTCCATGCCTGCTAATCCAGCCTATAACCTTTTTTTCGACGAGTCCTTTGATGTCGGGTATGCAGGCCGCTCCTCCTCCCTACTACCCCCGGGAGTCCGCTTCCGTCAACTGCTCCATTCTCTTTCCTTCCGCTTTCCTAAAACCTTCTTGACAACTTGGGGTACAGCACCGCCTTGGCACCGTCCCCGGATCGACTTGCTCAGAGACCTATGTGAATTTCCCAAGGATGGTACCCCTACACTTGTTTACCGTCGGGCATTTGCTGCTCTATGTGCACAAATGACGGAAGCCACATTTATTTACACCGATGGCTCGAAAACATCGTTAGGTGTAGGGAGTGCCTATATTGTTGGCGACACCCCAAATCACTTTCGGCTTCCCGACCAGTGTTCGGTTTATACTGCGGAGCTTTACGCTGTTCTCCAGGCTGTCCACTACATCCGCCGCCATCAGCGGATACGGTACGTAATCTGCTCAGATTCTCTCAGCTCTCTCCTCAGTCTCCAAGCTCTTTACCCTGTGCACCCTCTGGTCCACCGGATTCAGGACTGTCTGCGCTTGCTCCACCTGGGGGGCGTCTCAGTGGCGTTCCTGTGGCTCCCGGGACACGCTGGTATCTGTGGAAATGAGGCGGCCGATATAGCAGCCAAGGCTGCAGTCTCTCTTCCTCGGCCAGCTCTTCAGTCTCTTCCGTTTACCGATCTACGGAGCGGTTTATGTCGCCAAGTTACTCATTTATGGCATGCGCATTGGTCAACACTTCCCCACAATAAATTGCGGGAAGTGAAAGCCGTTCCTTGCGCTTGGACCTCTTCCTCCCGAACGCGTCGTCGGGAGGAGGTAATTTTAGCCCGACTCCGGATAGGGCACTGTCTTTTTAGTCATCGACATCTTTTAAGCGGTGATCCTCCCCCACTCTGTCCCCACTGCTCTCAGCTGTGGACGGTCAGACACCTTTTAATTGAATGCCCCTATTTTAATCCGTTACGCTCCCGTCTACAGCTATCGCCTGATCTATCGTCGATTTTAGCAGATGACACGCGCTCAGCTGACCGCGTTCTACAGTTTATTAGAGACAGTGAAATGACGTCAGTCATTTGAAGCCTTTTTTTTTGGGGGACAACCAACCCCTTTCTATAGTGGACTTTTCAGCATTCCTTCTGCCTTTAGTTTCTCAAATTTTCTGACTTTGTTTCCATTGCTGCTGATTTTAAATTTGGTTTTTTTCCTGTTTTCTACGTCACGGGCTGGGCGCTAATGACCATAGAAGTTTTGCGCCCTAAAACCACAAACAAAAAAAAAAAAAAAAAAAAAAAACAACACTGATTTAGAAAACATCGTTCTTGTGAAACGCAACTAGCTCTTTACTCACACAAAGTGTTGAGTGTTACTGACAAGGGATTTCAAATTGATTCCGTATTTCTAGATCGAACTTAGAAAGACATTGATCGCACACTAAAACAAAGCGACCGCTATGAGGTGAAGCCCAATACTTATACAACACTCATAATGTGCAGGTAATGCCGATACGATCTTAGCTGACCAAGGCTGTAGGCAAAACTACCATTGACTGCCCTTACTTATGTTAGTCTACGGTAGTTTTGCAACTACAGTCACACGTAATACCTCAACCGATATTGAGAACAAAATAAAAATTCTGAGGCATAATTTTTCTGCACATCCCTCAAAAAAGAAGCCAAGCTATGAATATATGACTGAAATGAAATGCGCTTATGACATCCGGGGAAGTTCTGCCGCCAAGTGCAAGTCTTATTTCAGTTGACGCCACATTGGGCGACTTGCGCGCCGGTTATGAGGATGGGCCGGCCGAAGTGGCCGTGCGGTTAAAGGCGCTGCAGTCTGGAACCGCAAGACCGCTACGGTCGCAGGTTCGAATCCTGCCTCGGGCATGGATGTTTGTGATGTCCTTAGGTTAGTTAGGTTTAACTAGTTCTAAGTTCTAGGGGACTAATGACCTCAGCAGTTGAGTCCCATAGTGCTCAGAGCCATTTGAACCATTTTTTATGAGGATGAAATGATCATGAGGATAACACAACACCCCGTCCCCGAGAGGAGAAAATCTCCAACCCGGCCGGGAATCGAACCCGGGCCTGCTTGAATGGGAGGCGAGCACTTTACCACCCAGCAAAGCAGGCGGACGTAAATGACAAACATGACACTACTAGGAAACTACGTATAAAGTAATTCCATGATAAATTAAAAAAGCACATAACGCAATACGAAATGTTGCACAACATGTACACAGTACCTCAAGTTAGGTACCATACATTTAATACAAGTCCACTATTGTGGCTTGGCAGCTAGATTGCAGTCACGTTGAAATGGGAACCTCTCCCTTAACCCATTCTCGGATAAAAGATTTTTGTTGTAGTTTGCATCTGGTGCACGAAAATAGTATATGGTCCACGTTTCCTTCTTAATTCTATTATTTACATTAATGGAGATCCTAACATCCCATTCGGAACAGGTGTGCTGGAAATTTGCTATGTTTAAGGGAATGCGCGTCATCGTTGTTACGGAGTGTCTGCTTCCATTCCAGTTAGTAAAGCGTGGAAATAATGCCATTTTTGGTTACAGCAGGCCATAATACACTTTTATTGAGATCTGGATCTACATCTACACACATACTTCCCAAGCCACTGCAAGGAGCGTAGCCGAGGGTACCCTGCGGTACTGTGTTTCCAATCGTTTCTCGGTTTCCGTCTTCCAGTCGTTTTCACTTTTTCATAGTTTTTGCTGACACTCAGAATATCTTGGTAAGGTAGTCTATCACTTAAGATTTAGCCTAAGTTCGTTGCTCGTTTTGCTACACTATCCACTGTGTCATTATGAAAGGCATTGAATTCGGGAAAAAACCTTACTATTCGCACTTGGTTATTTGTGGCAGCTTCTTCAACAGCGTCCACAATTAAAGGTGGCACATACATTTTTTGTTTCACTTTGTTTGTTTTGAGGCTATTCAGTGCGCTTAGGGAATCGGTTAATGTCACCTACTGCTTAGTAGCAAGAGCTGTCACCCTCTACAGCTTCCCTGACTGCAGTGGCTTCTACATAGAAGACTTTTGCCTACTTAAATAAAGAGTATACGGCGTGATAATTTTCTGCAGGATCAAATCCTGCTTTGTCTTTGTCGACAGTCTTCGATGTATTCGTATAAATCTTCGTCGAATCCAGGGAGACAGTACTAAGCAAAACGTTGATTCACATCTACTTCTGCATCGATACTCTGCAAATCATACTTAATTGCCTGGCAGAATGTTAATCGACACGCCTTCACAATAATTCTCCATTATTCCACTCTCGAACAGCGCACCGAAAAAACGATCACCTATATCTTTCCGTGCTAGCTCCGATTTCCCTTATTTTATAATGATGATCGTTTCTCCTTATGTAGGTCGGTGTCAACAAAGGATTTTCGTGTTCTGAGGAGAACGTAGGTGACTGAAATGTCTTGAGAAGATCCCGCTGCAACGAGAAACGCCTTTGTTTTAATGATGTTCACTCCAAATCTTGTATAAAGTCCATCACACTCTCTCCCCTGTCTCTCGATACTACAAAACGTGCTGCTCTTCTTTGAACTTTCTCGATGCTATCTGGTAAGGATCCCGCACCGCGCAGCAGTACTCCAAAACAGGACGGACAAACGTAGTATAGCCAGTCTCTTTAGCAGATCTGCTGCATCTTCTAACTGTTCTGCCAAAAAACGTAGTCTCTGGTTCGTCTTCCTCACAACATTTTCTGTGTGTTTTTTCCAATTTAAGTTGTTCGTAATTGAAATTCCTAGGTATTTAAACGAATTTCCGGCCGTCAGATTTGGCTGATTTATCGTTTAAGCGAAGTTTAACGGATTTCTTTTAGCTTTCATGTGGATGACCTCAAACTTTTCTTTATTTCGGACCAACTGCCAATTTTCGCATAATATAGACATCATTTATAAATCGTTTTGCAATTTGTTTTAATTTTCTGATGACTTTACTAGACGATAAACGACTGCATCATATGCAAACAACCTAAGACGGCTGCTCAGTTTGTGTCCTAAGTCGTTTATATGGATAAAGAACAGCAGGGAGCCTATAACACTACTCTAGGGAACGGCAGTAATCATTTCTGTTTTACTCGATGACTTTCCGTCGATTACTATGAATCCATTCACATAACTGGGACGATAGTACGCAATCTGATTACAAGTCGGTTGTGAGGTATAGTGCCAAAAGCACAAAGTTTTTGCACTGTTCAATAGCCAATGTTTACGCTCCTTACACCAAGCGAGGCGTCGTTTGGCATTTACCGCTGTGATGTGTGGCTTAATAGCAGTCGCTCGACCATGAAATCCAAGTTTTCTCACCTCCCACCTAATTGTCATAGTACTTCCGGTGGATCCTGATGCAGTTTGGAATTTCTGCCTATTACACATTACGACCCTCTTCAACTGTCGGCAGTTTCTGTCAGTCAACAGACGAGGTCGGCCTGTACGCTTTTGTGCTGTACGTGTCCCTTCACGTTTCTACTTCACTATTGCATCGGAAACAGTGGACCTAGGGATGTTCTGGAGTGTGGAAATCTCGAGTACAGACATATGACAAGTGACACCCAATCACCTGACCACGTTCGAAGTCCATGAGTTCCGAGGTGCGCCCCATTCTGCTCTCCCACCGTGTATAGTGACTATTGAGGTCGCTGATACGGACTACCTGGCAGTAGGTGGTAGCCCAATGCACCAAATACCAAAAACGTATTTTTTGGGGGTTTCCAGATACTTTCGATGACATAGTGTATGTAGACGTGAACAATAAAAATGCAGAATGTTAATAAAATTTGTTTTATTTAAAAAGCCTTAAGAGTTTACACATAAAAAATTTGGAGGCATTATTTTTCAGCACGTCTTCGTAAATGGAATTAATGAAGTGCATAGGAGGATAGCCATGAAGAATGGTACTCTGTAAATATGATGGATGGCTGCATGGCGATTTCCAAATAGCAGTAAAGAAAAGAAAAAAACGTTTCGTTTCACGATGGCTACTCATAGACGTTATTCATAAATTCGGTGGGTGAAAAATACAGATTTAATTTCCTTATTATAGCTATAAATAAAAGGAACAAGTTGTTAAGGCATCAAAATAGTATTAGCCGACTTAAATTTACTCACTTTTATTACAATATAGGTCATCACGTCATGTTTACCGTTGGCAGTAGTGAGTCCCTATTACAGGACACTGCATTCTAATTGTGACCCACCTACATGGCCGAAGTCGCTTACACAAACTTCGACCTGGTGGTAAACCGGTTCGAGTCCTGGGGTGGAAACAGTTTTCACTATCAGTATCTGGCCGCCAAGGGAAGGAGAGGTGGCGATGTAAAGTTCCCGATCAACAGACTTTGCGCCAATATCGTGGTTCAAATACCAAATCTGTCCGAAGTGTCTCATGAAGTGCGGATATGTCACCCTGTTGATGCTGATCCGTCCGTTGGATGGGTACGTTAAGCTTCGCGGTCCCAGCCGACCGTTGTGGCCGAGCGGTTCTAGGCGCTTCAGTCCGGAACCGCGCTGCTGCTATGGTCGCAGGTTAAAATCCTGCCTCTGGCATGGATGTGTGTGATGTCCTTAGGTTAGTTAGGTTAAAGTGGTTCTAAGTCTAGGAGACTGATGAGCTCAGATGTTAAGTCCCATAGTGCTTAGAGCCATCTGGAACCATTTTTGGCGGTCCCCTTGGTGCTATTCGTGAGGAGTAGGATATGTGCAGGCACCGGGTTTCACCCTCTTCCTTCTCTCATCGTAATCATCATCATCGTACAATGCAAACATCACACACACACACACACACACACAAACACACACACACACACACAATGCATACCTGCAGTATTACAAATAGTGTGTAATGGAGCATGTTATGTCAGTAAGTTAGGGCTGGCTCTGAGCACTATGGGACTCAACTGCTGAGGTCATTAGTCAGTAAGTTAGGGGCTCTCTGAAATCTTTCTGGTTGAAACTATTGTTATGCATGTTACTTCGATAGCTCTGCAGAACAAAGGAGCAAGGTAGTTGTTTGTCCTCCATAGCGAGAACTTGGGTGTTGGGGAATTTTGTTAAGTGGTCGGCCTCACAGGGCGTGCTCCGCCCAACCTCATATGACGCTTATTTTAAATGATCCTGGTCTTGACGGATCGCCCGATCATCCAACTTTTCCACATGTATGTGGTGTCGGTACACTCGTGAGATTGCGAATTGGCACAGTTTGTCCTTCACCAATCTGATACGTTCTGATCTTCTTGGTCTACTTGTTTGTAGTTACACACGCCGGGTTTGTGCAATATGCATCCCCGGTGTTGGCCGTATACCTTGATCCTTGTCACGTTTCCTACGAGAGGTGCGTAGTAGAAAGTTGTTGTGCCCCATCATTACATAAGGACGTGGGACACTTCGAAATTAAAAGATTGATAAATTCAGTGTAAGGCACAATGATGACCGTGCAATATGGCTCATTGGCACAACATTTCTGAAGTGCGTCTGATGAAACTGTAAGACTTGATGAATACTTTAAAAATTTTCTATTTATAATTGTCAGTCTTTCGGATACACTTTGAATATTTGGGAGCGTTAGAATCATATGAACGCTCGTTGCAGCACAGACATCATTTAACACCGAGGTAACTGTGACATGATGTCCTTAGCGTTTGCAAAATCTTAATGGTAGCAAGTACACCACATTCCTGCCAGAAACATTAGGTTTGTTATTTGAAGAAATACCTTTAGGAACAAGGAACAGAATGTGGTATCAACACGATGGGTGTGCGGCACATTTTTCGCTGATGGCTAGAAATGAGTTGCAGAGACAATTCCCAAATCGTTGTATTGGACGCGGAGGAGATGTTCCGTGGCCAGCCCGTTCGCCAGAATTGACGGTTCTGGATTTTTTCTTGTGGGAATTCGTAAAACACATTGTTTATAAAGACGATCCAACTACACCTGAAGATAGGGGAGAGAGAATTGTCAGAGCAAGTGCTTCGATAAGTGCTGAACTCATAAGGAGTACCACTCAATCCATGATAAGAAGATTGCAGCACTGCATTGATACTAATGGTCATCACTTCAAACACCTTCTGTAAATGGACGTTCATGCCATCTTCGTGACCTTCGTTGACCTTCAAAGCCCTTACTTTTACACATCATTGGATTCGTATCGATAGCTGCTATCAGAAAATAAGTACCAAACTATAGCATCCCATTTAAAAAAAAAAAAAACAAAGTTGACCTTCATATATCTGACGCGACACCACCTAGCAACAAAAAATCAACGTCATGTTATGGCCCCCGTTTTCCCATGCAACATTTGTCCTACAAACTTTCAGGCTACTATCATACTTTCGGAGTTATTCTAGGTGGCAATAGTTAGTGACACACCCTGTATAAAACGTTTTTGTTATTCAAGAACAAGTTCCGCATTTATCAGTAATAACAGTAAATGCTTGCCTTTTATCATGATGGACAACGCTCTACTTAATACAATGAAACAACAGTAATTGTATGAATTCTTTTTATGTGTCTGCATGTAAACTGCACTTGTATCAAAATAATTACTTCGTTCACATAAAAGCGCAGAAGTTAGGCGATCAGCTAAGACTTGATGAATACTTTAAAAATTTTCTATTTATAATTGTCAGTCTTTCGGATACACTTTGAATACCGAGCGAGGTGGCGCAGTGGTTAGCACACTGGACTCGCATTCGGGAGGACGACGGTTCAATCCCGTCTCCGGCCATCCTGATTTAGGTTTTCCGTGATTTCCCTAAATCGTTTCAGGCAAATGCCGGGATGGTTCCTTTGAAAGGGCACGGCCGATTTCCTTCCCAATCCTTCCCTACCCCGAGCTTGCGCTCCGTCTCTAATGACCTCGTTGTCGACGAGACGTTAAACACTAACCACCACCACCACACTTTGAATATTTGGGAGTGTTAGAATCATATGAGCGCTCCTGGCAGCATAGACATCATTTAACACCGAGGTAACTGTGAAAAGATGGCCTTAGCGCTTGCAGACTATTATTAAGTGTTCTTTACATTTATGTGTTTCCGGTGAAAGTATTAACGCAAAAATGGAACAGAATTCGTAGCCCTTTTAAACGCTATAGTCTTCGTTGTTAGACTTTTACCATATGCCACGTGGCCGCTAGTTTGTGGAAACGCGGCTGATGGTTACTCGAGACCGTGTGTTTAAGTGCTCCACATTTGTTCTCCCTTGAAATGAGTATCAGGTGCGCCTATATCAACTTCGCTATTCATCGATCGGCTATCGCGTTGCAGTGAACATGAGCATGCTTCCATGCCGATGTAACCTTAGCCTTGTGAAAGAGCTGTACTACAGTTAGTTTTGAAATTAAAGTATGAAATTATAGACATTACACTCAGTGTTAATTTGGACCGGCAGAGTTAAAAACTTATCTTTACGTAACTTTTACTTCTCGTGTTTTCAATTCTATTGTGTCATCAATTATGTAAAGCCTTCCAACAGACATATTTTCATGTTATATCAGATGTTAAGAAAACTTTTCTGAAAATCTATAGCGCTTAACTTCTAATTGCATTTCATTTAACCCTACAGACGAGAATCCCCTCAATTCCTGCAGCATCGTAATTCTCTCTATATATTAACGTCGATTTTACAACTGAAGAAGAGGACAAACACCTTCCATCCTTGCAACGAAAAGCAGGTGATTCCTTCAGATATCCTGTGTATTACAAACCCACCCAGAACGTCAGACCGAAGAAGATAAAAACAAAACAAAAACCACGGTATACGCTCTGTATATGGATAACATTTTGTTGAAAACTATAGGAATGCGCAGAAAGGAAGAAACGCGTTTCATCCACAAATGAAAATGCAGACTGTTTTTGATGCTTTGAAAGACCATCTAACAATGGGGCCGTATGTACTTGCCCTCACCGATTTGATTCATGTTGACAACGTGTGTAGAGGATGGCTAGAACTTTAACTAATGTAAAGAGAAAGGTGCACCTCTTAAGGGAGGTCCATTAATAGTGACCGGGCCAAATATCTCACGCAATAAGCATCAAAGGAAAAAACTACAAAGAACGAAACTCGTCTAGCTTGAAGGGGGAAACCAGATGGCGCTATGGTTGGCCCACTAGATGGCGCTGCCATAGGTCAAACGGATATCAACTGCGTTTCTTTAAATAGGAACCCACATTTTTACTACATATTCGTGTAGTACGTAAAGAAATGTGAATGCTTTAGTTGGACCACTTTTTTCGCTTTGTGACAGATGGCGCTGTAATAGTCACAAACGTATAAGTATGTGGTATCACGTAACACTCCGCCAGTGCGGACGGTATTTGCTTCGTGATACATTACCCGTGTTAAAATGGACCGTTTACCAATTGCGGAAAAGGTCGATATCGTGTTGATGTATGGCTATTGTGATCAAAATGCCCAACGGGCGTGTGCTATGTATGCTGCAGAGAGAGAGAGGCGGCAGAGAGACAAAAGTACCGAATGGGGGGGGGGGGGGGGGGTAATTGGGAGTGAATGTGTGTGTGTGTGTGTTATGTATTTTATTTCTGAATGACAATTTAGTTCTTCAAGTTCAAAGCGTCTTTAAAATTCTGAAAGAATGTGGCAGATCTGGTGAAATACTCCCATGTGTGCTAGCACTGTCAGCTATTGTAGTCCCCTTGGCCAGCCACCAGATTGTTTTTGTTCAGCCTAATGATGATGGGCTGGTCTTTCCCCAACTCTTCTAAATGAGTAGCAGTCGGAGCCAATTAGGCTGATGTTAAGGGTGAGTAATTCCTCCATGACAGTCAGTGATTTCCAACAGCCATTGCAGAAATAGTTCTAAAAGTTCAGCCAGCAAGCAGCACCTTGCGGAAGTTTTACAAACAAAAGCTACAAATGGGCAATGAAAATGCTTTCTTTCTGCTCCCGATTCATATTAGCTGGAAGGCCTGAATGAGAGAGAATTTCTTGGAGCGGTTTGGAGTTCTCGGACACTGAGGAGTTGGGGTTTTCTTAATATATCTCGGAAGCCAGGAGGAGGCGATCATTCTTGATCAGCCGAGTTATTTCTTGCAGTGCAGCAAATTGAGAAATTCCAAAGGTGTGTTACCGTGTGCGGATGTGGATTTCAGGTTGAAAAAGTCTTATTTTCTAGGTGTGTTGCCATCATCACATCTGCTGTCGGTACTCATGTGGTCGGTCGATCTCTTCCCTATCCCTAGTAGGTTTCAGCACCTGGAGGCACCTGAGTGTTGAACAGGAATGTGGACCCCATTGAGCCCCTGTTGCTCAGTTCCACATTTTAGTTCAGTGCTGTCAGCACCCTGTGATGTGCCTTTGTCAGAAGACAGTCAGTTCCTTCATCAGTAGATGGTAAATGGCAAGCAACATAAAGTTCATCAGGTGAAGGCCATCATCTTGAGTACATCTCTGGCTAGTTCATAGACTGTGCTGGACCATCTAGGACAGAGATTCACTACAATATCATAATCATGGAATCGAGTGCTATTACTGTGAATGCTATCAATCCCAATGATCGAATCATGATGAGAGCTAGAGAGATAGGATATTTAAAGGGAGCTAGCATGAGGCTATGATGCAAAGCTCAGTTTGTAATAGGTGCATGCATCCTCCTTATTATCACTTAACAGGCTGTTAACTGCTGTGTCGGCTCCTTACTTGTGGAAGAGATAGGCCGCGCGGGATTAGCCGAGCGGTCTCGGGCGCTGCAGTCATGTACTGTGCGGCTGGTCCCGGCGGAGGTTCGAGTCCTCCCTCGGGCTTGGGTGTGTGTGTTTGTCCTTAGGATGATTTAGGTTAAGTAGAGTGTAAGCTTAGGGACTGAAGACCTTAGCAGTTAAGTCTCATAAGATTTCACACACATTTGAACATTTTAGGAAGAGATAGAGTTTTTTTGAAACATGTCTTATGAGCTAACGAATATGCTTTCTCACTTTCTTTGATTTTATGTCACTGCCTCTTTTCTGCTGGATACGTATCCTCAACCAACACACAGCATCGTAATGTGTCGATGACCTGACCCCTGATTTGCCTGTGGCAATGAGAGTAGGATTTAATAAATGTTTTCTAATTTCTACTTCTTACTATTCTGTGACGTAACAGTTTTGTTATGTGAAAGTTATCATTCGAAGTTGCTATGAGCCAGTTGGAGACATTGTAGCAACTGTTAAGTGGTGTATATATTCCAGTCCAGTAGTAATATCTTGAATTCTTTCTGAAGGCTGTTGGAGTGCCAGAGGGCTTTGATTATTGAAATTGGGGTATTGAGAGGTTTAGCCCTGTCTTATGAGTCGAAGTGAGGCCGCAACACCTGTTTAGACTGAATTGATAGTATAACAGATCAGAGAATTAATAGAGGTCTACCAATAAATATTTCCAATTAAATCCATGAATCAGTTCATCGTTTAATTTGTCTCTCATACTTCAGATCACCAGGAATGCGTGCTTTGTGGATGCAGCCGTTACACCATGGAATCTCCAAGGTACATGTGATAGAACGGTTTCATTCTGGCAGAAGAGTACAAGACTGAGCAAAAGTGTTGCAAAGCACATCATTCACAGCACATTGTTCAACACGAAGCTCTGCAGAAGATGGCCCCAATGTGTTCCGACGTTAACCCAACTACATCGTCAATTACCACTATGGATGCAGGGTTCATTGATACTTGGCCATGGACCGATCATCAGCGCATGTCCGGATATGCCGTCCAGGTGAACAGCTGCTTGGGAAGCGCACTTTGCTATGACCAGAGTCTGGTGGGGGAGCATTAAGCTAAAGGGGACATTTATCTATGTTTCCATGGGACCTATGGTGGTAATCGAAGCCACTATGATGCTGTGGACTACGTGAGCATTATTACAGACTACCTGCTTCCCTTCACGCTGACTTCGCCAATGATGATGGCATCTTCCAACATGATAACTGTCCTTGGCACAGGGCCAGAGTTGCGCTTCAGGGGTCTGAAGTGCATGACAGTGAACTCACGTCGACGTCTTTGCCACCAAATTTGCCTGATCTGAACGCAATGGAAAACATGTGGGCCATTACCAGGTGCCAGTTCCATTCCTACAAATTACATGATCTGTTTGTAGACATTTGATGCCACATACCTCCTGAAACCTACAAAGGACTCTTGGAGCCCCTGCCACGCAGAACCGCTGCTCTACTGAGTTTCAAAGGTGGACTAACACTCCATTAAGCAGGGGATCATGATGTTTTGACTCATCACTGTGTGAGGGGCAATCAAATGAAAATCCAACACTAGCCACAACGGGGCCATGGAATGATTCTATTCAAAAGTGATCACCACATGCGTTAAGACATTTATCTTGCTGTGACACGAGACAATCTATTGCTGTTTCGTAGAAAGTCGTCACCCACCAATGGATTCACAACCGCACCCACTCTTGCGCTTCCTCGTCCGACTGAAACCGACGTCCGCACATGTATTTCTTCATGCCGCCAAAGATGTGAAAATCACAAAGTGAAACATCGGGGCTGTAGGGAGGATGTTGCAGTGTTTCCTAATCAGTTCACTGAAGTGTAGCTTTCATCTGATTGGCAACGTGGGTGCAGGCATTATCGTGCAACACGATTATTCCGTTCAACAGCATTCCGACAGTCCAAGGGCAGATCATAAGGCGAACAGTGTAAATATTACCCATATTTCCCGCCAAAGAAAACCAGAGCTGTTCTCACAAGTTCCGAAGAGGCCATAATGATCTTCTTCTTCGACTGCAGCGGTCCTCTGCTCGTCGAGTTTCTCGAGTGTTGAACTACAATCATGAAGTTGCTTCGCAGAAGCTGCGACGAGCCGTAAAGTCAAAAATCCCAGGAATGCTGTCCCACGGGATCATCCTGTTGCACGATATCTCCCGAGCCAACACTGCCAGTCGGACAAATATTACACTTCAGGTATCTGGCTGGGAAAAGCTGTAACGTCCTCTATACAGCTCAGATATTCCAACGTGTGATTTTTACGTCCTTATCGACCTGAAGAAAGACACGCGAGGACTTCAACTTCAATCGGACAAGGATGTGCAAAAGTGGGTGCGGTTGCGGATCCGTCAGCGGCCGACCACGTTCTATGAAACAGGAACCGACCGTCTCCTAGTGGGATACCTATCTTAATGCATGTGGTGATTATTTTTCAATGGAGCTATTCAACGGTCCCGTTGCAGTGTGTGTTCCTTATGGATTCCATACAAACTGCAAATGAAACAAAAAATGCAACGATCCTCTTTAGATCTCATAGCTCAAGAATAACTGTTCCATTGCTATACAGAGTTATTCATAAGTACCTCTAGGATTTCAAAAATCAGCTGCACGAAGATCACAAGACATACCGAAAAGAGTTACTTATCAGTGGATACAACATCAGTCCAAGTTTTATCACATTTTGCAAGTGCTCGATATGGAAACCACATGTGATGTGGCAAACGTGATTATGTGCATGCAGTTCATTGAAGTTCCTGCTGTTGCTACCCATAAAGGCGCAATGACGGCAACCCACTTTGGAAATTTGTTCATTAGGTTGCCTATCTGCAGGTACAAACTGATCGAACGCGACAGTATGGAACAGGTGTTTCGTTTGTATGTTGTGGCAACCCTGCCCCATAGTGGTGTGCTCTGCAACTACACCATACCACATACAGGGTGATATTACACTACTGGCCATTAAAATTGCTACACCACGTAGATGACGTGCTACAAACTCAAAATTTAACCGACAGGAAGAAGATGCTGTGATATGCAAATGATTAGCTTTTCAGAGCATTCACACAAGGATGGCGCCGGTGGCGACACCTACAACGTGCTGACATGAGGAAAGCTTCCAACCGATTTCTCATACACAAACAGCAGTTGACCGGCGTTGCCTGGTGAAACGTTGTAGTGATGTCTCGTGTAAGAAGAAGAAATGCGTACCATCACGTTTCCAACTTTGATAAAGGTCGGATTGTAGCCTTTCGCGATTGCGGTTTATCGTATCGCGACATTGCTGCTCGCGTTGGTCGAGATGCAATGACTGTTAGAGGGTTCAGGAGGGTAATACGGAACGGCCTCGTATCACTAGCAGTCGAGATGACAGGCATCGTATGCGCATGGCTGTACCGGATCGTGCAGCCATGTCTCGATCCCTGAGTCAACAGATGGGGACGTTTGCAATACAACAACCATATGCACGAACAGTTCGACGACGTTTGCAGCAGCATGGACTATCAGCTCGGAGACCATGGCTGCGGTTATCCCTGACGCTGCAGGGAGAGTCTGCGATGGCGTACTCAACGACGAACCTGGGTGCACGAATGGCAAAACGTCATTTTTTCGGATGAGTCCAACGTTTACAGCATCAAGATGGTCGCATCCATGTTTGGCGACATCGCGGTGAACGCACATTGGAAGCGTGTATTCGTCATCGCCATACTGGCGTATCACCCGGCGTGATGGTATGGGGTGCCATTGGTTACACGTCTCGGTCACCTCTTGTTCGTATTGACGGCACTTTGAACAGTGGACGTTACATTTCAGATGTGTTACGACCCGTGGCTCTACCCTTCATTCGATCCCTGCGAAACCCTACATTTCAGCAGCATAATGCACGACCACATGTTGCAGGTCCTGTACGGGCCTTTTTGGATACAGAAAATGTTCGAGTGCTGCCTTGGCCAGCACATTCTCCTGATCTCTCACTAATTGAAAACGTCTGGTCAATGGTGGCCGAGCAACTGGTTCGTCACAATACGCCAGTCACTACTCTTGATGAACTGTGGTACCATGTTGAAGCTGCATGGGCAGCTGTACCTATACACGCCATCCAAGCTCTGTTTGACTCAATACCCAGGCGTATCAAGGCCGTTATTACAGCCAGAGGTGGTTGTTCTGGGTACTGATTTCTCAGGATCTATGCACCCAAATTGCGTGAAAATGTAATCACCTGTCCGTTCTAGTATAATATATTTGTCCAATGAATAGCCGTTTATCATCTGCATTTTTTCTTGGTGTAGCAGTTTTAATGGCCAGTAGTGTAATTATAGTGCAGCTACTCACGGAGGTCCGTGTGGGTTGTAATTATCGTACAGCAGCAAAACTTGGTAGATATGCCAATGTGTTAATGCGGAATCGATTTACACTGCAAAAATTAGTTCTAATTTTTCCCTCCAGTTGCAAATCTGGCGCTGTACAGCATCTCCATTGCTCATGTTGAAAAAATTGTGTAAGCGGCAGTTAATAATAAAATCAACATTATTGCCTTCTCATTTGTTTGACCTTTTCTGTCCATGTCCCGTTCCTAGTCCATTAAAAGTGGAAACATTTCTATACATATTTCTGACATTCACAGGGCCAGATTTGCAACTGGTGGCCAAAATTTGAATTAATTTTTTTCAGCGTAAATCGACTCCGCATTAAAACATTACAGTATCTACCAAGTTACGCTGCCATACGATAATTACATCCCACAGTGGGCCTCTGTAAGTGTCTGCACTTTAATTTGAACCACCTGGCATTATGAATTTAAACTTGGAGAGATGTTCCGTCAATTGGCATGTGCCATTTTTCTGTAAGTCTTGTAGTTTTCATGCAGTCGTCTTCTGTAACACCTGAGGTACTTAAGATTAACCCTATATTTTCTTTCATTTTTTTGTCGCAATTAGTTTCACGTTTTGATGAGTGAATAAATGAAGACAGATAGTGTTGTTGTGGAAGAGTTACTCCCTTAAATATTATCCCCTACAGTCCACAGTATTTTCTCTGGAAAAAGTTATTACAGAATAGGACAAGCACTTTCTGAAGTGAATTATTATGCCTGAGAAACATCCTGGAATTTATGTGAAACACTCAGCAGACATAATATGTGGAAAGTGAAATCCCGGAAAGGCCATAGTGCTATTGAGATAGAAGGTGCAAGCCAAAATAATACGTGTTTTGTACCACTGATATAAGATATCTGTCTGGTCTATTTTCCCTCACTGGGAGGACTACCACAGTACACACTTACACTCTCCTAAGTTGTGGTGGAATGCGTTGCGTCTGCAGCTGCATTCTTCATTGTACAACAGAGAAATTGTTCATGAAGCAGCAATTAAAATGTATTTACTTGCAAACCGGTTTTGGATTGTTATACCTCCATTTTCAATGCAACAATTCGTTTTATTAGTTCAGGGCTGAAATTTCCCTATGTTGACAGTGACCGTCAGTACTGTTTTTCATTGTTGACGTTCATAATTCGTGTTGTTACAACTCCGAATAAATGAAATAATTGTTCCTCGAAAATGTTTTCTAACCTTCAGAAACCAGATATCAAAATAATTTAAGTAGCTGCATGGTGATAATTACTCTATTACCCCGTACTAAGGTAAAATGACGTTTTGACACTCCTAAACTGCTCTTAACGCCAAAACTCCCAACAGAGAAATCTTAAACACCCTCAATACCTAACAAGATGGTGCGCCATCCAGGCCGATGGATTGGTGTAGCATCGGCCCAACAAAATTTCGTCTACACATGGGCACCCGGCGCGTGAGTTCTAACTGCATTTGCTTCCCGTGAGATTTTGTCAAGGACAAAGTTTACGTCTCCTCATTTCCACCGACACAGTCAGAAATGAGAGTGCTCTTTATTACCTTCTGCCCTTATGTAGGTTAGATACCGAGTAGCTACCTTTTGTCGGGCTGGAGATGATACAACGCGATATGAAGCCCCTATCCCATGCGTCTCGCCCTGTCAGCGGAATTTACGACTTGCTGTGGCCATAAAACAAAGTGCTGATTACCGTGGAGGTAACGAGCGCGTCGTTTGATGAGAACGATGTGATATAAATTACTCACATACAGACATCTGGAGATGAATATCGCACTGGCACCAGCAAACGTTACCATAAAGTACTTCAAATGAGTAGCGAAGCACGTTTTAATTGTTTGTAATTTAAAATCAGTCGTAGATTTCAACCGCATCCACATTTCCAACATTAACTCCTCATACTAAAGTACCCACTTTAGGATTGTATAGCATTTGTGAAATTTTTATCCTTAAGGTTTGGGGCGCCCAGTATTTAAAAAAAAAAATCACTGTAATCAGTAAAATAACTTCAATTCAGAATGAGTGAGACTTCAGAATTGGCGGGGTGGTTTTTTGGTTGAATAACCATGTGACAAAACTGCACAAAAATTAAAAGGAATCTGTTGTTGTTGTGGTGCTCAGTCCAGATACTGGTTTGATGCAGCTCTCCATGCTATTCTATCCTGTGCATGCTTCTTCATCTCCAAGTACCTACCGCAAGCCAGCCCGATTGGCCGTGCAGTCTAACGTACTGCTTTCCGAGCGGGAAGGCGTTCCGCTCCATGGCACGAATACGCCCGCAGAATTAGTGTCGAGGTCCATAGTGCCATCCAGTCTGTGGATGGTTTTTAAGGCGGTTTTCCATCTGCCTCGGCGAATGGGGGCTGGTTCCCCTTAATCCGCCTCAGCGACACTATGTCGGGGATTGCTCCGCAATCACTTTTTCCACATACGCGTACATCGTAATTGCTCTACCACGCAAACATTGGGGTTATACTCGTCTGGTGTGAGACGTTCCCGGTGGGGGGATGGGGAGGGGAGGGGGTGGGGGGGCGGCACTGGGACCAAACCGCAGAATAACCCTGGGTTCGATGTGGGGCGGCCGTAGGGTGAGTGGACTACTGTGGCCTGTTGTGGGGTTGTGAACCACTGAGGGCTACGGCAGGGACGAAGCCTCTCCGTCGTTTCTAGGTCGCCAGTTCCCTAAAATACAATACAATACCTACCACGACCTACATACTACTGAATCTGCTTAGTGAATTCATCTCTTGGTCTCCCTCTACGATTTTTACCCTCCACGCTGCCCTCCAATGCTAAATTGGTGATCCCTTGATGCCTCAGAACATGTTCCATCAACTGATTCCTTCTTCTAGTCAAGTAGTGCCACAATTTCCTCTTCTCCTCAATTCTATTCAGTACGTCCTCATTAGTTACTGGTCTACCCATCTAAATCTAGACCTGCTGAAATTTCCTATCCTTTGCAGAGCATTAGTGTGTTGTCAGAGAAAGTATAGTTCTATACTTTGGGGAATTCAAGGATACTTGACGGCTGCAGTTTAAAATGAGGTAGTAGATTCATGAGATGTAGCAGAAAAGAGGCGGTATATTTTGTAGCAGGTTGCTGAGGAATCTAGTGCCGTCAACTTACATGTGCACTACAGTTCTCTCCAAATGAAACTTTGGATATCGTCAAGCACATTAACTTTATTTCCTTGGATAAACACAGTAGATAGTTAGTACATGTTCCACAGTTCATTTGAACGATTCATTTATGGAAATGATATGGAACGAGTGAGTTCAACGGATATGTATGCATGATTAGTGTTAACATTAAAGAAAACACTACTTTTTAGTCCTACACATGCAGTTACACTTAAAAACCAGTTTTTTTGTTGTTTTTTTTTTTTCTTACAGGCTACTAGTTTTTAAACAGAAATTCGTCCATGGAATAGCCGGAGTTATCCAGGAGAAATGATTTCAGATTAGATTTAAAACTTGCTTTGCCAACTGTCAGACAGTTTATCTTACTGGGCAAGTGATCAAGAATTATAGTTGCTGCATATTTAACTTCTTTCTGAACCAATGAAAGCTTTAATACTGGGTAATAAATGTCATTTTTCCCTCTAGTGTTGGAGGTATGGACATCACTGTTCTTCTTAAATTGTGATAGATTATTTATGACGAATTTCATTGGCAAAAATATGTATATAACCTCCTGACATATTTTGCACATTTCCACTTAATAATGTGTTATGGAATAATTTTCTGGGGTAACCCATCACTCAGAAAGAAAGTACTGATTGTAGAAAAGTGAGCAGTAAGCATGATATATGTCGTTCAATGACCTTTATTACCCATTATTAAAGCTGTCAGTGGCTCCGACAGGAGTTCCATATGCAGCAACAATAATTTTGGTCATTTGCTCTGTAACATTAAATGCCTGACAGGTAGCAAAGCAAGTTTTAAACTTAAACTAAAATAATTTCTCCTGGACAATTCCATCTATTGAATTACCTGTTTAAAAACTTGTAGCTAGAAAAAAATACTAAACATGTATACACATCCTGCAGACTGATTCGTGCACATCGTTTCAATAAAGAATCGTTCAAATGATGTATGGAACATGCAACCAATCAAATAACAATTGTGAAAGCATGTATACACATCCTGCATACTGATTCGTGCACATCGTTTCAATAAAGAATCGTTCAAATGATGTATGGAATATGCAACCAATCAAATAACAATTGTGAAAGCGCAGATAAATTCCGAACTCCTTGAAGAGATATGTACATGAGGTCCTTAGGTGAACATCACATATTATTCCTACTGCTCGCTACTTACTTTCTAAGTGGTAAGTATGCCCAATAAATTATTCCATAAGACGTTACTGAGTGGAAATATGTAACTATACGAAGAGCAGACGTAACTGAACTTAATTGATTGAGAAACTCAGTAATACGCTCCTTCCAGTTCAAGAGGTATGTATACCCAAACCTTTGGAACATTCTACCCTATTTACTGATTCCTGTCCGTGTGCTACATCAATTGATTCTATTTGTTGTACAGAATTAAACATAGTGGTTTTTTTTCTTTAAAAATTTCGGGTGAGTCCATTTTCAGAGAACCACCACACCATTAACAATCTCTTCTGTTTCTTTCTCTCCAATGGAATTTATTACAAGACTAGTACAGTCTGCAAAAGAATGCCAGTTCTGCTTATTGCATGTTACGAGAAAGGTCATTCACATATATAACGAACAGGTATGTCATAGAGCAGTGTATGGTACACTACTGGCCATTAAAATTGCTACACCATGAAGAAATGCAGATGATGGACGGGTATTCATTGGACAAATATATTATACTAGAACTGGCATGCGATTACATTTTCACGCTATTTGGGCGCATAGATCCTGAGAAATCAGTACCCAGAACAACCACCTCTGGCCGTAATAACGGCCTTGTAACGCCTGGGCATTGAGTCAAACAGAGCTTGGATGGTGTGTACAGGTACAGATGCCCATGCAGCTTCAACACGATACCACAGTTCATCAAGAGTAGTGACTGGCGTATTGTGACGAGCCATTGGGATCCAGCACGGCGTTCCGTATTACGCTCCTGAACCCACTGATTCCATATTCTGCTAACAGTCATTGGATCTTGACCAATGCGAGCAGCAATGTGGCGATACGATAAACCGCAATCGCGATAGGCTACAATCCGACCTTTATCACCGTCGGAAACGTGATGGTACGCATTTCGCCTCCTTACACGAGGCATCACAAAAACGTTTCACCAGGCACCGCCGGTCAACTGCTGCTTGTGTATGAGAAATCAGTTGGAAACATTCCTCATGTCAGCACGTTGTAGGTGTCGCCACCGGCGCCAACCTTGTGTGAATGCTCTGAAAAGCTAATGATTTGCATATCACATCATCTTCTTCCCGTCGGTTAAATTTCGCTTCTGTAGCACGTCATCTTCGTGGTGTAGCAATTTTAATGGCCGGTAGTGCAATTCACGAGCAGCATTGGTTTGCTGTCGCTTCGGTCGTGTTAAATAGTGTCGAACTGTGGAGATAGCGCTGGTGATTATCAGGCAGTAGGCATTTTTGTCAGATTCGACTACCGTAGCCATGCGACAAAGCCGAACTTCCAGAGCTGCTTAGCGGACGAACGCCTTCAACAATTCACTGTGTGAAATGACTTATTCCATCTCACGACTTTAATCCAACAGCGCACGTTTTAGACGCTTGTGTAAGTATAATTTTTGTATTTATAAGTCAGGGCAACAATGGAAGATGGATGTAAGAAGAATGGAACAGCGAGCATACTTGAAAATTGCCTTTCACGCTGGCAGAAATTCTACTCAGGATCACGCGGAACTACGAGAAGCTGTGGGTTGTGCGGTCATACTGCATGCTAGCGCTACAGCCAACACTGCAGACGTCGTCAAGAATTGTGTTCAGCGTTGGGACGGGAAATCCTCCGCCACCCAACCTACTCACCAGAACCCAGTCCATGCGACTTCGAACTCATTCCACAACTGAAGAAACCAAAGTGTGGGAGGCGCTATGCAAATAGGACGGATATCATCATGGCTTTTCGGCGTTAGGTGGCACACATTGATGGCAACGCCAATGGCATTCAACGCCTTCCCCATAGTTGGCAACACTGACTGGATGCATTGGGGGAGTATTTTGAAGGACAGTGGATGATTTTGATTCATTTTTGTTCCATTTGTACTCGTGCACAAGAAATTTACACAGAGTTTCAATGCGCGTGTTTCATTTCACCCTTTGTCGCGACCTCCTGTGCTGGAATCCTATTTTATGTTGGTTTTCAGATACACACTGCCATACCGGTTCAACGTACTTCATTAAATTACCATATTTCCACATTATCGTAAGATATACTATAGTTGCTATGACTTACAGAATGAAACAGAGTAGCATGGAGAGCTGCATCAAACCAGTCTCTGGACTGAAGACCAGAACAACATCACCTGTGCTGTTTGAAAAATGCTTTAATTTTTACTGCTGGTTGTATTCGTCGAATATCGTCAGGTGACAAGTGCCTGGGGCACTGAACAGCACTTCGACACGAATGAAAACAGTACACGCTTCTGAAACTATTTCGATAATCGCCAATTCACTCCACAAGTTCGCAGACCCTTTCCACTAGATGATGACCAGTGTGCGCAACTGACAGTGCAAATTAAAGCATATTCCCAACAGCGACTTCAGCGGATGATTTACGTGTGCTTTGTAAGGTAAACGAGATGTGTTAAAAAGTACTGAGACTGGTATTTTGGAAGCAAGAATTTCATACTTTTTACGCACCAAGGTTGTTCCTTTCAGAATAGTTCCCTTCGGCAGTTATACAGCGCCGGAGGCGTTGTTTCTTCATGGCAGATCTGGAAGGCTTCTGCTTAAATACTTTTCAGCTCGTCGGCTGCGCCCATCTGGGTACTGCACAAACTGCTAACGTGACGCCCTGCAAAGTGGTTTTTGAGCTGGGGAATAAAAAGAAGTCTTGGTGACTGAGATCCATTGAGTATGGGGACTGTAGAATCACATGTTTGTTACTTCTTGCCAAAAAATTCGTTGATGGAGACTGTACAGTGAAAAGTCACATTGTCATGGTGAAGCATCCAGCTGGGTGCAGCGGGCGGTTGTACACGTGTTATCTTTTTCCTGAGTCTGTCAAAGATTTCCCGATAAAAACTTTGATTGACAGTTTATTCATGAGGCACAGATACCTTGTGGATGATCCCCAAACAACAAAAAAACATGAATGTCGATCTGATTTCGGATTTGCTCATTGGGATGGGGTGAGTTTGCAGTATGACCCCTCCACCTTTGGTATATTGCTTTGGGATCGTACTCGAAAATCCATGACTCGTCACCTACAATAAGGACACAGAAGAATTTTGGCTCCCTTTGGAGGTGCTCCTGATATCAAGAAAGACCTCGGCCTGTTTGTTCTGCTCAGTCGTGAGATTCTTTAGAACCATCTTTGCACACACTTTAATCATGTCCAAATACTATGTTAACATTTGTGACACTCAAAATTAACTCACATCAGTCGACGATCTGGCCCCACGAGACATTTCACTCTTCCGACAGCATCGTCCGTTCTTGAGGTTTAAGCCGCGCGGAGTGGCCACGCGGTTTAGGGCGCCGTGCACGGATTGCGCGGTCCCTCCCGTCGAAGGTTCGATTCCCCCCTCGGGCATGGCAGTGTGTGTTGTTCTTAACATAAGTTACTTTAAGTAGTGTGTACGACTAGGGACCGATGACCTCAGCAGTTTGGTCCCTTAGGAATTCACACACATATTTTTTCTTGAGGTTGAATATCTTCTCGCATGAGTTTCTTCTTCCATTTCTCACCCTGCTAGAAACGACTTGTGCTGTATTAACATTCGTGCCCTGTGGCAGGAATGGTCTCCATAGCCCCCTTGTAACATTTCGTATCTCACACCAGCGGTTTCGCCAAGCTTCGCAAAAAATATTATGGTGCAGCGTCGCTCATACTTTTCCCGGCCCATGTTCGTAACGTTCTTAAAAAGCACAGTTTCCGATATGAAACTTTCTGGCAGATTAAAACTGTGTGCCGGACCGAGACTCGAACTCTGGACCTTCACCTTTCGCGAGCAAGTGCTCTACCAACTGAGCTACCCAAGCACGATGCACGCCCCGTCCTCACAGCTTTACTTCCGCCAGTACCTCGTCTCCTACCTTCCAAACTTTACAGAAGCTCTTCTGCGAGCCTTGCAGGACTAGCACTCCTGAAAGAAAGGATATTGCGGAAACATGACTTAGCCACAGCCTGGGGCTCCTTTCTTTCAGGAGTGCTAGTCCTGCAAGGTTCGCAGGAGAGCGTCTGTAAAGTTTGGAAGGTAGAAGACGAGGTACTAGCGGAAGGAAAGCTGTGAGGAGAGGGCG
Organism: Schistocerca serialis cubense; assembly: GCF_023864345.2. NCBI lineage: Eukaryota > Metazoa > Arthropoda > Insecta > Orthoptera > Acrididae > Schistocerca > Schistocerca serialis. The sequence continues at coordinate 1,063,562,134 of NC_064639.1, forward strand.
TGAGTCGTGCTTGGGTAGCTCAGTTGGTAGAGTACTTGCCCGCGGAAGGCGAAGGTCCCGAGTTCGAGTCTCGGTCCGGCACACAGTTTTAATCTGCCAGGAAGTTTCATATCAGCGCACACTCCGCTGCAGAGTGAAAATCTCATTCGAGCACAGTTTCCTTTCAGACTCTACTCACCTCCGTAGCCTAAGTAGCTAACGTAACTCTGTGCTGTGACACTCGACTTGGAAGTAGCTGTTTTTGTGAATTATTGGATTGTCTTCGAATTTTACAATCTCCCTTACATGACTAATGCTATTGTTTACTCATACAACCACAGTATCACATATTCATGTTACATACATCATTCCATTCACAAATTTGTATGTCGAATTTGCCATAACTTACTTGACCGTCATTGCCTCGGTTCATGATGTGAGTGCTAACACATACAAATTACAAAAATCATAAAACATCATATACACAAAGAAGAAGTTAACAAACTAAAGTTCCTTAAAGGGCTCGTCTCTCTGATGTGGGGATAGCCGGTTCGAATCATAGCGCTGGAAGAAATTTTTACCACCTGTATTTGGCTGACAAGGCGATTATGTGGCGTACAATTTCTAATAATCTGAGCACAAATGTCTTACATTAAATTCCAAACCTCTCCGTAGTGTCTCATGGAGTCTGTGGGACGGAGACGTCAAGGTCGGCTGTCCCCTTGGTGCCGTTCGTTTCATCACAGGTTCTTTTATTAAATACGAAAGCGTCACAGAACGCCCATTCAACTCAGTGGCAGAAGTTACAAGAGAGTCGTTGTGTATCATGGTGTAACGTAGTGTAACTTACTGCTAAAAGCCGCGCGGGATTAGCCGAGCGGTCTAAGGCGCTGCAGTCCTGGACTGTGCGGCTGGTCCCGGCGGAGGTTCGAGTCCTCCCTCGGGCATGAGTGTGTGTGTGTCGAGCTGGCAACGCTCGTTTACCAACTGCAGCAGCTTCAAAGTGGCTGTGAGTCAAAGGCACGACTTAACCCAACCGCCCTCCGAAGGGAGAGGAAACACGGAAAGATATTGATGTTCGTTTTTTCCGCGCGGTGTTCGAAAGTGGAAAAACAGAGAATTATTGTGGAGGTGGTCGATGAACCCTCTGCCACGCGCCTAAGTGCGATTTGCAGAGTAGCCATGTAGATGTAGATGAACAGCGTTGGCGGTGCAATACAGTGTTGCCAATCTCGTTATTTTTTCTAACTTGCCTTGTATTGCCATTCTCAATGTACCATCCGACTGTTACGTCGCGTTAGCAGCTTGACAAGAAGACTGGTGTTCACGTCTGGTGGGATTCTGTTATCGGTACATGTCTTTTATAGCTCGTAGGGACAATTACACTAGGTTTTGACATTACTCGTGCTGTACCAAAGGTGATAGACCACGAATTATTTGTCTGTAGCCGTGTTCATGCCATGTTGTGTGTTCCACAGATTGCTTAAGACTCGTCATATACGAATCAACAGTTTTTTTTTTTTTTTTTTTTTTTTTAAGTTGAAGTCATTTCTGTGATTTCTTTCCTTAATTTATCGAGTCCACTGCAATCTCTACCGGTTTTTATGTTAGTACAGTTGTTTTATAACACTGTTCTGCGTACTGCGGATAAGTTTATCTCGAGCGAGAGAGGAGGGAGTTCCAGTTAACCCGCGCGGTTGGTCGGACTGCGCGCTTGTGTACAAGCGGCGCTAAAGATAGTGGAGCCCGCCCTGGGTCACTGCGATCCGGCTAAACAGCTGCGGTGCCGTCTAAGTTGTTATCCCTCTCTCAAAGAAGGGCGCCATGCCCGTGTCCGTGAATATGCTGCCTTGGCAGTTGTAACTGGGAAGTCAAACTGTTCCACAGATAGTATTTTAGACATAAATACGTGGCTTTCGACTTAAACGTTGACCCGTCGGGTTTTAAGTCCGCTAAGTTAAAACCGCGACCGACTTTCTGGCCAAAATCGATTATTCCTTGTGAATGTGCGTGACGGGCTTATGTGCAAATCTGCCACCAACCACGTCGCTAGTGGGACAGTAACGCCGATGATCAATTGACTGTGCCGAGAGTGAGGTTCCAAAATCTTGAGAACGTTACAGATTATGCATACACAGAAATAGAGGACTGTAGAGTTGTCTGCTAACATCGGAATTTAGCCTATTCTTTCCCATCTCACCCCTGTTATAGTACTGGATTTTATGTGTTTGTGTCTTCTTAATCTTTATTTCGTTGTTTGCTTTGCTTTCGTGAAACATTGCAAAAGTTGCAAGAGGGCCCCGTTATTTTTCTGCTAGTGTTCTCGCACAAGAGGGTGACGAAATATCTGAAAGGAAAAAGGTATTTACATTTTACAACACCTGGACCAAGAAAAAGCCTACATTATGCACACATAAGAACGCAAATAGACAAACCATTATTGATGAAAATCGTTTCAACAGTGAAAAAGTCGGGATTATTTAATAAAAAATAATTTTTGGTATTCTTTGTCACATAGAAAGAAAACAAGAGCCAAACTATAAAGAGCCGCTGCTTACTGCCTTCTAAATATTGTTTGGCGTGTTTGAAAATATACACTTTCTCGAGCAGACAAAATTAGGAGTTTTGAAGCATTTGTACAACTCGTTCCCTGTTCTTTCAATTCTCAGGTCTGTGCACAACCTTCGTCATGAACATCCACTACGAATTTTGCTTTGGTCTTTAATAAACTCTATTATCATTGCTTGTTCCTACAGTCTGTTGCTACATTTTGAGCTTTCCGTAAATTGGATGAACTTGATAAACTCACTTCCGTCGTTCATGTGCAAAACCACACAACAGACAGCACAGGCTATTTTGGTGCTGACGTGTAAACGGATACGACACGAGTAGTCGATTGAGGCAAGAAAACAGCTCGTCTAAAAAGGGGTTTATACGGGCACAAGTTACCAAATTTTGGCTGTTTTGCAAAAAGAGAAGTCCGAAGTAGTCACAGTGAAGGAAATACACTGCCCGATCAAAAAGGTGAAGACAATCAGAACGTGTGGAGAAAACAAAATGGAACTTCAACGGTTGACAAGGAAAGTGATGATATTTCAATGATTACAAAATGGAGTCAAATCCACAAAGAAACTGACTGTATGAGCCCACTTGTCAGTGTGATATTGCACTCTCTTTGCCCTGGATGCACCCAACGATGCAGTTGGTGAGGGGATCATAAAGCCGCTGCTTCCTCTCCTGAGACAACTGGTCCGTGAAATCCTCGATTCTGGCACTGTGACCGAGCTAACTTCTGCCTGGTCCAACATGAGTTCTGTCTGCGGTAGATCTGGGGTTTTTACTGGCCGCTGAACTACCTCACATGCCATGTGCGTAAGAGCATTGTCCTGTTTAAAAAGGCACCACGATACTGTTGCGTGAGAGGTGACACACGACAACACACGATGTCTGTGACATATTGTTGAACAGTCAGGGCTCCCTTAATCACTACCAATTGTGACCTGAAGTCAGAGCCTGTGTAAGGCCCAAGTGAAACAATTTGGAGCATCGAGCTGAGAGGGCCGCCGGAGGCGTTACAACTGCGAGATTTCTACACAGGACGTACACAAATTAGTAACGGCCGCTTGGGGTGCCAAGCTGAGAGGGGCGACCAGTTGCGCAATTTGTATACAGTGCACATCACAGTTAGTACGGAAAACTGAAATGGGTGAAAGTGCAGGAGGGGGGCGCAAATAATAAGTCGATTATGTGCAAAAGCGTTCTCGAACCAGCCCAGCCTGAAGTCACATCTGATGGCTCCCCACAGTGTGACACCAGTGTGTCGCATGGGGGCTTAATTAAAATAATTAATGAATAAGTGCAATAATTTTAGTAGCTGTGTGACCGGTTACGAAGTCTCGTAACGCCGGCCGAAGTGGCCGCGCGGTTCTGGCGCTGCAGTCTGGAACCGCGAGACCGCTACGGTCGCAGGATCGAATCCTGCCTCGGGCATGGATGTGTGTGATGTCCTTAGGTTAGTTAGGTTTAACTAGTTCTAAGTTCTAGGGGACTAATGACCTCAGCAGTTGAGTCCCATAGTGCTCAGAGCCATTTGAACCATTTAGTCTCGTAACCGGTTGGCCCTGACTATTATTAGCACGCAATCTGACTGCATAAAATAAAAATAAAGAATGACAAGGAAATTCCATTAACGCAATTGATTAATTAAGTCCCCTGCAACTATAAAAGCTACGAAACAACAAAGCACAAGTGTAACTGTTCTGTCTGTGGTAGTGTGACTCAACATACATGTATCTGGCTCGGTTCTTTCTCAATACGACAAAATATTTTAAACACCATTTACAATGAACTAATTGAAAAACCATGAATAATATAATTGCACATAGAAACCAGAATTACAAGTCTAATAAATGTACGCGAGCCAGATGCCTTGTTGACTGTACCTGTGAGCAAGAGGCATTGTCTTTAAAGAAAACTGTAATACCTTTTTACCTCATTATATATTGACGAAAATTTTCCATTACACCAGCATCATAAATCAAAAGCCCATCTCCTCAAATACACTCTGACAATTGCAACTTCTTCCATCTATACATTACACCAACCGAACAGCATCTACTCTCTCGCCCAACAGAACAACAACTGCCCTCGACATCCTGTGAACTACTACTGCACCAGTGGAGGGGGCGGAATAATAATCTTTGGCGCAATCTCTGGCGCTGTGACTCAGTGTAGCCACCTTTCACACTGCTGTGGCTCTCCAAGACAATTACCGCTGTTCTTTATTGCGAAAAAGCAGTTAGTGAGAATGATACAAACACCTTTCCTTGCTATCGCCGGAATTAGGAGGCTTATTGCTTGTTTGGTTTAATTAATTAATAGAATATGAAGCAATTGGTATAAAGAATGCTTTCTTCAAACTTTCTATAAAAGAAAGTCTGCTATCATGACATTGATTTTGTTCAATTACTTTATTTATTACTGAACGTTTCTAAAACTGAAGACACTCGTCCGTGCTCTGCACTGCAGTCGAGCTCTGGCAACGTCGTTCTCTGTTCATTGGCTGACTGTGTTTTGTGACGTCAGATGCGCAGAACGAACCTAAACTTGGCCGCCATCGTAAATGACGTGCACTTTAGCAGCGCAGGACGCCGGGCCCACTTCCTTTAGAATCCGGAGAGGAACGGCCTAGTTGCGCGTGTTTACGTTTACTTCTCGCTACGAGTCATTTTTCTTATCGCGTCCTTACATCTGCTGAGCAGCGGACTTGTTTACTCGTTCAGTTCTTTATCATTTGCTGTGTCTCCGCTTTACCATCACAATCGTCGGTATCGGCGAGGTGCTTGGGCTGGCCTTCTGTTAGGGAATGGCTAGCTCCAGGCCCATAGGGAACCAGATCCCCCACCTGAAGGCAGCTAGCTCGTGTTCCTAGCGTCACGCTAAGACTACCAGGATGAATCCACGTACTGCAATCAAAAAGGGGGATGTTCAACCGCTAAAGGTTGTGATCGACTCACCATTTAAGAGGGAGCCGACTGTGACGCCCCGACGGAAACAGAAAGAGGCATTACGATTGATTCTTGCGCAAGTTGCTGCATTTGCCAGCCCATGGGAAACTGTTGAAGAAGGTGCTATCAGCCTGTCAACACCGCATTTTCGACCTGAAGAAACGGAACGTCTGACCCCAAGTCAACCGATCATTGCGTGTTGCGCAACCTACGACGTCACAGGACACCAGCTCTCACCCTGCCTGACATCGGTGCTGTTCCTGACGGTGACAATGAATGTGGATTGACTGAGACCGTGAAACAAGAAGATGTAGATCTCACGACTGACACGCTGGCTCAGGAACCGGCAGACGATGAAGTTTTTGTCACAGTGCAGTCTAAACGTCGCCATCAATCTGGCTCGCTGGCACGTGACTCCAACTCTCGCAAACGGTGGGCGGAGACTGCAGAAACGATAAATAGTTTCCAAATCCTTGCTCCACTGCACACTCACGTCGACAACTCGTCGGTGTCTCGACAGGATACCAGCTGACATCCCAGGAACCTGCAGTGGATGCTGCTCCGCAACACCTGAAGAAAGTACCGGCACTTACCGTTTATTCCTCTGAAAAACACCTCGAATTAAATGCAGCGTTGAATGCACGGTTGGAGAGCCCACTTAAGGCTGTCTGTCAAGGCGACAGGGTCAAGTATCATTTTACTACCATTACTGACCAGCGGAAAGCCGACTTCATTTCTACACTCGTCAGTCATCTGAGGAAAAGCGGTTAAAGTTTGTCTTGAAGGGTCTCCGCTCCGGTCGGTGTCTTGAAGAGAGAAATCCGAGGAGAAGGTTTTCCTGCAGCTACTGTGCACGAATATAAAAAAAAACGGAAGGACCCATGTAAGGACTTATAACCTCTCCCTCTTTACGTTATTATCTTGCCGCCAGAGGAGGCTGTGACTGAATCTATAAATCTGCAATATGTACTTGATACTAGGGTGTGTGTCCAAGATTATATACCGAATGAGGGCCTCCCTCACGGTAAACGTTGCCGGCTCTTTGAGTATACGGCGAATTACCGTCACCTTCCACCAAGGTGTGTGAGGTGTGCCGGTTACAATCATTCTCGGGACTGCACTCTTGCAAGAACGGAGAAGGTGAAATGCCGTAATTGTGAACAGGTCCACAACGCTTCATATAGAGAGTGTCCGGGTTACCAAGACTTACTTCATGCCTACCAAAGACGTGCTATTGCCGGGTCACAGCCTTCTCGGCGCACAAAACTGTCATCAAGCCGTCATCCCAGGGCATCTACCAGTTTTCCGACGTCCGTTCACAGTCATTCCATTCATCTCAGTAGCCTCCGCAACAACCACCACAACCACAACCTTAACAACACCGCCAGCTACCACGTGCTACGCCCCAGAATCGATGGCAGACGTATCCACAAGCACATCATCGACATCAACATCCTCATTCTCCCGACGCTTTCACTTCTTTTATGGGACCTATTACGCTTGCTATTGCTGACATTAGGAAACTGTTGTACATGCTACACCAAAAACTTATGAATATACTGATCGTCGTTGAAGGACTTTATAACGTTCTTAGGCGTTGTTTTTACTCATCGTATCTGGCAATCTGCTGCAGCAGAATTCCTTGATTCTCAGTCACTGTAAAAATTCCGACTTCAGAAAAGTTAAAATTAAAAATCAGTCTCGTATTGTGTTTCAGCTAGAAATTTATTACAATCTCAAACTAAATAAAGGCAACTTGACAAAGGTGAAATAAGTTGTAACATACTTACAATAACGAATTAATTATGCACAACCAGCTACATGCTCTCTGTCCAAAATCACACAAAGTACTGACTCCCTTATGCCAATATGGCTACCCCTATATATAAGTTCTAAACAATCCCGAACAATCCTCGGCATTGTTTAAGATGAATATTTGATTAATTATCAATTAAAACTTATACAAAAATCTGAAAATACATATATAAACGTATGTCTGCTCAGTATAGTAAGTACACTATGATATTAGTACATGTCTGTTATTTCTTTCGATAGTAAACTCTCAAATAATAAATTACAATAATACATTTATATTTTTCATTAATTATTAGAGACTCCTGTTGTGGGAAACATTCCCTTCATTTACAGAGCTTCTACACTTTGAACTGTAATAGATTAAACAGTTATTTTTTCAGTTATAAGTTTTTCTAGGCGTGTTAAATATTTTGTTTACATGTGCGATCGTGAATTAGACTAGGAAATGTTCGTTTTAAATAGGTCTTAATGGGCTGTTACGTTTCAACTTCTCCAGGCGTTTGTTACGCTGTAATTGGGCCGTTAGGTCAGGGCACCACTCACCACCTTTTCCTTTAATTATGTACCCCTTGTAATGTCAATGTTTTATCAATTTACATTTACTAATCCGAAGGTGGAAAGGACGCATTGAGTGTCCAGCTTCCTCTGAAATCGCTATAACAAAGAGACGATTTCCTTTTACTTTTCACCGTAGAAGCACAGACCGCTAACGGCGGAAAGACTTCAGTCTCACATAGGAAAAAAGGGGGGCTCAGACTTCAGTCGTGTTCTGATTGCGGTCTCGAATTATTTATTGTACTCTGGTTGTTTGGTTTCTGATATTGCTACGTCTAGGTTCTTGATTTGGCTCGACTTATCATTCTGCTGTGTTGTCTTCGTCGTCCGTCCGTTACGTGGTTTTCGCCGATTCTCCGTTGACGCCTTCGGCCGGTCAGCCAGTGACTCTTGGTCGTGTCCGAATCCGTTGCTACAGAGGTTTCACTCGAAAAAGCTGCATTTGATTACCTCACCGATCCTTGTACGACTTCACATGTGACTTCATCTCTAATTAACGCACTGTTGTCGAAACGTTAAACCCCTTGCTGTCATCTAAACTAACTGAGGCTGGTCTTTTACTCGAACATTTGTGGCTGAGCGAGACAATCTGTCTTTTATGGAGACTTCACAACATGAATTTTGGCTCCCAAGAAACCTACGATCTAATGAAATATTATTTGAATAAAGCTGCACAAATATTCAGCCAGATCTCGGCAAGATTTTAAAATGATGCAAAGACTGGCAACCTGCATTAAATTTTACACTTCATGAAACGAAAAACATAGTGTCTTAATGGAACGATCACGTAGGCTCTGTCGTACGTAAAGTGAGGGCAGACTTTGATTTGTATGTAGAATACAAGTGAAGTGCTGTCAGCCCAAAAAGGAGATTTCCTACAAAACACTCATGTGACCCACCCTACAATACTGCTGACGTGTGTGTGACTTGAACCAAATAGGACTAATGGGGGAAGTTGAACATATACAGTAAAGGGCAGCACGAAAGGGCACAGGTTTGTTTGTCCCGTGGAAAAGAGTATGAAGGTGCTAAACAAACTGAATTGACAGACACCTGAAGGAAGTCGCAAACTGTCACGAGAAACTTCAGTTAAAACTTGCGAACTGAGAGGCCGTGGTTGATGTACAACACCATTCCCTGACGTTTCGTCTACAACCAATTTGTTTTCCGGTTCAGGGCAGTTTAATAAGTCGTCAAAATATTATGTCCAAGCCTGTAGTATATTATTTGATACAGCGGTAATGTTACCCAACGAAGACGTGAAGACCTGTTTTCCGCGCTTGATACCCCATCCTGATCTTATTTATGGTGTTATACAATTTGCGAATGTTGTTTGCTTTCTGGTCATTCTCAATGTTCTCTATGGCATGCTTCATCCTCTTCATACGGTCTTGCTTGTTTCCTTCCGTGTATTCCTGTAGCCCTTTGTCCGCCCCAGTAGCTGAGTGGTCAGCGTGACGGATTGCCGTCCTCTGGGCCCGGGTTCGATTCCCGGCTGGGTCGGGGATTTTCTCCGCTCAGGGACTGGGTGTTGTGTTGTGTTCATCATCATTTCATCCCCATCCGGCGTGCAGGTCGCCCAATGTGGCGCCGAATGTAATAAGACCTGCGATATGGCGCCCGGACCTGCCCCGCGAGGGGCCTCCCGGCCAATGACGCCAAACGCTCATTTCCATGTAGCCCTTTAGTAGTTTCGTTATTTTTCCTGTTCTGTAGCCATGCCTTCCTAGCTATGATGCTAGTTTCTAACGCTGTTTTGCGTATATCATCGAAACCTTTCTTCTCCTTTGGTTCTACTTTTGGTAATGTGTTTTCAGCTGACGTTCGAATCACCTCCTTAAAGTCCATCTAGATCTCATTTATGTCTTTTTGTTCACTGTAATTGACTTCTTCTGTCATTTCGTCAACTATTTGAACTCAGTATGAATGCAGAGTCTCGCGGCAATAACATTGAATAAAATGTTCTCGGTTTTCCAACTGCGCCAATTGCTTAAAACTACACGAGCTTTCGGCCAAGCACTCCTTGGCCATTGTCAAGTGTTATGACTGCCATTGAGCTGTTGGTGCGCCCTTATATACCTATATACATGCGGGACACTGTGAACATCATATAAAAAACTCAGCAGAATTTATCAGCAGAATCAACCGTCTACGCCTTAGTGAAGATGATATTATGGTCAGTTTTGATGTAGCGCTGTTTACGAATGTGCCTATCAAAGACGCTTGGACCTAATTTCCCAGTACTTTGTAAGTGACGTGGTCGTCCTCCTATTTCTTGTACAACGGCCAGTATTACGATCAGACAGACGGCGTAACAATGGGTAGCCCTTTGGCTCCAGCTGTTGCAAACCTCTTCATGTAGAATTTTGAGGATATTGCCATAGATACTGCGCCATTGAAGCCGAAGCGTTTCTTTCGATACGTTGACGACACGTTCGTCATTTGGCCACACGGACGCGAGAAACTACACGAGTTTTTGGAACACCTCAATGGCATCCACAGTAATATCCAGTTCACCATGGAGGTGGAAAACGATAATGCATTGCACGTCCTCGACGTCCTTGTCCACCGTAAATGAAATGGGTGCCTTGGCCACAGCGTCTACAGAAAACCCACCCACACAGACCTGTTCCTGCACTCCACCAGTCACCATCATCCAGCACAGAAGCGCACAGTATTGCAAACATTGGTGCATCGTGCAAGAGTAATATCAGACGTCGATAACCTGTCCCATGAACTGAGCCACCTACGCAAGGTTTTCAGGAATAACGGCTACAGCGTCCATCAAGTGAAAGAAGTGATTTCTGGGAAATATCAGAATAAGACTACCGACGAAGAGCAGGAAAAGAAACTTGCTTTGCTGCCATTATGTGGCTCTGTGTTGGGCAAGATAAGCCGCCTGTTGAAATACACAAGATTAAATCAATCTTCTGGCCTCCAACGAAAATCCGTCAATTACTGAGACCAGTTGAAGACGCTGTAGGTCTCAGAACACCTGGAGTCTACGAAATACCTTGTGAGTGTGGCCAGAAGTACATCGGACAAACAGTGCGCACTGTGGAACAACGGAGGAAAGAACATGAGAGGTATTATCGCCTACGCTATCCAGAGAAATCTGCGTTAGTTAAGCATGCGTTAGAAAACGGCCACCACATAAAATTTGACGATACCTCTGTCGTGGCTCGCACTAACGGCTTCTGGGACAGTTTAATAAAGGAAGCTACTGAAATAAAAATTACCGCAAACACCCTCAATAGAGACGATGGCTTGCCGCTCAGCGCTGCGTGGGATCCAGCGATCGCGTGGTTGAAGAGGGCACATCGAACGCCGACTTAAAACATGCCCATATATGGCAATGTCACGGGCACCAGTGACGTCACAGCCGGCAGCTAGCGTATATAAGGGCGCACCAACAGCCCACTGGCAGTCATAACACTTGACAATGGCCAAGGAGTGCTTGGCTGAAAGCTCGTGTAGTTTTAAGCAATTGACGCGGTTGAAAACATTGTATTCAATATTTGAACTCTGTTGCTCACTTCCTCTTGAGACTGATAAATTTCAGGTTTGTCCCTCAGTGGTTGATCTTCGCGCTGCGCCGTGCATCCTTGCTGTTTTGTATGATTTGTTTTCAAATTGAAATCCACAGATGCAACCATCATGTTATGCTCAGTGCCCATGTCGGCACCTCGGTCAGTGTTATAAACAAGGTAACAGTACACTTATAGAAAACCTGTTTTTCCGTCCCCAGATCTTACGTTTTCCCGCCGTTTAGCCTACTTCATTTTCTGTTGGTCCCGTCGAAAAACCCTATTCTCTAAATTAGTTATTTTCCTCCCATCAAAATCGATTAATGTGGAAACTACCTCGTGTTCCCACTCACACACAGTTAATGTGTGACACAAATCTGTACAGTTCGTTTCAGTATCTAAATCATTTTGAGTTCTATGAGAAATATAAGTGGCACTTTTAGGACAGTTTCAAAATGTTTCCGCAATGTTTCGTCACCTCACCGTACTCTTAAACTGCAATAACCTATCAAAAACAGCATCTGAATTTGTTTTTTCTTTTAATGGCATTTCATGTAGTTCACAAAACAATAGGCAAAAAACTCTTCATCGTAGCGCAATGAGTTTGTACTAATTTCTCAAGATTCTCATTGACGAGCTCTTCTACACATTTAGTTTTATTTGTCATAGTATTAACAAAGGAACTTAACTTTTCAACTACATCTTTATACCATTCAGCCGCGCGGTCTTATACGCTGCGGTCATGTACTGTGCGGCTGGTCCCGGCGGAGGTTCGAGTCCTCCCTCGGGCATGGGTGTGTGTGTTTGTCCTTAGGGTAATTTAGGTTGAGTGTGTAAGCTTAGTGACTGATGACTTTAGCAGTTAAGTCCCATATGATTTCACACACATTTGAACATTTTTTTATACCATTCAAGATTCACAAGAATTTTTTCATATTCATGAAACTTTTTGAAATTGCTGAATTGTGATTTCGTCATGTGACCTAAAAAGCATATACAGTTTACTGAGCGAACATTTAATTGCTTTAGAACTTACCACCTATGGCTATAATGAGAGCCAGTTCATTCGGAATGTTCTCTTTATGCCATCTACGTCATTTTTTAAATTACAATTTTTGTCAGGTTGCCACGTATTCAATAAAACCTTTTACGTTAAGAAATCACCAACTTTTTCTTTTTTTTCGAACGTAGTTTCCTATATTGGAAATAGTGACCAGGCGACTACTACCCTTTTCATCAAAACACCTGAAGCCAGCAAAATAACAGCTCGGTCTATATTTTCTCCTTCCGTATAATTACTGGACTTTTTAATAGAGATATTTGAGTTTGACTCATCGTTAGCTTTAGTCTCAGGTAGCATAGTTTTCGGTTTCCTCAATTTTTGTTTTCGGTTCTCATTCGTTTATGAGGTACAAAAAGCTTACGAATATCAGTCATTTTTCCATCATATTCACTATGCTTTTAAGCCTCACAATGCCCAAAATTGTAAGTAAACCACATCAATGCATCACTGCCCATTCGCAGCTCATTTTTGACTACGAAACACCGCCGACAACTTGGAATGGCAGTTGTAGTTGAAACAACTGGTCTTTTCCACCTGTTTTCTTTGTCTCCAGTTTAACCTGACAACTAAAACCGCTCAAAAATAACCGGTTTCTGAAGTAACTGATTTTCGGTTTCTTATTTCTATTGCTTCGATAAATAAACTTAGACTTCGAACAAAGATGGAACAATTGTAATGAAGGTGAAGGAGTAGGAGATCTCGATCGATATGGGGTTCAAGATGTTCCAGAAATCAGTCTCATTGCCCTCCGGAAAGAATTACGAATGTGAAGGAGACGGGCGCGGTGACTGCAAGAGCGAAAGGTCACATGTTAATAACTTTCCTATTGTCGCTTTTGGATGATATCAATATTTAACTCTTAAGCAATCGCAAAACTAAGGGATCATTTATAATTTTATTCCACGTATATAAAATTATATATACATCAGTCAACTTTACCGTCTCTTCCAAGGATTATCGTGCATGTTTTCTCCTTGTATGATGTCGCAAGTTTGTTGTGCCTCCTTCCATTTATAATCTTTTGGAGCAAATGGAGCATTCTACTTCACTGCTTCCGCACTTCATAAAATACTTCCATTCTGCCGTACAACAGATGTCCAAGAACGACAGCGAGAAACTACTATACAGACCGGGTGTGGGCAAGCTTGCACACTGCACATACAAACATACCGTCTAACAGGCCATGCCACATGGCAGCAACAGGTACGTTATCGTCTCAGCAGTGCTGTACCAATTGCTATCTCATATCTTCGTTTTTCATTTCTGTCAGCGTTGTTCTTAAAAGAGCACTGATCGCTTTTCCCATTTTCTATAATAATCAATATTTCGAAACAATGGAAATTTGACGAAAAACCAAAAAATTTATCACTGTTGCTGTGGCAAATTTATAGGCTGGTTTTTACCCAGTTATTTCTATGAAATGAAAAAACCTCATACAACCGAGTCCAAACAAATACCGACTGTTCACAACTAAAATATTGGCATCAGTTTTCACCACACAGTTTTTCCCATCCCTACCGACAACACTTTCATGCCGTACCAATCAGCTGAGTTATGTCTCAGTGCTTTGTGGAATTCCAGTATGTAGTGATAGTGAGTACACAACACACTTCATGTTATAGGAACTCGATATGTACAAGAATACACAACACAACACACTCGAGTCACAGAGATCGAACCATCAGAGATAAGACTGCCAGTCATTTTCTCTGGCCAGCGATCCTAATATTCCCACAGACCCCCCCCCCCCTCCCCTGGTAGTGCAGAGCACAGCGTGGAAGCGACGACTGGGTGGCAGAAGCTTGGGCGAGGGTGGTATGGTGCAGTGTGTAGATATGATAGTCACGGAAATGGACGGGTGCATGGATGGCATGGCCCATGCGGGTGAGCATGGGATGGGGAGGTGGGGAAAGTGTATTCCCCAGTATGTGTGTGTCGGGTGGGTCTGTAAAGAGCTCACTTTCTGGAGGGCACAGGCAAGTAGTGGAGAGGCCAGACGGCTGTCATTGTTGAAATATGTGTACAGAGTTGCAGGGTCGACATTATCAGGTAAGGTGAGAACGTCCCAGTAATGTTGTACCAAAGACTCAGGTGAGATTGTTCAGTCACCGTGGGCCCATGTTACAACCAGCTCCTTGTCTGTAACCATGAGGCTAAGTTCCTCCGGGGGGAAGCAGCAGACATTGAGTAGCATCTGGAAAGGAGGGATGAGGGTTGGGAGTAGGGGGGGAAGCCCCCATGACGTAGAGTCTGTATCAGAGGGCTCATTGATGAAATACCAAGCAGATTTCAGTCAGTTGATGGAGACAGTGGCAGGCTTGCTGGTACACAAAATGTCATAGGTGTTGGGGCCACATCAGAGAACTATATGTGGGCCCGAGAATGGGGGCTGGAGTGCAGCAGAGACAGAATCATCACACAGCATGATGTGGTCACATATAGCTAGGTCTTTGGAGACGAAAATTTTAGGAGGGGAAGGGGGCGAGGAAGGGGAACATGAATGTTAGCAATGTGATGCCAGACGCTGTCAACCAAGACAGGAAACAAGGTTAGCATAGGGGCTGATCGGAGGAGACAAAATCACTGAGAAGGGATGATGTCTTGCCATATAAAATCTCGTCTAGTGAGGCAATGAGGTCTTGTTTATGCACTGTGTGGACACTCAGCAGCATCCATGGGAGTCTGTCGGACCAGTCACCCCTGTAGCACATAAGAGCTGCCTTTAGGGCGCAATGCCGCCCCATTAGCTTCAGAGTGGTAGGCAGTGGTTCTGTAACAGGTAATGCCACACAGTTTACACAGTTTGGCAAACAGTGAGGACTCGAACTGCCTACCTAGGTCTGTGGTTATGGAATGCATGAACCAGGTAGAAATGATAGCTGTGGAAACTGTTTCATCAGTGATATCTTGGATTGAGGTAGCCTCTACCCAGTATGTTACCTGGTCAACAATGGACAGGAGGTAGCGGTAGTTGTCAGATGGGGGAAGAGAGCTGACCAGGCCACATGAATGTGTTGGAAGCGTCACTTAGGTATCTGGAATGTGTCTAGTGGGGGCTGAGTGTGCCGGGTGATTTTACATTGCTGACACGGTATGCTGGACCTCGTCCATAACTTGCAGTCTTGCTTAACATGGGCCAAACGTTCCGCTCTGTTATAAGGCGAGTAGTAGGTTTGACAAGGGGTGGACGAGTTTGTGAATCAGGTCGAAGATAATTCTGCAGAACTGTTGTGGGATGAGCAGGGGTGTGCATCACAGGAACATGTCACAGAGGACAAGACTGGCTGAACCAGGGATAAACTTTATCTCAGTGATGAGGGTAGAAGAGGCATTGTTTAAGAGGTCCTGTAGTTGAGAGTCATCCTGCTGTCTGTCAAAGGCCCAGCTGTTGTCTGATGGGCGAACGACTCCAGCTTGTAACAGCCTGTCCACTTGTGCCTTCATCGTGTGGAGGTGGTCAGTGGATAGACGTCTGGGGCACTGACTTTGTGGTGGGCGGGGTGTAGTGTTAATGCAGTACACTGTCCTGCTGTTGATGGCTGACAAGATAAAAATATCACTTGGGGTGGAGCCACTGGTTGAGAGTTTGTCAGCATGGGCTATGTGTAGGTCATTGTTCCGAACAGCAGGAATGACATCAGATGTCAGCTGTAGGCTGGAACCAGGTTTCCCAAGCAAGACAGTATCTGCACATGTACAGTGGAAGTTCAGATGCAGCATGGTATTCAGCATTGCATGCAGGCACTGGCTCAACATGGGAGGTGGTGGCGTCAGATGGCAGTTGCAAACTGGAGCCGGGCTGCCCAGGCAAGGCTGATGCATGCACATGTGCGGCATGGTTGATGAGCCATGGAGGTTTGGTTGCAGAGTGGTAGGCAGTGCTGGGTGCATGCACTGGCTCATCAAGGGCAGCGGCGTACTGTGCAGGTGCGGGTGCAGCGCGAGTGAGGCCGTTCTGCGGGTTTGGAGCAGGAGGGAGCGTATTGTGCAGGCTCAGATGTGGTGCAGAGGCATCATCTGGCATGGGAATACGTGGTGGAGGTGAGCAGCAGTAGTGTGAGTGTGGTGCAGATGATATCAGTTGGCTAAGGAAATGGTGCAGAATAATTGGCAGGTGATGTACTGACCTGGGTAAAGAGTGAGGTAGGGCAGCTGTCAGGTGACTTGAGGTGCCAGGTGACAGAGGCAGGTCCATAGCCTTGGCAATAGGTGAAGAATGGAGGCACTCAAGAGTGCAGCCGGCCTGTGCAAATTCTGCCTAGGCTGTTTGGATGTAACTGTATAGGGATGCATTGTCCTGTTGGAGGCTAGTAAGTGTCTCGTGTGCGCGTCCACACACTGTTGACAGACGTGTAGATCAGTGCAGTCGACACACTGTTGTATGTACCATTGTGTGGGCATGCCTGAGGGCGGAGGAGCTTCACCGTCGCATTGGGATGGTGAGGTGGCCGAGGAACGTGTACTGTCAGCAGTGTAGTCAAGAGGCAATCAGATGAGTTTGTTTGCATGCAGTAAGGGCACAAGGAGAAAGGCCCATAGGAAATCAGTTCCCACAACCAGCTCCATAACTTCAGCTACAATGAACAACCATCTGAAGGGTGTAGCGAAGCTGACGTCTAGAGTCCATGGCTGGATACCTGTAACAGTGATAGAAGAGATGTTAGTAGCTGTCAAGCGAAGATGGGATTCTTCAGACATAGGAAAGGCAGGCATGTGAGATGCCATGCTGATCTGCAATCTGGTGTCGACCAGGAAATGTACTCTGCTGATGTGGCCAAGGATGTACAGATTGTTGTTCGGAGTGACATCAGAAGCTGGCAGCCAAGCAGTGACTTTGTGTGTGTTGAGGCTGCTTATACATTATTCACAGCTTGGGGCACCTCTGGCAGGCCGTGAGGCAAGTCTGGTAGTCACAAGGTTGATGATAGAAGTGCACAGTGTCACTAGAGCAGGCGGCGTACCAACAGATGCGAGACTGCATGTGCATGGCTGCTGATGCACCAGGAGTGACAGCTGGAGCCGCGTTTTTTTTGGAAGCACATAGGGCGGTATCACTGTGATGTCAGCATCAGGTGGGGCCGGGAACACTTGGCGACTATAGGAGTGCGTATCCATACAATTGTTGGGAGCTTTGTTGATGCTGTGCCCATATCGAGAAACAGCAAAAATGTGGTCAGCCAGCGACAGGCAAGTGTCAAGAGACTGGTTACTAGTGGTGATTTAAGTCATCTGCACCTGCATGAGAGCATGACGATCCAGATCGTCCAAGCACCTCATCAGGCATGATGCACAGGTCTATTTTGCTGCAAAGATGCAACCAAGTTTGGAGGGGGTCCAGTCCTAGAAATGTTCATTGTAAAGAACCTGGTGTAGTTTCTCGTCGGGAGTCCGGAAGAGACATCATAAGAGCATTGTTTTGGCAGTCCTGTTGTTGCCCATAGACGGCGGTGCCAGGATGACGTCGTAGGTAATGTCAGTGTGGGTGCCAAGGTGGCTGAGTGGAGTGCAGTACTTCGTATCATCGGGGACGATGACATTGGAGGCAAACATGCTTCGACGATCACGAACCACAGGTGCAGGTTGTCCATACAGAATGACGATAGTGTGAGCCGTGAAGCGACCAGTTGGTCAGTTTGGTAATGTAACTGGAGACCGGCCGCACAGCATGTAGAAAACTCCAGGTGGACAGTGGCCGGTAATGTAAGCGGATGCACGGACCGTAGGACGGACCGCCCGCAGCGTGACGCGGATGAGACGGTATGCATATCGGGCGGACACGTGTCTACTACGTACGATAACGATTGTCAGTTGAACTGCACTGTTGTGCCCCTGCGATTTGCGACGAAGCTGCAGTGTGCGAAGTGTCACTGTCGCTTTTAATCACATGGGCAACATTTGGAGCACTGTTCATGTCTGTCGACGGCGAGGGGCGTAAGAGGTCGCCCAAATTCGCAGTCGGTGTAGAGTGACCAGACGTCCGGATTAATCTGAACATGTCCTCCTTTTTAGCTCTTTGTCCGGGGTCCGGGCGGATTTTTACTGTGTCCGGCTTTTTCGCAAAGATGAGCATAATACAGTTAAATTTACAATTCGTCCCGTTCTACTGCTCTTTTCTTAAATACCTTAACTATTGGCACAGCCTTCGTGATAAACACGCACGAAGGTGGTGTTAGTAGGCGGCACCAGGATCGTCGATGTTACCGTTGATCGACCTATAAGCGAATTCAAATATCGATTATTTAAAATTTTCGTGTTGTATCTTCGCTTTGTACTGGCTTGGCGTCCTGTGAGTATAATTAAGTAAGCCTAAACTTCTGCAAGAAATTGGTTCCTCAGAGAAGTATCAATAACTGTTAAGGAATGTATGTATGTTACGTCTATAAATAATAAACTCATTTATTAAAATTGAACGTATGTTTAATGGGGAATACTGCAAATGAGGATACCACCCGTCAGCTTTGGACAAGTCACCTGAAAGTAGCCAATCAGGAGTGGCGTTTAGGCAGCCATCTTTGTTAAATCTTAAAACTACGCGTAAATATAAAAACAATTGATGCCACACTGTCACCACAATCAATGTTATTAATTTAAAACAAAAAATATTGCTCTGGGAACCACCACCTGACCACCAGTAACAGTTAACTACTAGTTTTACCAGTAATTCCCGGCAGTCACGTGACTTTTCCAAAGCTGACGGGTGGTATCCTCATGTGCAGCTGACCCGTTTGATGTGTCTTCTTTTTTCTTCCCTTGTTCTCCTTTTTCAAGCTGTTTGTCCTCCTTTTTAAACAATTGCATCTGGTCACCCTAAGTCGGCATAACACATAAGTGGTGTGATGGCCACATTGTCGCGAAGGGAATTTGCTTTATTTTAGCATTCATTCGATGTTCGGGGTCAACAATGTGGAACTCCAATACGTAGTGATAGCGAATGATAGACGACACAATGGTACAGACCCTACAATACACTTTATTTTATAGAAGCTCGATACATACAAGAATACTCAACATAACAGACTCAAGTTACAGAGCGAACTGCCCAGCTACCGTCAACCGCCAGAGATAAGACTGACAGTTGTTTTTTCTGGCCAGCAGTGCTAACGTTCCCACAACTTCATACAGACGTACACATTAACAAATGGTGCTTATTTACATTATTGATTATTAAATTACTTACATGAAGCTTGTTGTACAGCAATCACTTAATGAGAGCTACCCTGTGTTGAATGGCGTAAGTTGTCAGTTGTTCCCATGCGACTTCTTACTTCTACCGACAAGTACCGATCAACGGCCCCACACGCTACAAAGGAAATGAAAATAAATATAACACATTATGCTATTTTAAATTAGCGCCTGACAGTTGCTAGTCATTATTTGAATTCTGAAGGAAATGAGCTCATATCGAGTGTCTTTTGTCACACCAACAGCCATCTGAGGTGCATGAAGACTTATGTACCTGTTGTTGTTGTTGTGGTCTTCAGTCCTGAGACTGGTTTGATGCAGATCTCCATGCTACCCTCTCCTGTGCAAGCTGCTTCATCTCCCAGTGCTTACTGCAACCCACATCCTTCTGAATCTGCTTAGTGTATTCATCTCTTGGTCTCCCTCTACGATTTTTACCCTCCACGCTGCCCTCCAATGCTAAATTGGTGATCCCTTGATGCCTCAGAACATGTCCTACTAACCGGTCCCTTCTTTTTGTCAAGTTGTGCCACATACTCCTCTTCTCCCCAATTCTATTCAATACCTCCTCATTAGTTATGTGATCTACCCATCTAATCTTCAGCATTCTTCTGTAGCACCACATTTCGAAAGCTTCTATTCTCTTCTTGTCCAAAATATTTATCGTCCATGTTTCACTTCCATAGATGGCTACACTCCACACAAATACTTTCAGAAACGACTTCCTGAGACTTAAATCTATACTTGATGTTAACAAATTTCTCTTCTTCAGAAACGCTTTCCTTGCCGTTGCCAGTCTACATTTTATATCTTCTCTACTTCAACCATCATCAGTTATTTTGCTCCCCAAATAGCAAAACTCCTTTACTACTTTAAGTGCCTCATTTCCTAATGTAATTCCCTCAGCATCACCCGACTTAATTCGACCACATTCCATTATCCTCGTTTTGCTTTTGTTGATGTTCATCTTATATCCTCCTTTCAAGACACTGTCCATTCCGTTCAACTGCTCTTCCAAGTCCTTTGCTGTCTCTGATAGAATTACAATGTCATCGGCGAACCTCAAAGTTTTCATTTCTTCTCCATGGATTTTAATACCTACTCCGAATTTTTCTTTTGTTTCCTTTACTGCTTGCTCAATATACAGATTGAATAACATCGTGGACAGGCTGCAACCCTGTCTCACTCCCTTCCCAACCACCGTTTCCCTTTCGTGTCCCTCGACTCGTATAACTGCCATCTGGTTTCTGTACAAATTGTAAATAGCCTTTCGCTCCCTGTATTTTCCTCTGCCACCTTTAGAATTTGAGAGAGAGTATTCCAGTTAACATTGTCAAAAGCTTTCTCTAAGTCTACAAATGCTAGAAACGTAAGTTTGCCTTTACTTAATCTTTCTTCTAAGATAAGTCGTAAGGTCAGTATTGCCTCATGTGTTCCAACATTTCTACAGAATCCAAACTCATCTTCCCCGAGGTCGGCTTCTACCAGTTTTTCCGTTCGTCTGTAAAGAATTCGCATTAGTATTTTGCAGTTGTGACTTATTAAACTGATAGTTCGGTAATTTTCATATCTGTCAACACCTGCTTTCTTCAGGATTGGAATTATTATATTCTTGTAGGAAAATATATATATATATATGTATATATTCTTGTAGGAATATCAAGAGCTCAGATGGAAACCCAGTTCTAAGCAAAGAAGGGAAAGCAGAAAGGTGGAAGGAGTATATAGAGGGTCTATACAAGGGCGATGTACTTGAGGACAATATTATGGAAATGGAAGAGGATGTAGATGAAGATGAAATGGGAGATATGATACTGCGTGAAGAGTTTGACAGAGCACTGAAAGACCTGAGTCGAAACAAGGCCCCCGGAGTAGACAATATTCCATTGGAACTACTGACGGACGTGGGAGAGCCAGTCCTGACAAAACTCTACCATCTGGTGAGCAAGATGTATGAAACAGGCGAAATACCCTCAGACTTCAAGAAGAATATAATAATTCCAATCCCAAAGAAAGCAGGTGTTGACAGATGTGAAAATTACCGAACTATCAGCTTAATAAGTCACAGCTGCAAAATACTAACACGAATTCTTTACAGACGAATGGAAAAACTGGTAGAGGCCAACCTCGGGGAAGATCAGTTTGGATTCCGTAGAAACACTGGAACACGTGAGGCAATACTGACCTTACGACTTATCTTAGAAGAAAGATTAAGGAAAGGCAAACCTACGTTTCTAGCATTTGTAGACTTAGAGAAAGCTTTTGACAATGTTGACTGGAATACTCTCTTTCAAATTCTAAAGGTGGCAGGGGTAAAATACAGGGAGCGAAAGGCTATTTACAATTTGTACAGAAACCAGATGGCAGTTATAAGAGTCGAGGGACATGAAAGGGAAGCAGTGGTTGGGAAGGGAGTAAGACAGGGTTGTAGCCTCTCCCCGATGTTGTTCAATCTGTATATTGAGCAAGCAGTAAAGGAAACAAAAGAAAAATTCGGAGTAGGTATTAAAATTCATGGAGAAGAAGTAAAAACTTTGAGGTTCGCCGATGACATTGTAATTCTGTCAGAGACAGCAAAGGACTTGGAAGAGCAGTTGAATGGAATGGACAGTGTCTTGAAAGGAGGATATAAGATGAATATCAACAAAAGCAAAACAAGGATAATGGAATGTAGTCGAATTAAGTCGGGTGATGCTGAGGGAATTAGATTAGGAAATGAGGCACTTAAAGTAGTAAAGGAGTTTTGCTATTTGGGGAGCAAAATAACTGATGATGGTCGAAGTAGAGAGGATATAAAATGTAGGCTGGCAATGGCAAGGAAAGCGTTTCTGAAGAAGAGAAATTTGTTAACATCCAGTATTGATTTAAGTGTCAGGAAGTCATTTCTGAAAGTATTCGTATGGAGTGTAGCCATGTATGGAAGTGAAACATGGACGATAAATAGTTTGGACAAGAAGAGAATAGAAGCTTTCGAAATGTGGTGCTACAGAAGAATGCTGAAGATTAGATGGGTAGATCACGTAACTAATGAGGAAGTATTGAATAGGATTGGGGAGAAGAGAAGTTTGTGGCACAACTTGACCAGAAGAAGGGATCGGTTGGTAGGACATGTTCTGAGGCATCAAGGGATCACCAATTTAGTATTGGAGGGCAGCGTGGAGGGTAAAAATCGTAGAGGGAGACCAGGAGATGAATACACTAAGCAGATTCAAAAGGATGTAGGTTGCAGTAGGTACTGGGAGATGAAAAAGCTTGCACAGGATAGAGTAGCATGGAGAGCTGCATCAAAACAGTCTCAAGACTGAAGACCACAACAACAACAACAACATATTCTTCTTGAAGTCTGAGGGTATTTCGCCTGTCTCATACATCTTGCTCACCAGATGGTAGAGTTTTGTCAGGACTGGCTCTCCCAAGGCCGTCAGTAGTTCTAATGGAATGTTGTCTACTCCCAGGGCCTTGTTTCGACTCAGGTCTTTCAGTGCTCTGTCAAACTCTTCACGCAGTATCGTATCTCCCATTTCATCTTCATCTACATCCTCTTCCATTTCCATAACATTGTCCTCAAGTACATCGCCCTTGTATAGACCCTCTATATACTCCTTCCACCTTTCTGCTTTCCCTTCTTTGCTTAGAACTGGGTTTCCATCTGAGCTCTTGATATTCATACAAGTGGTTCGCTTTTCTCCAAAGGTCTCTTTAATTTTCCTGTAGGCAATATCTACCTTACCCCTAGTGAGATAAGCCTCTACATCCTTACATTTGTCCTCTAGCCATCCTTGCTTAGCCATTTTGCACTTCCTGTCGATCTCATTTTTGAGACGTCTGTATTCCTTTTTGCCTGCTTCATTTACTGCATTTTTATATTTTCTCCTTTCATCAATTAAGTTCAATATTTCTTCTGTTACCCAAGGAGTTCTACTGGCCCTCGTCTTTTTACCTACTTGATCCTCTGCTGCCTTCACTTCTTCATCCCTCACAGCTACCCATTCTTCTTCTACTGTACTTCTTTCCCCCATTCCTGTCAATTGTTCCCTTATGCTCTCCCTGAAACTCTGTACCACCTCCGGTTCTTTCAGTTTATCCAGGTCCCATCTCCTTAAATTCCCACCTTTTTGCAGGTTTTTCCACTTTAATCTACAGTTCATAACCAATAGATTGTGGTCAGAGTCCATATCTGCCCCTGGAAATGTCTTACAATTTAAAACCTGGTTCCTAAATCTCTGTCTTACCATTATATAATCTATTGGATACTTTCTAGTATCTCCAGGATTCTTCCATGTATACAACCGTCTTTCATGATTCTTGAACCAAGTGTTAGCTATGATTAAGTTATGCTCTGTGCAAAACTCTACCAGGCGGCTTCCTCTTTGATTTATTACCACCAATCCATATTCACCTACTATGTTTCCTTCTCTCCCTTTTATTACTCTCGAATTCCAGTATGTACCTAGTGATGTGAAAACTAAGAAGGTGACTTTTCATTCCCTGCTGAAGGCAATATTTCTGAGCTGGAACTCACACCGTGGATATCCTTCTCAATGGGACCACGTACTCATTTAGACCAGAAGCGCATGCTTCTAGGCAAATTGCAGCAATGCTTGTTTTTAAGAGCCTCTCTAACCAATATTCTGAACTCTTCTTTTTATAACATGGTTCCATAAACTCTTTCCTACCACTGTTTCTCGCATGCTAATACAAGATGCACAAGTGTGGATAAGGAGACCTGCATGATTGTGACAACTCCTGCCCTTGCTAGAAATGTGTTCTCCGGAAATCAGCTACGGTTATATAACATCATAGGCAACCACAGTAAGAGACATGAAGGTCTCTAGCTCTCCTCTCCCCAAAAGTCTATAGTATAGAATTTATTTCCTGCTAAACATCTCATTTAGCCATTTGTAGCAGTACATGGCTGATCGACTGAGACAATATTCATCTATATCAAAAATGGCAATTTTAAAGCCTTACCTCCTTCCCCTCCCCCCCCTCGTGGGTAAATTTCTGTGGTCACCCATGTAGGCATACACCACATAATTAAAGAAGATCCTTGACAGGTAATGGTGCTGTGGCCAGCTTTCAAAATGTGGTTGGTGAGCGGAGTGAAAAGAACAAAAAGCATGGCAAGATCGAACCTTTTAGAGGGCCAATCTGATCTGTGGGCCTGCAGAGAGCCACATCTGACACATGTTCTCCTTCCTCTCTGTGTCTAACAAGATCTTTGCCAGAAGAGCTTCATTTCGCCAAAAATAATTTTGTCAACCTGGCAGACTTATGGACTGAAAAGATTTTATTTTTTTCTCAGAATAATTACTATCGAAATTCTAAACATATATTTACTATTGTTGCTAACCACTTTCTTTAATGGTATCCTGATATTAAGTTATCTGCACAGACATCTGCAAGGAACAAGATGGAATACTTCCCTCTCCTAGGATCTGGAGTACAGAGTTTTCATCCATTACTGAATTCTCCTACACTTTTCTGGTATACAGGGTGATTTTTCCCACCATGTACAACCTCTAGGGATTGATTGATGAGAGGATATGTGACAAAAAGGTCTAATGAACATCCAGAAATGCATGGTTTCCATGCTGCAAGTAATTTATTCAGTCATACAATGTAACAGAGACTGCAGTCGAATACACACTGTACCATGTAGCCACAGTTACAACATGTGCTGAAAATGGTTTTCATGTGCCTCAATGCATGCATGTATGTGTGGTAGCATGTTCTGTCACACATGTTCACATTGACCAGGCTGCATCCAAACAGTGTCTAAGGTATCATGAATACACTTCTCCAGTGTCTCCACATCTTGAATCGGCTCAGCATACACAGTACTTTGGAGATGGCCACATAACCAGAAATTGCACGGGTTGAGATCAAGTGAATGAGCAGGCCATGCCATTGGACCCCCTCATCCAATCCATCGACCAGGGAAGATATGATTGAGATAAATTCAGGCATTAATGGTGAAATGGGCTGGAGCACCATCATTTAGCAGGCACATAACCATTTGAATCATCAATTGCACTTCTTCCAACGGAGGTGGAAAAGTCATCTGTTAGCCTGTCAGTCTGTTAGGCAACATAGAAGAAAGACTAGAACCAATATACGGTCGCCAACTATCCCGGCCCACAAATTTCGGCTGCCCAATGACGATGATTCGCTGTCACTTGCGGTTCTGTACACAAACCCGCAGATGACCGTTATGAAAGTTGAAGATACCACTCCACATAAAGGTAGCCTCATTTGAGAAAAAGACGGATGACACAAATCCCAGAATCGTGGTTGCCTGCTGAAGAAATCGGTGACAAAACTTCTCCTGATGTGGAAAGTCTGTCGCTAGTAGCACTGCACACGCTGTAAGTGGTAAGAGTAGTAAGTTCCACATCTGGCTTACCCTGTACTGGTGGACCAATTGCCTGGTACTGACGCGGCAGTCGCCTTCCACAGAGTTTTCCATCAAGTCTGGTGTCCAAACATTTCTGGTATATCCTTCATGATTTCCTGCTTCCTGAAATGACCCTGTGTCAGACAAATGGCGAAACACAGTTGCAAACATTGACTGCTATGATTGTTGTCAGTGGGGATAGGTGTCCTGATACAACCTTGCTGTTCACCACCATTGCCATTTTCCTTTCCGTAAGTAAACACCATGGCGGCACAGCTCTCAATCCGAATACGGAACCATGTGTACAGCACTGTATCACATCCACTGCAAGGTAAGTCAGCAAGAGAAATGAATCAGGCACAACATTACCAGTTACTATGGCAGTAGAGGGCACTAGGGCATGACATATGAAGAACAATACCACCCTCTAGAAGAAACCATGCATACTGTAACTGTAGCTGTATGCTACAGCACTTATTAGACTACAGTTTCTGTAACAAAGTATGATTGAATAAATGGTCTCTAGCAAGGAAACCAACCATTCCAGACATAAGTTCATTAGGCCTTTTTTGTTTTTTTATCGTCTCATTGATCAATCCGTAGAGTTTGTACATGACAGCAAAACTCACCCCGTATAATAAGTTTTTTGAGTCGACTAAAATTTAATTCTTGTCACTTCATATGTCTCGAAATTGGTTACTCATTCCTATCAAAAATTGCAATTTACAGTTCCCCTCCCTTGAGAAATTTTTGGAGTCCCGCCGGATATTCTGGTACAAGTATAATTTAGTATAACTGCAGTCGTTATTGACTTGTGTAGTCATGAAAATGTAATTTGTAGGGGAAAGTGTTTTAAAAGCATGTATGGCAATATTTGCTTTGTAGTGTTATGCTTCATTTACATTTTACTCTTAGAAAATGTAATTAAATGTTATAATGAAAAAAATTATTTTCAAATCAGATTCCTTCTAAAAAATAAACAAAACAGCACTAAACAAAATATAAAAGGTATTAAATCAGAGAATACATAATATAGTTTCAAAATGGGTACTAGTTAACATCTTCCAGGTTATGGTATTTCCTTGTGGTTTCTTTGCTGAACCGAAGTGCACTACTTTAGGACGTTCCTGCAGGCTTTCTTTCTGTCAGTTTGCTTTTCTGATGTTTAAGGAAAAGACTAACCACACTTTTCACCTGCAGTTCTGTCTTTGAAAGAGTGTTTGTTCAATGTTATTTTATTCTGCCGATTCTAAGCCCATTTTCATAAGTCATCAAGAGTAAGTCCAATGAAAGAAGCTTCCATGGTAAGGCAATACTTAGCCAGCCAGCTCTTCTTAGAGATATTTACCCACAATTGTAGGTCTGCCAATTTTGTTTTTGTTGCTCCCACTGGTGTACCGTACTACGTGTTAGAAGCCTCATAAGTTTTGCTTTTGGAACGTTAAACTGTTTACTGCCCTTCTTCGAACACATCTCTTTCTGAACTGAAACAATAGATATAGTCATTTTAGAAGGACTTCACTTTCTTCAATCAACCTTCCTCATTGTCTTCTTCAAACCTGGTATAGAATTCAAAGAGAATAAAAGGGTGTACTAATAAAGGCAGACTTAACATGAAAAAATAAGGGGTCCAATTTAAGCAACTGAAGAGGATAAGGTTATGCAGCCACACCCTATATTGTGTTAACCAAATAAATTTTTTACCAAACATCTAAATGAAATTGTTTCATCATAAACATTAATGTTAAACCTTACTGTTGAAGAACACATACATGTTGAAAGACTTATTTTTCCATTGTCAAAACATGTAATGATGAACTGATAAGTAACAAGTGAGGCGGGAGACTTGTGCGCTAGAGATGGCAAAATCGTTCATCCTTGGGTACTAGTTCATTGGTGATCCGCTCTTTTTTGGGAACCGTTCATTTTTACTCATTCACCGTTCATTGTGCTTGGTACATGGTTCTTATGAAAAATTGAAAATTAGTAGCATAGGTGACTGAAGATGGAAAGCGCCAAGAGGGGGGACGTGCTTCCCCCCCCGCCCTGCCCCCCCCCCTCCCCCTCCTGGAGTACAGAGTTTTTATTCATAACAGAATTCTCACACGCTTGTAATTTTCGTGATTCTGCAAAACATCTTGTTTAGCCAACTGTAGCGTTATGTGGCTGATCGCAGTGAAATAATATACAGTGGCGCAAGAAAAACCAGACCGAGAACTGACTGCTCACCAATTATGCATGATTTGTTGACCGCTACGAGCAGAATAGATAAATGTGTAATATTTAGACAGTGAAGAAATAACAAATAAGCTAATGCAAGCAACTTCGAAACAATAGATAACGAACGATTGGTAAGCAACAATAAGCAGTCTAGTACTTGGGTCTGATTTTTTGTGCACCACCCTGTACCACTGAAATAATATTGTAGGAGTTATCATATTCTCTTTACAAAATGTGACACCATATACTTGATTACGAAGTGCGGGCTTCATTCAGTTGTAAGTCGGTCTGCCTTCCATAACAACAAACAAGATCTTTTTACCTTGGATTGAAAAATACGGAAAATGTCCACACGTGTGTGTCATGCCGACGCCCTTTGCACGTGTAATAACAAAAAATCTTGCCTTTTTACAAGCATTTCTTCTACTGTTTATCGAAATAGTGAAGTAAGCTTATACACCATTTTGTTACCTGAAAAGATGTATGTATTACATACTACATAATTTTTATGTAGTTTACATAATTATAAAATCATTTTAATTACTGGTTGTGGATGCTGAATAGAATACGAAAAGAACCAGAAGGTCAGAGTTAAAAAAAGGTTTGAAACAGATCTAGAATGGGCATGCGAAGTGAACAAAACAAACAACAACAACTCGATACTGTACAACTATGAGTGGAACTGCAACGAGTGGCCACATGAAGGAGGACAAGTCTGGCCAAGTGAGACCGAGACAGACAGGAACGGGACCGAGGCTGGAACGAGACCAGTCAACGTGCCATTCGCAAACGGGGCCGACCATTTCCCATTCCCGGGAACTAAAAGTAGAAAGCCGAGACCAAGACAGACGGGAATGGGACCGAGGCTGGAACGAGACTGGCTGACATGCCGTTCCGGGAACGAGACCGACCATTTCTCGTTCCCGAGAACTATAAGTAGAAAGCCGAGACTGAAGTGAGCTATGAAAGACTGTTCCTTAGAATTCGTTCCTCGCTCATTCTGTTCATCTTGGTGAACCGTTCCTTTGGACCCGTTAGTTCACGAATGACCCATCTCTATTGTGCACCGTGCTACAGAGTGGTAGAAACCTAAACTACTACTTACACTTGATTCCACATGAGTTCAGGAGAATGCAGAGCTAAGAACCGGGGGATCCACTTGAGGGGCATGAGTCTGGTTTTGAGTGCTTTGCTCTATGGTTAATGTATGCTAAATGAAGTACGTAAATGTACTGAAAAATTGTAAAAGACAAACATGGGTCTGTGTAAAACATGTAGCAGTGATTTGGTTGACAATATACACAACGGCTACAATGAGTCAAAGCAAAGCTCTGCACCTATTGTGTGAAAGGAGACATAAACTTCATTGTAAAGCAAATCGCTTCAAACTCACTGTATCTAGTTGCAGGTCCTCCCGTGTGAAGGTGTCATAAGAGCTTGGCACCATTTTCTTCTGAATATAATCGCAATTGCCCAGCACTGCTGGTATAATCACTTTTAGAACAAGGTTGGATTAATGCGTAGACCTGTTATGTGGCTATGTGTGGACCTAGAACGCTGAGAGGAATGGAGATACCAAGAGACGTTGCATTATTTGTAGTCTTGGTCACATCCTCACACAAAAAGAAAAACAAATGTGTTGTCATTTAAAAACATAGAAGGCTGACCATCAGCACTGTCCCCAGCAAAGCTTTTGGTTTATTGTCAGGTTCAGCTGGAGATTATTTAGTGTCATTGGCTGCTCTTTGGTTGCGTTTCGCATTGATTCGAGCACAAGATGACATTTCTATGGTTGTCAGTTGTCACTATTGAGTGCGTTACCTATTAGTCCTTCCTTTTTTTTTTTTAATCTTGTCCATCCGGTATGGTGAATGAAGTGTAGAAGCTAAGTAAAGCACAAAATAGGAAAGAAAATGCGGAATGAATAAGCCGAGATGCCATTCAAGCTCAAAGGTTTGATGCATATTTTTACAAGCTTCAAAATGCAATTTTGAACCACTCAATTGCTAGTACTAACATTTTCTACATTTACATGAGGTACAACTTCCAGAACATGGAAACTGACTGGAAACCATTTTTAACGTCATGTTTACATGTTAAGCTGGGTTTCCACATGCAACAAAAGTCAGGCCACAGCAAGTGGCTTGATGGGTGACAGGGCACTGGCAGTGGCACTATGTCTTGAAATGCTCCTCCCAAAATGCATGTGGCATTGTTTTTCAATACAGTGTCAGCTGGGATTGTTCACCTGGGCACTGGTGTTGTCATTCAGGTTATGGTATTAGAACTAAGCCAAGAATTTTATAAGAGGAAGAGAAAGTGGAAGTTTTGGATTTGCAAGTGGATTTCATGCAGAAATAAAACATTGATTTGGCATCAGACAAACGTGTAATGGACATAGCACTCTTAAATGAAGACTCATTTGTGAAGTACTTTCGAATAACAATAGTCAATTTTGAGTAGTTGTAGAGGTATAACTTGAGCTCTATTAAAAAATCTAGTACTTACATTAGAGATGCAGTCTTAGCTGAAACTAGAAGTGACTATTCAGTATTTGGCATCTGGCAATTACCCATCATTTTTCCAGTATTTCTTCCATGCTCTCAAAAGTACAATTTCAAGGTTCTTGTGTGATGTGTTGGATTCTATCTATGATACCCTAAAGAGTGATTTAAAAGCTTACATTTTCATTCTTGGGCCCCACATCAGTTAAATACTGTGAAATATTAAAGTTATTCTACACCGAAATTTGGAGTTGTGCTTCCAGCACGTGACTAAAAGACACTGTTATATAGTTTATTTCCTTTATTAAAAGCTGCACTCAGTCTGAAATCAGGACTGTACTGCCACAAGAAATCTTGTTAGTTCCTTTTTCAGATCCACTGCGCAAGTTTTTAAGATCGTTGAAGTTTCCAGTACTAGAATCGGAATATATTGGCAATATTGGATTAATTTTCACCATTTGTTGAATGAAGTGATCTGCTGTGAAACTGCAAATCATCTACCATTGATTACTCGGTAAAATAATACTTGTTTACTCACACACATCTTACCCATGCATCATATAATCAACTTTCACCACACAAATTAACCATTATGTGCTCATAAAAGTCAGACTTTCTGGTATTGTAGCACGAAAACTACAGTAAAATGTAAAAAAATAAACTATAGAAAAAACAATGCATTTTGGAGATATCTTTAATGTCATGTATCATTTAAGCAGAAAAGAAAACTTTTAAGTGTAGAGTCCTAGATGTTTCTTTAAGTAATACTATTATTGATAACATTTTTTGTAATATGGAATCTTAATTTTGTAGACCACCAAAAAATACAGTATATGATAAATAAAAACTTCTGAAGTTTAGAATAAATAAGAGTTCAGGACAGAGGTGGCAGATGCTATTGTGTGTAAATATGACCCTATTTGAGAGTACTGCCGAGTTGCTTCCATGGATGGGAGGTTTCCATTTCACGTGCGGATCCAAAGGGTGGAGAGCTGAAGATCATGACTCGCCTAAAAAGAAAAAGCAGTGTATGAACCACTGATGTAAATAAGTTGTTATGATTAAATTTAGACATTTTGTTCTTAGTATTATGGTAATCTTAAGGATCTGTAACACATTAACTGTGGATGATAATGTGCAGTCTTGTTGGGTCAGGAACTGGGAGAGAGTAGAAGAACAAACTGTGCAACCCCTGCTGCCCCCTCTTCCCCTTTCCCCAGAACCAAACTCTAGATCCGTGTCTGTCCCATTTACACTATGAGACCCAGCTTATATGGCATGACTATCAGATTGCAGCCATTAGCTGTCAGATAGTGACAGAGAGCTAACTTTTGCTGCTGTTTATACAACGTGTAGCACACACAATCACTGTCAGAATAGAAAACCCTGAGGTGCATCCCTGGCCAATACTAGCAGGGACTTTTAATTTGCTACAGGAGTGCGGCAAAGTAAATGACACCAAAAAAAAAAAAACCCTCCAGGCAAAAGCACACTTTATCCCTTCTCTTCCTGGGTGTACTCAAAGTGGGCATGACATTGCATTCACAAAGCAATAAGGTGCCTGTGTGGTAAAAATTATGAATTGTTTCACATACAAGACATCTGCTCAAAATAGAGTCATGCACGGTGCAGGTTTCAGCCTGCCTAGCCATAGCCCCTAGCCATAGCCTGTGGGATCATGAAGGCCGTTATCCAGCCAATTTCTTGCCTGCTGGCATGTACCGGACACAGGCTAGCCTAACTCACATACCACCTGATTACAAGGCTTCAATTCAGTGTCCTGCCCTATGGACTATGGGCTAGTGGGCCAGGCTACTGAGCCTTCCATTGTCTGCAACCTCTGAAAACTTACAGAGAGAAAATAGAGTATGACATTGTGTACTGTTTGATGCCTACCATGTGTGAACGGACTCTTACATTGTATTAGTGCTTCTAGTCTACAAGAAAGCAAAGCCTTTAATGTCATCCATGTAAGCTTGATGTGCACTATTTGGAAATTAAGAATATGGTCAGTGTAAAGACATTCTCTAATTGTTGTCTTTTTCACATACATTTCACTCTCTTCCTTACATATATTAATGGCATTGCACAACCCATTAACTGCCATATTGTAAGCTATACAGATTACACATCAATCTTACTCTATGGGAGTGAATCTAATGGGCTAGAATCTCTTGCTACTAGAGGTGTAACATGAGTAACAAAATACTTCAATGATCTGGGACTCAAGGTGAATGTCACCAAATCTCAACTACTGACATAATATGAATAGTGTGTGTAATATCTCTGCAACAGAAAATGGTACTGTAAATTCCTGGGTGTGTATGTTGATGAAAATTAATTTCATATGCGGAAAAGTCAGTAGGGCCATATATCTCCTCAGCCAGCTCACAAAGGTAGTTCCTAGCCAAGCACCGAAATTAGTATATTATGGAACATTTACCCCTTCCCCAATTATGGAATTGAACTAAGGGTCTGTGCAGCTGATGTACACTTAAAACAAATACTACTACTACAGAAAAAAGCAATAAGACATATACATGGGATGGGACATAGAGATTCATGTCATGAAGTGTTTGTGCAGCACAAATATCTGACAATATATTCTCTGTACATCTTCAAAATAGTTGTATTTTTTATAAGTCAACGAGCAGAAGCAATCAAGGGCAGTGATGTACATTATCACAACACTAGAACAATGTTAAAAATGACTGATAGAAGTCCATATATCAGTGGTTTGATTTGGTATAACAAGCTACCAAACTCTCTAAGAACGTACACGGGAAATGTTTTTAAAACAAAATTAAAATCTTTTTTAATAGAAAAATGTTTATATTCCTTCAACAAATTTTAAGATAGTGATTGTAACATGAGGCATTAGCATATCAGTTGTAATTTGATAAATGTAAAAAATAGACATAAGAAGCAACAGCTACAGAATACAGTGTATTTTATAAGTGTAAATATAACCATAGTATTAAGTCTGACGTTTGTGAAAGCCATCATTACGATGGCTCCATGCAAAGAAAATGTAAATAAATAAATGTCACAAATGTCATGCGATACCTCTTAATATCATATCAGGCCTTCTTTTGCCTGGTGTTGTGCGGAAACTCAGTGTGGCATGGACTCAACAATTCGTTGGAAGTCCCCTGCAGTAATACTGTGCCTTGCTGCATCTGTAGACACCCATAATTGCAAAAGCATTGCTGGTGTAGGATTTTGAACTGAACTAGCCTCTCAATTATGTCCCATAAATGTTCAATGGAACTTATGTTGGGTGCTCTGGATGACCAAGTCATTCACTTGAATTATCTAGAATGTTCTTCAAACCAATCATGAACAATTGCAGTATGGTAACATGGCACACTGTCACCCATAAAAATCCCATCACTGTTTCGGGACATGATGCCCTTGAATGGCTGCAGATGGTCAATGATTGGTTCAGCTGGACCAGAGAACCCAGATAATTTCATGTAAACACAGACCACACCATTATGGAGCCACATCAGCTTACACAGTGCCTTGTTGACAACCTGGTTCCATGGCTTCATGAAGTTTGTGCCACACTCAAACCCCACTGTCAGCTCTTACCAACTGAAATTGGCACTCATCTGACCAGGCTACAGTTTCGCAGTCATCTAGTGTCCAACTGATATGGTCATAAACCCAAGAGAAGTGTTGCAGGCGATGTGCTGTTAGCAAAGGCACTTGTGTCAGTCATCTGCTGTGATAGCCCAATAATGCCAAATTTCACCACACATACCCTAACAGACATGTTCATCATATGTCCCACATTGATTTCTGCAGTTATCTGACACAGTGTTGATTGTTTGTTATTAGTGAGAACTCTACGCAAATGCTGCTGCTCTCGGTCATTAAATGAAGGCTGTCAGCCACTATTTTTCTGTGGTGAAAGGTCATGCATGAAACTTGGTATTCTTGGCACATTCTTTGCACTGTGGACCTCAGAATACTGAATTCTCTAACAATTTCTGTAAGGGAATGTCCATGCATCTAGCTCCAATTACCAGTCCGCACTGAAAGTCTGTATTTCCATTGTGTGTGTATTAGCATATCAGAAACTTTTTCACATGGATCACCTGAGTACAGTTGACAGCTCCATCAATGCACTGCCCTTTTATACCTTGTGTACATGATACTACCATCATATATATGTGTGCATATCACTATTCTATGACTTTTGCACCTCAGTGTATGTAAGTACTGTAACTCGCAGGAGGGAAAAAAAGTGTAAAATAGCACCACAGTGAAGCATGTGAGCTCCAACATTAATGGAAACTACTGTCAATGATACCATGCATAGTTATTTGAAACAACAATATAGGAGGATAAATAAAGTCCTTTGCAGATGAGCACAGAAAGTAATCCAGAAGAGATTACAGGCTGGCCTGGCGAGTAGCCACAGTGCACAGCCTGGTTGGATGGGGAAGTGAAGGGCCAAGGTTAGATAGGAAAGATGGTGTTGACCTAGCCCAGCAGGCTGCATTAGCTGCATAGTCTCACGAACAAGCTAGGCTGACGTGTGTGTTGTACGGCCCAGGATGTGACACAGGCTAGGTTGGTTGGAACTGCACTGTGCATGATTCTGTTCACAAACACAATGATACAGAGTGTGAGAGGAGATATTTTAGGATCTGATAGTACTATTAGTAGGGTACCATACCAGATGTGCCACTACCCCTAGAAACAGCTGTTCTGGAGAGGAAGTCTCACTGTCAGCAAAAACATTCTGCCAGTCCATATGCCATTACCAAGTATGCTGGATATGCCCCTCACCTGTTTGGTCATTTGAGGCAGATAATGACTAGCAATGTGACATTAGGTGCAAGACACTTGGGCATCTGTGCTTCTTTTATTCCATACTAAAATCCTATGCCCACATTCCCTGCTCACTCATGCTCTAATTGGTACTCATAAGGCAATGCTTAAGCATATACCTGCAATCAGTTCACACATACGCTAGATTTAGTATGTGCAGAATTGGATCCTGAAGCCTGCTCTGCAAACTACCAATAGACTGCCCTACAAGGCAGAGCCACGAAGTTTCCAGCAACTTGATACTTTGGGACAATTTCAGGCTGGCTGCATTCTGTTTTATTGCAAGACATGGCAGTCAGTTATCACCAATCTGGGCAACCAGATTTATTTCTGTACTAGGTGGCTGAATCTGCTGCAATTATAGAACATCCTGCAACAGTAGATGAAGAGCTGAAAAACTGACAAGTTAAACAGCTCAAATGATTGCATAAGATGCATGCGATTCACAGCTAAAAGTTTAAATCCTGACTCATATTATACCAGTTCAATGAGCAGTAAAGGCCAGTTAGCAGTAGAAATTGACATTAATGGTTATACACCAAATGAAACATGCTGTATAAAATCTCCATAGCTCCATCTTCTGATAGGTCATGGGACAACAGCTTTTACCATACCTTTGTGTAGTACAGATGACACCTTGAGCAGTATTTATGGGTCTTATTTTACTTGCTGTTGATTTTGGTGTTACACTATTCCATCTTCAGGCTCCGTAATTTTGTTACACCTGTAAAAATGCAGTATGAAACTATCTACAGATATTTGTAAAACTGATCACAGGTTAACTCCATTAAACTAACAAAATTCCAATTTTCATATGTATATCTGACTAGCCAAGTGTTAAAACTATAACAAAAGGCAAAAGCTATAGATAACGTCTATGCTATGTCAAAATTATAATTATTGCACTAAAATTAGATAGCCTATGAAGAAGATGTATTAATAGGTAAGAGCAGTGAAGGTACATGAAGGGATTAGATGTAAATGGAATTATTCAATAAAGTGTAAAGCAATATTCAGCTAGATCAGTCAAAGAAGGGAAGGGAGGTGGGAGAGCTGCACTCCTCCTGAGTCAGTGACATAGAATTGTTCAGAGAGTGTAGCACATAATGTGGCACTTACATGGGGTTATATCTGGATGTATTATAAAACAAAAATGTAAATCAAAGCTAATATTGGTAAACCCCTTAGTCATATGCTAAAACTTACCTGTGTAGGGTGAAGTCATGATATGTACAGTAACAGATTATACATGGCTATTTATGATGTTATGCCCACTTTGGCTAAGTAAGCTAGTAACTGGTTGTCAGGGCCGGTTCATGAACATTTTCCCACACAAGCAACTTATTATTTGGTGTCCCCCTCACCTACTCGTCCCTCATAATCATTCACTTATTTCAGTTTTTGCTACCAATTGTGATACACATTGTACACAAATCAATTAACAGTGATACTCAATGTACACAAATCCAGCATTTAGGCACCCATATGAGCTTGGTGCCCCAAGCAACAGCAACAAATCATGATATGTCCTTTGTAGAAGTCTTACAACTGTGACATCTCTGGCTTTCTTCTCAGCTTGGTGCTCCAGGCAGCAGTTGGTGTCATTTGGGCCATAAACTGGCTCTGAAGGGATTTAGGGGAGTGGGGGGGGGGGGAGGGGGGGGGCAGTGATTCTTTAGACATGCCAGTCCATATAGAAAGGACATCATTATAATGGAGAACATAGAGAACCTCATGCATCTGTTATCGGAAACACATTGCTCTTATCTGTTAATACACCTCTGTTGAAGGCTGTATAATCTATGTCATAGGCTTTATAATTATAAATATGATTTATAGACATTTATCCATATCTCTTCTCCTTTGTCAATGTTTTTAACACTTTTCTAGTCACATATACGGAGTTAATCTATGATCAGTTTTAAAAGTAGTTATAGCTAGTTTTATACCATATTTCATACATGACAAAAGATATGTTTACTATTTTTAAGAGCCTCAAATTGATTTACAATAAAATCAGAGCTATAAGTACACATAACGGGTCATTCCCACTACATAAAGACAATGCATAAAATTCTTTGCTGTCTAGTTGAATAACAAGTTAAAATAAGAGTTAACACATAGATAAACTAATCAACATATTGTATCCTCAGAAGGATCTACCATTGTGTTCCCCTAAAGAAAGTGTTGGCACATTTGAGATATTTTCACTCCATGTCCTCCTATGGAATTATCTTCTGTGGCAATACACTTAAAGTAAATGAACTTTTTTTTTTCAGAAGAAGTGAGCAGCAAGCACATTATGTAAAGCAGATTACTGTACATCTTGTAGGATCTTTTAAGGATCCTGGAGCCTTTACACTCACTGACCAATACATTTACTCCTTAATGTTTTTTGGTGCTGATCAAAATCAGTTTCAGTTGAACTGTGATTTACACATTCACAAGGCAAAAACTGGCACAGAGCTAATTTTCTTGTACACTTTGCCTTCTCATCTAGGATTTCGAACGGAGTTATGTATTCTGGTGAGATGATGTTCAACAAACTACCATCTATCATAAACCAAGAAATCAAGAACCTTACCAATTCAAAAGGAAATTGAAAGCATATATTATTAGCCACTGTTTCTACAAATTATCTGAATATCTACATTCAGGGATTGAAAAGTCCTGTTAACGATGTGGCAAGCAGCAGTATTTGTTTTAAAGCTGCATGATAGAAATGTACTGCAGATAAGACTTAGTATTTACAGATTTTGAAAAATATCATCTGAGAAAATCGCAAATAACAAATTAAGAAAACTTATGAAAACTCACATACATCACCAAAGTGGTGAAAAAATGGGATTTAAAATGGTGTGGTAATGTGATGAGATTAAGGTATGAAATTGGCTGAAAAAGTACTTTGTTGGCAACTTCCATATATGAGAAAAAGAGAAGACACTGTGCAGAATGGGAAAATCAAGTGGAGCAGGCTATGCAACAAAGAAACTTGAAAGAAGGCTTTTTCAAAGTAGCAGCTTTCGTATTAATTTGCTCACTTAAATTTAGATGACAAAAGTGTGAATAGTTTTAAGCTGTATAGTGATAGTTTATTGTTGAATCAGTATAAAGATAACATTTTTATGATTTTTTTAAATGCATACCTTGATTTGTTCTACACCCCTGAAACTATGGAACTTGATGAAAAAATTAACAAATAAACAATACCAAAGAGAGAAGTCAACTTACATAATTTGGAGTGCAAGGAGAGCACAAAAGTTCTTAAACTGCATGTAAGAAACCCTATAAAGTCATTACATGTTGCTTTTCATGTTGATAAATAAATCACTGCTGGTTGATTTCTATCTGCTCATGCTGTGAACATCAAACATTAGCCCAATAAATCTACTACTTGACAGCACCAATGGACCTTGAGAGGACATTTGCCAAGACTGTTGGTGCACGGTTTCTTTACCTAGTTCAAGTCCGCTCAAGGACTTGATGTTGCCCTTCACTGATGGTGATCATCCATTGCATAGAATGATTCTTGTTCCCCTCATCCCATGACTCGTTAAAATTTTCTGAATTTAATAAACATCTGGTCAATCTCAACAGAAAAAAATCTGTGACTCAGGAGCTACGATGATATTTATTTCTAGAGCAGGCACTTAAGGCAAGATAACAGTTCAGCATAGGTTGTAGCACATGTTGACTTGCTCATGATAATAGCATTAGTGTTCAGTCCAGCTTTGATATCTTTCAGCAGCTGTGAAATGAAGTTATAGACAATATTAAACCCGTGGTCCACTCTGTATTGTGTTTGCTGCATTATCATGTTTCTCTATGGCTGGATTGCTCTCTATCAAATGCAGAAGACAATGGCTGGAGTTCTTTTTGTAAATTAAATAGAGTTTTAAACACTAAGCTTCCAATTTGCCTGCAATGTGAAGTTTACAATCAGTGCATATATTACCAGTTTTGACTTGTGAAATGAGATAGGGTATTTCAATGCAAAAAACATTCGAAAGTGGACATTTCTCAGTGAGAAACAGAGAAATAGGTGTTATTGATTGTGTGGAAACACAGAAAAACAAACCAATGGCTCCAGAGAGGTAGATGCAGTATTTCTCACTTTCCAAAAAGCATTTGACTCAATACCACATCTATTCTTATTATCAAAAGTATGATTGTGTGCAGTCTCAAGCAAAATGTGTGTAATCCAATGAGAATTTTTTGGTAGGAAAAACGCAGTATCTTATCTTGGATGGAGAGTCATCAATATATGTAGAAGAAATGCCCCAAGGGCAGTGCCTAAACAGTTGGTGCACTATTTCTTTACCTACTTCAAGTTATCTCAAGGACTTGATGTCGCCTTTCACTGATGGTGATCATCCATTGCATAGAACTATTCTTGTTCCCCTCATCCCATGACTTGTTAAAATTTTCTGAATTTAACAAACATCTGGTCAATCCCAACAGAAAAAAATGTGTGACTCAGAGACTACAATGATACTTATTTCTAGAGCAGGCACTTAAGGCAAGATAACAGATCAGCATAGGTTGTAGCACATCTTGACTTGCTCATGATAATATCATTAGTGTTATCATAATCTAAATAAGGTTGGGACCCTTTCTGTTCATGTTCTACATTAGTGACCTTGGAGACAACATTAATAGCAACCTCAGACTTTTCACAGACAATGCAAGTATCTGTAATGAAATAGTGTCTGAAAAAAGCTGCACAAATATTCAGTCTGATCTGAATAAGATTTCAAAGTGGTGTTAAGACTGGAAACTTGCTTTAAATGTTCAAAAATGTGAAAGTTTGCACTTCAAAATGAAAACATAAAACATAGGAGCCTATGACTACAGTATCGAGTCACACTTGGAATTGGTCAACTCATACAAACACCTAGGTGAAACACTTTGTAGGGATACGAAGTGGGACAGTCACATAGGCTCACTCTTATGTAAAGCAGGTGGCAGCCTTCTGTTTATTGATATAATACTAGAAAAATGCAACAGTCTATGAAGGAGATTGCTTACAAATCACTCATATGACTCCTCCTAGAATATTGCTCGTGTGTGTGGAAACTGCACCATATAGTTCTATTAAGGGATATTGTATGTATACAGGGAAGGACAGCATAAATGGTCATAGGTTCATTTGACAAATGACAGAGTGTCAAAGAGATGCTGACAAAACTGAATAGCACATACTTGAAGACAGACACAAACTGTCTCAAGAAAGTCTCCTTATGAAGTTTCAAGAGCCAACTTGAATGATGACTCTTGGAATATACTACAATCCCTTACAAGTTGCTCATGTAAGGCTCATGTGAACAAAATTAGAGTAATAATCATTCTTCTCAAGTGCTGTAAGTGAATGGAACAGGGAGAAGCCCTGATAAGTGATATAACGGGAAATACACCCATCATACAGTTCACTGAATTGTAGAATATGACTAGAAGTTGTTGCAGAACTGGATCAGAAAACATAATTGACTGAATGATGTAACTAATAAAAATGAAGTGAGGTGGATGGAAAATGTAGCCAGGCAAGTGGCTGGTAAGTTGATCAAAGAAGTTTTTTGCCAAATGCCAAAAGACTGCAGTAGATCAATACAATGATCTAATGGAGGTTGGGCAGATGACAATAGAAAATGGGAGGAGCAGTGTGGATACATATCACTGAAGACCATAATCTATGGATATGTCTTGACTAAGCCGTCATGCACCATTGAATTTCAGATGGCTGATGATGATTATGAGGAGACCACTAGGTCCAGTCAATAGGATGAGGAATTCTGGCTTATGCAAAACACCTTGAAAAGGTGCATAAGGCATAATTTCATCCTGTTTTTGTAGCAAGCACGAACATAAGAAGAACTGCAACACCACAAGATGATTAGGTCCAGGCATTTTTTCTGTGTCAGTTAATTTTCTGTTCTGCAGTCTATCTGATTATCTGGCATTTAGGAGTTGATGTAATTGTTGAAAGGAATTAGAATACACACCAACACATTAAAACCCTAGGATATGAGATGACAGAGCAATATTAACTCTGCTGAACACATGCACACTATCGTATTCATCATTTTGTTATTTTTTATTTATTTATTCATCCGTAGACAACTTGTGTTGTATGGATGTTGTCAACTCTATACATGGAATGAGTATATACATAATAGTACTTCTAGTAGTACATATTTCTATGGTGCAACTTAATTCTTTGTACACAAAACAAATACACACCAATCTTAGTTACAAATAAATATAAATTTACAAATGTATTCTTGCATGGATTACACAAAACAAATACACACCAATCTTAATTACAGATAAATATAAATTTACAAAGGTACTCTTGCATGAATTGAGGTGAACACATGTCATTTACAGTATTCTTTGACAGTATAGTAACATTTATCTGCTAAATAATTTTTTCCTAAAGGCATGTATTCCAGTTTCAGCTTTGATCTCCTCTGAAAGTCTATTATATATTTTTATTCCATTAAATAATAAACTATTTTGGGTTTTTGTTTTCTTTTTTCGTATGAGATGCAAATGGTGGCAGGATCTAGTCCAGTGTTGGTGTATAGATCTGTTTTGTGTGTACTGGTCAATGTGTTTCTTTATATATATCACAGTCTGAAAGATGTATTCACATGGTACTGTCAAGATTCCCATGGTTTTGAATAAATCCGTACAGTGAGCTCTCTTGCTGCTTTTTGTTATTATTTGTACAGCCCTCTTTTGCAGCTTGAAAATTGCTTGTACGTTCTGCACATTTGTACCCCAGAAGGTTATGCCATAACTAATTATTGAATGCACATATGCAAAGTATGTAGTCTTAGCACATAAACTATTACATACTGACATAATTATCCGGAGTGCATAGCAAGCAGTAGCAATTTTCTTTTCTAGTGCTGCAATATGGTCAGTCCAGTTAAGCTGTGAGTCAACATGCATTCCTAGGAATTTTGTGTTTGTGACACAATCTATAAGTCCATCTTTAACTTTTAGGTCTATGCTATTATGTTTTTTATTTATGTGGAAATTAATACTGTTTGTTTTTTTAATATTGAGGGTTAATTTGTTGCTTACTACCCACTTGCATACATGATCGAGAGTTTCTTCAGCTTTGTCTCTCAATGTGTCTGGTGACTCATCACTGATAAGGATGCTGCTATCATGTGCAAATAGTATTGCTTCCCCGTATTTGACACTCTCTTGGGTAAAATATTCCGGAGGTAAAATAGTCCCTTATTCGGATCTCCGGGCGGGGACTACTCAAGAGGACGTCGTTATCAGGAGAAAGAAAACTGGCGTTCTACGGATCGGAGCGTGGAATGTCAGATCCCTTAATCGGGCAGGTAGGTTAGAAAATTTAAAAAGGGAAATGGATAGGTTAAAGTTAGATATAGTGGGAATTAGTGAAGTTCGGTGGCAGGAGGAACGAGACTTTTGGTCAGGTGATTACAGGGTTATAAATACAAAATCAAATAGAGGTAATGCAGGAGTAGGTTTAATAATGAATAAAAAAATAGGAGTGCGGGTTAGCGACTACAAACAGCACAGTGAACGCATTATTGTGGCCAAGATAGACACAAAGCCCATGCCTACTACAGTAGTACAAGTTTATATGCCAACTAGCTCTGCAGATGATGAAGAAATTGATGAAATGTATGACGAGATAAATGAAATTATTCAGGTAGTGAAGGGAGACGAAAATTTAATAGTCATGGGTGACTGGAATTCATCAGTAGGAAAAGGGAGAGAAGGAAACATAGTAGGTGAATATGGATTGGGGGGAAGGAATGAGAGAGGAAGCCGCCTTGTAGAATTTTGCACAGAGCATAACTTAATCATAGCTAACACTTGGTTCAAGAATCATAAAAGAAGGTTGTATACCTGGAAGAATCCTGGATATACTAAAAGGTATCAGATAGATTATATAATGGTAAGACAGAGATTTAGGAACCAGGTTTTAAATTGTAAGACATTTCCAGGGGCAGATATGGATTCTGACCACAATCTCTTGGTTATGAACTGCAGATTGAAACTGAAGAAACTGCAAAAAGGTGGGAATTTAAGGAGATGGGACCTGGATAAACTGAAAGAACGGCAGGTTGTAGAGAGTTTCAGGGAGAGCATAAGGGAACAATTGACCGGAATGGGGGAAAGAAATACAGTAGAAGAAGAATGGGTAGCTCTGAGGGATGAAGTAGTGAAAGCAGCAGACGATCAAGTAGGTAAAAAGACGAGGGCTAATAGAAATCCTTCAGTAACAGAAGAAATATTGAATTTAATTGATGAAAGGAGAAAATATAAAAATGCAGTAAATGAAGCAGGCAAAAAGGAATACAAATGTCTCAAAAATGAGATCGACAGGAAGTGCAAAATGGCT
Organism: Schistocerca serialis cubense; assembly: GCF_023864345.2. Lineage (NCBI taxonomy): Eukaryota > Metazoa > Arthropoda > Insecta > Orthoptera > Acrididae > Schistocerca > Schistocerca serialis. The sequence continues at coordinate 1,063,606,117 of NC_064639.1, forward strand.
AAGCAGGGATGGCTAGAGGACAAATGTAAGGATGTAGAGGCTTGTCTCACTAGTGGTAAGATAGATACTGCCTACAGGAAAATTAAAGAGACCTTTGGAGAGAAGAGAATGACTCGTATGAATATCAAGAGCTCAGATGGAAACCCAGTTCTAAGCAAAGAGGGGAAGGCAGAAAGGTGGAAGGAGTATATAGAGGGTTTATACAAGGGCGATGTACTTGAGGACAATATTATGGAAATGGAAGAAGATGTAGATGAAGATGAAATGGGAGATACGATACTGCGTGAAGAGTTTGACAGAGCACTGAAAGACCTGAGTCGAAACAAGGCCCCGGGAGTAGACAACATTCCATTAGAACTACTGACGGCCTTGGGAGAGCCAGTCCTGACAAAACTCTACCATCTGGTGAGCAAGATGTATGAGACAGGTGAAATACCCTCAGACTTCAAGAAGAATATAATAATTCCAATCTCAAAGAAAGCAGGTGTTGACAGATGTGAATTTACCGAACTATCAGTTTAATAAGTCACAGCTGCAAAATACTAACGCGAATTCTTTACAGACGAATGGAAAAACTGGTAGAAGTGGACCTCGGGGAAGATCAGTTTGGATTCCGTAGAAATGTTGGAACATGTGAGGCAATACTAACCTTACGACTTATCTTAGAAGAAAGATTAAGAATAGGCAAACCTATGTTTCTAGCATTTGTAGACTTAGAGAAAGCATTTGACAATGTTGATTGGAATACTCTCTTTCAAATTGTAAAGTTGGCAGGGGTAAAATACAGGGAGCAAAAGGCTATTTACAATTTGTACAGAAAGCAGATGGCAGTTATAAGAGTCGAGGGACATGAAAGGGAAACGGTGGTTGGGAAGGGAGTAAGACAGGGTTGTAGCCTCTCCCCGACGTTGTTCAATCTGTATATTGAGCAAGCAGTAAAGGAAACAAAAGAAAAATTCAGAGTAGGTATTAAAATTCATGGAGAAGAAGTAAAAACTTTGAGGTTCGCCGATGACATTGTAATTCTGTCAGAGACAGCAAAGGACTTGGAAGAGCAGTTGAACGGAATGGACAGTGTCTTGAAAGGAGGATATAAGATGAACATCAACAAAAGCAAAACGAGGTTAATGGAATGTAGTCAAATTAAATCGGGTGATGCTGAGGGAATTAGATTAGGAAATGAGACACTTAAAGTAGTAAAGGAGTTTTGCTATTTAGGGAGTAAAATAACTGATGATGGTCGAAGTAGAGAGGATATAAAATGTAGACTGGCAATGGCAAGGAAATTGTTTCTGAAGAAGAGAAATTTGTTAACATTGAGTATAGATTTAAGTGTCAGGAAGTCGTTTCTGAAAGTATTTGTATGGAGTGTAGCCATGTATGGAAGTGAAACATGGATGATAACTAGTATGGACAAGAAGAGAATAGAAGCTTTCGAAATGTGGTGCTACAGAAGAATGCTGAAGATAAGGTGGGTAGATCACATAACTAATGAGGAGGTATTGAATAGGATTGGGGAGAAGAGAAGTTTGTGGCACAACTTGACTAGAAGAAGGGATCGGTTGGTAGGACATGTTTTGAGGCATCAAGGGATCACAAATTTAGCATTGGAGGGCAGCGTGGAGGGTAAATATCGTAGAGGGAGACCAAGAGATGAATACACTAAGCAGATTCAGAAGGATGTAGGTCGCAGTAGGTACTGGGAGATGAAGAAACTTGCACAGGATAGAGTAGCATGGAGAGCTGCATCAAACCAGTCTCAGGACTGAAGACCACAACAACAACAACATATTAGGAAGAGTATTGGCCCTAACACACTTCCCTGAGGGACTCCTATGTTAATATGTTCTGGTTTGGAAATGTGTTTTGTCAATCTGCTGAACTTCATTTGTGAGATCTCTACACACTGTACCCTATTTTCCAAGTACGATTGAAACCAATTATTTACTGTTCCCTTATTCCTAGTGCCTCCATTTTGTTTAGTAGTATTTTGTGGTCTACCGTGTCAAATGCTTTGCTAAGGTCAAGGAATATGCCTGTTACATGTTCACCTTCGTCAAGTGCTTCTAAGACAAAATTTGTGAAGTGAGCTACTGCTGAACCTGTGCTTCTTCCTGGCCTGAAACCAAACTGTTCTTTACACTGTAGGTTGTACTTGTTTAGGAAATCCATTAGTCTCTTTTTCATTATATTTTCTATTACCTTGGAAAAGGATGAGAGTAATGAGATGGGCCTATAGTTTTCTATATTTTCTGGATCGCCTTTCTTAAATAGAGGCAGGACTTTTGCACATTTTAAGTATTCTGGGAAGCAGCCTGCAGTGAAAGATTCATTTATGATGTGTGTCAAAGGATGTTGTATGCTGTCAATGCAGTCCTTCAGTAAGCACACTGGCACTTCATCTAAACCTGCTAATGTTTTATCCATATGGTTCAATTTTTGTTCAGGCTGTTTTTTGCCAAACTTTTGCTGTAGCTTGGTAGCAACACTGCTGAAGTACTCATTTACAGTATTTACTAGTGTATTTGGGTTATGTATAATAGCACCATTATGTTTAATTTGTATGTTTACTGTTTTTAATTTATTACTGTTTGTTTCCTGTTTGGTAACAGTCCAGGCTGCTTTAATTTTATTTTCTGCCTTTTCTATAATACTGTCATTGTGGGCTTTTTTTGCATCTCGTGATACTCTTCTGTATATTCTTTTGCATGTGTGGTAGTAGTTTAGGAAACCAGGATCGCTATGGTAGTTTTTTAACCTGTTCAGTTGTTTGAGTGTTGCAGAGGGTTTCCTTATTCCTTTGGTCACCCAGGTATTTCTTTTGTGTGAGTGTACTGCAGTTTGCACCTTTGGGAATGCTTCATCAAATCTGTGTTTAAATAGTGACATGAATTTAGAAAATTTCTTATTTACACTAGTTTCAGCATACACTTTTTCCCAAGTTATACTGTTTATTTGCTTGGCAAATTCTGATCTGTTTGGTTTGGAGAAAATCCTTCTGTATGTGTATGTTTTAGTTGTATTGTCTATATTTATGTTTAATTTTAGGATTTGACAGGAGTGATCAGAAAGGCCAAGGTTATCTACAATAATTTCACAACTTTCTTTATCTATGTCTGTGATGATGTGATCAATTGTTGATGATGAGTTTTTGGCTATCCTCGTGGCTCTGTTAACTAATGGTGATAACTTATAACAGTGTAATATATTCAAGAATGAGTTACAGAATCTGTCTGGGTTTTGTGTGTTTATATTTAAGTCTCCACAAATGAGAACCTTCCCTTTAGGATTCGAAGCCATGTCTAGAATCTGGATTAGTTTTGTAGTGAAAGTATCTATATCACCACTGGGTGAATGGTAAATACATATTATAGTTAACCTTTGTGCCTCATCTGTCTTGCTTATCTCTAAGGCTGATACTTCTATTGTTTGACCACTTGCACATGGGATGCTTCTGTGGGTTGTGTGTGTTGAGACTGTGTATGTCTACACAAAAGAAAACATGAACTGAAGTTTGTCTGCAGATGTAACAACTGGTAGTGCAACATTTGAAGATCTCAGTTCTGTCGTTATTGATGAAAGCTTGCTCAATCATAGTGTTCCATAAAGCTAACATTGAAGCACAGCAGGAAATCATCTGGTTTAATGTCACAAAGGAAGGTCAAGACTGAATGTTCTAAGAGGAACCAACAGTGATAGCCCTCTTCAAGTTGCATGGAAAGTTTTCTCAGTAAGATGTCTCTGCTTCACAAAACTGTCTTCGAAATTCTGCCATTATAGACAATGTTGAGAATAATATTTGAGCATGCCAAGGAAATAAGTTAATCACAGTAAAATATGGCAAGCAAGAAGAAATGTAAATGACTGTAATAGTTTGGCATTTGTACAAGAGGCCTAATAAAAATTCCCTCAGCTCAGTAAGATACCTGGAAAGAATGGCCTAAGTAAAGAGAGGGAGAAAGGATACACCAAAGAAATCCTGTATTAAACAAATCAGCAAAGACCTGAATGCTCATCACTTAATCATTGAGGCAACTAAACAAGTCACCCACGACTGGATACATGAAAGACTGCTGGAAGTGATGTCCTTGACCTTTGGTATTTTAATAAATCGCAATGTTACATCTTACTACGAACATCAGTATGTATTGCACTTACATAATTTTTATTATTATTCTTTTTCGTGTGTTTTTAAACTACCCCTGTTAATAACATGTCCTTTGTAGATACAATAAAACAGGCTCACTGCCATATACTGGTACCTTATGTAAATTGTAGACACTCTTCATTTTGTCGTATGAACATTCCATTTTACTGATTCTTTCACCTATTACTAGATCCTTCTAACAAATTTTCTTATGTGTTCCTTACATTAAAACTGATGTTTGGACTCAAAAGTTTTATTATGTTAGGAAACTCTTTAAAGAAATGGAGTGGTTTATGCCCAGATTAGATCAAAGCGTGCAAAAAATCAGTAAATTTCCCAATGGATAAATGAATCACCTAGCACAAAAAGAAAACTGTGTCTGTCAGTCAGAAGCATCCCTGAAGCAGACGCTACAGCTCATTGCAAGACAAAATGTTAAAGACAGTAGTACAAACTATGAAGAAATGCATTACAAGAAAAGATAATCACATCAAGCAACTCAATACAGACAATCTGTGCTGTAGGGAAGGAGGAAACTGGCAGAACCATGGATGAGAACCAGCAGACGGGTTTAAAAGTAAATGATACTTCCGCACTGTGTGCACTTTTTAACAAGCTTTTCATAACTGTTAGGTACTGAAAACAAGAGGCTGTCAGGTTCAGTATGTGCTGCTAGGTTAAACCTCAGACCAACCATTACAAATAACTTCAGTAATATGAAGATGAACCACACCACACTAGAAGAAGTAATTTCCATCACAAAGTTATTAAAATCAAAAAATTCTATTGGTTGTTGTAACACTTCAACAAAGTTAATTAAAGAGATTGTTCTGAGTTTATTATCAAATTTAATTATTTGTATCGTGGACATTTAACACCAGAAAATTTTCCAGTTGGCTGAAACATGCTGAAGTTAAACCTCTGCATAATAAAGAAAATAAAGAGATACCATCAAATTGCTGCCCAATTTAACTTTTTCCAGCATTCTCAATAAGTTTAGAAAAGGTAAAATACGAGTGGCTTCTTAACGATCTGACTACAAATATTGTATTGTCAAAGTCACAGTTTGGATTTCTAAGGAATTCCAATACTGAGAACGCTATTTATACATACAGAAAGAATGTGCTTAAGCTGTTAGACAATAAATTACAGACTACTGCTATATTCTGTGACTGTATAAATCACAAAACTTGTAAGAGGTTTTCTCACAGCAAATTATGACAGCAAGCTAATAAAAATGGCTGACAATATTTATTCATTTGGCAGGTGAATACGACAGAAATGTTAAAGTGCTTAAACAAATCTTAATTTGTAATGCAGATGTTATCAGACACAACTGATACAAAAATAATTCTTTGTTACTTTCACACCATATCAGATGGGATCTTTATCTGGGGAGAGGTGTGGCGGAGTTTCATTCATCGAACTAAGCTAAAGTTTCCTGAGCCCAAAAGTATGTGATATGAAAGTATGTAGTTATCCCAGCTCAGTTACACTATGTTGGTAGCTGCTGAGCAAACATTGTCTCCACGTACACGTACACCATAATTACTTTACCACAAAAACATTTGGGTTCACACTGATCTGGTATGAGATGATCCCGGGAGAGGGGGGGGGGGGGGGCACTGGGGACCGAACCGCACAATAATTCTGAGTTCGGTGCAGGGTGGCAGCTGGGTGGGTGGATAGCTGTGGCCTTTTGTGGGGTTGTGAACCACTGAGGGCTACTGCGGGACAAAGCCTCTCCATCGTTTCTTGGTCCTCGGTTTAAATACACAAGTATGTAATACCAATTACTTGTTCTTTGAACTCAAGAAAATCCTGCAGAGGCCTGTTCAAGGAATTGGGTGTACTAACTACTGCTTTAATGAAATCTGTCATAAATAATACACTATGTGATCAAAAGTATCCAGACACCTGGTTGAAATGACTTACAAGTTCATAGCACCCTCCATCGATAATGCTGGAATTTAATATGGTGTTTGACCACCCTTAGCCTTGATGACAGCTTCCACTCTTGCAGGAATATCTTCAGTCATGTACTGGAAGGTTTCTTCAGGAATGGCAGTCCATTCGTCATGGAGTGCTGCACTCAGGAGAGGTATCGAAGTAGGTCAGTGAGGCCTGGCACAAAGTTGGCGTTCCAAAACATCCCACAGGTGTTCTATAGGATTCAGGTCAGGACTCTGTGCAGGCCAGCCCATTACAGGGCTGTTATTGTTGTGTAGCGACTCTGCCACAGGCCATGCATTATGAACAGGTGGTCGATCATGCTGGAAGATGAAATTGCCATCCCCAAGTTGCTCTTCAACAGAGAGAAGCAAGAAGGTGCTTCAAACATCAATGTAGGCCTGTGCTGTGGTAGTGCCATGCAAAACAACAAGTGGTTCAAGCCCCCTCCATGAAAAACACGCCACACCATAACACCACCGCCTTCGAATTTTACTGTTAGCACTACACACGCTGACAGATGACGTTCACCGGGCATTTGCCATACCCACACCCTGCCATTGGATTGCCACATTGTGTACCATGATTCATCACTCTAAACAACATTTTTTCCACTGTTTAGTCATCCCATGTTTATGCTACTTACACCAAGCAAGGTGGTGTTTGGCATTTATTGGTGTGATGCGTGGCTTATGAGCAGCTGCTCGACCATGAAATCCAAGTTTTCTCACCTCCTGCCTAGGTGTCATAGTACTTGCAATGGATCCTGATGCAGTGTGGAATTCCTTTGTGATGGTTTGGATAGATGTCTGCCTATTACACATTACGACCCTCTTCAACTGTCGGCAGTCTCTGTCAGTCAACTGACGAGGTTGGCCTGTATGCTTCTGTGCTGCATGTGTCCCTTCACATTTCCACCTCACTATCACATCAGAAACAGTGGACCTAGGGATGTTTAGGAGTGTGAAAATTTCATGTACAAGCATATGACACAAGTGACACCCAATCACATGATCACATTCTAAGTCCATGAGTTCTGCAGAGCACCCCATTCTGCTCTCTCATGATGTCTAATGACTTCTGAGGTCACTGACACAGAGCGCCTGGCAATAGGTGGCATCACAATGTAGCTAATATAAAAAACGTATGTTTTTGGGGCTGTTTGGATTCTTTTGATGACATAGTGTATATCTATTTTACAAACCAACAGCTGAATTCATAAAATCAATACCAGATATAAAAATATCCTACACAAAGATGTAATGTCTCTTTTTTTGATCAATAAAAGTGTCCATTATTAAGGACAATACATTTTCAATAAATAAGATTGAGTTTAAGAGGCACTTAAAGGATTTCTGATTAGCCAGTTATTTCTACTCCATTTGTGAATTTCTTAGTAGAGCCAGCTGATGTGCATATTATTAATAATATCAAATAATGCAAGAGTTAAGTAACATTTGACTTTTTCACATCTTTAGTGCAGTAATGTGATCGTTGTATGTAAGTGCTGTAAATGCTTTCTATTTGATGATGTATGGCTACAATGGCCTAAGAAGTACTTTTTCACCTCAGTGTAAGATGGCTACTTTCTGTTGCAGGGTGGTGATGAATGCAAAACTTTTTGTGGTGATGGGCCTGACATTCACATTGGATGTGGTGTCAGGTATGTGGGTGAATTCCCCAGCGTGGGTCTGGTACATTCCTGATACTGTGAACGTGCTGCAAGGAGTGCTCATCTCAGCTATTTTTGTGCTGAAACGGCGTGTGCTGCGTGCATTGGCTCGCCGCCTGGGCCTGCCGTGGGGCAGCTCTGGCTCAGATGGGGGCACAGGGGGTGCCAACACACCGCCCTCTGCCTCTGCTACATCCCGAGCTGTGCGTGCCCGTAGCCTCACCCCAGCTGCTGCTGTTGATACACCCATCCCACTCAAGAGCACACCCTCAAATTCCACACTCCTCACAACCATCAGTATCAACAACCACAACAACAACAACAGCCATCACATCCAGCGCAAGTCTTTCGTCACCACCAGGACTTGAACACAACAATCACATGTGTAACTACTATTTCTCAGAGCTCAGTCTTATTTCTTTGTGCTATTTACTATATACAGTGTAGGTCATACATAACTGGAAGTCATATGTGGACTAGAACAAGCTGTGAAAGACTACACATTGAAATGTCATTTCGAATTAGTCACGAAATTCAGACCTGAGAAAGTTAAGTGAAGTTCAGAAATGTTAAGGTACGATTTTCATCACCTAAGGTAAACAAAACACAAACATGAAACAGTACATCAACAAACCACGAGGTATGGAGAAATGGATTGTATAACAGCTATTTAAACATTTCTTTACTGTCATTCTATGCTCTTCCTGATATTCCAGCTAGAAATGATTAAGTTAATTTTTTGAGGATGGTAAAAACCCAATGTTTATTACACATTTGCTGTATAAGGGAAAAACACTGCTGATTTATTAAATACATTTTACAAAGGATCCTCAGCACCCCAATTTCTTTCAAGCATCCTGCCAATTTTGCATACGGCTAATTTTTGCTCTTTATTGGCTTAATCTCATAACTACATGTTTCTGAATACATTTTGCAAAACTTTTTACGCTTATCCTAAGGAATGGACTGTGTATGATAACTCGTAAAATGCCCTCCAAGAGAGATATTTTCATTCTTTCTTCATCACACTGTACTAGGATATATTAAACACATCTCATTATTAGAGCATGGTCATATGATGGTGCCTGGGTTTGGATTCTGGTGTTCAAAGAAATTTTTGTCACCATTATTTATTCATAGGCCATGGGGAAAGAGTTGGTGGTGTAAGATTCCTGACCACACATATATGTGCCAGTGTCTTACATGAAGGTACTATAAATAAGTCTCTTGTATGTGGGCATGTGCTATTGTTGACAGACATACATCCACTGGATAATGACATTAAACTCAATGGCATCCTTATTGTTATTCAGGAGAAGTATACTATGAGATGACACTAGCTTTCACACTATGTTACTTCCACATTAACATAAATACCATGATACTTCTAAACACACCAACCACAGTCAACACACTACATAGCTACGGATCTGATACATTGGACAAATGCTGTAGGAAATTTCTGGTAGAATGTAAATGCAAAAAATGAATTATTCATTATCCAGACATGTCATGTCATTAGAGCTAATATGACAAAAAACTTATCATACCTCAGAGAATTAATGATTATCCATTAAATATTTGCATAAAAGCCCTGCACTCCAAATCTGGGAGAGGGGGGTGGTCCATGTGTACCTTCTTGCTCCACCTTGCAGATGCCTCTGTTTCGACATACAGTAAGATGAAATGACATCCACCTGCAAAGTGTGCACCAGACATTCAGCCAAACACAAAACAAGGATAAGCAAAATTATGTACTCTTCTGTGTCTCTAATCAGTCTCGCTTTAGTAAATTATTACTATTGTAGACTTTAAATAAGGTAGGATCAGTGAAAGAAAATATGATTATACTTATGTATTCCATCCTACAAGGAACAGCTACTTGGTAGAGTTCCCTTTGTTTCTGAGTTGTTATGAGCATCATTTCATGTATCTAAAAGAGGAGAAGAACAGAGTTATTGCAGAAGTAAATTTTTTGCCATAATTTATGTTTCCTCATGATAAAAACAAGTACTTTTGATTTTTTTTGTAGTTCCTGTATTAGTCAATTCATTTAATACTTATTTAGCAGTATGGAAATCTTTCCTGAAGTTCATCCTGATATTCTGTAAGTTCCCTACTTGCAGTCAGTTAAGGATGATTTCTAAATTACATTACAAAAAAATTAAATTGTTGACTGTCCTTGAGCACAATAAGTAAAACTGCTATACAGTTTAACGTGTCTTTTTCTGTGCTTGAGCACAATAAGCAAGACTATAAAGTGTAACCTGTCTGTTCTTTTCCAAACTATATTCATCATTTCCCAATATTTTTCTTGTGTACTGAAGTGAACATTTTAACTTTAATTTTTCTGAGAAAACACAATAGTTTTCTTTCCATGTGTACGTTCAAAATGTATTCTCTCCCCTATCCTGTTCCCCTCAAAAGTGCAGCACGTCTAATATCAAGTCAGTTTTCTAAAAGTAAAAAAATTCCTTCTGCTTTCAGCATTAGTTAATTTTTTACGATATATATGACTATGAGACATGATAAATACAACACTAAAGAAAACTTAACTTCTTTGCTGCAGTGGAAGATTAATTGCCAGAAGTCTTTTTGTACATATTTCTAGAATGTCACAATTTCTTTTATTTGTTAACTTTAGTCCTGTTCTGAATTAGGAGAGTGAGCAGTTACTGCACTTAGTAAACAAGCTGTTTTGTATAATTGTATATTATGCTTCAAGTGCAGTTGTCGTACAGAGCAACCAACTGAAACTTAATTTGAAAGTACCTGCTTTTGAACCACCAATGATTTATCACAATTTATTACTGCTTTTATATTGACAACATTTTTTGATGAGGTGGTATTCTTAGTTTTTAATATCAACATTTCTATAAAGAAAAGCTTTACAGATATAAGACTGAAATTGATTTGTCAATTATTTACTTATGTCAGTGTTGTATTACATAAAAACACTGAATTTTAGATGAAGTGTTTAATTATTTGCACAATAAATGTTGTGTATTGTTGAAAAACCTGCACAATAAAATACATCAAAGTCTTTGAATGTTTTTGTCTAGTGCACCTTCAGAGACATTCCATTCTGTAATAAAATGTAAAAGACCATAAAACCTTGACTAATGCATTCTGTAACTGCAGTTAGTGCAACATGATTCACTGTGCCACAAGACATCTGCATCTGAATGTTTTGCTTAAACATAATCAATAATTATGTTAATTTGTAAAATATTGAACAAATAAAGTGTCTGGTGTCTGTCTATATCTGGTAGTGTACCTACACAAAATCAAAAAATTTGTCATCAAATCTCTCTCTCTCTCTCTCTCTCTCTCTCTCTCTCTCTCTCACACACACACACACACACACACACACACACACACACACACACACACACACACACACAGCAAGAAAGAGTGAGAGTTTTAGTTTATATCATATATGTCCAGTTCAATAGACTTCTCATCATAATGCTCTGAATTTCAAAGTAGTTTTGCTATCTGTAAACTGTATACATACTGGAAGCAGCTGTAATATTGCAATGTCCTCTTCAAGGAACTTTGTATTTGACGCTCTCATATCTACATTCATAATTTTTGCAAAAGGCAATCTAAACACTACTAATAAAGACTCACCCCAATTTATTCACAACAATATGTTTCTCAGAAACTGTGCAAATTATATTCGTATTCCAAAGCAAAGTCCAGTCCACATCATATCAAAGTTCTGTGTATGACAAATAGGGTCCACAATGTAGACACCTTAGGCAAACCAATACCATACTAACCACCCACTCCACAGATCACACCATAACTGACTCAGTTCAGTCCTGCTCTGACTATGCCACATTCTGGTGTGGTCTCATCAAAGTGTGCTCCTGATGACATGTGCACCATGGGTATTGGCACCACAGCAGTTGACAATAATGTTGTGCCAGCTACTAGATTTCCATAGTGTCATCAGGTGGCACCACTACATTCAATCCTACCCATACACCAACTGCTGGGTTAGAAAATGCAGGTGGTGCGTAGTTCAGAGGGGCAACCATCGGGAAAGTTTTCTGCAGAAGGCAGAGGCAGGGTGAGGCTTTATGGAAGTTGCATGAGTCACAATAGGACCAGAGTGACCACAGGGGGCAGAGAAGCATATGGCTGCTGATGAAGATGGTAAAGGTGAAGTTGATTTACATGGTACTGCAGAAATCTGTATGCAGAGGCCATGGTGTACATCTGGGAGCCATAGTGAATGGATATCATCGCATGGGTCTATGTTGGGTGGAGCATGAACTGATGGGCACACAATGGGGTGCTTATCCAAAAGGGTAGGCAACATATCCTAGACACTGCAGTGAGGTAGGCCATGCAGCCACTCCCCCCTAAGATGCAGCCCTTGACTGGGGGGAGGGGGACAGCCCTGTAGGTTGCTACAAAACTATAGGAGGCATTAGACAGCATTGACTTGTGGATCAGGATGCTGAAGATGTAGATAAATGATTCTGCACAAATGTTGGTGGCTGGGTGAAAGGTGTTGTGACTCGCGGATCATTCAAAGCGCCGCCACGCAATTACGCGCGTCCTCTACGTGCGGCGCTGTCTGCCAGCCATGCAGCAGCTGCGCCACCTAAGCAGCCAGCCGAGCAGCAGCCGCTAGACTGGGGCTCAGTGCTCATTCGAATGCTAACGTGTACACATGTCTTGCTTGTCAACTTACTCTGTGACTTATATGTATTGTGTCGTTCTGAAATATATTTGTTAAACTTGACGTTATAACAATTGGCGACGAGGTAGTGGATTTTTCCTTTTCACCATTGACCCACAGGTTTCCATGGCTACTGTTGAGCAACTATTGCAAAATCTCCTTGAACATCAAACGCTTCTAACAGCGGCAATTCGCGATTTCATTGCGGCGTCAAATGTGGGGCATTTCTCGTCGTTGGCTGTACCTCCTTTTCCTCCTTACGACGAGACGGCGGAAGACTGGTCTGATTATGAAAAACATCTTCGACAGCACTTCTTGGCATTTCATGTCACGGACGAACAACCATGTAATCCTCTGTTCCTTTCCTGGATTTCAGCTCAAATGTATCGGTCATTGTCGCAGTTGGCACCTTTGAAGGATCCTGCATCTTTGTCCTTTGCTGAAATGTGCTCACTTCTGTCTGTCTATTTTCAAAAGCAAACGCATGTGGTAGCCTCTCATGTTGCCTTTTATCGTTGTCAAAAACAGCCACATCAATCCTATCGCGCTTGGGCTACTGAACTTCACGGCCTCAGTCGAAAGTGTCAATTTGTTACTGACGTTCACAAAGAGTCCTATGTCAATTCCATGGTATGGGATGCTATTATCCGGTTGGCGCCTGACAACGAAGTTCAGCAACGTGCCCTTCAGTTGGCGAATCCGACTCTAGATGAAGTTCTCTCCATTGCGCTGTCTTTTGAAATTTCTCGCGCCACTGGGGCGCAAATAGAGGCGTGGGGTGATGTCAGGGAAATACAACCTCTGTACGCTGATCACAACGCGTGCCGGCCGACATGGCCGCAGTGCACTCTCACGCGCAGCCTCGGCCTAGCCATCAACAACCCGCTAAGAAACTGCAGCAAAACCCCCGGCAACTTCCTTCATGTCCGCGGTGTTTTACGAAACATTCATGCGAGGATTGTCCCCAACTTTGGGCTGTGTGTCACAATTGCAAAAAGAAAGGTCATGTGTCTTCCGTTTGCAAATCCAACCGCATGCATGATGTTCATGAACATGACGCTGATTCTGATTCTGTGTTGTCTGTCAATTGCACTTCTTCCCTTTCAGGGAAGTTATTCCTCACTGTCCAAATCCTTGGTCGAGATGTTCGCATGCAAGTGGATATTGGTTCTGCTGCCACTATAATTAATTCTCAGACGTATCTTCAGTTGGTTCTCCACTCCTGTCACCTGTCACTCAGCAATTACGTACGTACAATAAACAGAAGATTTCTCTCTTGGGACAGTTTAATGCTGAGGTATCTTACAAATCCGTCATTCACACTGTTCCCATATTTGTGGTCGACCAGAGCAACGCAGAAAATCTTTTTGGTTTCGATGCCTTTCGCGTTTTTGGGTTCTCCATAGATGACTCTGTCAATATTGTCGCTGATGCTATTCCTTATGCTCAACTGGATTCCTTGTCGACGACATTTTCGTCCCTTTTTTCTCCTTGGTTAGGCCGTGCAAACGACTTTGCAGCTCATATCACACTCAAACCCACTGCTCAGCCTAAGTTTTTTCGGTCTCGGCCAATTCCTGTGGCCCTTCGTGATCGGGTAAAACAGGAGTTGGATCGTCTCACTACTTCAGGGGTCTTGCTTCCTGTCACTTCCAGTGAGTGGTCCTCTCCTGTCATTGTCGTTGCTAAGCCAAATGGTGATATTCATCTCTGTGGCAATTTCAAAGACACAGTAAATGCTCAATGCCTCATCGACACTTACCCTATGCCCTGTCCTGAAGAACTGTTCACTAAACTTGCTGGAGGCCAGTATTTTTCTAAAATTGACCTGTCAGAAGCTTATCATCAACTTCCTCTCGATGCTGCTTCCCGGCAGTTTCTGGTCCTTAACACGCCTTTCGGCCTCTATCAATACCAACGCTTGCCATTCGGGGCTGCTAGCACCCCTGCTCTCTTTCAGCGATTCTTGGAACAATTATTGCTCCCTGTCCCTGGGTGTATCAATTACATGGACGACATTGTTGTCACTGGCTCCACCACTGAAGAACATCTTCAAAATCTCCGCACACTTTTTCATGTCTTACAGACTGCCAGTCTTAAGTGTAATCTTCAGAAATCACAATTTTTTCAGGCATCTATCACATACTTGGGGTTTCAACTCTCTCGGGATGGTATTCGTCTGCTTCAGCAAACTGTCGCTGCGATCAATGCCCTTCCTTGCCCTACATCTGTTAAGAAACTGCAGGTCTTCTTGAGGAAAACAGCATACTATCACAAGTTCTTACCGTCTGCGGCTTCGGTGGCTCAGCCGTTGCATCGCCTCTTGCATAAAAATGTGCCTTTTCACTGGTCCGCATCATGCGAAGCGGCTTTCCAGAAATTGAAGACTATGCTGAAACAGGCCCCGTGCCTGGCTGCTTATCGACCTGGCCAACATCTTGTTCTTGCCACAGACGCCTCTCAATACGGGGTTGGTGCAGTCCTTGCGCACCGTTTTTCTGACGGTTCGGAACAACCCATTGCTTATGCCTCCAAAACGCTCACGGATGCCCAACAAAAGTATTCTCAAATTGAAAAAGAAGCTTTGGCCATTATTTATGCTCTTCATAAGTTTGGTGTTTTTCTCTATGGCTCAAAATTTCATCTTGTTACGGATCACAAACCACTTGTTTCCTAGTTTCATCCATCAATGTCACTTCCCGACAAGGCTGCACACCGCCTCCCGCGTTGGGCTCTTTACTTGTCTCGTTTCAATTATGAGACTCATTTCCGGCCAACGGCTCAACATGCAAATGCTGATGCTCTGTCGCGCCTCCCATGGGTCCTGATCAGGCATTCAATAGGGACGAACTTTTGTGTTTTCACCTGGATGTTGCCGAGCAGCAGGTTGTGGACGGGTTCCCCATCACTGGGGACAGGCTGGCGGCTGCTATGGGTTCTGACCCTACCCTCTCCCGGGTTATACTCTGTATTCAGAAGGGTTGGCCAGATCGCCCGTCCGCTAAGACTTCTGATCCGTTGCGGAACTACTACGCTTTGCGCTACTGCCTCACGGCTAGGGATGGTGTTATCCTCCTCTCCACTGACAATGCTTCGCCGCGTGTTGTGGTACCTGCGTCTTTGCGTGCTTCGGTCTTGCACCTCCTTCACCAAGGGCACTGGGGTGTGTCTCGCACAAAATCTCTGGCATGCCGTCATGTGTACTGGCCTGGCATCGACTCTGAAATAGCACACATGGTCGCTGCCTGTGGCCCCTGTGCGTCACAGGCCGCTGCCCCGAAGTCATCTTTGTCACCGTGGCCTTCGCCTGAGAAGCCCTGGGAGCGCATTCATGCTGACTTTGCGGGACCTTTTTTAGGTACTTATTGGCTCCTCGTAATTGACGCCTACTCTAACTTTCCTTTCATTGTCCGTTGCACGTCGCCTACCACCGCGGCAACCACCAGTGCTCTCGCCCGCATTTTTTCTTTGGAAGGCCTCCCCTCTACTCTTGTTACTGATAATGGTCCACAATTTGCCTCTTCCAAATTTGTGGATTTTTGTGCTCGTCACGGCGTTATGCATGTCACAGCCCTGCCGTTCCATCCACAATCCAACGGTGAGGCTGAACGACTGGTCCGTACATTTAAGGCTTACATGTGGAAACTTCTGACTTCTTCTGCTGCTGATGATGTGCTTCTCCAGTTTCTGGCGTCTTACCATTTCACCCCCATGGGCGACCACAGCCCGGCAGAGATCTTACATGGCCGACAGCTACGCACGCTACTTCATCTTCTGCGGCCTTCCACCTCATGGCCGCGGGTGCCTTCACTTGGCCGGTTCACCGATGACGACCTCGTCTGGGTACGGGGATATGGCAGACGGCCAAAATGGAGCCCGGGCCGCATCTTAAGACACTGTGGCAGATGCCTGTATGAAATCCAGATGGACACGGGTGTTGCAGTGCGTCATTCGGACCAGCTTCGGCCTCGTGTGCAGCAACACCTGTTCCGATTGCCGCTACACCACTTTTGGCCCTACCTGACGCTCGGGATCTTAGCATCTATCAATACTCACAATGCAGCCCTCTCACCGTCATCGCAATGCCAGCGCAAGAACGGATGCCACCAGAAGACGTGCCCATGCAGGAACCGGATGACCTTCCTCTGTCAGAGCAAATCTCCTCGCCTCCTCCTCCAACGGACGCCAACACATCGCCCATGTCTCCTGTTATATCAACTGGACTTGCCGCAACAGGCAGATTGGTGCAGGGGGCCTCAGCAGATTCGACCCCTATGTCTCCTGTCATCTCAACCCGTTATCATTGGGGACACTTCCGTCCGTACGGGAAGCCTCCTCCTCGAAACTTTACGGCGAGTCAAACAACGCCTATGGACGTTAGCCATCTCCAGGACACCTCCATCAAGACCAGTGCAACAATTTCAAAGGGGGTAAAAGTGTTGTGACTCGCCGATCATTCAAAGTGCCGCCGCGCAATTACACGCGTCCTCTACGTGCGGCGCTGTCTGCCAGCCATGCAGAAGCTGTGCCACCTAAGCGGCCAGCCGAGCAGCAGCCGCTAGACTGGGACTCAGTGCTCATTCGAATGCTAATGTGTACACATGTCTTGCTTGTCAAATTACTCTGTGACTTATATGTATTGTGTCGTTCTGAAATATATTTGTTAAACTTGACGTTATAACAAAAGGCATGATGTTAAGGTGTTGAAACATATTATGGGTGCAAAATTGTTTGAAGTCGTAGGAGGTTAACCCCACCCTGTTATCAGAAACCAAGGTGCATGGGGTTTCTTAAAGGGCAAAAATTGTTTTCCAGTGCTGTGACAGTAGTGACCTGAGACATGTGTAACACGAAAGGAAAGTGAGAAAAAGAGACCAATCACAACCACCCACATGGAGCTAAAAAACGAGCTAGTAAAATCTAGGTGAATATGCTTCCACCTTCAGGCCAGGGAGAGAACAAATCGGGCAGCCCATACATTGATTTGTTTTCCCTGCTTTTTTTCTAATCCTTTCTCTGAAACTTGTACTTTTATTGTGCTTTAATCTTTTGCAGTTGTAACACTTGATAATGGCCTAAGGCCAAAATCTAGATTGTGGAATAAAAACTGTTGTACAGTCAAATGTCAGTTATATCTTTCAGAAAGTTCATCTTGGGTTGGTATAGGATCAGTTTCGACTTTAGCTTACTTCAAAATCACCACAAAATCTGAAACTGCATTGGTTTGCATTCTGTTACCAGAGGAGTGGCCCACTGACAATGGGGAATAGGTGTTAGTACATCTTCATGAGTGAGTATGTCCAATTCGACTTTAAAGGCAACTTTTAGAGCCTACAGCATGTGATGAATTTTGAAAAATGTGGGGCAGTCATTGCTTTAGGAGTGACATTATCTTCAAAATCAGTTGCCTTTCCTAATCAAGGTGAGAAGATTTGAGCACATCTATCACAGAGTAAGGTGATGCGAGATCCTTCAGACTGAATAATGTGCTTTGTTTTATGAAATGTAAATCCAAAAATGTGGATAGAGTCCATCCCAAATGTGTTGCCCAATCTCAGGTCAGCTACTTTGCATGTAAAGGAACATGATGACATCTGTAGGCCCAATGATTTGTCTCTTGCCTGTAAAGTCAGCAATCCTAAGTAGATTGGTTTGTCAAGGACATACATGCACAGTGTCCAACAGTAAACTCATAGAGTGTATGCCAACAAATGCATCTAAGTACATTTTGGGCTGTGTTCTGAGAAGTCTGCACTTCTGTAGGAAGCTCATTCCATTCACTTCCATACATTGGGGCATATTTGTAACTGAACTGCTGAAACACGCCTCTTGCATGTGTCTCTTTCTGCAACACCAAGGCATTTTGTGAGTTAATGGTGGCACCTGTAGCATGCGTGATGAAGGAAACAATATTTACAGCCAGGCAGTAGCGCTGCTGCTGACATGGCTTGTCACCACAGGTATAATTATTATTTACAGAGTCATTCAGACTGTGGAGCAGTTGAGGGCCCCAACATGGTGGCATAAAACTCCATACAATTGGTACTGGAGAGCTGACTGCTGTGATGTCTTATTTTACTGTAAACAAAATTTGGGCTGTGGAGGAAGTTCTGTGGACTTGAGCTATTTGCTTTACATCTGTCATGGATCCAGTTTCCTCAGTATGTGGTTTCTCACTTCCAAGTAGGGTATAAGCCACACTATAATATGCCAGATTAAAGAGTCCACATAGTTCTTGCCTGTACCAACATTTGAAATTGCAACTCCTACCTATTCCATCTGAGCCAGTGAGGCAGTCTGCATAAGACTGATTGGGCTCTTTTATTGCTGCCAAAATTCCAACCTGGCTGCAACAATATGTCTTTTTGTCAAAAAATGTGTGTGAAATGTAAAAAACAGCTTTCTTGCTGTCCTGGTCAAATTGAGATGTATATGCCTTTTGTTGCATAAACCGGCCTCTATAATAGGTCCCATAGTCTTGTGTTTTACTGAAATTTGTGACCCTATGGGATACACAATTTCACAGTCAAATGCCTATTATTGTTTCCTGGTTTTATTGAAATGAGTGACCTCCAGAACACACATTTACAAAATCAAATACTTGTTGTAGCTTTCTGGTTGAATTTTCTGCTTTACAAGAATCAGTATAACTCATTTATTCATTTATGGGTTGTGGACATCTGTGGATTAAGCTGCAAGTGTAATTTTATATGTTGTAAATTTCTGGAATGTAATGCACATCCCAATAGCTACAACATCGTGCTATGGCGTGCACCAGACAGGTAAGTAGGCAATAGCAGAAATTGTCAAACTACTAGATACACCATTATACAAGTAGCTGCAGATTGTGCAGGCACTGAAGGTGGCACAGGCTGTGTGCTGACAGTTGCAGGTGGAAGCAGAAATTTCAGAGAGCACTGTACACCAAAGCACCACACCCAATTCTTCATCAGACCTGCCAATATGAAACACAGTGCTACTCTTAACTTTTTACACAGTTGTTACAGAATGAGCCTCATATTAAACAAACTATTCAGCTGGAATATAGAGGCCTATTCCACTACCTATATTTGAATGCTCTTAAATTCTAGACATAATTTCTCTCCCCAACATTACCCTCAATCTAAATCAAGTAGACCACAGTATCATTCCAATTACCCTTCTCATGCTCAGCATTTTTCATTGTGTGGTTGAACAACATGTTCATTTTGGCAGGCAATTTGCAACTATTATAATAAGTATGAACATATAGCTCCTGTCTGTCTGAGTTGTAATAAAATGAGGGCTAAATTGCAAGAACCCTTGCAAATGATTATTGATTCAGTACCAATCCAGTATCTCACTGTCAACATAACTTTTTAACTTTCTGTATGTATTGGAGCAGGACATTGAATTTGAAGCTGGTATTCTAATCAATGAACATTCATTTTAAACAGCTGAAAGTTTTAACTGTGTTATGAGTTTCCCTCTTGCTGTTTTCCTCTGCAGTGAAACATACATCCTGATCTTAACTCCAGTTGTTCTTCATTTTTTTTGCATACAATACCCTGCATATATTTAATTCTTCTTTCAGCTGGACTAAGCTATATTTGGGTACTAAGAGTTTGCACTTTATGGTCATAAGTAGAGATATTAGAAGTCTAAAATAATAACCGCTACCTGTCGTGAGACATGAGTGGTAGCAGTTATTATTCTAACCGCCATAAAGGAACTGTCACGGAATTCAACTGCATCCAATATCGACATAATTCACTTGATATTAGAAGTAGTTGTGTATTATTGTGCATTTAACCAAACTTTATGTAGCAAGATATAGCACGGAAGTAACTAGGTCTCTCTCATGGCCTGTAGCCACTGCCCAGGTTCCTTCTATCCAGTACCACCAATTCTGCTTCATTCAGGCTGGAATGCTATTATCCTAGCATTTTTGCATGGCAGTAGAGTGTCCAACAACCAAACCCACAGTACACTAGCCTGTCATGGCCTGAATAGTTAGGCAAGACACATGAATTGTGCTAAACCTTAGTAGAGCTGTGTTCAAGCAGTCTCAGCCGAAGCCTCAGTGGTTCAAAATGTCTGTGGCTAGTATAAGTAACACCAGCCCCTGAACTGATCACCAGACAGTAGGGACTACATGTTAATACTGTCATTTAACCATCAGTCAGTCTTTATACTCCATATGGTGAGAGAAGAGCTCTGACAGTTGACATGGCCTTGGCGCATATGCTTCATGCATCCACAACAGCCAATCAGATTGTGAGCTTTTGTTTACATGTTTACGTTACCTTGGCAAAGCCCCAGTGTTGCCATAGAACTGGGCAACTGCTGCTTTCAGTCAGTTGCGCCACATGCTACGTTCAGGTTTGTGTGTATACATGTGCATTTTGCTATTTCTGTGAGTTTCTCACCGTGTGTGTAAGTAGAAAAGTGTGTATAAGTGGAAAATGGCTGCCTGTAGTCCAGAGAAGAGGGCTTTTGGGAAAGGAATGCGAATTTATATACAGATTGCATGTTAACTTTGAAAGGGAAAGGGACAATGGTGGGCCTTTGATATCAGAGTAAAGTGGTTGACAGAGTGGCAGAAGCCTGGAAAGTCAAGGAAGAGATCGTGTCATGTGACTGAAGCAGACATCTTTTACAAAAGTGCTATCAGGCAACACATTATGTGTACTACAGCAGGAAGGAGTATCTGACACTTAAAAAGTTGCTGGCATCACTGTCGGACAGTGGTTTGTTCACAGGTAGAATGACAAGTCTCTCCCTTGTTTTGTAAAAAATGGCTTCCATTGACAAACATTCTCAGCACGAAAGGTATTAATGGAACACGGAGACATTGTAGCATGGAGGTGTTGTTTCCTGCATGAGTTGCTAGCAGTGAATCCAGAAAATGTAATACAGATTGACAAAATGTGAGTCAACATGCGTCATGCATGTTCCATCGCATGGACGGATGACGCACGCCACAGAACTATGAGTTTGCCTACTGATAAGAGAGGATGACTAATTATAGTTCATGAATGGTTTTGTGCCCAGTGCTATGATGATGTTTCAGTAAAAAACTGTCGACTACCATGAGGAGATGATGCAGATACATTCAGAGACTGTTTCGTTACTCATTTACTACCAAACATCAGTTCTGGTAGTGTTTTTGGATTGGACAATGTGCCGTACCATTCTGCACAATTAAATAACGTACCAACAGCTGCTGCAAGGAGAGATGAAATAGTCAGCTGGTTGAAAGATGATAAAATAGGCTTTGAGCAGAATACACGGAAGGTGGAACTTCTGGAATTAGTGAAACAATACAAGCCACAGAAAATGCATTATGTGATGGCTACATTAGCAGGGAACCACGACCACAAAGTTATATGTCTTTCACCATACCACTGCCATTACAATGCAATTTAATTCATCTGGGCTCAAATAAAAGCAGATGTTGTGGAACAAAACAAAACCTGTACATTGCGAGACACAGAGAGGTTGGTAAATGAGGCTGTCACATGAATAAAGCCAGAAAATTGGAAGAACGTCATGAACCACATGTGGACAGAGATTACAAGGTCAAACATAGAAGAAGGTGTAAGAGAAGAATTCATTCATAATATTGTAATTTCTTTATCAGATGATGAGGACAGCAGCAGCGAAGATACCAAAGACAATGTGGTCATGACAATAGATGACCAATAAGATGACGATCTTGGGGTTTCCATTCTGCCAGACAAAAAATAGAAGTAATGTCCTTTTTCAATATTTTACATATAAAATTTGTGCAGTTTGCTTTACCTTGTTAATGTTGAAAATATGATTGTGTGTTACTTTTATTTTGGATGGGACCATATTCATAATAATTTTTTTAATGATGTTACCGCCGTTCGATGGTAATAATTTTTATTGTTATACGATCCAGAGTTCGACCTTAGGCCATTTTCAAGAACAGTAATTTATTTATAAGTCAAAAGATATCAGACTGGAATGAAATACAGTGAAATCTGAACCGTATAACACTAAAATAAAAACTGGAGCAGTTAAATGGCTGCAACATCATGAAAGAAAATATTTATGTGTGTGTTTGTGTAAGGTGACAAACACTGGTAACGCATGTTAAAAAATATTCCATCAAGGAACATAATCGTCAGCAGAATGCTGCCCCTAGAGGAATGCTGTAATGAATGACGTGGCAGTGTCAGTTTCTGAAGGAGCCAAGTGTTGCGTCCGAAGGGTGGGACGGGAATGTCTGTCATCCCGCTCCCCCTGCCACTGGCTCACTGCCCATCCGTATTGAATACTGGCAACTGCACTGCCAGCTGTCAGACCTCTTCTCTCAGTGTATGGAATATAGGTGAATTGTAATACCTTTATTCAAAGGATACCAGACTTTAACTCATCACACCACTTGCAGTGTGATTGAATAATCAGCCCATTAATATTTACCAGCTATAAAGTAATCCAATTGCTAACACTAAGTTTAAGTACCATGAAAGAATGTTCTGCATACAGAAAAGACCTGGAGAAATCAGAAGGGGTCAGACATATAATGGTTAAAGAAAGTGTTTGAAACCAAATTCTAAACTGCAAAACATTTCTGGGACCAGATATGGACTCTGCCCTTAATTCATTGGATATGAGGTGCACATTAAATCTGAAGAAATTACAGAAAGGTAGAAAATTAAGGAAATGGGATCTGGATACATTGAAAGAACCAGAATCTGTTGAGAATTTCTAAGTGAGCATTAAGCAATAACTAAATGACATGTGGGAAAGGAATGCAATGAGATTCGATTGGGTAGCTTCTAGAGATGAAATAGTGAAGACAGCAGAGGATCAAATAGGCAAAAGTACAAGGCCTAGTAGAACTCCTTGCATAACACAAGAGATATTGAATTTGACTGATCAAAGAAGAGAATATAAAAATGCAGCAAAAGAAGCTGGCAAAAAGGGATACACACATCCAAAAAATGAGATTGACAGAAAGTGCAAAATGCCTAACCAGGAATGGTTAGAGCATAATTGCAAGGTTGTAGAAGCATTCATGACTAGAAAAAAGATAGATGCCCCTCATAGAAACAGTAAAGGAACCTTTGGAGGAAACAGAACTAACTTGAGGAATATCGAGAGTTGAAGTAGCAAGTCAGTACTGAGCAAAGAAGGGAAGGCTGAATGGTGAACGGAATATATTGACAGACTATACAAGGGAAATGAACTTGAAGATAATGTTGTAGAAGGAGGAAGTAGATGAAGATGAGATAGGAACAGGATATTCCCAGAAGAATTTTACAGAGTGCCGGCAGACCCAAGTCGAAATGGGGTCCCCAGAGTAGATGACAATCCCTTAGAATTATTGAGAGCCTCAAGAAAGCCAGCCATGACAGAACTATTCCACCTGGATGAGACAGGAAAAATACCTTCACACTTCAAGAAGAGTTTAATAATTCCAATTCCAAAGAAGGTAGGTTCTAACAGGTGTAAACTTTGCCAAACCATCAGTTTAATAAGTAGTGGTTGCAAAATATTGACACAAATTAACAGAAGAATTGAAAAATAGATAGAAATCAACCTCAGTGAAGATCACTTTGTGTTCCAGAGAAAATGTTGGAACATGTGAGGTAACTTATCTTAGAAAATGGTTTAAAGAAAAGCAAATGTAAGTTTATAGTGTTTGCAGATTTAGATATAACTTTTGGCAATGTTAACATGAATTAACTCTTTGAAATACAATAGGGGCAAAATACAGGAAGTGAAAAGTTATCTACAACTTGTAGAGGAACCAGACTGCACTTACAAGAGTCAAAGGATATGAGAGGGAATAGGGAATAGTAGTTGAGAAGGAAATGAGAGAGGATTGTACCTTATCCCTGATGTTGTTCAAATTGTATCCTTGCCGAGCAGTAAAGGAAACCAAGGTGAAATTCAGAAAGGCTGTTGATATTCAGGGAAAAGAAAAGAAGCTTTGACACTTGCTAACAACACTGTAATTCTGTCAAAGATGGAAATGGACTTGGAAAATAGTTAAACAGAAGGGATAGTTCCCTGAAAAGCACTGTTGAGATGAAAATCAACAAAAGTAAAACAAGGGAAACAGAATGTATTTGCAGTATGTCAGAATATACTGAGGGAATTAGATTAGGAAATGAGACACTAAAAATAATGGATGAATTTTTCTATGTGGACAGAAAGATAGCTAATGGCAGCAGAAGTAGAAAGGATACAAAATGCAGACTGGTAATACTAGGAACACCACTTCTGAAAATAAAGAAATTGTTAACAACAAAGATTAATTTAGCTGTTAGGAAGTCTTTTCTGAAGGTCTTTGTATGTAGTGTAGCTTTGTACAGAAGTGAAACCTGGATGATAAACAGTTCAGACAAGAGAGAATAGAAGCTTTTTTGGGGGGGAGGGGGGGGGGGGGGGGAGAGGGAGGTGGTGTTGTGGCAGCTGTGCTCCAGAAATGCAAGAATGGACTAGAGCTGTTCACAGCTGGCACAAGGTAGCTGCAGCAGGTATCTGTCAGTGTGAACACTTACTGTTAGGCAAAACTCTGGCAACAGTATGGCACACACAGGTGTGGGTCACCAAAAAGCAATGGCTAGTGTGAGCTGAACCACTGTACAGAGCAAACGCAATTTCCAGTCTATTTCCGCAAGCCACAGATGATGTGAGTCAAACACAATGTGAACTCTCCAGCAGAGTGTGCAGAAGTTTGCTTGGTGCTCTCCATTTGTTTTCACTTTCATTTTGTTGTGTCCACAGAATACTCAGCATCCCCTTGATTGCGAAGAAAGTTCACTTCATTCTAGATTTGTGTCCACTGTTCTCCCATGGTCACATAATCAGACAACACGTTCATATCACTGAGGAGTGTACACCCTCCTTGTATTAGTGTTCAGGTGCAGCTATTGTGCAAACACCATTACCACAGTCACCAGTTATTACACACTGCAATCAGATTTCATTTTTGTTAGTTGTTCTACTCACACGTGGCAACTAAAATGTATTACATGGGAAACATGCTCTTTGTCAATTTCCATAGCCTACATCCTGAACATAGTTTATGAGTGTGACAGTAAAGCTGGCTCATTGCACGATTGTCTTATAAGTGGCAAAACCATGCATTCCTGCTTCTGTGTTACAGAAGAATACTGAAGTTTAGAAAGGTAGATCATATAACTAAAGAAGAGAAACTGAACTGAAATGGGGAGAAAAGAAATTTGTGACACAAGTTGACTAAATGAAAGGATTGATTTACAGGACATATGCTGAGTCCTCAAGTAATCATTAGTTTGTTAATGGAAGGAAGTGTGGGGGACAAATGTAGAGGAAGAACTAGATTCAGATACAGTAAGCAGGATCAGATGGATTTAGATTGCAGTAGCTATGCAGAGATGAAAAGTGTTGCACAGGACAGACTACAGTAGAGAGCTTCCTCAACAAGTCTTCAGAATGAGGACTGCTACAACAAAGTGATCCTTCAAGATTATTAACATATGTGTACTAACAGTTGCATGGCACAAACATCTGGAGTGGACACTGGCATCCACTGCAGCTGGTTCCTTGCACTAACATGTAATTAAAGCCTCCCTTTTCTGTCCTACTCAGGCACAGGTACAAACGAAGTTCATACTCACCTGCTAATACAGTAACATAGATACCAGTGGAACAAACTTGATGTCCCAAGTGGTCGACAATGACATAGTTAAAGGCTGACTATGTAACTTTATTGACCTGAAATTTCTCCTCTAAAGTCTCATTATATGTCTTTTTCAATAGTGCTGTTACTAATGGAACAGTAACCAAAGTTCATAAAGTTCACTGGTAGCAGATTACTAGATTAACGATAATTACATGATTACAGTTTCACTCCCAGGCACTGATCTTAACTCGATACCACCTTCACCATGTTTACATAGTGAAAGCCATCCTCTGATTGATTTCAGCCAAGAACATAGACGGTCATTTTTAGATTACTCAAGACAAACTGAAAATTTCATGATAAGACATAGGTTGTGCATTTTGTAACTACTGGCCATCGACTGACTAAGGCTTTGTTCACCACACCTATTTATAAATGCACGTAATGTGGAAAATTACAATTTTTTGAAATACAGAACTGTTATATTTTAGACATTAACACAAAAATCAGGAAAATTAAAAGGAGCAAAGACACAATAGACACTGAGCAGTATAATTAGAAAATGCAAAACTATTGATACTACTTTACAGGGGCACATTTTGTTGTGAAAGGGGACTCCCAAAATTTACTAGAAACTCTCAAAAAAGTCAAATTTTCTACCTGTAATAATTAACTGACTATCAAGGGAAAGACAGCCACTCACCTATAGTGGATCAGGACACGGAGAACAGAAACACATAACAGAAAACAGCATTGACAATAGTTTTTGAATGCTAGTTCTTTTTCTAGCAAATGTACACATTCACACACACAACCACACAGACATCCAAATGTGCACTCCCACAACCACTGCAAGACTGACTACTTGAACACAGTTATTGACAGCAGTTACCTGAACTGATGGAGGCAGGGAGAGTGTAGTGTAGGGAAGAATGCAAGGAGGAGTATCGGGAAGGAGGCAGATCTTTGGACAGATGACTCCATGGCCCCACAACAAGATGAAAAGAGTACAGAGGGTACAGCAAAAAGAGATCCAGGAAGAGGGATAAGGGGGTGGGGGTACTGAGGAAGAGAAAGGGAGGGTGGATAGGAAGGAAAGGTGGTGATGAAGAGGGAGAAAGGGAGAGGAGAGTGAAGGGAGAGGGTTTGAAAAGAGAGAGAGATTGTCCAGAAAGGCATTGCAAGATATGAACATATGGACGGAGAAGGAGTGGTTTGGACAGAACAGAGAAGGGAAAAGATAAGGTGAGGTACTGGGAACAGGTTAGCAGAGATTTAGGACTATGAGAGCGCAGGATGTGTTGGAGAGACAATTCACATCTGCATGGGTCCAGGACAAGTTTCTCTGAACTGCCACTATGAACTGTCACACAAACTCACAGTAAAGGTAGAATTTCAGTGAGAGTGTAACATAGCCTCATGTTTTGGGTGAGGAATCGCTTCCAGCACAAAGGCTCCAGTCATCAGTGCTGCGATGAAGTACTTGAAAAGATGGGTACACTGATATGTTGACATCTGCGTCCACCATAAACTGCAACTTTGTATGATGTGTGGTGACAAAACTTTGATGGCTGACATCAGGGAAGCCACTTACTGTCCTCGCTGACTTGAGGGCAATTTTTCCATGTCACATGGTGAACAGCATTGTCGAGCTTCTGAACAAAATAATTTATGGTACCAGCAGGCATTATCTGGTGCCTCTTGCTGAGTGCCAGTGCTGCAACAACCAATTGGAATCTAATGCCTGAAGAGTGGCAACCTGTTGGCAAGCTTCACAATTTCTTCCTTTAATGCGTCCGCTGCATTGTCTGAAAGGAGGAAGGTGACATGTGACACATGAGGATGGATACATATCAGTTATATGTTCGGTTATCTGTGCTAAGACATCAAGGTCACACGGTGAGTAGTTTCTGTGTGTTAGGTGATAAATGTAACAGCCAGATACAGTGACAGTCTTCTTAACAGAACTTTACACCAGAGTCCACAGGTGACACAGCAATTGAGTAGGGGAGCAATTTCCTAACTCCTCCATATTAGGTAACTTCTGGAAATGTTTGACTTCTCTCTGGGATGAGCAGTGTTTGGTTGTGAGGCCAAGATATCTTGGACTTCATTGATGGCAGTGACAGTGTAACTATATTTGGTTGCTTGTTGCTTCTATAGTGCTAGAAATGGGATTTCAGGTGCTAAATATAATGTTATGGAAAATTAAAGTTATTCTTTTACTATTTTTCTCCCATCATCTGTTTTTATTGGTTTTTATTTATTTGCTATTAATTTCAAAGTAACAACACCTTCATCTTCAGGCACTTCAGCACTGTGGTATACCACCAAAAATACATCTGGTTAACTTCCCATCATGCACGACTGATGAAACTGATACACACTGAGATTTTCTATCAGTGATTCATCAAAAATTGACAGCAATGGTGCCTTCTTACTAGCAGCTTCCCTTCTCCAAACCCTTTTCATAGTTGTATGCAGGGATTAGATATGTTACAACCTATATAATTGAGTCAGTGGGCTACTCTCCTGGTTATCATCAGGAAATAGTCCAGAAATCTCAGACTTTGTGGGCTTCAAGGTCATGGTGAATGCTCAAGCCAGAGTGGATATGTACCTCCTTCCAAAGCTGAGGAACTATACACAAAGCTGGCAGCTGGACACTTCTTCTCCAAAAGTGACCTTTCCAAGGCATACTTAGAGTTTCAGTTACATGAATGTTCACAGAAGATTTTAGTGATTAACACACTGCACAGCTTACACAAACGTAAGTAGTTGGCTTTTGGGGTCTCCAGTGCCACTGCAAGTCTCCAGAGGCTCCTGTAACAGCTGCTTCAAAATGTGCCTAGTTGCATGAACTATTTGGATGATGTCATCATCAGGGGAAGTACCATTGAGCAGCATTTAGCAAATCTGAAATAACTTTTTTTTGTTTTGCAGCAGGCAGGTTATAAGTGCAATCTCAGTAAGTGCAAATTTTTTCAGCCTTCAGTGAAGTATTTATTAGATCAGATTAGCACTTGTTCCATAGATTATGAATACGACACTTTGTAATGATGTGGAACGTATCAGGTTAATAAAAGGTGTCTATACAAGATATTACATTACACAAAATATTACATGACACTTAATGGTGGTTTTTTTTTTTTTTTTTTTTTTTTTTTTTTTTTTTTTTTTTTTTTTTTTTTTTTGGGGGGGGGTTGGGGAAATTACCCACTTATTTTATCCAAAAATTCGTCTAATGATTAGAAGGAGTTGCCATTAAGAAATTCTTTTAATTTCCTTTTAAATGCTATATGGCTTTCTGTCAGACTTTTCATGCTATTAGGTAAGTGACCAAAGACTTTCGTGGCAGCATTATTTACCCCCTTCTGAGCCAAAGTTAGATTTAACCTTGAGTAATGAAGATCATCCTTTCTCCTAGTGTTGTAGCCATGCCAAGGTAATCCTATTCCTGATGTCCAGGCGGAGCTTCAGGGAATCCTCAGAACCTTAGGCCCCCTACAAAACCTTTCACCTGACTCCATCAACCTCCTGACCCCACCGACACCCCGCACCCCTACCTTCTACCTTCTTCCTAAAATTCACAAACCCAATCATCCTGGCTGTCCCATTGTAGCTGGTTACCAAGCCCCCACAGAACGTATCTCTGCCTACGTAGATCAACACCTTCAACCCATTACGTGCAGTCTCCCATCCTACATAAAAGACACCAACCACTTTCTCGAACGCCTGGAACCCTTACCCAATCCGTTACCCCCAGAAACCATCCTTGTAACCATTGATGCCACTTCCTTATACACAAATATCCCGCACGTCCAGGGCCTCGCTGCGATGGAGCACTTCCTTTCACGCCGATCACCTGCCACCCTACCTAAAACCTCTTTCCTCATTACCTTAGCCAGCTTCATCCTGACCCACAACTTCTTCACTTTTGAAGGCCAGACATACCAACAATTAAAGGGAACAGCCATGGGTACCAGGATGGCCCCTTCATACGCCAACCTATTCATGGGTCGCTTAGAGGAAGCCTTCTTGGTTACCCAGGCCGGCCAACCCAAAGTTTGGTACAGATTTATTGATGACATCTTCATGATCTGGACTCACAGTGAAGAAGAACTCCAGAATTTCCTCTCCAACCTCAACTCCTTTGGTTCCATCAGATTCACCTGGTCCTACTCCAAATCCCATGCCACTTTCCTTGATGTTGACCTCCACCTGTCCAATGGCCAGCTTCACACGTCCGTCCACATCAAACCCACCAACAAGCAACAGTACCTCCATTACGACACCCATTCCACATCAAACGGTCCCTTCCCTACAGCCTAGGTCTTCGTGGCAAACGAATCTGCTCCAGTCCGGAATCCCTGAAGCATTAAACCAACAACCTGACAACAGCTTTCGCATCCCGCAACTACCCTCCCGACCTGGTACAGAAGCAAATAACCAGAGCCACTTCCTCATCCTCTCAAACCCAGAACCTCCCACAGAAGAACCACAAAAGTGCCCCACTTGTGACAGGATACTTTCCGGGCTGGATCAGATTCTGAATGTGGCTCTCCAGCAGGGATACGACTTCCTCAAATCCTGCCCAGAAATGAGATCCATCCTTCATGAAATCCTCCCCACTCCACCAAGAGTGTCTTTCCGCCGTCCACCTAACCTTCGTAACCTCTTAGTTCATCCCTATGAAATCCCCAAACCACCTTCCCTATCCTCTGGCTCCTACCCTTGTAACCGCCCCCGGTGTAAAACCTGTCCCATGCACCCTCCCACCACCACCTACTCCAGTCCTGTAACCCGGAAGGTGTACACGATCAAAGGCAGAGCCACGTGTGAAAGCACCCACGTGATCTACCAACTGACCTGCCTAC
This sequence comes from Schistocerca serialis cubense, assembly GCF_023864345.2. Taxonomy (NCBI): domain Eukaryota; kingdom Metazoa; phylum Arthropoda; class Insecta; order Orthoptera; family Acrididae; genus Schistocerca; species Schistocerca serialis. The sequence goes on from NC_064639.1 coordinate 1,063,637,086, forward strand.
ACTGTGACCCATTCTATGTGGGAATGACCAGCAACAAACTGTCCATTCGCATGAATGGACACAGGCAGACAGTGTTTGTTCGTAATGAGGATCACCCTGTGGCTAAACATGCCTTGGTGCACGGCCAGCACATCTTGGCACAGTGTTACACCGTCCGGGTTATCTGGATACTTCCCACTAACACCAACTTATCCGAACTCCGGAGATGGGAACTTGCTCTTCAATATATCCTCTCTTCCCGTCATCCAGCAGGCCTCAATCTCCGCTAATTTCAAGTTGCTGCCACTCATACCTCACCTGTCATTCAACAACATCTTTGCCTCTACACTTCTGCCTCGACTGACATCTCTGCCCAAACTCTTTGTCTTTAAATATGTCTGCTTGTGTCTGTATATGTGTGGATGGATATGTGTGTGTGTGCGAGTGTATACCCGTCCTTTTTTCCCCCTAAGGTAAGTCTTTCCGCTCCCGGGATTGGAATGACTCCTTACCCTCTCCCTTAAAACCCACATCCTTTCGTCTTTCCCTCTCCTTCCCTCTTTCCTGATGAGGCAACAGTTTGTTGCGAAAGCTTGAATTTTGTGTGTATGTTTGTGTGTCTGTCGACCTGCCAGCACTTTCATTTGGTAAGTCACATCATCTTTGTTTTTAGATATATATTTCCTACGTGGAATGTTTCCCTATATATATATATATATATATATATATATATATATATATATATATATATATATATAAAAACAAAGATGAGGTGACTTACCGAACAAAAGCGCTGGCAGGTCGATAGACACACAAACAAACACAAACATACACACAAAATTCAAGCTTTCGCAACAAACTGTTGCCTCATCAGGAAAGAGGGAAGGAGAGGGGAAGACGAAAGGAAGTGGGTTTTAAGGGAGAGGGTAAGGAGTCATTCCAATCCCGGGAGCGGAAAGACTTACCTTAGGGGGAAAAAAGGACAGGTATACACTCGCACACACACACATATCCATCCACACATACAGACACAAGCAGACATATTTGGTCTTTAAATATGTCTGCTTGTGTCTGTATGTGTGGATGGATATGTGTGTGTGTGCGAGTGTATACCTGTCCTTTTTTCCCCCTAAGGTAAGTCTTTCCGCTCCCGGGATTGGAATGACTCCTTACCCTCTCCCTTAAAACCCACTTCCTTTCGTCTTCCCCTCTCCTTCCCTCTTTCCTGATGAGGCAACAGTTTGTTGCGAAAGCTTGAATTTTGTGTGTATGTTTGTGTTTGTTTGTGTGTCTATCGACCTGCCAGCGCTTTTGTTCGGTAAGTCACCTCATCTTTGTTTTTATATATAATTTTTCCCACGTGGAATGTTTCCTTCCATTATATATATATATATATATATATATATATATATATATATATATATAATTTTTTTTTTTTGTGAGGCTACAGTGAAGATCTCTAGCTCTTTAAATAAGTATCTGCAGGATGATCTTGGATAAAGAGCTCCAGCAATTGCGCAATGAACACTCTTTTACTCAATGATGAGTTACCCCAGAATATGATGGCATAGGAAAGCTGAGAATGAAAATAGGCATGGTAAGCTAATTTACTCAGATGTATATCGCCAAAATTTGCAATGAAGTGTGTTTTTTCCAGTTCAACCCCTCATCAATGCATACAGCTAGAAATTTTGAATATTCTACCTTAGCTACCGATTTCTGATCGAAGTCTATATTTATCAATGGTATCATTCCATTTACTGTGTGGAACTGTATATACTGTGTTTTGTCAAAGTTTAATGAGAGCCCATTTGCAGAGAACCACTTAATGATTTTTTGAAAAACATCGTTTACAATTTCACCAGTTAATTCTTGTCGGTGGGGTGTGATAGTTATACTTGCATCATCGGCAAAAAGTACCACCTTTGCATCTTCGTGAATACAGAATGGCAAGTCATTAACATATATTAAGAACAGCAGAGGACCCAAGACTGAACCTTGCGGCACCCCATTCTTGATTGTTCCCCAGTTTGAGAAATCACCAGTTTTTTGCATATTAGGTGAACTGCTTGTTTCAACTTTCTGCACTCTTCCAGTTAGGTGTGATTTAAACCATTGGAGCACTGTCCCATTCATACCATAGTACTTGAGCTTATCTAGAAGTGTTCCATGATTTACACAATCAAAAGCCTTTGATAGATCACAAAAAATCCCAGCGGGTGAGTTCTGGTTACTCAGAGCATTTAATATTTCATTAGTGAAAGTATATATAGCATTTTCTGTTGAAAAACCCTTTTGGAAACCAAACTGACATTTTGTTAAAACTTTATTTTTACAAAGGTGTGAAGCTACTCTACAATACATTACTTTTTCAAAAATTTTGGATAAGGCAGTCAGAAGGGAGATTGGGCGGTAGTTGTTGACATCAGATGTATCCCCTTTTTTATGCAGTGGTTTAACAATGGCATACTTCAGTCTTTCTGGGAACATACCCTGCTTCAGAGAGTAAGTACATATGTGGCTAAGAATCCCACTTATTTCTTGGGAACAAGCTTTTATTATCCTGCTGGAAATGCCATCAATTCCATGTGAGCTTTTGTTCTTGAGAGAGTTTATTATCTTCCTAATTTCTGCAGGACAGGTGGGTGGAATTTCAATTGTATCAAATGGTGTGGGTAAGGCCTCTTCCATTAACTGCTTTGCTTCTTCTAATGAACATTTAGATCCTATTTTCTCTACAGATGCCAGATCATTTCTCAGAAAGGTATTTTACCAATGCAGAAACATGTTGAAGTGGTTGCATCCATTCTTTGGCTGGCAAACCTCAGGCAGCTCCAGGCTTTTCTGGGAAAAAATTACGTATTACAGAAAATTCATTCCAGCTGCATCTTGGCTAGCTCACCTGCTACGCCAATTGTGTAAGAAAGGAGTGGCTTTTGCGTGATCTGCCACATATTTATTTATTTATTATTTATTTATTTTATTTATCCATCTGTTGACAATAAATATTTTATGGATGTTGTCAAGCCATTTCAAAGAAATGGACACAAACAATATATACGTAAAAAAGTACAAAACAAAATAATACAATGAGGTTAATAATAATACAATGTAAGTAATATAGCCTATATACATCCCTGCTTGTTATTTTAAATGCATAGTCTGTTTTTCATAAGGCTTTAGTTTTGTCCTCCCTAAACGGCAAGTCCTTATATACACCACACTGCTTAAGTATATATTTACATCACACAACAGCTGTCCTTTAAGTATGTAATGTAATGAATGATTAGGTAATGAATGATTAGGTAGGGCCTACATATTGAGTATTTTCCATTTTGTCTTTATAAATATCATCAGAAAAAAATTATTGAGCTACATAGTCATTTACACAATAAAAACATTGTTCTACTAGAAATTTTTTAAATTCTGTTTTAAATTTGTCATCATCTTCTAACTTCCTGATGTTGACTGACAGTGCGTTGTACAGTTTTGCACCGATATGGCTCACATGCCTTTGTGTATTCGTTCTTTTTGTTCGCTGAGTATGGAGTGCTGCGCTATTATGGGTATTGCAGTTATGAAAGTCAGCATTTGTCTGAAAATCTGCAGTGTGGGTCCTGACATACAATACACATTTGTATATGTATAATGATGGTATAGTAAGTATTCTAAGCGTTTTGAATATGGGTTTGCAGTGTGTCTGTGGATGACTGTGAGTTATTATTCGGATGGCCCTCTTCTGCAACAAAAAAATTGTTTTAGGCGCCCTGTTGTGGAACCCCAAAATATTATTCCGTATGTGGCAAGAGACTGAAAATAGCCGAAATATGCCATTCTGGCACCCTCTGAGGTACAAACATTTGCAATAATTCTGAGAGCAAAACAGGCTGAATTAAGTTTCTGTACAAGTTTTATTAAGTGGTCATTAAAATTTAAGTTTTCATCCACATGAATCTCAAGCAATTTTGTGGATGTCACTCTGTCTAAGGCTTTGTCACCCCACACCAGATCAAGATTTACATTTTGACATCTTTTCCCAAACTGCATATAATTTGTTTTATTTACATTCAATGTCAACCTGTTTGCATTGAGCCAAGAGTGGATGTAATTTAGTACTTTATCAGCAGTTGTTGGTAGCAACAAGCTGTTTTTGGATATTCAGGTTTTTCTTCGTTTGTAAATTTTAAGCTTAATGAAGTTGTTGCATTTATGAAATAATTGTTAATATAATTTGGCAAATCTTGTTTATTAATATTGACATTTTTTAAATTTTTGATGCTAATGTCATGTTTTTCACAACTCTTCCCCGTTTCAGTCTTCACAATACCCCATATGGCTTTTGATTTGTTTTCAGACTGTCTTATAAAACTATAATTACTCATGAATTTTGCTTTAGCAATTACTTTTCTATGTACCCTCTTGTAATTCCTGACATATTCTATGAATTGTGGGTCTGTGGATGTTTTCATTTTGGAAATTAGTCTCTTTAGAGTTCCACAGGAAGTTTTGATGCCAGCTGTGATCCAAGAACTTGGCTTTGTATTGCCATGTGACCTGATTTTTGACAGCTTTTTTGGAAAACACATTTCAAAATATCCCATGAAAATGGAAGAAAATGTGTTATATGCATCATTTGTATTTGTTAGGGATAGTACTTCTGCCCAAGCCTCATTAGTTAGCATATTTATGAATTCTACACAGTTCTCTGTAGAAAAATTTCTTTTATACATGAAGTGTACGAAACAGCAATAACAGAGCTCAAACAGTGTCTACTCTGAGCATCTTATTTGGTGGTGTTTAGCAGAAGCAGATTGTGCTAGTGACAGATGCACTGGACAGAGGGTGGGGGCTGTCCTCACTCACTGAGATAATGATGGGTCAGAGTACCCCATCGCTTACACTTCCAAAACCCTAACCTACCACAAATGAAATACTCTCAATTTGAGAAAGAAGCACCAGTAATTATATTCACTTTGAAACAATTTCATGTCTTCCTCTATGGCACCAAGTTCCACCTGGTAACAAACCACAAGCTGTTGATCTTGTCCTCAATTGTTTATTTTTTTTTTTATTTGTTTATTTGGTATGCGTATTCCATAGATCCGTACATGCGAGTGATTCACCTGGATGTGGAACGTGTCAATACAATTGTACAAATGCAATTAATGCTACAGAATAGTAATATAATACAATGATATAGATATTAATAAGTATCACTTCTTCTCATTTACAAGCCGTCATTTAACTAGTATAGCAATTCTCAATATAACATTATAACTACAACATTAACACTATAACATTAACATAATATTGTATCATCCATCTAATAACTAAGAGACTAAATACATCTATTATTAAGGGAGGGCATTACTTCTGGAAAAGAATTCATCTAACGAGTACAGTGGATGGTCAAGCAGGTATTTTTTTAACATACCTTTGAACAGCGTTTCATTTTCTCTTGTACATTTAATATAATTAGGCAATGCATTAAAAGTCTTTATAGCAGCATACTTTACTCCCTTCTGCACAAGTGTTAAATTTTTTAGTTCAACATGTAGATCATCTTTACCTCTAGTATTGTAGTTATGGTATGAACAATTTGTTTCATACTGAGCATAGTCTTTATTAACTACATTCATCAGAGAGTATATGTACTGACATGTTGTGGTCAGAATACCTAACTGTGTAAAAAGTTTTCTACATGAGGTTCGTGGAGGAACCCCACACATGATTCTGACTGCTCTCTTCTGAGCAGTTAAGATTTTTTTTGAGGCTGGTGAATTACCCCAGAATATTATGCTGAACTCATTAATGAGTGAAAGTATCCAAAGTAAGCTGATTTTAAAATGTTGATGTCCCCAAAATGAGTAATGATTCTTAGAGCAAAAGTTGCTGATGAAAGCCTTTTTAGAGTAAGGGACACATGCTCTTCCCAGTTGAGCCTACTGTCAATGTGAACCCCCAGGAATTTAGTGGAGTGCACCTGTTCTAGTTCCTGATTGTTATGAGCAATTACTATATTTTCTAGAGTTTTATTTTTTGTGTGGAACTGTATAAAATTAGTTTTTTTAATATTAACTGAAAGAGAATTAATTGAAAACCAAGCTGTAACTTCTCTGCGTATATCATTGACATCAGTCTCCAGATCAGCAGTAGACTTACCATCTACAACAATGCTTGTATCATCAGCAAACATTGTGAATTCACAATTTTTACTAATGGACAGGGGTAAATCATTAACATATATTAAAAACAGCAAGGGTCCAAGGACAGATCCCTGGGGAACTCCATGCTGAATTTTGCCCCATTCAGAATCCACTAGATTAGAAGATCCTTTGTTGCAGCCATTTAGAACCACCTTTTGTTTCCTGTCTTCAAGATATGATTTTAACCATTTACCTATAGGCCCTTTGATTCCGTAATGATAGGCCTTCTCCAAGAGTATCTTGCGGTTTACACAATCAAAGGCCTTGGAAATATCACAGAAGACACCAACTGGTGACTTCTTACTATTAATAGACTCCAAGACATCATTTGTGAGCGAATATATGGCACGCTCTGTGGAAACCCTTTTTGAAAACCAAACTGTCTGTGGTTCATAAAATTAAGTTTACCAAGATGTGCCACAATCCTGTTATACACTGCCTTTTCAAGAACTTTTGAAAATGTTGGTAAGAGTGAGACAGGACGATAATTTTTGACATCTGTAGCATCATCAGACTTGAAAAGAGGTCTCACAATGGCATATTTCATTCTCTCTGGAACAACTCCCTCATAAAGAGACGTGTTGCAAATGTGAGCAAGTACTACACTTATATCATTACTGCAGGCTTTCAACAGTTTACTGGAGATGTTATCTGTACCTGAAGATCCTTTACTTTTCAATGAGCGAATTATTTTTTTATTTCATTAACAGTTATGGGTGTTACATTTATATCATTAAAACATTGTGGAAGATTAAGTTTCAGAATATCTGCAGCTTCCCTTAGGTCACCACTGCAACCTATTTGAGAGGTGACATTTAGAAAGTGGTTGTTAAATGTGTCTGCTATCTGTTTACTATCAGTTATTTCCAAATCGTTAATTTTTAGGACAGCAGTTTTTTCATTGTCAGATGGTGCAGTACCTGTTTCCCTCTTTATTACATTCCAAATCGTTCTAATTTTATTGTCTGAACAGTTAATTTCAGATTGTATGCACATACTTTTAGATTTTTTAATGACTTTAGTTAAGATTTTGCAGTATGTCCTATAATATTTCATCTAGAGGGGATTATTGGATTGTCTGGATATTATATACAGTTCTCTTTTTCTCTGGCATGATATTTTTATGCCCCTGGTGAGCCATGGTTTTTTGCTTGATTGCCTGTTCTGTAGTCTACAGACCTTTTTTGGAAAGACATTTTCAACTATACCTGATAATTCATCAGTAAATAAATTATATTTTGTATTAACATCATTTGCAAGATAAACATACCTCCAGTCAGTCTCCTGAATGCATAATTTGAATTTTTAGATATTTTCCTCATTCATGTTTCTAATGGTTTTCCACTGTGCACTAGCTTTGTTCTGATTTGTATTAAAGTTGTCAATTATGAGTATTTGTCAATCACGATCAGAGAGACCATTTATGACTTTTTCAACTTTGATGTGATTAGTTTTACTCATATCTACAAAGATATTGTCTATTAGAGTGCTGGAAGTGGCTGTAGTTCTTGTGGGAAAACTGACAGTGGAGACAAGGTTGTAGGTATGCATTAAATTTGCAAACTCTGTCTTAGAAGATGAGCTTTCTAGGAAACCTATATGAAAATCTCCAGTCACTATAATGTCCCTATTTTTTCTTGTGAGATACAATAGCAGAGAATCTAATTGTTTCATGAATACTTTAAAATTACCATATGGAGCCCTGTATACTGCTACGATTACCAGTTTCTTTTTAGCTTCTACTATTTCTGTGACACATGCCTCGAAGTCTTTCACTACACAATATTTCTCTACATCTATTGTATTAAAGGACAGGCTGTTTTTCACATAAATAACTGCCCCACCTTTGCACATATGCTTTCTACAAAATGAGGTAGCTAAAACATAGTTTGGTATATTGAGCATTTCGATGCCAAAAGTGACATGGTGTTCTGTCAGACAGAGAATATGAGCACAATTTGCGCCTGTTGGTTCATCAATATTTACAATAAATTGGTCTAACTTACAGAGCAGGCTTCGAATATCTTGGTGAAAAATTTTGAGCTTATTTTTAATTACATGATTGGTTGTGTTGCTGCCACTGTTGGGACTGAGTTTTATTTCTTTTGGCATACCAGTATTACAGGAACAGTTTTCTGCAGGGAATAGGGAGCTGTTGTGCTGGTAACACCCACATTTGTTGTTATTGACTACATTACTTACATTCTGATTGGAACCTTGAGCAGCTCATGTCCCAGATTGTACTGCTCATTGACTCCAGCACTGAGCATTGTTTTTCTCAAGACATAACTATGAAATCCATTTCAGAAGCACATCCCAGCATGCAAATGTGAACATGCCCTGGGTGATGAGGCTCAACAAGCCATGGACAATTTTCTTATAGTGGGAAGTCCACATTACCACCACCATGGAGGCAGTCACCATTCTCAAATAAGTTTGCACCTTCATCTTGAGAAGGTGGCTGGATCAATTGACCAAGCAGCACTCTAGTCCTCTTTGACATTATTATGGGTTGCATTTGATTCTAGTTGATGGTGCCATCCTCTTAACCACAGACCACACTGCACCACATGTAGTGATTCAAAGAGATTCACGACAACAGACTCTACAGCTGCTGCATCAGGGACATTGGGGTGCTTCCAGGACCAGGCAGCTCAGCTGGTGCCACACTTATTGGCCAGGAATTGATGAGGAAATAGAGAGCCTAGTCTGCCAATACAGCAGGTGTGGGAACAGTGGGCAGCCCCACTTCACATTTTTTTGCAATGGTCAGGACCCACTATAGCATGGAAATGAGTGCACCTCAATTTTGCATGCCCATTGCTGAATACCACATGGCTCATCATCATAGACACTTTTCCCAGATTCCTGTACATTGTTAAGTGCCACACAATCACAATGAAATACACAGAGGGGGCAGGGTCAAAGATTTTCACCATCATGAGACTCCTGCAGACATTAGTGACCAACAGTGGTCCACAATCTCAGGCAATGGTCTTTGAGAATTTCGGCACTAAGAATGGAGTGAAGCACATCTGTTCACCTCCTTTTCATCCTCAATCAAATGGAGAGGCAGAATGGTTTGTTCAGACATTCAGAGAGGGAATGAAGAAGTATGTCCAAGATGCTTCCACAGAAGACGCTCTGACATTTTCTTTTTCTTTTTTTTAGTTCATACAGGGCAACGCCATTTGGTGAAAGGAGCCTGTCAGAACTACTACATGGACATCAACCTAGTTCTCTTCTGCATTTACTGCTGCCCACACCCAACTCCCCAGTTCACTCTCAAGTCCATTCCTCCCACCCTCTTCCACCCGTCCCACTCTAATTCCACTGTTAGCTGTTCCAGGCCACTGCAGTAACAGGAGGATAGTCTGGCCTCACCTTCATCTTTCCCACCAAGGGAGAGATCACCACTTCGGGTCAAATTACCACAGCCACGGATGCCACTGGAGGGTGCACATGAGGAGCAGCTGCTGTTAAGGAAGCCAGATATCAGCATGGTGTTGCCTACAGTCTCTGCCACATTACAGAAGACCCTCAAAAAAAACTTCAGAATGCACAGAAAAGTAAGATTAGCCTATTTCACCAAATTATTAGAGGATTTAGCAATAAGGTAGAGAGTTTCTTGTCGGTTTGGAAAATTCAGAGAGTTCTTAAAAGACAGACATCCTATGCCTGTCTGAGCACCATATAATGAGAGGGTAAGATAAGTTACATTAAAAGATTACACTATTGCAGCTTACTCGTGCAAAACTAACATGGGAAAAGTAGGATTTGTTAGTTATGTTAAAACAGAACACAAGTTCAAAAACATTGAAGTAGATTTTGTAGTGATTAGCACATAGAAGTGTGTGCTTGTGAATTAATACTGAAAAGCAGTTCACTTTTAATTGTAATTGTAAATAGATCCCCACTTGGAAATTTTGAACTGCAATCTGGATTCCTTACTGTGATATCTGTCATATAGCAGCAAGAACATAACAGTCTGTGGTAATTTCAATGTAGATTTTCTAAAGCAATTTATAGGATAAATGATCTGTAGATCTTACATGAATCCTAGAATTTTATCCCAGTAATTAACTTTCCAACATGAGTGGATAAGGACAGTAGGATTCTGATTGATAATATTTTCTTTGATGAAGTTCAAAGCAAGAAAATAACTGTTTACTCAATAAAAAATGCTCTCTCTGATCATGTTGCCCAGTTAGTTTGGATAAATAATATAGTGCCTTACAGTATGGATTCTTCTCAGTGGTAATCAGTTAGAATAATTAATTACTCCAGGACAAATGTTTTTAAGAATAGTTTGCAGGAGATGACTGGGATGTGATTTATAATGAACCAAATGCTAACATAAAATTTAACCTGTTCCATGATAAATTCATATCATATAGCTTTCTGCATAAGCTAATCAGAATGGCCACTCAACAGGTGCACAAAAAACGTGGATCACTATGGGGATTAATGTATCTTGTGAGAGGAGAAGGGAAATGTATCTTTTGTAAGAACAAGTCAGGATCCTGCAGTGGTTGCACACTACAAAAACTACTCAAAATTACTTCCTGACAGAGTGAAAATCTCATTCTAGATACTCAAAATTACTACAAAAGGTAATTAAAAATCAGGGAACATGCACATGTCAGAAATAAGTACTTCCAACAACAGACTTATGCCTATATGGAATGTACTGAAATGACAGACAGGACAACCAGCCGCAGAACAAGACAACATCACTATTGAATGGAATTGAAAGATTATAAATGATGAGTCACAGGTAGCAAACACATTTAATAATCATTTCTTAACTACATTAGGAACCATAGGAACAATCAGTTCAAGAGCAAAATCACATCAGTATTTTTAAAATGTAACACTCATAAAATTCAGTCATATTAATGTATTACCAGCTTCTCCTTCCAAAATTGAGAAAATTATACATTCCCCCAAAAATAAGAGCTCATCTTGTTTTGATGGTGTTTCCAATAGAGTACTAAGGATTTGTTACCATGTGATAAGTCCAGCCTTATCCAAAATATGCAAAGCATGACTAACCCAAGGTGTTTTTCCAAAGAGACTGAAGTATACTGTTGCTAAACCCACCTTTAAGAAAGGTGATAAGAGAGATGTCGATAATTACTGACCTGTTTCACTGCTGACATCATTCTCCAAAATTTTTGAGAAACTGATGTATTGTGGAATAGTATATCACCTTAGCAACAATAGTATCCTTAGCAAATCACAGTTTGGGTTTCAGAAGGGTTGCTCTACTCAGAATGCCATTTACATCTTCACTCACCAGATTTAACAAGCATTAAATAATAAAATAGCACTACTTGGTACTTTCTGCAACCACTCTATGGCATTTGAGTCACAGCATTCTCCTAGACAAACTAACATTTTATGGAACTGATGGTACAATGGTACAGCCAACCAAGGATAATGCCATATCAACCAAAAGAATGAAGAAAGTTGTAATTATTTATTCAAGCAATATAGTCCAGTGACATAATTCTGAGTGGGGAGAAATCACATATGGGGTTCCCCAAGGTTCAGTCTCAGGTCCTCTACCCTTCCTCATATACGTAAACAATCTTCTATCCAATACACAACAAGCAGAATTAGTTCTTTTCGCAGATGACACTAGTATTGTAATCAATCCAATCATACATACAGAAATAGAAGAAATGCTAAACAAATTTCTTAAGAGTATCATTGACTGACTTTCTGTAAATGGTCTTGACCCTCAATTTTAAAACAGACATAATACATTTAGTTCTGCCCATCTAGGAGTACTAAACCAATGATAAGTGTGACACGTGCCGAGGAAATAATAAATAGGATGGAAACTTCAAGTTTCTTAGGTGTCCATATCGATGCAAATTTATATTGGAAAAAAACACAGTTTCCAACTCCTAAGACAACTTAGTCCAGCCACATTTGCACTTAGAATCATTGCAAATCTTGGGGAAAAAGAAATCAATAAGTTGGCATATTTTGCATATTTCCATTCAGTAATGTAATATGGAATAATGTTCTGCAGTAACTTTTCTTTAAGAAAGAAAGTCTTCATTGTGCAAAAATGTACTGTGAGAATAATATGTGGTACTCATCCATGATCATCTTGTAGATGTCTGTTTAATGAATTGGGTATTCTGACTACTGCTTCACAATATATTTATTCCCATACAAAGTTTGTTGTAAATAATCCACTGCAGCTCAAAAGGAACAATGATGTACATAATTACAATACCAGAAGGGAAAATGACATTCATTATCTCACATTAAGGTTGTCTTTAGCCCAAAATGGGGTGCACCATGCTGCAACAAAAATTTTTTATCACTTATGCAGTGTTATAAAATGTCTGACAGACAGCAAAGTAAAATTTGAAATCAGACTGAGAAAGTCTCTCCTTGATGACTCCTTCTATCTGTAGAAGAATTTCTATTACTGCAATGTGTAAAAGGTGGTGCTTAGGAATTGCTAACTGACATCTGTATACCTTTTTTCTCTTCTTGTTGAAAAAAACTTTTGAAATGGTCAGAATGTAATCATACAAATTAATTTTCAATGTGAATGTAAAATGATTTGTTCCACATCATCACAATCTGTCATGCAAAATGATCCATAGTACATGTAGTCAACTAACTAACTCACATTGTGGCCCAGTGCTTCTTGTGGTGATGAATCAGTCTACTGATGTAATGCAACATTAACATAATTAGTAGTTCCATTAGTTTCATGTGCACTGTTAGTGATTACTTTGTAGATGTCACACATCATTTGTTCTTTATGTCTGGCTTCACAACAACTTGCTTGTTTTCAGACTGCTACTCATCCTTTGTGTCACTTGTTGCGTGTGCAGAATTGCAGTGCACAACATAATGTTGCATCTTCCACCACAGTATTTTCTTTCACAAATTTGTAATTAGATTCTTCCCATATCCTTTGAAAATCATTAGATACCGCTTTGTATGTGTCTGAAAATTTTGTTCTCATGTACTCTATGAGTCGTGTCTCTCTGCGATTTACATCAGCCTTCAATGTTCAATACAACTGCATTACCATTTCATTTCCTAATATAACTTTTGTTTGACTTGGTTCCTCACTGTTTACATCTCTACTCTCCCATGTTCTGACTCAGTTTAGTCATATTTCTTTGTGAATAAATAATTTCAACTCTTGCCTCATCTGAGCTCTTCTTCATTTACTACCGAATTGAAAATGTCAGCTAAATTCACTCTTCAATTCCACTACTTTATTGAACTAAACAACATGCTCATCTTAATTTCCTCCAAAATAAGACAACAACAAGATCAACACAAAACTGAGATGCAACTGTGATAGAATACAAATGACACAGAATATGAAATAAAGGAACTCCCAATTGCAACAGTTCTTGAAATGATATCCATGTTAAGATGCATTCTGCTTATAAGATTACTTCTACCTTTAGAAAAGCAATGCCTCAAAGAAAAAAAAAGGAGAATGAGAATTCAGAAGCAAAATAATGATTAAAACAAGACAAAATGTTAACCAAGCAAAACGAGATGATGTCAAAACTGAAAAATTTGTCAGCCCAGCAGGATGTCTTAATGACTGAGATTACAGAACTAAAAACTGCATACCACAGCATTCCTGATGTGATAAAACAATTGATGAACATGCCCCATTAAAATAATGTGTTCATAAACCGAATGAAAAGGTAGATGATTTTACATCAGAGTAGGAAGTTAAAATTAGAGAAAAACTTGATGCACAAAGAGAGAGTTTCTCGAAAGATTTTTCTGAGTTGATTTTACATAAGGAAACAAATATTAATGGAAGATCGAATACAGAACTACTGTGGGCTGTACGCAGACATTTACTAAATTTTTATCTGAGGAAGGCACTTTGGGAGAAGTTATTAATACAGAATTAAACCAAACTGAAACTGCACTAAGCAAAGATTTACCATAATGGCAAGATAGTGTCATGTCACAAATTGGTAGCATACAACAAGAGCTGTCTGTTGTTAAGCAGATAGTACATGACACACCACATCTGTTGCTAGGATCAAAGGCAAAAAAATTAATTCTATGTCATATGAGGGAATGTACCAAAATGATATAGATTATAGAGATGTGTTACCTAATTATGTATCTTATTGGATGGGTCCAGCACTGCTACAGTCACCGTTCTATTAGACAAAAGCTTTTTAAAGCACAGACAGATTCAGGTTTTACACCTGACAAAAAAGGTATTCATCCTGTCATACTTATCAAATCATTTAGAGGTGTGTTAACAAGGTTGTGCCCAGATCAACAAGAGATCCACTTCACTACAGGCTTTATTCAGGGAGAAGCCATGCTTTGGGCATCTGAGACTGCTGAAAATTGTCAGACTTACAAACAGTTTGAGAAGGCATTCTTATCACAATATTGGTCCAGTTGTGTGCAAGAAAGACTGCACAAGGAGGTATTCAACCCTGGACCATGTAACAATAGACAAGGAAGTCTTTGTGGATATTTCAAGAAATACTTGAATAAGACACTATATTGGGATGAGCCCTTGCACAGTGATGTTCTATGGAAACTAATAAAATGAATAGACAATGTAATTGAACTGGAGTCTCAGCAGTGATCTTATGATGATGATGTCTTTGAATTTTACTGCTCTTTCTCTTCACAATTCAGTATCAATCACACTCTGATTCAACATTCTTGGAGTAACCCACATTCACAGAGCATCTAGAACGCTGATCATCAAACCGCGGCCCGCAGGTCGCATGCAGCCCAGATCATGTTTTAGTGCGGCCCGCAACCCTTCTCGGCTTCGCACAGATAGCATCAGTTATCTACTTGTCTGGCGTAGTGGTGTTTTGTTTATGGAAACTGCATAGAACTGTGATTAAAGTCAGGGAAGTAATTAGGTAACTGAAAACCATCCACCACTTTCATTTAACACGCCACTTGCTAGTGTTCCGCAGTGCTAAAGGCGTGAGTGGCCTGCTAGCCAACAATGTGAGCCATGCATCAAACATGCTGCGTGCCCACAGCTGCTCGTTTGTCGGCAGCGGGCTTGTCCTGCAGCTGCCTCATTGTTAGCTTTGTCGTGTCAGTGTGTCAGTCGTGAACTAAGTTTCAGTGCCCCTGAACGTTCGTCGCATATTGAGTGTATTTGTGCTCATATTTGGTGATATAATTACTGGTGGAATAAATAATGTCTGATGTACCCTCAAGAACAGTGATGAAGAGGAAAATCTGTAAAGAGAAAAGAAGTTTCCAAGAAATATGGGAAGAAGAGTTTTGCTTTATAAGTGGACACAAAAAAGGTACTGCTACTTGCTTAATATGCCAGGATACGATTGTGGGACTGAAGAGATACCATTTATTTCGCCACTACACAAGTAAGCACAATTCACTTACAGTAGCTTTTCCTTTGAATTCAAATGAAAGAAAGAAAAAATTGCTCATCTAAAATCTACCATTGATTGTCAACAAAATGTTACGTTAGCAGCAGTTGGGCAAAGTGAGGCTGTCACAAGAGCATCACACCAAGTATGGAATATTCAATGACACTATCAGGCACATGAAAGCAACACTCAGTAAGTTGGCTGGCACTAAAGTAATTGTCGTTAATATTCCACAGAGACATGATCTAATGGACCAATCTATTGTGAACTTGGAAGTGCATAAAACAAATGTTAGGCTTCAAACTATATGTAACAAATTTCGCAATGTGTCTTTGGTAAACGTCAGTAATCTAGATAGAAACCTGCACACAACTCATGTATGCACGTGAACAAGAGAGGTAAAAAGATTGTGAGTAAATTAATTATTGATGAAATCAGACAAAGCTATGGAATGGCACAACCCACCCAAACAGGACTTTCCACACAAAGAGCTACAGCTGACAAGCCAGGAAAACTTATAAACCCTGCTGGACAGCCTGGTAGCTCTAAATCTCCCTGTATGGTCCAGCAGGAGAAACTTAGCCCTAATATCATACAGCAGAACCCTTGTACTCAAAACAACCAGTCTGGTAGGGTGACATGTCCATCAAGTGCTCAACAATCCAAACTCACTTTCAAATTAATTCAGCAGAACTTTCAAAGTCTCGGCAATAAGCACAACGAGTTGGATACCATTGCAGCAATTGATAACCCTGATGTTTTAGTTATAAGTGAACACTGGTACACGGATGAGCTAATTAGTTGCTCTGCCTTCAGTAGAAAAGAGAAACGTCGTGGTGGGGTAGCTATCTTTGCAGCCAGTGGTAGTTATTATAGAGTAATAGATGTAAGTGCTTTCAGCATTGAGGGTGTAATAGAACTAGCAGCAGTTAATTATAAGTGGGGGAAAGAGAACTTAATTATTATAGGCCTATACAGACCTCCATCTGGTAGCCTAGACAGTTTCTTTGATGTTCTTAATGACTTGCTTGTTGACATTGACAGTAAACACTGCAATAAAAATGGCTGGGTTAACATAATACTAACTGGAAATATAAAGATTGACTTGCTGTCCAATGACTCTGTATCTAAAAAAACTAATGCTGATACTACTTCAATTTAACTTAACATTTCTGATAAACGAGCACACTAGAGAGGTCAATAGTGTAAAATCATGCATTGACAACATTATAACTAACATGTCCCACTTTACAAGCAGTGGATCAGTTCTGAAGCTTGCCATTTCTGACCACCACGCAATACAGGTATTGATAGAAGCTGAAAATCTTCATGTCAATAGAAAAGAAAAACAATATGTGACAAAAAGAACCACCAATGACGATGGTGTTAAAGATTTCAACAGTTTGCTGAAAAGCTTACAATGGGGTGAAAAAAACAGCATCACTTTCAGCGATTTTTCATCAGATTTTTATTATTGCTTCAATGTCTCATGCCCAGAAATGACCTTTACAGTAAATGACTGCAAAAAGATACAGAAAAATAACTGGATAAATCGTGAAGTAAAAACAGCAAGAGAGAAGTTTGGACTTTTCCAATATGCAATGATAAATAATAACAATAATAATAGACTAAAGGTAGAATTTAAGAACTATCAGGATTACTATAAAGATCTTCTGCTAGAAACTAAAAGTAAATATGTAGCCACAATGTTAAGAAACTCTACTAACACTGGTTTAGCTGTTTGGAAAGTAATAAATAGCTTTAGGGATTGTAAGGACAGATCAACAAGTGATTTTACTATAAACCATAAAGGGCATATCATGAAATGTCAATGTAAGATTGCAAATGTTTTTAATGAGTACTTTTCTTCTGTTGGAAAATCTGTCAATGACCACTTTAAGAATCTTCAGCATAGATATAAGTGCATTCCAAACAAACAAAGCATATACTTGGCCCCAACCAATAGCAAGGAAGTCAAAAACATAGTGTGGCGTAGAGCGCCATAAATATCAATATTTGTTCTGTGCGTAAGTGTGCTATCTTTGAGGAGAGGGCTTTGGGCAGGATGTTGGACGCTAACGGCAGTTAGCCTTCGGACTTGTATCTGTGTAGAAGCTAAGTGTGAATAAATCTGTATCTGAGTGAATTCTACAACTATTGTATATTCCCTCACTGGTGACCCCGTTTTTGTGTAATATGCGTCCGAGTTACCGCCCGAAGGTTATTTACGTGCCTACCGCGTCGGGTTTCTCCGCGATCGCGAGGGCCTTTGTTCAGCTCCAGACAATGGCCTTTCAGCATTCACCGCCGCCTGGATTCCAGCAACATCTCTCCAGCACTCCTGCCATCGTAGTGGACATGCCGCAAGAATCTTCGGAATCCTTCAGCCAGAACATGCAGTGGAATTCATCGAATGCCGCCAGTTTCTTCCAATTGCCAACGGTCATGGACTCTGGCTTTGTTAGCCTGGACCTTCCCACGTGTTCTCCACAGAGTGTTGGTCGGAACATTCCTACTCCTGTGTCGAACACACAATTCAATACAGTTCGTGGCATCAAGCGAGGTTTTGCTACTTTGGAAAATCCAGTAGTAAATTCAAACTCGAATCAGTTCCTGCCACGTGTGTATCCTTCCGCGCCGGTTAGACAACAGGTGTTCAATGCTCGCCAAACAGCAAATATCACACCGATTGTGCATCCTAGTGGACGTGTGTGGAATCCTTGTGTTGCTCCTAATCAAATCAACAATTCTGTGCTGGACAGTAATTACTCTGACATCTACAACCAGCCCCACCACTCACTTGTTGAGTGAATACTGTGTGCATAACGGACATTCACCGGCGTACTTAAGCACTTGTGGCTTCTCTCCGAGCTACCACATCAATGAGAATGCACATTTTGACTATGATCCTCACACCGTTCGAGCGTCCGTCGCTTCTCAGCCCCCCCCCCCCCCCCCCCCCCCCGGCGTCAACTGAATTTTGCGATTCCCGCATTACGGGACGCCAATAATTCGGACTCCCAATCTTCTGCATGCTCTACTTCCGTCCGAAGTAATAGGCGCACCTCCACAGTGACTGCAGTGCCGAATCTGCCGAAATTACCAGACTTCAAACCCGCTCACCCGGAGTTCTGCTTTAACCTGGTTGAGCAAACATTCAATGTCTGTGCTTTGGACGACGACGCACGCTTCGCCTGCCTCATGAACCATCTTCACGACCGCGCCGATTTAATTTACGATCTGGTCAAAGCACCCCCCCTAGCAGGGAAGTATGCTGTGGCGAAACAGATGATACTGGAGCGAGTCTCTAAAACCAGGAGAGAAAATGTGCGACAGCTCATCTACGAAGAGCGTCTCGGCGACAGGTCTCCGTCCCAGCTGTGGCGGTGCATCCGTCTTCTCGTCGATGAGCAAGTTATGCCTGATGACACGCTCGCAGAAATCTGGACTGAAAAGCTGCCTTTGCCTGTCCAGACTGCAATCTCTGCGTATGAAGATAGGCCAGTAAATGAACGTTTACACGCTGCCGACAGAGCATACTCTGCCAAGCAACGTGAGCTCTGTGCACTGCATTCTGGACGTGACCGCACTAAGAAGCTTTCTGACGCCACGCGCTTGTCTGGTGCTGCTAATAACAAGTTTGTTAAACTAGGCGCCCTGCCTGCACCTTCAACTCCCTGCAACGACAGTGCATCGGCCTCTGTGGAAGACTCTGGGGCACATACTCCGTCGCCTAGCAACTACCCACAGGAGCACAGGCCTGCCCAACATTACTGTTTCTTCCACGCGAGATTTGGGGAGCAAGCTCGCAAATGCCAGTCACCGTGTTCTTACCCAAACTCCAACCACAGGTAGGCTACGGTGCCACCTCCTGCGATGTAAACAATGGGCACCATCCTACGTTGCACTCCATTTCGGACAATAACAGTAAGTGTGGTCGAGTCTATGTTCGCGATTTACGATCAGGTGTATGTTTTCTGGTAGACACTGGCGCAGACGTCTCTTTGCTGCCGGTTCGCCTAGCAACCAATAAAGTGCAACCACACAAAACAGTACTTCATGCAGTGAACTTGTCTACCCTACAGTGTTCGGGTTCCACTTTGTATACAGTGAAACTTTCGCCTGAGTGCAAGCTGGAGTGGACGTTTCTAGTGTCAACAATTGAAGAACCTATTCTCGGAATTGATTTCCTCAAGCACTATCAGTTGTCACTAGATCTTGTGCAAAATACTGTGTTTTACCCCCCCCCCCCCCCCTAACAAACATATTCCTTTCGCTTCGCCGAGTGACAGTTCGGCTAACACCAAACATGTGTGCTGTGCTAAGAAGTGTGTAAACCTATCCGTGGAGCTGCAATCTTGGACAAACAAGTGGCTAGTGGAGTGCGCCAAGTCTTCGAAGTTGTGGATGGAACGTACGGAAATGCTGCTGCATCTCCGCGACATACACCACAAGTTGGCCTCCACACAACAACGCCTCGCAGCACTACAAGCAGACGACTCGTCGGCTACAGACAAGGTCAGTCCATGCCAATCTGGTGTTCCCGTGCCCACACACGTTAACGACAATGTTGTGAACTCTGTAAACTGTGTCAGCACCCCCTTTTGTAATGATAGGGTATGCCCGAGTGCTCATGCTCCTTGCGTTCCGAATGAACAGTTAACTTGCCAAGCTCGTGGCAATGAACTACGGCCATCTGCTGTCTGACCACGCCCACTCGTGCCTACAGCACTCGTAGCGGCACGGCCCGCTACCAAGAACCAGTGTACCAACCTCGCCCATGTTAACATGTGTGCGGCCTTTACGCAGCCTACGAGCGGGTGGAACACCTGTACTTCCGTGCCCTCAGTGCCACAGCTTGGCCCGTCCACCATTGCCTGCTCTGCTTCATGGACATCTGACTGTCGTGCCGCGCCACGTATTGCAGTAGTCACTAATGGCACAGTTCATCGGTTAAGTCTAACCGATGGGCCGCCCATATCGCAACGCCCACGCCACCTCAAGCCGGAATTTATGAAAATAGCAAAAGAACAATTGGACGATCTGTTACAAAAGGGAATAATTGAACCTTCTTCCAGTTGCTGGGCTAGTCCTATCCTGTTTGACCAAAAGAAAGACAGTACTTGGTGTATGGTCAGAGACTATAGGCGTTTAAATGCCCGCACCATCATTGATAAATATCCAGTCCCACACATTGCAGACTTCAATCATGCGCTCGCAGGTGCAAAGTACTTCTCTGTTTTGGACTGTAAGCACGCATTTCATCAGATTCCTATGGCTCCGGAGGATATTGAAAAGACTGCCATAACCATTCCCTTCGGGCTGTTCCAATACAAATTTATGCCGTTTGGGTTGAAAAACGCCCCCCAAACGTGGCAGCGTTTCATCAATCAAACTTTATCCCATCTAGACTTTTGTTTCGTATACATGGACGACATATTGGTTTTTGCTTCTACTTTGGAACAGAGTGAGGAGTGTGTTCAAGTCGTGACAAATATTTTAGCAGCCGCTGGTATTGAACTGAACAATAAAAAGACTCAATTGCACCAGTCATCCGTCACATTCCTAAGTTATGTTGTGTCATCAGATGGTCTGACACCACCACAGGACAAGATCAAGACTGTTCTTGAGATGCTATGCCCTTAGACCTATAGGGAATTACGCAGGTTCATCGGAACAGTTAATTATTACCGGAAACATCTGCCAGCCACTTCTGCAATGCAAGCTCCTCTCACAGATGCTCTCGCTGGCCCACAAACTTCTGGCACCCGCCATGTACCATGGACACCAGACATGGACAAGGCATTTAATGAACTCAAACAGCTGTTGGCCTCCGCTGTCACTATTGCTCACCCATGGGTGGACGCCACAATGTTTATCACTACTGACGCTAGTGACAATGCTATCGGCGCAGTACTGAGTCAGACATGCAACGATGTTACGACCCCCCTGCAGTTTTTCTCAAAAAATCTAAACAACGCGCAGAAGAAATACTCAGCATTCGAGAGAGAATTACTTGCAGTTTACGAGGCCATAAGACACTTCAGAACTGATGTTGAGGGATGAGATTTCTATGTGCTCACTGATCACAAGCCGTTGGTTCCTGCCATAAAAAATCCTGCGGCTGATCCGCCCCCACGACGCTTTCGTCACATCGATTACATCTTGCAATTTACAAATGACATTCGCTACATCCGAGGAGCGGACAATGTGGTCGCTGATTTCTTCTCGCGTGTTGGTGCTGTCACAACCTTAATTGACTTAACGGACTTACCTCGGTTGCAATCGGCAGACCCCGATACCATGCAGTTAATTTCAGACCACAGCTCCTCTCTCCAACCGGTACGCTCTACTTTCCCTGGCATATCTGACTTAGTGTGGTGTGATGAATCAACTGGTACGTTGCGGCCATTCATTCCTAAGCCCCTTCAATGCCAGGTCTTTGACAAACTACACACATTAGCACACCCCGGTGTCAAAGCTTCCACCCGTCTGGTAGCTGAACGGTTTGTCTGGAGAGACATGCGCCGTGACTGTCAGTCTTGGGCAAGGGGATGCATGGTGTGTCAACAGAACAAAGTTTCCATGGACACTTCTCCACCCCTTGGCTGTTTTGCCCAACCGCCAGGCCGGTTTCACCATGTTCATGTCGACCTCGTAGGCCCTTTGCCCCCCTCCGAGGGTTTCCGTTACTTGTTTACAGCTATTGCAGGATGACTCGGTGGGCTGAGGCTGTGCCTATTCCAAACATTACCTCTGAGACAGTAAGTCGAGCATTCTTAGATTCGTGGATCTCTAGATTTGGCTCACATGTTTACCTCACCACTGACCAGGGGCGACAATTCGAGTCTTCAGTTTTCTCTGACTTAAGTAAAATGTGTGGTATCGTCAAAATTCATACTTCTGCATACCACCCCCAAAGCAACGGGCTTGTCGAGCGATGGCATCGCACCTTAAAGTCTGCCCTGCGTTGCCATGACTCACTATGGACAGAGGCACTGCCCTTCGTGCTTCTTGGCCTTCGTGCGACTTTCAAGGAAGACCTCAAGGGTTCCGTAGCCGAGTTTGTGTATGGCCAACCTCTGGTTTTGCCTGGAGAATTAGTCACTCCGACCCCACTTCCACGGCCCTCTGAACTCACTTCACTTCTCGAGCGGGTGCGCTTGCACTGCAGCAAAATTCAGCCGCCACCTCCGGCTGCTCATACACCTCCGCACCTGTACATACCCCGCATGCTAGACTCTTGTGAGTACGTGTTTCTCAGAGACGACTCAGTCAAAGCCCCACTTCAGTCGCCCTACACAGGTCCTTACAAGGGCGTCAAACAGTCGGAAAATAACATGGATCTCCTCATAAAAGACTCTGTTATCACGGTCTCACTCAACCGAGTGAAACCAGCTTTCATTGAGCCTCAGGTGAACCTCCCTGATTCTGCCCCTATTTTCCCACTCCTGCTTCGAGCGGCCATCCATCTTCCCACACCATGCATTCGGGTATTGATTCTCCACAGCGTGCTTCTCTGCTGAGCACTGCTCCTTCTCCGCGTTCATCTAATTTGAGTGGCCAATCTTTTCGGGGCTTCACTCCTCACAGCCCTCGCAGTCGAACTGCCAACCACTCGGATTCTACCATTGTGTTACCATCTTCGTGTGACAGCTCTTTGTCACGCCGTTCAATCCACGCTGGCTCCTCGTTGCCTTCGGTCACGCTCCCTCATCTGTCAGCTGATCACCCGAGGTTGTCTCCTGCGCAGTCCAGTGCAGCTGCCACCCCCCTCTTGGCAGATGCTTCCCCCTGCCATGGCTTTCCCACACCTCCCTGCCTCCCTACCATTGCTCGTACAGGTGCCATCCAAGAATTCACAACACATGTGCACCCTGATGACATACATAAATTATCTGTTGTCGTAGATGGCGATACGGTGCGAGTGGTACTCGCGTGTGACAATATTGAGGGAGGAAGTGCAGAATCTCGTGTGGTGCGACACTTTAAATTGAGCAGAAGTGCTGCGTGTGGCAATTTGCGTGCCTTTGTTAGGCCATCTGGCAAGGTGATTCTCTGCCTGCCGGCTGACAAAGTGCTACACCTCCACTCCAGGACAGGACGTCATCTTCAGCCGCCGGCGTCGCTTGCTGACTTCACCGTCGACGTACCTGGTTTCACCCCCCGGTCTCCTACCAGTCGACCGCTTCCGCCTGACACAGAAGAACTGTGCGTTACCTTCCTAACTTCTCACCCCCCCCCCCCCCCCCATTCACAGGGACGTACTCCATACTGTGCGGGGGGGGGGGGGGGGGGGGGCTATGTGGCGTAGAGCGCCATAAATATTGATATTTGTTCTGTGCGTAAGTGGTAAGTGTGCTATCTTTGAGGAGAGGGCTTTGGGCAGGATGTTGGACGCTAACGGCAGTTAGCCTCCGGACTTGTATCTGTGTAGAAGCTAAGTGTGAATAAATCTGTATCTGAGTGAATTCTAGTTGTTTACCTACAACTATTGTATATTCCCTCAATAGTAATGTCATTAAAAAATACAAAATCAGCAGGCTATGATGGATTGTCTATCAGTACACTGAAAAGATGCATAGACAACATATCTGATGCCATGGCCACAGCAGTAAATGATGTAATTGCATCAGGTTGTTTCCCAGATAGTCTAAAGATAGCACAAGTAACCCCAATTTACAAGAAAGGTGATAAATCTAAAATTGAAAACTACTGCCCCATCTCAATCTTACATGCATTTTCCAAGGTAGTTGAGAAAGTTATTTATACTAGACTAATGACATTCCTGAGTCAACACAATTTAATATTTGAAAATCAGAATGGCTTTATGAAAACCAAGTCAACTTCAGTAGCAGCAGCACAATTAATAGAAAAAAACAGCCATAGAGAACAAGGAGTATGTAATTGGAGTGTTCCTTAATCTAGAAAAAGCTTTTGATTGTGTCAACATCACCATATTATTTGACAAGCTGTGGAATCTGGGTATCAGAGGAACTGGCTATGAGCTAATAAAATTGTATATGAGCAATAGAAAACAGTTTGTGTTGCTTAAAACAAACAGTGGGTCTTACAAATCTAAAATTACTGATATCAAATATGGAGTGCCTCGAAGTTCTGTCTTGGACCCCTTCTTTTCTTTATTTGTGTTAATGATATACAGTATTGTTCTCCTAACTGTGCAAAAATATTGTATGCACATGACACATCAATAGTGTGTGAACACAAAGCTATGAGAGTCTGGAGGTGCTGTGCAACAGTGTAACTAATGAAATAGTCAAGTATTTTAATGAAAGCCATCTAAATGTAAGTGCTTCAAAGACTGCAATTATGGAATTTAACACAAGGAAACAAATAGAATTGGACATGAAATTATCCATAGGAAATGACATTGTAAAAAAAAGAAAAATGGACAAAGTTCTTGGGAATTACAATCCAGAACAGCCTCAAATGGGACATGCATATCGATTCCTTAGCGTGTAAGCTGTCGAAGAATGTGTTTGCAAAAAATTGTTGTTGTTGTTGTTGTTGTTGTGGTCTTCAGTCCTGAGACTGGTTTGATGCAGCTCTCCATGCTACCCTATACTGTGCAAGCTTCTTCATCTCCCAGTACTTACTGCAACCTACATCCTTCTGAATCTGCTTAGAGTAATCATCTCTTGGTCTTCCTCTACGATTTTTACCCTCCATGCAGCCCTCCAATGCTAAATTTGTGATCCCGTGATGCCTCAGAACATGTCCTACCAACCGGTCCCTTCTTCTCGTCAAGTTGTGCCACAAACTCCTCTTCTTCCCAATTCTATTCAATACCTCCTCATTAGCCATGTGATCTACCTATCTAATCTTCAGCATTCTTCTGTAGCACCACATTTTGAAAGCTTCTATTCTCTTCTTGTCCAAAATATTTATCGTTCATGTTTCACTTCCATACATGGCTACACTCCATGCAAATACTTTCAGAAACAACTTCCTGACACTTAAATCTATACTCGATGTTAACAAATTTCTCTTCTTCAGAAACGCTTTCCTTGCCATTGCCAGTCTACATTTTATATCTACTCAACTTCGACCATCATCAGTTATTTTGCTCCCCAAATAGCAAAACTCCTTTATTACTTTAAGTTTCTCATTTCCTAATCTAATTCCCTCAGCATCACTCGACTTAATTCGACTACATTCCATTATCTTCGTTTTGCTTTTGTTGATGTTCATCTTATATCCTCCTTTCAAGACACTGTCCATTCCAGCTCTTCCAAGTCCTTTGCTGTCTCTGACACAATTACAATGTCATCGGCGAACCTCAAAGTTTTTATTTCTTCTCCATGGATTTTAATATCTACTCCAAATTTATCTTTTGTTTCCTTTACTGCTTGCTCAATATACAGATTGAATAACATCGGGGAGAGGCTACAACCCTGTGTCACTCCCTTCCCAACCACTGCTTCTCTTTCATGCCCCTCGACTCTTATAACTGCCATCTGCTTTCTGTACAAATTGTAAATAGGCTTTTGCTCCCTGTATTTTACCCCTGCGACCTTTAGAATTTGAAAGAGAGTATTCCAGTCAACATTGTCAAAAGCTTTCTCTAAGTCTACAAATGCTAGAAATGTGGGTTTGCCTTTCCTTAATTTTTCTTCTAAGATAAGTCGTAGGGTCAGTATTGCCTGACGTGTTCCAATATTTCTACAGAATCCAAGCTCGTCTTCCCCGAGGTCAGCTTCTACCAGTTTTTCCATTCGTCTGTAAAGAATTTGTGTTAGTATTTTGCAGCAGTGATTTATTAAACTGATAGTTCGGTAATTTTCACATCTGTCAACAGCTGGTTTCTTTGGGATTGGAATTATTATATTCTTCTTGAAGTCTGAGGGTATTTCGCCTGTCTCATACATCTTGCTCACCAGATGGTAGAGTTTTGTCAGGACTGGCTTTCCCAAGGCCGTCAGTAGTTCTAATGGAATGTTGTCTACTCCCAGGGCCTTGTTTTGACTCAGGTCTTTCAGTGCTCTGTCAAACTCTTCACACAGTATCATATCTCCCATTTCATCTTCATCTACATCCTCTCCCATTTCCATAATATTGTCCTCAAGTACATTGCCCTTGTATAGACCCTCTACATACTCCTTCCACCTTTCTGCTTTCCCTTCTTTGCTTAGAACTGGGTTTCCATCTGAGCTCTTGATATTCATACAAGTGTTTCTATTTTCTCCAAAGGTCTCTTTAATTTTCCTGTAGGCAGTATCTATCTTTCCCCTAGTAGATAAGCCTCTACATCCTTACACTTGTCCTCTAGCCATCCCTGCTTAGCCATTTTGCACTTCCTGTCAATCTCATTTTTGAGACGTTTGTACTCCTTTTTGCCGCTTCACTTGCTGCATTTTTGTATTTTCTCCTTTCATCAATTAAATTCGGTATCTCTTCTGTTACCCAAGGATTTCTACTAACCCTCATCTTTTTACCTACTTTTATCCTCTGCTGCCTTCACTATTTCATTCCTCAAAGCTACCCATTCTTCTTCTACTGTATTTCTTTCCCCATTCCTGTCAATTGTTCCCTTTTGCTCTCCCTGAAACTCTGTACAATCTCTGGTTTAGTCAATTTATCCAGGTCCCATCTCCTTAAATTCTGACCTTTTTGCAGTTTCTTCAGTTTTAATCTACAGTTCATAACCAATAGATTGTAGTCATAGTCCACATCTGCCCCTGGAAATGTCTTACAATTTAAAACCTGGTTCCTAAATCTCTGTCTTACCATTATATAATCTATCTGAAACTTTCTAGTATCTCCAGGATTCTTCCATGTATACAACCTTCTTTTATGATTCTTGAAGCAAGTGTTAGCTATGATTAAGTTATGCTCTGTGCAAAATTCTAGCAGATGGCTTCCTCTTTCATTTCTTACCCCCAATCCATATTCACCTACTATGTTTCCTTCTCTCCCCTTTCCTACTCTCGAATTCCAGTCACCCATGACTATTAAATTTTCGTCTCCCTTCACTATCTGAATAACTTCTTTTATCTCATCATACATTTCATCAGTTTCTTCATCATCTAGCTAGTTGGCACATAAACTTGTACTACTGTAGAAGGCATGGGCTTCGTGTCTATCTTGGGCACAATAATGCGTTCACTATGCTATAAATATGATTAGCAAATATTGTAAGGACATGTGTGTACTAAAAACTGCTTATCATGCTCTATTCTCATCAAATTTAAACTATGCTGTAGAAATATGGGGTGCAACAACTCAAGCCAACCTAAGCACATTATTAATACTACAGTAAAAAGTTATCAGAATTATTTGTGGTGCCAAACCTCGAGAATCATGTCGGAATCTGTTCCCAAAATTAGGTGTGCTTACTATTATAGGTGTATACATATTGAAAGTTATATTGCTAGTGAAAACAATAAATCCAAATTTCAACTGTGACCTGCACCAGTATGATACAAGGCAATAGTTCAGATACCATGTAAATAGCTACAGAACAGCTTTATACGAAAAAAATGCACTTCATGCTGGGCTGAAGCTAGCCAATGCCCTACCAAAAAGTCTCACAACCCTTCCTACTAACAAATTAAAAGATCAGCTAATAAGAATTCTAATTAAAAACCCTTACTATTCCCTAGACGAGTATTATATCTGTATGAAAAAGTGCTTCATAAGTATGTCAAGCTCATAGTTTTAATATAATGTTGATAACAACAATATTTATAATATTGTGATTGTATACTACCAAATGTAAAATACATCAAAATGTAAAAAAATGTAAAATTTATTAATAGAAACAAATCTTTAGTTTGTAATTTATAAACTGACGTATTCAGAAGAATAATCTGTATGACGTCCTGAAACTGTATTATTTCTTGGGATTGTATTTGATTATTCAATGTTGAATAAATATTATTATTATTATTATTCTGGCAAAAAATATGAAAGCTTTCACTGATGCTGAATTAGTGATGCATTGTATGATGACTGTTTCTGAAACTTTGTTTCAAAATTTCTCCAACAGTAAACAAATATCAGCTGAAATAAATAAGCTCACACTTTCAGAATCTACCTTTCGACGTTGTATAGAAGATATTTCAAAATATATGTTTGAGGTTGTAATTAATGAAGTCAAACTATCCAAATACTTGCATGTGATTACAGTACAGATTTAGCTTTGATGGCTCAGTTTTCATTATTTGTGTGTTACTGCACAAATGATGGTATAATAGAGGAAGATTTTTTAGCAATTATAACCATGAAAGATCACACAAAAGGATGTGATTTTGCGGGTGCAATTAAAGAATTTGTAAAAAAAATGACTCATCTATGAGCAAATTAATATCAGCGTGTACAGATAGTTGTCCATCAATGATGGACGTCAACAACGGTTTGATAGCACTGATTAAGAAGGAATGTAATTTGCCAAATTTACTCTCCATTCACTGCTTACTGCATCAAGAAAGTTAGGCATGTCAAATTTCAAATACCAAATTCAAGAATGTTATGCAAACAGTTATAAGCATTATAAATTTCATTCGTGCCCGTGAACTTAATCACCGAAAATTTAAAGAACTTCTGCAGGTATTGCAAGCTTGTTACAGTGATGTTCTCCTACATACTGCTGTCAGATGGCTAAGCAAAGGAAAAGTGCTGGAATGGTTTGTCAATTTGAAATCTGAAATTATTTTATTCTTAAAACAAAGTGGCAAAAATTATCCTGAACTTGATGATGATGATGATGATGAATGGTGGATACTTGCAGTTTTTTGACCAATATTACACAAAAGTTCAACACACTCCAAAAAAAGATAGTGGTCAATTTCAATTGGCACTTGACAGAGGACATGAAATGTTCAGATATGAAAAGAAGTGATTTGACACCAAGTATAAAGTCAGACATAGACAATGGCAACAAGACAATGAGCTGTCTCCAGGCCTGACCAATGGCTAAAATTTGTTAACAATGACATGGAAAACGGAATGGGATACAGGTGCGATGTCAGCGATTTGTATTAGCTTTTTTCTGAAAGTTTTGAGAAGTAAGGGAAAATGCCAGGAAAATGTTGGTAAGATGTAAAACTGATGTAAATTGAGGATCAGTTTAAGTAAGAAGATGGGAAGAACTTTAAGAACATATATTTATTCACACAAGTCAGCAGTGGATATATGTGAGTTGAGCTATGCTTGTGGCCATTATTTAGAGTTATTTAGTATGACTGGCAGGGTCACTGTTTGATAAGTAAAGGCTGTGACAGTTTAGCAGACAATGACAGCTGCAGTCTGTCTGCAAATGTGAAAAATGTGGTAGAGCTGTGATTGTGGCATTAAAACACACAGGATCAATTTCAGGAATGAGAAATGAGAATATGGTATGAGACTTCACATCTGGACAACAGGAGCAGATTTATTTTGTTGATGGAGTGTTGGAGCTGATGAAGTAAGTAATGTAAGAGGAACACAGCTTCATAAGAGAGGAATCGTTGGTGATATTTAATGAAGGTACAAGATGTATTCAAGTGTGTTGTTGGGTGGAATGAAGTTTCACAAGAAACAAGTTATAATTTGTTGACAAAAGTTATGAAAATACCTGCAGGCATTAGAATTATGCGCCAGATAAGACATCAGCAGTGAGAATGCACTGGGATAACTGAGCATTGGAAGATGCACAGAGGGAAAAATAGAGAAGAGAAAGCCATGTAACTCCATGTGTGTGATGGCAGAGGTCAGACTCTGAATGAATACACCATTCCTCAAAAGTATACCAAAGTCTCGACAGACAAAAAATTAATGATGGAACAAATATAAAAAAACATAATTACATGCGCTGTAACAGAAGATGTTCAAGGAGGTAAGTCGAAGTGCAAGTTCAAAGAGATAAATGATCATAAAAGCCAAAAACTAGCTGATGCATAGAGGAATTTCAAAATGATTCCACTTGTGAACTGTAGTTGTTTAATAGTTTTGTATCTCTTCAATGCAAGAAACATGAGGGATTATTTCATAGTATAAGGGTATATTATGAAGAGGAGGCCCAGATCATCTGTGGGAGGCAGACAGGAAGCCAATGGACCAAAAAGGGACCCCATCCTCCTTTCAACGACATCCACGCAATTGTATGCCAGATTGTTTTTCTGAGCTCTTGAGAAGAGTGGAAAGGGCACCAATTCAAACACCTTTTAAAGCAGAAGATTCAACATTTGCAGTGTGCCAGACGAGGTGACAATTGATTGCTTCCCCAGGACATGAGATGCCAATGTGAAATGTGAGATGCATTTTGTTGATTGCTGTTAAAACTTTTCAGCATTTGCACATGTTCTCCTGCTGAGAGGAATGTGGGAAAAAACACAGTGAAGTGGAAGGAGAATTTTGCCAGAGCATCAGGTAGATGTGACAAATGAGTGGGCCACAGGATATCGATATTTAGCTGGTGACATGGAGTTTGCCCAGTGAAGAAATTCTACTCACAAAAAGGTCTACATGCTGTTTTTCTTTATTACCATGAGAATTTGGGAATCATGGGCAGTATAAAAATGTTTAACAATGATAGTTAACAATAATGTGATTGACCAGAAGGAAACATAATTTAGCCAATCGAGCATATGCCCATGCCCAGACATAGCTCTGTAGAACACAGAGAGATCACCTTGGAGGGAAACTTGTTTGCAAGACAGGAGAGAATACACTTGTGACTGAGCCAGGAAAGAAGACAGGAAAGAGGAGTCTTGTGATCAAGATAGCATCTGCAATACTTCCTTGTATCACTTTCAGCATGCTATCTACTTATATTTTGACAACTGGTAGCAACTTGTTAATTAAAGTATTTTAACAGCCAGTGAGGAAGACATAATTCACCATGTTGATTTATGGTTGTTGTTGCTTGTCCTTTAAAGGAATGCAAAGGAAGTATAATGGTATTTCTGCTTAGTATGTGTGACAAGAAATACATTTCAATTACCTGAGCAGTCAACATAAAAAATCTGACAATGAAAATGTTTACTATAAATGGACAAAGTTCAAGAATATTGCACAATATGCCTTACATAGATAGTGGACTTTTTTTGAGATGAGAACAGAAAAGGGGATGGGGAGAGACAGTGGTACACAAAAGTACCCTACACATTACACCATAATGTGGCTTGTGGAGTATAGATGTAGATGTAGACACAGAGAAAGGACAGCTAACATCAGAGATCAAATCACCTTGGGCTAGAAGAAGAGAGCATTTCTTGATGCAAAGGTCTAGCTCTAACCAAGCCTTTAAAATGCACTAAAGCATTATCTTAAAAATCTTCACCATATCATCAAATGGCAAAATACCATGCACTACACACAAAAATTTCAAAATTCCAGGAACAAGAAATACGAAGTTTGGAGCATTTTTAGGCATGAAACTTGGTTAGGCAAATTATATTCATCTCCCTCACTATGATAACAGCAAGATAGATCATTATAAATTCAAATCATTTGCCACAAAATTCAATGAAAACTTCCTAATAGTCACTGAAAATGGAAAGATAAAAATGGTCCATCAAAAACAGATTCATTAGAGCAGCCTTGCATACTCGACACCAAACATAAGTTTTTGCCAAATTGTCTGCTAGAAAGGTCACAAAAGAAGATTAGATCATTAAAAAGCAGTAACTCTTCTAGTGTATGATGTTATTTGGACCTATGTAATAAAATCTTGTGCACATTTGATAGTTCCCACCTTGAGTTCCCTTTGTAACCAGTCAGTGTGAAGATGTATTTTCTGAAAACCTGAAATATGCAGTGAGAACAAGATGGCGGTGAAAAAAGGTACGCGAAATTCGAGTTCCATGAAAATCATGAAACAAAATGAGTTTCTATGCAATCAGTGCAGAAAAACTAGTTTAATCCAACCAGGGAAATGTTATTGCTGTAAGTTAAAAGTAAAAAACGTACATGAAATCATCACAAGATCGAAAGCAAGTGAAAAGATGGAAGCAAGTTCAGTGCAAAACAAGTGTAAACATTGTGACGACTTTCGTAGTGTGATATCCGCAAGAAATAGTGAAATAGAAGAACTAAAAAGGACTGTAATCCAACTAGAGAAACAGTTGGAAAATCAGGACTGTAATAATCAAGAAGAACATTATCAACACAAGCTCCACACAACATCGGACACCAGTGACGTAAACAAAAAAAGTACAGCAGCCACAAGCACAAAACTTGGACATATCAAACTAACTGCTTCAAACAAAACTCCAAACGAGTCTGGAAACAGTGTAGCTGAAAAACAAGTGAGTCCAGAAACTATTAAAAAACAGCAGGTGTCAAGTTCCGTGAAATCTACTAGTGTTTCAAAACATGACCAACGCAAAAAAGACAAAAAAGTACTAATTTTTGCCGATAGTCACGGTCGTCAACTGGCGGAAAGAGTGACAAACAGTCAAACCTAAGCGTACAAGCCTTTATAAAGCCTGGGGCAGGAATGGAAGAAGTTACGAAGTCTCTTGCAAAATCATGTGAAAACCTTGACTTCAATGACTGTGTCGTGATTTGTGCAGGCACAAACGACGTTGGCAGAGATAAAGGTAAAATACTCATCACAGTTCTCGACAGTGTGCTGCCCAAATTAAACAAAACAAACGTAACTGTGGTAAATCAACCCCATAGGTATGACTTACCGCCCTGGTCATGTGTAAACAAACTGATAGAAAGAGTGAACATTGAGATAAATGAACTGTGCAAAAAATATCCTTATGTGAATCTAATAGATGTCAGTACATTAAACAGAGACATGCATATCAGTCACGGCCTACATTTGAATTACTATGGTAAACAGTTCTTGGCTGAAGAAATCTGCCGTCTTGTAAACAAGAGTGACAAGAAGCACAAAAAGATTGCAGGTCAGAGTACCTTGGAGAAATGGATCACTTGGGAAGCCTCATCTCGCCCAACTAAAGAAACATCAGGCAGCCTCCTCATCTGAATGATTTTTTACTGCCAAAAGCAGTAGCTACAAATTGCACAAACAAGAAACATTTAAACTGAAGGTAGGTGGTACTGTAGATTTTCCCACAAATTCTGTAATAAAGATCTTTCACCAAAATGTTCAGTCCCTAAGCAGTAAAGTAGAAGAACTAAATATTTTATTAATGCAAGAACTAGAGGATATTTCCATAATGTGTCTTTCAGAACACTGGCTTGATGAGAACTTAATTAAATCTGTCTGCCTACACAATTTCACTCTGGCTGAGTACTATTGTAGACCTAGTGGTCACTATGGAGGTGTAGCCATATATGTAAAAGATAATATAGAGTTTACTAAAATAGATAATGTCACCTCCCTAAGTTGTGAAAAAGACTTTGAGATGACAGCGATAAAAATTCCGAAATTAGGTTTGATAATAGCTACAGTGTACCGCTCTCCAACAGGAAAGTTTGAGGTATTTTTAGAAAAAATGGAAATTTTCTTAAATAAGCTGCATAAAACAAGGTGTAATGTTGTAGCATGTGGTGACTTTAACATAGATTTTCTTAGTAAATGTAAACAGAAAACCGCCCTTGGCAATCTCATTAAAACACATAACCTTACAGCCACAATTAAAGTTGCAACGAGAATAACACCAACCAGTCAGACAGGTTTAGATCAAATCCTGATTGATAAAGAGAAATTGGAGTGGTCAGTAAAAGTGTTTAACACAGGATACAGTGACCACAAAGCTCAAATACTTACCACCACAAAGGAAGGAAGACTTACTAAAGGTCAAGAGAAGGATCTACAAGCAGAAAAGCATTGACCACTTTAACTCACTATTGCATACTGAAGACTGGTCTGATGTCTATGAAAAGCAAGCTCTGAATTCAAAATTCAATATTTTTCTAGAAAAAATGGTAAAGCATTTTGATACAGCCTTCCCTCAAAAAATGGTAAATATAAGAGAGAAGACAAAAGGAAAGGGTTGGATTACTAAGGGAATCAGAACCTCTTGCCAGAAAAAAAGGGAGCTCCACATAATGTGCAAAGAAAGTAATGCCACTGAGGAAATGCATACTCACTACAAAACATACAATAAAATCTTACAAAAGGTCATTAAACAGGCAAAAAGAATGTACAATGATTACAACATAAATAATTCTACAAATAAAGTGAAAGCTATGCGGGACATCATTAAAAAAGAAACCGGCAAAAATAAGAGAACTGAGGAGAACATTGTCTTGATACACAACAATAAAAAGATTTTACAGCCTACAGAAACAGCAAACATATTCAACAAATACTTCACTGGGATAGCTGAAAATTTAATAAAAACTAATTTTAGTTCAACTCAGCATCAAGTGGTAAACAAGTGCAACAGTAATAAATTTTCAATGTTTGTGGACCAAGTAAGCAGGGAGGAGACATTGAAGGCTGTCAGAGAACTAAAGACAACATACTCAGCAGGAATTGATGGTATACCGAACAGAATCCTAAAACTCTGTATCCAAAATATAATTGACCCCCTTACTCACTTATGCAACTGTTCCCTAGAGTCAGGCATCTTTCCAGATCAACTAAAAACATCAAAAGTCATCCCTATTTTCAAAGCTGGTGACAAAGATGAAGTAATAAACTATCGTCCCATTACATTAACATCCTGTTTCTCAAAAGTAATAGAAAAAATTATGTGTAGTAAGTTGTTAAAGTTTATAAACAAAAATAGTGTGCTATCTAATACTCAACATGGCTTTAGAAGCAAGAAATCAACGGAGACAGCAATCTATGAATGCATATCTACTGTATTAAAAACAATAGATGAAAAACAACAAACAACAGGTATATTTTTGGACCTAACCAAAGCCTTTGATATGGTAAACCACAAAACCCTATTGAAGAAGCTAGAGCACTATGGAATTATGGGGTTGGCAAATGATTGGATTCGTTCATTTCTCAGCGACCGTAAACAAAAAGTATCCATCAGACATATAGATGATAAAGCACGAATAATCACGGAATATGTATCATCAGAAAGCCCAATAACTTACGGGGTACCGCAAGGGTCGGTAATGGGACCCCTACTTTTCTTGTTATATATCAATGATTTGGATATACATATTGATTCCCACAAAGTAATACTGTTTGCTGATGACACAACAATACTGGTAAAAGCAGCAAAAAAATGAAGATATACAAGAAGAAGTAAACACAGTTACAAAACATCTAAGTAACTGGACAGCAGAAAATCAGTTGATAATAAACTACAACAAAACAGTAGCCTTAAATTTCCATAACCACCAAAACACCACATTGATATATCCAGAAATAAAAATCAATCAACACCCTATTGCAAATGATGAGGCTGCAAAATTTCTCGGCATCTGGATACAGAGAGACTTAAAATGGGACAAACACATGGAACAAATTAATGCCAAGCTGAGCACGGGCTGTTATCTTCTTAGGGTTCTCAAATGATGCATAAATGAACAGGCAATATTGTGTGCCTATTGTGCATACTTCAATGCCCATCTCAAGTATGGACTCATATTCTGGGGAAATTCCCCAGCAGCTCAAGGGACTTTCAGAATACAAAAAAGAGCCATTAGGATTATGACAGGGAGTGGTGCTCGACAGTCCTGCAAACCAATATTTAAAGCACTGAATATACTACCTCTACCGTGTATGTTTATTGTTGACACACTAATGTATGTAAAAAAGTATATGATTGGAAATGATAATAATACTTTAAAAAACAAAGATATACATGATTATAATACTCGAATAAAATATAACTTGCATGTACCCCCAGCCAATACCAGTTTGTATCAGAAAGGTACATGCTATCTGGGTATTAAACTCTACAATAGACTATCAAATAGTATAAAACGCTTACAAAATATTAGTGCTTTTGAAAGATCTGTCAAGAGAATATCTACGGTACCACTGTTTCTACTCAGTAAAGGAATACTTGGACCAGAATAACTGTTAAGAACTAAAGCTACTGTAATTTGCAACATTGTATCATTGTAAGAACTACAACTATTGAAATTGGTAGCATGTTGAAAAATGATTATTTAAATATGTATCATTTTACACTTAGTAATAAGTCCAATATCATCCTCTACATTGTACTACATATGATCAAAGGACTCAATAAATAAATAAATAAATATGCTGAAGTAACAGTCATTTATGAAAGTGGAAATAACCAACTGATCTCTAACAATAGACCCATCTCTCTCCTTCTCACATTCTCAAAAGAATACTGAACCATCTTTCGTAGAATAACCTTTTAACAATATCTAAGTTTGGTTTCAGTAAAGGCTTCTATTGGAGAAAGATGTAGATTACTGTAAAATGACATCACATTATCAGATGATACCACAAAAATAAGATCAAATTCAAACTGGGAAAACATTACATATGGTGTCCCACATGATTTGGTTCTGGGCCTACTCCTGTTCTTGACCTTATGTTTATATTAGTTCCATCATTAAATTTTTGTCTGTCGAGACTTGTGTATATTTTTTGGGAATGGTGTATTCATTCAGAGTCTGACCTCTGCCATCACACACATGGAGTTACATGGCTTTCTCTTCTCTATTTTTCCCTCTATGCATCTTCCAATGCTCAGTTATAGGATTCCAAAAACTGTAATTTTTGCTGATGACACGAGCACACTAATAAAGGGCTCACAAATCACACAGCCATGATAATGGAATAGGCTTACAATTGATTACCAGCTAACAACTTAATTGTTAATTTTAGAAAAACTTACAAGGTGTACAACTTAGCTTCCACCGTTTTTTCCCCAACATTTGAGGCTTTAATGAAACAAATTGGTTACACATGTATCATTTGAAGCATTTTCCATCGACGGCCACTACTTTCTCCCACATTTTGGGCAGTGTACAAATCACGCATCAAAAAAATTGTTCATCTTTTGAATCAATCCACGAATCGATCCAATTTGTGAGGTCTTCATGAGATCAGAAGCGTTGGTCAGCCAGGCCATGTGCCTATGCACCATTGATCTAAACAGGTGATAGTCAGAGGGAGCAATGTCTGGAGAATATGGTAGGTGGGGTAGGGCTTCCCATTTTAATGTTTCCAAGTATGTTTTGACCTCTTTTGCAATGTAGGGTCGAGTGTTGTCTTGTTGCAAAATCACTTTATCATGCCTCTCGCTGTATTGCAGACGTTTGTCTTTTAATGCTCTGCTCAAATGCATTAATTGCATTCGATAATGAGCACCTGTGATTGTTTCACTTTAACACCTCATAGTACACGATGCCAAGCTGGTCCGACCAAATGCAGAGCATGATCTTGGAGTCGTGAATATTTGGTTTGACCGTCGACGTGGAAGCATGGCCAGGATATCCCCATGATTTTTGCGTTTCGGGTTATCATAATGAACGCATTTTTCGTCCCTGGTCACAATGCAATCCAGATATCCCTTCCATTTTTGCCTCTGAAGCAACTGTTCACAAACACACAAACTCCGTTCAACGTCTCTTGGATTCAGCTCACACGGGACCCAAGTTCCTTCATTCTGAATTGTGCCCATAGCCTTGAGACGTTTTGAAATGGCTTGCTGTATCACTCCCACTAATTGTGCCAATTCTTCTTGAGTCTGATTCGAGTTTTCACTCAGCAACGTCTCCAATTCTGCATCTTCAAAAACATTCTCTCTTCCACCACTATGCCAGTCTATAACGCTAAAATCACCATTCTTGAAGCATTGAAACCACTCACATGTTCTTTCACTAATAGCGTCCTTACCATACATACTTGACAGCATTCGATGAGACTCAGTCGCTGTTTTCTTCATATTGAAACAAAACAGTAACACCTCCCACAAATGAGAATTGGGCTCGTAAACTGGCATTTTCAATCAAGAACAACTTTATAATGCAGACACAAATCAACTAAAGTTTGAATGAGGTTATGTTGACTGAGGTCCAAACTAACTGCCTGAAGTCTTTGATCTGTTTCTTTCGACCGCTACTTACCGTTGTCGCCACCTATCGGCAAATGTCGGAAGCAAAGTTGTACACCTTGTAATTTCATAAAAACTAAAATTCTACACAAACAAAAATGAGTTACAGGTATCAGAAGTAGCGACCAATGGTAATATATTGGACGAGGCTCCATGTGTAACATTCCAAGGCATCCAGATGAATAAAGAACTAAGTTGGAACCAGCATGTGGCTAAATTAAACAGAAGTGCTGTTCTGCCTGCTTTGCACTCAGAAATCTCTCACACTTTGCTGAACTACAGACAGTATTGTCAGCGTACTTTCACACGACACTGTTCAATGGGCAATACAGCTAAGGTCAAAAAGTATTTACTCCGTAGAAGTGTGCAATAATAAGAAAATTTATGTAAAGTTGGGAACTAAACATCTTGTAGAAGCCTCTTCAGGAATATAGGGATTCTTACACTCGTGATCCAATACTATTCTGCCTAATGGTATTCTGTGCTTTATAACAAAACTGAATTTGGAATTAACTCAGAAATTCTTAACTACAATACAAGGAATAAAACTAATTTCCACACAGACTACACATCTCTAGGTAGTGTTTGAAATGGAGTCTATAACAGGTTACTGATAGACATCAGACAGGAAACTAAAAGTTCCCATACATTCAAAAACAAAGTAAAAGAATAATTGTATCAAAAGGAAAATTTGCTCAAGAAAACTATAAAATTATGAGACAGAATTACTGGTCATTACTTACCATAAGGAGGAATGTCAATTCATCCAATAGGCACACGAGGCCATCAGCACTACAGTGGCCTAACCCACAGCACACTGGTTTGTGGGAATGTCCACTGGAAGATACTGACGTTTGTAGAATTGATGTGTAAGGTAGCGATTGCGGTGTATAGCAATGATTGTGATATACATAATGTGGTATGGTGTCCGGTAATCGGCTATACATGGAGTTAACTGTAATATTGTTTTTAGACCATTTTTTGAGTGGGTTAGGCCACTATTGTTTCGGTGCAATTGGTCATAACACACAAAACATGTGGGATAGGCTGTTATTGCTTTACACACTGTAGTCAAACATTGGACAAGATAAACATGAGGTGTTAATGTTCATCGTTCGTATTGTGATTTACAGAGATGGCATCACCACAGAGCTGTGCAGATGTCCAAGTTATGGTAATAAGCATGGTACACCAGGGGTACGAATTACAGCAAGGTCATTAAATTGGTCTTTTTCAATGTGCAAATAGTGTATCCATTAGGATATAGTACATCCATAGTCTCAGTTACTTTCGACCTTCGTTTAGCAAAACTGACATTGGCACACGGGACATCTGGCTCATTGAAGTACTTATGAAAGATGGTATGGGGAGAGGATGCTATATACAGAAGCCACTTAAATGGAACCATTGCACTCTGGTATTTTGTGTCGACACGTCTCGATTACATATGTTTCTCTCCACATGTACTGTGGACATGAAATCATTCCTTGTCATCGGTATAACGGTGAAGGGTTATTGTTTTCGTGCAGTGATAATGACACTGATCACCAGTCAGAGGGTGCGTATATGTTCAGGTGAAATGTTCTGTTCTTCGCAATGACACCAAAGTCCTGGTCATATGGTAGGTATGAATGCCTACAGACTAGGAACTTATGGTGGATTACTTCCAGTGTGAACTCTGCACACAGAAGCATGAACTGACACAGTAACACAGTTTTTATAATCCGATTTTGTCCACCACATTGATCCAAGTATATAATCAGTTGCTTTGTTTGGACGTTATGTTTAATGTAGTCCATGAGACATGATTCAATTTCTTGCAGTCCTCGGGATGCTTCGCCCTCACTCCATACATACATGGTAGCTTTCTTGGTACATAGGTCATGTATTACAAGGCAGCATGTCCACAATTGCCACTTGTACTAACATATACTTGTCGTAAGTACCAGTGTCAGTAAAGTCCTCATCAAATCAAAGGCAATCACGGTCATATCGCTGTACTGATGCTTCCCTTCTGCATCGTGATGCATTCCTGTCCACGCACTCTCAGCCTTTCGTTGATGTGACTCTCTTTCACATTCCCGTTTACCCTTCTCTTACACAGTGTCGGCTGCAGCATGTTTGATGTTATAGAGGTCACATTTATGGCAGGAATCACTTTCAGGGGGATGAAAGGACAGAGTAAATCTTATATCAAATATCTGACCAAATATGTAGTAAGAGACAAGATCATCCTGCTCAGCTTTATATAAATGGTATAACTTCCCCATGCTCAGGTCTGGTGACAAATACTTCCAATCCACTGTTTCATTCATTCGTGCATAATGGCTCTGATTTGCTGGAAACTGTTTTATGAAGTTCTCTACCGCGACCATCTTTGCTATTGGTGTTTTGGTGCTCCACTTTGTGCAAAAGAACCCCTGTAATCCTACTGTCTGATATATGCAAGATGTTCTTAAATCATGTTTCACACACCTTCACATCCACCCCTCCTTCATTCTAAAAATGGTATAGGTGCGTTGTTACTCGTCGTGACTCTTTAGTACCAGAGGAATACCCGTGTGCCTCAGGGACTACCCTCACCAAAACAAAAATGTATGCCAACTGCAAGTCGAAACTACCTAATGCATAGAACGAGTCAAATAGATGTAGTTGGTATTCAGGTGAAAAATGTCAACCACATTCCTTCTGATACACGCATGCTCTGAGGATGGGGCATTCCTTGGCACTACATTTCCCTTCACGTTAATGTATTCTTCCCTTTTTGATCGCTTTTCTTTTCGAATGTGTGTGCTTTCCTGACCTGTTCTCTCCCTTGTTGCAGTGCAATTACGTTACCAGTACTACGATCCCCCTCCAATACATCCATGTATGATGTAGAAGGTGTGGTATCCTTCGATGTACCACATTGATTGGGCTCTGCTAACATGACACGTAACTCATCCGCAGTGGTATAGGCTACTATAGCGCCCCATTTAGTGTGGCGCTGCATGGTGCACAAACAACGTCTGACGCTGCCACATTGTCCACTGTGTCCGAATACATGTCCAGCAATTGTGGGACATAATGGTAGGGCGCAAAGTGATGTTCTGTGTGAATATCTCATTTTTTCCAAAAATGTCGGATAGGCCACAATTGCGCTGATAGCCTCATATATAAGTACTTACACTATAACACATATATACATTCTCCTCTGATTAAAATGACTTTGACTGACTGACAGATTGCCGGAGGGCCAAGAGGGGGGAGGGGAGCAGTGAGCGTTGCACGCCTACAGCTAGCTATTTTATGCAGGGCTCTGCATCTGCCTACAAACCTGGCAACACAGTGAGCACGTGGCACATGAGAAAGAACTACAATCTGCTGGCAGATGTGATGGATGACCCTACCACTCAACTCACTGAAACCTCCATCACAAAGTAATTTTAATCAGACTGTACCCTTCCTCAGTGAGATTAGGTTTGGTTAAGACCCCAGGATGAGACAGGCTCACTAGCTGCAAGGACAAGAAGAGGCAAAATCACTCGTGCTCAACTCAGCCTATTTTTTATTTAAACACAAATATTTTGAACCATCTGATATTATTACTGTGGATTTCAGCTTAGCAAAACTTGGGAACCAGCACTGATGCCACTAACATTTTGTCAGCTGCGGAGATACAAATTCAATGAGATCATACCAATGGGAGTTCGAAAATAGGACAACTAGGCCAGGCACCAACACTTGTCCACATTTATACATTGGAGTCTGCAGCTCTGAAAGTTGATTTCACCTGTGTAATGTTAAATCCTCTCCCCCTCCCCCCCCCCCCCCTCCCCTTTCTGATGCCAACTATTTTATAGTGAACAAACAAATTTGCCTACTACTACAGATCCCCTACACAAAAAGTGCTTCCATCCAACACACAGCAATACGTAACTTTCTGGAGCAAGGAAATTACCATAGCCACGCACAAGACATACAAGGTCTCCTCAGAAAATTCCAGAACTTTGTCCACAACATTTTTCTACACTTATCTTTTACTTATTATCCATGCTCCCTTTGAAATACTCTGCTCCACAATTGATACACTGCTCCCAAAATCATTTTCACTTCCGGAAGCAGCCTTGCTATGCCTCTTGCTGGATCGCATGAAGCACTGTCTGCGAATTTTCTTTTATTTTGGCTATCATTGCAATCTTTGTCCTTTCGACGTGCTTTTCAACTCTGGAAATAAATAAATGTCCACAGTGTCCAGGCCTCGAGAATACAGAGGATGAGGCAGCACAATGATTTCGTTTTTTGTGCAATAGCCACACACCAACATGGATGAATGTGTGGGTGTATTATTGTGATGCAAGAGCCATGAATTATCTCACCATATTTTAGCTCGTTCACTTCTCACATTTTCTCGCAGGCATCGCAACACATCCCAATAGTACCATCGACTAATAGTTTGTCCCTGTGGCATGAAATCATGATGAAATAATCCTTCAAAGTCAAAGAAGACTATCACTACGGCTTTGACATTTGACTTGACCTGACGAGCTTCTTTTGGGCTTTCCCGACCATTTGTGAAGATTGAACCTTGGGCTCAACATCATAACTGTAGACACACATCACATCACCAGTTATGATTCTCTTAAGGAACACCTCATCCTCATTTGCATGATCCAAAAGCTCTTCGGAGATTGTGAAGCAAAGGTCTTCCTGGTCTTGACTCATGAGCCGTAGAACTAACTTGGCGGCAACACAATACTTTCCAAGATGCTGTGTAAGGATTTCATGACATGTTCCAACTGAAATATTTTCTTCTGCAATCTCTCTGACAGTCTTCAATTGGCAAACACAATTTCGCTGACATTCCTGACATGAGTGTCGTCAGGACACATTGAAGGGTGTCCTGAACGAGAGCCATCTTTAACTTCCGTCCGACCGTTCTTAAACCTTCTGAACCAATCGTAACACCAAGTATAGCTTAAGCGATCAACACCGTAGGCTTCCTGCATCATTTGATGTGTCACTGTGAAGGTATTCTTGAGTTTCACACAAAATTTAATGCAGACACATTGCTCCTATAACTTTTCCATCTCTAAATTTCCAACTGTGCGACACAATGTTCTACTCAATACAGCACTGAACAATAACTAACAGACATACAACAATGAAACTTCTGGCAGTTATTCATTAAACACAGCCTTGTGCAGGGATGCCAACTGCATTTCACTCCAACCCACCATTGGCATGAAATAACGAATGTTCCGGAGTTTTTTGAACAGACCTCGTACTTCTGGGCCCAGAAGAAATTAATGATTAATTTCTAATAATCAGTAAGTGAGATGCAAAACAAAATCAAACAAAATGGTACGTCTGCATTACAACTGCGTAGTGCTGAGCCATTAGAAGGAATTTTTTCCACTGGAATGTTATTACTCCCAGTGATATTATAAAAGCTGAGTCAAAGTTTTAGTACCTTAAAAGTATAGACAGTTATTAATTCTCAGACCATGTATTTTTTAATGCAATATGCCTTATCTGAGAGTCCTTACTTTCATTTTTAATTAATGTTTACAATCTGGAATTTTTCTGCATGCGCTCTGAATT
Source organism: Schistocerca serialis cubense (assembly GCF_023864345.2). NCBI lineage: Eukaryota > Metazoa > Arthropoda > Insecta > Orthoptera > Acrididae > Schistocerca > Schistocerca serialis. The sequence continues at coordinate 1,063,681,177 of NC_064639.1, forward strand.
TCTAAAGTCTTCAAAAATAGGAACAAGCATCTGCCCCAACACTACTGAACTGTTCCTACAGTTTCAGTTTCCTCTGGAGTCTGTTGATATCTTACATACAACCAGCCAAACATCTACTTCAAACATCACCATCTCTTCTCCAACACATGGTTTTGTTCTCAACACGGTAAAAATAGTACTGCTTCTGACACTGTCACATAAGTTGTTAACCAAGGGCTAACTGCATTTGAAGATAATAAATTTGTATCTATTGTACTTTGTGTTCTCAGTGTAGTCTTTGATTATATAGCAATTTAGTATCCTACTTGCAAAACTGGAATTTGCTGGCATACACAGCCAATATTCAATTATAATCAAGTTCTTTTTAGACAACAGGAGACAATCCTTACTCATTTAAAAATAGATGCACTTTCGTAAAGGAATTTCAGACTGTGTGCCACAGGACTTGGTCATTTCTTTTGATCATTGCACCTTCCGCTCCAGGGATTAATTCAGCAGTATGTTACGCATAATACGACACTACACACACACACACACACACACACACACACACACACACACACACACACACACACCACAAAATTCTATCGAAAAACTCATGAGAAATTAGATCTAGCAATGAATTAGTTTCTTTGCATGAACTCCACTGTAATTCTAATAAACGACAGAAGCTAATTCAGTAAAATTATTGGGCTTTCGCATTCCAAATTAAATTGGAGGAACATATTAGGCATTATGACTCAATTCTGTTTTCTACAAATACACAATTTGTGTGTGTCCGATTTTAAAGTACGACAGCCAGGTTGGTGTCTTGTGGATTGTCGCACATCCACCACATTCTGCTAACTTCGAGATAACTTAACTATAATGCAGGCAGGATATTCTTCGAGAAATAAAAACATACTTTACACAATGTGATCCTGTTTCATAAACTGTTCATTTCACACTGCTTCACTGATTTGACTGCAATAATGGATTGAGCAATGAGCCCAATCCACTGTTCACTAAGCCCTGAACAGCAAACTGCTGTTGAGAGTTTAAATCCACAAAATTGACGGTAGAAAACTTACGCTAGTCAATGAACTCGTGCAGAAATTTTCCTGGTTCATATACTGTTACATGAAAAATTCCAAACACATTTAGTTGCTCCCACACAGTCCTTGCCTAATATGCTTATACAACCAACTGGCCATGGCTAACATTGCAACCACACTTAAACACCCTTCACTCTGGCACTGCAATGCATTTATGCACATATATTTACCAAAACTGTACATCTAAACATTATGTGTAGCTCATACTGGCGCACCTGACATGCTGAAATATGCTTTTTATAGTTAAATCAGCCAAAAATTCTCTCATCGGTTACACACGGACTTTCCGCTTGATAAATACTTTATTACACATATCACTATCGACGAAGTATCATACATAATACATAAAGAGAGAGAGAAAGAGAGACAGAGAGAGAATGTCCATTCCAGAAGGCCTTCCTGGCCAAAAGCTTACATGATTATAGTCTTTTTATTGTGTGTGTCTGTGGCTCAACATTTCCGCTATAAGTAGCAGTCTATACTTTACGTAATATTGTCACTGAACATAAAGTGAGTTATGTACACACACAAATGGATATTCTGATTCATTATTCCATACTGCCATTATAGTTTGTAACCATCAGAATAAACATCCCTTGCTTTTATAAAAACATCTGAACCTTATTTTCCAGTGCTGTTCAAAGCATTATCAGTGGACCCTTCATTTCTAGCTAAAGTGCATGGTAGCTGTGAAAGAATATACAGGGCTTTAGTTTATGCCACACAGTACGCTGCCTTGCAATGGTCATTCATTCAGTGAAACTATTCTCGTAACCCTACCTGTTGCTCTTAGTCGTAGTTTACTTCATGGTCAGTACATTCTGCCAACTGGGAAGGATCACCTATAATCTGATCCGACTTTCTCACAACTAGTCCAGCTGTACCTGGACTCTCATTGTCAAACACGTGTACATTAGCTTCACCTGTGTGTCATCTCTCACAATTTCTGTACGACAGTAGTAACTTGTAGTAGTGGCTTACTGTAAATGGACACAACTATCATAACAGTGAGGGGGTGGGGTGAAGGATAGGGGGGGGGGGGGGGGGGGGGAAAGCAATTGGAATCACGAGCACCTCACAATAACACCAGCCCACTTTCTGCTATACTGACAAAAAAAACTACATAGCAGTTGGGCTGGGAAGTCGTTCTGCACCAACCTTATTTACCTGATCTTGCACCCTCAGATTGTCACCTTCCCTGATCTCTATCAAACAACTTCCAAGGGACTTCCTTTCTTGATGAAAATGCACTCTGAAACTGGCTCAATGAGTTCTTCACTTCGAAACCATGTGATTTACACAGTCGCAGAATCGAAGTTACCCCAACATTGGCAGACTGTTGTACATAGTGGAGGAGAATATATTAGTGATGTCTAAAGTCTGTTACAAATTAATAAAAATGTGAATTCGGCAATTACATTGTGATGTGCAAGGCAATGGCATTTGGTACCACAGCATCTCATGCAGTCACTTTCAACTTCTGCTCCTGTGAACTCATTCTCCAGAATTCTCAGCCATCCCACAGACAGTGAACCATTTAATATGCAAAACTCAATGTCTGAAATTATAAACAACACAGGACGACTGAAGGGTAAGGTTTCACATTATGCCACAGCCTCTTCAGTGTAGCAGTGGAAAATCTTTGGTATGACTTTTTGAATAAGTGTTGAAAATTTTCCATAACTACTGGCCAATGGTGTCCAATGTTGCAAAAATGTAACTAACTATAACTTGGGGTTGTACTGCATATTGTGATCAATAAAGTAAACGGGACCTTGAACCCCATGGGAAAAAACATTTATCTTTCCAAAAGCCAAGCAATGATACGTCTTGGTGTTGTAGCTCACTGGGCTGCCCTGTGACAGTCCCATAGTGTTCCAGAGTAACTCAATAGCTCCGCATGGCTTGACTGCCCGATAGCGCAACACAGAGCTGTAATGATACAGCACGGCTCCTTAAATGTTGCCTATGTAGGACCCTGTCTTCAGCAACCCTTGCACTGCTGGCTGCAGAGAATACTGTGAGGCTGAAGACGGAATTTGAGGTTTTGATAAGCTCGCTATGCTATATAAGCGGTGGCACATCCGGTCTCACTGCCGGCCTGGATTGGACCGGGCTGCTGTACAGGCAACTGCACGGAACAGAGTTATTGAGCCATATTGCACTACGGACACTGTCGACATGCGAGTCATCGTGTTACTGTTTTCAAGAATGTTACGAACGTACATTTGAAGAGTGGCAATGGAGTTAGTGTTGTGAAAAATGAACTGAAAGGTGATACCAATAACTCTCCTTTTGATGGTAGGTTGTAATTTTAATGTTAGTACTGAAAAGAACAGTAGCTCCAGTCGTGACAACAGTTGGTTCACTGTTTTCATTGTACGAGCAGAGAACAGCGTTCCTGCCACTGCTTGGCTGGCAGCCAAGTCCAACAAATGACATAATGCTCATGCATATCTATTTCTAAGTCCATTGCAATAGCATCATTCTAGAAGTTCCAGAGAAAGGTGAATGGAATGCATAGTATTTCACCTGCATACATTTTGCACTTTCTAGACAGCATCTGACTAGAGTAAAAGTTCTCTTTGCTGATAGTTCTCTTTGCTGATGACAGCAACATCATAATCACATATGAAACACCAGAACTCCTATTAGAGAAAGCAAATGGAACCCTCAAGTATGTTTACAATCGGGAAGTATTGTTATAAATTAACACTGAATATAAAGACAACAAAAGCACTTTGCATGACAGCATAAAAGAGTCTAAAGAACTCTGTCACATTGCGCACAGATGATACATTGCATTAAAAAAAATAAATAAAAAATAAAAAAAAACACACACACAGTTACTGAGTTCTTTCATAGTTTGTTTGTGGGAACATACTATTTCTACATGTACTCCTTTCACAGCTACAGGATTCTTCACTGGAAAACTAAGGCCTAAAACAGACAATTTTTAAACTGCAGGAAAGAGCCATAAAAATAAATAGTTATTGGGCTCACCGTAGAGATAGATCTATCCTTACTGCACGTCTACCAACATATTGTGCATATCAGAAGAACATTAAAAAGTTTTTCGCTACTAACTCTACAAACAATTATGGAGTAAGAGTCAATTTTGACTTACATTTACCAAGGAAAAACAAACAAAAAACTCAAAACAGCATTTTCTATCAGGGGATAGAACTGTATAATAAACTGCCCTAAGAGACGAAACAGTTCACTAAAATGTATCTGTTTAGAAACAGCAGATAAGCCATTATTCACAAGTAATGCTTATTACACAAAAAATACTTAATCGATGACTGAATAACGAAACGGAAGAACTACAACACCCTGCCACACTACAGTGCATGATCACAACAAATCATGTGCCGAGATCCACAGAGCACGAATGACGTCATTCTCCTGAGCTCACCTCACTCGTCATGTGCAGCATGCTGTACCAATTTTTCAGGCAGAGATGTGAGGACATCAATTCACAATGGGTGCACAGCTGCACGTTTACAGGCCTGGAGTCAATGTGCGTGCACAGTGATCAAGAGCTAAACTATGTTATAAGTCGTCTGGAGCAAACTGTGTGTAAATCTAAGAAAGTAGACTAATAGTCAGCAACCAAATGACGAAGTGCAGTTGTTAAAGACACTGATCTCACTTTCGTGAGGACGGAGTTTGCTACGTCTCGCCAACCCGATTTGAATTTCATGTGCTTTTCCTAATCGTTTCACGCAAATGAAGTTATTGTCCCTTCATCAAGGCCTATCCTATATATTCTTTGCATGTATATTTTGTGCTACTTGGTTGCATTGCATCGAAATGAATAATCCTGTTATCCGCAGACACTACCTCTTAATTTTTTTCCACAAAGTGCACCAAAAGGATAGAATGCCTAATTAGCATTTGTTTGATGCTACTGATCTCTTGTTCACAACAAAAATTACATCTTCTCATACTCTTTGCAGCATATATCATTGGTTCGTCATTCTTTCATCACTTAAGAGAATATCTCGAAACACAATGACAATCATTGCTTTTAAATCAGTTTCGCTTTGGGGATAGAAGCAGCAGTGCCCTTTTGCTACTAAGTAAGAATAATGATACTGGAGGAATTTATGAAAAATAAGGTAACATCCACACATGTCAACACCACGTGTGATATTGCAAGCAACGATTATATACCAGGTTATTAACCATCTCGCCATGTCCTGCCAGCTATTGCACCTTCCCACTGGAACCCAAAACTTTGTAAGAATCTGGTTTCATCAAGTGTGTTACCCCATACATTTTTCTGGTACACTACCCACAAGGAATTAGCAAGTTTGAAATTATTCATGCTGTTTACTGTGAACCAGCTGATTCAGCTACCTCAGGATAGGCTTAGCTCACACCAGATCAGGAATGCTAAGAGAGCGACTGTATAAAGTGGTTTATATGCACTACTTCCTCTAAAATACATGAATGACATGTTGTATTTGCAGACAGCACATACTGAACTTTTATAAATACAGAATATACTAAAACTGCACCTTCACTGTGTATTTAATTCTCTATCTACAAATCAGTAGAGCGAAGTTCAGCCGTCTGAACTTTTGCAGTTTAAATAGGGAAACACTTTGGTAGTACCAGATTCAAGATGATAATGTTTATGTAATGTAGTAATATATAGTCATGCACTTCATTTGAAAGGCTTAACATAATGAGCCACAAAGTACTGAATCACTGTATCCTAGAGATGTAGTTCGTCATTTTGCAAGCTTTCTTGTGTATACAAGGTACTTCTGTCCATAAAAAGTAAATACTTTCATTCACATCACGATATCTTGCTAGAAACGTTACAAACTATTGGTATATGAGGAGTTGTGAAGAAACGGTTTAGTCTACACCTCCATTAATGGGAGACATGTGACAGAAATTACCTAAGCCAACACTAAAAACCAAAAATCGCTTACAGATATGCATAGCTTACAGTGCTCTCTTATTTCTAATTCATGAAAATGACCAAAGTTCCAAATCAATTGTACTCTTTGCTGACAGTACAAATATTGTTGTAACTAACATAAATCAGGTATTGCACTCACATAAAGCTTTTGGCCATAATCTTGATCAGCAGAAGAGAAGCACAGAGAAGCACAGAGAAGCACACACCATTCATACACACAAGCAGGCACACCTCACACACGTGACTGCCAGCTCAGGCCACAATGCTGGGCCAAGCTGCTAGAGCTGATGGTCATGTGTTCGTGAGGTGTGCTTACCTGTGTGTATGAATGTTATGTGTTTCTATGTTTCTCTTTTGCCGATGAAGGCTATGACCAAAAGCTTTGAGTTCGTACCTTTAAATTGTGCCTGTCTGCGACATCATCTTTGTGGTAATTAACAATCCATCTTTTCCTATACTGTTGATATTCCTACCTGGAGTAAACACTGTTCAAGTTAGCCTTAAACAAATCAAAACTTAATTAAACCTATTGCATGAAAACTGTCACAAAATGACCTGGACCTCAGAATACAAAATGAAAGAGGTTACGAGTGTAGCTGTCACAGAATTTTTAGGTGTCCATAAAGATGAAAATTTCGGCTGGAAAGCCACATCCACTAACTTAGTAATTTGTCTAGTAAACACTATAGTGCAATTTTCTACTTTGCTTACATACACACTGCTATTACCTATGGCCTCACTTTCTAGATAAATCTAAAAACTATTTCACACTACAAAAACAAGGTGTTATAATAATTACCAACAGTTCAAGTATAGCACCCTCCAAGCAGTTATTTTAACCCTAGGATGCCCAAGCCTTTTTATCTAACTTTGATGCCTGGGGGTGGGGGGAGGGGGTTCGGCGAGCCCACAGATGTAAAATAAGTTTACTGACAAAAAATTACAACTATCAAAATGGTTTATGTATTTTAACTAAGGCATCGGTTTATAAATGTTGTTAATTGTTATAAATATTGGATAGAGTGAATAAAAAATTGACATTACAATACAAAATACAGATGTGTTCATATACAATAGACTGGTCCTCAACTTCAGGGCAAGAGACACACTTCACAATTTTTTCTGAATGTGTGTTACACACGTTTATGACACTGTCCACAATACTGTTTTGGTTTACTTAGATTGTTGTACTTCTGCTCTATGTTTTAGCTTCTCTTACACAAATATGGCACCGACCTTTCCCTGCAGGAGGCTGATGTGCTTCTGTTGTCACTTCTTTTTCTTTTGTAGAATAGTCTCCACTGATTGAACAATTTGGTTAGATAACCCTCTTGCATTGGCACTTCTTTCTTCTACCTGCAATTTCACTAGTTCCATCCCAGTTTGCAGAAGATAAAGTTTCCGTTTGTTGTGTTTCTTTTCATTCCATCTTGGATGTTGCTGGATGAATATAGTGGTTGCATTGATAGCACAAATGTCGATGAGAGAGTAAAATACAGATACAGACGATCTCTTTGTTCCCCTCTTGCAGGTGTACATACGTGCTATTAGATCAATGGTATAAATTCCACCATTAGTGGAATTATAATATGCATTTGTCTCATTTTTAGTCTTCTCTCCTCCAACAGTGCCTTTAACTTGGTGCATTGTTGATATCAGTAAGTTTTAACTTGGTTTGGTTTTTGCTATGTAGGACACCAAAGTTACTGGCGGCCTACCTGTTGATGGGTCTGTGAACAAGAACATTGATGAATATAGCTCTCAATTTGAAGTGTACTTCATTATGTCTGGAATATGCTTCCTGTTTGACTGGAGAGTTCCTACTGTGGTAACTTTGTGGTCTTGGTATAACTCTTCTGCCAAATCCAGCGATGTGTAGTACCGGTCTGTAGTAATATTTCAGCCAGTATTTTTTCACAGGTGCTACCAGACTAATTGACCACAGCTGCTGAACCCCATTCTTCTTTCGACAAATTCTGAACATTACCTGCATAGGGTCCCACATTCAAGATGTATCTGTCAACTGCATCGGACGTCATGTGTATTAAGGATGCCATACTTGCCTAGTTTATCCTTCCTAAATACTTTGAAGGGGCAGCGCCCTCCAAACAAGCTGAGCACCTCATCAATGGTGAGGTGGACCCCTGGTTTATACAGTAGTGGAAACCTATCATTCACTTTGTTGAAAAGATCACCGGTTGCTGTGAACTTGTCTGCTTCCCTTCTTAGCTGGCGTGTACTTTAGTCATCAAACCTTATGATTGCAAGAAGTTCCTTGAAATGTTCCCTTGCCATAATACTCTTGTAAACTGGTCGACCCACTAGGTCTGACCAAAGATCGTGTACACTGACAGAATTGTCCTTATTTGCCCCCATAAGTATCACGATTCCTATAAAGGCATACAATTCTTTCTCATTAGTCAAAGTAACATTTCGCCTAACTGCCTCTTCATTTGAATGTTTTACCTATAACATCCATGATGTCAGGCGTAAGAAGTAACTTCAAGGGTTCTCCAGGTGATTGGCAAACACCAGCTGGAGTTATTCCTGCCTGCTCTCTTACTATATTAGCAACAGACCTCTGAGGAATTCTAGGCTGTGTGGTCACGTACCTTCTTCCAGACTTGGCCACAATAATATCCTGATGGTCACTGCCTGAAGGTACACTATCTTCATCTTCTCTAACATCCACATCACTTTTCCCGATCTAAATCATAGTCCATTTAACACCATCCTCATATTCACTTTCACTCCCAAATGACGAGTCACGTATTCTTTTAGTCATTTCTAAGTTGGGTGTGAACAGTAGGGAACTGCACTAACTCGCTGCAAGTTTACAAGATAAATAGCAGCTGATTGACATCAACAATCCCTTCCTCTGAAAGTAAACCGATGTTGTGAATATCAAGAATACCAATCACCAAGAAACTAACTTGCATTGTTGTAGAGATGAGAAATACAAAATCCTACTAAGGGAAATTTTCTATAGCATGGAAGCCTAAGAGGGGAACGGGTTGTTGGACCCATTACAAGTTAATAAGTTTATTAATTTTTTTTCTTTCAAAGCAGGAATTTTCTATAAAATACATAGACACTAATGTTTCATAAAATAGCTAACAAACAATAACTCAAAGGAAATATGTAGTATGAAAGTTACTTGGGCAAAAGCAGGGGGGGGGGCCATAAAAAAAAATTGTTGGTTCAACAAACATCCCCCCCCCCCCTCCTTAGGCATCCTAGGGTTAACAGCTAATATTCTTAAGATTTTGTATTCATGGGGATCCACAGGCCCAGATGCTTAATAAACGTAAACATTGCATTAGACTACTACGGACGATGTTTGTGTGTGTATTAAGCTAATGTGCATTGACAATTTCAGATCTGCATAGGTAAATGCCTAATTTATCGATTTTTTTCTGGAATTATGAACAATTTAAATAATTAAATCAAACAAACACTCCATTTGATCCTTGTTTATTACAACAAACATTACATGAAGTAAGGTAATCCTGCTGTCCAGTTGTAAGTTGAGACAAAACAAACATTACTTATTACCAGTATGTTCACTTAAAAAGATTTTCAATTTACACACAGAAAATTTGAAACAAAAATTAAGCACAACTGTTCTCCAGGGATTCTTGCATGATCATATTGACAAATGAAAAAACAAAAATACAAGGGAGAATATCTTAAGTAACTTCATCCCAAAGCAAGAAGAGTTCTACATGTGCTGAGTATAGTCTACTTAGGATAGCATCCTCACCCACTGCAGTCCAGTTAATTTAGAAAAAAAAAAATAACTGGCCAAAGTGAGAACTGCAACACATCAAGTAGTAACAAAGAACTGTACTGCAGGAAGTTGGGACATTACAGTCCCCGCCTCAACAGGTGCAGATGGTTCACACTTAGCTCTCTGGTGTGTGAACACATCTGACATGGGCCCCCCAACAACCTCAACTAAAGAGAAGAGGTTCGCTAGGAAGAAGGGTATGATTGATTTAGTTTGGTTTGTTTCTTGACTAGGTTCCCATATTCAACTTTAGGAGATTTGTTGAGTTGGCTTTTTTGCGAGGCGTAATTTATATTTTGAGACTTTTCTTGGGTTGGGGTGCTACCCTAAGAGAGTCAATAGCACAAGAGCTCTCCTCCTGCACACACTCAGCACTGTTACATAAGTTTGTATCTCAAACGTGTTAAAATATAACTTTGATTTTGACAATTTTCTTGTTTTCTGTGGGAGCCCACCACCTCAAACTGGAACACCTGTGGAAAAAAAAAAGTTTTATTCCTTACAACCTCAAGAAGTCTTTTTTAATATGTTTGCAAGTTACACAAAATTGTCATAAAAATGAACACTTCACCTCTGGCAGCAATAGAGAATTACTCTTTTGTGTAGTCGGGCATGAGCCCATTTTACAGTGTAAATAAATCTGCCATATATTCACACTCCACATTCACCTTAGTAGCAAATGAGTATTGTAGTGCATGTACAAGCAACAATTACTATGAACCACTTGATGAATAACAATGTGTGGGGCACTATTTTCTATTTGATACTTCGATACACATAGTTAATCCAGATACGTTTTGGTGCATTTACTAAATAGATCTTTAAGAGGTATAGGATTTGCAAATTGTTTTATATTCACAATCCTGCACAGGTAGAGGTACACTATAGTGACTGAACATAACCACAAAATGCAAGAACAGTGTTTTATAGACTCCTGACTTTAGTAATATAGGGAGGGGCAAAAGATAAAGAAAAATGACACGTTCCTTTCAGTATAGATTCTCACACGATGTCTTAAAAATTGGGCTTTGCTTTGTGAGGTTCTCTATTTTCTAGTGCATCATTCTTCTGTGGCTTGTTTTGTTTCCATCTGCTTACAAATTCCCGATGTTCAATACTGCACGTTTATATAAAATTTATCATATAAATAACACTAGGGGTAAAAGAAAACAATTCGGGAACATAAGCAGGCTTCTGAAGGTTTCCGTACAGTGTAAAGGTAACTTCGTGATTTTGTTACTCAACATGCACAACATTCATTAACTGCAGCCACTAACTTGCCAGAAAATCACAACATTTTTCACCATGTTTCACAGCAGATCACACTGTAGTTCCACCCTTAAATCATCATAGACACATCAAAATGACATCTAAGTAAGTGCCCATGTGTTGAAAAGCAATTGGAATTGCTCAACAGAATAAACACCACTGGATCTGATAGAACCCCAGTTCAATTCTACACAGAGTTTGTGAAAGAATTCACCTCACTTCCAGCAGCAGTGTAACATAGGCCTCTTGAGGAACAAAGTATTCCAAATGATTGGGGGGAGGGGGGAACATCACCATTTTCAAGAAGAGTCACCAAGAAGATGCTCAAAACCAATAGCCCTACACCTCTTATGTCATTCTGTTGTGGAATTTTGCAACATGTTTTAGACCGAAAATCTCTGTAGGAATCAACATGGGTCCCGAAAAATCCTGTGAAACCCAGCTCAATCTCAGAAAGCAGTAGCCACAGGCACCCAGGTAGATGCGGTGTTCCTAGACTTTATGGAGTACCATACTGAATATGTGACTGGATTGTAGTTTTGCTAGCTAACAGAACACAGCATATCATTGTGAACTGAAAATTCTTCAAACGCAAAAGTAACTTCGGGCAAGCCCCAGCAGAGTGGTACTGGAAGATTGAATGATAACTTTTCAGAACGTATGAAAATGATCTGGTAGGAAAAGAGAGAGAAGGAAACATAGTAAGTGAATATGGATTGGTGAAAAGAAATGAGAGGAAGCCGTTTGGCAGAATTTTGCACAGGAGCAATACCTAATCATAACTAACACTTGGTTCAAGAATCATAAAAGAAGGTTGTACACATGAAAGAATCCCGGAAATACTAGAAGGTATCAGATACATTATATAATGGTAAGACAGAGATTTTGGAACCAGGTTTTAAATTGTAAGACATTTCCAGGGGCAGATTTGGACTCTGACCACAATCTACTGGTTATGAGCTGTAGATTAAAACTGAAGAAACTGCAAAAAAAGTGGGAATTTAAGGAGATGGGATCTGGACAAACTGATTAAACCAGAGGTTGTACAGAGTTTCAGGGAGAGCATAAGGGAACAATTGTCACAAATGGGGGAAAGAAATACAGTACAAGAAGAATGGATAGCTCTGAGGGATGAAGTAGTGAAGGCAGCAGAGGATCAAGTAGGTAAAAAGACGAGGGCTAGTATAAATCCTTGGGTAACAGAAGAAATATTGAATTTAATTGATGAAATGAGAAAATATAAAAATGCACTAAAAGAAGCAGGCAAAAAGGAATACAAACGTCTCTAAAATGAGATCGACAGGAAGTGCAAAATGGCTAAGCAAGGGTGGCTAGATGACAAATTTAAGGACGTAGAGGCTTATCTCACTAGGGGTAAGATAGATACTGCCTACAGGAAAATTAGAGAGACCTTTGGAGAAAAGAGAACCACTTGTATGAATATAAAGAGCTCAGATGGAAACCCAGTTCTAAGCACAGAAGGGAAAGCAGAAAGGTGGAAGGAGTATATAGAGGGTCTATACAAGGGTGACGTACTCGAGGACAATATTCTGGAAATGGAAGAGAAATTTGTTAACATCGAGCACAGATAGTGTCAGGAAATCGTTTCTGAAAGTATTTGTATGGAGTGCAGACATGTATGTAAATGAAACATGGACGATAAATAGTTTGGACGAGAGAATAGAAGCTTTCGACATGTGGTGCTACAGAAGAATGCTGATACAGAAGAATAGATGGGTAGATCATATAACTAATGAGGAGGTATTGAATAGGATTGGGGAGAAGAGAAGTTTGTGGCACAACTTGACTAGAAGAAGGGACCGGTTGGTAGGTCATGTTCTGAGGCAACAAGGATCACAAATTTAGCATTGGAGGGCAGCGTCGAGGGTAAAAATCGTAGAGGGAGACCAAGAGATGAATACACTAAGCAGATTCAGAAGGATGTAGGTTGCAGTAAGTACTGGGAGATGGAAGTTTGCACAGGATAGAGCAGCATGCAGAGCTGCATCAAACCAGTCTCAGCTGAAGACCACAACAACAACAACAAGATAACATAGGCCGGTATTACACTATCAAATTTCTTTGTCCAATATCTTTGTCAAAGATATTTGATAGTGTAATAGGGATCTTTGACAAATGTCGTCCAATATTTGATCAAATCTAGGCCGAGGCCGTATATTTGATCAAAGAAATCGCTTGTCTTCTGTTCACTGCAATGCGATATGTTACCACGCGGAGCGCTAGCATCGCTGCAGCGTTCTGTCGTCTGTAGTGTTTTTATAACCATTGCCGGTAAATACAATTGGTGTGTGCCGACAACTACAGAATTAATAGAGATGTCTGAAGCTTATCAGGCGCTCTACAACGTGACGCACCCTGAATAAAAAATAGATTAAGAAGATTGGAGACCTAACCTGACCTGACCTAACCTAACATAACATAACCCTCTCCTGTAGCAAGGAATCGGAGTGTTATAGTGAGCCTGTCTTCTGAAGATGTAGCAGTTCTTAAGTGAAAATTGTGCTTTGTGATATGAGGATACACTTCATTGAGCACATACAGAAATGTATGCTCATCCATTCTTAAGTAATTGATGTACGACTTGACGTCTTCCACTGTAAGCTCACGTAACAAGTTTTGTTGAATGCTTTTATCGTGTCGTCGTAAAACCCACGGCTTCACCCAGATTAGATTAGTTTTTCGTTCCATAGATCCGTGCTGAGGAGATCCTCGTGGATGTGGAACATGTCGATTTTTTTTAAGCTGAAATAAAAATACTAATAGTATGAATAAATACATCATTTGTTTCTATTAAAAATTTCGCCAATGGAGTAGAAGGAGTTTGCCAGTAGTAAGTCTTTCAGGCTCCTTTTAAACTGATCTTTATTTCTAACTAATTTTTTTATGTTTCCTGGCAAATTATTGAAGATGAGTGTTCCTGAGTAGTGGACCCCTTTTTGAACTGAAGTAAGTGTTTTTAAGTCCTTGTGCAGATCATTTTTGTTCCTGGTATTGTATGTATGAACTGAGTTGTTTGTTGGAAAAAGAGATATATTATTTACGACAAATTTTATTAAGAAGTAAATATACTGAGAGGCAGTAGTTAACCTGCGAGCCGGAAGTATAGTGAGACTGTCATTTGGGCCTACGAGAGTTATAGTTTTTTTTGTTTGTTTCTCATGCCTAGATAACTGTACAAACATATCGTTGCATGTATTGTAATAATCATTACATATAATGATCCACATGCAACAATATCTCTACGGAAGTATCTAGGCATGAAATACAAAACAAAAAAGCTAACCTGCAAATCTCGTACGTCCAAACGACAGTCTCACTGTACTTCTGGCCCGCCAACAGTTTCATTTTCATTCTTATTTTCCCCCGTACCAATGCAAGAATCTGAAGTACCCAGTTCTTTGAAGAGGTTTCTGCAGGAGGTCCGTGAATTTACTCCACAAATAATACGTATTACACGCTTTTGGACCTTGGAAACTTTTGTTTGACTTCAAGATTTACCCCAAAATATTATCCCATATGACAATGAAAGTATGCAAGCTTTTTCATTTTTATGTTGCCTATGTCTGCTAACACTCGAATTGCAAATACAGATTTGTTAAGGCGTTCTGCAGTTCTGTGGTGTGCTCCTCCCAACTGAATTTATTATCAAGTTGTAATCCCAGGACTTTTAAGACTGTCAACCTCGTATGTATGGTTCCATTTTCTCCCCCCACTTCTTTTCCGCATGTGCACACAATGCAATTGGAGTACGTAGAACTGCTGCGGTTAATAACAAGTTGTTGTCAGCCATCTTGAACTTTGACGAAAAATTTGATGACAGTGTAATACCCCTCGTAGCGCTACGTCAAAGATCTTTGTCCAATATATTGGACGGAATATTGGATCACATCTTTGATCAAATCTTTGACAAAGAAATTTGATAGTGTAATACCGGCCATAGGAATTCTGTGAGATGTTTTGCAATTGGTGCTGTTGTATACACGGAAGCGAAATGCAAGAATACTAACAGAGAATCGCTGGGGAGTGTGGCAAGTGACCCCCAACACAAACATATGTTAATGTACTATGATTGCATCGACAGAAGACCCTTTAGTGGAAGATCACATGATTGCAGAACAATCACTGGAAGCATTTATGATCATAAAGTATCCAATGGCATGCGTATGGAATAATCCTAAGTGGAATTACCACAATAATGGCGAGTATGGTAACTGCCAGGCAGATTCACTGGAAGTATCCTCAGGAAATTTAGTCCATCAACATAGGAAGCAGCTTACGCAACAGTCGTTTGACCAATACTTGAATATTGCTAACAGTGTGGAATCCGCACCAGACAGGACAGTTACAGGAAATAGAGAAGATCTAAAGAAGAGCAGCACATTTTGTTACAGGTTCATTCAGTAAGAGCAAGATCATCATGCAGATGCTTAGCCAATTTCACTGGCAGATGCTGCTAGAGGCATTCAACATTATGTTATGGCATACTGTCATAAGGTTCCTGGCATACTGTAATTAAGTTCCAATACCATGTATTCCTCGCTGAGTCAACCAATACATTGCTTCCTCCTATGAATATCTCTTGAAAAGACCACGAATATAAAATTAGGGAGATTAAAGCCTATACTGATGCTTACCAACAACCCTTCTTCCCACCAACATATACACAACTGGACGAGTGACACTTGTACAAAAAGTAACCTCTGCCACACACCGTTTCAAGGTGGCTCGCAGATGGATTGATTGATTGAAGAGGGTATGGGACAAAACGGTTAGGTCATCACTCCCGCAATTCAAAGTTACTTGCACCACAGA
The DNA here is from genome assembly GCF_023864345.2 of Schistocerca serialis cubense. NCBI lineage: Eukaryota > Metazoa > Arthropoda > Insecta > Orthoptera > Acrididae > Schistocerca > Schistocerca serialis. The sequence continues at coordinate 1,063,697,102 of NC_064639.1, forward strand.
ACACTGTTGGACCATGCATGACGACTTGAGCACCTACATAGTTAAGAGGTATTAATAGCTATTGTCTATTGCTTTATAGACTACAAGGCACGTATGCCTTTTCCTCCTGTAGTATCACGGCATCTTCTGTGTGAACGGTCCAATGCTGTTGTTCGCACAGCTGCACGAAGACCGACGTCTTCTTCCCAGATTCATTACTTATACAGACTGAAGTGGGTGGATCTAGTCAGTAGGGTCAAACTATAAAGCAAAGAAGTTAGAACACACAGTAGAAGGCATAAAAGGGTACATCAATTCTAAAAACTGAGGGGTGGGAGAAAGAGTGCTTTTTGCATGGGGGAGTGGTCATGGGTCCCAGACTTAGGAAACACAGGCCCCAAACACATCCATCCTGCCCTGCTCCAGGAGCAAAGCAAAATTTTATAACTGAAAATAAAAACCACATTCACGTAGAAAACTGAGGACTAGTTTAACCATCCACGACTTGTCTGCTGAAAGACAAGGAATCTGGAGAGCTGTACTTAGTACAAAGGGAAAAAGGAAGAGGACCTCACACACACACACACACACACACACACACACACACACACACACACAAACGAGTGCCAAACTGCAGTAGTTTCCCAACTATGTAGAGCCTTTTAAGAGCAGTAGTGCACCAGATTCATTCTACTGTTGGGCAAAAAGAGACTTGACTTCAATCTGCTTATCTGCACCTAGCATCATGGAAGGGATTGGGGGTAAGTATCGCCACACTGAACGGTCAGCAGTTCACTCCCCAGGATGCCCATATGGCTTGGGACCCAGAGGAAGGCAATAGAGCACACGGTGCAGCCATGGGTAGAGAGAGTTCATGGATAGCAGAGACCAAAAGATGGTGGGAGTAGCATCAGTCTACAGCCTGTAAGCTAGTCATTGAGTTGGTACATATTAAAACACTGTGCGGGGGAGGGAGTGGAGGCCCGAGAAACTGACGACCCTGTTTATGCTAACTGCTCTGCTCTGTGAACACACTACAATATGATCCTGGCAGTAAATGATGTTCCACACCAGTAGGACACGTAGAAGTGTATCCTGAATTATCTATCGTTTTAGAGCAATCGGTGTAGAAGATTGATGTTGCATCTATGTACCGTTACCCTGAACTTCTCGAGCAGCATGTAAGCCATATCACATCTTTCTTAATGACTTACTTGTCATCTACAATGTCACACAAAGAAAAGGAGTTTGGTGGAACACGCATCATGTGCCAAACATCCGCCCTGGTACCACCCACTGCAAACAGGGATCACCTAGTGGCAGCACCAGCTTCCTGGCGAGGCGAGGGCTATGGTGGGGAAGGGGGGGGGGGGACAGGGAGGAAGGACGGTGACAGGAACCCACACCAAAGATGCTAGGAAGTGAGTTCTTCCCCATCTGGCTCACACTACGGACTCCAATTTACAGATAGAGGTCAAACCCCCACAAGCAGACCAGAAATCGCACAACAAAGCGAAGTCAGGAGGATAGCCAGACGAACATAAGAACACCAGGAGAGACAAAAGGAAGAGGCAAAGAGAATGGAGTAGGGGCAGCGAAGGAGATGGAAGAGGAAGGTAAACCAGCCCAGAAAAGAAAGGAAGGCTGCAGTGGCTCAGGGAACCATGCGCACCATCCCTGTACCTACAAGAGAGCTGTGGGCTCACTTGGGGAGAGGGTGGCTTGAGGAGTATAAATATAGATGTTCGTGTAGAACGTACACAGTATTCACAACGAAAACCACCTCTCAGGTGAGTGCCCCTTCTCACTCAAATTCGTAGAAATCAGAGACATAAATTGACGGGCTTGCTGCTAAAGCCACATAAGTCCATTTCTGGTCAAAAATGAGGTGTTTCGGCATGTGATATAACATCAGAACGTGCATCTTTTGGTGCAAGAGCCAGACTTTTGTGGACTGATCTGAATGAGATATGCATGGTTACGTTTGGTGGAAGAAACACATTAGTCCTGGACTTGCCTGGTTCTTGCACCGGTAGTTGGCAGCACTAGTGTGGCAGGCTGTTGTGTTGTTTACATGGCTGCATGTGAAGTTGTTCAGATCGTGCATTTATCTGTACTGTATATTGTGTTTAAGGCATGTCTTCCGATGATTCACGCAGCGATAGTGAATATGAACACGTGACAACGAAAATAAAAGGTGATTCTAGTAAATGGAACAGAAACAGAGACAAACTGAAAAGGCTATGTGGAGAGTCATATGTAACATACAATGGCGAGGTTATTCCAGCTCGTGAAACTGGGCCTGCACGCAACTGCAAAAGAAAATGTTTCGAAGTACATTTGCGAAAGAGTGAAGTATTCTATGAACAACTTAGGGAAGAAAGTAAAAGGGCCAGGGAAAATAAAGCTGTTGCATGTTTAGCTTCTGATTGCCACCAAAATTTGCCTCTTCCAGTACTTCCTTCAACAGATGTATTTTATCTGAGACAACTGTGGATGCACAACTTTAATATACACTGTTGCAGCAGTGGAAAGGCTCACATGTTCATGTGCACAGAATGTGATAGCAAAAGGGATCCTGATGAAGTTATTTCCTGCTTAGATTGGTACCTTAAACATGTCATTCCCCCTGATACAACTGAAATTGTATTATTTTCAGATAACTGTGCTGCCCAAAACAAAAACATCCCATGTCTAAGCCATGTCTCCGCAGTATCCTTTCTTTCAGGAGTGCTAGTTCTGCAAGATTTGCAGGAGAGCTTCTGTAAGGTTTGGAAGGTAGGAGACGAGATACTGGCAGAAGTAAAGCTGTGAGTACCGGGCGTGAGTCGTGCTTCGGTAGCTCAGTTGGTAGAGCACTTGCCCGCGAAAGGCAAAGGTCCCGAGTTCAAGTCTCGGTCGGGCACACAGTTTTAATCTGCCAGGAAGTTTCAAGAATTTAGATGTTTTTTCTAAAAAGTGAATGCCACTCTTCGGGAAGGTGCAATCTAGTTCCTGTGAAACAAAACATGTTCAAAAGTTACAAAGACCACTTTAAACAGTTCTTTAAAACAAATATGAAAGCAAAACACAATGAGCTTTTCAAAATTTCACAGTATAAAATATTGTAGTACAGCTATGCTCACAAATACATACTTAAAGCCAGCCAGACTCAACAGATGACTGTTATGTCAGAGTTTGCACCACTAAAGAAGGCAATGAAAGGTGACATTACCTTCCCAGAGGAATCACTGTATGGTGGTCCTATACCTCTTAAAAGGCACAAATATTATGTCATGAAATTGGTTAGAAAGTATATTCCTACTGCACATATGGGTTTCTATGAAAAACTCTGCAGGAAATGATGATGGTGAACACAGCCCAAATGAAATAGAGTAAGAATATTTTAAAATGACCATGAAGTAAATCAAGTAGGTCAACAAAATGTTCTGGGACTGTAGATTTTATATTTAGTTAATGATAATATCCTTAAAAAATTTACATCAGGACAGAATAGTTTACGTTATAAGGCATGCAAAACTATGTATAATTTCTCCGACAAAAGATATTGTAAAATGCCTGGTAATCAATAAAAAGTAAATTATGATTCATTAATTGTTATTTTGTTTTCATGTTATTTATGTCCGATTTTGCATGCAGTATTTCAGATTTTGAAGTCTTTGGTGCAAAAACCATGAAGTCCAAATATTTATAATTGCAATTTGATTGATTAATGTGTATTTTTAATTTCAAAATTTTATACATTGCATATAAAATACAGAGCTATAAGCAAGTAATGTTGTCTTATATAATTTCTCAAAAATACACACCTTCTGTAGATGTCAAACTTCGCTTTTCAGTTTTCTCAGAATATGTATTTTGTGATTTGCCTGGTTTTTGCAGCAAACGCTTCAACTACGAATGAATGAAGCTAAACAATGTTTCCCCCAAGACTCCAAAATGCCAGATTTAAATGCAATTTAACTGTTGCCTACAACAGAGTAAACATTTTGAGGCCTGTTGCCACCTACTCCTTCACAGCATAACTCACATGGACAAAATACTTTTTTGAGAAGTAAGCTGAATTTACAAATACTGGTACAGGATGATTTGGGCAGTTTGGCTGCAGTTGGCAGTGGTAGTTCAGGCCCAATGTCTACGGGACCCTTGCGCAGTCATAGTTCAAAACACTCCCCACCTAGAAATGCCACAGGATTCATAGTTAATGGCTCAGTAAACTCTCAATGAAGTTATCGCCTTCCAACTTCGCCTAAACCTCAAGCTACACAACAGATCAGACTGCCATCTCAACCAAGACAAATCTACCCTTCGCAGCAGACAGCAAGCAACGTGGAAAGTGAAATGTACAGCTGCAGTCAAGGGAACCCACATATAGGCAAACAATGAGCCATGAAAACTACAGAGATACAGTAGAAAACTTAAAACATGGACGTAACAACAAAGGAAGTCACCAGACCACAGTGACAGATAAGCAACCTAATGTTCTTGAACCCAGTATCCGATGAGGAAATAACCAAGATTATAAACAAGCTAAGAAAAAGTCTACTGGACACGATGAAATGTCACACACCACTATTGGATACTGTCAACTGCTCATTAATTGGAAGGTAGTATCTGTGTACAAAAAAACAGAAAGAATGATGATCCTAACAAATGCAGACCAGAATCTGTAGTATCAGGTTTTTCAAAAATAATAGAAATGCTCATGCTCAAAAGACTGAAAGCTCAACACGAATACCAGAATGGGAAATAAAAGGTATAGCAACGTCATAATCAACAGACTTTATTGTACAGGTCTAGGAAAATCGAATGGAGTTTTCTTTGCCCTACCCAAGGAATCTGACACAACCAATCAGTCCTACTATTAAAAAATTATATATAACTGGTATACACAGGCATGCAGCAACCTGGATAACATCAGATCTCTGTGACAGGAGGCAATATGTAACTGAGCATAATATACAGATCATAAGTTCCTAACATGAAATGTGGTGCACCTCAAGTTTCTGTAATGGGACCTTTCCTCTTCAATTAGTATGTAAATAATTTTTTGATTGGACTGGACTGGGTGAAGCAGCTTCAGTTAGGTGGTCATGTATAAAACTAGACAAGGATCTAATTTGGAAACAGCAGATAAATAATCGTTCGAACACACTAAGCTCTGTGACATTTGTGGTACATAATTGGCTCAGTATGCACTTCAAGATCTATTGTACACTATTTATAATGGAGTTTCTGAACCTTATATGCAATATGGAATCACTGTATGGAGGGACTCTGCTGTCACAGGAACAAAATGAAATAAAGAAGGAACTCATCAGAATTATACTGAGAAAGAAGCAAAAAGAATTGTATGTGACTGTAGGCTTTCCCGGCGTTCAAACTATTGATGAAGGTTTCTCGGGTCCCCACCTGGCTGGAGACCCGAGAAACCTTCATCAAAAAGAATAGTTACAAACATCTTAAAATTTTTGAAATTTCCACCATTCTATATATGCTAGACAATTGTGACTGCCAATGTGAAAACCTGCAGAACTGGAGACCAGACTGTTCATCCACATTTACAAAAGAAATACAGACTACAGATTTCCAAAAAAGGGCCTATACACTACGGTATCGAGATAATACCAGCATTGTCATGAAATTACAGAACCTCAGGACTTAGATGATGTTCCTGGGAAAAAGTTAGTCTAGCGGTAACTTCCAATACCAATAAGAACACCATCACCATATCTGCAAGCCAAACTAGCTAAAAGAAACATTTCAGGAGCTGACAACAAGCCACTGAATAAAAAGCACAAAATTAAGAAAGAAAATCCAAGTTTGGTGATATAAGACTATACATTACAGTATAAATACTTACTGGGAGAAAACAGTTGTGCGTTCTCAGTTACCAAGATAATGTACATGTACAAGGGTGAAATTTGCAGCAGCCCAAGGAAGTGTGGTACACTTCCTTTTCCGATTCCTTTTCCTGCAAGACTTGCGGAAGAAGCCTTCATTTCTGCGTTCTGACATACTGATAGATGAGCTTAATTTCTGGAAAACGCATTCAGTCACAGTGTATGAGAAAACTATTTTAATGGAAAAAAACTTCAGTGCAGAAGAAAACTAGTATATAGAATTTGAGGTGTTGCAAATTCTCACCTGATGTCTGATGATGGTGATAATAAATATTGGATTTCATGTTGAAAATGTGACACATCCACAGGCTGATGGGGAGTGTGCAAGCAATGATGTGAAGATGTTACCAGTATGCCATTTTACTTCATGTAATGCTAGAATAAGAAATAATTATATACAACTAAAACTGTCACAGCATGTATTTAATAGTCACAGATTTCACAGGTGTACTACTGTGTGCCACATAGAAGTCATCACAAAATTGACAGTCAATTTACAATAAAACAAAAACTTTATAACCGTAACTTGAATATTACTACTCTTTATCTCTTAGGCCAAATGTCTACCTCGGAAATATGGAAGCGTCCGATCCCGCCCGTCTGCTTTGAGCCATGACGTCACAAATATGGCGGAAACAAAAAACAAACACACACACTTTCCACAAGAAGCCTAATGACACTAACGGGACAAGCGCGGGAAATGGTGTGTTTTGGGTGGGGGGCAAACGAAATATAAACAAATTTAGGCGCCTTGAGTAGCTACAACGTGTAAGTGAAGACAGCCATGCATGAATACCCACCCACCTCCCCAGGGGGGAGAAGATAAAGATGCTTCAGTAGCTGATTAGTGTTTTTTGTCTTTCAAAAAAAAAAAATCTCACGGGATAGAACGAACAGATCAGAAAAGTAAATAAAATAAGATAAAACAGAACTGGAGACAGCCACACTCAAACCAAACTCCGCGCCATCATGACGTCACACAAAACACCCTTACGTCACGGGTCAAAGCCGACGCGTGGGATCGGACGCTTCTGTCGACCCGTCTACACCTCTAAAAAAGTGCCCAAGTAAAGGAAAGAACACCAGTCTCTCACTTTCCAGATAGCAGCTGCCAAGTGAAGGAGAATTTAATAATTTAAAATTATCAAATTTGTCAAGATACCTCACTTCTGATGTTGTATTGTGCACAGTGATCTCAAGTTGTCAGAAATTGAACTGTTATATGTCCTGGGACCCTTACTGTTTCGGCCATATACTGATGCCAAACATGAAGCTTACTTTAAGGTATACTACACTGTTTGCAGATGACACACATCCAGGTAATAGACACAAGACAAAGCTGACCACGATTGAAATAATAAACCACTTGTGCCATCACTGAGTGAATGGTTCAGTAAGAAAAATATCACTACTGTGGGAAAAAAAAAAAAAACCCTACACGAGTTTCAGCTTCTCATCTCAAGAACGAGAACTCTTCGACTTGCTCCTAAATAACCAAAAGCTCACCAGTGCAAGTTCCCTTGGTTTCTTGGTATGTGGCTTGAAGAAAATCTTAAATGGAACACTCATGTCAGTTAAATCTAAACAAGCTGTCAACTGTGTGTTTATACTCTATGGGCATTCAGGAAATCTGTCACCAATTAGTCCCTAGACAAGTATATTCTTCTTACGTTCATATCATACTACAATAGGGGGATCCCGGTGGAACTCGCCCTGCAGCAAAGGAATCTTCAAATTGCAATTTAAAAGGCAATATGTATAACACGCAATCTGAGATGATGAATCATGCAGGCAACATTTCCAGAAACTTGGTATTATGGCACCACCATCTGTTTAAACTTCCAAAGGAAAGGCAGACCGGTAATATTCAATGAACACATTCGTAGCTATTAAACAAGACAGCAGTGGGCCCTACATATGATTCAGTCCAGAATAAGTTACCAAAAAACTGTCTTCCATGTCAGGATTAGGCCTGATTATGGTGCACATTTCCTAAGAATGAACAAGTGAAAGTACAATGTCTCCTGCTTTCTTATAATATTGAACCAACTTTCATGAAACATTGTTACAATGTGACTGTAAAAATTACTTGTAAAAATGTATGCTGACTTGTCCAATACATGTCCAAACTGCACAATATTATGATTACATGGATCAATAAAATACAATATTAAATGTTCCAACTGATCTTAATAAGCCACACTAAAAATCCAAAAACTGACAGTCACAGCAAGCAATAGGTGATTTCTAACTATAAAAGGCAACAGATTATACCCTTTCCTGTATAGTGAAATAATACTGTAAAGGGGTGCCAGATGTCACTTAGAAACCCTTCAGCCCCAACCTGCCAAAGCTTGTTCGCTAGGGGAATTCCTCCAATATGAATTTATTATATTATACATATTTAAGCGTTAAATACTCTATCGACAAGAACAAAAATTTGTATTGTTGCTCAAATTTAATCTTATTCGCTCAAGAACTATCCACAAGCACCAACATTGAATCAATCTTCCCGCGCAATTAATACACAACGGTTATCCGCACGCAAAGACAGATACAAGTCTAGCACTACAATTAACGCCTTCGTAAGCTAGAATTATGCTTAAACATGTCGGCCTCTAATCATACATGTTCTTCAAACGGAATTGTTTTTCATGCTTTGGAATGTATCTTGACATACAGTCACACCATACAAACACAATATACTGGAAAGTTCTACGCACATATCAAAATACCTGCGCACGGCAAGTTATTCTCTAACAAACTGGTGTAGTTTAAAAGAAAAAATAAACGCTGTTTGCTTCCTGCACGGTAAAATACCACATCATCTTTGGCTCCTGCACGTGTATCGCCTTGTAAAGCATTTTTAATGATGTCAATTCAGTGAAACTCTTAATACAGTACTACATTTCGCAAACACAGTGATCACAAGAAAAACTAAGCTTTCAACCAGTTCGCCACATGAGACGAAACTGTTCGAAACTTCTGTGTGTGCGCAAGTTAGAAAGAAACTTAACGTGCAACAAGCAAGACTGCGTTTCTCTTAATAGCTCGTGTGAAAACAACATCCACAAGAACTTGTTACCAACTTACTTTGCTGTGGCTTCCTGCCCTCCACGCTGCGCTCTCCACGTTACTTCGACTCCATCCTCCACAGGAAAGCGGCGTGTGCGTCTTTGTCTCGGCTTATATAGCACTTTGCGCGTCACAGTAGGAAAGTGGGGGAACTACCAACCTCGTGACAGTGCACCGTACTTGTAGAAGTGTTGGGGGTTTCTAGTGTTTGAAATAACACAAAATGATTTCCCTTTATACTCATATTTATAGACGAGTGGCAGTCTTGTATTCCTTTGCTAAATAAAAAATAGGTACGGTACCGGGCGGAACAGAAGGCACGATGCAACAATATACATTTGCGCATCATTGGACGATGTGGGCATTTTGTGAAACGACACGCCAGTATCTCTTGATTTTTCATTGTCTTTCGCAGTGAATTCGGTTTTTCTTGTATTTTGAATTCGTTATTTTTGACTGAAAATGTGATCAAACGTCAAAATGTTTCAGTTATTTGAAAATTATCAAGCGGTTATGGTTTCCTGCGACGTGACAAGTTCTGAGAATAAACGTCATATTTAAAAACAAAGTCACACTCGAAGCAAAAAAAAAAAAAAAAAAAAAAAAGCAAAAAAAAGCCTCCGGTAGACATAACTTCATTTCACTGGATTCGCAGTATATAAACCTAGATCGGCATACGAATGGAAGTCAGCCGAAACTCAGACTGCGATGATGCAAAAGTAAAAATGCTCATTTCCATTTTCAAATGTTCCTTTACAAAACAAAATTCAGGACTGCCGTCCCAGTTTTTGTTGTACAATTTGAAGATGATCAACAAACATACTGGTATCGGAGGTGTTGAGAAAATACTAAAATCGCTACAACTGTATAGATCCACAGGACCTAAAGTTATCCCTTTCACGTTCCACATATTATTTGTGGCCGAGTTAAGCCCTTAAACACATCAATACATTAAATCCCTCGAAATAATTTACACAAACAGTGGGCAGTGTTTGGGAGAAAGAGCAGAGTCACACCTGGCTACAAAACGCGTAACAGAAATATCAATGGCATCTATCGGTAGTAGAATCTTAAAACATTCCGAGCTGAAATGTAATGAGGTACATTGAACAGAAGACCTTCCGAAAAAGCATGTGGCTCTATAACACACCAACGCTTATTTAACGGAAGCACGATCATACACGGGGCGTTTCACAATTGATGTTACACGGGTGTAGATGTCGTAGAGGGCAATTACGTCATTCAACGACGCTACAGACCATCAAAGTTACAGGCGCCTGTAAATGTATGTATACACAGAGTGATCCTGTGATGATGTTACTAACTTTCAAGGAATGTGGAAACAGATAAACGTATGAGTTTGAGATAAGGGTACCTAGAGCTGAAAAGAACGAGTCGAAAGTTACAGGCGAAAATCTTTCTGAAACATCCGACAGTGGAGTATGTGTACTGGTACTGTTGATAAGAATGTAGACCATGCAACTTTCAGAAATAGTATGGACCAAGACAAGAAAAAATGTCCAGTATACATGGGTTCTAAATTACATGCCTGAGGAGCTAAGAGCACTCATTCTTTTTTAACAGTGTGAAACACATCTCCTCTATTGATGAAGTGCTCATAATTCTTAAGGTATGCATTGTGGAGCCCATATTTACTTGACATTTTTCTTCTTTTGGTCGAAACTACTGGCTCTAAAAGTTGGCTACCCTACAATATTGGCAACAACAGTACCAGTACATGTATACAACTGGCAGAAGTATCAGAACGGTTTTCGCTGATAATTCGACTCGTTCGTTTCCAGCACAGGGACCCTTACATGAAGTTGATACATTTATGCTTCTCCATCATCATTGATAGTATGTAGTATCATCACGGAATCACCGTGTATATACATACATTTACAGGCGCCGACGTTTATAACTTCGAAGTTCTGTAGCGTCAAAGAATGACGTTTCTGGACATGGGGCTTATGTAAAACTTGGTCTGCTAAATTCCCTCTACAACCTCTAGACGTTTGTAACATGAAATGTGAAACACACTGTATAATATCAAACGTAAATTGTGACTGGACTGAGGATTTGGTAACGAGGACGTAACATATCTTCCTCGACAAAGAATCACACACACACATGTAATAATCGATTGTTTTTCTTAAGCATTATAAAGTCACAATCTACATCTACATTTATACTCCGCAAGCCACCCAAAGGTGTGTGGCGGAGGGCACTTTACGTGCCACTGTCATTACCTCCCTTTCCTGTTCCAGTCGCGTATGGTTCGCGGGAAGAACAACTGTCTGAAAGCCTCCGTGCGCGCTCTAATCTCTCTAATTTTACATTCGTGATCTCCTCGGGAGGTATAAGTAGGGGGAAGCAATGTATTCGATACCTCATCCAGAAACGCACCCTCTCGAAACCTGGCGAGCAAGCTACACCGCGATGCAGAGCGCCTCTCTTACAGAGTCTGCCACTTGCGTTTGTTAAACATCTCCGTAACGCTATCACGGTTACCAAATAACCCTGTGACGAAACGTGCCGCTCTTCTTTGGATCTTCTCTATCTCCTCTGTCAACCCGATCTGGTACGGATCCCACACTGATGAGCAATACTCAAGTATAGGTCGAACGAGTGTTTTGTAAGCCACCTCCTTTGTTGATGGACTACATTTTCTAAGGACTCTGCCAATGAATCTCAACCTGGTACCCGCCTTACCAACAATTAATTTTATATGATCATTCCACTTCAAATCGTTCCGCACGCATACTCCCAGATATTTTACAGAAGTAACTGCTACCAGTGTTTGTTCCACTATCATATAATCATACAATAAAGGACCCTTCCTTCTATGTATTCGCAATACATTACATTTGTCTGTGTTAAGGGTCAGTTGCCACTCCTTGCACCAAGTGCCTATCCGCTGCAGATCTTCCTGCATTTCGCTACAATTTTCTAATGCTGCAACTTCTCTGTATACTACAGCATCATCCGCGAAAAGCCGCATGGAACTTCCGACACTATCTATTAGGTCATTTATGTATATTGTGAAAAGCAATGGTCCCATAACACTCCCCTGTGGCACGCCAGAGGTTACTTTAACGTCCGTAGACGTCTCTCCATTGAGAACAACATGCTGTGTTCTGTTTGCTAAAAACTCTTCAATCCAGCCACACAGCTGGTCTGATATTCCGTAGGCTCTTACTTTGTTTATCAGGCGACAGTGCGGAACTGTATCGAATGCCTTCCGGAAATCAAGGAAAATAGCATCTACCTGGGAGCCTGTATCTAATATTTTCTGGGTCTCGTGAACAAATAAAGCGAGTTGGGTCTCACACGATCGCTGTTTCCGGAATCCATGTTGATTCCTGCAGAGTAGATTCTGGGTTTCTGGAAACGACATGATACGCGAGCAAAAAACATGTTCTAAAATTCTCCAACAGATCGACGTCAGAGATATAGGTCTACAATCATGTAGAATTGTCTAAATGATAATGTTTTCGTCATTTGACAAGTATTTTCTTCTGGATACAATGCGGGACTGCAATTTGACTTTTTAGGCGTTGTCAAGTGATCGGTTTGGCGCCAGGAAGGGCATCCGGCCACCGCTTGAGTTGTTGTTGTTGTTGTTGTTGTGGTCTTCAGTCCTGAGACTGGTTTGATGCAGCTCTCCATGCTACTCTATCCTGTGCAAGCTTCTTCATCTCCCAGTACCTACTGCAGCCTACATCCTTCTGAATCTGCTTAGTGTATTCATCTCTTGGCATCCCTCTTCGATTTTTACCCTCCACGCTACCCTCCAGTACTAAATTGGTGATCCCTCGATGTTTCAGAACATGTCATACCAACCGATCCCTTCTTCTAGTCACGTTGTGCCACAAGCTCCCCTTCTCCCCAATTCTTTTCAATACCTCCTCATTAGTTATGTGATCTACCCATCTAATCTTCAACGTTCTTCTGTAGCACCACATTTCGAAAGCTTCTATTCTCTTCTTCTCTAACTATTTATTGTCCACGTTTCACTAACATACATGGCTACACTCCCTATAAATACTTTCGGAAACGACTTCCTGACATTTAAATCTATACCCGATGTAAACAAATTTTTCTTCTTCAGAAACGCTTTCCTTGCCATTGCCAGTCTAAATTTTATATCCTCTCTACTTCGACCATCATCACTTATTTTGCTCCCCAAATAGCAAAACTCCTTTACTACTTTAAGTGTCTCATTCCTTAATCTAATTCCCTCAGTACCACCCAACTTAATTCGACTACATTCCATTATCCTCGTTTTGCTTTTGTTGATGTTCATCTTATACCCTCCTATCAAGACACTGTCCACTCCGTTCAACTGCTCTTCCAAGTCCTTTGCTGCCTCTGACAGAATTACAATGTCATTGGCAAACCTCAAAGTTTTTATTTCTTCTCCATGGATTTTAATACCTACTCCGAACTTTTCTTTTGTTTCCTTTACTGCTTGCTCAATATACACATTGAATAATATCGGGGATAGGCTACAACCCTGTCTCACTCCCTTCCCAAGCACTGCTTCCCTTTCATACCCATCGACCCTTATAACTGCCATCTGGTTTCTGTACAAATTGTAAATAGCCTTTCGCTCCCTGTATTTTACCCCTGCCATCTTCAGAATTTTAAAGAGAGTATTCCAATCAACATTGTCAAAAGCTTAATCTATTTTCTAAAAAATGGCTCTGAGCACTATGGGACTCAACTGCTGTGGTCATAAGTCCCCTAGAACTTAGAACTACTTAAACCTAACTAACCTAAGGACAGCACACAACACCCAGCCATCACGAGGTAGAGAAAATCCCTGACCCCGCCGGGAATCGAACCCGGGAACCCGGGCGTCTATTTTCTAAGATAAGTCGTTGGGTCAGTATTGCCTCACGTGTTCCAACATTTCTACGGAATCCAAACTGATCTTCCCCGAGGTCGGCTTCTACCAGTTTTTCCATTCGTGTGTGAAGAATTCGCGTTAGTATTTTGCAGCTGTGACTTATTAAACTGATAGTTCGGTAATTTTCACATCTGTCAACACCTGCTTTCTTTGGGATTGGAATTATTATATTTTTCTTGAAGTCTGAGGGTATTTCGCCTGTCTCATACAGCTTGCTCACCAGATGGTAGAGTTTTGTCAGGACTGGCTCTCCCAAGACTGTCAGTAGTTCTAATGGAATGTTGTCTGCTCCGGGGGCCTTGTTTCGACTTAGGTTCCTCTTGAGTTAACCACGCCAAATCCGTTAAAAACTGCGCTTACCCTGCGCCGATCCGAGCCGAAGGCATAAGAAAAAGAAAAAAAAATTTAATTAGTGGTAAGATCTTATGGGACTAAACTGCTTAGGACATCGGTCCCTAAGCTTACACACTACTTAATCTAACTTAAACTAACTTACGCTGTGGACAACACATACACCCATGCCCGAGGGAGGACTCGAACCTCCGACGGGGGGAGCCGCGCGGACCGTGACAAGACGCCTCTGATCGCGCGGCTACCCCGCGCAGCCTATGAAGAAGAATAAGGGAATGGTCAGGCGTGTTACGTCGAAACTTGTTGTAATTTTTTGTCATTCGCCGCAGTGGTAACAGCGATTCCCGTCAGATCAACGAAGTCAACCGGTGTCGGGCTTGGCTAGGACTTGGATGGGTGACTGTCCCGGTCTGTCAGCGCTGTTGGCAAGCGGAGTGCATTCCTCCCCTTTGATTCAGCCCTTGCGAGGGCAATTGAGTAACTAATTGATTGAGAAGTAGCGGCTCTGGCCACGAAGATTGACAACGGCCGGAAGAGCGGCGTGCCGTCAACTTCCCCTCCATATCCGCAACCATTGACGCCTGTCATCTGAGGATGACACGGCGGTTGTCGGTACCTTTGAGCGTCCGAGGCCTGTTCAGACGGAGAGGTAATGTCACGTGAGATCTACGAGACAAATTTCAGCAGCAGGTAATACCAAATTTCTTGAAAACCACTTTTTATTAGGGTACGACACGCAAGGAAGAGATGGGGAACCACTGAAAGTGGCTAGCTGTGTGCTGTTCGGCTGGTATATCGCATGTGACCTAGTCAGTGCGGCAGTTTATCATTGCACCACTACCTGAAAAATTTGAAAAATATTACCTCCTTGTGGCTGTGTTAAAAATGAGATGGAACTTTATTTGCGATTTTCTATAAGTTAATCGCTGTCAACTGTTCTGAACCGTCGCTTTGACTATAGCTCGAGATTTAAAAACTTTTTTTTTTTTTTAAATCTTGCAGAGTGGGTGGTCGGGAACCATGTGAACGTTTATCGTCTTTCTGGGGAGGTCAACAGACGCGAACAAGCAAACAACAGAAAACAGGTGCTATGTGGTTTGTCATACGGTGGTAGTACTTCACGAACATTTATATAAGAAGGTAGTGTTGTATTGGTTGAATATTTGTTGAACGAGGGTGACGAGAAAAGCGCCAGTACTGTACCAATTAAGCGGATATAAGGATAAGTTTTTATAGTATTTCCTATGGTTACGCAAAAATGATTTAGTGTTGGCAATATTATGTTGCTTAACTGGACCTTAGATAATGCTAACGACACAGGTGCGAAAGACTGCAGAGGTTTTCAATATTGGAATGCTCGTTTCAAAAAATTGGTAGTAGAAAACTGTGTCTAGAAAGATAACGAATTTCGTCGAGGATGATATTGGGAAAAGGTGTGCTTCAAACTAAAGCGGTCGAAGTTTTTGTTGCAAATTGAAAGTATATATATATATAATTTTAATTTGCAATACATATATATGTAAATCTTTTGTAAAATATATATTTCAGAGGTAAATATTTCGTAAACGAACGCTTGTGACAGGGTCATCGAAGTTGTTAAAATTGTAAAGAGACGTTTTATGTTTCTTCCGTTTCGTGGGAAAACATCGCTTTTTCTTCTAAATTTTCAGTCACATCAGAATTTATAAAATCTTGAATCGCTGTCAAAAGTTTTTCTAACATACCCAGACAAATAAGTACAGACAGTTTAGATCAGGGGTCTCCAAACTTTTTGATCCGCGGGCCACATTGACTCCTCCACGAAGTCATAAGGGCCAAGATCTACGTAGTGAGAAAAATAAAGGTGTTGTTGCTCTCCTTTCTAGGCCGTAGAAAATGACGGTGGCTCAAAACCATTAGTAGTGCATTGTATTATTCACCAACAGTTTTTGTGTGGAAAACATTTAGATATGTCAGAAGTTTTAAAGCCAGTTATTTCAGTTGTTAATTATATCAGATCCCATGCACTCAGTCATCGCCAGTTCCGCGAGTTTCTTGAAGATATCGAGGAAAGCGACTTGCCATATTACACTGCAGTGCGCTGGCTTAGCTGCAGTAAAGTTCTGACCCGTTTTTTTGAACTCCAAACAGTAATTGAAATTTTTTTGAACGAAAGGAATCGCCCTCTGGCTGAGTTACGGAACGGTGAGTGGTTATGGAAGCTAGCATTTTATACAAACTTAACCAAACATATGAATGACCTTAATTTAAAATTGCAAGCTGAAAACCAGCTTCTGCCTGATTTATACACGCATGTTAAGTCCTTGCGACAAAAGATTGCTTTGTTTCAATCACAGTTGAACAAAGTATGCTTCACGCATCTTGATACATGCCAAACATTCATTCAGCAAACTGAGATTCTGTTTCCTGTAACTTTCGCAATTGAAGCTTTGGGCGTTTAAAAATTAATTTTGAATACGTTTTTCAGATGTCGATGCAAATTCAAACGATATCAAAATATTTCAAAATCCCTTTGGCGTCGATATAGAAGCGTTACCCGCAGAACTTCAGTTTGAAATTATTGATTTGCAATGTAGCGACTGTTTTAAAGAAAAACATTCAAAGTCAACATTACTGTCTTCCATCCACTCAGCTACCAAATTTACATTTGCCCGTGGCTTTTTTTTCCGCTTTTGGCACTACTTATTTGTGTGAAAAATGCTTTCTCCAAAATGAAACATGCAAAAAGTATTTACAGATCAAAATTAAGTGATGAGCATTTGAAGTTGCTGATGATTATCTCTACCAGTAAACTTGATCTACAACTGGAAGTAATTATGAAAGGAAAGTTACAGCTAAATAAAAGTCATTAATTATCACTAAGATGTTAAATCTCTTTACGTGAATACTCTAACACTGTGAGTTTTCAAGATATAAATCAATTACAGTTATTTTTATACATCAATTACAAATAAAATATACATCATTATGTACACCAGGTATTGAATTTTCTTTAAATTGCCTTTAAGTAAAAATATTTTATACGATTTACTTGCTATGTGTATTTTACAACGTAATCAAAAGAAAGTGAAACCTCGCTTAAGAAGCATCTTCCATAATGATTGATTACTAAGGCTAGTCGCCGAAGTGGCGTCCATTTGAAAGACTTGCACCAGACTCGTGAGTAGAATAAAATGCAAAGAATTTTTTTACTTAAAATGTTTTCACCAAACTAGTCTGTTAACCGTTCTTTTTTTTCACTATCGCACGGAGAATGGTCTATCTGTTTACTGTGGATAGCCCCAAGTTTAACCATGACCTTCCGCTTTGTAAAGATAGAGCTCCGACAATGTCGCGGTGTACTGGTCGCGATAGGCCTCGAAACTCAATTGTTGTCAGTATAGGTACCACCTCAAATATTTGGAGGGCCGGATACCGGGGATGTCCTGCCAGCTAACGCGGGCCGGTTTGCCGGCTCTCGCGGGCCGGTTTCGGCCCGCGGACCGTAGTTTGGAGACTCCTGGTTTAGATCACAACCATTACTCCACCTCCTCCGCCCAATTTCTTAAAGAAGCGAAAGCTAATTTTTACGCATCTCAATGTTTTTGATGCTGTATCTCCAGAACTATGTGTCGTACAATGGTATAATTCTGCAAGTACAATTCAGCGGTGAATGTGGATACTGTCTGCAAAATGAGGTGTGAGTAATAAATTAAAAACTTCATGCACTTACTGTATGAACAGGGAAAACATTTCATCGTTTTGTGGGTGTTCTCAGAGCGAAAAAGTATCGTAAAGGTTTGATATGAGTAAAGTTTGTTGGAAATTGCTAAGTGGAGAATTCTCAAATATTGGACGAATCTGGGTGATTTGCGTGCCATGTCTTAACGCTGCCTCATGGGATACACAGCTTCTAAATGTAATATTTGTCTTACTGTGTTAAAACTTTAACATGGGATTACAACTCTTAATAAATAGATTATTATAGAAATTAATTTTTTTTAAATTCGATCAACACTGGGTCCCTGGAGCCGTCAGATAAACACCGTTCAAATGGGACAACGAACCTTACACCGGTATATCCGTTTAGAAATATATACTGGCACGGCAAATGTGTTTCTCCCGTTACAGGGAGAATTTTTTGCACCAGTATTCTACAGAACACAAACGGGCAGTAATGGACCAATCACTGCAGCTTCGAGCGAAGATTTTCTACCTCGCTGTTATCACTACACTATCACTTTTCATTTCCTCGGTTCAAAAGCCTACTCAAACAAGCATGGCATTCCTTAAAATAAACAGATACCAGACCAGACTCAAACTCACGCTTACATTTCGGCAGAAAATATCTAAGCGTGCCTGTGCATAACACGGCTGTCAAATGTCTTATTCCAACCTTTCTGAGGCAATTACCTCCGTGTGCAGTCATATATTACCCCTCCTTCCCCTCTGCCCCGCCTTATCAACGTTAGCACCTAACTAACGCTGGAACGAAAAAGAATTTTCTTGGAGTAAAATCGTTTTTAAAAGGCCGAAGGATGAATGATATTTAGTTTTTGTAGTGATTTTATCAAACAAACTAATGAGTCAGTGAGATAACTGGTGCAACGTTTTTCTAACAGGGTGAAAAGTATTTAAACCGACAAACTCTGGGAGGTTGTAGGGGACATCAAAACAAATATTTTTTCCTAATGTCATTTTTTCCTATGAGGAGTATTTAAACCGGTAGAAGAAGATTTCTCTGGCGGCAAATTAATTAAACCAACAAACACTTTTCCATTTTTTCATGACCAAGAGACAACAACTAGGTAGCAGATGTTGTTGTGGTCTTTAATCCTGAGACTGGTTTGATGCAGCTCTCCATGCTACTCTATCCTGTGCAAGCTTCTTCATCCCCCAGTACTTACTGCAACCCACATCCTTCTGAATCTGCTTAGTGTATTCATCTCTTGGTCTCCCTCTACGATTTTTACTCTCCATGCTGCCCTCCAATGATAAATTTGTGGTCCCTTGATGCCTCAGAACATGTCCTACTAACCGGTCACATCTTTTTGTCAAGTTGTGCCACATACTCCTCTTCTCCCCAATTCTATTCAGCATCTCCTCATTAGTTATGTGATCTACCCATCTAATCTTCAGCATTCTTCTGTAGCACCACATTTCGAAAGCTTCTATTCTCTTCTTGTCCAAACTATTTATCGTCCATGTTTCACTTCCATACATGGCTACACTCCATACAAATACTTTCAGAAACGACTTCCTGACACTTGAATCTATACTCGACGTAAACAAATTTCTCTTCTTCAGAAACGCTTTCCTTACCATTGCCAGTCTACATTTTATATCCTCTCTACTTCGACCATCATCACTTATTTTGCTCCCCAAATAACAAAACTCCTTTACTACTTTAAGTGTCTCATTTCCTAATCTAAATCCCTCAGCATCACCCGTCTTAATTCGATTACATTCCATTATCCTCGTTTTGCTTTTGTTGATGTTCATCTTATATCCTCCTTTCAAGACACTGTCCATTCCGTTCAACTGCTCTTCTAAGTCCTTTGCTGTCTCTGATAGAATTACAATGTCATCGGCGAACCTCAAAGTTTTTATTTCTTCTCCATGGATTTTAATACCTACTCCGAATTTTTCTTTTGTTTCCTTTACTGCTTGCGCAATATACAGATTGAATAACATCGGGGAGAAGCTACAACCCTGTCTCACTACCTTCCCAACCACTGCTTCCCTTTCATGCCCCTCGACTCGCTTACCCACACATTAACGAAGAACCGCACTTGATGAGCGCTAGTAACTGTGGCATGCGGGCTATCCTCACTCCAAACATGCGAATTGTGCATGTTGAAGACTCCATCACGCCCGGACGTTGCTTCATCGGTAAACAACACAGAGGATGGAAATCTAGGATGCATTTCACACTGTTCCAGGTACCACTGCGAAAACTGTGCTCAGGGTGGATAATCAACTGGTTCCAGTTTGTGGACACGCTGTAAGTGAAATGAACGTAACAACTGCTCTCGAAGGACTGTTCTTACAGTCGTCTGATTTGTCCCCATGTGACGTGCAATTGCACGAGTGCTGATTGAAGGATCCCGCTCGACATGCTGCAAGACAGCTTCCTCAAATTGCAGCGTTCTTACCGTGCGACGGCATCCCTGTCCAGGTAATCTGCTAAATGACCTGGTCTCACGCAGACGTTGGTACACAGCATCAAATATCGTATGATGCGGGATACGGCGATTAGGATATTGTTGTTGATAAACCCGCTGTGCAGCTCGTCCGTTGTGGTGCGCCATGTAGTACGCACCAACCATATCAGTGTACTCACTCCAGGTGTATCGCTCCATTAGTAAACAGAGCACTACTACACTGGTGGACTGCAGTTGCCTACAAATGAAGAGCGTAATACATCCTCTAACAACTGAAGATCGTAATACGGCCTCTAACAACTGAAGAGCGTAATACGGCCTCCAACGGTTTAAATAATTCTCGTAGGAAAAAATGACATTTGCGAAAAATATTTGTTTTGATGTCCCCTACAACCTCCCAGAGCTTGTCGGTTTAAATACTTTTCACCCTGTAGAATGATGAAGCGATTCTCAGTACATCGTGAGCGCTACCTTACAACTCCATCTCAGAGAAGGAAGTTGACGATCCACATCTAGAGTAGATACTTGTTACAAGACATGAATCATTTGCACCACTTCTGTCCATAGCGATACATGCTTCACCCTGATCCTACACCCCCATTGAAAATCAACCAAATTAAAATATGTGCTGCACTAAGGCCTACTCCATGAAAGTCACTTGATTGCTGGACTCCTTACTTCTGAAATGGCAGAAATTGGGAAACTTCAGACTGCAGTGCTTTGTGTCTGATCATTACCACTAATAATAAAATAATAATGCCGTGAAGGCCCTACAGCAAGGTAGTAGCCGTTACATAGCTACTGCTATTGTGTTGTGCTGTGAACTTGTTCGTTTATTGTTGGGAAGCGAATAATGAAGCAGTTATTGTCTATTACGGGAACTGTAAGGGGCAGTCAAATGAAAACGAGACAAATGAAAAAAAAAGTAAACCGTTTATTATTTCAAATGTAGTCGCCACAATACACTTTTCCCCCTGATAATACATACATCCTACTGTGAGACAAGACGGTCAATGCCTTCATCGAAAATATTTGCTGTTTCCTTCGGAACGATGATTTCACGCAGGCGTGCACTTCTTCGTTCGAAGCAAATTGGCGGCCACGAATGTCTTTCTTAGGACACTAAAAATTTCAAAATCGTGTGCGGAGAGATCAGGGCTGTACGGAGAATGTGTACGAGCATTCCAGTGAAACTTCAGCAGCGTATTCGAAACAACAGGTACGACAGCTCCGGGGAGGCATGGCGGCATTTGTCTCCGACTGCAAGGGGTGCCCGTTGCTCATTGACTTTCCAGAACTAGGCACCACAATTAACGCACAGCTGCACGTGGGCATTATGCAAAAACTCAAGCTACCCATCAAGTCCAAACGACCAGGAATGTCGACGGAGAGCGTAATTCTGTTGCAGGATAACGTCCGCCCGCATGTCCAAGGTTGTTTCGACCACGCAGTAGAAGCTTCGCTGGGAATCCCTTACACGTCCTTCATACTGTACTGATCTCTTTCCATGCGATTTCCATATTTTTGAAGACCTAAAAAAACACATTCGTGGCCATTGATTTGCTTCGAAACGAAAAGTTGCATGTATGGGTACCAACGTTTCTCCATGAAGGCACTGACCGCTTTGTTTCACAGAGGGATGATGTTTGAAATGATAAACAGTTTACTTACTTTTTTACCATCTGTCTCGTTTTCACTTGAGTGTCTCTTATACTTAAAGCACGGAGAAGGCATTTTCGTGAGATATTTACGCATGTATGATGCACCTGTCTCACAGATGTATGCTTCAGAGTTTTTGTGTAGTGGGTGGTCTATGTGTGGAAGATACTGTTCCTACATTAGTTTCACAACCGGTAACCTCCATCACACCGTCATGGTTAATGCTAGCACAGTATAGTCTCGATAATTCAGGCGACCGGGGCCAGGACAACCTCGAACTATTGAAAATCGGACTATCGAAATTCATCTGGGAAAAGAAATAAAACGATGTTCATAAGAATAAACCACATGAACAACGCCTGACTTGCTTTTTTTTCTAAACCCTGACTTCTTTATAGCTTTTCGGTTAAGAGATTCTTCAGAGCATTTACTTGAAGAAAACTGTTCCAATTTAAGTCGGTTCCTTGGCTTGTCACCAACAGTAGCTTCGGCGACACCATATTCGAGAGCAATTTTTTTTTTATTGTTTCTTTTTTGTCAAGTCGTTTCAATGCTTCTACCTTAACATTCAAAGGCACAATTTTGGTTTTCTTCGTGGCAGCAATCATTTTTTGGAGTACAAGCAAAACAGTCAACAAAGAAAACGAAACACAACACCACTGTACTTTACCGATAATGACAAACACCACTCTCAACAATAGGTATACTTCTGTAAACAATCAAAAACCGGGAGAAGCGTATGTGTTGAGCCGTTCAACACCTGTATAGTGCGATCAGCGGCTACGAGGTTCAATAAACAGTACTGTACTGTAGGCTCGGATTTATGGGACATTCTTAACTCAGAGAATCGAAATATGGATACTCTACTTTATTTAAAGAAAAACGTTACTTTTGGTAACTTATGTAAGCAGTATTACAGTCTTTTCGAAACAGTTGGGTAGTAATGATCTTTTAAAAATAATTTACTTTCGTTACTTGTTTTTACCCCTCAGAAAACTACGTTTTACCTCTTGGGGAAAGAGGGGGGGGGGGGGGGGATGGCCCCCAGATTGGGAACCACTGTCATCTAAACTGTATTTTCATGGTATAAGAAATCTACGTTTCGCACATTATATCACAAATGCACCTTTTCTCAATAGTTAAAAGGAATAAACACTGCCGTGCTGGACTTTCGTATTTATTACAGTGTAATTGAAATATATCTTGAATTTATCTACACAAATTTATTTATTTCTCAGATGTTTTCAAATCGGCGAATTTAGCTCTTCCATTCATGGAGAGGCACCTTCAATACAATGACGTCATTTTCTTGAGTTTGGAAATACCAAACTTCAGCCTATACAGGGGGTCCCAAAATATTAGGGCCATAATTACACAGACTGCAGAAAATCATAATCTGAGGATTTGGAGATAGGGAAACAGTCATCGTAAATGAATATGTCAGGCAATGCGAGGTCTTGAAAAGTGCAGTTGTCGTGCGGCGCGCATTTTCAAATTGCTTATGCTTCTGCATCGACGTAGCTGTCGTTGCTTTAGAAGGCAATACACAGTCATCTGTGATTTATCTACGGCATTTTTTTCTATATGGTTACACAAGTTCGTTGCTATAAAACCCCAGTAGGGGAGCTGCTTGTTACGAATGTAGTTGACTGTTTTAACAGACAATGGCTCACTGAAATGCAGTCTTCGAACAACTGCTGTGAACTTACCTTGCTGCTATAATAAGCAAGTTGTTTAGTACAATAAAAAAGTAAATTTTCATTTCTGGCCATTAGTTTAGGATCGTCATCTTCTGTAGTACGTACACTGCGAAGGTTTGGGACATGTATATCAGTTACGTGCAAAATAAAAAGCATTCAAGTTCGCACCAGAAACGTTGCAGGGAAACACGTTAGTCAGGCGGAACTACTGCAACCTACGTTCACTTGAACCTGCTAATGCTGGTCAATGCCTGGTCGCTCTCTACAATTTTCCCTTCCCTACAATGATTCTTACTCGTAGGAGTTTACTTTCATTCCCATGCAAGAACTAGCTTCGGGCCAAACAGTCATCGTTGGAATTTGGTAAGCTGCGAGCTTGGTGATGCGAAGCCGTGTTATTGTTGATCGTTAACGCAAAAGTTAGTTTTGCGTGATAATAAAAGTTAAATCAGATTTCGTTCAAAACGCAGCCAGCAGCATCGACTTACAATTTTTGAACTATTGTTTAACACAAAATACAGGTTACAGCAATGATACATCTGACGCTCGAAGAAGAAGGAAGAAGCGAATATTGGTTCTGTTGGAATGACAAAAATAAAGATCGAAAATATCTGTCACAAGTAATTGAGGTACAAAGATGAAGTTGCTTTCTGAGACGTAATCTTATCTCGAATACCGGAATATCAAGTTCAGTAAGGATGGTTCAAATGGCTCTGAGCACTATGGGACTTAACTGCTGAGGTCATCAGTCCCCTAGAACTTACAACTACTTAAACCTAACTAACCTAAGGACGTCACATACATCCATCCCCGAGGCAGGATTCGAACCTGCGACCATAGCGGTCGCGCGGTTCCAGACTGTAGCGCCTAGAACCGCTCGGCCATCAGTAAGGATGGTTGCTTGAAATAAAACGTTTTGCTACAATTGACAATGTAGCTATACTTGATACACGAGGATGCGTCGTTATCAGTCTATCGCTTCTTTTAGTCAAACTGTATCATGAGACTCTTTACAGTCTGGAACCGCGCGACCTCTACGGTCGCAGGTTCGAATCCTGCCTCGGGGATGGATGTGTGAGATGTCCTTAGGTTAGTTAGGTTTAAGTAGTTCTAAGTTTTAGGGGACTGATGGCCTCAGCAGTTAAGTCCCATAGTGCTCAGAGCCATTTGTTGAGACTTTTTTTCTCTCCAATTCGATTCAGAACTTTTTCGTCAGTTACTCCATCTGTCCATCCAATCTCCAGCATTCTTTTGTAACATCACATTTCAAAGCTGTTCTCTTCTAGTCTGTTGTCGTTACGTTAGACTTCAGTAGAAGACACTCCAGACAAATAATTTTAGAAAATACTTCCCAGATGTCACCGTATTTCTCTTTTTCAGAAGAGCATTTCTTGCTATTGTCAGTCTGCATTTTATCGTCTTATTTCTGCCATCGCCAGTTATTTTGCTGCTCACAGAAGTAGCAAACCTCTTCTACTAAACTTGTCATCATAGCCTGATTTAATGCGAATATACTCAATTACCTTTGTTTTTATTTTCTTAGTGTTAGCCCTATAACCCCTTTTCAAGACACTATCCATTCCTTTCAGGTGACATTTCAAGCCCTTTGTCGTCTCCGCCAGGATTGCAGTGTCATCGGCTAGAGATATATTATTTCTCGCTGAACTTTAATTTCGTTTCCACATTTCCCTTAAGTTTCTTGTATTGCTTGCTCAATGTGCAGATTGAGTAACGTGGGAGATAAGCTACAACCCAGTCTCATTTCCGTATCAATTACTCTCTTTAATTTTCATCGATTAATAACTGATTTCTCCAAAAGTAAAATGATCTTTCGCTCCCTGTATCTTATCCATGATAACGTCAGAATTTCAAATTAATCCAGTCCACACTGTAAAAAAATGGTTCAAATGGCTCTGAGCACTATGGGACTCAACTGCTGACGTCATTAGTCCCCTAGAACTTAGAACTAGTTAAACCTAACTAACCTAAGGACATCACAAACATCCATGCCCGAGGCAGGATTCGAACCTGCGACCGTACCGTAGCGGTCTTGCTGTTCCAGACTGAAGCGCCTTTAACCGCACGGCCACTTCGGCCGGCCACACTGTAAAAGCTTTTTCTAAATTTACTAATGCTAAAAATGTAGGTCGTAGGCTTATTATTGTCCCGCGTGTTTCTTCATTTATCCGAAATGCAAATTATCTTCCCCCAAGTCGAATTCTGTTTGTTCCGTTTTCGTACAGGTAAAAAATGTAACTGCTGTAATTTTTAGTTATATCAGCAGTATTTTGAATAAAGAAAAAGAAGTTGAGTGCGATTGTTTTGTAATATGCCATTACTGAGAACTTGATGCGTTGATGGTACAATTTAATCTGTATGTCTACTTCGAATGACCAGTCATCCATACCCAGTTACGGTAATAGAACATCTCCAATAATGCCGACGGGAGACTAAACTAATTGTCCCCCCCCCCCCCCCTTTATGTGCACAGACGAATTCCTTGTAACGTCGCTGGTCTGTGAGTACACTTGCAACTGCACACCTACTAAATCTCCAACAAGTGCACCTGTGATTTCTTTTTCGGTTTTCTTTTTCGCGTTAGACTGGTACCGAGGCGAAGCGTTAGTACGGACCCTTATCCTGGGGAAAATGTACACTGCCGTCCTATGAACAAAGTGTAAAACTTTCATGTACTTGAAACTGAGAATCAGTTACCGAAGCGGTCCATCAGCAATTTTTTAAAAAAATTCCGAAACGTTTATTCATAGTTAGCGGCAACTTTGTACTGAGACAGTCGCCAGCTTTTTCTACTATCACAACACGATAAATAAAGTGGAAATAATACAGATATTGTAAACGGGGATTAAGAAAGTTAAGTAAATTATTCATTAAACACATCAGTGATTGGTATCTTTTACCAAGATTTTGGACCCGGATGAGGGGAGCAGTAATAAGACAAGTGTTCCTGCATCGTTACAATTCATAATATTTTGCGTTCGTTCCTGGGAAAGACCACACCAAAATTGCACAAACGTTAAGATGCGTACATCGTCTTTTTTATTGTACATGAGACGTACACCAACAAACGAGAGCATCTGCATAGTTGCACAGATATTCTAATTTAAAATTACCAAGGTACAGATATTACAGTTGTTACTTTACGGAAATGATTGTCTACTTGTTGTCGGTTAGTCACGCAGTGCCGTCATAAGCGCAGCAACAATGAGCATGACTGACTGACCCCAGTGTGTCTCGTTCGGGGGAAGTACAAGTGCTCCCCCGGCTTACAGCGATCGCACTTCCCGTCTTGTGTGACTCAATATGAGAGAAAGGCTGGTACATTCCCTGTTTTCATTGCCGGAGCGTCCCAGCAGTGCAAGCTACTGGCCGCAGGGTCGCCAACTGCAGCGCCTCGCGCCTAGTTAACTGCCAGCACCGCCTACATGGGGCCTCACATACACAGCGCCGGATCGCTGACGCAATAGCGTGCAATCGGTCGCGCGCTTCGGGCCCGCCACATGAGCGATTTACCAAGGAATTTCAACCAGTATTTCGAACGCCATAGACTCATCAAGTTCTAGGAAGGAAAACGAACCTGTGTTTAGCAACAGTGGCAGTTGCTTTCTGCATGTCGTGTTACACTTTAAGTAAAAAAAAAAAAAAAATCATATTTATTAAAATTGTTTTGGGACGCTTGTACTGGAAACTGTATGCTATATTACAGAATACATTATGTTTTCCATTGACGGTATGTGGGTCTCTTATATGTTTATATATGTTCTTTATAACTACAACAATAGTTTTATTCACACGCTTTGCTCTGTTGTTCGCTATTAACAATTTTGCTTCATAATATCGGTAGATAAAATTTTCCATTCCATTGCGGCAGGGTGCTACAGGAACCAGTATCGAATTATTTCACAATGAAAACAGTCCTGGTTGCGATATTATTTAATATCAGTAACTCCTTTCATCCTTTTTGGATATCATCGGATTGTCTGTATATCCATAATATGAATAAGTGGTCCATGTGAAGGACATCGCCAAACCGAGAGTTGCACTCACCACAAAATAGATAATCATCATAGATGAACTTTCCTCTCTGTAGCTTTTAGATTTACGTTGACAGAGTTCATATGTAACAGGTTTGTGGTGATTATGATGAACTAAGGATAGTTCACCAGCAGTTCTTGTTTGTTCTGAAAACAGGAATTTCACGGGCAGGAGCTCTGGATATCTCGTGGAGAGTAGGAGTCATAAAATACGGTTTAGGGACATTAATACCCAAACAGGTCAGTGTGCGATAATCCTCCAAAACATTAAGAGTTCTTTTTCTTTCATAATAATACATTTGCCTCAATTCATGATGTGTGAACCACTAGGAAAGATTCTCAGATACTTCAACCACATCTTCATCAGTCAAGCTCTTATGATCCCCAATTAGGAGCTAGCATCCATATCGGAAAATGTATTATAAGGAGCTGAAATAAAATATGAACAATGTTAGTCTGGTGCTCATTTGATAAGGCCCTAAAGCTAATCAAATCAGCGCCAAATTGGTGTTGGTTATATTTTATTTGAGCTCCTTATAATACACTACTGGCCATTAAATTTGCCACACCAAGAAGAAATGCAGATGGTAAACGGGTATTCATTGGACAAATATATTATACTAGAACTGACATGTGATTACATTTTCAAGCAATTTGAGTGCATAGATCCTGAGAAATCAGTACCCAGAACAACCACATCTGCCGCAAAACGGCCTTGATACGCCTGGGCATTGAGTCAAACAGAGCTTGGATGGCGTATACAGGTACAGCTGCCCATGCAGCTTCAAGACGATACCACAGTTAATCAGGAGTAGTGACTGGCGTATTGTGACGAGCCAGTTGCTCGTCCACCATTGACCAGACGTTTTCAATTGGTGAGAGATCTGGAGAATGTGCTGGCCAGGGCAGCAGTCGAACATTTTCTGTATCCAGAAATGCCCGTACAGGACCTGCAACATGCGGTCGTGCATTATCCTGCTGAAATGTAGGATTTCGCAGGGATCGAATGAAGGGTAGAGCCACGGGTCGTAACACATCTAAAATGTAACGTCCACTGTTCAAAGTGCCGTCAATGCGAACAAGAGGTGACCGACATGTGAAACCAATGGCACCCCATACCATCACGCCGGGTGATACGCCAGTATGGCGATGACAAATACACGCTTCCAATGTGCGTTCATCGCGATGTCGTCAAAGACGGATGCGACCATCATGATGCTGTAAACAGAACCTGGATTCATCCGAAAAAAATGACATTTTGCAATTCATGCATTCAGGTTCGTCGTTGAGTACACCATCGCAGGCGCTCCTGTCTGTGATGCAGCGTCAAGGGTAACCGCAGCAATGGTCTCCTAGCTGATAGTCCATGCTGCTGCAAACGTCGTCGAACTGTTCGTGCAGTTGGTTGTTGTCTTGAAAACGTCCCCATCTGTTGACTCAGGGATCGAGACGTGTCTGCACGATCCGTTACAGCCATGCGGATAAGATGTCTGTCATCTCGACTGCTAGGGATACGAGACCGTTGGGATCCAGCACGGCGTTCCGTATTACCCTCCCAAACCCACCGATTCCATATTCTGGTAACAGTCATTGGATCTCGACCAACGCGAGAAGCACTGTCGCAATACGATAAACTGCAATCGCGATAGGCTACAATCCGACCTGCATCAAAGTCGGAAACGTGATGGTACGCATTTCTCCTCCTTACACGAGGCATCACAACAACGTTTCTCCAGGCAACTGCTGTTTGTGTATGAGAAATCGGTTGGAAACTTTCCTCATGTCAGCACGTTGTAAGTGTCGCCACCGGCGCCAACCTTGTGTGAATGCTCTGAAAAGCTTATCATTTGCGTATCACAGCATCTTCTTCCTGTCGGTTAAATTTCGCGTCTGTAGCACATCTTCGTGGTGCAGCAATTTTAATGGCCAGTAGTGTACATTTTCCGATATGGATACTATTACTAAATGGGGCTCATAAGACCTTGACTTATGAAGATCTGCTGAATTGCCTCAGAAATCTTCAGAGTGGTTCACACATGATGCATGGAAGCAAATGTCTTACACTGAAGACCCAAAGAAACTGTTGCACCTGCCTTATATCGTGTACGCCCTTCGCGAGCACGCTGAAGAGCCGTAACACGACACGGCAAGTACTCGACTAATGTCTGAAGTAGTACTGGAGGAAATTGACTCCATGAATCCTGCAGGGCTGTCCATAAATCCGTAAGGGTACGAGGGGGTGGAGATCTCTTCTAAACAGCACCTCGCTGAATACCGTTTGTTGGTATATCCTCGCGACGTTGTGATTACGCGAGAGGAAATAGTGTATTTATTTACTCATTTTGGAACGTGAGCTCGTGCAAGTTTTCTGAGTGAGAATTACGTCCAGGCACAATGCCTTTCTCGTAAATACTCTACTGCGGTTCATTTATTGATGATGTGACACTCTCACGCTAACTAAACAGCAGTGTGATGAATTGTGCAGCTCTCCTTTGAATCCTTTCTGTTTCTGCCAATTCCACGTGAGACGGATCCCACATTAACAAACAGTGCTACGTAATTGGTCGAACAAGGATTTTCTAAGCGACCTCTTTTTTCTAAGTGTTCTCCCAGTTAATGTTTAGTCCTGCGTCTGCTCATAAATACGTTGGATTTTTTAAAAATAAATGTTTACTTTAGGGAAATAACATTTTTCATGAACAAACATTGGTTTATTTGAGTCTCCAGTTTGTATAGTGGCGCTTATCACTGTCGTCCACATTTCTGTTTCCATCAATTCAAATGTACATCTGGTCTGTTCGCATTACTTTCCATGGGTTACTGCCCTTTTATTAAGCATATGTACTATTTTTGTAAATTGGTATTATGTATTCTTGTTTCATGTTCTGTCTCCTTGAGGATATCCTCACTATGAGTCTACGATGATAGTGTATCTAATCTACTGGAAGCGGAAGTATGTGTCTTCCGGCGACTCGTGAAAAAGCTCTCTCAGAGAGCTGAGGGCTTGGTGCAATACGTGTGTATCTCAGAAGCACTGCGTTGTGGTTCCCATTGTAAGGGACTGCTTCAGGTTAAAAGCCTCATATCACGTCGCTGTAAACATTATGCCCACGGCTGACCGACTTCAACCATATGAAGCCTCTTGATTGCGTAGGTTCCTCTAAAATCTAAATGTACTGTTATAGTACGTGGCCACAACTACGATAACATTAAATGACACAAGTAAGCTCGTAAGCGCGTGAATTGAGTACTAACGAGAAAGGAGGAATACATAAATTATTCATAATCACGAGCATTTCCGAAATGAGATGTGCGGTCTCATACAATGGAAATGCACACAATGAGACTATGCGTTCATTTCTTAAACGAAACAACGCCTATTTTACTACGAAACTAATGGTGGTGGGGATTTGAAATGTTGCAGGGTTATTGTGCATGAAGCATCGTCTTTAGTCTTCACTGCCACACTTGACCCACGTATCTCCGCCTACTACAGTCGTTTGTGTCCGTATGCTATCTGTGTTCGAAATGCCTGTTACTGCGAAATATGGATGGTTCCAGTCTTGCACACAGCGACTGCTGAATGTGAATTAATATGGTAATCGTTACTGCTACTCTGCCCTGAACTATGTTCGCTTGCTCCCCGTACATGACTCCTATTCATTGGTAAACAATTAAGAGCTTTGCTCATTCCTGCTTCCCAACCTAATGTCTGCAATACTCATTCCTTGATTCGGTCGCGATCTCTATCAGAATCCTCGTACCTTCGTCGCTGCTGTTCATTGATCCTTCCTGTTTATCCTGAAATGAAAGTAGCAACCGAAACTCCACAGATTCTTCTACTGACACAGATCCTGCACCTGCCTGTTAAGACTTTTTGGATGTCAAAAACGAAGACTGCGTTTTGCACCAAGAAAACTTCATCTATCAATTCGTGAAAAGCTACATTTCCTCCGCCAAAGGCATAATTGTTTTAGTTGTTAAAATCTCCCACAAAAAAAAAACTTGCTCCATACTACGTTATTACACGGACATCACACTAGGCCTTTTTGCTGCTCACGCAGTTTCACGTCGAGTCTCAAAGGTAACTAGCGCTCACGACAGTTACAGTGTATATTTCAAGCAAACCAGATTTGTATCCGCATAGTGCCCCTACTGGCGCCACTTTTTTGCGACTGGCGCGAAATTTGAAAAGACATCATCTTTCAGATGGAGCAACACCCCTACCATCTTTCGTTTATGTCGCACGACTCCGTCTTGATGTTGCGGTTTTTTTTTTCATCAGTATATATTATACGGCATTTAAATGTGTAGAACGTGAATTATTTACAGATGCTGCTGAACATGTCTAACAACAACAAGAACGGTAGAAAGAGGTGGGAGCTGATTACGGCGGTTACTTGCGCGCATTCCTTTATGTGATTCTAAAATCAGCCATTAAACTGATGTACTGACCAAGAAACATCGTATGTTCTTGGGTACACTACCCTCTAGGTGCAATGCTCTCCCCTTCCTTAATTTACGACCTTGTTTCATTCAAGCTGAAACAAAAAGCGCATCTCAGAGAAGCTCCACTATCAAAGTTGTTCACTATGAACTTCAACTAACGCGGGGCGTTAAAAAAATTATCATGGTTAAAACAAAGAATCTGGAATGTAAATTAATATACAGAAAATGTTTACTTAATGTCGGTACAATTTACAGCACTTTGTTAGCTTACAAAGATTTACTTGCATCTCGTCATGTTGATGGATGTATTACATCATTTTAATGTCTTCATTTCTGGTCAAATGAGTGTTGAAAGCTACATTCTTCTGTGTTATTTGTGTAACCCGTAACCCATGCCCGGCCCTCGTAACAGTGCCGGTAAGAGAAGCTGCCGAGAGGGGCAGTGCGAACAAGGTCAGTGAGTGCAAACTGTCGCTGCGTTGCCAGATGGCGGACGATGCAAGCAAGTACCACTAGCGCCGTTTTTTGTTTTCAGTAACAGCAGATGTATCAAGCCTGAAGCAGATACAGAAAATTTTGTCTCACTGTACACTATCGATGTTGATCTTGTAAATTTTCTAAAAAAATAAACTCACCTAATAATTTTATATTTTCATCTTCAGCATTAAAAAGTTGTAGCACCATAATCAGCATTATACCATGTCATTTGTTCGACAACAGAAAATGATGGTCTTCACTAGGACACTGCCGCACATCGCATTCTCGACGAAAGGAAAAAAAAAGATACTGCAAATCAAGTACTACAAATTGAAGTCATAGAACTATGGCGCGTTTTCAAATTAAAAGAAAGATATGAGAACAGAAAGAGGTTAACTGACTTCCTCAAACATTTACCAACGAAATAGTTCCAGAATGAGTAGTTATTTTCCCTCGTAAAAAAGTGTCAAGTCTGAACAACGATAACCCGTACCAGAATATTATTCGAAACGTGTTTCAAGACGGTGGTGGATCAATCAGTCATTCCCAACAGTAAAGGTCTTGTGCAAGGAATTCCTATAATATCGTGTACTTTCACTTTTAAATTTATTTCAGTCTAGATTACGGCAACTGATAACATTGGATACTACTTTCAATCTGTACAGCAGATCGTCTTAAGTTCCCAAAAAATGAGGAATTCACAGTACCGTCATGCACGATCTAGTGTGCCTGACGAGAAATAAACAAAGAATAAAACGTTAGTTTGGTAGATTAAAAGATGGTGTGTTAACGTGTACTATGGCGATGACTTTATTTTAGCCTCTTGAATGCTTCCTTGGTAGTTTAATGACATTACTTTGAATGTCTGCAGTTTGTGATGTACTGAATTTGCTGGAATTGGTTATGACCTGGCATATGCTACTTTGTTTTATTATCCAGACTGTACAGACTTCAGATACTCTTATCAATACTTTCTGTTTTATACACACTACAACGTTTCGTACATCCATTTTTTTGCAGGCAAACAGATGTGGCGTCCCTGAAGGAAATGAATTTAAATAATGACAGCGATCAAATCTACATCTATTTGATTACCCAGCTTTTTCACACTCAAGTTTTTGGCAGAGGGTTTGCAGAACCACTTTCAGCCTGTTTCTCTGCTTTTCTTCACATGAATAGCATGTGGGGAAAAAGGAATACTTGATCTTTGTGTGCGAGCTCTGTTTTCTCTTATTTTACTACTATGGCCATTTCTCTCCATTTAGATGGTAGTTAACAAAATGATAGGGCATTCGGACAAGAAAACTGGTGACTGAAATTGTGAAAAGATCTCGCAGCAACGAAAAAAAGTTTTAATGATTACCATCCCCACCCGCTGATTATATCTGTGACATTCTGTCCCTTATTTCGTGATAATAAAATGCCAGTACCCCTTCTTTGAACTTTTTCAAAGTGTTCCGTCAATTCTGCCTGGGTTTTTTTTTTTGGTCATCAGTCTGCTGACTGGTTTGATGCGGCCCACCACGAATTCCTTTCCTGTGCTAACCTCTTCATCTCAGATTAGCACTTGCAACCTACGTCCTCAATTATTTGCTTGACGTATTCCAATCTCTGTCTTCCTCTACAGTTTTTGCCCTCTACAGCTCCCGCTAGTGCCATGGAAGTCATTCCCTCATCTCTTAGCAGATGTCCTATCATCCTGTCCCTTCTCCTTATCAGTGTTTTCCACATATTCCTTTCCTCTCCGATTCTGCGTAGAACTTCCTCATTCCTTACCTTATCAGTCCACCTAATTTTCGACATTCGTCTATAGCACCACATCTCAAATGCTTCGATTCTCTTCTGTTTCGGTTTTCCCACAGTCCATGTGCCTGGTAAGGAACCCTAACTGCTCAGCAATACTCTAGAACAGGGCTCCCCAACGTGTGGTCCGCGGACCCCTTAGGGGTCCGCCGGCTCTTTCTAGGGGGTCCGCGGTTGCCCTTCACCAAATAGTGTAAAATAATGAGTAAAATTATTGAATAAAAATGTGAAAATCAAATTCATCACTATTTTTGTTTTTCGTACTTCAGGTCGTATTCCCATGCAGCCTTTGCGGTTCCTAAGTGAGGACGCATACACAGTTTAAGGCACAGAATAAGGCTTCTCTGATCGACTGTTTCGCAACAATATGGAGGTCGTTTGTGCGCCGGCTCACGGCGGTAGATGCGCTGAAACCTTTGACGCATGCGCGGAGCGAGCTTTGTCAACCAATTACGGTGCTCGCTGGCACGTATGCGGTCCCAGGCATCATAAAATGGTTCAAATGGCTCTGAGCACTATGGGACTTAACAGCTATGGTCATCAGTCCCCTAGAACTTCGAACTACTTAAACCTAACTAACCTAAGAACATCACACAACACCCAGTCATCACGAGGCAGAGAAAATCGCTGACCCCGCCGGAAATCGAACTCGGGAACCCGGGCGTGGGACATAATTAAATGTTAACCTTGCTTTGTCAGTGCACTACCTATTTCATAAGTCGATTTTTTACCTTCAAGTTGTTTTCATTCATCTCTAAACCAAAGACTAATGATACTTCGGGGGGTGGGGGGTGGGGGGTGGGCGGAGGGGGTTATTGGGAACATGGCTTTCGCTCTGTAATTTAAAGTTACTGTGCTCTTGACTGACTAGGGGTCCGCCCTGGATTTTCGACTGAAGATGGGGTCCACCAGCTGAAAAGGTTGGGAAGCCCTGCTCTAGAAGAAGACAGGCGAGCGTATTTTCATTGTATTTTGGTTCCTCCCTTTTGCATTACATTTTGTGGAGTGTTAAATACGATTATCAGTGATTACGTAACGTATTTAGCTTGTAGTAAAAAAATACAAACATTCAAAAAATGTCCTACAGATGGTGCTTCATCTGATCAGAATAGCAATA
The DNA here is from genome assembly GCF_023864345.2 of Schistocerca serialis cubense. Lineage (NCBI taxonomy): Eukaryota > Metazoa > Arthropoda > Insecta > Orthoptera > Acrididae > Schistocerca > Schistocerca serialis. The sequence continues at coordinate 1,063,732,722 of NC_064639.1, forward strand.
ATTAGCACAACAAAGTAAGACAAAGCAAAGGTGATGTTCTTTACAGGAAATATGTCCACCATCATTCCTCAACAACAGCTGTAGTCGAGGACTAATGTTGTGAACAGCACTGTAAAGCATGTCCGGAGTTATGGTGAGACATTGGCGTCGGATGTTGTCTTTCAGCATCCCTAGAGATGTCGGTCGATCACGATACACTTGCGACTTCAGGTAAGCCCAAAGCCAATAATCGCACGGATTGAGGTCTGGGGACCTGGGAGGCCAAGCATGACGAAAGTGGCGGCTGAGGACACGATCATCACCAAACGACGCACGCAAGAGATCTTTCACGCGTCTAGCAATACTTTTTTTTGTTTTTGGTTCTAATAAAACCCCATATCATTCCAAGCATGTGTGTCAATTTTTACCTCTCTATCTACATTATTCTGTGGTTTATTAAGTTCTCAAAATTATACTGACTTTTTGATCACCCGGTATATAGACGATCCAGATACTTTGTCTCGTGTGCGCACTTAAATGCGCTGTTCATGGGTGACCTTGTTGGGATCGTGGCTAGTGCACTGATAATAAAGTATAGTGAAAGAAATCGAAAGAAGAGACGTTGGTAGAAAATTAAATGTTTGTGGAGGGGCCACCTTTCGGCTGTAATTTACTTTCGACTTTGAAAGTAGAAGGAGCAGGATTTTTTTAACATCACCCTGTAATGCTTAATACTTTTTGACCAGCTCTTCGATAACCAACTCCTCCTTGGGATTTTTGTATTCGGAAATATTAAATTCCCACAAACATGATGCCTCGTGAAAAATCTTCAATCAGCTACCACAATATCACCGTTGATCACGTCTCCATAACTGATGTTTAACAGTAAGAACAATGAAAATAATTAAAAAAACGACGAAGCTTTTTCCACTGCGCGAAGAGAAGAACCGCAGGCCATTGTCTACAAACACGTCCACACTACGAAATGTCGCGCAACGTTGTTGTAGAATCGTCACGTGTCCCCCATTTCTAGTAGGAATCAAGAGTTTGCGAGATTGTTACGAAAGCGTGTTTATAGGTAAGAAATGCATCTTGTCTACAGGGTGGTCCATTGATAGTGACCGGGCCAAATATCTCACGAAATGAGCATCAAACGAAAAAATTACAAAGAACGAAACTCGTCTAGCTTGAAGGGGGAAACCATATGGCGCTATGGTTGGCCCGCTAGATGGCGCTGCCATAGGTCAAACTGATATCAACTGCGTTTTTTTAAAAATAGGAACCCCCATTTTAATTAGATATTTGTGTAGGACGTAAAGAAATATGAATGTTTTAGTTGGACCACTTTTTTCGCTTTGTGATAGATGGCGCTGTATAAGTACGTGGTACCACGTAACATTCCGCTAGTGCGGACTGTATCTGCTTCGTGATACATTACCGTGTTAAAATGGACCGTTTAAGGTCGATATCGTGTTGATGTATGGCTATTGTGATCAAAATGCCCAACGGGCGTGTGCTATGTATGCTGCTCGGTATCCTGGACGGCGTCATCCAAGTGTCCGGACCGTTCACCGGATAGTTCGTTAGTTAAGGAAACAGGAAGTGTTCAGCCACATGTGGAACGTCAACCACGACCTGCAACAAAAGATGATGCCCAAGTAGGTGTTTTAGCTGCTGTTGAGGCCAATCCGCACATCAGTAGCAGACAAATTGCGCGAGAATCGGGAATCTCAAAAACGTTGAGAATGCTACATCAACATCGATTGCACCCGTACCATATTTCTATGCACCAGGAATTGCATGGCGACGACTTTGAACGTCGTGTACAGTTCTGCCACTGGGCACAAGGGAAATTACGGAGCGATGACAGATTTTTTGTACGCGTTCTACTTAGCGACGAAGCGTCATTCACCAACAGCGGTAATGTAAACCGGCATAATATGCACTATTGGGCAACGGAAAATCCACGATGCCTGCGACAAGTGGAACATCAGTGACCTTAGCGGGTTAATGTACGGTGCGGCATTATGGGAGGAAGGATAATTGGCCCCCATTTTATCGATGGCAATCTAAATGCTGCAATGTATGTTGATTTCCTACGTAATGTTCTACCGATATTACTACAAGATGTTTCACTGCATGACAGAATGGCGATGTACTTCCAACATGATGGATGTCCGGCACATAGCTCGCGTGCGGTTGAAGCGGTATTGAATAGCATATTTCACGGCAGGTGGATTGGTCGTCGAAGCACCATACCATGGCCCGCACGTTCACCGGATCTGACGTCCTCGGATTTCTTTCTATGGGGAAAGCTGAAGGATATTTGCTATCGTGATCCACCGACAATGCATGTGCGAACACTACGGAAGGCGAACTACTCGCTGTTGAGAGGAATGTCGTTACACGTATTGCCGAATGCATTGAGGTTGACGGACAACATTTTGAGCATTTATTACATTAATGTGGTATTTACAGGTAATCACGCTGTAAGAGCATGCTTTCTCAGAAATGAGAAGTTCACAAAGGTACACGTATTACACGTATCACATTTGAACAACCGAAATAAAATGTTCAAACGTACCTACGTTCTGTATTTTAACTTAAAAAAAAAAAAACTAGCTGTTAGCAACTGCCGGCCGGAGTGGCCGTGCGGTTCTAGGCGCTACAGTCTGGAGCCGAGCGCCCGCGACGGTCGCAGGTTCGAACCCTGCATCGGGCATGGATGTGTGTGATGTCTTTAGGTTAGTTAGGTTTAATTAGTTCTAAGTTCTAGGCGACTGATGACCTCAGAAGTTAAGTCGCATAGTGCTCATAGTCATTTGAACCATTTTTTTGTTAGCAACTGTTCGTCTAAAACTGTGAGCCATATGTTTGTGACTATTACAGCGCCATCTATCACAAAGCGAAAAAAGTGGTCCAACTAAAACATTTATATTGCTATACGTACTACACGAATATGTAATAAACAATGGGGTTTCCTATTTAAAGAAACGCAGTTGATATCCGTTTGGCCTATGGCAGCGCCATCTAGCGGGCCAACCATAGGACCATCTGGTTTCCCACTTCAAGCTAAAAAAGTTTCGTTCTTTGTAGTTTTTTCGTTTGACGCCGTATTGCATGAGATATTTGGCGCGGTCACGATCAATAGACCACCATGTATATACAAAATCGCTCGATCGGTTGTAGGACCTGTCTAGATACAAAAATCGCCCGACATTGTATACAAGTATGCACAGGGTCTTAGCAATAAAGTTAAATATAACCATCTGCTCTGTTAAATGATGTAAAAGCCTGAGCAGCATTTTTGAATTTTTTTCGATTCCATTGGCTTGGATTTGCGGAATTGATCACCAGCATACGTATTCGATAATTACAAATTAATCAGGCGCAGGTGACTTTACACAACCATGTCTCAGACAGATTCAGTCCACAGTGTACAGCATCACAGTTCACCTTCACTCGACGGAACAGCTGTCGCTGAATGCGCATCACGTACCTAACTGTAAGGGCCCCGTTTAACCGAGCTCTGACGACCTCTTGGGCTGGCCGCAAGATGAGACGCAGGTCCATGAGGTGGCGCAGGGTGACTCACGGTGAGTTTTGGCGAACCACACAACCGAATGGTCCTGCGCACGTTAGAGCGCAGCGTGACGTGACACAGTTCCTGCGCTTGGTGACCCTGCGCACCGCTGTCTCCTGTACGCAGTTTACTGCGAGGCTCACGGTGGTTCTGGCTGTACGTGTTCGCAAAGTTCTGTATGATACAAGCCATGAAGATTACTTCAAAACGAAGCTGAAAGCAGAGAAGTGGGAGGAAGTGGTCAAGGAAACGGGCATACGAAATGGGAAGTTGCATTGTAATTCGTTGTTAACATTCTACATTGACATTGTTAAAACCCTGTAACAAATTTTCGTGATGTGCTCTGTCCTGGTTAAATGTTTATCAAAAAATATGCCTAGGTTCCTTACAATATCATTCCTTACTAGCGTGTAGCCCTCCATATCTACCAGTGAAAACGGAATAGATGGATTTAACCAGCTCTTTGATATCAATATAGAATCGAAACTGTCGTCCGTGTACATTTCTGATATATATATATACTAGAATTTCAGTGCAGACGCACATCACGCGTGCCTGTGGCGCCACCTCATAGCGCCATTTAAGGCTTGGCTATTTCGACGAGTGTACGTTCGGCACGTGTGTATACCTTGTGGTTGTTTCACAAGACGATCAGTTATGCCTCGTAGATAACAGCGAACATCGTTTGATCAAGTATCCGAGTTCGACAGAGGAAGGATAGTGGCTTACCGAGATTGTGGATTATCATACAGAGAAATCGCTAGTCGTGTTGGACGAAACCAAACAACTGTAATGCGGATATGTGACCGTTGGATGCAGGAGGGTACGACGGACCGGCGTGGTCGATCGCATTCACCTCGGTGCACCACTGCACGTGCTGATAGGCAAATTGTGCGCATGGCAGTGACGGATCGCTCAGTGACATCCCGAACCATAGCACAGCACATTGCGTCTGTAACGCATCATCCAGTGTCTGCGCGTACCATTCGACGCCGTTTACAGCAGAGTGATCTGTCCGCAAGACGTCCATTGCTTCGTCTACCATTGACGGAGAACCACAGACGTCTCCGTCGCCAATGGTGTGATGACAGACGGATGTGGACGGCAGAATGGAATGACGTTGTCTTTACTGACGAGGCACGCTTCTGTCTGCAACACCACGATGGTCGGATTCGAGTGTGGAGACACCGTGGAGAGAGGATGCTGGACAGCTGCATTATGCACCGCCACACTGGTCTTGCACCGGGTATTATGGTATGGGGCGGTATTGGATATTACTCTCGCACGCCTCTAGCACGCATTGCCGGTACTTTAGATAGCCGGCGCTACGTAAATAGCCGGCGCTACATATCCGAGGTGCTGGAGCCAGTTGTCCTTCCTTACCTTCAGGGCTCGGCCACAGCCATATTTCAACAGGATAATGCGCGACCACACGTGGCACGCATTGTCCAAAGGTTCTTCGTCAATAACCAGATTGAAGTGCTTCCCTGGCTGGCTCGCTCTCCGGATCTTTTGCCGATAGAAAACATGTGGTCCATGGTTGCTCAACGAGTGACGCAGATTACATCCCCAGCTGCCACACCAGATGATCTTTGGCAACGTGTGGAAGCTGCTTGGGCTGCTGTACCCCAGGAACACATCCAACGTCTCTTTGACTCAATGTCGAGACGTGTGGCAGCGGTGATCTCCAACAATGGCGGCTACTCTGGCTACTGATTCTGGCAGGAACCACATGTCACAGACGTCTGTAAACGTAATCATTTGATACTTGGTCAACATGTTATCTACAAAATAAATTTTGTTGTGCTACCTCTTGTCTTTCTTGGTGTTGCATTTACGGTGGCCAGCAGTGTGTATATATATATATGACACGAAGTTCTATGAGCACTGTTTAAATTGATTTGTTGTTGGATAGTCCTGATGACTAATAGGATTCTGTTTCTGCTAATGTCTGTATGCGAAAATACGGTTTCTGTTAATTGATAATAATGCAATTTGCCCACTCCTCGCTATATGTATAGTAGCCCTGGCGACAGCAAGGGCTTTTCTCACCAGCTACTCTGCCCCTTCTGACTCACGCCATATGGTCCTCTTCGTGCCTTCTTCGGCGTGAGAACCTGCTTTTTGTTTCATCAAAGCGATGTAACACACCGTTTCGAACTCAAGCTCAGAATCGCAATCCGATTCTGAACTTATATCTATTAACATAGCAGAAGCAGTCGCCATCTCTGCCAGAGCCAAAGTTGCTCTGCAAACTGCGATCCAACTTGCGATGATTGTCGCCGTGACTCACGCTGCCATGAGGAATTTGGCGCGAGCCCCCCTGCGTCACCTCACGGGCCTGCGTCTCATCTTGCGGCCCGCCTAATCCAGTGGACACCGTTGCGTATGCGCAAGTCTAAACGCTCCAGGACGAGGTGGCTCATAAAATGCTCAGACGATAGTCGCCCCGTCAGGCTTTTCCCGAGCGGCTAATGATCCGCTCGCCATCATGTTTCTCACAAATTTATACGCACCTAAAATGCAAGAGGGGATGCTCGCAAAAATAAAACCCAAATTAGCCGACGGTAGGTTCAACTAACTACAACAACCTTTGGTCGAATGGCTACGAACTCCTCTTCCTCCAATACTGAGCCCCCCCCCCCCCCCCCACCCACGTCCGCCACGCCTTTCTCCACGGCCAGAGTTTGACAAGCTACAGTGTAGTCACGCCACGGAGTTCCAGATAGAGAGTTTTTCGAGCAATGCATTTTGGCCAAAAGGAGGTGGAAATTTTAAGTTCCTCACAAGGGAACCTCCCCATCGCACCCCCCTCAGATTTAGTTATAAGTTGGCACAGTGGATAGGCCTTGAAAAACTGAACACAGATCAATCGAGAAAACAGGAAGAAGTTGTGTGGAACTATGAAAAAAATAAGCAAAATATACAAACTGAGTAGTCCACGTGCAAGATAAGCAACATCTAGGACTATGCGAGCCCAGGAGCGCCGTGGTCTCGTGGTTAACGTGAGCAACTGCGGAATGAGAGGTCCTTGGTTCACGTCTTCTTCCAAGGAAAAATTTTAATTTTTTTATTTTCAGACAATTATTATCTGTCCGTCCGATGGGAGGTAACTGCGCCGTAGTATGGGGACGCTACACCTAAACGGAAAAATTTGAAAACGTTAAAAACATATGTGTTGACAGAGCACAGGGAAAACTGTGCGACTGTGAAACTGTTGCATTCATTTGTTGCAGTTTATGTGACAAACTCTTTATGCTTTCATCACTTTTTGGGAGTGATTATCACATCCACCAGAAAATCTAAATCGGGCAAGGTAGAAGAATCTTTTCACCCATTCGCCAAGTGTACAAGTTAGGTGGGTCGACAACATATTCCTGTCCTGTGACGCACATGCCGTCACCAGTGTCGTATAGAATATATCAGATGTGTTTTCCTGTGGAGGAATCGATTGTCCTATGACATTGCGATCAAATGTTTTCGGTTCTCATCGGAGAGGCACGTCCTTTCGTCTACTAATCGCACGGTTTTGCGGTGCGGTCGCAAAACGCAGACACTAAACTTATTACAGTGAACAGAGGCGTCAATGAACGAACGGACAGATCATAACTTTGCGAAAATAAAGAAAGAAAACTTTTCACTCGATGGAAGACTTGAACCAAGGACCTCTCGTTCCGCAGCTGCTCAGGCTAACCACGGGACCTCGGCACTCCGGCGTTCACATTATCCTTGATGTTGCCTATCTTGCACGTGGACTAGTAAGTTTGTATATTTTGCTTATTTCTTTCATAGTTCCACACAACTTCTTCCTGTTTTCTCGATTGATTTGTGTTCAGTTTTTCAAGGCCTATCCACTGTGCCAATTTATAACTAAATCTGAGAGGGGTGCGATGGGGAGGTTCCCTTGTCAGTAGCTAACGTTTTTGCAGTTTGAAGGATGCTGCACCGTTGTGAATGCACACGCCGATGTCAAGACTACTGATATAAAGGGTGGTTATAACTAAATCGTCACTACTTTAGTCAGTTTAGACAAAAAGCTACTGTGTTTACCGTATGGGTACGGTACCCAACATTATAGGAATCGTGTCCAGATTGTGCGCTGCAGTATTTGATTTGTTATTAGTGGTTGGCGATAGTACTGGGAAGGCGACGTAGGGGTGAATCACGAGCATTAGTGTGCATTACAGCTGGAGACAGTCAAAATGGGTCTCGACAAGGTGAATAGGGCTCTACCCTTAAAGCTGCCTTATCAAAACACCAGTAATAATGGTGCTGCTTTTCGCAAGCATCGATGCATTAAAAGGACACGGGAAGCTCCTCTTTCCGCACTGGGGTTGAAGAACATGCTTCGGAACTTCGAATTAACAAAGGATACGGGAAGGTCCTCTTTCCGCACTGGGGTTGAAGAACATGCTTCGGAAGTTCGAATTAACTAGTGATTTGGGAACTACTCCAGGTCGACGGCGAACTGCTGATTTATGGCTGTGGGGGTACCTGAAAGAAGGGTTTCTCAACAGAACACTTCACAGACTTCGGAGATTGAAGACGAGCATAGCGAGGGAGTTAGCCAACACAACGCCTGAGATGTTTCGAGCACAGCAGTAGAGCGATCTCTAGTACTGTTCCAGCCTGAAGGACAAGGTTTATGAACAGGACACTAGCACACTTAGGAGGTTGAAGATGAACATAGAGAGGGAGGTAGCCAAAATCCCTCCTGAGATGTTTCGAGCAACAATAGGACAATCTCTAGAGCGGTTTCAGTCTGCCGTGGATGTAGATGATCATCACACTAAGCAACGTAACCATGGTACGCAATTAACAAATGTTATACTCTCATGTGGATATTAAAATATACTTCTTTCAACGGATTATTCGTTATTTTTCTTCCGCATGTGCATACACATGTTTGCACGAAGTTTCATTGTCCTGTGATCACTCGTTTCTCATAGAGGTCGTCTCAGATAGCGGAAGTTGAATTACAACCTCCTTGAACAAGGAGAGCCTTAAAAGTTCGGGGAATAATCTCAGAAAATAAATCAGACATGAACTATAAACAAAACACCTATACTAGCCGTCAAAGTAATCAGCATTAGCTACCAAAAACTTTTGACTTCGGTTGTAAACTTGTTGGAAATTGTCGGCAAACGCTTCTTGTGGAATCGTCCGAAGCAGCGTGGTCATCAGTTGCTGCATATCCACATCATCACAGAAGATGATACCTCGTAATGTCAATACGATCGGGAGGCATGGTATTGGTCGTCTTCCCTGCCTGCTAAAAAAAGAGACTGACAATATCCAAGATTTAGACGATGTTGACTGCCTTTTTTGGCAGCAAGGGCTTGGTCCATCATGAATTCTATCCCAGGGAGGTGAGGAAGATGATGAACACCGTGCCACTGAGTGTTGTTTGGCCTCTGGATCGTACTGGTAGCATCAGACTGATGTCGTGTAATGATGCTGACATCCAGCAACGCATGACTACGGTGCTTCGAGCGATTCCACAAGAAGTTGTTGCTGAGAGTTTCCAACAGTCTTACCACCAATGTCGGAAGTGTGTTGCACCTAGTGGTGATAACTTCGAAGGCCAGTTAAGGTATTTTGTTCGTAACTCTTGTTTCCTTTATTTTCTGACACCATTCACTGAACTTTTCAGACACACCTTGCTTCAGTCGTCACATGAGATTACTTTCTTATCACTTTATATCCAGCACCGCCCGTTGATACTGCAATGTTCTATGTCATAGCTATCTGGATTAGCCTTAATCTTCCGATTATCGGTAAAACTTTTCCTGCAAACGTGGTGGAAAATTTCTTTATACTGTGCAATATGCTACCAGAAAATCCAAATGTTGCTTTGACGTTGCAGGAACCAAGAAGCAAATGCGCGTGTTTATTACTAAATGGTCGCTTATGAGCATCTCGGCATATAAAGATCGCTGGATTTTTTTATTTTTTTAATACCAGAGTGTAGATCTCTATACTTCATTTCCTTGGATGTGAGCGCAAAAATACTACTGTATTTGAATTTAAATACGAAACCAGGTTCCGCAGCAATTTGTTACAGCAGCAACACGTCCCGTCTCGCTCGACCACGTAATGGCTGAACAGACTAAACCTGCAGTTAAGCACAATCACATATCATTATCTATAGTAATTCTTGAAAATTCTGCAATGGTAAGAAAGTCTGTACTCCACATTCCAGGGACAGGGTTGGCGGATGGGCGAATGCATCTTCGCACAGGTAATGAATACTGCCTCTGCGTCTGTTTTAGCAGAGAACCTTTGGCGTACACTAGCGTATAGACATTTCTGAAAAAGAAATGCTATAAATAAAAACCGCAATAACTGCGAAACTCGTGAGGTTTTCCTGGGTTTAAGTCGTTCGTATGTGACCATCGAAGACGGCAGCTTCCATGTTGGCAAGTGTTGTACATAAAACTTCATGCCTTATTTCACTGTGGGTGTCCACAAGTTGGATGGCCATCTTGGTTACATGGTTACAACCAGTGTGGTCAAGATGTCAGTCATCAAGTAAAACAGTATCAATCCAAAGGCTGGCGTGAGCAACACATTTCGTTACAGAGCATGACTTTATTATAGATGCTATCCCTAACACATTTCGTTACAAAGCGTGACTTTATTGTAGATGCTATCCCTTTGCCTTTCTACGACCTTTAAACTCTATTACCTAGTCATTTATATTGAGACCTACAACTGAATGAGAACCCAAAACATAGTGCTAACGTTTTTCCACATCCAAAAAGCAATACCAGCGGCGAAACTATTAATGACAGAAAATTAGCCCTAACGCCAACTTGGGGTCGACTTGAACTCAGTATTATAGTCTTACACTTTCCCACTCAACTACTTAAGTTAGAAATGGAAACAGTCTGAGATGAACTGCTCTGAAACATCTCTCTCTCTCTCTCTCTCTCTCTCTCTCTCTCACACACACACACACACACACACACACAGACAGATATATACACACAAACATAAAAACGTAAGTGTAAAAAATTTAAAATTATTTAGGCACAAAAGCATAAAAATCAAATAGAAATGTTATAGACACCAAAGGCTAAATATCACAAATATATACGATTGAGTGATAACAGGAACCGTGTGATGGACTAGTTACTACATAAAATCTAGTCTATCGCCTCCCTCTTCGCACACGGCTGCTGTGCCCTCCTTACCTTCCAACCCCCCCCCCCCACCTCCCCCCCCACCCCACAAACAAACCTTCCTGTTCATGACAGTTCATCAGTCTCCAGAGTAAATACTGGCGAGAACCTCTTAACACCTGTTGCTCCTCAGTGCATGTCTACGGCTCGATCAAATGAAGTCCATACCTGGAACGAAACGCTGTATTTTGGCAATACTTGAGGTGCAACATGCCCAAAGCGTCTTTGATATTATTTATTTCTTCTTCAAGCGTGCAGTAACGCGGAATGTAAAATATTTGACCTCGTATTTTATTTTTCACTAGCCCATAGAACAAGAATAGCTAAGCTCATAGGCTTCCACGGACGGTGTCAGTTTGAATAAAATCATTTTGCATAATAGGCCGCTCCGTTATTAAACATTAAAAACAACCGAAATACCGACGACTCAAGTGTACAGTAGTGGCCCTGAGGAAGACCGCTGCAAAGAGTTCGAAACGTCAGCATTTCAAACTGTTCTTTAAGTTTCGCAATGACGCGGCCAAATTCAAGCAACAAGTTTTATCTGTTTCCCTCTAACCACACAGCGGCTTGTTGCTGCCCTCATCGCCCAAAGCTGCGTTTCAGAGGGGTGGGAAACTTGCATATCCTTCTCAACACTAGAGACTGAATGTTTACTAGGGCGTAAAATGAAGTACCATGTTTCCCACTAAGGTAATTGTGGTTGTGGGATACAGAAATAGATTCATGGTAGAAATCATTTGGGAGAGTGGGAGAGTCAGTACATGCGCTAAAAAGGAGAAGTAGCGCTAAAAATTATTTCAGAATCTACATCTACATCCATATTGTTCAAACCATAGTGGAAATGCTGGTTGCTGTTTACAGTACCCAGAAGGAATATCTGAGGCTCTTATATCAACAATTCCGGTTTTGTTTTTATGCTAAAGGGGTGTTTAAATGGACCATATTTTACAGTTATGTTGCTGCCGTGTTGTTCTCAAGAACAGTGCTGCAATATCGCGGCAGGACACGGCAGTATTCGCAAAATGTGTAAGTATGGCGCTACAGTCTGGAACCGCGCGACCACTATGGTCGCAGGTTCGAATCCTGCCTCGGGCATGGATGTGTGTGATGTCCGTAGGTTACTTAGGTTTAAGTAGTTCTAAGTTCTAGGGGACTGATGACCTCAGATGTTAAGTCCCATAGTGCTCAGAGCCATTTGAACCATTTTTTGTAAGTATGGCCCGGTTCTATGCCCCAGAGAGTGGGTAGTTGCCAACGTCTGGTGTCGTCCATATGGGCTGGAGAATATTTCATGTTACTGGGTCACACCATATATTGCATCTGCCTGAATATGCTTCTTCTCAAATTTGGACCACATTTACGGCGGCGCTGCGTCGAGATCGAGAACGCGTTGTTGGTGATCCTCTAGACGGTGAAAATATATTTCGTTCGGGAGTTTTACGTGTCGGACCTACTCAGCTGACCCATCGTAGGACAGCAATTGAGCCGTTGATCAGCTGATCAGCAATATCGTTCTTCTTTCTTTCCTATGCTTACGCCGTTTTCAACGTTAGGCAAATTTATTTTTATTTTGTTACCGGAAACCTTTCCTGTAATCAGGAAGGTAGTCGGATGCACTACATTTGAACGAACAACCGTGGAAAACCGTCTTATCGTCACCGCCTGTTAATTGTGATTTAATTGTTTTACTTGCAATTAATATGGAAAGAAATTCCGGTTTGTGAACTATTTTTATATTAAAATGAAAGGCAATAGCGGCAATCTTTAAAGGAACTGGGACCTCTTTGATTAAATGACTCACTTAACTCTAAACTTTTCCGGAAGTTATTGCAATTTCTTCTGAAAGTAGCAACAGCCCACAGTTTTGGCTTGGAGAGCAAATCTTTTGGTAAAATTTGTTACTGATCGTGAATTTAAACATGTTTCCTTGCGGAAATTAGTACTAAACTGATTATCGGACTTCGTAATATTAAAATGACTGCAGGTTCTATCGGATTTCACAAACAAAAGACTACGGCGCATGAAATGGTGCACGAAAACTATAATAACCAAAAGAAATGCTTCCTTATTTATGAAAAAACACAATATCATGAATCTGTAAAGGAAGGACAGGTTCATAAACGAAATACGGTTAAATTTTAACAGCGAATTTTATAGAAATGAAAGTTAACTTGCACGATTCCACATAGCCTAACGGCCACACTTGCGTTTTTTGAAGCTGGACGCTCAGCGTCAAAAGACGCCACAGTAAGGCCGGCGCCACACGAGCGGAATAGCTGCGGAACGTCAGACGCGCGGGAAACAACCGCACCGCTATGGAGCATGGAGTAGATGCAGCAATCCACAAGGGGCGGAACGTCTGCGGCTGCGGAATTTTGCCGCTTGCCAGCCGCATCGCCCATAGCGGGTCATGAGAATCAATTGGGCATGGCGCAACAGGTGTGCGGAGAAGGGCCACCTGACAGCAGTCAGTGCTGGGAGCGGAGTAGAGTGGCCATTTGCAGCAGGCAGTTGCGTGCTCCCTTCCGTCTGACTACAAAGTGACTTCCACGATGTGCCCACTAGACATTGAGAAAATAGATATCGAGATTCTAATAATGGAAGTGGAAAAAGGGCCTTGTATTTGGGATGTAAGGACCGAGGAATACAAGGACAGAAATAAAAAGGATGCAGCATGGCATGAAATCTGCTGTGCATTATTCGATGATTTCGCAGATGATTCAAGAACAGAGAAAAAATCCGTTGGTAAGTTTTTCGTCCACTATTAGAATAATACAATTGAGATCACTCTGAATTGCAACACAGTTAGCGAATTAGTTTTCCGAAACTCGTTAAGTATTTTTGTTTAGAGATTGCTGAACAATGATAAGTGTTGAAAAAGCCCTGCATTTCTATTATTGTTGACGTGTTACACATTGCGTCTAGCCGCAGGCCGTCGACCGTTGCGGAAACAATCCGCTCGTGTGACCCCGGCCTATAGGCAGGCTGGAGAAGGCCGGTAGTGGCCACACACAGCGTCTTTTTCTGCCAACGTCCGACGGGAAGGCGCATCCTCAAGGTCAGACGCTAGTCGGATGGGCCGGGACCCATTCCTTGCGTCAGAAGACGCTTCTCACATGTGAACTCAGTAGTAACTTTGCAGTGTGTCAACACAAATTAATGTGTTTAGTCAAATGTTTCATTACAGTTTTTTCGATGTGTGAGATGGAAAAAATTGAACTTGACAGCGAACGTAGTATTTTAGAAGTTCAAGCTCGACCTTTTTTATACGACATTCAAAATGCGGATTATAAAAACAGACAAAAATGAAGAGACGGTTGGCTAGCTTTGACATCTAATGTTGTTGGTGAAGATTGGGACAACATGGACAAAGAAACAAAAGAAGCCTTAAGTACAAGTCACAATATATGCGCTTTATTGTAGAATATTAGAGATGTCTTGTTATGCCAAGCAGTCTTTTTCACTCAGCAATATCGGTTTAGCCGGGGTACATAACCTGTGCGGTAGAACAGAAACATTCAGCAAACTGCCGGGAGTGGTGGCCGGGCGGTTCTAGGCACTTCAGTCCGGAATCGCGTGACTGCTACGCTCGCAGGTTCGAATCCTGCCTCGGGCATGGATGTGTGTGATGTCCTTAGGTTAGTTAGGTTTAAGTAGTTCTAGGGGACTGATGACTTCAAATGTTGATAGTGCTCAGAGCTATTTGAACCATTCAGCAAACTGATCTCTTGTGTGTGTTCCTTTCACGGTCCCTCTTGTCCTCTGGGCCGGAATGCTGTCCAAAGGATACGATAACGTGTCTTCAGAGTTGTACCCATCGTTTTCCCTCACAAAGCTGTGCAGTACACAAGTGGCTTTAACAATGATGTCAACCAAATCGATACTGACGTCAATCGGACGGTGGAATATACGCCATTTATTGGCTAAAATACCTAATGCACATTCCACGTACTGCCTGGCACTCGATAAACGGTAGTTAAAAAATGCTTTTAATGTTAGTCATGTCCTTATCGGGGTATGGTCTCAAAGGTTTTCACACAGGCAAAGGCTTCATCTGCCAGAAACACATATCGCAGAAATCGATCAGATGTATCGTTTGGTAAGGGGGCTGGTGGTGGTAATGGGAAATAGTTGGAATAGAGTTTATTGCCAAAATTAGTACTTTTCAGGATGTTTGAAACTTCCTCGTGTCCAAAGGCCCCAACATCTATATATCTGACGCGCAGGATTAGCCGAGCGGTCTGAGGCGCTGCAGTCATGGACTGTGCGGCTGGTCCGGCGGAGGTTCGAGTACTCCCACGGGCATGTGTGTGTGTGTGTGTGTGTGTGTGTGTGTGTGTGTGTGTGTATGTGTGTGTGTGTGTTTGTCCTTAGGATAATTTAGGTTACGTAGTGTGTGAGCTTAGGGACTGATGACCTTAGCAGTTAAGTCCCATAAGATTTCACACACATATATACATCTGAAGCAGTTATTTGCGTCAGCTACTGCCATTAAAACTATTGAAAAATACTTCTCGTAGTTTTTTATTTATTTATTTATTTATTTATTGTTCCGTGGGACCAAATTAAGAAGTCTCCATGGCATGGAACAAGTCAATACATGAAATTATAACACGATATTAGAAACAGATAAAATGAAATATAAAAAACGTATTCAGGTGACAAGTAAGTTTAAATAAAGAAAATCAACAATGTAACACTGGAATTTGCTTAATTTTTTAGATCTTCCAGGAGCTCCTCGACAGAATAGAAGGAGTGAGTCATGAGGAAACTCTTCAGTTTAGACTTAAAAGAGTTTGGGCTACTGCTAAGATTTTTGAGTTCTTGTGGTAGCTCATTGAAAATGGATGCAGCAGAATACTGCACTCCTTTCTGCACAAGAGTCAAGGAAGTGCATTCCACACGCAGATTGGATTTCTGCCTAGTATTAACTGAGTGAAAGCTGCTAACTCTTGGGAATAGGCTAATATTGCAAACAACAAACGACATTAAAGAAAATATATACTGTGAGGGCAATGTCAGAATTCCCAGACTATTGAATAGGGGTCGACAAGACGTTCTCGAACTTACACCATATATAGCTCGAACAGCGCGTTTTTGAGCCAAAAATACCCCGTCCTGTTGATAGACTCCACCGACATCACTGAAATGTGACCCATGCTTTCTGTCATCAGCGCACCCCCCAAGTCTCATGTTATTACGCTTGATGGCTGTATTAAGATGAGGCCGATTGTGACGCTGAAACAGTTCCACGAAATGCACTTTCGTGTTGCCAGTCTGAGTGGCTATCTTTTCCAGGTCACCATCTATGTCATACTCCCCATCCCTATCAATACTATTACCAGCCCCACCCACAATCACTACCTGATCCTCTTTAGTAAAATCCCTACATAACCCCCCCCCCCCCCCCATGTTAACAGTCACCTGAGCCAATCCTGCATTAGGCTTCACAATGCTGGTGACCTGGTACTCACTCCCCAGCACTTCCTGCAACTGCTGGCCTACACCTCTGCCATGAGAACTACCTAACAGCAGAACCTTCTTCTTCCTCTTCGACTTTGCAACTGTTCTAGCCACCGTAACTACCGAGGTCTGCTGCATACTTCCTACTACATTTACAGCTACTAGAGATTCCTCTCCACTAGACTCTGACAGTTGGTCATATCTATTGTAAACACCAATAGTAAAACTATCTGAAAATCTTCTTCTCCTAGCAGATCTCTTGCCAACAGCCAGCTCCCATTCCCCAACCCCCTTTACCCTCCTCATCCTATGTAGCTCCTACTGTGCGTTTTTCAACTACACCTGAAGGGCACAGATCTTACGCTCTTGCTCCTGTATCAACTTACTCTTGCTACATAGCCTACACTTCCAGGAGAGGATCTCACCAGAATGCCCACTGGCTTCCCCACTGCATTCCCCCCAGTGAAAATACTTCGAACAAGTCGCACACCGCAACCCACTACTCACGAACCTACGGCAAAGCCCACACTTCTCACTCATGGTAAAATTTTACTTTTTTTAAGTTCCGCTACTACAATAAGAAGATGTTAAAACCTGACTACAATAATCACAAACTTACTCTACAAGGGAAGTCACTACTATTATTAACAGTATTAATAAACAACAAATGTGAATATAACAAAAGACTAATACAGAAAGAGAATCAAACGTCTAATGACACAGTAACGAAGCTGAAAACAGTTCCCAAAAGGTTCTTCTGAAATTATTTCACCAGAAAACACAAGAAACACCGGTTGAAGACTACTAAAGTTCCTAAATAAACCACTATACACAAACAATTAATCATTACTTAGCTTTCGATGCGCCGCTACAGCTGCAACTGGTCAGCGTGGTATTCACTACTCGATCCCCATGGATTGATCGCTCTAGTATGGTTATCATCAAAATTGGCCTTTTTTTTTTCAAACTGTAAACTAATATTCAACCAGTCTTCAGCAGTTAATTGTTTTATATATTGGCCTTGCATTATTTCCCAGATTGCTGAGCATGTCTCACGAATAATCTTTGAAATTGTTGAACGTCCAAGTAGAAACTTGAAGTGTAGAGATCTGATGGAACTGCCAGTTGCGAGATACCTACAATGAAACATTCATCATGGGTTAAAATTAGAACCAATATTTATGGTAAGTGTTGTTTTAGGGAAGGATGTGCAAAAAAAGTGGAAGAGCATTAAGGATTGCTACTAAAAAATGTGAAAATGCACGATGGCAAAAGTGGAGATTCCTCAAAACCCAGGAAACATTGCGTTTATCACAAACAGTTATCATTTCTCCAATCTTTATGTGTAGAAAGAGAGTGAGTATTCCATATTTATAATGTTCATGCATATTTAAGTTCTAGACTAAGCCATGCATGGCAATAAATTATAAAATTTTGCTGTGGACAACTGCAGTTTTTTCTTTTTACCATAGACATCTGGGAATATGGCTCTCGATCTAACAGAAAGTGCGCAAGGCGCTGACAACAACACTGCAAAACAAGAAGCAAACACGACATCTGAAATACAACACACAACATCCAAAGTCTCTCCCCCTGCTCACACTGCGCAAAGGGAGAAAGAAAGTCCATTTTCGAAGAAACAAAAACAGGACGAGTTTGAAAAAATGTTGTTGGGCGTTGTGGAAACGAGTTTACAACAATCACATACAAAGGAACTCAGAACTAATGATCCAGATGAAATGCCCTTACGTTCGCAAAAGCCCCTTATTAAGAACTTTAGCCCAGCTGAAAAGATGGATTTTCAACTGAAATATTTACAGTTGGTTCAGTCCTACACACGTGCACAGCCATCTAGAATGACATCTGAAAGTGACAAACAATCATCTCAGTCCACAAGCAGCACACCTACAATGATCTTCGAGGAAAAATCAGAAAATTCAATCCTGTCCTTTTATGCACTGTAAACAAATAATACAATAAGTAATAAAACTTCATTTACCTCAGAGTAACTGATAGTTTTTCTTCAGCCCTTATACAATGACGTAGTCGAGTGTTTCTTCCAGTAATAGCATTCGACACATTAGACAGCAGAGTTTCGTATGACTTAATAGACATCCTGTAGTACTCAAAACACTTTTCAGGGTTTTCTTTAAGTTTGTTGTGTAACAGATTGAATGTTCCCCTCTCTGATCTGTCCTCAATTATTGGATGAGTCCAAAAACGTCTTTTTTGTCTACGTCGTCCCTGTCGAATCAGTAACAATGCAGCACATATTATTGTTGCAGATTGTTTACTTAATAAATTCATTTCTCAATGCTGGGATGTTACCCGGGCAGGTCTGAAACTCTACTGAGCCATATATGGCCAAATTCACGTCTTTGGTCGCTGGGACGCGTTGCGTTGAAAGAAGCTATATACACGGTCGTATGTGGCCACCACCAGGCGACTTGTGAAGCTGTTTCTTTAGACGCTGAGCGTCCAGTTTCAAAAAACGCCAAGTGTGGCCATTGCCTAATATTTAAAAGAAAAGATTCTGTGCATGAAACGCGCAATACTCAAATGCACGCACTTGATATTCTGATTTCTAATAACAGTTCCAGCTGCAAATACTGAAGTAACAGTCCAAGAAAGATCTGCTATGACCATTTCATCTGATCCACGGAATTAATTGCGTAACATAAATCAAGGTATCCGAGAGAGACAACTACAGTGTGTAATGACACATTCCTATGCAGAGACATACAATATCTTAAAAGCTGCGCCAAAGATAAATTGAGAGGCATGTATATTATAATCTTTGTAAAGTTCACATTGGATTCTCTTTTGTTTAATACTCCAAGGAGCTAAGGGACACTTTCGATTGTTGCCTTGTGGAGGATGGACGTGATTTTTGGACTGTGCGGAAAGGCAGCCATATGGTTGGTAATTATGGTTTGTGCGACGAGCACAGCAAGTCTTATTGTGTTATGAATAAAAAAATAGTGAAAAGTATCGAAGTGTTACGAAAATTATTTATAGCGACGTAGCATAGTATTCCTTGGTTTCCACCGTCTTCGTGAAGTGAACCGATGCCGACTCATGATGGTACACACGGTCAGCAAAGAGAACAACATCGATGGCGACTAATGAATTAATATTGTGGCAGAAGGACTAATTCTACGTCTAAGGTGAGAACTGATTAAATCAACAATGACGCGGAATTTAAAATATAAAATGTTTTTTATTTATTTCGCCACACTGGCGACCGCTGACAGGGACAGTGCTGGTGGAACAAAGAGTAAGTACTTCATTGTTGTGCTACAAATGTACTTGTACTAATTACTGTTTCTCTGTTACTTGACGCACATGGAAAATGACGAATAAAGTGAAACAATATTAACTGTATAAACGGATGGCACAATAACCAGAAGGAACAAGGACAAGGATTTACAAAACTAACGTAATCGTGAGTGACGCAGCTCAGTCGGAATTAAGGTAGGAAAGCGCAAACGCATGCAGTGGCTGCACCTTGGCTTAGCTCCACTTAAAGCAGAACCTTTTCCTGTCCATATTAAAATCCTGGTAGTGTTTGTGGCAACACACAATTACACTTTGATAATTACTTTTTTATGTTCAACAATCGCAGAATTAGAAGACGTAGTGCGCCATCTTGTAAATTTCCGACGCGCAACAAATAACAATCGCGAGATATTTTTATTAATTCAACTGCGAGAGAATTTAAAGATTTAGATTAACAGTAAAGTACAGATAAAAATGATATCTTCACAATGGAATCGGAGAACTTTAATTTGACAAATGTTCATGGACACGTCACCGATTCTGACAATAGTGACGTAAATGATGACGCAATTAGTTTTTCAGCACAACATAATGTAGAAGTAAACACAATTCAATTGCACTCCACAGGGATTAACAATAACGAACCACTTGCAAATGAAACCTTGTGCACAGTCGATGAAGCATCGATTACCAGATCAGATGAAAATATTTCGCGTGAAATCAGTGAACCTAGCCCGGTTTCGATTCAATCAGACCGTGGCAGAGAAACAATGGCAACAAATAATGGCATAAATACAAACACACAAGCTTCGTCAGTTACGCTTGAGGCATTATATAGTCTGATGTCAAACGTGAGCGAGCAATTATCTGATTTAAAGATGAGTCACAACACAACGAACACAAAACTGGCGAATCTAGAAGTCAGCCACAACGAACACAAAACTGGCGAATCTAGAAATCAGCCACAACACAACGAACACAAAACTGGCGAATCTAGAAATCAGCCACAACATGGCAAACACAAAATTGTCAAACATGGAAATTGGGTTCCAACAGCAGTTTTCAAGTGTAAACACGCAATTTGAAAACATACACAGACATTTCGATCAACGCTTAAATAAACTCACCAATGAAATCGATCAAAAGATCGAAGACAAAGTCATCAAAACCGTCAATAGTGTATACAATGTATTGGCAAATGACTTAGAAAAGAAATTGTCAGATCTTACAAACAAACAGGAACAGGAACTGTCAGAAATAGTAGAAACACACAATCAAACACAAACCGTACAAAAAGAAATACACGAAAACGTACAGGCTATTCAATTAAATTTAACAAGAGTACAGTCCGCATGTGAAGAAATACGTGACCAAGTTAATAAAGTTAACGAAGAAGTCGGTTTTCTGAAACAGGAGACTCGACGTATCAACGCGGACATTATCAAAATAAATGAAACTTTAGAAAACGGTAATGTAAATGAATCAATAACTGACCGGGAAACAAAACTTTTTGAAAAATTAGGTAATGAAATCAAAGTAGCCGAGGACAGAATACGCAAGGAAATTGCTGGTAGACTGAATGTTTCAAATGACTTGCCTACGTCAAGCAGCAGGCAGCGCGACACTTACTCGCCCGTGCCAGATTACGATGTCAATAACGCAGAACATCACGCGCCCAGTCCGGCGTATGTGCACGCACCGGCACAGGCAAACAATGGCTATTCGCCAAACGCGGTGCTGCAACAGGCAGTAGGTGTGTCGCCTTGCATCTCGACGATTCTAGTCGATGAGAGCCTGTTGAAACATAGACAGTTTCCAGTTTTCTCCACAGAATCCAGAAAAACTCATCCAGTCGTATTCGTAAGAGCATTTAAAAATGTCTTACCAAGAAACTGGACTGAGGCACAGAAGATTAGATATGTAGTAGGCTTCACACAAGGCGACGCACTTTTGTGGGCCACAGACATGGCTGAACAGTGCGTCACCTACGAACAATTTGAACGGGCTTTCTTGGAGAAATATTGGTCTGCTGGGGTCCAAGAAAGACTGCGACGTGAAGTGTTCAACCCACAACCGTTCAACCTCAAAAACGGCGGGTTGAGAAAGTATTTCGAAAAGTACTTGAATAAGACGCGCTATTGGAACAATCCAATACCGCACGTAGATGTTCTCAAAATTCTGAAAAACAGACTACCCGCGAACTTACGCGAAAAATTGGTAACCATACCGGAGAACGACCTTGAATACTTCCTTTCCGTGCTTGACTCAACTGATCTAATATACGAAGAAGAGCCGAGCACAAGTAATCGGAATGAATATTCCGGAACCAATCAAAACAACGGTAACGGATATCATTTTAATGGCAGTGGACAAAACCCACACAGTTGGCATCCGTATGCGACAAGGCCAAATAATGGAACCTGGAATTACGGAAATCGGAGGAATTCGGCGCCACAGAGACGTGAAGACCGAAGGTACAGTACAGATTACGGTCCACGCCGGTATGGAAATGATAGAAATCACGTGAATGATTGGTCAGGCCCGCGTGATGAAAGGCGGCACACAAATGAAAATTACAATAGTTACAGTAATAGGAATGATAGACCAAGGAGGAATAGCGACGGCCGGTCGCAAGAAAATGTTGCACGCAGCGGTCCGGAAACTAATTGGCGACAGAATAACCACTCAGTACACTTTGTAGAGGTAACGGACAGTACTGAAGCAACGCCTTTGTCTCCCCCGGTAAACAACAATCGGCCGTAATGAGCCCCCACCGGCCGACCGATTTGACAACAGGGGGCACAAACAAGCACACATTACATCTTAGACAATTATTTTTAAGATATGATCAGGATGCGACCGTAGAAGATGATCTATGTGAAGAAGAGATGAAAGCACCGGACAAGGTAAGTGACCTCGTGCAGGCTGTAATAACAGCAAAGATAGGAACTATAATTACCAACGTAATTTTAGATACAGGCGCATCTACGAATATTATTTCTAACAGTTTATTTAAAGAAGTTTCGAAAGTATTAAAAGTACCAGTGTTGCCAACGGAAAATTGTAAAATCTTGACAGCTATAGGGAACAAGTCAAAAAGTATTAAGTGGCAGACGCAAATACCTGTTACCATTAGCGGTGTCACGATAAACTGTACATTCTTAATCGTTGACAAATTAATCGTCAATTGTATTTTAGGCATGGAAGTTTTCCGGCAGTATAAAGTGAACATCGACATAGGCAGTGGACTTTGCTATTTCCGAGTGGGCAGTCGTAGTGTGAAGGTCAATCTTGTAAGGTCAACAATAGATCGTAATGGCCAATTACAGAAACAAGCTGAAGTAAAATTAGTTTACCCACAAGTTTTATTGATAGATATTCCTTTCCCCGAACAATTAGACACGGAAATAATTAACGAACAGGCCGCCCACGAGAAGGTAGGAAAATCCACTTGTCTTTCAGAAACTCAACAAAATGAACTAGTAGATCTTATTTATGAATACCGCGACATTTTTAGAAAACAGCCAACGATAATCAAAACGTATGAATACAAAATGGAAGTCTACCCACATAAAACGTACTGCCATAAATCATATGCGATACCATGGGCAAAGAAGGAAGCGGTTCGCAAAGAAATAGATAGAATGGTTCTGTGGAAGGTGATAGAACCTTCACATTCACCGTACTGCAGTCCCATCCTAGCTGTTAGCAAACCTGACGGATCAGTCAGATTAGTACTTGATACGCGGGAAATTAATAAGATCACCGTACCAATACGCACTAGGCCGGAGAACTTAGATGAGCAATTGCTTAAATTTCATGGAGTGAAGTATTTAACATCCGTTGACATGAAGGCTTCGTATTGGCAAATAGCCCTACATAGTGATAGCAGAAAATATACTGCGTTCATTCGTGCTGGCAGAAGCTATCAATTCCAAGTACTGCCATTTGGACTCAACGTGAGTGCTGGGGTGTTTATAGAGGCTTTAGACAGAGTATTGGGTCCAGAACTGATTAGCAAAGTGACGTTGTATGTAGACGATCTCTTGATAGCCACGGACACCTGGCAAGAGCATGTAGAATTGGTACACAAGGTGTTCCAAAAGTTCCGAGAATATGACGTCACAGCAAATTTTAAGAAGTCCGAATTCGGAAGGTATCAAATAAAATTTTTAGACCACATTATTTCACCAGGCGGAATTTTACCAGATCCAAAAAAGCTTGATGCCATAGAATATTTCCCCTCACCACAAACACGTAAACAATTGAAAGCGTTTCTGGGGCTCACGTCATTTTTTCGAAAATTCGTGCCAAACAGTTACTGAATAGTGATTACCTACTCAACCTTTTAAGGAAAAACCACACATGGTTGTGGACAGTAAAATGTGAGGAAGATTTCGTAAAAATCAAACAGGCACTCATAAACGCACCCATTTTGAAGCATCCTAACATGAACTACAACTTTTGTTTGAGCACGGACGCATCATGTCAGGGATTAGGCTCTTGTCTGTTCCAATTAGTAAATGACAATGGAGAACAGAAAGTAAACATAATTAGTTTTGCCAGTAGAACGTTAACGAAATGTGAAAGAGCCTATTCGGCAACTGAACTTGAAGCGTTAGCTGTAGTGTGGGCTTTCCGCAAGTTCCAATACTCTCTCTGAGGAAGGCATACACGAGTGTTTTGTGACCATCAAGCACTATCGTTTTTACTCACATGCAAATTGTTGCACAAACGGATTGCACGTTGGTGTTTATTCCTCCAGGAATTTGATTTCGAGATAGTTTATATCAAGGGTGAACAGAATGTAATTGCTGACGCATTATCGCGTTTGCCACAAGGCTTGAGCGAGTTCAATGAATTGATCGAACAGACTTCCGATTTTAGAGTTTTTCTGATGCATGATGGCACATTTCAACCATATTACAGAAAGATGTGTAAGGACATGAGCAAACTACAAAAGGAAGACAATAGATGGAGACAAGTTATGCAAAAACTGCAGGCAGATGACAATAGTACATTGAAACAATATTACACAATGTCAAACGATGTTCTTTTCTACAGGCGCAATCCACAATCCAACACCTGGTGTGTCTGCATCCCGGAAGAATACATAGACAATTTGATAAGACACACACATAGAGTATGGGGACACTATGGGGTATCAAAATGTACAGCGAAAATATCAACGTATTGTTACTTCCCGAATCTCAGACGCAGGATTGAACAAATAATAAAAAAGTGTACAATATGTCAGAAGGTTAAACATCTTAATAGATCTTGTTTGGACGTATTACACCCTATCATTCCAACTGGACCAAGAGAACTAGTTTCTGTGGACGCAGCAGGACCATATCCACGAGCTAGGGGAGGAGTTAGATATGTGATCGCATTTTATGATGTCTTCACAAAGTACTTAAAAATGTATGCTATAAAAGCAGTACTGTCGGGATCAATAATCAAACGCATGATAGAAGCCTACATACCACTAGTGGGAAAACCGAAAATTATATTAACTGATAATGCAACAAATTTCACTAGTAATAAATGGAAAACATTTCTCGAATCTCAAAACATAAAACATATATTGGTATCCAAATTTCACCCAGAATCGAGCCCGATTGAGAGAAATTTTAAAGAATTTAATCGCTTTATAAGAACTTATGTACCAAATAAACAGACAAAATGGGTAGAATACATAGCTCCATTTCAGCATATTGTAAATAATTTAATTCATACTTCAACAGGCTTTACACCTACAGAGTTAATGTTTCAAGGCACAGAACTTGACGAATGGGCTAAACCTTTACCTAAATTAGCCACAAAGGAAATAACACTAGGCGAAAAGGTACACTCTTTGACATAAAACTCGACCGGCGGCCGGCCGCTTCAGAGGCTAAGTCCGCGCCGATCGCGACATGGGACAATAAATGTGGCCAACTCGCTAATTCTCTAAGTCCGGTTATCTGCACAATCTGGCAACACTGCAGACTGCGGCACTTCCTGGAGAAAAACTTGTCCCATGATAGAGAAACACTAGGCTGATTACGCCTGTGGTCTAGCGGTAGCGTGCGTTGTTTCTGTTCGTAATGTCAGTGGATCGAGAACAGCTAGCATAAAATATTTTTATAGTCTCTTCTGTCTGAATGCTGAAGACGGGAATGTAATGGTAGCGCAGATTCAATCTATTTTGCTTTCTGACACACCGATATCAAAATTTTATCCAGTAACGATTTTGCGGCAGATTTCCTGCAGACTGTCCTCCTCTGGACGCCGTATGCGGCAAAGCTCCGAGATCCATTTGCTGGCTACCGGCAGCGGCCGTGGCAACAGCAGCGGCGCTGCACTCCCCCGGTCTTTATCGAAAGCGCCTGCTCCCGCTCATCGCTTTTGATGATTTAAAACGCTTTATTATTAAATGTTGCTCCACAGAAAATTTCTACGATTTCCATTCACGCTCAAAAGCAACGGAGACAGACGCCCTGATTAGTAGGCGGGTATTATATTTCATTAATCGGCAAGAGCTGAGTATGGCCCGAAATTAATTTTATAGACTGGGATGAAATTAAACCACCTCGCTACATTCGATGAATTTATAAATGCTTCATACCTCGTTTCTTTTCCTTTCAAACTCAATTATTTGTGCAACTTTTGGTCAATGCTCGGATGTTTTCGTCAAGCCGGGGTGAGCGTCTGTGGTGTAAAGTGTATTACAGTTCTTGTTTCATTCCTTATGGTAACTCTATGCGATAAACTGTGTGAATACCTTGCAATGCATGCTCTGTAGCAGTGCAGGACACTGCACATTTGGAGTTCAATGTATGGGTTCATGGAGTATTTAATGTTGATCGGAAGTGATAGTTAAGGTCATCAGATTTAGACCAGAAAAATTTGTCGTTTTGGAGGTTTCAGAGAACGGAAAGGAATTGCTAACGCCGGTGTTAGAAAACGTCTACAGTTAAATGCTATTGCAAAAATTTAGAAGAGGGGAACTATATTAATCAACATGTGCACTTCATAAACAACCTTCTGACATGTTAGACCTATATGACGAACAAAACTCAAATTTATATCGTTGACAGTCGCTTTGAATATTTTCAGGATCTATTTTACAGTGAAGCACCTTGGCATTTGCAAAGCAGACATCCATGATATTAACTTAATTTACTAAGTCGAATCTGACGAAGATTGGTGTTTAAAGGCATTCTTCAGATTTCGTATAAAGAATTTTTACTAGCCGTTTGCAACTCCATTAATTAAAATGGAAAATAAAAGGTTGTAGTCAGCGGCTTCCACCGAGATTGGAACTGCTATGTCATACAGTACGACCACCGCAACGCACAAGGGAACCTCTTTTTTTTAATTCTGCTTTTTTTTCTTTCACGTTTTTTGACGATTACCCCTTTGTTTCTCTCTTATTTTAAAGCCTCTTAGGAAAATGGCAATAAAAAAAGAAACTAAGTGCCACCGCCACTTTTCATCCTATA
Source organism: Schistocerca serialis cubense (assembly GCF_023864345.2). Lineage (NCBI taxonomy): Eukaryota > Metazoa > Arthropoda > Insecta > Orthoptera > Acrididae > Schistocerca > Schistocerca serialis. The sequence continues at coordinate 1,063,759,700 of NC_064639.1, forward strand.
ACAAAAAAAAAATCTGGTCCACTTCAGGCGTTGGCTCCTGACTAAACCTACCCCAAGAGCCGCCTATATACCATGGGAAATATGGGAATTCAAGGTTAGGGCTATCATTACAAACAAAACAAAATCTTGCTTTTTCTGAATTTTATTTTTATTTTTATTTTTATTTTGTTTATTTTTGTTGTGTAACTGATCAGACGCCTTCTGCGCCCCGCTGGTAATATGTTGAGTCACGTCTTCTCGAAATTGGTGTGTTCCGTTCAGTAGTTGAGAAATGTTCATTGGTTCAAACTGGAAACCTTCTTCACTCTTGTCTTAACACATTCCAGCTGCGAGGCGGGTCGTGGAAAGCACTCCCAAGGAAGTTCGAGAAAAATTGTCTGTATTTTGGGTGGCGGACAACGACATAATGACGGTCGTTGAGGTATGTCCAAAAATCAAGTACAGAGTCTACAGTTTGTCCAACTAGGTAGTGAATGGCATGTCCGCGAATCCAATTCACAGCATTGGTCTTTGTCCGAGGAAAATAGTCACGTCCCGGAACTAATAATGAAACGGGAGTATTCTGATTCAGAATGTCCCGCGTTAGAAAAGCCACAATATGACGAATAACCTCTGAGCTAACGACACACTGGCGACCACAGACGGACTATAGTCACTGCGATGTTGCCTGAGCCTCAAAACGCAACCTTAAAACACACAAACAGGTGTTACTTATGTGAAGAACGCCGTTCTTGGAGTCCAGAAATTAATTATACTTTCTAAGTGTCTCATCTTACAGTGGTTTCTATCGCAGAGTCTTCGATGTGGAAAACGAATGTCAAGTGAATTTAGCGAGGTAACGCCGGCCTACACCCGGAAGTAAATGCACTATCAGAGTGTTGACAAATACTTGCTACGACGCTGCCATTTCTCGGTTCTCTTACGAGGCAGCTCTTCAGCGAAATGCTTGCCGTGATTCTCCGATACGGTCCTTCAGAGTGGAGACGCGCGCGCACGTTTGGTTTTTATGCGGCGTTCTCCCCTGATGGTGTCTGAAGTCGCCTTGTGGGCTATGTCTACATTTGAGACATTCAATTATCATTAATCCAGAATGATACAAGTTTCAGCTTCCGGCGTGGAAGAAGGCTGTTGACGCCGACATTATATCATTTCAACGTAGGGAAAGCAAAACGGGTCATTCAATGTTTCTCATCCAACATAAAGCATGTGAGATAATTTTCCGTAACGTTCATAATCATCTAAAAATACAAACGAAGTAAAAATACAGCTGAAGCTTATTCGAATTGAATATAATGTAAGATACCAAACGCTTTACACCTCGATGTCGAATTTGTCCACGTGCAATCTTTTGCAGCATACAAAAAGAATGTCATGATTACCACGAGAATGAAGAAATATGTTCGTACGGATGGAAGCAAGGAGAGACGCAGTCAACAAATATTCGATTCCTCATGGCATTCATTTCATTTGAGACGTAAGAAGAGTTAAAGCGGGATATTACTTTCGTTAACACGAAAGAGATGCCGCACATATTGATAACGAGGAAGTCTGCGTCTTCATACGTTTCCTCCTTGAAATCTGTATGCTCTCTTATATACTAAGTAGCCTGATCATTGTTTCAGTAATGTTACCCTCTTGTTTGACCCCGTAACGATGAACAGATTCCAAATGCATGTCTCTGCATGAAAGTAGCTGTTCGAACCCTTCCTGGGTTGCTTTTTGTGTTTTATTGCTTGGAATTCCTGAAGCACACCACTGTGCCTTCTCCCCTTGTGGGTTAGGTCTCAAAACTAAACCGCTTTTTATCCAATGGCATAATTTATTCAGACAGCATCAGCACAAGACTGTCAAACAAAGCCTTCCATTTACAGTTGCAACACTCTAACCAGCACTGACCGAAGTGTAATCCACGGTCATGGTCCGAAATTAGCAGCCGTCTGCTACTGTGGCAAAGTCCGTACTACACTTTCGATTCCGCAGCACCATTTTATCTTGTAACACTGTGTAGTTGCAGAGTTGTGCCAGCATGTCTGTCCTCACACTGTCAACTTTATGTATCTCACTTCTCCTGCAGCGTTGATCACGAGGAGCATAAGTAAATGAGTGTATTCTGCATGACGTAACATTCAGTATTCCCTTCTTTCTTAGCCAATCTTCATGTGCATCGATACCAAATAGGAATGTGAAAACTCTTGCGAGTGAGAGAATGACAATAACAATCGTAACAAGAACAATCAAATACTGAATGATGTTTATTCCAACGCAGAACGAGAATGGCTTTAAATATAAAAATCTATATCTATATCCATATCTATTGATCTTTGAGTTGGCACAATGCAAATGTATTCTTAGCATTTAGTTACTGAATTTAGTTCGGGATGTTTGCAGAGAAAAGGAAAAGTCGGTACTTCTCGCTAGTGTAATATAATGTGAACCAGCAACTACCCTTTCCTTAGAACACGACTCAAGCAGGTCCCCAAGTAGGTACCAAGGCACTGCTGCATTCTGTTCCCTGACATTGCTCTTATGACGGTTAATGCAGATAGTTCCGATTATGAAATACAAAACGTATTGCAGGTTAGTTCCTAGTATAGTAACATTAAATTTGCGTTGTAGACGGCACATGAACGTGACGACTATCCATATTACTCATCAATATAAAAAGACAATATTATGGGAATTTAGCAGAATTACTCAACATGAAATCTGAAATTGGTTGACTGACCGCACAGGTGCTAAACGTCGTCAAGAGTATACGATGTCCTAATCGCATTAAGAATATGAGGATCGTCTTCGACAGCTCACAACTTTCACATTACTATCTCCACCCTACTCCAGACAGCCCTCGGTGGAGTTGCACTAAGTTGCCGATGCAATATAAGGCCTTCAAACCGACAACAGACCACATATTGCAAAATACAAGCGAGTTCTCTTGCAGCGTAAGCTTATTGTAACCAATCTAAAAATTATTGGACAGGAACATTGTCCTATTCAAAAAAAGCTGTCCAGCAGGTCCTCTAATCGCTCCTTGGTACAGTCGATTGACTATTGAAAATGGTTCCAACAAGTCACCACTAGAAAACACTGCTCTGTACCGCAATAACTCAAGATGTAAAGTAATACCACGATACTACAAATATCAGGGAAGACCTTATCACAGATAAGACTGTCCTTAAGGCTTGTAAGCTCACATTTATTACAATAAATGACATACCTGAAATGTTACCACTCTCATTATTACGTCAGATTGGTAATGCACGTAGTAAGTTCGTCGTATTCATGATTTCCTCTTCAAAGTAACATACCGTACTTATTAATTAACACAAAATGACATTAAAAATTTAAGTTATTCACGAGCAGCTAGTTGAGAACATGTATGAACTTCAAATGACACGACGAACCGTCTTGTTCCGCATATGGATTCAAACCCAGCTCATGCAGACTAAGCAAAGATTTCGTTACTGACGGAAACTAACAGTCATTCCTGATTAAGCATACAGAGAGTGATATACCTCGATTTTAGACAGTATCAGTTAGCAAATATCAACTTTAAATTGCATAACGCAAACATGTTTAACAGACGCGAATTCCTACCCATCATCTATTGTCCCTGTTAACGAACTAAGAGAGATGTTAAATATTGCTTCTTCACAAGTAACTTACTTGAAATGCCGCGAGGTAAAGCTATGTGTTGGACACGGATTCGAACCCAGAACCTAATCGGATTGCTATCGAAGCACAGTCAAATGTGACATATCGGATTTTCGCGGCAGTAGCTAGATGTTTTAACTGAAACGACGAGACGAAACATTAATTTTTTCCTTCCCAGGACTTCTACCCGGCACCTATCGCTGTTATATTCTAGAGAAAACGAACGTTAAATATGGGTTTGTTGCGCCAGCAGTGATATGTGAGCATGTTTCAACTAGAAATAATATGACGAAGTGGTCAGCGCTCACTGGGAATAGAGCCCCACATATATCGTTGTTGACTACACACAAAGAGACGTCAGCTACCGAATTTTTCTCCACCAGCTGCTCAGAATAACATCTTGAACTTACAGTCATCGCGCAAATAGTTCTGTGTCTCTCTGGGAGTTAAAAACGTCAGATATCGTTAGTGTTGACAACGAATGAAAATACATTAAAAATCAAAATTCTTATCCACCAGCAGATAGGTGTTCTCATGCTAGAGCTTGATAATACATAATTAAATCTTTACTGCCGGGCCAGGATTCGATCCCATTCACGCGTAATATGTGGAGATGTTGAGGAATCTGCAGTTTTGAACAAACAACAAATTGTAGCCGAGTTGTATTGTCACGAAGGGATCAAATTCCGCGTTAAGGGCGGTCTGAGTTGCATTCCCAGTTCAGAACCAATCTTATCGACATACAGAAGCTCAGATAAAAGATGGAATAAGTGTCCTGTGACCATACATAGCGTTTGTTTCGTCACTTGAAATAAATAACTAGTATAAGAAAGGTTACTGGTGATAGAGTTTCTACATGTCACCACTCCAGACTTCATTGTGGTTCAACCTACCGTCTACTTGGTAGAGAAGGAAAATCATCTTTAATGTGAATTTTCAGACCACACTGCCATTACACCTTCTTCACTTGGTGTAGCCAGGAGAGAATGGACTCTGTCTCTCCCTATCTAAAATCATTGACAGAAGTGGGAATCCAACCCAGACCATAGGTATAACAACCTACCATCCGTCCAACAGACCACGAAATCCTCTTCTCTCATTTTTCTATCGTAACACCGTTGCGCCACACTGGATGAGAATTCTGACACACAGGCGTCCTGTAGTAATTTGCACCATGTTCAGTAAATTCATCTACTTGGTTGACCGAATCACCATGAACTAGCTGCCTCGGCTACCCAGTGCATACATTCCACTCTATATTTTGTAATCACCGAAATAAAATCACGTACTGCCACCTACACAGAACTGCCAACAGTGTAGGATGCAGAAGTTTAAATAGGAAGTGTTCCTTTCCACTTGAGCTATTGTATTGCGCTATCTGTTTGTAGAAAACGTCGTTCAGTAAAAAAAAAAAAAAAAAAAAAAGCTGTAACTGTTTGTCTCTCAGAAGTCAAGACCTGGCCATATGCATAATCTCACAGTGCTGTGGAATCAAAAAGCTCTGGAGGAATGGTTGTCGAGCTCTGGAGCTGTTGTAGCTACGTGTCAGCTAGTAGCGCAAATAATATGTCGCGAGTTCGAATACATTCAGTGCTACATTTTTTAAAACGCAATTCTGCTGTCTGCTGAAGTTGTCAATCTAATGGAACTTTGAACGTACTTCCCTTAACTTCTCAACCCAAAGTAGTCACATGTGGAAAAAGGGCTAACTACTGTGACATTTTGTTCTGTTCAGGTTTAATAGACAGCAGGCAGCAGATGCATCTCGAAGATGTGTAGGGAGAGCGCATCATGCCATAATATGTCAGAAAAGTATTTTCTACATTAGCTGTCGTGTGGTAGTGAGATTTTATTCTTCTTCAAACTTTGTTTGACAGCTTTAACTCAGAACAAGTTTTCTACATGCATGTAATCAATAAACTGCACGTGCATTGTCATACTGTCATAGATAACATCAGAGAATTCGCATATATCGTTGATGATTAATTTCTCTCTCATGTTTACTATTGTTTTAACAACACTAAAGGAAACCTTACGAAAATTGTGCGCTGTATTATAAGAAATGGAATAAAACTAACCACGATAACCTTACGACGAAAGTATGTTTTAATAAAACCGAGTATCTGTACACAAATGCGCCTCTGTCGACACGAATTAGTAAAATACTACTCACTTAGATTTTGATTGGGTCTGTGTTTCATTGGTATGCTGTGTCATACTCAAGAGGTATGCAAATGTGGCATTTCATAAATATAGTTACGTATTCCTAGAAACCCAAAATTCGCTTGTCGGCAGCGGAAAGAGGCGTTACCTGTTGTGCAGCATTGTAAGTTTTTCAACATTGCACTATGAGCCGAAAGTATTTTCTTGCGATTTCCTTATTGATGTTTGATCCGACTCCTTGTAGCCCTTTCACAGAAGGGATAAAAACGTTGCAGTCAGTGAGACTGGAACTGCAAACCAAAACAGACGCTTTTCCACAGGTCAGCACGCTACCACAGAGCTGGCGATGAGGTATGGGTCTGAGTGTCCTCTTACGACGGCAATAGTGCCTAGAACTCGTAAACCGCTATTTCAAGGTCGAGATTAGTTGCGATTTCCACCTGCAACGACTTTCCTGGGCTGAAAACCGTAAATTTACAATCTTTTGTTACCCTTCAAGCGATAATAACTCAGATTATTCAATGGAAATGACAGGTAAAATCAAGTGAACTTTGAGGCTTAATTCCGTGCACACCAGGAAGTAACTCGTCGATCACAGAGTTGCCAAACATACGTTGCCTTGTTGCCAAATCTCAGTTACAGTGCCAGCAGGAAGAAGACGAACCGATGTGATCCAACAGCGGGCTGGGAAGTGACCATAGCTGGTGTCCTCAAGTCGCGGCTGCTACGGCTTGGAATACGTAATGCGTCTGACTCGCTTACTGTAACTAGGTTTAGGGACTGGAGCGTAGTTACTAATAATACTCAGAACTGACTGCAAACTAAGCATCATAAATCAGTAACTCTCATTGTTGTTTTTGTATTTCTTTAGTAAGTGTACTCAAAACTAAGAAACTCATTCACAGGCGTTTTCGTGCCTCGCCGATAGTCGAGCACAACAAACAAATAAAAATAAAAAAGAATGTTTATATGTGTGTGTGTGTGTGTGTGTGTGTGTGTGTGTGTGTGAGAGAGAGAGAGAGAGAGAGAGAGAGAGAGAGAGAGATAAAAAAGAATGAGAGTGTAAAAAATTGTTGTAAAGAAATTGAATCATGGTATTTAAAGAATTCTTTCATTGTAATGACACGCTCCACATCATTACGAAATGTCGTATTCATGATCTATGGAACAAGAAGAAATCTAATGTAATGTAATCTAATCTAATCACATCATATTGATGACTAGCCATAAAGAGTCATTAATTACCGAAATTTTTGCCAATACCAGTAACCAAATCTAAACTTGAAAATAAAAGACGACAAGTTTTGTAATAAACCGAAACTCCTATCAAGACCCTTTCGTCCCTGTTATCTAACCACGAAAGATGTCTGATATACCTCCATTCTGAAGTAACAAAGTTTGTATGCATTTAAAGATGAAGTGCAGGATGTGAAGTTCTGTGACGGAGATACAAATCCAACACGTAATCGGATTGTTAACTAAGAAAAATCAAATGTTACGTATCGGTTTTTCTTACGAGCCGCTAGGTGTCTGAATCTAAAATAAGGATACAAACTTTTGTGTCTAAGAGACAATCGAACTGCACACCTACAGTGCATCCACGGATGTAGCTTAAGTATCAGTTTCTTACTCACGAACAGTAAGATGTGTGCGTGTTTGACCAGAAATAACGACACCTGTTGCGATTGTTGGCAACACATGAACAGACATTAAAAATGCGCGTTAATTTTCACTAGCAGGTGGGTGTGCACTTGATAGAGCTGGAAATGAAATTATGAATATTTTTGTACTGGATCAGGATTCGGACCCAGATATTCACCCTTGGAGGAGACCTAGAGAAGACTGCAGTCTTGGGAAAAGTAACGAAATGATTGAACTATACTGTTCTGAGAGATTCAGATCCTCGAAAGAGGAGATACGAATGCGAATCACAGTCCAGCACCAAATTTTTCAACGTCTCTAGTTCAATCAAGTACAAGTAAACTAAGAGCCATGTCCCTTTAAATGGCTATCGGTTCATCAAATAAAATAAAATTTGCTAATGTAAGTAAGCTTACTGGCGACTGTATTTCTGTTTACAATGACTTCCGCTATGTCATTTCCCAACGTAAACTGGCTCTGCCCAGTTGGTAATGAAGGAACATCATGCTTAATGCTGATTCTGGATTATAACGTCTTTCTCTTGAGGTTACCAGAGGTAAAATAAATCTGTTTGTGCCTCTTAAAAGCAAATGCCTGAACCCACGCGTTGCACCTGTGATAGTTCGTTCCACCAGACCATTGTGGCCACATTTCCCAGCCCCTTGAGTGTGCTGTAACGGATGATGTGCTTAGCTTACAAAATTAATCACGGTGGAAAAAATGCGAGTCTATTAAATGGTTAAGTAGAAGCAAGTTTCTGACGCAGAGATTATGCTATTCTCATGTCAGCAGGATGTAAAGACTCTTCTAGGCATCATAGGCTGGATGTGAAGCCATTTTGATTTTTCACAAATTCAGCAAATTTCTTAGTTCGAGAAAATCCACTGTGAAGTGTGAAGTTGCCGGATAATTCGATTATTACTGTTATTATTACTATCATTTTATTCATACCGCTGCTGGAACACAAGTGCTTGAAGATCATTTAATGCCTTTTGGTTACTATAGAAGTAGTTTCCCAAGAACAGGTTCTTTCCCTGTCTACGGAATCCCTTTCATGTTAATATCAAACATCAGCAATTACTCTTAGATTACATTAAAACTAAAGTAATTGACGAAGACGTTACTTGATGACAAAAACGCGCTCCCTTTCGTCATTTACTTGCACCTAGAAATGGCTATCGAGTACTGACAAACCAAAAGGCAAGAGATCTTACTGCCTTCCGATATACGTCGCTGTCAGTTCTTCCACATGATTTGGTCGACATGACCTGTTTCAAGTTGTGTATGACAGACGATGTTTTAGAAAATCTATTGTTTCCCTTTGAAATAAACAGAAGTATTTTCATTCTACGCTGTCCAAGTACAAAATTTTCGCAATATTAGTTCAAATTTAATATTCGCTTCTATAATGTAGGAAAGTATTTCCCAGTTGCAAAACTCGCATCCGAAACATTGCCCTGACCATAAATTCTAGCTCAGAGTGACACCCGTTTAAATAACCTCATGTAGCGAAGACTGTTTGCCAGTGCTCTTTCTCACCGGAAAATACGCAATCCACTCATTTGGCTCCATAAGTACACTGTAACAGTAATTTCTGTCTGAAATTTGTCAGTAAGCTTTTGCCTTCCAACCGGCGAAATACGGCAGAGTGCAGCCGGTAAACAATTCACAAATCACGAGTTAGTGCCGATAAGACGATTTCTTTAAACATTATCGAAGCTGAGGGAATTTAGTTTCTGCTTAAGTCGTCTCAAGCAGCAACGTTCACAGATATCTCAAATAGGAAAAAGCTCATTATCAAGGTACAAAGGTTGTGAAACAAACTTCCCACAGTTTGTGTCAGGTTGATCTTTTCGTCTGATAACACTGCTTAAGTATTTTGTCTAAGAGGTATCACAAGTAGTGTTCCTGTAGCTATGGGAATCATTGGTTGAAAGCGAGTTTAACACCAATTGGTACAGTGCTGCTAAACATTCAAAATTATTATCAACCTAAGTCTGAGTTCATCCACAAACTGAGGCGTATTTATAATATTGAAGCTAGACTGTGTATCCTTGTCTTCCTTGAGTGGTCATTGGAAGGTGTTTACACACACGTATACAATACTATGAATACTTCGAACGCTATGGTTAACGTTGCTCTCATAAACTACTTTTGTTTTTTTAATTCTTCTGGGTCTTCAGCGCGCAATATGTGTTGTAGATACAGTCTTAGACCAAAAAATTGACCGCCCAGTCGTTCACGTAAGGTGGACAATACAGTCGTGCTCCTCTCAGAATTCTATGTCTGGCAACATGCTCGATCTGGCAACATGTAGACTGCGGCACTTCCCAGAGGAAGTCTTGACTCCAGTCTTAGTACATTACTCTTCACTACGACCGTAGTCTAGAGGTAAAACGCGAGACCAGATAATATTATATAGTAGATTCGCTTGAATTACACTCATAGCTTCAGCACCGAGAGGAAAGGGGCGATAAAAATTTTGTCGATATGTGCTTTCGGTCGCCAGACGTCATATTAGCTGGTCTCGCATTTAACCTCAAGACTACGGTCGTGTTCCAGAAGCGGTATGAATAAAATGATAGTAATAATAACAGTAATAATCGAATTATCCGGCAACTTCACACTTCACAGTGGATTTTCTCGAACTAAGAAATTTGCTGAACTTGTGAAAAATCAAAATGGCTTCACATCCAGCCTATGATGCCTAGAAGAGTCTTTACATCCTGCTGACATGAGAATAGCATAATCTCTGCGTCAGAAACTTGCTTCTACTTAACCATTTAATAGACTCGCATTTTTTCCACCGTGATTAATTTTGTAAGCTAAGCACATCATCCGTTACAGCACACTCAAGGGGTTGGGAAATGTGGCCACAATGGTCTGGTGGAACGAACTATCACAGGTGCAACGCGTGGGTTCAGGCATTTGCTTTTAAGAGGCACAAACAGATTTATTTTACCTCTGGTAACATCAAGAGAAAGACGTTATAATCCAGAATCAGCATTAAGCATGACGTTCCTTCATTACCAACTGGGCAGAGCCAGTTTACGTTGGGAAATGACATAGCGGAAGTCATCGTAAACAGAAATACAGTCGCCAGTAAGCTTACTTACATTAACAAATTTTATTTTATTTGATGAACCGATAGCCATTTAAAGGGACATGGCTCTTAGTTTACTTGTACTTGATTGAACTAGAGACGTTGAAAAATTTGGTGCTGGACTGTGATTCGCATTCGTATTTCCTCTTTCGAGGATCTGAATCTCTCAGAACAGTATAGTTCAATCATTTCGTTACTTTTCCCAAGACTGCAGTCTTCTCTAGGTCTCCTCCAAAGGTGAATATCTGGGTCCGAATCCTGATCCAGTACAAAAATATTCATAATTTCATTTCCAGCTCTATCAAGTGCACACCCACCTGCTAGTGAAAATTAACGCTCATTTTTAATGTCTGTTCATGTGTTGCCAACAATCGCAACAGGTGTCGTTATTTCTGGTCAAACACGCACACATCTTACTGTTCGTGAGTAAGAAACTGATACTTAAGCTACATCCGTGGATGCACTGTAGGTGTGCAGTTCGATTGTCTCTTAGACACAAAAGTTTGTATCCTTATTTTAGATTCAGACACCTAGCGGCTCGTAAGAAAAACCGATACGTAACATTTGATTTTTCTTAGTTAACAATCCGATTACGTGTTGGATCTGTATCTCCGTCACAGAACTTCACATCATGCACTTCATCTTTAAATGGATATACACTTTGTTACTTCAGAATGGAGGTATATCAGACATCTTTCGTGGTTAGATAACAGGGACGAAAGGGTCTTGATAGGAGTTTCGGTTTATTACAAAACTTGTCGTCTTTTATTTTCAAGTTTAGATTTGGTTACTGGTATTGGCAAAAATTTCGGTAGTTCATGACTCTTTATGGCTAGTCATCAATATGATGTGATTAGATTAGATTACATTACATTAGATTTCTTCTTGTTCCATAGATCATGAATACGACATTTCGTAATGATGTGGAGCGTGTCATTACAATGAAAGAATTCTTTAAATACCATGATTCAATTTCTATACAACAATTTTTTACACTCTCATTCTTTTTTATCTCTCTCTCTCTCCCTCTCTCTCTCTCTCTCTCTCTCTCTCACACACACACACACACACACACACACACATATAAACATTCTTTTTTATTTTTATTTGTTTGTTGTGCTCGACTATCGGCGAGGCACGAAAACGCCTGTGAATGAGTTTCTTAGTTTTGAGTACACTTACTAAAGAAATACAAAAACAACAATGAGAGTTACTGATTTATGATGCTTAGTTTGCAGTCAGTTCTGAGTATTATTAGTAACTACGCTCCAGTCCCTAAACCTAGTTACAGTAAGCGAGTCAGACGCATTACGTATTCCAAGCCGTAGCAGCCGCGACTTGGAGACACCAGCTATGGTCACTTCCCAGCCCGCTGTAGGATCACATCGGTTCGTCTTCTTCCTGCTGGCACTGTAACTGAGATTTGGCAACAAGGCAACGTATGTTTGGCAACTCTGTGATCGACGAGTTACTTCCTGGTGTGCACGGAATTAAGCCTCAAAGTTCACTTGATTTTACCTGTCATTTCCATTGAATAATCTGAGTTATTATCGCTTGAAGGGTAACAAAAGATTGTAAATTTACGGTTTTCAGCCCAGGAAAGTCGTTGCAGGTGGAAATCGCAACTAATCTCGACCTTGAAATAGCGGTTTACGAGTTCTAGGCACTATTGCCGTCGTAAGAGGACACTCAGACCCATACCTCATCGCCAGCTCTGTGGTAGCGTGCTGACCTGTGGAAAAGCGTCTGTTATGGTTTGCAGTTCCAGTCTCACTGACTGCAACGTTTTTATCCCTTCTGTGAAAGAGCTACAAGGAGTCGGATCAAACATCAATAAGGAAATCGCAAGAAAATACTTTCGGCTCATAGTGCAATGTTGAAAAACTTACAATGCTGCACAACAGGTAACGCCTCTTTCCGCTGCTGACAAGCGAATTTTGGGTTTCTAGGAATACGTAACTATATTTATGAAATGCCACATTTGCATACCTCTTGAGTATGACACAGCATACCAATGAAACACAGACCCAATCAAAATCTAAGTGAGTAGTATTTTACTAATTCGTGTCGATAGAGGCGCATTTGTGTACAGATACTCGGTTTTATTAAAACATACTTTCGTCGTAAGGTTATCGTGGTTAGTTTTATTCCATTTCTTATAATACAGCGCACAATTTTCGTAAGGTTTCCTTTAGTGTTGTTAAAACAATAGTAAACATGAGAGAGAAATTAATCATCAACGATATATGCGAATTCTCTGATGTTATCTATGACAGTATGACAATGCACGTGCAGTTTATTGATTACATGCATGTAGAAAACTTGTTCTGAGTTAAAGCTGTCAAACAAAGTTTGAAGAAGAATAAAATCTCACTACCACACGACAGCTAATGTAGAAAATACTTTTCTGACATATTATGGCATGATGCGCTCTCCCTACACATCTTCGAGATGCATCTGCTGCCTGCTGTCTATTAAACCTGAACAGAACAAAATGTCACAGTAGTTAGCCCTTTTTCCACATGCGACTACTTTGGGTTGAGAAGTTAAGGGAAGTACGTTCAAAGTTCCATTAGATTGACAACTTCAGCAGACAGCAGAATTGCGTTTTAAAAAATGTAGCACTGAATGTATTCGAACTCGCGACATATTATTTGCGCTACTAGCTGACACGTAGCTACAACAGCTCCAGAGCTCGACAACTATTCCTCCAGAACTTTTTGATTCCACAGCACTGTGAGATTATGCATATGGCCAGGTCTTGACTTCTGAGAGACAAACAGTTACAGCTTTTTTTTTTTTTTTTTTTTACTGAACGACGTTTTCTACAAACAGATAGCGCAATACAATAGCTCAAGTGGAAAGGAACACTTCCTATTTAAACTTCTGCATCCTACACTGTTGGCAGTTCTGTGTAGGTGGCAGTACGTGATTTTATTTCGGTGATTACAAAATATAGAGTGGAATGTATGCACTGGGTAGCCGAGGCAGCTAGTTCATGGTGATTCGGTCAACCAAGTAGATGAATTTACTGAACATGGTGCAAATTACTACAGGACGCCTGTGTGTCAGAATTCTCATCCAGTGTGGCGCAACGGCGTTACGATAGAAAAATGAGAGAAGAGGATTTCGTGGTCTGTTGGACGGATGGTAGGTTGTTATACCTATGGTCTGGGTTGGATCCCCACTTCTGTCAATGATTTTAGATAGGGAGAGACAGAGTCAATTCTCTCCTGGCTACACCAAGTGAAGAAGGTGTAATGGCAGTGTGGTCTGAAAATTCACATTAAAGATGATTTTCCTTCTCTACCAAGTAGACGGTAGGTTGAACCACAATGAAGTCTGGAGTGGCGACATGTAGAAACTCTATCACCAGTAACCTTTCTTATACTAGTTATTTATTTCAAGTGACGAAACAAACGCTATGTATGGTCACAGGACACTTATTCCATCTTTTATCTGAGCTTCTGTATGTCAATAAGATTGGTTCTGAACTGGGAATGCAACTCAGACCGCCCTTAACGCGGAATTTGATCCCTTCGTGACAATACAGCTCGGCTACAATTTGTTGTTTGTTCAAAACTGCAGATTCCTCAACATCTCCACATATTACGCGTGAATGGGATCGAATCCTGGCCCGGCAGTAAAGATTTAATTATGTATTATCAAGCTCTAGCATGAGAACACCTATCTGCTGGTGGATAAGAATTTTGATTTTTAATGTATTTTCATTCGTTGTCAACACTAACGATATCTGACGTTTTTAACTCCCAGAGAGACACAGAACTATTTGCGAGATGACTGTAAGTTCAAGATGTTATTCTGAGCAGCTGGTGGAGAAAAATTCGGTAGCTGACGTCTCTTTGTTGTTCAAATGGCTCTGAGCACTATGGGACTCAACTGCTGAGGTCATTAGTCCCCTAGAACTTAGAACTAGTTAAACCTAACTAACCTAAGGACATCACAAACATCCATGCCCGAGGCAGGATTCGAACCTGCGACCGTAGCGGTCTTGCGGTTCCAGACTGCAGCGCCTTTAACCGCACGGCCACTTCGGCCGGCGTCTCTTTGTGTGTAGTCAACAACGATATATGTGGGGCTCTATTCCCAGTGACCGCTGACCACTTCGTCGTATTATTTCTAGTTCAAACATGCTCACATATCACTGCTGGCGCAACAAACCCATATTTAACGTTCGGTTTCTCTAGAATATAACAGCGATAGGTGCCGGGTAGAAGTCCTGGGAAGGAAAAAATTAATGTTTCGTCTCGTCGTTTCAGTTAAAACATCTAGCTACTGCCGCGAAAATCCGATATGTCACATTTGACTGTGCTTCGATAGCAATCCGATTAGGGTCTGGGTTCGAATCCGTGCCCAACACAAAGCTTTACCTCACGGCATTTCAAGTAAGTTACTTGTGAAGAAGCAATATTTAACATCTCTCGTAGTTCGTTAACAGGGACAATAGATGATGGGTAGGAATTCGCGTCTGTTAAACATGTTTGCGTTATGCAATTTAAAGTTGATATTTGCTAACTGATACTGTCTAAAATCGAGGTATATCACTCTCTGTATGCTTAATCAGGAATGACTGTTAGTTTCCGTCAGTAACGAAATCTTTGCTTAGTCTGCATGAGCTGGGTTTGAATCCATATGCGGAACAAGACGGTTCGTCGTGTCATTTGAAGTTCATACATATTCTCAACTAGCTGCTCGTGAATAACTTAAATTTTTAATGTCATTTTGTGTTAATTAATAAGTACGGTATGTTACTTTGAAGAGGAAATCATGAATACGACGAACTTACTACGTGCATTACCAATCTGACGTAATAATGAGAGTAGTAACATTTCAGGTATGTCATTTATTGTAATAAATGTGAGCTTACGAGCCTTAAGGACAGTCTTATATGTGATAAGGTCTTCCCTGATATTTGTAGTATCGTGGTATTACTTTACATCTTGAGTTATTGCGGTACAGAGCAGTGTTTTCTAGTGGTGACTTGTTGGAACCATTTTCAATAGTCAATCGACTGTACCAAGGAGCGATTAGAGGACCTGCTGGACAGCTTTTTTTGAATAGGACAATGTTCCTGTCCAATAATTTGTAGATTGGTTACAATAAGCTTACGCTGCAAGAGAACTCGCTTGTATTTTGCAATATGTGGTCTGTTGTCGGTTTGAAGGCCTTATATTGCATCGGCAACTTAGTGCAACTCCACCGAGGGCTGTCTGGAGTAGGGTGGAGATAGTAATGTGAAAGTTGTGAGCTGTCGAAGACGATCTTCATATTCCTAATGTGATTAGGACATCGTATACTCTTGACGACGTTTAGCACCTGTGCGGTCAGTCAACCAATTTCAGAATTCATGTTGAGTAATCCTGCTAAATTCCCATAATATTGTCTTTTTATATTGATGAGTAATATGGATAGTCGTCACGTTCATGTGCCGTCTACAACGCAAATTTAATGTTACTATACTAGGAACTAACCTGCAATACGTTTTGTATTTCATAATCGGAACTATCTGCATTAACCGTCATCAGAGCAATGTCAGGGAACAGAATGCAGCAGTGCCTTGGTACCTACTTGGGGACCTGCTTGAGTCGTGTTCTAAGGAAAGGGTAGTTGCTGGTTCACATTATATTACACTAGCGAGAAGTACCGACTTTTCCTTTTCTCTGCAAACATCCCGAACTAAATTCAGTAACTAAATGCTAAGAATACATTTGCATTGTGCCAACTCAAAGATCAATAGATATGGATATAGATATAGATTTTTATATTTAAAGCCATTCTCGTTCTGCGTTGGAATAAACATCATTCAGTATTTGATTGTTCTTGTTACGATTGTTATTGTCATTCTCTCACTCGCAAGAGTTTTCACATTCCTATTTGGTATCGATGCACATGAAGAGTGGCTATGAAAGAAGGGAATACTGAATGTTACGTCATGCAGAATACGCTCATTTACTTCTGCTCCTCGTGATCAACGCTGCAGGAGAAGTGAGATACATAAAGTTGACAGTGTGAGGACAGACATGCTGGCACAACTCTGCAACTACGCAGTGTTACCAGATAAAATGGTGCTGCGGAATCGAAAGTGTAGTACGGACTTTGCCACAGTAGCAGACGGCTGCTAATTGCGGACCATGACCGTGGATTACACTTCGGTCAGTGCTGGTTAGAGTGTTACAACTGTAAATGGAAGGCTTTGTTTGACAGTCTTGTGCTGATGCTGTCTGAATAAATTATGCCATTGGATAAAAAGCGGTTTAGTTTTGAGACCTAACCCACAAGGGGAGAAGGCACAGTGGTCTGCTTCAGGAATTCCAAGCAATAAAACACAAAAAGCAACCCAGGAAGGGTTCGAACAGCTACTTTCATGCAGAGACATGCATTTGGAATCTGTTCATCGTTACGGGGTCAAACAAGAGGGTAACATAACTGAAACAATGATCAGGCTACTTAGTATATAAGAGAGCATACAGATTTCAAGGAGGAAACGTATGAAGACGCAGACTTCCTCGTTATCAATATGTGCGGCATCTCTTTCGTGTTAACGAAAGTAATATCCCGCTTTAACTCTTCTTACGTCTCAAATGAAATTAATGCCATGAGGAATCGAATATTTGTTGACTGCGTCTCTCCTTGCTTCCATCCGTACGAACATATTTCTTCATTCTCGTGGTAATCATGACATTCTTTTTGTATGCTGCAAAAGATTGCACGTGGACAAATTCGACATCGAGGTGTAAAGCGTTTGGTATCTTACATTATATTCAATTCGAATAAGCTTCAGCTGTATTTTTACTTCGTTTGTATTTTTAGATGATCATGAACGTTACGGAAAATTATCTCACATGCTTTATGTTGAATGAGAAACATTGAATGACCCGTTTTGCTTTCCCTACGTTGAAATGATATAATGTCGGCGTCAACAGCCTTCTTCCACGCCGGAAGCTGAAACTTGTATCATTCTGGATTAATGATAATTGAATGTCTCAAATGTAGACATAGTCCACAAGGCGACTTCAGACACCATCAGGGGAGAACGCCGCATAAAAACCAAACGTGCGCGCGCGTCTCCACTCTGAAGGACCGTATCGGAGAATCACGGCAAGCATTTCGCTGAAGAGCTGCCTCGTAAGAGAACCGAGAAATGGCAGCGTCGTAGCAAGTATTTGTCAACACTCTGATAGTGCATTTACTTCCGGGTGTAGGCCGGCGTTACCTCGCTAAATTCACTTGACATTCGTTTTCCACATCGAAGACTCTGCGATAGAATCCACTGTAAGATGAGACACTTAGAAAGTATAATTAATTTCTGGATTTCAAGAACGGCGTTCTTCACATAAGTAACACCTGTTTGTGTGTTTTAAGGTTGCGTTTTGAGGCTCAGGCAACATCGCAGTGACTATAGTCCGTCTGTGGTCGCCAGTGTGTCGTTAGCTCAGAGGTTATTCGTCATATTGTGGCTTTTCTAACGCGGGACATTCTGAATCGGAATACTCCCGTTTCATTATTAGTTCCGGGACGTGACTATTTTCCTCGGACAAAGACCAATGCTGTGAATTGGATTCGCGGACATGCCATTCACTACCTAGTTGGACAAACTGTAGACTGTGTACTCGATTTTTGGACATACCTCAACGACCGTCATTATGTCGTTGTCCGCCACCCAAAATACAGACAATTTTTCTCGAACTTCCTTGGGAGTGCTTTCCACGACCCGCCTCGCAGCTGGAATGTGTTAAGACAAGAGTGAAGAAGGTTTCCAGTTTGAACCAATGAACATTTCTCAACTACTGAACGGAACACACCAATTTCGAGAAGACGTGACTCAACATATTACCAGCGGGGCGCAGAAGGCGTCTGATCAATTACGCAACAAAAATAAACAAAATAAAAATAAAAATAAAAATAAAATTCAGAAAAAGCAAGATTTTGTTTTGTTTGTAATGATAGCCCTAACCTTGAATTCCCATATTTCCCATGGTATATAGGCGGCTCTTGGGGTAGGTTTAGTCAGGAGCCAACGCCTGAAGTGGACCAGATTTTTTTTTTGTTATAGGATGAAAAGTGGCGGTGGCACTTAGTTTCTTTTTTTATTGCCATTTTCCTAAGAGGCTTTAAAATAAGAGAGAAACAAAGGGGTAATCGTCAAAAAACGTGAAAGAAAAAAAAGCAGAATTAAAAAAAAGAGGTTCCCTTGTGCGTTGCGGTGGTCGTACTGTATGACATAGCAGTTCCAATCTCGGTGGAAGCCGCTGACTACAACCTTTTATTTTCCATTTTAATTAATGGAGTTGCAAACGGCTAGTAAAAATTCTTTATACGAAATCTGAAGAATGCCTTTAAACACCAATCTTCGTCAGATTCGACTTAGTAAATTAAGTTAATATCATGGATGTCTGCTTTGCAAATGCCAAGGTGCTTCACTGTAAAATAGATCCTGAAAATATTCAAAGCGACTGTCAACGATATAAATTTGAGTTTTGTTCGTCATATAGGTCTAACATGTCAGAAGGTTGTTTATGAAGTGCACATGTTGATTAATATAGTTCCCCTCTTCTAAATTTTTGCAATAGCATTTAACTGTAGATGTATTCTAACACCGGCGTTAGCAATTCCTTTCCGTTCTCTGAAACCTCCAAAGCGACAAATTTTTCTGGTCTAAATCTGATGACCTTAACTATCACTTCCGATCAACATTAAATACTCCATGAATCCATACATGGAACTCCAAATGTGCAGTGTCCTGCACTGCTACAGAGCATGCATTGCAAGGTATTCACACAGTTTATCGCATAGAGTTACCATAAGGAATGAAACAAGAACTGTAATACACTTTACACCACAGATGCTCACCCCGGCTTGACGAAAACATCCGAACATTGACCAAAAGTTGCACAAATAATTGAGTTTGAAAGGAAAAGAAACGAGGTATGAAGCATTTATAAATTCATCGAATGTAGCGAGGTGGTTTAATTTCGTCCCAGTCTATAAAATTAATTTCGGGCCATACTCAGCTCTTGCCGATTAATGTAATATAATACCCGCCTACTAATCAGGGCGTCTGTCTCCGTTGCTTTTGAGCGTGAATGGAAATCGTAGAAATTTTCTGTGGAGCAACATTTAATAATAAAGCGTTTTAAATCATCAAAAGCGATGAGCGGGAGCAGGCGCTTTCGATAAAGAACGGGGGAGTGCAGCGCCGCTGCTGTCGCCACGGCCGCTGCCGGTAGCCAGCAAATGGATCTCAGAGCTTTGCCGCATACGGCGTCCAGAGGACAGTCTGCAGGAAATCTGCCGCAAAATCGTTACTGGATAAAATTTTGATATCGGTGTGTCAGAAAGCAAAATAGAGGAGAAAGCAGTTCAACAAAAAGATAAGAAAGGTTACAGAATTTAACATAGGACAGGAAGTACTATTACCTACCCACCCAAAATCCTCTAAAATTAAGGCATTAAACAAAAAGTGGCAGTTGTTGTATGATGGCCCTTTCATTATAATAGACAAACCTCACCCAGGATGTTATCTGTTAGGTAACACACGAACGGGCAAGGTGAAAGGGTTATACCCCCACAAGGACATCAAGGAATTTTTTCATTAAAGGTTATATGTTATTTTAGCAAAATTGAAATTGTACAACCTTGGATCACTTGGTAAAATTGCTGTCATTAACCTAAGAAACTTGCGAACAACTAGGGGCATATGCCAGCTTAAAAACGCATATTTAACCAAACCTAATGAAACATGTGTTACTGTGAGTCTTAACACTATAAAATAAACCATACGGTACTTTTGTAGTCTAACTCAGTTATTTAAGAGAGGGGAACAAAGACAAATTAGCGCGAAGGTCAGAGTTTGTTCGCTTGAGACGAGCAACAAACCACACGTCGAAGTTGCAATCCAACGCTCTGCTCATGAGCACGCGATAGCTGCATGTCAAGACGAGGTCATTGTAGGCAGCGAGCCGGGGAGAAATCTTCCCCCCTTCCCTGTCCGATCAGCTGAGTGTATACAAAGCGCGAAGGCGCATGCGCTGTCGAGTCCAGGTGTCACGTGACTATTACACGATGGAGGCTATCACGAATAATGTTCACCAACAATGCAGAGTTTTCCCCGCACCTACAGTCCAGTCGTGGTACGTAAGCGCGCATGCGCGGAAAGTTTAATAAAAGTTTTGAGACCACTCTTACTATGAGACACAGAGACGAAAGTCATTCAAAAACAAGAAAGGAAAGGGTACACAAGTCTTGTAAATAGTAACTTAAAAAATTTAATTATAAGCTGGTATTACGTAATAAAAGTGAACATACAAGTACATACTGGTCATGGACGGTATTGTAATATTATATTATACTGAGTAAAATCTTAGCTTGTACGGAAGGAGAAAGAAAATAGAAAAATAAATAAATAAATAAATAATGCAGATATATAACCGGAAGAAAGGCTATGTACACGAGAACAGCACACAATTACATATAGGGAAAAAGCAGCAAAAAGGAAATCAAAGAGATAACGCATACATTTACATTACACAGTAGCTAGCGATTTTCAGAATGAACAACAAGGTAAACGCGGGAATTTTTGTGACTAAGGAAAAGAGTGACACAAGCTTTAAAATAGGGTAATAATAAACAGACCTATGCAGCGTGAGTAATGAACTGAATCGCTCTCAAAACAAATACCTAGGGTTTATAGAGAGAGAGACACACATTAACGTTAGGAAACACCTGAAGCACTCAGCAAACAACTTTGTAGAATATATAAGCTATACACGAGGGTACATGTACGAAAGCTAAAGTGTAAAGGAGGAAAATAGGGAATGTTGCACATTAATGGACTGTAAGGCAGTTATGTATGTAAGAAGAAATATTTAGTTGTAAGTATTATTAGTATAAGGGACGATGCTCAGCACACCCTGAATTATTTTGGAATATTGAAGGAATGGTGCAGGGTACTGAAAAAGGGCCCCACCAGCAAAGTGTATACTATAGTGGTAGATATTTTTTTGTGTATAAACGTACGTATGAATGTGTGAAAGGCAAAAGAAGCTCTGTACATGTACGGAACTTAAACAACGTAGAAGTGTATAAGGAAAATTAAACTCTAAGACAACCTCTTATAAACATGTGTACCTAACATCAAGAAACAGCTTAATTAAAACCGTAAGACTCTACGAGTTTACGAGAAAATGCGAAAAACCTGATACAAAGTGCAACATTAGCGATGCTTCACTCATGTATGCAAAAGGAAGGTATGAATTACTTTACCCACTTGAAACATGAAAGGAAAAATCATGTCAAAATTATATCTTTCACACATATAACAATTTACAGTCACAAAGAATGAAAATGATGTCGCCGCTATACGAGAAACAGGTAAGTAGTGTGATCGACGACCTGTAAGCAAAGGAATCGTCTATAAAATAAACTATGAAAAAAAAAAAAGTCATACAGAATTTCATGCTGCACTGAAGCTATGAAAGTGTGATTATTCGTGTACATAGATTTTCATGACAACCGATGCATTAAAATGTCTGTATTTTTTCTCCCATGATAACACAAGACGCGTATAAGCGCACTTTAACTGAAGATGATACACGCACACAAGGGCGTGCCGCTATTGTGAAACACTGTACATATTAATAGTAGCTACACCCTGAACTTCAAAATTTTATGTTTATATGTCCATGTTAAGGTAGGAAGTTTTATTAGGGTTAATTATTTATAAGCACACCAGAACGTGCTTAAGCACAAAACACTGTACATATTAGGGTTATGCTGCATATAAATGATTATTTCGTGCATTTTCAGATTTTATACGCAAAAAACCGTAGCATACACGTAGTCGTTGCCACTACCCTAAGTAGAAGGTAGAAAATTCCCTTCCCAAGCTTCAGTGGAGCGGCTACAGGTGTATTCTCTGCATGCTGATGCATGTCGTTGCGTATGAAGAATACGTAACGGAGGTAAACCTTAACTTATACTCGAGTTCAAGAAGGAAAACAAAGGACTTGTTCCTTCTAACATATTAATGGGAAAAGGCGAGTGTGTGTGTCAGTAAAATCCAAGACGAAGAAGCCACTATGAGTGGTCAAAAAGTTTTTCAATTTTAGTCGATAGTTTTTTCCTGCAGTTAATGTAAACAATGTATTGTATGTATTATATGTTATTCCTTTGTATGTGATGTATTTTGTATTTCATGCCAAGTCCCGTGACTTACAAATTATGTCCATTGACCAGAAGTATTGAGGGGAATGAATCTCAGTACAATAGGTAAAAGGGGTTAATGCGAAGAAAAAAAAAAGTGTAGTGAAAAGGAAGTTTCGATCGCAATACTCGCGGTTAAAGTGGTGTGTATGTAGAAATTAAAATTGTGCAAAGTAGTGCTACGTTGCAAGTGTCAGAGAGCCTAAACAAGTGACATCGAAAATCGAAGCTTGTATCGTCAAACGACACATGGCGTCACAATAGGAAAGGACAATGCCAAACAAGTTTGACACGGTACGCTTCTTACCAGGAGCTGCATCGACGGGATCGTCCTCCGCCTCGCACATAGTGTGGTGTGTTCTTTGGGGCACATATCCCAATGTACCTCGTCGTATCCAGTCTAAGTACTGGAAGGAACTACAAAAAGCACACGCATACTGAGGTTCGGAAGTCTCGACGGTACCCGCACGTCGGTGTATATTCAGTGCACTGGCGCGCGCATTCAACCAACGTCGCCCGCTAACGGACGACCAAACAATCAGGCGCGCGTATCACCCGCCCATATTCAACACGGGCTAGCGAACAAAGCTCGTCGCCCCAGAATAAATACAGAAAGCAATACAAGGACTTAATTTTCACCTCTGATGAGGAAGGAAACATTTGTATGTAACGTTGTATTCAGTGTATATTTTATTGTACAGACTTTACTACATGTCATTTTCTCAGTATTAACCAGAACTTTGTATATTAGGATTAAGGTTTGTAAATATTAGCATAAGTATACCAAAAAACTGACACACACTCAGAAATACCAAAGAATTCACAGTGCCATGAAAATGAGACAATAAAAATGAAGTGTGAAAATAAAAGACCCCCAAACCTATCAATTGCAAGGTCGACTACTGTATCCTGTCAGTCAAATAAAATTTTCTAGTGACAGTATACAGTAGGGGGGCAGTTGTAATGACACATTCCTATGCAGAGACATACAATATCTTAAAAGCTGCGCCAAAGATAAATTGAGAGGCATGTATATTATAATCTTTGTAAAGTTCACATTGGATTCTCTTTTGTTTAATACTCCAAGGAGCTAAGGGACACTTTCGATTGTTGCCTTGTGGAGGATGGACGTGATTTTTGGACTGTGCGGAAAGGCAGCCATATGGTTGGTAATTATGGTTTGTGCGACGAGCACAGCAAGTCTTATTGTGTTGTGAATAAAAAAATAGTGAAAAGTATCGAAGTGTTACGAAAATTATTTATAGCGACGTAGCATAGTATTCCTTGGTTTCCACCGTCTTCGTGAAGTGAACCGATGCCGACTCATGATGGTACACACGGTCAGCAAAGAGAAGAACATCGATGGCGACTAATGAATTAATATTGTGGCAGAAGGACTAATTCTACGTCTAAGGTGAGAACTCTGATTAAATCAACAATGACGCGGAATTAAAAATATAAAATGTTTTTTATTTATTTCGCCACAAGTGGCAAAAAGAAAAGAGCAAAAGAGCAGAGCAAAAAGAAAAAGAGAGCGGTATTCTTGTTTCACGGCTATTTATACTAATTACACATTATGATCTTTGTATAATTATCGATATATTATCCAGAGATGTCTGGCATAGTTACATTACATTGGGCAAATTTCGTGTAAAAGTCAGGGACGCTATACGCCTAAAAAAGGACACTCACACAGCTGGCGTACCGGAATTAGGGCTGTTAATTAGACTCTGGAATCCGACTTGAAACTAGCTAAGGCCGGTATTACACTATCAAATTTATTTGTCAAATAACTTTGTCAAAAATCTTTGTCAAAGATATTTGATAATGTAATTGGGTACTTTGTCAAATGTCTTCCAATATTAGATCAAATCTAGGGCCTCGCTGTAGATTTGATCAAACAAGTCGCTTGTCTTCTGTACACTGCAGTGTGACATGTTACCACATGGAGCGCTGGCATCACTGTCGTCTGTAGTGTTTTTATAAACATTGCCAGTAAATACAATTGGTGTGTGCCGACAACTACAGAATTAATAGAGATGCATGAAGATGATGAGGCGCTTTAGAACGTGAGGCACCCTGAATACAAAAATAGATTAAGAAGATTGGAGACCTGACCTGACCTGACCTAACCTAACCTAACCTAACCTAACCTAACCTAACCCAACCCAACCCTCTCCTGTAGCAGGGAATCAGAGTGTTACAAATGGCTCTGAGCACTATGGGACTCAACTTCTGAGGTCATCAGTCCCCTAGAACTTAGAACTACTTAAACCTAACTAACCTAAGGACATCACACACATCCATGCCCGCGGCAGGATTCGAACCTACGACCGTAGCGGTCGCGCGGTTCCAGACTGAAGCGCCTAGAACCGCTCGGCCACTCCGGCCGGCTCGGAGTGTTACAGTGAACCTGTCTTCTGCAGATGTAGCAGTTCTTAAGTGAATATTGTGCTTTGTGATATGAGGATACACTTCACTGAGCACATACAGAAATGTATGCTCATCCATTCTTAAGTAATTGATGTACGACTTGACGTCCTCCACTATAAGCTCACGTAACAAGTTTTGTTGAATGCTTTTATCGTGTCGTTGTAAAACCCACGGCTTCACCCAGGTATGTTTCTTTTTTTTCCCCGCTTCTCTTCCGCATGTGCACACAGTGCAATTGTGGTGCATGCAACTGCTGCGGTTACTAACAAGTTGTTGTCAGCCATCTTGAACTTTGATGAATAATATGATGACAATGTAATACCCCTTCTAGCGCTACGTCAAAGATCTTTGCCAAATATATTTGACGGAATATTTGATCACATCTTTGATCAAATCTATGACAAAGAAATTTGACAGTGTAATACCGGCCTAACCCTCCGGGCTGTGAATGAAGCGTGCTACCCTTTATGCAGTGCGATCATGTCTTTGAAAGGTTATCGGTAATATTGTTTACTAGAGGTAAGTACAAGCGGACAATGAGAAAACAGCGAAATTCATTAACGTGATATACTAAAAGCCTGACACACGAGACGTGGAATATCATTTGTACATAGACCGTTTCTGACACGCACCTCGCTTGGGCGTCTAGTATATCATCTTGTGCAACAGGCACGTCGCTGCCTGCAAGCTGACAAGGCGGATGACGCACGCTTCCTGAGAACAGCTCGCTGAAAGAGAACTGTGTTCGTATGACGAGAACTGCTCTGCAGAGTACAAAGGCCCTCTCAGCCGGAGAAAAGCTGCATTAATACGCTTCGGATTAATCTATTGTGCGGGGCAGATGGTACTTTTTATCATACCATATATTAAGGATGCCCCGGTTTTTTAGGGACAGTCATGGTTTCAGATTAAAGAAATCGGTGTCCCGAAAAATACTTTCGGGACTGTAGTTTGTGCCGGATTTCGGATTTCTGAGAAATATTCTCGTACTATTTTTCTCGCACTATTTCTTCTCCAAATACTTTCATGGATCTAAATTTTAACTACAGCTAAATAACGAAAGTTTTAGCTATCGCGTCAGAGTCGTATCGCGGTTAATTTGTAACCGTAAGTGTTTGGTTGTTTCAAGTAAATTCAAAATTCCAAAAAGGAAGTGTTCATTCCAAGTAAAATATTCAGAAGAATGGCTCTTCATAAAACGCGGGAGAAGTGACTATGAAGTAGAATATGCAATTTGTAAGGGTTTTGTTTCCATTGAACATGCGGGAAGGGCGCATGTTACGGACCATTCAGTTAGCGTGAAGAATATATCAAATGTGAACGCTGCCACCACTTCCATTTCCCGTGCTTCTGTATTTATTCTCTGTCCAATTCGAAGTAACGCACCACATGCATTTGCTGTAGTAGTCTGCGTTGCCGATAAAATTGCGTCTCTTCTGGCATGTTTAGTAGTTAGTAATTTTTACATTTTACACATCATCATTTTATATACACACATAAATACATAAACTTCAGACTAATTAGAAGATTTCATTAATAATCATTATATAGTTTACAATCAAGAATTAATTATACAGTACTACACATTTAGTTAATGATAGTTACAGTACTTGTTTGTTTATTTCATTCAAGAATTAATTATAGTTTTACACGTTTAGTTAATGACAATTACATTATTTCATTGTTTATACATTCCTTCCAAATTACTTCCAAGGTATTTTTCAATTGAGTAGAATGCTTTATTTTTAAACCATGTGTTTAATACCTCCTTAAATTTAAAGAGGGTGCGGGGATTGACTGATTGCGGCTGTTTATTATGTAACTTTAGACTTAGGTGTTTGCGACTGTTTTTGTCAGTGACAGCCTAGAATACGGTACATCAAGCATGCAGTTGTTTCTAGTGCTGTGCAAATGTAAATTCATTCTCTGTGTAAATTGTTGTATATTCTCTTTTACGTATATTAAGCAGTTATACATATAGAGACTTGGGAGGGTAATTATGGTTAATAGGCTGAAGTGCTCCTTACAGGTTTCTCTTGGACCCAGTCCTTGTATACATCTAATTACTTTTTTTTTTTTTTGCCATTTGAATACACAGTTTGTGCCTGTTGAATTACTCCCTAACAGAATCCCATATCGTAGCTGTGACTGAAAGAATACATAGTAGCAAAGCGTCAATAAACTTTTACTGACAGAATATCTAGGTTTATACAGCAGGAATATCACATGTGCAAGTTTGCCTGTCAGATAGCTTATACATTCTGGAACCGCGCGACCGCTACGGTCGCAGGTTCGAATCCTCCTCGGGCATGGATGTGTGTGATGTCCTTAGGTTAGTTAGGTTTAAGTAGTTCTAAGTTCTAGGGGACTGATGACCTCAGAAGTTAAGTCCCACAGTGCTCAGAGCCATTTGAACCAACCAGATAGCTTATATGGTCAACCCATGAGAGCCTTTGGTCTATTTTTAGTCTGAAACTGTAATTCTCTTCTTTCCCTACCTTGAGATTAAAATAAATTTCCTCCGTTTTTGTATTGCTTACACATAACTTGTTAGCAACACACCATACCCTACATTTTTCAAAATGTTCATTATTTTTGTTTACCACCTCATACATACTCTCACCTTTGGAGATCATGGTCATATCATCAGCATATAAGACATTTTTGCAGGCCATATAGTTTCAGAAGTCATTGACGTAGACAATAAAGAGGAAGGGTCCAAGAACGGAGCCTGTGAAGTACAGGGTGAGTGAACAAGGATTTTACAACTTTGGAATGATATGTAAACTAATTGAGAAATTTGATTCACATAGTGCATCAGTACCCCATTCCGCTACCAGGAACGCCAGCATAGTGCACAGTTAAAATGGCGACTTTCATAGTGGGTTTTGGTGTGATGAATCGAACTCAGCAAGAACTGTTCGGCGTAAATTTCACACCGAATACGCTAAAGAACCTCCAAGCAGGCCTACAGTTAGCCGATCTGAAAAATCGAATCTACGCTGCCGTCGCACAAGTTACGCAACATTTACTGCAACCAGTGTGGGAAGAAATTGGTTACCGGTGGGATGTTTGCAGCACCAGAATGGTTTTCACATCTAACCAAAATATCACTTGACACTCTTACAGGGTGTTTCAAAAATGACCGGTATATTTGAAACGGCAATAAAAACTAAACGAGCAGCGATAGAAATACACCGTTTGTTGCAATATGCTTGGGACAACAGTACATTTTCAGGCAGACAAACTTTCGAAATTACAGTAGTTACAATTTTCAACAACAGATGGCGCTGCGGTCTGGGAAACTCTATAGTACGATATTTTCCACATATCCACCATGCGTAGCAAAAATATGGCGTAGTCTCTGAATGAAATTACCCGAAACCTTTGACAACGTGTCTGGCGGAATGGCTTCACATGCAGATGAGATGTACTGCTTCAGCTGTTCAATTGTTTCTGGATTCTGGCGGTACACCTGGTCTTTCAAGTGTCCCCACAGAAAGAAGTCACAGGGGTTCATGTCTGGCGAATAGGGAGGCCAATCCACGCCGCCTCCTGTATGTTTCGGATAGCCCAAAGCAATCACACGATCATCGAAATATTCATTCAGGAAATTAAAGACGTCGGCCGTGCGATGTGGCCGGGCACCATCTTGCACAAACCACGAGGTGTTCGCAGTGTCGTCTAAGGCAGTTTGTACCGCCACAAATTCACGAAGAATGTCCAGATAGCGTGATGCAGTAATCGTTTCGGATCTGAAAAATGGGCCAATGATTCCTTTGGAAGAAATGGCGGGCCAGACCAGTACTTTTTGAGGATGCAGGCGTCAGTAAACCAAATGCTGCCCACATGCATATCGCCGTCATCAATCCTGTGCACTATATCATTAGCGAATGTCTCTCGTGCAGCAATGGTAGCGGCGCTGAGAGGTTGCCGCGTTTGAATTAAATTTGTATGGATAGAGGTGTAAACTCTGGCGCATGAGACGATACGTGGACGTTGGCGTCATTTGGACCGTAGCTGCAACACGGCGAATGGAAACCCGAGGCCGCTGTTGGATCACCCGCTGCACTAGCTGCGCGTTGCCCTCTGTGGTTGCCGTACGCGGTCGCCCTACCTTTCCAGCACGTTCATCCGTCACGTTCCCAGTCCGTTGAAATTTTTCAAACAGATCCTTTATTGTATCGCTTTTCGGTCCTTTGGTTACATTAAACCTCCGTTGAAAACTTCGTCTTGTTGCAACAACACTGTGTTCTAGGCGGTGGAATTCCAACACCAGAAAAATCCTCTGTTCTAAGGAATAAACCATGTTGTCTACAGCACACTTGCACGTTGTGAACAGCACACGCTTACAGCAGAAAGACGACGTACAGAATGGCGCACCCACAGACTGCGTTGTCTTCTATATCTTTCACATCACTTGCAGCGCCATCTGTTGTTGAAAATTGTAACTACTGTGATTTCGAAAGTTTGTCTGCCTGAAAATGTACTGTTGTCCCAAGCATATTGCAACAAACGGTGTATTTCTATCGCTGCTCGTTTAGTTTTTATTGCCGTTTCAAATATACCGGTCATTTTTGAAACACCCTGTATGTGAAACTTTAGGTTGTTTGCTACACAATGACACATCTACCAATTCTGTAAGTTATCTCAATAAATTTCAATGTCACGCCAAAGTTGTGAAATCCTTCCTTCTTGCTTCTGCGTAAAGCGAGCAGCAGCAGTACACGTACTCTGAAGTTGTCACACTCGTGGAAGCAGGTCCTACTTACGTATTAGACATCTTATTACTACGTTACTGTAAGAGAAAGTTAAAGATATTCTAATGTATTAACACAGATCAACGTTTTTCTTAATCATACTTAAGCTACGTAGTTTTTACTTCAAAAATCCTGTCTAGTTTCAGTCTCTGTAAACGCTAGTCATGCTTTGATTGTTAATACTTAAGCCTAGTTTACACGACGACATTGGGTTGCGCCACTCGTTGCGTGGAATGAGTTGCACGCAAATGGTTTCATATTTGACTGTGGACACGGCGAAACCAGTATATACTTCAGTTTCGTCGTTTTGTGGTTTCCCGAGTTGTGTCTGAAATGAAAGTTTTGGCAGCTGCACGACGCATGAGTTGTGATGGAGTTAAAGCTTGTCACTTGGAATCGCTGCATAAGAAAAAAATAAGAAACGTGTTTCGATTCGTGACTGGATGAAGAAAAGACGTCAGATCGATTGCTCAGCATCCTTGCTGAAATAATTTGTAATGGAAGACCCAAGAAGTTCTTTTAATTATCCTAGAATGTCACCAGAACTGTTCACGTTTCTTCTAAATAGAGTTAACTGTGCGATTAGGAATAAAGATACTGTAATGCGTGAACCACTGCCGCCAGTACTGAAATTACATATCGCATTGCGTGCATTGCAATCGAGAATACTCGGCATCTTAGATGCGGTTTTAGCTGCTGATAACGCTTTTTCATTAACACCAATAATTATTAACATTGACAGTAATAATTATTAACATTGACAGCAGTATTTATTCTAAGCAGGCCGCATTAAGAAGACAATGGTTTGCAAATTACTCTCTTGAAGATAGATATGTTTAGTGGCAATATTTCAAAATTCAAACGTATGTCAATGGGGAACACTGATGCGACGTTTTAACTAGATAAATATTGAATAAAGAGTGCAGCTTCTTGATTTCTGTGGACTTCCCTTCTGTCAACAGTATCCCTTTTTTAAAAAAGTTGGCCAACTCGAACAAGGGATTCTAGTCTCGTAGCCGAGAGCATTTCCACAGCTAGAATTACATTTGCTTGTATTTTTCTTAATTCATTAGTATATGTACTCCTAATTCAATAAATTTTGCCCTGCAGCTCAGATATTGTCAAACTATCTGTGTTCTGGACTCAGGAGCACCAATATGGTGCTTATTTTTGTAATCAGCATCACTGAAATCCCACAAACACCTATACAAAGCATAGACCTCCAAAAAGCGAACAAAATTCTCCGTTCCCCACTTCATATTTCAGTTTGCCCACACTCTGCAAACGCACATAACTTCAAAACTCATGCAACTAGTGACGCCAAAGTTTGAACACGCCGAAAGTGTTCAGCTCCACCGATGAGTTGCGTAAACGCATGGCGCGCATTTCGCAGTGGCCGGTAGCGCAGTTTACTGCAACCTAGTGTCGTCGTTTAAGCTAGGCTTAAAGAGCACTGAAAGACCTAAGTCGAAACAAGGTCCCAGGAGTAGACAACATTCCGTTAGAACTACTGATAGCCTTGTGAGAGCCAGTCCTGACAAAACTCTACCATCTGGTGAGCAACATGTATGAGACAGGCGAAATTCCCTCAGACTTCAAAAAGAATATAATAATTCCAATCCCAAAGAAAGCAGGTGTTGACAGATGTGAAAATTACCGAACTATCAGTTTATTAAGTCACGGCTGCAAAATACTAACGCGAATGCTGTACAGACGAATGGAAAAACTCGTAGATGCCGACCTCGGGGAAGATCAGATTGGATTCCGTAGAATATCGGAACACGTGAGGCAATACTGACCCTACGACTTATCTTAGAAGCTAGATTAAGGAAAGGCAAACCTACGTTTCTAGCATTTGTAGACTTGGAGAAAGCTTTTGACAATGTCGACTGGAATAATCTCTTTCAAATTCTGAAGGTGGCAGGGGTAAAGTACAGGGAGCGAAAGGCTATTTACAATTTGTACAGAAAGCAGATGGCAGTTATAAGGGTCGAGGGGCATGAAGGGGAAGCAGTGGTTGGGAAGGGAGTGAGACAGGGTTGTAGCCTCTCCACGATGTTATTCAATCTGTATATTGAGCAAGCAGTAAAGGAAACAAAAGAAAAATTCGGAGTAGGTATTAAAATCCATGGAGAAGAAATAAAAACTTTGAGGTTCGCCGATGACATTGTAATTCTGTCAGAGACAGCAAAGGACTTGGAAGAGCAGTTGAACGGAATGGACGGTGTCTTGAAAGGCGGATATAAGATGAACATCAACAAAAGCAAAACGAGGATAATGGAATGTAGTCGAATTAAGTCTGGAGATGCTGAGGGAATTAGATTAGGAAATGAGACACTTAAAGTAGTAGAGGAGTTTTGCTATTTGGGGAGCAAAATAAGTGATGATGGTCGAAGTAGAGAGGATATAAAATGTAGACTGGCAATGGCAAGGAAAGCGTTTCTGAAGAAGAGAAATTTTTTAAAACCGAGTATAGACTTAAATGTCAGGAAGTCGTTTGTGAAAGTATTTGTATGGAGTGTAGCCATGTATGGAAGTGAAACATGGGCGATAAATAGTTTGGACAAGAAGAGAATAGAAGCCTTTGAAATGTGGTGCTACAGAAGAATGCTGAAGATCAGATGGGTAGATCACGTAACTAATGAGGAAGTATTGAATAGGATTGGGGAGAAGAGGAGTTTGCGGCACAACTTGACAAGAAGAAGGGATAGGTTGGTAGGACATGTTCTGAGGCATCAAGGGATCACCAATTTAGTTTTGGAGGGCAGCGTGGAGGGTAAAAATTGTAGAGGGAGACCAAGAGATGAATACACTAAACAGATTCAGAAGGATGTAGGGTGCAGTACGTATTGGGAGATGAAGAAGCTTGCACAGGATAGAGTAGCATGGAGAGCTGCATCAAACCAGTCTCAGGACCGAAGACCACAACAGCAACAAGTCTGAAAATGGCTGACGGTGGTGCCTGCACCGTAGTGAAACACGCACTTGGAACACCGCCGAAGATGGCGAGAAACGGGTTGTTCATGTTTTTCACTAGCTTACAGAGAAATTCGGTTTTGAAGTATTCCAGTGATGTTTAGTACATAAAGTTAAAACGTTGTTATTTACGAGATGCGTGGTTAAATCGGTAGTGTCGGAGTATGGTAACTGTGTGTTCTGTGCATCGTTGGTTATCAGTGTAGTCATTCATTTTCCAATCAGTTCGAATTCTTACACCGTCTGTATACAAAAACTCATCAGATGTATGCTGATTAACTAATCGTCTTTTATGAAAATTCGTCTTCTTGTTTCTAATTGTATATCATATGCAAAATTCCAGATTTCGCTGCAAATGCGAATTCTTAGTAATCGATTTTTTTCGTAAAAGACTGTTGATAAAGAGAATGTGAATTAAGAAAACATTACAAATTAAATTATTAGGACACAAATGAAACGTCAAATAGTCTTTATTTGGACTATGTCCATTTGTTTTATACCACCGGCGTGGTATCATACGAGCCAGAGAGACAAGCGTAGAGAAACAAGGGAAATAGTTTTCATGGCATCGAGTATACCGTGCAAATCTGCATTTTTTACGCTTTCTACAGCATCATTGCACTGTGAACTCAATATAACTAATTTGGATCCTAGTTAAGCGATTTATCACGAGAAATAACAAGACATTTAAGCTTCGAGACGTGCTGGAGCTATTGTACGAAGCTTTGCCGCACATCAGTGCCGAATGCTGGCGGGATGCAGAATAGCACATCATTAAAAGAAGAGAGGAAAATTTTGCGCATGAGTGTCTTCGTGGGTTCTGTTGTTGGTCGCCTCGTTATCAGCGTAGCAGATCACCAGTTGAACTACTGAAATGTATTCCTCGGATTTGGATATGGAAGAATTTGAGAGATTACCGATGACTAAATGTAAATGATACTTTCAGTGGCTTAACTAAGAACGAGAGCGTGTTATGTTTCCCATCTGGTCCCCTAAGAAGCTTATTGGCGGACTTTATCATATTTATTTAATTCTGTTCACAAATTAAATGACAATCGAAGCTACATTATTTCTCCGTTCTTGATGACTAGCTTAGCACCCGCTGATTCGTTCTCGTAAACTGTATGATCTGCACAATTATTCTACTGTTTCTCTTTAATCGAATTTTTATGTTGTTCACAAACAGCGACACCTTCTGTACTTTTCACGCATAATAACTTCGTAGAAGCATGATTTTTGTGAATAAACTTCTGACAAAAAAGCGATTCTGGTAGCTGGAGTCCCACGTTTTTGTTGATCATGCCTTTTGCGTTCTTATGGTGGTGTTTCCGTAGAAACTTCATCCCCCAACAAATATTTCTTTGTATCTAACCGACAAATGATTTTCATGGATTTACGTTTAAAAAGTTTTGTAATGTAACGAAATATTTTTTAAAAAATTTTCATCGCCATTTTACCCCCTTAGTGGGAGAATTTTCAAAAATGCTGAAACACGTTTTTTTATTTCTGACTGTGAAACTAAATATTAATTTTTGTAGTTCTAGCTTCAAAATTCCCTTACTAGCGATATAATTTCCAAAAGCCTTTCATCCCCTATTTCAGTCCCTTAGGAGGGTAATTTCGAACAATCCCTTCATAAACGACGCCTGCGGTATAAGATCCATACCCTCTCCAAATTTCAAGTTCATATACCCGGTGGTAACATTGGTTCGCGTCGGATCACCGAAATTAAGCGCCGTCGGGCTGGGCTAGCACTTGGAGGGGTGACCATCCGGTCAGCCGAGCGCTGTTGGCAAGCGGGGTGCACTCAGCCCTTGTGAGGCAAACTGAGGAGCTGCTTGACTGAGAAGTAGCGGCTCCGGTCTCGTAAACTAACATACGGCCGGGAGAGCAGTGTGCTGACTACATACCCCTTCATATCCACATCCAGTGACGCCTGTGGTCTGAGGATGACTCGGCGGCCGATTGGCACCGTTGGGCCTTTCAAGGTCTGTTCGGACGGAGTTAGTTATCCTTAGCGGTTCGGGCAGCGCGATAGTGAGTCAGAGTAATGGCCCTATTACACCCCAGTAGGGCGTGAATTCTCAAAAACAGTGAAACACGTATTTTTTCATTTCTAGCCGAGAAATGGAAATGAGCGTTTGGCGTCATTGGCCGGGAGGCCCCTCGCGGGGCAGGTCCGGCCGCCATATCGCAGGTCTTATTACATTCGGCGCCACATTGGGCGACCTGCACGCCGGATGGGGAGGAAATGATGATGAACACAACACAACACCCGGTCCCTGAGCGGAGAAAATCTCCGACCCAGCCGGGAATCGAACCCGGGCCCAGAGGACGGCAATCCGTCACGCTGACCACTCAGCTACTGGGGCGGACTCTAGCCGAGAAGCCAAATACCAATTGTCATAGAGACAGCTTTAAAATATTTTAACAATGAAATATTTTCATTAAACATTTAACCCCTCTATTTCATCCCCTTATGGGTTGACTATCCAGGAACAGCGATATGCGTTTTTTTTTTTTTTTGAATTTATAACAGAGAAGCCAAATACAAATTCTTGAACGTTTATCTTCAAACATGCTTGCATAATGAAATATTTCCATAAAAACTTTCATCCCTCTGTCGTCCCCATAGCTGTACAGTTTCCAAAAACAGTGAAACACATATGTTTTATTTCTAACCAAGAGTCCAAATTCATATTTTCATAGATTTAACTTTAAAATCCTTTTATAATGAAATATTTCATAAAACACCCTTTTAGGAGTTGAATTTCCAAAGTCAAATACTAATTTTCATATATCTAGCTCTAAAAATACTTTAGTAGATCTTTAATAATGATTTATTTTCAAAAAAACGCTCATCCATTATTTGACCCCCATAGGGGCTAAATTAAAAAAAATCTGAATATGTGTTTCTTTATTTCTGATCGAGAAACCAAATACCGATTTTCGTGTGTTAGTTTCAAAACTGCCTTAAAAGCGATATATTTTCGAAAAAACCTTTTATACCCTGTTTCAATCTCTTCTTGAACGACGCCTACAGTATAAAATCAACATCCTCTGCAGATTTCAAGTTTCTATCGTTAGTGGTTTGGGCTGGGCGATTAAAACTCTTGGAACGTATTAATACGATGTTAACAACACTTTAATCGGTTATCCACACACGTATTGCAAGTGTAAATATCAGCTTAGAGAATTTATCAAATATTGATGTATTGAGACACTTCACAGCGTGGCCGTAGCCAGAGGGGAGGGCTTTGGGGGTTCAAATTACTCCCGAAATTTTCATAAAGCTAAAAAATGGGATAAGTAATCTTAGAATCCATTGCAGCGTAATATTTATTTCAATATTACCGCGTTTTCAAACCGTGGTTGTTGCCAGCGTGACACAGATCTTGGGCGGAATGCGGCAGCGATGAGCCAGAGCTGGCAACAAAACTGGCACCAATGTGTGGACTGAGCCTCAGTGAAATGTGGTTTGTCCATAGTCCTGGAATGCAGAGGTACTGCTGTTCTGCACGAGAGCTAACTTAATTGTCATGGCTGCTGAGAGCGGGCGCAGTGAGAAGACCTGATTACACGACAGCAGCTTAGAACAATCGTCGTCATCGTGCTTCGTGCAAACCATTGAAATTATTATAATTATCGTGGTAAGGATTTTAGATGTTTATTTTAAGCGATGTTAAGTAG
Source organism: Schistocerca serialis cubense (assembly GCF_023864345.2). Taxonomy (NCBI): domain Eukaryota; kingdom Metazoa; phylum Arthropoda; class Insecta; order Orthoptera; family Acrididae; genus Schistocerca; species Schistocerca serialis. Next base: position 1,063,796,339 of record NC_064639.1, read on the forward strand.
GAGAGAGAAATGGCTAGCATGCACACTAAAATAATCTCTCTTTTTTTGTTATATTTACATGATACGTGCAATATCTGAGCATTGTCCAGTTTGACACAAAACTGTATGAGAGAAAAGTTATAAATTATCAAAGTGAGCTTTCAAAAAGTCTGCAAAAGTGACGGAAAACCTAGTTGGTGAGTAAATGTCACCATTTATCAACTTAATAGAAATCGCGTGCATCATGATAATACGAGGTGGAAAAAATTTTCGAGACTGGTGCTGCCGTCTGGAAAGTAGGAGTAGTAGATCTCTGCACCACTAGGTGGTGAGAGCTGCATATCTGACGAGTCAGTGTTTGAGGGGCATTCAGCTGGGAGGATGTGTTATGTGTCCACAGTGATTTCTGTAATACTCTATGTGTTTGGTGTGTGGTGATTTTACGATGGATCCGCGAACAGAACAGCGCGTTTGTATCAAATTCTGTGCGAATCTCGCCGGCCGAAGTGGCCGTGCGGTTAAAGGCGCTGCAGTCTGGAACCGCAAGACCGCTACGGTCGCAGGTTCGAATCCTGCCTCGGGCATGGATGTTTGTGATGTCCTTAGGTTAGTTAGGTTTAACTAGTTCTAAGTTCTAGGGGACTAATGACCTCAGCAGTTGAGTCCCATAGTGCTCAGAGCCATTTGAACCATTTTTTGTGAGAATCTCGGGAAAAGTGCTACGGAGACCCTTGCAATGATTCAACAAGTGTTTGAGGGACAGAGCATGAGCTGTATGCGTGTGTTTGAGAGGCATGCTCGGTTCAAGCAAGGCCGTACAGACGTCGAAGATGACGCTCACACTGGAAGGCCCGCTAACCACACAATACCAGACATTGTTGCCAAACTTCAACAGTTGGTTCGTGCAGATCGACGTCGAACCATTCAAGACCTTGCAGATGAAGTGGGCATTGGTTATGGGATATGTCAACGAATGTTGACTGATGAGTTGGGCATGCATCGTGTAGCTGCAAAATTTATGCCAAGGTTTTGACTGCTGATCAGAAGGCACAGCATGTTGAAGTGTGCAAGGACCTTCGTCAGACCTTATCTGGTGATCCAACCTTCTTGTCATGGGTTATCACTGGCGACAAGAGCTGGGTTTTCGGTTATGAGCCAGAGACAAAGCAACAATCGTCCGAGTGGAAGTGTCTGGGCTCTCCAAGACCCAAAAAAGCGAGGCAGGTGAAGAGCAAAGTGAAGAGCACGATCATCGTTTTCTTTGATGCCAAGGGAATTGTGCACAAAGAATTCGTACCACCCAACCAAACAGTGAATTCCGCATACTACTGTGACTCAGTGAAAACGTGCGGCGACGATGACCCGAACTTTGGCGTCAAGGGAATTGGCTGCTGCATCACGACAACGCGCCCTATCACACATCCTTGCTCACCAGGACTTTTTGGCAAAAAACAACATGGCGGTTGTACCCCACCCACTGTACTCGGCAGATTTGGCACCTTGCGACTTTGCACTATTCCCAAAACCGAAACTCAGGTTGAAAGGCTGTCGGTTCGACACTGTAGAGAGGATTCCAGAAGCAACGCTGGTGGTATTAAACACACTCAAAGAACAGGACTTCCAGAAAACGTTTGACCAGTGGCAGAAGTGCTGGGACCAGTGTGTATGTGCGGATGGGAACTACTTCGAGGGTGATGGTGACCATTAGTCCAAAGGTAAGATTTTCAACAGATGGCAGCACCAGTCCCGAAAATTTTGGATAACACCTCGTATACTAATCACCACAGATGGCGTGTGCAACGTGCTTTCATTCTGGGCACAAGTTTGGCGAAGAGTTCTAGTGGTAAAGCGTTTCATACTCCCTCAGTGGGGTTGAAAACAGCTGGATGCTCGTTGCTGCATGTGGACTTGCTGTATTACCCCTCCCCAACGGACACTACACGTACTCGATGAGATTTAAGTGGGAGGAATGGGTCCGCAGCTCGTGGTCGTGCGGTAGCGTTCTCGCTTCCCGCGCCCGGGTTCGATTCCCGGCAGAGTCAGGGATTTTCTCTGCCTCGTGATGACTGGGTGTTGTGTGATGTCCTTAGGCTAGTTAGGTTTAAGTAGTTCTAAGTTCTAGGGGACTGATGACCATAGATGTTAAGTCCCATAGTGCTCAGAGCTATTTGAACCATTTCGGAGGAATGGGAAAGCCAGTCCATTCGCCAAATATTTTCTCTCCATCTACTTGTGTATTAGTAACTAGAGTTGTGGCGATTCGTGAATGAATCGTTCATTTGAACGACTCTAAATAAAGAATCGAATCGTGATACCGACGAATCGTCGTTCAAAAGAATCGTAAGAACGATTGCATGTTTCCGAGTCGTGACGATTCCAAGTTCCAACGATTCATCGATTCTTAGTTCGCTATGCTTCGAATGCAACTTCCGAATCATGCCGAGTCGTGCCGAATGATTACGACCGCCAGATGGCAGTCAAGTGGAGGATGCGTGTGAACAAAGGAAGCTCGGAACGAACAAACGAAGTTCTTGGGCCGTAATATTACTCGTGAAAACCAAGCTGACACTTGGCGGTGGCTGACGGGAACGAGCGTGAAGGCATTTCCCATTTACTATCGCTACCATCAGCCACCGCGTCGACGTCAGCTTTCACCAACTAAGGCATTACATGTATGAATCGAGAATCACACTTGTAGCGTAATATGCATGTTTACTCATAAATAAACTATTTCTGGCATATCTTATCATGACACAGTTCGATTCTAACCCCATTGACAAATGTGAAAGGCAGTTCATTGTTGTCTTTAGATTTGAACCGTCTTCTTTCTTTTCCGGACAACTGGTCACTCTAAGAAGTAATTTCCCTGACTCTGGCTGTCGTGTGCAAGTTTATCCGAGAACATGTCTAAAGTGATGATGTATTTTTCGAACGAATAACAAATCTTCATATAATCTTTAGAACCGCCATCTTTGCTTCGTGTCGGTCGTCGGAAAGTACTGATTATATTTCTTCAGAACGTCTTAGAATGTGAACTGTTATTCATCTTCATTTGGAATGATACCTCATCACCATTTTATCGTTCTACACAACTCTGAACTGCAACATCAGATTTGAAAAACCTTTTCGCTCAGTTACCATGGTCTCTACCTTCAACAAGAGGAAGATCTTCTATGTGCCTTCTGGGAGTTTTACTTGAGTACCCCGGCCATTATTCCATTTTGTCACCATTTGCGTGACAGATCTTGAAAATATCTTTGTAATGTCACAATCAACATAAAAGAAAATCGGATTCTTCACTTCGTTTTATATGTAATCCTGTGATGCGTCTGTCCCACAAAATAAACAATTTCTTTTAAGCTAAAATTTTTGAACCAACGATCGATAAATGTGGGAATCATTTTCCGCTCCTCCGTACTTGTTCTAGCACAAAATTTCCAGCACTTTTTATGAACAACATCTGTGCAGTTCACCAAAATAACATGTTTACCATTTTTTCTCGTCTTAATCCCTCTTAAAGCCGTGCGGTATGGGGCGCCATGTCACGGATTGCGCGCCCCCTCCTGCCGGAGGTTCGAGTCCTCCCTCGGGCATGTGTGTGTGTGTGTGTGTGTGTGTGTGTGTGTGAATTCCTAACGCACCAAACTGCTGAGGTCATCGGTCCCTAGACTTACACACTACTCACTGCTTTAACTTAAACTAACTTATGCTGAGAACAACATATACACACACACACACACACACACACACACACAGACACCGTCAATAAAAGTTTTGTATACCATTTTCATTAACTGTGTCCGATCAACCCCGTCCAGATGTCACGCTGACTTCCACAGACGAACGTGACTAAACAATGGTCAGTTGACACTGATGCCTCCTCCATTGTCATATTTGATTACGAGGTCCCATACTCCGAGGAGCGTAGGGGACGATGGTTAGCAGTGGTCAATAAAATATCCCGCAGAAAGCACACGTTCTCGACAGCGGAGCAACAAAATACAAGAGAACGATTCACTGAAACAACAAGAGTGAATACAGAAAAAATGGAATAGGAAGTAAAAAATTGACGGTCATTAACCACGCGATTTCCATAAAACTGATAAACGACGATATTTACTGACCAACTAGGTTTTTTGAAACTTTTTTGACTTTTAGAAAACACATTTTAAGGCTCTACAACTTTTCTCCGAGCAATGTTATCGTCAAATAGGTAAGTTCTCAGATGTTGCACGTTTTACGGCGATGAAACAGATGTTTATCGAACGGTGAAGAACTAGCGTTTACTCATGTACTGTTATGAGGAAGGCGTGGAAATAATAATAATAATAATATTTAGATATGTTCACGTACAAATGTGGTGCTTATTTGAAGTAGGCCTAATTATCCATCGACTGGTAAGGTTGACAGGGACCGCAAGCAGAACTACGACACGACGATTTCCGACTTTACCGACAAGTACCGGTCAGAAAAATGGGGTGAAACTGCCAAGAAAGCCTTTACAAGCTATAGTTGGAATGGCTAGGCGTATGTGTCAGCTAAATTCGGTGAACTTCGTGCAGTAGCCGGCCATTTTCAACTTTTCCGATCAAACATTTTTACAACATGCTTTATTTAATTTCAGATTCATTACTATTAATAAGTACCACGTTTGAACGTAAACGCTTCTATTCTGCACTGTCACGAAACTTTATGACTGTGGTCTGCAGTTCCCACCACGGCACTGAGCGGGGTGGCGTAGTGCCCATCCCATTAGACTCGCATTCGTGAGACCCGAGTTCATTCCCAAAGTCGCCGTCCAGATTTAGCTTTTCTGTGGATTTAGCTTTTCTGTGGCTTCACGCGAGACGAATGCCGGGATGGTGCTTTGAAATTGTCACACCGCTTCCTTCAACTCCAGTATCTGAAAAGTGGAGCAACCCCGTCTCTTGTGGCTTAGCTGTCGATGAGATATAAGACACTATACTTACTTTCTCATTTCAACCATATCAGACGATCGATGGGCCTACGAAGTGGAAACCGTGCGTCTTTTGTCAGCATTGTGCAAGATGGAAAATCTTTTCCACGTACTTCTCTGCTCTTCGTGGCGGTAATTGTATGTTGCTGCCCCCACCCACTAACTCATTATTGTTGAAACTGTGCTGCATGTTGAAAGATGTGGACTGCCGACATGTATGCGCAAATGTTCACTGCCAACTCTAAGCAACGTTTACTGCCATACAGAACACACCTCCATGGAGAAACCATCGACAAAAGCATTTTATTGACTGATTTCTGCTTGATGTTAAATGTTATGATTTACTCGCTAAATGACAATATCTTAAATTTTATAGAGTGCCGTTTTGTGTTCTGTTACAAGTCCACTTTATAATGATGACCGTTTGTTGAACCCCCCTCCCCTTTCTCCACGGATATCAAATACTGGAGACGCATATGCTTCACAGTAATTACTAGTTTTATTTATACGGAATTGTAATGAATTAAGAAACTGTTGTTCTGTATGTTGTGCTGCGTACCATACATACTTTATAAATCTGTAAAATGTGGAGATGAAAACTGCGAATGCAGAAACAACTGAAGTTTAACAACACCGTTCCGCTGGTACGCCTGAAATGACAAAGAGCTTTCGGAAATTATATCGTCCAACAATTTTCTTAAAAATGATTTACACTATTGAAAATTTTTTAATCAAGTGGCTGAATTACGCTATTAGTTCTCGATGGAATCCGAATTATGTTAACAGGCTTATTCGTCGGCCTAAAGACAGAGGTGTCGTTATGGCTAGGCCAGGAGTACAACAAAAGTAATGAACTATATTCTGCAAATGATAAGAATATGTTTCGGTTATAATATTGAAAATTACTCTATTTTTCCGCATTTTTCTACGTGGATTACAAGATTGTTGCAAGTAAACAATGTTTTTTTTTTAAAACTTTGTCCTAGTTTATATCTGTGTTTCTGAACACAGCATTTGCCCACAAAAGGCAAAGGTCTCGAGTTCGAGTCTCGGTCCGCCACACGGTTTTAATTTGTCAGGAAGTTTCATATCAGCGCACACTCCACTGCAGTGTGAAGATTTCATTCTGGAAATATCCCCCAGGCTATGCCTAAGCCAGGTCTCCGCAATGTGCTTTCTTTCAAGAGTGCTACTTTTGCTAGTTTCGGAGAATAGCTTCTGTAAATTTTGGAAGGTAGGAGACGAGATACTGGCAGAACTGAAGCTGTGAGGAGGGGTCGTGAGTCGTGCTTCGATAGCTTAGCCGGCAGCCGGCGCGGTAGCTCAGCGTGTTCGGTCATAGAGCTGGTTGCTGGGTAAGGGTTGAACAACAAGTTTCGAAGAACAATATCGAACAAAATTAAAAACCTCGATAGAGCACTTGCCCGCTAAAGACAAAGGTCACGAGTTCGAGTCTCGGTCCGGCACACAGTTTTAATCAGCCAGGAAGTTTCATATCAGCATCCACTCCGCTGCAGAGTGAAAATTTCATTCCGCAAGAAGCTTCGTTTTCACCTCAGCTACAAATTTCTCTACCGGTTAATGAAATCTCCTCTACACGTTTACTTGCGGTAAGTTTCGCAATGTTCCGCCTTCCTTTTCGTATAATTTCCTGAATCTGTTCAACTAGGTCGCTTGTAATTCATAGTCTTATAGATCTCCCTCGGTAACAGTGCACTGACTCTCACGAGCAGTTTTAAATTTTTCAAATAGTTTTTCTCGCACGCTTTTGCGAGTTTCATTCTGGAGCCTATTTCGTACTTCATGTAAATCTTTCTTCCATTTATATACAATTCATGCTCAGATTTTGCGAAACGAAATCGGCTTTGCACAGTGCTCAAGTTGAAGAGTTTTCTCACGCCTTCGTTTAACCAAAATTCAGCCTTTTCTTTGTCCGTTAAAGATATTACTGCATATGTTTCCTTTGGCCTATGAAAGTAGTCTGTTTTTCTAGTGGACTTTAATTAGCATAACAATCACTGTTCTAACTATGATTCATGGAATCGTCCGAGTTATTTGGTGTTTCTTCTAATACTCGTATTTCTGCAACTTCTAATGAAATGTCGGTATCATTCGAATGAATGTCCAAGAAATTCACTAATAAATACCACATATGTAGGTCTTCAGCAGAAGCAGGTGTTTCCGAATGCACAAACCGTTCTTCGTATTTCATCTGTGCAAGGTTGAAAACAGTAATTGGTTTCCACATGACGGTTAAACTTTGGAACCTGCGAAAAGACAGGTTGTTGTTGTTGTTGTTGTGGTCTTCAGTCCTGAAACTGGTTTGATGCAGCTCTCCATGCTACTCTATCCTGTGCAAGCTTCTTCATCTCCCAGTACCTACTGCAGCCTACATCCTTCTGAGTCTGCTTAATGTATTCATCTCTTGGTCTCCCTCTACGATTTTTACCCACCACGCTGCCCTCCAATGCTAATTTTGTGATTCCTTGATGCCTCACAACATGTCCTACCAACCGGTCCCTTCTTCTTGTCAAGTTGTGCAACAAACTCCTCTTCTCCCCAATTCTACTCAATACCTCCTCATTAGTTATGTGATCTACCCATATAATCTTCAGCATTCTTCTGTAGCACCACACTTCGAAAGCTTCTATTCTCTTCTTGTCCAAATTATTTGTCGTCCATGTTTCACTTCCATATATGGCTACACTCCATACAAATACTTTCAGAAATGACTTCCTGACACTTAAATCTATACTCGATGTTAACAAATTTCTCTTCTTCCAGAAACGCTTTCCTTGCCATTGCCGGTCTACTTCGACCATCATCAGTTATTTTGCTCCCCAAATAGCAAAACTCCTTTACTACTTTAAGTGTCTCATTTCCTAATCTCATTCCCTCAGCATCATCCGACTTCATTCCATTCTCCTCGTTTTGCTTTTGTTGATGTTCATCTTATATCCTCCTTTCAAGACACTGTCCATTCCGTTCAACTGCTCTTCTAAGTCCTTTGCCGTCTCTGACAGAATTACAATGTCATCGGCGAACCTCAAAGTTTTTATTTCTTCTCCATGGATTTTAATATCTACTCCGAATTTTTCTTTTGTTTCCTTTACTGCTTGCTCAATATACAGATTGAATAACATCGGGGAGAGGCTACAACCCTGTCTCACTCCCTTCCCAACCACTGCTTCCCTTTCATGCCCCTCGACTCTTATAACTGCCATCCGGTTTCTGTACAAATTGTAAATAGCCTTTCGCTCCCTGTATTTTACCACTGCCACCTTTAGAATTTGAAAGAGAGTATTCCAGTCAACATTGTCAAAAGCTTTCTCTAAGTCTACAAATGCTAGAAACGTAGGTTTGCCTTTCCTTAATCTTTCTTCTAAGCTAAGTCGTAGGGTCAGTATTTCCTCACGTGTTCCAATATTCCTACGGAATCCAAACTGATCTTCCCCAAGGTTGGCTTCTACTAGTTTTTCCATTCGTCTGTAAAGAATTCGCGTTAGTATTTTGCAGCTGTGGCTTATTAAACTGATTGTTCGGTAATTTTCACATCTGTCAACACCTGCTTTCTTTGGGATTGGAATTATTATATTCTTCTTGAAGTCTGAGGGTATTTCGCCTGTCTCATACATCTTGTTCACCAGATGGTAGAGTTTTGTCAGGACTGGTTCTCCCAAGGCCGTCAGTAGTTCTAAAGGAATGTTGTCTACTCCCGGGGCCTTGTTTCGACTCAGGTCTTTCACTGCTCTGTCAAACTCTTCACGCAGTATTGTGTCTCCCATTTCGTCTTCATCTACATTCTCTTCCATTTCCAGAAGATTGTCCTCAAGTACGTCGCCCTTGTATAGACCCTCTATATACTCCTTCCACCTTTCTGCTTTCCCTTCTTTGCTTAGAACTGGGTTTCCGTCAGAGCTCTTGATATTCATACAGATGGTTCTCTTTCCTCCAAAGGTCTCTTTAATTTTCCTGTAGGCAGTATCTATCTTACCCCTAGTGAGATAAGCCTCTACATCCTTACATTTGTCCTCTATCCATCCCTGCTTAGCCATTTTGCACTTCCTGTCGATCTCATTTTTGAATCGTTTGTATTCCTGTTTGCCTGCTTCATTTACTGCATTTTTATTTTTTCTGCTTTCATCAATTAAATTCAATATTTCTTCTGTTACCCAAAGATTTCTACTAGCCCTCGCCTTTTTACCTACTTGATCCTCTGCTGCCTTCATTACTTCATCCCACAGAACTACCCATTCTTCTTCTACTGTATTTTTCCCCCCATTTCTGTCAATTGTATCCTTATGCTCTGCCTGAAACTCTGTACAACCTCTGGTTTTATCAGTTTGTCTAGGTCCCATCTGCTTAAATTCCCACCTTTCTGCAGTTTCTTCAGTTTTAATCTACCAATAGATTGTGGTCAGAGTCCACATCTGCCCCTGGAAATGTCTTACAATTTGAAACCTGGTTCCTAAATCTCTGTCTTACCATTACATAATCTATCTGACACCTTCTAGTATTTCCAGGATTCTTCCACGTGTACAACCTTCTTTTATGATTGTTTTATGACAGGTGTTATTACCTAATTATTGTGGATATTAAATGAGATGCGCATTCGAGCGAATAGTAACTGTGAACTATTGCGTCAGATAATCTATCAATGGCAACTGAAATTCTCTTCTCAAATTACGATCGCGTATTGCGATGTAATCTGTTTACCGATGTGCTGTCAACGAAGGATGTGTGCCCACCGTGTTGCGCGTGTTCTGTCTGCTACAGCCATGGCAGGGGTATACATTTTTCCAGCCACCTGGCTATCCGCGAATCTGGTAATTTTCAACATTTAAACAAAATAAATTCTTGGTGTGTGTTTTAGCAGCTAAAATTTTGACCCTGTGTTTCTTTCTGTATATAAAATTTCAGATCAGCTTTCGTCATGTCGGACTGGACTGTTCCCTTGAAAGAAATGTTTTTTCATATACAGCAAACCTAAACAAAGCAGGGCACAAGGTCAATGTGAACTTGATAAACACTTGCAGTTACACGAAAACAATAAAAACCGCTTTTCAGGCAAAGCAGATGAATTCAAGCAACATAGTTGTTCCAAGAACGACTGTAAAGCCGCGTACACACCTAGCAACAAAAGTCGCGGAACACGTGTCCCGAGACAGGTCTCAGTGTTGTTCCGGGACATTTTCTCGTGTAGCGAGACCGTCGATATACAAAAGTCTCGAGTCTCAGGTTCCCCGTCAAAACGGGGAACATGATGTAATGTCGCGCGACATTTCGCAGTCTGTACGTGTACTTTGACGTGTGCGTCATTTTGTATCTGACCACAATAGAGACAACAATGAAATTAACTGAAAATTTTGAAGTTTGCCCTTGTCTTTGGGATGTGACATGTGCGGAATATAAAAACAGAAATATGAGGAGGGATGCTATGGCATTTTTGTTGTTGTTGTGGTCTTCAGTCCTGAGACTGGTTTGATGCAGCTCTCCATGCTACTCTATCCTGTGCAAGCCTCTTCATCTCCCAGTACCTACTGCAACCTACATCCTTCTGAATCTGCTTAGCGTATTCATCTCTTGGTCTCCCCCTATGATTTTCACCCTCCACGCTGCCCTCCAATACTAAATTGGTGATCCCTTGATGCCTCAGAACATGTCCTATCAACCGATCCCTTCTTCTGGTCAAGTTGTGCCACAAACTTCTCTTCTCCCCAATCCTATTCAATACTTCATCATTAGTTATGTGATCTACCCATCTAATCTTCAGCATTCTTCTGTAGCACCACATTTCAAAAGCTTCTATTCTCTTCTTGTCCAAACTATTTACCGTCCATGTTTCACTTCCATACGTGGAATTACTCCTGATAACGACATCCTCTTGAGTAGTCCCCGCCCGAAGATCCGAATGGGGGACTATTTTACCTCCGGAATATTTTACCCAAGAGGACGCCATCATCATTTAATCATACAGTAAAGCTGCATGCCCTCGGGAAAAATTACGGCCGTAGTTTCCCCTTGCTTTCAGCCGTTCGCAGTACCAGCACAGCAAGGCCGTTTTGGTTATTGTTACAAGGCCAGATCAGTCAATCATCCAGACTGTTGCCCTTGCAACTACTGAAAAGGCTGCTGCCCCTCTTCAGGAACCACACGTTTGTCTAGCCTCTCAACAGATACCCCTCCGTTGTGGTTGTACCTACGGTACGGCTATCTGTATCGCTGAGGCACGCAAGCCTCCCCACCAACGGCAAGGTCCATGGTTCATGGGGGGGAAGGCTATGGCATCTCTAGCTAAAAAAAAAAGAAATACCAGATGTCACACCATGAAATGAAGAAAAAAAATCCACAATTTAAAATCACAGTTTAGGCGCGAGCATAAAAAGTTATCCGAGTCAAAAAAGGTGGTTCGTCCTCCAAAAAGTGCAACTGGTTTGGGTACAAACCATTACCGTTTTGTTACAAGGAACGGAATCCAGAGGAAGCCGGGACACTGATTGTGATGAAGCGGAAGAAGAAACATATACCGTAGTAAGTGAACTTTATTTACTTTAACAATTTACACAGTCATTTTTTACTCTTACCATAGCTTCAGTTTTTCAAGAAGATTCAAAGCTGCAGTAACTCCTCCAGAAAATAAATTCCTCGTCCAGTACCGTTTAGGTTTACGCTGTTTGCTTCTTAACAACATTAAATTATTTAAACAGAGACGAACAGCACAAACAGCTATTTCTTGTGACATCGCGTTCTGATTTCTGTATCGCAACTGGCTTCGTACATGTGGACGCGTGACATTGTTTAGCGAGTCTCGAGACATTGTATCACGACTGTCCCCATACAAAGTCCCGCGACTTTGTTGCTAGGTGTGTACGCGGCTTAAGGCAAATTCAGCGCAGCTATGTACGCGGAAATACTGCCAAAATACATTGTCGTCGAAACTTATTTTACCCTTTTGTTTAACATGTGACTGCAGAACTTGATGTTCGTCTTAAACCACATTAAGAAACAATAAAAGGGATTCAGACTCTTCCGCCTCACTATGTTTACATGAGACACGTCTGCCGGAATACGAAAACCAAATTTCGGTGTACGTTTTTCGCTGTAGTGTTGACATGTTTAAGGCCTGAAGCGAATTTGCTAGCCAGCCAAATGTGCGCCTGGAAAACAGCTGGTCCAGTTTCTGATTTAGTCAGCACGATTGCTATTTCTCTTCAGTTAAATATTAGAGGTGTAGACATCTTCATGGTCAGTCTAATATTTCTACTTCTGCTTCACTGTACAAAAAGTAACTCTATCCATATCAGCCTAAATTTTTTAAAGACATGACGTAGCCTGACAACCCAAGCACGTTTCAAACACGATTGTGCGTTTAAATGAGAGCGAAACTCGACTGTGGAAGAGGAAAACCGGCAGCTAGAGCTGGATTTCCAGAATTGATTTTGGAGTATTTACGCGAGCACCCAGAAGCGGTATTGGGTAGCTGGTTTATGAAATCCAGTTTTGGGAGCCTCATGCAAACATAGTGCGTGAAAAAGCCAGTAATGACTCTATGGCAAAAGAAAGTCTTAAAAAGACAGAAAAAAAATATTTTTTGATAAAAATATAGGCACAGTATTTCTGAGTGGAGATAGGGGACAAGCACTGGAAATCTTTACAACAGAAACCTGCTACTACAATAGAAGGTGTCGATCACAGCGATAAACAGTTCTTCCCAAACCTTTTTATCGTTTTAGCCACACCCCCCAAAGATGTTTCACAACTCTAACGAAGCTAAAAACCTGCATTAGAAATAAAATGAAAGGAAGATCTGGTTTAAATACCTCTCGACAACGAGGTCATTAGAAATAAACATGGATCTACCTCCCGTTTGATCACATAACTAACAAATACTTTCCTGGAGTAGCAGTAGGTTATTTGATGTAGTTCTGTGGCAACAGTAAGTCCTTTTTTTATTTAGTAATATAGAAATTGTCTAATTCCACATTAAAAAATCTTATAACGAGTCTCGCCATGGTTGTGGGTGTGTAGTTTTGGGTGACTGTGTGTGTGAATTTGTGCACTTTCTCTAGATAAAGAGCACAAGCTCCAAAGCTAGTGCGAATATCATTTCTGTTGTGTGTTGCTTGTTTCTATGTGTCACACGTTGGTCAGCTGTAGCTGAGTGCCTGCCTTTCCTTTATTTTTTTATTGTTTCCTCCAGGTAATAATAAATTTCCAATAGATATAAAGTTTCAGCTGTTTAAATGTTTTGCATGCCACTCATAAAAATAATTAACTGAATGTATGTAACCCACTGAAACAATTTACTAATGGAAAATCATACAAATCATTTGTATCTACTGAAATTAAATTTTCAAAAATTCCACAGACGCCTTTATTGCGTGGTACAGATCTCTTAAATATCAACATTACATGAGAGAATGGCTGAGAACTTCTAGGTATTTTTATGTGGTTAGTACTGTTGACAATGTGAGCATCTAATTAGTCTCTTGTGTTTAATGAGAAATTTCAACACTTGAAATTGTAAATAAATTTTTTTCGAAGATTTCTTGGTTCCTGCAAATGGACTGTCACTGAAATGAGGTAAAACACAGTGCTTTCATCTCTGTACTGTACAAGGTTTGGCCACAACATTGATAATAATACACGAGTTTAAATCAATAAACGAAAGAGAATTCTCTAAATTCTTAGGTGATTATATTGATAAGAACCTGGGCTTGGAGTCACATTTTACAAATCATTTGAAGCATGTAAGCTTTGCATCTTTTATATTACAGATAAAATAAGGTTTTGGAAATGGAAATGTTGAACAGCTGGTTTACTCTTCCTGTGTTTATTCGCTAATGTCTTATGGCATGATATTCCAGGGTAACTCATTACTGAGGAAGAAAGTGTTTGTTGCACAGAACTGTGTAAAATATGTGGTGTCCAACAGTTCGACATACAATGGATTGAGGAGAAATTTTCCTAAATGCTAGAGCATTTCCCTATTAGGCAATCAAGCAGAAAGAACTGTGCAACAAAAAGGCATCACATAACTTCCCGAAAAAAATATCAAAAATAATGAAGGGACCTAGCCTTCTAACTGCACTTTTCTCAGACACAAAAGGATGTACAGGAAGTCGCACCATGTTTCAAAAAGAATCCTAAATAAGAAGACTATGCAGAAGTCAAACAATAAAAAACAAAGCAATTTGAAATATAGTGAAACAGAAAATTGATAGCGTAGAGCCAAAACAGACAAACATAGAAATCAGAAATGGATAGTTTAATAGATAACCCCAAGGACCTACCCAAATTTGTAAACAATTACTTTGATAAAACACCAAATTGCAAGAAAAGCTTCCAAAAATAAGTGATACAGCTACAGATAAAAATGTACTTTACATAATGCTGCTGCTACACACCACCATAGAGGAGATCAGTAGAACTGTGTATAGATTAAAGGGTAAAATGTCCACAGATCTAGACAAGGTTCTAATGTGTCTACTGAAAGACTGCATTAGCACCATGAAAGCAATGTTTCCAGACACTGTAAATGAGTCCTTCGTCTGGTTGCTTCACTAATTACCTAAAGCATGTGCACATTCTTCCCATCCACAAAACAAATGTTGATACAGAAAATATAGATAACTAGCGAACCTGGCAATGCTTCACAATTGCTAAATATGTATGGGAACCGGATAGAAGTCCCAATTTCCTCCTCCACTCTCTCTCCGTCCATCACCTCCTCACCGCTCTCTCTATCCATCTCCTCATTCTCCTGTCTCTCTCCATCTCCTCCTCGCTCCTCTCTCTGTCCATCTCCTCCTCTGCTCTCTCTATATCCATTACTTCCCCCCTTCATGTCCCTCTACTCTTCCCCCTCTCTCTGATCTTGAGCCTTGGTTATCGTTATTGCCAACAAATCCTCGATTGGAAATTGGAGTTGCTTAAGAAGAAGGGGTAAATTGGTTGGGATCATTGGTAAATGGGGTATGAGAGATCTCTCTGGCTGCTAGATCTTCGAGGATAGTAGTTCATTACAGTATTTTAATCTGAAAACTGGTAGGATTACAGCGTTTCATATGACTCAGATTCTGTAGTAGGATTCTAATCATAAGCTGATAATCCGTAAGTAGAACGTTCCTGTTTTCTCTGGAAACCGACTGCTAGGAAGAAAAGAAAAAAACACATAGTCATATATAAAATTTTTGATTAAAATTATATATAAGGAGAAACAAACAATTTATCTAATGGTTTAAATGCCCAACTATTGTATTTAAAAGTGACAGCAGGAAAGAAAACGGAATGCACATTTTCACAGCACAGTATTTTCTTTCTGGCAGTATGTTTTAATGAATTTAGTTTGTATTTGTCTGAATATTTATTAGAGCATTATGTAAAAATTTCATGTAAATAGGTCAAAAATTTTTCAAGATATTGTCTTACAGCTTACAATATTTCCCCTTTACGTATTATATGCTCGTATGTAGTGCTCCCCTATAGATGGAATATCTAGATAAGCACAGACTTTATTATGACAAGGCAGATGCCATTAACTGAACTGTCTGTCAGAAATTGCTCACACATGGTATCAGTCGACTGCCAGCGACATTGTTTATTGTTGGAGAGTTCCCACCACTGTCTAACGTAGAAGTCGCGACATTCCGTCTCGATTTTGTTGCCGACAATGATAGCAGCGCCCCAACCAGCAAGCAAGCGCGAATTCTGAATACGGTATTGGATGACGGCGAATACTAACGTTTATACCGATTTGCAACATAGTTTTTACAACAAGGAGACTATGTAGGGCCATAACAATCAACAATAACTAAAAAATGACACCACATTTCTCTACCTTTACTTTCCTAAGCACCCTTGGAGGCATGAAACGGTACATTACAGGGCAGTTTATTTGCGAGTCTCTTGTAATGTACAGAAATTTACTGAAAAATGTTGCTTTAGTTTAATAACAAGAAAGTGCTAGTAAACTCCAGAAAACCTGGTCCTCTGCATAAATATGCCGTATATCTACCCAAAAAAGTGCAGTTTTATTTGCTACACTTTCAGTGAAACCAGTGAACGTTGAACGTAGAAAACCTATATGGAATGTAATACCTATATTATTTAACGTACCATATAAGCCACGACACCTATAGCTTAGGGGAAAATCACACAGATGTGATAATAAATTGTCAAATAAATAAAACTGTTTTCTAATACAGAAGAAACCAATTCAACAATTTTTGGCAATAACGGCAGAAATTAAATTTATAAAAATATGCGGGTATTAGAAAGTCGAATGAAGTGTAAGAAACGGCGAAACATTTGACTCCATAATTTTTTTTAAGTGTGAAGATAAGTGCCTGTGATAATAACAGAAATATATGCTTCTCACGCATAAAACGTTTTTGCATTCTCTTACTTTCAGCGGAGTAAGCTGCAAATACACATATTCGAAAGAAAGTCTTCATGAATAAGTTGTAGCTTATGTCATCGTGGTTTGGCTGTTTTTCGTATGTATTCAATGCTACTAAATATCTGTTGCAAATAATATAATAAAATGTAATAACTATTTAGTTAATTAAATATAAAATAACTAAAAACAAACATTGTGCTTACGACGAATGTGAATGTAAATGTCTGCTTTCTCACCACTTAGAACGTTAGTGTCGCTCTAGCTGACAAATGGTAGCAACTTTCGCATCACAAGTTACACGGTGGTTCCCAACGATACCCCCCCCCCCCCCCCCCCCCCGCGGTTGGTGCATAGCACTGTGAGGGAAGATGCATGGAGTGAAAAGGAGATGAGGCAACATGGAGGGGTAACGCTCGTTTCACAACAGTTCCCGCACACGTAACGATATTTTGACATTACATGCAATATCAACGACCACATGATCAGCTATTGACTTTTGTTAGAGTTCAATACGAGCCCCTCACAACATTTCATGCATGCGTCCCGCCGGAGATTAAAAAAAAAGTCATTGTTGGAATGATTTATCAAAATTGCTGCTATAATAAAAAGCGAAACAATGATTTATCAACGGTTAATGCCCGCATCGTCTCCTACGCTCCTCGGAGTATGGGACCTCATCATCATCATCATCATCATCATCATCAATGCCCTCATACAAGAGTGCTCTTTCAGGAATGAGTTATTATCGTCAATAATTTACAAATTAAGCATGAAACACAGTTGTTTTATAGCTCGTAGCATGCCGTTTCAAGGTAACAGAACATTGAAAATCAATCACAAAAAGTCATCATTATCATTAAATGTCACTTACTGATTAGTCAATGATTTAAGCCTTCAAGAGATAATATGATAACCCAGACAGGAGACCGACATTACATGATTAAGTGCTAGTGTAATTTATAACGATGTGGTTTCTCGAGTCAAAAGTTGTGGGTTTGCATCCTATCACATGCAAATATATATTTTTTTCATGTGGTTAGGAAGGGACCTAAAAGGACAGTTTAAATTGCTGAGACTGAAACAATCAACAACAAAATTTATGTTCTTCCTTGTCACAAATATTGAGCTGTTTATTTACGAATGTGTGGCGAGTTCCGAGTGTGTGGTTAGGTAGGAACCAATCAGTACAGATTTAAATTCTGCGACTAAAACGAGCTGCAATAAATTTCATATTCTGCCTTTACATAAATATTTAGCTCTTTATTTCATACTATGTGGCTACTTCCGAGTGTGTAGTTAGATAGGAACCTAAGAGAACAGTTTAAATTGCTGCGAGTGAATCGAGGAGCAATAACATTCATATTTTTCTTCCTCACAAAGTCGATGTTGCTCGTGACAAATGACGTCACGTGTGTGAGAAGTAATGTGAAACGAGCATTATGCAACATGGAGGCGTAGACAGCATCCGGGTGCTGTGTGGACGCGACGGGCATGTTGACATTATGAAAATAAATCCATGGAGATTGTGACTGATATAGACTATGAAGCACCCATGAAAGATCACGAAAACGAAAACTTCATGACGACGAAGCAGCGGACTCTGAAGAAGTTTTTCTGACTGGAAGGGAAAAATTTATAGTCGATACATTTCTCCCAGTACTCGACAACTTGCTCGCCGAATTAGTGAGGAGGAAGGAAAGCTACAGAACACTGTTGGACTTCTTCACAGTTTTCAGTAACCTTGGGAACAGTTCCAGTTCACCTGACGATATTGCTGAACGTGCAGCCAAACTCCAAGCGTCATATGACACAGATTTAGAGCCTTCCATAGTGAATGTGTACATTTCGCAGAACGTTTGAAATCTTCTGAGGTTAGTGATATACCAGTCGAAATGAGTAAATTATTTGCGAAAAGAGAGGTTAGAGTCCGTGTTTCCGAATGTTGAAATTGTTCTTAGAATATTTTTATGTATGGCACTTACAAATTGTTCAGCAGAACGCTCGTTTTCGGCTGTTAAAAGACTGAAATGCTACCTACATTCTACGTTGTCTGGGGAGAGATTGAACGCCTTGTCCATTATTCACATCGAAGCCGACCTCCTAAGTGATAACCGTCTGAACTATGAAGATATGATAAACGAGTTTCCTGCCCTCAAAGCCAGACACAAACTATGCTGACTGATGAGTTTGTTTATTTATTCATATTAGTCTTCAAAATTTAAGATTATAATATGATTTTAATTATAACTTAGAGCACATTCATTGGATTTACAAACAACGTATTACCTATTTATTTTACAACTGACGATGGCAGAACGCGGAACTAAACCTCGTATACGTGCAGACGTGACTGAAGGCGCCCGACAATACTAAACAATACCCTAATGACCCAGGCCGCTCGGCGCTGTACAGTCAAGTCGTACTGATACTGTAGTATATTACAGCTGATGCGTATTCTTGGCGCCCGCTGAAATTTATAGCTGTCACGTAAATATACGTTATTGGAGAGTACGCTGAGATGAAAAAGTATTAATAAATGACGTGGTTCAGTTCTGTCAATAAATACGTAAAAGCTTTGTTAATACCGTTAGAAAGGACTATGGTGAGAGCAGTACCTGCAGTACAAAACTGTTCAGCCCTCACATGGATTAAAGGTACTGTGTACACTTATTATGCAGCATCTAGCTACACAGACCCTAATGCTTTACATGTTAACTATTACATTATAAAACAAATATGATTTTTCCACACTAGTCTGTAAAATTATGTAATAGCAAATCCAATTCTGTGTTTGCTCGTCTATGTTTAGTTATTAGTTCGTGCTCCGAAATCTCTATCTCGTTTTCATCTCTTACGCTTTCCTATAGATTCACGTATTCATACCGAACTTGTTTTTTTATCTTCTACACATTCAAGTTATTAGATCGTGAAACGACAGTTTAATTTTAATTTTGCAAGCATCTCTGTAGAAGTACTTATTAATTTCTAATGTATGACACGTTTTAGGTCATAATATAACTTCTTTATTTTCATTTTGAACGGTTTCGTGTAAAAGAACATATTAAAAGTGAATGTATAACAAAAATCCGTTGTCTCTTACACGCTCTGTTGAAGAATATGTTAACAAAATGCAGTTCTAAGTTTGTTCTATCCACTGCCGTACGCCAAGTACAGTTCAGGAACCATATTACATTTTGATTGAGCGCAACTAGACCGCTGACGCGTCCTTCAGAACAACGAATAGCAGATTACGGAAACAGCTCACAGCGCTCCCACCCAAAACGGCAATTGTGAAATGATCGGGTAATAGTTATTATTTAAAACATGTTTTTATGGGGGGGGGGCACATATAAAATTACTTTATTACTATATTACTATATCTTCGTCGTTTACCAGCCATGGCTGGACAGACTGCGTCACAAATACAATGTTTATCAACTAACATTTATACAACACCATATACAGAATTTGTATTACAAACAAAAGAAAATATTTATGCAGTGCACAAAAACACATAGAACATAGCAGGAATGAAATATAACTAAACAGGAAAGTAAAACTTCATAGGAGCAAATAAAAATACCATAAAGAAAAATGTTTACAAGTCCATGTAGATCACACACACACAAAGTTTCATTTTGGCAAAATATGTACTTTAAGTAAAACACAAAATTGAATGTGCAGTTAACATAAAAAGAAGATTAAATGTAGGCAAAATTATATATAAAACATAACAATATTTATTATTTTGTCCGTTCACTAGAACCGCTGTTGAAAAACTCTTCCAAGGAATATAGTGGATGTTGTTTCAAGTCCTGAGCAATTTTTTTCCGAAATAATCCAGGTAGCAGGGATTTCACTTCTGGAGGCAGGTGATTGTACATTTTTATGGCGACTGTTGGAAAGCTGTCTTGTGTACTTGATAGGCGACACCTTGGCACTGCAATGTCCCTCTTACAGCGAGTGTCATGATTATGTATTTCTTGTCTTATGCTAAAATTCCCTTGATTTTCTTTTATATACATGAGGCAGAAAAACACATACTGGCTAAAAACAGTCATTATGCCTAGCCTGGTGAAAATAGGCTTACAGTGGTCCAGTCTTTTGCTAGAGGATATGATCCTGATGGCTTTTTTTTGTAATAGCAACACATCTTTGCTGTCTGAGGAGTGTCCCCACAACAACAGACCATAGCTAATGTGGCTGCGGAAGAGTGCATGGTAGACTATTGTGAGAAACTGGTCAGTTATTACCCTCTTCAGCTTCCTCAGGAGGTATATCACACGAAAAAATTTGGTGCATACATATGCAGTGTGATCATTCATGGAGAGTTTGCTGTCAATCTTGAAGGCCAGTAGTCTGACAGTCTCCATGTTTTCTTGGTCTTCAATGTTGGTTAGACTGCATATCAAATGTTGGGTTTTTTCTTCATTGATCTTCGTTTTGTTTATTACAAACCATTCTTTTATTTCTTCAAACATCAAATTTGATGCACCAAGAGCTTCTGCAGCTGTATGTCCTTTGGCAATAAGGGTAGTGTCATCTGCAAACTGCAACATTTGACTATTACAAGTCATATCATTGACATATATGAGGAATAGGAGAGGTCCTAAGACTGATCCTTGGGTCACTCCATGTTCCAGTCTGAGTTCAAGGGAAGTTGCTCCGTGCACTGATACTACCTGCTTTCGGTTTTCCAAATAAGATTGGAGTGTTGATAGAACAACACCTCCTACATCATAGCATCTTAACTTGGCTATTAGTGTTGTGTGTGAGATGCAGTCAAAGGCTTTGCTTAGGTCACAGAGTGTCAGTGCCACACTCTCTCTCTCTTCAATACTCTGTCCAATTGTGTGGCTGTCACTGTTGATCTCCCTTTGCGGAATCCGTGCTGTGTGTTTTGGAATAAGTTGTTTTCCTCAAAGTAATTCAGTACCTGGTGGTGCATCACAGACTCAGTAACTTTGGCTAGTACTGGTACCACTGAGATTGGTCTGAAGCTGGACACCTCACAAGGATCCCCCTTCTTATATATTGGTATTGTGTGCGCCAGTTTAAGGAAGTCTGGGAAGATACCAGAAGATAGACATTTGTTTATTGCTATGGCTAGTGGCTGAGCTAATTCTGCAATAATTTTCTTTGGCAGTGTGCAGGACATGCCATAGATGTCTACACTTTCTGAGTGTTTGTAGGAGTTCACAATTTTTATCATGTCTTCAGGGTGTACTTCCTTCCAGTTTTGAATACTGCAACTGTCTGCATTTCTTATGTTTGCAGTCGGATCTAGGTCAGAGTGTGGAATTTCACTCACTGTCTTTTCCACTATTCTGACAAAATATTCATTGAAGTCATCAGGGCTACACGAATTTAAGCAGGAGGTAGTCTTCTTTCTGTTCTCATTTACAAGATTCCAGGCAGCTTTACAAGGATTTTGGGCCTCTTTAATGTATGTATCATTAT
The DNA here is from genome assembly GCF_023864345.2 of Schistocerca serialis cubense. Lineage (NCBI taxonomy): Eukaryota > Metazoa > Arthropoda > Insecta > Orthoptera > Acrididae > Schistocerca > Schistocerca serialis. The sequence continues at coordinate 1,063,818,136 of NC_064639.1, forward strand.
ATTTCTTTTTTGCTTCCTCTGCTGCCTTCCTATAAACTTTTATGGCTTTTAGGTAGTTGCGGTGATGTAATTCTTTAGCTGGAATGTCTAAAGCTGATTTCATTCGGTCCTTGCACATTGTTACAATAAAAAATTATTAGTATACCGTAATTGTTACAATATACTTCAATTTATTGAGCGCGGCGGTGTACCATTGTTTCACATTGATAACTTTCTGCCTGCCTTGTGATTTGTCCAGAGGATTCTTCACTGGTCTTACCGGAAACATGTCATCAAATATTGCTTTTAAGGTTTGGAACAGACATAAGAAAGAATAACTGCCTACTAACTCTGCAATTTTCTGCTGCCTAGGGGCGCAAAATTTTTCAATCCGCCACTGCACGCTCCAGACCCTAACCACCCCCACAAGTCACACATGAAAACCTAATCAGGAGTACAGCAGATAAAAGAATATGACGACAAACATCAGGTGTCGTTTACAAAGTAAAATCTTGAACTACCTAAGGATGCTTTCAGAAGGCTGAAACCGACAAGAATTACAAGCCAATACGGGACTTTGCGTTTTTCTGTTGGAGACTGCTCTTCTGTCCCTGCAGTTAACTGTGGGAAAGACTAAGGTGCATACATCAAGGATTTACGACTGATTAAGTTTCGTCTGGGCACTGATGAAGGGGAACCTCAGGCTTCAGAAGAAGAAACTGAGGATGTTCAACTGCCACCAGTTGAAAATAACAGTAAAGATGCCTCTCGAATGGAGGACCTTGTTAAATTAGTTTCCATATGCTTCTTTTAAAAACTGAATACCATTCTTCATTATTTGAATGCTGTAATTCATGAGTATAATTAGCTGTCACCTCATTTATGTCATTTCATTGTAAGCTAGTCATTTATATTACTGGTTTTGAGGAATTAAAAAAAATCAGTGAAGAAAAGGTGGTCAAGCACACTGACTAGCAATTTGTCGGCTCGTGTTCGGTTTCTGCTACCACCAACATTTTTTTCGTTTTATTTTATTCCTTGCAATGTTAAACTATTGATTATAAAATATCAGTATATTTAAACAGTTCAATTTAGTTACGATTACTACCCTTGTAAGACAAGACACAGTAGATGGTGGTAAAAAAGCGAGTGTACGAGCCGAGAAAATTTTAGTACGAAAGTCTTTTCTGTAGATAATCTGCGAAAGAGACCCTTTCCACTACATCTCTGGAGAGCAAAGTGAGGTTTAAAGAGTCAGGTAGATCTCTACCAATTATGAATCTGACAACAGAAGGATGTGGGATGAGGCTCACGAATTTGGCTCAATATGTGTGTAGAAGCAGGAAGACACACTTTTTGAGTTCCTGGAATACTCCTGCTGAGTGTGCCGCAGGAAAAGGTAAAACACTCTCTAAAGATTTATGCACAGAGTGTATGAGATACTTGAGCGGCAGTTCATGAAATGGCACAGTAACCTTGTGGTCAAGTGCAACTGGCTACTCGTTGGCTCAGGTTCGATTCCCACTGCTACCAAAATCTTTTTTTTTTTTTGTTTTATTTTATTCCTCACAATGTTAAACGATTAATTATAAAATTTAAATATAGTTAAACAGTTTAATTTATATACAGAAAATTAATATATTGAAATTAGTTATGATGCCTACTTTTGTAACTCAAAATGCTATAGGCCACCACGTTGTAGCACTTTGGTAAAATTTTCATGACCCGCCACTGATTCTACCCTCCGAGCGACGCCGTCGATCGCCAACAGAATGTATCGACAGTCATCAGAGATGGGTAGTGGGCCCACGAGATCAATGCATACGTGCTGAAAACGATCATTTGGGAATTCAGAGCGACCCAGGGGTGGTTGAGTGTTGTATCATACCTTCCTCCTTTGGCACAGAACATATGCACGAGTCCAGAGCTTACAACTCTTCACATTACGCCATATGAAACGGTCCGTCACCAGGCGTATAGTCGGGTGTACGCTGGGTCGAAGATGACGCAGCAAAATGGCTGTGGAGCAAGCGAGCGTGTGCGTTTTGGGAGACGTCACAAAGAATCGGACGGATCGAACTTGGAGTAGGTCTTGCTCTTGCGCTTCTGCAAACTGATCTACATCTACATCTACGTCTGATCAGAGTCAACGGGATGACATGGCGCTGGTGCACGACAGGTAATCTGCTACGACGTTTTCCGCGCTTTTCATATGATGGACCTCAGTAGCGAACAGTGCGATGTAGTCTAAGGGCCACAATACTCGGTGGCAGGTGTCCTTGCGATTGTGTGAGAGAAAAAACAGAGAGGCTCTTGAACACACCCCACATCTTGTGGCAGGACAGTACCAATAACAGAGCTGCTCACATCCTCTGTTATGATTGGCTGAGTATCGCGGAGGAGCTGCGCCAAAGTAATGGCTTGGACAAGTTAGTCTTTAATGAGCTCCAAAGTGGACTGCGTCCCTAAAGTCCACGTGAGTTTACGTTTGCCGGTAGTGTTCTTACCAATGAGAGGGTGGGTGAGCGGCGCCTGAAGAGAAGCTGACTGTGGAAGGTGTCTGCATTAAAAATCTACCGTGCCTAGAAACCAACGTAATTCCTCGTAGTCCTGTGGTGGCAACAGTTGTTGAATCTCTCCATGCTCTGTGATGTAGGGTTAAATTCTGTGGGCATTAGCCATGTGATTGAGGAAAACAATATCCTTTTGTTGGAGTTGACATTTTCCTTCGTTGGTCAAAACTCCACTGCCAGAGACTGTGTCGAAATCTTGTTTGAGATACGTGTTATGGGAGGCCTTGCCGCAGTGTATACACCGGTTCCCGTGAGATCACCGAAGTTAAGCGCTGTCGGGCGAGGTCGGCACTTGGATGGGTGACCATCCAGGCCGCCATGCGCTGTTGCCATTTTTCGGGGTGCACTCAGCCTCGTGATGCCAACTGAGGAGCTATTCGACCGAGTAGTAGCGGCTCCTGTCACAGAAAACCATCATAACGACCGGGAGAGCGGTGTGCTGAACCCATGCCCCTCCTATCCGCATCCTCCTCTGAGGAGACGGAGTGGTGGTTATGAGAGTCCTCATACGGCGAGAAACTAAAGATATCGCCAAGGTAAGCAAACGGGATATGGACTTAAAACTTCCTGGCAGATTAAAACTGTGTGCCGGACTGAGACTCGAACTCAGAACCTTTGCCTTCCGCGGGCAAGTGCTCTACCAACTGAGCTACCCAAGCATCACTCACGCCCCATCCTCACAGCTTTACTTCTGCCAGTACCTCGTCTTCCAAACTTAACAGAAGCTCTCCTGCGAACCTAGCAGAACTGGCACTCCTGAAACAAAGGATATTGCGGAGACATGGCTTAGCCATAGCGTGGGGGATGTTTCCAGAATGAGATTTTCACTCCGCAGCGGAGTAGAGCAGTTGGTAGAGCACTTGCCCGCAAAAGGCAAAGGTCCCGAGTTCGAGTCTCGGTCCAGCACACAGTTTTAATCTGCCAGGAAGTTTCATGTCAGCGCACACTCCGCTGCAGAGTGAAAATCTCATTCTGGAAACATCCCCCAGGCTGTGGCTAAGCCATGTCTCCACAATATCCTTTCTTTCAGTAGTGCTAGTTCTGCTAGGTTCGCAGGACAGCTTCTGTTAAGTTTGGAAGGTAGGAGACGAGGTACTGGCAGAAGTAAAGCTGCGAGGACGGGGCGTGAGTCGTGCTTGGGTAGCTCAGATGGTAGAGCACTTGCCCGCAAAAGGCAAAGGTCCCGAGCTCGAGTCCCGGTCCGGCACACAGTTTTAATCTGCCAGGAAGTTTCATATCAGTGCACACTCCACTGCAGAGTGGATATAGAGTGCAGAGAGATATCTCATTCAGGATATGGACTTGAATAGTATACAGTTAATAAAGTGCTCCCATGTTTGAACAGCTGTCTTAAGCCTGTACAGCATAAACTAATGGAAGTCAAATGGCATGATAATAGATGTTTTGTGAATATCGTCCAGGCATATAGTGATTTGCAGGTATGCTTCCTTGCAGTCAGTTACGCTAAACACAGAGGCATCTACCAGATAATGACTGAAGTTCTAAACGTTAGGGACTGGGTAGCTGCGCAGTATTGTATGAGCATTGAGAACTCTGTAGTCATCACACGGTGCTACAGACCCATCGTTTTTGGGGACTAGTTTGATGGATGAAGTGAAGAACTGCTGGGGGGTCCCAAAATGCCAGCCTGTAGGAGATCATCTACTGCTGCCCTAGCGACTTTGAGTGGATCTGGCCGTAGTCTATTTGTTCTGCGTTGGTGGCGCACAGCGGTAGAGGGGCAGGTGTACTGTTGATGTTATGAACCAAGACCCATTGCATTTTTAATGCAGCACTGCACAGATCAGGTCTGAAGGGAAGAGCCTGAAGACACGACAGCAGGAGAATCTAAAAACATGGTACTGACCTTCGTGTTGACGGATGGTGACCATGCTGCAGGTGTATCCACAGATGGTGAAAGAGTTGCAGATTCAGGTTGGTGAGATGAGAAAGAGGGTACACTAGGATTGAGCATAGGCAGTCGACGAAGCTTGTCAAGACGACGCCATGCCACAATGAGTCCTCATCAACTTCGTTAATTCTGTGCTCGGTGGCATCATTTTCATGTTGCAGATGGATGTTATGTTCATCGCACATGTGTAGAAACAGAGCTGCTGTAGCTTCTGAATGCGATCGATGGCATGAAGGCAGTCCTGAAAGTACTGCTGGTTGATGGGCGTTCTGCTAGGTGGCACAAGCTCATGCTTAAAGTGGGCGGCTCCGTTGTGCTGAGCCACCGTGGCTGACGAACACCACTCCGGCTGCTAGCAGTGTATTTCAAAATGCCACCATACAGATCAGGAACCAACGAAAGTTTCGAAGGAAGTCTGTGCAGAGTACTGGAAGACACAGTGGATCAATGCAAGTGTGCATCTATTCTCAGGGACTGTGTTCAGGCTTTTGACAGGTCACATTAATGTGACTGTACAGTGTATATGCCAGATGTATTAAAAATGTTGCCTATGATCATCTGAACGTTTGTTAGAGTATTGGGTAAAAATTGGAAGTGAATGGTAAAGAACTCTTCAAGATTTTTGCTAATAACTTTTCCCTGTTATACAGTACATAGTTATTTCAGACAGAACTTTTATTAGAGTATCATGTACAAATTTGAAGTGAATCAGTCTCAAACTTTTCAAGATTTTTGGTAACAACATTAAACAATGACTAGTCTTTGTTCAGTAGTATAGATTACTGAATTCCCACTACTTTATTTTTCAGAAATATTAGAAACAGTTATGAAAAACACATATGGATTATCTAAACAAATACCAGCTTCTGTGCACAGAATAGTTTGGTTTCAGTTCTAGAAAGGGAACAGAGGCTGTGTAGCAAAATTTACAAAGGTAATTTTAGAAGCCTTGGATGAAGGAGATCATGTACTAAGGATTTTGCTATTGTAAATAAATAGTTTATGTCTTACCTATGAAACAAAGTGCAGAAGGCAGAGATCTCCCAAAATCCAAGTGGTTCAAAACATATAGTGAAACACCTTTCAGATCCAGAAAATGTGAATCTTGGAGTGACTAAAGGTACTGTGTTAGGTCTAATATAGTTTCTTATATGCATTCCGACTTAACATGCTGGAGTTGGTGGTGATGTGTGCACGAGGTGTGCTTGCCTGTGTGTATCAATAGTGTGTGTCTCTCTTTTACTGATGAATGCTGGGCTGAAAGCTTTATGTAAGCGTCTTTTAATTGTGCCTGTGTGCAAGTTAATATGTCTCCCTTATGGTAAATAGCAATCTGTCTTTTCCTACATTGTTGATACTGCACACTATGGGGCACATATGATGAAATGGTGCTATTTACTGATGACATCAACATAATATTTGCAGACAGGAGACCAAAAATGTTAAGAGTAAAAACTGACAATGTACTTATGGTGATCCACAAACAATAAGGTAACTCTTAACATAAAAAAGTATGGTAATATGAACTTCTGTATAAGTATAAAAGACCTAATACAAAATAACTTGAAGTCCACAATGACACTATAGAATTCGTAACTAGCACAAAAATTTTGGGTACCTATTGATCAGCAATGAAAATCGGATGAACATATCAGAGTAGCTGGCAAAATAATTAGAACATCATGCTATGCCCTACAAATACTAACCACCATGTGTAATAGCTCACACTGAAGAAAAACATACTTTGCACATATGCATTCTATTATTAGTTAATGGCATAATATTTTGGAGTGCAAAAACTGATAGTATGGAAAACGTGTTCAGACTACAATAATGGACAATCAGAATAGACCAAAAGTCACAAAAGCTATTTAAAAAGTGCTGACAGTTCCATGTGAATACATCTTTCAGGCAACAGTATTTTATCCAGAAAAACATTAAGCAATATGTGGCAAACAGCTGCCACACAGATACAATCGTTGATTGAACATGGACTGAAAGGATAAAGTTAAGAATGAATCGCCATGTTTTAGCAAAGAGTCAAGCTACATAATAAATGAAAGATGTAAATGAATTGAGTAAACATATATGTGGTGTTGCTGCAACTGCACGGACTACCCTAGCTCACTTCTCGTCAGACCCAAATTTTCGACTTATACCACACACGACTGATAGTGTCCATGCTCAGTAGCCTCATTACTCACAGAATGTTGTTGATTCCCACACAGTTTGCTCAAATAGAATAGACATTACATACACAATTAAGATGATGATCCCATAAGTGCAGATGCACACCAAGCTCGTATAGGTTGAGAATTTGAGTCTGATGAGACGTGTGCTAGGGTAGTCCATGCAGTTACAGTGAGCACTCTGTCTGGATAGTGTAATAGTCAGTGTGTATGCCTAATAACCAGAGGGCACAAATTTTCAACTTGCTCCATTGATATAAATCTATCCCCACTGGCAGCTAATATCTTTAATTCATTTGTGTCTTGAATTGTGTAAATTTAAAACATGTCATAAAGCATATTCACTAAGTTAAATAATAGTTTTTATTCTTTTATAGAGTTTATAGAATAAAAACTGATATTACAAGTGCATAATAAGGCTGACTAATAACCAAGTAATCAAAGAGGATAGAGTGTATTTTTAAGCAACACAGTACATGTCTAGCTTGTAAATGTGCCATATAATCTAAACCCCCAATGTATACTACTAGAGAAGTTTTGTGTTGCAGATCTGTTGGGGAAACTGGGTTCTTTCTGTTTCTTTAATCTTCACTGATGTAATTCAGTGATAAACAGCATTTGTTCTTATTTGTTATTATTTATTTATATGCTGCTTTTACATTATTAATATCTCACATACCAAATCAATGGACTGTATTATTCAAGAGGTACAGTAAATCCAGTCATTAGGAACATGAAGTGATACAGAGGACATAACTAGTTGTGCTGGTATCTGAAACCTGCATTTTGTTGCAATAATAGGCAGCTTTTTTTTACTGATATGCTGAAGGTAACCTAAGACACTCCTGTTTCATTCCACAAAATCTACAAGTAATTCTTTACACAAGTTTCCAGGGACATTAAATCTTTGTTAGCATAAGGATTTGACTACAGTACTTATTGAGAGCAAAAAAGAAACTAACTGTCCAAATACTTGAGAGTTTACAATGGACGACTTCTTTAAGTTGTACTGTATAAATTATAATGCTTTATTTTTAATATCTTGCATATGTAAAATTAATATTACCTTACCTTGTATCTTCACCCGACATTGTGGCAACAGTGTTTCACCTACTAAATAAGCCCCCAAGCCAACATATCTAGGTATATAAAAGCATTTTACCCTCAGTGTGGTTTGAGGTGCTGCCTGTCACTGAAACTTAGCCAATGAGACTCGCTTCACCTGTTTTGGCGAAACCTATTTTGTTCCGTGTAAAGAGGAGGCAAACACAAAAGGGTAGAGGACTATCAATCATCGGACACTGACCAGAGTACTCACTATATAGCACTGGGGGCCTAATTTTTTTTTGAAGAGGCTATTCCAGCAGCCATTGAGGAAACAGAGTGCAACTGTGAGGTCATACTTGCATCATTTCAGCAGCTGGCAGAGAAGGATGAGTAGACCAGCCTCGTGCATGGAATTTCAATGAAGCTCACAATTAGCAGCATTGTTGCCAGAACTGATCATCACCATTTGATTCTGAGTCAAGTGGAAACACTGAACCAGGGGCTTCGAAGATTCTGTGACACGCTAGGCTGCGACTTTCTGGAATTGCGCCATAGGATTGAGAACTGTAGCATCCCCATAGTGGGTAAGGTCTGCACTACACGTCAAAAGCTACTATTCAGGTATCAGACTATATGTGGGGGTGCACACAAGGTTTTTTTGGATCAGGCGACTCTGCACCCAATCCAGATGACAATAGCTGTAGGAAACCCAGAAGTGTCAGTGTAAGATCGAAAGAAATGCCTCCCACATGTGAGAGTATTAAAATCCTAATGGTAAACTGCAGAAGCATTCACAACAAAGTGCAGAGTTTGGAATGCTCATGAAAAGCCGTGCAGCTCACGTAATACTAGGTACAGAAAGCTTGTTGTAACCAGAAACTGATAGCAGTGAGATTTTTGGAGGAAATTTAAGTGTATATTGAAAGAATAGGTAAATGGGAAATGGAGGTGGTGTATTTTTTGTAGAAGACAAGAAACGCAAATCTGCTAAGGTAGAAATTGAAGCTGCTTGTAAGAATGTTTGGCCAAGGCTCAGTATCAGGGGTGGGCATAAAATGATAATTATATCCTTTTATTGCCCACAAGATTCATGTTTTGATGTAACCGAAAACTTAAGAGGAAACCTCAGTTCACTTGTACGTAAGTTCCTCCATCACACTGTCATCATTGATGGAGACAATTAATTGGGAAAATTACAATTTTGTTAGGTGGTGGGCATAAGAAGACACCCTGTGAAACAATACTAAATGCCTTCTCTGAAAACTACCAAGAACAGATAGTTAGGAATCCCACTCATGACGGAAACATACTGGATCTAATGCCAATGAATGGACCTAGCCTCCTTGAGGATGTCCACATTGAAACTGGTATCAGTGATCATGACATGGTTGTGGCAACAATGATTACCAAAGCACAAAGGACAAGTAAAAGCATATCTTGACAGCTAAATGTGTTTCATTCAGCATCTCTGTATCTATAGCCCTGTGCTTCATTCTACACCTATTACGCAGTAATCTCTGTTTCTTTAGAGTGACTGTATACCATGGAGATTCCTACCTAACTGATGATGGCCGAAGTAGAGAGGATATAAAATGTAGACTGGCAATGGGAAGGAAAGCGTTTCTGAAGAAGAGAAATTTGTTAACATCGAGTATAGATTTAAGTGTCAGGAAGTCATTTCTGAAAGTATTTATATGGAGTGTAGCCATGTATGGAATTGAAACATGGATGATAAATAGTTTAGAGAAGAGAATAGAAGCTTTCGAAATGTGGTGCTACAGAAGAATGCTGAATATTAGATGGGTAGATCACATAACTATTGAGGAAGTACTGAATAGGATTGGGGAGAAGAGAAGTTTGTGGCACAACTTGATTAGAAGAAGGGATCGGTTGGTAGGACATGTTCTGATGCATCAAGGGATCACCAATTTAGCGTTGGAGGGCAGCGTGGAGGGTAAAAATCTTAGAGGGAGACCAAGAGATGAATACACCAAGCAGATTCAGAAGGATGTAGGTTGCAGTAGGTACTGGGAGATGAAGCTTGCACAGGATAAGAGTAGCATGGAGAGCTGCATCAAACCAGTCTCAGGACTGAAGACAACAACATCCTTTGCTGACTAATCAGTTAAGGGTTAATTTTCTATTGTATGAGGCAAGTGATGAGTCAATTTCATCAGTTTGCATTTTTACAATTTAGATTGGGTAAAGGCTTGATAGGCTCATATTCACAGTGGGAATGTGTCACACAAACTGGCCCAGAAAAAATTTCTTCACTACCACAAATACAAAGTTAACACATAGAGAATCGATGTCAGAAGAAGGGGGGGGGGGGGGGGGGGGGCGGCGGCAAGAGGGGTGTGGGGAATTTCATTCATTGATAAGGACAGGTCACTCTTGGATTGGTGCAACATGAACAAAGTCTCTAGTCTCACATTACCAATACGAGGCTCGTTGTAATGAGCCTCACAGAACTGTAGCGTTAAAGTGTTTTGTGTCTTTCAAAGGCTTTCATGTAACTAGTCTTATCAAACACACTTTTTGATTTCATATTTATGGGATCTCTGAAAACAGAAATGAGGGAAAAAATACTGTTTAGAGAGACAGTTTGCTTTTCCCTTTCATTAATGATTAAATGTTCTACCAATGATCATAAATCCATTAATTTTATTACAATTTTGTTTTAAAATTATGATGAATAAAATCAAACACATGTTCCATTTGAAACCCCATGTATTTTATTACTACAACAAACATTACATGAAGTGAAAGATATTGCCCAGCTACAAGTTACGACTATTTCAAATATTAAAATTTCTTTTTACCAATATGTTCACTTTACATTTCAGCTTCTGTATTTATACACAGAAAATTTGAAACACACAAATATATACAACTGTTTTCCAGGTACACTGTGTTATCATGATTTGACAAAATAAAGATACAATGGGGGTTTTTGTGAGGAACTTCCCCAAGCAAGGAGAGTGCTACATGTGCTGTGTAAAGTCTACTTAAGATAGCATCCTCACCCACTGCAGTCCAGTTGACTGGCAGAAAGGGAGGTAAGGTAGTGGGAGTGGGAGTGGGAGTAGGAGTAGGAGAACAATAAAATAATTATTGTAAGTGAGAACTGTGAATTCCTTTGTTGTTATGTTTTTACATTAAGAACTGTACTGCAGGAAGTTGGGACAGCTGTCCCCGCCTCATAACAGGTGCAGATGGTTCACACTAAGATCTCTGCTGTGTGACTCATCTGACTGGCCCCTCCCCCCACTTAAGAAGCAAGAGGGCATATAGTTCATTACGTAACAAATTTCTCACATTCAGCTTTAAGAGAGGCACAGTTCTTTCTTCACATATTAGTCTTCTTACACAGTTCTTTTATTCACACACAGTTTTCTTCTTAGTCACAGTTCTTTCACAGCACAATTTATGTACAACACATCTACAAATAGATATAGCATATATTTTTATAGCTTATAGTTTTCTTAAATACATTTATCGGGTTGGGGTGCTACCCTAAGAGAGTCAATAGCACACGAGCTCTCCCCTAGTATGCACACTCAACACTGTTTCGTATGTTTATACATCAAGCATGGTGAAATATAATTTTGATTTGACAAATTTTTTATTTTCTACTGGAGCCCACCATCTCAAACCAGTATTCCTGCAGAACAAAAATAAAGCAGCTCTATTAGTTACAATATCAAAAATTACTCTTAATATGTACAAATTATACAAATTTGCTACAAAAGTAAAACTTTGTAGAATTTGCCTGTAGCAGTACTCGGCAAGGTCAAACAATAAAAGAAAGAATATAAAACAAAAAATTACATTTTTTGAACATGTTCAACTTTCAATCTATTTTACAATATAAATTGTTTCACGAACATCACTGATTAGATATGTGCTATTATTGAACATCAAAAATTGTGTTACCTATAGTAGCAAATGAGTATAAGCGTGGCTGAGCATATGATTGTTCATAGTGGACTGCATGTGAAATTACACTTAATGAAGACTATGTCAATGCACTTTATTTTAATACCTTGATATGCACATTTAATCCAGATATAGTGATTAAACAATGCACATCTTCAAGCATAAAAATTTGGAAATTATCTTTTACACTCACAACCTTCCACAGGCTGCACTGCTGTCCAACTGGAATTGCTTTTTCTTGTGTACATTAATGATCTCTCATCAGTTAGACTGCCAGAAGCAGAGTTCGTTTTGTTTGCAGATGACACAAGTATTGCAATAAATAGTATGTCGAGTGTAGTTCTAGAAAGATCTGCTAATGATATTTTCATGGATATTAATAAATGGTTTAAAGCCAACTCACTGACATTAAACTTTGAAAAGACTCACTACATGCAATTCAGAACCTGTAAGAGGTTTCCACCCAGCATATGCATAAAGTATGAAGAAGAGCAGATAGAAGAGGTTGACAGTCTTAAATTCCTGGGATTACAACTTGATAATAAATTCAGTACGGAGGAGCAAACCACAGAACTATAGAAACGCCTTAACAAATCTGTATTTGCAATTCGAGTGTTAGCAGACATAGGCGACATAAAAATTAAAAAGCTTGCATACTTTGCCTACTTTCATTCCATAATGTCATATGGTATAATATTTTGGGGTAACTCTTCAAGTCAAACAAAAGTTTTCAGAGTCCAAAAAGGTGTAATATGTATTATTTGTGGAGTAAATTCACGGACGTCATGTAGAAACCTCTTCAAAGAACTGGGTATACTAACCACTGCCTCTCAGTATATTTACTCCTTAATGAAATTTGTCCTAAATAATATATCTCTTTTTCCCACAAACAGCTCAGTTCATACATACAATACCAGGAACAAAAATGATCTGCACAATGACTTAAAAGCACTTACTTTAGTTCAAAAAGGGGTCCACTACTCAGGAACACTCATCTTCAACAATGTGCCAGCAAACATAAAAAATTAAGTTACAAATAAAGATCAATTTAAAAGGAACCTGAAAGACTTACTAGTGGCCAACTCCTTCTACTCCATTGACAAATTTTTTAATAGAAACAAATGATGTATTGTGTATATTCATACTATTAGTATTGTTATTTCAGCAGCTAAGTGAAAAGTACAAAAATTTTGCATGCTTATTTAAGTACTATGTAGTAAGTTAACGTGCGGTATTTCAGTTATGTCCGATTATTACAATTTTTGGAAATTACAAGTGTCATGCATAATTCATATTGAAGTATATCAGCATTTTCAAGTTACAGCTGCTGTGGCATATACTGAAAGTATCATGGGTAATAGTCAATTTTACCTTTAAAAGTGAGTGTATACTTTATGTATTTATCATCATTTTCTGCTAGTTGAGGTTTTTGTTGTACGGACACTATATCATGGCAGTTATAGGTGGGGAGTGTTCTGAACAATGATTGTGTAAGATACAGCTAGAGGTCGGGCTTTAACTACCGCTGCCAGCTGCTGCAAACAATTGCACTGTAGCCACTACCAAATGCTTTGTATACTCCAATTTGCTTTGCATTGTGGATTGCTTAATTTTTTTTCTCATTATGAAATGAGTGTAGAGACTAATCCTGCTGCATAAAGGGATTCAAATGACTCTCACTACGAAAATAGAAATCAACAATCCCTATAACCGTTAAGTCAGTTCTACTTTTGGGGAAGCATGGAACATATATGTAGGATGACAGCCATTTGAGAGGGAGGCGGGGCTTATTCCCCCACACCGCTCCTGTCCCCTCAAACAGAGCAAGTTCTCACTTGTTTACAGTTGTGGCAGACTGCCACGATATACTGTCCACATAATACATACAGGTATTTTTTTTTGGTGTGTGGTGGTGGGGGGGGGTTGCAGCCTCATGAGAGAGAGGGGAAGGGGGTGTCCTTAGTAGCTTCAGGGAATCAGTAAATTCTATCACAGGCTTATCTCGAGACAAAACAGACTCGAACTCGGGATCTTTGCCTTTCACGGGCAAGTGCTCTATCAACTCAGCTACCCAAGCATGACTCACGCCCCGTCCTCACAGCTTTACTTCTGCCAGTACCTTGTCTCCTACCTCCTCCCATGTTCGAGTCTCGGTCCGGCACACAGTTTTAATCTGCCAGGAAGTTTCATGTTGGTCCTGTTTGGACACATCTGGTAATAATGTCACCGTATTTGCACTTACCACAAGCACGTTGGAAAGACCTGAATGCCACACTAATCCTATGCCAACATTTTGGTGCCTACATTGCAGTTGTGCTATATTGCATATACATTGCAGCGACACCCTCAAATGGCACCTTTTTGATCACCCCTTACATTTTGTGAAATCTGCATAATTAGCTAACCCATCTCTGTATATGTGACTGTGCCATTTCCACATATACTAACTTCCTTTTCAGGAATCAACAAGAACTTTGCTCTCCACTTCAATCATTATATCCTAAAATTACCTTCTACTTTAGATTTACTTATATGCGTAACTTATATTTCACTATGCCAAGAGACTTTCTTGTTAAGTCATCACATTCTTAATATACGTGCACAGTTCCATTGCCTAGGCATCACAATCCCTTAAAAAACCTATTCCCGATGCATCCACTTACTCCCAGACGAGGTTCGTGGATTGCTTCGACTTCACTTTAGATCAGCACTTCCCAACCTTTTCAGCTGGCAGACCCCTTCTACAGTCAAAAATACATGGCAGACCCCTAGTCAGTCAAGAGCATAGTAACTTTAAATTTCAGAGCGAAACCCATGGGAACTGAACTGAAAGCTTCTTAATGCAAGTGCCGTGTTTCCAATGACACCCCCCCCCCCCCCAAAGTATCAATAGTCTTTGGAGCTTCTTGTGATTGTTCTTCCTTTGGTCGTCCTCCCTCCTCATTCATTTCAACTGGAAACTTCCTTTGTTGTGAAGGCGATGGAGAAACTGCACCCTTCTTCAATGATCCCGACTTCAGCCACAGAGCCATGTTAGAAGTAATAAACTGGTCAAAAATCGACTTATGAAATAGGTAGTGCACTGACAAAGCAAGTTTAACATTTAACGATGCCTGGGGCCGCATATGTGCCAGCGAGCACTGTGATTGGTCGACAAAGCTCGCTCCGCGCATGCATAAAAGGTTTCAGCGCATCTAGCATCGTGAGCCGGGGCACAAACGACGCCCGTATTGATGCGAAACAGTCTATCAGAGAAGCCGCATTTTCTGGCACTAAACTGTGTATGCGTTTTCACTTAGGAACCGCAAAGGCTGCTTGGGAATACAATCTGAAGTAAAAGTACACGTTTTTCACACACAAAAAAGTGGTGAATTCGATTTTCACATCTTTATTCAATAATTTTACTCATTATTTTACACAATTTGTTGAAAGGTGGCCGCGGATCCCCTAGAAAGAGCCGGCGGACCCCTAAGGGGTCCGCGGACCAGAAGTTGGGAAGCCCTGCTTTAGATAATATCTACATTCTACATAATGTCATCATGCTAACTAAGTCTCTCCACATTGAACTATTATCGACAACCCTTGGTGACTGGGAATAAAAATTAGTTGCTTCTACACCCTCCTCTATGGGCAGATAATTCTTAATTATCTTTAATTTATGCTAGTGTCCCTTTAAAAGTCCAACTTGCTTAATATAGTTCAGGTCATTCCTCCCACGAATTCACTTGATGTAGGTGTAGGCCATCCCTTCGATGGGTCTGCCTACCATTTACTCTCCAATATATTCATTATATTGGGTACATCACATCACGAATATTCAACAATATGCAATGCATCCTACCCTTTTCCCCCCTACTCATTTAAATGAAGATGTTGCTCCATAAACTTTTGACTCTTCCTGGTTACTAAACACTTATGTTCCCATACTCTTCCAAATGTGCACTTCCAGCTACACTTCTTATCATTTGGTATCCCAGTGCTGTTATAACATGTAGGTTATTACTTACATTACCATAATTCAGACCACTGATCATTTCAGTAGTGTGCGACGTCTATAAAATCTTCCTCCATACTTTCTATCTTAAAATATCGTTGGTCATATTTTAGTTATGTTAAACTGTGCTAGCTCCGAAAGTACTCTCTTTTTAAAACCCTAAGAAGTATTACGAGTCTTAAGGTTTTGCTTCTCTTAATCTCTCATACCTTCACAGTCATGGCTTGTATTATAGAAGCATCCACAACAGGAATTCCTCTGGGAACAGCTCTTCACACACCACTTATGAATAAGTGCACTCTCTTCAGTGATAATACTAGACTTGCCTAATTTCATAACTTCAGCAACAAAAAATTTACACGCTAAGACTGTATATCAATTAGGTTCCTTTCGGAGTATGCTGATGCATTAGCTTCATACTTAACAATCACATACAACCGTTCGCTCGACGGAAGATCCGTACCCAAAGACTGCAAAGTTGGACAGGTCACACCAATATTCAAGAAAGGTAGTAGGATTAATCCACTAAATTCCAGGCCCATATCGTTAACGTCGATATGCAGCAGGATATTAGAACATATATTGTGTTCGAACATAATGAATTACCTCGAAGAAAACAGTCTATTGACACACAGTCAACATGGGTTTAGGAAACATCGTTCCTGTGAAACGCAACTAGCTCTTTATTCACATGAAGTGTTGAGTGCTATTGACAAGGGATTTCAGATTGATTCCGAATTTCTGGATTTCCAGAAGGCTTTTGACACTGTACCACAGAAGCGGCTCTTAGTGAAATTGCGTGCTTATGGAATACCATCTCAGTTATGCGACTGGATTTGCGATTTCCTGTCAGAGAGGTCACAGATCGCAGTAATTGACAGAAAGTCATTGAGTAAAACAGAAGTGATCTCTGGCGTTCCCAAAGGTGGTGTTATAGGCCCTTTGCTGTTCCTTATCTGTATAAACGATTTGGGAGACAATCTGAACAGCCGTCTTCGGTTTTTTGCAGATGACGCAGTCATTTATCGACTACTAAAGTCATCAGAAGATAAAAAAAACTGCAAAACGCTTTTGAAAAGATATCTGAATGGGGAGAAAAGTGGCAGTTGATCCTAAATAATGAAAAGTGTGAGGTCATCCACATGAGTGCTAAAAGGAACTCATTAAACTTCGGTTCCACAATAAATCAGTCTAATCTAAAAGCTATAAATTCAACTAAATACCTAGGTATTACAATTACAAACAACTTAAATTAGAAGGAACACACAGATAATGTTCTGGGGGAGGCTAACCAAAGACTATGTTTTATTGGCAGGACACTTAGAAAATGTAACAGACCTACTAAGGAGACTGCCTACATTACACTTGTCTGTCCAATACTGGCGCACAATGTGGGATCCTTACCAGATAGGACTGACTGAGTACATCGAAAAAGTTCAAAGAAAGGCAGCACATTTTGTATTATCGCAAAATATTGGAGAGAGTCACAGAAATGATACAGGATTTGGGCTGGACATCTTTAAAAGAAAGTTTCGTTGCGATGGAATCTTCCCACAAAATTCCAATCAACAACTTTCTCCTCAGAATGCGAAAATATTTTGTTGGCACCGACCTACACAGGGAGGAATGATCACCACGATAAAATAAGGGAAATCAGAGCTCGTATGGAAAGATATAGATGTTCATTCTTCCCCCGTGCAAGCTACACGAGATTGGAATAATAGAGAATTGTGAAGGTGGTTTGATGAACCCTCTGCCAGGCACTTAAATGTGATTTGCAGAGTATCCATGTAGATGTAGATGAAGCTATTTCTTCTCATTTACATGTTAGCATGTCACAGCCTCCTTCATACACTGTGTGCAGGTGGGGAACATCTTGCACTCATCACATCAAGGTGGTACAGCAAGTGAGCGCCTCCACCTGCTGCGAGTGCGGTGATGTCACGGTTTGAATGTTTGGACGACAAGGAGAAAAAGAGAAGACCATGGCTGCAATGAATGCTTTGAAAACAGGAATGACTTGCTGAACTGGACTGAGCAGAGGAAGCTTCTTGTCTTTATCTTAGCTAAGCTCGATCAGTTTTAAAAATGTGTGTCAACCTGCATCTTACAAAAAACTATATTCAGACATGATGGTTTTACAGGACAAAGTGTTAATACAGAAGATTTAAAGTTTAGTTGCTTACGTCAGTCAAGTAACTTGGAAGGCAATTAACGCTCTCTTACAGCACCCACCCAAGCACAAAGAGACTAAGTACTATGAAGACTGCAACAACAATGTTAGGTGGAACTACACAGCAGTGCCAACTCAGGAAACATCAACAATGGCAAACATGAGAAATTTTACTGAGTGGATCTATTGACACAGAACACACAGAAAATGTAACATTGATACCTCACAAAAAACCATCTATGTTGCATTTCTGTTTACAGCATCCTGTACAAACTGGCTCCCAGTCTCATGGAGTCCAAACAGGAAGGGGGGAGAAGAACAGAACTGACAGTTTCATTCAACATGAATTCCTGAAAGTTGCCTTTTAAAATCAGACTACTAATATGTAAGATTCCCTGTTTTCTGGTACCTCTTTGTGGCCTGCTGTTACCTTGTTTCTACATAAATGCATATGCATTTTATAAACCAGGAATTTGTGTATTGTTTGTACCATACTTAAATGCTTGATTACAAATTTCTATTTAGTCATAGCATGACTTCGGCATATAGCCTATTTCACTTACCTTGTGTGACAAGAGCATATTTATGTAATCAACAAGTGGTACACATTTTGTAATAGTTTGAAAGTCTAACCAGTCACACAGAGGACAAGTAATTGTATTAAGTCTATGAAACAGTTTTTGTGACCATTCTGCGGCATACACAATAATCGCAGAAAAGGATTGAATCTTTCAGAAGGTCATCATTTAATATAAGGCTTGCATCATTCACCAGCCCTAGCTATAGAGACTGCATCAAATTTACAATACCAGTAAATTACAATACAAATAATACGAGACATAACTTATTTAAACAAATCAAACATTTTACTGTAAAATACATTTCTGGTCAACTTATATTTTATGAATTTATTTACTAAGTTTGGAGAAAGTCATCAGTCAAATAATTCCTACATTGTGTATAAACTTAGTGCACATCCTTTAGGGCTCCCGTAGTGCCTACTTAAATTGTCAAATATATCAATGCAAATATCACGTGAATGAGACTCAATGCTTTTCCACAGCCCCCCACCCAAACTGCCAACTTTGAATGTTACCTAATTGTTGCTTACAGTGGTATAAATATTTGCTAGCCTGTTATCAATTTCTCCCTTACAGAAGAAATACCAATAACTGTAACTCAGGATTCACATGCATTGGCCAGGAAGTCTGGGGCTGTGTTGGAGGCTAAAGGCGGCCTGAACTAGGTCAGGTGTTGTGCCTTTGTTACCACTCTTTTACTGTATCTTATTTATTAAGCTTTACAGGTCTTAAACTACAATGTGATTCCAAACTGGTAGATTTTTCTTAACCTCTATTCACTGAATTTCACACCAATAAACTAACAACTTCTCACTTAAGTGTTCAAACTACATCAGTGGGACCCTGTCAAATATCAGAAATACCCCACTTTCAGGAGGAATGTTTCCAAACCAGCAAAAACTTGCTAAAATTATACTTCTCTACAAGAAGGGAGAGAAATCTGACATAGCAAACTATAGACCAATTGCTATACTACCAGCTTTCTCAAAAATCTTTGAATACTGTGTGCCATATTCTGATCGTCCCTATAGGGATTTCACAAAAATAGGTCTACCACATATGCTTTGTATGCATTTTTGAAAAAGTGCTCACGCTTTGTTGACCATAAACAACCTGTTATATTTCTTTATAAGTCCAGGGCATTTGACATGGTCAGCCACAAGCTACTCCTTATGAAACTCCGTAAGTATGGAATTTGATGTGTGGCTCACAACTGGTTCTGTAGCTACCTCAGTGGGGGGGCAAAAAAAGTAGAAATAAGAAATTCTAAGACATCCAGGTATTGCAGGTCAGATACACTACATACAAAAAATTGTGTCCCTCAGATCTCTTCTTGGCCCTGTTCTTTCTAAATTTTTCATCAATGACCTCCTGGAACACACATCAAATGCGAGCGCTTTTTTGTACACCAATGACACAAAATTTTGATAATCAGTAGAGGTGATATACTGCAAGATACAATCAATGAAACTACCCGTCAATTACAACCTTGGTTTGAAGCAAATAGACTACTCATAAATACACAGAAAACTTTAAGTATGAACTTCCACATAAGACAAAAATCTTACCCCTCCAATGCAATTATAGTTATTGGCAAAGACAACATTACAAATAGACAGGACACCAAATTTTTTGGACTTACCATCACCAACACTACATTTGAAACTACATATTGAGGCATTGGTCACGAAAGTTTAACAAAATCTGTTGTTTATTAAGATCACTAAAAGGCAGAGCCAGTGTACCATACCTGTTTGAGTCTGTCTTGAGCTATGGCCTGATTGTGTGACCAAATAGCTCTCCATTTTCAAACACCAAAAATAAATAGTGAAAATAATGATTATAGAAAGAAGTGAGTTCTGTAAACCATAGTTTAAAAAGTTAAAAACCCTGTCACTGCCATGCCTGTATATAATGGAATTTGCTTGTTTTACTGTAAAGCACTTTAAATCCCTACACAGCAATGTAGGTCACCAAACACAATGTAGGTCACCAAACACAACACCAGAAACAAAACAATTACAAATTATAGCTCACAACACAAAATTATACGCTAATGGGTTTTAGTGCATGGCATTAAACATAAAACCACCTCCCATCAAACACCAAAACAAGCAAAAATCCAAAAATAACTAGAATTAAGTTAAAGGAATTATTACCAAGTCAGTGTTTCTATTCTGTGAGCAAATTTCTTGAAACTAAATTTTAATTCCTTGTAATAAGCTGCACTCTGTTTTGCCTATAATGTACGGCACGTAATTTTTATCTGTGTGTGCATCATGTTAACAAAATTTGGTAACACTAATCTCCATCTGGGACCCATCTGTATGGAATATTCTTGATAGTGATGACTATGCACAACATGCAGATTATTTCTTAGTAATCTTATTCACTTTTATCTATCTCTGCTTAGTAAGATCATATAAAACTAGTCTATCTTATAGACAGAGCTTTATTTTCCTGTCTACATCTCTTAGATGTATTCTCCTATGCGAAGTATGTACCAACATTACCATCCTACCATAATTTTTAAGTGAGTTCCCTATACCATGAGCTACAGGACTAATAATAAGCAAATAAAAATAAATAAAACTGGCCTGGTGTGACTTAGGAGGGGGGGGGGGGGGGGGGGGGGGGAGTATTTTAGCAATTAATTCCCAATAGAGTTCTTACCAAAAGCACTTCAAAAGGAAGAATGAGGGGGGCCACATCTGACTACTTTGCAGCTGGTTCACAGTGTAAAACAATTCATAACAGCTGGCTTCAGGATTCACTGCCAAAACAACATACAGCTGCAATTCACTGTGTAATGTTACTGCAAAACCCATTAACAACCAACTTTGATTATCTCACTTAGCAGTCTGGCCTCAGTGGCCAGAGAGCCAGAGACACTGTTCATGTGTGTGAGAGTTGCGTTTGTGTGAGTGTGTGCGTGCATGTTGCTTTTACCTGATGAGGACCTTTTTGGCAAAAGCTTACTGGCTGTCCGTCTGTTTTCTGTGCTTGTCTGCAACTCGGGATCTCCACTATACGGTGAGTAGCAACTATAATTTCCCTAATATTGTTAATTAGTATTAAATTCTTCAGCAATGAAAGATGATAGGTATTGTTAGCTTGAACTCTTCACAGGAAACAATTCAAAATGTGGACGGAAGGCTTGTTACAAAGCTGCAGCACATGTGACAGCTGCTGCACATGTAGCTACACACCTTCCATCCGATGAAACACTGGAAGGATTGGTAATTAATTATTCATTATAATGAACACCTGGCTTCAAACACTCCACATTTTCTGGCCACCTAGCTGCGCTTATTTTCCATATCATTTACCCCTGACTAATATTGATAAGAACACACAAAATAATTGTTTTTATTTATTCTTTGGGCAGCTTATCAGTGTTTCCTTGTCTTCTTCCGGGGGCTGTATTTTACATGAGTATGACATGCAACACATGCCTTCCAAGAATGTTTCTGTGCCATTTCTGGATACTAAACAGAACAGCATACAATTAAGAAAAATAAAATCTAAGTTTAATGTTGGAAGACTGTACAATATAATGCAGAAGTTATGTTTCCATACCTTGAGAAAACAGTTGATTCAGTCTTTGTTACCAAGATGAACTGCAAAGATGATATTTGCAATAGCACGTGACTGCCTGGCACATGTCATTCATGACCTAATACTGAAAAGCAGAAACATTCAGTCATAAAGATCTAATTTACGAGAAAGCCATATGACATATTCCAGCTATATTAATGGAACACACACACACACACACACACACACACACACACACACACACACACACACGCAAAACTGCATTTTTTATGCTGCATATTCCCACCTGAAGTCTGATGTTGGCAAAATTTTAAAATTTTGCATTGAACATTAACACATCCTGGGGTTGATAGAGATGTGTAGGTGGTGATGTGAACATGGCATGTCATCTCACTTCATGTAATGCCGGAAAAAAGTAAAAAACCACCATGTATCATCACAAATGGTCTATTACTTAAAAAACAAACAACTTTTTGGGTACCGGTATTAACAACAACAAAGTTAGGCCTATTGAAAAAGTTAGTGGAATCCGAACTAAAACAATATCCATATTACCGAGAGAAAATTAGGTATTCCAATCATCATTAAAGAGATTAGGTAAAGACTATACTAGTAAGAGTTTTCTTTATTATTTCACATGGGCTACAGCATTTTATTCTAAATGAATTCCACTGTCCAAAGAAGTGGAATTTTATAGTTTAAATTTACCAGTTGTATTCCTGTGGCCGTGAATTTTTGACAAAAAATACATTTACAAAATACACTGACTGTGCTATTCGACAACGTAAGCACACATCTAATAAAATATTACGAAATGCTCGAAACAGCAATCGTATAATGTTCTTAATTATTATGTGGATTTAATGTCTGTCTACTGTCGGATGGCTTGTTCTTTATCCCTGAATAAAACAAATTTCACGGAAAACAACACCCACCGAGTTATTTTTTGGCCTCCCATTAGATTAGTTTGTTTTCGTACTAAACACCCAAAAAATGATATGATTCTCGTGAATGTGGAACATTTCAGAATACTTTCAAACAAGAAACAGTTGAAATAAGTGATACCGGTTTTGGCTCCTCCTGCATTTTTCGTGATTTATATAGACGCTTAAAAACATTTGTGGACGACGGTTCAAACATCCGCCTAGCCATCCTGATTTAGTTTTCCATGATTTCCCTAAATTGATTACGGCAAATGCCGGGATGGTTCTTTCGAAAGGGCACGGTCGTTTTCCTTCTCTATCCATCCCTAATCCGAGCTTGTGCTCTGTGTCTATGACCTCGTTGTCGAGGGGGCACTAATCTCCTCTTACTCCTCAAAATATTCGTTCGAGGCTTTTCTATTAAGTACCGCAGACATAGAAGTTATCTCGCAGCTTTAGCTTTTATAAGGAAAAGTGTGTTACATATGAGAGACTGTTTGTATTAGGCTACCGCGCGCTACGTAGCAATCTGTTAAAACGATTCACATCCACATGTGGTAGCTTCGCCTCCTTGCCTAATCTAGAAGTCGAGCTGTGCTACAGATCACGCTGTCATATCCAAGATTCGCGGAGTGAAATGGCTAATTTAACACCAATCTAGTAGAATGAATAAAACTTTCCCCTTATTTTGTTGTGAAAATAGGCCTCCAAAGTTTGACAAATACCGCCAGTCTTAACAGGCAAAGAAGGGTTAATTAATGACCATTGAAAGCAATTTAAATTCTTTGCCATTTGCAACTCATTCTACAGCAGGGATAATGCTGTAATATACCGGCAAGTCATGGAAAATCGACAGGACCTACAAAAATTATTAGAGTTCTTAGGAATACCTATTAGTGTACGGTCTCACGATGCAATACTTATTATGATCCTGGTTCGTCTAACCTACAAAACTATGACAACATACTAGATCTATCACTTACTTTGCTGTGGCTTTCCACGCATCGCACTCTTACTTATCCATCCATTCTCGACAGGAAAGCGGCGTGTTCTGCTGTACCTGGTCTTATATAGCTTGCTGCGCGTGTCAGCAGTGAAGTGGGGGAACTACCGACCTCGAGCAAATACTCACGCTGTACGCCTAGTTCACACTCGTAGACGTGTTGCACGATTTTAGTTTTACAGACACGCGGAGTGTATTGCTTATAGACATTTTACAGCTTAAGACGGGCCACTAGTTCACATTTCTTTGGTGAATCAAAAATGGTGATCGGTATCGGTTCGGAATGGCGGACAAGGAGCAACTGTAAACTATTGCGAAAAAGATAATAGTGTGGACGTTTTGTGTGACGACACGCCAGTCTCTCTTGCGCTTCCATATCCTTCGGCATTTCATTCGCAACTTTCTCTATTTTTAATTCCTTGTTTTTGACTGAAAATGGGATCGAATATGAAAGTGTTTCAGCTTCCTGGTTTTGAATGTTATGAAGCAGTTGTTAATCTGTGGGGCGCAAAGAGTTCCGACTAGAAGTACCTTATTAAACTAAAATCACGCTCCAATCATTAGCTTCAAACCTGTGACAGAAATAGTCGAAAACATGAAAATTTCATTTAACTGAAACCGCAATATTTATAGAAGTAAGCAGTAAGCTGGCGAATAGCAGCTCTCCTAAAGAGTTCACTTGGGATACGTACGATTAATTCCTATTTCACCTAACAGCATACGAATAAAAGGTCTGTCGAAGCAGATACAGGGTGTTTCAAAAATGACCGGTATATTTGAAACGGCAATAAAAACTAAACGAGCAGCGATAGAAATACACCGTTTGTTGCAATATGCTTGGGACAACAGTACATTTTCAGGCAGACAAACTTTCGAAATTACAGTAGTTACAATTTTCAACAACAGATGGCGCTGCAAGTGATGTGAAAGATATAGAAGACAACGCATTCTGTGGGTGCACCATTCTGTACGTCGTCTTTCTGCTGTAAGCGTGTGCTGTTCACAACGTGCAAGTGTGCTGTAGACAACATGGTTTATTCCTTAGAACAGAGGATTTTTCTGGTGTTGGAATTCCACCGCCTAGAACACAGTGTTGTTGCAACAAGACGAAGTTTTCAACGGAGGTTTAATGTAACCAAAGGACCGAAAAGCGATAAAATAAAGGATCTGTTTGAAAAATTTCAACGGAGTGGGAACGTGACGGATGAACGTGCTGGAAAGGTAGGGCGACCGCGTACGGCAACCACAGAGGGCAACGCACAGCTAGTGCAGCAGGTGATCCAACAGCGGCCTCGGGTTTCCGTTCGCCGTGTTGCAGCTGCGGTCAAAATGACGCCAACGTCCACGTATCGTCTCATGTGCCAGAGTTTACACCTCTATCCACACAAAATTCAAACGCGGCAACCCCTCAGCGCTGCTACCATTGCTGCACGAGAGACATTTGCTACCGATATAGTGCACAGGATTGATGACGGCGATATGCATGTGGGCAGCATTTGGTTTACTGACGAAGCTTATTTTTACCTGGACGGCTTCGTCAATAAACAGAACTGGCGCATATGGGCAACCGAAAAGCCCCATGTTGCAGTCCCATCGTCCCTGCATCCTCAAAAAGCACTGGTCTGGGCCGCCATTTCTTCCAAAGGAATCATTGGCCCATTTTTCAGATCCGAAACGATTACTGCATCACGCTATCTGGACATTCTTCGTGAATTTGTGGCGGTACAAACTGCCTTAGACGACACTGCGAACACCTCGTGGTTTATGCAAGATGGTGCCCGGCCACATCGCACGGCCGACGTCTTTAATTTCCTGAATGAATATTTCGATGATCGTGTGATTGCTTTGGGCTATCCGAAACATACAGGAGGCGGCGTGGATTGGCCTCCCTATTCGCCAGACATGAACCCCTGTGACTTCTTTCTGTGGGGACACTTGAAAGACCAGGTGTACCGCCAGAATCCAGAAACAATTGAACAGCTGAAGCAGTACATCTCATCTGCATGTGAAGCCATTCCGCCAGACACGTTGTCAAAGGTTTCGGGTAATTTCATTCAGAGACTACGCCATATTATTGCTACGCATGGTGGATATGTGGAAAATATCGTACTATAGAGTTTCCCAGACCGCAGCGCCATCTGTTGTTGAAAATTGTAACTACTGTAATTTCGAAAGTTTGTCTGCCTGAAAATGTACTGTTGTCCCAAGCATATTGCAACAAACGGTGTATTTCTATCGCTGCTCGTTTAGTTTTTATTGCCGTTTCAAATATACCACTCATTTTTGAAACACCTGTAAGTGTCGTTCGGAGTGGCCGAGCGGTTCTAGGTGCTTCAGTCTGGAGCCATGTGACTGCTAAGGTCGCAGGTTCGAATCCTGCCTCGGGTATGGATCTGTGTGATGCCTTAGGTTAGTTAGGTTTAAGTAGTTCTAAAGTTCTAGGGGACTGATGACCTCAGAAGTTAAGTCCCATAGTGCTCAGAGCCATTTGAACCATTTTTTTGAAGCTGATAAATACATAGAGTGTATGTGTGTGTGTGTGTGTGTGTGTGTGTGTGTGCAGCCGCAGTCTGCATAGTGCCAGTCGAAGAGAGGCTGCAATAGTTTCCCTCAACTTTTTATCTTGCTCCATGGTCCGTCCGGTCATCATCTGAAGCAACACCTCAGTATCAGTTGACGTCAGTCTGTGGAAATTCGGAAAATTTCTAGTACTTTCCAACCTTAATTTCACTAATAACGAACTGCAGAACCCAGGTAGTAATAATGTGAACACAACATGCGTTTATCAAGGTTTTATTACGTCCCATTGTATCAGTTATCACTGTTTTTTCCCGTCCCATTCATGTATGGAGCGCGGGAAAACTGATTGCTTAAATGACTCTGTGCATGCTGCAATAAACCTAATCCTTTCTTCAAGATTTCTACGGCAGTGACAGGTGCGGGGGTTGTAGTATATTACTATAGCCATCATTTAAAGTCAACTCTTGAAACTGTGTAAGAAGGCTTTCTCGGGATAATTTACGTCTATCTTCAAGAGTCTGCCAGTTCGGTTTCTTCAGAATCTCCGTTACACTCTCCCATTGGTCAAACACACCTGTGACCATTAGTACTACCCTTTTCTGTATACGTTCGATATCCCCTGTTAGTACTATTTGCTACGGGTCCCACACACTTGAGCAATATTGTCCGATAGGCTGCATGAGTGATTTTAAGCAGTATTATTTGTAAAGTGATTGCTTTTCCCATATTCTGCCAATAAATCTGTTTGCCACCTGCTTTACCCAAAACTGACCCTATGCCATCTTTCTATTTATAAACCTACCAAGATTTACAGCCAGGTATTTGTATGTGTTGATCTATTCCAAGTGTGACTCACTGATATTATAGGATACTACCATTTTTTTGTTTATGAAGTGAACAGTTTTAGATCCCTGAAGACTTAAAGCAAGTTGCCAGTCTTTGCTCAACTTTGAAATCTTATAAAGATCTGACTGAGTATTTATGCAGCTTGTTGCAGACAGCACTTCATTAGAGATCAACGCCTCATCTGTGAAAAGTCTAAGGTTACCATTAATATTGTCCTCGATGTCATTAATAGATAACATGAACAGCAAGTGCCCCAGCACACTTCCCTGGAACACACCCGAAGTTACTTCTACATCTGTCGCTGACTCTCCATCCAAGATAACTTACGCGTCCTCACTACCAAAAAATCCTCAGTCCACTCTCGAATTTCGCTTGATACACCATACAATCGTACTTTTGATAACAAGTGTAGATGTGGTACTGATTTAAATGCTTTTTGGACGTCTAGAAATACTGCATCCACTTGACTGCCTTGATCCAAAGCATTCAGTATGTCATATGTGAAAAGTGCGAGTTGAGTTTCACATGTGTGATGTATTCGAAATCCATGCTGGTTGGTTTGAAGGAGGTCATTCCGTTGGAGATACTTCATCATGTTTGAGCTCAAAATATGTTCTAAGATTCTCCAGCAAATTGATGTCTGGGATATTGGGACAGTAGTTTTGGGGATCACTTTTGCTGTCCACCATGTAGATGGGTGTGACCTGTGCTTTCTTCCAACTATTGAGCACAGTTTTTCGAGGTGTTGAAATAGATCAGAGTTAGAAGAGGGGCTAAGTCAACCGCAGATTCAGTGCAGAATCTGATAGCGATTCCAGCAGGTCCTGGAACTTAGTGCAGTTTTAACAGTTTCACCTTTTTCTCAACATCACTGACACCAATACTTATTCACATTTCTCTCATCTTTTCAATGCTACGAGTATTATATTGAGGCTATTCTCGTTTTTACTTTGTAAAGGAACATTTGGGATGAAGTTCAGCATTGCTGCTTTTGATTTGCTACCCTTAATTTCAGTTCCTGCTTCATCTGAAAGTCAGTGGACGCCAACTTTTGTGTTCCTGACAGCCTTTACATATGACCAGAATTTCTATGGGATTTTTGAAACGTCATTTGGCAATAATCCGCTGCAGCAGTCACTGAAGGCTTTACACATTGCTCTTATCAAATGCATTTCCTTCAGCATCTCTCTATTTGTAGTCCTATGCTTTGTTTTACACCTATTGTACAGTAGTCTCTGTTTCTTCAGAAATTTCCTTACAGTGACTGTATACCATGGAGAGCCCCACCCACCACGAACCGTTCTGTATTATCCAGTGTGTGGTCAACTATTATCTTTTTTTTTTCAACTTGATCCATAGTTCCTCTACGTATTCATGTCATCTGCTAAAGGTTTCACGTCTCTCATTGCGCTATGACACTACTGCTCTTTTGTCTAGTTTACTGAACATATAAATCCTTCTACTTGTTTTAGTTGCCATCTGTACTTGGCTAATCATCGTAGCTACAACTGCCTCACGGTCACTGATGCCTGTTTCGTTGCAGACATCCTCAAAGACTCATGTCTCTTTCTTGTCATTAGATCGAATAGATTTTCATCATGAGTGGGGCTCTGAACTATCTCTTCTAAGTAGTTTTCGGAGAAAACGTTCTAGTACTGTTTCACAGGATGTCTTGTCACGCCCACCACGATCAAAACTGTGTTAATAGGAGTTGATTGTTGGATGATTAAAGTCTCCACCCAAGATTACTTTATGACTAGGGACCTTATGTACAAGCAAACTGAGGTTTTCTCTAAAGTTTTCGGTTAATCATGAGTCTGGTGGTCGATAGAAGGATCTAACTGAAATTTTATCCCCATTCCAGTGGTGAGTCTTATCGCCAGCCGGAGAGGCCGAGCGGTTCTAGGCGCTACAGTCTGGAGCCGCGCGACCGCTACGGTCGCAGGTTCGAATCCTGCCTCGGGCATGGATGTGTGTGATGTCCTTAGGTTAGTTAGGTTTAAGTAGTGCTAAGTTCTAGGGGACTGATGACCTCAGAAGTTAAGTCCCATAGTGCTCAGAGCCATTTGAACCATTTTTGAGTTTTATCCAAACAACCTTGCATGCAGCTTCAGTCTCTATTTTAGTGGATTTAAGTCTATTGCTACGAATATACCACCTCCATTTATTATCAGCCTATTCTCTCGATAAGCGAATTCAAAGCAAAGCTGACCAATAGAAGCTGAAAGATGCGAGAATGAGAGTAAGAAGAGCGATGCGAAAAGCTCCATATATGTCATATTAATAATGTGTTTGACGTACGCTGCTTTTTTTTAAATTTTCGATCGTGTCATCTGGTAGACCAGCACCTTCTATGCTATCTGGGGGCAACACAAATGTCTTAAGCCTTTGGTGCTCTGCAGTTTGCAAAAGTTGCAAATATGTCATTAATAATATAACATACTCGCATTTTCTCCAAACTGAAGAGCACAAGGTGTCGAAGACAATGAGAGAAGCTTTCAATAAATCTTAAAATAAAATTTCGCCGCTCCACAAGTTCTTTAATGCCACTATAGCGACTTGCGAGTGAATGGGGATGAAATAATGATGAAAGACACACCACATCCACTCATCTCGAGGCAGAGAAAATCCCTGACCCCACCGGGCATCGAACCCGGGACCCCGTAGGCGAGAGGCGAGTGCGCTACCGCAAGACCACAAGCCGCGGAAATTTCAGTTACTGATCTTGCAGTACTGGCTAGCCACAATTAAGTCTAAGTTCGAAAGTGCTGTATAAAGAGAACCACTGCTCAAAACGACGTTAGTTTTATGCAACACATTATTGACGCTGAAGGAAACGTCATGGAACACAATAAAGTTTAACGAAAGTTTGATGGATAGATGGCGCTGTAAGCGTCAGAATACGCACAACAACAGAGCAGTGGCATGCAGCTGTTCCGCAGTTTACGTCCGAGATGCCCGACACGACCGTCTCCACGAAGGATCGCGCGATTCTGGTACAGTTCTTTTACAAGAACGGCAACGTGCGCCAATAGACCAGCAGAAGTTCCGGACACTCAAGGATATGAAAAAAGGCACTGGTGCGATGTGTGCTAAGGAAATGGAGAAAATTATCACACAATTCGGAAAGAAAGCTTCATTTGAAGTGCCGTGTGGCAGAGGGAGGAAAGCAGTTGATCCGATGTCTGTCGAAGATATGGCCACAACATTGCAGGAGGGGTCGAGCGGTGGTGTGCAAACACGCAGTGTAGGGGGCATTGCCCAAACGTTGAACATGCCTGCAGGCGCTGTGGACAAAATCAAACGAAACATCCTGCATTGCTATCCATACAAAATCACCCATCTTGAGGAGCTGCTTTCTACTGACCTGCCAGCAAGACGTTCACTCTGCAATTTGCTGCTCGCATGGAAGTGGACAATGAACGGCGATGGTCCATTCTGTGGAGAGACGAAGCCCACATTCGTCTCCGTGGACACCCCAGTACGCAGAATTGCAGAATGTGAGAAACGGAAAATCCGGACACACATCAACCGGTACCGCTTCGCTGAGCAAAGGTGACTGTGCACTGCAGTTTGACGGCATTGTTTATCTTAGGACCCTATTTCTTTCTAGGAGATGAGTCTCGTACCGTCACTGGTACACACTATGAGAGTATTTTGTACACTAATGCCGTTCCAGTCCTTCAACGGCTTGGATCTGTGGGTGGGACCATTTTTATGCAAGGTGGTGGCCTTCCGCACATCGCGTAACCATGCGAAGCGGCTGCTGCAGGGTAATTTCGCAAATGCTAGAATTATCAACCGTCATTTCCCTGTAGCCTGGCCGTCCAGAGCACCTGATTTTAATCCGTGTGACTTTTGGCTGTGGGGTTATCTCAAAGATGTCGTGTTCAGTAGTCCAGTTAAGAGCGCAGCTGAACTGAAGCCACGCAGTGCGCAAAGCATTCTGAACGTGAGCTTCGAGACACTTGGATCTGTTGTGGTACGTGCTGTTTCCCGATTTTAGCTTGCTGCCGTTAGCGGTGGACAGCATATGAAAATGTCTTGCACCAGTCTCATTACAATTAGAAACCGATGTCATTTTGCTTTTTATGCGTGTTTTGAACCCAAGACAATTAAAAACAGATGTCATTGTCATTTTTATACGGTTTTTGGCTTCAGCACGATTAAAAACCTATGTTTCACATCCAATCTCGCACGACCTTGCCATGCTGGATGGACTTGCGTAACAACAATTGTAGACTGCTGAACTTGTGCTGTCATGCACATTGAACAGTATGGATGGCGTAATGTACAACTCAAACCACAGCCGTCGTATTGCGATATATCTGTCATTTGTAGCCGACCCATTTACGTTAAGACACTTACAGCAATATGTATTGGTAAAAGTTTCGTTAATTTTTTTGTTCCACGCCGTTTTCCCTGCGTCAATAATATGCTGTTGATATTTGACATTATTCTAAGCAGTGGTTCTCTGCCTACAGCGTTTTGAATCTGGAACTTTAATTATGAACAACCTGTATACGGAATACAGGCGAATGAACTGATATCCTCGCCTGCCCTATCTGGTGGCACACAGCTAATCAGTAAATTAATTCTTTTGCATATTACTGCAATAAAAGATAATCTCTGGTAATGGATAAGGCGGTAGGTTAGACCACTGACTTCTCGTCTCGTCTAATTGCCGTTCCAGGTAAGGTCTGATACCCCACATATTACGTTTCTATAGAATAAGACTGAAATCTCATTAAAAACATCACTTCTTTAAATTGACACGTTTTCTGAACTGGAAGGAATGCATTAAGAACACGTAATTATTTTTATTACAGCATAGCAAACAAATACTTTTTTTTATTACGACGACTGTACTCGACCAGTAACTGAGAACGAGTGGGGTTTTAAAACGGACGCAGTTAACCGTTATATTATTCTGTAGTGACCAGCGAGTCATGTCAGTGTTGGGAAGGTTTCATATTCCGCGCCATCCATTCCTCTGCACCGTTACGTAAACTCTAACCAAACCAGAGGTAATGCAATTTTTTTAATATTCCGTAAGATATATGTCACAATGTGACTGAAAACCCGAAGAAGTTTTGGCAAAAATGTAAAGTCAGTAAGTGGATTAATATATATTCGTTCGCTCAGTAACCATACATGCACCTAAGCTGAGGCCGACAGTGTTACAGATCGAAATATTGAATTCGGTTTTCCGAAACCGTTTCACCATGGAAGATCCATACGGTTCCTGGTTTCAATTATAGCATGAAGTCCGAAATGGCAGGTGGCGAAATAGAAAATCGATTACAACTGCTTAATACAGGAAAGGCATCTGGGTCAAATGGGATACCAGCAAGATTCTACAGGGGTTACGTGAAAGAACTTCCTCTCCCTCTAGCGGTAGTTCATCGTAGGTCGCTGAAACAACGAAAGATACCTAATCACAGAGAAAGAAAGGTCGTTCTCATTTTCAAAAGGGGCTGTAGTACAGGTGCACACAATTATAAACCTATATCGCTAAAGTCAATCTGTTGTAGAATTATGGAATCTATTTTATGCTGACGTATCATAATGTTTCTGGAGAGCGAATGTCTCCCCTATAAAAATAAACATGTTTCTCGCAGACAGAGATCCTGCTAAACTCAGCTCGCTGTGTTCGTTCATTAGTTTCAGAGCGACGTACACATTGGCGCCTAGGTTGAAGCCACGTTCCTTTATTCTAGGGAAGCATTTAACATCATACTGCACTGTCGTTTTGTGACAAAAAAAGAGTTTACCGATCATGGGACAAGCTTTGTGACTGGATTGAGGACTTCCTTACAGTTAGAAGGTAACACAATGCCCTTAACAGAATAATATCGACAGATTTCAAGAGTACTGCAAGGAAGTGTGATAGGACCTTTCCTGGATAACGTCAGAAGTTTCATGAGGCTATTCACAGATGATGCGGTTGTGTATAAGGAGGTACAGGGTGACAATTATTGAACTATACGAAATAAAATCGTCATAACGTCTTAACGGTTTGCTTTATGACGTTCAAACTGCATGGTTGGCTGCGGGGCATGATGGGAATTAGTATGTGTGCGTACGGTTTGGTTTAGCGACGAAGCCCAATTTCATTTGGATGGGTTCATCAATAAGTAAAATTGGTCCTTTTGGGGGACTCAGAATCCTCATTTCGCGATCGAGAAGACTCTTCACCCTCAATGGGTGACTGTGTCGTTTGCAATGTCCAGTCACGGAAATATCGGTGCGATATTCCTCGGTGGCACAGTGACTACCGAAAGGCACATGAAGGTTTTGGAAGATGATTTCATCCCCATTATCCAAAGTGACTGATTTCGATAAGATGTGGTTCATTCAAGACGGAGTTCATCTCCATCGAAGCAGGAGAGGGTTTGATGTCCTGCAGGAGCAGTTTTGGGACCACATTCTAGCTCTTGAATACCCAGAGGCCACTGGCATAGGCCTCGATTGGCCGTCATATTCTCCGGATCAGAACACACGCGACTCCTTTTTGCGGGGCTGCATTAAAAACAAGGTGTACAGCAATAACCCCAAAACCATTTCCGAACTGAAAACAGCCATTCAGGGGATCATCGACAGCATCAGTGTTCCGACACTTCAGCGGGCCATACAGAATTTCGCTATTCGTCTGCGTCACAACATCGCCAATTATGCTGGGCACATCTGAAACGCCCTGCTTAAATCCCCAGGACAGAACAGGTAGTTGGAATTGTGGAAAGGGGCCAAAAGGGGGCTGTCAGTTACACTCTAACACATGTAACTTTATTTAGTTGTCCAAACAATACAGCAAAAATTTTTGAACTTAGTTATCGGCGTAGGGAGATAGTATGACTGTGGTTCGATGAACCCTCTGCCAAAGCACTTAAATGTGAATTGCAGAGTAATCATGTAGATGTAGATGAATAGGCCACACTATCTTATGCCCTAAGGGCACAAGCACTTAAATTTAAAAATGGCTGAAAGCCATTAACGTAAAATTCAGACTCAAAATAGAATATTTAGAAGGCAGAAGGCCTCACGTAAGTAAGGTGTATAACTTGGCTGAAGGCCCAACAAATCTAACACTTGAAAAGCAAACAAGTTTAATTTAAAGACGGCTGAAGGCCCATGATTTAAGACTGCAGGTAAAACTATAAAAAAAAAAAAAAAAAAAAAAAACACAAGGCAGAAGGCCTTATCTTCAATTAGACTGAAGGCCCCACACAGTCTGATTCTTGAAAGACAAGAAATTTAATTTAAAGATGGCTGAAGGCCGATTACCTAAAACAACTGAAATAATTTTTAGTAGGCAGAAGGCCCAAAGCTTTATCTTTAAACAATATTTTACACAGTCTGAAGCCCCAAACAATCTAAGATTTAGCAAGTAAGGAATTTAAATTTTAAAGTGGATGAAGGCCCATTATTGAAAAACACAACTACAATAAATTTTCAAAAAGCAGAAGGCCCAAAGCCTCATCCAAAAAAAATATTTAAAATGAGGCTGAAGGCCCAAACAATGCAAGACTTGACAAGTAAGGAACTTTCAGTTTTAAAGCGGCTGAAGGCCCATTACTTAAAACCCAGCTAAAAACATACAAATTCAAACTGTGGGCTATAAGCCATTAAAATACACAACCAAACACCAATAAGAAAAGGCAGTACAGCCAGCAGAGCTTAGAAGTTTCCGGGGGTCGGTCTGCACTTGAAATATTAACGTTCGCTTAGGGGAGACAGGTAGTCGGCCCAACTATATCTGATCCGTTAGCAACCCAACCAAGAGACAGTCAACAGACCCACTGACTAGACGATTTGCTTTCCACCCGACCAGTGCACAAGGAACTCGAAAGCCAAAACGTAAAAGGCGTAGCCGCCCACAACCAAGTATACATAAGCTGTCAAAACTACACACACGTGATGGACAGTGACAACACGGTGAGGAAAAGACACTGCCTGAATTTTATATCTGCGGCCAGGGCAGAAAATTCCGCTGGTGCACTCGGACTTCAAATAACCAAAATACAGTTAAACTCCACCAGATGGTGGCCAAACTTTCGCCAACTCGAACACTCGTTGTTGCTCACGGGAATGTCCTCAACAGGCAACCATGAAATCCAACGGCACACTGTGAACAGTCTGTCTTCGGTAATTAAATCACCACTCAACTATGATGTCGTCGGTCGGTGAGCCACGAACCTCGTAGCAATCGGAACAGCTCCCACAGACTCTGACACTGTGTAGAGACCGCCAGTGGGCCAGGCCCACGATGCCGCGTGGAGATTTCCTGGCTGATCCACACCAACCGACGGACTCGGTACACGTCGACAGCATTTGAAATAACTTGTCAGTCGAAATCACACAAAGTACACACAGTTTCACGAACACTTGCACGAAGAACTAGACAATACTAACGGCAGTGGCAGTGCAGTAACAAGGACGAATCACGAGTCAGCACACACAGCCAACCCATAAGCGATCGCCGGCCAAATACACGTCGTCCGACCAGACGACCGACCAACGGCCAACCAGGGTGGTCCGCACTCAAGTGATATGTATCGGCAACTGTCGGGCCAGTCATGGCTGTCCGGACATCACTGCAGCCGCGCCCTGACTGAACTTCTGCCGTGTCCGACCCCAAACACTGCCAGGTCCGAACTCCACTGCTAGCGCGTTCCAACTGACTGGCAGAGCCGAACTAACCCCGAACAATCGACAACCTAATAGCAGTCAGCAAAGATAATACACCAGGGCTTATATCGATAAGCGCCGCTGCTGTCGATCACGGGCAGGCAAGGAAGCAACCACAGTTATATTAGACTGTGGAAGCAACTCAGTGACACCAGTAATTGAAATTAACATATCGAGCTGGTAGTACAGTAAAAACAGGATGTCAAATGAGATATGGCATGAACACGATCCACGCACGGCTCAATGTCGAACGTGCCACAACCTAAATCCGAATATCTGTAGTGACGTTTACATGTTGAATAAACTTTGTGCACGCCGTAGTTTGTAACTAATTTACGTTTTTTTTCCCTATATTTCAGTAATTGTCACCCTGTGATAACACCAGTTGACTGTAGCGAACTGTGTGAAGGCCTGCATAGTGTTGATAATAGGTGCAGGGATAGACAGCTGGCCTTAAGATAAATAAATGCAACGTATTGCTCATGAGTAGATGAAGAAATCTACTACCATATGATTACACTATTGGTGACAAATCACTGTAATCAGTGACTACTGTAAAACATCTAGGACACCAGGAGTGCCCACGAGTGGAATGACAACATAAAAAAAATTGCAGGGAAAGCTAATGCCAGACTGAGAATCATTCGGAGAATCTTAAGGGAATGTATCTCATCCAAATGTGACGATCCTCCTGTTTTGGAATGTATTTTACTTTCTAAATTTTAACATGGCAAATAGGAGAGGTAATTCGCTGCCGTAAGCAGTACTGCAGAATACAATAGCAGTGAGTAGTAAGCTGGTCCATACAAAGATAATGATGATGAGTGGACCACATGGCGCGCTTGTAAATCATGGGAGTGGGGAGAAGTGTGCGAGCCTTGAGAACCAATCTTTCTCGGCAGTCAGTACAGGCGCGAAACTAAGAATTATCTTTATTAAATATTAGTTATTAAACTCCACTTTAGACATAGCAAATATTAGGAGGAGCCTACTGTATATCAGGACGTCAGTACCATCATATTACTATGCAGTAAGCCAATTAATCCAGTTGACCGATCAAATTACCGAAGATGCACGAAGAACTACGAAGTTTTACGATGTAAACAAGAGATTTCTCTTGCGCATCAATCTCGCCAGTCGGCTTTAACATGTGATAATCGATTTTACCATGCTCTCGGATTTTATTAACTTTTTGAGAGTAATCGTTTCAAAATATTAAATTGTTATTGTTTTGTGATGTTTGCGAATAAACGCATCTTAATGGAAGCCAGAACTTATTTCAAGCATCCGCTCATCCACTTATAATCACAGGTAGCCCGCTTGCATCTTCTGAAGAATCCAGTACGCCACAAGGGCTGCTTCGAGGGACAACATCTACGAGAGATCCACAGAAAACACATAGGAGGAAATCCCACGCACCCAGTCATTAAGATAAACCACGGAAGGATTAGCTTAGCTAGTGCATGCAGTCTCGGGTGGGAAGGTATGACCAGTTATATTGTTCGTAACCTATACGACTTTCCACCGAACCGCGATAAACTTGTATTGGTTTGGTGCAAAGAGAGGATTTTGCACATGGGATCCCTTGTATGCAGAAAATATTGTTAGAAACTGAGTGTTGTGGATAAGTATACACACGGTAGATTTTGCACATGGCATCCCTAACCTAGTGATAACCTTGCGTCGGAAAAAAACTATTCTGAAAAACAGTTTGAAAATCAAGTGCATTGGGAAGAGACGCAGGAAGTGGACTGCGAATTAATGGTGAGTGAAATTTGTGGCTTGTGGCTCGCAACGTCGATTTAAAATTGTACGTGTTGTGGAGTGCGAGAAGTGTGTCACGAAACAATATGTTCACACCGTGGAAAATTTAAATCGCATCCAAGGACTCTGAAGATTTTGTGAGTGAAACATAACGATCATCAAGAATAAATCGCAAGGAAGAAGAAAGCAGCAGACGTCGCGAGTCCAGTCACGTACACGGACTGCGCGCGGTGGTCCGGAGTTCGACGTATGGGTGCTCTGTTGGCACCAGAATCGTCAGGAGAGTGCAGAAACTTACATAAAGTAAGTCGTGATTTACATTAGGCATAAGTGTGCTTGTATTTTAGTAATTGAGTACCGTGGTACGTCTGCTCTTTTGAGAAGAGTTAAAATAATGGGAAGCGAAATGAGTACATTAGAAGCATGTGAGGAGCCAATGAGAACTAAAAGAACTGTACATTTAACAAAATGTAATTGCGAAGAGGATCAGGTTCTTCAGGTCAAGCGAAGTGAAGATATTACGGATATTATGAAAAGATGGAAGGAAAACAAGCCGAGGTTCATGAGAGAACAAGTGAGTTTTAGATTTTATTAGTAATAAAATTGACAGAGTACAAAGATACGTACGACATATGAACAGTATCTAGCAGGACGCTGTCAAGGAGGATACAGAAAAATTACGCGAAATCTATAGGGACCCATCCGAAATGTGCGGTCTTAATCAATCATGAACTTGATGAATGGATGAATCCTGGGCTGAGTTTGATGTGCTGTGGGATATTAAAGAGAAACTAAGTGCTCTCGATGAAGGGATAGGGAAGTCTGTTGAAAATGCTGACAAGGTGATGAAGCATATAAATACAAAAGTAGGAGAATGCAATAGGGATACCGAAAGTACAAATAGAAGTTACTGACGAAGAGTTTTTAGCAAATATCTGGATACATATAGATGGGGAAATAAAAAGTTCTGATAGGAACTTTGAATCACGCTGCACAAAAGTCCAAGAAGTCAGAATGAGCGATTTAATGGATCGTGAGGAGGAAAATGTAATGAAAGTATCTGTGGAAATGTGGGAGAGTACCAAGAAGTTAGGATGAGTGTTTATGTAGAAAATTATGAGCAAGAAATGGCTAAAGTGCATGTGGGTTCGACGAGTAAGGTGGCTAAAACTAGTAGTCCAATAGAGAATAGTGAGAATGAAATTAGAGGGTGGATCTGTTCGTTTTTGGTAAATTTCGAACAACGTAATTTAACGATAGAAAATTTATTGAGGGCAGATTATTATGAGATTCTATATCAGTTTTTCATGTTCGGTAAAAGCTTAAGCTAACTGCACAGGAAAGAAGTAAGGGCCAAATTGTACTGGCTACGCCAATGAACTGTTCAAAAATGGTTCAAATGGCTCTGAGCACTATGGGACTTAACTTCTGAGTTCATCAGTCCCTTAGAACTTAGAACTACTTAAACCTAACTAACCTAAGGACATCACACACATCCATGCCCGAGGCAGGATTCGAACCTGCGACCGTAGCAGTCGCGAGGTTTCAGATTGTAGCGCCTAGAAACGCGCGGCCACTCCGGCCGGCCTATGAACTCTAATACTGTCATTCCGTTATTTTCAAATTTGGAATTTTGTTTCAAAATACCGAATTTTGAAAATAAATCACCGAAGGGCGTATGTGAGGTTCCTCTTATTTTTGGAATGTATTTTTCTTTATAAATTTTACGTTCACTAGAACTCGGTAAATCGCAGAAGTAATTCGCTGCCTTAAGTAGGGCTGCAGAATACAATAGCAGCGAGTACGAAGCTGGTTCCTACGAAGGTAATGCTGACAAGTGGACCACATGGCGTGGTAATGAATCATCGGAATGGGAAGAAATACTCTATCCTTGAGAGTGAATCTTCCTTGGTAGTCAATACGCAGGAGAAACACAAGTGTTCTGGCGTGAAACTAAGAATTTTCTTTGTTAAATATTAGTTGTTGAAGGCCACTTTTGACATAGCAAATACTAGGAGGAGACTGCAGGTCATCAGGGCTTTAATACCTTGATATTGCTACGCAGAAAACCAGTTAATTCAGTAGACAGATGAATATTTATTAAATTTACGAAGATGTACGAAGAGCTACGTAGTTTTACGACGTAAGTCGGCGGTAGATGTACTTGTAGCCTCTCGAGTTTTATTAACTTTTTGAGAGGAATCGTTTCAAAAGCTTAAATTGTTATTGATTTACGACATTTGTTAATAAAAACGCATCGTAAAGACATCCCGGAACTAATTTCAAGTAAATTATCTATCCGCTCTTCCATGGATAATCATAGGTAGCCCGCTTGCATCTACATCTACATACATACTCCGCAATCCACCATACGGTGCGTGGAGGAGGGTACCTCCTACCATAACTAGCATCTTCGCTCCCTGTTCCACACCCATACAGAACGAGGGAAAAATGACTGCCTATATGATGATCAAACCTACCAGTAACAAATCTAGCAGCCCGCCTCTGAATTGCTTCTATGTCCTCCCTCAATCCGACCTGATGGGATCCCAAACGCTCGAGCAGTACTCAAGAATAGGTCGTATTAGTGTTTTATAAGCGGTCTCCTTTACAGATGAACCACATCTTCCCAAAATTCATCCAATGAACCGAAGACGACTATCCGCCTTCCCCACAACGGCCATTACATGCTTGTCGCACTTCATATCGCTCTGCAATGTTACGCCCAAATATTTAATCGACGTGATTGTGTCAAGCGCTACACTACTAATGGGGTATTCAAACATTACGGGATTCTTTTTCCTATTCATTAATTTACATTTATCTATATTTAGAGTTAGGTGCCATTCTTTACACCAATCACAAATCCTGTCCAAGTCATCTTGTATCCTCCTACAGTCACTCAACGACGGCACCTTCCCGTGCACCACAACATCATCAACAAACAGCCACACATTGCTATCCACCCTATCCAAAAGATCATTTATGTAGATAGAAAACAACAGCGGACCTACCACACTTCCCTGGGGCACTCCAGATGATACCCTCACCTCCGATGAACACTCACCATCGAGGACAACGTACTGGGTTCTGTTACTTAAGAAGTCTTCGAGCAACTCATATAAACCTAGGAAGTGCAGTTGAACAAAATGAACAATGTTTTGAAAAAGAGGATACAAGATGAACATTCACAAAAGCAAAATAAGGGTAATGGAATGTAATTGAATTAAATCAGCCGATGCTCAGCGAATTAGATTAGGAAATGGGACACTAAAATTAGTAGATGTGTTTTGCTATCTGAGCAGTAAAAAACTGATGATGGCCGAAGTAGAGAGTGTATAAAATGTAGACTGGCAATGGCAACAGAAGCGTTTCTGAATGGATTTTTCTGGAGTGTAGACTTGTCGGGAAGTGAAACGAGGGCGATAAGCAGTTCAGAGAAGAAGAGAATAGAAGCTTTAGAAATGTGGATCTACAGAAGAATGTTGAAGATTTGGTGGGTATATCGCGTAACTAATGACAAGGTACTGAATATAATTGGCAAGGAAAGAAACTTGCGGCACAACTGGAGTAAAGACGGGATAGTCACATAGAACACATTCTGAGACATCAAGGAATCGTCAACTTACGTTGCTCAAAAGAAATATGGGAACGTCTGTCGCACTCCATTGAGCAATAACTAAGGACTGAGTATGTTGGTTTGGGTTGTTTGGGGGAAGACACCAAACAGCGAGGTCACCGGTCTCATCGGATTATGGAAGGATAGGGAAGGAAGCCGGCCGTGACCTTTCAAACCAACCATCCCGGCCTTTGCCTGGAACGATTTAGGGAAATAACGGAAAACCTAAATCAGGATGAGCGGACGCGGGACTGAACCGTCGTCCTTCCGAATGCGAGTCCAGTGTGCTAACCACTGCGCCACCGCTCTCGGTCTGAGTATGTTACCATATTATACCTTTACCTTTCACAATTTAAGTACACAACGAAACGTCATTACATCTTCAATCGTTTACATAAAAAGAACTGAAATGTCCGACAGGTGTCGAAAACAAAGTCGAAACAATCTTTCATCCCGTCATATAGGATGCTTTCGACAGGACTTAGAGATCTTCAATAACGTGTATACGGTATGTGAGTGTTTATCACTGCTTGACATCTGCGTGACATGCTCCGTATGAGTCTACCGCCACTTGTGGCATCCGTTGCCCTTTTTCAATGACACCCCGTGAGAGATCTAGGAGAGTCTGTGGTGGAACAGGTCGATCATGACCGCGTCTGTCAAGCACGTTTCGCAGATACACGATAGGGTTTAGGCCGGTAGTCACCGCCGGCCATACCATTACTTGAACGTCCAGGCTTCGCAAGACATCCATGCAGACATTTGCCACATACACCCTGGAAGCAACCACCACTTCTGAAGAATCCAAAGCCGGCCGAAGTGGCCGTGCGGTTAAAGGCGCTGCAGTCTGGAACCGCAAGACCGCTACGGTCGCAGGTTCGAATCCTGCCTCGGGCATGGATGTTTGTGATGTCCTTAAGTTAGTTAAGTTTAATTAGTTCTAAGTTCTAGGGGACTAATGACCTCAGCAGTTGAGTCCCATAGTGCTCAGAGCCATTTGAACCATTTTGAAGAATCCAATAGGCTACAAGAGTTGCACCAAGGGACAACACTTACGAGAAATTCACCGAAGACAGGTAGGAGGAAGTCCTACGCGACGATTGATTAAGATAATCAAGAAAAGGATTAGCATAACTAGCGCAGCTTCGGATGGGAAGGGATGACCAGTTATTCTGTGCGTCACCTACATCACGTTCTACGGAATCGCGGCTAAGCTGAGAAACTTTTATAACGGTTTAGTACTGCGAAGGGATTTTGCATACGAAAGAAGAGCCGGTGCACCTGCCAGTTTCGGCTAATAGAAAAGACAGAGGAGATACAACGAAGAATAGCACGTTTCGTCACGGAATCGCTTAGTCGATGCGAGAGCGTTAAGCTAGGCGGACACAGGCGAATTTTCTGTCGCGGAAGTACCGGGTGATCAAAAAGTCAGTATAAATTTGAAAACTGAATAAATCACGGAATAATGTAGATAGAGAGGTACAAATTAACACACATGCTTGGAATGTCATGAGGTTTTATTAGAACCAAAAAAAAATACAAAATTTCACAAAATGTCCGACAGATGGCGCTTCATCTGATCAAAATAGCAATAATTAGCATAACAAAGTAAGACAAGGCAAAGATGATGTTCTTTACAGGAAATGCTCAATATGTCCACCATCATTCCTCAACAATAGCTGTAGTCGAAGAATAATGTTGTGAACAGCATTATAAAGCATGTCAGGAGTTATGGTGAGGCATTGGCGTCGGATGTTGTCTTTCAGCATCCCTAGTGATGTCGGTCGATCACGATACACTTGCGACTTCAGGTAACCCCAAAGCCAATAATCGCACGGACTGAGGTCTGGGGACCTGGGAGGCCAAGTATGACGACAATGGCGAAGTTCTAGAGGACTGATGACCTCAGATGTTAAGTCCCATAGTGCTCAGAGCCATTTGAACCATTTTGAACCATGCCCGAGGGAGGACTCGAACCTCCACCGGGACCAGCCGCACAGTCCATGACTGCAGCGCGCTAGACCGCTCGGCTAATCCCTTGCGGCTGATGCGCACACAGCGACAGGAAAATCCCAAGTAGTCTCAGTATCGCCATGCATTTTATGGAAACAACATGTTTGGTAGCGCTTTTGCTGTGAAGAAGAGCGAAAAAACAGCTAAAATATCGTTACTGGGTGCACCCAGCTGTAAGTCAAACACTGGAGAAAGGCCATTTTGACAAATTACACCTAAGAGTTACAAAAT
This sequence comes from Schistocerca serialis cubense, assembly GCF_023864345.2. Lineage (NCBI taxonomy): Eukaryota > Metazoa > Arthropoda > Insecta > Orthoptera > Acrididae > Schistocerca > Schistocerca serialis. The sequence continues at coordinate 1,063,861,688 of NC_064639.1, forward strand.
CACCCAAATAAATTCTTTCCATACTATTGAATGAGTAAGAATAGTTTGGACGCACTGCTTCAACCGGAAATAACTAAACAAGACACGACATGGAGGAAGTCTGTACCACCTGAGAAGTGGCCATCAGTGGTCTTGAGGTAAGCACACATCATTTCATTCAACAACTTTTATTGGCCTTTTACATTCGTGATGCATTACTGACCAGATATATCAAGAAAATCACTACTACAAGTCGAAATTGGCGAACTTGTTTCCTCTGAAAAGAGGAAGTTTCTGAGTTGTTGCGGTTGTCAGCAGAGGGGCACAGGAACACGGTTTGTGGAGGTTACGTTTCATTTAATGCATTTGACGAGTATGGTTGAACGAATGAAGTTGCTGGAGAACAAGTTGCTCGAGTGATGTTGGCATGCCACATGTTCGGATGCTGTGGAAAAATTGTTGGTTGCTGGTAATATCTGGTATTCCTCATCACGTTCTGTATTTCCACTTTCGTGTCATGTTTTCGTTCTTCGTTTAATTTCACCAGCATCGGCACAAGCATTAAAGCAAAATTTTTGTCCTGGTTAATTTCTTCGTTTTGTTTCTGTGTTAATATATTTAAGAGTGATCCCTGAATAAAGTAACCTTCTCGGTTTCCCTTTTAGTAGGACGTCTTGTCTGCCCGGCTAGCCATATGGTCTAACGCGCTGCTTCCCGAGCGGGAAGGCGTTCCAGTCCCCGGCACGAATTTGCCCGGGGAATTAGCGTCAAGGTGCGGTGTGCAGGCCAGCCTGTGGATGGTTTTTAAGGCGGTTTTCCATCTACCTCGGCAAATGCGGGCTGGTTCCCCTTGTTGTGCCTCAGTTACACTGTGTCGGCAAGTGCTGCACAAACACCGTTTTCATGTATGCTTACACCATAATTATTCTACCACGCAAACACTTGCCGTTACACTCGTCTGGTGTGAGACGTTCCCAGGGGCGTCCACGGGGGGCCGGACTGCACAATAACACTGGGTTCTGTGTGGGGCGGCGGTGGGGTGGGTGGATTGCTGTGGCCTGTTGTGGGGTTGTGAACCACTGAGGGCCACGGTGGGACAAAGCCTCACTGTCTTTTCTAGGTTCCCAGTTTAATACATACATAGTAGGATGTCTTACTTTTGTGCTCTATGCTGCATCATTGTTGTTTTGTTTTGTGGGGGGTGGATATCCGTCCATGTTTCCTTTGTTACTTGCCAGAATTTCGATGTAGCTAGTGATCAGCCTGTCTTCCATTTTAGGGAGCAGAAATAACGACGCATCGAAGTACAGATACTTCCTCCATTTCCTTGCAGTCTCGCCAGACGGAGCCCTTTCCAGTGATGCCAGTTCTCTCGCGAAACAGTCATTCAGATTCTTCCACTTCTTTTTCAATTTCTTTACCTGTCATGAATGAAATTAACGCTGCCTACACTTCAATGTAAGTATGTAGCCTAATTTTCCTATGATTAAATATGAATGCTGTAACTCAATATTATTTCTTACAGATATCTTGCAAATGGAAATAGCTTGCACTCATTGTACTACGAATATCTGCTAGGGGCCACTAAAATCAGAAAAACCGCGAATGATACATGCAAACAGTTGTGGACATGTTTACAGCCCTTTCATATGGCAGAAAAAACTCAGAATGACTTGATGATTATTGCCAAACCGTTTTTAGACAGAATGGATTTTCCAAGTTGTATTGGTGCTGTGGACAGAAAGTATGTAAGACTGAAGGAACCTGCTGACAGGGCCTCAGAGTTTTAGCGCTGACTATTGTTTCGCTATGATACGTGTGGGCTCATACGGCACCAGCGGGGATTCTGATGTATTCAAGACATCCATCTTCTATCAAAGACTGAAAGCTAATCAGTTAAAATACTGAAAGCTAACCAGTTAAACTTTCCAAATCCTGAAAAATTACCTGAGGACGAGAAAGAAGAACTTCAGTCTATTAATTTTGTAGGAAATGAAGCAATTGCACTATCCAGGCATATTCTGCGGCTTTATTCTAAAAGAGTCCGCCCCCGGTAGCTGAGTGGTCAGCACGACAGACTGTCAGTCCTAAGGGCCTGGGTTCGATTCCCGGCTGGGTCGGAGATTTTCTCTGCTCAGGGACTGGGTGTTGTGTTGTCCTAATCATCATCATTTCATCCCCATCGACGCGCAAGTCGCCGAAGTGGCGTCAAATCGAAAGACTTGCAACAGACGAGCGGTCTACCCGACGGGAGGCCCTCGTCACACGCCATTATTATTATTATTCTAAAAGAAACCTGACAATGAAACAGCCTGTTTTTCACTATAGACTTCGTCGTGCTCTTGGAATGGTGGGATGTACTTTTGGGATTTTTGCCAACAAATAGAGAACATTTCATCGGCATATCGATGTGGATGTCGATTTTGAGACATAATCATAAAAGCATGTTGTATTCTACGTAATTTCGACCCGCCAGGTTAACCAAGAGCGCTAATGTGCTGCTTCCAGGACTCAGGTAGCGCGCCGGCCCCGGATCGAATCCGCCTGGCTCGTGTGGTGGCCAATCTGGATGAGATTTTTGGGCGTTTTTCCACATCCCACTACGTGAATACCAGGCTGGCCCCCACGTCCCGCCTCAGCTACACGACTCGCAGACATTGGAAAACGTTCGCAGTGTTTCATTGTTTACACTAAATGCAGACAGCTGTGGTAAACTAATCCCGTACCAGAGCGTATGGGTTGGCGACAGGAAGTGTATCCGGCCACCCTCTGGCACTAACATTGCCAAATCCGTAGCAACAACGCCGACCTCTCGTTATTGTGGGACAAAGGCCCAATGAAAATGATTCTACATAATTTCGTAAGAAGAAATTGCAGTGTGTGAATCGAAGACGAGTCTTATGAATGTCTTCTACAACACTGTGAGCCTATATGAATTAGGCTCACAGAGTTGTAGAAGATATTCATATGACTCGTCTTCGATTCGCACACTGCCATATTTCTGGTGTGCAGGTTAGGGATTACTTTGCAAAACTGCTTTGTGACCCCACAAGGATCAGTATCTTGGAATAGCTCTGAGCACTATGGGACTTAACTTCTGAGGTCATCAGTCCCCTAGAACTTAGAACTACTTAAACCTAACTAACCTAAGGACATCACACACATCCACGGCCGAGGCAGGATTCGAACCTGCGATCATAGCGGTCGAGCGGTTCCAGACTGTAGCGCCTAGAACCGCTCGGCCACCCCGGCCGGCCATCAGTATCTTGGCAATATGTCAAAACATTAATGCAGTAATGACGTTGTCTACATGAATGAATAAAATTATTGAACCTCAAAATACCTTTGTTGCTCTTTTCTGGTCCAGAAAATTCAGTCCAGTTCCGAATGATGCCGCAGCACAGTTTACCCTACAGTTTCTCTTTCAAATTGCGATCACCGTATTCTTTTAACTTCCTGGTGTTGAGAGCTGGCCTCTTTTCTACTTCTGCAATCCGTCTTTCTGAATCGACAACAAAATTTACAATGTCTTCCGTTGAGCAATTATCGTTATCATACCTGCTGGCGCACAGAACGTGTCTGCCTGCAAACACACCTTGAGAGCAACTGAGAAACAGCGTCTCCAGTGCACGCGGGCTCATGCCACTGCGTGTGATCCAGTCAACATCTGTGACTATCACGTGGCACGTGAAATAGAGAAGGTTGCGCTTTTTAAATCACTGCTACTGTTTGATCGCAGGTGTGCACGCTCGTATTCCAGCCACCAGCTTTCATTCTTGCGACAAACTAATCGCGTGACGGAAAATCGCCTGCGTGCGCCTGGCCTTACAAAGTTGGTCAACAAACTCCAGCGACAGGCTCTGTGAGAGGGTCATTCTATATCACATAGAGGTTTACTGTTGAAACTTCAGAAGCAGACATTCGAGAAAGAATAGTACAACGTACACTGAGGTGCCATAAGTCATGGGATACCCTCGTACCACAACTAGTATCTTCTCTCCCTGTTCCACACCCAAACAGAACGAGGGAAAAATGACTGCCTATATGCCTCTGTATGAGCCCTAACCTCTCTTATCTTATCTTTGTGGTCTTTCCGCGAAATGGAAGTTGGCGGCAGTAAAATTGTACTGCAGTCAGCCTCAAATGCTGGTTCTCTAAATGTCCTCAGTAGCGATTCACGAAAAGAACGCCTCCTTTCCTCTAGAGACTCCCACCTGAGTTCCTGAAGCATTTCCGTAACACTCGCGTGATGATCAAACCTACCAGTAACAAATCTAGCAGCCCGCCTCTGAATTGCTTCAATGTCCTCCCTCAATCCGACCTGATAGGGATCCCAAACGCTCGAGCAGTACTCGAGAATAGGTCGTATTAGTGTTTTATAAACTGTCCCCTTTACAGATGAACTACATCTTCCCAAAATTCTACCAATGAACCGAAGACGACTATCCGCCTTCCCCACAACTGCCATTACATGCTTATCCCACATCATATCGCTCTGCAATCTTACGCCCAAATATTGAATCGACGTGACTGTGTCAAGAGCTACACTACTAATGGAGTATTCAAACATTAAAAGGATTCTTTGTCCTATTCATCTGCATTAATTTACATGTATCTATACACCTGGAAATGGAAAAAAGAACACATTGACACCGGTGTGTCAGACCCACCATACTTGCTCCGGACACTGCGAGAGGGCTGTACAAGCAATGATCACACGCACGGCACAGCGGACACACCAGGAACCGCGGTGTTGGCCGTCGAATGGCGCTAGCTGCGCAGCATTTGTGCACCGCCGCCATCAGTGTCAGCCAGTTTGCCGTGGCATACGGAGCTCTATCGCAGTCTTTAACACTGGTAGCATGCCGCGACAGCGTGGACGTGAACCGTATGTGCAGTTGACGGACTTTGAGCGAGGGCGTATAGTGGGCATGCGGGAGGCCGGGTGGACGTACCGCCGAATTGCTCAACACGTGGGGCGTGAGGTCTCCACAGTACATGGATGTTGTCGCCAGTGGTCGGCGGAAGGTGCACGTGCCCGTCGACCTGGGACCGGACCGCAGCGACGCACGGATGCACGCCAAGATCGTAGGATCCTACACAGTGCCTTAGGGGACCGCACCGCCACTTCCCAGCAAATTAGGGACACTGTTGCTCCTGGGGTATCGGCGAGGACCATTCGCAACCGTCTCCATGAAGCTGGGCTATGATTCCGCACACCGTTAGGCCGTCTTCCGCTCACGCCCCAACATCGTGCAGCCCGCCTCCAGTGGTGTCGCGACAGGCGTGAATGGAGGGAGGAATGGAGACGTGTCGTCTTCAGCGATGAGAGTCGCTTCTGCCTTGGTGCCAATGATGGTCGTATGCGTGTTTGGCGCCGTGCAGGTGAGCGCCACAATCAGGACTGCATACGACCGAGGCACACAGGGCCAACACCCGGCATCATGGTGTGGGGAGCGATCTCCTACACTGGCCGTATACCACTGGTGATCGTCGAGGGGACACTGAATAGTGCACGGTACATCCAAACCGTCATCGAACCCATCGTTCTACCATTCCTAGACCGGCAAGGGAACTTGCTGTTCCAACAGGACAATGCACGTCCGCATGTATCCCGTGCCACCCAACGTGCTCTAGAAGGTGTAAGTCAACTACCCTGGCCAGCAAGATCTCCGGATCTGTCCCCCATTGAGCATGTTTGGGACTGGATGAAGCGTCGTCTCACGCGGTCTGCACGTCCAGCACGAACGCTGGTCCAACTGAGGCGCCAGGTGGAAATGGCATGGCAAGCCGTTCCACAGGACTACATCCAGCATCTCTACGATCGTCTCCATGGGAGAATAGCAGCCTGCATTGCTGCGAAAGGTGGATATACACTGTACTAGTGCCGACATTGTGCATGCTCTGTTGCCTGTGTCTATGTCCCTGTGGTTCTGTCAGTGTGATCATGTGATATATCTGACCCCAGGAATGTGTCAATAAAGTTTCCCCTTCCTGGGACAATGAATTCACGGTGTTCTTATTTCAATTTCCAGGAGTGTATATTTAGAGTTAGCTGCCATTCTTTTCACCAATCAAAAATCCTGTCCAAGTCATCTTGTATCCTCCTACAGTCACTCAACGACGACACCTTCCCGTACACCACAGCATCATCAGCAAACAGCCCCACATTGATATGCGCCCTATCCAAAAGATCATTTATGTAGACAGAAACAGCAGCGGACCTACCACACTTCCCTGGAGCACTCCAGATGATACCCTCACCTCCGATGAACACTCACCATCGAGGACAACGTACTGGGTTCTATACCTCCTAATATCGTGCCGCACATCCTTTTGCCAGTAGTAGTGCAGCATGTCGATGTGGCACGGACTCTACAAGGCGTTGGAAGCCCCCTGAAGAAATACTGAGCCATGCTGTTTCTATAACTATCTGTTGTTGTTGTTGTGGTTTTCAGTCCTGAGACTGGTTTGATGCAGCTCTCCATACTACTCTATCCTATGCAAGCTTCTTCATTTCCCAGTACCTACTGCAACCTACATCCTTCTGAATCTGCTTGGTGTATTCATCTCTTGGTCTCCCTCTACGATTTTTACCCTCCACGCTGCCCTCCAATATTAAATTGGTGATCCCTTGATGCCTCAGAACATGTCCTACCAATCGATCCCTTCTTCTAGTCAAGTTGTGCCACAAAACTTCTCATTAGTTATGTGATCTACCCATCTAATCTTCAGCATTCTTCTGTAGCACCACATTTCGAAAGCTTCTATTCTCTTCTTGTCTAAACTATTTATCGTCCATGTTTTACTTCCATACATGGCTACACTCCATACAAATACTTTCAGAAACGACTTCCTGACACTTAAATCTATACTCGATGTTAACAAATTTCTCTTCTTCAGAACTATCTATAAATGCGAAAATGTTATAGGTGCAAGATTTTGTGTATGAACTGAACTCTCGATTATGTCCCACGAATGTTAGGTGGGATTCATTTCAGGCGATCTGGATGGCCAAATCACTCGCTCGAACTGTCCAGATTTGTTTTTAAACCAATCGCGAACAATTGTGGCCTGGTGACATGGCGCATTATCATCCATAAAAATTCCATCGTTGGTTGGGAATATGAAGTCCATGAATGGCTGCAAATGTCTCCAAGTAAGTGACATAACTATTTTCAGTCAATGATCGGTTCAGTTGGACCAGACGACCGTGTCCATTCCATGTAAACACGGCTCACACCATTAAGGAGCCTTACCAGCTTGCAAAGTGCCTTGTTGACAACCATGGGGTCTGCGCCACATTCGAACCCTGCCATCAACTCTTACCAACTGAAACCGGGACTCATGTGATCAGGCCACAGTATTCCAATCACGAGCCCAGTAGAGGAGCTGCAGGCCATGTCGTGCTGTTAACAAAGGCACTCGCGCCGGTTGTCTGCAGTCAGGCCTGCAAGATGAGTGGTCTGCCAAGCGAGTGGACTCATTCTTATTTATCGAGTAACATGAACTCTAGTACTCACAATTAAGTTACAAGTTATTCTCCTGTTTGAATATTACGCAACGGAAACGGAAACGCACATCTGACTATTAGTAATTTACACAACTCTGACTGTTCACTACCCATCGGCAATACCACATTTTCTTTCTTATTTAACGGCTTTGAACAACACATGGCCATCACACTGAATATGAGTGGCGCACACATTATAAATTCTGGGTATCATGACAACATACTATTCGAAGGAAAAGGCCACCAATCTTTTTCTTTTCACTATCTTATTTATTCCGATAAATTCTATAACCTAAACACACAAATTCTATAACCTACAACAATAACACATGAGAAATTCCGCCCAGTGGGCATGACTTTACATTGGTGATTCTCTATCTTATGGTCTCGTAATTATTTAACGCTACAGTGCACTTTCTGGATAGGATGGTGGATCTTTTGCTATATCTCACACTTCGACTCTCATACCCATCATCACGAAAATTTCCTCGAGATCGAGCGGTACCGAAGGAACAAGCATAACCCACTAATCTTTTGAAACTACCTTGCTACTCTCCCATGCAAACCACACATACCCAAATTGCATGACATACACCACACTACAACATGGAATACAATACAATAAATAGTCACAACACTATCACTTTCAGCTTTCCCACTTCGATTAGTATTTATACCAGTTTCACACGACACTGCCCCACTTCACAACTTTTCTTTCCTACTATGAACTCTGGAGGATATATGCACGTCTTCCTGTGCAATGCAAGCCAAGTGGCGTTGCTGGATAGACGGCTGACTCACCTTGCTTCTCTCTCAGAGTATTATAGTTTGAGTCAAGCGCCCGCAGCTCGTGGTCGTGCGGTAGCGTTCTCGCTTCCCACGCCCGGGTTCCTGGGTTCGATTCCCGGCGGGGTCAGGGATTTTCTCTGCCTCGTGATGACTGGGTGTTGTGTGCTGTCCTTAGGTTAGCTAGGTTTAAGTAGTTCTCAGTTCTAGGGGACTGATGACCATAGTGCTCAGAGCCAGTTGAACCATTTTTGGATCAAGTGTCACACGGAAACATAACACGTAAAGTAATATTAAGAACATATTCATCACTCACGCGAGTCCTCAACTGATACCATGGACGAGTACTTCTCTTTATCTTTCGTCTCATACACAGTTTGAGACTCACACAGTACTCACCACGTGGAAGTACTCGTCTCTAATTTCAAGTCCTGCACACGCCATTTCTTAAATATTTCCAACTTATAGTACACACGCTAGTAATTCAGCTTAATTTAAGCACTTGGAAGTATTTCAACTTATTGCTACACGTGGTTTCATTGTGACCTTTGGTCACTTCCGAAGATTACTACGATCCCCTCAATATTACCTGCCTGACATTTAATTCTCCCTACAAAAGTTCCTGTAATAGAGAAATTATTATTCCAAACTACTCTTAAGTATTTCACATGCATACCACGTCTCCACTCTTTTGTCTTTACGGAGCACACCTAAAACGGGTCTTTACCAACACTAGATCCAGCGGCAGAGTGCTGAAACATGGCCGTTCTTTAGGTCATCTCGCATCTCTGTCGAGGTTGGGGGAAGACCATGCTACCCATTGGTCAGCCACATTTCAGGCGCTCAAAGCTCAGGTAAATTTCATCTCTTTGGTTCTACCAAAGGTGACCAAAGGACCGTCTCAAAGATGATCATATACTGCACATTCACTACCTGCGGTTAGCAGACGACCATACATTCATTTATTTCACAGATCTCACCAAGTTGGGTGTAGGGATTTATTTTGTGGGGGTGCACATGTGATCAATTAAATAAATAAATTGTCAATCCTTCCTACACTGGTATCCGGCTTCGGTGTATTAAGTGAAATTGAGTTATTATTACAAAAAATATGTTGTTCTGAAAAGAATAACGAAGAATGTTGTACCTATTTTCAAGGTAATGCCTGAAATGTGGTATTCTCGGCACATTCTTGACACTGTGGATCTAGGAATATGGAATTCCCTAACGAATTCGGAAATGTAATGTCACATGGAGCTAGTTCCAACTCCCACTCAGCGTTCAAAGTCTGTTAATTCCGGTCGTGGGGCCATAATCATGTCGGAAACCTTTTCACATGGATCACCCGAGTACAAATGACAGCTCCACCGATGCGCTCGCCTTTCATACCTTGTGCACGCGTTGCTACGGCCCTCTGTATATGTGCATATTGCTACCCCATGCCTTTTCTCACCTCAGTGAATTACTACCTGCCACATACGTACGAAGTGACCACGACGAGAGAATCAGAGCAATTAGAACTCATACAGAGTTCTACTGACAATCATTGTCTCCATGTGTTATTCTCGAATGGAACAGGGAGAGGGGGGAGAGGGTACAAATAATTGTATGTATAATAAGCCTGCCACACACCGTTGAGTGTGTGTCGAAGTAGATGAAGATGTATGTATATATAGTAGTTGGTTTGATGATTCGTTTAATTTCCTAGCCTTTTAGTATTCTCTTTTTCTTTCTTTTCTAACAGATCATCTGATGATGAATTGGAAATGAGGCGACGGTGGTTATGATACCATTTGATTGACCTCAGGCTGACATATACAGTTTGATTCACGAAGATATGCAAATATTTTAATATGTTACTCTACAAGTAAAACTAAAGAAAAAAGTTCATGTAAACATAAGTCCGCAAATGTTTAGTTACAGAGTTGTGGCTAATAAAAGATTTTGCCTGATGAAATTTAGCAACTTTGCCAATATAAAGCCATAACAGAACTGTACGAGGCGAAAGTAAAGTACAGTTTCCATTTATTTTGTTTTTATTGATCTGGTGAATTAAATACATGTCCCAGAAGTGTATCTGCAGTAGTTCTCCAGAACATCCAGAGAAAAAAAGACATAATTTCGTTAAATTTTTAATTTATAAACTACTGGGCCCAATTTGTTTTTTAAATTCTAGACAATTGCACAAAGGTTTCAACAGAAGTTGTAGAGAATTTAATTTAGGAAAAATGATGGTAATAATGTTAACTGAAACTGCATGAATGTGTCAGATAATCTGCTTTTATTAATACCATACCACACGTGAATTCATGTTAAACCGGAAAAAAACAAGGTTCAGTGTTAAGGAAGTTAGTACATACAGCTTCACAATACATTCACAATAAACGTTCAAAAATATCTCCACCAAGTTCCATGCATTTAGATGTACGTGTATGAACAGATTTTGCTGTTCGTTTCAGTTTCACAGTGTTGTTCTTAATTTCGTCTATTGCATCCATAATGCGAGCAAGTAATACCTCACGTGTATTGACTTTGTCCTCATAAAATACGTCTGAGACATGTTTTATTAGATTCACCAGACCAATAATAACGCAATAAATGGAAATCGTGCTTTAACCTCGTACAGTTTTGCGATGACTTCATATTAGCGAAGTTGCTAAATTCCATCAGGCACAATCTTTTACTAGCCATAACTCTGTAACTAAACATTTGTGGAGCTATGTTTATATGAACTTTTTTCTTTAGTTTTACTTGTTGAATAACATATTAAAATACTTGCTTATCTTCGTGAATCACCCTGTGTAATATCAATTTTATGTGACGATCTTTGTGTTTCACTGAGGCAGGATTCCAAGCCTATGTAATGTTCAATTAATTTTAGGTTCACTGTCAACATTGTAATTGTTATAACTGTTTGCAAGTGAATCCGAAAAATCAGTACTTAAAAAAATGTTGCCTGTATTTAGATGATGCATTCACAGATAAGCTCTTGAAGTAGCCACTCCCGTCTCGTAAGCCGAATTTGCGGCCAGGAAGAGATACGTGCTAAAATTTATTTTGGTGCTTAATCTATAAATAGTATAAAATAACTAACACGTCGCTGCGACTTCGCTCTAAGTACGAAAATCTCCTTGTGTGCCGCAGTAGTAATAAATTGTTGTTGTTGTTGTGGTCTTCAGTCCTGAGACTGGTTTGATGCACCTCTCCATGCTACCCTATCCTGTGCAAGTTTCTTCATCCCCCAGTACTTACTGCAACCTACATCCTTCTGAATCTGCTTAGTGAATTCATCTCTTGGTCTCCCTCTACCATTTTTACCCTTCACGCTGCCCTCCAATGCTAAATTTGTGATCCCTTGATGCCTCAGAACATGTCCTACCAACCGGTCCCTTGTTCTCGTCAAGTTGTACCACAAACTCCTCTTCTCACCAATTCTATTCAATACCTCCTCATTAGTTATGTGATCTACCCATCTAATCTTCAGCATTCTTCTGTAACACCACATTTCGAAAGCTTCTATTCTCTTCTTGTCCAAGCTATTTATCATCCATGTTTCACTTCCATACATGGCTACACTCCATACAAATACTTTCAGAAACGACTTCCTGACATTTAAATCTATACTCGATGTTAACAAATTTCTCTTCTTCAGAAACGCTTTCCTTGCCATTGCAAGTCTACATTTTATATCCTCTCTACTTCGACCATCGTCAGTTACTTTGCTCCCCAAATAACAAAACTCCTTTACTACTTTAAGTGTCTCATTTCCTAATCTAATTCCCTCAGCATCACCTGATTTAATTCAACTACATTCCATTATCCTCGTTTTGCTTTTGTTGATGTTCATCTTATACCCTCCTTTCAAGACACTGTCCATTCCGTTCAACTGCTCTCCGAAGTCCTTTGCTATCTCTGACAGAATTACAATATCATCGGCGAACCTCAAAGTTTTTATTTCTTTTCCATGGATTTTAATACCTACCCCGAATTTTACTTTTGTTTCTTTTACTGCTTGCTCAATATACAGATTGAATAACGTCGTGGATAGGCTACAACCCTGCCTCACTCCCTTCCCAACCACTGCTACCCTTTGATGTCCCTCGACTCTTATAACTGCCATCTGGTTTCTGTACAAATTGTAAATAGCTTTTCGCTCTCTGTATTTTACCCCTGCCACCTTCAGAATTTGAAAGAGAGTATTCCAGTCAACATTGTCAAAAGCTTTCTCTAAGTCTACAAATGCTATAAACGTGGGTTTACCTTTCCTTAATCTAGCTTCTAAGATAAGTCTTAGGGTCAGTATTGCCTCACGTGTTCCAATATTTCTACGGAATCCAAATTGATCTTCTACTAGTTTTTCCATTCGTCTGTAAAGAATTTGTGCTAGTATTTTGCAGCCGTGACTTATTAAACTGATTGTTCGGTAATTTTCACATCTGTCAACACCTGCTTTCTTCGGGATTGGAATTATCGTACTCTTGTTGTAGTCTGAGGGTATTTCGCTTGTCTCACACATCTTGATCACCAGAGTTTTGTCAGGACTGGCTGTGAATTTATGCTTTGCTCACAAGTCAGTTAACTGTATCAATTTTCTCCTGTGTCAGACAAATGCGAATAAATTTCAGCAGTCTCATTTTTTACAATGTAGGTAGGGTAACAGTCTGCTAGTCTCATACTCAGTGTGCTGGTGTAAGCTGTCGCCAGCACACCGGCCGGCAAAGATCGACAGTAGAGCGCTGGATCAAGTGTGCCTGTCACGAGAGAGGCCAGAGACACACAGATAAGCAACATTCCACCAACGCCCTCTCGACAGCAAGTATTTAGGCCGCTGCTGCTGACCGGAGGGCCGCACTGACTGATTAACTCACACACCAGTTAGGCATCTGTCAGTTCAATTGCAGAGCGGCAGTGTGACTTAAGTTTTTGATAGCAAGATTACTGATATTGTCTGCAAGAGGACTATTACTGATGAGCTTGTACCACAACACACAGACTTTATTCATGTTAAGTACCCCGTACAAGTAATCTGTGGTGAACGTGTGGGTGCTATTCTGTCATTCTGCACAACGGATTAATCTGAGATGTACCCTTTACCCTGTGGCACCTGCAAGATGCAATTTCCATCCCCACGCTACTACAGAGGTCAGACAGACGCTCCTAACGATCTAAAGAGGAATGCCTGGAAAACTTTCAGCGATAAATATCTTCTGGAGTCGTCCGCTGTAAGGAAATGACACAAAAATTCACGAAATTTCTTACGTAACTAGTGGGATACTTGGCTACTGAAGTGGCGCTAGTTAGTGTAAGAAAAACATGAAACTAACGAAAATTATAATTTTTTTCGCAAAAATTCTTAGAAATCACAATGGCACTTTTAGTTATGAACTAAACAAATTATTTCCGGGTTCTTTTCGGAATGTGAAGTTACCTCTTAAGGATAAGATTCGCTAATGAAGTTTCTATACAAAGTTTAAGATTGTTATTGACTTGGCAGAATGGCTGATAGCCGCGCCTACTCAACTTGAATAATTATCCGTTGGAAATGTCGTGTGACGAGGGCCTCCGTTAGAATGTTGCTAGGTACGGTTGAGGCAGTCGCGTGTGAAATACAGTGAAGTGTACTGTTGTGGAGGAAATATGGGGCTCGCAAGACCTGTAGCGCACAATACCGTAAGCTGTGATGACTGCTGGCTGCGCCGCTCGCTGCTGACAAATAAGATAACTCTCGTTCTATCTGGATTGACCTTCGCCAATCAAACTTTCCCTACGCCTTGATGAAGTCGAGGACTCCTATTCGCTCCTAGTCTAACTATTGGCATGGTACACCAGTCAGATAACCAGTCCACCGTGATGCCACTCAAAAATTCGCTCGCAGGCGTTTAACTATAACTCTGTCCGTTCACACCGCACAATAAGTGTGGCAGCCAGCACTGTGAACAATGCTTAATCGCAAGGACTCAATACAGAGCGAAGTACTGAGGTGAGACTTGTTCCATGCTCTTTGAGTACATGTACGAGAGTACATGCTCTCGTTACGTGTTCTCGCTCCAAGAGCGACAACGGAACGGCCCCTCTTCACGCCAGATGTGAAGGGGTATATCTTTCGGTCTCTTCCATTTCTCCTCCAGCTCAAAGCGTCAGGAATATCGTCTGCCAATCAGCTTTGCTCTTCTAAAACGGGAGAATGACGTTTCGTTTAAGGCGACCAATGCGGAAATCTGTAGCATTGGCATTTTGCGTGCGCTGTCTCCCTGTGAAAACCTCTGAAAATGCATTCTATGTTTGTAAAGAATGCGTAGGCTGGGCGCTCCCACACAATGTAGCGGAATTTGCTTTTAAGCCGAACACGGGGTCGTTCTCCCTTTCACTCCGGCAAACGCTGTCTGCTCTACAGGCGGTCGCCGGCCGATGTAGATAGGTTGACTCATCCTCTGAAGGGACGAGCCTCCTGGCATGCGGTTTACCTCTCCTGAACTAAAAGCTTTTGTGACCGTCGTGTCTTGAATGTGTGTGTGTGTGTGTGTGTGCGCGCCAGCCTCAAGTATTTCAATCTCGGTACGCACTTGCGATTTACTTCTTATTTGCATAGCGTTTACATGAATTCATACAACATTGACTTTATCTTATCGAGTTTGGGTTCGAATGAAGCGTGTTGATGTGCGGAATATGACTGTGAGGGCGGAATATGTAAGCATTGAAAGTCAGGAGACCACGACGTCTTACAGTAAATAAAGAACCATGTTAATCCACGTGTGCATTTGTGCTGCAGGAAGAGGACACTGGCCACCCATAATAACATCCTCTCCCTTGCTCCTACAGTCAAGACTCTACACTAAAAAAGGTAAAATTGTATTTTAATTTAACCTATTTAACTCTGAGCAAGTGTAGAGAAATAAATGCCATAAATACAAAGTTTACAAATGGTTCAAATGGCTCTGAGCACTGTGGGACTCAACTTCTGAGGTCATCAGTCCCCTAGACTTAGAACTACTTAAACCTAAGGACATCACAAACAACCATGCCCGAGGCAGGATTCGAACCTGCGGCCGTAGCAGCAGCGCGGTTCCGGACTGGAGCGCCTATAACCGCTCGGCCACCACGGCCGGCCAAAGTTTACAATTAAAGATAAAATGCCAGAAAATAAAGATAAATTATTCTCAAAAATTGGTCTTGGGCTGGCGTTACCATAGCAACAATCTCTAATTTCACATCGCCTTTTAAGTACTCAGCCAACCAGTACCACATCCTCTTAAGTGTGGTTTGTTTCTTTCCAGGTCTTGGGGTAGCTACTCATGTAATAAACAGCTTCATTTTCTGTTCTTGATTTCATATCTGTGACACCATAGGACGCCAGAAGCAGGATAACAGGAACAAATATGCTGTACAAAAAGAAGCTGTTTCCATTTATGAATATGAAACTGTTCTACCAAGCACCAACAGGAATCCATTAACTTTTTCATCGCATTTTTGTTCTGAAATTTAAAAAGCATTTAAATAATTAAATAAAAAAGCATCCTATTTGAGCCCCATTTATTTTATTATTAACAAACATTACACAAAAAGAGGTGAAGATGCTGTTTAGTTACAACTTAATGACTACTTTAAACGTTACATTCTTGATCACCAACGTTTTCACATAATTTTTTTTTAAGATTCTCGATTTATACACACAATTTTGAATTGTGGAAATATGCATGGCTGTTTTCCAGGCACACTGTATCATTATAATGTGTGACGAAATGAAGATATAAGGGGGATTATTTTCAGTAGCTTGTTCCCCCAGCATGGGGAGTGCTACATGTGCAGAGTAAAGTCTACTTAGGATAGCATCCTCACCCACTGCAGCCCAGTTAATTTATGGAAGAGGGGGAAAGGGGAGGGCATAAAAAACCCTCACCCAGGTGAGAACTGTGAATAGTCTGTGATACTGTAACTAGGCTGGTAACAATAAAGAACTGTACTGCAGGAAGTTGGGACACTATTGTCCCCGCCTCAAAACAGGTGCAGATGGTTCACACCAAGATCTCCAGTGTGTGAACTCATCTGACTGGCCCCTTCAACAATCTCATCCAAAGTGAAAAATGTTCACTAACAACTAAGAATAAAGGCATATAAATAAGTAATTTGCGAGCATCATTAGTTTCCCATATTCAGCTTTAGTAGATTTGTTGAGTTTTTCAGTGAGGCACAGTTCTCTCTTCGCTTACAGTTTTCATGCTTTCTTTTGAGGCACATTTCGTTCTTTGCATAAGGTTTTTGAGCCTCTTTTCGAGGCACAATTTCTTCTTCACATACAGTTTCCATATTTCTTTTGAGGTACAGTTCTTTCTTCACATACAGTTATCATGTTTTCTTTTGTGGTACAGTTCTTCCTTTGGATACAGTTCTCATGTTTTCTTTAGAGGCACGGTTCTTTTATTACATAGTTTTCATGTTACATATGTATACATAGGGCTTATATTTTTCTGTCATAGGATTGGGGTGCTACCTAAGAGAGCCAAGAGCACAAGAGCTCTCCCCGAGCACACACACACACACACACACACACACACACACACACACAACATGATTACACATGTTCATCTCACAAAGATCAGACAATTTTGTATTTTTTTGTAGGAGCTCACGGTCTCAAACCAGTACACCTGCAAAAAGAAAATAGAGCAGATTTATTATATACAATCAAGAAAATACTTGTAATATGTTAAAGCGCTTTTAATATGTTAAAGCTATGCAGATTTGTTACAAAAATTGAACTGTGCAGAATTTACATGTGACAGTAGTGGACACATTTAAATGATTGTAAAAACATATCAAATATGAAATTACAGTTTACTGAGCATGTTCAACCTTCAACCCTTTTAAATATAAACTGTTCTGCAAACATCGTTTACTGGAGTTGCTCCGTCACTAAATAGCACAACTAAAGTTGATCTTAGTAGTAAATAAGTATTTTAGTGCCTGTACATGCCATGATGCACTGTGAACTGCAAGAGAAGTTATATTTTTTGAAAGCTAATATGTAAAGCAGTTTGCCGGCCTTGGTGGCCAAGCGGTTCTAGGCGCTACAGTCTGGAACCGCGCGACCACTACGGTCGCAGGCTCGAATCCTGCCTCGGGCATGGATGTGTGTGTTGTCCTTAGGTTAGTTAGGTTTAAGTAGTTCTAAGTTCTAGGTGACTGATGACCTCAGATGTTAAGTCCCATAGTGCTCAGAGCAATTTGAACCATTTTTTTGTAAAGCAGTTTGTTTTATTTTTATGTGCACAATTGATCCATACAGGTCTTCAAGCGATAGAATTTGTAAACTATCTTTTACATTCGCAATCTTGCACAGGTCGCATCTTTAGCCGCCTCAGGGAGAGGATTCGATTTTAGTATGTTAAACTGGTGCTTGAGTAAAATTGAATATAAGCCATCACAACTGCAATAAATTTTTATTTTATTTTTGTATGTAAGGTTACCAGTTTCGGTCTGTTTTAGAGCATCTTCAGACCCACTTCATGATGTAGATGGTGGCTGTGAACTGAGCAGTAGTTTGCATTCATGGAGGAGCAGCGCCTGCTCAGCTCACAGCCACCATCTACATCATGATGTGGGTCTGAAGATGCTCTAAAACAGACCGAAACTGGTAACCTTACATACAAAAATAAAAAAAAAGTTTTTTGCGATGTGACTGTTTATATGCAGTTTTAAATAATAAATAAGCCAATTTACTCCAAAGAGATATGTTCCCAAAAATTGCTGGTGCTTGAGTGTTTATCTTTCGCACATTAAATTAGAAGGCGTTACAGAACCAGTTAAGCACAAAATCCTTGGATTTCGCACACCATATTTTTTTGTCTGAGTAATGCCGGGTTGTTATAATTAAACTGATGGTGTTCCGAGTGCTGCAGTGCGGGATGTATAAATCATTAGACGCTGAAACATCGTAGGTTCACTGAGCAGTGCGCTCGTGGAGTGTGGTGAAAAAAATACTAGTTCCAGTTCCTGCTAATACCACCGATTGTAAATAGAAAAATAAATGCTAGAGCTCTCGAGAAATATGCAAAGGTTTTTATTACAGCTACCAGTCACAAAATTTGTTAAGTAATGTATTATTTATTTATTATGCGATATTTTTCGAGGGAATACCTCATCATCAGGCTACATGGCATTACAAAAACACTTTTACAAAAGATCGTGCAGATGTTAAACAGTCTGTTCATAAATGCAGTGGTTATCCTGCGGAAAAAGAGAAAACCTAATAAGAGGCGATGTCACTTTGTAAGCTGGCCTGATGTTTGCATGGAAATGTTTTGTAACAGTCACTCACTTTGTTCACAGAAATGGAAATACCTCAGCTCATCACAACGAGACTTTCCTTGCCATTGCAAGCCTACATTGTATATCCTCTCAACTTCGACCATCTACAGCTATTTTTCTTCCCAAATCGCAAAACTCCTTTACTACTTTAAGTGTCTCATTTCCTGATCTAATTCCCTCAGCACCACCCGAATTAATTCGACTACATTCCATTATCCTTGTTTTGCTTTTGTTGGTGTTCATCTTATAACCTCTGTCTGTTCCGTTCAACTGCTCTTCCAGGTCCTTTGCTCTCTCTGACAGAATTACAATGTCATCGGCGAACCACAAAGTTTTTATTTCTTCTCCATGGATTTTAATACCTACTCCACATTTTTCTTTTGTTTCCTTTACTGCTTGCTCAATATACAGATTGGATAACATCGGGGAGAGGCTACAACCCTGTCTCACTCCCTTCCCATCCACTGCTTCCCTTTCATGCCCCTCGACTCTTATAACTGCCATCTAGTTTCTGTACAAATTGTAAATGGCCTTTCGTTCCCCGTATTTGACCACTGTCATCTTCGGAATTTGAAAGAGAGTATTCCAGCCAACATAGTCAAAAGCTTTCTCTAAGTCTACAAATGCTAGAAACGTAGGTTTGCCTTTCTTTAATCTATCTTTTAAGATAAAGCGTAGGGTCAGTATTGCCTCTCGTGTTCCCACATTTCTGCGGAATTCAAAATGATTTTCCCGAAGAGCAGCTTCTACCAGTTTTTCCATTCGTCTGTAAAGGATTCGTCTTAGTATTTTTCAGCTGTGACTTATTAAATCGATAGTTCGGTAATTTTCACACCTGTTAGCACCTGCCTTCTTTGGGATTAGAATTATTATATTCTTCTTGAAGTCATATGATATTTCGCCTGTCTCATACATCTTGCTCACCAGATGGTAGAGTTTTATCATCGCTGGCTCTCCCAGTGCTGTCAGTAGATCTAACGAAATGTTGTCTGCTTCCGGGGCCTTGTTTTGACTCAGGTCTTTCAGTGATCTGTCAAACTCCTCGAGTAGTATCACATTTCCCACTTCATCTCCATCTACGTCCTCTTCCATCTCCATAATATTGCCCTCATGTGCACCGCCCATGTATAGACCCTCTGTATACTCCTTCCACCTTTCTGCTTTCCCTTCTCTGCTTAGGACCGGTTTTCCATACGAGCTCTTGATATTCATACAGGTGGTTCTCTTTTCTGCAAAGGTCTCTTAAATTTTCCTCTAGGCTGTAACTATCTTACCCCTAGTGATATATGCTTCTATATCCTCACATTTGTCCTCTAGCCGTCCTTGCTTAGCCATTTTTCACTTCCTGTCGATCTCATTTTTGAGACGTTTGTATTTCTTTTCACCTTCTTCGTTTACTGCATTTTTATATTTTCTCCTTTCATCAGTTAAATTCAATATCTCTTCGGTTACCCAAGGCTATCTACTAGCCCTCGTCTTTTTACCTACTTGGTCCTCTGCTGCCTTCACTATTTCATCTCTCAAAGCTACCCATTCTTCTTCTACCGTTTTTCTTTCTCTTGTGTTTGTCAGCCTTTCCCTAATACTCTTTCTGAAACTCTCTACAACCTCTGGTTCTTTCGGTTTATCCAGGTCCCATTTCCTTAAATTTCCACCTTTTTGCGGTTTCTTCAGTTTTAATCTACAGTTCATAACCAATAAATTATGGTCAGAGTCCTCATCTGCCTCTGAAAATGTCTTACAATTTAAAACGTGGTTTCTGAATCTCTGTCTTACCATTATATAGTCTACCTGAAATCTTCCAGTGTCTCCAGGCCTCTTCCACGAATACAGCCTTCTTTCATGATTCTTAAACCAAACCTTAGCTATGATTAAGCCTGCTCTAAGCAAAATTCTACCAGGCGGCTTCCTCTTTCATTCCTTACTCCCAGTTCATATTCACCTACTACTTTTCCTGCTCTTCCTTCCCCGCTATCGAATTCCAACCCCCATTTTCGTCTCCTTTACCTATCTGAATAATTTCTTCAATCTCTTCATCATCTGCGGAGCTAGGTGGCATACAAACTTGTACTACAGTGGTAGGTGTGTGCTTCGTGTCAATCTTGGCTGCAATAATGTGTTCATTATGCTGTTTGTAGTATGTTATCCGCGCTCCTATTTTTTATTCATTATTAATATTTGTAAATAACTGATCTCTTCTTGGGGGGAAGCCTTTCCCTAATACTCTTTCTGAAACTCTCTACAACCTCTGGCTCTTTCGGTTTATCCAGGTCCCATTTCCTTAAATTTCGTCTCCCTTACCTATCTGAATAATTTCTTCAATATCTTCATCATCTGCGGAGCTAGGTGGCATATAAGACTCGCGCCTGTGCGGAACCTATAGGCAAGATTAAACTGATTATAGACCGCACTGCGACATGTACGCAGTCATTCTGAAGCCAAATGCAAAAGTCGTTCAGGTTACTGCTCTTCTTTCTAGTACAGCTTTCTCGTGTGTTCTGCTATTATCTAGTTTCCATTTGCTGACACTTCACAGGTTTAAAGTCTGAAATTTTATGTTAATGGACCAGCAGTTTGTGCACTGGTTTTACTGTAGTTAATTTCTTTGTTACATATTTCAATCCAATAATAGTACGACTTAGACATGTAATTTATTTGGCTGATCTTGTGTGCAATAAGCAAACAGTTAGCTCTATAAATCTATAGAAACATGTAGGAGGTTGACAATTCTACTTTTGCACTGTCCAAAACACTGAACATGTTTACCTGTAGGGAATACTAGAGAACGAGTACAATCCAGGTCACCTTTCTGTGAATGAAGCATGTGAGAAATCTTGTAATTGTTCTATGTGTATAACGGTTCTATTGGTCACGCAGAGGAAAGGCAACTCTGTGCAGTCTATGAAACAAGTTTCTTCAACATACGCAATATGCACTGCAAAGGACTGAATCTTTCATTCGATAAAATCCCACCACGCAAACTGCGATGAATATACCGAGACAAATCTCGTGAGAATGAGGCTGAAACAACATGTCTCCGTTAGCCTCTACAAATGCAAGAATTGAATAGAATCTAGCTGTTGTATGGAATAAATAGCTCAGGGCCTGTTATTACTTCCTCCATCACAGAATTTTTCATGAGAATGAAATATTATAATTCTTTGTAGACGATATTATAAAATGTCGTTGTCTACAACTCAAGATTTGGAGGCCAAAGGTGGTCATGAATCACGGTAGACGAATATTCTTACTTTGTCCAACTATTTTACTTTTTACTTCAGTATTTATAAACCTTTATACGCCTATTATTGCACTACGAACCAAAGTGATATACAGTATTTTGTTAACTTCTACACACTCTCACTAGAGTAAATCTTTGTACACCTTTAACCTGCATGATCACACAAATAAACTAATTGCTCGGTGGGTGGTTGGGTGTGTGACAAAGCATTTATTCCCCTGGAGGGGATGTTCTATTAAAACCACTTAAAATGAAAAGTAATTAATACGGAACCCTTCTTAACAGCAGGTGTCACCAACCGCTGTCAAAATGGAAAAGTGCAGCTGCAATTTACCATGTAAAGTTACTGCAGACACATGTGTAATTCATTAACATTTAATGAGAAACTATGAAAATTTGGTTGCACCACTGAGCACTGAACGTTTATGAGAAAGAACTGCAATGTCCATAAAGATAACAGTAATTTCAACTTGCGCAATGTTAAAAGCAAACGATTCATAGATTTAAATCAAAATGTGAAGGGAAAGCTTCTTACAAAACCGCAGAAAATGTAGTCACAAACAAAATAAAAATGTAACAAATGTTAGCTACATCCCTTCCACCTGACAAAATTTTGGGAAGGTTTATTATGAATTAGAGTACTATGCTGGAATCTAAAAAAAGAATTCATCACCAAAATCTCTAGAATACCTAGCCGCTATTCTTCCCCTGTTGTTTCATTACTGTGTTACCCCTGACGAATATCGACAGTTATACAGCTACCGCACTTTTGTCTTTATTCTTTGAACAGTTTATGAGTGCTTTCTTGTCTTCCTCCAAACCTTATTCTTTGTCGTGTAGTTTGCAATTATGGCATGCAATCTGTGTCTGCCAAGCATGTTTAAAGTAATACATCACAGAATTTGTGCTACAGGTTTATACCGAGTAGAACAGCACAAAATTAGGAAACTAATAATCTGAGGCTAATGTCGGTCGTAAAGTATTACTTTACTTACCAGGAGAAAACAGTTGACTCATTTCTTTTACAAAGATGATCTGCAGAGCTGAGATTTGCATCAGCACAAGAAAGTGTGGCACATTTCATTTTCAGATTACTTTTTCCTTGAAGACTCAATAAAAGACCCGTCATTTTATGTTGTGACGAAATGATAGTTGGGCTTATTTTCTGTAAACCGAAGTATCCAGTGATAAAGACGAAGGGTACGAGAAAGTCACATGAAATACTCTGACAATACTAATGGAAAAATCTTTAGAGTAAATAAAAGTTACAGAATTTTATGTGTTAAATGAACCCACCTGACGTCTGATGATGGTAATAAATATTAACATAACACACCCTGGGGCTAATACGGGTGTGTAGTCGATGATGTGATGATGTCATGTCATCTCATTTTATGTAATGCTGGAATAAGAAATAATTATATATTACTTGAAGTGGTCATGGTATGATTATTTCAAAAACAAACGAAATGGATATTTACAAAGTAAAATTACCAGATGCATTATAGTACCTGCCCTTTCATCTTGACAGACAAAGTAATCAGTTCTTATCAACAAGATACACCGTATCTACTGTTTCATTACCACACATATCTGGCTAAAAGAAACGCAGAGGCCTCATGCTATTTCATTTATCTATTTCAGTAGTATGACACATTACGGATCTAGAACAAGTGAACAGGTAATACAGAATTAAATATTAAATATGTATTACAACTGTAATGCAGTTTATCACACACGTTGATAGCGTACTGTAATTCCACTTTATGCAATAGCTGAAAATTAAGGTAGCCACGCTGGCGCTTGTAATTTGGTGCGAAGCACTGTCGCCACAGCTGATCATTGGCGCCAGTTGGCGCTCGAGGCAGTCAACTTGTGTCACGACTTGCGTAAGCTGGACAGTGGCGTGTCGGCATGTAAATCGCATTATATGGAAAATGGTAATTTTCTACTAATGCTTTGCTGCAATGTGGTTTGAATACTGTGAAGAGTCAGACGGAAGTATTTTTTATGAGAGTGCAGTGTATTAGACAACAAATGAATGGGAATATTGAGAAACCCCACACGTCCAATTTTTCGACAAAGTTGAATTACCCCCGAATTTGTATTTTAAACATATAGGCCGATCACGATATAGAGAAATCCCATATATTGTGGTATTTTCCGTGTTTTTACGCAGCCTTAGTCTCGCCTGAACTAAAGAGAAACGCCACTTGTACAAAAGACACGGACTTTCTCACAATTTTAAGTTTTCAACAATGTTTTAAGCAGAGGGAATAATCGATATTGTCTGTTATAACTTACATAAAATACTAGGAAAACACCAATATGGTGCGGTACCTGGATGCAATGTAATATTAGCTGCCTGCAATCTACGGGATGTCATTTGTACTCTGGCGGACAATAAATACCCCAGCGTGCTACTATTTTTAGACTTTAAAAAAGCGTATGACAGCATAAACCATGAATATCTGATTAAGGTTCTGACGAAGATCTTGATTAATCCGACAAAACTGTAACTAGGAGATCTATCAGGAAACGCCGGCCGAAGTGGCCGTGCGGTTAAAGGCGCTGCAGTCTGGAACCGCAAGACCACTACGGTCGCAGGTTCGAATCCTGCCTCGGGCATGGGTGTTTGTGATGTCCTTAGGTTAGTTAGGTTTAACTAGTTCTAAGTTCTAGGGGACTAATGACCTCAGCAGTTGAGTCCCATAGTGCTCAGAGCCATTTGAACCATCTATCAGGAAAGGTTGCCGCCAATCTGACGGAAGTGAAGAACCTCGTCAACGACTTCAACACAGTCACAGGTGCGAAACTAAACAAGAGAAGGCTACGTTGCTCCATGTAGGGCAAAACACAAAGCTCTCTGGGTCTGCTGGGGTGCAGTGCCAGACGTGATGGCGACAAAAAAACTGGACAGACATGCTGCACGAGATCTGAGCCACCACATGCAATTATTGTGACAGGGAATTAGATCTCTTGCAAAGAATGCACACAGTCAGAATATCTATAGTGACTAGAATGCACTACCTGGGCCATAACCTACCAGCCTCAAATCACCTAGCAGACAGCATACAGAAGGCGTTCTATTGATATCTCATCAGAGGCCACATTTTCAAAGTAAGCTTTGAAACGTTGACCTTACCAACCTCATTAGGAGAGATTGGTCTTATCAGAGCCAACATAAGTGTCGGACCTCACCAATCAACCGTATGCCTAGAACTATCACTAATGGCACACCGATCTTAATTAAGAGCTTAATGCTAAATTGCAAGCGATGCAGTATAATTCTACCAATTAATGAAGCTATATTCCAGTAACCTTCCGCCATATTAGGCTCTACTACTGCGAGTTCAGTTACATACTACAAGCTGACAACATCCATCCACTTCATTACAACGTGAAAATCTATAGTTTTCTCACAACAGATGGTAGAGACCACGGTCATTTAAAAATACCCACAAGCTAAGTGGAATACCATCTCACGAAATATCCATAGCCCTGCATTGCCATCACGCATCCGCTCTATATGGTACCTAATCATCAGCCAGTGAGAAGCTCCACAACATCCACCTGAGCCCCACACCCGCCTGTACGATATCCGGTCACGTGGACACCTTAATCCATAGGTTCACCTGTGGCACAGCTGGACTAATCACGGCACACATGTGAAGTAGACTTCTGATAATTGGCCGCACGGTTCCGCACATCGGCATCATGGAATTAACCAGACCAGAAAAAACGCGATATCCCCGCAGGAAGCAAAATGCCGCCATTTGATTTTATGTTACACCGCTGCTTGTATTATCAACCATTGTCATACAACACTTGAAGAATACTAAGCATATATGGAATACGAACAAGCAAAGGTAAGAGGACAAAGAGATTACTTTGACACATATTGTAACATGTTGAAAATTATGGTGCAGATATGAATCAATTTATTTAAGTCACTACTTAATACAAAACAATGTATCACAAAACATGAAAAAACCAGCAAAACTTACAGAACTATGCTATGTTAACATCATTATTATTTCTCAATAGGAAAGGGAAGGGTAAATTGACAGGGTTGTTAGCGAAATGCATAAGGGGGGACAGTAGTACTAATGGATGTACCTCTCTTTTGGACTAATATCAGTGTCCAATGAGAAGTTCAGGCAGGCAGGTGCTAAAGAGGTCCAGAACTCAGAAAATTCTCACAATAGGAAAGTAAATAATAATGTTACCATACTTAACCAGAATATTGGTGGATTAAAGAAAAAAGTAGATTCTCACGAAAGTAAAGTGAAAAATAATGTTACCATTTTTCACCAAAATATTCCGGGATTGAAGAATAAAGCAGATGAGCTCCTGGTTTGTTTAGATGACATTGAATCTGGTAATGTAATAGATATACTATGCCTGTCTGAGCATCACATTGTGTCTGATATGGAAAAGGTAAATATCAGTGGTTATAAACTAGCTGCACATATGAGTAGAGAGACTAAGGTGAGAGGAGGAGTTGCCACATATGTCAAAAGTTATCGCTGTGTAAAAAGCTTACATACAAAAAAGTTTTGTCTAGAGCAACATATAGAAGCATGTGCCTGTCAACTTAAAATGAAGGAGGGCTCTTTTATAACTGTAACAGTATATAGATCCCCTTTAGGAAACTTTCATTTATTCCTGGAAAACTTGGATGCCTTGTTGTGCTGTCAGATAGGGGAAAGCAAATTATTATTTGTGGGGACTTCAATGTTGATTCACTGAAAGAGTGTAATAGGAAGAATGACCTGTAAGTCTTGCTCGGTTTTTTCAATTTGACATCTGTCATTAATTTTCCTACTTGGGTAGTAAAGGACAATAGCACATCGATAGATACCACTTTTATAGACCAAGATAGGTTTAAAAACATAAATTCTTGTCCTGTTGAGAATGGCCTTTCAGATCATGATGCTCAGCTAGTTACAGTATATGACATAGCTTCATTCAGTAATTCAAAACTACCCTCCAAAGTTGTGCATTCAATTACTCCCTCAACAATTAGAAATTTCAGAGAAAATCTTCAGCAGTTAGACTGGGATGAGGTGTACAAGGAACCCGATGCTAATTTAAAATATAACTTATTTCATGATACACTTTTAAGAGAATATGAAAACTGTTTTCCCAAGAAAGTAGTTAAATTTAATTATAAGAAACCATGCAAAAAATCTTCGCTTACTAAAGGAATAAAAATATCTTGTAACCACAAAAGGGAACTGTATCTAACAACAAGAAAGAGTAATAACCCAAAAACAGCCAAATATTATAAAAACTACTGTGCTACATTAAGAAAGGATATTAAAAAGTCCAAAAGCATGTGCATCATGTCTGACATTAATACCTCTGATAACAAAATCAAAACAATTTGGAATATTATTACAAGGGAGACAGGACAACCAAGAGTACAGGTTGACAGCATCACCATCAAAGCAAATGGAAACTTGATAAACAACAAACTGGAAGTCGAAAATATTTTGAATAATCATTTTTTAAATGTTGTAGAGAAAATAGGATCTAAATGTTCATTAGAAGAAGCAAGGCAGTTAATGGAAGAGGCCTTACCCACACCATTTGATACAATTGAAATTCCATCCACCTCTCCTTCTGAAATTAGGAAGATAATAAACTCTCTCAAGAATAAATGCTCACATGGAATTGATGGCATTTCCAGCAGGATAATAAAAGCTTGTTCCCAAAGAATAAGTGGGATTCTTAGTCACATATGTAATAGCTCTCTGAAGCAGGGTATTTTCCCAGATAGACTGAAGTATGCCATTGTCAAACCACTGCATAAGAAAGGGGATACGTCTGAAAAAAAAATGGTTCAAATGGCTCTGAGCACTATGGGACTTAACATCTATGGTCATCAGTCCCCTAGAACTTAGAACTACTTAAACCTAACTAACCTAAGGACATCACACAACACCCAGTCATCACGAGGCAGAGAAAGATACGTCTGATGTCAACAACTACCACCCAATCTCTCTTCTGACTGTGTCATCCAAAATTCTTGAAAAAGTAATGTATTGTAGAGTAGCTTCACACTTTTGTAAAAATAAAGTTTTAACAAAATGTCAGTTTGGTTTCCACAAGGGTTTTTCAACGGAAAATGCTATATATATTTTCACTAATGAAATAATAAATGCTCTGAGTAACCGGAAGTCAGCTGTTGGGATTTTTTGTGATCTATCAAAGGCTTTTGCTTGTGTAAATCATGGAATACTTCTAGATAAGCTCAAGTACTGTGGTATGAATGGGACAGTGCTCAAATGGTTTAAATCATGCCTAACTGGAAGACTGCAGAAAGTTGAAATAAGCAGTTCACATGATATGCAAAAAACTGGTGATTTCTCAAACTGGGGAACAATCAAGAATGGGGTGCCGGAAGGTTCGGTCTTGGGTCCTCTGCTGTTCTTAATATATATTAATGACTTGCCATTCTATATTCATGAAAATGCAAAGCAGGTACTTTTTGCTGATGATACAAGTATAGCTATCACACCCAACAGACAAGAACTAACTAGTGAAATTGTAAACTATGTTTTTCAGAAAATCATTAGGTGGTTTTCTGCAAATGGGCTCTCATAAAACTTTGACAAAACACAGTATATACATTTCCACACAATAAATGGAATGACACCATTAATAAATATAGACTTTGATCAGAAATCGGTAGCTAAGGTAGAATATTCAAAATTTCTAGGTGTATGCATTGATGAGGGGTTGAACTGGAAAATGCACACTGAGGATCTGCTGAAACGCTTGAGTTCAGCTACTTATGCTATTAGGGTCATTGCAAATTTTGGCGATATATATCTGAGTAAATTAGCTTACCACACCTATTTTCATTCTCTGCTTTTGTATGGCATCATATTCTGGGGTAACTCATCATTGAGTAAAAGAGTGTTCATTGCACAAAAGCGTGTAATCAGAATAATTGCTGGAGCTCATCCAAGATCATCCTGCAGACATTTATTTAAAGAACTAGAGATCTTCACTGTAGCCTCACAATATATATATATTCACTTATGAAATTTGTTGTTAACAATCCGAACGAATTCAAAAGTAATAGCGGTGTACATGGTTACAACACTAGGAGAAAGGATGATCTTCACTACTCAAGGTTAAATCTAACTTTGGCTCAGAAGGGGGTACATTATGCTGCTACAAAAGTCTTTGGTCACTTACCTAATAGCATCAAAAGTCTGACAGACAGCCATATAGCATTTAAAAGGAAATTAAAAGAATTTCTTAATGGCAACTCCTTCTACTCATTAGATGAAATTTTGGATATAGTAAGTGGGTAATTACCCCAACCCCCACAAAAAAATTAAAAATATTAACTGTCATGTAATATTTTGTGTAATGTAATATCTTGTACAGACACCTTTTATTAACCTGACACGTTCCACATCATTACGAAGTGTCATATTCATGTTATATGGAAAAAGTACTAATCTAGTCTTATTTTTTCATTTATGTGGCAAGGAGCCAATTTTAGTGTCTACAAGAAGACATTTTAAATCATCAGAAGATTACTTTCATCTACCAGAAGACAGATAACACTTGCCCTACTAACGTAGCACTGTTCTGTTAGCTACAGAAAATGTTAAGAACAATACAAGAAGACAGAAAAGAAAATTTCTGTTTCACAGCTATGCAGAAGAAGGCTATTTTGTTAACAGTAGCAGAGTATTGTTTGGCACAAACATCAACATCCTATAATTATATGCAAGACTAAAATAACTTTCAACAAGAATATTTTCAAGATTGAAAAACTAACTGTCCCTTTGTGGATTAGTGCATTGATGTGAGGAATATTTAAGATTCTAAAAGACTATTTGATAAGAGTCATTTGTTGCCATCTGTATCCAAGCGATTAATTTATCTTGTGGTTCGATAATAAAAATGGAACAGCTTACTACAAGGAATTCTTTACTTGTACCACTGCTTGAACATAAAACTACTGAATACAGTGCAAAAATAATTTTTGTGAATCCTTTCCTTAATTACTACAAACTGTTAACTGTATTTGCATTAAGGGCATATTTATGCATTCACAAATAACGAAAATTTTCGTATAAAATAAATGGAAGGTGCAGTTTGCAGTTTTAACTATCAGAAAAATTGACTGTAAACCAGCATCAGCAACAACAGCTCAGGTATAAATGCTGACATCACAAATAGAAAATGAAGAGATAGAGAAAGTCAATGAGAAATTTGAATGTGTAATTCAGTATGTGAAGAGAGATGAAAATCAAATAATCACAGGTGACTGAAATGCTCTACTGGAGATATGAATAGGAGAGAGCGTAGTGTGAGAATATAGGCTTGGTAGTTGCAATGAGAAAAGAGAAAGTCTAATTGCATTTTGCAATAAAAATTTCAGCCAGCGAATGGACAGTTCAGAATTCAAAAGAGGAGGAAATGTACTTGGAAAAGATTGCGGTCACACAGTGATTTAATTGTAAGATATACCCAGAGGATGATATAGACTCAGCTTACAATTTACTTATGGTGAGGAGTAGGCTGTAATTTAAGAGAATCATCCGGAAGAATCACTAAGCAAAGAAGTGGGATTCTGAAGTACTAAAGAATGACTGGGTGTATTTGAAGTTCTCTAAGGCGTAGGTACTGCGATTGTGAATATCAAAATAGATAGTTCCTTTGAGGAGGAGTGGATATCCCTAAAAAGGGCAATCACTGAAGTTGTACACTTAGGAATGGAATAAACATGACGTTTTGGGAAATCAAGGTGAAATGGCTTCAGGAAAAATATGAAGTAATCGAAAGAGACATATTCGTTAAAGGACTGATTCAGAATAAACAGTCTGAACAATATTCGGTGAAGTTAAAAGCAAAGGCATCAACTTTAATAATGCAAGAAGAATTCTATTGTTAAATTACTGACAAGAATAATATGCAGTAGAATGGAAAAGAAAGTTGATGATCTGTCAAATAATAAATAAACAGTTCGGTTTTAAGAAAAGTAAATGCAGCAGAAAGCCAGTCCTGAAGTTGTGACTGATTTGAAAGAGTGTAAGACAAGTATGTAGTCTACTGCTCAATCTATAAATCAAAGAAGCAGTGGCCGAAATAACAGAAAGTATTAGAAGTTCAATTAAAATTCAGGATGAAAGGATATCGATAAAAACATCCCCTAATGACATTGCTATCCTCAGTGAAAGTGAGGAAGAATTGCCAGGTCGATGGAAAGGAATGAACATACTAATGAGAACCCATTACTGGTTGAGAGTTAACCAAGGAAATCGAACATACCGAGAAAAATCAGAAATGAAATAAGCGATAAACCTAACATGGACATTTGTGACCACGACGCAGACGAAATAAAGAAATTCTGCTACATTGGAAACAAAATAACTCATAGTGGGCGAAGCAAGGGGACATGAATTTCGGACTAGCGCAGGCAAAGAGTGCATTTTTCGCCAAACCAAGTCTACTAAAATCAAACATAGAGTTCACATGGAAGAAGAAACTTCTGAAAATGTACATCTGTTGCACAGTATTGTACAGAAAGGAATCATGGAATGAGGGAAATCTGGAGAAGAAGAGTTGTGGTGCTGTTGAAGAGTATTGAAGATTAGGTGGACTGATAAGATAAGAAATGAGGAGGTTCGCCACAGACTCGGTGAGGAGAAGAAAAATATTGTCTGTAATTATGACATGATGATAGGATAAGTGTTAACACAGCAGGGAATAATTTCAGTGATACCCGAGAGAATTGTGGAGGATAAATACCGTAAGGGAAGACAGAAATTGGAATACATTCAACAAATGAGGACATTCGGTGTACATGTTAGACTGAGATGAAGAGGCTGGTAGAGGGAAGGAATTCATGGCGGATTGCATCAAAATAGTCTAAATACGAATCACCTAAATTAAAAATATGTTGGCACTGGTGTTTGCGGGGAGCAAGGGTGTGCCCCCTTTCACACACTAGCCAATTTGCCTCATCGATAGCCAACTAAAAGTAGTAGTATTTAATCTAATAGAATGAAAGAGCTTCAAACAGCAACACATATCTTTGTCTGCCTTCGTAGGACATTAATGGGCAAAGAACTGCCATAAAAATAAATTTAATTTCTTTGCGGTTTATGGCTCCTTGTAAAGTTATTATTATGTTTTACCATAGCAAGTCGTGATAAATTCCCATCGTCTAGCCACAAAAACAATGAAATCAAACCAAGCCGTTACTCAATCTTAGGATTATTTCTTAGTGTACAGTAACAGGACAGAATAGTAATGATACCGTAATATTAAAATAAGAAAACAAATAGCAGACTACGCACACACTATTTTACTTACTTTGATGCGGCTTCCTGCCCTTTACGCGGGGAGCGCCTTCATTCTCGACAGGAAAGGGGCCTTTGCCTCTTTCTCTGATCTTATATAGCCCGTTCCGTGTCACAGCATGGAGGTGGGGAAACTACCGACCTCGTGAAAGATATTCAGCAATCTTATCACGTACACCGCTAAGTACTGATTAGCCTAGACCTTCATTTTCTACTCTTTGTGATGCTAGTTGGGGAAAGTGAGGAATTACCGACCTCGTGAGAGACAATCAACAATTTTATCATGTACATTGCTAACAACTGATTTGACTGGACTTTGAGTTTCTACTTTTTGTGCTGCTAGTTGGCTGTCGATGTTACTGATTAGTGGAGGTAACTCAGTTTCAAATGAATTTACTTTCTTTCCTTGATCTGTTATCTCATCGTCCACGTCTTCCATCTTCTTGCTCAACAAAACAAATGCAATCTCCTACTAATCTAATCGCATACCTGAGTTATCAGTCTTACTGTTTACAAGTTCGGACCGCTATTAAAATTTGCTGCATCAAACTGCATCGTGATTTCTGTATCTGATCGGCCGCAACTAGATTAGATGTGTCCATCAGATGAATGTGCTGAGGACTGGGTAGCTTGAGTTTTCTGTTTCATATTTGCGACAGCCGAACGATGGGATATTTATAGTGAGCCTAGATAGAGGCTCTATAGTTGGGGCTGCCATAATTTCTCTCTGACAAACCGAGACATTGCTGTTAAACTGACTAAGACTGGAAGTGATTTGGGAAGCGAAAACCGGGACGAATCGTGACACTTCTCTTAAGCTTAAACAGTGAATTAATTAATGGAAATATTTTCTCGGCTTTGTGATTACTACTGTCTGAGCTATAGCAAAATAAGGGATCTTTGAATGGTCATTCCATATTTGTTTGACAGTTCCGCGCGCTAACACTGATTTCACAATTGCTTTTAATTTTGTTCTGCCAACGTTGCAGTTTTTGATGCTTCGGAATCATTGAAAAGTTTGGAGCCTAGCCTAGAAGTACAGTCCAGTGATGTCAAAGACATTTGATGTTTAACGGTATGATACAGTACATTGCTAATTCCGCTACTGTCATTAATTTGCCCTGTTTAAATGAATTTGCAACAAAATAACTGTCCATTTTTGTAAGTACTTGCGGAGTACACATTTGATTTATGCTTTACGCTAGCTAAATGATCCTTAATATTTGCTCTTCTCCCATGTGCAATGGAAACAGAAGACAAATTACACATTCTATTTCGCAGTCATTTCTCCCTCGTTTTATGAAGAAACATTCTGCTGAGTATTTTTCTGTGATAGAACAGTTCCTCTTTGGCATTTAGAGTTTACGTGAAACATTTTAATAACAGATTAATCGCGATATGATTCAGCGGAGAAACAGAGAACCCCATTGCTGCAAAGATTAAACTGAACTGAGATAAGGGACAATAATGGAAACTCAGCAGCTAAACACGCAATAATGCTCTTTAAAATAATGAAAACTTCCGGTATTTAGCTTAACAGCGAGAGTTGAAATATAGATCCAAGCAAGAATTTGAAGAAAAAACAGGTAGTACGACAATATTTCTCTGAAATCTGGAACCTGAGACAAACTGCTGTCCAGTGCGTATTTTTCGGGACACCGATTTCTTTCATCTGAAACCCGGACTGTCCCGGAAAACCGGGAAATCTGGAAACCATGTCTCGAGGAACATATAACCTGTTGTGTCTCACGGTAGGAGGCGGGAAACTACGGGGTACGTGAGAGAAAGCGGGCTGTACGCTTAAGGCCTTTAAACATGCAACGACTGGTCTGCGCAGAGGCTTCTGACGAAAATTAAGGGTTTTGGAGTCATCAGCCTCCTACTAACACCAAAGACGGAAATTGCGTGTCCTACCTGCGTCTGGAGTTAATCACATGTGGAACTGTGGGAACGTTTTATGAACGTTTGCGCACCGCGGATCTGAAGTGGATGTGGTTTGAGTGCGCAGTGACCAAAAAAATGGAAATGAGCGTATGGCATCGTTGGCCGGGAGGCTCCCATTCGGGGAAGTTCTGCCGCCAAGTACAAGTCTTATTTCATTTGATGCCACACTGGGCGACTTGCGCGCCGGTTACGAGGATGAAATGATGATGAGGACAACACAATACTCAGTCCCCGGGCGGAGAAATCTCCAAGCCGGCTGGGAATCGAACAACACGGGCCCGCTTGCATGGGAGGCGAGTGCGTTACCACCCAGCTAAGCAGGCAGACTCGCAGTGACCAATTTTACTCCAAAGGGTTGGGCGAGTTCATTCGTTTGTTCGGAAGGGGAGGCCGACTGGGTTTGCCACCTTTCACTCCGTCGGCAATGATAGAATCGAGGCGCACGTCCTGCAACCTTTCCCAATCGATTTTACAGAAACTATTTAATAAAAACAACATTTTTGCGTTATTTAGAGCTTTATAAGTCAGGTTCATAATAATGTGTCTCTCTTTTCGTTAATGGTCGTAGTTACTGTGATATTTGCCTGGAAGTAAGACTCTGCGCGAAATTCGAAAAAGTCTGCAGTGAAAAATAAGAGTCGCTATGATATTGCGTTTGCTGCACCTTTCATACACATGAAATCTAACTAACATACTGATTTTTTCCTTAGACTTGGGTCGAAGCTTGTCTCCGTCGCCAATCTCAAGAAAATTGATCTGATGTAACACTCATTTGCGATCGCGCCGCGCCAGTGATAAATCTAGAGTGAAATATCCACAATATTTCTCATATTCCACAAATGGTTTGAGACATCGAAATGAGATGTTGGCCAATGACAGCGCACAAAGAGGAGTATTTTACCATACAATTATTATGCATAACTTCATTATCTACTGTGTTACTCCACCAACGCCAGTTGATGAAAGAATGTAATTTTTAAGGGGCGTTGGCAGCTGGAGAAATGAGAAATGCTATGGTTTTTGGAACAACGTACGTGAAGACATAACACGTTTACTTTTTATCGGGGATACGAGCTACTGATGATCTTGCTTTTCCTCAGTGGATGGTTGGTTGATTTGGGGAAGGGATTAGGGAAGGATGGCGAAGGAAGTCGTCCATGCCTTTTCAAATGAACCATCCCGGCATTTGCCTGAAGCAATTTAAGGAAATCAGGATGGCCAGACGCGGGTCTGAACCGTCGTCCTCCCGAATGCGAGTCCATTGTGCTAACCACATCATTGAACGACATGTCAGTTCCTACATGTGCCTGGTAAATGTGTTTTAGATTCAAATTGTCTTGTCTGAAAGCCATAATGAGATTTGTATTGTCCCTCACCAACTGTTTCGGGATTCTGGAATGTGTCTGATTCATATAAAATACTTCTAATACCCATATGACGACCAAAACAGAAATATTATAGAATTTGATCTTGGTTTTCCACCGTGAAGTCGTCAAATACGAACACTGTGTTTGGCTTTATTTTTTCTGGTGGGGGAATTTGAACGCTTTGACTGAATGTCGTGTATGTTACACTGTCAACACCCAGCGTATCTTTTGCAGTAGCAGGTACTTTGGTTGAAACAGCGTTTTTGAAAATACACATACATGCTCAAAGCGGACTCCATCTGGGTGTGTTAGTAGTGACATGAGAACTTTTATCTTGTTGCATTTGGACGGACCTACAATCATCGGTCTTATGTTATTGGAGGGGAGTAGCCCATTCTTCTTCCTCTTCTTCTTCTCCCAGTCTTCTTCTGCAGCATCACAGGACAGTCACCTACAACAAAGTTCTGATGCTTCACCCACCCTTCCGTGTTACCCGTGTTACCAACTCCATCAGATTTTGGCTTGCAAAGGGCTTGTATAGAAAAAATGAACGCTTGTAATAATAATACTAGCAATGATAACAACAGCATATGTATCCTCTATAGTGCAGTCCTCTTACTTGGTGAGGTAAAATGGGTACACCTTACAGTATATAATGATGGGGTAGTTGAATAAGAAAACCAACAAAGATTTGCGATTACATTTATTTCATTTATATTTCAGCAATGATACACAGATTGCATTACGTCAACAACAACAAAAACAACTGATTCATTTTTTACAGTACTATCCAAATAACTGTTTCTTGTATGCAGTAAATTCAGCATGTATTTCTCTCAAACTGATGGCAGTTCCTTTAGCTTCTTCTTTTGACACCGTATTGGTGCACTGTTCTAAATCATCTTCATGCACACTATACATACGGAGATAATTCATTATGTCTTCCTACACAATTTGAAGACACAGCAGCCTCCTGTTCAGTCTTTCCAGCACAAGGGATAGCACCGTCAGTAGACCGAACAAGTTTGTAATGGTGGAGTGCTGCAGATAAATGGATTGACCTCCAGATCTCACCATGAGTTTCACGCCGTCATACAGTGATGTTATAGAAAGCGTCAGACCCACTCAGTAAATGTCCAGAGATGGAGAATACTCGGGGGTCATCTGTTGGTTGATGTAATGTTCTGCATGACACAGTTCATCCAAATCCATCTCTGTAAACCCCACTTTAACACTTCTCAATGCATGTTAAATCTCTAACAGAACATGCCACCCACTGTCCACTGATACTTCTATACCGATATTTAAGTGTTTTGAAGGACTAGCTGTTAAATTATAAGTTGAAGTGAAAAGCAGTAGAGCACTGGGAGAAATCAGCAGCTTCTCATCCACCACATCAACATTCTGCCCTTGCAGTAGCACCAGAATGTTCTGGGATGGATCATACCTCAGAGACCAGTACTGACCCACATCATGTGGTGTAGGGCCCTCAGCACAGTTTTTCTGAGAGTCAGGGACTTGCTGGGTGTCCAAATCAATGCGCAGGATGGATTATAGCAGCTCGTTGTCCTGCTCCAGCATGCTGGTAGGAGTAGTATAGGATCCCACAGTACTGCTACTGCTGCTGATCCTGAGAGGCCAGAGTTTGCTGCAAGTCCTGACGAGCTGATGGCGGCTGTTGCTGATACGGACACCCCAGAGGCCGCTGAACAAAGCAGATGAAACAATAAGAATCCACAGACAATGACATTTCGTTGAATAAAGAAAGAGAACTAGACAAAGGAGGGGAGGAGAAGGAGGAACCGTTACATGCAATAATAGTAGCAATGACTTGTAATGAGCACTTACTTTTACGCTTCTTCTGCAACGGAGAGGCAGATGACGGTCTCAACTGCTGACAAGCTTCATGGTTCTTCTTCTTCCAGAGACTGACTGCGAGTGGGAGCAGTGACCTATCGTGCCCACCTTATATCCCCTGCATGACGATCACGTGACCAGAAATTAATTACTCATTCAATTTATTGACTGCAGCAGTATTTCTGGAACGATTCTCAGTGAAGCATTTGCCTTGGAAGGAGACGTTGCATGCATTGGTATTCCACAGATGGGAGTTTTGGGGGTTTACCAGGTAAATTCTGCTTTGTTTGCGGTTTGGTCCAACCATGACTGACAGCGTGTGCAGGACTGGCTGTAGCATGCTACAGGACGAGTGAGAGAGAGAGAGAGCAGGTAATTCGACAGGAATTTCTTGAGTGTCGAATATCAAAGGGTTACAGCCGCCTGACGCTTTTGTTCGGGCGTTAGCACGACATCTGGTCTGTCAGTCGCAGGGCCCAAGTGGACACCTCTTGGATACTGGTGTATGGCACAGCTGCTGACAGACGCATCACCCTGCAGAACCCTGAGTGGCCTGCATGTGTGGTGGCGTGACCACCTCACTGTGCGGGCCAGCGGTCGGTTGACAGTGGACCGTGTGTGCTTCACGATCGACAGATTTTTGAGTAATTACATGTTATGAGTGTTTCATGATGGTATTCCTTGTGTGATTGGAATTAAAAAACGCAATCGATTTACTGCTTTCTGATATATTTTACAAGACCTGCATCTTCCCAGACAGCAGAGAATGATGAGCGAGAGAGATCCAACCCTGACAAATTGAATTTTTTTTTACAAATAAACAATATGCCCTCTGCTGTGTAATTGAATTTCCTGTGAGATCCTTCCTTTCCAGCACAGAGCCGCCATTTTCCAGGTAGGGGGGATTCTAGGGGAGGGTTGGGGGATTTACCAGAAGGCGTGAGGCTTAATTAATTGATCAATTTAATTAATTAGTCAATCAAATTGATAGTGGGAGGGGGTAATCGAATAACTCAGGCCTGAAAGTGTACCTATATCAGTGAGGGGGAGGGGGGACAGATGGACATTTCCTGAGGTTTTGTAAGGAGGAGGGGAAGGAGTGGGGGGGGGGGAGGTTTCTCAGAAGGACAGATTATCCCCTGGGGATAGAAGAATAGGTTAAGGTCCTGTCAATCAAAAGAGAGCAGTAGGTTTGCCCCTGAGTGTATACTTGTCCCTCTTGGATGTAACCTCAGCAGTTACGGTGGCTAGGACAGTTGCAAAGTCTAAGAGAAAGAAGAAGGTTCTGCTGTTAGGTAGTTCTCATGGTAGAGTTGTAGGCCAGCAGTTGCAGGAAGTTTTGGGGAGTGAGTACCAGGTCACCAGCATTGTGAAGCCTAATGCAGGATTGGCTCAGGTGACTTTTAACATAGGGGTGCTATGTAGGGATTTTACTAAAGAGGATCAGGTAGTGATTGTGGGTGGGGCTGGTAATAGTATTGATAGGGATGGGGAGTATGACATAGATGGTGACCTGGAAAAGATAGCCACTCAGACTGGCAACACGAATGTGCATTTCGTGGAACTGTTTCAGCGTCACGATCGGCCTCATCTTAATACAGCCGTCAGGCGTAATAACATGAGACTTGGGGGTGCGCTGATGACAGAAGGCATGAGTCACATTTCAGTGGTGTCGGTGGAGTCTATCAGTAGGACGGGTTTCACTAGACATGACCTGCACCTCAACAGGTATGGGAAGGGGAGGTTGGCAAAGCTTATAGGTGATAGCATAGGTGGGGTTGGTGGGATCACTCATGGGAAAATTCCGGTAGTTGTGGGTGTTAGAGCTGTACCTTTTTTAGATTGAAGTCAGCTGATAGGTATTCCTGCTTAAGGGAAGTCTCTCTAACAAAGAAACCACTTTCTACAAAGCTTGGGTATCCGATTAATGAGGGAATTAGTATATTTCATCAAAATATACAAGGTATTAGAGATAAAGTTAGTGAACTGCTTATAGATGTTGACTCTGAAATTATTGGTATATCTGAACACTTCTTAAATAAGGAGATAATTCAGAGGCTTCCTTTACCAGGATACAGGTTGGCTGGCAGCTTTTCTAGGAGCTCTTTGCGGTGTGGGGGAGTAGCCATGTATGTGAAAAACGGTATCCCATTTGAGTCAATTGATGTTTCAAAGTACTGCACTGAAAAGGTGTTTGAATGTTGTGCAGGTGTGGTTAAATTTAGTGGAGCTAAACTTCTTACTGTTGTTATTTATAGATCCCCAGACTCCGATTTCACAACATTTTTGCTAAAGCAAGAGGAGGTTCTTGGTTCACTTTATAGGAAATACAAGAAGTTAGTTATATGTGGTGACTTCAATATTAATTGTATAAGTGATTGTGCAAGGAAAAGGATGCTGGTAGACCTCCTTAATTCATATAATCTTATGCAAACCGTATTCTTTCCAACGAGAGTGCAAGGGAACAGTAGAACAACCATAGACAATATTTTTGTTCATTCGTCATTATTAGAAGGGCATTCTGTTAGCAAAAAGGTGAATGGCCTTTCAGATCATGATGCACAAATTTTAAGTCTAAAAGATTTTTGTGCTGCAACACATGTTAAATATAGTTACCAACTTTTTAGGAAAGCTGATCCAGTTGCTGTACAGACTTTTGTAAACCTTATCAAGGAACAAGAGTGGCAAGATGTTTATAGTGCTGATACAGTAGACGATAAATATAACGCTTTCCTCAAGACTTTTCTCGTGCTCTTTGAAAGTTGCTTTCCGTTAGAACGTTCAAAACAGGGTACTAGCACAAACAGGCAGCCTGGGTGGCTGACTAAAGGGATAAGAATATCTTGTAGAACAAAGTGGCAATTATATCAAAACATTAGAAACAGTCAAAATCTAAATGCAGCAGCCCATTACAAACAGTATTGTAAGGTGCTTAAAAAAGTTATTAGGAAGGCAAAAAGTATGTGGTATGCAGATAGAATAGCTAAGTCTCAGGATAAAATTAAAACCATATGGTCAGTCGTAAAGGAAGTGGCTGGTCTGCAGAGACAGGTCGAGAATATAGAATCAGTGCGTAGTGGGGATGTCCGTGTTACTGATAAGTCGCAAATATGTACAGTACTTAATAATCACTTTCTGAATATAGCAGGTGAACTAAATAGAAACCTAGTCCCAACAGGGAATCATATAGCGCTCTTAGAAAAAAGTGTTCCGAGACTGTTACCTGAAATGCTCCTCCATGATACTGACAAGAGGGAGATTGAGTTAATAATTAAATCACTAAAGACCAAGAACTCTCATGGATATGACGGGGTATCTAGCAGAATACTGAAGTATTGTTCCACGTATGTTAGCTCAGTACTTAGCCATATCTGTAACTTTTCCTTTAGGAGTGGTCGGTTTCCTGACCGATTAAAGTACTCAGTAGTGAAGCCACTTTATAAAAAGGGAGACAGGGATAATGTTGACAATTATAGACCTATTTCTATGCCATCGGTGTTTGCTAAAGTTATCGAGAGGGTTGTAGATACAAGGTTACTGCAGCATTTAAATTC
Organism: Schistocerca serialis cubense; assembly: GCF_023864345.2. NCBI lineage: Eukaryota > Metazoa > Arthropoda > Insecta > Orthoptera > Acrididae > Schistocerca > Schistocerca serialis. The sequence continues at coordinate 1,063,902,571 of NC_064639.1, forward strand.
ACATAATTTGCTGTCAAATGTACAGTTTGGTTTTAGAAATGGCTTAACAACTGAAAATGCTATAGTCTCTTTTCTCTGTGAGGTTTTGGACGGATTAAATAAAAGGTTGCGAACGTTAGGTGTTTTCTTTGATTTAACGAAGGCTTTTGACTGTGTTGACCACAAAATATTACTGCAGAAGTTGGAACATTATGGAGTAAGGGGAGTAGCTTACAATTGGTTCGCCTCCTACTTTAAGAACAGAAAGCAGAAGGTAATCCTCCGCAATATTGAGAGTGGTAATGATGTTCAGTCCCAATGGGGCACTGTTAAATGGGGCGTTCCCCAAGGGTCGGTGCTGGGGCCACTGCTGTTTCTTATTTATGTAAATGATATGCCTTCTAGTATTACAGGTGATTCAAAAATATTTCTGTTTGCTGATGACACCACCTTGGTAGTGAAGGATCTTGTGTGTAATATTGAAACATTATCAAATAATGTAGTTCATGATGTAAGTTCGTGGCTTGTGGAAAATAATTTGATGCTAAATCACAGTAAGACTCAGTTTTTACAGTTTCTAACCCACAATTCAACAAGAACTGACATTTTAATCAGACAGAATGGGCATGTTATAAGCGAGACGGAACAGTTCAAGTTCCTAGGCGTACGGATAGATAGTAAGCTGTTGTGGAAAGCCCATGTTCAGGATCTTGTTCAGAAACTAAATGCCGCTTTATTTACCATTAGAACAGTATCTGAAATAAGTGACATTTCAACACGAAAAGTAGTATACTTCGCATATTTTCATACGCTTATGTCATATGGTATTATTTTTTGGGGTAATTCTTCTGATTCAAAAAGGGTATTTTTGGCTCAAAAACGGGCTTTTCGAGCTATGTATGGTGTAAGTTCGAAAACCTTTTGTCGACCCCTATTCAATAGTCTGGGAATTTTGACATTGCCGTCACAGTATGTATTTTCTTTAATGTCGTTTGTTGTTAGCAATATTAGCTTATTCCCAAGAGTTAGCAGCTTTCACTCAGTTAATACTAGGCAGAAATCAAATCTGCATGTGGAATTCACTTCCTTGACTCTTGTGCAGAAAGGAGTGCAGTATTCTGCTGCGTCCATTTTCAATAAGCTACCACAAGAACTCAAAAATCTTAGCAGTAGCCCAAACACTTTTAAGTCTAAACTGAAGAGTTTCCTCATGGTTCACTCCTTCTATTCTGTGGAGGAGCTCCTGGAAGAGCTAAAAAATTAAGCAAATTCCAGTGTTACATTCTTGATTTTCTTTATTTAAACTAACGACTTGTCGCCTGAATATGTTTCTTATATTTCATTTTAACTGTTTCTACCATCGTGTTATAATTTCATGTATTGACTCGTTCCATGACCATGGAGACTTCTCCTAAATGTGGTCCCACGGAACAATAAATAAATAAATAAAAAAACAAAACGTCCTCATGCTGTCTTTGTCCCCCTACTAGTGTGTAGGACACTTGCTGTTTATGCTTCATATTAATGATCTTGCAGGCAATGTTAACAGTCACCTCAGTCTCTTCGCAAATGACACAGCTATCAGTTGCTGTTGTAGGGGAAGGAGACCAGACAGCGAGGTCATCGGTCTCATCGGATTATGGGAGGACAGGGAAGGAACTCGGCCGTGCCCTTTGAAAGGAACCATCCCGGCATTTGCCTGGAGCGATTTAGGGAAATCACGGAAAACCTAAATCAGGATGGCCGGACGTGGGATTGAACCGTCGTCGTCCCGAATGCGAGTCCAGTGTCTACCCACTGCGCCACCTCGCTCGGTCACAGTTATCAGTAAGGAAGTAAGGTGAAATTCCTCGCCCGACCGATCTCTGTATCATCCTCTGCCAATGGTATTATTGGATGCATTATGGCGGGGTATGTGCTCAATACACCGTTCTTCTGGTCGCTGTAGGATGTATTGACCTTGGAACCACTATTAATCCGTCGAGCAGCTCCTCAATTGGCTTCAAGAGGCTGAGTGCACCCCCTATCAGTCCTCCCAGCAAGGAAAAGTCCATGGAAGTACCGGGAAACGAACTGGGATCCTCCTCATGGCAGTCACCCACACTGACCATTCAGCTACGGAGGCAGACATATATATAGAAGTACTGTCTGAGAAAAGCTACACAGATATTCACTCAGGTCTTGATAAGATTTGAAAGTGGTGTAAAGATTGGCAACTTACTTTAAATGTTCATAAATGCAAAATTATTCGCTTCACAAACCGAAAAAAAACTACATTAACAAAGAGTCGCAGGTGAAATCGGCCAAATCTTTGAATTCCCAGCTATGAAATGGAACGATGACATAGGCTCAGTCGTAGATAAAGCAGAGCCGGCCGGAGTGGCCGATCGGTTCTACGCGCTTCGGTGTGGAACGGCGCGGCCGCTACGGTCGCAGGTTCAAATCCTGCCTCGGGCATGGATGTTTGTGATGTCCTTAGGTTAGTTAGGTTTAAGTAGTTCTAAGTTCTAGGGGATTTATGACCTCAGAAGTTAAGTCCCAAAGTGCTCAGAGTCAGATAAAGCAGGTGACAGTCTTTGGTTTATTGGTAGAACACCGGGCGGATGCAGTCAGCCTACAAAGGAGGTTCTTTACAAATCACTCGTGAGACCAACCCTACAATAATGATCAAGTGTATTGGTTCCGTAATAGAAATCTCTCTGATTCTGATGACCTTAATAAGGGGCCACCAGCACTCTTTCCCTCATTTCTGTCCTGTGCCATAATCGTTTGTGACAGTGTAGCTGAAACCAAAGAAAAGAGCTTATTTTGCAGAAGAATGTAGTCAACATATAGTGTTAAGTTGATAATAAACACTTTGCAGCAGTGTCTTTAGCGACATAGGGATCCTTACACTTGGGTGTCAAGGCTTTACGCTTCATTGAATATGTGGATCATAGCTAGAGTGAATTAAAGGTTAACTCTACAATTCGCTACTACTATACTAAAAGTAAAACTTTACATATAGGTCTAGATAATGAATACTTACCTAGAATTCGGAATGGAGTTTTATAACCTGATGCAAAAGCGTGTTACAACTTGCTGGAGGACTTTAGGTTGGGAATAGAAAAGCCCCATACGCTAGCGGCAAGAATCGATGACAGTACTGCTAAAACAGAGGTAAGCGTAGCCTTCCGAAATTCCATCACCAAAGAAGATGAAGTAAACATTCCATATTTCGAATCAAGAATAGCTGCCAACATGAATAACAGAGTAGTGAAGCAACTTAAATCACTTAATAAAAGCAAGTCTTCCGGTCCAGACCGTAAACCAACCAGGTTCCTTTCAGAGTGTGCTGGAACAATAGCGCCGTACTTAACTATCATATACAACCGCTCGCTCGACAAAGACTGGAAAGTTGTACAAGTCACACCAATATTCAAGAAAGGCAATAGGAGTAATACATAATTCAAAGGTCTATATCATTAACGTTTATATGCAGCAGGATTTTGGAACATGTATTGTGTTCAAACATCAACTCGAAGAGAATGGTCCATTGATACACAGTCAACATGAAATTAGAAAACATCGTTCTTGTGAAACACACGAAGTGTTGAGTGCTGTCGACAAAGGATTTCAAAATGATTTCGTATTTCCAGATTTCCAAAAGGTTTTTACACCGTACCTCACAAAAGGCTTCTAATCAAATTCTTGCTTATGGAATATTGTCTCAGTTGTGAAACTGGATTCGTGATTTCCTATCGAAGAGGTCACAGTTCGTAGTAATTGACTGAAAGTCACCGAGTAAAACAGAAGTGATTTCTAGTGTTCCCCAAGGTAGTGTTATAGGCCCCCTGCTGTTCCTTATCTATAACAACGATTTAGGAGACAATCTGAGCGGCCATCTTAGGTTGTTTAGAGGCAAGGTGTCGCTTATCACTAGTAAAGTCATCAGAAGATCAAAACTAGTCGCAAAAAGATTTAGAAAATATATCCATATGGTGCAAAAATTGGCAACTGACCCTAAATAAAGAAAAGTGAGATGTTAGCCACATGTGTGTTAAAGGGAATCCGTCAGACTTCGGTTACACGATAAATCAGTCAAATCTAAAGACAATAAATTCGTCTAAATACCTAGGAATTACAATTACGAACAACTTAAATTGGAAAGAACACATAGAAAATATTGTGGGGAAAGCGAACCAAAGACGGCGTTTTATTGGCAGAACATTAAGATACAATGCTAAAGAAACTGTCTACACTATGCTTGTCCGTCCTGTTGTGGAGTGCTGTTGTGCAGTGTGGGATCATTATCAATTAACGGAGTACACTGAGAATGTTCAAAGAAGGGCAACACGTTTTGTAGTATCGAGAAACAGAGGAGAGAAAGTCACGGATATGATACGGAATTTGGGGTGTACATAATTAAAACAAAGGCGTTTTTCGTTGCGGTTGGATCTTCTCACGAACTTTCGGTCACCAACTTCCCCTTCCGACTGCGAAAATATTTTGTTGACGCTGACCTATGTATGGAGAAACGATCATCGTAATAAAATAAGGGAAATCAGAGCTCGCACGGAAAGATACGGGTGTTCGTTTTTTCCGCATGTTTTTCGAGAGTAGAACAATGGAGAGTCATTATGAAGGTGGTTCGAAGAACCCTCTGCCAGGCACTTAAGTGCGATTTGTTCAGTATCCTTGTACGCATAGATGTAGATGTAGATATAGTATAGATATAGTAGACAGGGGCGGATCCAAGGGGGGGGGGGCAATGGGGGCAATTGCCCCCCCCCCCCCTCTAGTGCTTGACCGATCTTGTTTTCCGACTGCTTTATGGGCTGATTACGTCGGCCTATCTAGTACGTTTTACTTGAAGTCGAAGATGTAAACAATGGCACGCAGTTTGATGTAACAATTCAAAAAGAGACCTTGAAGCCTCTTCCATTTAGCGAATAAACTACAGAAGAAACAACTATACTTGCGAATAAAATGATAATATTCGCTGAGGCATGAGCGATGTGTGCCCCTTTTTTAGCACTTTCCCTGCAGTGCGCATGTAAGATTTTGTTTCTAGTGGCAATTTGCAAAGAGATGGTGTTGATAATTAGACAATGAGCACCGAAGGAATACTTGAAAATATTCTCATTAGTTGCAAATTGCACCTTTCGATCTGGATGAACGCTTCTCCCCCGTTTTGGCTTTCTTCTCACTTTTGATGCGGAATGTGAACAAACATTAATTAGCCAAACGTAATAATGTACACGAAAATAACGTCTGTGGATTCATTCACAATCCATTCTCCCATTTTATTTTTTATTTTGTCCAGTAAGAATACAAATGGTGCGGTCAGCAGATTCAAACAGATACTGAAATCTAGAAAACTCAGATTCATTCCTCTTTCTCCAGAGTGCAGAGGACAACTCTGCCAAAGACTGAGGAAGATGCGTTTTCCTCATCAATATAATTTATTCTGAGGTACTAAGCGTACGCTTCTGCCGCAATCTGAAAAAAGCATGAATTTCATAACAGTGTTTGAGCTCCTGTTGCTAGTTCATGAATTTTTATTGTTTACGTCCTGTTTCTGAATCCTATAATGCCATCATCAAAAAATGGCTCTGAGCACTATGGGACTTAACATCTATGGTCATCAGTCCCATAGAACTTAGAACTACTTAAACCTAACTAACCTAAGGACATCACACAACACCCAGCCATCACGAGGCAGAGAAAACACCTGACCCCGCCGGGAATCGAACCCGGGAACCCGGGCGTGGGAAGCGAGAACGCTACCGCACGACCACGAGCTGCGGGCAATGCCATCATCCCCCACCTGCTTTCCTCCCACATGATTTTATTGATAATATATATTTCGCCACCAGTTCATAAGTATTTCACAGGACTCTGAAAACCCAATGGTACTCGGTCGCTGTAGCGGAACAGCTTTAGGCGCTGTCATGAGCCGCGGGTACCCGAAGACTGTGTTCGTGTTCCCCCTTGGGTATCGGTGTTAGTGATGTCTGTAGATTAAGCTACCATACGTTAGCAATAAACTGTCTCAAATGACCACATTGTCAATAGGACGTAAAACACCAACGTAAAAAAATCGTAGGCTTCGCATTTTTTGCTTCTCAAATTCATTGAAACACGATTGTGATAATGTAAGTCACCACTGTAGTAGGCCTAGAAGCGTGATTTGACAGAAAAAATATCATATATTAGAAACTACTGCGAACCGCTGAAGTCAAGAAGGTTGTGTTGAGGTGCGGTTTGACTGTTAAGAAACTGACAGCGTGCGAACACTTTGGGTGGCCACCGGCATCGAGCTCAATATCCCTCGCATACCTCGCCACGGTCGACGCCAAGTTTATCGTGACAACCCTCAAACAAATTTGGCAGAAGAATATTACAGAGTAACAGTCTATGCTCCCCTACTGGACTTCATTATAACTGATTTACGAGAAAGATTCTCTGTGAAACTTTGGGTGTGTTCAACCTTTCTGTTTCCAGTCCAGAAAGTATTGTGAAGATCTCTGCAGGTGAAACTGAAAACATTGCAGAGTCCCTCACCAACCGCTTCGGTTCGTTGCTTGACGTGGACGAAGGCATTGCTTCTCTTATGTTACGGGATGAAATTATGTTGTGGCGAGAGAAATGGAATCAAGAAAAGAAACGACAAAAAGAGCTTCCAACCATCGCCCTTGACATATTAGCTAGATGTGATAAGGATGCATATCCTCTAATACGTAAGCTCTTATTGGTCCTGGCAACGCTTCCAGTGACAATTGCATCTGCTGAAAGATCGTTTTCGTCGTTGCGGCGCCTGAAAACTTATTTAAGAACATCGATGAATGAAAACCGCCTCCTTGGTCTTGCACTTATGCATATTCATTACCTGATTCCTGTAGATGTAGAAAAAGTAATTACAAGATTTTAAAAAGGTGGGCTTAGAAGGAGATTACAATTTAATATTTAAGAGCAGTATTTTGAATATACATATTTAATATTAAATTTCATTTTATTTATACTTTTGCATTTTTATTTCATTTCTTTTTTTTTACAAGAAGAAATAAATAAATTTCTTATTATTAATATTTACATTCATGAGGAAAAACAGCTTATTATGAGCATAAAATGACGTAATTAACAATATAAGATGATTTCCTGAGCACAGTCAAATATCCTATTATAACTTTTCGCAGTCGTATCGTCATTGCTGCGTATAAACACATGCGCGAATTCGATGGCAACATTCTGTCAAATGAAAGAAATTGATTTCGAAGATTTAAGAATGGAAACAAATGAACATTAGCATTTTTATAGATTATTTTACATTAGCAGACAAACAGAGTTTTTCAAGTGCACGTGTCGTATTTGAAGAATATTTTTTAGGTAATACAGTAAGTTATTTCATTAAACACACTTAACACATAGCGATACACAATTAAACTAAAAACAGAAATATATATATATATATATATATATATATATATATATATATATATATATATACATACATAATTCTGTTATATACATATATATACATATATATATGTGTGTGTGTGTTTGTGTGTGCGCTTATAGAGTATTAATGGTTTTTTTTGGAATTAATTTTTTGGAAGGCAGGTACCAAAAAATTTGCCCCCCCCCCCCTGACCGAGATCCTGGATCCGCCCCTGGATGTAGATGTAGATCACAACCGATATATCACATCTGGAACTTCCTGGCAGATTAAAACTGTGTGCCACACGGGAACTTGAACTTGGAACTTCCGCTTTCCACAAACAAGCACTCTACCGTTTGAACTGAGTTGGAACGTAAGACATAAAATACTGTCGGAAGTATAGCTATGAGGGAGGTTAGTGAGTCATGCTTAGACAGATCAGTCGGAAAAGTCGATAGAGCAGGTGCTCACAAAAGGCGAAGTTCCCAGTTTCGAGTGCCATTCCATCGCACAGTTTTAATCTGCCAGGAAATTTCAAATCCGAGCACATATCTTTTTTTATAAATATTAAGTGGAACCTATACACGCCCACACTTGCATGGGATCATTCAAGATGTATCACTGCTGTTTTGGTTTGCATCTAAAAAGGATTCCACCAAAAATTCAGCGATTTATTTTTGCCTGGTTTGTTAAGCATTTGTAACTTTTAGGGAAATGTCATGAGTGGCGAATTTGGAGTAAAACCTACACACTTCTCTTGTTGCCATATTGAAATTTACGTCTTTTGCCAAAATACAGCGGAGTGTGCAGAGACTTGCGAGAGAATTCTGAAACAGTGGTTTATTAAGTGAGGCACTGGGGAAAATCGAGGGATTTTGTAAAGATAATTGCCGATTCTTGGAATCACACACGGTGCGGGTTTCTTGTTATTGATAAAACAAGAAAACTGAAGGTAGTTATAGACGAAATTACAGGAGTTTCTGTATACATAACTATGAAAAAAGCGATGAGTATGTCAGTATACATCACACCATGGACAAATTCGCACATACGTCAGGCAATCAGCCTGAGAGATAGGTGTGCATAGATAGGGAATGCGTCTGTACATAGATGGAAAATTTCAGTCCTTCGAACGTAAAGTTACGGAGCTATAGACGTATGCCCGGACCCTTCTGAGACTGATCAATGAATTAAATGCTACGATTGAGGAAGGTGCACACCGACATCATTCAGAGAAAGGAAGTAGACGGCTTAGCTGTAAAAGTTAAAGGAAACCAAAAGAAACTGCATGACTTAACTGTAAAGATTGAGTGAAATTTGTGTAGGGTGTATCCTGTGAGACACCCCGCTTAGTATATAGCAAGATGCCAATTAAGCATGATATCATTGCTGCACGGACGGCGACTCATGAGAAATTACGGTTGCTGAGGGTAGGGTTTTTGGATCGGTAGCAGACACTGCGAGAAACGTTTAAACCAGTTACTGGATCTCTCGATGAACTCTTTGCGAAATTACAAAACGATGATGATGCTATTGTCGGTTTCATTAACCATCACAGCAATAGACAAAATATTCGGCGTCAGTGGCGAGAAACCATACACGTTGGGCTTACAGCCTATAAGTTTAAATGAAAAATTATTACAGATAAGGGATAGGGAATTTCAAAGAAAACCAGGTCTACGGAATCTCATTTTCCTCAAACACTCAAAACAGTAAAGTTTCCCCCCAAAGATCTGGAGTTGTATGGTGAAATGCAACAATTGACCGGTGTACACAGGAAAGCAGGAAACAAGTGCAGTGCGAAATACAGAAACATTATAAAACCATTGTTATTAGACGTTCGGTATAGCAGTGGTGATGGTACTGAAATTCAGCATAAAAGAGTCAGCAGTCAGTGCCCTCATACTACGATGACCCCAATGAGATAACAGCTCGACTACAACTGCTCATGGCAACAGCTGCTGCAGGCAATACGGCTCATTCGAATGAGGTTGTCTCAATGACGTCAGAGCTTAGAGAGAGGTGTGATCGAATAAGTATGGAGACAGTAGTTCGAGAACTGCACAAACCAACACGAAAAACATACCCTTGTAGGCATGTTATGATTAAAGGTTTGAATGGCATATGGCAGGCCGATCTTATAGATGTGAGAGAATATTCACATGAGAATAATGGATTCAAATATATTTTACTGGTTACTGATACATACACCAAATTTGCGTGGGCATCACCTGTTAGATTAGATTAGATTAGATTAATACTAGTTCCATGGATCATGAATACGATATTTCGTAATGATGTGGAACGAGTCGAATTTTCCAATACATGACATAATTAGGTTAATTTAACAACATACTTAAGTTAATATAACTACTTTTTTTGTGTTTTTTATTTTTAATTTTTTTTAATATTTTTTTCTTAATTTATATCTAAAAATTCCTCTATGGAGTAGAAGGAGTTGTCATTCAGAAATTCTTTTAATTTCTTCTTAAATACTTGTTGGTTATCTGTCAGACTTTTGATACTATTTGGTAAGTGACCAAAGACTTTAGTGCCAGTATAATCCACCCCTTTCTGTGCCAAAGTTAGATTTAATCTTGAATAGTGAAGATCGTCCTTTCTCCTAGTATTGTAGTTATGCACACTGCTATTACTTTTGAATTGGGTTTGGTTGTTAATAACAAATTTCATAAGAGAGTATATATACTGAGAAGCTACTGTGAATATCCCTAGATCCTTAAATAAATGTCTGCAGGATGATCTTGGGTGGACTCCAGCTATTATTCTGATTACACGCTTCTGTGCAATAAATACTTTATTCCTCAGTGATGAATTACCCCAAAATATGATGCCATATGAAAGCAATGAGTGAAAATATGCATAGTAAGCTAATTTACTAAGATGTTTATCACCAAAATTTGCAATGACCCTTATTGCATAAGTAGCTGAACTCAAACGTTTCAGCAGATCATCAATGTGTTTCTTCCAATTTAATCTCTCATCAATGGACATACCTAAAAATTTGGAATACTCTACCTTAGCTATATGCTTCTGATTAAGGTCTATATTTATTAATGGCGTCATACCATTCACTGTACGGAACTGTATGTACTGTGTCTTATCAAAATTCAGTGAGAGTCCGTTTACAAAGAAACAACTTAGTAATTTTCTGAGAGACAGTATTGACAATTTCATCAGTTAATTCTTGTTTCTCAGGTGTGATTACTATACTTGTATCATCAGCAAAGAGAACTAACTTTGCCTCTTCATGAATATAGAATGGCAAATCATTAATATATAATAAGAACAACAAAGGACCCAAGACTGACCCTTGTGGAACCCCATTCTTGATAGTTCCCCAGTTTGAGGAATGTGCTGATCTTTGCATGTTACGAGAACTACTTATTTCAACTTTCTGCACTCTTCCAGTTAGGTACGAATTAAACCATTTGTGCACTGTCCCACTCATGCCACAATACTTGAGCTTGTCTAGCAGAATTTCATGATTTACACAATCAAAAGCCTTTGAGAGATCACAAAAAATCCCAATGGGAGGTGTTCGGTTATTCAGATCATTCAAAATTTGACTGGTGAAAGCATATATGGCATTTTCTGTTGAAAAACCTTTCTGGAAACCAAACTGACATTTTGTTAGTATTTCATTTTTACAGATATGTAAAGCTACTCTTGAATACATTACTTTCTCAAAAATTTTGGATAAAGCTGTTAGAAGGGAGATTGGACGGTAATTGTTGACATCAGATCTATCCCCCTTTTTATGCAAAGGTATAACAAAAACGGGCAGAAGTGTCGAGAATGTGTTTGAGCGTTTGTTGCAGACAAGGACGAATCGATGCCCCGACAACCTCCAAACCGATCACGGTGGAGGGTTTTATAATTGGTATTTCAAGACTGTGATGCAGCGGTATGGGTTACATCTCTACTCAATATTTACCCACCTGAAGGCGAGTATCGTGGAACGTCTGAATAGAACAATAAAAGCACAAATTTTGATGGATTTTAATCTTCGCTGCTCATACAAATGGACATATATCCTCCCAGAAATAAATGCGCAGCATAATCGAGGCAAACAGAGCACAATAAAAATGAGACCAATCGAAGTTCGTGATAATGGACTCACAGATACGGTGTACAATTGTATTAAAATGCTGCATCCACGTAAACAGAAATTTAAAGCAGGTGTTGGCGCATATCTTAAAACACAAGACGGCATTTGAGAAGCCATACCTCCCAAACTGGTTGAGTGAGATATTGGCAGTTTCCAAAGTGTAGAGAAGAAATCCCAGTACTTAGATCTTAAAGGATAGCAATGGCACTGAAATTTCGGGATGATTTTACACCGAGGAAATGCAGAAGAGCTCAGAACCACACGTTTTTCTCATAGAGCGCGTCATAAGACGTCGAGGGAATGGAACACTAGTTAAATGGCTCGGTTTTCCCACGACACAAAAATGGTTGGTTCAAATGGCTCTGAGCACTATGGGACTTAACATTTTAGGTCATCAGTCCCCTAGAACTTAGAACTACTTAAACCTAACTAACCTAAGGACATCACACACATCCATGCCCGAGGCAGGATTCGAACCTGCGACCGTAGCAGTCCCGCGGTTCCGGACTGCAGCACCTAGAACCGCTCGGTCACCGCGGCCGGCCCCACGACACAAAACAGCTGCATTGACGCTGATGATTTGCTATATAATGGGGTACACAGAACACAACCAGCGCAGCAGCATAACACGTATTACAGAAGGAAGTGGTATTCTAGACAAACTGCCAGTCGATTTGCACATTCCAGGATACAATTGGAAGGAGAAACAGCATTGGTCGTATTTTTTTGTTTTATTATCCGCAAAATCCTCAGTGCTGTAATATACACTTAAAATTGGCAGGCACTGGTATCAACAGGCTTAGAGCGATCACAAGAACATGCCCCACAATACAATTTTAGTAATAATTCTAGTTAAGTGTATCTAGAAAGGCGCATTCAATGATTATGGAAAACTGTAAGTTGGTATCTTAAAATTTTTCCAAGATTATGGGTCACAAAATTCGTTAATTTAACGTTAGCGGCATAGGATATAGAATGTCCCCTTAACACGTTTCTGCCAAGGAATTGACTGGGATTATCCTTGCATACCGTATAAAGATATGGTAACGTCACTTTGATTATTCGACCACATGGATACCATCATCAAGGTGAAGGGAATGGAGAAGATCTCATGGATGCTTTGAATCTACAAGTTTGCTGCCATTCAAGACCTGGAATGTTATGGGTGTCCTCCTCTTACCTTTGGTAAGTATTTGCCTGTCTCTGTCACTGGGATTTTGCTACATATTTATGGCATTTTGTAGACTGCATACAAGTGTTATAACAGATGATAATGACGGATATTTTTCCCCCGATAAAATTGCAGTTACCTTGTCAAATGGACGTAAGCGAGCCATGATGTCTTCTACCAATAACCACTCTAGCGAATCCAGATTTGCTGGGTGTGATTTCTGTGTTTGTAAAGTGGCAGAGCTTTAGTAGGCAATCGAGCATGTAAAATGTACTGTTCCAGCGAGTGTGAACTACTTGCTTTAGTTTGATTACGTCCAGATTCATTTGCTTCCACATCGTGACCAAGGCACACGAAGATTTTGAGCTATGTTTAAAATGAAACAATGGCTCGGCATTTACTTAATACTTGCAATAACTGATTATTATTATGCAGAGAATTGGAAAACAGTATGCTGCTTGATGTTTTATTTTAGTATATAAGCTTATTACGGCTTCATTGCCTTCATCAGTTCTGACGTTGTAGATGGGCGTATGTCAACTCTGAGTAAACCATTATTGCTGTCTTTAGATGCTTGTTGTAATATTATTTCCAGCAACGCTTTAGTTGTTTCATAATTTGTTGTTGCACGTTTGTAAATTTTTTTTACTATCCTACAATTTTAGAAAATCAAGTTTCACAGCTAGTTACTTATTATTATTATTATTATTCGCTGTGCTGTATCGTACATTTAGCCTGTCTTGTTTCTATACAGCCTTTGGCTGCAAGATTGAGAGCATGAGCGACACAGAAATGATTTCGTTTAAAAAAATTACACTAATGGGCTTTCCCGTTGAAGCTGCAGTGTCTGCAGCTACAGTCACTATTTTTCAACTTCTGTGCCAGCCTTCCAATACATGTCGAATAACATTTCCTATGTTTCCAGCTGTATTTCCGAAGTAGAAATCAAAATTGACAGCAATTTTATTTCTTCTATAAAATGGGCGGCCACACTAATAAATCATTTGTTACTTTCTGAAGTCCAAATACCAGATGTTTATTTAAAGCAATGTTTTCAACCTTCTGCATTTGTTCTTATAAGCTGTGCCATCAACAGCTATTAATTTTTTTGGTGTATTCGTGGAAAACTTCATACTCGACAGTTTGCAATGTTCGGTAATCATTAAATATCATATGAACCAGCAAATCATCTCCCTAGTCTGCATAATGTTTCGTGGGACGATCAAACGAGTTTGCCTGAATCGTTTTGTTGAAGGGTCAATATCAACAGATGAAAAAGACGGCGCTGATAGCGATGTCGCGTTCGAGGAACGATTACCGGTACTCTTAGATGCCGAAGTATAGTTATCTACCTCGAGTCTACAGGATTCACTAGTATGCCTTTTTATGTGATTCATGCTTTATGTGATTTATGCTTATATATTCTTCATATTTGTAAGTATCTGAACATTTTTTGCACTTCCTCATCTACAGGCGAATCAAAAATTTCCCAGTCTGGTTCAAATGGCTCTGAGCACTATGGGACTTCACTTCTGAGGTCATCAGTCCCCTAGAACTTAGAACTACTTAAACCTAACTAACCTAAGGACATCACACACATCCATGCCCGAGGCAGGATTCGAACCTGCGACCGTAGTGGTCGCGCGGCTCCAGACTGTAGCGCCTAGAACCGCTCGGCCACTCCGGCCGGCTCCCAATCTGACACACTATAAAAGTAATGTAACTAATAACATTTATCAAGCACTTCACGAACTTAGATCAAATGAAACATCTCATCAAAAGTTACTGCACTTTCAAAATCAGTGACGTTTAGTTCGCGTGTGTTGCTGAAGGTATAGACATCTGACACTGTAACTCGGTCTGCGGTCGGTGCGAACGAGGCAGTGAGCTCTGAACTAGCGCTAAACAAATCGTTAACTCAACGCCGCTCACCACTCAACCCCTTCATCTCGACTTAGACCGTTTCATAAGCCAAGACGACTATAAGCTCATTCTGACAGACTTGGCAGTAAAAGCTAAATTAACGTCTGCTCGGCTTGTTAACTTTTCTTAAGACACGATATCCAAACCGAGTTTTAGGAAAGTTCTAACAGCGTTCATTTCTTTCGTTAGCATTTGCGTGGTTTGCAAACCGATTTGACGGGAGTTTTGTTTCTAATTTGAAACCGGCGATCAAACTGAAAACACTTTTTAAATTGCCTGGCATGCAAATATATGATGTCAAACAATATGCCCCACCTATTGCAATTTTCTTCTTAGAAGCTACACACACAACATTATACAGGATGGTCCACTGATCGTGACCGGGCCAAATATCTCACGAAATAAGCGTCAAACGAAGAAACTACAAAGAACTAAACTTGTCTAGTTTGAAGGGGGAAACCAGATGGCGCTATGGTTGGCTCGCTAGATGGCGCTGCCATAGGTCAAACGGATGTCAACTGCGTTTTTTAAAATCAGGAACCCCCATTTTTTGTTACATATTCGTGTAGTACGTAAAGAAATATGACTGTTTTAGTTGGACCACTTTTTTCGCTTCGTGATAGATGGTGCTGTAATAGTCACAAACATACAGCTCACAATTTTAGACGAACAGTTGGTAACAGGTAGGTTTTTTAAATTAAAATACAGAACGTAGGTACGTTTGAACATTTTAGTTCGATTGTTCCAATGTGATATGTGTACCTTTGTGAACTTATCATTGCTGAGAACGCATGCTCTTACAGCGTGATTACCAGTAAATACCATATTACTGCAGTAAATACTCAAAATGATGTCCGTCAACCTCAATGCATTTGGCAATTCGTGTAACGACATTCCTATCAACAGCGAGTAGTTCGCCTTCCGTGATGTTCGCACATGCACTGACAATGCGCTGACGCATGTTGTCAGGCGTTGTCGGTGGATCACGGTAGCAACTATCCTTCAACTTTCCCCACAGAAAGAAATCCGGGGACGTCAGATCCGGTGAACGTCCGGGCCATGGTATGGTGCTTCGACGACCAATCCACCCATCATGAAATATGCTATTCAATACCGCTTCAACCGCACGCGAGCTATGTGCCGGACATCCATCATGTTGGAAGTACATCGCCATTCTGTCATGCAGTGAAACATCTTGTAGTAACATCGGTAGAACATTACGTAGGAAATCAGCATACACTGCACCATTTAGATTGCCGTCGATAAAATGGGGGCCAATTATCCTTCCTCCCACAATGCCGCACCATACATTAACCCGCCAAGGTCGCTGATGTTCCACTTGCCGCAGCCACCGTGGATTTTCCATTGCCCAATAGTGCATATTATGCCGATTTACGTTACCGCTGTTGGTGAACGACGCTTCGTCGCTAAATAGAAAGCGTGCAAAAAATCTGTCATCGTCCCGTAATTTCTCTTGTGCCCAGTGGCAGAACTGTACACGACGTTCAAAGTCGTCGCCATGCAATTCCGGGTACATAGAAATATGGTACGGGTGCCATCTATGTTGATGTAGCATTCTCAACACCAACGTTTTCGAGATTCCCGATTCTCGTGCAATTTGTCTGCTACTGATGTGCGGATTAGCCGCGACAGCAGCTAAAACACCTACTTGGGCATCATCATTTGTTGCAGGTCGTGGTTGACCTTTCACATGTGGCTGAACACTTCCTGTTTCCTTAGATAACAACTAACCGGCGAACGGTCCGGACACTTGGATGATGTCGTCCAGGATACCGAGCAGCATCCAAAGCACACGCCCGTTGGGAATTTTGATCACAATAGCCATACATCAACAACATATCGACCTTTTCCGCAATTGGTAAACGGTCCATTTTAACACGGGTAATGTATCACGAAGCAAATACCGTCCGCACTGGCTGAATGTTACGTGATACCACGTACTTATACGTTTGTGACTATTACAACGCCATCTATTACAAAGCGAAAAATGTGGTCCAGCTAAAACATTCATATTTCTTTACGTACTACACGAATATGTAATAAAAAATGGAGTTTCTTATTTAATGAAACGCAGTTGATATCCGTTTGACCTATGACAGCGCCATCTAGCGGGCCAACCATAGCGCCATCTGGTTTCCCCCTTCAAACTAGACAAGTTTCGTTCTTTGTAGTTTTTTCGTTTGATGCTTATTTCGTGAGATATTTGGCCCGGTCACTATCCGTGGACCACCCTGTATAAACCTGCAACGCACTAGTACATTTTTTATTCTTGAGAGCAGTTTTAGTCGGCGATCTAGTAGCCAAATGCCTTGCTACGAACGTGAGCGGCTGCCGCAGTGCAGAGAACAATTTTGATTATGTTGATATAAAATTCTGAAGATGGTGATAGATGTGGAATTTGCTATAATAGTTTGTCGGCCACCTGACGATCTTAAGGCAGCCAAATGCCTCGTCACGAGCATGAGTGGATGGCACACTACAGGCTCGAATATGAAAATACGCTTATGAGACACTCTGAATTTGCTGTAAGATTTGGACGGTCATCGGACGATCTTAAAAAAGGCTAATGCCTCGTCATGTGAGTGAATGGTTACCGTGCTATAGGCCGCAGTTTTAAAATATACTCATGAGACTCCCGGAAATTGATATAAGGATTTTGACACCGATCGGACGATATTAAGGTAAGGTGCTGTAAATAACACTAATCAAACGCCGCGCACAGCTGAACACAACTTGATATCTCATTAAAGTGTTTCCACGGCTAAACGGAGTATAAGAACACGTTTTTAAATAGATCATTAAAGTCAGTTTGGAGTCCCCCAAAATATGCTCCCCACCTTACCGCCCCCTCTCCTGCACTGCCGGTCCATTATTTACGCCACTGTTTCAAATTACTGCCTAATAAAGAATTTTACTCAAAATTATTGAAATTGGTAAAATTGTACTTTGCAATTTTAGGTCACAATGCCAACATCGAAACCGTGACCTTTCAGAAACGTCGCCGCGCGGTCTCGGGTGGCTTTCACGGTTCGCACAGCTCCCCTCGTCGGAGGGCATGGGTGTGTGTGTGTTGTCCTTAGCGTGTTAGATTAAGTAGTGTGTAAGCTTAGGGACCGATGACCTCACCAGTTTGGTCCCATAGAACTTACCACAAATTTCCAATTTTCGATGAAAGTCCTGCAGACAACGAAAGGCAATAAAGTGCCAACCGACACAATCACAAAGATGTTGTTGTTGTTGTGTAACTTAAAATTATCCTGTTAAGAGTTCCACAAAAAGATTTCCAAGAAAAATAACAGTGCGGATGAAATGAGTTCGAACGAGAAATATGAAAACTACATATTATGGCTATCTCTTTATAAATGTTATTGAAATGACAGGCGTTATAAAATATTTTTTCGTATTCCACCCCAGAAGAACGGATAACTGTTTATTTTGTTTAATGAAAATTTTTAGCAGGACAACTGAGCAATTAAGAAAACTGAGCACGAAGTTGCTATCAGAACTGCGAAATTATAAGCGTGTTTACTGACTGTTTTTTGTTTTGTTTTGTTTTGTTTTGTTTAAGAGCGTTTAAGGTTGACCTCGCAAAAGAAACTGACTGCAATCGGTGATTAATAAACAACTGAAAACGCCCAACTGACTATTTTTATTTAAAATACGTTATCCAACTTCAGGGCAAAAATGTCCAACTAAATAAAACGCCGAGTCCGGTTTTCCTATTTTTGGACCTGGAAACCTGATTTCCTAGGCTACTATACGTAGATTTAATCCTGAAAGCTGGCTCCTAAAATTTGCTATAGAGATAAATGGCGTCCCTGTTCGAGTATTGAAATTTTGCTCTATTTCTATTACATTCTCTCGAGTGTCAGACCATTCGCACCGTCCTGCTCCCCACACACTCCATGTTCGCTGTCAGTTCCCTGTGAGTGATGTGGTGCGAGTATCACGTGGACAAGCGCGTAGCGCAGAGCAGCACTTCTGTCATTTGTTTCCAATCTCGTCATGTAGTACCTAGTAATGTACATTCGTTTACTTCTGTTATAGAATCTGATTGTGGTTACTGCACATCGGATACAGGTAATTCTATTCAAAAAGCTGTCCGATCAAGAGAATAAAAAAAAAATGTGTTCGTAGGTGCGCAGCAATTTCCATTATGCAAGCGCCCGCTTCAATAACAATGGAAAACAGGAAACGCTGTCCAAAGAGATGGTTCAAATGGCTCTGAGCACTATGGGACTCAACTGCTGAGGTCATTAGTCCCCTAGAACTTAGAACTAGTTAAACCTAACTAACCTAAGGACATCACAAACATCCATGCCCGAGGCAGGATTCGAACCTGCGACCGTAGCGGTCTTGCGGTTCCAGACTGCAGCGCCTTTAACCGCACGGCCACTTCGGCCGGCTGTCCAAAAAGAGCCGCGCTCGAACTATTTCCTTTGATGCACCGACACTGGGCGGAATTTGTTCGTTGTTGCAGACCGGAGCAGTTTGACGTCCACACCGGACGCTCCACGTTAAGCCAAATCCCTTTCCACGGTTTTGCGCGACCCAGCACTACCGGTATGGAAGCAGCTTTAGGTTTCACAGAAAATAAGGGGTGATTTATGTAGGTGTGATATGAAACCAGTCGGTTTTTAAATTTGATACGATTTCTTGTACCGTTAATTAGTTTTCTAGCCACAGCAATCTAAGATATTCACAGTAACATTATTTCAAATGGTTCAAATGGCTCTGAGCACTATGGGACTTAACATCTATGGTCATCAGTCCCCTAGAACTTAGAACTACTTAAGCCTAACTAAACTAAGAACATCACACAACACCCAGTCATCACGAGGCAGAGAAAATCCCTGACCCCGTAACATTATTTTCTGGATCGTGTGCAGCTAGACATTAGCATCGTGGTGCACTGGGAAACGGAAATTTAGACTGAAATTAAACAATCTGTGCGCGAAAATGAAACTATCGTCATGTTTTAGGACACTGACATAGCTTTGCCTCACGGTATCGATGAAAAATTATACTACTACACTTCGCCACCTCGCGATCTTTGACACTTCTTTTTTGTTGTGGTCTTCAGTCCGAAGACTAGCTTGATGCAACTCTCCATGATACCCTATCTTGTGCAAGCCTCTTCAACTCTGAATAGCTACTGCTACTTGCATCCTTCTGAATCTGCTTGCTGGATTCGTCTCTTGGTCTCTCTCAACAGTTGTTACCTCCCCTCCTCCTCCCACACACAATACGTGATTCCTTGATGTATCAGAATGTGTTCCATCAACCAATTCCATCTTCTAGTCAGGTTATGCCACAAATTTCATTTCTTCCCAATTCTGTTCATTACCTCCTCCACTACTCAAGTGATTTACCCATCCAGTCTTCAGCATTCTGCTGTGGCACCACAAGCTTCTATTCTCTTTTTGTCTATATTATTTATCGCCCTTTTTCAGTTTTATACATGACTACATTTCATATAAGTAGTTTCAGAAAAGACTTCCTAACACGTATATTCGATGGTAACAATTTTTTTTCAGAAACGCTTTTCTTGCCATTACCAGTCTACATTTTATATTGTCTTTACCTCGGCGTCATAAGTTATTATGCTGCACAAATAACAAAGCTCATCTGCTACCTTGAGTATCTCGTTTTCGAATCTAATTCCCTCAGCATCACCTTATTTAATTCGACTACATTCCATTATCGCTGTAATGTCTCACGTCTTCCTACATTTCTCCGGAACCCAAAGTGATTCCGCGAGGTTGGCTTCTACTAATTTTCTCATTCTTCCGAAAAAAATTCCTGTTACTATTTTGCAACCATGATTTATTAAACCGATACTTCGATAATATTCACACATGTCAGCACCTGCTTTCTTTCGAATTGGAATTATTACATTCTTTTTGAAGTCTGAAGGTTTTTCGCATGTCTCATACTTCTTGCACATCATATAGCGAGCTTTTGTCATGGCTGGCGCTCCCAAGGCTATCAGCGGTTCAGATGGAATATCGTCTACTCCCAGGGCCTTGTTTAGACAGGTCTCTCAGTGCTCCGTCAAATTTTTCTCGCAGTACCATATCCCCCATCTCACCTTCGTCTACAGTACATCCTCTTCCATTCTATAATATTTCAACGCCTATTTATGCAAATGTTTTAATGTTTTAATCAATTTCCTCCGAGAGTACGATACACGAATAGCTAAAATACGGTAATGCCCACAAGCATACTTGTCATTACAATAATAATTAATGCTGTACCAATAGGAATTAAAGTATTCAGATGATTAGTAACATAATATGGAAGAAAGTTTAACCCATCATTTACACGATTCACAGACGGATGGAGCACAATTACTTCTCCCCCCCCCCCCCGGTTGCCTAGACGACTTTGGAGCCAGAAGGGAAGGGGCAAGAGGCGTCTGGCCACAAAATTAAACACTAAAATATAATCTGCCAAATCCCGGAAAAGTGGAACCCGTGTTAGACGGGATGAACGCAGGGGAGAAGACGAAGGATCTTAGTTGTAGGTCCAAACAGCTTTCCTACATCAACAGTACACGATGAGTATAAAAAATAGGCCAGGAGCAAGTAGGAGTCTGGCACTGAGGGTTCCGTAAAAAATTAGTTATGTATATAGACATTTCTATTCGGGTAATAGAGAATCTCTACCATTTTGGCTTGTTATCGAAATTGATATTGGCAAGATTCCGGTCCTAGGGAGTCTCAGAAGTTCGAGAATGTTTTAATTTCAGTGACATAAAGTCATGCAGGAGGCAGGCGACCATTATTATCATAATCAGTAGTCCTCCGGTCCAGGCTGACTGAGTCGCAATGGTAAAAGTCAAACATTGGGCAAGGAGTGACTTTATAGCTCATATGATTCGTTTCGGAATGTATCCATCATCAGATATCAAGGAGTGATTGTTGCACATAGACACGGCGTTTCATGTTGTATGTGAAACAAACATTCGCGGACTAGCAATAAAGTCATTCCTTGCCTGATATTTGACTTTGACTTTGACAATCAAAATCACTGTTCTAATTTCAAGTTTGACGTCGGATAACAAATGAGAAAAGAAATTTTTTTCATGTGATGCAGTTACAAATTAACCACATTCGGATTTTTTCCTTTACTTGTACTGTGAAACCTTACTTCCTGCCAAATTTTATCACTGTAGATCAAATGGAACTACCCTATGGGTTTTGATGAGAGAGTTTCTAACAATCAAAATGTGACATAAATGGCGTACTCTTTGACGGCATTGACTTAGAAGCTAACGTTTACTACACCGCCAAGCGACCTTAGGCCTAAGTATGCAGCATAAATTTCTACTTGTTACGTCTAACCGTTCCTGAGAAAAGGGGGTCTCGACAGACGGATGGACAGACAGTCTAATAACAAATGATAAAATTTTTTTTCGTGTGTTATAATTACAAATTTACAGTTTCCCTTTTTTCCTTTGGTATTACGTGAAATCCTGCTATTTGCCAAATTTCATGATTCTAGGCCAACGGGAAGTATCCTATAGGTTTTGATGAGTGAGTTTGCGATTATTAAAATGTGTAACATAAATGGCCGTAACTATTTACTGCATTGACTTAGAAGCTTCAATTTTTTACACCGCCAAGGGACTCTACACCTCAGTATATGACATAAATTTCAACGTGATACGTCGACCTCTTTCTCAGAAGAATGGTTTTAACAGCGGACAGACAGATGACAACAAAGCAACCGTATAAGGTTTCCATTTTTACCAAGTGAGGCATGGAACCCTAAAAAAAAGGCCATAGAATGTTTCCTGTGCCAATCTGCTGTAGACGGTACTTGCCTGAGTGTGATGTCTCGTAGTGGCACGTAAATGCGACTTTTAAACTAGAAATTGTAGACGTATTCATTGCGGCAAAACTCACAGTTCATTCTGAGACGCCCTGCATATGCATGACTCTGCACTTATCCCGCATTTATTCTTGATACATTTGAAAGATGGCTTAACCGACGGTTTCGTGGACTTTCACATTATCGATATTTGAGATGCAATTTATATGTAGTGATATGTAGTTCGAATTACTTTGCTTTGAAAATATTAGGTCTACAACTTTGCAATAGACGGCAGTAGCTGCAAGTGGGGTTCAGGTGGTTGGCCATAGGTGTAATACAATGAGCTTAGGCACCTGTAAATATAATACCATAAAAATGATTTGTGATTGCATCATAAGGTTATTCTCGGTAAGTATGTCAGCTTACGTACCTATTTCTCGCCATTTGCGGCAAGTTTTAATTTCCTGCTTTAACATGAAGAAATCTGCGGCTGTGGCTCTTAAAATGCTGGTAAGACCAAAGGTGAGGGAACTATTAGTGGAAGAACGTGCAGAAAATGCTTTCAATGCCTTAATAACGGTGAATTTGATGTCGAAGACCAGCATGGCGGTGGCAGACAGAACGTTTTCGTAGCTACTGAAACAGACGAAGGCAGTCACAAGACCTCATTATCGAAAGCATTTGATGCGTTCCAGCCCAGCACTGAAATACAAACGGCCACAATACAGCGATAGACACGTAAGGGTGATTTTGCAGCAGGTCAGTGCTCGACCCCATGTCGCAAAACCCGTCAAAATATACATGGAAACGTTGAAATGAGAAGTCCTATCCGTCCCGCCGTATTCTCCATACGTTACTCTCTCTGACTAACACCTTTTTCGATCAGTGGCATACAGTCTGGCTGACCAGCACTTCCGATCATATGAACAAATCCAAATTTGAGTCGATTCATGGATCCCCACAAAAGACGCCCAGTTCTTCTACCACGGGATTCGTATGCTATCCGAAAGATGGCAGAATGTAGTGCCCAGCGATGGGCAATACTATGAATCATATTTTTTTTGTAAGTTTTTCACAATAAAGCCCCGAACTTCGAGAGAAAACGGCGGAAGCAAAGTTGTAGACCCAGTAGCTTATTTGTTTCTTTTTTTTAAAGATTATCCAATAGTGATTGGCAATAGATGAAGTACTTATAGGCGTTTTTATTTCTTCAAAATTAAGTTTACCTGGGCTGGCGATGAGGGCGTGGTAAAGTACAGTAAAAGGTCCGGGAAGGCGGGCAACAATGAGCCTAAGGCGGAGAATGCAGAGAAGACGGAGCCAGTCTGCCGACAGGAGAGCAATATACCGGTGGACACTATCGTGGCTCTTTGAAAGTGTGGTGTCACCGCCAGACACCACACTTGCTAGGTGATAGCCTTTAAATCGGCCGCGGTCCGTTAGTATACGTCGGACCCGCGTGTCGCCACTATCAGTGATTGCAGACCGAGCGCCGCCACACGGCAGGTCTAGAGAGACTTCCTAGCACTCGCCCCAGTTGTACAACCGACTTTGCTAGCGATGGTTCACTGACAAAATACGTTCTCATTTGCCGAGACGATAGTTAGCATAGCCTTCAGCTACTTCATTTGCTACGACCTAGCAAGGTGCCATTATCAGTTGCTATTGATATTGTAAAGGATGTACAGACAAGAGCTACGTTCAACATTAATAGATTAAAGTTAAGTATTCCACCAAGTACCACCTTTTTTCTGAAGTCTAAATTCCTTGCCCTGTTCTAGACCTCACGCCAGCCTGAGTCAGCTTAAACGCGTGCCTTTCGGCTTCCTCCAAACTCCGTGGGTTGGCTCCTGCCAATCCACAACAGAAAGCAACAGGTATTTGTGGCTCTATGGTCTTGGCAGGCAAGGTGGAAATATTCTATGAGAGTGCAACTTTCCCGTCCAACAAATACCTGTGGCTGTGCTCTCATTTATATAAAGCGGATAGAAATCTTTTGGTGGTTGTAGGAAACAACTAGTTAACGCGCTCTTTTGAAGCAACGACAGGACAGATCCAAAACAAATTCCTTTCTTTAATTGTAAACCTCTGGGCGCGAAAGTGTGGGAATTTCGTTGGTCAGCCTGGTCTGAGGTAGTAGTTTTGGAAAATTATTGAGAAGCGGGAGGACGGCCCAGGAAAGTGGAGACTTGTCACTGGATTACTGTTCGTGAGAAGCTAGGATTGGCTCTCGAAGAAGAGGCGAATGTTACGAGGGAAGACAGGAGAAACTAAGAAGGCACTTCTTCCACTGCTAGTGGGAGAATTACTATGAATTCTGCTCGTAGAATTCGGTGTGAGAAGTAGTCATTTCACTCTGTAGCTCAAATTAGAGCGTCATGTAAAGTTTGCCCTAGGTAGCTTTTCGAGATTCACAGCCGTTGTCCGACACAGTAACCTTCGACAGTAGCACTAGCGGACAACACGACGCTGTTAAAAAGAATTGCAATTGGCTTGGGCGTATAAAGGTCGTAATGTACTCAGTAAACATTAGATTACAATGAAATGAACACCCTTAGCTGCTTACAGGCGTTGACATACGTCAACGGGGACAGATGAAAATGTGTGCCCCGACCGGGACTCGAAACCGGGATCTTCTGCTTACATGGCAGACGCTCTATCCATCTGAGTCACCGAGGACATAGAGGATAGTGCGACTGCAGGGATTTATCTCTGGCACGCCTCCCACGAAACCCACATTCTCAACGAATTGTCCCGCACTACATTTGTAGTGCCCCCGCCCATTATACTCATTACTCGCGGCGCGTTGTCGAGTCCCGTAAGAGTTCGGGCACTGTGTGTGCATTCGCACAGAAGAAGAAGATGGTCAAGTGGTCGGTGAGCCTTAACTATATATACATACTAAGATGGGTTTCGCGGGAGGCGTGCCAGAGATAAATCCCTGCAGTCGCACTGTCCTCTATGTCCTCGGTGGGTCAGGTGGATAGAGCGTCTGCCATATAAGCAGGCGATCCCGGGTTCGAGTCCCGGTCGAGGCACGCATTTTTATCTGTCCCCGCTGACGTATGTCAACGCCTGTAAGCAGGTAAGGGTGTTCATTTCATTGTAATTTCATTCTAACAAGCTGCATGTCCGAAAGAACAGATACCATCTTAGTATATAAACATTAGATTGTTGGTGAGTAGGAGGAAGACGCCGTTCTAGCATGCTGAATTTTACGATATAAGATTTTGGCAATCACTATCGTCAGATCGCGGAAACGGATCGGTGCGCTAATAACGTAGTAAGCTACCTCTCGGCTCCTTGTCTTGAATCTCCGCCAACCATAGTTACTTGTAACTGTTTCATGTCCTTGTGATAATTTCTCAGTGAATTGTTATTAAACATGTTCGTGTTATACTTCAGTGCAGCTTCTGCACTCGTTTTGTGTGAAAATTTACAGGAAATAATAGAACTTATGGCCACTTTGGCTTTCATTACATTCGTATCTGACGTGGTCACAAAATTAAATTACAGTGTCACTATTCCACCACCCTTTTGAAGTCAGCAGGGCCATAATTTAGCATTAATAAAAAAAAATTCTTGCGCAACAAATTATAGTTCACAGTCTCCTTTGGGCATTTAAGTAGCGATACAGGTTAATAGCCTAAAGGCATAGGCGCTGGGGGTGTACACATTAAAAGTGGTTTCTGTTTTGTACAGCGCAGTGGTCACAGAAGTCGCCTGCAGCTGCAGTCTGAATAGCAGAGGCCTGCAGTGACGCAGCGACCAGCTTCCTCTGACCGCGCGCGTGCGATAAGAAGACGCTATCTCTGCCAAGCTAAATGGAACGCGCCCACGCTCAGCTTGCAGCGGGAAGCTGACGCGGAGGCAACGTGGCGTGTGCCATGCAAGCGGGAAGCAGCGGCGCAGATACACTCTCCTTTTACAGTGTGTATCTCTAGAGCGTGCAATCGCGTCCTGCGCAAAGCTGTCTTACTCATTTTATATGGTTACGTCTCTCAAGTCTGTATCATTCACGGCCGTGTTTGAAAATTCGCTCTAAAGTTATTGTTATTGCTAAACAATAAATGCTGGCAAATACAAATTCAGGACCAGAACTAAAAGAAAAAAACGGCCTTTGCACTTTCAATATTGTTGCTCGATATCTGCAGATGTTCAATAATATTGAACTTGTGTAGGTTTGGCTGATAGGTTGTGCAATAATATTCAGCAGATTACAAACTTCTGAAATATATTGCGCTGTCTGAAAAATGTTGTGTTGTCTGTACAGCGACCCAGATTGTGGTTTTTTCACAGTTTTGAGGCAAAATATTTTTCTGTGGGAACTTTTGGGGAAACCGAAAACATGGGGAAATTACTGGGGAAGAAAACTACGATACCCTGGAAATTCGGGAAGTATTTTATCTGCCTAAAGCCATCTCGGATATTTTAGCTCAAACAACACATATTTATTTTTCTAGATGTTCACTAAATGTCACTGTCTCTTCTAATCAATCGACTCACTGCGGTGATACCTCTCCTTGACGTCACTATCACTTGTACATGCCCAGTTTCGACCGTTTGGGATGTCTATTGAGTTTCGTGGTAGTATCGAATTCCGAGGAGACGCCATATTGGATTTCGTCGCTTTCGTTGAAGTCTGTATTTGACGGGTTTTACATTATCACATATGTCCCATGAATATATGCTGTTTCAAATACTTAGGATGTGTTCGCAGTAGCATAATGGATGGAAGTGTGTAGTGGATGATGATGGGCGTGTCGATTTGCGAAGTGGGGTACAGGTTGTTCACTAAAGGTAAATCAACAGAACAATGAATAAGGTATGACGAAAACAAAGATGGCGCCCCTACAGCAGAGATTTTATTTCTGTGGTCAAATTATTGTTTTTTTATTTACAGATTAATTTTTTGTTTATGTATGCTGACGCATAATTCCACCTCTTGAAGCTGTCAACACTGATAACAAATAATAATTTAAGGGAATTGGTAGGTTTAAGATATTTGGGGAAAAGTTGCCGCAATGGCATCAGTTTTGAAAATTTGTTTGTTTGCTGTAGGGGAATTTCGAAAACTCAATGAGGAAAGACTGCATCTGTGGTAAATATTGACAATATCCTTCCCAGTCGCTCACGTGCTTCGTTGAACTACAGGTCTCAGAGCTAATTTGTGTTCGCTGCCGCGTTTATCTTCTTAAAATGAGTTCAGAGCAAGAAGAACGGTGATTTACATTAGAATGCATTGAAATATACAAATTACTTCTGCCATTCTAGAAGGTACGGGGAAATGAGAATAACAATTGGAAAACCGTGTTTCTTCCGAGTTGTTGCGTACGCAATACAGAGAGCGGAACTCTTCAGCTGAGAGTGAAGATGCTATTAAAAAAAAAATAATAATAATTTTCAAGAACAGTTTCAAAAAGGAAGCTCAACGAACAAGAGACTGAAAGAAAAGTAGCACAGACGCCGACCAAATAGTGGAACCATCATTGTGTCATTTCGAGGAGATGAGTTTTATTGGTGATTACAATTTTGTAACGCTTCTTTACACTAATTTATCATCCATCTTTCTTTTTTCTTCTGCTTGCACAATATTATTGTACAGAAATATTTACCGTCTAGAGGCCGCTTAACGTATAGGCGAACTAGCAGTCGTAGAAATTTGCGGAGAGACAAATTTTGAGCACAAATCCTCTAAAATTTTAACAGTGTTGAAGGTATTTGAAATCCATTCTTTGGATCGATTTTTGTTTCTCGGACTTTTCCCAGTCGAAATTGTTTTATGATTTCTGACGGGTGTCAACTACACAACTAAGACTCAGAAGAGATACCTTATCGATCCAAAAGAGCAAGAAAGTACAGAGGCGTTAGTAATGCAGAGCGAGACTGATTGCATTGCATCACCCCCAGGGGCAGTGAGATGGCTGGTGGACTTGCATTCCACAGAGTTCAAATTCTATGTAAGACACCCAGATTTAGGTACAGTCAGTGCTCGGTAATTATAAGTTGAAGAGACATCAGAAAAAGTTAAAACACTTGAGAGTTAGATTTGACGAAAGCTCGACTGCTGAAGATGGAATCAAGAAAAGAGGTAATCTCCTACAAAAGTAATGTTAAAAAACAGTATTGTAGTTTCAATAACATTCGTATTCTTTAAAACGGAAGCAAAAAATAACAACTAGATTTTAGAATAAAAGAAATTTAGTTTTATTATTCAAAGGAAAGGCTTATACAAATTCCAGAAAATACATCTACATCTACACTCTGCAAACCACCGTGAAGTACATGGCAGAGGATACGTCTAATTGTACCAGTTATCAGGGTTTGTTCCTGTTTCGTCCACGTATGGAGAGCGAAAAGAATGATTTTTTGAAAGCCTCTGCGCGTGCTGTAATTATTGTAATTTATCCTCATGATCCCTATGTGAGCAATACGTAGGGGCTGTAGTATATTCCTAGAGCCATCATTTAAAGCCGGTTCTTGAAACTTTGTTAGTAGACTTTCGCGGGATAGTTTACGTCCATCTTCAATGTGTCCCTCTGTAGCAACTAAATTTTCACTCAAGGCCAAACTTCAGATTTTAAACTTTCATTTCTTCAGTTTTAGCATTTGGTTAACAGAGAACAGCAACTTTACTTAAATTCCTTAAAGCGTTTATAATGGTTGTATCAACAGATGCAGTGTTTAATAGGAGACTAGTTTCGAACCTTACAGATTAATTTTCAGACCTGGCCTACTGTAGCTACAAAAATACTACACAGTTGTCAGTGAATAGTGCATACAAAAGTAACAGAAATTAATTATTTAGGGTACAAACATACCTACACTGACAGTGTAATAATAAACATTGAGTGGCAACACATGCTCTGTAAGTGTTTGCAGGATGAATGCCACAGTCTACACATGTCTCTTATCAGGTCAAAGTTAATCTGGAGGTGAACATAGCCAACAGTTCCTGAAAACTTCCGGTGAAGCTAGCGTCGCGCCTCAAGTACAAGCGCACGTCCGCAGCGTGTCGCGTTTTAAAATGGGGATACGTCTAAGCAGCTTTATTCAATCTGACATCAGCTCAGTGAATGACAACAACAAATGCACAAGTACTACGCAAATACAAATACTAGTGTCACGTGTACCTAGTGTTATTATTTTCCAAGTAAATTCAGTGGTTAGGACTTACGTTCCTATCGAGGCCATTCTGCACAATTAAATCCGCCGGACTGAAGTTAATCAAGTGCTGCCTTCAGTAGATTTAATGTTTGACAACTTAATATCAGAGTGAGCTCTAGTTTATTCGTTTTGTTAACTTTTTTCTAGTTTATTCTACATCTACACCTACATTTATACTCCGCAAGCCACCCAACGCTGTGTGGCGGAGGGCACTTTACGTGCCACTGTCATTACCTCCCTTTCCTGTTCCAGTCGCGTACGGTTCGCGGGAAGAACGACTGTCTGAAAGCCTCCGTGCGCGCTCTAATCTCTCTAATTTTACATTCGTGATCTCCTCGGGAGGTATGAGTAGGGGAAAGCAATATATTCGATACCTCATCCAGAAACGCACCCTCTCGAAACCTGGCGAGCAAGCTACACCGCGATGCAGAGCGCCTCTCTTGCAGAGTCTGCCACTTGAGTTTATTAAACATCTCCGTAACGATATCACGGTTACCAAATAACACTGTGACGAAACGCGCCGCTCTTCTTTGGATCTTCTCTATCTCCTCCGTCAACCCGATCTGGTACGATCCCACACTGATGAACAATACTCAAGTATAGGTCGAACGAGTGTTTTGTAAGCCACCTCCTTTGTTGATGGACTACATTTTCTAAGCACTCTCCCAATGAATCTCAACCTGGTACCCGCCTTACCAACAATTAATTTTATATGATCATTCCACTTCAAATCGTTCCGCACGCATACTCCCAGATATTTTACAGAAGTAACTGCTACCAGTGTTTGTTCCGCTATCATATAATCATACAATAAAGGATCCTTCTTTCTGTGTATTCGCAATACATTACATTTGTCTATATTAAGGGACAGTTGCCACTCCCTGCACCAAGTGCCTATCCGCTGCAGATCTTCCTGCATTTCGCTACAATTTTCTAATGCTGCAACTTCTCTGTATACTACAGCATCATCCGCGAAAAGCCGCATGGAACTTCCGACACTATCTACTAGGTCATTTATATATATTGTGAAAAGCAATGGTCCCATAACACTCCCCTGTGGCACGCCAGAGGTTACTTTAACGTCTGTAGACGCCTCTCCATTGATAACAACATGCTGTGTTCTGTTTGCTAAAAACTCTTCAATCCAGCCACACAGCTGGTCTGTTATTCCGTAGGCTCTTACTTTGTTTATCAGGCGACAGTGCGGAACTGTATCGAACGCCTTCCGGAAGTCAAGAAAAATAGCATCTACCTGGGAGCCTGTATCTAATATTTTCTGGGTCTCATGAACAAATAAAGCGAGTTGGGTCTCACACGATCGCTGTTTCCGGAATCCATGTTGATTCCTACATAGTAGATTCTGGGTTTCCAAAAACGACATGATACTCGAGCAAAAAACATGTTCTAAAATTCTACAACAGATCGACGTCAGAGATATAGGTCTATAGTTTTGCGCATCTGCTCGACGACCCTTCTTGAAGACTGGGACTACCTGTGCTCTTTTCCAATCATTTGGAACCCTCCGTTCCTCTAGATACTTGCGGTACACGGCTGTTAGAAGGGGGGCAAGTTCTTTCGCGTACTCTGTGTAGAATCTAATTGGTATCCCGTCAGGTCCAGTGGACTTTCCTCTGTTGAGTGATTCCAGTTGCTTTTCTATTCCTTGGACACTTATTTCGATGTCAGTCATTTTTTCGTTTGTGCGAGGATTTAGAGAAGGAACTGCAGTGCGGTCTTCCTCTGTGAAACAGCTTTGGAAAAAAGTGTTTAGTATTTCAGCTTTACGCGTGTCATCCTCTGTTTCAATGCCATCATCATCCCGGAGTGTCTGGATATGCTGTTTCGAGCCACTTACTGATTTAACGTAAGACCAGAACTTCCTAGGATTTTCTATCAAGTCGGTACATAGAATTTTACTTTCGAATTCAGTGAACGCTTCACGCATAGCCCTCCTTACGCTAACTTTGACATCGTTTAGCTTCTGTTTGTCTGAGAGGTTTTGGCTGCGCTTAAACTTGGAGTGAAGCTCTCTTTGCTTTCGCAGTAGTTTCCTAACTTTGTTGTTGTACCACGGTGGGTTTTTCTCGTCCCTCACAGTTTTACTCGGCACGTACCTGTCTAAAACGCATTTTACGATTGCCTTGAACTTTTTCCATAAACACTCAACATTGTCAGTGTTGGAACAGAAATTTTCGTTTTGATCTGTTAGGTAGTCTGAAATCTGCCTTCTATTACTCTTGCTAAACAGATAAACCTTCCTCCCTGTTTTTATATTCCTATTAACTTCCATATTCAGGGATGCTGCAACGGCCTTATGATCATTGATTCCCTGTTCTGCACTTAAAGAGTCGAAAAGTTCGGGTCTGTTTGTTATCAGTAGGTCCAAGATGTTATCTCCACGAGTCGGTTCTGTGTTTAATTGCTCGAGGTAGTTTTCGGATAGTGCACTCAGTATAATGTCACTCGATGCTCTGTCCCTACCACCCGTCCTAAACATCTGAGTGTCCCAGTCTATATCTGGTAAATTGAAATCTCCACCTAAGACTATAACATGCTGAGAAAATTTATGTGAAATGTATTCCAAATTTTCTCTCAGTTGTTCTGCTGCTGAGTCGGGAGGTCGGTAAAAGGAGCCAATTATTAACCTAGCTCGGTTGTTGAGTGTAACCTCCACCCATAATAATTCACAGGAACTATCCACTTCTACTTCACTACAGGATAAACTACTACTACTACCAGCGACGAACACTCCACCACCGGTTGCATGCAATCTATCCTTTCTAAACACCGTCTGTACCTTTGTAAAAATTTCGGCAGAATTTATCTCTGGCTTAAGCCAGCTTTCTGTACCTATAACGATTTCAGCTTCGGTGCTTTCTATCAGCGCTTGAAGTTCCGGTACTTTACCAACGCAGCGTCGACAGTTGACAATTACAATACCGATTGCTGCTTGGTCCCCGCATGTCCTGACTTTGCCCCGCACCCGTTGAGGCTGTTGCCCTCTCTGTACTTGCCCAAGGCCATCTAACTTTTTTTTGCAGATTCTTTAATGTTTTTTCTTTGTGATATGGGCTTCGCCCATTGTCAACCAGACAGCCATGTGGTTGCAACCAATCTAAAAAAGAGTAGACAGTATCATACAGCTGTTTCAGCTTTTGTTAGATTTATAGTTGTGTGGAGAGTGTGAGGTACTTAAGTATTCTTGTGTGTAAAATTATTTGGTTTTTATTTTTTTATTTCTTGCTTGGTACTTGTTTCCTTGCTCACACGAGAGCACAACTGCGTGGAGAAAGGACTGTCTGCTTCCTAAGTTAGCTTAGGGTAGAATTTGCGTGATGCGTGTGCAGTTTTGCTAATAATCTAAGAACGATCCAATATGATAAGTACATAGTTTTGCCATTGAATTCCAATCATCCACACGCTGTTGAGTGCACAATCAATAAGCGATGATCGTTCTTGAGGAATTTCATATGAAGTTTTGTGAGTGATTTGTGTGCCATTTTGTTAATAATCCAAGAATGATCAAACATGGTGAGTACATGACTTCGCCATTGATTTCCAATCACCCACATGGCGTTGGCTGCACGATTGATGAGTGATGATCGATCTTGAAAAATTTCATGACAGGCTAAACGTGTGAAGATTTGTTAGGATTTACAGTTGATATATATGTACTGTGTGTCCTTGACCTGACCCTTTATGAAATCTTGTGATTACATACTTACTATTCCTGCCAAATCTATTCTGACCCAAGTAACCTTGTTGTGTGCATAATTATTAGTAATGGTAGTTGTTAACAATGATGTAGGTGGCATGAGTATGGAAGTTACGCATGAGAACCACCATAGACCCGATAGCATCATGTTTTCCTCCCACTCGAGTGCATAGTAAGTTACGATATCGCTTAGGTATAGATGTTAAGCGCCCTCAGTGCGTTAAATATGCTCTGAATGTCTTGTCCTCCTATGAGTGACATAATAAATTGTATCTTTAAACGAGAATTACCATCGCATTGTTCACGCTAGTAATTTCAGTCACCTGACGCCACATAATAACGCAATCCTGGACATATTTATCTTCTGAAATAACATTGATTTAGTCATTAATTAAATGAGAATCCCACTTGGTTATTTATCGGTCAGACTGTGTTCCAAACACTTCTAAACAGTTACTTCCCTTCGCTGCTGGTTCCTTCCCTATGCATCTGTTGTGTTAAGTTGTTTTGATAAACATTGAGCTTAAACCTGTCGAGTGCTGCTCAGGGGGAAAGTCAATAGACACACAATTAACTTTCAGCATGTTGTGTCAGTTTATGAATATTTCTGAACGGTGGTTGCTATGAAAGTACTGAAAAGTACTGAAAATCCTGAAGCAAAATTCACATAAATAGGAAATTTTAATCAACATACAGGCATGGAAATGCTGGAATATCAGTTTGGTAGCATTCGATCAAGGCGTATACGGTGTAACATTTCCCATTTCGTCAATATATTTACATGACTGGAATATGAGATTATCTAAACAAGTAATGCACTAACATATGAAATAGAAGAGCAATATAGGAGCGGCACATGGAGCAAAGTTTAAAGCCAGAACGAGCAGATGCTTTAACCTTGAATTATAGAAAAAAATTTTTTTTTTTTTGAATCAGTAGAATACAGAGAAAATGTTCTTGCAAAAAACTAACTAGAATGCAATACACAAAAGTCTGCAAATAAAAAATTGGAGGTACTGTGAACTAATTCATTGTACTTCTGCCAAAGGCTCCCCTGAGCAGATTCGTAGTATCCCACGCAAAAGAAACAAATGAAACCGAAAACCAACAGTATAAACGTTGTTGGCGTCGTTAGGGCTTTCAGTCTGAAGAATGGTTTGATGCAGCTCTCCACGCTGTTGGATCACAGCCGCGCTGTAACGAGTAACGAAAGATGTTTGATGCAGGAAGCAGCAGGGAAGCAGGACACAGCAGACGCTGCATGAGTCAGTGCCTCACCATACTGTACAGAAGTTACCATGTATGTAAGTCGTGTGACCATCTACAGAACTGAGTATTGCACACAGCGGAAGTATGAAGCCAGGCTGGAGTAGCGCAGACTGGGGTTACAACAACGTCTAGCCCAGGCAAAGGGCTTCCCCCCCCCCCCCCCCCCCCCCCTCGGTCCTAAATCACAAGGAATGCTGTTGTTGTTGTGGTCTTCAGTCCTGAGACTGGTTTGATGCAGCTCTCCATGCTACTCTATCCTGTGCAAGCTTCTTCATCTCCCAGTACTTACTGCAACCTACATCCTTCTGAATCTGCTTAGTGTATTCATCTCTTGGTCTCCCTCTACGATTTTTACCCTCCACGCTGCCCTCCAATACTCAATTGGTGATCCCTTGATGCCTCAGAACATGTCCTACCAACCGGTCCCTTCTTCTAGTCAAGTTGTAGCACAAATGTCTCTTCTCCCCAATCCTATTCAAGACCTCCTCATTAGTTATGTGATCTACCCATCTAATCTTCAGCATTCTTCTGTAGCAACACATTTCAAAAGCTTCTATTCTCTTCTTGTCCAAACTATTTATCGTTCATGATTCACTTCCATACATGGCTACACTCCATACAAATACTTTCAGAAATGACTTCCTGATACTTGAATCTATACTCGATGTTAACAAATTTCTCTTCTTCAGAAACGCTTTCCTTGCCATTGCCAGTGTACATTTGATATCCTCTCGACTTCGACCATCATCAGTTATTTTGCTCCCCAAATAGCAAAACTCCTTTACTACTTTAAGTGTCTCATTTCCTAATCTAAGTCCCTCAGCACCACCCGACTTAATTCGACTACATTCCATTATCCTCGTTTTGCTTTTGTTGATGTTCATCTTATACCCTCCTTTCAAGACACTGTCCATTCCGTGAAGCTGCTTTTCCAAGTCTTTTGCTGTCTCTGACAGAATTACAATGTCATCGGCGAACCTCAAAGTTTTTATTTCTTCTCCATGGATTTTAATACCTACTCCGAATTTTTCTTTTGTTTCCTTTACTGCTTGCTCAATATACAGATTGAATAGCATCGGGGAGAGGCTACAACCCTGTGTCACTCCCTTCCCAACCACTGCTTCCCTTTCATGTCCCTCGACTCTTATAACTGCCATCTGGTTTCTGTACAAATTGTAAATAGCCTTTGGCTCCTTGTATTTTACCCCTGCCACCTTCAGAATCACTAATTCCCACTATATCTAACTTTAACCTATTCATTTTCGTTTTTAAATTTTCTAGCCTACCTGCCCGATTAAGGGATCTGACATTCCACCCTCCGATCCGTAGAAAGCCAGTTTTCTTTCTACTGATAACGACGTCCTCTTGAGTAGTCCCCGCCCGGAGATCCGATTGGGGGACTATTTTACCTCCGGAATATTTTACCCAAGAGGACGCCATCATCATTTAATCATACAATAAAGCTGCATGCCCTCGGGAAAAATTACGGCTGTAGTTAGCCTGACAAATACTACCCATTTTGACTAGTCAGTACCAGCCAGCTACAAGAGGAAAATCTACGGCACTCACCATTCCGAAATGCATTACCTAGCTGTCACAGCTAGATGTTGTCTCCGTTAAACTGCAGGACTGGCTGCTGCTTCTAAGTCTGAATGCCGCTGGGAGTGGAACTGGAGTCTTCCAGCCAGCAGGCCACCTGCTGGCTGACTTCCACCAACTGCACGTCCCACAACTGGGGGAGCCATTTCATACATCAGTCCGCCTAGGTGTGTTGGGTGGGTATACTCTACCGCCGCCCGTTCATCTAGTGCAAGCATACTCAAGTGCCGCTTGTCACACTGTATGGGCACACTTTAGCGCTGATATCCTCTGCCACTTCCTCTGAGATCTACAGTTCAGCTCCACAATCTGTGACCAAGTCGAGCATTGATGCCAGCCTGTGTGGATCCTTCCCGGAGGGCACCACAGCTTCATGTTGTGATGACGAATTCTGGACTCAGCGGTTCCTCACCGCCATACTGCTGACGTTGGGTCGCTGCGCTACCACAGCCTGCTTATGCCACGGCCTGGCCACACCAGTGGGTTCAAAATGGCTCTGAGCACTATACGACTTAACTTCTGAGATCATCAGCCGCCTAGAACTTAGAACTAATTAAACCTAACTAACCTAAGGACATCACACACATCCATGCCCCAGGCAGGATTCGAACCACACCAGTGGGGACTGCTTGCTGAACTTAGCACCGTGAATGCTCACCAGAGTCAACGTCCGTCCTTGGCCATTGTCTGCGACAACACAGTGTTGTACGCTGATGAAAAATCGTGTGATATTGTTACCCTCTTGTTTTATCAGAAGTCATCCAACCGCTTCTTAACCACAACAACCATGCCCAGGGTGGAGAGTTGAACACCGTCCTGACAACTAGAAAAATGTCTCGTCCACCTCTTCCTCCCCTCCCTGTGCAGAGGTGAAGGCACCTCCGACCTTTAAGTTTGGTGAAATAAGTTGTTTCTACCGCCTCTGCACCTGGATTGTGGATGACGTTGACAGCGACGATGTGCAACTTCAAAACTGGAATTGAATGAGTGTAATAACTGATTTCTTCTCACTTTTGGTGCACATGTTTAACAGACTAATGAATGAGCGCCATGGGAACCTGAACGTGAAACCTTTCAGGTCGGGTGAGGGCGTAGACTTGTAATACTAGGGAGGACTATACTGGCATGCATCCTGTGTAACTTATTAGGCTACAGTGTGCCATGTATGGAATTGGCCCCAGTTCTATGTTACGAGGGATATTCGAAAAGTAAGTCCCGATTGGTCAAGAAATGGAAACCACTGTAAAATCTAATAAAGCTTTGCACATATGTATTCGACAGTGTCTCTAGTATGCCTATCGGTTACATCATTTAGCTCTTTTTCAGTTCTGAGTGCACATAAAGATGCATAGAAAATAGTGTCTCCCGCCAAGTATGAGGTCCTGGTGAGAGATTTTGCCTGATGTTATGCAGCCCCCATTACAGAACTGTCATACGGTTCCTACTTTGTGACAATTCTCGGTCGCAATCTGCAGGAGCAATGAAAATGCTCCTGCAGCGTTTTCGATGGGAAGTGTTTGATCACCCGCACTACAGCCCGTAATTGGCTCCCTCTGTGTTTCATCTCTGCTCACATAACTACTGGCTATGAAGACAGCATTTTCGCACAGACAACGAGCCATAGATGAGCGTAGAGAATTGGCGGGAAGCACAGGCGGCTGCCGTCCTTGAGGAGGGTATTGGAAAGTTGGTACAACGCTACGACAAATGTCTAAGTCGGAGTGGTGACTATGTAGAGCAGTGGCTGGAAGCTGCAGCTAAAAAAAGAATTAGGAATAATGTTTTAATGTAACGATTCCCTGTGTTGTTATTACTTTTGTTTTGTTGTCGTATTATGATTTTTGGATAGAGATTCCGCAACGTCTGAGACAAAGGCACAGGAGTTACCACGCAAGAGACAGCGCAAGCTTTGTTAGAACATGTGGCTCAGAACTGATAATAACGAAATGCATAGTCTTGACTCTTCTTGGTGAAGCCTGTATCGATTTGTAGTGGAAAACTGCCTACCCACCCAAGCTTTCTTCACACCAGACCCGTGTCGGTTGGGTTAACGTTAGTAAATAATGATTAACATTAAATATTAAGTTGAATTATTATTAGGAACCTGAATGGAGCTATTTTCCGAGGTGTCTGCAATCTGCTATGCGGTGAACTGGAACTTCCAAAAGGGGTAGGTGTGTTGCATCACAGACTCTGTACATGGCTTGGCTGAAGTAATGAACGACACCATCACGACTTGATGCAAGGATCATCACGGGTAAGCAGAACACTGAAGCTTTCTTTGGCAAGAAGGGCTAGTGCTGACACTATAAGTTAGCGTAAGGAGGGCTATGCGTGAAGCGTTCACTGAATTCGAAAGTAAAATTCTATGTACCGACTTGACAGGAAATCCTAGGAAGTTCTGGTCTTACTTTAAATCAGTAAGTGGCTCGAAACAGCATATCCAGCCACTCTGGGATGATGATGGCATTGAAACAGAGGATTACATGCGTAAAGCTGAAATACTAAACACCTTTTTCCAAAGCTGTTTCACAGAGGAAGACCGCACTGCAGTTCCTTCTCTTAATCCTCGCTCAAACGAAAAATTGGCTGACATCGAAATAAGTGTCCAAGGAATAGAAAAGCAACTGAAATCACTTAACAGAGGAAAGTCCACTGGACCCGACGGGATACCAATTCAATTCTACACAGAGTACGCGAAAGAACTTTCCCCCCTTCTAACAGCCGTGTACCGCAAGTCTCTAGAGGAACGGAAGGTTCCAAATGATTGGAAAAGAGCACAGGTAGTCCCAGTCTTCAAGAAGGGTAGTAGAGCAGATGCGCAAAACTATAGATCTATATCTCTGACATCGATCTGTTGTAGAATTTTAGAACATGTTTTTTTCTCGAGTATCATGTCATTTCTGGAAACCTAGAATCTACTCTGTAGGAATCAACATGGATTCCGGAAACAGCGATCGTGTGAGACCCAACCCGCTTTATTTGTTCATGAGACCCAGAAAATATTAGATACAGGCTGCCAGGTAGATACTATTTTCCTTGACTTCCGGAAGGCGTTCGATACAGTTCCGCACTGTCGCCTGATAAGCAAAGTAAGAGCCTACGGAATATCAGACCAGATGTGTGGCTGGATTGAAGAGTTTTTAGCAAACAGAACACAGCATGTTGTTCTCAATGGAGAGACGTCTACAGAAGTTAAAGTAACCTCTGGCGTGCCACAGGGGAGTGTTATGGAACCATTACTTTTCACAATATATATAAATGACCTAGTAGATAGTGTCGGAAGTTCCATGTGGCTTTTCGCGGATGATGCTGTAGTATACAGGGAAGTTGCAACATTAGAAAATTGCAGCGAAATGCAGGAAGATCTGCAGCGGATAGGCACTTGGTGCAGGGAGTGGCAACTGACCCTTAACATAGACAAATGTAATGTATTGCGAATACATAGAAAGAAGGATCCTTTATTGTATGATTATATGATAGCGGAACAAACACTGGTAGCAGTTACTTCTGTAAAATATCTGGGAGTATGCGTGCGGAACGATTTGAGGTGGAATGATCATATAAAAGTAATTGTTGGTAAGGCGGGTGCCAGATTGAGATTCATTGGGAAAGTCCTTAGAAAATGTAGTCCACCAACAAAGGAGGTGGCTTACAAAACACTCGTTCGAACTATACTTGAGTATTGCTCATCATTGTGGGATCCGTACCAGGTCGGGTTGACAGAGGAGATAGAGAAGATCCAAAGAAGAGCGGCGCGTTTCGTCACAGGGTTATTTGGTAAGCGTGATAACGTTACGGAGATGTTTAGCAAACTGAAGTGGCAGACTCTGCAAGAGAGGCGCTCTGCATCGCGGTGTAGCTTGCTGTCCAGGTTTCGAGAGGGTGCGTTTCTGGATGAGGTATCGAATATATTGCTTCCCCCTACTTGTACCTCCCGAGGAGATCACGAATGTAAAATTAGAGAGATTCGAGCGCGCACGGAGGCTTTCCGGCAGTCGTTCTTCCCGCGAACCATACGCGACTGGAACAGGAAAGGGAGGTAATGACAGTGGCACGTAAAGTGCCCTCCGCCACACACCATTGGGCGGCTTGCGGAGTATAAATGTAGATGTAGATGTACAAGAATCACTTCAGGCCATACTGTTTGCAAAGTTACCACATATCTAGGTCACACCACAACTGACGGAGATGAGCTCTGCTGAAACAACGAAGTATGAAGCCAGTCTGGAGCAACGATGACAGGGTTAAAATAGAGCACACTCATGCACTGCGCACCTCTCTCTCCTACGTGACAACGAGTGCTAGCCTGGAAAAACTGTGCTGGGCCACGTCTGCCCGAGTACTGCCCATGTTAGCCTGTCAGTATCAGTCACCACCAGGAGCCAGCTACGAGAGGAAGTCTGCGCCAGTCATCATCCTGAAATAGGTCATGTAGCTGTCACAGCTAGATGCTGTTTCTACTAAACTGTTGGCCTTCCTGCTATCTCTAAGTTTGGATGACACTTCAACCAGCTGCAGGTAATGTCTCGGGGATCTCTAGTTCGTGCCTGTCTGTCCAGCTGTATTGTGCAGGGGTACTCTACTTGCTGCCTATTTACGTCATGTGGGTGTACTAGACTGACAGCAGTTCATCCTGTGGGGGCACCAGGCGCCCTTGACACATACCAGGGCCAACGTCCATCCCCGTATACTAACGAATAAATGTATGATATTGTTACCCTCTTAGTTTATTAGAAGACATCCACATGGTTCCTGCCAACTACCTTGCTGCAACACCGCCTCAACAATTAGAAGACCGACCCATCCATCTCCGTGTAAAGGACGTCGCCTACACACCTCTACATTGCTAGTCTATCCTGAGCAATCCTCTTCAGCTATGAATAACTACTGCATATTTTTAAACCTGCTTACTGTATACAAGCCTAGATCTCGTTCTACAATTTTAACCACTCATACTTCCCTCCAATTTCAAACCCACTACTCAGTACTGTCACAAGATGTCTTTGAATCAAGTTGTGCCTTGAAATTTAACTTTTCCCTTATTCGTTTCAGTACCTCCTCATCAGTTACTCGATCTACACATGTTGCAAAACGCCACATGCAAGGGAAAAATGTGAGATCTATCTGACTCTGAGATTAATCGAAAATCAGTTACACCCTTGAGACCCAGGACTAAATTTATTGTGCCCAACAGATTTACTAACGCTTTAATTGATTGGCCCTAGAAAAGAATCTGAAGGTGGGGAATTGATACAATACAATTATTTAAAGGAACAGGTTATGATAATGAACCCAAGATTTAAATAATACTATGGCTTATTATCAGAAAACCTATGGATATTAATGCAGCAAAACACAGTTTTGATGACAAGAACGTTTCAAAGATGTTCTCTGCTATACGTATTGCAAACTAACGCTCTGAATTGGAAAATTTGCTGAAAGGGATGGAGTTGCATCAAATCTCGGATCTAATTCTGTGAAATCGTCACAGTAGCCTGACTATGATGATCACAGACACCCAAAACGAAATGAAATGAGCGTATGGTATTGCTGGCCAGGAGGCCCGTCCAGGGAACTTCGGCCGCCAAGTGCGAGTCTTATGGCAGTCGATGCCACACTGGGCGACTCGCATGCCGGTAATAAGGATAAAATGATGATGAGGACAACACAACACCCAGTCCACGAGCGGAGAAAATCTCCAACCCGGCCGGGAATCGAACCCGAGCCCGCTGCATGGGAAGCAAGCACGTTACCATCCAGCTAAGGAGGCCGACAGACACCCAAAGATCCTACAGAACTAAAATGTAAATGTCGTGTGACTAGGGCCTCCCGTCGGGTAGACCGTTCGCCGGGTGTAAGTCTTTCGATTTGACGCCACTTCGGCAATTTGCGCGTCGATACGGATGAAATGATGATGATTAAGACAACACAACACCCAGTCCCTAAGCGGGAATCGAACCCGGGCCCTTAGGATTGACATTCCGTCGCGCCGACCACTCAGCTACCCGGGGCGGACCCTAGAGAACTGAGAGAGTGGCAGCTATCTTGCAACTGAATTACAATACTCTCGATTTTCCTAGTACGTCGGAGCTGTAAGCGATGCTAACCATAATCTTGTAACTATGAGCAGAGAGGAGACACAACGACCACACAACGTGAAAGTGCCATTACAATCTAGCCTCCACGTCTCTCGAACACGTCCTCTCTTCCGTTTCCCAGACACGATACTCCTCGTCCACGCCTCCCCATCGCTTCCCTTTGGCATCGTTGTCCCACTGACTCCTTTTGGCGTCTCTGAAAACGATGGTTCTTGCTGTCTTCCTACCAACACTGTGCATCGACCAATCCTCTAAAAAGTTGCCAGTGCCAGGCAATGTTGTAACTGTTTCATATGAAATATTTCATGCCCACAAATGCCGAACCACCAACAAGCCAATGAATCGTATTTATTCGCTTCTTTTCTAAAAAAAACTTTGTGCCGTGTGCTACATCCACACGATACCACAACTAACAGCCAATCGGTGCTTATTCTGTAGGGCAGAGCTGTTTTTGAGTTTTGTAGGAATGCTAGCAGATGTTTATCTCCCCAAGTACATTATGTGATCAAAAGCATCCGGACACCCTAAAAAACATAGGTTTTTCATATTAGGTGCATTGTGCTGCCACCTACTGCCAGGTACTCCATATCAGCAACTTCAGTAGTCATAAGACATCGTGAGAGAGCAGAATGGGGTGCTCCGCAGAACTCACAAACTTCGAACGTGGTCAGGTGATTGGGTGTCACTTGTGTCACATGCGCTACGCGAGATTTCCACTCTCCTAAACGTCCCTAGGTCCACTGTTTCCAATGTGATAGTGAAGCGGAAACGTGAAGGGACACGTACAGCACAGAAGCGTACAGGCCGACCTCGTCTGTTGACTGACAGAGACCGCCGACAGTTAAAGAGGGTCGTAACGTGTAATAGGCACACATCTATCCAGACCATCACACAGGAATTCCACACAGCAAGAGTATCCACTGCAAGTACTATGACAGTTAGGCGGGAGGTGAGAAAACTTTGATTTCATGGTCGAGCGGCTGCTCATAAGCCACACATCACGCCGGTAAATGCCAGACGACGTCTCGCTTGGTGCAAGGAGCATAAACGTTGGACGATTGAACAGTGGAAACACGTTGTGTGGAGTGACGAATCACGGTACACACTGTGGCGATCCGATGGCAGGGTATGAGTATGGCGAATGCCCGGTGAACGTCATCTGCCATCGTGTGAAGTGGCGACAGTAAAATTCGGAGGCGGTGGTGTTATGGTGTGGTCGTATTTTTCATCGAGCGGGTTTGCACCCCTTGTTGTTTTGCGTGACACTATCACAGCACAGGCCTGCATGGATGTTTTAAGTACCTTCTTGCTTCCCACTGTTGAAGAGCAATTCGGGGATGGCGATTGCATCTTTCAACACGATCGAGCACCTGTACATAATGCACGGCCTGTGGCAGAGTGGTTACACGACATCCGTGTAATGGACTGGCCTGCACAGAGTCCTGACCTGAAACCTACAGAACACCTATGGGATGTTTTGGAACGGCGACTTCGTGCCAGGCCTCACCGACCGACATCGATACCTCTCCTCGGTGCAGCACTCCGTGAAGAATGGGCTGCCATTCCCCAAGAAACCCTCCAGCACCTGATTGAACGTATGCCTGCGAGAGCGGATGCTGTCATCAAGGCTAAGGGTGGGCCAACACCATACTGAATGCCTGCATTACCGATGGAGGGCGCCACCAACTTGTAAGCCATTTTCAGCCAGGTTTCCGGATACTTTTGATCACATAGCGTGCGTCATTTCACAAGCTCCTAGTGCCTATCGCCCACCGGTCGATTTCCATTTTATGCAGCAAAGGCCTTTTTATACCGGCCACCCACTGAACATTATAAATGGGCAATGGCTTATCCTCCAGCGCTCCATCTGCCTAAGTGACTTTCATCCCTTGGGCAGGACGTAGTCGCCCCATCTGCCATTCTTCCCTGTTTCTGAAAAGGGCTGTTCACTTCACCGGGCCTCGCAGTGTGACGCCAGTCTCATGTTCACAGCACTCCTCGTTTCTAAAGCAAGCTCAGAAAGCGGTTGGAAGTGCCCAGCAGCAAGTCAGATTATAAGAAAATTAAGAAGAGGAAGTGAACTCATCACATCCCATCACTGCGATACTATGTATTCCGTTCAGCTAATTCAACTCCCCTACATTTGTATACTTAAAGATGCCCAAAGAAGAGGATTGCTGCGTTTCAGTTTAATTTTCAACAACCTTCTGGGACCGCATTTCAAAAGCTTCTATTCCCTTCCATTGTCTGGACTGCTGATTGTTCGTGTTTCACTTCTGAGCAAGGCTACATTTCAGACAAATACCGTTAGAAAAGAC
Source organism: Schistocerca serialis cubense (assembly GCF_023864345.2). Lineage (NCBI taxonomy): Eukaryota > Metazoa > Arthropoda > Insecta > Orthoptera > Acrididae > Schistocerca > Schistocerca serialis. The sequence goes on from NC_064639.1 coordinate 1,063,947,201, forward strand.
TTCCTAGCACTTAAAATTTATGTCAGATGTTAATAAATTCCAGTTTTTCAGAAACGCTTTTATTGCTATTGCCAGTCTGCATTTTATGTCCTCTGTACTTCGTGCATCATCAGTTATTTTGCTGCCCCAATAGCAAAACTCATCTACTACTTTTAGCGTCTTATTTGCTAATTCCTACAGCATCACATTCAAGACACTATCCATTCTGTTCAACTGCTCTTCCCAGTCCATTGCCATCTCTGACAATAACAGTGTCCTCGGCAAAATTTATAAAGCTTGTATTTCTTCTCCCTGGGCTGTAATACCTTTTCCTAATTACTCCTTGTCCGCAGCTCGTGGTCGTGCGGTAGCGTTCTCGCTTCCCACGCCCGGGTTCCCGGGTTCGATTCCCGGCGGGGTCAGGGATTTTCGCTGCCTCGTGATGACTGGGTGTTGTGTGATGTCCTTAGGTTATTTGGGTTTAAGTAGTTCTAAGTTCTAGGGGACTGATGACCATAGTGCTCAGAGCCTAATTACTCCTTGTTTCCGTTACTGCTTGCTCAATTTACACATTGAATAACGTCAGGGATAGGGTTCAACACTGTATCATTTCTTTCTCAACCACTGCTTCCTTTTCATGTCTTTCGGGTCTTACGACTGCAGTTCGGCTTCTCTACAAGTGAAAGTGTCTTTCACTCCCTGTATTTCATCCCTGCTATCTTCAAACTTCCAAAGACTGTCCTCCAGTTAATGATGTGAAAAGGTTTCTGTAAATATACAAATTCTGTTAACCTAGACATCTCTTAAAAGTTCCGGGCTAAAACTTTCTCCTAACATTTCGTCTCCGACTGCGGGAGACATCTTAGAAGGTAAAGCGGCGAACTGCAACCAGAACTCGAAGGATCGCCGAGTATATGGGCAGTGCAGAGGCCACCACACTCCATCACGTGATGTCGGCTACGGGATTATCTCCGGTAATGCCAGCTTTTTCGACTGAAAGTAATCGATCGTCATTCTTGACACATACCAGGATCAATGTCCATCCCTGTAGACTATTGGATAAACATGTGACATTGTTACCTTCTTAGTTTATCAGAAGACGTCAATCTGGTTCCTGTGCACCACCTTGCTGCAACACCACTTCTTAGAAGAACGACTCATCCACCTCCTTGTAGAGGACAAGTCACTTACACACCTCTACACTGCTAGTCTATCCTGAGCAAGCCTCTTCATACCTGAATAACTACTGCAACCTACATATTTTTCAACCTGCTTATTGTATACATGCCTAAAACTCGTTCTACAGTTTTTAACCACTCACACTTCCCTCCAATTTAAAACTTGTTATTCAGTGCTGTCTCAGGATGTGACCTATCCAGTGATGTCGTCTTTGAATCAAGTTGTGCCATGAAATTTAACTTTTGCCTAGTTCGTTTCAGTTGCTGTGTTGACATACAAGTTTGATCTAATTTCACATCTTACTCATTTCTGTTTAAATTATTACTGAGTTTCTAAATCTCATACGCGCGTGACAATGCGATATTTTCTGTGCGACATTCGTTCCAGTGAATTTTATTTGATGATCACCCTCTTGGTAAAGACGTTCCGCTACGACCGACTCAACAGTACGCCCAAGGTGGCAGTTCCGCTTGTGTTCAACCAAACGACTGTTAACACATCTTTTTGTGGTACCAATATGAACCAGTCCAAAACTTCAAGGAATACACCCGGTGTAGCCAAAGGATGTTGTATATCTTTTGCTGATCTTAAACATTCTTTCATCTTCGTAATGGGTCTGAACGTACACTACTGGCCATTAAAATTGCTACACCAAGAAGAAATGCAGATGATAAACGGGTATTCATTGGACAAATATATTATACTAGAACTGACATGTGATTACATTTTCATACAATTTGGGTGCGTAGATCCTGAGAAATCAGTACCCAGAACAACCACCTCTGGCTGTAATAACGGCCTTGATACGCCTGGGCATTGAGTCAAACAGAGCTTGAATGACGTGTACAGGTACAGCTGCCCATGCAGCTTCAACACGATACCACAGTTCATCAAGAGTAGTGACTGGCGTATTGTGACGAGCCAGTTGCTCGGCCACCATTGACCAGACGTTTTCAATTGGTGAGAGATCTGGAGAATGTGCTGGCCAGGGCAGCAGTCGAACATTTTCTGTATCCAGAAAGGCCCGTACAGGACCTGCAACATGCGGTCGTGCATTATCCTGCTGAAAGGTAGGGTTTCGCAGGGATCGAATGAAGGGTAGAGCCACGGGTCGTAACACATCTAAAATGTAACATCCACTGTGCCGTTAATGCGAACAAGAGGTGACCGAGGCGTGTAACCAATGGCACCCCATACCATCACGCTGGGTGATATGCCAGTATGGCGATGACGAATACACGCTTCCAATGTGCGTTCACCACGATGTCGCCAAACACGGATGCGACCATCATGGTGCTGTAAACAGAACCTGGGTTCATCCGAAAAAATGACGTTTTGCCATTCGTGCACCCAGGTTCGTCGCTGAGTACACCATCGCGGGCGCTCTTGTCTGTGATGCAGCGTCAATGGTAACCGCAGCCATGGTCTCCGAGCTGATAGTCCATGCTGCTGCAAACGTTTTCGAACTGTTCGTGCAGATGGTTGTCTTGAAACGTCCCCATCTGTTGACTCAGGGATCGAGACGTGGCTGCACGATCCGTTACAGCCATGCGAATAAGATGCCTGTCATCTCGACTGCTAGTGATACGAGGCCGTTGGGATCCAGCACGACGTTCCATATTACCCTCCTGAACCCACCGATTCCATATTCTGCTAACAGTCATTGGATCTCGACCAACACGAGCAGCAATGTCGCGATACGATATACCGCAATCGCGATAGGCTACAATCCGACCTTTATCAAAGTCGGAAACGAGATGGTACGCATTTCTCCTCCTTACACGAGGCATCACAACAACGTTTCACCAGGCAACGCCGGTCAACTGCTGTTTGTGTATGAGAAATCGGTTGGAAACTTTCCTCATGTCAGCAAGTAGTAGGTGTTGCCACCAGCGCCAGCCTTGTGTGATTGCTCTGAAAAGCTAATCATTTGCATATCACAGCATCTTCTTCCTGTCGGTTAAATCTCGCGTCTGTAGCTCGTCATCTTCGTGGTGTAGCAATTTTAATGGCCAGTAGTGCAGTTTCCATCCCATACTTGCTCAACACTCTCCCAATGCAACCTGTAATCGTACTGATGAACGGAAGGAAAACATTCACTTTGGGCGGCCGTCGTTCGTCGTCGATCCTGATTCCCTCCCTCGGTCGAAGTGCTCGATCTGTCTCCTTGTTAGAATAAATATTCTTCTTCAATGTCGACCGTAGATGTTCAAGCTCATCTTTTAAACAAGCCGGTTCACAAATTTTGTGCGCCTTGTCTACCAAAGTTTTAATCGTACCTCTTTTTGTGTCTTGGGTGGTGGTTAGAACCTTCGCGCAGGTAACCTTCAATATGCGTGGCTTTTCTGTATACCCTATGGCCAAACATCCGTCCCCTCGCTTGATAACAGACACATCCAAGAAATACACTTGTCCATTATTGTCCGTCTCCGTAGTAAATTCTATTTTCCGTTCGGTGCTGTTGAGATGTATCAGAAAGGCATCAAATTCCTCTGCATCGTGTGTCCATACTACGAAAGAATCCTCGACGTAACAGTATCACCTGACTGATCTTTTGCTGGCAGTCTGCAACGCTCGTTGTTCAACGTCCTCCACATAAAACTTATTAACATAGGTTTGCCCCTCTTCGACTAACCTTCTAAGATATGTCGTCTTTTTTTTAATTTTCTGTAAATAATTTGCGTACTCGTTCGAAAACACATTGTTGGAGCGGGACATCTAATATTGTCTGCAGCTCGCTTCTGATTTAAATTTCGTGAACGAGATGAGAGGAAGCCACGTTTAGTTTACTTCTAAGAATGATAAAATAGTGTATACACTATGTTGAAACTTCCTGGCAGATTAAAACTGTGTGCCCGACCGGGACTCGAACTCGGGACCTTGGCCTTTCGCGGGCAGGTGCTCTACCATCTGAGCTACCGAAGCACGACTCACGTCCGGTCCTCACAGATTTACTTCTGCCAGTATCTCGTCTCCTACCTTCCAAACTTTACAGAAGCTCTCCTGCGAACCTTGCAGAACTAGCACTCCTGAAAGAAAGGATACTGCGGAGACATGGTTTAGACATGGGATGTTTCCAGAATGAGATTTTCACTCTGCAGCGGAGTGTGCGCTGATATGAAACTTCCTGGCACATTAAAACTGTGTGCCCGACTGAGACTCGAACTCGGGACCTTTGCCTTTCGTGGGCAAGTGCTGTACCATCTGAGCTACCAAAGCACGACTCCCGTCCGATGCACACAAAGTTTGGAAGGTAGGAGACGAGATACTGGCAAAAGTGAAGCTGTGAGGACCGGACGTGAGTCGTGCTTCGGTAGGTCTGATGGTAGAGCACTTGCCAGCAAAAGGCAAAGGTCCCGAGTTCGAGTCTTGGTCGGGCACACAGTTTTAATCTGCGAGGAAGTTACACTATGTTATCTTCCAAAATTGCTTTTTGGAAGGATATAACAATACATTTCTTATTTCATACCATCACACGGACGCAAAAATGAGACTATATTCTAATAAGTGATTACGGAGTAAAAAAAATGTGACTAAACACGACCGACAGAGAAAACTTTGTGGATCATGATAGGATACTCGGTACATTGAACATGTGGAAGATAACGCCCGTCTTCTAGCAGTGGTCTGCTGTAAGTCGCTGTAAAGATGGATCGTCTCACTCAGTTAGAAAAAAGGTGCAGATGGTATTCGAGAGGGTTCTGAGGACAGATAAGCGGAACTGTAGACCTCAACTGACGCCACTAATGATGTCACTAATGCTCGTGTATGAAAACTGTTTTAGAACTCGAAAACCTGATCTGTAGGCACCAAAATGGATTCCGCAAACATTGTGACAGTTGTCCGGAGTGACAATTGCGCGGAGATTGAATGTGCTGACATGTCTGCGGAGCCCGAGACACTTCAGATAGTTTTTTGCTTTCACAATCAAACTGACACGCTCCAACCTAACCAAGACCTCGGCGTGAGGCACAAATCAATTTTTCGCCACATCCAGGTTTCTCGCTTTCACATTCGTTAGCCCTGGCACCTCACAACCAAACTGTCACATTCCAACCTAACCTAGACGTCGTCAGAAGATGAGCAACCAGCATGAAACTGGCAAAGGCAAAATAACTTATCATAAACAAGTGACTGGTCGCATTTTTTCGACGTTTCAGCATATATTGAAACTATTTGCTCGTAATATGTGTCGTTGACTACAGCACGCTGTGCACCACTATTAAAGAGGCAACAAATTCTTAGTGTGCCTGTATGATGCCTGCGAAAAGCCGCTTATCCCAGCAAGAGCCCCTGGCCACGTAGAAATGTCTCTTCCCAGAAGTGTCACTCTGCACAAGTTTTCCCTCCCCGATTCCGCTTGCACCACTCAAGTGGAAGAGCTTTTTCTGTCCGTTCAGGAGACCCAGAAGGCTTTATATAGCGACGCACAGCTTAATGCCGTTTTTTGACTTTCTGAAAGCCTTCGATGCAGTTTTGGAGCGTCACGTAATAAATAATACACGTACTTTCCGGAATATCGGAACAGGATGAGAGTGGCTTAAATATTTCCTAGCTATAAAAATACCAATACGTTGTTCCTAATGGGGAGGCGTCATCAGAAGAACCTAGCATAGCTCAAGGAAGATTGTTAGGTCCTTTAATGTTTGTGAATTACTTGAATGACCAGGCAGATCACTCCACAGGCAAAAGTTCACAGCCAGCACCTAAAACACACACGCACACACACACACACACACACACACACACACACACACACACACATATATATATATATATATATATATATATATATATATATATATATATATAGGGTGGTCCATTGATAATGACCGGGCCAAATATCTCACGAAATAAGCATCAAACGAAAAACTACAAAGAACGAAACTCGTCTAGCTTGAAGGGGGGAACCAGATGGCGCTATGGTTGGCCCGCTCATTTTTTATTACATATTCGTGTAATACGTAAAGGAATATGAATGTTTTAGTTGGACCACATTTACCACGACCTGCAACAAATGTTGATACCTACGTAGGCGTTTTAGCTGCTGTCGCGGCTAATTCGCACATCAGTAGCAGAAAAACTGCGCGAGAATCGGGAATCTCAAAAATGTCGGTGTTGAGAATCCTACATCAACATCGATTGCACCCGTACCACATTTCTATGCACCAGGAATTGCATGGCGACGACTTCGAACGTCGTGTAAAGTTCTGCCACTGGGCACAAGAGAAATTACGGGACGATGACAGATTTTCTCCATGCATTCTGCCGGCCGGGGTGGCCGAGCGGTTCTAGGCGCTACAGCCTGGAACCGCGCGACCGCTACGGTCGCAGGTTCGAATCCTGCCTCGGGCATGGATGTGTGTGATGTCCTTAGGTTAGCTAGGTTTAAGTAGTTCTAAGTTCTAGGGGACTGATGACCTCAGATGCCAAGTCCCATAGTGCTCAGAGCCATTGTAACTTAAACCGGCGTAATATGCACTATTGGGCAACGAAAAATCCACGATGGCTGCGACAAGTGGAACATCAGCGACCTTGGCGGGTTAATGTATGGTGCGGCATTATGGGACGAAGGATAATTGGCCCGCATTTCATCGATGGCAATCTCAATTGTGCAATGTATGCTGATTTCCTACGTAATGTTCTATCGATGTTACTACAAGATGTTTCACTGCTTGACAGAATGGCGATGTACTTCCAACATGAATGATGTCCGTTACATAACTTGCGTGCCGTTGAAGCGATATTGAATAGCATATTTCATGACAGGTGGATTGGTCGTCGAAGCACCATACCATGGCCCGCACGTTCACCGAATCTAACGACCCCGGATTTCTTTCTGTGGGGAAAGTTGAAGGATATTTGCTATCGTGATCCACCGACAACGCCTGTTAACATGCGTCAGCGCATTGTTAATGCATGTGCGAACATTACGGAAGGCGAACTACTCGCTGTGGAGAGGAATGTCGTTACACGTATTGGCAAATGCATTGAGGTTGACGGACAGCACTTGGAGCATTTATTGCATTAATGTGGTATTTACAGGTAATCACGCTGTAACAGCATGCGTTCTCAGAAATGATAAGTTCACAAAGGTACGTGTATCGCATTGAAACAACCGAAATAAAATGTTCAATCGTACCTACGTTCTGCATTTTAATTGAAAAAAACCTACCTTTTACCAACTGTTCGTCTAAAATTGTGAGCCATATGTTTGTGACTATTACAACGCCATCTATCACAAAGCGAGAAAAGTGGTAAAACTAAAACATTCATATTTCTTTACGTACTACACGAATATGTGATAAAAATGGGGGTTCCTATTTAAAAAAACGCAGTTGATATCCGTTTGACCTATGGCAGCGCCATCTAGCGGGCCAACCATAGCGGCATCTGGTTCCCCTCTTCAAGCTAGACAAGTTTAGTTCTTTGTAGTTTTATCGTTTGACGCTTATTTCGTGAGATATTTGGCCTGATCACGATCAATGGAGCACCCTGTATGACCCACAAACACGAAAGTAATGCAGGTGAATGAGTGGAAAGACCTGATCACAGAAACGGTGGTCAGTCGCTGGAAACAGTCACAACCGTCAAAAATCTGGAAGTATCTTTCCGAAGTGAGTTGAGGTGGAATGACCACAGAAAACTAGCTAGGTAGGCGGTGGACAAGCTCAGATTTATCGGAAGAATCCTAAGGTTGGGTAAGTCAGGCTGCTTGCAAATCTGTCGTTCGACCAATTCTTACGTATTACCTCTCGGTCTGGGACACTTACCAAGTTGGATGGATGAAGCAGATTGAGACGAAAAAAAAAAGTCAGACGCGAGAAGTACTCGCCCACTGATGGTTACGCACAAACTTAATTATGTGTATAACTAGTTCATCAATTCTGAGAATCGAGAATCTTGAGCATTTTTGCCTGTTATCGACATTGATACTGGCAAGATATCAGACTCAGGGAGTCCAAGATATTCGTGAATGTTTTAATTTCAGTAATATAAATGTGACATAAATTCGTGTAGGAGGCAGGCGACCATTAATACAATAATCAGCTGCTCTGCATTCAGGCTGACTGGGCCGCAGTGGTAAAAGTCAAACAGCAGGCAAGGAGTGAGTCTATTGCTCGTATGTCCGGTTTCGGAAATTATTCGTCATTAGATATCCAGGAGCGATTACTGCAGCTAGATATGGCATTTCAGGTTGTTTGTGAAAGAGACATTCGCAGACTAGTATGAGGATGTTTGTTTCACATACAACTTGAAACATCATACCCACGTGCAGTAATCGTTCCATGGATATACCCAGTCAGCCTGAATGCAAAACTATTGATTTTTATTTATGTATGGATTGCGCGTACAGAAACAACAACAAACGCTCCGAAACTTCTAAGATTGTTTACGCAATACCTAAGGATGTAGCGGGAATATTTAGACAATTTAATGTGCATACCAAAACGAACTGGCTAAAAACCAGAAACGCTGTACGTAATTTGCTGGATGTTCTTGTCGAAGCGTGCAGAGTTTAATATGAAACAGAAACGTGTGGTCTGCGAAGCCAGCTTTAGGAGATATGGACACCACAGCGGACTGTTTGCCTTATTTGGAAATCCGCTCAAAGCCTTGACTTATCATCCAGGAGATAGCCCTGCCTTTCAAATGACCCAAGAAGCTATGAATCATCAACATATGTTCTGTAAGTATAATCTGTGAATATAAGTGGTTGCTGCATGCCGACGTACTGATCGGTTTTGTGCGGACGTCCATTGTTTCAGTTCTACATTTGCGCGACGGTGGAATAAAGGATTCTGTTCCCACGCCAATTAGGTCACCTGACCACAACACTCCTGATATCGGAACTCACTAGTTCATGAAACCCAAACAGGTACACAGGTGTATTTACAAGCTGAGATTGTAGCTACCTGTAGTGGGATATGTAACACAAAAGACATTTGGAAGGATGTTGCAGAATATTTGTATTACAGCGTTTCACTAGAAAGATTGCTTCATCGACTTATTATTCAGTGTGTTCGTTACATTTCACGCCCGATGGCTATGTTCTAGACCTGCGAGGAGAACTGCTTAATCTAAGACGAGGAGGTAAGGCAGACGAGGGGTCGAGTGTAAATATACGATTACAAGGAAGTTTTCCCATTGTTCGTGGTAACAGCAGTTCATATCAACAGTTTCGAATGTAACAGCTGTGATCGGAGTCGAGCAGTCAAGTTACAGACAATGCGGACAAAGAAAGTGCACGTCGACGCCTTGATAATTTGACACCTAAAAAAATAGAGACTAGACAACATATACTGAAGAATGTGGCATTTTGAATTAGCAGTTCTGTGAAAGGTGGGAAAGAACCGGAATTCGAAAACAGTTAACTGATAGCTGAGCGTACAAAACAGAACTATAGAAGAGACTGTGTTAAACTAACTGTGACATGTTGAGCCCAGAAATGAAAAAAATAGGACAAGTACAAAAAAAAAGTACAAGGCGAAGTGGTTGAAATTTATTGTCAAGAACATAGATTAACTATCTGTCACTCATAAACAAACGAATGTAGTAACAAAGAGAAGACATCAGCTATGTTCTAAAACCTCGTGTTCCACGCAGAAAGAGCTATTTGGTTTTAAGGGAAAAAAGGCTGCTTTCCTACCTCCAGGAGTATCAACACTGGATATCAATCTCTTTCAGATGCTAGTCCTTGTGCACTTGCTGACGTTTTACAATGAATGAAAGTCCAAGTATCAGTGCTGCTAGAATTTGAATGTTTATGTGTAGTCTCCACCCATGACGTGAACGTAGAGAGATTTCATCGAAGATTTTGTCATAGGATAACTCTTTCTCGTTATGCTACGTGTAGTTCTCCAGTATGATACTAGTCAGTTTACTGTAATTTTGATACATAGAGAACAGCGGACGAGTTAAATTCTGATCTGGTATGTAGCCTAACAGAATCTGGCTACAATGTGGCTTCTATACTGTGCGACCTCGGCGATAAAAAGCGATCCGTTACGAAAAATCTAATTGTGACAGAGACCAGTTTCTTCTTTCCTAATTCGTAATACAAAGACAAACGTACGTGGGTATTCTGCGATGTTGTATGATTATGTCTATAGATGAGAAAGCCCTTTCTGATAATTGTAAAGGACTGCTGGCTGTGAAAATTACAATCCAGATTTGAAAAAATGGCCAGGTGCGAACAGGACCCGCGCACTGAGGGCTCCACACATACTTATGTATACAGACAGTTCATCCATTCCTGGAATCGAGAATCTTGACCACTTTGCCCGTTATCGACATTGATGCTGGCACGATATTCGTCCCGGGGATTCCAAGGTTTCGAGAATGTTTCAATTTCAGTAACATAGATGTGACATACAGTTGTACAGGAGGCAGGCGACCATTGTTAGAATAATCAGGAGTTCGCCATTCAGGCTGACTGCGCCGCCGCATCGGTAAAAGCTAAACATTCTGCTCATGCGACACATTTCGGTGTCAGAGAACCAGGAGTGACAGCTGCTCGTAGATATGGCTTTTCAAGTTGTATGCGAAACGAAAATTCGCAGACCAGCAATGAAATTATTCCTTACCTGATATTTGACTTTTACCATTGCGATACACTCAGCCTGAATGCAGAACTGCTGATTGTTTCAATTTCAAGTTTGAAATGGGATAACAAAAGACAAAAGAAATATGTTTTTCGTGAGATGTAATTAAAAATTAAGAACAGGAACAGCTGCAACAGCAGCAGGCCTGTGGAGACCTGTAGATAATCGACTCACTGTACAACCAGATCCTACTTGTCTCTACAGTGGCAAGCACTCTGCACAGATGAAAGTATGTGCCAAGAGCCACTGCTGTGGACACCTTACACAGTTTAATAATCTTATATCTTATTCATTGGGGGTACTTCGAGGAATCCTAACATCCGGACATACTATTTCTATTCGTATAGACTCTAGACATATGGTGGTCACAGACTTTAACAGTACAGGTATGGTAGCCACATAGTGACTTCAACAACCACATACTTAATTGTGATAAATGATTGATCTCTGTTCTCGCTCTCCCTTTCTCTACTCTTCGTCATCACTTTCAACACATAACAATCCACGATTGTTGTTGTTGTTGTTGTGGTCTTCAGTCCTGAGACTGGTTTGATGCAACTCTCCATGCTACTCTATCCTGTGTTAGCTTCTTCATCTCCCAGTACCTATTGCAGGCTACGTCCTTCTGAATCTGCTTAGTGTATTCATCTCTTGGTCTCCCTCTACGATTTTTACCCTCCACGCTGCCCTCCAGTACTCAATTGGTGATCCCTTGATGCCTCAGAACATGTCCTACCAACCGGTCCCTTCTTCTAGTCAAGTTGTGCCACAAACGTATCTTCTCCCCAATCCTATTCAATACCTCCTCATTAGTTATGTGATCTACCCATCTAATCTTCAGCATTCTTCTGTAGCACCACACTTCAAAAGCTTCTATTCTCTTCTTGTCCAAACTATTTAACGTCCATGTTTCACTTCCATACATGGCTACACTCCATACAAATACCCTCGGGAACGGCTTCCTGATACTTAAATCTATACTCGATGTTAACAAATTTCTCTTCTTCAGAAACGCTTTCCTTGCCATTGCCAGTCTACATTTGATATCCTCTCTACTTCGACCATCATCAGTTATTTTGCTCCCCAAATACCAAAACTCCTTTACTACTTTAAGTGTATCATTTCCTGATCTAATTCACTCAGCACCACACGACTTAATTCGGCTACATTCCATTATCCTCGTTTTGCTTTTGTTGATGTTCATCTTATACCCTCCTTTCAAGACACTGTCCGTTCAGCTGGTCTTCCAAGTCCTTTGCTGTCTCTGACAGAATTACAATGTCATCGGCGAACCTCAAAGTTTTTATTTCTTCTCCGTGGATTTTAATACCTACTCCGAATTTTTCTTTTGTTTCCTTCACTGCTTGCTCAATATACAGATTGAATAACATCGGGGAGAGGCTACAACCCTGTCTCACTCCCTTCCGAACCACTGCTTCCCTTTCATGCCCCTCAACTCTTATAACTGCTATCTGGTTTGTGTACAAATTGTAAATAGCCTTTCGCTCCCTGTATTTTACCCCTGCCACCTTTAGAATTTGAAAGAGAGTAGTCCAGTCAACATTGTCAAAAGATTTCTCTAAGTCTACAAATGCTAGAAACGTAGGTTTGCCTTTCCTTAATCTAGCTTCTAAGATAAGCTGTAGGGTCAGTATTGCCTCGCGTGTTCCAGTATTTCTACGAAATCCAAACTGATCATCCCCGAGGTCAGCTTCTACCAGCTTTTCCATTCGTCTGTAAAGAATTCGCGTTAGTATTTTGCATCCGTGACTTATTAAACTGATTGTTCGGTAATTTTCACATCTGTCAGCACCTGCTTTCTTTGGGATTGGAATTATTATATTCTTCTTGAAGTCTGAGGGAATTTCGCCTGTCTCATACATCTTGCTCACCAGATGGTCGAGTTTTGTCAAGACTGGCTCTCCCAAGGCGGTCAGTAGTTCTAATGGAATGTTGTCTACTCCCGGGGCCTTGTTTCGACTCAGATCTTTCAGTGCTCTGTCAAACTCTCTTGATATTCGTACAAGTGGTTCTCTTTTCTCCAAAGGACTCTTTAATTTTCCTGTAGGCAGTATCTATCTTACCCCTACTGAGATAAGCCTCTACATCCTTACATTTGTCCTCTAGCCATCCCTGCTTAGCCATTTTTGAGAGGTTTGTATTCCGTTTTGCCTGCTTCATTTACTACATTTTTATATTTTCCCCTTTCATCAATTAAATTCAATATTTCTTCTGTTACCCAAGGATTTCTACTAGCCCTCGTTTTTTTTACCTACTACATCCTCTGCTGCCTTCACTGCTTCATCTCTCAAAGCTACCCATTCTTCTTCTACTGTATTTCTTTCCCCCATTCCTGTCAATTGTTCCCTTTATGCTCTCCATGAAACTCTGTACAACTTCTAGTTTAGTCAGTTTATCCAGGTCCCATCTCCTTAAATTCCCACCTTTTTGCAATTTCTTCAGTTTTAATCTACAGTTCATAACCAATAGATTGTGGTCAGAGTCCACATGTGCCCCTGAAAATGTCTTACAATTTAAAACCTGGTTCCTAAATCTCTGTCTTACCATTATATAATCTATCTGAAACCTGTCAGTATCTCCAGGCTTCTTCCATGTATACAACCTTCTTTTATGATTCTTGAACCAGGTATTAGCTATGATTAAGTTGTGCTCTGTGCAAAATTCTATCAGGCGGCTTCCTCTTTCATTTCTTCCCCCCAATCCATATTCACGTACTATGTTTCCATCTCTCCCTTTTCCTACTACCGAATTCCGGTCACCCATGACTATTAAATTTTCATTGCCTTTCACTATCTGAATAATTTCTTTTATAATTTCTTTTATTTCCACGGTTAACAGCAGCATTTAAACCCCATACACATTCCACTGGGAATGGATGATATCAGATCCCATATATGGTTCATTGATGTCGCGAAATTTGCTTCTATAAACTTGCTCCTTTACTACACCCAATAACAAGAAAGCACATTGTGTTAAATCAGGAGATTTTGGAGGTCAGCACAATGATCCATCACGACCAATCCATCGACATGGAAACGTTGCATGGAGATAGTCTCCAACAGTACGGGCCCAGTGTTGTAGAGCGCCATCTTGTTGGAAATACCCTGCATAGCTGATTTCTATCGATAGTTCATCAGTACTGCTGCAACATCTGTGAACAGAGGTCAAACATTACTGTTGTGTATTAAAAAAGTAGAATCTGATTACTCCTGCAGAAGTCACATCACACAAAACATTCGTTTTGGGTGAGTCACGTTCAACCATTGTCAACTAAAAACAGAAGGAATTGAAGAAGTTATAGTGATCAGCCGTACAACAACAAAATACAATACAATACTTTTTATGATACATTTCAATAAACTGTTTCTGCCCTCTACATTTTATTTCCATTTCAGTGTTAACATAATTTTGACTAACTCTGTATACATATATATACATACATATATATATATATATATACATACACACACACACACACACACATATATATATATATATATATATATATATATATATATATATATGTATATATGGTTAGTCAAAATTATGTTAATACTCAAGTGGGAGAAGCAAGTTATTAACTTAATACATATACCCATAAACGAAATACATCGACTGTGTTTAATGATGTGCTGCAAGTGCTACATAACTACGAACTCAACCTGTTCAGCATCATATATATAATTTAACCCGTCTATCAGAACAGATGTTCCAATTATAGTACATGGCTTTCCCTCAATTAAATACCATAATGCTAACACTATTTAGCAATCAGAGATACAGACTGTCCCTCCTAAGAGTTGTCAGGCACATTTTTTGTGGTGTTTCAGTAGATATTGTCAATTTCGTTTTTTTGCAGTTTGTACTTGGAGTAGACTCAAACAAATATTCTTAAATCATAGCGTTAATATGGCGCCCAATGTCGAGGGAAAGCTTCAGTTTGTTTGCTGTTATGAAAAAAATGATTTTAAGCATCCACTCATTGTGACAAATGTTTAAGTGAAATACGTTAATAGAGAAGTTAGAACACAAAGAATAGCCAATACTCCAGCAAAGTGAGGTGGAGCACACCACTAATACATCCATATCAGCTAAATACCAAATACACAGACGCCATCCAATCCATTAAGAGTACATTCTCTTGTCATTTGTGTGCTGTATAGGTTCTTACATCAGAATATTGCTACATGGTGCAGCCTTTCCCTATATCGGTGCCATTAACAAAAACGTTCCAGTTTCCCAGTTCGATCCACCTTATACAGCACCCTCCTACAGTTCTTAAGTGCGCTTGGTGACATAGTTACCCAGATATTATGGCTGCCAACGTGTTGTGTGGAGTTTTGGGGTAACAAGTACCCTGTGCCACCTATGGGATGGGTACACTGTTAGACAATAGTCTAGAGGAGAAAAGTTTTAAGGAATAGAATATAAAGAAAGGCAGATTAATACTTCTCCAGAGCAATGATCAAAAAAGACTTGCAGCAGCATCTTTAATTATACATGTCTTGCTACAAAGATCTACATTACCTCATACAACAGTATCTTCCGCAAGATGCTAAGACACAATACAGAGCTGCTGTAAATTTTCAACGATGTACGGTAGGAAGCAATATTTTATATACATTGCACAGGACATACTCTCTCAGATTCTTGACAGTAAAAGCTCTCCATGATGCCAAAGCCTCTCTTGCGGTGTGTACCACCGGACTTTGTCGTCTTGCAGTAACTACACAACTGAGTTAGTGTCACTCTTTATTGGATTTTCTCTCTCTCTTTTATTAATCCAGTTTGGCATGGATTCCAGACTGACTAGCAATAATCAAAAATCTGTTGAACAAGTGATTTGTAAGCATCTTATTTTGTGTATGGGTTGCATTTCCTTCAAGATGGATTCAAACACACCAGTTATGTGACAGTACCATGATTTGCCCATGATGTCACAGGGATACCTATTCCTCCAGTGTGTGGTAGTACACTTGAGCATCCTGGATGGCGAAGTTCTGGGCCAATGATCTCTTACTGTGTGCTGTGATTTTGGATAAATAAGAGGAAAAAAGTGAAAATGCGAAGTAGGTCCATGAGGCCTGTCACAAACAAACAGAAGGGCAGTCTGCCACTCTGTACAGTGGACGGATCAATGATGGAGCAAAGTTTTATGAATATAACAGAAATTACAGAAAATTTATCCAACTTACTACTGAGCAAGTTGGAAGTTCATCTGAAAAAGCGTTACATGATCTCATTTTCTTTTATCACATGTTTTACAGTTCACAGGATCATACGAGAAACCTGCAAGATAGTTACAGACAATATGATGGACGAATTTGTGCCTACTCCAACAGAAAAAGTGTGGAGGAGCATTGCAAAGGATTTTTATGAAATGTGGAATTTCCCTAACCGTATGGGAATTTGGATGGGAACAAATGTTCAAATGTGTGTGAAATCTTATGGGACTTAACTGCTAAGGCCATCAGTCCCTAAGCTTACACACCACTTAACCTAAATTATCCTAAGGACAAACACACACACCCATGCCCGAGGGAGGACTCAAACCTACACCGGGACCAGCCACATAGTCCACGACTGCAGCGCCTTAGGGATGGGAACACATTACTGTTTAGGTTCCTTGGAACAATGAATCACTATTCTTTAATTACAAAAAGATATTCTCCACAATTTTGTTGACTCTCGCAGATGACTGATGTAACTTTGTTACTACTGATGTTAGGGCATAAGGAAAGGAAAGTGATGGGGGAATAATATTTTCCAATGAAAATTTAGGTGAAGCTCTTCGACAGGGCTCTTTGAATATACTAGCAAAATCTACCCTCGAAACACTGATACTCGAGTTCCAAGCATTTTCTCTAAAAACGTATTAATGCGACCATATCCAGGGGATAATCTGAACGATCATAAGCATAACTTCAACTTCCATTGAGTCATGCCAGAGGGACATTAGAAAACAGTTTTGATACATTTTCTCAAAAATTTAGACTTTATAGTGGACAAATTTAAACCACTTCAAAGTATAATCACGATCACTTGCTTACTGCGTAATTTTATTAGAAAGTAAGATAGTGATACGAATAATTATGTCACACAGCAAATGGTTTTCGATAGTGAGGGTCACACATAACAAAATCCGCATTCGCAAGCAGGGAGCACAGCAACAGAAATATTCACTGAATACTTCTGTTTTGAGGTTGGGCCTCTGCCTTTGTTATCAAACTCAAAAATCTGACAGCGCCATAGCCACGAAGTGAGAAAATATCAGCCACAAGCAATGTGGTGGTAGTGGTGGGGCGTCAGTGATAGTACATTTGCACTGATACAGTCACGCCACGAGTGATGGTGAACATGCCCTTTAAATTCCTACAACAATACTTCAACGAA
This sequence comes from Schistocerca serialis cubense, assembly GCF_023864345.2. NCBI lineage: Eukaryota > Metazoa > Arthropoda > Insecta > Orthoptera > Acrididae > Schistocerca > Schistocerca serialis. The sequence goes on from NC_064639.1 coordinate 1,063,964,378, forward strand.
GTCGTAGAATCATAGGCCGGTCGCAGCACCGTCGTGTTGCTGGTGTATGTAAATTCATCTTAAGATTTCTCTCTGTCAGGCATCTGCCTTTTTTTATGTACCATTCCACTTCAAATCAGTCCAGGCGGTTTCTTCTAGGTATTATACGGCTGCTACTGTTTCTACCGATAGTGAAATAGAAGAACACTGTATTTCTTCTCCTATGTACACAATCTAAAAAACACGTACTGTGCAAGCCAGTGTATAGGGCACGACGGCGTTAGTCATACAGTAACAGTGCTGTCGATTATCTCTCACATACTGACGGTGGAAAAAGTGATCATCTAGATACCTCTTTATGTGCCCTAATCTATCTTTTATTCCCATGATCGCTACATCAGATATACAAGGATATCTTCGTCGCTGAATGCAGTTTCTCTAAACTAACATAATAGCTTTTAGCGAAAAATAGGCTGTATTTTTTCCAAGCTTTTCTGGCACGAGTTTTCGAATTGGGTACACTGACCTGCCATGGAGCTTCTGATACTATCGACCACATAATTTATGTTGATGCAGCTGCCAAGCAGGTCAGTCACAACCAATCACGTAACGTTATTTTATCGCTAGTAGTGATTTTGTAAACCACCTCTTTCATGGATGAATTACATTTCGTTACAGTTTCTCTCAGCCCAGCACTTGCTTTTCTTTTACGTAGTCACCTCACTTTAGATCACTTCGAATGGTTGCTCCTAGGTATTGTATCCGCCCCATGAGCCATGAACCGTGCTGTTGGTGGGAGGCTTGCGTGCCTCAGTGATACAGATAGCTGTACCGTAGGTGCAACCACAACAGAGGGTTATCTGTTGAGAGGCCAGACAAATGTATGGTTCCTGGAGAGGGGCAGCAGCCTTTTCAGTAGTTGCAGAGGCAACAGTCTGGAAGATTGACTGAGCTGGCCTTGTAACACTAACCAAAACGGCCTTGCAGTGCTGGTACTGCGAACAGCTCAAAGCAAGGGGAAAGTACAGCCGTAATTTTTCCCGAGGCCATGCAGCTTTACTATATGGTTAAATGATGATGGCGTCCTCTTGGATAAAATATCCCGGAGGTAAAACAGTACCCCATTTGGATCTCCAGGTGGGGACTACTCAGGAGGACATTATCAGGAGAAAGAAAACTGGCATTCTACGGGCCGGACCGTGGAGTGTCATATCCCTTAATTGGGTAGGTAGAATAGAAAATTTCAAAAGGGAAATGGATAGGTTAAAGTTAGATATAGTGGGAATTGGTGAAGTTCAGTGGCAGGAGGAACAAGATTTCTGGTCAGGTGAATACAGGGTTATAAATACAAAATCAAATAGGGGTAATGCAGGAGTATGTTTAATAATGAATAAAAAATAGGAGGACGGGTAAGCTACTACAAACAGCATAGTGAAAGCATTATTGTGGCCAAGATAGACACGAAGCCCACGCCTAACACAGTAGTACAACTTTATATGCCAACTAGCTCTGCAGATGATGAAGAAATTGATGACATGTATGATGAGACAAAAGAAATTATTCAGATAGTGAAGGGAGACAATAATTTAAAATTCATGGGTGAATGCAATTCGATAGTAGGAAAAGGAAGAGAAGGAAACGCAGTAGGTGAATATGGAAGTGGGGTATAGCTAACAATTTGTTCAAGAATCATGAAAGAAGGTTGTGTACATGGAAGAAGCCTGGAGATACTGGAAGGTGTCAGATAGATTATGTAATGGTAAGACAGAGGTTTAGGAACCAGGTTTTAAATTGTAAGACATTTCCAGGGGCAGATGTGGACTCTGATCACAATCTATTGGTTATGAACTGTAGATTAAAACTGAAGACACTGCAAAAAAGGTGAGAATTTAAGGAGGTGGGACCTGGATAAACTGACAGAACCAGAGGTTTTAGAGAGTTTCAGGGAGAGCATTAGGGAACCATTGACAAGAATGGGGGAAAGAAATACAATATAAGAAGACTGGGTAGCTTCGAGAGATGAAATAGTGAAGGCAGCAGAGGATCAAGTAGGTAAAAAGACGAGGGCTAATAGAAATCCTTGGGTAACAGAAGAAATATTGAATTTAATTGATGAAAGGAGAAAATATAAAAATGCAGTAAATGAAGCAGTCAAAAAGGAATACAAATGTCTCAAAAATGAGATCGACAGGAAGTGCAAAATGGCTAAGCACGGATGGCTAGAGGACATATGTAAGGATGTAGAGGCGTATATCACTAGGGGTAAGATAGATACTGCCTGCAGGAAAATTAAAGAGACCCATGGAGAAAAGGGAACCACTTGTACGAATATCAAGAGCTCAGATGGAAACCTAGTTCTAAGCAAAGAAGGAAAAGCAGAAAGGTGGAAGGAGTATATAGAGGGTCTATACAAGGGCGATGTTCTTGAGGACAATATTATGGAAATGGAACAGTATGTAGATGAAGATGAAATGGGAGATATGATACTGCATGAAGAGTTTGACAGAACAGTGAAAGACCTAAGTCTAAACAAGACTCTGGGGGTAGACAACATTCCATTAGAAATACTAATAGCCTTGGGAGAGCCAGCCTTGACAAAACTCTACCATCTGGTGAGCAAGGTGTATGAGACATGCGAAATACCCTCAGACTTCAAGAAGAATGTAATAATTCCAATCCCAAAGAAAGGAGGTGTTGACAGATGTGAAAATTACCGAACAATCAGTTTAACAACTCACGGCTGCAAAATACTACCATGAATTCTTTACAGACGAATGGAAAAACTGGTAGAAGCCGACCTCGGAGAAGATCAGTTTGGATTCCGTAGAAATGTTGGAGCACGTGAGGCAATACTGACCCTACGACTTATCTTAGAAAATAGATTAAGGAAAGGCAAACCTACGTTCTAGCAATTGTAGACTTACAGAAAGCATTTGTCAATATTGACTGGAATACTCTCTTACAAATTCTGAAGGTGGCAGGCGCCAAATACAGGGAGCAAAAGGCTATTTACAATTTGTACAGAAACCAGATGGCAGTTATAAGAGTCAAGGGGCATGAAAGGGAAGCAGTGGTTGGGAAGGGAGTGAGACAGGGTTGTAGCCTCTCTCCGATGTTATTCAATCTGTATATTGAGCAAGCAGTAAAGGAAACAAAAGAAAAATTCGGAGCAGGAATTAAAATCCAGGGAGAAGAAATAATAACTTTGAGGTTTGCCGATGAGATTGTAATTCTGTTAGAGACAGCAAAGGACTTGGAAGAGCAGTTGAACGGAATGGACAGTGTCTTGAAAGGAGGAGATAAGATGAACATCAACAAAAGCAAAACAAGGATAATGGAATGTAGCTGAATGAAATCGAGTGACACTGTGGGAATTAGATTAGGAAATGAAACGCTTAAAGTAGTAAAGGAGTTTTGCTTTTTGGGGAGCAAAATAACTTATGGTGGTCGAAGTAGAGAGTATATAAAATGTTAACTGGCAATGGCAACGAAAACGTTTCTGAAGAAGAGAAATTTGTTAACATCGAGTATAGATTTAAGTGTCAGGAAGTCGTTTCTGAAAGTATTTGTATGGAGTGTAGCCATATATGGAAGTAAACGTGGAAGATAAATAGTTTAGGTAAGAAGAGAATAGTAGCTTTCGAAATGTGGTTCTACAGAAGAATGATGAAGTTTAGATGGGTCGATCATATAACTAATGAGGAGGTATTGAACAGAATTGGGGAGAAGAGAAATTTGTGGCACAACTTGACTAGGAGAAGGGATCGCTTGGTAGGATATATTCTGAGGCATCAAGGGATCACCAATTTAGTATTGGAGGGCAGTGTGGAGGGTAAAAATCGTAGAGGGAGACCAAGAGATGAATACACTTAACAGATTTAGAAGGATGTAGGTTGCAGTAGGTATTGGGAGATGAAGAAGCTTGCACAGGATAAAGTAGCATGGTGAGCTGCATCAAACTAGTCTGTGGACTAAAGACCACAACAACAACAACAGGTATTGTATGGCTGTTACTGTTTCCACCAGTAGTGTAATCATGGAGCACATGATTTATTCCCCTATGTATATGCAGTGAGTTATATTTATTTTTGTATTCAGTCTCAGTACCAATCATCTGTCCTCTGCAATTCACTACAGCCTTCCAGTGCTGCTATATTTTATTCTTATTGACAACCACATAATCTATGACCATGCTTATGGAGTTTCACTTCTTCCATCCTTACTGCGAGGGACGACAGGTCGACAGAGAATACAGATGTAACCAGCTATAAATAAACCAACAGCAGTATTTTCATCTCTGATTTATTCTATAGGCAACCGGCTTTCTCATTCCTTTATGCCATCATCAGGCCCTCTATGATAACACTGTGGTTGAGCTTGAATTGTCAGGCAAAATATCATGCAAAAGCAAACCAGTATCCGCAGCAGCATATGTAACACCGCTGTAAACTCGTAAACAATCTGAGTATAACTCCTGCTGGTTTATGTATTGCTGCTTATAGTCTCATGGAGCTTCTGACATTATCTGCTGGATTTATGTTACTACACTTGTTTCGCCGTTCAGGCACTACTAAATCAATCATGTAAAACGATTTTATTTGTGATCTGTAATCAAACTTGCATATCATGACAAGTTGCCTAAGTATTAATTGTACATATGCCATTGCTCTCTGCCCTAAAGCCCCTATCTAGCATATTTAGCGGTCTATGTGCATTTAAGGATCACTTATATAATACCATAGCTTGACAAGAGTATTACATCCTTGTGCAGTAAAGAGATTTATACTGCAAAGACCGACTATATTTGCAACGTTTTTGATGATCATAATCCCATACAATATACATCGACTGAGTGGAGTAGTGCCTTCTGACAGTGCCTTACTACGAAGTGTGTACCGTATGGAGTTCTAGGTAAGAGATTCGTGTTCTGGACTATCCAACACATTTAAAACATACCTACAAGAATTAATGTAAAGCATTCCCCCTTTATTTATAGAACATTGCCACCGATTCCTCTGCAAAGAAAGGGTTGAAACTGACTTTTCTTCTCAATTTTGCTGTGTAATTCACATTTAACATATGACAACGCAATTTTGACTTGTTGCAGATGTTATATTCTACTAAACAGCCCAAAGATGTTCGAACTAAAATTTTACTGATAGGAGAGCAGTTTGTTACAACTGTTTTGCTGCAACATAGTAATGACTGGAGCTACAAATAACAGCTTAATATCATGCTATTTTGTCTGGAAGTGGCATATCAGGGCACTTCATAATGTCAATATGTTGACTAGCGAATCGTAATAGTGTCGGATTTTATACACATTATGCAGTTCTCCACATTTAGATACAATGTAACCATCTCACTGAGCTGATCTAAATGCAAAAGGAGGTATATAAACAGGTTTTTCTTGCATGTTTTAATATAGTAAATGTCCTCTAATCCATCATTTTCCACAAGTACACCAATGCTAGGGGTCAATGTGGCTGAATGCCATGTGGAGGATCTTGGTTCGATTTTTGATACTGCCTCGGATTTTTCCTTGGTGGGAGGACTGCAACAGGGTGCATTCATCCTTGTGGGGTTAATTGAGAAGCTACTTGGCTGAAAAGCAGCAGTTACAGGTCTTGAAAACCGACAGTGTCTGAGAGAGTAGTATTGACCCCATACCCCACCATACCACATCGAATGATCACATTGGCAGAGGATGATATGGCAGTCAGTTGGTACTGATGGGCTCATTCAATACCTGTGGATGAAGTTTACATTTACATTTTATACCAATGTGTGGTAATTTTCAGTTGCTATTTACAGTAAATATAGATATCTTGTATTTTCCATTCATATTCTGATTTTTTCCATATATGGTGTTTTAAATAATCTGCAAGTTTGCTTGCACACTGACGATGGGCTGTGGTACTAAAATGTTCTTAAGTCAGAGCTCCTTACAACACTGATAAGTCGACTACCGAATCAAACGAATGTCTGTTTGTCAGTATACATCACAATTTACCTATTAGAGATACCTATTATGAATACTGCTTGTGTCTGAAAAATGCGCACCAGCATCATAGAGTATAAACACTAGCTCATACTATGCTTTTTAGTCGGAAGACACATATCAGAGCGTTTTATAAGATGATTATACAGTCCTAAATGTCTATGTCACATCGTTTTATTTAAACATTTATTGTGCTACAGTCCCTGTATATACCAGGATAGTGAGGTTGGTCGACATTTTATTCTAGTGTTGGGAAGCAGTTTTATTTATTTGGATATTATGTGAATGTCTACAGACTGCCAGGGTATCCACAGGAGCCTGCCCAATCACTGCACTGGAGCAGTTGGCATTTTGTTAACTTTATTGTAAGATATGTGATCATGTGTCCCTAATGCAATGTAGGCTATGGAGAATATGTAAACTGCCTCTTATCTTCCATGTCTCCCATGTCCAATGTAAATGTAAACAAATGTGTATGGATATATTACAGTAGTTTTATATATGTGTTTTATATTCAAAATCTTTAGCTCTCAAGTGGGTGCATCAATTTTCGTAACAAGAGCAGGCACGCAGCGTACTTTGTACTGACGTAAAGAATAGTTGTTCTTTTATGTTACCTAGGTAAAGATGTATGAGAAAAATCATAGCTTAATCTTAATTTAATTACATAACGATAAAATGAACTTATTCTACATATGAGCTAAACCACTGTTTAATTAAAATATAATAAAATAAACTTTCATTATGTAACTCTGCTGCCATGTATAAGTGTTACTGCGGAGTAATGACCCACTCGAGGCATTAAATGGCACAGTTGCATCAGATACCAACCAGTTGCATACTCCGTTACCGATTATTTTGCAGATGACTACCTCATTGTGGGATTGTACTGCTAGCTCAGAATCAGGGGGCTTTTCTTGCACATATCGTAAATTTTTTCTCATCTAGCTCGCTGTTTATTTTATATTATTGCTTCTCACTTGGATGAATGGTAACACAACTTATCACTGTGTTAGATGAAGCAATAATGAATGAGTAGGTACAGGCTCACAATAGTAAAAGAACAATGGACTGGTTTAAGACAACATAATTTGCTGCTGGCGCACTTTTTACACTGGTTAATAGGGAACTGTTCAAGTTTGTTCAACACACTGGGTCTTGCTGTTAAGACTTGTAGAATAGCAGTGTTTGTAGGAGCCAATCCTACTTTAGTAATATCTGTATTTATGGGCTTGTGACGAACATTGGCCTGGTTTGAGAAAAGTGTATTTCTCCAGCTTTAGTATAACATCTCTGAATAACACTTATGTCGCCCTTGTTGGAGTCTGCATTAACAACCTCTGTATAGTTTACTGGCAACTGATTAAAGCCTTAGGCAGACAGAATATAGTTAGTTCTCTTGTTCTTGATTTAACGCTGTTATACAGTCCTCCACTGAGTCAAACATGTATATCCATTCCATAGCTACAAAACTTAGTTTGTAGCCTGATGCTAGTATTCTGATAATACTATGTTCTTTAGCCAGGGAAGATATAAGTGTTTTTGCTAGATGTGTCTTAGGTAACTTTATGAAACTGACGAGATAGTTACCGATAACTTCGCTCACTCCTACATTTGTGATTTGACATACAAATCTGTTATGTATTCTACAGCTGCAGCCTATCCACGTTAAGCAGTGTTATCATTGCTTACAATAATATCACCGTTTACTTACACAAGATTCGTTGTTAGGTAGGCACACATCTTCATTTTGTTAAAAACTGTAGTAAAATATTGTATTATATCCACATCCATAAGCTAAATAGTCTTCTATACGAAACTGTTGCAATAGTCTAGGAAACTGGTCCATTAGAATATTTATTTTAATGTCAACCAGTTCCTCTTTATATAGTCAAGTTACATGATTTTCTCGAAATGGTTTCAAATGCTTGCTTGCTATTTTTTTCCATTGTGCCTCTTGCTGCCACAGTATTGCTTTTGTGTAAGAGAAATGACAGTGTCGTTGTGACACCATGTCTCGAGAATTTTTCTTCTTTTACCTATTAATATACAGACATGTAACATCATCCCTTTCTTATTTCTAGTGCTTACATTAAACCCCCATGGCTTCTGCCACAAATTCCGATTACTTCCACGCATTTTTCTGAGTGTGTCTTTAAAATCAGTGTTATATTACTACAGTAATATGACTTATGGGTGTAGGGAACGAATTATAACTGGTATATGCAGGACAATTGAATAAAAACCCTTCACTCACAATTTATTTCGTGTTTTGTTAAAGTAATTATTACTCCACAACATAAAAACAGATAACAAAACGTTCAATGGCATTGAAGTGTATAAAGTATCATGTCAAAATTGTCCTGCTTACTATGAATCGGAAACACATAGAAATTTCGAAACCTGTTTCCAAAAACGCATGAGTGCTTCCAGATTCAAACACTTTGAAAAATCAGTTATTGCACAGGACATGCTAGAAATCTACCACATTATCAGCGGGATAGAAGCCATTAGTAAGACTTTAAACTCAATTCACCTGGCTGCCATGGCCCTGTCACATCTCGGCACCGTCATGTCAATGTGTATTCATACATCACGACATATCAAGTCAATTCATGTCATGTGAACTCAACTCGCATGGTGTCCTCAGCTGCTTTTTTCGTGGGAACTGCGATTTTTGCAAGATGATTTTCAACTGTTTTTATGCCTGAAATGCCCATACACAATGTGGTAGCTTATATACATCGATGCTGGGGGCCCAGACGTATACGAAAATGACATTTATCGAACTCAAACGGTTTCCAACTTGCAGGAATAGCTTGTATTTTAGAGAAGGGAGACAAAAGTGTGAAACAACTTGAAAAAAGAGTGTGGGTCTGAAAAATATCATTAAATGGTAGAAGAGAGGAATTTCAGACACTACAAGAAACTCGAGTAGGAGGAATCTGCAGTTTATAAATATTTTAGAAACTCGAAGGACCAATTTTTTCGTTTGTACAGTAAATTTCATCCAAAATTACTAAAGGGAAAAACACAGTGTTACAAGTTACCATAACATCGTGTCAAAAACTGGTTTGTTTAAGGTTAGGTTTAATTACTAGCTCAGTGCCAATTTTTGTGCAATAATCTCCCTCAATAACTTTCCATTCAAGATTTATTGGTAGTCTTTACATCTTGTATTGGACTTTTAAATAGTTCAAGTGCCTTATTTGTGCTGGGGTTAGCTAGCAAAACCACATAAAACTGTTTTATACACAATCCGGAGAGATACTTAACAATAAATAAACCTGCCACAAACACATGTTTAAACAATCAACTTGCAGTGTATGAAGGTTGCAGTCCATTTCTTTATGAAACACTGCAAATGCCTGACGACATACGAATAAATTCAACCAACTGATCAATCTGATTCTACTCACAAGAATTTGTTCACGTCAAGTTGCAGCGATATTGTAATCCATTTCATTGTAAAATATTAAATACAGTACCGCTATGTATAAAAATCCATTTTGTAAATGTAATAGAGTGCAAGTATTTAGTACTGTCATGTGATGCAATTCAGACTGCTGCCTCACTGCTGCAGTTAATCTTTCATCGTTTATTATAAATCTCTACAAAAGAAATAATGAAATGAAACAATTTATAACGAACAATGAACAGCTGATATCAACCACGAAAACCACAACGATACGAAATATGGAGATGCGTGAATGGCCCTGTATCAGGAGGAAATGAGGTTAGCGTCACTTGATCAACAATGGACAGATGACATCAGCTGTCGAAATTTCTTCCTGAGAAACCTAGATGCAGCTGTGACATGTATTGATGAGATGGGATGGCCAGTGTGGATGCTGCCACTTGAAATGCATTGCCAAAGGTTTTGATGCAACAGGACATGACGTGACATGACTGCCAGTGTTGATGGGCATTAAATCATCTGAATCTATGTTAAATGAGACAGATTTCGCTAGTCATATTTATTGTACTAATTTTAAACAATTATTTAAGTTTGTTCCTTGAATATGTTACACTAGCCATAATTATTTTAGTAATTTTAAAGACTTATTTTAAATGTATTTCTAGAATATGTCAAACTTCTCTCAGTACTCAGATCTCTGACCATGACTTGACACAATGTGATAAATTTCAACTTTGATCACATCATGTTAAACTACATCTGCAAAGCGTATTTAAAATGTGGAAACAAATGTGTGCTTGAGTGACGTAATGTGTTATGGCAGAATGAATAAACCAATGTATGCTGATCTCAAAAGGTTAAAAATAATCATCCTTGTCTGCTCAGTAAGTTTTTCAATTTTTTCCCACAGTTCCTAAAAATTTTTTTTGCACTTTATTCACGAAATATGTAACCTAACATGTCACTTTCCCTTAACAGGAAGGTGGATTGCATCTCATTCAGGAACTATTGTAAATGTGTATTAGACTATTTACTCCTGATGATGGATCCAAGAGCTCTAAATGCATAGTGTAATTTAATAGAACACAATTCAAAATAGTGACTGGTGGCATTTTTATACAGACTTCCTGTGTACTGAATACTGTCAACTTCACAGCTGCAAAATATGTAAAAAATTTAAAAAAATGTAATTGGTATGCTAATATCATTCCTCACATAATCATATTTAGCAAAATAGGTAGCTGATGAGTCAGAAGCAAAAGAGTGAGGTTCTATAGCACTGCTCCTTGGAGGACATTTGCCAACCACCTTCTCATCTTGCAGCAAAAAACCGAAAACGATTTGAAGACGAAAATTACAATGGCTAGCTACCGTTTAAGGTCAAATAAAGTTTAAATGGTTACCTACAGTGATAATATTGTCAACAGTGGAGTATATACTCCATATAATTAATACAAACAAATATTCCTTGTTACATTATTTATGGTGGAGAAGGCTGATTCGCATCAACTGTACAAGATGGTAGGTGACTTGCAACATTGAATGTCAACGTTACATCACTTAGATTATCCCAGTAACAAATAGTGAAATTGAGGTTAGTGATACCGAACGATCAGATTATAATTTCAGAATTAAGGAATAACATTGATATTGCTGAGAAGTGAACCAATATGCAAACTGTCATCTAAAGATTCTGAAACACTGACCTTTATTTGGAAGAAAAAATATAAACATACAAACAAGTCAGTTAGTATTTGGAAAGCAATACATAGAATCTTTTTTACTCTATCCATCTTGCTTTTTCTTTATAAGTATTAAGAAAATGTCAAAACAACCGTACTTGTCCTTCAATGGAACTGACCAGTATAAGGCAATACACACTAATAGAAGAAAACGTTATGTCAAAACATTCACAGTACGTTTCGAATGGTGGCATTTGCATAGGCCATCAGCAGCACAGAATCAGCGACCACACCTGAGGCTTTCCAGGAAGAAGTTTTTTATTGACATAGTCTTCGTAGACTAACACTGGAAATTGAAATTCCCCCGTTAAATTCATGGTATTGCTAGTAATGTAGCAGCCTAATCTTTTTATGTAAATGACTATGATGTAATGGATAATTGCTAACCGGTCTGACCAGTATGTGAGTTGTTTCAGTCGGATTTTGGCGGCTCAGTAATGCTACAATCAAGAATACAGATTTTTGCATTAATCACAAAAGTTATATTTACACCTTAAACACAGTTGCAGACAGTCACTATCATTCTCGTACATTTTCTCATTCACGTTTAAGCTCGGCACAGATAAAATATATTAAAATATTGTCATATCATGTTGTAGCAATCTGCATATGTTATCATCACTGCAATCCATTGGCTGGCATGGTACATATGAATGCTTAATTTCGGCACTCAGTGTTTACACTGATCAGCCTGAACATTATGACCACCTAGCTAACAGCCAGTATGTCCACATTTGGTACGGATAACAGCAGCGACACGTCATAGCATGAAGGCAATGAGACCGTGGTAGGTCGCTGGAGGGAGTTGACACAACAACCGCACACTCAAATCACCTAATTCCTATAAATTCCAGGGAGGGGCGAAGAGCTCTGACGCCACATTCGATCGGGTTCATATCTGGCGAGTTGGAGGCCCAGCACATCGAGTGAAACTCGCTGCTGTATTCGTCGAACCACTCCATCACACTCCCCGCCCTGTGACATGACGCACTATCTTGCTGAATAATGCCACTTCCCTTGGGAAACATGACCGTCATGAAGGGTTGTATGTGGTTTCAACCAGTGTATGATACTCCTTGGCCATCGTGGTGCTTTGCACGAACTCCACTGGACCCATGGATGCCCATGTGAATGTTCCACAGAGCATCGTGAGTGGCTGCCAGCTTGTCTCCTTCCCACAGTACATGTGTCAAGAAACTGTGCCCTCCCATCAGTATGATGAAGAAGGTATCGGAATTCATCAGACCGTGCAACGCCCTTCCACTGCGCCAACATCCAATGCTAATGATCACATCCCCATTTCAGTCATAGTTGCCAATGTCATGGTGTTAACATTGGCATATAAATGGATTGTCAGCTACAGAGGCTCGTCATTAAGAGTGTTCAATGTACTGTGTTTTCAGACACACTTGCACTCTGTCCAGCATTAAAGTCTGATGTTAGTTCCGCCACAGTTCGCTGTCTGTCCTATTTTATAAGTTTTCCCAGCCTACAATGTCCGCCATCTATAATGAGGAGTGGCCACCCAACACCAAGATGTCTGGACGTGGTTTCACCCTGGTTTTGCCTTGTGTTGAAGACATTGACCACAGCACTCCTCGAACACCCAGTCAGTCGTGCAGTTTCCGAAATGCTTGCAATGAGACCCTGGGCCATCACAATCTGCCTTCTGTCAAACTCAGCTAGATTGCACACCTTACCCATTCAACACACAGATAGCACACTCACTGATACTACATACACCATTCGTGTGTCTGAGTAGCTGCCATTCCTCACCAAGTGACGCTGCTATCACCTAGGCAAGTTTATATCAATAGTAAGTTGGTGATCATAACGTTCTTTCAGTGTATAATCTCTTCTTGGTAAAAACACTTGTCACAATGCAGTATAGTTCTTTTTTCTAGGGATCAGTCATGACAGTGGGGACACTCTCATTGGCACAATTTTGCCTCCTCCCACTGCACCATTACAACAACGTCTCTCTCTCTCTCTCTTTCTCTCTCTTGCTCAGCTGCATCTGACAGCAGTATCAGTCATGGCGCACACACTGCACTCGACTATCCATTGTTGGCCTATCCTCGACCTGGGAGAGTAAAATATGCTCATCTTTGAGTAAGGGACCACGGGTCCCTTACATTCCATCCTAAAAGACCTCTTTGGAGACAAAAGTGAAAAAGAAGATAGAAGAAGTTGATAAAGATTGCAAAAACGGAATATAGAGAACATTACGTCCAAGAGCAAACAATAAAAAATATAATGTATCTTGCATAAATTCTCTTTGACTCTGATAGAGACCTGCCTCTATAAAAATATCATACTGAAATTGAGTATATCTTAATGACAAATGGTAAATATTTTCCCAAATTTTGTTCCATGACTAATCTTTCCTTTCAGTAGTTAGTGTCGACTGTGAAAAACAAATAATTGTTAAACAAAACATGATTCCAGTATGTCACATTGTAGAACTAACTGACAGTCTTTACTCTTTATTAAATATTAACACTCCAAAAATGTCTTACATAACTTAAGCCCAAATAATTTGGCAATATCTCTTTCCTTTCAGATAAATGTCCCTCACAATTGATTATACACAATTGACTCTACTTAATTTATTTGTCTGTATGTCTCTGTTATCAAAGAATATTTCAAGAGTTAGAATTCTCTTGATTTATAATTATCACAAATATAGTTAATATGCTGGATCAGAGAAGAAATGGCTATTTGAGTTTACCATAGGGTACTTATTTTGGTTATGTAATTATTATTATTGTAAATAGGGTTGGTGCAGTACTTTCTTGTTCAGTCAACATATGGTTCGAAATATGAAATATTGGTACTCATTATTCATTAGAACTTTACTTTTGAAGTTCAATACCAGTATATGCATTGTCAACCTTGACAGTTAACTAGATCATTACATGATTATTTTTTTGCCATCCATCAGTAATACTTTACTGTTGTCAACATTCTCTTTTCATCATGACTTACATGTAAACCCATGTAGATACAAAGATAACACCTTGTTTGTAAATAAAATATTAGTGCTTAAAGTATTTCATATTCCATATAACTTTTAACTCGCATAAACCTCAATTACTCATATCTCTCTCAACTCAATATCATCTTCACCTCAAATATATACTCCTTCAACATCTATTAATCCTCCTTTTTCACGTCAATAATTACATTAATATTCCTCCATACTTTTTAATCTCTCCATATGTCATCTACCTCATTACATTAATCAGCCTCATATTCTACAGCATTTATCTAAACAAGTATCTCCTCATCTCCAGGGTGACTCAAAAGTTGTCCAACATAGGACCACTTTGTTATTTGTGCTGATACTGAAAAAACGATACAGGGCAAAATTCTTGGAAATACATTGTTAGAAATCATGAGCTTCATTTTTGTAACATAACATTCACCATTCAAGTTTATGGTTGAGTACTTTACTGGTGTGTATGAAATCACAAATTTAACAAAACAAAATGACTGTCAAAATGGCAAACTGAAGCAAACACACAGAAATCATTGTCTTATCTATATACCATGTATGACTTAACAACAAAACTGACAATCGCAGTAGCAAACCCTTGAAGTGCCAAACTGAACAAAAAAATAATTATTGACTTGAACTGCCATGCTATGCATCTGCACTGCTTGGACACTACTGAATGTATTGTTCAAATTTATTGTTGTCCTGTTGATAACACTTCTGAATAAAGTTCACATAACTCTTGTATACTTTACGTAGTACCATAGGGTTATTGCTGTACAGGCTCCTCTGGAGTTCCTGTAGTGTTTGGGGCCTGTTTGTGTATGCTACAGATTTCAGAAAGCCCTTGAGGAAAAAGTTAAGTGTTGTAAAGTCTGGCAACCTAGGCAGTCATTCCAGAGGACCCCCTTCGACCTATCCAACACTCAGGAAAAATTTCATTCAACAATTTGCAAGTCATTTATCCTAAATGCAATGATGCTCTGTCTTTCTGAAAGAAAAGCTCCCGACGTTTTGCTAGGAGTAGATTATCTAAACATGGCGAGTATGTCACCCGAAGACACTCTCTATAAAGTTCATCAGTGAGCTAGTTGTTAAGGAATACAGGACTCATGATAACATCCCTTTGTATGCCACACCATATTTTAAACATTGTGTCAGTCTGATGATGAGCATCTACAGCAATGTATGGGTTCTTGATTGCCCAATAAAAAGTATTGTGTGTATTCACTGTTCTGTTCACATGGTAACAGGCTATACTGCTGAAAAGAATATAAGCCAAAGGGTCTTACTGTAAACCACTCACAGAACTCCACCTGTCTACCTGTGTCATCTGCATGAAGTTCCTGGACAAAATGCATGTGGTATGGATGTCAATGATTGCTAGATAGTACCATGGACATGGATGCTTGATTGATGCCTCATTCTTGAGCCACTTTTCATGTCAACTGTGTTGGACTCATTGCATGATCTGTTGCTGTATTGGACCTCCCACACTGTCATTTGTCATAGATACAGCTTGTTGCCTTTAACCACTCCACTAAATGACAAATGGTTATGTGATGTAGGGGTGGTTGATCTCTATGCTGTCTGTGATATTCCTCTGCAGCTTCCCATAGACTCTTGCCTGCAGTACAGATAAGAACCACTTCCACCCTTTCTTGAACTGTGTGCTGGGGCACTGTTGTTGATTACTGGAGAAAAACAAAAATTCAACATTAAGCTCACGATTTAAAACGTAATTTACAACATTTGAATAGACGTGTCTACGTCGTTTTACACCTTTTTCTACACTCCTGGAAATTGAAATAAGAACACCGTGAATACATTGTCCCAGGAAAGGGAAACTTTATTGACACATTCCTGGGGTCAGATACATCACATGATCACACCGACAGAACCACAGGCACATAGACACAGGCAACAGAGCATGCACAATGTCGGCACTAGTACAGTGTATATCCACCTTTCGCAGCAATGCAGGCTGCTATTCTCCCATGGAGACGATCGTAGAGATGCTGGATGTAGTCCTGTGGAACGGCTTGCCATGCCATTTCCACCTGGCGCCTCAGTTGGACCAGCGTTCGTGCTGGACGTGCAGACCGCGCGAGACGACGCTTCATCCAGTCCCAAACATGCTCAATGGGGGACAGATCCGGAGATCTTGCTGGCCAGGGTAGTTGACTTACACCTTCTAGAGCACATTGGGTGGCACGGGATACATGCGGACGTGCATTGTCCTGTTGGAACAGCAAGTTCCCTTGCCGGTCTAGGAATGGTAGAACGATGGGTTCGATGACGGTTTGGATGTACCGTGCACTATTCAGTGTCCCCTCGACGATCACCAGTGGTGTACGGCCAGTGTAGGAGATCGCTCCCCACACCATGATGCCGGGTGTTGGCCCTGTGTGCCTCGGTCGTATGCAGTCCTGATTGTGGCGCTCACCTGCACGGCGCCAAACACGCATACGACCATCATTGGCACCAAGGCAGAAGCGATTCTCATCGCTGAAGACGACACGTCTCCATTCGTCCCTCCATTCACGCTTGTCGCGACACCACTGGAGGCGGGCTGCACGATGTTTGGGCGTGAGCGGAAGACGGCCTAACGGTGTGCGGGACCGTAGCCCAGCTTCATGGAGACGGTTGCGAATGGTCCTCGCCGATACCCCAGGAGCAACAGTGTTCCTAATTTGCTGGGAAGTGGCGGTGCGGTCCCCTACGGCACTGCGTAGGATCCTATGGTCTTGGCGTGCATCCGTGCGTCGCTGCGGTCCGGTCCCAGGTCGACGGGCACGTGCACCTTCCGCCGACCACTGGCGACAACATCGATGTACTGTGGAGACCTCACGCCCCACGTGTTGAGCAATTCGGCGGTACGTCCACCCGGCTTCCCGCATGCCCACTATACGCCCTCGCTCAAAGTCCGTCAACTGCACATACGGTTCACGTCCACGCTGTCGCGGCATGCTACCAGTGTTAAAGACTGCGATGGAGCTCCGTATGCCACGGCAAACTGGCTGACACTGACGGCGGCGGTGCACAAATGCTGCGCAGCTAGCGCCATTCGACGGCCAACACCGCGGTTCCTGGTGTGTCCGCTGTGCCGTGCATGTGATCATTGCTTGTACAGCCCTCTCGCAGTGTCCGGAGCAAGTATGGTGGGTCTGACACACCGGTGTCAATGTGTTCTTTTTTCCATTTCCAGGAGTGTATTTATCACTACCATCAGCTCTTCTGGAACTCCAGCTCTTTATAGTTCCTCTGCTGTTTCATGACCCATGAAGTAATTCTAGATGATTACACAGAATTATTTACTGATGAGAATTAGCTTCACTCAGAATTTAAACAGGCATTTCCTTTCAGGTATGGCATTCATCATTATTCTTTTGACAATAGTATATCTCTAGTTCCGACTTCGAACAGGTACACAAATTACATATTTTCTGATATCTCAATTATTACTTTAAAACTGACTTCATATTTTTGTGATGAATATACCACAGGTCTTACTACACTGTTTATAATTGAAAACCCTTGACAACCACTACTTAATATACATAACATTTCTACAGTTTTCTAAAAATAGGGGTAGGGAAGATGGGAGAGCAATTGAAACACAAAGCAAAATCTCTCCCAGCTTGGAATATACCGTTCATCTATTGGTATACCACCAAAATAGTTGCTGGTTCCTTACACCTTGTTTTATTCTGCTCTGTTGTCTGGGTTACCCCTAAATATGTAAAGAAATTTGCAGTTCAGTAAATATTCAATTATTGCATCTTGATAACTTTTTGACCAGCATTTCTTCAAAAATCCCCTTTTAGACTGATTATAACCATTACTACTTATCTTCCTAACATCTTTAATTTATCACTAAATTGAACTAGAACATTCCTAGGACTACTATGAATCCCATCACTAATCTGGCTTACACCATCACAGATCAATATTATCTTAAATAAATTAAATCCAATCTTACACAATGAGTTCAAAACCTTGTTAGGACCAAAATCGTTCAATGGAACAATATTCATCTTCATCTCAATATTTTATTATCATGCTAATAAATAATTCTATGAAATTATTTCCATATATTTTCTCTAGAACATGACCTCTAGCATTAACATTTGCAATTACCTTACCTATGTGATTAAGGTTTAGATTATTTGGTTGAATTCATCACAACAATGACATGTTTGCACACCTTGTACCTTAAGGTATTCCACTCACACTAATATTATTTATGGTTTTAATTGAAAGCATTAGAAATGTTTTCGACCAGGAACATTAGTTGTATGATTAGCCACAGATATAATCGCTCAACACCTGCTGCTAACATTTTTAGGAAATGCAGGACCTTTAACATGAATAAATTTAAACTCTTTATTAATTATTGCACAAATACTTTTACTAGTCCTAGAATCAGCAGTTGCTATAATTCAAGCCAATGATTTCTCAATCTTAAGTTCTTTATATTCTAGAGAAGTATATTAGACTTATTTTGACAACTCACTCAAATCACTCATTTCATCTAGCAGATTATAGACCTTGACTATTAATGGGAGCATACCATTTGTCAATTGGTTTATGAGCAGAAGAGTTGCTGGTTCCTTATGTCTTTTTAATTATACTGTGTTGTCTGTGTTACCCCTAGATATATTACGAAATTTAAAATTCTGTAAATATTCAGTTGTTGCATCTTGATATATCTGTCTAACTAGCACTTCTTCAGAAATACCTTTTCAAATTGATTGTAACCATGAATCTCGACTTTTTTCCTTAACTTTCTATGTGAGAGCTTTGACTTTCATTATGTTTATTGTGAACTGCTATGAAATGTGCTGGAAAAACTCCTCTTAACCACTTAGTAAAGGTCGCTGGGTGTAATGTCCCCTTTGGTGTATACTTCTGCCCCATTTTAACTTGAGTGTGCCCATTGTCACTGTTCACTAACACAGCAACAGTATCTTCCTCCTCTGTCAACGTTGTACTGCTGATCCTCCTATCAATCTCTTAAGCTTTTTTTCTCCAGTTGGTGTTTCCTTTCCTGTAAATGTTTCATCTCTGCCGTGACTCTCTGATTGTCTTCATGCCTCTGTACTGCTATTGCATTCTTTAAATTTACAATCAGTCCATTAATAGCAATATACATTGTTGTTGCGTCTAAGTTAATTCTTTAATCTATTGGTTATGATGTGTTTCTACTTCACAGATCTTTCCTTCTAATTCAGTTTTAACTCTGCTAATATCTTCCTCAGCTTTTCCTGCTACTTCCTCTTCCATTTTGCCCATATCTTTGCAGAGCTGGTCCATGCTCTGATGCAGTTTGCCCCCTCTCTCGTCGGATCGCTCTTCATTTCTTTGTGGCAACATCAGTCAGGTGATGCAACACAACAAATTGGAAAGTAAAAGGATTATCCTTGTTGCTGTCAGCAAAGCAACTTTTGTTTTGCTCTCTTATGTTTTGTTCTTTGTTGTGAGTATTTGCAAGATAGATATAAATAGTTATTTGAAGTAACCCTTCCACAACAAATATATATATGGTAAGTTCCCAAAGTGGCGACCCCGTAAAGAAAGAAATGGAGAAACATATGTTGCCAGAAGAAATGGATTCGCCAACCAAAAGATCAGCAGCGGGAATTAAGATGGTCAGGGTTTCTCATTGGACTCAGGATGCTCGACAGTTAATCTGCCATCAACAACTATAGAGAATAATGTTCAAGAGAGGATTGCAAACGTCTGGAGAGGGAATGTTAAGCTTTTGTCATTGTGGATCATGAGATCACAGCTTTGGTTCACACATCCGAGTGTATTTTTGAGCAATGCAAAGTGTTCACAAACAGTGATAAATTCAATATAGCGATTGCACACTTGAGTTTGGAAGTTACAGAAAAAATTATGGATGCCTTGGGACAACAGATAAGGATGCGTTGATACAATGGTTACCTCCTCACCAGAGCTACGTTTACGAAAAATTTTTGCAGTACACCATATGTGGACAGAAACGTGTCACAGATACTCAGAACCCTTTGCACTTTGGCGGAAACAGATATTCTTCCTGAACAATCCTTCTGGGTGCTATGGTTACTAAAACTTCGGCCAACATCCGTAACGTCATAGCAGCACATACAAATACCCCTTTACAGGACTTAGCTAACTAAGACAGCAGACACTGTCGCAAACACTTTAGGACAGGCTTCTATGTGTGCAACAATCAACGATAAGCGAGAGGAGAGGCCTGAAGCAGATATGGGAATAGATGAGACAAGTATGAACTCTGTAAAAAATACGAAGGTTTCACACTTACCATGCACGCTGACAGGATACACTGTGGCAGACAAGTTGCCAAGCCCAATATGCAAGTAGCTACCCATCAGCAACAGATATGTAGTCACAGTGCAGGAATACTGGACCACAACCATCAATGGGACAATGGTCCTGGTCACAAACGTTTTAAGAACCTTGTGCACCATTGCACTCAACCATGCAGAAGCCTAAACCGCAAAGACAGGCGTTAAAGAGCGCGAACACAGCAACAACTTAAATGTCCAGAATAGTAAAAAATATGTGTAAGTACAAACACACCCTTGACGTCAAGCAATAGTTTGCAACGATTATTTGTGCAAGACTATGTTGGGGGTGAGAAATTTCTTGTGCACAAAGGGTCAGAAATCAATGTCTATCCAAGAAAGGCTACAATGAGAGCAACAACAGAACATGTACTGACAGCAGCCAACAATTCGAGAATTTTGACAAATGGCGAGAGACGATTGGAATTACAACTGAACAAAAATTTGCATCTGTCGCGGACTTTCATAGTTGCAGATGTGCCTGTTCTTATCATAGGTGCAGATTTTCTGTACAATTACCGCCTCATGTGGGATTTAGTCAACTGTCGGTTGGTCCCTGTTCATACAGGAGAAATATTGTCTACAATGCCTTCTGAGTCAGGTTTCATACAGTGTGAGTTGCTCATGGTTAATCTCAGAACGATGTCCGGTACCTCTTCCACGCCATTTGCATTAGGATTCAATGCTGCAGTTCCGTATCTGCAACGACACGGGGAATACATGGGTGCTCCATGCAAGAAGAAGTCCGAATAGCGCTACAGTTCGGTTATGATACACGACATTACAGCACTATCCATGGACAGTCCGTTTCACAATTTACTGCACGATTTCCCACAAGTTATGGAACCCGCAAGTGCCATTACGACTGCGAGCATCACACACAGCATCACATCCATATGACTCAAAGGCAGCCCGTCTCCTGTTGTCTGTGACCCCTGGCTCCAGAGAAGCTGCTTGCAACACAGGTAGAGTTCGACTGGCTGCTAAAAGCAAGTATTGTAATTAGATCTAACAATGCATGGGCATCACCAGTTCACATTGTTCCCAACAAAGATAAATCCTGGAGGATATGTGGCGATAGTAGAGCACTCAATGCATGGACAATTCTAGATTGGCACCCCATTCCTAACATGAAAGACTTCAACGATACCATTAGTGATGCTACAATATTTAGTGTGAGACTGTGTGAAAGTGCATTCTAAAATTCTGATGGCTCCAGGGGATACTAAAAACAAAGCAGTTACCACACTCTTTGGGCTTTTCGAATACCATTTTATACCATTTGGTATCAAGAACACTGCACAGACTCGCCAGAGGTTCATGCACGAAGTGCTATGGGAGTTGCTATTAGTGTTTTGTTGCATGGAAGACATTCTAATATTCTCTTCTTCAGTGGATCAGCACACAGACCACCATCTGCAACATTATGGCACCATTATTAATGAAATGAAGTATGCCATGGGAAAGAGTGAAGTTCATTTCCTGGGATACTTAGTGTCAGTGGCATGTTTGACACCATTACCTGAACGGGTCAGAGCTGTGCAGCAAATGCCTCTTCCCAGTACATACAAAGGTCTTCACACATTTTTGGACGTGCTAAATTAATATAGACGCCATCGGCCTGGGCTAGCAGTAGCCCAGGAACCACTCACAACGTTGCTAACCAGAAAGAATACTACAGGTAGCCAGAAGATTCCTGTAGCCGTTATGGTAGAGGCAAGCCAGACAGCAGTAGGCGCAGTGTTGCAACTAAAGGAAGACAGGAAGTGGCAGCCACTGGCATTTTTCTCTACGAATTTGACGCAACAACAGAAATGGAGCGCCAAAGACTGTGAACTGCTTGCAATGTACCTGGGAGTCCTACTTTTTCGTGCGGCCATTTTCACAAATGGCAGAAGGCAATTCGAGAGTCAGCTATTCAAAGTGCTCATGTCATTATGTGGCTGCACCCATCTGCACATGACAAGCAAACATCCTGCCAGTAATGGCATGGTGGAATATTTCCATCGCACAGTCAAGATATTGCTAATGTGTAGTCAGTCAGAGTGGACACAAGCACTACCTTTCATCTTACTGGGAATAAGCAAAGCAATGAAGGAGGATATTCAATGTTCTACAAGACAGTTAGTTCACAGGTAACTGTTGCAGGTTCCAGGGGAATTAATCTTCCTATATTCCACACAGCAAATGGAACCACAGTTTTGTATGCAGTATGTACAATAACTCAGAAATCGAATGAGGGACATACAACGAACCAACCTAAACAGACATGCTAAACGGAAGGTATTTGTGCACAAGGAGTTGGAAACAACAACCCATTTGTGGCTTCGAGATGATGCAGTTCATCTCGTACTTATTCTGTTGTAAGCTGTTCCTTACAAAGTGATGTAAAGAGGAAGACACACCTTCAAAATCGATAAAGATGGGAGACAAGAAGTGATTTACATCGAGAGTCTGAAATCAGTTTGCATGGAAGATGGTACCCTTCTTACTCAGCCCGATACATCACTTTCTACTTTCTAAGCAGGAAACTGACAAGCCACGGCAGTTCCCTGGAACAGATCACATCAGACATCGAACCTGACAGTTCAGCTACCGGACAGGAACAGCCTATGCCAGCACCCTCTGTTTGCATGAGGACTGGCTATTAAGTAAAGTCCATCAATCAGATGATGCACTACAATAAGTGAATAGTGATATCTTTGGAGTGTAAAAGGATTATCTTTTGCTGCTGTCGGCCTAGCAACATGTTTGGCTCTCTTGTGTTTTTTTCTTTGTAGTATGTGTTTGTGTGGTAGAAATAAATAGTTATTTGAAGTAACCCTTTGTATTCTTCCATAACAAATATATAGGACGAGTTCCCAAATGTTCCTTGCATACCTTCCACTTTTCTTGTAACATCTTTTCTGTACTCCCTTTAGTTTCCTGGGATATTTTCTTACTTTCTTGTAATGTTTTCGAATTTTCTTGTAATATTTCCTTTATACTCTCTCATGTTTTGAGATACTCATAAGTTTTCTTTCGATATGTAGGTGATTAAGTCTCCCATACCTAGCTTGCCTTTTGCTCGTTTTGCTGGTTTTACTGGTGTCTGAGGGTAACTCATTGAGTGACCTAAAGGGCCATCAACTGACAATGCACAATCACTGATTCCTGATGCACCGAGCGTGGTGGCGCAGTGGTTAGCACACTGGACTCGCATTCGGGAGGACGACGGTTCAATCCCGTCTCCGGCCATCCTGATTTAGGTTTTCCGTGATTTCCCTAAATCGCTTCAGGCAAATGCCGGGATGGTTCCTTTGAAAGGGCACGGCCGATATCCTTCCCCATCCTTCCCTCACCCGAGCTTGCGCTCCGTCTCTAATGACCTCGTTGTCGATGGGACGTTAAACACTAAGCTCCTCTCCCCCCCCCTGATTCCTGAATCATCTTTATCTTCCTGCACCACCTCTATTTTCCAGATACTTCATTCCCAACCTTCTGCATTGGCTGAGAAGACATCCTGACTGTTCAAAATCCACTGGCAGGTACTGTTAAAGAACTCCTTTGTAACCCAAATGCTCTCCCTAATTAACAACTAATTAAGTAAGCCTTCATTGTTCCACTGAAATTCACTCAAAGTAGCTATTTGTTACTTAAATTCACCCAAAGTAACTAAATAGCTATCACGACTGTACAGCCTTCAAACACCAAACACCAACATTAGCATTCACAGTTATGCACAAAACATTTAAACAAGATATACATCGTAAATTAATATACATTTGAACCTGTAATTCAAAATAAATAGCGCCTGTAAAATTCCTGTTGCTTGCTACAGTCATAGCTTAGTTGTGTAAACATGCACAGTTAAGTATATAGTACTTCAGAGCAATATCTCGAAAATATTGAGAACACTCTTTATAAATCTGTACATTAATGCAAAATACTATTTTAAGCCAATTACATGTTCTAAAGATTGCGTAATATGATTGCAATAGTGTCAGCAGATCGTCCTCACTCACCCCTTGACATGAGTCTAGAGTTTTTGCCCTCTGATTTGGGTATGCCTTTGTTTTACGTTAATTCGCTGACCACATGTGTTCCACTGGCGGCGTCACACAGGCAGTCTGCCCAGTCTCTCGGAATGCTAGCGCTGATGAAGTCTACTGGCCATAGTTGTTTAGTGCTTGGCCACTTGGTGGTGATGTGGTTGTGGCAGTTCGCAGACCGGCTACAAGGTGATGCTATTGATGTATTAATGTGGAGTTTCTCCACTAGATTTTGAGGCTGCCGCTTGTGTTCCCAGTTTTGCCACTTGAAGTCTCTACTATCACACAACTTGATGTAATTGTTCACGATGTCCAAAATCCTTCATCAGGTCTAGCAGCCTGTAGAATCACCATATTATTCTTTGGCACAGCTTTCCTGCTCGCCCGGGACTAACGAGATGTATATGCTATGTGGTATGATTCACAGCACTTGACACTATGGGTCTTAGAAGTTCCAGCGACCATCTCTGGCGGGGAAAGAGTTAGTATTTCCGATGAATTTAATAATGTACATTTAAATGCATGCAAGTTCTTGATAACAAATAACATTAAGACCTTTAATGGATACCATTTCCTTGATATACTGATTTCCCATAGGCCCCAGACAGAAACGAGTGTTCGCAATGTATGTGCGGCAAAGCAACTAGTGTGACCTCATGAGTTCATAGCAGGGCCCATATTTCTCGTGGGCCCCACGCACCCATGTGTGACGTCGCTTAACAGTTACGCTACCATTGTGAGAACTAGCATACACATTATAGTTTATAGGGCCGTGTAAACTCAACCGATTTTAACCGTTTAGATATCTAATCTGGAAACAAAATCACAAAAAAAAAAACACTTCTCTGGTAAGTTCGTCATGAATATTTGACCGGTTTCGTCGGAATAATGTCCACATGTGTCTTACTTTAGCACTTGAATTTCACAGTCTTACATGCAGAGTTTCACGTTGACACTTTATGACACTGTTCTTTAACACTGCGTCTGTTGTTTGATGTGATGAAAACAAGTTTGTTCATGATATACAAGATATTATTGCACTGTATAGTCAAAATTATATTCTTCCTTCCAGCGATTTTTGACTTCCAGAATTACATTTATCACAGTCTCCACAGTTTAAGATGCACTATTGTTCAACTTGAAGAACAAGTCCCAGTTGCAGTAGCCAAGATGAAACACCCCCAGATTAAATTATGGTATTGTTAGCGGTCTAATAACGTAATGGCGTAACCGTTTTGTTTAAATGACTGTGACCTAAGGGATAAGTACTATCAGGTTTGACCACTATGGGAGTGTTTCAGTCGGATTTTGGTTACTCAGTAATGCTACTTGAAAGGAACAGGGATTTTAGATTAATGAAGGTCATGAAAGGTTTGTGCAAAACAAAGCTATATGTTCACTTTAAAGACATTTGAAGGCAGTCACTATCATTGTCATACATTTCTATTCACGTTTGAGTTCATCACAGGTCAAATATTTTGAAACATCATCATACACTGTTGTAAGAATTTGCACGCGTTATCCTCACTGCATTTCGTTGGCCAAACGATGCAACACGTAATTTCGGCACTCCGTATTTATGATCACTTCTTGTTAAAAACACCTGTCACAATTGAGTATCATTCAACCCATTCCGACTGGGACACATCTTCAGCCCATTCGATATTGCCTCATCCCACTCCTCCCACTCTCTCTCCTGTTCAACAGTATCTGACAACAATAGCACCCACTGGGCACACTCTGTGCTTGACTGTGGATTATTGGCCAATCCTCGGCTTATGCTCGTATTTGAATGAGGGAGTGAGGATCCCTTACAAAATTGTTATTTTCTGTGCACATGTTATAATAATGGATTTTAGGCTTTTATTAATTGTTAGTCTTTATTTCATAATCGTTTTTTATTTTCGTGACATATTCAAAATGTTCCATGATGACTCAAATATTTTTTAAGAGAATACTTTCACACAAATGGCAAGATATCTGAAAGTATGAAGTTATTTATGTTTTACAATAACAGGACAGAATGAATTCTTACCTTATGAATAAGTAAGAATGTAAACTGATGAAGCAATTTTCATTAAATAACCTTTTCTTAAGTGAAAACGTCATCTGTATTGCAGGTAAAAAATACTGTTGATCTCATGTTATTTGCTACACAGGAAAAATCAGATAATTTATAAAGTAAAAAGACACAAAAGTTACCATGAATATCCATTATGATATTTTCTTTGGCCATTAATAAACTTGATAGTTATTATCTCCTTAATTCCGGTACAATACTTTGATTTTTTGTCGTGGATAGTATCTTATAAACTCACTTTCACCTTTTGGTACTAGCTAAGGGTATTTATGTTGTGCTGATGTTCTGTCTAGACAAGTGATTAAATTGAGCAAGCTACAACCGGAGTTCAGGTTGGATCACGTCACATTCCTCATATCCTCCACCATAGCCTACTGTACACTTGGCTGTACCTCCACCATTTGATGGTTTCTTTACCTGACAGTCTGTTCCATTCTGCTGACATCTGGTGTGGATCAATCTTAGCCAATGTCACTGAATGAAAATTGTTTCATCAATTTATGTCGTTATTCAAGTTCACTGTAGGCTTTTTCATTGTCCAGGAATTGTAAAGCCTAAACCATTTGTAGAATTACGCACCTCAATCGGTAAAAACGGAACCCTTATAAATCACTTTGTTGTCTCTCTCTTTGTCTGTCTATCTGACTGTTCAAAACCGTTTTACTCGAGAATGGGTAGACATAACCCATTGAAATTTATGTCACATTTGAAGGTCCACAGTCCTTTGCAGACGTAAAAAAGGAAATTTCTAAGTCAACGCAGTTAAAAGACGTGGCCATTTATGGCACATGTTTTGATGCTCGAAAACTCGCTCATAAAAACCTACAGGGTACTTATCGATGATCGAGAATCATGAAATTGGGCAAGAAGCAAGGTTTCGCACTACAACTAAAGGAAAAAAATCCGAAAATTGTGAATTTGTGTTTATATTACACGATTTTTTTTCATTTGTTGCAGTCAGGCAGCAGCAGACAGCCGAAATACAAGCAGCAGCAACAGGGAAGTAACCGATTTTGTGACATTTTACGAGTTCCTAGCCAGAAGCGAATTATATAATTTCATCTCTGTGCTTTGGTCGTTTAGTTGTTGAATTTCTGCGTGTTAATTTAATATTTAATAGAGACAGTTCTCGCGTTTTCGTTTGTGTGGGAAAGTAGCCGATTTTGTCACATTTTACGAGTTTCTAACCAGGAGTGAATTATTTAGTCTCATCTATGTGCTTTGATAGTCTAGTTTTCGAATCTCTGCGTGTTAATCTATTTTATTTAACACAGTTCTTGGGTTTTAGTTAGTGCCTAAAGTAAAATTGCGTAGTGTGTGTCGGTGGTCGTTTTTTCGTTTGTTTTAAAAGCTAGTGATCGCTCGTCGACGTTAGACAGTCAATCAGGCAGGCAGACAGCATGAGCCGGTCGAGACACGAGCAGCAACATGAAAATAACAGACTTTCTGACATTTTACGAGTTCTTAACCAGGAGCAAATTATACCGCTTCATCTGTGTGCTTTGGTAGTTTAATTTTGATTTTTCTGAATGTTAATGTAATATTTAATATACATAGTTATCGCGTTTCGTTTGTGTCAGAAAGTAGCCGAAATCTCTGTGTGTTAATCAAATTTATAAAACGCGGTTCTTGCATTATCGTCAGTGTGTACAGTAAAACCTAGTAGTGTGTGGTGAAAGTCGTTTGTTTGTGTAGTGTAGTTTTCTGCCGTCTTCAGTATGGATAGGGATTGTAATTGCTGTGTGTGGATGCGAGCTGAGTTGGTGACACTTCTCTTTCAGCCCCAGGCTTCAGTTACACAGCTTGAGGCTGCAGTGAATAGGAATCCCTACTGTGGACGAGCCATGGGGACCCAATGGACGTCTAGCACGATCCACGAGTCCGCTGGTCCGCTGATTGGCCCGCACCGGCAGCTGGCCCAGGTACTGCTTGCAGTGAGGTTGACCCCTTACCTGTGGTCGAGTGGGAAGTCGCCTCAGGGTGTGAGAGGCTGTGTAGGACTTCCCAGGGGGCCGAATATAAGGTCTCCCCAGTTAGTCTGACAGAAAGGTTTTAGGTGTTCTCTTTGACTGGCAATGTCCCCCAGCCAGATGCAGTCACTTGTCCTATTTCAGGGAAACCTCTCAGACTGCAAGACTGAAGCAGTCATAGAGGGTGGAAATATTGGTGGCTGGAAGCTCCAATGTTAGGTGCATTATGGGGCTGCTTGGAAACATGGATGCCAAGGAGAGCAAGAAAGACAGTGTGCAATCTGTGCGCATACTGAGTGGAGTCATTCCACGTGTAGAACAGGTCCTTCTGATTACCATGAAAAGCACAAGGGTATAGCCAACCGCAGGTGGTGTCTCATGTTGGTACAAACGAAGTGTGTAGCTTTGGATCAGAAGAGATATTCTCTCTGGTTTCGAGCGGCTATCAGAAGTGGTAGCGGCTGTCAGTCTTGTTTGTGAGATGAAAGCAGAGCTCACCATTTGTAGCATAGTCGACAGGACTGATTGCGGACCTCTGGTATAGAGCTGAGTGGAGGGATCTGAATCGAAGGCTCAGATAGTTCTGCGATGGTGTATGCTACAGATTCCTCTACTTGCGCCATAGGGAAGTGGAGTTTTTGGCTCCACTAAATAGGTCAGGAGTCCATTACATGCAGGGGGTGGCAATAAGGGTAGCAGGGGACGCATATCGTGGACCGGGCGGTTTTTTATGTTAGATGGTCTTGAGTAAATACAGAAAGGGCTTCAGTCTCAATAGGTGCAGATCGAACACAGATCTAGCAACCATCGGTATAAAAGTTGTAAATTGTCGTAGTTGTGTTGGGAAACTACTAGAGCTCCAAGCTCTAATAGAAAGCGCTGATGCTCAAATCGTTACGGACACTGAAAGCTGGCTAAACCTGGACATAAGTTCAGCTGAAATTTTTGCAAAAGACCTAATGGTGTTCAGAAAATTTAGGCTAAATACAGTTAGAGGTAGCGTGTTTGCTGCTGAAATGAAATGTCATGTGGTTAGGGCCTCTGGTCAGGTAGACCGGTCGCCTGGGGCAAGTCTTTTTAGTTGACGCCACTTCGGCGACCTGCGTGTCGATGGGGATGAGATGATGATGATAAAGACAACCCAACGTTTGCTGCTGTTAGGAGTAGATTGTCTTGTAGCGAAACTGAAACAGATAGTCACTGTGAATTAGTATGGATAATGGTCATTCATGGCAACCAGAGTGGCACAGTAATTGAATCCTTTTACTGACCTCGAAACTCAGATGATATGATTGCTGAAAGCTTCAAAGAAAACTTGAGATTAATTTCAAACACGAACCCAACTCGTACAATTATAGTTGGTGGTGAATTCAATTCACCTTCGATGTGTTAGCGAAAATACATGTTTAAATTCGGAGGTATGCATGGAACATCATCCAAAACTGTACTAAATGCATTTTCTGAAAATTATTTCAAACAGTTAGCTCATGAGCATACTCGAATAGTAAACAGTTGTGAAAACACACTTGATCTCTTAGCAACAAATAATCCTGAGCTAATAACGAGCATCAAAACGGATATAGGTATTAGTCAACTCAGGGTTGTCGTAGTGAGACTGAAAACCGTAACTCCCAAATCTACCAAAAATAAATCAGAAATATATCTATGAAAAAGGCAGATAAAAATTCGCTTGACGTCTTCCTGAGAGACAATCTCCACTCCTTCCAAATTGACAGTTTAAGAGTAGAACGGATGTAGCTTGAATTCAAAGAAATAGTATCGACAGGAGTTGAGCGACTTATACCAAATAAATTAAGAAACGATGAAACTGATCCCCCATGGTACACAAAACAGGTCAGAACACTGTTGCAGGAACTACGAAAAAAGTATGCCAATTTTAAACCAACGCAATACCCTGAAGATTGGCGATCTTTTACAGAACTTCGAAATTTAGCATGAACTTCAATGCAAGATGCTTATAATAGTTTTCACAATGAAACTTTGTCTCGAAACGTGGCAGAAAATCCAAATATATTCTTGTCGTATGTAAAGTATGCTAGCGGCAATAATCGATGACAGTGCTGCTAAAACAGAGTTACTAAACACAGCTTACTGAAATTCCTTCACCAAAGAAGACGAAGTAAGTATTCCTGAATTCGAATCAAGAACAGCTTCCAACTTGAGTAACTTGGATGTAGATATACTCAGAGTAGTGAAGTAGCTTAAATCACTTAATAAAAGCAAGTCTTCTAGTCCAGACATAGGCTGCTTTCAGCGTACTCTGATGCAATAGCTCCATACTTAAAAATCATATGTAACCGATCGCTCACGAAAAGATCCATACCCAAAGATTGAAAAGTTACACAGGTCACACCAGTATTCAAGAAAGGCAATAGCAGTAATCCACTAAATTACAGGGCCATATCATTAACATCGGTATGCAGCAGGATTTTGAAATATGTATTGTGTACGAGCAATATGAATTACCTTGAAGAGAAGGGTCTATTGACATAGAATCAAAATGGATTTAGAAAACATCGTTCTTGTGAAACACAACTAGCTCTTTAGTCACACGAAGTGTTGAGTGCTGATGACAAAGGATTTCAAATTGATTCTATATTGACTTCCCAGGGTTTTCCAATGGGTATGTTGCAAATCCACTTCTCAGGTTTGCTGCCAGATAGTACTGTGTAAATCTCACAATGTTTCGTCAATTCAGCTGCTCAACATCTTCAGATGTTGCTGTCACTGCTGCACAGTGTAGGATCCTTACCAGATAGGATTAATGGAGCACATGGAGAAAATTCAAAGAAGGGCAGCACGTTTTGTATTGTGGAGAAATAGGGGAGTCACGGACATGGTACAGGATTTAGGGAGGACATCATTAAAATAGTCGTTTTCGTTGCGGTAGGACTGTCTCACGAAATTTCTATCACCAACTTTCTCCTCCAAATGCGAAAATATTTTGTTGACGCTGACCTACATAGGGAGAAACCATCATCATAATAAAATAAGGGAAACCGGAACTCACATGGAAAGATGTATGTTTTCGTTTTTTCCACACAATGTTCGAGAGTGAAATAACATAAATTTTGAAGGTGCTTCGATGAACCCTCTGCCAAGCACTTAGGCGTGATTTGGAGAAAATCCATGTAAATGTAAATGTGGATGTTATCAGACTGTCTGTTTATCTGTATGTCCGTTAAGACCCCTTATACGTATCAAGTTGAAATTTATGTCACATGTTAAGGTCTATGCTCCGTTGGCGGTATAATAAACGTTAGATTTTAACTCAGTGCAATCAGAAGATATGGCCTCAGAAGGTATGGCCACTTCTGTCACATATTTTGACACTTATCATAACCTGTAGGATACATTCCATAGGTCTAGGATCATGAAATTCGGCAAGAAGAAAGGTTTCACAGTTCAAGTAATAGAGAAAATCTGAAGTCATTAATTTGTGATTATATCAAACGAAAAGATTTTTTGTCTTTGTTATCCGTCTGTTTGTTTGTCTCTCCATTTGTTAAGATCCCTTTTTCTCAGGAATGGGTAGATTAATTTTTGTCACATTTAGATGTCTGTAATCCTTTGGTGGTGTAAAAATTGTTAATATTCTATGTCATTTCAGTCAAAAGGTATGACCATTTATGTCAGATATATTTTGTACTAGCAAACTCACTCATTAAAACCTACATAGAACTTCCCCTTGACATAGAATCATGAATGTTCGATGAAGAAGGGTTTCACAGTACAAGTAAAGGAAAAGATTGCAAAAAAATAGTTCTCTTTTCATTTGTCATCTGATTTCAGACTTGAAATTAAAACGTTCTCGAAAGCCTTTGAATCCCTGGGACCAATATATTGCCAGTATCAGTGTCCATAAAAGGTAAAAATTATCGAGCTCCTCGGTTTCCAGCACGGATGAACTGTCTGTATTCAAAATTCAATTTGTATGGAACACTCAGCACGCGAGTCCTACCAGAACCTGGCCAATTTTTCGCTTTTAAATGTGTGGCGTCTTTTGTGCAAGAGCTCTTAATGCCAGTTCACACTGGTCATCACATCGTGTCACAGCTCCATCCACCACCACGTTGTGCACCATCACATCAGGGTGTATTCACATTGCCCATCACATCAAGTCACATCCATTTGCTTAACGCAGTCCAAACAGTGAAAGCAAGGCTACAAGTTACCATTCGTGATGCAAAAAGTTGAAGTATAGTATAGCAATTGAGGAACTAACAATGATAAAGTTTATTAATGGCCATGGCAAACTTCATAAAGTTATGGTGTTGATCTGTATTGTGTGGTAATGTGCTGCAAAGTAAAAGAACATTTCAAAATACCGTCAGTTATTTGATACGAAAATATGTACATATAGACACATCAAAAAATATTTATAAGAGAATAAATAAAGCCTGTTAACCTTATTCATTATGTTTATTTTCTTACATAACTAATAATGTAATAAACAACTGTATTTCATTAGAGCTGACATTTTCACGTGAAATGTTATTTAATGAAAATTGCTTCATCAACTGATGTTCTTAATTATATACAGCATAGGCAGCAGTTCTGTTATTGTGAAACTTAAATAAATTTTCACTCTCAGATATGTGTTCTCACTTATGGAAGAACACTCAATGGAGGAAATATAATGGAAAATTTGAATTTTGCCACGAAAACAAAGCATAATAACACATTGGCCAGCCAGAACATAATGACCAATGACCTACTATCGATATAAACCCGTTCAGGCGATAACAGCGACACCAAGAGAGGAAAGACCGCTAGTCAGAAACATCAACAGAGCATGTGATTCTTGAGTTTCTCCCGGCGTATTTGATAATCAAAATATCCACGGGTATGCTGCCGGTCTATAGTGTCCAACGGGCACAATATTTCGGCGATCATACATGTCGCCATCATCAGGTGAACTGACGAACTGAGCTCCTGTGAACGTGCCGGCACGGAGATCCGTACGCTATGGCTGCTCAGAGGGAATTGGGTTCGGTCGCGGCGGCGGCCGATTTAAATACCCTCCGCCCGCGGCGCGCTCCCTCCGCCGTCCGCGCCCCGCGCCCCGCGCCACGGTCGCGCGGTGGAACAGATTGCGACGGCGTCTGAGATGACGTCGGTGTGATGGCTCTGTCCGCCGTGGTCGTCACAACTATACGTTTGCTCGATTTACTCTTGATTAACCCGATCGCTGGTTGCCAAGCCTTGCTAAGATTATAGCCACAGTCACGGTTTATGAGGTCGTCATTGGTGCGAATTTCGATGGCCTCTCTAACAACGCTCTCCCAGTATCTCGACGTCTGTACCAGAATCCTCGTGCGGTCATACTCCATGGCGTGATTTTCCGACAAACAATGTTCAGCAACCGCCGACTTGCTCGGATACATCAGTCGAGTGTGCCTCTGGTGTTCACAGCATCGATCCTCGACGGTAAGCATCGTCTGACCAATATACGACTTGCCACATTGACACGGAATCTGGTACACGCCGGCCTTCCTCAAACCAAGGTCATCTTTGGCGCTCCCCACCAGTGCACGAGTTTTATTTGGAGGACAAAACACAGTTCCGACCCGGTGTTTCTTCAGAATGCGGGCGATTTTCCCCGAGAATGCGCCTGTGTATGGAATAAATGCAGTGCCTACCTCCTCCCTCGTGACTTCATCCATCTCAACAGGTTGTGCTGCAGTGGTTGGGGGGAGAGCACGTTGAATCTGCCACTCTGAGTACCCATTTTTTCGAAATACAGTTCTCAGATGTTCCAATTCCTGGGGTAGACTCTCTGCGTCAGAGATAGTGCGCGCCGTATGTACTAGAGTTTTAAGTACCCCATTCCTCTGTGAAGGGTGGTGGCAGCTGTCTACGTGCAAATACAGATCAGTGTGCGTAGTCTTCCGATACATCCCATGACCTAGGGTGCCGTCAGCCCTTCTCTTGACCAAGACGTCAAGGAAAGGTAATTTACCCTCCGATTCAGTCTCCATAGTGAATTTGATGTTGGGGTGTATGGAGTTTAGATGTGTAAGGAAGTCAAGGAGTTTATCCATACCATGTGGCCAGATGACGAAAGTGTCGTCCACGTAACGGAAAAAGCAAGTAGGTTTCCATACGGATGACGACAGGGCTTCCTCCTCGAAGTTCTCCATGTACAAATTGTCTTACCGGCTGACAAAGGCAATGCTACAGTTGTTGTCTCCCATAAGGACTACACTGATAGGATGCAGAGCCTGCTAAATAACGATTCCTACCGGAAGATCAGCGTTGACCCTACAAAGAAGGTGTAGAACAAGACGAGGGCGCTTCTCAAGGACGCAGATTTACCGGAGGGTGACGCTAAGAAATTGTTACCCCAAGGTCCGGTACCGCCTAGACTATATGGACTCCCGAAGATTCACAAAGAGGGGGTACCATTACGCCCCATTGTCAGCTACATCAGGGCACCTACATATTAGTTGGACAAATACCTGACGGGAATATTAAGTCCTTATGTGGGTAAATGCCCTCATCACATCCGTAATTCCGTGGATTTTGTTAAACGCCTTGATAGCTTCAGGTTGTATGAGTCAGATATCATGGTGAGTTTTGACGTCATTTCCTTGTTTACGAGGGTACCCCTGCGAGAATCACTAGAATTGATTAGTCAGAAGTTTGACGAGAACACCACTGAACTTTTTAGGCATGTCTTGACTTCCATGTATTTTCTTTTTAATGGAGAATACTACGAACAAACGGAGGGAGTCGCCATGGGTAGCCCACTCTCACCGGTGATAGCGAATTTGTACATGGAGAACTTCGAGGAGGAAGCCCTGTCGTCATCCGTATGGAAACCTACTTGCTTTTTCCGTTACGTGGACGACACTTTCGTCATCTGGCCACATGGTATGGATAAACTCCTTGACTTCCTTACACATCTAAACTCCATACACCCCAACATCAAATTCACTATGGAGACTGAATCAGAGGGTAAATTACCTTTCCTTGACGTCTTGGTCAAGAGAAGGGCTGACAGCACCCTAGGTCATGGGGTGTATCGGAAGACTACGCACACTGATCTGTATTTGCACGCAGACAGCTGCCACCACCCTTCACAGAGGAATGGGGTACTTAAAACTCTAGTACATACGGCGCGCACTATCTCTGACGCAGAGAGTCTACCCCAGGAATTGGAACATCTGAGAACTGTATTTCGAAAAAATGGGTACTCAGAGTGGCAGATTCAACGTGCTCTCCGCCCAACCACTGCAGCACAACCTGTTGAGATGGATGAAGTCACGAGGGAGGAGGTAGGCACTGCATTTATTCCATACACAGGCGCACTCTCGGGGAAAATCGCCCGCATTCTGAAGAAACACCGGGTCGAAACTGTGTTTTGTCCTCCAAATAAAACTCGTGCACTGGTGGGGAGCGCCAAAGATGACCTCGGTTTGAGGAAGGCCGGCGTGAACCAGATTCCTTGTCAATGTGGCAAGTCGTATATTGGTCAGACGATGCGTACCGTCGAGGATCGATGACGTGAACACCAGAGGCACACTCGACTGATGTATCCGAGCAAGTCGGCGGTTGCTGAACATTGTTTGTCGGAAAATCACGCCATGGAGTATGACTGCACGAGGATTCTGGTACAGACGTCGAGATACTGGGACAGCGTTGTTAGAGAGGCCATCGAAATTCGCACCAATGACGACCTCATAAACCGTGACTGTGGCTATAATCTCAGCAAGGCTTGGGAACCAGCAATCAGGTTAATCAAGAGTAAATCGAGCAAACGTATAGTTATGACGACCACGGCGGACAGAGCCATCACACCGACGTCATCTCAGACGCCGTCGCAATCTGTTCCACCGCGTGACCGTGGCGCGGGGCGCGGACGGCGGAGGGAGCGCGTCGCGGGCGGAGGGTATTTAAATCGGCCGCCGCCGCGACCGAACCCAATTCCCTCTGAGCAGCCATAGCGTACGGATCTCCGTGCCGGCACGTTCACAGGAGCTCAGTTCGTCAGTTCACCTGATGATGGTGACATGTATGATCGCCGAAATATTGTGCCCGTTGGACACTATAGACCGGCAGCATACCCGTGGATATTTTGATTATCAACAGAGCATGTCTTATCAGTGAATGTGCTGTCCATGTGGAGAATGGGGAAGGTGTGCAATCTATCTGAGTTTGACCGAGGGCAGGTTGTAATGGCCCAGAGGCTTGGCACTAGCATTTCGGAAACTGCATCACTTTTTGGGTGTTTGAGGAGTGCAATGATCAGTTTCTTCAACACATGGCGAAACTAAGGGGAAACCACATCTGGGTGGCCACTCCTCATTACAGATGACGGATGTTGTAGACTAGAAAGATCAGTAAAACAGGACAGGCAGTGAACTAGGACTGGCAGCGAACTGTGATGGAACTTACATCAGACTTTAATATTGAGCACAGTACTAGTGTGTCCGAACAAACACTGTACGAAACACTCCTAACAATGGGCCTCTGCAGCTGACCACCTATGCATGTGCCAATATTAGCACCAAGACATAGGCAACAATGACTGACCTGGACACATGAGCATCAGCACTGAACACTCGTGCAGTGGGAGAGCATTGCATCGTTTGATGAATCCTGATATTGTCTCTATCATGCTGATGGGAGAGCGCGAATCCGTCGTCTACCAGCGGAACAGCTCCTTGACATGTGTACTGCGAGATGGAGACAAGCTGGCAGCAGGTCCATTATGCTCTGTAGAACATTCACATGGACATCCTTGACTCCAGTCGGGCTTGTGCAAGGTACCATGATGCCCAAGGAGTATCGTAAGCTAGTAGCAGACCACGTACACTCCTTTATGGTGATTGTTTCCCACGGTAGTGGTATTTTTCTGGAAGGTAATGCACCATGTCATTAGGCCATTAGTGTGATAGAGCACTTGGAGGAACACTCTGACTAGTTCCAATTGATATGCTGGCCCCAATTCACCAGATGTGTACCTGATGGAACATATTTTGGATGTGATTTGAACGTGGTGTCAGAACTCATCACCTCCCTCCCCAGAATTTATGGGCTTTTGGTGACTGTGTACAGATGTGGTGCCAACTCCCTCCAGCGACCTACCAAGGCCGCATTTCTTCCACGACACGGCGCGTCGCCGCTGCTGCCTGTGCCAAATGTGGACATATCGACTTTTAGGTAGGTGGTCTTAATGTTCTGGCTGATCAGTGTTAAATAAAAATTAAGACGTAAAGGCACGAAGTCCACTACTATGAAATGACCAAGAACGGTGAAAATAGATTAACTTAGCAGACGACAACACCGTCAAAACTTTCTTCGCGAGACAGATGGACGTGACGTGAAGTGACGTGACGGTTTGCTAACGGCCTGCGTGAATGCTGCCTTTCGAAATGCACTGTGGAATGTTTTGATGTGA
This sequence comes from Schistocerca serialis cubense, assembly GCF_023864345.2. Classification (NCBI taxonomy): domain Eukaryota; kingdom Metazoa; phylum Arthropoda; class Insecta; order Orthoptera; family Acrididae; genus Schistocerca; species Schistocerca serialis. The sequence continues at coordinate 1,064,002,377 of NC_064639.1, forward strand.
CGCGATTTGACGGCCAGTGTGAATTGACCTTCTGAGGAAAAATTTTGAAGTGCTCATGGAGGCTTTGCAACGTACTACGAAAACAAAGCAAACAATAAAATAAAGTCTGCGAAAATACAGAAGCGCGAACTCTACTACTTACTGTAGAGAAAACACAGAAGCACGAACTCTACCACTATAGAGTTAGTGGACGCGACGCAACTTCCCATGATAACAGACGATGTGACTCTTCCATCCACAAACATCAACGACAAAACTTTCTTCCCAAGAAACCTTGATGCTGACTATCGTTTCGCTCGGCATGTGTGAATACTACGATTTGCATTGCATTGTGGCACATTTTCACATTCTGTTCCATCGACTTTCAATCTACCTCAACTATGACGTGCGAGTAGTTATAAGCGATTAATATTTTAGTTTCCCCTAGGAATGAGCATACCAGAAAGTAAAACTGAAGGAAGTTCTTCGCTACGAAATATTGCAAACATTGATAAATCGCTATTGTGCCAACTGTCAGGTCTTTGGGTACACTTTCATTTGGTGTTCTAGGAAGCCATATCACAACGCTGCCGCAGCATAATTTATTACAACACAGACAAAACAGCACAACAACGTGCAGGAAAAATTTAAGAAATATCTTTGGCCATTTCTTCCAGCCAATAATAAAAAATGTCGAAATGTGAACTGTAAGTGTTGTTGCAAAGAAGGGAAACGCCCTTGCGTATATCTCTTCAGAGCTTTAAAAGCTCTTGTTCTACATATGGAATACAAATTACAAAAATGCTTATGAATCGTATGTGTAGTATCCATGACACTTTTGAATGGGATATGTCTGGGCCAGTGAAGAACGCGAGGTGCTTGCAAGTGAACTTTAGTCGAGACATTACAGCAGAGATCACTGCGTTAGAGGCAATATATTCTCACTCTAACTTCGACCCAAGGCCCCAAAATCCCGCAAATGGCCTACGGTGAATAGCGGACAAATTGAATAGCGGGCACTATGCTGGTAGAATTACGCCCGAAATCTGCTTTTGTTTGTATCGTAGTGTCTTTAAAGTTAGATAGTCAAAACAAAATATGATGGGCCCTATGGTTTACAATTATAATTTATATTCTGCTGTATATGTTTAGAGATACGAAAGATAGATGGAACTACACTATCTTTCAGTCTCTTGCAGTTTGCCTAGTTTGCAAGGAAACAACTTTCCTCAGATTGTTCTGAAAATAGAAAATGGTTTTCTGTCAGTCGAAAACCTTGCCTTTTGACGCCATTTAACCATTTTTCTAAAAGCTGTGGTTATGAAACAGAGAACACTCGATTAAATGCACATTCATTATCATGTTGTTACATTTTTATCAGACAAGTGCATTAACATACAAAACATCTAAATGTATCATTGTACCTGTGGAAGGCAACATTCATTACGTTTACATGCGACACTTCTTCTTAGATACGAAAACGGATCTTCGGAGGTCGTTTTTCGCAATCGTGTTTACGTGTTAAGGTCTGACACCGATTTGCTAGCCCAGTTGAATATGGCGCCTGGGAAACAGCTATTCTAGTTTCTGATTTAGCCAGCACAGTTGCTATTTCTTTTCACTTAAATATTAGAGGTAGACACTTTCATGCTCAGCCCAACATAATAACAATAAGTCACACTGTCCATATTAGGCGAATATTTTGAAATCAAGCCATAACCTGACAGTCAAAGTAAGTTTCAAAAACGATTGTGCCTTTACATGGGAGCAAAATTCGATTGTAGAAGAGGAAAACCGGCAGCTAAAAACGGATTTCCAGAACCGATACAGGCATGTTTACATGATCAAATAGAAACGGCATTGTGAAATTGGCTTACAAAATCCGCTTTTGGGTGCCCCATGCAAACAAAGTGATTGGTTACTTTATCGACTTTATTTATGCATTTAAATGCTATCTTCGTTAGTTTTCTTCACATAAACTGTAAAGTGTAGACAGCAATTACGACAGGCAAATACTGTGTATATTCCCCAATAAATACGTAATGTTCGATCCGTGTCCTTGCACGCCACAATGAACTACTGCAACTGCATCGCTCTTTTGGAGTCTGGTTCCTTTTACAAACGCTCTGCTTCATCCATAGATAGTTTCGATTACAGTCTAACATAACAGTCGCGACATTTCGCGCCTTTTTTATTGCCTACTGCACCAGCAGTTCGCCAAGTGGGCAGTAAGTAAAAATGTTGAGTTCGGTGCGATCGTGAAAGCGAAAGCGAATAGTAGTTGGGTATTTCGTTTTGTACAATGGTTTTTACAAACGGGAGTGTCTGTAGCACAATAAATTGTCGCGGCACTCACTGCTGTAATAGTTGTCACCATTTGACAGCTGGAGCGACACTAGCGTTCCAAGCGGCGAGAAAGGAGAACGTCAGATGCATAATGTTTGTTTTGTATGCCTTTGTTGCGTGATTTACGAAGTATTTGATTTATTTTTTGCCTACAAGAGCTTGTGTAATATCAGAAGACATAGATGGTTATAAACTAAGAGCAAGTAGAGATAAAAAAAATCATGAATCCAGTGACAAACTACAACACATTCATGAAGAAACACTTGTGACATTGGATAGAACCACAGTCTGTGATAGAACTGCAGCTTACCATGTTTATATCCAAAGAGTATAAACAGACAGATTCACACGTAAGAAGCACAGACATCCGCCTCTATGTGCAAAAGGTATCGACGACCCATTTGCCGTTTGGTAGGCCTACTGTGTTTTGGTCTTTGTCGCTTGCTGCCACAAGTACGACTTTCATCTTTATATTATTCTAAGTGGAACAAGCAACTGCCAAATAGTGGGACAAATATGCTATGCGTGTAAACTCCACGTCCTCAAAGCCAATAACACTTTCAGACATGCTGTTTTCTATTAAATTTGCCATTAGAGACATTTCGTCCAATGACATATTCACTAGTTTATCAGTATCGGAGAAATGCCATATACCTTGTGCTTTAAAAGGTGGAATATACTGTCACTTATCCCACATTTTATTTGTATGCCTTCCATATACCTTTGTAATGTACGCACTGATGGAAGCATGAAACATTCTGACAAAATCCGTATACCAGAGGGCTGTAATGTGACAAATTTAGAGCAAACAGCTTATTCTCGTCTTTCCATCTTGCAGCACGTTTCTCCTTCTATAGTATGCTAACTTTGCTTAACAACGAATAAATGGCAACTGTTTTAAAATATCAGGATTTCATAGTCTTCGAAATTTGCTTGTCCTCCTTCGCTTGATCCTACTCATACAGTTTCTGTTGCTGTCTGTAATTAAAAGATAGACACTTTCCTTGTCCTGTAATACTTTTGCGCGAAGTCTGGCGATCTGCACATTCTGACACTCCGCACGCATTTGCAAGACACAAATAACTGCACTTAACCTAACCATTCCATCGCCAAAGCAGGTCTATGGTGACGATTCAGATGAATTCGACACTGATGTGTGAAGAGTTGAAGTGGCCGCTTCTGTGTCATAGGACGGTTTTACAGCTTTAGACGGATTGTCGAACCTTTGTGGCAATTTCTTCTTCATTGTCGGTTGACGTGGCAAATTTGGGATGTCAAACATTCCGCATGGGTTTATTATTGTCGGCATTCATGAACAAAACTTGGCATTACTATAAACGTAAAGAGGGTCTTTTTTCATAAGATCTTCTTCTATTCACTACCCATTTTCTGCTCTTAACGAAACATTAATCATTAATACACATATAGTTTGCAAGCCAGTCCTAACGACACAGTATAGTAACATGATGGTATACACCTCTCAGGGTCCTTAGGAAACCTAAAAGGACAGATGTGACGTCTTCTTCTTGTTGTTGTTGCAATTTATTGCGCTGCAGACGCTCCTGTTTGAAAAACCAAAATACACAACTACTATTCGCTTTCACGATCGCGCCAAACTCAACATTTTTACTTACTGGCCAATTGGCAAGCTGCTCGCGCAGTAGTAACAAAATCGACGTGAAGTATCACTCTTGTTATGTGGTCGCGACTGTTACGACTGTGGTTTCGATAGTCATCTAGGATCACAAAGCATATCTGTGGTTTAAAACTTCAAAATGTTTGTAAACAAAACGATAGAAACTTGAGTGAGTGCGTTGGTTTTATGGTTATGTGTTTGTTTAGTGTACTATAGTACCAGAATGCGAACTCTGCGATTTGTGCATGTGGGTAGACTGCACATACCACCCGTGTCACATGAATTCGGTATACTAACATTCGGAACCTGCCTAAGAGATTTGGTGATTCGATGTTCGTCTGCAAGTACCAAAAGACTTTATCATTTTACACATTCGCAACATAATTTAAATTATGAAAAAATCATCAGAAACGATAATAGAGAGAATTTTGTTTTAGGCGAAATTAGGTCTAAAATTATATACAATTCTGTTCTGCACCGATTAGAATGGGAAAATAGATTGGCAGGCTTCAAGAAGAAAAGAAAAACGTTGAATCGCGGTGAGTCATATCACTGCAGCCCTGTCGCATTAAAGTACGTAGAAGACATTGCAGATAGCGAGACGGAAGAACAGCCAGAAGCGGTGTTCAAAGATGAAAAAGTGGACTTTCCGTACAGGACTTACAGTGAATTTGGCAGTAGTAGTCTCCATTCTTCTCGGAATAATTCTGGTGAAAATGGTACTGGAAAAATAATGGTGTCTGAGTTTACTACAGAACCTGTTCCAAAAGAACAGACCAGTGAGCATTATATAAAAAGCTGGATGAATGATTATGAGTGTTATGATGGTGATGATATAGAACCACCCTGGGAACTTAACTATGGTACACCTGATACAAATATTCCTGTGAGTAATACCTCATGTGGGGGATGTGGTGCTTTATTACACTGTCGGGACACTGCAATACCTGGCTATCTACCAAGTGAGATATTTCTTCGTCTGAATGAAAGTAACATTAGTGGGACCCTGTGTCAACGATGTCATTTCATTAGGTATTACAACACTGTTCTTAGTGTCACAGTACCTGCTACTGAGTATCCGAAACTTTTATCCGAAATCAGGAACAAACTTGCACTTGTTGTTTTGATGGTAGATCTCACTGATTTTCCGTGTAGCATTTGGCCACAAATACTTGATATAATTGGCAGAAAACGACCAGTGGTGGTTGTTGGGAATAAGATTGATTTACTTCCACAGGACTGCAGTGGTTTTCTTGATCATGTCAAGAAATGTATCATTAAAAGTCTTGATCAGACTGGCTTGTCTGCTGCAAACATAAAACATGTAGAGCTGATAAGTGCTCGCACTGGATATGGGATTGAGGAACTTATTACAAGGTTACAAAATATGTGGCACTACAAAGGTGATGTATATCTGGTAGGTTGTACCAATGTTGGAAAGTCTAGCCTGTTTAATGCTCTTCTGCAATCCGATTTCTGCAAAGTAAAGGCAGTGGACCTTATTGAGAGAGCTACTACATCCCCTTGGCCTGGAACAACAATGAATTTGCTCAAGTTTCCTATACTTCGCCCGTCTGGATGGAGGCTATATATGCGCACTAAGCGTCTTTTGGCTGAGAGAGAACGCAAACAAGCAGAAGATAAACTCCGACATTTTCAGTTGAAACGTATGAATGATGTTCAGTACGCCACACTTGTAGGTCACATTGGAAGGACATTTCAAAATGAAGAACAACCTGAAGTGAACGATCCATTTTCTGTTAGTAAATCACTCACTATCCAACAGTCAGGTATAAATCCAGAAGATCCTGAATTTAGTGAAAGCAGATGGTGTTTTGATACACCAGGAACAGTTCAACCTGACCAGATCCTGAATTTGCTTACTACAGAAGAACTTATTTTGACATTGCCAAAGAAGATGTTGATCCCTCGCTCATTTTGCTTAAAACCCCAAAGAACTTTGTTTATTGCTGGTCTAGGAAGACTAGACTATGTTGATGGAAACGAATCTGTTAGGTTCACAGTATTTGCATCAGATTGTCTGCCTGTCACTATATGCCAAACGGACATTGCAGACACTGTATATTCGTCGCTGCTGGGCTCTTCACTGTTTGTTGTACCATGTGGTGGAGACAAAAGATTATCACAGTGGCCACAACTTGCAACTACTCCAAAGAGCATTTCTGTTGTGGGTATCAGTTCAAAAGAAAGCTGCACTGATATTGTGTTGTCATCTGCTGGATGGATTGCTGTCACTCCTCCTAAGGATCATGTATGCAAATTGCAAGCATGGACTCCAGATGCAAGAGGAATATATGTGCGTCAGCCTGCCTTACTGCGGTATTCTGTTAACCTGCGTGGTGCCAGAATACGTAAAACTCCAGCATACAGAATGGGGCGTGCTGTTTATGTCAAAAATTAATTTTGACATGATGCAAACTGCTCAGGTACATCTAATACAAATATATAAAAAATGAATTATATTTGGCTTATCAGTAATTATTAAGAATAAAGTTAAATTATAGCTCACCAGTAGTTTTCGTCTGGTATAACTTGCCCCTTTTGCTCTAGAGAAATGTCTTAATTTAAAACAAGCATTTAAAGATTTAATTGACAGATTTTACAATGAAACTTTTTGTTTTGAAACAACATTGTTCTTAACAGATACCATTCTAAATTTCTAGTGAAATAGACAGTAGAACTGAAACAAGTGGCAGTGTGAATAACATTTTAGGACCAACAAAATGATAAATTTTTGACTGAACTAGAATACTTCAGTAACCATTCAGGTCAGATTCATTATATTTTACCAGTGAGATTAACTGAAGTCTTCGCTACTGCAGTGCTTCACCAATTCACACCAAAATTGTAAATTTTCAACTGAACCTTGGCCTTGGGCTACACTACAGATCGGTATGTTGCCACAACTAAGATTTCCTATTCCCTTAAATCCTCACCTTCCAGCATAAACTAGACTTTTAGCTTTGCTGCAGGTAAGTCTGTCGCAGCAACCTACATTCCAAAAAATAATGTGGACACAACACAGGTATTGTCAGTGTTCTGTTCTCTTACTGTTTGTGCATGCATAACTTCATACACCACAGCATTGTTACCTGACAAGAAGGAGGAGTCATCTGATACTGGTAGGTTCAGTTGACCCTTCCAAGATTGCTAATATGATAAATGTATGTGTAGATATTCAAATGCTTGATATTTTAAATGGAACATACTGTATGCTATTATGAAAATTCTTGTTAACAATGTGGTATTTCAGCCACCTCTTGAAATCTTGGTTATGGTGACAGACTGATCTGACGTGTAGCCCGTGGTCTATGTTGGGTTGGAAGGTGACAATTTGTTTGTAAGTTTTCAAAGCCAACAAATGTGAATCCCAAAGAAAGGTTGTGGTTACAAATTGACCTTTCATGTGCCTTAATGTTTACGTCGCACCACAAGTAACACACCGTTCATCATAAAACCAAAAAATTGCAAAGTAAATTCAAAAGACCTATATTAGGCAATGAACCTGTCTCCAAGTATTTTGAAGCATATTGCATATGTGTATCATGCATAAACTACGAAAAATGCAAGGAGGTCCAAAAGGTACCTTTCACCAAATTTTTGACATCAAAACTTTGCCAGACTGGGACTTGTGTTGACATCAGGCATTGCTCTTTCTGATAGGTATCATGGCAAGACCCCATTACCCAATTTCATTCACAGAATCAATACTGCTGACATCTCTTGACTACTTCCCAAATGGCTTATAAGCTGTTCTGGATGTAAGATAAACTGTAGCATTACGGATTTATCAAAATTCACATATCAAAAAGTTTTGCATCACTTCGTTTCTGAGAGTTCCAGAACCTGTACAGATAATTGTAATAGAGATCAACATAAACATCATTTCTGCTGTTTTTGTTGCTCATGAAAACTACAAATTGCATGTTGTACCACCATACAGCGAGACCTTCAGAGGTGGTGGTCCAGATTGCTGTACACACCGGTACCTCTAATACCCAGTACCATGTCCTCTTCCATTGATGTATGCCTGTATTCATCATGGCATACTATCCACAAGTTCGTCAAGGCACTGTTGGTCCAGACTGTCACACTTTTCAATAGCGATTCGGCATAGATCCCTCTGAGTGATTGGTGGGTCACATTGTCCATAAACAGCCCTTTTCAATCTATCCCAGGCATGTTTGATAGGGTTCATGTCTGGAGAACATGCTGGCCACAAGATGTGCATGATAGGGGCGCGAATTGTCGTCCATGAAGATGGGTGCCTCACCAATATGCTGCCGCTATAGGTGCACTATCGGTGGGAGGATGGCATTCACATATTGTGCAGCCATTACGGCACCTTCCATGACCACCAGCGGCGTACGTCAGCCCCACATAATGCCACCCCAAAACAGCAGGCAACCTCCACCTTGCTGCATTCGCTAGACAGTGTATCTGACCAGGTTGCCTCCAAACATGTCTCCTACGATTGTCTGATTGAAAGCATATGCGACACTCATTGGTGAAGAGAACATGATGCCAATCGTGAGTGGTTCATGTCGCATGGTTTTGGGCCCATCTTTACCATGCTACATGGTGTCGTGGTTGTAAAGATGGACCTTGCCATGGATGTCGGGAGTGAAGTTCTGCATCATGCAGCCTGTTGTGCACAGTTTGAGTCATAACACGACATCCTGTGGCTGCACGAAAAGCATTATTCAACATGGTGGCGTTGCTGTCAGGGCTCCTCTGAGCCATAATCCTTATGTGACGGTCATCCACTGCAGTAGTAGCCCTTGGGCGGCCTGAGCGAGGCATGTCATCAGCAGTTGCTGTCCGTCTGTATCTCCTCCATGTCAGAACAACATCGCTTTGGTTCACTCTGAGACATCTGGACAATTCCCTTGTTGTGAGCCCTTCCTGGCACAAAGTAACAATGCGAACATGATCAAACCGCAGTACTGACCGTCTAGGCATGGTTGAACTACAGACAACATGAGCCGTTTACCTCCTTCCTTGTGGAATGACGGGAATTCATCGGCTGTTGGACCGCCTCCGTCTAATAGGCACTGCTCATTCACGATTGTTCACATCTTTGGGCAGGTTTAGTGACCTCTCTGAGCTGTCAAAGGGACTGTAACTGTGATACAATATCCACAGTCAACATCTGTCTTCAGGAGTTCTGGGAACCGGGATGTTGCAAAACTTTTTTTGATGTGTATAGTATTCAGGAATTAACTAAATGTGTAGTTACATTTCAGTTTGACACAGCACTGAATCCAGCCCACTCAGATTTCTTTTATATTTGGTGCATTCAGTAATCCAGATAAGAAATGGAAAACTACAAATTTGCAAATGACAGTTGTGAAATAAGGTACAGGTCTGCAAAATGTGTGAATTGTGAAATCTTCATGTGTCTGTCTCAACATAAATAACTATAATTCTGGTTCTACTCCAGATACAGCAACAAAACTTGTATAATTCAAAAATGAGTGAGTAGAGCTTTACACTGATATGTGATATGGTGAGTTTCTAAGACTTGCTACATTTAGAGTCATTGACCTTGACCATGAATACATCAAAACACCCCACTTTTAAAACACACACACACACACACACACACACACACACACACAGCTACCTGTTTCCTTTTTTTTCCATAACAGCAGACAGTAGCACTCACTATTATGCTAACAAATTGGTGAAAATTTCCTGCTGTGAAGAGCCAATCAGAGGTACTTTCATTTCAACCTGTTGTCATTAGCTTGTTTCATGGGAGTGGATTGTTTACTCAAACTACAGTATACAAGTGCTGGGAAGTAGTACTATATTTAGTTATAGTTTGTAAAAAATGGATTTCAAGCCAAAATTGTATTGTTGTACTTCATTTAAAGAAGAACATAATGCAAGGGTACAGAAGAATTCAAGGAATGTTCAGGAGTGGATGGTAAACAAATCTCCTGATATATTGCCAGGTGGGAAATTTGCAGCAAATATCACAAAACCTGTCAATTCCTGCAGGTGTTGCCTTAGCTGTGCTAGGTATTTTGAGAGACGATATTAAGTGCAGATGAAATAGCATCGGATCTGGCACTGGATTCTTTAAATACTAGCCAGGTGAATATCCCTTGAAGAAAAATCGACCTCAGCATGAGAAATATAACAAAAAGCAAAAACTGAAAAATGTTGCCCTAGTGTTGGAGCTTATATACCAGGTGATCAAAAAGTCAGTATAAATTTGAAAACTTAATAAACCACAGAATAATGTAGATAGAGAGGTAAAAATTGACACACATGCTTGGAATGACATGGGGTCTTATTAGAACCAAATAAATACAAAAGTTCAAAAAATGTCCGACAGATGGCACTGGACAGCAGAATGTCAGTGACTGCGCATGACAATTGTGTATAAAAGGAGCCGTAATGAGAGAGAGAATCAGATGCGCCAGCAGTCCCAGCATGTTGACGTTACCTGAAAAGGGAAGGGGATTCGAATGGGTAAAGGTCCGTTGACAAATGCAGCTGTGGCGAGAATGATTTCGAAGTTCGAAGCCACGGGTTGTTTGGACATAGACCCCGTAGTGGCCGACCGAGCACAAGGCGTAATGCTGCTGAGACAGTTCAGGAAGAAATGGAGACTGTAGCGGGTTCGTCTATGGACGGGGAAGTCAGTGCTCATGCAGTTGCACGTCGCACCGCCATTCCATACACTACTGTTTGGTTGGCACTTAGGCGTAGCCTCTGATGCTATCCATACAAAATCCATTGGCATCATGAACTGTTACCTGACGATTTAGTGAAGTGGGGGGCATTTGTGGTGTGGGCGTTTCAAAAGATGGCGGAAGATGACGATTGGTTGAGTAATGTGTTGTGGACCGACGAAGCTCATTTCATGCTCCGAGGGTCTGTCAGTGCCCACAACTGCAGAATCTGGGCTACCGCAAATCCTAGAACTGTCATGGAAACTCCATTGCATGACGAGAAAGTCATGGTATGGGTTGGATTTACCACATCTACCGTTATTGGGCCTTTTTTCTTCGAGGAAATGCGTGATTCTGGTTTTGTAACTGCTACTGGGCCGGGTGAGAGGTACGCCGATATGTTACAGAATCGCATCATCCTCAGCCTGGCTGATAAACACCTGCTGGAACGTACGATGTTTATGCAGGATGGCGCTCCACCCCATATTGCTAGATGCGTGAAAGATCTCTTGCGCGCGTCGTTTGGTGATGATCGTGTGTTCAGCCACCACTTTCGTCATGCTTGGCCTCCCAGGTCCCCAGACCTCAGTCCGTGCGGTTATTGGCTTTGGGGTTATCTGAAGTCGCAAGTGTATCGTGATTGACCGACATCTCTAGGGATGCTGAAAGACAACATCCGACGCAAATGCCTCACCATAACTCCGGACATGCTTTACTGTGCTGTTCACAACATTATTCCTTGACTACAGCTATGGTGGTGGACATATTGAGCATTTCCTGTAAAGAACATCATCTTTGCTTTGTCTTACTTTGTTACGCTAATTATTGCTATTCTGATCAGATGAAGTGCCATATGTCAGACATTTTTTTGAACTTTTGTATTTTTTTGGTTCTAATAAAACCCCATATCATTCCAAGCATGTGTGTCAATTTGTACCTCTATCTACATTATTCTGTGATTTATTCAGTTTTCAAATTTATACTGACTTTTTGATTTTCACAATACAGTATGTGTGTGTGTGACAAAATACAAATTTTGACAGTACTTTCGAAGAGCTGGCGTATGATGAGAAACATGAAAGAATTTTCCGCTTCAGATTCCATAGTGTGAAGAGCAAGGAGTTAGCAGCAGAACATGGTATATCAGTGACAAAAAATCCAAAGACAGGTAAGACATGCCCTTAAAAAACCATTGAACTACATGATTTTTACCGTGACTATAATGTGAGCCTTGTGACGCAAGGAAGAAACTCAAATTAGAGCACATAAGCCGAAGCAGCTAGGATTGCACAATCTGAAAGAATTATATGTGTATTTCAAAGACACATTCCCAGATGTAATCACTGGATTCTTTAATGGGCATTGGAGAGTCAGTGATTGCTATTTGGAAAGAACTGCTGTTAAGAGACACATGGATTTGTTGCAGGTATGAGTGCCATTGATTGGTGAGTTGCTTATGTCTTACAAAATTATGAAGAAACAGATGAAGTACAGACCATCTCCTTCACTTATGTTTCCTACAATACGAGACACTTGTGTTATCAGGAGATGTGATATTCCTACAAGAATGGCTCCAGTGACACAAACTGGGAGGTCATACTCGTTCCCTGCATCAGACCTGGTTAACATTAACAATGTAATTATTAGAGACTTGTGAAATAAGATGTAATCACTTTTTATTCCCTTTCCAGTGAAGCTATACTGTAAATGATTAATAATACCACTAAAATTATATAAACTATATTTCTGTACATTACTTATGAATTATATTTTTTAATAATTTGTATTCCATATTTATGTGCTACCTTATGCATTTTGATAGTGTACTGATGTTGAAAAAATAAACTTTTGGGCATGATCAATTAGTGTGCCATCTTGATACATACCATGTTTATAGCAGCATATTGAAGACGTTTTTAAAAAGACAAAGTTTAAGATCAATGATGCTGAATGTAAAAATTCCTAGAAACCAACCGTGTTGCATGTCAATGTAAAGCTCTACTCTGCAGCTTTTCAAAGATACAAGCTGCATTGCTGTGTCTGAATTACATACAGAATTATAGTCATGTGTGTTGAGGCAAACATGTAAATTTCACCCAATCTCCAAACTTTGCAGACATGTAACATTCTTCACAATGCTCGTATACCTTTGGAAATTGGTAGATTTCCATCTCTTATCTGGATCATTGGATGCACCAAATTTGAAAGAAATCTGATATGATCAGTTTGAAAATGTTACTTTTCTGCATTGAGTTGACAAACTGCCCAAATGATATTTGTTGTAAGTTTAAATGGTTCTCGCATTACAATATCCCAATTGTTAGTTTGCTGGTTTTAAGTCTTGCACATTCCAAAGTAACTTAATTTTAGTTAGGTGGTGGTTCAATGGGTCATTAAATGCCAAACAGATCCTACTGTTCTCTTGAACAGCTGTGTGTAGCTCTCTTGTATACCTTGGTGTCTAGATTCAAGAGATTCATCTTCCAAGCTTCTGAATTTAGATTTTGTGACAGCTTTTTGCCAACCATTCTTACTTTGGAGTTTATGCCCCCATCAGTTTTTGAAATGCTCGGCACAATGGCAAAATTGATATTTGAATACCGTACAAAAAAATTCCTCTGTCCATAACGAATTTCAAATCGGTGCTTGTTGCCCAGTGGGGATGTGTATAATGTAACATAATAAATGATCATGCAAAGCCTTTAATGGTGTTAGCTGCATTTGGGCATTGAAATCAATCAATGGTAACAGGTGAAAATTTGTGCCTGGCCAGTATTCAAACTCAGATTTCCCACTTAAAGTGAGTGGTCACATGAACCTTATCTGAAAAGTAGGGTAGCTCATGGTGCATGAGTAGCCAGACTGTATTTGTTCAGTATTTAAGGATGAGAGAACTTACTGATTTGCAACAAATTTTACATGTAATTTTACATAAAACTTTTTCTTACTGGCACCCCCCCCCCCCCCCCCCAACTCAAATTAATGAAAGGAATGAAGTTTATTGCTTACTACATTTTTGATGTTCATGCAGTATAGTATTCATGTATACCATTGAATGTACCAGCAAAATTATATCATTGTATGACATACATCAGGAGATACGACATCATAAATGGTAGGATGTGTCAAAAACTGCTGCATCACGCATACTGTTGTTCGCAACAAATTTTGCAGACAGTATCCATATATTCCACTGGATGTAGCTATGAAAATATATCATCGTATGACATATTGTCCAGGAGATATGATGTCAGATATTGAGACGCATGAAAACTGCCGCATTATGCGTAATGTTTTAATTTATTACTTCTTTGCTACTAACTCTGTTCGTAATACCTTTCACGGACAGTATCCATCTATACCTGTGCAAAATTGGATCATTTTAAGATACATAGTTGTGGAGATACGGACCATGAACATTGAGCTGCATGATAACAAAGCTGGATTGTGATTTTGATACAAATAAGGTGAAAGATGTGTAAAAATATGCATGAAATATGTTACATATATGGGAAAGTTCTTACGCGGGCAAAGCCTAGGGTAGAAACCTCCTCATAAACCCCTTGATTGATTTCAGCCAAATTACGTACACATATTACTTACTATCTGAAAGAAATATTGTGGAGGTAAGAACCAGCAACTGCACATATGGGTGAGGGTGATTATTAGAGAGAGAAGAGGGAAGGAGGAGCTGGGCAGATAAGGGGGGGGGGGGAGAAGGAGGGGATGGACACAGATAGGTTGGAGGAGTAGTTGTCCTGGAAGACAGGTAGGAGGAATGGTCAGAGAAAGGGAAGAGGGGGAGATGGAGAGAGAGAGACAGGAGGGACAGTTGGGAATGGCAAAGAAAGGAAAGAGGAGGAGATGGACAGAGAGAGGAGGAGATGGACCGTGAGAGGAGGGAGGAGCAGGTGGGCAGAGCGGAGCAGGAGGGTGAAAGAAGTGGATGGAGAGAGAGGGGGATGGAGGAGATGGACACAGAGAGAGGGAGAAGCATACGATGGACTAATAGAAGATTGAAATAATACATACTCAGACAATGCCGGGTGCTCAGCTAGTGTATGTATGTAATTAATAATAACTTTTACTGGAGCAGCAGTTCACAATCTTACAATAGATCTATATGGTACTGGAAATTTCTGGTAAAATGTAATTGAGTTAGGAGTAAAAGTAACAATTCACTGAATGGTAGAGGCATTGACAGGCACATAAGCAAGATTCAGAACTTTGCCACCTCTGGCATGAATCCTTTATCGATCTCTCTCTCATCTAGTTGGAAACAGAATAATGATATTCATTTGATCTGAAACAATTAACAATTTTGATAATGATTTGAAGAGACAACAAATCTGAAATGACCATTGATTATGTCATGTTCTCATAACTAATGTTACATTACTATATTTGTGACATTGTAGGTCAGTGATATTGTTTATTTCTAATATGTAGTGTTCTTTTTCAGTTGTCTTGTTCGAACCAGCTAAAGAAATGATTCGGATTGATCAAAACATGTTTGCCTTACATCATATGGCTTAAGGCAGCACAGCATACAGAGTGAAGCAGTTTCTGCATGTAGGTAAAAACAATTAAGTTAGTCAGATGTTTCTTCCTTTCTCTCTTCATGTGTTATATCTGTGAAAGAACAGTGCAGAGATAATAACTTCTCACTTATTGTGGGGACTGTTGGGAGTGGAGGAGGCGGCAGATGTCTGATGACTTCAGGCAGGTACTGAATTGTTTATAGCTGTTGCCAGTCTCATTAGCAGATAGCATTGTAGTAGCCATTTGGATGCAATGGTTACCCCACTGTCCATTTCCGTGGTTAGTATATTATTTTACAGGTTAGCTCTTACAAAAAAGTAAAAACAGCAACAGGTCATCTTCAGATGACTTTTTGTGTTTAAAACTACATTTGCCTTATGCTGTACACGAGATGTTGGCCACTTTTCATGGTGACAGAAGGCGATGTGTCATTTTATACTTTATGCCATAAACTGATGCAGGATTTTTCGACGGGACCAACACCGTAATGAAAAACAGCCGAAGTCGCATGTACAGCATAAGGTGAACATAAATAGCCATCTGACAATCAACCCATTGATTTGAAATGAGTAATATCATTATTTGTTCTTAAGCAGCAGCTTTATTAACAGTGGCTGATTGCTGTTTTTTACATTTTGTAAGAATTAACCTGTATTTTTACAAAGCCACAATCCCACCAAACTCAATTATTGACAAAATATGAGGGTTGAAACTTTAATAGTGGCAACTATTTATTTACAGCTTCTCAAAATAGATACATGTTTCAAAGTTTTACTGACCTTCAAAGTAGTCACCAGCATTGTGTATAACCCATTACCAGCTGTGTTGACAGTTAGAGCAGCGTGTTCTGTTGTACGACGAATTTGTAGCAATTCTGAAGCGAATGCCGTGAAGCGTTTCCTTCAGTTCAGAAACTGAGTTGAACTCACGAGGGCTCAAATCAGAGGAGTGCAGTAGGTGGTCTAGCACGTAGCAGCCCCATCAGTCAAACAAATCAGTAACAGCTGCAAAATGATAGTCAGGTCCTGCAGAAAGTGTCATCGCTTCCTTCTCTAAGCTGGTCGTAGGTTGTGTTCCAAAAATGAACAGCATAGAGACAGAAGTGATGACACTGTCTGCAGGACCTGACCTCAAGCACATACAGTGCAAGCTGTTACTGATTTGTTTGACTGATGGGGCTGCTAATTGCTATACCACCCATTGCACTTCCCTGACTTAAAGCCCTCGTAAGTTCAACTCAATTTCTAAACTGAAGGAAACACTTAACGGCATTTGCTTCAGAACTGCTACAAATTTGTCGGGCAGTAGACCGCGCCGCTCGAACTGTCAACACAACTGTCACTGCTAAGAGTATCCTACGACTTCCACATTGCTGGCAATGGATTACACACAATGTTGGTGACTAGTTTGAAGGTCAATAAAACTCTGAAACACTTATCTATTTTGTACAAGCTGTAAATAAATAGTTGCCACTATTAAAGTTCCAATCCTCATATCTTTTATTTAATTTAGAAATGGGTGCCAAATCACACTTGGTCCTTCACAGAGGTTGGCATTGCATGTAGAATTAGGTTGAACATTTCGAAATTCTGTGATAGAGAAAAAGAACAGCTTGAACTGCTTCACACAATAACCCACACATGGCAAAAATGAGCAAATTCTGCTACAACTATGAAGTTTTACAGGACTCATCCTGGTGAAGTGTACCTCCTTATTTTATGATATTTTAAACCAGCATCCCGACCATGTACCAGTATTTATGGATGGCTCTAAACAGGGGGACTCTGTTGGTTGTGCTGTTGTTTTCCCTGATCGACTCGTCAAGTTACGGCTTCCTGCGGCGTTTACCATCTTTGATGCCGAATTGTTTGCGATCTTGCGGGCATTGGAGCAGATGAGATGTGTCCCCAGTCGTAAGTTCCTCATCTGTTCTGACTCCCTGAGTGCCCTTCAGACCATGCAACACTTGTACCCAGCGGATACGGTCGTCCAGAACATCCAGGATGCCCTACTCCACCTGCAGCGGCAGGGGAAGGAGGTTTCCTTCTGCTGGGTGCCGGGGCACGTGGGTATTAGGGGAAACGAACTGGCGGATGTGGCTGCCAAAGATGCATGTTCCCTCCCTCAGGTTGTTGAATGTGCCGTCCCCCTCCATGCTGTTACCTCCCTCCTGCGTTTTTGCGTTATGCGTCAGTGGGAAGAGGAGTGGCTGGCAGTCGGTGAAAATAAGCTGCGTCTGGTCAAGGCCACCACGCGGCCATGGCGTACGTCCTACCAGTCGTGCAGGCGGGATGAGGTTCTCCTCACTCGCCTCCGCATCGGGCACAGTCCCTTCACACATGGTTTTTTACTCCGGCGGGAGGATCCCCCAAACTGCAGTGCTTGTGGCGTCCAGATTACTGTCCGCCACATTTTACTTGACTGTCTTTTATTCTCTGACCAGAGGGCGGTGGTTTCTTTGCCACCGGATTTGCCCTCTATTTTGAAAGACGACGCAACGTCTGTGGTTAAGGTTTTACGGTTTTGTGTCCTGTCCAATTTGTTGCCACGGATTTTAGGGAGAGGGTTTTAATGTGCTGCTGGATGACTGGCTCACCCAGATTTTAGGTAAGAGGTCCGCCAGTCACGAATACCTCCTTGTTTCCCTTCGGTTTCTGTCCTCCCTTCCTTGTGTTTCCTTTCCTTTTTTAGTGCACTCCTTCTCCTCTTGTTTTGCCTCTGTATGTGAGGATTTGGAACTGCGTCAGGTCTGTGTCTTTTAGCTGTTCCCCTTGTTCGCTGTTCGTCTTAGTCCCTTCACTGCATGTGTTCCTGTTTTTATGCGTTTGGGCGCTGATGACCCCGCTGTTTAGCGCCCGTAAACCTCAAACACACACACACCTGGTGAAGTGCTCAAAACTTGTGGTAAGAAGTGGTCAGCTGCAGTTTTAATTTTTCTGTTCGATAACCATCTTTTAGGTTTAAATATTCTAAAAGTACATGTTATTACTTCCAAAGCACTTTGTACAACACACAACAGTGCTTGTTTATAGACTATTTATTTAATCTTACCATACTTTTAAATACAGTGGCTATTCTTAAACTCATCCGATTGGCTATAAAAAAATGTTGTCATTATTTATCCAAGTGTTTGTTGTTTCATGACACCAGCTTCTTTATCCCTTCACCAAAGAATGGTCTCACTTGATGCTTCAGCCAGTTACTGACAGCATCCTTGTGCTCATCATCAGTTGTAAGTGCAGAGTAGCCAGCCAGGTCTTCCTGTAGGGGAAGTGACAAAAGTTGCTTGTGCCAATTCCAGAGTATAGGGAAAATGTTGAAAAACCTCCCAGCAAAAACGTCATGAGTTTTTACTTTGTGTAACTCACAGTATGGGGTTGTGTACTGTTGTGAAGATCAGTGATGCCTTTGCTAATCATCATGTGTTATTGGTTTGGGATTGACTTTCGGAGTTTCACAAATCTCTCACTACATCCGCCATGTCACGGCATTCTCTTGTCTTACTCTCATGAAATGTATTGCCAAATTTCTTTTGTGATCCCAAAACAGTGTAACCATCATTTTGTGGTTTGACATTACTAGAATTCTTTGAACTTATTGGAAGAATGAGTGTGCATTCACTGTTTGCACTGTTACTTAGCTTCAGAGTTCACTTACTGCACTCGTCACAGTTCTGTTCAGAAGTTCCTCATCCTCTTCATGGTAGCACTGAAGGAATGTCAAGCCCATTCTTTCAGTTTTGTGAACATTTCGGTACCCATCATGCACAAAACCTATGGTAACCTAACATCTCTGTGACAACATATCAGGTACCATAATTTTCTTTTCTCATTTCTGACTACATAAAGTAGCAGTGATGACAAATGTCAAATATGTCTCACTGGTTATTAATGATTTTGGTCCTGTTTATTGGAAAATAGTGGTACGTGATATGTTTTGTGAGACTATTATAATGTAATCGGATCAATATTATGGCTTCAGAGGAACCCTCAAGTCTTAATTGCTCTTTGATACAATGACTTTTATATTATGAGGTTTGCCGAGTGTAATGTGTTCTCATGAACTCTGAATTCTATATTTAATCGTCAATACATTTTAATTTTTATCTTCAAAAGAGAATGTGTAATCATGTTATAAGTGGTGATAATTCTTTTAATGTGCTGCTAGCTGCCTGTGCATTATCTCTGACACGCAGATGCTGCAGAAAAATACATTTGTTATTTAACCACAAGAACATACAAACAGCCCTCCATTTCTTTTTTTATCTATAAAATTTCTTTTGCACCGGACTGTGTATTTCAGTGTTGTTGTTCGATGTATATATTTCTTGAATATTGGCAAAATTGGAACCAGTTACCGACATGGAAACCATAGTGGTAGCGATCATCACAACCTTTTTTGTCTACTGAATCAGAAAACTTTATTATTGATCACAGTAACACTTATTTAATCAAAACATATATATATATATATATATAGTGATCGGCATGGAGCTTAGTCAAGAAAGAATCTGATAATCCCACTACTTCTCTAATACTTCAGGTTGCATAGGGCTACTCATAGAAACAGTCAGAGCTAGTCCTACATGGCACTTGCACTTTTCAACGTACCAAACAAAAACAGATGTCTTCCTTCTTCAGGCGTTGTCTTCTACCCTGCATTAAAAATCTCCCAATGTGACACTATACAATATTCTACCAGTTATACATGCAACACTATGCCTGGCTTGAGAATCAAAATATACTCCTTTTCCTGTCTACCAGTGTATTAACATAAACATATAGAATATACGTCGCCATAAAGCGGTTCGACATTATGATTTGGGGCAGGATGGGAGGAGGAGGAGGAGGTGAAAGGGAAATAGACAGAGATTGTGATCAGAAGAAAATGGTATCTCACAAATGTTAAAGAGGGTTGTTCTTGATATCTGCAGGGCATATTCAGAAAGTTCGGAAATTGTACATGGATTTCTTGCACACGCAATTTGTCAGCATGTTGCACAATTTCATCAGTCTGAATGTCTTTCTCAATCACTTTCGACATGTTCATCAGTGCGACTAGCCTTGAATGTTCTGCACAAATCACTAATAATCCCATCCCAATACATAGAACACAATTGTCAATTTGCCTTGGTGGCATTGGCTCCTCTGGCTTGCGGGAAGCGAATAACAATACTTATGTATCAACTGCCATGAGAGGTAATAAAACCATCCATTTCAGTTACCTGCTAGTTACACACTATTGAATGTGACAGACCTGACTGATACAACATGACCTTAAAAGTTTCTTTCTTAAACCACGCAGGCATCATGAAGCACAAGCATTTGATTATTTTTAATAGCCAGTTGGGGGTTATTTTTTGAATATCCCTTATAAATTCAGTGAAAAATGCAGCTCATCATTCTGAAAAATATTTTTCTTCAAAACCATTCTAACAAGGGAACCTCCCCATCGCACCCCCCTCAGATTTAGTTATAAGTTGGCACAGTGGATAGGCCTTGAAAAACTGAACACAGATCAATCGAGAAAACAGGAAAAAGTTGTGTGGAACTGTGAAAAAAATAAGCAAAATATACAAACTGAGTAGTCCACGCGCAAGATAAGCAACATCAAGGATAGTTTGAGCTCAGAGCGCTGTGATCCCGTGGTTAGCGTGAGCAGCTGCGGCATGAGAGGTCCTTGGTTCAAGTCTACCCTCGAGTGAAAAGTTTAATTTTTTATTTTCAGACAACTATTATCTGTCCATCCGATGCGAGGTAACTGCGCCATAGTGTGGGAGCAGACGTAATTACTATTCTTGCAGGTTGTACACCTCTTGTTCAACTGTTATATGTGTTTGGTTTTCGGCAAGTGAAATACTTTGTGAAAAGATTCTATGATTTTGCGAAGCAGCACAGGTACACAGAGTAGTTTTGTTTACGTGATCGTGTGTCAATTATCAAAGTTCAGGCACACACACACAATCAACTTCGCTCTCCAAAATTCCAAGACATGTTCAGATTTGCTTGGACATATGCAGGATTTGACGGTCTACACACGGAAAAATTTGAAAACATTAAAACATATGTTTTGACAGACCACAGGGAAAACTGTGCGACTGTGAAACTGTTGCATTCATTTGTTGCAGTTTATGTCACAAACTCTTATATTTTCATCACTTTTTTGGGAGTGATTATCACATCCACAAGAAAACCTAAATCGGGCAAGTTAGAAGAATCTTTTTACCCATTCATCAAGTGTACAAGTTAGGTGGGTCGACAACATATTCCTGTCATGTGACACACATGCCATCACCAGTGTCGTATAGAATATATCAGACGTGTTTTCCTGTGGAGGAATCGGTTGACCTATGACTTTGTGATCAAATGTTTTCGGTTCCCATTGGAGAGGCACGTCCTTTCGTCTACTAATCGCATGGTTTTGCGGTGCGGTCGCAAAACACAGACACTAAACTTATTACAGGGAACAGAGACGTCAATGAACGAACGGACAGATCATAACTTTGCGAAAATAAAGAAAGTAAACTTTTCACTCGAGGGAAGACTTGAACCCAGGACCTCTTGTTTCGCAGCTGCTCACGCTAACCACGGGACCACGGCGCTCCTGAGCTCCGATTATCCTTGATGTTGCCTATCTTGCACATGGACTGCTCAGTTTGTATATTTTGCTTATTTTTTTCATAGTTCCATACAAGTTCTTCCTGTTTTCTCGATTGATGTGTGTTCAGTTTTTCAAGGCCTATCCACTGTGCAAACTTATAACTAAATCTGAGGGGGGTGCGATGGGGAGGTTCCCTTGTAAGCAAAGGAATGATGACCTCCATAAAGATTATAGGATTTTAACAGATGGGTTGTTAAAGTGCTTAAGAATCTGACTTACTAAAGTACATTTAACTTTAGTAAACTTATGCCAGGTTTGAGGGAGTGGGATGGGAGGGGACTGAAGATGGAGAGATCCTGAGTCAAGGTACATGCGTTATGAAAGAAATATTTTGGGACCTATTTCGTAATGTATCTGGATAAGTGCAGGATGAAAGTAACCTAATGTGTGGCAGAGGTTGGCAAACCAAATGTACCACAGCATGGGAAGATTTTAGGTCCAAGATTGGTTTCCTAAGATGTGCAGCTGCATTTCTGGACAACATCTTTCCAGTGTGATTATTCAAGGCAGATTTGTTCCAACCACACCATTCCTCTCTTGTAATTACTCCATGTGCAAGGTGGGGATTGCATACTTAGGTTATCAGCACTCCTTTTACTAAATGTCGGGTTACACTGAGAATACTGTACTAGTTACAGTTTTAATGGTGTTTCAGTGTCTTTCATGTGTAAAATGTGGAAAGGAGAGGATGTTTTACTTATTGTCCATTTTGTAGTATAAAGCATATGACCAGTAGGAAGATGTATTACTTTAATTGATTTTGATGATGTATGATACATGCTTATACCTGTCATTTTTAATCCACTCCTAGTCCAAGGTCTCTTCCAAGTATTAAGAACTTTGGAGTTTTACAGGCAAATATGTCCAGCATATTTCTTGATTATTTTGTCCTTGAGAATGAGTGTAAGGAGGAGGAATCAAAGAAGCATTCAATAACTTTGAAAGTAAAATTTTGTTAACTGATTTGACAAAAACCCTAAGAGGTTATGGTCTTACATAAAACCTATAAGTGGTTCAAAATCGTCTACTCGGTCACTCAGTCCCCATAGTGGCACTGAACTGGAAAATGGTAGAGAGAAGGCTGAAATACTGAATTTTCTGTTCAGAAACCGTTTCACAGCAGATGATCATAACACGATCCTTCATTTCAATTATCATATGAACTTTCTGAAATGGCAGACACTGAAATAACTGATCAAGGAATGGAAAAACAACTAAATTCACTTTGTAGTGCAAAGGCACCTGGACAAGATGAGTTACCTGTAAGATGCCACTCTCTCCCCTTCTAGCAGAAGTTTATCATAGGTCGTTGGAGCAACAAAAGGTACTAGCCACGGGGAAAAAAGTGCAGGTCAGTCCTATTTTCAAGTAGAGTTGTAGGGCAGATGCACATAATTACTGGCCTGTATCATTGATGTTTATCAGTTTAGAACAATGGAACATATTTTATGTCCATGTAAAGTATTATGACTTTTGGAGGATGGAAATCTCCTCTGTGAAATTCAAAATTGATTCCGCAGACAGAGATCTTACAGAACTCAGCTTGCTCTATTCCACCATGAGATTCAAGGCACAGTGGACACTGGCACTCACGGTCGGTTTGATGGCATGTTGCTCAACTTACAGAAAGGCATTTGACACTGTCCTGCACTGCCATTTAGTGGAAATAATATGAGCTCACCAAACATCAAACCAGATTTTTGAGTTGATTCAAGACTTCCTTACAGATAGAACTCAACATGTCGCTCTTAACAGAACAAAATCGACAGATGTAAAGATACTTTCAGAGGTACCCCAAGCAAGCATGAAAGGACAGTTTCTGTTTACAGTGTGTATAAATGTGATCTAGTAGAATGCGTCATTCAGGCTGTTCACAGATGATGTGGTTGTTTGTAAAGTGGTAACAATGCCAGAAGTTAGCAACAATCTGCAGAAAGACCTACGGTGGTTTGATGAATGGTGCAGGCTCTGGCAGTTGACCCTGAATGTAAATAAATATAACATATTGCACATACATAGGAAAAGAAATCCAGTACTTAGACCTGCACTATTGATGACAAATAGCTGGGCACAGTAACCACTGTAAAATATCTAGGAATATCTGTCGAGCTGATATGAAGTGGAAGGGCACATAAAACAAACTGTAGGAAAAGCAGATGCAAGACAGATTCGTAGGAAGAATCTTAAGAAAACGTAATTTATCCACCAAAGAAGTGGTTTACAAGGCCCTTGGTCAACCGATTCTTGAGTATTGGTCATCAATCTGGGACCCTTACCAAGTGGGACTGATAGAAGATAGAGGAAAAATCCAATGAGGAGTGGCATATTTCATTCACGAGTGCAACAGGGAAGGGGTGGGGAGGAGGTCGGTCAGTGATACCAGAAGTACCTTCCATGACACACTGTCAGGTGGATTTTGGAGTATTGATGTAGAGTAGATCCATGGTGGCTTAAGAACACCACATCCGTTTTCAGCAATGTCACTGAGGGAGAAAACTGCAACCAGTCACACTTAAATAAATCATCCATTCAAAAAGTGTGGATGATTGCAGTTTTCTTCCTCATTGGTGTCCTATGTTGTGGGCTCTTCTTCATACAAATGCATTTATACAAATCCATCATAGAACCAATAACAAGCTATGAGAGCGAGTGCTGGTAACTCACAGAAAGAAGTAAAAAGAGACTTAGAAATCGACCACTTCAGAAGAGCATGTAGAATTTCCTGACATGGCCACATAAGAAATGAGAAAATAAGAGAAAGGATGCAGACTCATTATACGAGGGTGGTTTGAAAAGTTCTCAGAATGGAATTGGAAAAAAAAGTACTTACATCACTGAAACTTTTTTATTTCTCAATGTAGTCTCCTTGTAGGTTAATGCACTTGGTCCAACGATTTTCCAGTTCCTAGATCCCATTTCGAAAATGAGTTTTCTCCAGACCTGCAAAATAGTTGTCAACTCTGGCTATCAGTTCTTCATTTGAAGTGAATCTTCACCTACCAAGAAAAATTTTCAGTTTCGGTAAGAGATCGAAGTCTGACAGAGTCATATCAGGTGAATAAGGCAGGTGTGGCAACAATTCATACCTTAGTTCGTGTAATTTTGCTAAGGCGACGGCACATGTGTGCGGGCGCACACTGTCTTGATGGAAGATGACTTTCTTCCTTGCTAAACCTGGCCTTTTTTGTGTATCTTTTGTTGCAATTTGTCCAGGAGGTTAGCATAGTATTCTCCAGTAATTATTTGCCCAGTGGGGATTTAATCTACAAACACAATCCCCTTCGCATCCCACAACACTGATGCCATGTTCCCACCAAAGAAATTGTCTTTGCTTTATTTGGTGGTGGAGAATCAGCATGTTTCCACTGCTTTGACTGTTGTTTTGTCTCTGGCGCAAAAAATCTTGTTCGTTTCTCCCGAAACAGGCTAGACATTGTTCTGATATGTCCATTGTCATGTGTTTTTGATCCAGCATCAAGAGTTGGCACACCCACCTTGCAGATAATTTTTTCATTTCTAATTCTTCAGGTAAAATTTTATGTATCCTTTAAGATGACATCTGGCAAGCAGAGCCGCCATGACCATTTTGTGCACTTCTGCAATGATTTCTGGAGAAGTGACACATCTTAGCCAACCACTGCATGGATCAGCATCTAAGCTCTCCCAACCAAATTTAAATTCATTTGTCCACATGGCAACAGTTGAATATGAAGGAGCAGAGTCCCTCAGTGTATTCTGAAAATTGGCTTGAATGTCCTTTGCTTTGTAACCTTTCTTTATGAAGTACTTAATCACTGCTCAAATCTCGATTTTTTTCCATCTTTGTTAATCACTACGCAGGAACAACAACCGAGCCATGTCATTGTCACAGCTCTCTTCCAAGAGCACTGACATGGCACGTGTTTACAGGCAACAGTCCAATGATTATCACATGAACAACTCTTTGCGCGAGCGCTGACCTCTCGTGGTGATTCCGAGAACTTTTCAAACCACACTCGTAATATTGTGGATAGAAAAGAAGAAAGACAGCAAGCATGGTAGAGCATGTAAGGAAGAATGAATGGAGACAGATGACCCCAAGAGAATACTTTCATGGCAACCACCGGGAAGGAGAAGAAGAGGAAGACCACAGAAAGTGTGGTTAAGGAGTATCCAAAAAACAATGGAGAGAAGAGGAGTAAAAGAGTATGAGGAAGCATGGCACGGTTGAGGCATTTGGCAGTGGATGCAGGTGTGGCAACAGCTGTGGGACACCCCCCCCCCCCCCCCTTCTCCGCTCCCGCATCCTTCTTCACACTGGTTATATTGTATCCAAACCCGTATGCATTGTGATGCCCTGAACATCTGTATATTATTGCTTAATTTTGTAACTACCTAATTAATGTTACAAATGCCTTTTCTTTTCAGGTGCTTTGTGCAGCACAAAGGAACTGTGACATCAACAGTGCTTCATATTGTATGAAGTAGTGTGTGTTTGTGTATATTACATACAGTAAACTCTTGAACATATTTTTTATAATAAAAGCATACATTTCACATGAAAAGAAATGTTGAAAATGTATTATTTTCAGAAGTTACAGTTAAAAACAAGCTGGGAAATGCAATCCTACAAAAAGAGACATACTCTTAACGTAGTACACGAATTTACTAGGACACACTGTTCAAAATTAATATATCACTTTGCATCTGTCTAGTACACAAAGCTAAGAATATATCTATATCCTACCACTGTCTCAGATTTTGAGAAAAATGTGTGTGACTGCAAACGGAATGTCAGTACAATGTAAAGACTTTACACAGCAGACAATTTGGAAGCCTTGTGCATTATATAGGCAGATAAACAAGAAGTTCAACTTTTGAATTTGCACTCCAATTGTACAAAAGACTGATAAATGCAGATCCTTAAACAGATTGTGTAAAATAAAGACCCAGTGTCACAGCATTAAAATGAGAACGAAAATTCAGAACCTGAACTACGTTGTTGAATTTCTAATTTATGTGCTTATCGAACACTCAACACATTATCATGATGAGTGCTTGTCTTTACTCAAATGAATTTTTATATTCCAACAAGGATTTTCCATTATTGTTTTAATACTAGCATATTACAAAACCTTGAAATGCAATAGTACCCCTATCACGTATTCTCACTGTGCAGATGAATATCTGGCATCTGTTTATGGTTGAATGCTTTCCTCAAAAACTAATCTCAGCATTCTGTGAGTGTCAGTCAGAACAAGATGTTCTTGTGATTGTTTAACATGAACTGAGAGATACAACTGGCTGTCTGTCAGAGATGTTATTTGCTGTTGGAATGCTGGGAAGTGAACCCTGCAAAAATTTACTATCAACTAAAGGAAGTGTATAATGATACAGCAATGAATGAACAAAAAGTAGAGAATGATATGAAACATTAAACAAATATACCTGACTAAACTTGACACACACACACACACACACACACACACACACACACAAACATATACTCTGCCAACAGAGTAGCAAGCTTTTTTGGTATAAACATCTTTGTACAAGAGATGCAAAAAGTATGGCTGCAATACTACTAACAGTTTTCACAGAATGTGTGATGGTTGACAGGAAATCTAAAAGGAAACTTTGTAAACAAATTATATAATATAAAGTCCAAAATTTGTGGCATGTTTATTGTGAATAAGACTAGCAAACTTTTTACTGAGCATCAAACCAAGGTAAAGCAGCAGTCTGAAAATGAAATATAGCAATGTATTTTAATTACATGCATCAGAGCATGAAACATATGCTATCTCTTATTCTGTATCACTCGTGTCACTGAGCTCCCACACCTGAAACAGAAAGCAAGTAGGATGTCAGTCTTTATTGCCATATGTTGTGGAGTAAGTGTGACTTACACTAGAACATTAATCAAAGCATAATTTTTTAAATATTTTCTCTATGACAAAAGTAATACAAAAATTCATAAAAACTGTAGGAAATAAAATGTAGAACTTTTGTGTATTCAAATGTAAAATCTAGCCCATGACACTGAAAATTACAGTGAACTCTTTATCTTTTATACCCTCAAAAATTAGTATGTCAGTCAGTACATGGCTGATAATCAACTAACTTAAAATACAAGGGGAAAATATCATTACCTCTGCATCTTCACTCTTTTGGTGTATTTCTGTGAGGCCTGTGAGATCTTCCAGATGATGAGGATTGTTAAAAGCTGCCATCAAGAAAGCAAATCCTTGCTGCTGATATTCTTGAATCACCTAAAATTGCATAGGAAATGATCAGAAACTATTGCAGAAGGTACTGGGTGAAAATGTCAGAGAGAGAATGTAAAACACACACACACACACACACACACACACACACACACACACACACACACACGGCTATACAAGATAGTTGTTTCTAAGAAAAGATTTCCATATTCATCTTAACAACAGGCTACACCTGAATGTGGTATGACAGTGGAGGAGAAACCAGATGATATACATAGAATACCATCCTATGTTTCATAAGTGTTGCCTCTATTCAGAATCCAAAGAATGGACCTGCTCAGTAAGAGCTCTGGGATCTAACATACATTTGATTATGTTTCCTCGATTGTTCAATTTATATTATGCTGACAGGCAAGAGAAAATGAAATTTTTCAGGCATACGTTATGAGGTTCAATTGTGCTTTCTGAATGTGATTGCTGTAAAGGAAGGAGGAGGATTAGGATTTGGGATGCCCTTCCACAATGACAACAATGAGGTCACCGGAAACAGAGCACAATGTATGGGAGGAAAAGGATAGAGAAGTAAATTTGCTCTGTGACGGAACCATCCATACATTTGCCTAATGCAATTTAAAGATACCACAGAAAAACTACATCTGGGTGCTGGGTGGGATTTAAACTTCACTCCTCATGTGAATGCATTACCATTGTGCCATCTCAGTCGGTCATATGGGTGCGACTTTTTCAGAGCATAACTTTACTAAATAGTCTGTAGAAGAAAACATGACATTAGAATGTAAGTGTGTGTATCACAGTTAACTAAACTCAATAGTTACGTTTAAGACCAATGAACAAACATGATTGCACCAGATTATGAGCTACACAAAATAGTAATACACAAATTCAGATTTGGATGACATTGGGTCTTAAAAGGTGAAATTGACATAAAATAATTAAGGTAAATACATTCATTGCAGTCTTCTGAAGCAAACAACATGCAATACTAGATGGAAATATTCAGTAACATCAGATCCACTGAAACAATTTATTTTAGACATGCTAGGGTAGGTGGGTTTAGAGCAGAAATTCCAGGCCTATCTTAATGCTGCTACTTACAAAGTAATAGCAGGCCTACTTAAGTTGATCAATTACATCTAAAACACACAAGATTGTAATTTTAATGAATGTAGACACATCAAAAAAACTTTTGCATCACCTCGGTTCCGAGAGTTCCGGAACCTGTACAGAAAATTGGAATAGAGATCAACATAAACATCATTTCCACCCTTTTTATTGCTCATGAAAACCACAAATTGCATGTTGTACCACCATACAGCGAGATCTTCATAGGTGGTGGTCCAGATTGCTGTTTACACCGGTACCTCTAATACCCAGTAGCACGTCGTCTTGCATTTACGCATGCCTGTATTCATCGTGGCATACTATCCACAAGTTCATCAAGGCACCGTTGGTCCAGATTGTCCCACCCCTCAACAGAGATTAGGCGTAGATCCCTCGGAGTGGTTGGTGGGTCACAGCATCCACAAACAGCCCTTTTCAGTCTATCCCAGGCATGTTTGATAGGGTTCATGCCTGGAGGACATGCTGGCCACTCTATAGTCGAGCATGTCATTATCCTGAAGAAAGTCATTTACGAGATGTGCACGATGGGGGCGTGAATTGTTGTCCATGAAAATGAATGCCTCGCCAATATGCTGCTGATATGGTTGCACTATTGGTCGAAGGATGGCATTCACGTATTGTACAGCTGTTACGGCACCTTCCATGACCACCAGCAGCATACCTCGGCCCACATAATGCCACACCAAAACAGAAGGCAACCTCCACCATGCTGCACTCGCTGGACAGTGTGTCTAAGGCATTCAGCCTGACCGGGTTGCCTCTGATGATTGTCTGGTTGAAGGCATATGTGACACTCACTGGTGAAGAGAACATGATGCCAATCCTGAGCGGTCCATTTGGCATGTTGTTGGGCCCATCTGTACCATCTCTGCATGGTTGCAAAGATGGACCTCGCCATGGACATCGAGAGTAAAGTTGCACATCATGCAGCCTATTGCGCACAGTTTGAGTCATAACATGACGTCCTGTGGTTGCACGAAAAGCATTATTCAACATGGTGGCGTTGCTGTCAGGGTTCCTCTGAGCCATAATTCATAGGTAGCGGTCATCCACTGTAGTAGTAGCCCTTGGGCGGCCTGAGCGAGGCATGTCATCGGCAGTTCCTGTCTCTCTGTATCTCCTCCATGTTCGAACAACACCGCTTTGGTTCACTCCGAGACGCCAGTACACTTCCCTTGTTGAGAGCCCTTCCTGGCACAAAGTAACAATGCATACATGATCGAACCACGATATTGACCGTCTAGGCATGGTTGAACTACAGACAACACGAGCCATGTACCTCCTTCCTGCTGGAATGACTGGAACTGATCGGCTGTTGGACCCTCTCCGTCTAATAGGCGCTGCTCATGCATGGTTGTTTACATCGCTGGATGGGTTTAGTGACATCTCTGAACAGTCAAAGGGACTGTGCCTGTAATACAATATCCACAGTCAACATCTATCTTCAGGAGTTCTGGGAATTGGGGTGATGCAAAACTTTTTTTGATGCGTGTGTGTATGTTCAAATGCCGCCCTCGGTCACAAATAATTTTACATTGAATCATGCATTACTGAAAATAAAGCTAACTGTGACTGTACATATGAATGTTATCTTCATTAATTAATGAAACTCATTACATATGCAATGCTTAGAAAATGCTAATGAATAAAAACAAAGCCTTTCTCCCTTGAGGGTGCATCAAAAAGCACTCTTGTAATCTGAAGCATCATTTTTCCTTGGAGCACCTGTACATAAGGTTTGTGCAAAAAGATAAAAAGTACTATGTGAGTGGACTATACATGTAAGATAGTAAGTTCCTTGTCTGTTAAGGGAGCATTGTAGTGTTCACAAAACTGCCAAGTGATCTAGTACTTCAGAAAGCCAATTCATAGCTCCATGAAGTAAATGTGTGATTAAGGACGCCAGTTACTTAAAATGAACCTGCAGAGTACCCACACAGGTGAGTCAGATGCCTTGGAGAGGAATTATTCTCCAAGTCCATGTCATCTAAATGGAACTGTTCACTCTGCAGTGTTTCATAATGAAGAGATCCTTATCCTAAGCAGCTGTACGTGTCCTGTCGAGTCACCTTATAATGACTACCTCCTAGATGTTAAGAGTGAAGTGCATAATTCACAATGTACATCACATTATCTCCAGATACAAAGTAAGTATCTATGAGTACTGACAGACTGCCTGAAACTCTATACTCAATGCTCTCCTTGACACCAGAAGTCCTGCATCCACACTGGGAAAACAGGCGATCATAGTCTTCGAGACCAAGGAAGCTAGATTTTTGAAAATATGAAGTTTGTAGATTTTTCACGTATATGCGAGTATGCTAATGACAGCATTGTGAACCTTTTGTAGAAATTGCAGAGCTCTATTTACTGTTGTAGAAAGAGGTGAATGTGAATTGTAAGGAATGTTCAAATGACAAGGTACAAAATGGTATAACAACAAAACCAGCTGAAATTTGATTATGTTGCTTTGGGATAAAGTACTGTGACATCTAGGAATGCGAAATGTGTCACCACCTCCCCCTAAAAAATTCAAAGCTGTGCCCACAGCAGGCAAGGTGATGCCCACTGTCTTTTTCAGCATCCCAGGTCAGATACTCACAGAATTTCTTGAACACAGAAAAACCATTAATGTGGCATGCACTGTCAAATCCTCCGTAGCCTACACAAGTTTGTCAAGAGCAAATGGTGTGGGCTGCCCACAGTGGGAGTGATCCTTCTTCATGATAACGTGTGTCCACATGTCTCCAACTTCACACAAACTTTAATGGCCAAGTTCCAAGTGGGAGCAGCTTGAGTATCCGCCCTACAGTCCAGACATATAACCTCATGACTTCCATGTGCTTTGGTCCATGAAAAAATATCTCAAAAGGAACCGCTTCAACTCGGACAGCAAACTGAAGGACACAATGGAGGACTGGCTCCTATCACAGCCACAGGAGTTCTAGGAACAGGGAATCCTTCAGCTTATGAAACAGCGGAATAATTGTGCTCAGCCGTCTGGTGATTGCTTTTGGATAAGTACCTTTTCTTTTGAACACTCATCATACAATGGCATGTTATGGCCAAATGACTTGATACAACGAAACATATCTCTGTTCAAATAAACCAGGGAGTTGCTATGGGAATCCTGTTGTAGATGGAAACAGTGTGCAGCCATATTAATGTCAGTTCACTAAGAGCAAATACAGTACTTTAATATCGCCAATAATATCCGAACTGTACTGCTGCTGATTGGCAGTGAGTACCCTTCTCCCATAAATCAAATTGCCAGTTTTATATGATAAATGAGTGTTGGCATGCCTGGAGAGAAATGCCAGAACAACTAGTCAAACTATTACTGTAAGACTGTAACTAGTGGGAGTAGAATCAAGTTTTGGTGGGCATCATATTCATCTAGGAGGTGGGCTGTCTTATTGATTGTCTTTCGGCAATATAGCATGCCTTGCCAGCTCCTCTCTTGAGCTATAAATACTGCTAGAAAATGATTAAGACATCAGATCTATCTGTGGTTCCTAGTTTCCTCATATCCCACACCAACTAACATCTGTAGGTTATCTTGACCATATTGTTTGCCATATGGATCTTCTGCCATACTTCATACAAAGTCTATGCGAAACACTGCAGTAGGTATGGCTCCAGACACATTAAAAACTTTTAGTTGCTCTATGTACAATAAAAACTGCTTTGGAAACTATGCAGCAGTTATGCCAATGTGCCACAACAATGTAGTCTCAGTCAATAGGTTCCACATCTCTTTCACATCTAACCATTTTTAAGGTATTTTCAACTGTCATGCTGCAGATGTGATGCCATGCTGGAAACAACAGCTGTGACAAAAAACATATTATTAGTGCCCAAATCATTCCAGAAACTCCACCATGCTTCAAAGTTGGCAGAACACCGGCTGAATTGTATCCTTCTCCCTGTGTTTCCTACATGTAGTTACCATATTGGCCCGATAATAAGTTGCCACTACTTGTAAGCTACACCCTTGAATTATGAAGAAGAAATTTAAAAAAAAAATCTTTTTCTATAAAATGAGCCACAAATTGACAGAAAAGAAAAATTGCCAGAAATTTACTTGTAGTTACATGAAGTATGTGCTGTAAACATTTGTTCTAACATATGACACGGAACATTGGCACCTAACATACTGGTACCATACTTTGTTCTATTCACTCACATCACAACCAGTGCCAGTATTTGCTTCATCACTCTCATTCCCATCATTTTCTTATTCTCTTCCCACAGCATTTTGCACTCGCTGACATCCAATGCATTCAGTATACAGCATTTCTTGAACCCCTTTATGACAGACCCTGAGAATATGGAGGACCAAGAAGCAAGAATCCGCTGGCACAGAAGGGTGACTGATGGCTTCTTCTTCTTACCAGGTGGTGAAAGGGATGGTCTTCTTCCACGAGCCAAACTGAAAACATTTTTCATAGACTGTCCTTGAATGACTTGTCCTTGTCCAGATCTAGAACCTGTAGTTTTGAAGGTATTCCTCTGGGTATTATGACACGATCTGTCTCTTATGCAGCAAGTTTATTTTGTACTTCAGCAGTTAGATGTCCCTTAAAAGCATCCAAAAACTAGTATCACTCTCTTAGCAAGCTGTGTGCCAGGTCTGTGACTCCAAACAGCAGACAGCCAGTCAACAATCAGTTGCACTGGCATCCCACCCTCTCCTCGGCAGTGAATCATTAAGTCCTTAGGAAAGATTTCTTTCCACATTGTTTTTATCTTCAGAATGACATAAAGAGGTAACTTCCTCCCATCGGCAGTAGTAGCTAATATCACACTTATTCTATTTTTCATTCGCAGTTCCTCTTAAATGAGATAGTTTATGCTTGTTTCATGTCTACAGTCATACTGTTTGGCATGTCAAAAAATAATGGTACTTCATCAGCATTGCCACTCTGATGAACAGAGCATGATTCACACTTTCAGCAACTGGATGACATACCAATGGAAGTTAACTGGTTTCTCCACGAAATCTGCCAGGATTCTCTGTGCTAGAGTAGTATTTCACAGGAGAGCAAGGCCATTTTTCTGCATAAACCAATGACACCAACCAGTACTCACACACAAGTCTTCTTGTGGCTTGTTTAAGACTCTTGCAATATCCAGGGCCTTCAGTTAGATTATATCTCAAGAGATAGGCATCCCATCTTTCCTCTTACATTGCACATAGGAAAGAACCTTAGCTTCTAGTTCCAGATATATGCCACATTTTGGTGCCCTGAAAGATTTTCTTGTGGAAACTGCTTTCTTCCATTTTTTTTCTGGAGCAACATAATGTTGCACATTACATTTGTCCAGGCCATACTTTATCTGGCTTCTCTGTCGGTTGTGGTTTTGGCATAACGAACAACTGTAGTTTGAAGCTTGCATCATAAGTACATCAAATTCCTTGGCTTGATGATGCTTTGCACTGTAAATGGTCATTCATATCGGCATAAATCTGTTTTTCTTACCAGTATCCACCTGAAACTGAATTATAAACTAACAAAACTATAACAATAGACCTACATAATGTTAAAGCCAATAAAATACTGGCAAAAGTTTGCATTGTTGTGTAGCAGAATGCCTTGCCAGCAGTTTCCATTAAATGCACTAATTGTACAGCTGCACATGAGCATAACACTTTTACAGAAAGTGTATGTAAAAAGACAAAGTAGTGGATACAAGCTGAAGCCTAAATTTTCGAGAGGGAAATTTGGGTAAAGTTGGCAGCTTTTTTTGGGACAATACAGTACATCCTGTGGTAGATAATAATGTAAAATTACACTTGTCAGACCACACTACCTGTGATGGAGACCACACCACTGGTGACATGAAGTATCACCCAGCTAAAACTCTCCGACAGCGATGTTACTTAGCCCTCACAAAGGGAGGGATATCTTTGTCACTTGAGCCATCCTCAGTTCATTGTGAATGATTGTATTGTAAGCACATGACCTTTCTGTTTGTTCCATTGCTAGTAATAAACAAGTGTTAACCTCACTCACTAGCAACCAGCTTCATTCTGCAAGCCTCCTGCATTGCAATTTCGACAGTCTTGACCCCACAACAAGCAGCAGCCTTTATCTTGACATAACAAGTGTACTTTAAAATGGAGTGTTAGCTTTGATATCTTTTCAGACAATTCGTATGGAATGGTGACACTAAGAGTGACTCACACGATATTCTCTTCCACTTGGATCAGATATGAAACATGAAAATGAGATTCTTCTGTATCTTACCATTGACGGCAACTATGCTCAACATGTGCACAAACAATTTCAATGCATTTTGAACGCCTTTGTGCTTTTGGTGATGATGAAAATCTTGCTTCACATCAACAAGACATCATTTGGGCAACTATTTCATGTCTGCGTGACAAGGCTTCATGTTATTTTACTGGTCAATCTGTTTCGGGAATGATCCAGACAAATTCATTCATAATCGATTGTGGGGCCCAGCCAGTTGAGCCACATCGGAAGAAGCCTCTTGGTTTTCCATCTGTGTCATGCAAGGACACTCTCCCAGATGTGGAGATATCTTATGAATTGATCAACCTGATTGCCATGTTACATAGCACACACTGGTTAATTAAAGTACTGCCTCAGATAGAGTCAATGATAATTGTACACAAATATGATATGAGGGAAAGCAAATTTTTTCTGGCTGACAGACTTTTCGGAATCCCACAGCAACAGCAATACTCAAGTGTGATGTAACAATAAACACCACCACCAAAGTTCTGGCACAACATGCTGGCTGCAGCCATGAGGAGACACTGAAACTTGAGAGATTATGTACACTGACAAGACTGATGTTACGAATGACGACTCCAAGAGCAGTGATCACTGGCTGGTCATAACTTCCACACCTGTGACCAACAATAACATACCTCATGGCAGTGAAGGGGCATGGCTGTGACTGTGTTGGCTTCACTCATGTTTCAGCAACCAGGCATGCAGCTGCTCCATGCCATGCAATAACCTAAAGGCAAACTGCAGTCTGCAGTAGATGCCCTGGATCATGATGCACAACAAAGCTGCCTATAGCTCAAGCAAGTGGGCCAAACTAATTCTGCCCCATCTAAAAGTGGTGGTGTTACAGTATATGTGCTATATATCTCAACAAATCAATAGTTCCTTGTAGACACTGGCTCTGAAGTGAGCAGCATTCCTGGGGAAATGCCACAAATGGAACATATGACATCTAACTGCATGCCGCAAAACGCCACTTTTATCAGGCTATTTGAAACCATTACGCACACTGTTGTCCTTGGTTTGCATAAGAAATTTACATAGCAGTTTATTGTCATGAACTGATTTTGGGCACGAATTTCGTCCATTGATTTCACTTCTCCCCTGATATATCACTATTGATCCCCCACACAAACTAGCAGTGGAGACTCAGTACCTGGCAGTCTGCCAGCATAGTCACATGAAGTGTCAGAGGGGAAACTTCAGTACAACCTCCTTCAAATCTTACCCAACAACTACTTAACAACCATGGGGCTTTGGAGTCCAAATATAAGTGGTGACAAAGAGTTATGAAGAACAGAAAAGGAGAGTCTCAGGCTACCCAATGATAATTTTGCATTGGAAGCTTGGGCACATTTGTGAGGTGACTTGGATGCCACAAAACAGGCACTTAAAGCAGGAACAGCACCCACTGAAGTGTTGCCAGACTGCACATGCGGACCGTTGGTGAATCCTACCCCACACGAGTCGCAACAAATACATGTCTGTAGAAGCTTTCTGCGAGTATGCATGCATCCACTGTGTGTGTGTGTGTGTGTGTGTGTGTGTGTGTGTGTGTGTGAACCTATATTCTCAATGCAATGTGTGCAATGTATAAACAGAGAAGCATTAGACGTGACACAATGGACAAAATCAACACCATGCTAGCCCACCAGTCTACCATAAAGCGAACTGGTTGGCATCAGAAATGCTAAAAGTGATCAAAACCACTATCAACGAATTGCTGCAGGCAGGCAAACACAGGCAGTCAGACAGTCTGTGGGCAGCTCTGGGGGACCTCATCATCAATGATGCAAAATATAACAGAAGCAAAACTCTTTGGAAATGAGTTTATTTAGACCTACCACAGGGACAAATATCTTTTCTCACTCGAGCTGTCCTAAGCTTGCTGTGAATGATTGTGTACTGTATCCATGTGATCTTTCTATACACTCCATTGTTTGAAATAAATGCATGTTAATCTCACTCACAAGCATCCAGCTTCTTTCCAAAAGCCTCCTGCAGCGGAATTACTACACATTTCCACTGCTCAGTAATGCTGATATCATGCTCTTTGCACCACTGAAGCCCCCCTCCTTTGTATGTGCCCAATTTATATTTTGGCAATAGCAAATCCACTATGAGTATTTTGTGTTTGTAGCTCCTGTCACTCTGTGATAATTGGAGCCATGTTCTATATATGCATATTGAGGTCAGAAATTACATTTGTGGCACTGATTTTCTTACTGCACAAAACGATCTTCTTTAATTCCTACCTGTATGAATTGCTAAGTTTGGTTTTCACTGTTGCGTTTGATGTACGAAATTTTCCTAATGAACTTTATATGCTATAAAGGGTGCCAGAAAAAGTAGATTTAAAATGGGTGCAACTGGTGCATCAACTACATGGGCGAGCACTGACTGTTACACTTCATGACACACTGCTACCTCATCAGGATAAAAAACTTATAAATGTTGTAGGCTAACAACTCCTTAATGAACAATGACATTTAATGACATACTAGCTATTTTACTCTACTAAATAGTCTGTAGAAATAAACAATGGAATTAATTTTCATTCTAGAGATTCATGGCAGGCGTTGTGAGAATCTGCCTATTTTACCATATTACACGCACTTTAGAAGTACATAGTAAAAGTTTTCTCACTACCTGCAAATGTCTGTTTTTGTTCTAATGAGAAGCTTACAGTATTTACATACCCGTAGCGACAGTGTATCACATGCACATTTTACAAGAAATAAGCTTTCTGAAAGTTATATTTTTTCATGCAAATTTTTATTGGAAGTGCACATATATTTGTATGAACAGAATACAGTAGAGAGAAAGGCTCACCATTTTGGAACAAGCTGTGCAGCTCTGGAATGCATGGCTGACGCATATCAATTGTTCATATGATGATAAGAAACCTCTTATTGAATGAGGGACAATGCCCAGTGGACACTGACTGTCATAAGACAGCGTCTTATTTGAGTCCAACACACCCTCTGCTGGGGCATGCCCTCTGTAAAACAAAGCAGATGCAGTTGCAGATCATGAGGCAAATAATACATTTATTGTGTCCTTCCTCTGAGTGGATGTTTTTCACATCACAATGGGTTATCTGTAACAGATATGGATCTCCTGGATTCTTTCAATGTTGATACACTGGTGTCACACAATAGAAACCAACCACAATATATTCACTATAAGTATTTACATGACAGTACCAATACTATTTCAGTTTTCCAATGATAGCAAGTACCTTTCATTATCTACATGTACTTCCATACACTACAGGTCACCGTGAAGTGCATGGGAGATAGTACTTCTCACAGTTACACGCACTAGGGTTTCATCCTCTTCCAATCACTTATAGTGTGTGGGAAGAATGGCAGCTTAAATGCCACAGTGTGCACTGTAATTAATATAATCTTGTCTTTCGAATCCCTATGGTGTCAATACACAGAATATATTCCTAGAGTCCTCAATTAATCATTGTCCTTGGACATTTACAAGTAGACATTTGTGGGAAGCCTGGCATCATCTTTGAGTGTCGGGTAGTTGATGTTTACCATGATACTCTCTGCTGCCTCTTCTTTGAATACGTAGTATCCTCTGATAGTTCTGTTTTGTAAGTGCATTGCCCAAGATTCTATGATAAATCACAAAAGAGTTTTATCTTCTCTTTATACTGACTGCAATTTCTCAGCATTCCATCAATGCACTTGAAGTCTGCTACTTACTTTATCTATGGCTAAGCCTAAGTGATAAAATAATTTAAAATCTGCACAAACTGTTTCACCCAGGTATTTGCATGAATTGGCTGATTACAGTCGCCTCACATTGATATTGTGGCCACATGATACATTTTAGCATTTTGTCAAACAATTTTGCATTTCAAACAATGGAAAATCCAGGGCTGAATGTAATGGTAATACAAAAAGGATAGTTGCTACTCACCATATAGTGGAGATGCTGAGTCACAGAGAGGCGTAACAAAATGACAGTCAGAAAGTGAGCTTTTGGCCAACAGCGCCTTTGTTATAAATAGACAACACACACACACACACACACACACACACACACACATACACACCTATGCATGATCACTGTCTCTGGCTGCTGAAGCCAGACTGTGAGGAGCAGCACACAATGGGAGAGGCAACTGGGTGGTGGGGATAAGGAGGAGGCCTC
Organism: Schistocerca serialis cubense; assembly: GCF_023864345.2. Classification (NCBI taxonomy): domain Eukaryota; kingdom Metazoa; phylum Arthropoda; class Insecta; order Orthoptera; family Acrididae; genus Schistocerca; species Schistocerca serialis. Next base: position 1,064,042,032 of record NC_064639.1, read on the forward strand.
CCGGCCCTCCGTCTAACCTCCCGACAGCACTTAGCTGCCCTACTGTCTCTCCACCTCATCCCTGAATGCTCCCACAAGGAACATTTTACCATCCCTCATGTGTATTCTGACAGATGTTTTTGGAGTCCTTGCTGGTTGACATGAGGGAGATAATTCTTTTTGAAAAACCTCCATACGTTTGAGCTCAGAATATGTTCTACAATTCTACAACACATGGAAGTCAAAGATACTGGATGGTAGTTTTCTGGTTCACTTCTGCTACCCATCTTGTAGACTGATGTGACCTATGATTTCTTGCAACTATTGTTTATAGCATCTCAAGTGATGGGTGTAAGACATATTACAGTTAGAAACAGTGGCTAACTCAATGGAAAATTCTATATAGAATCTGGTAGGGATTCCATTGGGTTCTGTGGTCTTGAACAACTGTAGGGTCTCTGATATTTGTCAACACTACTGACACCATTATCTACATCTCTCACCTTTACAGTGGTGACAGTATTAAATTAGGGCAATACTCATGGAGCCTCCCTTGTAAAGAAACATTTGAAAAGGGAGTTCAGAACTTCTGATTTTGCTTTGTTACTCTCAGCTTCAGTTTGTGTGCCAGCCCTGAAAAATGACACTAACTTTGGCACCCTTGACACTCTTTACACACGACTATAATTTATTTTCATTTTATTAGAGATGATTTTATGATAGTCACTGAAGGCTTCAAGCACTGTCCTTATGACAGCCAAAAGTGGTTCATTAGGTATAACTCTTTTTGTAGCCCTATGCAGTCTTTCACTGCAATACAGTTTCTCTTGCAGTTTGTTCACAGAGACTGTATATTATGGAGGTTCCCTCCCACCAACGTGAACTCTTATGCTAGGTACATATTTACCTAATGCTTGGTCAACTATTGTTGTGAATTTGAGCCACAGTTTTCTACATGACCCTGCACAGATCTGAATGTCTTGAATTCCTCTTTGGGATACAACACTACTACCTGCCTTTTTCTACTTTAATGAACACACTAATCTTCCAACTTGTTTTAGTTGCCCTTTGTACTTTGGAACAAATTGTTACATTCACTTAGTTGAATTATATCACAAGTTTTCTCATATAGGGGAAGTATTCCTGTCTAACAGACAAGATGGCTGTGAGAGTAGAAGTGTGTGATTCTAACTTGAAAAATAGTTATAGTTATGCGGTTAAAAAAGGAGTTTATAAGAATTGTAACACTGAAATAACAATGCTAAAAGAATGAATTGTAAGCTTACAATTTGCACTCAGTGCTTTAAGAAGCGATATTGATTCACTCAAGAAAGAAAATCGGGATCTACGATCGAAGCCAACACCAAGTGAAGTGATGCAAGTCAAAAGTAATAAATCGTCTGAGTGGATAAAAGTGTCATATAAAGATAGTTTTCCAACTGCAAAAAGATCAACAAATTCTGTTAAAACTGTCACATTTTGCAAACAAGTGACTGTGATAGCGACTCCAAATGATCGTGAACTTGCAAAAATTAGTGAACTGAAAATGAATAGTGTTTTTGCAAGAAATGTAAACAACAAACACAGACCATCACGGAAGAAGTATAATGTACTATTACTAACAGACAGTCATGGCAGAAATCTATCCAGCATGCTCCATGAGAAAAATCACGACAGCAGTGACTAGTGTAGTGAAACCAGGAGCGGGATGTCAAAATGTTGTAGACACTAACTCTCAGAAGAAATGGAAAATGACTTTATTCTCTGTATAATGGGTTCAAGCGAAGTGGCAAAAAATGAAGCAGAGGTTTGCATGAAAACACTGCAGAATTTTCTACAAGCTAACAAATGCAGAAACACAGTAGTTGCCACTCTGCCTCATAAGCACGATCTAATTTATAGTTCGTGTGTAAACAAAGAAATTCGGAAAACAAACATTAAAATAAGGAAAGTTTGCTCTCAATACACTAAGTGCAATGTACTTGATATAAACAAGCTGCATTGAAATCTGCACACAAAGCATGGAATGCATTTGAACTATGAAGGGAAAAGGTTTGTTTGTGATCATGTTAGTGAAATAATTAAAGAAAGACTTCTAAGGAATAGAACAATCTATTAGCTTCCTTTATATATCCTCCCAACAACAGTGAGGGGACACAACTTGCTAGAGCAAGACAACCACCATCAAGAAGTGAGGATTTTTACTGGCCACAGATACAGATAGCACCTCCATAGTTCATCCCGGAAGTGTTCTTCAGCTTAAAACAAAAGGAAGGGAGAGACAAATAAAAGTAAGTGATGAATCAGATATGCCAAGCAGAAACCCCAAGTTTATAATTGTCCATCAAAATGTGCAGTCATTGTGAAACAAAATTAATGAGCAAGAAGTTTTATTGTCAGATCAATTAAAAGAAGTATCTGTAATGTGTTTCAGTGAACGTAGTCTAACTGATGAGGTGTTAGCAATCACAAGTATACAGGGTTATGTTATGACATCTCGTTTCTGTAGAAAAATATCTACACATGGAGGAACATGTATATTTGTCAAAGACAGTAACAGCTACTGCTGCCTAAAATCTCTCGGAAATTTAGGAAAAGAAGGCGATTTTGAAATCTTTGTTGTAGAACTAACCTAAATAAAAACAATCATCATCTGCCTGTACAGAAGTCCAAACTCAAACATAAAAATATCCTTTAACCAACTTGAAGGTAGTCTTGACAGTATAAGGGACCTAAACAAAACAGTTATAATATGTGGAGACTTTAACATTGACTTTAACAAAGTTTCAAAAGATAGAGATGATCTAATGGCTATTTGTGCAACATACAACCTGCTCCCAATTATAAATTCCCCTACCAGAGTTACAGGTGTATCCAGCACCACTATTGATATGATACTGATAAACAAGGAAAGCCATGAATATGCAGCTAGAAACTTCAACACAGGTTTCAGTGACCACTATGATCAGATTCTTGAAATATCTTCGGTGCTGAACTTAATTAAACAATCAGAAACAATAAAAATAGGAAGAACCTTCAGCCCTCAAAACATTGAATACTTTAAGAATTTACTAAAGAAGGAAACATGGACTGAAATGTACGGATATGAAAGCACAGATGAGAAGTTCAACATATTTATGGATATATTTACATATGATTTTAACATGTCATTTACAGCTAAAAACCAGAAAATCAAATGTAGTAGGCTTAACAGAAAAAATTGCTGGTTGACAACAGGTATAAAAAAGTCGTGCAGAAAAACGAAGATTATATGAGATCGCCAAGTCTTCCATAGTATCCAATGAATTTCTTGCATATTTCAAGAATTGTAAAATGATACTTAAAAAAGTGATCAAAGAAGCTAAAGTAATGGCAAATGACTGCTATATAAATAATGCCAATAACAAAATGAAAGCTGTGTGGAGTGTATTGAAACAGCAAACTGACAATGTTTCTCCTCTAAATTCCAATATTAAACTGAATTGTCATGGCAAAGAAATTAATGATCCTAAAGAAATAGCAAATGTGTTCAATACTTATTCTACCAATATAAGTGAGCAATTAATCGTTGAAATCAAACCTTGCAATACAAACTGCCCAGTATCATCTGTGAATACCAACATAAATCCCACTTCACTGTTTCTCTTTCCAACAACACAGAAAGAAGTCCTATCAGTTATTTGAACTTTAAAAGTGAATCATTCCACTGGAATAGATGGCATCCCAGGCAGCCTTATTAAAAAATGTGGAGATCTCATTAGTGTACCATTAGCTCACCTTTAAAATAATTCCTTTCAAACCAGAATTTTGCCATCGTGCCTAAAAACAGATTAGTTCAAACCACTATTCGAACGAGGATGAAGTGGCCAACTAAAGGCCCATTGCTCTACTATCTGTATTCTCAAAAACCATAGGAAATTTTTTTCAAAGAAGAGTAGTAGTTTTTCTGGAAGAGCACAAAATAGTATCCACAGCACAACATGGTCCAGGGAAGGTCGATCAACTGGCACAGTGTTACACCGTCCGTGTCATCTGGATACTTCCCACTAACACCAACCTATCAGAACTCTGGAGATGGGAACTTGCCCTTCAACATATCCTCTCTTCCCGTTACCCACCAGGCCTCAACCTCCGCTAATTTCAAGTTGCCGCCGCTCATACCTCACCTGTCATTCAACAACGTCTTTGCCTCTGTACTTCCGCCCCGACTGACATCTCTGCCCAAACTCTTTGCCTTTACATATGTCTGCTTGTGTCTGTATATGTGCAGATGGATATATGTGTGTGTGTGTGCGCGAGTGTATACCTGTCCCTTTTTCCCCCTAAGGTAAGTCTTTCCGCTCCCGGGATTGGAATGACTCCTTACCCTCTCTCTTAAAACCCACATCCTTTTGTCTTTCCCTCTCCTTTTCTCTTTCCTGATGAAGCAACCATGGGTTGCGAAAGCTTGAATTTTGTGTGTTTGTTAGTGTCTCTATCAACATACCAACGCTTTCATTTGGTAAGTTACATCATCTTTGTTTTTAGATATAAGACCTTTAGAATGTAGACAACATTAAGTTCTTAGGAATATGGCTCCAAGATAATCTTGAATGGGGGACACATATTGAAAAAGTTCGTAAGAAATTAAGCACTACATGCTACTTAATGAGAATATTAGAGGAATGCTGCAACAAAGATTCTCTGAAAACTGTGTATTATGCCTATACACACTCACAACTGAAACATGGAATTATTTTCTGGGTTTAATTTTCTCTTAGCCAAAAGCTCTTTAGGCTACAAAAAAGAATTATAAGAGTAATGGAAGGTGTAAAATGGAACAAAACCTGTAGACCACTCTTTAAAAAGCTAGAAATCCTCCCACTTCCATGTATATATGTGTATGAGATAACCGTATTTGTGAAAAAATATTCAATGGAAAATCCCACTCTCTTCCAGAAAAATGAAAATATCCACTCCTATAACACCAAGCAAAAAGGAGACTTTCATCTAGAGCCCACCAACACCACTCTGAATAAAAAAGGAACCCTGTATTATGGGAAAGTTATTTATAAGAAACTTCCCCACAAATTAAATCAATAAAAGACCTGGCAAATTTCAAGTCAATGCTATGGCATATTTGACTCATCACTGCTTCTACAGCCTCCATGAGTTCCTTCAGAAAGTTCACTAACGATTTGTGCCTTTGCCTTAGTGATGTATCATATAAATGTTACTAGAACTTTAATGATTTACCACGTAAATGTTACTGTACTACAAATATTAATCTGCCAGTACAATAAATTCTCTTTCTGCTTTAAAATATCTACTTTTTTTTTGTACAATATTTGCTCTGTGTAATGTAACTCAGTGATCATTTAAGGTAGAAATAATGACATTAATCAAATGTAATATTATATTTTGTTATACATTGACTTTCCTTGCATCAGACTGTACTATTTGTGTACTATATGATTACCAGGACCAATAAAACTCTAGTCGACTCTACTCTACTCTTCTCTAACAAACTAACATACTGACATATACCTACATGGTGACAGTTACCTTTACCCTGATTCTGCAACAGCACCAGAAAATTGATAGACACAATGGATGCAATGTTTATATCAACAACAAGTAAATTACAATTAGAACAGGGGAAAACCATATCAACTGTGGCTAATAATAGTTTTACAAGCAGAGGTAGATAATTGTGAGGCACTGAATAGATGAAATTTCACAGATACAGTCTCCAGTGAAGAAATCTTGACAGTTATTTTGGCTTTTAGCTTATCTCTCTACAGTGTATAAATAAATCAAAAAGTTGTGGGCTTCAGTCAACATAACTATAATAAGTTGGCAAGTTCATGTGGTGGGCAAGTGGTGAAGCTGACACACTTTGAATTTCTGCACTGAAGCTCAGACCGACATCCTGATTGCGTTGAAAATTTTCTATTATATGAAATGTATTACTTCTCTTTTCAATATGTTACAAATAGTCTGGTACTATATTTAATGAGGAACAGGTCTTAAATCTGAACAAAATTTACATATTTTGTATTTCTTTAGCAGCTAATATATTATACTAAAATAAAGCTGTGACAAATAAAAGATATTCACCACCTGAACAGCATAGCTGCAGCGTCACTTTCATTGTAAATGCAAAATGAACAAGCATTTCCCTATAGGAAACTTTTTCATCAATGTGCTCTGCTATTGCAAAATTAAAAAAAATTACACATTCACAGAATAGAACTATTTATAGTACTGTAAATTTTGAGAAAAAACGTATTTTACATAAGTAAGTTTCATCAGAAATAGGAATCATGCTTGAATCAAAGAGAGAATGGCCAGTATCTTAATTTTATTTCATACTGTAATAATTTACAAACTATTGAGGAACACCCATGTTGCAAAAATTACATTTGTTAAACACCTGCTAAATGTTCCCAAGATATCCTAAATAAAAATCACTGTGGAAGAGCATGAGTATTAAAACTATGTACTGAACTAGGACATACAACCAGATATTTTATTTCATAATAGTAACACGCTTCAGCTTCACATGGGTAGCACTAAGGCTACGCGCAAATTGAGACATGTATGGCACATGTGAAGTGACACGGCATAACAGTGTGACACCCAAGTTCTGGGTGTTGTGCAGGTCCTTCGTATATTGAGATGCACAAGCATTCTTTGCCTGCACCTGTTGGTGATGCATTGCTCTGACAGAAATGAGGCAGGCACCCTGCAATCTTTGTCAAACAATTTCATGGAAACTATTCAGTAAAAAAAAATTGATTTTCACTAAGATTTTGTGTTTGGTGCATATTACACAATATGTTGTTGCAAATGAAATTTAGACTAACATATTGAATTTTTCTTTAGACTTAGGAGGAGGGCTGTATCTGTCTCCAATCTTCAGAAAATGTATCATATGTCGCCATTCACTTCCAATCGTGCACACACAAGAATGAAGTATTTGTAACATCCCTCGTAACTCCTGCACTAGTCGAGATATCAAAACAATATTTTGGCAAAAGATAGCATGCGAGGTGGAGTGTGTTTTGCCAAATGGTTAATGCATGGAAATTTCTTATCTACATTGATATAGCTGAAGCTATAGCTTTTACTTTATTTTATTTTTAATTCCTTACTGTAATTTTTTATGAGTCATTGACAGCAAGTGAAAACAGAATTTCCTAGTATGAAAATAAACAGTAAATTTTGTTTCCTTATGTTACTGCAAACTGACACAATGATGTTTTCTGTAGGTTATTGACATCCCTGGCTGTCAGGTGCTTATTTAATGAGGTACTGTTTCAGGATTCTGTTGCAATAGCTACTGCAAGATGCGCCTTTGCAAACTATACTGTGTTTTGGCAAAAGAAGCACAATTAAACCTGTCAACAAGAAAAATGTAGCTGTTACTCATAAATGATGCTTCTAAAATGAGAAAAGATCAACAATTCACAGAAAAATAAATCACCTGTTCTGTAGGAGTTTTGGCAGAATTCCCATAACACATCATGTTTTTAACAGTGAATGACTGGAATGGAAACTTACCAAAGGATTTTCTTCCTGTTCTTCATCTGACAAATATGAAAATAATGATGAGCGTGCCCTCAAGGCCTACAGCTTGCCAAACTGACAACGTCATTCATGATAAAAGAATTATTATTGAGAAAAGTAAATACCTGATCCACCACAAGATGGTTAGTGCACTGTAAGCAGGTGAGATAATGCATGTGGAAGGAATGTGGAAGCTAGCCAGGTGTGCCTTGTCAGGGAAAGAGTTCACGTTGTTCGAAAAACATTGCCATGGATGTAGAGCTGCCTTAGTCAGCAATACATTTCAGAAAATTAAATGTAGTACCAAATCACCAGACTCTTCCAGGATACTGATACTTTTGGAATAATACCGAGCATGTTCTCCATTTGTTCAGCCTGTTGTATAATTAGTTTATTGACTCTAATACTATGTATACAAGCACTAATATGATTTTGCTCATCACTTTGCACCAATTACAACATTCTAATTCACTGGGGTTTCTTGACTGTTTCTAACTTACAGTGACAATGTGATGTCTGCATACACACAGTACAAAAAGTTATCACAGTGAAACTTAATACGTACTTCAGCTCTTGGATGCTACCTCAGATCTTGGACGCTTTTTACCAGGAGCACAAAGGGTATACACTCGTAGAAATTCCCACTTTTCAAATTTTTGTATTACGCTAGCATAATATACAGCACGTAGACAATCTAGTTTCACTGAGTATAATATTTAAAATGTCCCACCTTGCTTCTTGATCACACAATTTTATAATACTCCTTACTATTTAACTAACCTCACAATGAATCATCTGTCCCTTCTTGCGATCTGAAGACACTGTGGAGGCATAAGATATAATCTCAGTGACTAAAGGTTTATGAGTGACTGAACTGTGGATTGTTCTTGACAAAATAAAAACAATAACAAAATAAAAAGCAAAACTAAACAGATATAAATAAATGGAAAACATAATGTACTAATGAATAAAGATCGAGAGCTTAAATGGAAAAACGAAACACTACTCTATGACAATAAGTACAGTAACAAGTCAATATTTTCCTGAAAACTAACACAACCACCCATATGCGCGGTATCGAAGGGAGCATATAGGAGGACTGCTTTCCCACTGCCCAGTTCACCTCTCCCACGGTGCTAGTATGGCACGCAGCCAAGAAACTGTGCCACTACCACAATGCCACATGGCTTGGCACAGGCGTGAGTTGTGGCACAACTGTGTTACATCCCAAATTGCGCGGTCTCACTTGAACCTATTAAGTTACAAAAATGCATGTTGCCCTGCACTGTGCTATACATGTCTCAATTTGCACCTAGTGTAAATACTTTCGGCCAGATGACTAGTCTGGCATAGAAATAATAAATTAGATACACAAACCTTCTTCATGAATCGGTCTATCCATTAGCGAGAACTGTACCAAACTCCCTAAAGTAATTCTTGAGGTCAGACTTCACATACAAATAGGAAAACACATCTGGGGCTTGAATTTATCATAGTTTAGCCAAATGGTGTGAAATTATTAATAAATTATATACACAAATCTCTCTGACAAATCTGTCTTATCATTGAGAACCATATCAAAATGCCTAAAATGTTTACAGTAGTTCTTGATACTAACATTTATAGGCAGATGAAAAATATGGTGAAGGACTTCAATTTATAATATGTAGTGATATCTGCAAAAGGCAATCTCTGTCTGCATCCATGTCTTGGTTAGCACACAGCTCTACTGTGTCAGTAATGTTTCAACTAAATTTTAATATCATATATCCTACAGTTCCCCTCCCCCACCCCCTTCCCCCAACTACAAAAACAATCGCAGAATCATACCTGTATACTTGCAAAAACATATATATATATATAATTTACATCGGAATGTGTACATGTTGGATACAAAAACACCTATGGTACAGATTAGATCAGAATGAGTGGGAAAAGTTTGCATTTTGATAGCTAAACTGCATGTATAAGCTACAAACTATTTACCATGTAAATTTTACACCATATAAAATTTACTGCACTGTACGTACTAAATGTGTTTACAAATGATAAGCAAGCCTTTTTCCAAGGGTGTATACAAATACATATATAAGATACAAAAATAATTCTTCTGGCAAAATATATTGCTACACTCTGCTGAAAGTCATTAAATAATATACCTTTATGTTCATCTTCTCTTATACTAAATAGAAGTAAGGACAAAATGAATAATCACAAGTAAGCATAAAATGAGTATGATTTAATGATAAGTCAACACTGAGGTCATTAGATACCAATTGGTGATTTGTTTAATGTGATTTAAGGAAACCAACGTACATTCTGGAGGGAGGGCGAGGGATTCAAATTCCAGTCCTCCAGAATGTGAATTCAATTTTCTGATCATTGTTCCACCTAGCTGAGTAAATTGTGAAGTGTTCTGATGCCTTACCTTAGTGGATGTTGCAAGACTGACACCAGTAGCTCGGCAGCCAATGCTGCTGCAACTGCTGAGACTCCTGGCCTCGTCACAGTGCACTGCTGATCCAAAGTTCGATCTACCTGTGACTGTCATAATTTGAAAAGTGGATCAGGGTCGCATAAATCATTGTCCAGCAAAAATTCATCTAACAAAGGTAAGTTAAAAATATAGCATTTGACACAGGAGTCTAAATGACATAAGTACTGAAACAAGAGGAAAACATTGCATTAGTTTCTCCCCCTCTGTCCTATCATCTCTATCATCTCATGCCGATTCATGTCCCTGACCCTCACTGTGCACCACTCTCTGCCAATACAACCACCGACCTTTTCTCCTTCTCTGTTCCTCTTCTTTTCTGTTTCCCATCCCTGCCCCCCCCCCCCCCCCCACTCCCCTCCACCGCCTTGCACATCCTTCCGATGCTGCACCTGGTGGCAACTTTGTCCTGCCATCATCTAGTCCCTATACACTCCAGCAGGCGGCACTGACACCTTTCCTCCCACCTGTACTCTGCTATCCCACCCCACTCTGGATTTCTGTTTCTGTTCGATGTGACATGTTTGCACTGTGGCTAGAGTGGCCAGAGAGAGTTGTTTTGTGTGTACGTGTTGCCATTCTGAAGAAGGTTTTGGCCTAAAGCTCAGATGTGTAACTGTCTATTCATCGTGGCTGTCTGCACCTCAATGTGTCATCTTTACGGTGAGTAGCAATCTAGCCTTTTCATAAGGTTGTTGATACTCCAACTTGGACTTTCTATTATTTGATTTTATTCCTGGTGTACAGACGATGGCAGCACAGTAACTATGGTAGCTTGGGCTAACAGCTGTAAATAACAAATATGCATTCAACCAATTAGTTGTGAGCAGGCAGCGTTAAGTGGTGGACGTACGACTGTAGCGTGTTGATGCTGTTGTGTCATAAATCACAGTCGAGAAGTATCTCTAAATCAAGTGTTCAACATGTTTTCCAGAATGTTTTGAAGAAGAGAGAAGTGGATACAAAGTTTATTCTTGACACACTGACTCCTGAACAAAAAAAATGACATGATGATGCCTCCAGCAACTTGATAGAAACGCAAAAGACAAATCTTTTCTGGAAATTGACTCCAAATTATTTCAGACAGGGTTCTGCCTGAACCTCAATGCAGTTTCCAAACCTACAGCGGCACAACAGATATGATATCCTGTGTTACACAACTCCAGGGAAATGCAAACAGCAACACAGACCTCAATATTTAGTTTTCATGACCTAGGAAAAGTCTTTGATTCAGTACCTAGATTTGCCATGTGGGAAGTACTGAGACGCTCTGGATGTCCTGGGGGATTGTATCAGGTTCTTCATTTTGGTATGTTCTTTACTGTACCTCTGCATTGGGTTCATTCCCAATTACTCAGGGTTCAGTACAAGGCTGTGTGCTTGTTCCAACAGTCTTTGCACTGTACATGACTTCTGTGCACATGAATCATCTGCAAACAACCAAGGCATAGGGATTAAGTTTCATTTTGATGGGCATCTCTTCAGTATGGCAATACTTCATTCATAAAGTCATACCCAGGATCCAGGTTACGTGGATGACAGAACTACAGAATGCTGACGACACTGCATCCTCTGTTCTAACACTTGCAGAGTTACAACAGTAACTCAACTGCTTTAAATCTGCGCAAAATTATTTTAGTCTTACCATCAATACAAAAAAACAAAAAAAATAAAAAATAAAAAAAAATAAAAAAATAAAAAAAATAAAGGTACTTGCACAACCTGCCCAGGATTAATTCTTCCTGAGATCAATATCTCCATCTTAAACACAACACTGGATTAGGCTGATCGCTTTTCAAATCTTGGAAGCAACTTGTCTAAAAGGTGTACCTGCAAACAGGATGTTGTTGAAAGAATTGGGGCTGCCCACACAGCTTTCAGATGGTTAATGTTCAGTCAGAGAATAAAGACCAAAGTTGCATACCAAACTCATGGTGCACAGATTTGTTGTCATTCCCACATTCCTATAACACTGTGAAAGTTGGACACTACTGCTGTGTTATCAAAAAACTTGAGAGCATCCATCAGCTAAAAATGAGATACATCTTAAACATTACATGGGAGAACTATGTGACCAACAAAGTCATTCTCAAGAAAATGAATCTAAACAGCACTGAGGAAATCATCATCACTCATCAACTGAGATGTTAGGCCATGATCACCACATGAGCAATACCAAGCTTCCCCACCAAATCCTCTCTGGTGAACTCTGTTCTGGCAGAAGACCTCATGGAACCCATCTTAAGCACAAGCTGAAACACATCATGAAGACTGATATACATCTTGGGAAGAACATGCTGCAGATTGGTTACTGTGGAGGTACACTACACCCACTGCTGTTCAGGTGACAAGCAAGAAAGCTCCATCAATCACACTCCCACTTTCTTCCAACCACTTAGTGCAATTTGTATGGGTGCATGTTAATATCAGAACCAGTCTTTCAGTCATCAGAAAGACATCCATAAGCTGAGTTGAAATGCTCACTCTATGCAGGAAGGAGTTATGCACACTCAGAACTGAGTTGCAGATGATGAAGGGAATTATACAAAAAAAAAAAAAAAGTTGTAATATAATTGTTAATTTCTTGCTTAGTACTGGTTCTTGAAACTTTGGAAGACACTTTCAGGACATTTGGCCCCTAACTTCAGACTGCAATGTTTTAGGACAGTCTACATCTATATCTACATGACTACTCTGCAATTCACATTTAAGTGCTTGGCAGAGGGTTCATCGAACCACAATCATACTATCGCTCTACCATTCCACTCCCGAACAGCGCCCGGGAAAAACGAACACCTAAACCTTTCTGTTCAAGCTCTGATTTCTCTTATTTTATTTTGATGATCATTCCTACCTATGTAGGTTGGGCTCAACAAAATATTTTTGCATTCGGAAGAGAAAGTTGGTGACTGAAATTTCGTAAATAGACCTCGCCGCGACGAAAAACGTCTTTGCTTTAATGACTTCCATCACAATTCGCGTATCATATCTGCCACATTCTCTCCCCTATTACATGATAATACTAAACGAGCTGCCCTTTTTTGCACCCTTTCGATGTCCTCCGTCAATCCCACCTGATAAGGATCCCACACCGCGCAACAGTATTCTAACAGAGGACAAACAACTGTAGTGTAAGCTGCCTCTTTAGTGGAGTTGTTGCATCTTCTAAGTGTCCCGCCAATGAAACGCAACCTTTGGCTCGCCTTCCCCACAATATTACCTATGTGGTCTTTCCAACTGAAGTTGTTCGTAATTTTAACACCCAGGTACTCAGTTGAATTGACAGCCCTGAGAATTGTACTATTTATCGAGTAATCGAATTCCAACGGATTTCTTTTGGAACTCATGTGGATCACCTCACACTTTTCGTTATTTAGCGTCAACTGCCACCTGCCACACCATACAGCAATCTTTTCTAAATCGCTTTGCAACTGATACTGGTCTTTGGATGACCTTACTAGACAGTAAATTACAGCATCATCTGCGAACAATCTAAGAGAACTGCTCAGATTGTCACGCAGGTCATTTATACAGATCAGGAACAGCAGAGGTCCCAGGACGCTTCCCTGGGGAACACCTGATATCACTTCAGTTTTACTCGATGATTGGCCGTCTATTACTACAAACTGTGACCTTCCTGACAGGAAATCACGAATCCAGTCGCACAACTGAGACGGTACCCCATAGGCCCGCAGCTTGATTAGAAGTCACTTGTGAGGAACGGTGTCAAAAGCTTTCTGGAAATCTAGAAATACGGAATCAACTTGAGATCCCCTGTCGATAGCGGCCATTACTTCGTGCGAATAAAGAGCTAGCTGCGTTGCACAAGAACGATGTTTTCTGAAACCTTGCTGATTACGTATCAATAGATCGTTCCCTTCGAGGTGATTCATAATGTTTGAATACAGTATATGTTCCAAAACCCTACTGCAAACCGACGTCAATGATATAGACATCTTCAACTTTTGTGGTCCTGTCCTCCTCAGTTGCGCGTAATACTACGGTATGTTGATGATTTTCAGTTATGGACCGTCTGACAGCAACTGAATAAAACACAATTTTAGTGCCATACGCGTTTCGCCTTTATTTTCTGCAAGGCATCATCAGTGGCCTGTAATATGTACATATGTTAGCTATTTTATTTACATTTTTGTCACTGTGCCTATAGGTTATAAACAGTTCTGGTGGTTGGTATTTCCTATTAAGTAGTAATGTTTTGAACTGTACTTACAGGTTGCGTAGACAGTTTCTTACATATTACGCTCCTGTTGCATTTTTGGTCTTGTTCTTCTTCCTATGAGCGCCAATTTGCTGTTTTTTCCGCATTCCACAGCACTATGCACTGAACGCTTGTTTTAATGCAATGTTTTGGTTTCTGTTGCCGACTGTCAAATGTTTTTGCCAAAGATCGAATATTACTGCCAAACTTATGAGTGTAACTATCGAAGCATCTGTGGTCTGTTCGTGTATGCATTTGTGTGTGTGTGTGTGTGTGTGTGTGTGTGTATTTTGGTGTTATATACTTTTTTTTATGTTATCATTTCCTTTATTAAGTGTAGTAAGGAGCCTGTGCTGATGTGTGTTTGTTCATTTATCACATGTTTGTTTTCTGCTATGTCTTTCTGGATGTGGAAGTTTTCTTGCATTTGTATAAGATGTTTGTCATGGTTGCTTATTCTCATTTCTTGTTCCATGTTTGTAGGATGATGGTTGTAGTGTTTTAAATGCTCTGCAAATGTGGAATGGTTTGTTTCATACTTACAACATCTGATATGTTCTTTGTATCTTGTTTCAAAATTCCTGCATGTCATGCCTATGTATACTGCATCACAACTTTGACATTCAAGTTTATATATTCCTGATTGTTGGAATTTGTCCCTCTTGGTAGCTGGCTGGCTTAGGTGTGATTGAAGGGTTTGCCCAGGCTTATATGCTATTTTGAAGCCCTGTCTCTTTAGGATGTTTGCAACTCTGTGTGTTAGTTTGTGTGTGTAGGTCATGGTGTACCATCTGGTTCTTTTCTGTGTGGTGTTGTCATTGTGTGTGTTTGTTGAGTGTGTTTGTAAGTTTTCAGCTTGTGAGTTCTTTTGTATTGTGGAAATGTTGTGTTTGTTTTTTATTTGTCAGATCCAACTACACGATTCCAGGCAAATGTGAAACGAACACTGAAAAACATTGAACACACGCTCACAGACAAACAGAAATACTACTTAACACAGAAAAACCCACAAGCACCAACACTCCGCAGTCAACCGAAAGTACATAAAGACGGGATGCCAATGAGACCTGTTATCAGCTTCAAGAAAGCCCCAACATACTGCATAGCCAAACACCTCCAAAAGTTAGTTACAAAACACTATAAAGCAGAAAACAACAGAACAGTGATAAACACAGGAAACCTAATAGAAAATATACAGATCATACAGGTACCACACACAGCATCACTGATTTCATTCGATATAGAAAATATGTATACCTCCATCCCTATCACAGAAACAATAGAAATCATAGAACAAAATCTCTCATCCCACAGCAACCTCACCACAGACGCAATAAAAGAAATAACAGATATGCTCAGACTGACAACTGAACAAAACTACTTTCTGTTTGAGGAAGAATATTATCTACAAACTGATGGACTGCCCATGGGATCCCCAATATCAGGAACACTAGCAAACATTTTCATCAGTCACCTTGAAAATCAGATATTTGATAAGATAACCACAAATGAAAGTTTCAAAATCATATATTGGTACAGATACGTGGATGACATTACTTGTTTGGTAGATGAGCCAAGTGAAAAAATAGATGAACTCCATTCAGAAATAAACAAAGCTCATAAGAACATAAAATTCACACTTGAAAAAGAAAAAGAAAATCAAATAAATTTTCTTGACATTACAATTAAAAAAGAAAATGGAAAACATACATTTAACATCTTTAGAAAACCAACAGCCACGGACACAATAATACATTCCACATCCAACAACCCCCAAAGCCAGAAATTTGCAGCACTAAGACACATGTTACATAGATTAAACAGAATTCCACTCAGTAAGAGAAACTATGAACAAGAAATGAACACGATCATACAAATAGCTAGGAACAACGGGTATGACACACATGTGGTACACAGACTCAATCAAAAAATAAAAACACAAATAAAAAACAAACACAACATTTCCACAATACAAAAGAACTCACAAGCTGAAAACTTACAAACACACTCAACAAACACACACAATGACAACACCACACAGAAAAGAACCAGATGGTACACCATGACCTACACACATAAACTAACACACAGAGTTGCAAACATCCTAAAGAGACAGGGCTTCAAAATAGCATATAAGCCTGGGCAAACCCTTCAATCACACCTAAGCCAGCCAGCTACCAAGAGGGACAAATTCCAACAATCAGGAATATATAAACTTGAATGTCAAAGTTGTGATGCAGTATACATAGGCATGACATGCAGGAATTTTGAAACAAGATACAAAGAACATATCAGATGTTGGAAGTATGAAACAAACCATTCCACATTTGCAGACATTTAAAACACTACAACCATCATCCTACAAACATGGAACAAGAAATGAGAATAATGAGAATAAGCAACCATGACAAACATCTTATACAAATGCAAGAAAACTTCCACATCCAGAAAGCCATAGCAGAAAACAAACATGTGATAAATGAACAAACACACATCAGCACAGGCTCCTTACTACACTTAATAAAGGAAATGATAACATAAAAAAAAATTACTTTTGAATGCATTATGGGAACAGCAGTGATCAATGTCTTGTAAATAATTACTATTAAAAACAGTCTTGATCACGATTAAATCGTGATCAAGACTGTTTTTAATAGTAATTAATAAAAAAAAAGTATATAACACCAAAATACACACACACACACACACACACACACACACACACACACACACACAAATGCATACACGAACAGACCACAGATACTTCGATAGTTACACTCATAAGTTTGGCAGTAATATTCGATCTTTGGCAAAAACATTTGACAGTCGGCAACAGAAACCAAAACATTGCATTAAAACAAGCGTTCAGTGCATAGTGCTGTGGAATGCGGAAAAAACAGCAAATTGGCGCTCATAGGAAGAAGAACAAGACCAAAAATGCAACAGGAGCGTAATATGTAAGAAACTGTCTACGCAACCTGTAAGTACAGTTCAAAACATTACTACTTAATAGGAAATACCAACCACCAGAACTGTTTATAACCTATAGGCACAGTGACAAAAATGTAAATAAAATAGCTAACATATGTACATATTACAGGCCACTGATGATGCCTTGCAGAAAATAAAGGCGAAACGTGTATGGCACTAAAATTGTGTTTTATTCAGTTGCTGTCAGACGGTCCATAACTGAAAATCATCAATGATATAGGTCTGTAGTTCGATGGATTACTCCTACTACCCTTCTTAAACACTGGTGCGACCTGCGCAATTTTCCAATCTGTAGGTACAGATCTATCGGTGAGCGAGCGGTTGTATATGATTGCTAAGTAGGGAGCTATTGTATCAGCATAATCTGAAAGGATCCTAATCGGTATACAATCTGGATCTGAAGACTTGCCCATATCAAGCGATTTGAGTTGCTTCGCAACCCCTAAGGTACCTACTTCTAAGAAACTCATGCTAGCAGCTGTTCGTGTTTCAGATTCTGGAATATTCCATTCGTCTTCCCTGGTGATGGAATTTCGGAAAACTGCGTTCAATAACTCCACTTTAGCAGCACAGTCGTCGGTAACAGTACCAATGGCACTGCGCAGCGAAGGTATTGGCTGGCCAGTACTTCATTATGGATTAGTTTTGGTATTTATGTTAGAATTCTTTTATCCCAATGACAGCTCCTCATGATGTGGAACATGTCAGTTAGTTCACAAGTAAAAAAAAAATAATTCACTGTGAAAGCATGACTACGTGCTGGCCATTTACATAACTAGTTTTTGTTTTAACCTTGATCTACTACAAAATTTGATATCAGTAATCCACACACATACATACTAATTAGAGATTCAGATATGGATTATGATTTGTTGCCAAGGGAACTGATTTCAATTTGTTTTTAAGACTTTCAGCATCTGCCAGCACCTTTAATCCTCAAGGGAGGTAGTCAAATATTTTTATGGATGAATACTTTGCTCCTTTCTGTATGAAGACAAGGATAAGTTGTGGATTGTGGATAGTAGAGGCTATTTTTGTCCCCAGTGGTATATTTATGACTACTATTACTATTTTCAAAAAATGCCTGATTCTTCACAACACATTTCACAAAAGTGTACATGTATGTTAGGCTATTGTTAACACATCTATTTTTTTTTAACTGTTGCTTACATGTAGCTTAAGGGTGGACAGCATATATTATCCTTACAGGAAATTTCTGAGCAATGAATGTGCCACATCCTTCACAGCAGCTTGATATGAGATTTCTAATTCATGTTCTCTTCAATATCTACACTCAGGAATTCTGAACAATCAGTTTTATGTGCCAGTATTTGCTCTCCCCCATTATGTATTGTTACTGATGAAGATATTTTTAGCGCAGCACTGAATTGAACAAGCTGTGTTCTTTTTTAAGTTAAGTGACAGACCATTTACCAAGAACAAATCAATTATACTTTTGAATATTTAATTTACTGTTCATTATGTCGGAGTTTATATGCCCTTCAGGTGAGAAAAAAGTGAGTTGGTTTCCACGTAAATGAGATAAAGTGTCTGCACATTTGTGTGTTGAATACTGAGATGTGAAGTTTCGAAGTGATGCAGCTGCTTGGAAGTTATTGTAAATGTAGCTAGTAACATGCTGTGTGTGTGTGTGTGCACAATTATTAAAACAGAATAAGCAATTAGTATGAAGCAAGTGTCTGAAAGCACTAATGGTATATTTTTGGCATCATTGACCTGTATTACAGCACACATGAGAGTACTGAAAGCTGTCATTACAAAGATTCTGGCAAGCGAAAGCATTTCCATAAAGGCCAGCACACTTTTGCATATGAGAGTATTCAATCACAAGCTCTCACACTTCCATTTCCAATTCTGCCGGACGTATTGGAGGATGATGCCATACTATCAGTACACTTCTTTACATCTATGTCTAATGGTGTGGTGTGCTACATCGAATCACATCTCTGGCCTACAGGTTACATGGGCCCATCAGCTGGCCAATTTAAGACCATGTGGTTTCAGGTCAATTCTCACTTTTGTCTGAAAACTGTTGTTTCTCTACATGACTGACCAAAGGACTGGCGACAACTTTGCAGTTAACTGTTTATATCTGGATATTTTTTGGACTGATCATATTATTTGTTCATGACACCTGGACCTGCTTGGAATCTCAATATAGTGAAGCCCACCTACTATTAGTTATACTTCAGTGGTTTCTGACACCATTTCTGCCAAGTGATTGATTGCAATCTGACCTACAAATGGTTTTTCACAACTTTAATTCAAGTTGTGTTAATTCTGGACACTATCCTAATCCCAACATTAAATCGTGCCTGTACCAGTTCGTATCACCATCCAACTGTGAATCTCCTCTCTCCCATCTAACCACATGATGGTTACCATACAGGTATTCATTAACTCCAAATTGGGCTCACCCTCCTTCCCAAGGTCATTCTCAATGGAAGGAAAAACAGCCATCACAACTTCAAGACACACCTTGATTTAATGACTGTTACAGAAGACAAAGGCTCCACAGGCGTTGTGATGAATCACAGCTGTCACCTTACAGAAAGCATCTGGCGACTGTCACAGTGATCCCATGCCAGAAGTCCAAAAAAAACTTCAAGTCCTAATTTGAATCCTTAAACCCGTCCCAGAACCTCTCCCATGAATCCATCTTCATCTCCTTAATGACCTCTGCACACCCACATTTTCCATGCTTCCCAGAATCCATAAACCCAATGATCTTAGTTACCACGTTAAAGCTGGCCACTGTACTTCAGATGAAAGAATCTGTGCTCTGTTAATTCCCATTGGCCGACCATAACCATGTCGGAAACCTTTTCACAAGAATCACTTAAACGCAAATGTCAACTGTCAATTCGCTGCCCTTTTATACCTTGTGTACGTGACAGTATTGTCATCTGTATATGTGCTTATTGCTATCCCATGACTTTTGACACCCCAGCATATAACTCATTCGGCAAGGGGCTGGTGGTACACTGCTGGTGCATGAAATTGAAATACACTCCTGGAAATGGAAAAAAGAACACACTGACACCGGTGTGTCAGACCCACCATACTTGCTCCGGACACTGCGAGAGGGCTGTACAAGCAATGATCACATGCACGGCACAGCGGACACACCAGGAACCGCGGTGTTGGCCGTCGAATGGCGCTAGCTGCGCAACATTTGTGCACCACCGCCGTCAGTGTCAGCCAGTTTGCCGTGGCATACGGAGCTCCATCGCAGTCTTTAACACTGGTAGCATGCCGCGACAGCGTGGACGTGAACCGTATGTGCAGTTGACGGACTTTGAGCGAGGGCGTATAGTGGGCATGCGGGAGGCCGGGTGGGCGTACCGCCGAATTGCTCAACACGTGGGGCGTGAGGTCTCCACAGTACATCGATGTTGTCGCCAGTGGTCGGTGGAAGGTGCACGTGCCCGTCGACCAGGGACCGGACCGCAGCGACGCACGGATGCACGCCAAGACCGTAGGATCCTACGCAGTGCCATAGGGGACCGCACCGCCACTTCCCAGCAAATTAGGGACACTGTTGCTCCTGGGGTATCGGCGAGGACCATTCGCAACCGTCTCCATGAAGCTGGGCTACGGTCCCGCACACCGTTAGGCCGTCTTCCGCTCACGCCCCAACATCGTGCAGCCCGCCTCCAGTGGTGTCGCGACAGGCGTGAATGGAGGGACGAATGGAGACGTGTCGTCTTCAGCGATGAGAGTTGCTTCTGCCTTGGTGCCAATGATGGTCGTATGCGTGTTTGGCGCCGTGCAGGTGAGCGCCACAATCAGGACTGCATATGACCGAGGCACACAGGGCCAACACCCGGCATCATGGTGTGCGGAGCGATCTCCTACACTGGCCGTACACCACTGGTGATCGTCGAGGGGACACTGAATAGTGCACGGTACATCCAAACCGTCATCGAACCCATCGTTCTACCATTCCTAGACCGGCAAGGGAACTTGCTGTTCCAACAGGACAATGCACGTCCGCATGTATCCCGTGCCACCCAACGTGCTCTAGAAGGTGTAAGTCAACTACCCTGGCCAGCAAGATCTCCGGATCTGTCCCCCATTGAGCATGTTTGGGACTGGATGAAGCGTCGTCTCAAGCGGTCTGCACGTCCAGCACGAACGCTGGTCCAACTGAGGCGCCAGGTGGAAATGGCATGGCAAGCCGTTCCACAGGACTACATCCAGCATCTCTACGATCGTCTCCATGGGAGAATAGCAGCCTGGATTGCTGCGAAAGGTGGATATACACTGTACTAGTGCCGACATTGTGCATGCTCTGTTGCCTGTGTCTATGTCTATGTGCCTGTGGTTCCGTCAGTGTGATCATGTGATGTATCTGACCCCAGGAATGTGTCAGTAAAGTTTCCCCTTCCTGGGACAATGAATTCATGGTGTTCTTATTTCAATTTCCATGAGTGTATCATAAAGGCAGAATACAACACATGTCAAATTTGCACAACATGAAGTAATTGATTGAAAATGCATTTCAGTGCAACCACAGAAAGTAGGTAGGAGTAATGCTTTCTACATTCCGTAGTAAAGGAAGGATTATGAAGTTGGTTTCTCATTCATGAATCACAGTTGAATGCTGGTTGTTTGTGAGAAGATTGTGTTAAATTTTCTGTGACAAAGAGAAATGTCAATTGGCACAGGGTGGAATTTGGCAACAGCATGATTGTGCTCTATCAAGACTGCAGTTTATGGGACTGTGGTACTGCTGTTCATGTTGCTCTGGA
Organism: Schistocerca serialis cubense; assembly: GCF_023864345.2. NCBI lineage: Eukaryota > Metazoa > Arthropoda > Insecta > Orthoptera > Acrididae > Schistocerca > Schistocerca serialis. The sequence goes on from NC_064639.1 coordinate 1,064,064,041, forward strand.
TCCTATCAACTACCATGGAACTGATGGGTTCAGGATAGTCTTACTCAGTGCCATGATGGACTTCAATGGTCCCCACATGATTAGAGCCTGAGAGAATACACATATTGTTCACTCCACCATGCAGGTCTGTACAGCCACATTGCATACCTTCAGTTAAGACTGTTTGCAGCAAGACAAGTATCCACACAGTCAGTGTGATGACATCTGGAGTACTCTACGAACTATCAGCACAGTGACCACTGTCAAAGCTTTGTTTGATGTGGCAGAAAAGATATATATACTGACAGTGGTGTGCTCCATGACACTACAGAACACAGAAGTGACATCACATCATCTTTTTAGACAAGTCTTGGTTCTGGATACAGCACCACGATGGACATATTTGTGGGTGAAGCCTTTGAGGAGCACAAACATAGCTTGACTGCATTCATTGTCATCATATGAGCTAATCACCTGGTGTGATGATGGAGAATGCCACTGGGGACATGAACTCTATCACGTCTGGTTTGCATAATCAATAATTTCGACAGCAATCATTACATTTATGGTGTGTTAATGTTGCTGACTATGCCCTATCTTCAAGGTTCCTGTGACATTATCTTTCAAGATAATATTGCAAGACTGCATGATCCTTGTGCTGTCCTGATCTACATTGATTGGTCAGCACATTCTCCAGACCTACATCGATTCAACTGTTGCCCTGGTCAGCACATTCTCCAGATCTCTCACCCACTGAAAAACCTTTGGTCATGGGTCGCCAACATACTGCCACGCCATCACTTACCAAACTGTCCAATGCTAACTATGAGCTGAAGCAGCATAGAAAGACATACTTGTATCAGTACATTTTGATTTAAATGGATTGTAGACACTCGCTTCAAGATATGCATACAAAGCTCTTCTCAGGAAGATTAATCCACCGGTAATGGACACTATGAAAGCCACAAGAAAAATAGTAATCTTGGGAAGAAGGTATAATTGACATGGGTCAAGGGGATCATTAAATATAATGAAATAGTTGATGACTTAGTGAAGACTTCTGCTCAAAACAGCACATTTAGAACCATCTTCTTACTGCCATCGGGCCTACAGACTATGCTACATAGGATGAAAAATTATTTCAGTGGACAAACTCTGGGAAGTTGCACAGGACACTGAAACAAATATTTTTCTCTAATTTTTATTTTTCTGTCATTTGTTTTGTTTTGTTTTAGGGTACAAAAACAACTACGGTCATACGCGTCCATGGCAGGACTGTAGAACACGAAGACGAAGAGAAGAGTTAAAAACAACTACATGTTAATCCCAATAGACGGAAGAGAAGACTGCTAAAAACAGGGATGTGGAGAAAGGTCTAAGCAACACACCATAGATAAACGGAGGTCCTGAACTAAAAATTAAATGGCCTTTACCATATTGCTATGACAGATAAAAAGTAGAACGCGGTCAACAGCCCACGTGTTGTTTGCCAAAATGGCCAATAACTCAGATGGCAAACACAAATGAGGACATAAGTGGTTAAAAAAAGGATATTCTATCAAGAAATGGTAGACTGTCAGATGTTGTGGACAATGAGTACAAAGTGGTGGGGAGCACCACTTAACAAATGGCAATGGCTAAAAAGACAATGCCTGATATGCAAATTGGCTAAAATGATCTCCTCACAGAGAGAGGGCCAAGAGGATGTGGTCCAAGCTGCTGGGAGTGGCTTAATAACCTGGAGCTTGTTCCCACGAAGGGAGAACCGGTGGTGATGCCAAAGTGACACCACCTGCTGACAGACCGAGCGAGGTGGCGCAGTGGTTAGCACACTGGACTCGCATTCGGGAGGACGACGGTTCAATCCCGTCTCCGGCCATCCTGATTTAGGTTTTCCATGATTTCCCTAAATCGCTTCAGGCAAATGCCGGGATGGTTCCTTTGAAAGGGCACGGCCGATTTCCTTCCCCATCCTTCCCTCACCCGAGCTTGCGCTCCGTCTCTCATGACCTCGTTGTCGACGGGACGTTAAACACTAATCTCCTCCTCCTCCACCTGCTGACAGAAGGCAACACAGAGATCATCAGAGGGAATGTAAGAACTAGCAGGCTGAGGTATGAGGACTGCAGCTTTGGTAGAAGTGTCAGCAGCCTCGTTTCCTGTCAGATCAACGTGACCAGGAACCCACATAAACATCACAGTGGCTCCATCAAGAGTGAGCAAGTGACAGCTTTCCTGGACTCTTTGCAAAGCATACAGAGACTTTGAAGGGCACTGAGAGAGTTGGAGCAGATGATGCAACTGAGAAGTCTGTGTCGCCAGATGTACTGTGTGGTCTGATACAGGACAAAGAGCTCTGCTGTAAATATTGAGCAATGTTCTGGAAGCCAATACCCAAAAATGTTGGTGCCAATGACAAAGGCACACCACAGTCAGTCTGAGAGCTATCAGTGTACACAAAATGTACTATCGCTGAGTTGTGTGCGAAGGTAATGAAAATGAAGGCGATAGAGCAAAGTTGGTGTAGTGTCCTTAGGAAGCAAATGAAGCTCAAGGTGAACACGGGCTGCTGCACGAAGCCAAGGTGGTGAAGACTTTACACCCACTGGGACAGTTGCAGGTAGTGTGAAGTTAAGCTGCTGGAGCAAGAGCCGAAAGTGAACTCCAGGATGCACCCCATACTCGTGATCAAAGGAGTCATCGAAGAAGGAGGCATAGGATAGGTGGCCACACATGGCAGACAAATGACATGCATATATCTGCTGAGGAGAAAGTCATGGCAGTAGGACAGCGGTAGTTTGGCAGCTTCTGTCTTCAGACTCTCAACTGGGCTAGTGTAAAAGGCACCAGTGGCCAAACAGATGCCACGATGGGGATAGTACTGAGATGGCATAAGAGGGGTGGATGTGCAGATGCATAAATGAAACACCCATAGTCTAGTTTTGAACAGACAAGGGATCAGTACAAGCAGATGAGGGTGGTTCAATCTACTCCCCAGGTAGTACCACTGAGGACACGGACACTGAGGGACCACATATAGTGTACTGCCAGGTAAGACACACAGGAGGACCAAGAATGTTTCCTATTGAGCATGAGCCCCAGGAATTTCATAGTTTTGGTGAACGGAAGAGCAAACAGGCCCAAGATGTAAAGACATTGGAAGAAACTAGTTGCACTGCCACAAATTCATACAAACGGTTTTGTCAGTGGAAAAATGAAAGCCATTGTTGATGCTCCATGAGTAAAGATGATCGAGACATTGCTAAAGACGCCACTCAATGAGACAAGTTCATGGAGAACTGCAATAGGTGGCAAAATCGTCAATGAAAAGGGAGCCGGAGATGCCCCGTGGGAGATAGAGCATTATAGGGTTAATGGAAATAGCTAAAAGGATGACACTCAAGATGGAACCCTGAGGTACACCATTTTCCTGGATAAAGGTGTTCAACAAGGCAGAACCCACACGTACCTTGAAAACTCAGTCTTTTAAAAATTCCTGATCAGGAACGGGACATGTAGCCATGGAAGCCCCACATGTATAGAATAAGTAGGATACCGGTCCTCCAGCAGGTGTTGTAGGCTTTCTCCAAATTGAAAAACACGGCCACAGTCTGGGATTTCTGCAGAAAACTATTCATGAGATGGGTGGAGAAGTGATGAAATGGTCAACTACAGAATGGTGCACGTGAAATCCACACTGTGCAGTGGTTAGTAAATTGCGAGACTCGAGCCACCATACCAGCTGGGCATGAATTATATATTCCATCACCTTACAAACACAGCTGGTAGGAGAAATGGGACAATAGCTAGAAGGAAGGCGTTTGTCCTTACCAGGCCCAAATGCAGTTGTACATATGAAGCAGAAAGTGCTTGCCCACAAGAGCACGGTGCAACATCTGAATGTGAACATTGTCTGGCCCTGGAGTGAAGGATTGGGATGATATGAGAGCATTATCTAACACCCTCATAGTAAAGGCTGCACTGTAGCACTCATGATTCGGAGAAGAGAAGGCTATCGCCTGAGCCTCCTTCACTTGTTTCCAATGGAGGAAGGCAGTGTGATAGTGGGAAGAGATCTAAATTTCCGCAAAATGGCAGCCCAAGGTGTTGGAGATAGCAATACGGTCCATGATGACATTGTCTGCTACTGTCAGGCCGGAAATTGGGGAATAGATCTTGTTCTCAGAGAGCTGTTGGAGGTTGGCCCACATGATGGAACATTGAGCGGAACTGTTAAAAGAACTAGTGAATGAAATCCAGCTAGCTTTCTTGCTGTCCCTAAGAACACAATGACACTGTACAGGCAACTATTTATAATGAGTGCAGTTTGTCATTGAACGACAATGGTTAAAAACAGGAAGAGCACGTCTCCAAGTGTGAATTGCATCATGGCATGCCATAGTCCACCAAGGGACTGAGACACGGTGTGATGAAGAGGAAGTGTGAGGAATGGAACATTCTGCAGTGGTAAGGATAATGTTTGTAAGATATTCTATCCAGCAATCACGACTGGGGAAATGTTGTTCACTGAAGGTCACCAGGGAGGAGTAAAGCCTCCAGTCGGCCTTAGTAATCTGACATTTGGGTGGCACGTAGATGGGGTACAAGTCAGCAAATGGACAGTACAGGGGAAATGGTTGCTTGAGTATGCGCCAGAGAGAACGGACCACTCGAGACGATGGGCAAGCTGGGTAGTGCAGAAGGAGAGGTCCAAATGGGAATAGGTGTGCGTGGAATCTGAAAGGAATGTGGATGCTCCTGCCTTGATTGAGGAAGTCAGCCAAGAGGGCACCTCTTGGACAGGTTGTGTGAGAACCCCAAAGGGGATTTTGCGAATTAAAGCTACCGAGCAGCAGAAAGGAGTGAGGTAGCTGCCTAATGAGCTGGAGGATGTCTGCCCTGCTGACATCGAATGATGGTGGGATGTAAACTGTACAGAGGGAAAAGGTCACGAAAGGAAGGAAAAGGCGAAGTGCAACAGCTTGAAGACAGGTAGTCACGGAGATGGGTTGACTATGATCATCATCCCATATGAACAGCATGACTCCCCTGGAGATGGAATGCCGTCCTCAGTGAGGTCAAAACGGACTGGGAAGAAATGTGAGAGCTCAAAGTGGTCATGAGGACACTGACGCTGTGATTCTAAGAGCAGCTGAAAAATACTCTGTTAGATTGAAGGCCACAAATGTTCCATTGGAGGAGAGTCATAATGAGGATAGGGGAGGAGGGAAAAAATGAAGGGATGTCACTTCGGCGGCTGCTGAGTGCCAATCTTCGAAGACTCATGGCTACAGGGAGCAAAGGGTGGAGAATCCTGCTCCAAGGGATCTAAAGAGACACTGGCTTTCTCCCTCTGTCGTTCTGCGGAGTCCAGGGCAGAAAAATGGTTGGTGATGCACACTGGCAATACACAGGTTGGCCGTGTGAGGGTATCACGTGGCAACACCATTGAAGAGGATGTCCAAGTTGGTGAAGGAGAAGACCATTATCTTTGTTTGACTTCTTGGAGCCTTTCCAGTTGGAAGAGGAAGATTCAGATGTTTGCTGTCTGGAGGGCCATAGGGAGCCTATGTGAGAATATTCCTTCTATCCATACCATCCTGCCAGTTGTGTAGCAGGTGACTTCACCTTGCAAGGCAAATGTTTGGTGGTTTGTGGCACAGCTGGATGAGGAGATGGCGATGCTCCCATGACACTGGGCGATTTCTCAACTGCAGTGCTGAATCTGAGGTCGCATGTCTGCGTGGCCATGTCCTTCACGGAGCGAGATGTAGCAAGGACAGTACTGTAAGTGCCAGATGATAGAACACAGGGTCTGCGACTAGCCAATAACTTGTGAGTGACCGGGTAAGATGCTTTTTCCTTTACCAGATCTCCTGGACACTTTTTCCAGTACCTGGATCTCCTGGACAGCCCACTCATTGAGATACATGGGACAGAGAGGAGGTAGCATGGTCACCATTGCAGTTGATACAGTGGAGAGAAGGAGGCGGACAATTGCCCTAGTGTGCCTCCTTACCACTGGATATACATTTGGCTGGGTGTCAACAAGACATTCAAATGTGGTTGATATGACACTGGTAGCAGCGCACTGGGTTCGGAATGTACAGTCAGAATGTGATAACCATAGTTTGCTTTGATCTTGGACGAAGCACCACTCTATCAAAGGTGAGAAAAAGAGTGCATGTGGGCACTTTTTCATCACCTGATGGACGGCAGTGAGACACTGATCAGAGAGGTACATTTGGATTTCTGCCTCAGTGAGACCATTGAGTAGTCTAGTGTAAATAACACCATGGGAAGAACTCAGAGTTCTATGGGCCTCAACTTGAACAGGATAGCTGTGGAAAAGTGAAGTGGCATGCATTTGTTGTGCTTGAGAATCAGAAGTAGTCTCCAAAAGCAAAGTGCCATTGCATAAACGAGAGCAGGATTTCACAGGGCCGGCAATTGCACCAACACTTTTCTGAATAAGAAATGGATTTACTGTTACAAAGGACTGACTGTCTCCAGTAAGTGAAACCATGAGGAACCGTGGTGCAGCTGGAAGGGTCTCTGAATCAGGATGTTCATTCCATTTATGTTTGGTGGACGTGGGCTATGAAGATGATGATTGGCGCATTGCGAGAAAATCCCCCATGGTTGCCACCATCTCTGATGGCATGCTCCTTCCAACTAGGGGCCCACCCTCTGAGGGGGACTCACCCGTCTTAGGTGATTGTTCAAAATTCAGGTTACACCTCCCAAATGCCTGACATAGGGACCAATCGGCAATTTGGGCAGGTAGCAGCTCAGGCAATCACCCCACCCTGGGCCTGGCCTGTACCAGGGGGTACGTGCGAACCCTATCTGTCAACCTGGGGTTGGGAATTACACATTACCCAGTCAACTGTTATGCATCAGATGCATGGGCCAGCCTTCAGGAGCCCATAGGGAGGAAGAAGAAAAAGGAGCGCATCAAACGCCAAAGCAGAAGAAGGATAGGAGAAGGTGAACAAAAAACAGTGGTGAAACAGTTCTCGCGTCAGGTACAGAAAATGCGGAACACATTCCTAAAAACACCCCAGTCATATTCCCCAAGGGAGGGGAAAAGGAATAACAGGAGTAGAGACATACAGCACAGAAGGGAAAAGATGCTGCAAAGGCTGGGGCCCCGTGGTAGCCAAGGATGAACCCGCCAAAGTGTGGTGAGCCCCCTGTGGGGGGTTATTTTTCTGTGAGGATTTTTTAAACTGGTAGTAGTAGTTTTCACTGGATGAAAATCAATCAAGCTAAAAAGCATGGGACAATGAAAACACCTTTTCTAATGGGTTTTCCTCTGAGGACAAAGAGAGACACAAACAATTCTTTATTACCAAGAGACATCACCATTAACACAATTACTTCAGCTACAGATGAAGCTCAAAAATGCTTCCATTGACTTGTAAACATAGGTTACACTGGTGAGACACGTTCTGTCTAACATGGTCAAAAGCTACAGGAGTGTCCTTAATACCTACAGCTGCTGCTACTATCTGGACAACCAGATCCTTCTGTGATTTGACAGGGGTTTTGTGAACTAGTCTGCATATCTCTCCTCACACAAAAAAGTCCAGAGGGATCAAATCAGCGAATAGAGTAGGCTGTGGTACAGGACCACCACTGCCAATCCACTATTCTGGAAACTGTTGATTCAAGAATCAATGCACAGGGTGTTTAAAATGTGCCAGTGTCTCATCATGCTGGAACCACATGCACTGTCTTGTAGTGAATGGCACTTCATTCATTAACTATGGCAATGCTCCAGTGAGGGAGTGGTAATAATGCATGTCCTTTAATGGTCTAGGTAGGAGATATAGCCCACTTAAACAGTCTCCAACATCTGCCCACATATTCACATAGAACTGCACTTTATGAGCATCAATAAATATGCCATGTGCATTAACTTCGTTCACAAGACGTGAATTGTGGATATTGAAGATGCCATCATGCCTGAACATTGCATCATCTGTAAACAGCACAGAGGACGGAAGTGTAGGATGCATTTGACACTGCTCCAGGAACGACTGTAAAAAACTGTGCTCTGAATGGTTAATCACATGGTACCAGGTTGCGCACAAGCTGTTAAGTCAAATGGATTAACAATGACTCATGAAGGACATTTCTTAATTTCATCTGATTCATCCCCATGTTAAGCACAATTGCACGAGTGCTGAGAGTGATTACACCCTCTACCAGATTAAAAAATGCTAACAGGTAATTACAGCACTAGAGAAAAATGTCTGTTTTAGTGCCCCATGCAACCTCCCAGAGTTTGTCATTTTAAATAATGTTAATACTGTATAGCAAAATAAGAACCAATAAGAAGACAAATATCAGTTATTGATATGTAGAGAAGGGAAATATTATGGACAAACACAGCCAAACATTCCCCTGAAGCTTTGGTTCAAGACAATTAAGGTATAAAAAATTTCCAAGTTCCACAATTCGCATGAGATTTAATCATGGATCATTCACCTCCCATCTTCACTGAAATCCATTTTCAGGATTATCCTTATTTCAAATGTGATGGAGTAACAGTAGAAGGTATCATTCACATTTTTAAAAATATAAACTATATGCAAACAAGCAAATTGATTTCATATAACAGCTAATCATATCTCATCAACTGTTACTAAGAAAGCAGCTCTCCTTCACCAGGATAGTATATTCATTTTAAAACTAATTATGAAATCTTGAACTAAATATAACCTTACCCTGTAAAGTCCTAGTAAGGCTTTTGCCAAAATCCAACTTAGTATGATTCAGTATCTGCTGGGTTAATGACTACTAAATTCCGCAGTCTGCATAGCACCAAATCAACTACAAATTAAGTCATGTATTCTTTCTACTATACTGTACATTCACAGAAAGTAAAATTTTGATATTTAATTCCTTCCTAGTGTTGCAATTGTAAAGGCTAGCACTGTAGGTTGATGTAAAGATAGCAACAAATGTTACTTTGGGAGTGATAGGAAGAGTTGTGGGTCAGATGTTCATCTCCAGGTATAATGATGGCTGTTGGTTAACTTTGCAAAGGCACTGGTTACATTGCTCTAATCCAGCGCGATAGTGGACAGAGATTTGAGGGGGTGAGTTGCTTGTTTGCAGTTGGTTTGTGAGTGTAGTTGAAGGATGAGGGATACATATAAATATAACATGGGGCGTATGTTTGTGGACAATGTCTGAAGGACAGAGCCTGTGGGTGAACCTCTTATGAACTCCTTCAGCAATCGGCCATGGGATTGCTCATAACTGAAGATGTGGTGTACACAGATGACTACACTATATGGGACAGATTTTTTAGTGTGAAAGTGTGAAAGAGATGGCAGCTATCAAAATGATAGTTGGAGAGCTTGACAGAGACTAAGGCTTCTACAGAGCCATCTGAAAAGGCAGCGTGTTGGGCTGAGGAGAATCAGGTGAAGAAGATAGGAGAGAATGTGTTGAGGCTGTTGATGAATTAAGACACAGTGTCTTGGCCCTGGATTCAGACATGAAGATATCATCAATGAATCTGAACTTGGTAAAATGTTTATGTTCTTGGGTAGCTAAGAAGGTATCATCTTAACGCCCCAAACACAGGTCAGTAGGTCAGGATGCTGTGTAGGAGCCCATGGAAATGCTAAATTTCCCTCTGAAAGAGAAGTAGTTATGAGTAAGGATAAAGTTCGATGTATAAGGAATGAGGTGGTGATTTTGGAGTTGGTAGGATTATGGAAGGAAAAGCAGGAAGTTTCAAATAAATTAGAGATGAAACACAAGCTAAGATTGGGGAAGGATGCGGATGGAAACTGGCTGTGAGAATAGTGTAGTGACTTATTTAGCATATGGCACAGCATGTCACAACTGATTACATACACAAGACAAAAACAGTTGTAAAACAAAATAAACACTCGGATTTTTTTATGTATTTGTTTGCATGTTGGGTCACAGTGAAGAAGATCGACTACTGTTCAGAGTAAGATCATAAAGGATTTTCTGGTGTACATGATGGATGGTTTGTCTGTTGGCTCCAGATTGACATTCTAGTGAAACCACTGATATAATGAGTCCACACATCTGCTTTGGGTTGTTATTATCCTGTTGAGGCTGTACTTTTCTTTCTGTGCAAGCTGAAGCCTTGGGGTTTTTCTGTGATAAAGGGAAGCGTGTCCACACATATTGGTGAAGACTTTTCCCATGGTTTTTCCACACTTCATTAATATTACAGTTGTTAATAAGTAGTTTCTTTGATTTCAAGTACAAAAGGGTTCTGTAGAGTACTCTGTCGATTTATACACATTTGAAGATTTGGTGAACTGGGAGTAAAGGTTTAGTCATTATTTTACTGACTTCTCTGAAAAGAGAGGAGTTTGTAGGAGGGTGAATGTGAATAAACAGAGGGAGTAACAGTTAGACACAGACCTTATTGTTCCAGACATTATCAGCATGGTGCAGTTTGGCTCAACACAGTGCACTATTGAGCCTCATTGGGAGGGGGGATGGAGATGGTTGAGATGTAAAAGGAAGGCAGCAATATGTGCCATTTATGTGGAAAGTTTGGCTACCAGTGATGGATCAGAGGCATTGTATTCAGATAGATGGAAAAGGCTCCATTCAGGATGGTAAGTCCCTAGGCAGAGAGAAAAATGAATGCAAATGCTGACAGAGGCTGTACTCCATGCATCATAGCCAAATGTATTTTAATTTACTGTCTTCCTACACCTGCCCAATGGCACCTGTTCTAAGCCCAACAATGCCCCCCCCCCTCCCAAATCCACTCCTTCTCAAAACTCCTCTTACCAACCAGACACTGCCTTGCACACTTTTTCCATCTGTATGTCTTCCACATTCCCCAAAATCCCCTCTCAAACATTTCACAAAACCCAGAACCAAACAAACAGAGAACACTGTTGTCACATTGTACATCCTATACAGCAAGAACCTCACTCTGACTGAAACTTCAGCCCTTTACAAAGTCCTTCAGCATCATGCACAAATTCAGTCAAGCTGGACTGCTCAAAGATCAACTTAGCTTCCCCTCTCTGACCAAACCAAGCCAAAAGCTAACACTGAACCATGCCTCTCTCACTTCAAACCTCCACCCAACCATCATCAACCACACTCTAATCCCATGGTTACCTTCCAGGAATTCCTTACCTTCAACATGGCCTTACCGTCCTTTCCAAGGTCACTTGCCATGAACAAAAACATTTTTACAGAGGAATGAACAGCTACTCACAACTATTAAGCAAATCTTGAGTTGATCATCTCCCTAAGAAGAAAGGCTACACCACTGTTTTGATTACCCACAGTAAGTGACAGAAGGTATCCACCAACTGCCTGAGTGTTCCATACACAATCCCTGCAGCAGTGGTCCCATCCCAGAAATCCAGGATAATTTCCAGTCACTACCCAAATTCATAGTTCCATCTCAGAAGCTCTCCCTCAAATGCGTCTCCTTCCTCATCAAACTTAATCTTACTCCTCCTCATCTCTCACATACAGCCCCAGAAAATCCATAAAACTGGACACTCCATTGCAGCTGGTTACATGTTCCCATGGAAACAGTCTCAGCACTTGTTGGCCATGGGCACTCACATAGTAACTTCATAGCTCTATCTTGTTCATATGTCATCCTGGAGAAACCTTCCAAGTCACCCAAGAATCTTAACCTTTAGCCTGGTCCAGATTCATTGGCGATCACTCTATAGTCTGGATGCAGGGCCATGAAACTCTATCCTCGATCATCCACAGCCTCAACATCTGATCCCCAATCATCTTCATTCGACATCTACATCTACACACATTTTCTGCAAGCCACCATATGGTGTATGGTGGAGGGTATCATGTACCACAACAAGTCATTTTCTTTCCTATTCCACTCACAACTGGAGTGAGGGTAAAACAACTGTCTATATCAGGGCCAGCCAAACGCTGCACAGTGTGCAGATGTGCGGAAGTGCTGCACATGTGCGCACGTGTGCGACAGCGACATCTGTTATTAGACATGTGTCCTAAATGAATGGCAGCGGCTCCACTTGCCTGTTTATGTGGTACAAGCAAGAGCGCAACATACCAAGTCTCGTTTAGCCCTGGTAACCGTAAACTTAACAGAGAAGTACTGAGAAATGGCAGGTACTGTGAAAAAGCAAAGGACGGAAGATCTATGTTCTCAGTCGTTTAAAAACGACTGGGAGCTGCAATTCTTTTTTGTAGCCGTTGATGAAAACTCACAGTGTTTGCTATGCCGCCGAATAATAGGCGGCCAGCATAAGTTTTCAATTGAAAGACACTACAATACAAATCACAAAGACGAATGTAGTGTACTCAACAGTGAAGAACGGCAAGCAAAATTAAATGTCCTTAAGAAAATGGATGAGACACATCAACTCGATTATCATTTCTCATGACCAGTGATATACGTGTTTGGATTTATTCCTTTCATAATTAAAAATTATTGTTTACTAACTGTGCATTATTGCCTCGTTCTGCTCCATGTTACATTATTATCAGGAAAGTTGGTCATTAAACCGATTGTTCCAATGTATACTTACATTTAGGTTTTTTTTTTTTAAAATGTGTGAAGGGCTACGCCCAGCTGAAGTCGATAAAACATAACATTCATCTGATTGTCGGTTATTATGCACATTTCAGACGGAACTGATGAAAAATGTAGCAATAATCGTATTGAAAAAACAGGTGATCATCGAGAGGTCTGCAGTTATCATTCTGTTCAGATGTCAGTGAGACAGAAATTATGTGAGTGTAACTGAGGGCACCGAGAATTAGTTATAGGAAACCTTGCATTAGTTTAATGTTATTTGAAATCATGAATAAGGTTCGTTGGAAGTTGCTAAGTGCTCTCTTTCTTAAATACTAGATCAAAAACATTACGCGTATTTACGTGCCGTCAGTCAAGCTGCCTTAATAAAAACCCATGGTTGTTAACTGTATTACTTGTCTTACTGGGTTAAACTGTTAACATAAAAGTAGACGTCTCAATGAGTAGACTGTGACAGTATTTTAAATGTTTAATACGCGAAATACCTTCCCATGGTTGGCATGCAAGCTGTGGAAAGAGCACTAGAATGCGCCGGTACAGTCTCTCCCAGCAAGTGGATAAAGCGACATCTGTGGGTAGAAACATGCACTACATGAACGCTGACGGCTGCGGCGTGCACGCTGTGACCCGGAAGTTGCACATGTGCAGGAGCACCGCACGCGTGCAGAATTTCTGGCCGACCCTGGTCTATATCCTTCCGCATGAGACCCAATTTCTCTTATGTTGTCTTCGTGTTCCTTACACGAAATGTACATTGGCGACAATATGATAGTATTGTAGTCAGCTGCAAATGTCTATTCTTTAAATATTCTCAAATCATGTTTCATGAATAGAACAGTGTCTTCCTTCTACGGATTCCCATTTGAGTTCATGTAACACCACTGCAACACTCTTGTGTTGATCAACTGTACTGGTAACAAATATAGTGGCACACCTCTGCATTGCTTCAATGTCTTTCTTTAATCTGACTGAGCAAGGTGGTGCAGTGGTTAGCACACTGGATTCGCATTCGGGAGCATGAGGGCTCAACCCCATCTCTGGCCATCCTGATTTAGGTTTTCCGTGATTTCCCTAAATCGTTTCAGGCAAATGCTGGGATGGTTCCTTTGAAAGGGCATGGCTGGTTTCCTTCCCCATCCTTCCCTAATCCAAGCTTGTGCTCCATCTCTAATGACCTCATTGTCAATGGGACGTTAAACACTAATCTCCTCCTCCTCCTCTTTAATCTGACCTGGTGGACATCCCAAATGCTTAAGCAGTGGGTTGCACAGCAGTTTTATATGCGGTTTCCTTTGTAATTGAACTACACTTTCCTAAACTCTCCCAATAAACCAAAGTCAACCATTTACCTTCCTTATTACTACTCTTATGTGCTTTATCCATTTCATATCGCTTTGCACTGCTATGCCTATATATTTAATAAAAATGTCTTTGTCAAGCTGCACACCACTAATACTGTGTTTGAACACTACAATATTATATTTCCTACTCATTAACTCTGAGCTTTTTACACTGACAGCATGCTGCCATTCAGTGTACCAAATAGAAATTCTGTCCAAGTCATCCTGTACCCTTCTACAGTCACGCAACAACAATACTTTCCTATATACTATAACATCATCAGAAAACAGACACAGATTGTTCCTCACCCTATCCTTCTCTGTCCAAATTAAGCACACCAACTATTAATAGTACCTTCTTTTTGATAGGTACCATTCCTCTCACAGTACAAAGTACGAGTGTGAGTCAAATGAAAACCTTAAATATTTTTTTAAATATTATTTATTGTGCAGAAGTGGTACAAAGCTGCACCACTTTTCTACACAATCTCCCCCACGCTCAGTGGTACAAGTCCTCCAGCACTTACAAAGTGACAAAGTGCATAAATTCCTTTAGAAAAAAATTCTTTTGGCAGTCCGTGCAATCACTCATGCACCGCATGGCATACCTCTTCATCAGAATGGAACTTTTTTCCTCCCATTTCGTCTTTGAGTGGTCCAAACACATGGAAATCACTTGGGGGCAAGGTCTGGTGAGTATGGTGGATGAAGAAGACACTCAAAATGCAGTCTACGATTGTTGCAACTGTTGTATGGGCAGTGTGGGGCCTTGCATTGTCATGTTGCAAAAGGACACCTGCTGACACCAATCCACGTCGCTTTGATTTGATTGCAGGCCGCAGATGATTTTTTAGGAGATATGTGTATGATTCACTGGTGACAGTGGTCCCTCTAGGTATGTAATGCTCCAAAATGATGCCTTTTTCATCCCAAAAGAGAGTCAGCATAACCTTCCCAGCTGATGGTTCTGTTCGAAACTTCTTTGGTTTTGGTGATGAGGAATGGCGCCATTCCTTGCTCACTCTCTTCATTTCCGGTTGGTGCAAGTGAACCCAGGTTTCGTCCCCAGTAACGATTCTTGCAAGGAAGCCACGCCCTTCTCATTCAAAGTGCCAAAGAAGTTCTTCACAAGCAGCAACACATCGTTCTCTCATTTCAGGAGTCAGTTGCCGTGGCACCCATCTTGCAGACACTTTGTGAAACTGGAGCACATCATGCACAATGTGGTGTGCTGACCCATGACTAATCTGTAATGTCATTCAGTGTCACTCAGCAGTTTTCCTTCACTATGGCTTCAACTGCTGCAACATTCTGTGGAGTCACAACTCATTGTGCCTGACCTGGACGAGGAGCATCTTCCACAAGTCACACCATTTGCGAACTTCCTACTCCATTTGTAGACTTGCTGCTGTGACAAACATGCATCACTGTACTGAACCTTCATTCGTCGATGAATTTCAATAGGTTTCACACCTTCACTACGCAAAAACCTAATAACAGAACGCTGTTCTTCCCTGGTGCAAGTTGCAAGTGGGGCGGCCATCTTTATACTGATACTGCGACGGTATGTGTGCATCTGCACTATGCTGCCACCTACAGGCCGTTCTGCACGCTGTTTGTAGCACGCTTATGAACTTACAGGATAACAGTGTGAAATTTTGATTTGTTATTACAAATTTAAGGTTTTCATTTGACTCACCCTTGTATCTCACGTATAGTTGGGCCACAGAGACAGCAAATCTTCTATGATGAACACTGGCCCAGTATGCTGAAATTCTTACTAAGGACTTCACAGGCAGGCACTACCCTCCAACTAGCAAACGAGCAGATCTTCTAAGCCATATCCATACAGGCCCATAACCCTTCAACTACCCCCATGAACCAACTACAAAGAAGCACCCAGCCCGTCACAATGGATTGGAGCAAATGACTGACCAGGGCAATGACTTCTTATTACCATGCCTGGAAAGGAGGAACTTCTAATCCACAGGCCTTCCCATCACTCCCAAATTGGTATTAGGTGCCTATCCAATCTGTGAAATGTCCTGTTCTATCTTTAAACCATACCCATATTTATGGCCATTAAAGTTGCAACACCACAAATGAAGCAAATAATGAAAATTTACTTACTGTGTATATACAGTACACTAGGAAGAATACGTAACGAAATTTGAAAGTTATTTGGTAGAATGCAGTATGTAAAATTTAGTAGCCAGAGCTTTACATCTACCACAACAACTGCTCTAATCTGGCTGGGCATCGAGTTGAACTGAGCTTGGATGACATATACAGGAATGTGATTCCTTGCTGATGTGGCTGGCTAGGGGTGGCTCCTGTCCTTATGAACATCCCCCCCCCCCCTCTCTCTCTCTCTCTCTCTCTCTCTCTCTCTCTCTCTCTCTCTCTCTCTCTCTCTCTCCAAGGGTGTCCATACAACAGGAGTTTGTAAGTGGGGACTTGACCTGGGATAACACCTGAATACACTACATTCTTTCATTTCTCTGAGAGCTAGGAGGGGCCACGACCCATAGGTATGGGCAGCATTGCCCCCCGCCCCCACCTCTTCCCCCACACAAAAATCAACAAAAGTAAAGCATGGATTGTAGTGAAATTACATCACATGACACCATGGACACTAGGAAATGAGACACGAAACATTGTGGAAGACTTTTGGTATTTACAATAATAAGCAGTTCAGACAAGAAGAAAATATACAGCTTTTGAAATATGGTGCTACAACAGAAAGCTGAAAATTAGATGGGTAGGTTGAATAACTAATGAGGTGATACTGAATTAAATTGGGAGGGGGGGGGGGGGGGGGGGGGGAAGAAATGTGTGACACAATTTGATTGAAAGGAGGAATTGGTTGGTTTAAAAGAGGGAGCAAGGGACCAAACTACGAGGTCATCGGTCCCTTGTTCCTAATAAAACAATGCCACAAGTGTGAGATTAAAATGGACAAGACATATAACACAAAATGGAAAGAAAGGAAAAACCACAAGAACAGAGGAAAGGCAACAAACACCAAAAGTAACACAAGAGGACAAGAAAACAACTGAGAGATGCTAGAAACAGAAGAGAGTAAACCAAGAAAGCAGATAAAGGGGCTGGCTGACCACGAGAATAAAAAGGAAAAGCCAGCCACTCTGCAACACATTAAAACTTCTACCCTAAAAGCACTAGGGTGGAGGACACAGAGGGACAAACAACATGTGCTAAAACCTACATAGAAGTATAAAACCCATTCTCACAGATAAAATGTAAAACTAAAGCTGCTGTTGAGGTATCGTTGCCCAACACTGAAGGTAGGGAACTGGGAAAGTTAAAAGTCCGCCAAAGAGCGGCTAAAAATGGGCAGTCCAGCAAGAGGTGGACGACTGTCATTTGGGAGTCACAGTGACACAGAGGTGAGTCCTTGTCGTGAAGCAGGTAACCATGTGTTAGCCATGTATGGCCAATGCGAAGCTGCCAGAGAACAACTGATTCCCTGTGAGAGGACCGCATGGAAGACTTCCACACATTCTTTATCTCCTTAATGACACACAGCTTGCTGTGCATACTGTTATGCCATTCCGTCTCCAAAAGCCTGAAAAAACCGTGCGGCGTAAGACAAAACGCAGGCCAGCTTCGGAGATGCCCATCTCCAGAAGTGGTTACCGCGTCGCCTGTTTGGCCAGCCTGTCGGCAAGTTAGTTGCCTGGGTTCTGACGTGTCCTGGGGTCCACACAAACACCACTGAACAACGGGACCATTCCAGAGCATAGATGGACTTCTGGATGGACACTACCAGACGATGGTAAGGGTAGCACTGGTCGATAGCTTGTAGGCTGCTCAACGAGTCAGTGCACAGGAGAAATGACGCGCCAGGGCATGAGCGGATGTGCTCAAGAGCACGAGATATGGCCGCCAGCTCTGTAGTGAAAACACTGCAGCTATCTGGCAAGGAGTGCTGTTCAATATGTCTTCCAGGAACATACGCAAAGCCTATGTGACCATCAGCCATCGACCGTCGGTGTAAACCATGTCAGAGCCCCGGAACACGTCACGAATCGAGAGGAAGTGACAGCAGAGAGCAGCGGGGTTAACAGAGTCCTTAGGGCCATGCAAAAGGTCCAGACGAAGCTGCAGCCGAGGCGTACACCATGGAGGCATACGTGAATGGATCTGAAGTAGAGGTGGTAAAGGGAAGGACTCCAGTTCGGAGAGAAGGGACTGCACGCGAACTGCAATTGTTAGCTCCAACCTGCGCTGCCGATGCGAGAGATGGACCACCGCGGGTGGGAAAAGGAGACAGTAATTCGGATGCTCAGAAGAACTATGAATGTGTGCAGCATAACTGGCAAGCAGTTGTGCATGTCTGATTTGCAATGGAGGGATGCCAGCCTTCACCAGTACGCTGGTCACTGGACTCATTCTGAAAGCTCCTGTCACTAGTCGAACCCTGCAGTGGTGCACAGGGTCGAGTAAATGGAATGCTGAGGGCGCTGCCGAATCATAAACCACACTCCCATAGTCAATTCGGGATTGGACAAGGGTTCTGTAGAGCTGCAGCAGCGTAGAGCAATCTGCACCCCAACTGGTGCTGCTGGGGTAACAGAGGGCATTGAGGTGCCGCCAGCACTTCCTCTTAAGCTGACGAAGATAAGGAAGCCACGTCAATCGAGCATCAAAAACCAGTCCTAAGAATCAATACATCTCCACTACAGTGAATGGATCGTCATGAAGTTAAAGTTCTGGGTCCGGATGAATGGTACGATGCCGACAGAACTGCATGACGCACGACTTTGCAGCTGAAAACTTGAAGCCATGGGCTAGAGCCCATGACTGCACCTTGTGGATGGCTCCCTGTAGGCGCAGCTCAGCAACACCACTACTGGAGCAGCAGTACAAAATGCAGAAGTTGTCTGCATACAGAGAAGGTGAGATGGACGGCCCGATAGCTGCTGCTAGACTGTTAATGGACACTAAAAATAGAGAGACACTCAATACAGAGCCCTGCAGGACTCCATTCTCCTGGATATGGATGGGACTATGGGAGGCAGCAACTTGGACATGGAAAGTACAGAGCGACAGGAAGTTTTGGATAAAAATCGGGAGCGGGCCCCAGAGACCCCACTCATACAATGTGGCAAGGATATGACATCACCAGGTTGTTTCAGCAGCTTACAATGAACGTTGGTAAGGCTGATGTGCTGATAGCTATTGACATAAAGTGGATTTTTACCGGGTTTGAGCACCGGAATGGTGGTGCTTTCCCGCCATTGTGATGGAAAGATGCCATTGTACCAGATCTGGTTGGAGGTGAGGAGGATATGTCGCTTGTAGGCAGATGAGAGATGTTTAATCATCTGGCTGTGGATCTGATCAGGCCCAGGAACTGCGTTGGGGCAATGTACAAGGGCACTGAGGAGCTCCCACTCTGTAAATGGCATGTTACGGGGTCACTGTGGCATGTAGTGAATGAGAGGACTTTCCGTTCCAGCCGCTGTTTGAGAGTGCGAAAGGCTGGGGGGTAGTTCTCCAACAAACAGGCTCAAGCGAGTGCTCAGAAAAGTTCTCGGCAACCGCGTTAGCATTGGTAGATAACACGCCATTTATGGTAACACCGGGAACACCTGTTGGGATTTAGTACCCAAAAAGACGTTTGATCTTTGCCCAGACTTGGGAAGGTGATGTATGGCACCCAATGGTTGAGACGTATCTCTCCCAACGTTCCTGCTTCCGTCGTTTGATAAGCTGGTGAATGCGGGCACGGAGCCGTTTAAATGCTATGAGGTGCTCCAGGTAAGGGTGCGGCTTATGCCACTGTAGAGCTCACTGACGTTCTTTAATTGCTTCAGCGACTTCTGGTGAGACCACCAAGGGACTGCCTTATGCCACGGGCACCCTAAAAAGTGAGGGATCGTGTTTTCTGCTGCAGCAACAATTGTGGTAGTCACCTGCTCAACCATGACATCGATGTTACCATGTGGGGGAGATTCAACAGTGACAGCAGAGGTGAAAGTTTCCCAGTCCGCCTTGTTTATAGCCCATCTGGGCAGGCATCCATGGGCCTGACGCCGGGGCAGTGACAGGAAGATGGGGAAATGGTCACAAACACACAGGCTGTCATGTGCTCTCCAGTGGATAGAGGGCTGCAAATTGATAAATCAATGGCCAAGTAATTACCATGAGCCACACTGAAATGAGTGGTGGCCCCAGTATTTAAGAGGCAGAGGTCGAACTGAGACAGTAAAGTTTCGACACCTCTGGATTCTGACAGCCACAGCTTCAAGAGGGGTTTGAAGGGGCACAGTGTCACTACAGACTGAGTTTAGGACATAAACGCAAACTCCACCCAACACTCAATTATAGTCACATGGTTCCTTTAATATCCCTTATAGCCATGGAGGGCCGGGGTCAGCATTGCCGGGAACCAGGTTTCCTGGAGGGCAATGCTGATAGCAGGTGTAAGGCTTAACAGTTGTCGTAGCTCAGCCAGGCGGTGGAAAAATCTGCCGCAATTCCACTGGAGGATGACGTCATTGTGAGACTGGGAAGGCATGGAACATTCAATGAGGCCTCAGAGTCACCTGCTGCCACCGACTTTTTGCCTGAGCAGTCTATATCCATTGTGTCTGAGGTTCTGGCGAGATCTAGGTCCTCAGTGGACGCCAGAATCTCCACCCCATCCTCAGACGCAGAGCTTGTAGATAACGGTGGTGTGGGTGCCACCACAATTTCCTTGGTCTTAGGGGTCTTCTCTTTGGATTTCTCTCACTGCTCCTTGGGTTTCCCTGGCTGGGAGGGCTTCACTGGCTCAGTCTGCAGGACTGAGGATGAGCATGAAGCACTAGTTTTAAAAGCCCAAGTTTTAAAAGTTTGTGCAAACATTTATGTGGGCACACTAATCAGGTATGTTATGGTGCCCCTGGCGGGCACTGGTCACGCAAACATCACATCACCTTCGACAGTCCCCCCCACTGCTCCACAAGCCAGATGACCTCATAAACAACCCCATCTAAGGTGATGGGCTGTGTCAGCAGCAGCTCTGATGCATAGCTGTAAATATTGTTTCCCTCACCATACTCACAGCATGTGTCCCCATTGGTGCATAACATGCCACAGGTGAGGTAAGAAAGGACTCTTGCAAGAGGTATGTTGTAGGAGTCCAGAGGCAGATATTCCCCGACCTATGAAAGTGTGCTGAGTGAGTGATAGATCTAAGGAACTGCAGACTTCTCATTTTTACAAAATTAATAATGCAGCCACAAAAGCAGCTGATATATTTGAGGATGCTGAAGACAATGACCGGATTGACAGGAAAAAGACATAAAAAACAAGAGTGAAAACTAACTTCCCAATATACATGAAAAAGAAAATTTACAATCAATGGGTATTACCAGTTTTGACTTATGGCAGCGATACACATACTTTCACTGCAAACATAACTAAAAAAACTGGAGCATTACTGAACAATGGAGACATGAATGTTAAGAATTACTAAGAGAGAGAAAAAAATATCGACCAGGAATCAGACGGAGGGGTTTGCACTTGTCCTGAAAGCAATTGGCTCCCTCTTATCCTGTGGTCTGAGTTACCTGTCACTCTTTTCTAATCTTTCCAAACCATCCCTCTTTCATCTCAGCATAAGGAACTGATATTTCCAGAAACTATGATTGGTACTCTCACATTTAAATGAGTCTATTGGCAGTGATGGAATTTCACATTCTGGAGCTAAGTATTAGCCAGATGTGTAGATGTAATTATGACTTTAATGGAAATGAAATGGAGGTAGATGTAGCCAGATGAATGGATATAGAATGTACCAAGGTCATTCTGTGCTGAATTCAAAACACAGGAAAAGAATGAAATGATGATCTACAGAAGATGGGTAGCTGACATTAGAAAGGAAGGTAGAAACAAATTGGGTATGAATTCCTGAAAACCACATAATGCAAGAATACATCTAGAGAGCACCTTTATCTAGCAATGGTGGATGTCAAACGGCTGACAATGATGGATTTCCATTTTTCCATAAGATTGTGTGGCTATTTCTTATCAGTTCTATTTGTGGTAGAGGGTAGTGGATTGTATATCTGGAGTTGGGGTTGGGTTGTTTGGGGAAGGAGACCAGACAGCGAGGTCATCGGTCTCATCAGATTAGGGAAGGACAGGGAAAGAAGTCGGCCGTGCCCTTTGAAAGGAACCATCCCGGCATTTGCTTGGAGCGATTTAGGGAAATCACGGAAAGCCTAAATCAGGATGGCCGGACGCGGCATTGAACCGTCGTCCTCCTGAATGTGAGTCCAGTGTCTAACCACTGCGCCACCTCGTTCGGTATACCTGGAGTTTACTGGCAGATATAGTTACCACCCCCCCCCCCCCCCTCCAGTTTTCTGCACAGCATTTGAGAAAACTGGTTACATTAATTAGGATGTCGCTAAGGAATAAATGAAATAGCATCCTTTAAAACTGTGTCAAACATTTGTTTCTCCAAGTGGTAATGATACTGTAAACCAGAAGGAATACACAACAGTAAAAATTAGATTAAATGATAAATAAAGTATCTTATCAAGCAAAATTAAATGTTCAAGTATTTAAATTGATACTAACATTCCCAGGTGCTAGCACATCACTGCAGAAGTAGCATCCAAGCTGAGGACCATCTGGTGCAACAGCTACATCCTTCTTCTGATTGCGCATCCCGTGTCTTATGACGACAAATGTATCAAAGCCCAAAGCAGCTGTCATCACTAACTGAAAGATACAAATAAAATTAATAACATAGAAATTAAATGTTCATAGAATTTCAAAAATAAATCATCATCACTAATTATTTTACTTGCATTGACAGATATCAATTTGTACTGTTGAATTCAACAATATTATGAAATTGTTTGATTGTATTGTTAAATTCTGGTTTTTAAAAGTTTTAATCTGATTTTTTTCTCTGGACACAGGATATGAATTCGCTCAAAATTTAAATGTTCAAATGTGTGTGAAATACTAAGGGACCAAACTGCTGAGGTCATCGGTCCCTAGACTTACACACTACTTAAATTAACGTATGCTAACAACAACACACAAAAACCTATGTCCGAGGGAGGATTCAAACCTCCAGCAGGAGGGGCCGCGCAATGTGTGACATGGCACCTCAAACTGCGTGGCCACTCCGCATGGCTATGAATTCGTTCATTCATTCATTCATTCATTCATTATGTACCGTAAATCCCATCAAGACTGACAACCTTCAGAGACTGGATGAATCAAGATGTACCTTAATTAAATACAAGCATATCATAGAAACTTAATCTGTAACAATGAACTACAGTTATTCTGCTCAGTGCTGTCCATGTTTATGTCAGCTAGTATTCAACCAAGTACCTTAGAAACATGTTAGGCATGTAAACATAAGTAAAAACACTAGTTTAAGGAATGAAATATTGAATCTAATCTGACGTGTCATTTGAAAGATGATTTCTTAATGTGCTGAAGTCAGCAGGTAAACTATAGTGAACGGCCAGCACTGAGTTTGTGTGAATATTGCTTCACATGAAATCGAACAAATGATTGGGATCATTCCCTTCTCTTTAACCCATGTATTTATAACAGACTACAAGCAGGAATTTTGCTCTTCTATCCTTTTGAGATTTGAAGAAGACTGATTAACAGTCAAAACAAGTACTTGGAATTATAATTTGTGACAAAAGAAACAAAAATTGTAATGGACAATCACATAATGTACTTCACAACTTAATCATTTAAGCTTTATAATCTACTGCAGTGTTCAGTGGTACAGGTGAAAGAGAGAATTGTGACTGACATTGTGGAGCATCATTTCAGGGTTGACAAAAAATGTGAAATATTTATGTCAAACTTTTAGTGTATAACCCCTTTCCATACAGCTGTTGCACATCTTCCATTTAACTTACATGGTATTTTGTTTCTGAAGTTTGTTTTATGGTGCAACATTTTCCACTACTCTTCACCACAATTCATAAACCTTTAACCTCTGCAAAATGGATATACATTTTTTATATATTAAGGTTGGCAAGTTTATATCTCATTTTACTGTACACAATTTTACACAGTGAACCTGATGAATAAAACCTTACTAAATGCTAAGTCACATCAGTTTGGTTTTAGTTCTGAGCCTTCAGTAGTGTCCATCAGCATTGTCATCAAACACAGTTGTCACTGAAATTCACACTGTCACATGGCTTGCGGAGTAGATGTAGATGTAGAGATGTACTTGACAAATCACTCAATACGAGCACTGCCTGTGAAGGCAAGGGTCTGTGTATAGACCACTGATAACAGAAAGATTAATTTGGAAACCTATCAAATTCTTTTGTATTCAAAATACATCAGCCTCCCTCTCTATCTTTCCAGGACTCTTTATACAGCAAGTGCAGAGTTGGGACTGGTATGGTAATTCTCCAATTTTCATGAAGCACAAACCATATCAGTGTATAGGTTATTATTATGATGGAGTCACTGCTCCCAAAGGCATTTTAAAGCTACTGCCAGGACACCCAAGCGATGAATCCGTGTACCCCCTCTATCTGCAACTAGTGATTAAATGTGACAATGTTTTCCAAAGTGCTCATGCATTATGTGCCTGAGGTGTGATGAGGGAAGCAGGTCAGTATTTACCTGGGTGGATATAGAAAACCACCTAATAACCACATCCAGGCTGGCCAGCACACCACTCCTGTTGTTTATCCACAAAGCGGATTTCATCTGGAGCCAGTGCAGTTCTCTGTGTTCTGGAAGCAGACGCTTTAATATGATTCACTCCCCTGATGGATAAAGTACATCAACCTAAAGGCCATAATTACATAAACCGTAGCTTTGTTAAAGGAACTTCAAGTCAATGATCGTTAACTTATACTGTGCAAAATGCGACTGGAGTGTAAATTTTGTAAAATTTTCTATTTAGAGCAGGATATCATTTCTTAGAAGTGACTTTCACATTGTAATAAATGTTCTTGGTGATGCAGCTTTCAGGGGGAAATTTCCCTGAAATAACACACATTCTATTGGAGGCATTCTTATGAAAAAGCGTAATGTTATTTTCAGAATGAATCTTTCTCTCTGCAGTGGGATGTGCACTGTTTTTAAACTTGTTTTTGACATTAAAAACTATGTACTGGACTAGGACTTGATACTGGAACCTTTGTCTTTCCAGGCAATGGTCCTACCAAGTGAGCTATCAGTGCACAACTCATGACTTACCCTCACAGCTTCAGTTCCACCATTACCTGTTCCTACTTTACAAACTTGATGGAAGCTTGCTTTCACTCCTGGAACAAGGGATACTGCAGGGCAATGTCTTAATTGCACTCTACAAATTATTCCTGAATTAGATCTTTCACTCTGCAGGATAGTGTGGGTAGATTAAAAAAAACATGAGGGCACACCATAGCTTGTGCCTGGGCAACACAGGCAGTATGATGATTGCCTCTGTAAGACAAGGTTAAAGTACCAAGCTTCAGAGTAGCACACAGGTTTGATCTGTCTTGAAGCTTTGTAATTTTATATAATATTATGGTACTCACCACTGGAATCAGTTATATTCAGCAGCTACTTCTCACTAATACTGACCTATGGTTTTGAAGCAGGCACCCTCACAAAGAGACAGTCATTGACACTCCAGGCATCAGAAGTGAGATTCCTTGGATCCACTTTCTGGCAGACCATGATGAATAAGTTAAGGAATGAGGAGGCAAGAAAGAAAGATGGAATCAAGACTCCCTTTTAGACCTACTCAGGACATCAAGACTACGGTGGTACAAGAACAGCCTGAATAAATTTGGAAAGAAAAGTGGAAGGATATCTTCCTGTAGGAAGATCCAGAACCAGTTGTATGGACATGATCATGGATGACCTCGCTGCCAAAGGAGGGGCAATGGATAATGTTCTCCATGACAGGTTATAATGGGCAGAAGGAAGTGGTAGAGGCTCAAACAGCACCCTGGAAACTGGAAATGTTTTTTCACCAAATAATAATAAGTGAACAAATTGTTTTCTAACTAACTGCTATATATTTGTTGTAACCTTCAATAGAGTAATTACACCACGAACCTACTATGCTGTCATAGTAGGAGGAGAGGTGATACTCCTACGTGGCGCGTCCCAGGTGGCGGATAGGGAAGTCCTCACTGGTTTACTGGCGGACTCGAGTGAAATAAAATAGCTCTCACGGACCAAACACACCCTCTGCGGTTAACAACTGTAGTTGTAAATCGGATCTTGCTCCAACTAAAGTTGACAACCTTCAAAAGTCAAAAATGGAAAGGTTTTTTATGAAAAAAATTCCACCGTCCTGCTCAAAAAGGCAGGAAAAGGGCAGGAAAAGGCTACATCGGATTCAGTGGGTAGTCAACTAGAAGACAGCAATGAATCGAAGTGTTTGCAACCATCCAAATGCACACTAAAACACAAAAAGAAGATTAAACATGAGCAAATAAATTATATAGCAACACACAACATAAACTCACTACTTCAGACCGGAAAACTCAAGGAGCTCACAGATGAACTAAATAAACAAAAAATTTTAATAACAGGGATCCAAGAAACGAGGAACACCACAGAGGACCCATTTGAATCACAAGGATACAGAATTTATAATGGGAAACCAGGACCAAGGTCAATGAAACAATGTCCCCAGTTTGGAACAGGGTTTTTAGTAAACATAAAAATAATGGATTCAGTAACGGATTTCCAAGCAGTATCACCAAGAATTGCAACTCTAAGCTTTAAAATAATGAATAAAACCTATACAATATTAAATGCTCATGCCCCAACAAATGAAAAAAAAATTGTCTAACAAAAACAAAGGAAGAGGAAGATAAATTTTGGGACCTTCTAGAACAAACTGTGAACAGAGTAAATAAAAAGAATGTAAAAATCTTATTGGGAGATTTCAATGCTCAGTTGGGAAAAGAAAGGAAATATAAAGATATAATTGGAAAACGGAGTCCACATAAATTTACGAACAAAAACGGTCAAAGACTTGTAGAACTCTGCAGAGAACACAACTGTATATCTAAATCAACATACTTTAAGAGGAAGCCAAGTAAACTTAAAACATGGAAACATCCAGACTGGAGGAAGGGCGAGTGGCAGCTAGACCACATCTGTATGGCCAAAAATTTTCATAAGGAG
The DNA here is from genome assembly GCF_023864345.2 of Schistocerca serialis cubense. NCBI lineage: Eukaryota > Metazoa > Arthropoda > Insecta > Orthoptera > Acrididae > Schistocerca > Schistocerca serialis. The sequence continues at coordinate 1,064,091,077 of NC_064639.1, forward strand.
ATCCACAATGTTAAAGTAATGAGAGGAGTAGAGACAGGCTCAGACCATTATATGGTTAAAATTAAAATCAAATTCACTCCGTTAAAGAAGAGGACCGGAAAAACTAATAAAATAAAAAGGAGGTTTGACCCACATCAGCTAATTAAAAATAATAGGTACCAACAAATAACACAAACCATCAAATTAACAGATGATCTAGAACAATTAGTGCCTAATCTTAAAAAAGAAGCAGAGAATCTAGCTCCCTTGAACCCACGAAGGAAACATGCGTGGTGGACATCAGAATGTGACAAATTCCATGAAGATAGACACCAAGCATGGTTAAAGTTTCAAACACACAAAACTGAAGAAAATGCCATCAACCTAAAAAATGAAAGAAAAAATTTCACTCAAAATATTAGAAGAATCAAGAGAGGATTTCATAAAGATATTATAAACTCTATAGAAGGTAATTATCATAAAACCAACTCCAGGAACTACTATAAAATCTTTGGGAAACAACTACAACAATATGAGGCCCCTACACTAATACTGAAAGATGAAGATGGAAGAATGACACACAGTAACAAGGAAAATGTAGAAATCATGGCAAAAGCATTTAACAAACTTCTGAATTGCGAGGAACCCAAAGAACTCTTACAAATCAACATAAATACCCCAATAAAAACCAAACCTAACAAACTAGACCCTCCAACTTTCCAAGAAGTGGAAAAAATTCTTAAAGAACAAAAAAATTATAAGGCATGTGGAGAAGATCTAACAAAAATTTGGGTAACAGAACAATTTCCCGAACATTCGACCACAGCTATCATCCACCCACTACACAAAAAGGGAGATAAGAGCAACCCAGACAACTACAGAGGAATCTCTCTCCTAGATTGCATACAAAATTCTATCCAAGATCCTATATGAAAGAATCAAAGAGCAATTAGAACATGAGTTAGGGGAATATCAGGGAGGTTTCAGACCATGGAGAAGCTGTGCAGAGCAGATAATTAGTTTAAAATTGATTATGGATACTACAAGAAATGGAACAAACCTCTGGCAATAACATTTGTAGATTTTAAGAAGGCATATGACTGTCTCCACAGACCTTCAGTATCAAAAATTTTAAGAAATCTAGGACTCCATCCAAAACTAATTAAAATAATACAACTCACTCTAACCAACACCAAATCAAAAGTGAAGTTTAGAGGAGAAATATCGGAACCATTCCTCATAAAAACAGGCTTAAGACAAGGCGACTGCCTATCACCATTACTGTTCAACTGCACACTGGAATACATAATGAGAGAATGGTACAAGGACAATCCAAAGAGGATAAGAATTGGAAGTGCAAAAGATGACATTAGCTTAAACTGCTTGGGATTTGCTGAGGATCTTGCTCTCCCAGCCAACACCGTTCAAGAAGCCAGGCAACAAGTGAAATCACTACAAGAAATAGCAGAGAAAGTAGGCCTTAGAATATCATTTGAAGAAACGGAGATTATGCTAACTGATCCACCACTTGCAAACAAAATTGTTGATAAATTTAAATATTTAGGCAAAAAAATAACATACAATCTAAATGAGAAGCCATCATGGCAGAATAGAATAAAAAAACTGAACTACACAAATTACATTACCAAAACTACATACAACAAAAAAAGCCTATCTATAGATGCAAAATTAAAACACCATAAAACAGTTACACAACCAGAAATAATGTATGCAGCTGAAACTATCTTCAGAACAACTAATACAGCAGAAATTGACAGAATACTAAAAATAGAAAGAAGAATAATTAGGACATGTATAAATAAACAGTATAAAATAAATGGACATTGGAGAATAGCATCAAATGAAACAGTATACAAGAAAATAGAACCAGTCATGAGCACAATCAGGAAGAAACGCATCTCATTCTTTGGACATCTGATGAGAACTCCAGAAAACAGAATTAGTAAAAAAATAATACAAAAATTGTGGAATAGCAAGAGGACATTAAATGGATCACAGAAATTAAGGAAGATATAAAAGAACTTCAAATTACAGTAGATGACCTAAAAAACAAGACAGAGAAAACCAGAATACTGCAAGACCCGCAAACCAGACTACAAATGAAAATCAATAAAAGGAGTACAGGAAGAGTGGTCTCAGATGAAGAAAGAAAGAAAATATCTGAAAGAATGAAGAAATATTGGGCAGACAGAAGAGCAAAACACCTTTCATATAAGAATAGACTCTAATAATTATATTACCTAAATATCATATTAAGTTATTGTTGAACCAAATTGTATCCCTGTGTAACAACTTGTTTAGAACTTTGTATTTTTGACTAGAGTGGTCCAATGAAGGCCATAAAATAAATAATAATATTAATAATAGTAATAATAATAATAATAATAATAATAATAATGAGTAATTACAATTGATAAGGATAACATAGCTTGCTATTATGAAAATAATGTTTACCTTTTCCTTACTGGTCGCAATAACTGTTGGTAGCCAACGACTTTCTCTTGAATCTGTCAGAAGAAATATCACATCGTGGTTCTCTATCAGCTGCTCCAGTTTCAGAACAGCTTTTTGGACCTCAGGAAGCATGACTTCCCCAACAGTGTGTCCTGGCATCGGCATATGTAACTGATAGCCAGACGCATTCTGCAAATGTTCAGAGAGTTTCAGCAGGCAGCTGAAAGTAGATAAAGATGTATATGGTTTTTGAAATCTTTTGACATTTCAATGTTATTCCACTTCAGTGAGGATAGAATGCCTGTTTTTATCATTATATGGTCTACATTTGCACACAAAATAATCTGTGTCTGTAATTCGCAGGAGCTCACAGATTTTTCTTTTAAACAGTGGAACATGTCTCAGTCTCTCATACACGTATTGAACATGGAGGCATTCAGATGGTTTGCTTTCAAATATTTTCAAATTTTGTTAACTGCAATAAGTTAAAGAAAACATAACTATACAGATTACAATGATGATCATGTCACACATGCATGTACTTACATGTTTGAAAGACTAGCCATGTAATAATAAGTGCTCTTATAAAAATAATTTCAGATGAGTATTTCTAAACCATCTAAAATGCTAAAACTGGTGAGGTATAATTTTAACTAGAATCATATTCAATCTCTCCCATTTCACACATTCACTAACAGACAAACTTGAGCATGAATATATCCTTTGTTTTAAAATATTCTGTTGCAATTAGATTGGATAACCAGAACAGAGGCTGAAGAGAGAACTCAGAAAGAATTTTAAGGCTCATCCCTTACAGATATAAAACAAGAAAGACATCCGATTTGACAATACACTTAAATTTCCTCTCTAGCAACCTAAGAAGAGGTCTGGACATTACACAAAATGTTTCATTTTATATCATATCCAGTCACACAATAAGCACCAGACAACTGTGGGACCTCTCACCAGAGAAGTGATCAATGCATCAAAGGGCAGTCTTATATTAAAAAATAGTGTTACAAGTATTTCATCTCAGCTGGATGACAAAAACAGTACACCTCGGCTAGGTCATTGGCTACCTGTAGCTTATGGTCTCCAATTTTAGGCCATTCATTCAACTGTGGACACATGACACTGTGCTTTCCTCAACAGTGAAATGAGTGTGTGTAGGACGGGTACATAATCTGTCACAGTACATCCCCAGTCAGCTTTTGCAAGGTGTCATGTTAGTAAAACTTCTTTGACTACATTTCCATATCGAAAATAGTGTTGTTGGTAGTGATGCCACCATGTGCTGTTATTAAAATAAAAATGACACTGATTTGTACATTAGTTTGAATTTGGCAGCCATTTCATTAAGATGTGCTTTATGGTTCTTGCCAAAAATGAAAAAAAAGTGCCCTATTGTTTGACAATTCACTTTTCGCTTTTGAATGAAACCACTCATGATTAGATAAAAATGAAAATGTATTTCATTTATAGTGGTGCTTTGCTATCAGTGTCAACAGTTAGATGTTGATTCAACAAATTTAAACATGGTTCAACATGTATTTTTGATGACGTAACAGTTCCACTGTTAAGTGCAGAAGAGAGAGCTGATAGGTGGAAAGGGTACATTGGTGTCCTCTATGAGAGGGAAAACTCATCTCATTACATGATAGAAGAAGAAGAAACAGGAATCAATATAGAAGAGATATGGAATCCAGTATTAGAATCAGAATTTGAAAGAGCTTTGGAAGACTTATGATAAAATGAGGTAGAAGTTATAGATAACATTCCATCAGAATTCCTAAAATCACTGGGGGAAGTGGCAACACAATGACTATTCACATTGGCGAAATACCATCTGACTTTTGGAAAAACATCATCCACACAATTCTGAAGATAGCAAGAGCCACCAAGTGTGAAAATTATTACACAATCAGCTTAATAGCTCATGCATTCAAGTTGCTGACAAGAGTAATATACAGAATACTCTAAAAGAAAACCTGAGGATGTGTTAGATGATGATCAGTTTGGCTTTAGGAAAGGTAAAGGCACCAGTGTGACAATTCTGATGTTGTGGCTGGTAATGGAAGCAAGACTAAAGGAAAATCACGACATGTTCACAGGATTTGTCGACCTGGAGAAAACAATCGACAATGTCCAATGGTGGAAAATGTTCAAAATTCTGACAAAAAAATATAGGGGTGTGCCATAGGGAGAGATGGATAATATGCAAAATGTAAAAGAGCCAAGAGGAAACAATAAGGGTGGAAATCCAAGAAAAAAGCACTCAGAGTAAAGAGGATGCAAGACAGAGGTGGCAGACTGACAGAAAGGCCATTCCTGGTCAAGAGAAGTCTACTGGTATCAAACATAGGCCTCAATTTGAGGAAGAAATTTCTGAGAATGTATGTTTGGAGTACAGCATTATATGGCAGTGAAATGTGGGCTGTGGAAATACTGGAAAAAAGAAGAATCAATGCATTTGAGATATAGTCCTATAGAAGAATGTTGAAAATTAGGTGGACTGATAAGGTAAGGAATGAGGAGGTACCCCACAGAATCACTGAGGAAAGGAATACATAGATGGCACTGACAAGAAGAAGTGCCAGCAGTGTAGGACATTTATTAAGACATCATGGAATAACTTCCATGGTACTTCAGGGAGCTGTGGAGTGTAAAAACTGTGGAGGAAGACAGAGATAGCAACACATCCAGCAAATAATTGAGAACATAGGTTGCAAGTGCTACTGTGAGGTGAAGAGGATGGTACAGGGGAGAAATTCATGGCTTGCTGCATCAAACAATTCAGAAGACAGATGGCTCAGAAAATAAAATAAAATTAAAATAAGCTTCCTCAAGTGTCATGTAAGTTATTCCATGATGTCTTAACAGATGTCCTATGATCTTTCCCCTTTTTCTTATCAGTGTTTTCCCTATATGCCTTTCTATGTTGATTCTGTGGAGAATATCCTCTTCTGTACCTTATCAACCCACCTAATTTTCAGCATTTTTCTGAAGCACCACATATCAAATGCTTCGATTCTCTTATTTTCTGGTTTTCCCACAGTCCATGCTTCACTACCATACAATACTGTGTTCCAGATGTACAGTCACAGAAATTTCATCATCAAATTAAGGCCTATGTTTGCTACTTGTAGACTTCTCTTGCCCAGGAATGGCCTTTTTGCCAGTGCTAGTCTGCTTGCTCCATCAATCACGTGTTATTCTGCTGCCTAGGTAGCAGAATTCCTTAACTTCATTACCATCAATCTCGATGTTAAGTTTCCCGCTGTTCTCATTTCTGCTACTCCTTCTTATTTTTGTCTATCTTTGGTCTACTCTTAATATATATATTCTGTACACATTAGACTGTTCATTCCATTCAGCAGATCCTGTAATTCTTCTTCACTTTCACTGAGGATAGCAATGTTGTCAGTGAACCTTACCACAGATATCCCTTCAAATTGAATTTTAATTCCACTCTTGAACCTTTCTTTTATTTCCATCATTGCTTCTTCAATATATATAGACTGAACAATGGTGGCAGGAGACCACATCTCTGTCTTGCACCCTTTTTAATCCAAGCACTTTGTTCTTGCTCTTCCACTCTTATTGTTCTCTCATGGCTCTTGTACATATTGCATATTATCCATCTTTCCCTCTGACATACCCCCATATTTTTTTCTCAGAATTTTGAACATCTTGCACCATTTGACACAGTTGATTGGTTTCTCCAGGTCAACAAATCCTATGAACCTGTCATGGTTTTCCTTTAGTCTTGCTTCCCCTACCAACTGCAACATCAGAATTGCCTCTCTGGTGCCTTTGTTGTTGTTGTTGTTGTTGTTGTGGTCTTCAGTCCTGAGACTGGTTTGATGCAGCTCTCCATGCTACTCTATCCTGTGCAAGCTTCTTCATCTCCCAGTACCTACTGCAACCTACATCCTTCTGAATCTGCTTAGTGTATTCATCTCTTGGTCTCCCTCTACGATTTTTACCCTCCACGCTGCCCTCCAATGCTAAATTTGTGATCCCTTGATGCCTCAAAACATGTCCTACCAACCGATCCCTTCTTCTAGTCAAGTTGTGCCACAAACTTCTCTTCTCCCCAATCCTATTCAATACCTCCTCATTAGTTACGTGATCTACCCACCTTATCTTCAGCATTCTTCTGTAGCACCACATTTCAAAAGCTTCTATTCTCTTCTTGCCCACACTAGTTATTGTCCATGTTTCACTTCCATACATGGCTACACTCCATACAAATACTTTCAGAAACGACTTCCTTTACCTTTCCTAAAACCAAACTGATCATCATATAAAACATCCTTGGTTTTCTTTTCCATTTTTCTGTATATTACTCTTGTCAGAAACTTGGATGAATGAGCTGTTAGGCTAATTGTGAAATAATTTTTGTACATGGCATTTCTTGCTATCTTCAGACTTGTGTGATGATGTTTTTTACGAATGCCATATGGTATTTTGCCAATGAGAATAGTCATTTTGCTGCCACTGCCCCCAATGATTTTAGAAATTCTATTGGAAAGTTACCTATAACCTCTGCCTTATTTGATCATAAGTCTTCCAGTTCCAAAACTCTTTTAAATTCTGATTCTAATATCGGATTCCGTATATCTTCAATATTGACTCCTGTTTCTTCTTCTTCTTCTTCTTCTTCTTCTACCATGTCATCAGATAAGTTTTCCTCCTCATAGAGGACTTCAATGCACTCTTTCCACCTATCAGCTCTCTCCTCTGCACTTAACAATGGAATTCCCATTGTACTCTTAACGTTACCATCCTTGCTTTTAATTTCACCAAAGGTTGTCTTCACTTTTCTATATTCTCAGTCTGTCCTTCCATCAATCATTTCTTTTTCAATTTCTCCATATTTTCCATGCAGTCATTTTGTCTTAGCATCCTCGCACTTCCTATTTATTTCATTCCTGAGTGACCTGTATTTCTGTATTCTTGAATTTCCCTACACATTTTTGCACTTCCTTCTTTCATTGATCAACTGAAGTATTTCTTCTGTTACCCATGGTTTCTTCACAATTGCCTTCTTTGCATGTATGTTTTCTTTCCAACTTCTGTGATTGTTCTTTTTAGAGATATCCATTCCTCTTCAAATGAACTGCCTACTGAGCTATTCCTTATCGCAGTATCTATAGCCTCAGAGATCTTAAAGCATCTCTCTTCATTTCATAGTACTTCTGCATCCCATTTCTTTGTGCATTGAGTCTTCTTGATTAGTCTCTTACACTTCAGCCTACTCTTCATCATTACTAACTTGTGTTGCGAGTCTATATTTCCTCATGCCTACACCTTACAATCCAGAATCTGATTTCGGGATCTCTGCTGACCTTGATGTAATTTAACTGAAATCTTGCCATATTTCCTGGCCTTCTCCATTTATCCTTCCTCCTATATAATTCTTGAACAGAGTATTCAGTACTACTAGCTGAAATTTATTGCAGAACTCAACTAGTCTTTCTTGTTTCTCATTCCTAGTAACTAGCCCACATTCTGTCGTAGGCCTTTGTTCTACTCCTTCCCCTACAACCACATTCCAGTGCCCCATGACTATTTGATTTTCACCTCCCTTTATGTATTGAACTATCTATTCAATATCATCACATGCTTTCTCTCTCTCTTTATCTTCAGCTTGTGACTTCAGCACATAAACGTGAAGTATTGTTGTCGGTGTTGGTTTGCTGTCGATTCTGATGAGAACAACCTTACCACTGCACTGTTCACAGTAATTCACTCTCTGCTCTACCTTCCTGTTCATAATGAATTCTACTCCCATAATTCCATTTTCTGCTGCTGCTGCTTCTTCTATTACTCCACAATCTTCTGACCAGAAATCTTTGTCTTCTTTCCATTTTACGTTGCTGACCCCCACAATATCTAGATTGATACTCAGCATTTCCCTTTTCAAATTTTCCCTACCATGTTTACACTTCTGACATTCCACACTATGACTCATAGAATGTTATCTTTTTGTTGGTTATTCACTCTTTTTCTCATGGTCATTCCTCCCTTGGATGTGCCCTTCTAGAGATCCAAAGGTGGTGGTGGTGGTGGTGGTGGGGGGGGGGGGGGGGGGGGAGAGATATACTGCAATCTTTTTTGAATAGGGAGATAATCATGACACTTTTTCAATTACATAGGACCTATGTCCCATGGATACACATTGTGTGTCTTTAACACTGTAGTTTCCACTGCCTTTGCGTCCTTATGCCATTGGTCATTGTTGATTATTCCCATCTCAAGGGCAAGAGAGTGCCCTGAACCTTTGTCCGCTCCTCTTCCCTCTCTGACAAGGCCATTGGCTGAATGAGGGTGACTTCTTATGCCTGAACTCTTTGGCCACCATTACAGATATTTTTTATTCAAAATGTAAGCAGTGCCAGGGTTTGAATGCAGGACTGAGGACTTTTTTTATTACCAATCAATGATGCTCCCCCTAGGCCATGGGTGCCTGGACTACAAGGAAGCTGTAGATGTTAACTGTAGGGGAAAACAGAGACTAGAATACATCCAGTAAATAAGTGAGGAAGTATGTTACTAAATTCTACTCTGAGGTGAAGAAGTCGGCACATGAGAGGAAATTGTGGAGTCATGTCAAACCAGTCAAAAGGCTGATGACTCAAAAAACTCCCTAGGTCAGGGGCGGGCAAACATTGCACGCGGCTCATGAGCGCACAGCGCTGCACGTGTGCTGCTCGCGTGCAGTCATCGACCGGGGCAGTGGTGACAGCCGGCAGGTTGCGGCAGTGTAGTGCCTGGCTAAGCTGCGGACGTTGATGCGAAGCGACCGCTACATAGTGAATGTTATATTTGAAGTACCGGAAAATGCAGAGTGAAACAAGGAAACGGAGAAGTGGAGATTTGCTATCTTTTAAAAAGGAGTGGGAGAATCATTTTTTCTTTGTGCAAAAACGTGAAAATTCGAAGTTTTTAATATCTGGCAATATTCTTCCTGGTCAGTGGAAGTTTAGTATTGAAGACCATTATAATAAATTTCACAACGACGAGTACAATTTATTGTCAGATTCTGAGCGGATGGGGAAACTGACTGAGTTTAAGGGCAGGACTCGAACCTCCGCCGGAACCAGCCGCACAGTCCACGACTGCAGCGCCTTAGACCACAGGAGAGGAATCTGTCATAGTTGCTGTTGTCCAGTGAGATCTGCGACTTTCTTTCATCATGTCTCTCGTGTAACTGATTTAACATTTTATGGAGCACTGTTTTCAATTTTTCAGCACAACAGTGATAGCCCAGCGGTATGTGCAAGTCATAAGATTGCGCTTAATATAGCGAGAGCTGGAAAACCATTGGCTGAATTAATACGTCTCGGTTAAGAGCAAACATCAGTGATGAAAGTTTGCGTAACTGTTTGCGTTTGTCTGAATGCAGAAATTTTGTTCCAGATATTATATGTATTGTAAACTCCACCAGTGATAATTAAATAAAACGTATCGTAGGTAATAAGTACTCTTTCAAACCATGATTTCTTTCAAGCACTCCTAATAACATTATTCCTTCATTCAATAAAGCAAGCTAGGAGACAAAACACATTACAGAGAAAGGAGTGGACAGACGGTATGGTGTGGAGGGGAGATAAGCGGGTTGCCAGCTTGCCCCTGTGTGCACGCAGAACACCTGTTAACTGCATGCGTGCAAGTGCACTGCACACGTGCAGGATTCCTGCCCGCCCCTGCCCTAGGTGATTACTTGCTAAATGCTGTCTCCCTGTACCCACACAGATTGTACAGTTGCTTGATAATGTTATTTATTCCTGTACCTGTATCCCGAATGAACAGGTCGTTATTTCTAATCTACTTTACTGCTGTTTTATCTGTATGTACCGAGTTCCAGTGCATACTAGTTGTGGATGGTAGTTTCGAGTGAGGGGTGAGGTAGATGGACATCAACTTTTGAAGTATTTAACCAATGGTATGAGTAGCTTCCTCACCTAGTGTGAGACATTTTGCTTAATTTTATGGTTAGTTTGAAGGTCAATTATATTGTGTGTGCTCACAGACTCAGATATTTCCTACAAACAAATCTCCTGGCAGTCTCTTCCTCTGACAAATATGGCTCTTACTTTCACCCAGGACCTGAATGCCCCGATACGTTACATCACCAAGAATATGACTTTCTCAAATCAGGCCCTGAAATCAGATCATCCATCACTAATTTCCTCCTTATACCACCACTGTCATATTCTGCCAGCCTCCTAACCTCTGTAACATACTCATGAAACATATGAGATTCCAAGGCTGTCATTTCGACAACTACAATGGTTCCCACAGTAAAATCTGTCCGATGTACCCACTTCACTCCATTTACCCTAACCACACCACTGATACATTCTAAAGTGTCCAAGACAGTGCAACACATGAATCTTCATGATTTGTTTACCAACTATCATGTGTTCAATGCACAGTCCTGTTTTTTCTTATAGGGATGACAAATATTAAATTTTTTACTTCACTCTTGTCTGTTCTGTCATCTCCAAACTGATGCTGGCTGTATGAGACCTACTCTCTGATGCCTGCTCCTTAACATTTGTCTCCCTTCATCCACTCAACAAATGGATCCTACCTAATCTATGGTCTGAGTGAATAATCCCTCTTTCCAACCTTCCCTGACCAATTTTTCTTTCCTCTCTGGAGGAAAATTAAGTTCCTAAAGCTACAATTAGTATTTTATACTCTTGTTTTTGTTTATGTTACCAAAAATTTTTAGCCCATGAAGATAACTACTGACCAGCCATTTGCCTCCTTATAATACACCAGTTTTCTCATTTGAATTTTCAAACTGATAAAACTCTTAACTTTAATTACTTACAACTCCAGGAAAAATAGTTTTCAAAGATTCAGCTGCTGCAACAGCCTTAGGATGGCCCCCATGCAAACAGTCTTCATATTTGTACAGTGACTGCCTAACTGGATTTGAAAAAGAAACAGTGCCACTGTCTACAAATGTTATGGTGTGCACTCCCCATGCCTGTAAAGAAAATACAAAAAAGCTAGAGATCAAACATTACAGGTATTAATGACGTACTTCCAGGTGTTCAATTGAGTTTTGAGACTCATCAGTGGTTTTGTAGGATTTGTAGTAGAGATAGGAAGATACTGGAACAGGAGGGGAAAATTGCTGCCCTTCAGGCTGAGTTAGACAAGGCCAGGGGAGATCTTGACAGGTTAAGGAGGGAGAAGGGTAAAGAGAGGTGGGAAGTGGCAACAGGCAACAGGAGGAACAGGCCTAGAACTTTGTCTGACAGCTTTATGGTGAATGTGGAAAATAGATTTGACCTGTTGCTTCAGTTAGAAGCTGGTGAGCCTCAAGCAGTTACAGGTGTAGACAGGGCACAACAAACTTTCAGCAGCAAATTGAAAAGTAAGAATGTAGGGAAATCAGTAAAGAGAAAGAAAGTGTTGTTGTTAGGTAGTTCCCATGGAAGAGGTGTTGGCCAACTCTTGCAGGATGAACTAGGATCAGAATACCAGGTCACCAATTTTTTTAAACCTAGTGCTGGTCTGGAGCAGGTGACAGAGGATTTAGGATCACTTTGCAAAGATTTCACTAAGGAAGACACCGTGGTTATAGTGGGTGGGGCAGGTAACAGTATTGACAGAGATCCTGGGTACAGCGTAGAGTGTGACCTGGCGAAGATTGCATCAGCATCGAGGCATACCAGTGTTGAGTTTGTATCTGTTCTTGGGCGCCATGACCGACCTCATTTGAACTCTTCTGTCAAGAGAGTTAATTTGGAGCTGGAACGGCTGCTCATGTCGGGTGCGGGGTCACACATTGGTGTGGTTCATGTTGATTCTATCAGTAGGTGGGATTATACTAGGCATGGCCTTCACCTCAACAGGAAGGGGAAGGGTAAATTGGCTGGGGAAATAGCAAGAAAGTTAAAGGGGGGAGGCACTGTCATGAGTGGTAAAATACCAGTGGTTATAGGATTCAGAAAAGACCCTTTTTTAGGATAGGGAGGACAGAAAGAAAACAAATTTTAAGAGAGGTTAGAACTGAGACAAACCTTCAGTTTGAGAAAGAAATCAAAAAACATAATCCCAGCTTATTACATCAACATAAACAGCCATTGGTTAAGAATTTTCAACTGTCAGCAGATATTTTAACTCCACCCAATTTTAAGTCAGTCAATGTGAAATGTCAGCTATCTTTATTGCATCAAAATATTCGAGGACTGAGAAATAAAATTAATGAATTAACTATCTGCATAGATGAATTAGAGTCTTCAAACCCAGCTGACATAATCTGCCTCTCTGAACATCATGTGACCACTGGTATAGAACTTTTAAGTGTTACAGGGTTTAGGTTAGCATCTCATTTTTGTAGATCAGAAATGGAGAAAGGAGGAGTTGCCACATTCATCAGGAACGGTCATAAATTTAAGAACATAGACATTCATAAATTTTGCCTAGAACAGCATATGGAAGCATGTGCAACAGAATTAGATTTTCACAAAAAATCTTTCATAATATTAAGTGTATATCGAGCACCTGCAGGTAACTTTAATCTGTTTGTAAACCACCTTGAAGCTGTACTGGCCCATTTAACAACCAAAAACAAAGAAATAGTGGTTGCTGGTGATTTCAATGTAGATTTCCTTAAAGACTCTCCCAATAAGAACCTATTTGAGTTAGTAACACTATCATTCAACTTAATTCCCACAGTAAAGTTCCCCACTAGGATAACCACTTGCTCACAAACAGCTATTGATAATATCTTTATAGAAAAGTCAAATGAACAAAATTATATTACAAAACCAATAGTCAATGGCCTCTCAGACCATGACATGCAGTTCCTTCTGTTAAATGTTAATACTGAACAGGATATAAAATCTGTTAAATCTGAGCTCAAGAGGGTAATCAGTAAGCCAAAAATTGATTATTTTAGGACACTCCTCAGAGACATTCACTGGACTGATGTTTACAGTGCTCATGGCATGAATGAAAAATATAACATTTTTGCTAATAAAGTGCTTACCTTATTTGAACACTGCTTTCCCCCAAAACTTACCAAGGTTAGAGCAAAGTCTACAAAGAAGCCATGGATTACTCGAGGAATAGGGGTATCTTGTAAAACAAAAAGAAAACTGTATCTGTCAATCCGAAACATTTCCAATGTTGATGCTATAGCACATTATAAGAAATACTGCAAAATATTAAAGACTGTAATACGGATGTCAAAGCAAATATATTACAAGGAAAAGATAGTCATATCAGATAACAAAATAAAGACAATATGGGATATAGTGGAGGAGACCGGTAGAACCAGACATGAAAAGGAACAAATAGCATTAAGAGTAAATGATGCATTGGTGACAGATGTGTATAGTGTTGCAGAACTTTTTAACAAACATTTTATAACTGTTACTGAAAAGATGGGGTTGTCAGGTTCGGTAGATGCTGCTATGGATTACCTTAGACCAGACATTTCAAGTAACTTCCATAATATGAATTTGACCCTCACTACCCCAACAGAAATAACGTCCATCATAAAATCTTTAAAATCAAAAACATCTAGTGGGTATGATGAAATATCAACAAAGTTAATTAAAGAATGTGATTCTGAGCTAAGGAACATATTAAGCTATCTGTGTAACCAGTCGTTTATCAGTGGAATATTTCCCGAATGGCTGAAATATGCTGAAGTTAAGCCACTGTTTAAGAAGGGAGATAAAGAAATAGCATCAAATTTCCGTCCAATTTCACTGTTGCCAGCATTCTCAAAAATTTTCGAAAAAGTAATGTACAGTCGTCTTTATAACCATCTTATCTCAAATAACATACTGTCAAAGTCACAGTTTGGATTTCTAAAAGGTTCTGATATTGAGAAGGCTATCTACACTTACAGTGAAAATGTACTTAATTCATTAGACAAAAAATTGCAGGCAACTGGTATATTTTGTGATCTGTCAAAGGCATTTGACTGTGTAAATCACAATATCCTTTTAAGTAAACTAGAATATTATAGTGTAACAGGAAATGCTGCAAAATGGTTCAAATCTTATATCTCTGGCAGGAAACAAAGGGTGTTATTAGGAAAGAGACATGTATCAAGCTATCAGGCATCATCCAACTGGGAACTAATTACATGTGGGGTCCCACAAGGTTCCATTTTGGGGCCCTTACTTTTTCTTGTGTATATCAATGACCTGTCATCAGTAACATTACCAGATGCCAAGTTTGTTTTGTTTGCTGATGATACAAACATTGCAATAAATAGCAAATCAAGTGTAGTCTTAGAAAGATCAGCCAATAAAATATTTGTGGACATTAATCACTGGTTCCTAGCCAATTCTTTGTCACTAAACTTTGAAAAAACACACTACATGCAGTTCAGAACTTGTAAGGGGTGTCCCAAGAGTATATGTCTAACATATGATGACAAGAAGATAGAAGAAGTGGACGGTGTTAAATTCTTGGGATTACAGCTTGATAATAAATTCAACTGGGAGGAGCACACCACAGAACTGCTGAAGCGTCTTAACAAATCTCTGTTTGCAATGCGAATTTTGTCAGACATAGGGGATATAAAAATGAAAAAGCTGGCATACTATGCTTACTTTCATTCCATAATGTCATATGGGATTATTTTCTGGGGTAATTCATCAAGCCAAGCTAAAGTTTTCCGGGCACAAAAACGTGCAGTAAGAATTATATGTGGTGTGAACTCAAGAACATCCTGCAGAAGCCTGTTTAGGGAACTAGGGATACTAACTACAGCTTCCCAATATATTTATTCCTTAATGAAATTTGTCATTAAAAATATATCACTTTTTCAAACCAACAGCTCAATTCATGGAATCAATACTAGAAATAAGAATAATCTTCACAAGGATTTAAAGTCACTTAGTCTTGTACAAAAAGGTGTGCATTATTCAGGAACACACATTTTCAATAACTTGCCAGCAGCCATAAAAAGCTTAACAACCAATGAAATTCAGTTTAAGAGAAGCCTAAAGGATTTATTGGTGGCCAACTCCTTCTACTCCATTGATGAATTTCTTAGGAAAACCAACTGATTTGTATATAAGTACAACATAACTTCTGCACAATTTCAGTGCAGTAATGTGTTCACTGAAAATTTGTGTGTGTGTGTGTGTGTGTGTGTGTGTGTGTGTGTGTGTGTGTGTGCTTGTGTGTGTGTAAGTGTGTAAGTATAATCTAACTTCTGCACCATTTCAGTGCAGTAATGTGTTCATTGTAAATAAGTATTACAGTAGTTGTATTACATGTTTCTTACCTTATAAATAAATAAAAAACTTTTTTATTTTAAATTCAGTGCAATAGTATTTGTAAAATGACTCTTAGTGTTCATTAAAAAATGACGATCATTCCACTTGGGACCTGTGGAATGGTACATTAGCTTATTTGTTTTAGTTGTAAATATTTGTCATGTATTGTTGTTTTTCTGACATGTTCCACATCCTGGAGGACCTCCTCACTACGGATCAATTGGAATGAAAGTAAATCTAATCTAATCTAATCTAATCTTCCATTTCTGCACAATACTTCGTCCAACGACCCAGTTGTCTTCTTCAGGTGTGATGAATTACACTATTGTGTGTACACATTGCCTATACTCCAACCAGGCCATCGGAATACAGGCAATGAATACACATTATAGCATAACTCACAGTACCTGGAGAAAACAACTGTGTCAGTCATTAATATATTTGCAAAAACAGAAATACAGACTTGACTGAACACCTGGAAGTACATCTTAATCAATCACGTCAAGAAAATCTGAGAGATCAGATTACCTATATTCTTCTTGAAAATGATATATTAATTACAACTAGGATTCATCAAGAATTGTTAGCAAATGTTCTGCAGAAACACTTCATATCCAAGCAATGTGATAAACATAGTGACAATGTTAATCTTTATGACTTTCAGCAATTGCATTACTTCCCAAAGTTTCAGAAATTCTGTAGTTTGTACAAACATTAATTGAGAGTTTTTTAGCTGAAATTAACACACCAAGACAGAACAGAAAGCAAAATAATTGTCACAGGAAGATAACAAGAACAATTCATACTAAACAAAAACATAAAAAAAATTGTAAAGTGTAGTTATTAGGCACCAACCACTATCAGTTCTCTCTGAATGTAATTAGACACTAGATGTGAATAGGGAAAAAAGGATGATACTTTGTCCACCCATGAGCAAATACTGAAACACAAATGGTATCTCCAGTATCTATAATGGGAACAAAATCATAGATTCTTCAAAGAAAAACAGACTATAAAAACAGTGTGAGAAACAAAGGAATACTAAATCCTCTCACTGACTAGCAGACAATATAGTTGACTGTTGATGCAATGGGGAAAAGAAAAAAAAGGAGTTGCAGATAACTAAAAGATTAATTCTGCAGAAAGTGAAACATATCCAAGAAAACATGCAATAGCAAGCTAAAATATAAAACAATGAAAAACAGACAAGCACGTATTTTAATGAATGTTGGGGGAAGAGTTTATAGATAAGAGATATTATTTATATTGAATCCTAATTTTATTTTCTCTCTTTGAAATTCTGAACAGGATATCTTCTGATTGCCTGATAACTACTGTGCTGTAGTGGTTTACATTTATCTGAATTATATTAAGTTGATAAATAGTATGAATTTATATGCATTATGGCTGAAATGCAACAATGTAACGCTCTCTCTTATTTTTTTCTTTTGTAATAGGGCCACTGGCCTTTCTGCACACTGAGTGAGCAAAAGACATGGGAAAGCACTGTGACATGAATCAGTTGCTGGCAGCTGAAGCCTATGTGGTGCATTTGTCTCTATATTGTCTTGTTAGAAATGGAT
The DNA here is from genome assembly GCF_023864345.2 of Schistocerca serialis cubense. Taxonomy (NCBI): domain Eukaryota; kingdom Metazoa; phylum Arthropoda; class Insecta; order Orthoptera; family Acrididae; genus Schistocerca; species Schistocerca serialis. The sequence goes on from NC_064639.1 coordinate 1,064,108,388, forward strand.
TCTGGAAGCATGATGCACCTCATTCAAAATGGCAGTGATCTGACATTGTCCTTTAAAGATATGCAGAGGTGACATGGTGTCCATCCTTCAGACACTTGTGGTTATCCTGTGCAGTGGTTTTTTGCATGTGGAAATACTGTCTCAACAATACTGACAATCCACTCCAGACAAAGTTTCACTTGGAAAACTGAATTCTTGTGTATTCTCCTATATGCTGTGCCCCATGCCTCTTGCATTATCACAACCCCATGTTCAAACTGGGTAAACACGTGATGTGGAGCCATGATTACAGCATGCATGTCTGTAACAGATGGCTCACATATCATGCCTATACTCACACTTTAAGCATCATCCAACCACAACATTCAGACATCATACATGGCTCATTTTCAGCTGGGATGAACCTTCCCGTGTCTTTTGATCACTAAGTTTATAATGGCATGTACATGTTTACAATGAAGGTACATCATTAGAACACTGCTTGACAACTTCTAAGGAACAACTGCCAATTGCTATGTAACCGCAGACAATAGCTACGGAACACCCAACCAATGATAGTAAAATGAAATGTAGAGGGCAGATGTGTTAACTGCACTAAAGCTTGTGCACAAACATTCTGTACGCATTTGACAATTCATGCAGCAAGGTGTTTGATGATTGTTGTGGAACCGATTAGTGAGACATTCTGTGTGGTGTCACAACATGTCTGCAAAACACCATCTGAGTGCTTACGATTGTGGATGAGCAGTCTGATGGTTTGAAGTCAGTTAAAGTGTTACTACTACAGCCACAATAACTGGGTGTTTCACACAATAAAAAAAAACAGGCCACTGACGGTGGAAATGCTATACAAAAGCATGTCAGTAGTCACATCTGGACCACCGCACCACAAGAGGATTGTGATAGTAAAAGACGAAAAGGATCAGACAGCTCATGCCTAGGCAGATCGCTGGACACATTGCAACCACTACCAGTACAACTGTCTGTCAGAATCATTCTGCTATGATTATGTCAGGATGGTTTATATGCCCAGGAGCCTGTAAAGTGCATCCCACTTCAACCACGACATCATTGAGAAAGAGTTCGTTGGTGTACAGAGCATGTTGGTTGTGGTCAGCAACAGTGGCCCAGAGTGGTGTTCTTTAATGATTCCACTTCACAGTGGCAAGTGATTTGGGGCAGCAATTACTGTGGAGAGAGAAGGGAACATGTTAAATACCAAACAACGTTCACGGACATCATCCGTATGGCCTAGGCATTATTGAGTGAGCAGGCACTGTGCATGATGACCAAACACGGCTGTATATCTTTGCATGAGGTACTGTTACAGTACAGTGGTGTTGCAGGGAGAATATTCTGGATCACGTTCATCTGTTTATGGATGGCAATGCCTGCCCACACAGGACCATTGAGATTCGGATACACTGGAAAGTAATGGTATTGAATGTATGGGGGAGCCTGGACACTTCCCAAACCTAAACTCTTCAGAGCATACCTGGGATGCTCTTGGCAGACGTGTTTCTCAATGAACACCCTTCCCTTACCCATGCAAGAACTGAAAGCAGCCTTGAGAGAGAAGTGGGACAGTATCCCCCAAGACTCCGCAACAGTTTGGTAGCCCAGCATGACTAACAAGTGCAGAATGTGCATTAGTGCCTGAGGAGGGCATATTCTTCACTGATAGTCTGACCTGTGTCAGACATGAATGTTATTTATATCTGTTATCCTGCTTTCCCATATGGTGTAATCTGTACCATTTTTAATTATAAATGGGAAGGTAGATGTAAAGGCATGGAGCAACTGATTGAGTGTGAGTTGGGATACAATTTTGAAATACATTTATTAATATAAGCAATGTTGAGACAATCTTAAGAAAACAGCAATAAAATATGATATTTTGTAAATAGAGACTAGACTCAAACAGACTGATGGATCAATACCCGTGCCACCATAAAAACACAGAAGTTAATAACCACTGATATAGCAGATCCAAATGATCTTTCAACATATCGATCAAAAGCTTTCTCAGTAATGCACAAATATTTGGAAAAAAACCCACATTCAGCACAAAATTAATCATTAACTGACATTAATAAGAAACTAGCCAACAGGCCATAAAATTACTCATTCCATATCACCATTAATCTCGTAAACATGAGAAATGGATTTAACGAATTCTCAAAGTGGAAAACTAATAATTAACATCAGTGCATTAGAAAGGCTAATTTAGGAAAATCATCACATCAAGTATTTAGCTAATCAGTCTTAGCCAAATAGTCATACATTACAACCAACACTTTGAAATGCACCGCCTTCAAGAATCCTCGATAGGGAAATAACATGGGTGCATTAAAATGATTCCGTTAAATACATCGTTACCTTGAGTTCTTCATGAATTACACTTTGTAGAATGAGCATACACTAAAACAGCACCCTGAGGTTTAAAAGACATAACATATCTTACATTACTCTCTGTGTGGCGACAAAAGGGTAAGTACCTCGCACAATCACAAAATGTCTGCACCAGTCATGTCTCACGGAAGTTACACAACTTTTAATGTGTCTTACTTTCCTACTATGACCTGCATTCACCTATTACAAGTCTGAAGGGGGATAGATTGCCCCACTGGGTTAATGATACCAATTCATCCAGGACTAATGCATGCCTCCGAGAACAAAAGTCACACATAGTTCTTGGAGCTGTTCTGCCAAACCACCAGAGTTGACAGACAGCTTGGGCATGTGATTCCAGAGACCAGCAATATGGGCACACCACATAATCCACAATCCACCCAAGTTTGCTGTCACATCATAAATGTCCACCTCTATCCTGGCTATCGCTCCCAGCTCCATTCGTCACTGCACCATCTAGCGCGTGCGACCTCGTCATGCCATTGTGTGGTGTTGACCATGCACTCTATCCTTACAGAAGGAGGGCTGTCGCTGCCAGCTCCATTCGTCACTGCACCATCTAGCGCGTGTGGGAGCGTGTGACCTCGTCATGCCATTGTGTGGTGTAGACCATGAGCTCTATCCTTACAGAAGGAGGAAGATAGAAAATAGATGGTACCAATGCTGACGTGGTACACTGCACAAAAATTTCTCTGTTCCTTAGCAGCTGTCAAGCAGTGTATATTAGCATATAAACATTATGGAAATTAATATATTATATATTGTGGCATACAGAAGTAAGTACAGAAGATAAACATATGAAACTCCAGAAAAACAACCACACTTGTGTAAAAGAAAACTACAAGATCAAGGCTGACAGACGGGAATAGGAAAAGAATATTCTCTTTAAGTTTTGAGGATTGGGAGAAAAAGTGATAACTTTTCCTTTGATACGTCACTAGAATAAATTTTCTTTATCTTGACCCATTATCTGTGTCATGTTTTCTTCTTAATGTGGGATTTGCCAGTTGTTGCATCTGATTTAACATTTGCATTTGTGTTTACGCCACTCTAGCTATGAATGTTTTCATGTTAGCAACTGATAAATACATACTGCTCATACCTTCATTTGATGAAAACCATTAATATTTTTCCAAATATTACAACAAAGCAAATTACTTATCTGCTAACAAGATATATATAAGAAATTAGGTAGGTAGGATGGAATTCACTGAACTAACAAGAAGAGTACGCGCAACGGCACAGCCCAATGTTCCAGCTCCAAGGAGGAGGCAGCGAGTTTGTCGCACCACATCAAGATCCAGATTTGGCACAAGTCGCCACTTCATCAGTTTTAAGTTCAGCTGTACAGATGTTTCAGCAAGCCTGTGTAAAAGGGTTAATAACTTCATTAATTAATAATGAGTACTGAAACTGAATAAGAAGAAATGACAAACATGTACTAGAATGTAATAGCAAAGGCTATACAGAAAAAAATTCCTTCAGTTTGCAGCTAAAATGGAAATGAAAGATCAAAAGACACACAAAGCTGGAAAATAAGTTGTTATTATGCTCCTTGAGGAAGTCCACACCCCTCAGAGTTGCTTCTTATGAATGATTCTGTACTGGAGTTTTTTTATATTTCTAACTGTTTGACAGCAAGTACGCAGACATGAAATAACTCTTAAGGACACTCCAATTACATTTACTAGCTCACACTGAGACTGATCTGCCTCTCTCATATACCAATGGCTCCCCATGGCACAGATTCTGGTACATCAATTGCAAGACCTTTACCCACACGGTTTGCATTATATGAATATTATGCACATAATTTGAAAATATTTAAATTTAGTGTTTGGTTATTAGGTGTAACACAAAAAGTGAGTACAGAGCAAGGATAGCTCAAATGGTAAATTATGTAGATCTAATACTGAACTTGTTTAAATAACACTGATTGCAGACACACGTTGCTCAAATTGTTTACTTTTCAAACTGAATGTCTTTCCAACCAAAAACCATTCTGAACTGTTGAACATCCAGCCAAAGGAGGCTGAAAATGGTGCCATTTAAATCCTTTCTATGGCTGCAAGGCAGTGGTCCTACCAAACCCATAATACTGAACATTTGGTCTACTCCAGAAAAGTAAGTCACCAGCCATGCTACCTGACAGCTGTCATGGTCGGAGATGGAATGATGTGAAGGTCAAGCTAATAAATGTGGCATTTATTTTCCAATGGACTGAAGAGCAGCCTTTACAGTTATTGCTAAGCCACTGGCAATGTTGCAAACATTAGTTGTAGAATAAAAATCATTGCAAGCAGATGAGGCAGGATAAAAAGAAAATATTGTAGCAGAACTCATGTAATTCCCTTCACTAGGAACAACAGAAGGGCGAAGCTAGTACTGACATTTAGAAACAAGGATCCAAAGCAACTGTCATATTCTATGTAACAACAATACTTTAAGAAATTAAATGCAGAGGATTACAAAAAATATGTATATGGTACACTGAAGACTGGATAAGGAAGTACTAGATTTGGTAACAGCACATGGGCAATGAGGATATCTTCTAAATGTAATGACTATCTGAGCTAAGGACCATCGCACCTAAGTTCACCAGACAAAATATTAGTCATCCTCTTAAAGCAGTACACTGCTCACTTCAAAGGGATGTTGATGGTGTAGAAATGGTGACCCTCCACTGGTCACCCCAGTTGTGGCAGTCATGTGGTGTGAATGTGCTAGCTGGTTGTATGTACCGTATTTACTCGAATCTAAGCCACACTTTTTTTCCGGTTTTTGTAATCCAAAAAACCGCCTGCGGCTTAGAATCAAGTGCAAAGTAAGCGGAAGTTCTGAAAAATGTTGGTAGGTGCCGCCACAAGTGACTTCTGCCATCGAATATAGGTAGCGCTGCATAGGCATGCTTTGCAGGCACAAAGATAAATACTAGCGCCAAAACCTCCGCGTCAGTAAATAAATTAAAAAAATAAGGGTGGAACACGAGCCTTCTTCTCCGCCCCGAGTTTCGACCACTGCATTTTATACATTATCCAACGAAATAAATACAAATTCCGTATTGTTCATCTTCGAATGTAGCAGCATTTCAATGTACTACGAAAATCCGACTGGCAAGACTGTTTGGGATGTTTGTCAATACGGCCAACCCCACGTTCTGAATTTTTTCCTACCTGTGAGAAGAGATGGTTGCTAATAGGAACTTTTATGAATTGTGAATCACATACAGTACTCTCTTCGCCATAAGAATAATACGAATATAAACATTTTGCCGTGTATTCTTTCATGTTTGCTGCTATCTCATTTAAATCCTGCCTGCCTAATAAACTACGAAACTTGGGTGAGACAACAGCAAACGCGGAAGAATATACATATCATGTCATGTTTATATTCGTATTATTCTTATGCCTAATAGTGATACAGTCAGAAATGAAGCACGGCAATTGATTAGATTCTTAAATCTAAGATGACTCTAATTTCTGTGCAGAATGTAATGTACTGAAGAGGCCTCTGCAAAGATTTTCAAACGGAGAAAAATTTTCGCTAAACTCTCATTCAGAATGTCTCCCATCAAAAGCAGTCTATTATTTGGTTCTTGTTGATCATTATCAAAGAAAGAAGCAGTGTAAGTAACAACAAATAGCACTCTCTTGCCGTTGTTTTGCTAATGAAATGATTTCTCTCTTTTTTTATTGTAAGTGGCGGTAGCGCGCACGAAAACAAGCCATGCCACGAGTGGGGACAGGCCGTATACACTCATATTAGAATGCGACAAACAATTCATGACACAGTACAGTAATGCATTTTCAGCTTAGAGTGACGTAAACACCTATAACAAAGAGAACGGCACTTACCAGATCAAAGCAAAATAAGCAATCAATTCAAACCAGACGTGAAAAAGGAAAGGTACCTGTATAAATACGGACGGAGTGCGTGACGCATAGCAATGGCTACCCAGTAAAGCTTAACTGCTAAGCTTACGACTCGAACCTACTGTAGCTGTATCATCATTCATTCGACCTAAATTGTGTCTCATATTACAATGGACCAACTTTGTTTCGATTTGTAGGTGTGGCCTAAAACTTTTCTCTCCCCTTGAATTTCGAGTCTCAAATTTCAGGTGCAGCTTAGATTTGGGAAACTTTTTTTTTTCTTGATTTCGAGTCTCATTTTTCAGGTGCAGCTTAGATTCGAGTGCGGCTTAGGTTCGAGTAAATACGGTAATCAACTTAGAAGGATTGATCAACATGGAGATGTGATAGAATGGCAGAAAGGAGATATTGTGTTTGAGTGAGCCCATGACTCCACAGTGAATGAAGTTGTCATATCTACTGGTGCATCAATGCAGATTGTCCAATGTGTCAACTGCTATTATTCTCACACAGGAAGAGACTTACTCATGACTGTCGTGGCCTTTCCCTGGGCAAGTAAATAGTATTGTGGAAGTGCTGGATGTGGACACCTGGTGACATATAGAGGTTTGGGTCAGTTCTGGAGTGGAAAATCCAGGTTCAAGTCCCAGTTTGGCACAAATTTTTCTGTCTCACAAATGAAATGTACAGCTGAAGTCTCATTGTATTTGCAGTTTCATACGTTTCTTGTACTTCACTCAGGTGTAGATCGCAGCAGTGCACAGCAGACAATGCATACTAGACTGCCAAATACAGACACTACAAACAGTATTTAAATGACTAGGCAAAGCCACAACAATAACAAGTAAGTCTCCTCCAGTGTGGGAATCACAGCAACTGTGTGCGAATAACAGCTATTGTGCAAGTGCTGGATGTGGACACATGGTGATAAGGAAACTTGGGCCAGTCCTGGAAGCATGCTCAGACAGCAGAATTGGTTAAGGTGACTGCTCACATAAAGTGGGAAATCTAGCAGATATTATGGGAGGTAATTTATACATAACAAGAACAAGAGTGGACCCAGTATCAATCCCCATGCTACACCTGTAGTGATTATTCCCCATTCTGAAGATGCTGTTTCATTGTGTACACTGAGTTCTGTAAGGTAACACACTGTCGTTTTAGTTAGATAGGATGAAAACTAGACACCAGTGAGCTCTCCAATACCATCATATTTGAGTTTCTCTAGGACAATTCTGTAACAGCACAACCAGATAACACAATATACACACATATAACTCAGTTTCTTAGTAACTGTTATGTTTTCTGATTTAATAATTTACATTTACAGTCTCAAGAAGTTCTGTGTTTTTTGGAAAAAAAACTCTTTGAGGAACTCACTTGGCAGGATCCATAGAAGCACTGAGTTTGGCAAGTCGAGGACCAAATTTTCCTTTTTCATTGCGTTGCCAACCAATCCATGATGGAGTTATCTTTGGTGGCGCATTATCTTCAGTAGGTAGTTCAATATTTAGTACAAGACTGGAGAATGCAGACCAACTTTGACCATCTCCACATTTTTGTAGGCGTAGAGCTATTAACTGAAGTGGTTTACCTAAAATCTCTTTACTAAAAAGAAATAATATGTATTATACACATTATGTAATGAGAAATTATAACTTAATATATGTTTAGGATTATTTCATCATCTGAAAAGATAGCATGCTAAAGCTGAAGTATGAACGAAGAAAAGTAAGGATCTTACTTTTGTGAAATGGGCCCTTATAAACATGCAAAAGCAGACTATAGAATGGTACGCAAGTAGAGTGAAACACTGGAAAAATTTATCAGTACAGCTCCCTTCAGTGTTTTTCGATAGTTTACTTAATGATTTATAATGTAACTAGGTAGGTAAAAAATCTACTCACCAAGTGGTGGCAGAAGAACACACATACAAAAAAAGGTTTTCAGTATGCACGCTTGCAAAGCCAGTGGCTCCTTCTTCCAGCAGAAGAGTTGAAGGGAAGGAAGAGGGTTGAAGGAAAAGGACTGGAGTGGTTTAGGGAAAGGAGTAGAGTTCGGAAAAGTCACCCAGAATCATGGATCAGAGGAGACTTAGTGTCCGGTAAGTCTCCCCAGACATGGAGTTCTCGTGGCTTTTCTGAACTCTACCCTTTTCCCTAAACCTATCCAGTCCTTTTCCTTCACCCTTCTTCCTTTCCATTCTGGTGGAAGGAGGAGCCACTGGCTTCAAAAGCTTGCATACTTAAAACTTTTTTTTTTTTTAAATATATATGTGTGTTCTTCCATTCCCACTTGTTGAGTAGATTTTTTTATCTATCCAGTTACATTATATTGTCAAAAACTGATTATTTTCGTTGTTACTTAGTGAATCAGATTTTCTCAACATGTAACACGACTCCCAGTCACATGATTGAGACACACTGTTACGGCAGGTCTTAGATTTGACAGCAACAGCATGCTGCTCTCTACATACATTAGATGATGTGCGCTGACAAATTATGTAGTATACAACAGGACCCACAGGCTGTGGGACAACTGTGACTCCTATATGCACTCTTCTGCATCCGTGGGAAATGCTGCAGAGAGCACGACTCCAGATACTTGTAGTGACCGGTCAGTTTGTTACTGAACAACTTCCACCTTGTATAGCTGCTGTTTATTTGCAGCAAGTCACATAAAGTAATGGCAGCATAGTTCATCATGACCTTAGGTTACAACAGTATTTCAGTCAAATAAATTTCCACTGCAAATTTGATACACACCCTGCTATTACATTTTAACACAATGTTACTCATTTTTGTTTCCTTAATTATTCATAATGTATTTGAACATTTCACAGATAGGTATCCTACATGTTATATGTGCAGGAAATTACAAAATGGTATTTTTCCAGGTTAGATTGAGGGTTCACTGAAAGTAACCACTAGTGCCAGGCAGTGTATCTCAGAGGATCTCTGAATCCCTGGGATTTATTGGGAAATCTTGTAACAACCACACTATCTGGGCACGCCTTAAATAGTGACCAAGAGAACATTTGGTTGGCTGGTTGGGTTGGAGAAGGGATCAAACTATGTGGTCATCAGTCCCTCCGACCTTGGGATAACTAAAACCGATAAAACCTCACACTATAAGAGGGAAATACAATGGCCATAAAATTACAAACTATTGACAGAGTAGGAAGGAAGAAGGCAGAAGAAGAAAGGAGGGAAAGAAAGCAATGAATGACAGCAGCATGAAGAAAGAAGCACAGGTAGACAAGGTAGACACTCAAGATAAAACAGACTCCATAAGCAGAGGAGTGGGAAGACAGATGGCTGGGGTGAACCACCAAGCCCAATCAAAGCCAGTCCAGTCGGGGCGAAGGGGGGAGCAAGACAGCCTGCCATCCCCTCCACACACCAATAAGGTTGAAGGTTCCACCCTTAAATAAAGCAATTAAAAAAAAAAAAAATACTGTAAAATGAGATCAGCCGCTGAGGCATTGTCAGCCAACACCAGGGGTTGCGAGTCAGGAAAGCCAAAATTCTGTCACATGACAGTTAAGTTGGGACAGTCCATTAAGAGGTGAACCACAGTCAACATCAATCCACAACGACAGAGAGGGGAGTCCTCACAATGGAGGAGATAGCTGTGAGTCAGCCAAGCATGGCTGATGCAGAGCCAGCAAAGGACGACAGAGGCCTTACGAGAGGCCGGTAAGGAGGACCGCCACATAGTTGTAGAATCCTTTATCATCCTGAGCTTGTTCAGAGAAGAAAAAGTGTACCATTCTGCATTCCAAAGTCCCAAAACCTGGTGATGTAATGCCAAGTGAAGATCTATTTCCGGAATGCCAACAGCAAGTTAGTAGCCAATTTAGCCAGTTGATCAGCAAGTTCATTGCCATGGATCCCGACATGGCCTGGGGTCCAAGTGAAAACCACTGAGTATCCATGTTGATCAAGAAGAGAAAGGGAGTCCTGGATAGCTATGACCAACAGATGGCGAGGGAAGCACTGGGCGATAGCTTGCAAACTACTCAAGGAGTCACTACAGATAGCGAAGGACAGTCCTGAGCAGAAGCGGATACGGTCCAGTGCGTGCAAGATGGCTCTCAATTCTGCAGTAAAAACACTGCAGCCATCTGGCAAGGAATGAAGTTCCTTGTGTCTCGCATAGGTGTAAGCATAACCAGTGTGACCAGCAACCATGGAGCCATCAACATAAATCACTTCTGAACCCTGGAATGAACTGAGGAGACAGTAGAAATGGTGGTGAAGGGCCTCCGGAGGGACAGAATCCTTTGAATTCATGGAGAGATCAAGACAGAGCTGTGGCCGAGAGATGCACCAGAGAGGGGTACGTGTGTGAGAGGAGAAAAGAGGCGGTACAGGGAAGTGCTGGAGCTCAGAAAAGAGCAACTGAATGCGGGCAGCCATGGTAAGCCCACATTGTGGCCGCCGCCGCGGGAGGTTGATCTCCGCGTCTGGATAAAGGAGACCATATTTAAGTCATACCCCACGGTGGTGGATGGGGTCTAGTATCTGGAATGCCAAAGGTGACGCAGAACCATAGACATGACTCCTGTAGTCTAAATGAGACTGGACCAGTGCTTTGTACAATTACAGTAGAATAGAGCAGTTTGCACCCCAGGTGGTATTGCACAGACATCTAAGAACATTGAGATGTAACCAGCATGTCCTCTTCAGATGGCGAAGATGAGGGAGCCATGTCAACTGGGAATCGAAGACCAGACCCAAGAAGCGCTGGCCGTCCACCACCTCGAGGGACTGGCCATCGAGGAACAGGTCCAGATGGGGATGGACTGTACGGCAACAGCAGAAATGCACGACATGCAACTTGGCCACCGAAAACTGAAAACCATGGGAGAGAGCCCAAGATTGCGAGAGGTAGATTGCCCCCTGTAGACGGCATTCTGCAGTTCCCATGACGGAGGAAGCAACGTACACTCATGCTCATAAATTAAGAATAATGATGATACATGGTGAAACAATGGTCTGGTTGGTGGTTTGCGGGTTTAAATCACCTCAGGGTATGACCATGTGGTGCATTTGACCTGCAGTCATCGCACAGTGGCGCTGGCAGCAGTCCACATACGCAGAGGTATGCTGGTGCATGTCAGAGTATGGTGCAGCGAGTAAGTGTGCAGATGTTTTCAGACGTGCTAATGGTGATTGTGTGTTGAAAACGGCTCATAGAACACACATATTGATGGCGTTATGAGGGGTAGTATACTAGGGCGACTGGAGGCTGGTTAAACACAGCAGGTCGTAGTACAGGTCCTCCGTGTGCCACAAAGTGTGATCTCAAGATTATGGCAATGATTCCAGCAGACAGGAAATTGTCCAGGACGTCCACAGTGTACAATACCACAAGAAGACCGATATCTCACCATTAGTGCCCGCAGACGGCCACGGAGTACGGCAGGTAGCCTTGCTCAGGACCTTACTGCAGCCACTGGAACAATTGTCTGCAGACACACAGCCTACAGATGACTGAGAAGACATAGTTTATTTGCCTGGAGACCTGCAAGGTGCATTCCACTGATCCCTGGTCACAGGAGAGCCAGTAGTGCCTGGTGTCAAGAACACAGTATATGGTCATTGGAACAGAGGTCCCAGGTTATGTTCACAGACGAGTCCAGGTATAGTCTGAACAGTGATTCTCACTGGGTTTTCATCTGGTGTGAACCGGGAACCAGATACCAACCTCTTAATGTCCTTGAAAGGGACCTGTATGGAGGTCGTCGTTTGATGGTGTGGGGTGGGATTATGATTGGTGCACGTACACCCCTGCATGTCTTTGACAGAAGAACTGTAACAGGTCAGGTGTATAGGGACATCATTTTGCACCAGTATGTCTGCCTTTTCAGGGGTGAGTGGCTCCCACCTTCCTCCTGATGGATGATAATGCACGGCCACACTGAGCTGCCATCGTGGATGAGAGCCTCGAAACAGAAGATATCAGGCGAATGGAATGGCCTGCCTGTTCTCCAGACCTAAACCCCATCGAGCACGTCTGGCATGCTCTCAGTCGACGTATCGCTGCACGTATTCAAACCCCTGTGACACTTCAGGAGCTCCGACAGGCACTGGTGCAAGAATGGGAGGCTATACCCAAGCAGCTGCTCAACCACCTGATCCAGAGTATGCCAACCCGTTGTGCGGCCTGTGTACGTGTGCATGGTGATCATATCCCATACTGATGTCAGGGTACATGCGCAGGAAACAGCGGCATTTTGCAGCATGTGTTTTGGGATGGTTTTCTCGACATATAACCAATACTGTGCACTTAAAGATCTGTACCGTCTGTGTTCCCTATGTGCTTGTGCTATTAGCACCAGTTTTGTGTAGTGCCATGTTGTGTGGCACCACATTCTACAATTATCCTTAATTTATGAGCATGAGTGTAGATACAAAAATCGTCAGCATACAAAAAGGGGGACACTGTCAGACCAGCAGCCACCACCAGTCCATTAATGGCTACAAGAAATAGAGGGACGCTCAGCAAGGAACCCTGTGGAACCCCATTTTCTTGCAGATGGGAAGTGCTGTAGGTGGAACCAATTTGGACCCAGAAAGAGTGACAAGAAAGAAAGTTACGGATAAAAACGGGCAGAGTGCCACGAAGGCCCCATTCGTGAAGGGTGGTGAGGATCTGGTGGCGCCAGGTGGTGTTGTAGGCTTTATGAAGGTCAAAGAAGACTGCAATGTGTGCCGATGGGCAAAAGCTGACCAGATAGCAGACTCCAGGTGGACCAAGTTATTCACCATAGAGTGGCCACAGTGAAAACCACCTTGAGTCAATGATAAAAGGTTGTCGGATTCAAGCCACTGACTCACCAGGCATTCAAGGAGCTTGCAGAGAGTGTTGGTAAGGTTAATTGGACAGTAGCTATCCAACTGAAGAGATGGCTTCCCAGGATTCAACACCAGAATAACAGTGCTTTCCTGCCACAGGGTAGGAAATACCCCCTCACTCCACAGACGGTTGAAAAGGGTCAGTATACGATGGTGGCCAGCCACTGATAAGTGTTGGAGCATTTGGTTATGCATCTAATCCGGTCCAGGAGCCATGTCAGGGCAAAGGGTGAGGGCACTGGTGAATTCCCACTCGGTAAATGGGGCTCTAAGCAGCGAGAAACAAAAGACAAAGGCAGTCATTCTGAGCACTCTTTCAGGAGGAGGAATTTGGGCAGATACTGAGTAGATGCAGAGGCTTGGGCAAAGTATTGAGCGAAATGCTCTGCGACAAAGTCCGGATGGGTAAGGACAACACCATGCACAGAAATTCCTGCAATGCCGGTAGGAGGACGAGGGCCAAAAATTCGCCTGAGTTTTGCCCAGACTTGTGAAGAGGAGGTGTGTGGTCCTATGGCAGCCACATATTGCTCTCAGCAAATCAGTTTCTGAAATTTGATTAATGCGCCCAGGTGCGGAGTTGTTTAAAGACTAGAAGGAGAGCAGTATAAGGGTGCCACTTGAAGTGTTGATGAGCATGGCAGCGGACTTTTATGGCCACAGCAATTTCCACAGTCCACCAAGGGACCACCTTCCGACGGGGGTAACCTGAGGAAGAAGCGATGGCTGAAATAGCTGCGGAAAGAATGGCGGCAGTCAAAGTCTGTGTAGATTCATCAATACTGCTGGTGGTAGTAAAAGGGGGGATGGTAGCAAAGGAGAAGGCACCCCTATCAGCTTTAGAGAACGCCCACCTGGGAGGGTGATGGAGCGAGATACACTGAAGGAAGGTCTAAACAATCGGGTAATGATCGCTGTCACGTAAGTCATCGTGGACACCTCACTGAATGGAGGGAAGAAGGCTGGGACTGCAGTTGGAGAGGTCAATGGCAGAGAAAGTGCTGTGTGCCACACTAAAGTGTGTGGGAGCATTGGTGTTTAGTAGACAGAGGTCAAGCCCTGACAGAACAGCTTCAACTGTCCTGCCCAGGGTAGTAGTCGTGTAACCACCCCAAAGAGGGTTGCTGGCATTAAAGTCCCCTAGAAGCAGGAAGGGAGAAGGGAGTTGTTGAAGAAGGGTGGTTAGAGCAAGGGATAAAGGGCGGCCTGTCAGGCGGGAGGTAGAGATTACAGATTGTGATTGGAGTGGCCAGATGGACCCTGACAGTTATTGCTTCCTGAGTGGTATGGAGGGGAACCCATTTACTAACAATGTCCTTGTGGACCAAGGTGCAAACACCACCAGAAGCCCACAACGGGGCCGATTCGGTTACGACAGAAAGTGTGGAACCCATGAAGGGTGGGTGAGTAAGAATTGACAAAATGGGTCTCCTGGAGAGCAATGCAAGCAGCAGAGTAGGAGGAAAGAAGGGGCTGCAACTCTGGGAGGAGACACAATTATCCATTACAATTCTACTGGAGGATTCTCAAGCTGGAATCCAAATGGGAAGCGAACAGACCAGAGCTGGTCACTCCGCTGAGTTGCCATCCATCACCGATAAGGATGGGGTAATGTCCATATAGTTGGGGTCAGACTCTGTTGGTTCATTGGCTGGAGGAGGGGAAGGTGCCACCTCATGGGGTACCAGAGGGGCCTTGCTCTTGTTCTTGTGTTTCTGCTTCTTCTCTTGTGGAGGAAGAGAAGGGCAGACTGCAGCAAGGTCGAGCATGAAATTACACCTAGCAATCATGGCGCCCACCGGTCGTGGACCACACGGCTGATGTGGAGCTGCAGGTCGCCTTTCAGGGGGGTACCAGGAAGAGGAGTCCCGGGAGTGAGCTCCAGCACCAGCGGCTGCCGAAGACGGGGAGCACTTCTCCAGTGGGGGAGCAGCATTCGAAGTGGTGGGTATGGGCACTGATGGGGAGGGGGAAGGGGAGTGGGAGCAGGAGGGTGAGGAGGAAGGTGCAGTACAAATGGGGTGGGGCTGGGAAGAGGAGGGGGTAGGAGGGGGATGGACATAACTGAAGCAAAAGTAGAAGTTATAGGCACGGGATGGAGCTGGTCATACTTTCAACAAGCCTCAGTGCAGGTAAGTTGATCTAAGGTCTTATATTCTTGAATCCGCTGTTCTTTCGGGGAGCACGGGCACTCTCCTCATGGAAGGGAGGGGTGCCCACAGTCACTGCAGAGGGGATCATGGGTGCAGCGGCAAGACATGTCCAAACCGTAAGCATTTAAAGCATCACATCAGTGGTGGAATGTAAGTTTTTATATCACAACGATACACCATCACTTCGACCTTCTCTGCGAGCATATTCCCCTTGAAAGCCAGGATAAAGGCACCTGTATCGGTGTGATTATTTTTAGGGCCTCGTTGTACATGGCGGATAAATCGAACTCCTCACCGCTCGAGGTTTGCACGGAGCTCCTTGTCAGTTCGGAGAAGAAGATCCTTGTGGAAAATGATGCCCTGTACTGAGTTCAAGGATTGGTGGGGTGCGACAGAGATTGCGATGTCCCCGAGATGGTCACAAGCATGCAGGGCTTCAGAATGGGCAGTAAAAGATGTCTTTATGAGCAAAGAACTGGACCGCATTTTACTCAAGGATTCCACTTCGCCACACTTATCTTCAATCGTCTACATGAAAAACAAAGGCTTGGTCATGGCAAAACTTTCACCATCTGTCCTGGTACAAACCAGGTACCGAGTTTCAACCCAAGCCGGCGAGCTTGACCCTCTTCCCAGGGGGTGGCCAGGGAGTGGAAGGCCGAAGGATCAGAAGAAGGAGTGTCATGTCTTCTATCACTCTGAGAGATGGCCACAGAATGGCCAGGATGTTGACACTTTTGTCGCTTCATGTGCAAGGTGTCCGCCCTAATACCACCCACTCTGACCAGGGGCTCACCCTGTTGGCGCCACCCAGCCACAGCAAGGGCCGTCTGGCACGGCGGCCATTGCCGGGAGTTCTGATGCCCCAAAGTGATGAGCATTGACTCCTTGGCACACACATGGCGTTAACAGCTCAGGTACTAGCAGTGTGATCCCTGTGTTGTCAGGGGGCTCAGCCAAGTGGATACTTAACAGCCCCACCACACGGACTGGCACCTTGCTGGTGGCCTAGCAGGAAGGGAACCAGGGTGCAAGGGGAAAAGGGAGGGGGAGAGGAGCCTGCACCATGGAAACTAGGTTGGGAGTTCATCCCCAAATGGCTCACACTGAATGGAAAATGTTTCAATATAAAGAAGTCCACCAAGAGGGAAGGGAGGGGGCAGGAAGAAAGGTTCAAGGACAAAGAAGGAGAGGAAGGAGAGGAACAGGGATGGTAATGCAGTCTGGAAAAAGGAAGAAGGCTGCAATAGCTTGGGGCCCCGTGCACGCTAGACACGTACCCACAAAAGGGACTGTGGGCCGCCTGGGGGGAAGAGAACACTTGGTACTCTGTTTCTCTCCTTGACTTGGAAACCCTAGAGACAGTTCTTTTCTATATATAAATTTCACCCCTGTGGAGAAAAGATCTTAGCGTGCGGGTCTGTTCTGAAATGAAAACTTTCACTCTCTGGAAGAGAAGTCAGCAAAGTGAAAAATGTTGAGAGGTTGCAACTGTGTCCCAGAAGATGAATTAAATCTGAATTTATTTCTTCATATGTGGTGTTCTGTCACAGACAGGATCAGTGCTTTACCACGTTACTAGCTTCAGTTATAAACAATACAACGGTTGTAGTCAAGTCTTTCCTCGCATAACATTTTATCCTTTATGATAAGCAGTAGAGTTTCTGAGGAGTTCAGAAGAGTATGTACAAATATACATTAAAAATATAAAATGATTAAGGTTTTTAAATCACAGTTTTAAAAAAAATTAAATTATATAAATAATTTGCATGCACTCAAAAAATTCTATTTCTTATGCTACAACATCGATGACTCAGCTCTTGAAATTCACAAAGTGGTCACATTTTTTTTAATATATTACTTGCCAAATATTGATTTGTAATTATGGATATTGAAACTATGAACTGGTCTGTGACACAAACACAGATATGTTCATAAACAACTCATTCTTTGTATTACTACAGATGTCAGTTTATACCTGTTCCTTAATTTACAAAGAGCCGAGGTCAATGAAATTACTACTATTTCTTGGTGGACAATTTCATTTTGCCACAATGCATTAGATGGATTAGAAATAAGCATTACTTAAAAGACATCAATAAACACTGATGATGGAAATTGAACAAAATAGTAAGTGAAAAAGAAACCAGTAGTATTTCACTGCCTGAAATTAATACTGCTTTGTTATGAAGTTACTGATTACTGAGAAGTCTTGTACTCAATATATGACATCAGTCAGCCACAGAAAAATTTCAACTTTAAAGAATTAAAAGATTTTTAACACAATATAATCAAGAATGAAGACCAAACTTTGTTTCCATTACTATTGTACTTTAAGAGATAAATGCAGTGAGAGAAAAATCACAAATTACAATTCAGGCAAACTCCTAGACAACATACCAGTGGTAGATGACAAGCGCCAGTAGGTTCCGTAATGGCCATCCAGGATTAGCAGGTAATACTGATGGATCAGCAAACCCAAGATACAATCCATTTGTTATATTATTTTCATTTTCTATATGACATTCTTGTTTCAGTAAATCAATGTCACATAGTGGAAGTATGGAAACTTTACCACTTTGTACTTGTACTAAGAAAAATGGACGTTGTTTCCAGTCTTTAATATTTGTATAGGCATCCAGAAGTTGCTGCATCTAATGAGATAAGCAATGTACATATAAGTTCATGTTCTTAATGCTCATATGAGCATATGTAAATATGTGGTAAAACCATCTTGGAGAGGAAGTCACCTGGAATGACACTGAGTACTTGCTTTTTTGACAGCATAAATTTTCTTATCAGAGGTAAAATTCTGACCACTGTCAAGATGCACAGAGTTCTTTACACAAAAAGTTGACATTGTTTCAATTAATTAGTTGTTAGCTACAAAAAATAGATGACTCAGAATTTTTTTCGATTATGGAGAGGATCACTTAATGATGAAGCTACTAATTAACAGGTTTCCTAAAAAAGTTCAGTTTTCTTGATTGGTCTGATTTGATTTCTTACTTGATCATGTTGACTACATATTCTACAAATGGTGTACAAGTAGTATAGGACAAGTCAAGTGAAATAATAGAAAATTATGTGAGCAATTTATATATTATACAAATACTTACATTATGAAAAGGATATTTGCTTACATATATGGGAGATGCTGAATTGCAGACAGGCACGACAAAAAGACTGTCTGAGAGTGAGCTTTCGACGAACAAGGCCTTTGTCGAAAATAGACAACACACACTCTATATGTGTGTACGTGTGTGCATGAGTGTGTTTTGTCTTGTTGGCCAAAAGCTCAATTTATGACGTTCTTTTTGTTGTGCTTATCTGTGACTTAGCATCTCTGCTACATGGTGAGAAGCAACTATCCTTTTCATAATACTGTCACATTCCATCTCGGATTTTCCACTGTTTGATACAAGTAGTTATTTTCTATGAATGATTGTTTGCGGACAATATTACAACCTGCATTTCACTGGTATAAGTTAAAGTGTGCACATTTTAACCTATGACATAAATAAATTTACATTTTATCATTATAATTTACGGCAGAAATACACAATTTTGTTACATTCCATCCTCGATTTTCCTTTGTTCAATTTTGTCTTCATAATTTAAATAAAGATTTTATTTTACGAATGTTTTTTCGTTATTTAATCTAAGTGGTTTTCCCTATTTTGACTCAAAAGGTTGTTTTATTCCACTACGAATTAATTCATTTTATGATAAGTTTGTTCTCTGAGGAATGTTTTTAGTTTCCCTTGGAATATCTGTATGCTATTAATTTCCTTTTTTATACTGATGGGAAGCTTAGTTGCTCCCCTATGGGCTTTAGTGAGAGTTGCAGAGACTTGGTTGAAATTTTTCCCCAATCTCGTGTTATTCTTGTGAATGTCACAAGTCCCCCCCCCCCCCCCCCCCCCCCCCCCACCTAGAATAATTCCTTGTTGCTGGCTACAAACATCAGTGAGTATATCAAACAATGGAAACCCCAGGTAGAAGTATCAACAATGTGCTGCTTACCATGAAGAAGACATGTTAGGCATTGAGTATACATATTGATCTGTAACAGTAAATATTCTGAGAGTCTTAGAGAGAGACCACTGCAGGATGTTCTGTTAGAGAACCCACATATTAACCTCACTGCTTGTTTTTGCTGTTTGAACACTTTTTCAACTCCTGTAGCATTTCCCCAGAAGATAATACCATAGGACAGAACACAACAGAAATATGCAAACTATGACAAGAGCAATATTTCTCTGCCAACAATGTGAGAAATAGTTCTGAGGGAAAACCAAGCTGTGCTAATTTTTTGACCAGCTGATCAACTTGCTCTTTCCATCCAAGCTATCTGTCTATCTGGATGCCTATGAATTGTGTATGAATGGTTTCATAAATTTTTTGGATGTTGATCTCCATTTCAGGAAGCTGAAGTCTTTTATTTACTGTCTGAAACTGTATAATGTTAGTTTTTCAAAATTTAGGGTTAGGCTATATGGTATGAACCATTTGTGTACTTGGTTAGTGACTGAGAGGGCTGTATCCTGCATTGCGGAGTTGGGACCCTTGATCAGAATAATTGTATCACCCGCAAACATGACTATTTTTGCTCTGCCATTAATTGTAACTGGTAGATCATTAATGCAGATCAGGAAAGTCAGTGGCCCAAGGAATGAGCCCTGGGGAACTCCATATTTTATGAGGTGTGATTGAAAAGTTTTAAGAATGGATCCGCTACTGCTTACTGGTTTGGTGGGCAGGTACACGGAGGGGGGGGGGGGGGGGGGGGAGTGAGTCATTGCCTTGTCCTTGAACGTCCTCTGACAGGAAACTGTGTTTCCTTTATTCAGTTCATTGAGGCAGCTGGTTGAGTGTGTGTGTGTTAGGGCTTGTTGCCGCATTCTGTCTGTGTGAAAATGGATGTAGAAAGGGACCAACGAGTTTGTGTGAAATTTTGTTTAAAACCGAGAAATCAGCTTCTGAGACTTACCAACTATTAAAAACAACCTTTGGAGATAATTTTATGAGTCAGTCAAATGTTTTTGTCTGGTTCAACAGATATAAAAATGGTTGTGAATCATTTGAAGATGAACCACTGTCTGGCCATCCTTCCACCTCAAAAACAAATGAAAATGTGAAAGTTCGTGACTTAGTGTGCTCTGATCATAGATTTACAATTAGGGAGATGGCTGATGAACTTAATTTAAGTTTCTATGTAGTTCATTCAATTTTTAACTGAAGATCTGAACATGCATCGAGTGTTCGCAAATTCATTTGAAAAGTGTTGTCAAGTGACCAGAGACAATACCAACTTGAAGTGTGCCAAGAACTGTTTAATCGGACTAAAAATGACCCAGATTTGTTAATAGGATAATTACAGGTGACAAATAGTGAGTATTTGAATATGATCCTGAAACCAAAGTATAGTCTTTGCAGTGGAAGACCCCAGGTTCACCAAGACCAAAAAAAGCACGTCAAAGTCTGTCGAAGGTGAAGACAATGTTTATGACTTTTTTCGATTCTACCGGTATTGTGCAGCATGAATTTACCCCTGGATGATAGACAATTAACCAGGAATACTACAAATGTGTCCTTGAGCATTTGCATGAAAAGGTGTGGAAGAAAATGCCTGCATTGTGGAAAGACAGGAGTTGGGTGCTACACCATGACAATGCTCTGGCTCATCGTGCCTTCTCCACCATTGAATTTCTGACCAAATTCAAAATTCGTGCCCTTCCACAACCACCGTATTCCCCACTTTCCAATCACACCTCATAAATTTCCCAGTTTGAGTTAACTGTTAGACTAGCCCCTATTAAGATAACGCTTTGCTGCCTGTTGTGTAGATAAGATTCTAGCCATGTCAAAAGTTTGTCTTTGATGCCATAGTGTGGAAGATTTTTTTAGCAACATGTTCTGATCTACACAGTCAAAGGCTTTAGATAGGTCACAAGAGATCCCAATTGGATACTTTCTGAGACTTAATTCACGTTGAATTTCATCTGTTAGGCTAAATATTGTTCTCTCTGTGGAGAATCCCTTATTAAAGTCGAACTTTGTAGATGTCAGTAAGCCATTTTGTGTCATGTGGCCACAAATCCTATCATAAACTATTCTTTCGAACACCTTTGAGAACACTGGCAGCAAAGAGATGGGCCAATAACTGGATAGTACATTCATTGGCCCACTTTTGTGGATGGGCGTCACTACTGCATGTTTTAGTTTCTCGGGAAATGTCTCAGTTTTCATTGACTGAATAGTATAATATGTGACTGATTAAGTCTGCACATGATTTTAAAATACAATTTGATATTCCATCATATCTGGAAGATCCAGGGCTTTTAAGTAATTTTTTTTTTTTTTTTCAATTTCTTTAGGAGCTGTCCTTTCGAAATGAAGTGCTACATTTGGTGTGATTTGAATGTGATTTAGTAGGTCTATGGCTTCTATGGGAGACTGTTTATTATGGTTCCCTGCACTTCCAGCTATAGTGAGAAAAAAGTTATTAAAATCGAGGCTGCAACTTTTTGGTTATTCTTGTCTGAAACACAACCAGAGGACTATGGAGTCCCTGCTAGTTCAGATTTTATGTTCTTATTTGTCTCACTTTTTATGATGTTCCATATGGCTTTTACTTTGTTGTTTAACTTGCTAAATTTTTAGTCAAAAAGCATTTGTTTAGCCTTCTTGATTACCCACATTAGAATTCCAGTGTATTTTTTGTATTGTAGTTTCACTGCTAGGTTTGTTCTAGCCCTATGTTCTACACCTAAGTCTTTCTTTTTAGCACATGATATTTTGATACCAGCTGTTATCCACGCTTTCCTCCCACAACAGGTTGATATTTTAATCTTTCTTTGGGGGAAGCAGACTTCAAAATGTTTGAGAAATAAATCCAGGAATGAACAGAATTTCTCATTCACTGTAACTGCCTGGTACACTTCCTCCCATTGCTCGTGTTGTGATTAATGTACCCAGAATGTAATAACACCAATCTGTGGAAACATAGATGGACCAAACATATTAACGCATAACCTTGCAGCAATAAGAATCAATAAAATCATGCTGAGTTTTCAGCTGTGCCAGGTATACCTTTCAACAGCTCACTTCTCAGCCACTGTTAAGCAGTACCTGATTGGTAAATCTGATACTGCTTGCTCTCGTCCCTGTAAAATTGTGTTCACAATCATTGTCTTGCTAAGCAGAAGATGTCAGTGACTTAAATTATGGGCCTAATTTTTCTTGGAAAGTATTTAGACTCGTTGACATCAGTTCCTGTGTGTTAGGAGTAACATCGGCATTATCTCCTGAACATGCATCTAGTGTTGCAGTGACTGTTACTGCGTTCGCCACTTCGTGCTTCCTGTATGTGTTTATGAATGTTAATATGTGATACTTCAACCTTAAGTAAAGAAATTCTGGCACAAAAAGTACCATTTATTAAACATCTTCACAACGCCTACAGCCAATGACAGACACTTCAGATCATATTTGAGGATGGATACACAAGCAGGTGGCCTCCAAGGAACAGAAAAAGAATTTTGTGTTGTTGAAGAGAGACAACATTAAATCAGTATTGAGGTTTACAGAGAGAGAGAGAGAGAGAGAGAGAGAGAGAGAGAGAGAGAGAGAGAGAGAGAGAGAGAGAGAGAGAGAGAGAGGGGGGGGGGGGGGGGGTTATGCGATAACCCATAATGCCCTTGAAAAGTGTTGTAGGACTAAGAATGTCAAGCGCATAGAAGAATCCTTGTGAGTGGGCGCTATTACCTTAGGCAGACAGTGCACATTATAGAGCAACAAAACTGGGTATACCGAAACTGTTGACACCTAAATTCTTTCACGAAATCACCTATGATGAAAGATGCGTTAGAAAATCTGCACAGAATTTTAGTCAATAATGGGCCTGCCACCAAATTTCTGGGCTAGTAAAATAAAAGCTGTGATTGAGTGCCTAATGAAAACACACACAACTAACATGGTGGCTTATAGCTGCGTTCGGTTTAGTTAGGACATGGCAATTTCAAAGTTGAAGCAGGAGTTGCAAAGCACCAAATATTGCTTCATACAGCATGCCAAATCAAAAACCTTTCAGCCATCTAATTTTGAAGCTGTTATTTTGTTCAGCTACCAATTTTGGCGATTTACTATGCCATCTTCAGGTACCTCACCAATGTGTATCTTCAGGCCCCTGACCGATGTGTAGGAAGAGTCGGCAGATGATAGCTGAAGGGATTGCTCTAGCAAGCAGAAACCTGCAGATACCAGCATCTGAAGGCTGGACCCCATTTTGACTGGAAACGAGGTTGGAATCTTCCTATAAATCAATCAGGGGCCTGAAGATGGCATAGCAAATCACCATAACTGGTAGCCAAATAAAATAACAGTTTGTAAATTAGACGGCTGAAAGGTGTTGGAACTGACATCCTGTAGTGAACAGCTGAGTCCCACAACCATCTCTAAAAAGATGGACATGCAGAGAATTGCTTCATACGGTTATGGACTAAGCACCACTGATGTCACAACTAACAGCATGGCAACATAAGGATGAAGTCATCAACCACATAACATTGTGTTACCAATCAACAATGCTTCAGAAGTACTCTACTGAAATCTTGTGAAAATTTAATGACGTGATGGAGAATGAAGAAGTGTAGATATTGGTGTTTAAGAGCCTATCAACAATGACGTCATTAGACAGAGAGTACATATTCTGGCAAAAAACTGGCCATCTCCTACTCTCATCTACACTCATATTCTGCTAACCACTGAGAAGTGAATCACAAAAGGTAACCCCCCGCCCCCTTCCCCCATTGTACTATTTATTAAGGTTTCTATCTGTTCCATTCACATATATAGCTCAGGGAGAAAGATTGGGTGAAGTCCTCTGTGCACACCATAATTAGTCTAATGCTGTAATGGGGTACTTACAAGAGCCAAATGTGGGGAGCAGTACTATACTGCTAGACTACTTACTTCAAATTTTTGAAATGGGCTTTTGTGTAATAGTTTGCATCTATCTTCAAGCAGCTGCCAGTTCACATGTTACAGCATTTCCATGACACTATCCTATGGGTCATACAAGTTGACCATTAGTGCTGCCCTCCTTTGTATACATCCAATACTCCCTGTTAGGCCTATTTGGTATTGGTCTCACAACTTAAGCAACATGATGGGCTGCATGAGTATCTTGTATGAAATCTCTCTTAGAGGCTGACTGAATATTCCTAGTATCCAATTACTGAGCAGATGTCTGATACTTGCTTAGGACAGGACTGAGAGTATGTGGTTATTCTATTTCATATTCTGATAAATAGCTACAACAAGATTGTATGAGTTGACTGATTCTAATAGTGACTCACTGATATCGCAGTCACAGAAAACTACAATTTTGTGTTTCATGAAGTGCAAAATTTTACATCTCTAGTATAAAGCACACAACCAATCATTGCACCATTTACAAATCTTATCAAGATCTCAATGAATATTTGTGCAGCTTTTTCCATACAGTGCTTCATTACAGCTAACTGCATCGTCTGCAAAATGTCTAAGGTTACTATTAATATTGTAGATCAGATCATTAATATACAACACAAACAGCAAGTGCCCCAACAAACTTCTTGGGGGATGTCTGAAACACTCAGTTAGCCACACAATACTAACTGGCCACTGCATCACCTTCGCTGTACACATCTCACCACTCTACCAGCCAGGACAGAGACCAGTAATACCTCAACTAGACTCACGAGGTTGAGTGTACCCTGTTACCACCCTTTCATCAAAGAAAAATATCCATGGCAGTACTAGGAATTGAATCTGAAGCCACCACACAGCAAGCAGATGCACACACCTCTCAACTATAAAGACAGACAGTGTGATACTGTGTTGAATGCTCATGGCACACATTAAACTTTCTGCAAGATGCTAAGCTAATCTGTCTTTCTGCTACCTGTTCTGATAAAGGACATGATTAGTGTATTCCCATCTCTCATTGCAGCAACAGGTACTGTAATTTTGTCATATGATGACATGGTTGGAGACCATGGCTGTTATTTGAAGACAAATGTTGATGGTGTATCATGTCACTCAGGCAAAGTGAAGTGTAATGAAATTGTGGTCATGATAGCTGTAACCATGTATTAGTTTAATAGTTATGGATGGAAAACTGTTTGTGGGTTTCTGTCATCTGTTTTGGACGTAACACTTATAAGCATGGATGCTGCTTGTCTCCAAGCCAGGACAGCAATCACACTGTTACCATGAGTTGCAGTAAATGCACAGGGTGTGTAATCTCCATGAGTCGGCATCCCACTCCAGAGCAGTGCAGTGCACCATCGAGAAAACACATGTGCATGACGATGTTGAATGATGTCACGGCAGAACAGAAGAGTTCTAGAGAACTGTAAAAAAGTCATTAGTCAAATATACAAACTCAGATTGTACATATGAGTAATGTTTCCCTGTTGTTAGAAGTTGCACAATAAGTGATTGTACACTGAGATGCAATATACGCACTTCTTAAGAGAAGAAGTATGCTGTTTTCCTTCATAGAAGGTTAAAAAATTGGCGAAAATTATCACATTCCAGCATAGGCGCAACTGTAATGGTAATAAGGTCTAGCAAGCTACTCTGGCATGGCCCGAGACAAAATTTTAAATTACAGCTATTCAGACTTTCACAACAGCATCAAATTTGAATATATATTTAAAAAATATATACATATAATATATATTTAAAACATTTAAAGCAGAATACTGTAATACACATGATACCTAAGCTTTCTTCCAACTACTGGGCACAGTTTTTTGTTTGAGGGATCTGTAGCATATTATGGTTAAAAGATGGGCTAACTCATCTGTAAATCTTGTATAGCTTTAAGAGGGTACCCATTAGGTCCTTTTTCAGTTTTGGTAACTTCAGTCATTCCACAATTCTTCTGAAACTAATATCTATATATTTTGGCAATGACGAGAGAATTAAACTGGAGCAGTATCCTGGGTCCTCCTTTGTACAGAAACACTTGCAAATGGACTTCGGCATTCATGCTTTTGGTTTGTTATACTCAATTCCAGTGTCATTCTTAAGTGTCAGAACAATAACTTTGGTGATACTAAAAGTCCTTACAGACAACCACTATTTCTTTCCATTTTGGGATGGGTGTTTCGATAAGACTGAGCTATGGCAGCCACTGTGGCTTTGTTGTTCATTGCCCTCTTGACAACCAAACTTGTTTCAGTTAGCTTATCTGAAACTATAGCCCTATGCTTCGGTTTTCAGCCAATGTATAGTAAATGTTGTGTCCTTACACAGACTGTATACTGTTGAGCATCCCTCTCACCAGGAACTGTTTTTACTATTTACATATCTATATAGCATTAAGTCAACCATTTCGCTAAATCTGATGCATAGTTCTTCTACCCACTTCTGTCCACAACTAAATGGTTGAAATTCTTCCTTGAGATACGATGCTAATGTTCCTTTCTCTAATTTACTGGTCATGCAAATCTATTTGTTTCAGTTAGCTTTTGTTCTTTAATGGTCACAGTTGCTACTCTTCCTCATTCTCACTCACCATGCTAGTTTCTATGTGAATATTTTCAAACAAACAAAGTTGCAGTCACTTTAAGTGATTTAGAGAAACAATGAAAAGCCTAAATATAGAGTATCACATAAGGATTTCGATGACCACTCCTCCAAAATGTAATTTCAGTCAATCCACCACCATATTGAACTCCATTAATTGTGTTGGAAGCTTGACCAGGTTTTATCACATATAGACTAGTTTACACAACTTAAAATGTGTGTGTTTTCATCTTACAGAGAGGAGGGTGGAGGACACAGAGATGTTGCCATATGCCGTCATTATAGGCTAATGTTTTCAGGGGGTATGGCTGGTTAAAACAGTGAAAGAAATACTAGTAACTTACAGAGTCAAATTTCGAACATAAAATTCTTTATTCACTGGTATCCACAAACACATGCACCTATGAATGTGTCCCACACCCCTAGCACATGTCACAACATTTCTGATAAATAAAGTCAATCACCAGACACATTATTTTTTGTGTTGGACTCCCCCTGAAATCTTATTTGTGGTGACAGACTGATTTGTAGTGTAGCCCAAGATCTATGTTAGGGTGGTTGTGAGCTGGGGAAGTCAGTGAATGTGAAAGTAGAAAATCTGGTTGTTGTAACAGACTGACCGGTAGTGAAACCTAATATATATGTCCGCCACATTGGAAAATGCAAGGGGGCTCCAATACATAGCTTTTATCTGTAAGACAGTAGGCCTATACTTGCGAATATTTTGTACAGTAAGTTACTGCCTTATATTTCTCTCCTGGAATTAGACGGCTGAAAGGTGTTGGAACTGACATCCTGTAGTGAACAGCTGAGTCCCACAACCATCTCTAAAAAGATGGACATGCAGAGAATTGCTTCATATGGTTATGGACTAAGCACCACAATACAGCTGGTGTAGAACACAAAGGGCACCAACATATTATGTTATCAGCTGACCAGATGATACAACATTACCAAAATAATTTACAACTTATTTGACATATCTTTACCAATAGTGGCAACAGGATTTGACAGCCTGAGTGCAAGAAAGGGTCATGTCAGATGTTGCAGGGGGCAGGTATGACTTCAAATTCACTATATATTACAGAAATATTGTTCACTGCAGAGGGTAATACTGTGGTAGGGTTCATTTACAAGGATTACTGTTAACACTTTGCTGCTCCTGACTTCAAGCAAATGATATTTACACTGATATTTAATTTGATTCAATAACATAATATTGAGCATATGAGCAGCAATCACTTTTATGTTGACAAACACCAGTGCCCTTACAGTTCAGCTTTAAGGACTTGTCAATTTTATAGAGCCCATGAAAAGCAAGTATCCAGGTTCAAGTCTCAGTTCAAGGTTACCATTAATGAACACTACAGCACATACTCTGCTAAAAATTACACACACTATATACTTACCTGATCTCCACTAAATAATGTGTTCAGTTTTCTTGGCGGTCGAAACAGTTTAATGGATGGCAAGTTTATGGCTGGGAATGCAAACCAGTAATAGAAGTGGTATTTTTTTAAATCCTGCAAAAGATGTGATGATTAGTACTCCTGAAATAACTGTTATTCAGAAAAAAATCAATAGAATTAGATATTGTTTCCTTGTAACTGATGGAAAGTCACGACTTATTAGTTAACACAATGATAGTGACGGAAAATATTCTTCCATGAAAAACACTTTTTTTTGCAGAAATTCTGATTATAACACTTACAGCGTATGTCAGCAAGATAAACCTGGAAAGCAGAGACGGATTTTTCAAAGCTTCTGCTGTCCTTATTGAAGACAATAAGTTTTGTCCATATTCATCTAAAAGCTGCACTTTGTTATATTCCTTGAATGACTCTAATGTGTTCTTATTTATAATAGTCCCATGCATCGGTAATGCAAGTGGTTGATCTTGAAAGTCTCTGTACAACGAAATGTACATTGTTAACAGTCGTTATCTAGGTAAATATTGTATATGATGATTGGCTTACTTTAATGGTGGAAGGAATGTTTATATGTATATTACTCACTGATTATACGAACTAAAATCAACATGGACAGAACACATTGCGGGAGGTGTGGTACAAGTATAACAACCCCATACTGATCTGGCTTCTTCTTTCAGTTTGTCTATTTCAAGTTTAATTTGCGAGAGTTTGTGCCAAAACGTTGTATGTACGAATGACTCGAAAGGTGCATACAACAAAACATCTCGGTCTTTTTCCTGACTCATATCGCTTGTGATACTTTTGACGTTTTAAACAACGCGAGCAGATTGATTTTCTGGCAAGAATTATGTGGACACTCTACGCATACACTGGCGAGCACATTAAGCGAATACAGTGAACAACATTTATTAAGTACTTCATGGCCCGACCAATGTCATATCATTTTCGTCAAGCACCATAATGTTTTTTTAATTAAAAATTACGAAACAACACAGCACTGTGCACGTGACATTTGTTTCCAAATAGAATCGAAATCTTTACTGTCGACTCGAAACAAATTGACAGAAGTCGATGCCAACTGTCGATTCTATCACGTTATGTGTACATTTTAGTCAATACATCTATTTTTTTTTAATACTTTTAAGCCATCAAAATTTAGAAGTCAACAATGGTACTGAGTTCATTGTTTTCTTCAGTCTTGTAATTAATTATTTTTTTATAACTAACGTTGCGTTTTAATACTTCTAAGATTTTGTTTGCTTGGTGAGCTATGACTCTACACTGAATGATTCAAGAGTAGTTTGCACATTACACATTTATTGCACTTTCCTTTTGTACATTACGTGACACAGGCTTCTCCGCTTTGCAGCGGTGATGGTATCTACAGCCTTAATTGATTCGGTGGAATGGCTCGAGCTTCTTCCTGGTTTTCAGAGTCTGAGGGCATGTGAGGGGGAGAGCGGTGTGCACCCTCCAATCTGGTGGGCGTATTCGACTCTTATTTGTGTCAGTGACTGAACCGTCACTTCTTTGGCGTTCCGTTCTGTTATCAAGGTGTACACGTCTCTCTTTTGAACACACTTGGGTCCAGTGTAGGGCGGTCTTAAAGCAAGCCGTAAGCTCTCATTTCTCGGCCAGAATTGCGTCGTTGTCTGGTCTTGTGTACGAAGTTCGTTTTAGCTCCTTGATTCTGTGTTGTCATGGAACATACTTGTGCCATCTTTCTTTGTAACTGCTGACTCTGTAGTCACCTCTGGTATTTAGTTTCATGTTCCATGGATCATTTTGCACGATCAATCGTAATGATGTGGAGCAAGTCATTTTGCATTCACATCGGAAATTAATTTTTAAATTTGGCTACATGCTGAACGTTTATAAGCTTCCTCTTCTTCTTTTTAACATATAGACGTGACTTAGTAATTCCTACTGACTACCGTTTACACTTTACAGTAATAGAAGAAATTCTTGTATGGAGTAGAAGCTAATGCAACAGCTGGGTGCTTCAATGAATGAAGTCACGCAGGACTGAAAAACACTAGCAGGCCCACTAACTAAAAAGGACTTTTTTTTAATATTTGGTGGTGCAAATGATGTCTACCAAAACAACGACAGAGAAGCTATCAGATCAGCCAGAAGGGCCCTGAATAATTTAAAAAATCTAAATGTAGTGTTATCAAGCATACCATTCAGAAAAGATCTAGGCCTAGTTCCAAGTTTGTGTGTAAACAAGGAAATTGAAGTCACGGACAGAAAACTTGAAAAGATTACCAAAGCCTTCCCAAATACATTGTTTTTAAAACTTGATGGCTTAGAAAGAGTGCATTATACCAGACATGGTATACATTTGAATAATATGGGAAAACAATATGTCTGTACACAAATAAGAAAGCTCATCTGAAAATTTATTGACAAGAAAGATGATGATCCTATTGTATTACAAACAGAAGCAGAAGACCCAACACAGTACTCTAATATGGTAACAACCATGGCACCTTCTGTAACTATGAAAGCTGTGCCTAAAGGACTAGTCCAAAACAAATTGTGCACTCCAACAGCTTCAAGAACCAATGTAATAACAAATGCAGTACAGCTCAATCCTGCTGGAACAAGCACACAGAAGTCTGAAAGCGAGATCAACAAACCAAGGAAACACTCCACATTCCAAGTAGTTGCAAGAATAACGGAAAAACAAGACCAGTGCAGCCTACAATGACAACCGACACACCGAAGAATGGAAACATGAGCTTAAGGCCAAAATGACCTTCAAGAATGTACCAGGATTTTTTCTACCCCAGAACGGAAAAGTTGAAGTATAGAACTTTCTACAAATGTGCAGACAACCAACTTCTCTATGGCCAGTTCGATAAAATAAACTGTAAGTGTAACTAAATCTAGGCTCCCATCAAATTCTTTTCAAGTTATGAATCTAAATATTCAGTCCCTATGAAATAAATACCTTGAACTAGAAGTTGCTTTATATGAGTTTAACATTGAGTGCTTGTGTCTTTTGAAGCATTGGTGTCAGCAATATGAATTAAACAACATCATTATACACCCTTTTAGACTAGCTAGCTCTTACTGTAGGGAAAATGCCAGAGGTGGTGGTGACTGTATTTATATAAAAACAGGGACAAAATTCAAAATGAGACGTGATATTGAAAAGTTAAGTGCAGAAAAGCATTTTGAAGCAGCTGCTATTGAGTTGTATGGTAAGCAAAGGAAAATGATAGATGTAAATGGAGATGTAGATAAATTGTTTTCAAAACTAGAAATTATGTTAAACATTGGGTAAAATGAAAAAGCTACTGTGCTTCTTTGTGGGGATTTTAACATAAATCTTATGTGCAAAAATATGGTTAAAGATAAATTTCTGAATATTTTACAGAGTTTTAACATGTTACCCCATGTAATAGGTCCTACCCGAATAACACACACATCACAGACCCTCACAGATAATATATTCTCAAACATAGATTCCACTGAAATGGAGGTAAATAACACTGACCTTGGTTTATCTGATCACAATGCTCTTGTGCTTACTGTTTCCAAAAAGCATGTGAAAAAAAAACATATTGCCACACTTATAAAAGAATTTTTTCTAAAGAAAACTGCACACATCTTGTTTACTGTCCAACCAATGATGTGAGATCAGAATCAAGTGAAAATAAGGCATATAATATGTTTTCTTCGATATTCATGTCACAATTTGAAATGTGTTTCCCTAAGAAGTTGGTGAGGTCCGAGTCTTCAGAACAAAAAGCACACAAACCTTGGATAACTACAGGCATCAGGATTTCCAGTGTAACCATGAAAAGACTGAACCAAGAAATTAAAAGTTGCTCAGATACACAGTTTGTAGAATATCTAAAAACATACAGAAAATACACCAAAAGGCAATAGCAAAGGCAAAGTTGCTATATAATGACAATTTAATCAGTAACTCAGACAACAAACCACAAACTAGATGGGACATTGTGAGGAATGAAACTACTACCTTGGGAGAAGAGGAAGAAATAACACTCAAAAGCAGTGAAAATTGCAATATAGAAAAGAAGGAAATGGTAAACCATATTAATAACTATTTTTTAAATGTATCACATTCACTAAACGTAAACTTCACAAAACAAAAAATAATACATGCTCCAAGGGTTGTCTGCAGCATGAATATTCCTTCAACAAATGAACAGGAAGTAATTAGAGTGATTAGAAGCTTAAAACCAAAAATGGCAGTGGGTGTTGATGAAGTACCAGTTTCAATCATAATAAGGACTGCAGTGTAGATTGCAAAACCTCTAGCACATATTGCAAATTTATCCTTTAGCGAATGTGTGTTTCCTCAGCGACTGAAGATCTCAAAAGTGAGGCCACTATTTAAAAATGGAGACAGACATAAAATAGAAAACTACCGCCCCATATCACTTCTTCCTGCTTCCTCCAATTGGGTAATTGACGAAATTGAGAGTCACTAGTTACCTAGACAATAATAAATTTTGGAATAGTAATCAACATAGTTTTCGTGCAAAACGAAGCACAGAAACTGCAGTCATAGACTACACTCAAGAAATAATTAAAAATTCGGAGAAAAACAAAAGTGTAGTAGGAATCAATTTAGATTTATCTAAAGCTTTCGATGCGGTCTGCCATGAAATCCTCCTTGATACGCTGGAAGCAGTAGGTATTAGAGGAAGAGGTAAAATGTGGTTTGAGTCATATCTCAAAAACAGATCTCAGATTGTAGAGCTCAAAACTGTAAATTCAAATAAAAAAATAAGGTTAGTTTCAGAAGCAAAAATAGTTCCTTTAGGAACACCCTGGGGCAGCATCTTAGGGCTGCTACTCATTGTCATATACGTCAATCATTTACCGTTACAATATGGTACAGCCAAAATTGTGCTATATGCAGATGACACAATTCTGATAGTGAGCGACTTTAAAAACTCGTTACAGTCAACTACTGACAAAATCCTAAAAAGTATTGAGACTTGGTTCAGTGCAAATAAACTTACACTTGTGGCGCCGATGAAATCGACACCAACATCGATATGCATTCACCTTTGGACTCTAAGCATTATCTTTGGCTGTTCCGCCATGTTTAGTTCTTTGTAATCCTTGTATGTGTTAAGGTTAATAAATGAACTAATGCTAAAGGGGTGTGATTATTGGTGCAACCAACCTGAACACACTCCTCACACTCAATGCAAAGAAAACAAATTACATACAGTTTGGTAAAATGATTCAGGATGTAGGCATTAATCTAGAACTGGATGACAGACTAATAGAGAGAGTGCATTTTGCAAAAGTGTTAGGAATGCATATAGATGAAGCTATGAATTGGAAACACCATGAAAAATTTCTTACACACAGACTTAACTCAGCCTGCTTTGCACTGATAGTTATTGCAAATGTTTGCACCCTAGAAGGCATCAATGGCGTACTTAGGATACTTTCATTCTGTTGCCTCATTTGGAATAGTGTTCTGGGTCAGCTCAAAATCTAATTTGAAAGACATTTTTATTTTACAAAATGGGCTGTTCGAATAATTACCCACAGTCTGACACAAGCTCACTGCAGATCTCTTTTCAAAAAGTTAGGAATACTTACTCTGCCATCAGTCTATATATACTTAAATATGTACACTTAACCAAAGCTAATCTAAGCAATCTCCACAGAAATGCACACTGTCACAACTATAACACAAGTAACAAGAATGGTCTCCACATAGAACAAGTAAGAAGAACACGAACTCAGAAGCATGTAAGCCACATGGGCATTAAGCTCTATAATGCACTGCCTCAGTACATTAAAGATTTAAAGGACAATACAAATTTGAAATTGGAACTTAGAAAATTTTTAATTAATAAATGTTGCTGCTCAATAAATGAATATCTTGAAGAACAAGAAAATGACTTTACTTACTAACCACCAAAATTTTCCATCTTCGTTTGTTTCAGCCTTTATTATACTTTACCATCTATAGTACTAGTTATATATTATTACTGAGAAACAAATTACTATAAACCATGTATGTGGAAAGAAACTGTAAGTTTGCTGTCATTTATTATAGACAATTTCATTTTGTACATTCTATATTTTAATTTCTGTGTATGACAAATCCAATTGTAGACAATTTCATTTTGTATATTCTATATTGTTAACTTCTATGTATGACAAGTGCAATATCGTTTGTATGATGACACACATGCTAAATAAATACATAAAATAAAATAAATAAAAAGGAGTTGTCAAGGCAAAACCTTTTCAGTTTGTTTTCAAATATTACTTTACTGTCTGTCAGTCATTTTATGTCACTGTGTAAGTTAGCAAAAATTTTAGTTACAGCACTGTGAACCAGTTTTTGTGCTAAAAACAAGACAATGTGGAATAACGAATGTCTTTTTTTGCTGGTATTGTAATTATTTACATCATTGTTCCTTCTGAAGTGCAATTAATTTTTTACAACAATCTTCATAAGGGAATAAATGTACTGTGAAGCAGTAGTTAGAATGTCCAACTTCCTAAACAGATGTCTACAAGATGATCTTGGATGAGCACACATATTATTCTTACAGAGTGCTTTTGAGCAATGAAGACTTTCTTTTTTAAAGATAGGTTCCCACAGAACGTTATTCCAAGTGACATCTCTGAATGAAAATATGCAAATTATGTCTACTTGCTGATTTCTCTGTCCCCAAGATTTCCAATGTGACTGAACTAAGTTGTTTTAGGAGTTTCAAAGTGTGCTTTTTCCACTTTAAATTCTCATCAATATGGACACCTAAGGATTTTGAGGTGTCAACAATATTTATTATTTCCTCACAATGTGTTATGCTTGTCATTGGTTTAGTAAACCCGGTCATCTGCAAAAACAACTAATTCTGCATGTTGTATACCAACAACCCATGAAATTCAGTTTAAGAGAAGCCTAAAGGATTTATTGGTGGCCAACTCCATCTACTCCATTGATGAATTTCTCAGTAGAACCAATTGATTTCTGTATATATATATATATATATATATATATATATATATATATATATATATATAAGTACAATATAACTTCTGCACAATTTCAGTGCAGTAATGTGTTCATTGTAAATAAGTATTATAGTAGTTGTATTACACGTTTATTACATTATAAATAAATAAAAAACCTTTTTTATTTTAAATGCAGTGCATTTGTATTCGTAAATTGATTCTTTCATATAGTGTTCATTAAAAAATGACGATCATTCCACTTGGGACCTGTGGAATGGTACATTAGCTTATTTGTTTGAGTTGTAAATATTTGTCAAGTATTGTTGTTTTTCCAACATGTTCCACATCCTGGATGACCTACTCACTATGGATCAATTGGAATGAAAGTAAATCTAATCTAATCTTATATAAAAAACAATAATATACCTAAGACTGAGCCTTGGGGAACCCCTTACATTTATCCTCTCCAGTCAGAATGTCCCCAGACTACACTGGTTGAATTACTAAGTACAGCTTTCTACATTCTTTTGGTTAGATTTGACATTATCCATTGGCTGACTATACCATGGCTTCTGTTGTTGGAAGATGCTGTGGTTTGGTAGGGATGAGATCAGCAGAGTCATAATTGTTCTCCATGCACCATCTGTACTGTGGAGCAGTTCTGGTCATTTTTAACCACTGTTCTTAGACCTAACAGCACTAGTGATTTTGATTCTGCCCACTGGCCATTGTTGGATATTAAAGCTGCTTTTAAGACTCTGTGGAACCTAGTTGGTGCTTCTGATATGGTTGCAATCACATTGATACAGGAACTCGTGGAACACTGAGACTTGAACTGTCTCCCACCATCAGTTGTTAGGGATATCCTTAAATCTTGTGATCCAGTTCGAAATCAGGGCTCTTCCAACTGTTCTGCTTCCATATCTGTGATGGGAACAGTCTTACCAAATCCACATACACATGCATTGCACCTAATGGCGCCAAGCTGTGACTGGCAATCTTGTTCTGCTGACAGATCTCATAGGATTATACACATTGACAGCAATCGTTCTTTATGCCTGGCCAAATAGCCTTCTAGGTGACCAACTTGACTGATGCCTTGACATCAGATGCTCTATGTTATGGAAGGCCACAAATATCTGATGTCAAAACTCTTGTGGTGTACATGGGAACTGCATGTTGTGGGCCATGTTACACCACAACATTGGTTGTAGTTAGAGGCATGTAAAACTGCGTTAGGTTGAGTGCGGAATTTTGCTGCACAAGTAGTTGTTGCAGCCTGCTGTCTGCCTGTTTTCACTCTGCAATTTATTTTCCTGGAATAGCCTGCACCTTAGCGCAGCAGTGCGAGAAGAAGTTCACTACATTGTTGTGTTTACCACTGATGTGAGTTATGTTGATGGTGAACTGCAAGGTGTATACTACTGACAGTTCCTTGGCTAGCCGTGGTCCACAGCAAAAAATGCTGTTAATAGAGTGCAATAAGTGTAGACTATGAAACGATTTCCTTCTACTGAGCCTCTGAAACGGGTACTGTATGTAGATTGTGTACAGTTTCCTATGTTTTGCACTCCACGTTTGCTGTGGTTGAATGAGCAGCTGTTAAAAAGAGTGCCAATGGTTGCCTTGTTCCTCTGACATGCTGCTGCAATGCTGGCGTCTACCATTAATAGTATTGGTGTGTCATGATAAGGATGTGTAAGAAGCACAGCATGAGCTGGGTAGTCCTTGAGTTTATGGAACACATCTAACTGATCCTGTGGTTACTTCACTTTTTGTCTTTCAGATTACTTACATTTTAAGATGTCTGTCAGCGGTGCTTTTTGTGGTGTCACTGCCAGACACCACACTTGCTAGGTGGTAGCTTTAAATCGGCTGCGGTCCATTAGTACATGTCGGACCCGTGTGTCGCCACTGTCAGTGATCGCAGACCGAGCGCCACCACACGGCAGGTCTCGAGAGACGTACTAGCACTCGCCCCAGTTGTACGGACGACTTTGTTAGCGACTACACTGACGAAGCCTCGTTTATTTGCAGAGAAGATAGTTAGAATAGCCTTCAGCTAAGTCCATGGCTACGACCTAGCAAGGTGCCATTAACCATTTAATAGAGAGAGTCTCACTTGTATCATCAAGAACGCTGTATACAAATGATGGATTAAAGTTAAGTATTCCAGAAGCTACGTACTTTTCTTTATAGCATTCATTACGTATCCTGTTTCAGACCTCACGCCATCCTGCGTGAGCTTATAGCGTGCATTTCGGTCTCCTCAAGACACACTGTGTCGGCACTTCTGTCGACACATCACTTTTAGTGCTGTGACTATGGGCATGTGCTGATGGTACTAGTTTAGCATTCCCAAAAAGAGTTTTAGTCCCTTGTAGGTATGCAGAACTGGTATATTTTGATTGCTAAACACTCTCTCTGGTGAGATGGCAGGATGCCTGCTGCTGACATTCTGAAACCAAGGATGTCCACATTCTCTCTGCCTAAACATTTGTCTTTATTTAAGACTGTCTTGTGCTACCTTTGTAATTGAAAGAGCTGCCTGAAATGTAATCTGTGTTGTTACAGTGAGATGGTGAACACTAGGATGTCATCTAAATAACAGAATACGAAGAACTTGGTTTAAGAATCCAGGGCTTTAGTTGGAAAAATATAATTTCTGGTACTCACTTAATCCTTCAAAATTTTCCAGACAGGCTTGAAGAGATGTTACTCTGGTGTCATTTTTATTTTACAGCAGGGGACTTCCTCTGCTGATGGCCCCCTAGTTGTAAGCCAGGATTTCGCATATGGTAGTAGGTTGAAGTCAGAAAGAGGAGGTCCATTTAAATTGACGTACATCAAATTAGACATACGATCCACCAAAAGAGCACTTATTGAAGGGGCTATACTCTCACTCATGGAGATAAATGAGCATTCAAAACTCAACTGTTGATATAGCAATAGTGTCTGAAGCACAAAGCAGTGGCAGTTGATCAAAAGGCTTCCTTTCAATATTTCTGTATTCCTTGTACTTCCCGAAAGCTATTATAATTTTCCTGTTGTCTGAGACTGTTTGCAGAATTTAACTCTATTTTCTTCTCCACACATTTTATCGAAGTTCTTGGTCCATTCACGTGTACTTAACACAGTTACATGACAGAGGAGATAATAACTACTACTATTTTGCAAACCCTGAGACATTCCAGTGTAAGAGTACTGAGTAGTTAACAATACTGATTCTAAATTGGCAGGAAGAGTCCTGTAAAACTTTCCCACATGAATGATTTGCTTTTTATTGGCTCCTGACAGAGGCACAGATCTGAATTCTCTTAATTTAGTCATACTGTCATCTACGTTGACATAATGACCAGGATTTTGCTGTAATGACTGAAATACTCTAACACTTCTTTATATCAGTTTGTCTGCTGTTAGGAGTCTCATTTCCCTCTTTTGAAGCTCACATGTAAGATCACCTATTCTATCAATGCATCCAAATTATTCTAAAATTTTATACAAACTCAGCACCTACAAAATATTTCTGTAAACCAGAATATTTGCCTCTTTCTTTCTGATGTCTTGAAACTTCATTCACAGCCTTGTAGAAATACGAATATAAACTGTCAAAGCTTTCCAATAAATTATTCCAAATTGTTTTCTGAATGTGTCAAACAATATGTAAGTTCATCTATACAGCTTGTAGAGATCTTTTTCATAATGAAAACCATGGAACTGCGAAAATTTCACCAATATGCAACATTCACTGCCCTTAAGCGTTGACACGGGGGTTTAGTTCCCTTTGGTTCTTAGGAAACTGATTGTTTAGCACATACAGGTTTTCTACAAACATCGGAATGTAATTTATTCCATGGACTTCTATGAAGGAGCCATTAATAGCCAGCTCCAGTCAGTGGTTGCTAAAATGCCAGTATACAATAGAGGGAAACAAATTTTTAAGTTGTGCCCCTACACCATTGTTTATGTTCATCATTGTTTAGGCACCATCACATAAAAAAAACATATAACACATTGAAACTGGATATAACACATTCTTTTCAATATTCCTTACTCATTCCAAAGAAGCTGAGTTTTTTTAAAAGAGCAGTAGTAACATTAGAAGCTGTTCCACTGTATAGTTCAACCATATCTATAGTGTGGTAGGTTCCTCTATTAATACATTTATTTTCTATTTGTTTTTTACAGCACATTTCATGATCCTTTCATGCAGTCTTTTAGCGATATGAGATATGATATTAGTGCAAGAGAAATTTATATGAACGATTCACTCCATATTGAGCCTGTTAAAGAGAGTGGATATCTACATCAACTGTCATATCACTATAAGGTCTTTGATATTTTGCAATTTTTTAAGCTGTACAAAAAACATGAGCAGTAGTTTTATCTTCTTCTTGTTACATTTTTATAGCTCCTGGTTCTAACTATTGCTTTTTCGTTAATTCTACCATTTCTGATGCAAATATGTATGATTTACTTAATTTATGTTCACGAATATTTTTCCTCAAACGCAGTTGTTGACTTTTTAACACTTTTTAACACACACACACACACACACACACACGCACAGACACACACACACACACACACACACACACTTATTTACAATGAATACATTACTGCACTGAAATTGTGCAGAAGTTATATTGTATATATATATATATATATATATATATATATATATATATATATATATATATATATATATATACACACAGAGATCAGTTGGTTCTACTGAGAAATTCATCAATGGAGTAGATGGAGTTGGCCACCAATAAATCCTTTAGGCTTCTCTTAAACTGAATTTCATGGGTTGTTGGTATACAACATGCAGAATTAGTTGTTTTTGCAGATGACCGGGTTTACTAAACCAATGACAAGCATAACACATTGTGAGGAAATAATAAATATTGTTGACACCTCAAAATCCTTAGGTGTCCATATTGATGAGAATTTAAAGTGGAAAAAGCACACTTTGAAACTCCTAAAACAACTTAGTTCAGTCACATTGGAAATCTTGGGGACAGAGAAATCAGCAAGTAGACATAATTTGCATATTTTCATTCAGAGATGTCACTTGGAATAACGTTCTGTGGGAACCTATCTTTAAAAAAGAAAGTCTTCATTGCTCAAAAGCACTCTGTAAGAATAATATGTGTGCTCATCCAAGATCATCTTGTAGACATCTGTTTAGGAAGTTGGACATTCTAACTACTGCTTCACAGTACATTTATTCCCTTATGAAGATTGTTGTAAAAAATTAATTGCACTTCAGAAGGAACAATGATGTAAATAATTACAATACCAGCAAAAAAAGACATTCGTTATTCCACATTGTCTTGTTTTTAGCACAAAAACTGGTTCACAGTGCTGTAACTAAAATTTTTGCTAACTTACACAGTGAAATATGAAGTCCCTGCGGCTTGTTAGGAATAAAATTTACTTCTGAACATATCTTACATCCTAAGTTATATTTATTAATAATTATTCATGGATTCTCAGCATTAAAATAACTCCATTGATCTGAGATAAAACAGTGAGGCAAAAGAGTGGTGTCATTGAATGACCATGTTACACAGTTTCTTGAAGAGCTTTCAGAGGCACCTACTACACTCTCCACTGAAATGGGCCTTTTCGCTGCACTTTCAGCACTGTCACTATCTTTATTCAAAATATTTGCAATATTATTTTCACCTTCACCGGTTTCGGCACATTTATTTTGTTTTAATCTCTTTAGCAAACTCATTTGCTTCTTATTTCATGCCCACATACATAACTACTGGTTCCTAATAAGTCACCGTACCAAATGCTACTGGAATAGAGA
The DNA here is from genome assembly GCF_023864345.2 of Schistocerca serialis cubense. NCBI lineage: Eukaryota > Metazoa > Arthropoda > Insecta > Orthoptera > Acrididae > Schistocerca > Schistocerca serialis. Next base: position 1,064,149,503 of record NC_064639.1, read on the forward strand.
TTCTCTTTCAAATGTAAACAAACTCTAGACATAATGGGTCTCTTTAACATAAAACATAGATTAGATCTTTGTCTTAAAGCTAAACATTGAGGTATTGTATTGACTATTACTGATTAACATTTAACTTGGTTTGGTATAAGCAGTCGATGATGGTTAATGTCATTGCTGAAGCACATTTTTCTTTGTAGTCCTTTGTAATGTACCGCAAACGATATCTGTCTTTAATATTAATGTCTCACTCATTATTAGATGTAGCATATGAGATTATTTTCTGTTAACTGACCAACTCAGAAAATTCATAGAATTTTTAAAGAATTGTAGGACTGGTATTCTAAGAGCTTGTCCATATTGCCATAGAGTTGCAGGTATTAGTACTTCTGGTACTCTATATGGTCAACCCTATAACTACTGGTACTGAGTGCTGGTAAGTACAGGTCCTGCTAAAGCACTGAATGAACAGTTGTCAGGTTTACACTGTGTTCTTTGAACTGTAAGGGATGTACTGATACTCGAACAGACTAAACAGGGTAACGATGGCTGTTTCTTTCACATCTTCTGGGGTGAGCAGTATCTGTGAGTACTCTTTCTCACAATCAATGAAGGTAAATATCTCGGCGTTCACGTGTTATATTAATGAAGTCTGTTACATGAGGTATGGGGTATCTGTCCAGCAGTGGCCTTACATAGTGTGCTCTATAGTGCTGCACAATGAAACATACTGTTCTGTGGAGATACAAAAATCTTGGCTGCAAAACAGGCTTTATTGTATCACAGTAATACAAGTTTATATGTCAATTAGCTCTGCAGATGATGAAGAGATTCAAAAAGTGTATAACATAAAATAAATTATTCAGATAGTTAAAGGAGAGACAAAATTTAACTGTGATGGGGGATATGAGTTTGCCAGTAGGAAAAGGAAGAGAGGGAAAAATAGTAGGTGAATATGGGCTGGAAGAAAGGAGTAAAATAGGGAGCTGCCTGGCAGAATTTAGCACAGAGCACAATTTAATCATCATTAACTCTTGGTTTAAGAATCATACAAGAGCTTGTATACACAGAAGTGATCTGGAGACACCAGAAGGCTTCAGATTGATTATTTAATGGCAAGAGAGAGAGAGTTTGGAACTTGATTATGAACTGTAAGACATTCTGAGTGCCATGCGGAGACTCTGACTACAATTTATTGGTTAGAAAATGTAGATTAAAACTGAACAAACTGCAAAAAAGGTAGGAAATTAAGGAGATGACAAATGGATAAGTTGAAAGAACCAGAGGTTTTTGAGAGTTTCAGAGGGGCATTAGGCAACAATTGACTAGAACAGGGGAAAGGAATAGAGAAGAAGATGAATGAGTAGTTTTGAGAGATGAAATAGTGAAGGCAGCAGAGAACCAAATAGGTAAAAAGGCAAGGCCTATAAGAAACCTTTGGATATCACAAGAGATATTGCATTTAACTGATGAAAAGAGAGAATATAAAAATGCACCAAGTGAAGTAGGCAAAAAGGAACACGAACATTTAAATACTGAGAATGACAGGAAGTGCAAAATGGCTAGAGGATAAATGCAGGGAGTTAGAAGTATATATTGCCAGGGAAAAGATAGATACCACACATGGGGAAAAATAAAGAGGCGTTTGGAGAAAAGGGGAGCAACTGTATGAATATCAAGAGCTCAGATGGAAAACCACTTCTAAGTAAAGAAGGGAAAGCTGAAAGGTGGAGTAGGTATATAGAAGGTTTTGCAAGGGAGATGAATTTAAAGACAATATTGTAGAGATGGAAAAGGATGTAGATGAAGGTGAAATGGGAGATATGATGCTGTGAGAAGAATGTGACAGAGCTCTGAAAGATCTACGTTGAAACAAGGCCCTGGGAGTAGATGACATTCTATGAGAACTACTGATACCATTGGAGGAGCCAGCCATGACCGAACTCTTCCATCTGGTGAGGACAATGTGTGAAATGGGGGAAATACCCTTAAATTTCAAGAAGGTACAATAATTCCAATTCCAAAGAAAGCAGGTGCTGACAGGTGTAAACATTACCGAACTACCAGTTTAGTAAATCATGGTTGCAAAATACTAACATGAATTCTTCACAGAAGAATGGAAAACTGCTGGAAGCCGACCTTTGGGAAGATCAGTTTAGATTCTGGAGAAATGAGGCTATACCGACCTTACGAATTATCTTCGATGATAGGGTAAGAAAAGGCAAACTTACGTTTACAGCGTTGTAGACTTGGAGAAAGCTTTTGCCAATGTTGGCTTCGAAATTCAGAAGGTGGCAGGGATAAAATACAGGGAGCTAAAGACTATTTACAATTTGTGCAGAAGCCAGACAGCACTTATAAGAGTTGAGTGGCATGAAAGTGAAGAAGGGGTTGACACGGGAGTGAGACAGGGTCGTAGCCTATTGCTGATGTTATTCAATTTGTACATTGAGCAAGTAGTAAAGGAAACAAAAGAAAAATCTGGAATAGGAACGAATGTTCATGGAGAAGAAATAAACACTTTTAGTTTTGCTAATGACACTGTAATTCTGCTGGTCTTAGAGGAGTAGTTGAACAGAATGAACAGTGTGTCAAAAGGAGGATATAAGATGAATGCCAACAAAAGCGAAACATGGATAACGGAATGTAGTCGAATTAAATCAGGTGATGCTAAGGGAAAGATTAGGAAATGAGACTGAAAGTAGTAAACGAGTTTTGTTATGTGGGCAGCAAAATAACTGATGATGGCTGAAGTAGAGAGGATATAGAATAGAGACTGGCAACGGTTCTTGAAAGAGAAATTTGTTAACACCAAATATAGATGCAGTCGGAAGTTTGGTTTCAACGTTCGATACCACACTTGTTAGGGGTTGCAATTATCGACCGTGGTCTGTATAAGTACCATTGGACCCGCGAGTCGCGACCAGCGCTGCTATCCCTGCTCCACAGCTTGTATCAAGTTTCTAGTGAGCTCTTGTCCACTTTTGCTTGGAACGTCCAGTAGTAAAGCAGCATAGCCTTCAGCTGGTAGGAAGCAACCTCTAACAAGGCACTTAGTAACGTATGGCCTAAGATTAGAGATTAGATTAGAATGGATTAATACTAGTTCCATGGATCATGAATACGATATTTCGTAACGATGTGGAATGAGTCAAATTTTCCAATACATGACATAATTAATTTAACAACATAATTAAGTTAATATAACGACTTTTTATTTTTGTTGTTTTTTAAATTTTTTAAATAATTTTTTGTTTTTTTTCTTTTTTTAAAATTTATATCTAAAAATTCCTCTGTGGAGTAGAAGGAGTTGTCATTCATAAATTCTTTTAATTTCTTTTTAAATACTTGTTGGTTATCTGTTATACTTTTGATACTATTTGGTAAGTGACCAAAGACTTTAGTGGCAGTATAATTCACCCCTTTCTGTGACAAAGTTATATCTTGAATGGTGAAGATCATCCTTTCTCCTAGTATTGTAGTTATGCGCTCTGCTATTACTTTTGAATTGAGTTTGGTTGTTAATAACAAATTGCATAAGAGAGAATATATACTGAGAAGCTACTGTGAATATCCCTACATCCTTACATAAATGTCTGCAGGATGATCTTGGGTGGACTCCAGCTATTATTCTGATTACACGCTTTTGTGCAATAAATACTTTATTCCTCAGTGATGAATTACCCCAAAATATGATGCCATATCCAAGCAATGAGTGAAAATAGGCGTAGTAAGCTAATTTACTAAGATGTTAATCACCAAAATTTGCAATGACCCTTATTGCATAAGTAGCTGAACTCAAACGTTTCAGCAGATCATCAATGTGTTTCTTCCAATTTAATCTCTCATCAATGGACACACCTAAAAATTTTGAATATTCTACCTTAGCTATATGCTTCTGATTAAGGTCTATATTTATTAATGGCGTCATACCATTTACTGTACAGAACTGTATGTACTGTGTCTTATCAAAATTCAGTGAGAGTCCATTTACAAGGAACCACTTAGTAATTTTCTGAAAGACATTATTTACAATTTCATCAGTTAATTCTTGTTTGTCAGGTGTGATTACTGTACTTGTATCATCAGCAAAGAGAACTAACTTTGCCTCTTCATGAATATAGAATGGCAAGTCATTAATATATATTAAGAACAACAAAGGACCCAAGACTGACCCTTGTGGAACCCCATTCTTGATAGTTCCTCAGCTTGAGGAATGTGCTGATCTTTGCATATTATGAGAATTGCTTATTTCAACTTTCTGCACTCTTCCAGTCAGGTACGAATTAAACCATTTATGCACTGTCTCACTCATGCCACAATACTTGAGCTTGTCTAGCAGAATTTCATGATTTACACAATCAAAAGCCTTTGAGAGATCACAAAAAATCCCAATGGGTGGTGTTTGGTTATTCAGATCATTCAAAATTTGATTGGTGAAAGCATATATGGCATTTTTTGTTGAAAAACCTTTCTGGAAACCAAACTGACATTTTGTTAGTACTTCATTTTTACAGATATGTGAAGCTACTCTTGAATACATTACTTTCTCAAAAATTTTGGATAAAGCTGTTAGAAGGGAGATTGGTTGGTAATTGTTGGCATCAGATCTATCCCCTTTTTTATGCAAAGGTATAAGAATAGCATGTTTCAGTCTATCAGGGAAAATGCCCTGTTCCAGAGAGCTATTACACAAGTGGCTGAGAATCTTAATTATCTGTTGAAAACAAGCTTTTAGAATTTTTTTGCTGGAAATGCCATCAATTCCATGTGAGTTTTTGCTTTTAAGCAAGTTTATTATTTTCCTAATTTCAGAGGGAGAAGTGGGTGAGCTTTCAATTGTATCAAATTGCATAGGTATGGCCTCTTCCATTAACAGCCTAGCATCTTCTAATGAACACCTGGATCCTATTATATCCACAACATTTAGAAAATGATTATTAAAAATATTTTCAACTTCTGACTTTTTGTTCGTAAAGTTTTCATTCAATTTGATGGTAAAACTATCTTCATGTGCTCTTGGTTGACCTGTTTCTCTTTTAATAATATTCCAAATTGTTTTAATTTTATTATCAGAGTTGCTGATTTCAGACATGATACACATACTTCTGGATTTTTAATAACTTTTCTTAATATAGCACACTAGTTTTTATAATGTTTGATAGTTTCTGGGCCACTACTCTTTGTTGCTGTCGGAAACATTTCCCTTTCCGGTTACAAGATATTTTTATTCCCTTAGTAAGCCATGCTTTGTTACATGGTTTCTTACGAGTATATTTAACTATTTTCTTGGGGAAGCAGTTTTCAAATGCATTTACAAAAGTGTCATGAAATAAATTATATTTTAAATTGGCATCAGGTTCATGGTACACCTCATCCCAGTCTAACTGCTGTAGGCTTTCCCTGAAATTTGCAATTGTTAAATCGCTGACTGAACGTACTACTTTGGAGGACTGTTTAGTACTGCTGAATGGAGCCATGTCATATACTGTATCTAGCTGTGCACCATGATCAGAAAGAGCATTCTCAACAGGCTGAGCATTTATCTGGTTAAACCTATCTTGGTCTATAAAGAAGTTATCTATCAGTGAGCTGCTATCCTTTACCACCCAAGTAGGAAAATCTATAACGAATGTCAAATTGAAAGAACCGAGTAATACTTCAAGGTCCTTTTCCTATTACCCTCTTTCAGAGAATCTACATTGAAGTCCCCACAAATAATGATTTGCTTCCCCATGTCTGACAGATCGCACAACAAGGATTCCAAATTTTTCAGAAATAGATGAAAATTTCCTGATGGGGACCTATATACAGTTACAATTATAAATGTGCCTTTATTTAATTTAAGCTCACAGGCACATGCTTCTATATGTTTCTCTCCACAAAACTTTTTTGTTTCTATATTTTTTGCACAATGATAACTTTTGACATATATGGCAACTCCTCCTTCCTCCATATTTTCTCTAATTACATGTGCAGAGAGCTTATATCCACTTACATTTACCTTATCCATATCAGTAACAATGTGATGCTCAGACAGGCATAGTATATCTATTTCATCCTCAGCTTCTAAATCTTCTAAACAAACCAAAAGCTCATCTATTTTATTCTTTAAACTTCCAATATTTTGATGAAATATACTTACATTATTTTTAATTATACTTTTATGAGAACCTTTGCTTATTCTAACATTTGTAGTACTCTCCTGTCTGAGTTTCTCATTGTGCTTAGGCCTAGTTCCTATACCAGTGGTCACATGGTGTTCAGAGAGGCAGATTATGTCAACTGGGTTGGGTGACTTTAATTCATCAATGCAATAACCTAGGACTGAGATACAACTTTGTGGGGCAGCGGTTAAGTTGTAAAAATAAAATAATTGCTGATTGCTGTATAAATGCTTGCACGTTGAATCCGTTTCAGGCTTTTAGAATGTTGTTAATGCTGTCTTTCGCCGTTCTCAACACTGGCTCTCTATTTACTTTTTTAGCACCCAGAAAGTGATTTAACAAAATGTGAAGCCTGTAAATAGAGTTCCTAGTGCCCACTTCATCTGAGAGTACCATTATAGTTGCAGCTTATAGCTCTGAGGAATTAGGAAATTGTCCGGGATTTCTAATCAAAAACGATTTTCCAAAATAGTTGAGTATATTCTGAAATTCACTGATATAAAACACAAGTATCCCTACAACCTAACTAACAGAGCAGTTCAGAGTCTAATGCGCTGATGCAACTATAAATGTCCGAATTAAATGTTAAAAAGAATGCTCGCCATAATTTGATGAAAATATTTCATCAAACGCCATGCTAAATATTTGGTAGAATGTCTGTCCCGCGACGGCACGTGAAAATACGACAATATGCAAACTGAAGCTAGATAACGAAAATCATCCCAGAATGAACACTTCACTTGAAATGTTTTCATGGTTCCGCATATCTCTACTAACTTAATACGGCACCCGAGGCTGTTTGTAGCAGTGATACCGATGCGGCGCGACTCCCGACACAGATGGCGTGTCATTCAGCGTCTGGAGAGAACTGGGGCCTTGCTTCCTCGCGCAGCGTTCTTATATATAAAGCCGCGGTGCGGACGGCTAAGGGAACGCCTGATCAAATCGCCTCTCCCGACTAGCCGCTGGACTAGTAACGCACCACTTCAAGTTACATAATAATTTATAGCTTCTTTTGCTGATGGCCGATGAAGCTCTTAATTTAAACGTGCATTCAGCACGCAGGTAAGTATTGATAATATAATTTTGACGTGGCTAAGTTAAATAGTTTGGGCGAGAGAATTAATTTAATTACACTGCACGCAGTAGATGAGCTCTGAACTGGCCCTTTTGAGATCCGCTATCGCTATAATTTTTATAGGTATTAAAAAGAAACTTTACACATCTTCATAGTCATAGCGGACCTCCAACCTATTTAAATCTAAACATCCTAGCCTTATTTATTAGCCTACTTAATCTATCTTGCTTCCTTCAGTTTTGAGATGAAAACCAGAAAATCATGAATTTCCACTAAAATCTTAATTTGTGAAATCCAAAGTACTGTTTTTATTAAATCATTATGAAAGATGAATCTAAATATAAATTTTGGAGTCTCTAGCTCTTTTCTGTTGCGCCAATGATTTTTTTAGAAAAACGTCCAAATTTCGAAAATGGCTGAAGTTATCGAACTGATATTTAACACACATTAATTAGTATTATTCCTGACATGCTAGAAAAGTTTTAGGTAATTTGCTTGATTTTTAAGGTATTGCGCAACGTTTATGACGTCAGAGCTAGTTACAGCAGACTGGCTGGCACACAATGGAAACTGATGTGAATTTACTACAGCGTGAGTAGGCTGCTTCCCTACAACTTGGTGGAGACAAAATTTCTGGTGATTGGTGAAAATTTATAATTGACAGCTGTGATTGGTGATCCAATGTGCTAGAATTGTGCTGTTTAATTTCTTTCCTAAACTGAAGATTTGTTTCAATCCTGACTCCTCGTAGAACTTGAAATCTTTCTATCTTACCTAGCCTAAAAAAGGTGCTGCTCCAAAACCTGTAACCACCGGTATTTTACCATTTATGGCGGTGCCTCCCCCCTTAAATCTAAGGTGTCAATAGCTATCTGTTTATAATTATATATATGCAGCTAAGAAGAATCCTGTACAACCATTTTTGCCAAAGACTTCTAATTATTTTACTCTTTGCAGATCCAGACCAATGTACCAACACCTTATCGACGTTTCTTACAAACCTGCTGTGATTTATATGTTTCTACAAGGGTCACTCCAAAAGAAATGCACACTATTGTTGTAAAAATACAGTTTTTATTCTGCATGTGTGAAAGTTTTACAGTGTGTAGATACTTGTTTTCAAACTTGGTTCAACCTGTTCCCATGAGTGGCGCCGTCACTGCATGTCTTCAAGATGGCTGCTACACTTGACGTTCGTCAGAAACAACTTACTGTCATAGAATTCCTGTGCTGTGAAAACGAGACTGTGGGAAACATCCACAAGAGGTTGAAAAAGGTGTATAGAGATGCTGCTGTCGATCGCAGTACAGTTAATTGGTGGGCAAGCGGGTTATGTGATGAAAGTGGGCATGGCAATTTTGAGGATTGTCCTCGCAGCAGAAGGCCTCATACTGCACACACTCCAGACAATGTGCAGAGAGTTAACGAAAACGTGACTGACAGATACATCACAGTGAACGAATTGTCACGCTATGTTGGGATAGGGGAAGGAAGTGTTTGCAAAATACTGAAAGTGTTGGCGTTAAAAAAGGTTTGTGCCAGTTGGGTTCCCAGAACAGTGGCTCACAAGGAAACAAGAAAAACGGTATGCAGCGAACTTTTGGAACAGTACAAGAATTGTGGAGATGAATTTCTTGGAAGAATTGTGACAGGTGATGAAACATGGCTCCATAATTTTTCGCCAGAGACGAAGATGCAATCAATGGAGTGGCATCATGCAAATTCACCCAAGAAAAAAAAATTCAAAACGACACCTTCTGCTGGAAAAGTTATGGTTACGGTGTTTTCTATTACGAAGGACTCTTGCTTGTGGACATCATACCAAGTGGAACCACCATAAATTCTGATGCATATGTGACGACACTGAAGAAACTGCAAGCTCGACTGAGTCGTGTTCGACCACATTGGCAAAAGCAGGATGATTTGCTGTTGCACGACAATGCGCGGCCACATGTCCGTCAAAAAACCATGGAAGCGATCACAAAACTCGGATGGACAACACTGAAACACCCACCTCACAGTCCTGACCTGGCTCCATGTGACTGTCATCTCTTTGGGAAACTGAAAGACTCTCTTCTTGAAACAAGGTTTGAAGATGATGACTCCTTTGTGCACGCTGCCAAACAATGGCTCCAACAGGTTGGTCCAGAATTTTACCGTGCGGGTATACAGGCGCTGGTTCCAAGACAGCGTAAGGCAGTTGAGATGGATGGAAATTATGTGGAGAAATGAAAACATTGTTCCTAAAGGATGTATCTACACACTGTAAAACTTTCAAACATGTAGAATAAAAGATGGATTTAAAAAAAAATAGTGTGCATTTCTTTTGGAGTGACCCTCGTATTTAGCATTGGCCACCAGTCAACAATGGCGAAGACTCTTAACAGTGGCCGGCCGAAGTGGCCGTGCGGTTAAAGGCGCTGCAGTCTGGAACCGCAAGACCGCTACGGTCGCAGGTTCGAATCCTGCCTCGGGCATGGATGTTTGTGATGTCCTTAGGTTAGTTAGGTTTAACTAGTTCTAAGTTCTAGGGGACTAATGACCTCAGCAGTTGAGTCCCATAGTGCTCAGAGCCATTTTCTTAACAGTGTCCCACTAGCCAAGCTGTCTGAAGCACGGAAACTTTATAGCATTGATATGTTACACATAATAAGTACACTGGTCAAAAAAATTAGAGGATCAGTTGAGGTATCTAGATTCTGAAGTATTGTCATCGGCAGAATGAACTAAAATGGTTCGACGCCTTTCTGTCAGTTCTATGGAGTGGAGACAACATTATGGTCACTGAGATAGTGGTAATAGCGGAAATTTTCTGCAGAGAGGGTTGGTGTTGAGTTGTGTTTACCAAACGAATTACACAAGCAGCTGGGTTCAGATAGTGTAGTGAGCAGGTAATGCACTGCAACGTCAACGTGACTTACTCGAAGCTATGGCATGGACAGCCATAGGATGGTTGGAAGGGGACAGACACAGAGGGAGTTGACTGCAGCTATTGAAGTGTCCCAAAGTGTAATTTCCAGGATCTGGACGCGACTTTAGACACCAGGAACCGTTAAAAGAAGTCAAGGCCAAGGTTGTCCATGAGTAACATCAGCAAGAGATGACCGTTGTCTCCGATTAACAGCCAGTCGAGGCAGTAGGCTGAATGCAACTCAGCTGCAACGCATCCTCCAGGCAGCAACAGGATGTGCAATATCAACACAAACAGTCCGAAATCGCCTTCTGGAATGTGGCCTCTATGCACGGAGGCCTATACTGTGTGTCCCATTAGAACCACGACACTGTTTAGCCTGCAGAAACTGGGCGGAGGAACATTAGGATTGGAGTCATAACGAATGGCGCCGGTTGCTATTCACAGATGAGTCAAGATTTTATGTTCAGCTGGACAATCGTCGTTCCCTCATCTGGAAAGAAATGGAACTCGGAACAATCCTGCTTATTTGCAGGAAACATCACCATATCATGGTGGTGGACGAATCGTGTGGGCAAGAGTCACTATTGGCGGACGTATGGATCTCCATGCCGTTCAGAATGGCGCTTTGACTGCTGAGAGGTATGGAGATCCTTCGACCTTTAGTTGTGCTCTACGTTGGTGCCATAGGAGATGGGTTCCTTCTGGTGGACGTTAACGCTCATCCACACAGGGCTGCACTGGTAGACGACATGCTTCAAGCTGAGGTAACTGAACGAATGGAGTGGTCAGCTTGTTCACTGGACTTAACCCGATTATGCCTGTCTGGGATGCACTTGGCAGATGCACTGCAGCCAGACCAGCACTTTCTACAACAGTTGAAGAGCTGGATACTGCACTCGTGGGAGAATGACCAAATATCCCTCAAGAACTTATTGATAACCTCATACAGTCCATGCCATGCAGGTGCGCAACTGTACTGGCCATCCGAGATGATCACACACCATATTAGAGGGCGATGAGAATGAGTGTTTCACTATTATGGTAGCCCCATGGTGCTCCACTCTACTTAAACGCCATGTAAACCTCAAGTAAAGAGTTGAGACAGCAAAATATTGTATTGTATCACACACAAATTACAATTGTAACCGATATCTGAATAAATTACCTTACCACATGTCTATTGTGTATGATATCTCACCTGATCCCCTAATTTTTTTGGGCAGTGTGTATGTAACTTATATAAAGATGTGCACGGAAAAATGACTGGATCTGTCATTCATAAACTGTTTAAGATAAACAAACGATTGAGACAAGGTCGTTGTTTACCTTCAACATCTTTCAATATACATATATCTACAAATCACCTCGGAGAACTGGAGAAGTAAAAGTAGTAAAACAGAAAGTCAGTTAGAAGGCCACTGTAAGTAGCCCACTTTATTCGCAGATGACCAAGTGTTGTTTGCTATTGATGAAGAAGATATCTCGTATATGGTAACAAAATTAACAGAAGAAAACAACAAATGGTACTGAAGATGAACATCAAGAAGACAGAACATTTAACCATGGGAACGCAATCAGTAGATCTTGAAATATCAGACACTGTAGCTGTTAGTAACTGGTTGGTTGGTATGTGGGATTGAAGGGACCAAACTGCTAGGGCCATCGGTCCCTTTTTCCACGAACTTTAAACACCCACAAAGAATAAAAACAAGCGATGGAGATCACAAGAGACGACACCGAACAAAAACGACTCAGACAGAGACCAGACAAAAGGAATTAAAACTACACAGGGTGACAGTGGTTGGCCAACCATAGAGACCAAAAAAGGAAAAGCCAACCACTAAGAAACACACTAAAAAACCCAGTCTAAAATCGTAGGCCAAAGGCCAGACGTAACAAAAAAAAGGACAAACAATTAGATCAAGTGATAAAAGCCCCCTGCCCGAATAAAACGCAAAGCTAAGCCTGCCATGGCAGTGCCATCTGTTAAAAGTGCAGGCAGCATATCAGGCATCGCAAACGTCTGCCTGAGCACAATTAAAAGGGGCAGGCCAACAAAATGAGTACCACTGTCAAAGCTGACCCACAGCGACATAGAGGTGGGTCCTCACGGCGCAATAAATAGCTGTGCATCATGCGGGTGCGGCCAATGTGCAGCCGGCAGAGAACAACAGATCCTTGCGAGAGACCCGTAAGGAGGAGCGCCACGTACCAGTAGCCTCCTTGATGGCCCGAAGTTTAATGGGTAAAGGAAGGGTGCGCCATTCTTCACCCCAGGTGTGAAGTACCTTCTGCCACAAAACTGACCTGAGGTCACTCTCCGAAAGGCCAATAGCCAAGGCTGGTGCACTGATAGCCTGTTTGGCCAGCAAGTCAACATGTTCATTTCCTGGGATGCTGACATCACCCGGAGTCCACACAAAGACCACAGAGCTTCTGCAACGGGCAAGAGTATGAAGGGACTCCTGGATAGCCATCGCCAGGCGAGAGTGAGAGGATCACAGGTTGACAGCTCGTAAACTGCTCAGGGAGTCACTACAGATAATGAAAGACCCACCTGAGCACGAGTGGATATACTCTAGGGCGCGAGAGATGGCGACCAGCTCAGCAGTGAAAACGCTGCAGCCAGCCGGCAATGAGTGTTGTTCATAATGATCCCCTAGAGTGAGAGCATAACCGACATGACCAGCAACCATCGAACCGTCAGTATAGACAATGTCAGAGTCTTGAAACGCGGAAAGGATTGAAAGAAAGTGGCGGTGGAGGGCCTCAGAAGGGACAGAGTCCTTTGGGCCCCGTGCCAAATCGAGTGGGGCACACACCACGGGGGTGTACGCAGAGGGGCCCGGAAAAGAGGTGGAAGAGGGAAAACCTCAAGCCCAGAGAGAAGAGCTCTGATGCGAACTGTGATCGTACAACCCGACCGGGGCCGCCATTCTGGAAGATGGATGGCAGACTGAGGGAACAGGAGATGATAATTGGGATGCCCGGGCAAGATACAAACGTGTGTAGCATAAGCGGCCAGTAATCGTTGGTGCCGGAACCGCAGTGGAGGGACACCTGCCTCCACAAGTATGCTGTTGACAGGGCTTGTCCGGAAAGCTCCAGTGGCAAGTTAGATCCCACTGTGAAGGATGGGGTCCAGCAACCGCAATGTGGAAGGGGATGCTGAACCGTAATCCAGGCTCCCATAATCTAGATGGGACTGAATTAACGCCTGGTACCTGGTAGAGCTGTAGGAGGGTAGACCAATCGGCATCTCAGCTGGTGTGTCTCAAGCAATGAAGAGCATTAAGATGCCACCAATATGTCTGTTTAAGGTGCCGAATATGAGGGAGCCAAGTCAACCAGGTATCAAAAACCAGTCCCAAAAACCGATGTGTCTCCACCACAGCAAGAGGTTCGCCGTCAAGATAAAGCCATGGCTCAGGATGAACAGTGCGTCGCTGGCAGAAATGCACAACGCAGGTCTTGGCAGCCGAAAACTGGAAGCCATGCGCTACAGCCCAAGACTGCGCCTTGTGGATAGCGCCCTGCAGTTGCCGTTCAGCAGCTGCAATGCCAGTGGATCTATAGTATAGGCAGAAGTCGTCAGCATATAAGAAAGATGAGACAGACGTTCCCACTGCCGCAGCAAGCCCATTAATTGCAGTCAAAAAGAGGCAGACACTTAAGACAGATCCTTGTGGTACCCCATTCTCCTGAACTCGGGAGGAACTATTGCAGGCTGCAGCTTGCACACAGAAGGAATGAAGCGACAGAAAATTTTGTATGAAAATCGGGAGCGGACCCCAAAGACCCCAACCATGAAGTGTAGAGAGGATGTGATGTCGCCATGTTGTATCATATGCCTTCCGCATGTCAAGAAAGACGGCGACCAGATGCTGACGGCCAGCAAAGGCCATATGGATGGCAGACTCTAGGCACACAAGATTATCAGTGGCAGAGCGGGCCTTACGGAACCCACCCTGAGATGGAGCCAGAAGGCCCTGAGACTCAAGTAGCCAACTGAATCTCTGGCTCACCATGGATTCGTGCAACTTGCAAAGAACGTTGGTGAGGCTAATGGGGCGGTAGCTGTCCATCTCCAGTGGGTTCTTGCCAGGTTTCAACATGGGGATTACGACGCTTTCCCGCCATTGCGATGGGAACTCACCCTCAACTCAGATACAGTTGTAAAGGTCGAGGAGGCGTCGCTGGCAGTACACCTAGAGGTGTTTGAGCATCTGACAGTGGATGCGATCTGGCCCATGATCCATATCAGGGCAAGTGGCGAGGGCACTTTGGAATTCCCACTCACTGAACGGAACATTGTACAATTCAGGGTGGCGCATGTGAAATGAAAGGCTCCGATGTTCCAATCGCTCTTTCAGGGAGCCGAAGGCCAGTGGGTAGTTTGCAGAAGCGGCACTCTGAGCAAAATGCTCTGCTAAGCGGTTTGCAATTGTGTTGGAGTCAGTACAGACTGCTCCATTCAGTGAAAACGCAGGTGCACTGACAGGGGTCCAATAGCCATAGAGGTGCCTAATCGTGGCCCAAACCTGTGATGGAGAGGTACGGAGGTCAATGGTGGAGACATATCTTTCCCAGCACTCCTGCTTGCGATGGCGAATGAGACAGTGGGCTCGCGCATGGAGCCGTTTAAAGGCAATGAGGTGTTCCAATGAGGGATGTCGCTTGTGACGCTGGAGTGCCTGCCTGCGATCTTTAATCGTGTCAGTGATCTCGGGCGACCACCAAGGCACAGTCCTCCGCCAAGGGGACCCGGACGAACACGGAATGGCAAATGCTACAGCAGTAGCGATGCCGGTGGTGACCGAGTGAACCACCACATCAATGGCGTCATTGGAAAGACGCTCAATAGTGGCAATGGGGGTGAACAAGTTCCAGTCAGCCTTATTCATAGCCCAGCTGCAGGGGCGCCCAGAAGAGTGACGCTGTGGTAATGAAAGAAAGACTGGAAAGTTGTCACTACCGCACAAGTCATCATGCACACTCCATTGGATATATGGTAATAGGCCAGGGCTGCAGATCGAAAGGTCGATGGCTGAGTACATGCCATGCGCCACACTGAAGTGTGTGAAAGCACCAGTATTTAAAAGAGGGTTACAGGCGTTGGAGTAGCCCAGTAACAGAAAAGGTGGTTGCAATTGGGCTATCAGCGCAGCCAGGACATGCTGTGGGACATCACCATCCAGTGGGAGGTAGAGACTGCAGACAGTAACAGCCTGAGGCATCCACACCTGAACAGCGACAGCCTTTAAAGGTATTTGTAGAGGGACAGACCCTTTGTAAAGGGAGTGAAGGACATAGATGAAGATGCCACCTAATACACTCTCATAAGCTGCCTGGTTCCTATAATAGCCCCGGTAGCCACGGAGGGCGGGGGTTCGCATCGCCGGAAACCAAGTTTCCTGAAGAGCAATGCAGAGGAAAGAGTGAAAGCTGAGAAGCTGTCGGAGCCCAGCAAGATGGTGGAAAAAAGCGCTGCAGTTCCACTGGAGGATGACACTGTCCATGGCTGAGAAAGGCGTGAAGGGACCAAGGAGGCAAATTACGCCACTGGGTCACCTACTGCCACCGGTTGAGTACTGACAGGAGGGATATCCATCATGTCTGAGGGACCAGCTGGATCTAGGTCCTCAGCGGACGCCAGAATCTGCACCTCATCCTCAGATGCAGAGCTTGTAGGTAGCGATGGAGTGGGTGCCACGGCAGGTTCCTTGGCCTTAGGGGTCTTCAATTTCGATTTCTCATGCTGTTCCTTTGGTTGCCCTTGCTGGGAGGGCTTCTTTGATTCAGTCTCTGGGACTGAAGAGGACCGTGAAGCTCTACAACCAGCGACCTGTGGCTTCTTCAGCCACTAGCGGGTGCCTGCTGTGCCACTGGTAGGAGCCTGCGAAGGGAGTGACCCAAGGGATCCCTTGCTAGCGAGAGAAGCCGAAGAAGACTTACGCTTCTCCAGCTTAGAAGTGGGGACTGGTGTTCCCAGTGGTTGGGGGGGGGTGCTGCTCCCGAGGCAGGTGGTGTGGGAGCAACAAGGAGGGTAGTGCCCCCCCCCATCATCAAGGGGGCAGGTATGGTCCTTCGGCTCTGAGAGCTGACCGTATGTGGTGCAGCTGATGGAGCTGTAACAGTAGTGATGGTGGTAGCATAAGATGTCATGTGCACAGGATGAAGCCATTCAAATTTCCATTTGGCCTCAGTGTAGGTCAGTCGGTCCAGGGACTTGTATTCCATTATTTTCCTTTCCTTCTGTAGAATCTTACAGTCCGGTGAGCAAGGGGGATGGTGCTCTCCGCAGCTGACAAAGTGGAGGCGGGGCACATGGAGTATCAGGATGGGACTGACGACCACAATCGCCACGTATGAGGCTGGAAGCACAGCAGGAAGACATATGGCCGAACTTGCAACACTTGAAGCACCGCATTGGGGGACGGATATGAAGGCACTGGTAGCAACCTGATTATCCCTCAGACGCGATGGTGGACGCGCCGGACGACAGCCCTCCACCTCCCCGAACTTCTCCTCTAAATGCTCTACAAAGAACTGAGGCTTCATAGACACAAAGGATTCCCCATCAGCTCTGGTACACACTAGATACCGGGACGAATACGTTTCACTGCCATTCATAGGCTTTCGTTCCTCCCATGGTGTGGCCAGAGACGGGAACGATTTGGGGTGATACATGTTAACATTAAAGTGAGCCCTTGAACACTTAGAGACTGCTGGTGGTTGACCACCAGCAAGAGAAGATGTGCCACGCTTCATTGCGTGTCATCCACCCTGATGCCACCCCCTCTGACCAAGGGCCCTCCCCATGGGCTCCACCCAGCCACAGCAAGGGCCACCTGTCAGGATGGCCATTGCCAGGAGTCCTGATGCCCCAGAGAGATGGGCATCTACTCCTTGGCATACGTGGGGAGTTAACGGCACAGGCATCAGTAGAGCGATCCCTGTGTTGTCAGGGGGCTACAACTAACAGGGTGCATGGCGGCCCCACCACAACAGACTGGCTACCATGCTGGATATTAGGTGACAAGTAGTCCATGGTCCTCGTACTGCAGAAAGCAGTAGAGCGATCCCTGTGTTGTCAGGGGGCTACAACTAACAGGGTGCATGGCGGCCCCACCACAACAGACTGGCTACCATGCTGGATATTAGGTGACAAGTAGTCCTCGTACTGCAGAAAGCGACACTGCACATTGCACGGCGGAAAGTGCACCTAGGAACGAATCCGTGCCCAAGAGATGGAGAGCGGACAGGACTGCAATGCAACGACGAAGAAGCTGGCGAAAGGTCTCAACGCACGATGGACACAATGCACCAAGTAAGGTGCCCTTCCCAAATCGGCTCGCTCTTCGGAATAATTTTGAAATATGGAGGTCAAACCTGAGAGGGGACCATCACATAAAGGCCGAAACGTGTAAGACTCCTTTTTAGTCGCCTCTTACGACAGGCAGGAATACCGCGGGCCTATTCTTACCCCTGAATCCGCAGGGGGGTGTTAGTAACTGTGAAATATATAAATACCTAGGGAGTATAATCAATAAAACTGGAACAAGTGAAGAAGACTTGAGAAACAGACTGAGCTCTGGAAGGAGAACAAAATCAGAACTGAACATTTTATGTTCCACAAAAATCAGATTGAAAACAAAACTTAACACACATAAAGCCATTATTGAGGCAATTACCGTCTGTGGATGGAGTAGGGAGAAGAGCTGCAAGAAGATCAAAGCTGAAGAATTTCTAAGACGAGCATAGAGGACCTCCTGTTGGGACATACAACAAATGAAGATATACGAAATATTACACACGAAACATACCATATTGGATAAAGTAGAGCACAGCAATTTTCCTGGTTTGTACACTTAATGAGAATAGGAAAAGAATGAATACCAAGAATATATTTGCAAACAGACCAGGTAACAGAAGGCACAGAGGAAGATCTTGACTTGAATGGATTCAAGGTATACAAAGGAGTAGACCTATGGAGGCTGAGATGCAGGATGCGGCAGGAGCCAAAGGACCCCCGACAGTTAGCATAGAGGGTGAAGGTCGCTGGTAGTAGAGGTCAGATATTTCAGAGGCAGTTGCTTGTTTGAGTTATTCAGTGTCATCCTACGTGCCCATTTGTAATTTTTTTTGTTTTTGAGTCATCAGTCCTATGACTGATTTGGTGCAGCCTGCCATGAATTCCTCTCCTGTGCCAACCTCTTCATCTCAGAGTAGCACTTGCAACCTATGTCCTCAGTTATTTGTTGGATGTATTTCCATTTCTGTCTTCCTCTACAGTTTTTACCCTCTACAGCTCCCTCTAGTATCATGTAAGTTATTCACTGATGTGTTAATGGATGTTCTACCACCCTGTCCCTTCTGCTTGTCAGTGTTTTCCATCTGCTCCTTTCCTCATCGATACTGCGGAGAACCTCCTAATTCCTTATATTATCAGTCTACCTAATTTTCAACATTTTTCTGTAACATCAAATCTCAAATGCTTCGATTCTCTTCAGTACCGGTTTTCCCACTGTCCATGTTTCACTACCATACAACGCAATGCTTCAAACGCACATTACCAGAAATTTCTTCCTCAAAGTAAGGTCCATATTTGATGCTAGTGGACTTCCCTCGGCCAGGAATGCCCTTTTCGCCAGTGATAGTGTACTTTTTATGTTATCCTAGCTCCGTCTGTCTTGGATTATTTTGCTGGCTAGGTAGCAGAATTTCTTAACTTCATCTACTTTGTGACCACCAATCATGATGTTAAGTTTCTCGCTGTTCTCATTTCTAATACTTCTCATTACTCTCGTCTTTCTTAAATTTATTCTCAATCCATATTCTGTATTCATTAGAGTGTTCATGATATTCAGCAGATCCTGTAACTCTTCTTCAGTTTCACTGAGGATAGCAATGTAATCAGTGAATCTTATCGTTGATATCCTTTCACCTTGAATTTTAAATCCACTAATGAGCCTTTCTTTTATTTCCGCTATTACTTCTTCGATGTGTAGATTGAACAGCAGGGGCGAAAGACTACATCCCCGTCTTATACACTTTCTGATAGGAGTATTTCGTTCTTAGTCTTCCACTCTTATTGTTCCCTCTTGGTTCTTCTACATATTGGATATTATCTGTCTCTCCCTATAGATTACCCCTATTTCTCTCAGACTTTCGAACATCTTGCACCATTTTACATTGTCGAATGCTTAGGCTTGCTTCCATTATCAGCTGCAACATCAGAACCGTCTCTCTAGTGTCTTTATCTTTGCTAAAGTCAAACTGACCGTCATCTAATATACCCTTAACTTTCTTTTCCACTCTTCTGCATATTATTCTTGTCAGGAACTATTAAACTGATTGTTTACTAATTATCGCACTTGTCGGCTCTTGCAGTTTTCGGAATTGTGTGGATGATGTTATTCCGAAAGTCAGATAGCGTATTACCAGACTCGTACATTCTACACACCAACGTGAGTAGTTGCTTCGTTGCCAAATGATTTTTAGAAATTCTGGTGGAATGTTATGTACCCGTGCTGCCTTATTTAATTTTAAGTCTTCCAAAGCGGTTTTAAATCATGATTCTAATACTAGATCCCCTGTCTCTCGTATATTGACTCCTGTTTCTTCTTCTATCACGTCATCAGACAAGTCTTCCCCTCATAGAGGTTTCAATGTACTTTTTCCACATATCCTCCCTCTCCTCTGCTTTTAACAATGAAATTCCCATTGTACTCTTAATGTTACCACCCTTGCTTATAATTTCACCGAAGGCTGTTTTGACTTTTATGAATGCTCTGTCAGTCCTTCTGACAATCTTTTCTTTTTCGATTTTCTGAGAGTCTTTTCTTTTTCATGCACTTCTGATTTATTTCATTTGTAAGTGACTTGTATTTCTGTGTTCTTGAATTTCCATGAACATCTTTCATTTTTTCTGTTACCCATGGTCCCTTCGCAGTTACCTACTTTGTATCTATATTTTTCTTTTCAACTCCTGTGAGTCCCTTTCTAGAGATGTCCATTCCTTTTCAACTGTAGTGCCTACTGAGCTATTTCTTATCGCAGTATCTACAGCCTCAGAGAACCTTAAGCGTATTTCTTCATTCCTTAGTACTTCCGTGTCCCATTCTATGCACATTGATTCTTCCTGACTAGTCTCTTAAACTTCAGACTACTCTTTATCGTTACCAAATCGTGGTCTGCTCCTGGGTACACCTTACAATCCAATATCTGATTTTGGAATCTCTGCCTGACCATGATGTAATGTAACTGAAACCTTCCTGTATCTCCTAATCTTTTTCAAGTGATTTCCTTGTGATTCATGAAGAAAATATTCGAAGTTGTAAAGTTATTGCCGACTAATACTGATTTTCGTTTGCTGGGGCCCCTAGACTGATTTAGATTATTCTCTAAGAAATACGTGGATCTGTTTAGAATAAGTTTCTTATGTTATTATTTTACTGTGCCTATTTTAAATAAGAATATTTAATGTGTCTGATTACAGACGAAATATTGTTTACTATTATTAGTTTAAAGATATTTTTGCGATCAAGTACAAGAGTTACAAGTGTATGTGCTTATGTAAATATTGGAACAAAGCCAATCCGGAGCACTTTCGATTTCAAATTGATTTGCTAATTAAGTAATTTGACCAATTAAACCATTCCTTCTCTTCCCCTCCCTTAACCTATTGTTCGGCGAATTGATTCATGACCCCCCTGGGGTTGATTAATGAATGTCAATAATATATTTATCAATTTAATTTGCATATTCTTTATTTAATTAGTTTGTGGGAGATACGGCTTCCCTACTTTGGCAGAGTTCACGTCCCTGTACCCAGTGTCTGCCGCCTGCCACCCCACTTTTTCCAGTCGTGTCTGTGTATATGTTTGTATCGAAGACTGGAGACCGACTGCTCTAGTCAACAATATCGCCAGTAGTGGGTGCTCGGAACTGTGCGACAACCGCCATCACGCGCCCCCCCCCCTTTCCGCCGGCCCCTGCGCGCAGTTTTTCCGATCGGCTATGTACAAATATGTTCATCCTGCTGTGTATTCTAGTCGACAACACCACTCAAAATTGGCAGGATATTGTTAAAACGATAACTGAAACCTATAAACTGTCTGCACATCGAAAAACACTTTGTAAATTGTGTAACCATAACTGCATACAGCGAAAGAAACTTTGAACTACACACAGCAAAATTTCGAAGAAGAAGAAACCACTTGTTCTTGGCGGGATGCAGTCCATTTGCACCACCGTATCAAATTAATTGTTAAACTATCTGCAGAAGTCAAATACACTGAAGAGCCAAAGAAACTGGTAGACCTGTCTAATATCGTTGTAGGGTCCCCGCGAGCACGCAGAAATGCCGCAACACGACGTGCCATGGACTCGACTAATGTCTGAAGTAGTGCTGGAGGGAACTGACACGAAGGTTCCTTCAGTATTGTCCGTAAATCCGTAAGAGTACAAGGGGGTGGAGATCTATCCTGATCCGCAAGTAGCAAGGCATCCCAGATATGCTCAATAATGTTCATGTCTGGGGAGTGTGGTGGCAAGCGGAAGTGTTTAAACTCAGCAGAGTGTTCCTGGAGTCACTCTGTAGCAATTCTGGACATGTGGATTGTTAAAATGGTTCAAATGGCTCTGAGCACTATGCGACTTAACTTCTGAGATCATCAGTCGCCTAGAACTTAGAACTAATTAAACCTAACTAACCTAAGGACATCACACACATCCATGCCCGAGGCAGGATTCGAACCTGCGACCGTAGCGGTCGCTCGGTTCCAGACTGTAGCGCCTAGAACCGCACGGCCACACCGGCCGGCAATGGACATGAATGGATGCAGCTAATCAGACAGGATGGTTATATACGTGTCACCTGCCAGAGTCGTATCGCAACGTATCACGGGTCCCATATCACTCCAACTGCACAAGTCCCACACCATTACAGAGCCTCCACCAGCTTGAACACTCTCCTGATGACATGCAGGGTCCATGGATTCATGAGGTTGTCTCCATACTCGTACACGTCCATCCGCTCGATACAATTTGATACTAGACCAGGCAATATGTTTCCAGTCATCAACAGTCCAATGTCGGTGTTGACGGGTCCAGGCGAGGCCTAAAGCTTTGTGTTGTACGGTCATCAAAGGTACATGAGTGGGCCTTAGGCTCCGAAAACCCATATGGATTATGTTTAGTTGAGTGGTTCGCACACTGGCACTTGTTGATGGCCCATCAATGAAATCTGCAGCAGTTTGCGGGAAGGTTGCACTTCTGTCACGTTGAACGATTCTGTTCAGTCGTCCTTGGTCCCATTCTTACAGGATGTTTTCTCGGCCGCAGCGATGTCGGAGATTTGATGTTTTACCGAATTCCTGATATTCACGGTACGCTACTGAAATGGTCGTACGGGAAAATCCCCACTTCATCGCTACCTCGGAGATGCTGTGTTCCATCGCTCGCCCGCCGGCTTTAACACCACGCTCAAACTCACTTAAATCTTGATCACCAGCCATTGTAGCAGCAGTAACCGATCTAATAACTGCGCCAGATACTTGATGTCTTATACAGCCATTGCCGACCACAGCTCCGTATTCTGCCTGTTGATATATCTCTGTATTTGAATACATATGCCTATACCAGTTTCTTCGGCGCTTCAGTGTAGATAGCTTAAAACACTCACCACCACATTACGACGATTCTTCTTCGTAATGAAAGATATTTTCGCCGCTTGAGAATCACACACATACATTTAGCAAATCAAGTAATTAAATTTCCGACGCAAACAGATCGTAGCGCTAAATACTGGGTGATCAAAAAGTCAGTATAAATTTGAAAACTTAATAAACCACGGAATAATGTAGATAGAGAGGTAAAAATTGACACACATGCTTGGAATGACATGGGTTTGTATTAGAACAGAAAAAAAACAAAGTTCACAAAATGTCCGACAGATGGCGCTGGACAGCAAAACGTCAGTGACTGCGCATGACAATCGTGTATAAAAGGAGCTGTAATGAGAGAGAGAATCAGATGCGCCAGCAGTCGCAGCATGTTGACGTTACCTGAAAAGGCGCTGTATTATCAGAATGGAGAATGTGCTAGTTCAGCGTTACGGTCCTATCACCGTAGGAAGGGGATTCAAACGGGTAAAGGTCCGTTGACAAATGCAGCTGTGGTGAGAATGATTTCGAAGTTTGAAGCCACGGTATGTTTAGACGTTAGACCCCATAGTGGCTGACCGAGCACAAGGCGTAATGCTGCTGAGACAGTTCAGGAAGAAATGGAGACTGTAGCGGGTTCGTCTATGTACGGGGAAGTCAGCGCTCGTGCAGTCGCACGTCGCACCGGCATTCCATACACTACTGTTCGGTTGGCACTTAGGCGTACCCTCCGATGCTGTCTGTACAAAATCCATCGGCATCTTGAAGTGTTACCTGGCGATTTAGTGAAGCGGAGGGCATTTGCGGTGTGGGTGTTTCAAAAGATGGCGGAAGATGACGATTGGTTGAGTAACGTGTTGTGGACCGACGAAGCTCATTTCACGCTCCGAGGGTCTGTCAAAGCCCACAACTGCAGAACTACTGAAAATCCTAGAACTGTCGTGGAAACTCCATTGCACGACGAGAAAGCCACGATATGGGTTGGATTTACCACATCTACCGTTTTCGGGCCTTTTTTCTTCGAGGAAATGCGTGATTCTGGTTTTGTAACTGCTACCGTGACGGGTGAGACGTACGCCGATATGTTACAGAATTGCATCATCCCCAGCCTGGCTGATAAACACCTGCTGGAACGTACGATGTTTATGCAGGATGGCGCTCCACCCCATATTGCTAGACGCGTGAAATATCTCTTGAGCGCGTCGTTTGGTGATGATCGTGTGCTCAGCCGCCACTTTCGTCATGCTTGGCCTCCCGGGTCCCCTGACCTCAGTCCGTGCGATTATTGGCTTTGAGGTTACCTGAAGTCGCAAGTGTATTGTGATCGACCGACATCTCTAGGGATGCTGAAAGACAACATTCGACGCCAATGCCTCACCATAACTCCGGAAATGCTTTACAGTGCTGTTCACAACATTATTCCTCGACTACAGCTATTGTTGAGGAATGATGGTGGACATATTGAGCATTTCCTGTAAAGAACATCATCTTTGCTTTGTCTTACTTTGTTATGCTAATTATTGCTATTCTGATTAGATGAAGTGCCATCTGTCGGACATTTTTTGAACTTTTGTACTTTTTTGGTTCTAATAAAACCCCATGTCATTCCAAGCATGTGTGTCAATTTGTACCTTTCTATCTACATTATTCCGCGATTTATTCAGTTTTCAAATTTATACTGACTTTTTGATCACCCGGTATATCTGAGGCTCATATCTACCGACGTTTGAGAACGCAAGTTTGCTACTCCACCATAATGATTCCACCTTACACTAAAAATATCTAGCGGAACAACCTTCCGATCGTGTACACCTGCCATCTGCGGAGAGCGCGGCGTCCGCCGACTACCGGGTAGATGCGGCCACGCCGTTCGGGAGAGCTGCGTACACGCATCGGCCACCCCAGCAGTTGCACGCTCATTTCCAAAGGTACCAGACGCCCAGAGGCCGGTGAGACTGTCACTGTGAGCACCAAGGAGTAAACCTTTCAATTTTCTTTCTCTGAGAATTACGTTGAACAATTAGTTCATGAGCTCATACGAATTGTAAATGGTTGCGAAAACACACTTGACCTCTTAACCACAAATAATACTGATCTAATAGAGAGCGTCATGACGGATACAGGGATTAGTGAACACCAGGTCATTGTAGCGAGGCTCAAAACCATATCAACCAAAACCACTAAAAATAAACGCAAAATATATTTATCTATTTAAAACAGCAGATAAAAATTCGCTTGATGCCCTCCTGAGAGAGAGTCTCCATTCCTTCCAAGCTAATTATGTGAGTGTAGACGCAGCGCGGGATTAGCCGAGCGGTCTAGGGGGCCCTGCAGTCATGGACTGTGCAGCTGGTGCCGGCGGAGGTTCGAGTCCTCCCTCGGGTATGGGTGTGTGTGTTGCTCCTTAGGGTAATTTACGTTAAGTAGTGTGTCAGCTTAGGGACTGATGACCTTAGCAGTTAAGTCCCATAAGATTTCACACACATTGGAACATTTTTTTTTATTTTTTGAGTGTAGACCGGATATGGCTCAAAGATCGACAGCAATACATACACTCATATCGCATAAGTTAGTAAGAGACGTGACTGTTCCACTACGGTACACAAAACACGTCAGAACACTGTCGCAGAAGCAACGAAAAAAGCATGCCAAATTCAGAAGAACGCAAAATCTCTAAGACTGGCTAAGTTTCATAAAAGCTCGAAATTTAGTGCGGACGTCAATGCGAGATGCTTTTAATTGTTTCCACTATGAAATATTGTCTCAAAATATGGTAGAGATTCTGGTCGTATGTAAAGTACACCAGTGGCAAAAAAAACAGTCAATATCGTCGCTGCACGATAGCGATGGAAATGTTGCCGATGATTGTGCCACTAAAGCGGAGTTACTAAATACAGTTTTCCGTAATTCCTTCGCGAAAGAAGACGATGTAAATACTCCAGAATTCGAAACCAGAACAGCTGTTAGCATGAGTGACATGAAAGTAGATATCTTAGGTATTGCGAAACAACTCAAATCACTTAAGAAAGGCAAGTCTTCTGGTCCAGATGGTATACCTCTCAGAGGATGCAGACACAATAGCGCCTTTCTTAGCAATCGTATACAACCGCTCACTTGACGAAGGGTCCGTTCGTAAAGACTGGAAAGTAGCACAGGTCACACCAATATTCAAGAAGGGAAATAGGAGTAACGCATTGAATTACAGACCCATATCACTGACCTCAATTTGCAGTAGAATTTTGGAGCATATAGTGTACTAGAACATAATGAATCACCTTGAACAAAATGACTTATTGATACATAACCAACACGGATTCAAAAAATATCGTTCTTGTGCAACATGAAGTAGTGAGTGCTGTCGACAAGGGATGTCAGATCGATACCACATTCCTAGATTTCCAGAAGGCTTTTGATACCGTTCCTCACAAGCGACTATTAATCAAATTGGGTGCATATCGAGTATCGTCTCAGTTGTGTGACTGGATTCGTGATTTCCTCTGAGAGAGGTCATAGTTTGTAGTGATAGACGGTAAATCATCGAGTAGAACAGAAGTGATATCTGGCTTTCCGCAAGGATATGTCAAAGGCCCTCTGCTGTTCCTGATTTAGATAAATGATCTAGGTGATAATCTGAGCAGCCCCCCTTCCATTGTTTGCAGATGACGCTGTAATTTACCGTCTAGTAAAATCATCAGACGATCAATTCCAATTACAAAACGATCTAGAGAGAATTTCTGTATTGTGCGAAAAGTGGCAATTAGCACTAAACAAAGAAAAGTGTGAGGTCATCCATATGGGTACTAAAAGAAATCCGATAAATTTTGGGTATACGATAAATCGCTCAAATGTAAGGACTGTCAATTCGACTAAATACCTAGGAATTACAATTACAAGCAACTTAAATTGGAAAGACCCCATAGATAATATTGTGGGTAAGGCGAAACAAAGACCGTTTTGTTGGCAGAACGCTTAGAAGATGCGACAAACCCACTAAAGAGACAGCCTACATTACACTTGTCCGTCCTCTGCTGGAATATTGCTGCGCGGTATGGGATCCTTATCAGGTAGGATTGACGAAGGACGTCGAAAAAGTGCAAAGAAGGGCAGCTCGTTTCGTGTTATCGCCCAATAGGGGTGAGAGTGTCACTGATATGATACGAGAGTTGGAGTGGCAGTCACTGAAACAAAGGCGGTTTTCTTTGCGGCGAGATATGTTTACGAAATTTCAATCACCAACTTTCTCTTCCGAATGCATAAATATTTTGTTGACACCCACCTACGTAGGGAGAAATGATCATCATAATAAAATAAGAGAAATCAGAGCTCGAACGGAAAGATTTAGGTGTTCCTCTTTCCCACGCGCCATTCGAGGATGGAATGGTAGAGAAGCAGTATGAAAATGGTTCGATAAATCCTCTGCCAGGCACTTAAGTGTGAATTGCAGAGTAACCATGTAGATGTAGATGTCGTGGGGGAGGATAATCGTCCAACGCAATCACACGCCATATTGAATCTTCTCATGCGACACACAAGACTGCTTCTGTCGCTGGTCAACCAACATAATAGTTACTTCGCTATTCAGCAATCGAGAGAGCGGCGCTGCCAAGACCTGTCCCCCAGCTACAGACAAGAGCTGACAGGTTGGAGCATTCTTTGTAACTAACCGATTGTCGCAGGCTAAGCCGCGCCTTCCAGTTGGCCAAGCGCCCCCCTCCCCCCCCCCCCCCCCCCACCTCCCATGACTGCTCCTGCTGCTGACTGCGGCACACTGAGAGACAGGCAGTTGCAGGGTTTGGACGTATAGTTCTAACTGCAATTCCACTCCGACAGATACTCTCCCCAGTTTCAAAAATCCGCTTTACGCAATCCGAGAAGGGCAGTTGTCGATGTTGTTGTTGTTGTTGTGGTCTTCAGTCCTGAGACTGGTTTGATGCAGCTCTCCATGCTACTCTATCCTGTGCAAGCTTCTTCATCTCCCAGTACCTACTGCAGCCTACATCCTTCTGAATCTGCTTAGTGTATTCATCTCTTGGTCTCCCTCTACGATTTTTACCCTCCACCCTGCCCTCGAGTACTAAATTGGTGATCGCTTGATGCCTCAGAACATGTCCTAGCAACCGATCCCTTCTTCTAGTCAGGTAGTGCCACAAACTCCTCTTCTCCCCAATTCTATTCAATACCTCCTCATTAGTTATGTGATCTACCCATGTAATCTTCAGCATTCTTCTGTAGCACCACATTTCGAAAGCTTCTATTCTCTTCTTGTCTAAACTATTTATCGTCCACGTTTCACTTCCATACATGGCTACACTCCATACAAATACTTTCAGAAACGACTTCCTGACATTTAAATCAATACTCGATGTTAACAAATTTATCTTCTTCAGAAACGCTTTCCTTGCCATTGCCAGTCTACATTTTATATCCTCTCTACTTCGACCATCATAAGTTATTTTGCTCCCCAAATAGCAAAACTACTTTAAGTGTCTCATTTCCTAATCTAATTCCCTCAGCACCACCCGACTTAATTCGACTACATTCCATTATCCTCGTTTTGCTTTTGTTGATGTTCATCTTATATCTTCCTTTCAAGACACTGTCCATTCCGTTCAACTGCTCTTCCAAGTCCTTTGCTGTCTCTGACAGAATTACAATGTCATCGGCGAACCTCAAAGTTTTTATTTCTTCTCCAGTTGTCTATACACCTCCGAATTTCTCACGCAAAATGTAGATTCCTCCCTTTTGTACGAGATATTTTCGAAGACAGAAGAAATCGAAGCATACACACGTTTTCACATCGCTAAAATATCGTTACTTGTGAAAATCCTGTACAACAGTCTGGTATAGGCTAAGTTTCCTGTAAGTATTCTCTCATCAAATAAAAAAAAAGGAACCTGTTCTCATCAGCTTAAGGTCTGTTACGTCCTGCAACACAAGACTAGAATATTAAACTCATTTTTGGCCTGTGATGGAGTGATAAAATCATGTTCTTTCTCTGTCACAGGATGCCTCCTCACTTTTGAACTCTCTTAAAGTAATCAAATGCCTCATCATCTATGAAGTTCCTTAAAGTCACAGTACAGAGGCGTCGCAAATATGAAGTTTATACTACGTATCACTTTGTAAGTTTGCTAATATAGCTGATTTTATTGCGATGGTCATCTCTTCATGTGTAGGTGGGAGATCGAAATTTTGTTAAAAGATCTCGCTGCAGCGAAAAAGACACCTGATTACCGCTGCAGCTCACGAATCGTATCCGTGGTACTCTAGCCCTCGCCCCCAGGCACCTGGCGGCACGCCATCGGTATCAAATTGATTGACTAATTAATTGACCTGATCATGAGAATCCCTTTTTCTCCTGCAGTGGGACTACACTCGCCAGGTAGTTCAAATGGGAACCCCTGGAGGCAAGATGATGTTCTTTTCGAGGAACACTGTTGAGAAAATTTAGAGAACCAACATTTGAAGCTGACTGCAGAAGGTTTCTACTGCCATTACCAACATACATTTCGCATAGGGACCATGAAGTTAAGATTCGAGAAATTAGCGCTCATATGGAGGCGTATAGATAGTCTTTTTCCATCTCTCTATTTGCTAGTGGAATAGGAAACGCCGGCCGCAGTGGCCGAGCGATTCTTGGCTCTTCAGTCCGGAACCACGCAGCTGCTACAGTCGCAGGTTCGAATCCTGCCTCGGGCATGAATGTGTCTGATGTCCTTAGGTTAGTTAGGTTTAAGTAGTTCTAAGTTCTAGGGGACTGATGACCTCAGAAGTTAAGTCGCATAGTGCTCAGAGCCATTTGAACCTTTTTTTTTTGATTAGAAGTGAGACAGGGTACCCTCCATCACACACTGTACAGTGGTTTGTGAAGTAAGCATATAGATTTAAATGTAAATTTAGTCTATCTATGAAGATATCACTCCACCCATTTATAGGCACACAAAACTCACGGAAGAAAGTTGTCTCATATTTATCGAGAAACCAAAAGACGGAACTTATGCTGCTAGTTGTCTCTCGGTAAAAAGCCTGCCAAAAGTGTCGCCGTTCTTTGCAGCTCAGCTGCTGTAATGTCAGCTCATTTATTTAAAAAAAAGTGACTGAATAAACACGAACTCTTATTTTGTGCATGAAGTACTTTTGCGTATTCTCCAGGTATGATTCTTATGCTAGCTACAACGAATATTGTTCTGAGAGACATCATCTCACATCGTGTAAAGGGTGTAGGAAAAATAAAATGTAAATGCCGTGTGACTATGGCCTCTTGCCGGGTAGACCGATGGCCTGGTGCAAGCCTTTCGATTTGACGCCACTTCGGCGACTTGCGCGTCACTGGGGATGAAATGGTGATGATTAGGACAACGCAACACCCAGTCCCTGAGCGGAGAAAATATCCTACCCAACCGGGAATCGAGCCCGGGCCCTTCATTTTGTTCGGTATTGTTCGTTGCGTTTGGTCTGGCCGAACGTCACAAGACATCCGTTCAAGGTGATCGTTGATTCCTTTACTCAGTTTTTTTATTACAGAGGGCAAGCAGCCCTCTGACCGAACAAGCTGAGCTACCGTGCTGGCTATCACTCAGCTATCGGGGGCTGACAAGTGAGTAGTCTTACGTTTTTAAAATATATACTGTGGCGCCAACATGACTAATAGCTGATATGATACTAAAATCAATGAAATCTTCTGGTAAATAGGTGTAAAGTCACCATGTGGTGTGAACTTATGCTTGCTACAATGATTGTTGAAATGAGAACATTGAATCTTGCACTGCATACACTACAAAATAAACTCTTAACATCGTCTAGCAGTTCTTAAACACACATTTAGCTTGCAAGTTCCTTACACTATGGTGAGTAAAAGACTTAAAAAAATACACTAATGGCCATTAAAATTGCTACACCTAGAAGAAATGCAGATGATAAACGGGTATTCATTGGGCAAATATATTATACTAGAACTGACATGTGATTACATTTTCACCCGTGCGGTTCTAGGCGCTACAGTCTGGCGCCGAGCGACCGCTACGGTCGCAGGTTCGAATCCTGCCTCTGGCATGGATGTGTGTGATGTCCTTAGGTTAGTTAGGTTTAATGAGTCTAAGTTCTAGGCGACTGATGACCTCAGAAGTTAAGTCGCATAGTGCTCAGAGACATTTGAACCATACATTTTCACGCAATTTGGGTGCATAGGTCCTGAGAAATCAGTACCCAGAACAACAACCTCTGGCCGTAATAACGCCCTTGATACGCCTGGGCATTGAGTCAAACAGAGTTTGGATGGCGTGTAGAGCTACAGCTGCCCATACAGCTTCAACACGATACCACAGTTCATCAAGAGTAGTGACTGGCTTATTGTGACGAGCCAGTTGCTCGGCCACCATTGACCAGAGGTTTTCAATTGTTGAGAGATCTGGAGAACGTGCTGGCCAGGGCAGCAGTCAACATTTTCTGTGTCCAGAAAAGCACGTACAGGACCTGCAACCTACGGTCGTGCATTATCCTGCTGAAATGTAGGGTTTCGCAGGGATCGAATGAAGGGTAGAGCCACGGGTCGTAACACATCTGAAATGTAACGTCCACTGTTCAAAGTGCCGTCAATGCGAACAAGCGGTGATACGCCAGTATGACGATGACGAATACACGCTTCCAATGTGCGTTCACCGCAATGTCTCCAAACACGGATGCGACCATCATGATGCGGTAAACAGAACCTGCATTCATCCGAAAAAATGACGTTTTGCCATTCGTGCACCCAGGTTCGTCGTTGAGTACACCATCGCAGGCACTCCTGTCTGTGATGCAGCGTCAAGGGTAACCGCAGCCATGGTCTCCGAGCTGATAGTCCATGCTGCTGCAAACGTCGCCGAACTTTTCGTGCAGATGGTTGTTGTCTTGCAAACGTCCCCATCTGTTAACTCAGGGATCGAGACGTGGCAGCACGATCCGTTACAGCCGTGCGGATAAGATGCCTGTCATCTCGACTGCTAGTGATACGAGGCCGTTGGGATCCAGCACCGCGTTCCGTATTACCCTCCTGAACCCACCGA
Source organism: Schistocerca serialis cubense (assembly GCF_023864345.2). Taxonomy (NCBI): domain Eukaryota; kingdom Metazoa; phylum Arthropoda; class Insecta; order Orthoptera; family Acrididae; genus Schistocerca; species Schistocerca serialis. The sequence goes on from NC_064639.1 coordinate 1,064,181,362, forward strand.
TTCCATATTCTGCTAACAGTCATTGGATCTCGACCAACGCGAGCAGCAATGTAGCGATACGATAAACCGTAATCACGATAGGCTGTAATCCGACCTTTATCAAGGTCGGAAACGTGATGGTACGCATTTCTCCTCCTTACACGAGGCATCACAACAACGTTTCACCAGGCTACGCCGGTCAACTTCTGTTTGTGTATGAGAAATCGGTTGGAAACTTTCCTCATGTCAGCACGTTGTAGGTGTCGCCACCGGCGCCAACCTTGGGTGAATGCTCTGAAAAGCTAATCATTTGCATATCACAGCATCTTCTTCCCGTCGGTTAAATTTCGCGTCTGTAGGACGTCATTTTCGTGGTATAGCAATTTTAATGGCCAGTTGTGTAACATTGTGCTGGTAGGACCAAACAACACGATAATAATCAATATCGATAGAACATTCCGGTATGGATATATGTGTTTTTCTTATGAGTGGTGCCAGTGTGTCTTAGGAGGAGAGAGACGTAATCGTTTTATAAGGGAGCAACTATAAAAAAAAACGCAATAGCAATTAATATGTTACTCTACGAGTGCATCCCAACCTTGGTTCTACAGGAAGATGAAACACAGTGATAACATCACAAAACTATCGAAAAAAGAAACCTTCCATTAGAACTATGCACGTGTCTTCACCTTGAAGTGTGGATGGAGACTAAGCAGCTTAGAAGCGGTCTTACCTCCAATCCTACCTCCCGTTCTCGCTCCTTCTCCTCCCCCCAGAGGTAGGGATAGTGGTTTTCCAGGCCTGTTCTATCCTGTCGCTGATGATACACAAAGAGCTCCATGCACTGCAGGTGTTTGGTTGACAGTGATATACTGTTTCCGGTCTGCAGCTGGGCCCTCCTGGACATAGTGGTTCACCTTTCGCAGGCCTGTTCTGGCCTCTCGCTGATGGTGCACAAAGTGATCCATCTGCTGGCGATGCTCTGCTTTGGTCAGTGTCGGGTTAACAACGATATACTGCTTCAAGTATACAGAAATCAAATGTATTTCTAGGATATGCCGACCCTGGAAAAATAACGAAATATTTGACTGTTCGTCACTGAATGGTCAACAGCATGCTACAGCCCTCGGGTACATCTTGCAGCAGAGGCAGCACTCGCCAGAGGGGTGGACGCTGTGACTGGGCAGTCACTATTCAGTACGCTGGCGCCGACCACATCATTGCCGCTGTCCGCTTCCAGCAGCCTCTTGTAGTCCGAGCGCTCAAAATTAGTGTCCGTAGAAGTCATGTAAATAAACTGTCATGCACGTGGGTATTACGAAGATTTCAGACACATAAATACACTACTGGTCATTAAAATTGCTACACCAAGAAGAAATGCAGATGATAAATGTGTATTCATTGGACAAATATATTATACTAGAACTGACATGTGATTACATTTTCACGCAATTTGGGTGCTTAGATCCTGAGAAATCAGTACCCAGAACAACCACCTCTAGCCGTAATAACGGCCTTGATATGCTTGGGCATTGAGTCAAACAGGGCTTGTGTGGTGTCACCGCCAGACACCACACTTGCTAGGTGGTAGCCTTTAAATCGGCCGCGGTGCATTAGTATACGTCGGACCCGCGTGTCGCCACTATCAGTGATTGCAGACCGAGCGCCGCCACACGGCAGGTCTAGAGAGACTTCCTAGCACTCGCCCCAGTTGTACAACCGACTTTGCTAGCGATGGTTCACTGACAAAATACGCTCTCATTTGCCGAGACGATAGTTAGCATAGCCTTCAGCTACGTGATTTGCTACGACCTAGCAAGGCGCCATTATCAGTTGCTATTGATAATGTAAAGAATGTACAGACAAGAGCTGCGTCCAACATTAATGGATTAAAGTTAAGTATTCCAACAGCTACGTACTTTATTTGCTAGACTCAAATCCTTTAACTGTTCCAGACCTCACGAAAGCCTGCGTGAGCTTAAACGCGTGCCTTTCGGCTTCACCTCCTAGTGGCTTGGCTGTCTTCCCAAGTCACAACAAATGGCGACGAGGATTTCGCGTTCGTAACTCTACTTTCTGATTTACTTGTGTCATGGTTTCGCCACAATCTCCAGATGTACTGTCCGAATTTTATCGCTTACAGAATCAGCAGACGCAGGCCTTACTGGATGCCCTTGGACAGTTCGTTCAGGGTCAACGTGCAATGCAAAACGATGCGGCGGCCGCCGCTCCACCGCTCACGCAGCCACAACACGCAGTTGCACCAACTTTTCGACCTTTCGATGCTGCACTGGAAAGCTGGACGGAGTGTTCACGCCAATTTGGATTCCATCTCGCCGCCTACAGAATTCAAGGTAATGAGCGGCAGCCTTTTCTCCTTTCCTCCGTTGGGGTGACCATGTACTGTGTGATAGTCAAATTATTTCCCCGACGCGGCATAGCAACTCTGTCCTACGACGAAATTTTCTCTTCATTAGACGCATATTTCTAAGAATCAGTCAATGTAGTTGCCAAACGGCATACCTTCTTTCGTACAAAACGTACGGCAGGTCAGACTAGTAGGGAGTGGGTTGCAACCTTGCAAGGCCTTACTAGGGATTGTGCTTTTGAGTGTCAATGTGGACTCCCTTATTCAGATACTATGGTACGTGATGCAATTGCACAGAACGTTTCTGATGTTCGTATACGGGAACAGATTTTGAAACTAGTCAGTCCCTCCCTTCAACAAGTGATGGACATATTGGATCGGCAGGACACGCTTGACTTTGCTCAGGAATTATTTGAAACTTCACCAGCCATGTGTCACGTTAACCGGCCCGCCGGGCGCGCTGCACGGAACCCTCGCGCCCATCCGCGCAGCTGCCACCAGGCTCTCAGCCACGTGTGCTGCGCAGGCAAGCAAATGCAGTGCTAAAATCATGCCCGCGGTGTGCTACTAGACATTTGTGTGAGAATTGCCCGTCACGCCAAGCTATTTGCTTTTTCTGTAATAAAAAAGGACATGTTCAGAGTGTTTGCCAGAAAAAGCTCAGATCGGACACTCACATCCATTCCAGGCCCTTTGCTTCGCGCCAGAATTTGAATTGAACCAAGGATACTCCGGCTCGTGAACCTTCGCCCATGGAAATTCATGTGGTTGATTCCACTCCGCCCAGTGCCACTCTCTCTAACAGTGACTGTGTTCGTCCCACAAATAGTGTGCGTCGACATCGACGGAAATCCCGTCATGTCACAAGTGATTTTGTACCAGTGTCAGTTCATGTTACACGAGACAGCCGCTCTTGTTGTCAACAGGACAATAAACTTTTTGTAGACTTGGACATTAACGGCAAAGTGATACCATTCCAGCTCGATACCGGAGCTGCAGTTTCACTGATCAATCAAGACACGTACAAACAGCTGGGCACACCTCCGTTGCGTGCCGCAAATGTTAAGCTAACTGCATATTCAGGTCACGGGCTCCCTGTGTTAGGACAGTGCAGCCTTCTTGCAACATACAAGAGACAAACAAAACTTGTGTCATTGTACGTCCTTCATTCTTCTTCTGCAGTGAACTTGTTTGGTTTCGATTTATTTCAGTTGTTTAACTTGTCTATAGTAAATCAGGTCCTATCAGTGAACCAGACTGTGCCTTCAGACAGTGTTTCTCGTCTATGTGAAGAACTTGGAGACATTTTTGCACCGGGCCTTGGTTGCGCTGAGAGCTATAAAGCACATTTGGAACTGAAAGTCAACGTGCAACCGAAATTTTTCAGAGCGCGCAATGTTCCCCACGCATTGCGTGATGAGGTCGCAAAAACATTACACGATTTGGAAACACAAGGTGTGGTTGAACGTGTGCAGGCTTCTCTCTGGGCATCACCCTCAGTAATTTTGCCAAAACCTTCCGGAAAATTGAGACTTTGTGTGGACTTCAAGGCAACAGTGAATCCAAAACTAGTGATTGCAACTTTTCCTTTACCCCGCTCGGAAGATCTTTTTGACAAACTGTGCCCGGGTAAATATTTTTCGAAGTTGACCTAGCAGATACGTACTTGCAAATACCGGTGGACGAAAAATACCAGCGCATTTTGGTGGTTAACATGCGTCTTGGTTTGTATCGATTCAAACGACTGCCATTCGGGTGTGCATCTGCCCCTGCATTGTTTCAGCAATATCTACAAACTGTTTGTGCGTCGGTCCCTACTGCAGCAAACTATCTGGACGATATAGTGATCTCCGGACAGACGGAAGAAGAACATTTAGCCAATCTCAGAACATTATTTCAGGTCTTGCGACAAAATGGTCTTCGCTTGCGGAAGGACAAATGTGTGTTTTTTGCTCGTGACTTACCCTACCTGGGACATGTACTCAATACCCAAGGCATACATCCTAGTCCCGAGCACCTCCGTGCCATACAAGACTTGCCTTTGCCGCAGAATTTGAAGCAGCTACTGAGTGTGCTGGGAAAAATTAATTATTATAACAAATATGTGCCGCACGCCACTTCCATTTCAGCTCCGCTTCAGCGCTTACGCCGTAAAGGTGTTCCGTTCGTCTGGACGACGGAATGCGAACGCGCCTTTCGCCAGTTGAAATCGGCGTTGCTTTCCCATACTTGCCTTACGCCATTCGATCCCCAGAAACCCCTTTTGTTGGTGGTGGATGCATCGAATTTCGGGATCGGTGCTGTGCTTGCACACAAAGATGGATCGCACGATCGCCCTATTGCCTTTGCGTCCAAATTGCTCTCGCCTGCGCAAAGAAATTATTCACAGATCGAGAAAGAAGCATTGGCTCTCATATTTGGTGTTACTAAGTTTCATGATTTCACTTTACCATCATCACAGACCACAAACCTTTGACATCGCTTTTTCATCCGAACAAGCCTGTACCTCCACGTACATCACAGAAATTCATTCGCTGGTCTATTTTCCTATCGCAGTACCGCTACGATATCTTGTATCGGTCCACTGCTAAGCACGGAAACGCCGATGCGTTGTCCCATTTGCCTGTTGCTGAGGATAGAGCATTCGATTCCCCCGAACTTGCTTGCATGTTCATTGATGCGGAAACCGATGACGTGGTCGAATCGTTTCCGATTGATTTTCATCGTGTAGCTGCAGCCACAGCTGCCGACCCTGTCCTTGCTACCGTTTTGCGTTTTGTTGCTACGCAATGGCCCTTGTCAAAGTTACGGATCGAGGATCTGTTGGTTCACCGATTTTTTGCTCACAAGGAGAGACTTTTTGTTCGACGTGGTGTTTTGCTGTTGCGTTCTGATAATGATCAGTCCAGGGTCGTGGTCCCACGTTCGTTACAGTCTTCTGTCTTACGGCTTCTCCACCAAGGACATTGGGGTATAGTGCGAACGAAACAACTTGCTCGTCAGCACTGTACTCGGTGCGGCATCGATGCTGCGATTACGAATATGTGCTCTTCTTGCATGGCGTGTGCCGAACAACAATCCGCACGACCGCGGAAATTCTTTGCATGGTCAAAAGCCACTTCCCCTTGGCAACGCTTACACATCGATTTTGCTGGTCCATTCAGGAATGCTCGATGGTTGGATGTGGTAGATTCATTCAGTAATTTTCCTTTTGTTGTCCGGATGTCTTCCACGACGTCATCTGCCACCATCCAAGCGTTATCTACTATCTTTTGCATTGAAGGTCAGCCACAGACTATTGTTTCCGACAATGGCCCACAATTCATGTCCACAGAATTTGAGTCATTCTGCAAGGCCAATGGTATTCAACATCCGACATCCGCGCCGTTTTCGCCTCAGTCAAACGGTGCCGCTGAACGATTGGTCCGGACTTTCAACTCACAGATGTTGAAATTAAAAGAGTCGCATTCACGGGAGGACGCGTTATTGCTCTTTTTGTCTTCGTATCGCTCTCAGCCCCGAGATGGTCGCTCGCCGGCTGCGTTGCTCCACGGTGGCCTTCATCGAACCTTGATGTCTTTGCTACATCCGCAGCATCAGGTTCCTGTGCAGCGGCAGACACCTGCTTTTGCTCCAGGCGACGTTGTCTACTATCGTCACTATCGAGGTTCACGGCGTTGGCTCGAAGGGCGCATTCTTCGCTGCCTCGGCCGCGCTATGTATCTGGTTTTTGGGGCCTCTGGTGAGGTGCGTCGGCATCTCACTCAGCTGCGCCTCTGTCGTCGCACGGGCTCTGCCGCTCGCCGTCTGCTTTCAGCGATGGTGCCGTCCGGTCAGCGGCCTGGGGACCCATCTACTGGCTCGCCTCAGCCCCAGGTGTTACCAACGCTGCCTTCCATTTTGCCCCATGGCGACGCGCCGCCGCCGCCGCCTGTTCTCCCGCCGGCGACGCCCGCAGTGGACGCGTCGCTGCAACCGCCGGGCGCCTCCCTGGGTCACGCGCCGCCGATCGCTTCCCGTGACCAATTGTCCTCCGACATGGACCTCTTGCCCGCTCCGGACCATATGGCGTCTTCGCCCGTCGGGTGCCCCGACCTGATGGAGGTCGACCCTTCGACTCCTCCTGTCTCTCTGTGGGCGCATACACCGCATGTTGGCGTGCACCCTGGAGCAGATTTTCAGGCGTTTCCTAGCTCCCCTCGGACCGAATGGCAGGATGCGGGTGGCACAGCCTCGCCTGTTGTGAGGCTCCCCACCCACCTCGTCGCATACGTCAACATGGGGTCCTCCCCACAGCGGGCGGAAGCCTTATGCCACAACCGTGCGCCGATTTGCGGGGGAGGAATGTGGTGTCACCGCCAGACACCACACTTGCTAGGTGGTAGCCTTTAAATCGGCCGCGGTGCATTAGTATACGTCGGACCCGCGTGTCGCCACTATCAGTGATTGCAGACCGAGCGCCGCCACACGGCAGGTCTAGAGAGACTTCCTAGCACCTGCCCCAGTTGTACAACCGACTTTGCTAGCGATGGTTCACTGACAAAATACGCTCTCATTTGCCGAGACGATAGTTAGCATAGCCTTCAGCTACGTGATTTGCTACGACCTAGCAAGGCGCCATTATCAGTTGCTATTGATAATGTAAAGAATGTACAGACAAGAGCTACGTCCAACATTAATGGATTAAAGTTAAGTATTCCAACAGCTACATCCTTTTTTTCTAGTCTAACTTCCTTGTCCTGTTCCAGACCTCACGCCAGCCAGCGTGAGCTAAAACGCGTGCCTTTCGGCTTCCTCTTATATTAGGGGGTTGGCCCTCTTGCCAATCCACAACAGCTTGGATGGCATGTACAGGTACAGCTGCCCATGCAGCTTCAACACGACACCACAGTTCATCGAGAGTAGTGACTGGAGTAGTGTGACGAGCCAGTTGCTCGGCCACCATTGACCAGAATTGGTGAGAGATCTGGAGAATGTGCTGGCCAGGGCAGCAGTCGAACATTTTCTGTATCCAGAAAGGCCGGTACAGGACCTGCAACATACGGTCGTGCATTATCCTGCTGAAATGTAGGGTTTCGCAGGGATCGAATGAAGGGTAGAGCCACGGGTCGTAACACATCTGAAATGTAACGTCCACTGTTCAAAGTGCCGTCAATGCGAACTAGAGGTGACCCAGACGTGTAACCAATGGCACCCCAAACCATCACCCCGGGCGAGACGCCAGTATGGCGGTGACGAATACACGCTTCCAACGTGCGTTCACCGCGATGTCTCCAAACACGGATGCGACCATCATGATGCTGTAAACAGATACTGGATTCATCCGAAAAAATGACGTTTTGCCACTCGTGCACCCAGGTTCGTCGTTGAGCACACCAACGCAGGCGCTCCTGTATGTGATGCAGCGTCAAGGGTAACCGCAGCCATGGTCTCCTAGCTGATAGTCCATGTCGTCGAATTGTTCGTGCAGATGGTTGTTGTCTTGCAAACGTCCCCATCTGTTCACTCAGGGATCGAGCCGTGGCTGCACGATCCGTTACAGCCATGCGGATAACACGCCTGTCATCTCGATTGCTAGTGATACGAGGCCGTTGGGATCCAGCATGGCGTTCAGTATTACCCTCCTGAACCCACCGATTCCATATTCTGCTAACAGTCATTGGATCTCGACCAACGCGAGCAGCAATGTCGCGATACGATAAACCGCAGTCGCGATAGGCTACAATCCGACCTTTATCTAAGTCGGAAACGTGATGGTACGCATTTCTCATTCCTTACACGAGGCATCACAACAACGTTTCACCAGGCAACGCCGGTCAACTGCTGTTTGTTTATGAGAAATCGGTTGGAAACTATCCCATGTCAGCACTTTGTAGGTGTCGCCACCGGCGCCAACCTTGTGTGGATGCTCTGAAAAGCTAATCATTTGCTTACCACATCGTCTTCTTCCAGTTGGTTAAATTTCGCGTCTGTAGCACGTCATCTTCGTGGTGTGGCAATTTGAATGGCGCTTAGTGTACCAATACAGAACAGCGGCTTTCACACTATCTATTCACAAGTCGGAAAAAAACAGTAATTTTTACACCAAATAGGAATCTACAACTCGCATACCTCCTTCTTCATTATTTCTTAATGTCCAATTGAGAACAACTACGAACTCGCTCTATGATACTGTTGTCTATGACGAATGAGCTAACTGCTGAGGTCGGAACTCTATAACAATCGTTTTGTTGTATTTTTCCTCAATTTTACGTATTTTCCACAATTTAGCAATTTTGTCAGGTTTTTCCGTAATTTCAACTCATTTTACCCAATTACTCGAGTTGAAAACCACTGCTTTCGACTAATTCACACATCAAGAAACGTCTCATCGCGTCAATCTCGTGATGCCGTCACCCAATGACATTACAGCTTGGTTCTCAATTTCTGCATCATTGCTAAACCACCACCTCCAATACTTTGCGAGTGCTATATACATGTGGACATATCGTGAACCTTGTTACGCTGCCTACATCACATGACACTACTGTTTTGTAGTGTGGGAAATAGACAGTAGCAGAGAGGAGGTGAAAAAACTACGTTCCTTAGCCGAAATGCTTAATAAATTCGATAAGATTTTATTACGACTCACCATCTCCCCATATGTGAATGGTATAAAGTCGAAGACTGAAAGGTCTCACAAACACCTCTGTTAATTACCACCCCCAACAAACGAATGATATTCATAGGAGCACTCTGTCCTCTATTTCGAAATGGGCTTCCTCTCCTTTGAACCTATCAGCTAAGGATCCTGACAAAACTCTAGATCGTCTCGCTCTGTTTCTAAGCATCTCCTAACTCTTCGTGTGTCGTTAACCAACTCTCCCAGCAACATTGTCTCCAATTTAATTTGGAACTGACCAGAAGCAGGAGGGTACTATATCGCTACAAGCGACGTCTCATGAAAGAACAGAACACTGCGATATTTTGCTTTTGTAGAGAGTATAACACATGCTCCAAACTTGTACAACCGACTGATTCTAGTGATATTGACCAATATTCTCATTCCAATACTGCAACTGCCATTGTGCAAATGCTATGCCAATTTAGAGGCATTCTCAGGTCACGAGTCTGTGCGATCAGAAGGCTCTTTCGTCAGATGTGTTTAGTGTAAAATGTAAACGTTGTGGTGGCGTAGGGTGCTTGTGTTCTCAAATGTTGATGCATATAAGTCCTCAGATATATTTAGTGCTACGATCTGTTTGTAACGGAATTTTAATTACTTGTTTTGCGAAATGCATGTGTGTGATTATAAAACGTTGAAAATATCGTTTATTACGAAGAAGAATCATCGTAAAGTGGTGGTGAGTGTTTTAAGTGATGTAACTGACGCCTGTAAATTGTTAAACAATTAGCTTCGTAGAGTAGTGAAAATGGACTATTTCCCACCACGAACAAGCGCTTTCGTCTTCTTCACAATTTCTCTTTGTGTAGTTCACAGTTTCTTTCACGGTATGCAGTTGTGATCAGAGAATTCGCAAACTATTTTTCGACGTGTAGACCAGTTTATAGGATTGTTTCAGTTATCGTTTTAACGATGTCCTGCCAATTTCGTGTGGTTCTGTGGTCTAGGGCACAGAGCAGGGTGAACAAATACACACGCGATCGGAAAAACTGTGGGCGAGGGGCAACGGAAAATGGGGGTAGATGGTGGTGGCCGTAGGCCAGCTTCGAGCGACCTCTGGTAGCAATATTGCGAACTAGAGCAGTCGGTCTTCAAACTTCGAAGTAGACATATATATACACGTGACCGGAGGAAGTGCGATGGAACAGGGCGTAAAGTAGGGATGGGGGAGTACAGACATGAGCTCTACCAAAGTGGGGAAGCCCTGTCTCCCACATACTGATTAAATAAAGTATATGCAGATTGAATTGAAGAATACACTACTGGCCATTAAAATTGCTGTGCCAAGAAGAAATGCAGATGATAAACGGGTATTCATTGGACAAATATATTATACTAGAACTGATATATGATTACGTTTTCTCGCGATTTGGGTGCATAGATTCTGTGAAATCAGTACCCAGAACAACCACCTCTGGCCGTAATAACGGCCCGCGTGGTCGTGCGGTAGCGTTCTCGCTTCCCACGCCCGGGTTCCCGGGTTCGATTCCCGGCGGGGTCAGGGATTTTCTCTGCCTCGTGATGGCTGGGTGTTGTGTGCTGTCCTTAGGTTAGTTAGGTTTAAGTAGTTCTAAGTTCTAGGGGACTTATGACCACAGCAGTTGAGTCCCATAGTGCTCAGAGCCATTTGAACCATTTGAACCGTAATAACGGCCTTGGTACGCCTGGGCATCGAATCAAACAGAGCTTGGATGGCGTGTACAGGTACAGCTGCCCATGCAGCTTCAACACGATACCATAGTTTATCAAGAGTAGTGACTGGCGTATTGTGACGAGACAGTTGCTCGGCCACCATTGACCAGACGTTTTCAGTTGGTGAGAGATCTGGAGAATGTGCTGGCCAGGGCAGCAGTCAAACATTTTCTGTATCCAGGAAGGCCCGTACAGGACCTCCAACATGCGGTCGTGCACTATCCTAGTGAAATGTAGGGTTTCGCAGGGATCGAATGATGGGTAGAGCCACGGGTCGTAACACATCTGAAATGTAACGTCCACTGTTCAAGGTGCCGTCAATGCGAACAAGAGGTGACCGAGACGTGTAACCAATGGCACCCCATCCATCACGCCAGCTGATACCCCAGTATGGCGATGACGAATACACGCTTCCAATGTGCGTTCACCGCGATGTCTCCAAACACGGATGCGACCATCATGATGCTGTAAATAGATACTGGATTCATCCGAAAAAATGGCGTTTTGCCAATCGTTCGTCGTTGAGAACACCATCGCAGGCACTCCTGTCTGAGATGCAGCGTCAGAGGTAACCGCAGCCATTGTCTCCGAGCTGATAGTCCATGCTGCTGCAAACGTCGTCGAACTGTTCGTGCAGATGGTTGTTGTCTTGCAAACGTCCCCATCTGTTGGCTCAGGGATCGAGACGTAGCTACACGATCCGTTACAGCCATGCGAATAAGATGCCTGTCATCTCGACTGCTAGTGATACGAGGCCGTTGGGATCCAGCACGGTGTTCCGTATTACCCACCTAAAACCACCGATTCCATATTCTGCTAACAGTCATTGGATCTCGACAAACGCGAGCAGCAATGTCGCGATACGATAAACCGCAATCGCGATAGGCTACAATCCGACCTTTATCAAAGTCGGAAACGTGATGGTACGCATTTCTCATTCCTTACACGAGGCATCACAACAACGTTTCACCAGACAACGCCGGTCAACTGCTGTTTGTGTATGAGAAATCGGTTGTAAAGTTTCCTCATGTCAGCACGTTGTAGGTATCGCCACCGGCGCCAACCTTGTGTGGATGCTCTGAAAAGCTAATCATTTGCATATCACATCATCTTCTTCCTGTCTGTTAAATTTCACGTCTATAGCACGTCATCTTCGTGGTGTAGCAGTTTTAAGTGTCAGTAGTGTATTTAAGATAAAGTAATGCTCACGCAACCCCAACCCAAACTGACGGGGGTAGGAATGTTTGCGGCGAGTGGCGATGAGGTCGTTTTGTAAGAGAGGCAGTGGGTGAAGCAGCACGGACAGTGCACGGGCAGCGGTCTGGCTGTTTCTTCTACCTCGCATGTGACTTCCAAGTTTGTCTGGCTGAGCATCATCACATAAGGGACGTGCACCGGAAAGGGGAGAGGACACATTATTTCTTTTGCCGACCAGAGTGGGATGCAGGCGATGTGTCATCGTCATCCACGCGTCTTCTTGTGGTACTAAGCTAGCTTTTCTACCATTTGTCACCACACAGCGCCTTTGGGTGTCAAGTGAGCTACTTTTAGTTCATTGCTTTGGTGCCGAAACCAAGCGGCATTCATAAAGACTGGTCTTGCTCCACATTGTGAGCATGATAATTGTGACTGGCTCATTCTCGCGCATGTTTATGTCTTGCTGCTTCTATACTGGACTTGGTTAAGTCTCCTGTTGTTGTTGTATCCTGTTCCTGTGTGTGGTCGGGCGATTTGAGGAACGTGTAGCTCGCATGAAAACATAATAGCTTCAATTTGGTTATTCTCATAGAGTTGAGATTTGATTACACATTTTAAATTATTGGGGTTTTGAACTGCTTGTGGTTATGTAATTTTATTTTAATGTTCAATGCATCATTATTCGTGATGTTCAAAACACGCACATAAAAAAAAGTTTGGCTCACCTCGGTCCCGAGAGTTCCGGAACCTGTACAGAAAATTGGAATAGAGATCAAGACAAACATCATTTCCGCATTTTTATTGTTCATGAAAACCGCACATTGCATGTTGTACTACCACACAGCGAGACCTTCAGAGGCGGTGGTCTAGATTGCTGTACACACCGGTACCTCTAATACCCAGTAGCACGTCCTCTTGCATTGAGGCATGCCTATATTCACCGTGGCATACTATCCACAAGTTAATCAAGGCACTGTTGGTCCAGATTGTCCCACTCCTCGACGACAATTCGGCGTAGATCCCTCAGAGTGGTTGGTGGGTCACGTCGTCCATAAACAGCCTTTTTCAATCTGTCCCAGGCATATTCGATAGGGTTCATGTCTGGAGAACATGCTGGCCACTTTAGTCGAGCGTTGTCGTTATCCTGAAGGATGTAATTCACACGATGTGCACGATGGGGGCGTTAATTGTCGTCCATGAAGACGAATGCCTCGTCAATATGCTGCCGATATGGCTGCACTATCGGTCGGAGGATAGTATTCACATATCGTACAGCCGTTGCGGCGCCTTCCATGACCACCAGCGACGTACGTCGACCCCACATAATGCCACCTCAAAACATCAGGCATCCTCCACCTTGCTGCACTCGCTGAATAGTGTGTCTTAGGCATTCAGCCTGACCGGGTTGCCTCCAAACACGTCTCGGACGATTATGTGGTTGAAGGCCAAAAGCATGTGATGCACATGCCATTCGGCATGTTGTTGGGCCCATTTCTACCGCGCTGCATGGTGTCGTGGTTGCAAAGATGGACCTCGCCATGGACGTCGGGAGTGAAGTTGCGCATCATGCAGCCTATTGCGCACAGTTTGAGTCGTAACACGACTTCCTGTTGCTGCACGAAAAGCATCATTTAACATGGTGGCGTTGGTGTCAGGGTCCCTCCGAGCCATGGTCCGTAGGTAGCGGTCATCCACTGTAGTATTAGTCCTTGGGCGGCCTGAGCGAGGCATGTAATCGACAGTTCCTGTCGCTCTGTATCTCCTCCATGTCCGAACAACATCGCTTTGGTTCACTCCGAGACGCCTGAACACTTCGCTTGTTGAGAGCTCTTCCTGGGACAAAGTAACAATGCGGACGCGATCTAACAGCGGTATTGACCCTCTAGGGGTGGTTGAACTTCGAACGTGGTCAGGTGATTGGGTGTCACTTGTGTCATACGTCTGTACGCCAGATTTCCACACTCCTAAACATCCCCGTGTCCACTGATTCCAGTGTGATAGTGAAGTGGAAACGTGAAGGGACATGTACAGTACAAAAGCGTATAGCCCGACCTCGTCTGTTGACTGACAGAGACCGCCGATAGTTGAAGAGGGTTTTAATGTGTAATAGGCAGACATCTAGCCAGACCATCATACAGGAATTCCAAACTGCATCAGGATCCACTGCAAGCACTATGACAGTTAAGCGGGAGGTGAGAAAAATTGGATTTCATGGTTGAGCGGCTGCTCATAAGCCACACATCACGCCAGTAAATGCCAAACGACGCCTCGCTTGGTGTAAGGAGCGTAAACATTGAACGACTGAACAGTGGGAAAACGTTGTGTGGAGTGACGAATCACGGTACACAATGTGGCAATCCGATGGCTGGGTGTGGGTATGGCGAATGCTCGGTGAACGTCATCTGCCAGCGTGTGTAGTTCCAACAGGCGGTGGTATGGTGTGATCGTGTTTTTCAAGGAGGGACTTGCACCCCTTATACTTTTGCGTGGCTCTATCACAGCACAGGCCTACATTGATGTTTTAAGCACCTTCTTGTTTCCCACTGTTGAGGAGCGATTCGGGGATGGCGATTGCATCTTTCAAGACGATCGAGCACCTGTTCATAATGCACGGCCTGTGGCGGAGTAGTTACACGACAATAACATCCCTGTAATCGACTGGCCTGCACAGAATCCTGGCCTGAATCCTATAGATCACCTTTGGAATGTTTTGGAACGCCGACTTCGTGCCAGACCTCACCGACCGACATCGATACCTCTGCTCAGTGCAGCACTCCGTGAAGAATGGGCTGCCATTCCCCAAGAAACCTTCCAGAACCTGATTAAACGTATGCCTGCGGAAGTGGTAGTTGTCATCAAGGCTAAGGGTGGGACAACACCTTATTGAATTCCAGCATTACTGATGGAGGGCGCCACGAACTTATGTCATTTTCAGGCAGGTGTGCGGATACTCTTGATTGCATAGTGTACGTCTTACGGGGGCAAATCTTATTGCATGTATTTTGTTGCGTTATATTTCCAAGCCAAGATTGTGTTAACGCAGGTGAGGTTCATCTGTCAACCATTCGTGTCTTCCTTCCACCTATCTTTCGTATGCCATGCGACGGTTAAGTTTTACTGTTTCTGCCTCGTGCCGTGATTTCAAGCTCAGTCTCAGTTGTCCCTGACCTTCTTTTCAATCAGGTGTAAGTGGAGGTGGTTGCCTTAGCCAGTTATCTTATCATCTTTTAACGACTTGTTACAACTGTTTTGTCTATGCTGCCAACGTGTAGTCTGATGACTTAAGATTTTACTCATTTTACTTATAAGTTACTTGTTTGTTCATCATGCTATCATTATACATTTGTGCCTTGGGGCGTGTATCCACTGGTTGCTTAGAAAAGCAGTTTGGTGAGCAGCGGATGGGGCGGGTCCTAAGTAATTTCGGTGCCCTTCGGCCGGACCATTCTGCCCGACGGTTAGTGTTTTCATAGCAAGCAGCTTTACTTGTTTTTCTTACCTTCTAATGAACTCCTTTTAGGTTATTTGTTGCATTTTAGTCATACACATTCTAAAGATGTTTATTGCCTGCTTGTTTTGAGGACTGTTTTTTTTTATTATGTTGTATTTGTTATAAAGCACTGGTATTTGGGGAATTCTTGAGTCTTCTACTTAAAGAAGTTGTTTTATCGGTTATCAGTAACTGTTTTGCCTAATTGGGTGGTTTTATTTTAATATGTCAAGATCCTTTTGACCTAATTGTTAAAGTTGCTTTTCACGAAGAGTGTTAGTAAAAATATTGATATGAATTATGTTCAGTACTTATTTTGCCCGGTCCTTCCACTCTCAGGCAAACTTACGCCAGTGGCGCATACCATCAAGTTTTTGCGGTTCCTACCAGTATGCTGCCGTTGGAAGACATTCCACTGGACACAGTGTAACCTATATGGTACCAACACGATGAAAGCCACCGCATCTCGAACGGATAATTACAGGCCTCCATAACAGAGCATTTGGAGATTGTGGGAAATGGCATTCAGGAAACACAAAATGGCCAGCACACTCACCGCACGTAACACCTCTGGATTTTTATCTGAGGGAAAATTAAAACAAGAGGTCTAAAAGGAAAAACCGACGACTGCCAACAGTATGAAATGTTATATACGATTTTCAACGCGCTATACTGTCTCCCAGACTTCATTTTGTGGCACGTGTCAGAGCACGTGTTACGACATTCATAACAATAAACACACAGTCATTAATTTTTTCTGGACTGTGACCGTATTGTCAATGTGAAACTACCTACGTTTCGGACACAGTGGCCAGTGAAGGTCACTTGCGACAGTGACCGAAACGTCGGTAGTTTTACATTGACAATGCGGTCACAAACCCAGAAAATTTTTATTGACTGTGACAATGGCCGCGGAAGCTGTGATGTAACAAAATAAAAGTGATGTTGTTGTTCAATGGAAAAGTTGGAAATTGAGATTTCGCTTACCTTTTTATCAATCACAATTGGCGTAAGAATCATGGATTGACCACTGTCATAAAATATTGCATTATGAAATGTGGATAGTCTTTACTTGCAGTTTCGCGTGGCTTGAAGCAGTCACAGCTAGCGTGCTATTGATTAACAAATTGCATTATCGTCTTTCTAATTACTTCATGATCGTAGATACGACCATACCCGGTTGTGAAGTTATTATTATGACAAAACAATTTCCTAAGGGACCAGAAAGTTCTTAAGGGTGCAAAAACAATTGTAACATCACACAAAAGGGGAAATCAATTTTAAAGCTGATGCAAGAAGACGATAAAACAGTTTCTTTTTTTAATGTAACACGCGCTTTGGACTGCTGATCTTGGTGTCTGTAATCTTAGCAAAATTCATAATTAAAATGAAAATAATACTGAGGAGATGATAGGAATGAGCACTGCTAAATGATTCAATATTCCCAGAACAAATATTTATTATAACTAAAACATATACCGTACCTTATGCTTAGTACAACAATGACGGTAGATTTTTATGTCCGTCTTATGTCCATTGAGCGCTCTCTTATGTAGCCATTGTCCTCTTGAGTCGCCCGTGCGTCGTCACGATAAGTTATAATATTTCTTCTTTTTACACTTCACTCAAACTTAGACGGAACACGTTTTTATACATTTAGTAAAAATTAGATCAGACCACCACAGATCTGCGTCCGTCTTAACTAAGAAAAACAGTACAAGTGTTTAGCGCTCAGGACTTCATTTGTTTTCCAGCGAACAAAATAGTGAAGGATAACATATCGAACGGTATTCTTCTGTTTATAGTGCAGCGCAAAGACGACGAATTACATTATTTAGGAAATTCCACCGTCGCTATGCGACGCCTTATTACACATTAATCATTCTTTATAAACAAGTATTCGCCTTCTGGCTGAAAGTGTTAACTATTTGCTGTTTTAATGAAGCCAAAAATAGCGAATATCACATGGCCTACGTTTATATTTAATAAACACACAAATCATACCTGAGTTACGACTTTG
Source organism: Schistocerca serialis cubense (assembly GCF_023864345.2). NCBI lineage: Eukaryota > Metazoa > Arthropoda > Insecta > Orthoptera > Acrididae > Schistocerca > Schistocerca serialis. Next base: position 1,064,198,772 of record NC_064639.1, read on the forward strand.
CTTTCATTTGGTAAAGCGGCACAGACGTTCGTTGGACCTCTTCTTCTGACGATGGAGCGGTGACTTTCGACGCTGTTATCTTAATGCTGTTTGATCATGTTCCATACACGTTATGTCACTCAAGTCCTCTTCGAATGTTCTTTCGCTTACCACAGAAAAAATGTAAAGTTCCATTTTAACAGAAAGTCATAATTGTGGAGTTGTATACGTTAAAATTATGCAAATAAAAAACTTTTTAATACGATGGGTGTTCAATAAGTGACGCAACACATTTTTTTTTTTTGAAAGCTGGTTGGTTTTATTCAGGATTCCAATACACCATATTATCCCCCACTCCTGCGGCTACAGACGTAATCTCCATCCAACGAGACAAAAAAAAAAAAAAAAAAAATGGTTCAAATGGCTCTCAGCACTATGGGACTTAACTTCTGAGGTCATCAGTCCCCTAGAACTTAGAACTGCTTAAACCTAACTAACCTAAGGACACCACACACATCTATGCCCGCGGCAGGATTCCAACCTGCGACCGTAGTGGTCGCGCGGTTCCAGACTGTAGCGCCTAGAACCGCTCGGCCACCGCGGCCGGCCCGATGAGACAGCCTTGCGCCACCTTACTGCGAGGGGCCTGTATGCCCTCAATGTACTGGTCGACGTCGCAGAGAACGTCTTGCTGCATCCTTGTGCTGCTTCCTCCGGAGCGCATTCTTCATTGGGCCAAACAGGTGGAAGTCTGAAGATGTGACATCGGGCTGTAGGGTGGCTGAGGAAGAACAGTCCCATAAATTTTTGCAAGCTCCTCTCGTGTGCGCAGACTTGCGTGAGACCTTGTCATGGAGAAGCAGAAGTTTGTCTGCCTTTTTGTGACGATGAACACGCTGAAGTCGCTTCTTCAATTTCCTGAAGGTAGCACAGTACACTTCAGAGTTCATCGTTGCATCATGACGGAGGACATCAAACAGAATAACCCCTTCAGAGTCACAGAAGTCCGCCGTCATGACTTTACCGGCAGAGGATTGTAACCTCCTCCCCACTTATCGATCTTAATGACAGTGAAAAATTAAACCACGTGTACCTAATGGAAATTTGGGAAAAGCAATCGTCATCGAAGTTAATCTGTCGGTAAAGAGGGAGGAAGGGTTACATCTAAATGAAAGGAAAAATGCAAATGAAATTGGTGGTAATTAATTTTGAAAAAGGGTAAAGCTAATAAAGAAAGTAAATAAGCGGTCGTTACATTAACAATTAACTGGCGTTAATTAGACATTTGGGATTTGGGGAAAAACTACGGTCGCCAGTCCTATGGACAACTATTATAATAACTGAAAAAGAAAGGTTAATGCACATATAATAGATCTAAAAGCGTGGCAACTGAAGGTTGACACGCTTTGTGTGAAAACTGAATATTTGTCAGAAGTAATAAATTTTGCTACACTCTGACCTAATTTAGCAAAAGAATTAATAAAACCGGAAAATTGAAAGTAAATTTAGTGACTGAAATTAATAGTGAACTTTGTTTCTGAAGCACTACGAAATTCAATAAAATAAGGTTAGTCTTGGACTACGTCAACAATCATCTCAAAAGCAACTTGAATCTACGTAATTTAGAAACAAGAGATTTAACTTTGAACTTGAATTAAATGATTTTGAACAATTAACAATAGTAAAATTTAGTTCAACAAAGCTGAGCTACAGTCACAGGTAAGCTAAAATATGGTAACAAAATTCGCACTCTTAATTTGTGCTTGTGTAATCTAAATATAGTTCTGTTTGGTTTTGTAGCCAGCTATGAATACTTTAACTGAACTTTGAAAGCAAAGCAGTGAAATGGAATGATATTACTTTAATGCTGGCGTTTGAATTTCAACGACACTCGGGTTCATTTCGGAAAAGAAAGGGTATCTGCTTTGTAATGCAATTGGGACAATGAGCAACAAAGATTCATCCGAAGTTGCTGTATTTTAGTGATGCAAATGGAACAGTTTGAAAAGCTGAGGTCTGCCATACAGTTCTAAAACTTTACGTGCTTTCAGTCTTCCTTGTTGGTTGATTGAAGGTTTGAAGTCGTCGATCGAGGAGGTGGTGACAGTCACTCATTGTCGGCCGTCGCTGTTGCAGAAGCTGGATGTTGGCGCGCCTTCTTCTCGACACCCTTACTAGGCGAAACGGGCTCTTGATGTGTGCCAGCTAATGTTTCCAGTCCACGCCAGAAACTATCATAGCAAGTCGAGCGCAATTACATGCTGCCAGACTCCGAAAGCGCGGCAACTCGCGGGAGCGTCACTCAACACACGTGCTCCACCGCCCTACTCCATCCAGACTCTGCTCTGCCCGCGCTCCACGCGGCAGAGTTAACACTTCCCAAAGATCCTAAACATCCTAAACACTTTGGTTCTCCACACGACCTATCGATGTAATCGTTCGATAGCATAGTTTTCCCTAGGCGAGACCCAGTGTAAAAGTACAAATAATATTTACAAAACAAACCAATTATACATCGACATAAATGCATAAACAATTACAAGACACAGAAATGTCATATCTTCAGGTAACAAAATAAGGAGAAATTTGTAGTACAATAGATGGGAATAGCATTTCCGGCGTTACAGGGTGCTGCTTTCAACTGTTTCTTTGGAGGAGAGGTTGAGTGGCACCACTCCATGGAATGCCGTTTTGTTCCCAGTTCGAAGGATGAACTCATGTCTCATTGCCTGCGACGATGTTCGACCAAAAATTGTCTCGATTAGCCTCGTAACGCACAAACAATTCCGCACAGTAGGTCCTTTGTTGCTCTTTATGGTCTTCTGTTAAGCGGCGAGCAACCCAGCGGGCACACACCATTGAGTATTCCAACTGATGGACGAGTGTGTCAGTACTACCAACCGATACGTCCAATTGTGCAGCGAGGTGTTTGATTGTGATCTGTCGATCGCCTCGAATGAGAGCGTCCGCACGACCCAACATCACAGGAGGCACAGCTGTGTGCGGCCGGCAGGCACGCTGGAGATCTCAACGATCTACCGTGCTTTTGTTTACTGCCACGTCTCCGTAGACATTGTGCAAGTGCCTAAGAATATCTGCGATGCTCGTTCTTCGCCAAAAGAAACTCGGTGACAGCTCTCTGCTTGGAACGCACTTCCGTTACAAACGCGATTTTGAAGGCTACGTATAGCGCTGCCTCCTATCGGAACTTCGTGAAACTATCGGGGCTGAAACAGGAATATTCCACTATCTTCCACAAGAAATGCTGCATTTTTTCAGCCGAAATTGGCCCCGAAAAAAATGTTGCGTTAGTTAGTGAACGCCCCTCGTTGTTCGATTAAAAATCTTTGTCATATTTATGCTCTTATAAACGTTAAAATTATTTAAATAAAAACCTTTTTAATACAAAATGTTTTTAAAACGGACTAAAAAGTATAAAGTAATTTCTTCTAGCTTCATAAAGATCCCTAACCCCATACAAATAGCTCTGAAAAACTGCGCTTGACAGTACTTGTAACATTTAAAATGAAGAACGTGAGTCACATGCAATAGATAACTGATTCATGAATAGTTCATCTGAGGCACCATCAATTTAATTGCACTGCAAACGATATGAACGGTTGTGTGATTTATCTCAACGACCGCTACTCTTTGCTCTCCTTACTGTTAACTACGAGAGATGAACTACAACTTACGTTAGGTACAAAATGTGCGTCAAATTACTTGGATGAGGTGGAAGAATTCTTAGACCGATTTACATTACTGGATACTACTCAAGTTTTTGACATTAAAGAAGCCTTGGATAATGATCCTTTAAAGAATCGAATTCCATGTAAGCATATACGACAGCTTCAAACATCTGATTACTTTAAAAATGAGTTAATCTGTTAATATTTGTGGTTAAGCACGTAAAACCTTTAGAGTTGAAATGCAAAACCTTAATTTTTCACATGTGTCAACGTTTATGATGTCACATCTCCTGTACTACGTGTTTGACAATGACATAATTTTGCAAGTACGTTCACTAGTATATGTGCATACTGTTTGCAAAATATGTTGTGAACATAATTAATAATAAAGAAGTTATATATTAAAATGTGGCGCTTGATGCTGAAGTTTTACTGCACTAACAACGAAAATACAGTAGCCTAAGTGATCAGCTTCTTTCCTGTCATGATTTTGTGTGAGTGTCACCGAGGAAAAAAATCGAAGAAGTTTAACATTATGTATAAAGTTTTCTGGAAGTAGCTAAGTACTGGATGAATACAGTCTGGATAATTTGCGCGCCGTGATTTACGCTACCTCGAGTCGTATACACAGTTTCTAACCCCAATACTTGATTTACTGTGTCAATTCTTTAACGTGTGATTATTGCTCTTAATGAGCAATTTATGAGACGATTTTAAATTTTTAAATTCGATCAACAGTTATATAAAATACTGAAAATCAGTTTTTTATAGCCCCAGGAAGCCGTTAGACAGGCAACTTGGAACAGGTTTTGGGTGACCAGGTCAGTTCTAGTCTTTTAGTAGTACCTATTCAGCCACTATCGGTAAGACTGACAGTATTACAAACGATAGGTAGCTCCAAAAATTTGGTAACTACATCCGCTGAACTGCCGAAGCACACCGACAGTTCAATTCCCTCGGAGAAGAAATGAACAATGCCGAGCTTGCGGATGTTGTACCTCCGTATTGTTTAGTGAAGGTACTTTGTATAATGAAATGTTGCATAATGATGTTCGTTTAATAGTTTCAAAACTGTTGCTTCATTAATTAAATACAAGCGTTTGTTCATTAATTTTAATTACTACCGTGTAAACAATGCGGCTCACTTTGAATCAGTTCCGTAAGTATAACAGCCATGACAAAACTCTTCAACTGATGTGCAAGGTGTATGAGACCGGAGAAATACTCTCAGATTTCAAGAAGAATGTAGTAATCCAAGTTCCAAAGAAAGGAAAAGCTGACAGGTGTGAATATTATCAAACTATTAGTTGTCGTGGTTGCAGAATACTGACACAAATAATTTACAGAAGAGGTAAAAACTGATAGAAGCAGACCTCTAAGAAGATCAGTTTGGATTCTGGAGAAATGTGGGCACACGTGACGCGGTATTGACTCTACGACTTATCTTAGAAGATAGGTTAAGGAAAGGCAAACCTATGTTTATGGCATTTGTAAACTTAGAGAAAGCTTTTGACAAAGTTGACTGGAATTGAAATTCTGAAGGCAGGCTGGGTAAAACACAGGGAGCGAAAAGCTATTTACAATGTAAGGCTGTCAGAGACAGCAAAAGACTTGGAGCAGCAGCTCATTGGGATGGATAGTGTTTTGAAAGGAGGATATAAGATGAACAACAAAAGCAACAAGAGTAATGAAATGTAGTCGAATTAAATCATCTATTGCTGAGGGAAAGGCACTTAAAGGAAGAGGAAGTAGAAGCTTAGTTTTGGTATCCGGGCAGTAAAATAACTGACGATGGCCGAAATAGAGAGGTTATAAAACGTAGGCTGGAAATGGTATGAAAAGCGTTTCTGAAGAAAAGAAATTTGCTAACAACGAATATCGATTTAGGTGTTAGGAAGGCTTTTCTGAAAGTATTTGTATGGACGTAGCCATGTATGGAAGTGAAACATGGTCACTAAACGGTTTAGATAAGAAGAGAATTGAAGCTTTTGAAATGTGCTGCTACAGAATGATGAAGATTAGATGGGCAGATCAAATAACTAATGAAGAGGTACTGAACAGAACTAGGGAGAAAAGAAATTTGTGACACAACCCGAGTAGCAGAAGGTGTCGGTTCATAGGACACATTCTGAGACATCAAGGGATCACCAATTTAGTATTGGAGGAAAGCGTGGGGCGATAGAGGGACATCAAGAGATGTATACAGTGAGCAGATTCAGAAGGATGTAGGTTGCAGTGTGTAATCGTTCTTTATTTACGTGACCATTACGGCACTCCAACCCCAGTTCTCGATACCAGTAATATCGTACTACATTTCTGCGAAGTAAGAGACATATTTTTGTGACAATATTCACATTTGGTTTTATTACTGTATAGGTACTCCGATGTATCGATATATTACAGTGATACGGTTCTTGTGTGTATTCATTTCTGTGAGACTGTCATAATCTTTGGCTTACTTGTAACCGTTTTGGCGCGAATGCGCACAGAGCAGTCTTTGTTTCGCTTTGCAGAAGTTAAGTTGTTATTTCGCTTTGTAAAAGAACAGTGAAGTCTTGTGTTTGGTTAAAGTGGAAATAAAATATATGAAGATTGATACAAAACTGTTTTCTTGATGATGTGAGAATTAAGAAGAAGTATATGTGAATTTACAAGAAGTTTAATAAAAATGTGGACCGTCAACACCAAGTCAAAAATTATTTCTACCATACCATTGTTCTGATCTGGGATTGTTTGAGCATTATGAATTTCCTGAAAAACGCATTTGTTAGGTCTTCAAATATTGCTAAAATACAGATCTGGACCGCCGGTCGGGGTGGCCGAGCAGTTCTAGGCGCTACAGTCTGGAACAGCGCGACCGCTACGGTCGCAGGTTCGAATCCTGCCTCGGGTATGGATGTGTGTGATGTCCTTAGGTTAGTTAGGTTTAAGTAGTTCTGAGTTCTAGGGGACTGATGACCTCCGATGTTAAGTCCCATAGTGCTCAGAGCCATTTGCAACATTTTTGAACAGATCTGGACCTTCTGGCAGTCAAAGTGGAATCATCTTAGATTCAACAAGATGAACCATAACAACTTCGAGGAAATCTACGTGGGAATCCATTCAAGATAAATGCCAAAATGAATGACTTTTTTACAGTGACTCATTATTTCCATTCTGACGATACCATCCACAGTCAATAACTTTGTTGTTGCCGATAAAGCGAACATATGCTGCTTGAGCAACATTATTATTCTGATTTCTAACCTACTTTGCAAGTGGTGGTATATTTAGAAGTGGTTATACGGAGGCGATGGCTTGCACAGTCTTCGGACTGAGGACAACAGCAACAACAACAACAACAACAAATGATGGCTTACACAGGACAGAGCAGCAGCGGGAGCTGCATCAAACCAGTCTTCGAACTGAGAACAACAACAACAACAATAACAAGTATACGGTTCTCAAAGTTTTAAGGTTAGATGCCACCCTTACTACACTCCTGGAAATTGAAATAAGAACACCGTGAATTCATTGTCCCAGGAAGGGGAAACTTTATTGACACATTCCTGGGGTCAGATACATCACATGATCACACTGACAGAACCACAGGCACATAGACACAGGCAACAGAGCATGCACACTGTCGGCACTAGTACAGTGTATATCCACCTTTCGCAGCAATGCAGGCTGCTATTCTCCCATGGAGACGATCGTAGAGATGCTGGATGTAGTCCTGTGGAACGGCTTGCCATGCCATTTCCACCTGGCGCCTCAGTTGGACCAGCGTTTGTGCTGGACGTGCAGACCGCGTGAGACGACGCTTCATCCAGTCCCAAACATGCTCAATGGGGGCAGATCCGGAGATCTTGCTGGCCAGGGTAGTTGACTTACACCTTCTAGAGCACGTTGGGTGGCACGGGATACATGCGGACGTGCATTGTCCTGTTGGAACAGCAAGTTCCCTTGCCGGTCTAGGAATGGTAGAACGATGGGTTCGATGACGGTTTGGATGTACCGTGCACTATTCAGTGTCCCCTCGACGATCACCAGTGGTGTACGGCCAGTGTAGGAGATCACTCCCCACACCATGATGCCGGGTGTTGGCCCTGTGTGCCTCGGTCGTATGCAGTCCTGATTGTGGCGCTCACCTGCACGGCGCCAAACACGCATACGACCATCATTGGCACCAAGGCAGAAGCGACTCTCATTGCTGAAGACGACACGTCTCCATTCGTCCCTCCATTCACGCCTGTCGCGACACCATTGGAGGCGGGCTGCACGATGTTGGGGCGTGAGCGGAAGACGGCCTAACGGTGTGCGGGACCGTAGCCCAGCTTCATGGAGACGGTTGTGAATGGTCCTCGCCGATACCCCAGGAGCAACAGTGTCCCTAATTTGCTGGGAAGTGGCGGTGCGGTCCCCTACGGCACTGCGTAGGATCCTACGGTCTTGGCGTGCATCCGTGCGACGCTGCGGTCCGGTCCCAGGTCGACGGGCACGTGCACCTTCCGCCGACCACTGGCGACAACATCGATGTACTGCGGAGACCTCACGCCCCACGTGTTGAGCAATTCGGCGGTACGTCCACCCGGCCTCCCGCATGCCCACTATACACCCTCGCTCAAAGTCCGTCAACTGCACATACGGTTCACATCCACGCTGTCGCGGCATGCTACCAGTGTTAAAGACTGTGATGGAGCTCCGTATGCCACGGCAAACTGGCTGACACTGACGGCGGCGGTGCACAAATGCTGCGCAGCTAGCGCCATTCGACGGCCAACACCGCGGTTCCTGGTGTGTCCGCTGTGCCGTGCGTGTGATCATTGCTTGTACAGCCCTCTCGCAGTGTCCGGAGCAAGTATGGTGGGTCTGACACACCGGTGTCAATGTGTTCTTTTTTCCATTTCCAGGAGTGTATATAATATGAACGGTGTTAGTTAAAGTAGCGTTTGCAGTGTAAAACTTCCGTCGTCAAATACTCGGAAACCTCTTTTTTCACGCTACTCGTGGTCCCTGTGTGCGTATTGGTGTTATCGCGCCTTTGCGGAACTTTGTGCCCCCTAGAGAGCAGAGATCCACAGACGCAGCCAGCTAGTGCGCCGCTTGGCAGGCGGGAGCCGGCCGCAAGATGGACGACGCCGGCGTAATGGGAATCACTGGCGTTTGCTCCTGGGGAAGGTGGTCGGCTGTGGGCCACAGGGCGCAGAGAAGAGTCCAGCAACACGCAGCCGCTGCTGCTGTTTTCAGTGTGCTGTTCTCATACACTTGTTACGGGAGCTAACTACACTGCTGGCTATTGGCCATTAAAATTGCAAAGCAATGAAGGCGGTGTGGAAAAGATATCAGATTGCTATGGCGAACACTACTCGCTCGAATATGCTGATGATTAGCACTTCACCCCAACGGCACAAAGTAGGAAGAAGTGATGCTGTGCGCGCTACCTGGTCAGACGTATCCAGACACCGCTGTGTCATGGGAGGCGGAGCCGCCAGTAGAAAAGAGGTGGAGAGTACTGTGTTGATAGTAGAGACGCAGCAACAGCAGAATAGCTTGTAAAGTTATGTGTGCCTCACTGCTTTTTTTAAAAACTGATTTGTGCCTGATTTTATTCTGAGAAGCTCAGTAATGTATGTAAATACCGTAAATGTAAATGTGATTCAAAAAGTACTTGAAGCGAAGCGCAGCCGGACAGCAAGAAACTCTTTAGCGCGCAATCCCCGCAACTATAGTAGTTGTGAATCTTTGAGTATGGACTCTAAAAAAAAGACAACTGATTTATTAAAAAAAAGAGGACTGTTAATCTGTATCTTGTGGAAAAAGGACGTGTTGCAAGGCCGTCCCCCAGAACGTATTGTTACATTTAATGAAAATTGATATTTTAGTGATAAAACCGAGTAAAGTACGTGTAACAGTTGATAAACATTTATGTATACAAATTTTCTGGAAGTGAAGTATAGAAATATCTTGTTTTTGGGAAAGGAGGTGAACTTCATTGTCGTCGCCGTCTATCAATCGACAGAATTGTAAGTGTACAAAGTTCACTAAAACACAGGAGAAGATTTGCATTCTCTATAGTTTTCATTCAGTAAGTAACAACCTCTCATAATTTCTTAATTACAGTAACTGGATTATGTTCTTGTACAATAGTATGGTGCTGAACTACACTGACCAATTTTGATGTAGCAGGGCGTGTAGTTTGAAGGAAGTTTGTGTGCCAAGCAATCTCTTTTTCCCACGAAAAGCAGATTTCTGTTTGATCTTATTTACTTACAACATGCGGCGCGGCACGCTACTTTTTACCGCCCTGCTAGTGTCCAGCAATGTTCATTTGTCCAGATAAAAGCTGTAGTAGAAAATACTAGACCACTACTGTCTATTGCAGGTCGCAACATACATAGAATTGTCTGGTAAACGGGATGTGTCTAGCTCCTGAAGTAAAAGTTTTAACTTGGCAATGTAAATTTTCAGGTGTATTTTTACGATAAAGATCACAGTTAATACTGCCAAGTCCGTACTAAGTGGCAACACAATGTTAAGTTCACACGCACACCACAATCACACACGTAGCCAGTTTATGGTATTTACACCCGTTACCGAAGTTAATAGAGTTCACCGGATCGTTATGTTATGAAAATGCTCGCTCAAATTTTGTGCACTCTGCTCTACACATAATACCTGTTCCAGTCTTAGATCGCACAACACGCCACACGGTTTTAACTAACAGCCAAAAGCAATAATTTTGATATTCCGTCCGAAATTCCATACGACTTCCACTATACCGTTCACTTAAATACACTTTGTACTACTTCGCGAACTCGTAATTAGCATTTTTCCGCGATTTTACAGTACTTTCGCCGGAGCTGCTTTCAATGAGATGTTACTCGTTCGAACCTTCAGCTCCGACTGACCATAGATCACACCAAACGCTTTGTTCCCAGCATAGATTGGCGCGAGCCTGCATTTTTCTGATTGGCTGATATCACAAACAGCAAATCAGGTTGCAGTATTATCCCACACTAACCCGCGCTTTACTTCAATGACCAATCATTTCTTTCTATGGCAATTGCTAAATAAATAAATTTAGAAAATTATGAAATATAAAATTCTCCTTCTGAAATTACCGATTAATTTGTGTTCTACTCACGATTTATTAGTACCATAAACTGACTACACATTTAATTATAGTAAATCCCCTGTATAGTTTAACTGGTACTTCGTGAATAAACAAAACAATTTTCATTTACTTCTGTTCTTCTTCACTCATACAACACTCACACTGCTAATTACTACACATATAAAACAATTATAATTATGCAAATACATTAAATATTAATCAAACATAACTTTACAACATTGTTTTGACTACGACTGCTAGCACTGTCCGTCAACTGCTGACCTCTGCCGCCTACTAGCACAACTACGTGCAGCTCTGTAACTCAGGTCCATGTCAGCTGGTGACATCTGTCGATGACTCATGCCTATAACGATATCGTCCTAACAAGTGATAGGAGCGATGCGAAGGCTCTACGCCTCAAACAGTGGTCCCTTAGGTATGAAAATCTACGAAAACTTGGGCTCAAACCTATCCGCAATACGGCCAAGTAACTAAAAGAGTTGTATTTTAAACCTTAATGAACAACAACTTCCTACAAATTATGTCACCAACTGGTGCAGAAGCTGATCATTTAAGGAGACAGCAACCAAAATTCAGGTACCAGTTACGACTTAAAGTAAAGTCTCAATCAAAATCAATCTCTCTCCAAACACATATATAAATATTCGTATTATTAAGATAAAATTCATTTTATAAGCTCAGTCAGTCTGGACATCTCATCGACTATATACGTTGTCTAGACGTCAGTATCAAATCCATCAGGGGCATTTCAATCATTCCATAGCTGCCCAGGTCGACTTTTCACGATGTGGTTGTGCAGTGGAAAAACGATGGAAAAATCACAACTAAACCAAGATCAGGCAGACCACAAATAGTGACAGACAGGGTCTACCTAATACTGTGGAGGTGGGAGGGTGTTGTATACAATCACACGAAATCAAGGGAAGGAATAACTCGTGAATTCCAAAGTTGTACCAGCAGGTCAGTTAGCACAGTGAGTTAAAAGGGATACAATGATCGAGCAGTTCCTCGTACACATTTCTGTAGTCGGTGCTAACCTTTGCATGAGGTGAGGCCATTGGACAGTGGACGGCTGTAAACGATTGGTTTTGAGTTATGATTCACGCTGCAGCCTGTGTCAATCCGATGGAAGATTTTGTGTACGTCTAACATTACCTGCCAGCAAAGGTAGTGCCAGAACTGAAGTACAGAGGAGGTTGTGTTACGGTATTGGGGTGTTTTTCGTGGTTAGGGTGTGATCCCCTTAAAGCGATCGTGAAAAGTCTAAATGTGGAAGTAAATGAACACATTTTACATTAGAGGAACAGGAGATGATGATTGTATCAGCATGACAATGCAGCCTGCCATGAAGCAGCATTTGTCAGGTGATGGTTTGTGGACTGTAACATTCCTGAAACGGACTGGCCTGCCCAGTGTCTCCACCCGAACCCAATGGAACACTTCTGGGCTGTCCAAGATCGCTACTTTCTCCGGTTTCGGCTCTTGAGCAAGAATGGGCTGACATTCCTCAATAGCCATTCAGACATCTAACTGGAAGTACCTGAAGAATTCTAGCCTTTGTAAAGGCGAAGGGTGGATTCATCTTATACTGGTGATCACTAATATGTGTGTAGATACTTTTTATCAGGTAGGTTACGTTCTCTGTATAAGGAAAGTTTACACAGGAGGTTCCTAACCAAGAAAACGCATTGATTGTATGAATGTCGTCTTATGCCACGAAGAAGATGGAGAAAGGTCTACCAGCATGCGTCAGACTTCAACAGCGATTGGGTCGTGGCCTATCAGCGCTGTGGTTTTTCGTTGCGCGATATTGTTTCTCGAACTGCTCGGGACACCAGAACTGTCATGCGAATATGGAATTGACGGGTTCGGAAGTCCATACTCACTGTCACGAAGGATTTGAAATATCCCCACAGATTAGCGCCTGAGGGGAAGACACTCTGTTTTTTTGGCTGTGCAGAATCACACAGCCGCATAACTTGCCTCAAGTCAGGGAATAGGATTGTCTCCAGCAATACCAGCATTCACCAAGGACAAAGTACCATGGACTGTCAGCACGGTGACTGTTGGCATTTCTCTCGATGTGACAGAAGAAAGAGGTGCGTGGGCAGTGGTGCGCCCAATGACAACTTTGGACAAAAGAGTGGCGAAACGTCATCTTTTCCAACGAGTCCCAGGTCTGCATACAGTATCGTGACGGACGTATCTGTATGTTGAGGCTTAGAGCAGAATGATCGTTGTCAGGTTGCATTCCTAATCGATAAGCAACGAAAGAATAACGTTCGACAAGTAGGAGAGTGGAATTTCAGAAGTTTGCATGTGGTAGGGAAGCTATAAAATGTGAAAAGGGAAATGCTGATGCTCAATCTAGACGTGGAGGCGTCAGTGAAGTGAAATGGAAGGAAGACAAGGAGTTCTGGTCAGACGAGTACAAGCTAATTCCAACACCAGCAGAAAATGGTATAACGGGAGTGGGATTCGTTATGAATAGGAAGGTAGGGTAGAGAGTGAACTATTGTGAACAGTTCAGCGATGGGTTTGTTCGTATCAGAATCGACAGCAAACCAACACCGACAACGACACTTCAGAAATACATGCAACGTCGCAAGCAGGAGATGAGACAGAGAAAGTATATGAGGATATTGACCAGGCAGTTCAGTACGTAAAGCAAGATGAAAATCTAATAGTCATGGGGGATTGGAATGAGGTTGTGGAGGAAGGAGTAGACGAAGGTATACGAGAAAATATAAGCTTTGTAGCAGGAACTAGAGAGAAGGAAGACTAAATGACTAATTGAATTCTACAATAAATTTCAGCTAGTAACAGTGAATAATCCTTTCAAGAATCACATGAGGAGGAGGTATACTTGGAAAAAGGTGGGAGATACGGCAAGATTTCAGCTAGATTACATCAAGGTCAGGCAGGGACTCCTAAATCATTTACTGGATAGTACCCACGAGCAGATATAGACTCAGAGCATAATTTAGAAGCGATGAACAGTAGGATAAAGTTTAAGAAACTAGTTGGGAAGAATAAGTTCATAAAGAAGTGGGATATGGAAGTATTAAGGAATGAAGAGATACGCTTCAATATCTCTGAGGCTATAGATACTGCGATAACGAATAGCTCAATAGGCAGTTCAATTGAAGAGGAATGGACATCTCTAAAAAGAGCAGTAACAGAAGTTGGAGAGAAAACCATAGGTACAATGAAAGTGACTCCGAAGAAACCATGGGTAACAGAATTAATTCTTTAGTTGATCAATGAAAAAAGGTAGTACAAAAATGTTCAGGGACATTCAGGGGTGTGGAAATAGAAGTCACTTAGGAATGAAATAAATAGGAAGTGCAGGGAAGCTAGGGTGAAATGGCTGCATGAAATATGTGAAGAACTTGAAAAGAACTGACTGAGCGTACAGAAAAGTCAAAACAATCTTCGATGGAATTAAAAGCAAGGGTGGTAACAGTACGAGTGCAATTGGAATTCCACTGTTAAATGCAGAGGAGGGATCGGATGGGTGGAAAGAGTTTGTTCAAGACCTCTGTGAGGGAGAAGACTTGTCTGGTGAAGTGACAGAAGGAGAAACAGCAGTCGATATAGAAGAGACTGAGAGTAAATCGAAGAATTTAAAAGTTATTTGGAAGATTTAAGTTTAAATGAGGCAGAAGGGACAGATAACATTCCACCAGAATTTCTAAAAACGTTCGGGGAAGCGGCAACAGTATGAGTCTGACGATGTACCATCTGACTTTCGGAAAAGAATCCTCCACACAGTTATGCAGATTGCAAGTGCTGAAAATTGCGAAAATTATCGCACAGTCAGCTTAAAAGCTCATACATACAAGTTGCTGACAAGAAGAATATACATAAGAACGAATAAGAAAATTGATGATCTGTTAGATGACGATCAGCTTGGCTTTAGGAAAGAAAGGCACCAGACAAGCAGTTCAGACGTCGCATCTGATAATGATAGCGAGACTAAAGAAAAATAAAGATCCGTTCATAGGATTTGTCGACTTGGAAAAAGCGTTAGAGAATGTAAATTGGTGCAATATGTTCTAAATTCTGAAAAAAAGGGTAAGTTATACGGAAAGACGGCTAATATAAACTATATATATAAGAACCAAGATGGAACAACAAGAATTTAAGACCAAGAACGAAGTGCTCGGATTTAAAATGTTGTAAGACAGGGATGTAATCTTTCACCTCTACTACTCAATTTATACGTCGAAGAAGCAATGACGGAAATAAAAACAAGATTCAAGAGCCGAATTAAAATTCGAGGTGAAAGGATAGCAACGATGAGATCCGCTGATGACATTGTTATCCTGAGCGAAAATTAAGAAAAATTACGGGATTTACTGAGCATAATGAGTTCAGAATATGGACTGAGAGTAAATAGAAGAAAAACGAAAGTAATGAGAAGAAGCAGGAATGAGAACAGTGAGAAGCTTATCATGGTTGGTGATCGTGAAGTAGATGACTTTAAGGAATTCTGCTAACTAGGCAGCAAAATAACCAGTAACAAACGGAGCTAGCAGGACATAAAAAGGAGACTGGCACTGGTAAAAAGGGCATTCCTGGCCAAGAGAAGTCTACTAGTATCAAAGCGAGGCCTTAATTTGAGGAAGAAATTTCTGAGAATGTACTTCTGGAGCACATAATTGTATGGCAGTGAAGAATGGACTGTGGGAAAGCCGGAACATATGAGAATCGAAACGTTCGATATGTGGTGCTACAGAAGAATGTTGAAAATTAATTGAATTTATAAGGCGAGAAATGAGAAGGTTCTCCACAGAATTGGCCAGGAAAGAAATATGTGGAAAACATTGACAAGAAGAAGGGACAGGATTGTAGGAGAACTTCCGTGGCACCAGAGGAAGCTATAGAGGTTAAAACCTATAGAGGAAGACGGAGATTGGGACACATCCAGCAAATAATTGAGTATGTATATGAAGGTAGTATCTGTTCCCGAAAGAACAGTTACGTTGATGACCATGCAGCTTCGCTAAAATGAAATGATAATTAAATGGACACTCTAGCTGCAGACAGGCGTTAATATACTTCATTGGGGACATCCCTTACACGCTCCCCGTGAGACCCACATTCCCAACATTCCCAATGGGAATGTGGGTCTCACGGGGAGTGTGCAAGGGATAAGTCCTTGCAGGCGCACTATCCTCTGTGCCCTCGGTGGCTCAGTGGATGGAGCGTCTGCCACGTAGGCAGGAGATCCCGGGTTCGAGTCCCTGTCGGGACACACATTTTCAACATGTCCCCAATTAAGTATATCAACGCCTGTTTGCGGCTAGGGTGTCCATTTAACTATCAAACAATTGAGTACGTAGATTACAAGTGATACTCTGAGATGAAGAGGTTAACACAGGAGAGGAACTCGTGCTGGGATGCATCGAACCAGTCAGGAAACTGATGACTCAAAAAATAAAACGTCCATGCAACATTATGTCTGCCCACTTCATAACATCTGGACTACCAAAACGATCATGTTCGCAGGCTGTACGTAGCTTCATATGACGAGAGGTGGGAATACGTAATGCATGTAGGAACACTGTCGAACATTATCCTGTTGGTAGCCTAGGTGTTACGATATGGTAGGCGTAATCTTACATGGGCGTACTGACCTCCACAATTTTGACCAAGGTACACTTACGGTGAGCGTTATTGTGACACTGTACTCCTCTCCCTTGTGCGTCTTTCCAGGTGTGCATTTGGCCCTGACTTCATAGCTATGGATGACAATGCGCGACCACATTGAACATAAGAGATAGACAGCTTCTTGAAACGAGAGGATATTTGACGAATGGACTGGCCTGTTCGATGCCCCGACATAAATCTCAACGAGCGTGTGTGGAATGGTTTAGGGAGCAGTACTGCAACATGTCCACATGCACCAACGACCATAAAGCAGTTGTCAACCTCTCAAATCGAGGAAAGGATTTCTTAGAAAAGGAAGCCATGTGGCCAGTATGGAAGCACGTTGCAGAGAATTCACTGCCATATGAGGCGATCACGCTCCCTATTAAGAACCATGTCCCACAATTTTTAATATCCATGAGAACATCGTCAGTTGTTCAGTTACTTTCTGTACTATTCTGTAACAGTTATGTCTATTCATGCTTCAGGTTTCATCGAAGGGGTGGAATCAGATCTGTTTCGTGGATCGTAACCGACACGGCACCACCCAACTCCGCCTGCGGAGACTCATATGTGCTTCATATGATACAGTCTGTCAGATATGACGGGTTGGGTTCCTTCGTATCGCTAACCGATATTTTTCTTAACAGCTCTGTTTCTCACAGGACCCTTATGTTTCCAAAAGCCGAGAATCATTTTCCCCTTGTGTCATAACTCAATTCCGCTTAAGGTGCAGTCACAACTGGAAGAAAATAAGCAAGCTGCAATGAAACACATGTTGCAGTAAATACTGACAGTGGGAACTATCTTCCTTATAACGCACGCAGAGGACCGGGTAACCTGCTTCATGCTCAGCCGGCCGAAGTGGCCGTGCGGTTAAAGGCGCTGCAGTCTGGAACCGCAAGACCGCTACGGTCGCAGGTTCGAATCCTGCCTCGGGCATGGATGTGTGTGATGTCCTTAGGTTAGTTAGGTTTAACTAGTTCTAAGTTCTAGGGGACTAATGACCTCAGCAGTTGAGTCCCATAGTGCTCAGAGCCATTTGAAGCATTTTGCCCGATCCAAAGTAGTTCATATCCGACCTGAGATTCACCTCTGGGTGAGCAATGCTAGATCGCGTTCGATATTACGACGTCGCTGCTTGTATGAAGGATTATTGGGGTACGAGATATACTGGCTGGGGAAGCCGCGTACGAGTGGTTTCGTATGGTCAGAGCTGCATTATTGTGCTGTTAAGCCATGACCGAGCTGAGCAGTTGCGTGCGGAATTTTATCACCTTCAGAACTACAACGTTTCCTGGTAAAACATGCTTTTTATAACTATCAATTACAATTTTATTTATATATAGGCACTGATTACGTCTGTGGACTCTGAATAATAATAAAATAGAGACAATTATGTTATATTTTGTATTTGTAAAGGATTAAGTACTGGATTCGTGAAATAATATCTGTGTCGGCGAGTTGTGAAACCGCCACAGAAAAGAATTGGTAAAGAAAAACTCAGAGTTTTCACGACAATCAGCCATTGTATAAATAATAGTGTAAGAATAATAATGTCGTTGTCGTCTTCTTGGAGTCACGTTGAGAGGAGGAACCTGTGACGCTATGTTTAACGCATATGTAGCTTTCGTTTGTCAAGATTGTAAGGACGCCATTAGGCGCTGATTATAAAGAAAGGTGTGTGAACTTGTTATTATTCGAGTTTTAAATATAGTTATTTAATGAGAACTTGCTTGTTATTATTAGAAAGCTTGCCTGGTATTTTACCCATTTATTTAAAACATTTTGAGCTTTTTAAACAGTGTTTGTGGTGCAGAGCTGTGACACGGCGGAACGAGCCGCCGCCGCGGTAGATTCAAATCTGATAATAACGGCAATCATACCGCAGTAAGCGGTCAGGTAAAAAGTGAATTTAAAATTGTTTCTTGCGGCAGTTCTAGATCCGAGTGCAAAGTAGCAGATTTTACGTTGTGTTTCACAGGCGGACGCGGGCTGCTAATATTGTAAACTTTAACAGTGTCAAAGTTAAAATACTTTCATGCTTCAAAAGGAAATCTTGCTATGCAAAAATTCTGGACTGGTAAAAGTTATAGAAAAATCATTTTCTGTTTGATAATGATAGTCTCATGCTCTAGTGTTAGCCGTGGTACAGATAAATAATTATTGTTGACCAAAAATCCACTGCACGGTTTGAGGTTCTTTAAGCAAGGAGGTTGTATACATGGAAGAAGCCTGGAGATACTGACAGGTTTCAGCTAGATTATATAATGGTAAGACAGAGATATAGGAACCAGGCTTTAAATTGTAAGACATTTCCAGGGGCAGATGTGGACTCTGACCACAATCTATTGATTATGAACTGTAGATTAAAACTGAAGAAACTGCAAAAAGGTGGGAATTTAATAAGATGGGACCTGGATAAACTGACTAAACCAGAGGTTGTACAGAGTTTCAGGGAGAGCATAAGGGAACAATTGACAAGAATGGGGGAAAGAAATACAGTAGAAGAAGAATGGGTAGCTTTGAGGGATGAAGTAGTGAAGGCAGCAGAGGATCAAGTAGGTAAAAAGACGATGGCTAGTAGAAATCCTTGGGTAACAGAAGAAATATTGAATTTAATTGATGAAAGGAAAAAAATATAAAAATGCAGTAAATGAAGCAGGCAAAAAGGAATACAAACGTCTCAAAAATAAGATCGACAGGAAGTGCAAAATGGCTAAGCAGGGATGGCTAGAAGACAAATGTAAGGATGTAGAGGGTTATCTCACTAGGGGTAAGATAGATACAGCCTACAGGAAAATTAAAGAGACCTTTGGAGAAAAGAGAACCCCTTGTATGAATATCAAGAGCTCAGATGGAAACCCAGTTCTAAGCAAAGAAGGGAAAGCAGAAAGGTGGAAGGAGTATATAGAGGGTCTATACAAGGGCGATGTACTTGAGGACAATATTATGGAAATGGAAGAGGATGTAGATGAAGATGAAATGGGAGATATGATACTGCGTGAAGAGTCTGACAGAGCACTGAAAGACCTAAGTCGAAACAAGGCCCCGGGAGTAGACAACATTCCATTAGAACTACTGATAGCCTTGGGAGTGCCAGTCCTAACAAAACTCTACCGTCTGGTGAGCAAGATGTATGAGACAGGCGAAATACCCTCAGACTTCAAGAAGAATATAATAATTTCAATCGCAACGAAAGCAGGTGTTGACAGATGCGAAAATTACCGAACTCTAAGTTAAATAAGTCACGGATGCAAAATACTAATGCGTATTCTTTACATACGAATGGAAAAACTGGTAGAAGCCAACCTCGGGGAAAATCAGTGGATTCCGTAGAAATATGGGAACACGTGAGGGAATACTGACCCTACGACTTATCTTAGAAGCTAGATTAAGAAAAGGAAAACCTACGTTCTAGCATTTGTAGACTCAGAGAAAGCTTTTGACAATGTTGACTGGAATACTCTCTTCCAAATTCTGAAGGTGGCAGGGGTAAAATACAAGGAGCGAAAGGCTATTTAGAATTTTTTTACAGAAACCAGATGGCAGTTATAACAGTCGAGGGGCATGAAAGGGGAAGGGAGTGAGACAGGGTTGTAGCCTCTCCCCGATGTTATTCAATCTGTATATTGAGCAAGCAGTAAAGGAAACAAAAGAAAAATTCGATGTAGGTATTAAAATCCATGGAGAAGAAAAAAAAAACTTTAACGTTCACCGATGACATAGTAATGCTGTCAAAGACAGCAAAGGACTTGGAAGAGCAGTTGAACGGAATGAACAGTGTCTTGAAATGAGGATATAAGATGAACATCAACAAAAGCAAAACGAGGATAATGGAATGTAGTCGAATTAAGTCGGGTGATGCTGAGGGAATTTAATTAGGAAATGAGTCACTTGAAGTAGTAAAGGAGTTTTGCTATTTGGGGAGCAAAATAACTGGTTCAAATGGTTCAAATGGCTCTGAGCACTACGGGACTTAACTTCTAAGGTCATCAGTCCCCTAGAACTTAGAACTACTTAAACCTAACTAACCTAAGGACATCACACACACCCATGCCCGAGGCAGGATTCGAACCTGCGACCGTAGCGATCGCGCGGTTCCAGACTGTAGCGCCTAGAACCTCTCGGCCACAAAATAGCTGGTGATGGTCGAAGTAGAGAGGATATAAAATGTGGACTGACAATGACAAGGTAAGCATTTCTGAAGAAGAGAAATTTGTTAACATCGAGTATAGATTTAAGAGTCAGGAAGTCGTTTTGAAAGTATTCGTATGGAGTGTAGCCATGTATGGAAGTGAAATATGGACGATAAATTGCTTAGACAAGACGAGGAAGAAGCTTTCGAAATGTGGTGCTACAGAAGAATGCTGAAGATTAGATGGGAAGATCACGTAACTAATGGAAAATGGAAATGAGCGTTTTGCGTCATTGGTCGGGAGGCTCCTTACGAGGCAGGTCCGGCTGCCTTGGTGCAGGTCTTATTACTTTCGACGCCACATTGGACAACCTGCGCCAGATGGGGATGAAATGATGATGAAGACAACACAACATCCAGTCCCTGAGCGGAGAAAATCCCCCACCCAGCCGGGAATCGAACCCGGGCCTCTTAGGACGGCAGTCCGTCACGCAGCCCATTCAGCTATCGGGGCGGACCACCTAACTAATGAGGAGGTACTGAACAGAATCGGGGAGAAGAGGAGTTTGAGGCACAACTTGACTAGAAGAAGGAATCGGTTAGTAGGACACGTTCTGCGGCTTCAAGCGATTACCAATTTAGTGATGGAGGGAAGCCTGGAGGGTAAAAATTTTAGAGGGAGACCAAGAGATGAATACACTAAGCACATTCAGAAGGATGTATGTTGCAGTAGTTACTCGGAGATGAAGAAGCTTGCACCGGATAGAGCAGCATGGAGAGCTTCATGAAACTATTCTCTGGACTGAAGACCACAACAACAACAGTCAGAGGTTTTGGTTCAGAATCATTGAGAAACAGTCATTCTTTGGTTATCATTTAAATGTAATTCATAACATCGTGATAGTGTATGGTGGTAATGCATTTTTCTGTGTAATTGTACGCTCAAGACAGACATATTTACTTTATATTACGTTACAGCAATAATTACTTTTCAGCCTAGGTAGTATTAGCCTTACACCTTTCATAAGATGAAAAAAGGAGTTCGTCATTAAATTACTAAACAAGGTTGTGGAATATTTTTTATTCTTCGGGAATAATTTATTAATCGTGAGTTGTCTCCTTTTAGAAATAAGCAGTTCAGTTGATATGATGGTTGGTGAAGGTTCTTCCAAATTTTTGTAATGTAACTTTTGATAGTTTGTAATTACCTGTAAAATACCACAAATGTCATACTTCGGTGGTATTACCCTGAAAACAGTGAGACGAGATAAACGATCTTTTGTAGGTAGTAACAGACTAGCCATGTAATTTAATAGCCTCTGTAAATGGTGGAGCAGGAAGGACGGCTGGCTGCTAAACGCGTGGGAGTTCGCTGCTCTCAGAGTCTGTGTGTAAGGGCTAGTCGTAGAGTAAACAGCGGCGAAAGTTACATCTCTACTTTCTAGCACTGTCCGAGAACTAAAGGCTGTATTTCGATGGCCTCGCGTTAAGAGTTAAGACTCGTGTAAACGGAAACTTTCAAACTGGGAAACAGCTCGCCACTTCTCTCAGGCAAGGAAAACGTTAGCGATGTTGTAGGAATAGTTGTTGGGAGTACTCTCACAAGTGAAACTCCCCGTCGCATCCCCTTCAGATTTAGTGGTACGGTACAAGCTCAAGAGTGCAACATCGAGCGAACGTAACTAGTGTGCCGTCGTGTTTCTGCGGTTCGGGTCACGGACTGTGCAAGAGACCGACGGCGTTCAAATCTTTTGTATTCCAAATATTCTTTTTTACAAAATTATGAACTGCCCATCTGGTCATTGACGTGCCTGTTCGTTATATTCAAATTTGTGTTTGAGTTGTGGTGTAACGTCCGTCTTCAACAGCGAGGTGTAAGGAAAGGACCTACAGATGTACGTACCTCCTGTTTGGCCTACGTGAGTACCACATGTTATGACCCTTGCGTTCCGTTTTGGAAGTTTTGACTCTTGAATTCCTTTGTTGTAGCATAGTTCACACCAGTTTGTTTGTTCTTTTCATTTCTGTGAGAGATCTATACGGCATATCGCCTGCTATCACTGTTAATCACATTTACTTGCGACGGTAATATGTTCTGAACGCATGAGTCATATTCTATAACCAGTGCACAGTATGACAATTGCTAAGACTACAGGAGCAGAACAGACGCGTCAGTTCTATATCCATAACGTTAGTTATGTTCCGACCAAGCCAGCGAGACGCAGTGGCTACGGTGTACCGCTACGATGCTGCTAATATGTTTTCAAATTCTGTCCATGTGCTTCTTTTCAGTTTCATCGTAAAGAATATCACTGAAAAGTACGTGACACACAACAGTATTAAAAATAGTCTTTCTTGCCGAGCTAATTTCACAAATAAACCAATCACTGGAGCATACTTTGCAGATGAAAGAGAAACATGCACGTGCACTGTAAAAATGATCCCATCCAAATGTATTCCACTTTGCCAGTAGCATGCAGGTTAAAATTTTCACGAAAAATATTCAAAGAATAATAGAGAAATCGCTTCGAGGGAAGAGTCCATAAAAAACACATAGTTTAATTCTGGTCCAATTTAGTGCACCTGCTTTCAAAGGAACGATCAAATTTTCGAGGTTCGTATCAAAGTTGATCGAAGAAAGACCACTGTCTTTGATTTACATGAACTTTGCTTTCTGGTATTACTTCTGAAAAATCTGTGTACGTGCAAGGCAGTAGCTTCTATTAAATGTCCGTGGTGCTCTACGAATTCTACGATTTTGCGACAAACAGCATCCCGAATTCTGTTCTAGCACAGAAAGCCATGCAAGCAATAGTGAGTAAGACGATACTGTATTCTGTAACAAACGGAATACACAATGGAGAAAGTTTGCTGTAATGATTGATTTATTAATGAAATTGCTATAGTGAAAATGGCTAATCTGGAATAATTTTGCACGACATATACTATTTAATGATACTCTGAAAATACGAGGGTTATTCGGAAAGTAAGGAACGATCGGTCGCGAAATGCAAACCACAGTGGAAATCCGATGAAGTTTTGCACAGGTGTGTTGGGCAGTATGTATAGTATGCCCGTCGATCACATCGGCGACTATGGAGATAAGCAGCTGGAAGTTGTAGCTAACTGTTGCAAATAAAACGGTTTTAATTTTCACTGTGGTTTCCGTCTCGCGACCTATCTTTCCTTACTATGCGAATAGCCCTCGTAGGTAGCTGGGCAGGATTTGAACACATATTGCCAGCGTGATTGGAGTGAACATTAACCGCTGCGCTACGCTTTCGTTCCAGTCTCAGTCCCGTTCCCATCTGTAGGAGGTGCACATGAAACTTCAGGGTCGATTAGCTCGGAAAGTAGAGGCGGTCCCATTAAAAGCCGCTAGCCAGGTGCTCAGGACAGGTCACTGTACAACATACCTAAACTTATCGAAATCCGGGTCTCATGGTCCCCTCGTAACCTAAGCATGTTTAGGCTACAAAAATAGCGCAACTGTTCCTATATGGATTACCAAAGATACATAAACCTGATGTTCCTTTGAGACCAATAGTCAGCGCAATTGGAGCTCCTACCCAAGAACTAGCCAGACACCTTGCCTCTTTGTTACAACCTCACATAGGCAAAACTGAGAGTCATATTAAAAACTCTCTACACTTCATTGAGAAATTGAGGGAAATTACTGTCGGTCCTAATGACATACTTGTCAGTTTTGATATAGTGTCTTTGTTCACGATGGTTCCAGTTGATGAAGCTCTCTCCCATATAGCCAATATGTTCCCTACTGATATAGTAGCCTTGTTCCAACACTGTCTATCCTCAACCTATTTTCAGTACAATGGTGAATTTTATGAACAGATCGATGGGGTAGCCATGGGAAGCCCCCTAAGTCCCGCAATTGCGAATTTATTCATGGAATATTTTGAACATCAAGCATTGCAGTCGGCCAAAAGAAAAGCCCCTCGAAGTGGTATCGGTATGTGGATGATACCTTTGTAATATGGAATCATGAGGAAGAGGAATTGAATGATTTCCTGCTGCACTTAAATAGCATCAACCCAAAGATCAAATTTACTATGGAGAAGGAGAAGAATGGACAACTTAACTTCTTGGATGTATCCGTTATCAAACGGGCGGATGGGACCTTAGGCCATAAGGTCTACAGGAAAGGTACACATACCGATCGCTACCTCCATAAGAACTCAAACCACCACCCTAGGCAAAAGAGGGGGGTCATAAAAACACTAGTGGATAGGGCCAATAATATTTGTGAACCAGGCTACTTACAAGAAGAACTAAATCATTTACAAATGGCCTTTGTGAAAAATGGTTATACAAAAAACGAGATTAATCGAGCACTTCACCCAAATAGAAAAATGCCTAAAAATAGGAGACAGCAACAACCATCAGCTGGAAAAGTATTTCTTCCGTTCATCCATAATATCACGGATCGCATTGGAAAAGTACTAGCCAAGTTTCAGGTAGAGACCATTTTTAGACCTACTAAGAAAATTAGTGAATGCCTAAGACCAACAAAAGATGCTCGTCACCCCCTAGCCACCCCAGGGGTATATAAAATTCCGTGTAGTTGCGGCAGGGTTTACATAGGAACTACAAAAAGAAGCATCAATACACGGTTGACGGAGCACAAAAGAAACTGTCGCTTGGGACATATCGACAAATCGGCAGTAGCGGAACATGTTTTTAAGGATGGAGATCACGACATAAAATTTGGTGAAACAAGCGTGCTAGCGAGGACGTCGCACTATTATACACGTATGTATAGAGAGGCAATTGAAATCCACAAACATCAATACAATTTTAATCGTAAAGAAGACGGATTAAAATTGGATAAGATATGGCGGTCGACGTTGCATCAATCACGTGACAATCGATTGCCTGCAATCGAGAGAACAGACGATAGCCAGAGACAGCTGCACATCGACGCCATGTGACGTGTGGTGGCGCCCCCTACGATCTCTATATAAGCGGCGGCCCCAGCTCCTAGCAGCCAGTCGTCGACTCACCTCGGAAGATGTTCTCCGTAGTTGAGAACGAAACGTCAGGGAGAAGAAGTTCTACAGATCGACCACGGCAACTTAGCCCGGAAGAGTTTACTGATAAAGACGCCGGCCGTGAAAGCCTACATGGAATGTTCCTAATCGTGTTTTTTAGGTTTTGATTCACGTGTCGCGCATTATTTGCGAGGTCTTCGATGACGATTGGTAACCGAGTCGCTGTTTTAGGGTGAACGACGATGTTCTGAGTGACGTCGCTATCATTTTTTTTAACATTTTCGTATTTCTCAAGAAATGGTTAAGATTAAGTAAAAAACAGACTATAAGCGGCAGCGAAGGAGTAGATACAGCAGTTCCCAAAAGCAGTCGTACTTCGATGTACTTAAGTTTACTGTACCATCACAGCAAAAGCGCCGACATATTTCCTGGTAAAAAGTGGTTTTCAAATTAAATCGGTAGTATATACCTTATTTTAAATAGATGATACTTTATGATATAATGCGTGTCCCGCTTACAGAGCTGCAGATGTGAAGCTCTGGTAACCTTTTAGGCACACTAAAGATAAGGAGGAAGATTCTCAATATCTGCTATACAATATGGACATCACTCAGGATAACCGAGTTCAACTCTGAAACGCAATCAGTCTCCGCTTAAAGTCCATGTATCACGTAGCCTGCAGTAGTGTTTGACGGTTCTTACAGTTAATCAGATGCACTATTGGCCATTAAAACTGCGACACCATGGCGGCGCCTTACAATAAACTTCAAAATGGTGACAAGTGTAATACATGGTAGGACATGCAAATTATTAGTATTCCATTGCAGCCACAGAAGGAAGCCTGGAATAACATCATTTACACTCTCCATACTGGGTGACTCAGTTGCCCCTATCGATTCGTTTTATGCAACCCACGCTACATATGTATCAGGAAATGTATCCAGACTGGCGACAGCCACGTAATCGATACAAGTTCCCTCTCAGAGCTTGAGCGACTGTTAGCAGATGGAATAATACTGTAAAAAATACTAACGAGGATTGACCATAAATTATTCGATATTTTTGGACCGAGATATACCTTACTTTAGTCATACGTATCCAAATGTCCCCAAGCATTCTTTGTACACTACTGGCGATTAAAATTGCTACACCAAGAAGAAATGCAGATGATATACGGGTATTCGTTGGACAAATATATTATATTAGAACTGACATATGATTACATTTTCACACAATTTGGGTACATAGATCCTGAGAAATAAGTAGCCAGAACAACCACCTCTGGCCGTAATAACGGCCTTGATACGCCTGGGCATTGAGTCAAACAGAGCTTGGATGGCGTGTACAGGTACAGCTGCCCATGCAGCTTCAACACGATACCACAGTCCATCAAGAGTAGTGACTGGCGTATTGTGACGAGCCAGTTGCTCAGCCACCATTGACCAGACGTTTTGAATTGGTGAGAGATCTGGAGAACGTGCTATCCAGGGCAGCAGTCGAACATTTTCTGTGCCCAGAAAGGCCCGTACAGGACCTGCAACCTACGGTCGTGCATTATCCTGCTGAAATGTGGGGTTTCGCAGGGATCGAATGAAGGGTAAAGACACGGGTCGTAACAATTCTGAAATGTAGAGTCCACTGTCCAAAGTGCCCTCAATGACCGAGACGTGTCACCCCATACCATCACGCCGGGTGATACGCAAGTATGGCGATGACGAATACACGCTTCCAATGTGCGTTCACCGCGATGTCGCCAAACACGGATGCGACCATCATGATGCTGTAAACAGAACCTGGATTCATCCGAAGAAATGACGTTTTGCCATTCGTGCACCCAGGTTCGTCGTTGAGTACATCATCGCACGCGCTCCTGTCTGTGATGCAGCGTCAAGGGTATCGGCAGCCATGGTCTCCGAGCTGATAGTCCATGCTCCTGCAGACGTCGTCGAACTGTTCGTGCAGATGGTTGTTGTCTTGCAAAGGTCCCCATCTGTTGACTCAGGATCCGTTACAGCCATGTGGATAAGATGCCTGTCATCTCAACTGCTAGTGATACGAGGCCGTTGGGATCCAGCACGGCGTTCCGTATTACCCTTCTGAACCCACCGATTCCATATTCTGCTAACAGTCATTGGATCTCGACCAAAGCGAGCAGCAATGTCGCGATACGATAAACCGCAATCGCGATAGGCTACAATCCTACCTTTATGAAAGTCGGAAACGTGATGGTATCATTTCTCCTCCTTACATGAGGCATCACAACAACTTTTCACCAGGCAACGGCGGTCAACTGCTGTTTGTGTATGAGAAATCGGTTGTAAAGTTTCCTCATGTCAGCACGTTGTAGGTGTCGCCACCGGCGCCAACCTTGTGTGAATGCTCTGAAAAGCTAATCATTTGCATATCACAGCATCTTCTTCCTGTTGGTTAAATTTCGCGTGTGTAGCACGTCGTTTTCGTGGTGTAGCAATTTTAATGGTCAGTAGTGTAATTAGCAGTGTAGTCATATAGGTATCGGAGCATCTGTAAGTTTATTCCGTTTATAGTACTTAATCTTCCTTAAATGGCTCAGAAACTTTGCGTTATGAAGTGTGTTTCACCATAAGAAACAACGAAATTAACAGGAGCTATCGCTATGGGACGTGTGCAAGTAACAAATGGTTCAAATGGCTCTGAGCACTATGGGACGTAACATTTATGGTCATCAGTCCCCTAGAACTTAGAACTACTTAAACCTAACTAACCTAAGGACATCACACAACACCCAGACATCACGAGGTAGAGAAACTCCCTGACCCCGCCGGGAATCGAACCCGGGAACCCGGGCGTGGGAAGCAAGAACGCTACCGCACTGCAAGTAACAACTTTCCAGTATATAACCCAATGGAAAGATTAATATAAAGTGTGATTCAGCTGTCCCTACCGATTCCATTTTATGCTACCCCAGGACAATATTGTTGTCCAGTTCGCTCTGGAGATATGAAGCACATTTTCAAAATGTTGCGGAATAACTGAAAAGGTATGCTAAGACGTCTTAGACCTATCGCACAAATTTTGTTTATGAAACTACTTTAGTACTTTCACGTGGCGAGTCATGTATTAATTAATCTTTTCATTGGGTTATGTACTGGAAAGTTGTTATTTCCATGCTCTCCATTATCATGTCTCCTGTTAAGTTCCTTGTTTCTGATGGTGAATCACACTTCATAAGGAACGTTTCTGAACCATTTACGGAAGATTAAGTCCTATAAACAGAATAAACTTCCAAAGACATCAGAAACCTCTCTGACTACACCGCTAATTACACAAAGAAAGATCGGAGACACTTGGATTAGCATGGCATAAGTAGGGTATGTCTTGATAAAAAAAAAGTGTAACTTATGTTCAGTCCGCACTTAGTATTTTTTTACGATGTGATTCTGTTTGTTAACAAACGCCAAAGCTCTGAGAAGGAACTTACATCGACTACGTGGCTGTCGCCTCTCTGGAGACAGTTCCTGACACAGATTAGTGCGGGTGGCATAAAGCGGATTGGTAGTGGCAGCTGAATGACCCTGCATAGGGAAAAATTACCGAGTGGGTTCTCTGTCACGAATCGCATTTGAATGTTGATTGGTTATGACAAGATCGTATTATGTCTAGTTTGACAGTAGCAGGATCATCGTTTATGGTTACCGTAATTTATCGTTTCATGATATTACTTCTCGCATCGATCAGGATCACGCCAGTGTGAATATGAAAAAGGCGGGTCGTCCTCAACACCATGAAGGATCTAAACGGCCGCTCACGACTACTGCTCGATAGGGCAGACATGGTGTTCATTCGGCCGTGCAGTATCATACAGCCATGTGACTACCTCGAGTCAGAAAATGAGCTTGTTTTGCAGCAAGATAAGTATCTACACAGACAGTGCGACGAGGTCTAGCTGGAGACCGATGACTGTCAGCGTAGAGCCAATTGTTGCGGCTTCTCTTGGCGCAGCAGCTGGGAGAGGCGGACTGTGTGCACAGCACTGGACGCAAGGCTAGCACCAAGTCGCCATTTCAGACAAATGCCGGTTCTGCATGCAGCATCCAGATGGACGTATCCGTGAGTGGAGGCTGTGAGTTGAACGAACGACGCCAGATTGCATTTGTCATTACTATAGGGACCCAACAGGACTAAATTTACCATGTTCATGATATCACACAACTGAAACGAATATTAACCTAGAGAGATTGGTACTCATGTATGAGTGACCGCCTTACATGGCTTAACCGGTGAGGTGCGCCACATCCGGATCGAATCTGCGAGGGGGGTTAAAGACTCTGGCTCTGGTATACTAGCCTAGTGCGAGAGTGGTTTATAGGCGGTTTCCCACGCCAAATGCAGGGCTAGTCCCACATCTCTGCCTCACAAAACAAAATACAAAAACCGTTAAAATGTGCTCCTAATTAGGTGCCGTAGACGACTTCCCACCCGCAGGTTAGCTGACGATTTGAAATACTCTCACTTGTTGTTGGAGTGTGTTGTGACGTGCTGGAACACTGCGGGAGGGTGTGCAAACTGCCTAACGTATAAATTGCGCTAGTTACAGGAAATGAAACTTTCTATAATTTCAACGCTCTGATAAATACAAATGAGAGCAAATCTCATTAATCATTAGTGATGTAAATGTAGTAAATTTCCTAGAGGCTACATTAAATGTTTCAATGGAACGCCATCACAGTGAGAGCACAAATTCGCTAATCAAAAATGTTCAAATGTGTGTGAAATATTATGCGACTTAACTGCTAAGGTCATCAGTCCCTAAACTTACACACTACTTAACCTAAATTATCCGAAGGACAAACACATGCCCGAGGGAGGACTCGAACCTCCGCCAGGACCAGCCGCACAGTCCATGACTGTAGCGCCCAAGACCGTTCGGCTAATCCCGCGCGGCAAATTCACTATTAAAAAGAAGCCAGGCATATTTTTATCTTTAAACTAGGGTCACCTACCTTTGACATACGTAGAACGAAACCAAGAATACTCTGAAGCTTTAACATCTGATTTTTTTCTCAAGTCTGTACCACACAAAAATCTTCATTACGCGAACTACTGCAATACAGTGAGCGTCAATACTGCCAGCTACATAAAAGTCTCTAACTACTAAAGCCAATAACTACTAATAGGAATGTGGTTAGCAAAGGAATGATTTTTTTGCAAACCGAACAATGTATTTTTTTACCTTAATAATGTGACATCGAGTACAAAGATATATAATCATGAATAATTTTCAATCTCCAAGTCGGATACTTCCAGAGAGTTAGCATACGCAAACATTTCAGACCTCTACCCTCCATCAATGCTAACTTCTCACATCTAACATCCATCACTGCTGGCTGTTCACCACCAACTGCCCAACAGTACTTCCATTACTGCTGGTGACTAACTTCCAACTGCGCAACACTACTGGCGATTAACTTCCAACAACGAGTCCAGCCAGCCACAGAGTCTCTTACAATGAAAGCGCAGTCAGAGATCCAATGCAAAGCGCTACACAGCGCTGCCAACACAGAAGCAGCCCACTTACATAGCCATCCTGCTCCCCACAAAAAATTTTACTAATTATTTTGGGTAGTGGCCAGCACAATTTGTTAAATTTTTTTTATATTTGTAACATAAAATAGATCAAATGCACAAAATTATTAATGTACTGTTGGTCCAAAGGAAATATTGTCCTCACAGTACCTAAAGACAGTCTTAATCATATATCAGAGCAGTAGTCTATGACAGTTTTATGCCCAAAGTCTGAGCAGTAAAATGGTTCAAATGGCTCTGAGCACTATGGGACTTAACATCTGTGGTCATCAATCCCCTAGAACTTAGAACTACTTAAACCTAACTAACCTAAGGACATCACACACATCCGTGCCCGAGGCAGGATTCGAACCTGCGACCGTAGCAGTCGCGCGGTTCCGGATTGAGCGCCTAGAACCGCTAGACCACCGCGGCCGGCTCTGAGCAGTAAAACAAAATGCACACACAAGTAGTGGATCGTCATGCAGTCTTGAAGAAGTGTTGTCCTCACAACGAAAACACAGTGCTTACTCTTGATATGAAGATTGATAATGGGCCACAACAGAGCAAACCCACAGCAGAGTCATTTGAAGTCTTGAAGAATACTGGTAGAATAGTAGGTCACCACAGAGCAGACTCACAGTATTTCTTTTAGAGATTATGGTAGTAGTGGGCCACCAAGGGCGCAGACCCAGTGTAGTCCTTGTAGAGATTATGGTAGTAGTGGGCCACCAAGGGTGCAGACCCACTGTAGTCCTTGTAGAGATTATGGTAGTAGTGGGCCACCAAGGGTGCAGACCCATTGTAGTCCTTGTAGAGATTATGGTAGTAGTGGGCCACCAAGGGTGCAGACCCACTGTAGTCCTTGTAGAGATTATGGTAGTAGTGGGCCACCAAGGGTGCAGACCCACTGAAGTCCTTGTAGAGATTATGGTAGTAGTGGGCCACCAAGGGTGCAGACCCACTGTAGTCCTTGTAGAGATTATGGTAGTAGTGGGCCACCAAGGGTGCAGATCCAGTGTAGTCCTTGTAGAGATTATGATAGTAGTGGGCCACCAAGGGTGCAGACCCACTGTAGTCCTTGTAGAGATTATGGTAGTAGTGGGCCACCAAGGGTGCAGACCCATTGTAGTCCTTGTAGAGATTATGGTAGTAGTGGGCCACCAAGGGTGCAGACCCACTGTAGTCCTTGTAGAGATTATGGTAGTAGTGGGCCACCAAGGGTGCAGACCCACTGAAGTCCTTGTAGAGATTATGGTAGTAGTGGGCCACCAAGGGTGCAGACCCACTGTAGTCCTTGTAGAGATTATGGTAGTAGTGGGCCACCAAGGGTGCAGATCCAGTGTAGTCCTTGTAGAGATTATGGTAGTAGTGGGCCACCAAGGGTGCAGACCCACTGTAGTCCTTGTAGAGATTATGGTAGTAGTGGGCCACCAAGGGTGCAGACCCATTGTAGTCCTTGTAGAGATTATGGTAGTAGTGGGCCACCAAGGGTGCAGACCCACTGTAGGCCATGTAGAGATTATGGTAGTAGTGGGCCACCAAGGGTGCAGACCCACTGTAGTCCTTGTAGAGATGGCCAGCAACCATCCATTGCGACTGTGCAGGTGCACAATCACAATTGAAGAGTATTGTGGATAATAAAAGCAAGTCTATAAACCACCACTTGTGCACTCACAATTTTCTTTTGCAATGTCCTTAGAACCAGCAATGCTGTTAACCAGTCCCTTGCTGAATTATCAACACATGTCCAAACACTAACACAGTCATTTAGCCTCTGAGATTTTACACATACAGCATGACCAACAGAAATGTGTGCATTAAAATGAATCCCTACTATTTACTTAATTTGAAGAACTGGTGTCTATACAATTTACAGTTTTACAATATAAGAATACAATTACAAAGGTACAGAAA
Organism: Schistocerca serialis cubense; assembly: GCF_023864345.2. NCBI lineage: Eukaryota > Metazoa > Arthropoda > Insecta > Orthoptera > Acrididae > Schistocerca > Schistocerca serialis. The sequence goes on from NC_064639.1 coordinate 1,064,231,820, forward strand.
ACATTATTAAAGAACATAATAATATAGATAACATTTATAGTAATACAGGCTTTACAGAGGAACAGAAGTAAGCAAATACAAGAGTATTACAGGAATAGTGACATAAGTAAATAAATGAAAAATGAGAATATACATTGAAATATCAACTTGACACACGAGCATTAAAAGAAAACAGAACAGGATAAATAATGTCTAAACATCTTTCCAAAGTAAAGAATATATTAAATTTGAGGATAACAATATTCCTCATCATAGTAAATGCAGCTTAGTACTAGAACAGAAAAATTCATTTAATCTTATCAGGTAAATATACAGAGACAGGAAGAACACAGATACACAAGGGTACACATAAAGACATAGCGAAATAACACAAAAGGAAAGGACAGGGGGTTGTTTTCAGTGTAAAATTTGGTACTACAGTACGTGTGATACTTCATTTTCAATCGAAACTTCGTTTTCCCATAGGTCTTTTCTTCTTGTTTCAACATTTGTTCCCAAAAAGAAAAATCCTATCTAAGCATGCTTTCTGTATTTACTTTCACATATTTCCTACCTCATCATTTATTTTCTATTATCTTACCTCATCATTTATTCCCAATAAAATCCTACCTAAACCTGTTGTCCCTAAACCCTACTTATCAGTTCATCTCCTCTTTCAAAAACCTATTCCTCAATATACAATACTCTTTTGGTCAACCTTTTTTTCTATAGCTTCTCAATACATTTCTTCCCAATTCATCACAACTCATTCTCTTATATAGCCTAACCTTAAGCTAACTTAAATCTACTGAGCTCAATTACATAAACTAGAGAAAGAGGCAATGCAGCAGCACAAAACAGTTAACACAAACCCGCAATGAAAAAAATGCAAATAGGCAAAGCAAGCACCAGTATATCTAAATTAGCAAAGCAAATGCAACGTTAAACTAATATAAGGCAATATTCAGCAAACAAGTAAAATAAATTGGTGGTAACTGGCTTATCAGAGTAGTACAAAGTAACATTCAGTAGGACAATGACTGGCAAACAGTAGCAGCAAGTGCAATAACTTATACCTAAACATGACAAAGCACAAGCAGAAAAAGTATTACAATAGGGATAGCAATGCAGATAAGGGAATGTCTACTTACATCTTAATGCCTACGTCATATCTTATCACTAAAGTGATGCACCACAACAACCTATTCTACCAAAAAAGGAAATTCTGTACACAGTTCCTGTTATCAATCACTTCTCCTTCATATGCTTCTTTCGTTTCCTAGTGCTCCTTTTTTTAAAGCATGTAGATCATAAAATTATTATTTAATAGATCTGTAGATAGAAAGTGTGTACATTAGTATATCTATTAAATTTTATTTTATAAAACGAATGCTACAGCGCAACTAGAAATTAGACATCAAATAAAATAAACAAATATGTGCAAGGCAATGCAAAAAAAGCATCATCCACTAGCCATATGACGTTTCATAAGTCAGTAAAAATTCTCTCAACTCTCGGAGGAAGATACTTGGCATAATCAGGTGTGCAGACGTAAAAATATTTCTCATCACTTCATAAGCATTTCAGTAAACAGCACAAAGTACAAGCCCCACAGTGTAATCATATGTTTCCAAGTAATAGCGTGTCGTGTTTGTGATGTATTCTGTAAAGAGACGTCAATAACAAGGTCAACAGCCTCTCTTTTCTCCAACCATGTGAGCACTTGCAAATGTGCAAGTAGCTTCAAAGCGGCTAAAGCAGCACAAGGAAAGTTAAAAGTCCACACAACAATAAGTATATTTCAAAGCAGGTAGCGCGTAGCTGCGCCCAGCACAGTAATATGTCAAGGTCACATACATACAAAAAAATTTCGCTTGAAAATTTACATTAGCAGTGTGTAGAAACGAAATCTCATGAATAACCGTGTCCAAAAATTTCCGTCGGCATTGTGGTACTCACATTCACATTTATATATTCACATCTCATAATTCTAACTGATATTCTGATTCTAATTGATAACATAAGTACGATTCTGTAATAACATCTCATCTCAAAATCGGCGTAGCTTCCTTCAATAATCTCAAAACCTATAAAAAATTGTCTCTGCTCGCTTCAATAGAGTTATATACCTAAAACGTACTTAAAAAATCATGATCCCATACAAATACATCACTCAAATCTCTCGTAGTATCACAGTGGTTCCTAAAGTAAATGTGAAAAGTTCCCAAAATGCAGACAAAGTACAATTTTATAAGTGTGAAGTAATCTAACTGTGTAATTACGTAAATATGTGTCACTGAGATAGCAAAAAAGCGTTTGTCTATCTCAGTTAAATGATCAGATAGCTGTGTAATTCTGTGTTAGAGAAATATGGTACCGATGTGTAAAGTTGTATAAGCAAATACCACATTAGCTAGGGCTCCTTGTCCTTGCCACACGCATGGTACAAAAGTAAGTGTGTAACCCCCATGAGGGTCGATGTAATTATACCCTCAGATGTTACAGATAACATCAACGGAACGGAATGTATCGTCGAGAACTTTCTCTATATCGTAGTAGTTCTAAAATATTTCTAAAAATATTCCAAGTACGAAAGATAATCACTCAAATGCGTGTCACGTAGCGCTAAACTGTGCGTTTTGCTGTAAGGTAATTTCTGTCACTGGCTAACGGTAAAAACGTGCCAAGTGTCGTAGTTATCGCTATTCACAAGCAAAGTTCTCCGGAAGTCAATGTACTCACCTTGTCATACACAAAAGTAAAAATGCTATGCATATAGATGTCGTAGTTATTACGAACATTACCGTGACCAAGAAAGTACTGTACTGTAATGTACTGTTGTGCTACGAAAAATACCTATCTCGTTGCAGCTATGTCACAAAAGTCACTACCAAAAGATGTTTTACTTTCCAGAAGAATGCAGAAAACTGTGCAGGCATGAAACAACTGCAGCGCAAAAATAATAATAAAAACTGTGTCACTCATTAGTAGTATCACAGTATAATCATGTAACTGTCAAACAAACTGATTACTCTGTCATATGTAATCTCTCAGAAAGTACTTTAAATAAAATATCTCTTTTCAAGTAAACCAACATATTGCAGTAAAATCTCATTAGCAGTATATGCTCCAAGTATTTAAGCCTTATAGTCATTACGTAATTCTGCAACTAACAAGCAAAAAAGTACACATAATAAGATTGTGTCGTCTGCTCCCTATAAAAGTGGACTTGTAAAGTTAGTGTCTTAATAAGTTCCATAGGTTCTTGACTGGATAGTTGACTTCAAAACATTGTTGCATGTTAACAGTTTCTAAGTGTGACAAAGCGTAATAGTAACATGAAGTAAAACATTTTACAACTAAGACTAAGTTAGAAAGCAAATTATCTCTCAATAAATGGTTTTACATGAGAAATGTGGTGTAGTCCTTTACTTTTGTTAGTAGCAGAGTTTCAACTTCAACACAATCATCATGCAGTATACATCGGTAAAGAATAGTGAATTTTTTTTCAAGTTTAGCTTCTATGTTATTTTTCTCGGGGCCAGCCGGCGCACATGACTGCCTGCAGTGCGAGTCATTGTCTGTTATCTCTTTATTGTCGAGCGTAATTACTGGGATTCTGAGATCTAACTTCTACAATTTAAACTTGTCAATAGGGCCCGGCCCTGCCCTGTTTGAATCCCGCCAGTTCTGATTAAATTCACGTCTGTCGTCACGATTATATCGTCTGTCGTCATGTCGGTAGTTTCTGTAGTTTCTTTCTTGTCGGTTAAGTGGTGGAGAATTTCTCCCGGAATCGTAACTGCAAGGTGGACCGTTGCATCTGATATTACCCTGTCTCCTTTGATAAAAATTATTCTGGTTCCCAGATTGTCTGTTTCTACGATTGTATCTGTCGTAATCATTACCACGGAGAGGTGATCTTACCTTGTTGCTGTTGCTATTCTGCCAACGGATATCGTATGGGTGGTGTCTATTTCGGGTACGATTTGCGTTATAAAAGTAGTCTTGTCATGTCTAGTTGATATTTCTGTTGTCACGGAATTGTGACGGATGTGATCTGTAACTGTTGTGTTCTTGTTTTCGCATCCCGCGACAGTCTGTGTCGATTTACAATTCTTGTAAAAATCCGTAAAAAGCTTCGATGTCGTCTTTAGACCGTCCTGCCGAAATAATATGTCTTAAATGTTCAGGCAATTCTATTAAATGCAGATGAGTTCCGAGGGGCTGTACGGGATTGACAAATACTGATTTATGTGGAACATATCTTCAAAATATTTTACCGGGCTGGAGAATTCAGACTGTTCTAAATGTTTCATCATTACAATGCTGTGTTTTACTCTATCTTGAGTAGCCTGTGACCAGAAAGGAAGGCATGACAGAAGTGACCGACCGCATACTTATTGCTGGTTCATTTTCATGATAGTCACACATAAATTCTAGTCTGTGCTTCAATTAGGAGGAAAGCAAAGAGCAAACTGATGAAGCCAAGCTTGTGGATGTATATCATTACCGCAATTCTTGAATGTTTTAAATTTACGTGTAGTGATAAAGAGTTTATAGTCAAAATCACAAAATCATCGTGTCAGCGAGTTGCAAATCGCTAACTGTTACGTCGTGTCGGCGGTTCCGTCTCAAGATTCGGTGTACGTTGCCAGTTCCTTCCAAAAACTCCGAAATACCCTTTGTTGTTACTTTGTGACTTTTCCGTATTTTTGAATTCCTCTTCCCGTGTCGGAGTACGAGTGCCCTCTGAAATATACATAATTCTTGTATTACGTGAGTCAACTGATCTTGTACTTCCCGCATTTCTCTTTTGTACTGCATACTGATTCGTTTCTGATTTTGTTTGAATTTCCTAATTTGCTCGTACTCTTCTGAGTCAGTAAAGGCTACCAGTCTTGTGTCATTCAGATCATCATCTACCTTCGTAGATAAATTAGTTAGCTGATCTGAAAGTACGACTACTTTTTCCGATAATGTACTGATTTCCTCCGTGTATTTTTCTGAACCAAGTTTCAGAGTGTCCATTGGTGTCGAAATCGTATCTACTGTGTCCTTTAGGTTTTCCTGATTTTGTACAAGTTGCGTGATCGTATCGACAGACGCAACTGAGTCAATTTTAGCCTGCAAGGTGTGATTTTCGTGAACAATAGTCTGCAGTTCTTTTATGGCTGCTTCACGATTCTGTAATGCGTTTTCATGTCGCGAAAGAATAGGCTGAAAATGCTCACAAATTTTTTGACTTTTCGATTCGATTTTAAGTAACTCTGCGATTTTGTTCCATTTGTTGCTGTGATTTGTTGCATTAATTGAAATAATAATATATTAGTGTCTGGAAGATATTCCTTTGTGCTTTTCGGCAGAGCATTTGCACCGGCAACATTCGCATTTTGAAAAGCAGAGAGTGAGTCTTGACTTAGTTGAGAAAAGAGTAAGGACGCAAAACTTGAATCTACGGTATTTGCTAGATTTTGTTCCGTCATTTCGCATTCCTGAGGCGAGCTATTGCTGACCGATCGATCGACAATACTTCCGTGTTCACTAATTGTTTCACTGTCTACACCATTATTTACTGCATGGTCCATATCGCTATGCACAGTTACCAAATTATTTTGGACATTTGTCACTTCATTAAAAGGGAGTGCTGACACGTTACGCTCATCGTCACTATCATTTCTCCATTTACTTTGTAGCCTAGTGATGCGCTTTTCATACGCCATGATTATCCCAGAACTTCACAGAAAAACACAATTTGAAGAGCAAAAATAGCATTGAAAATAATAAATATCTAATTAATTGCAAAAGCGACTGCAAAATATTTAGTGCAAATCCACATGCATGCCACAACTGATTTTCTCATTACAGTATTGTACAACAATGAAAAACTACAACTACAAAGGAAATTCTCTATTCAAATACGCGTTAGCAGTAACAATAGCTAATTTCTAATCATGCACTAATTATTCAAAATACCAGAAACATCGGAAGATTCCACTGCGGCATCCTCGGCTGAGGGTCGACAGATGAAACTTCTTTATATAAATGAGTGTGTCTGTACTTAAATTGCTGAATGACTGAGAAGACGAAACTTTTACGTTATTTGATTCTGAAACAGCTGAGTAAAACTGAACGTACTGAGCCTACTTTCTCTTTACTTTTTCTTATCATGTCAACACTGACCCACAATGCTCTCGCGCAACGCAATCTGACTGCGCAAAAAAAAAAAAAAAAAAACCTGACTTCAGATAATTAATTAATACAAAAGAATGGCCCTGAATAAGAAGTAATCCTGTCAATAACCTACGCATTTCATTAGGCACTTACCTCACAAAAATCTTCATTACGCGAACTACTGCAGTACAACGAGCGCCAATACTGCCAGCTAAATAAAAGATTCTAACTACTAAAGCCACTAACTATTACTAGGCATGTGGTAAGCAAAGGAAAGATTGTGTTGCAAACCAAATACTGTATTTTTTACCTTAATAATGTGACATTCAGTTCAACCACGAATATAAATCGTCATTGACATCCAGTACAAAGATAATCATGAATAATTGCCAATCTCCAAGTCGGATACTTCCAGATCGTTAGCCTACGCTAACACTTCAGACCCCTACCCGCCATCGATGCTAACTTCTCACATCTAACATCCATCACTGCTGGCTGTTCACCTCCAACTGTCCAACAGTACTTCCATTACTGCTGGCGACTACCTTCCAACTGCCCAATAGACTTGGCCACTGTTTCTATGTTTCGATACAGTGTATCGATACGTGGAACTGTTTCAGTGTTTCGGAACGGCTGTGGTTCACTGTTTCGAAACAGTGGTGTTTCATTCCGTTCCTGTCTCGAATATCCGGACCAGATTCGATCTCGAGCCAGCCACAGAAACTGTATCGTTGTTTCAAAATAAGGCTGTTTCAGTCCACCTGTGCTTGGAACGGACTAATTGTATCGAAACAGTGATGTTTCATTCCGCTCTGTGTCGGACGAGATTCGGGCTCGGCACAGGTACTGAAACACAACATACCACTTCATGAAACACTTTCAAGAACGTCGAAATCTTTTTGACAAGCAATAGCATCAAGCTTAAGTTATCCGAAAATAAAGCTTCGTCTCTAGCTGACTGTCCTGTTTCGAAATGGCGTAACATCTGCTTTACAAACACTAACCAAACAATAAAACAACGCATACTATTCACATTCAAAATAATAAATATTTGAAAATCATTCAGTTAAATTACCCTTTTTTTATAACACACGCTTCTCTGTTCATGTACAGTAATCATATTAAGCAACGCAAGTAAGCCTACAACATTTTGAATAAAAAAAGGCGTAGAGTGACAGTTATTAGACAGATACATAAATCTGACGTAGGTATAATTGCAAGCAATCTGTTTGACATATCATTGATAGCGTAATGGTGAACGGGAAGGGCTGGGAAACATGGTGAATTTATAGTAACGGTTCGAAACACCTTGAAAGACAAAATTTTTTCTGTTATTTATTCGAATTATTTGGCGTTATTTGTGAGTCTATAGTCACTGTGCCTATTATCCACAATGATTCCATTTGTGTGAATGGACATTAGCAGGATGGGTGTATTACCCATACAAACGGAATGTGGGAATCCCAGTAGCATATCCGTTGTTTCTGCAGTTTGCTCCCACCTCCAGTTCTGTTCGTGGTGGTTCATCTGTCATCAGCTATGGCTGTCCTCAGCCAATTGAAAAGAATGAAAGTCACACGACACGAAAGCAACGCATTTGCTGCAGGAAATACGAAACTACCAAGACTCCTGAGTGATAAGTTTCATACTTTCTGCGATATGATTATCGCTCTCGCACCTCATTTTTGTTTATATGGACATACTTATACAGTAGACATTCAAGATGATAAAATGTATAGGTTTATTAGATTACAAAACACAAACTGTTTCACTGTTTCGAAACAGCGTATCGAAACATTACATTGTACTGTTTCATTTGTTTCGAAACAGTTACGTGTTTCAGTTTGTCCATCTCTACTGCCCAACACTACTGGCGATTAACTTCCAACAACGAGTCCAACCAGCCTCAGAGTCTCTTACAAAGAAAGTCAGAGATCCCATACAAAGCGCTACACAGCGCTGCCAACACAGAAGCAGCCCACTTACACAGTATCTGACTACACTGTCACATCACCCCATTAAACCCCCCGTTTGAATGAATAAAACTTCCCTCGATGGCAATCCCCGATCGTCACTGATTAATGACGCGATGACAGAAAATAATTCTGCTTCTGATTAATCACCGGAAATGTAAAACACACGAAACTCTCACCAATCTTCCATTCAACGCTAAGAAAAATGAAATAAAATAAAATATGGGAAACTTCGTCCTAGAATCGATTCTCTTATTAAGCAGTTGGTCTCAAATTTTAAACATACGGTTTTTGTGTGTTGCTAACAAGGCCCCCGGAGTAGACAACATTCCATTAGAACTACTGATAGCCTTGGGAGAGCCAGTCCTGACAAAACTCTACCATCTGGTGAGAAAAATGTATGAGACAGGCGAAATACCCTCAGACTTCAAGAAGAATATAATAATTCCAATCCCAAAGAAAGCAGGTGTTGACAGATGTGAAAATTACCGAACTATCAATTTAATAAGTCACGGCTGCAAAATACTAACGCGAATTCTTTACATACGAATGGAAAAACTTGTAGAAGCCAACCTCGGGGAAGATGAGTTTGGATTCCGTAGAAATATGGGAACGCGTGAGGGAATACTGACCCTACGACTTATCTTAGAAGCTATATTAAGAAAAGGATAACCTACGTTCTAGCATTTGTAGACTTAGAGAAAGCTTTTGACAATGTTGACTGGAATACTCTCTTTCAAATTCTGAAAGTGGCAGGGGTAAAATACAGGGACCGAAGGGCTATTTACAATTTGTACAGAAACCAGATAGCAGTTATAAGAGTCGAGGGGCATGAAAGGGAAGCAGTAGTTGGGAAGGGAGTGAGACAGGGTTGTAGCCTCTCCCCGATGTTATTCAATCTGTATAGTGAGCAAGCAGAAAAGGAAACAAACGAAAAATTCGGAGTAGGTATTCAAATCCATGGAGAAGAAACAAAAAACTTTGAGGTTCGCCGCTGACATTGTAATTCTGTCAGAGACAGCAAAGGACTTGGAAGAGCAGTTGAACGGAATAGACAGTGTCTTGAAAGGAGGATATAAGATGAACATCAACAAAAGCAAAACGAGGATAATGGAATTTGTTAACATCGAGTATAGATTAAAGTGTCAGGAAGTCGTTTCTGAAAGTATTTGTATGGAGTGTGGCCATGTATGGATGTGAGACGTGGACGATAAACAGTTTAGAGAAGAAGAGAATAGAAGCTTTGGAAATGTGGTGCTACAGAAGGTTGCTGTAGATTAGATGGGTAGATCACATAACTAATGAGGAGGTATTGTATAGAATTGGGAGAAGAGGAGTTTGTGGCACAACTTGACTAGAAGAAGGGACCGGTTGGTAGGACATGTTCTGAGGCATCAAGGGATAACCAATTTAGTATTGGAGGGCAGCGTGAAGGGTAAAAATTGTACAGGGAGATCAAGAGACGAATACACAAAGCAGATTCAGAAGGATGTAGGTTGCAGTAAGTACTGGGAGATGAAGAAGCTTGGAGAGGATAGAGTAGCATGGAGAGCTGCATCAAACCATTCTCAGGACTGAAGACCACACACACACACACACACACACACACACACACACACACACACACACACAGGTTCTAGGGGACTGATGACCACAGCAGTTAAGTCCCATAGTGCTCAGTGCCATTTGAACTATTTTTGCAGTGATCTTAAAATTAAGTTTTGGAAGTTCTGAATCTTTTTATTGAAATAATCAAAACATTCACTTATCAATATTTTCTTTTCTAAATATTAAAAAAAATATGGTCAAGATTGTTAGCACTGACAGTAAGAATTTTCTCTAAAAAGGTCATCCAATTTAGGGAATATTTACTATGAAAATGTTATATTTGAATGTTCAATTTCACAAATTGGAGATGGATGCAGTCGAAGTTACACAACACAATCACTCCCCAGTCCTTGCTTTAGATCCACCTGGGCTGTAAGGTGTTCTTTCTGTTCTCTTCTGAGCTTCTTTTGTATGGCCGTCAATCTGGATGCATGTCGTCTTCCCTTTCTCAACTTCTGGACACCGTCTGACCTTTTGGTTCCTTCTTCGCTCGTCTCTAACTTTGCTCCTTCACGTCCTTATTGCTAACAGTGGTTTGGCCTTCGTGGTTCCTGTTACTTCTGGCAGATGGCACCCTAGATTGAACAGTGAAGCAGGTTCTGTCACAGCTATGCCCGTTTTTCTTTTGGATACAAATATACTATGTGGACACTCATTTGCATTTTGAGTCTTTCCAGCAGTGTATCTGGAGAGAATTGTATCAGATGCCAGCCTCTGATAAACAGATACCTTTGTAACAACAACAGAAGGTCTCAGAGCAGTATGGATAGCAGTTTTATGCGATTCTGGTTGTTCTCCTGTGGCAAGGGCACGACTGAAGAAGCATCAAGAATTCTCACCTTTTGGACACTTCATGTGTTGCATTGTCTTATCGGTGCTCGGGTACAGTGTTGGATAGATTGCACTCTTGATTGCCGTAGTTTATGGAGCATTGTCAACAATATCTCTTCTGTAATAACGAGATCAGGTTTACAATTGTTTCTTCTATCAAACTTACATATGCTTTTCCAGCGAGAGTCACGTTTTGTGCCTGACTCTCCTTCGCCACATTTCTCAGCCCTCTCCCAAGTTGTTTCACAATGTGATTCACACACTCTTCCCTCACAATTTCTGCGTTTCCGTAGACATTCAGTTGAACTAATTACATTTTCTTCTATATTACTCTTTCGAGTTTCACGAAATCCTTTCTTTTAATAACAGTGCAAATACGAATGAACGTATTTAAGATTTTTTTTCACAAAAATTCAGTATTTTCTTACCAGACTGTTCCCTTAGAAAGTCTGGTAAGAACATTTACTAAGATAGTGTTTCAAATTACTTGAACATGTAGACACTATGAAAATTAAATACGATTGTTTGCATAAATAATCATAAGCACAATAAGTTGGTAGTGGCAGACACACGTATAAAATCAAAAGAAAAATTTAAGTGCTAAGTCAGTTTCAGGATAATCGGCTCAAAAGAAGAAAAAATATAAGCTTGCTTTATTTCACTCATTCTAGCGCCTCAAGGCGTCTTGTGTTCGCGCGCGTTTGTTTGTTTGTGTGTGTGTGTGTGGGGGGGGGGGGAGGTTAATAAAACAAGTATGTCTGCACAAGTGCTTTTGTGGGACAACAGCCAAAATAACTGAGCTAGTTTAGTGTGACTAAATCGTTTGCCTCAGGTGAGAATGCACTCAGATGGCTGACGCGTATGCGGAGCTGATCCGGGCATGGCGATACTAGTGGTATTCCCATGGAGGTAAGAGTAGAGGGAGACGCCGTGACGTCACAGCTGTGAAGCTATGTGAAGCCGAGGGTAGCCATCTCAATCCGACCAAAACATTGCTGCTGTAAGCTTGTGTGCCTAGGCTTGTCGCTCGCTTTTGGAAGGATTTTGCGCTATTATGGTGACTTGTGTGGTGTTCGGATGTAGGAATCGTTCTGATTGTGACGCGAAATCAAAGGGAATAACATTTCATGTGTAAGTTGTCTCGTTAAGTGTGATTTTACAACTTCATTGTGAATGAACGTGTGCTACATCGGTACTTGTACTGTAGCGAGTTTTTCTCCTGTATGATTTTTGATTTCCTAAAAATGAAAGTCGGAAAGTTCTGTGGGAGAATGCCGTGAGGAGGAAGAATTGGCGTGCGTCTAAATGGAGCACTATATGTTCTCAGCACTTCCGAGAAGAGGACATAGACCGAACTTTCCTTTCAACAGTAAGGCTCCGAGAAAATGCTGTACCATCAGTTTTCCCTACGCACCCAAAACATTTGCAAAAGGTATGTTAATTCAAAGAATTAAATTCTTAGTTTTCAAGTTCACGTTTCAGTATAATACGTGCGTATCGTCGATAATCGAAGTGTTGAGTAACTCACTTTGTCTTCATCATGTACCAAATTAACTGGCGTAAAGTATAGGCCTAAATAGGACACTGTGTAGATTTGCCATTCTATGTACCGTATTTCAGTAAATATTGGTGGTAATGAACAGTGTTTCCCAGTAGTGTAACGTAACTGAAATGTCCCAGTACGTATTACAAACAAGATGTATTTATAGGGCTTTGGAGGGAGGGTATAGCTAACTTAGTTTTCAGTTTCTGTTATTTAGTTTGTGATACACGTTTATTACTGAATTATCAAAATTGTATCGTTTACATTGAAGGCTAGCTATTCGTAATATTACATTAAAAACTATTTTTAATCAGAAGAAACGCGGAATTTCGCCTTTACGAGATTTTATTTTAAACAAAAACTTTGAAATAACCAATCTGATGACGTTACATGCGTATATGGTGCAATTAGCGACTTTAATAGACGCAGCGCTATAGCACACTGGCAATGTTTTGGTCAGAGTGTCATGGCAGCGAGCCACGCCTCCATGGCTTCAAAACGTAGTACGGCTGGGATACGTAGCGCCATCTCCCCTTATTCTTACCTCCATGGGTATTCCACCTGCCACCATTTGAGGGATTAGCCGCAGGTGTGGACAGCGCTCACCCGCCCTCTGTCTCCATTCGCCTCAGGCAACTGCTCCCGGTGCAGGCAAAACTGCTGTGCCTGAAACATCCAAAAGCTGCAGAGAGCAAAACGTCTATTCTTTCCCCTCCTTTACAGCCCCGCAAGTCAATCCTAATATATTAATCTTTCATGAAAGTGGAACCGTAGAAGGACTTATATGTTTCATTTATATTTAGAATGCCTTCTGTTACAAAACGAACATGGTTTCCGCCACAAAGGCAAAGCGCAAGAAAGAATGGCTAAAGCCTTGTACACAAATTGCAAGAAGAATGTTTGTTTGTTCCCCCAGAACTTACACCCAAATGTACATTTGATACTTTCATTCGCAAGTCTGTCCTCGTGATAGGCAATCATGAGTTGGAATTTCTACATGGTTGGGGGTACGCAATATATTCACTGCATTCACGGTGTGGTCTGCTAGGACGACGGCAAGATGTGCCGGCCGCTGGCAAGAAACATTAAGAAAAGCAGACGGTTATTTCCCCGGGGCGCACAATCGCAGTCGGCAGGAAACCCAAAATACTATGACATATCCATATTAAAGAGGACTCTCCCGCCAACAAACAGTCTCACAAAAATAGAATAAATCCGAAATATCATAACAGTAAAACAGTAAAACTACTTTTCATACTTGGAACTAACAACCCAAAAAATAAAAGAGGCACTGTGCAAGAGATAATGAAGAGGATATAAATGTGGAACAGAATGTTAGACGATACTTTGTTACTTTCCTCAGTTCTCTCCATACTTCTGACAGAAGACATCGCTCAGCAAACAAAGCCGATGGTTTTGGTAGTTTGCCGGCCGGAGTGGCCAAGCGGTTGTAGGTGTTACAGTCTGGAACCGCGCGACCGCTTCGGTCGCAGGTTCGAATCCTGGCTGGGTCATGGGTGTGTGTGATGTCCTTAGGTTAGTTAGGTTTACGTAGTTCTAAGTTCTGGGGGACTGATGACCCCAGAAGTTAAGTCCCATAGTGCTCAGAGCCATTTTTTTTTTTTTTTTTGGTAGTTCGCCGCTGCATCAGTTTATCTATAACAGTCCTAAACGTGAATTAGCTTTCTGACAATGGTTGTAAGTGCGAAAACAACATTTGTGTATACAGTCACACACACACACACACACACACACACACACACACACAGCAAAGTGCGCAAAATATTGCCTCAGCCAAAAAAACTCGTTAACGGTGTTACGTGTTTGCTTTCAATTCTATTACGTTCTACGGTCCTTACCACTTCTTATTTCCGCATAGGCGCCAGCATTAGCAACACACCGTTGCTGTCGGAGTACCATGTTTCTGACACACCGTTGCAACATATCGTTTGGTACCCGTGCACTCTCTTCCCAAATGACTGCTTCTAAGTTGTCCAAGTCACTCGGTATTCTCGCATACACTTTCTCTTCCAAATATCCCCAGAGGAAAAAAAATCCAACGGGGTCTGTTCTGGATTTCACGGTGGTTATCAACATTTCCGCGCCGTCCACAACGCGGCCTGAAAAAGCAATGTCAATAACTCTCGCGAAGTCAACGCAAAATGGGGAGGTGTCCCATCGTGCATAAAGCGCACCTTGTCCACACCGTCCCTGTTTAAAACTATGGGATGAACAAAAGTTTGTAGCATATGCACATACCTATGCACATGCATTGTTTCACGAAAATTGTATTTATTTTATTGTTTATTTACACGTCAAGTTCCGTAAATGTTTATGAACCCGAAAAAAGTCAGTCCATAAGTTTAAGTAAACGCAGTCAACAGTACTATAAGAATCAGCTTAATTTTTCAAGGAACTCCTCGACAGAATAGAAGGAGTGTCCCCTGAGGAAACTCTTCAGTTTCGATTTGAAAGTGCATGGATTACTGCTAAGATTTATGAGTTCGGGTGGTAGCGTATTGAAAATGGATGCAGCAGTATACTGCACACCTTATTGCTCAAGAGTTAAGGAAGTCCGATTCAAATGCAGGTTTGATTTCTGCTGAGTATTAACCGAGTGAAAGCTGCTTGTTCTTGGGAATAATATGATATTGTTGACAAGAAATGACAGTAAGGAATATATATATTTTAAGGCCAATGTCAAAATACCCAGACTCGTGAACAAGGGGTCGACAAGAGGTTCGTGAACTTACACCACTTATTGCCCGAACAGCCCGTTTCTGAGCCAAAAATATCCTTTTAGAATGGGAAGAGTTACCCCAAAATATAATACCATACGACATAAGCGAATGAAAGCAAGCAAAGTAGACTAATTTTCGCGTCGAACGATGACTCATTTCTGATACCTTTCGAATAGTAAAAATGGCAGTATTAAGTCTTTGATCAAGATCCTGAACGTGGGCTTTCCACGACAACTTACTATCTATCTGAAAACGTAGAAGTTAGAACTGTTCAGTTTCACTAATCATATGCCCGTTCTGTGAAATTAAAACGTCAGGTTTTGTTGAATTGTGTTTTAGAAAGTGTAAAAACTAAGTCTTACTGTGATTTAGCGTTAGTTTATTTTCTACAAGCCAAGAAATTAGGTCATGTACTGCACTATTTGAAACCGAGCCAATGTTGCACACAACATCCTTTAGACTACCAAGCTCGTATCATCAGCAAACAGAAATATTTTGGAGTTACCCATAATACTAGAGGGTATATCATTTATATAAATAAGGAACAGGAGTGGCTCCAACACTGATCCCTGGGGCACCCCGCACTTGACAATACCCCACTCAGACCCCTCATCACAGCCGTTATCAACATTGTGAATAATGACCTTTTGCTGCCTGTTGCTAAAGTAAGGGGTGAACAAATTGAGAGCTACTCCCAGTATTCTGTAATAGTCCAACTTCTGGAGCAATATTTTGTGATCAACCCAATCAAATGCCTTTGTTAAATCAAAAATATGCCAAGCTTTCGAAACCTTTTGTTTAGCCCATCTAGTACCTCGCAGAGAAAAGAGAATGTAGTAAGGACAGATAAGTTTGTAGCATATGAACATACCTCTGTGCATTCAATCTTTCACGAAGAATGTAAGGACGGATAAGAGTACCATCATGAATACCACGCAAATGTAATCTACTATTCAACAAACAGAAACTAATAAAAATACAATAAACAAACATCAAAAACGCATAAAATATCTTCACACACAATTTAATTTATCATTACTCACAACATCACAGCGCATTAAGAAAACAAAGCCCTAAAATACATCTACATCTACATCTACATGGATACTCTGCAAATCATATTTAAGTGCCTGGCAGAGCGTTCATCGAAACATATTCACAATTCTCTATTATTCCAATCTCTTATAGTGCGCGGAAAGAACGAACACCTAAATCTTTCCGTATGAGCTCTGATTTTCCTTATTATATAGTGGTGATCGTTTCTCCCTATGTAGGTCGGTGTCAACAAAATATTTTCTCTTTCTGAGGAGAAAGTTGGTGATTGGAATTTCGTGAGAAGATTCCGTCACAACGAAAAACACCTTTCTTTTAATGATGTCCAGCCCAAATCCTGTAACATTTTTGTGACACTCTGTCCCATATTTCGCTGCCCTTCTTTGAACTTTTCCGATGTACTCCGTCAGTCCTATCTGGTAAGGATCCCACACCGCGCAGCAGTATTCTAAAAGAGAACATACAAGCGTAGTGTAGCCAGTCTCCTTAGTAGATCTGTTACATTTTCTAAGTGTCCTGCCAATAACACGCAGTCTTTGGTTAGCCTTCCCCACAATCTTTTCTGTGTCTTCCTTCTAGTTGAAGTTGTTCGTAATTCTAATACCTGGGTATTTAGTTGAATTTACGGCTTTTAGATTAGACTGATTTATCGTGTAACCGAAGTTTAACGAATTCCTTTTCGTTATTTAGGGTCAACAAATAAAACATACAAATAAAACATATAAATCTCGCTAGCAAAACTGTCAAAAGTGCAAGTAACCGAAGCGGTGAAAGCAAAATGGTCGCTACAACAATATTCTGCACACTAAATCGTGTCTCACCGTGCCGATTCTAACTGCGTTTAACAAAACATTACGGAGGTAGCAATCGTTGAGCAGGGTCGCTATGGAACATTCTCGCTTGATGTTGGTGTATGCTATGATGTGCTGATGCTCGGCAGTGGGTTGCGCAAATGGCTTGCCACATTTATGTACTCAATACACAAACGTTATAGAAGCTAGTGTACGCTTTGTACGGCATTAAACCAATAAACTGCGTTAGTTATAGCAATAGAAACTCTTTATAATCTCAAAACTGTGGTAAACACTAATGAGGGCAATTCTCATTCATCATTAGTGATGTATGTGAAGTAAATTTCTCCCAGCACGCGTTAATTGCTTCACGTAAGGGCACCTGTTTTACAATGGAAAGCCGCCACGGTGAGAGCGCAGTTTAGCTGTGCAATAGAAGCTGGTCATATTTTTATCTTTTGGGTCGCCTAAACACGACTCCTATGCTTTAATGTAAGAGTTTATTTTTTTCAAGTCTGTTCCACCGTTAAATAACTAACAATTAATTATTTAAGCAATAAGTGAATATCAGTTCACAAAATTATGTCTGAAATAATTGCTTCTTTGAAACTCAAACAAGTTATAATCAACCTCAAAATCATTTTTCTACACTCCAGATTTTACGTGAATCAGAGATGATTGATTAATAAATTCAGCTGCACAATGGAATGTACATTTATGTATGCAGATATGTACAATGACTGCTAGAATGAAGTTCAGTCGGTACAGAATGAACTGTTAATAACTAGTTGGTACGAACACTAGGGCAAAATCGTTAAGAGCACAATTTTGATACCAAATTGATATACAAATAATCGATCAATTAACTACACCCAATCACCTCCGGATGACGTCATGGATTTTCTCCAGCTTGCACATGGGTCACCGGCCTTACCCCTCCCCTCGCCTCCCTTCCTCACCACTCCCCATCCCTCCCTTCCCCCTCCCCCACCCTCATCACCCCTATTGGCGGGAACTTCGAATTTTGGCAAGAATTCTGAATTTTGGCGGTAAATTAAAAAAATTGTAAGAATTTAAAAATGCTGGGAATTTCTTTGTCCCAAGGCTGTGTTGACATTCCCCCGCCCACCACCATCTGGGAATCGATGTGAAGTTCAAAATGGGGGGTGCCCATGCTACGACTTGAACCCCAGGCCCTCTGGGCGGGAAGCCGAAGTGGACCCTGCTGCACAGGTAAATGGTTAGTCATTGTCCAGTTGCAGGTGAGGAAGGTTACGTTAATGTGCTTTATTTATTTCTCGGTGGGTTGAAAATGGTTCAAATGGCTCTAAGCACTATGGGACTTAACATTTGAGGTCATCAGTCCGATAGAACTTAGAACTAATTAAACCTAACTAACCTAAGGACATCACACACATCCATGGACGAGGCAGGATTCGAAACTGCGACCGTAGCGGTCGCGTGGTTCCAGACTTCTCGGTGGGAAACTGAGTTACAAATCTGCCCTCATTGTACAACTGTATACACAGCGCTACACAAGGAGCGTCTAAAACCGCAATACATTTCAAAAACTGACGATATCATACAACCAGTGTTTTCCTGCCCGGAATAAGAATCAAGATACCACTCGAAACTAGTAGCAGATACACTGAAATAGTAACTCTACTTAGGATGACCCTTTTAACTATTCCACTGCCCCCCGTGAGGTCACCTTGGTGTAACTGCTGAATAGCTTGTACACTGATACATAGTAAGAAGAGAAAGGGCAGCAAACCATCACTGAAGTGTAGGTAGGCGAAAACAAGCCTCCACAACTGACAGAAAATGCTTCACTGCTCTAATTACACCTCGAATTTACAGATTGTAGGATCTGGGAATGTATCGGAGTTGGAAAGTATAAACATAAGTAGCGAAGCTCATCTGCTAAGCAATAAGTTATAGAGCAATTATGGTTGATGTCAGCATGCTGACGCTATTTGGTTTTTGATATATCGGAAGAGAGACGCGGTAAAATGTTATAGGGTGACGTTAGGAGATTCTATTACAAGGAGAGGTATGTCTGGCTACAGTTTGGATGAAGATAGCTTATAGTTTTTTCTTATCTAATTTAGATGTTACGAAATAGCGGAGAGGAATGCTCTAGAACACAATAAATGACTGTAAAGATGCTGATCTGCACCAGTGTTTCATACGTCTGAAATGTTTATAATACACATATGCATGACAGTTTGTTTACAGTCTCTGATTTGAACGCCAGGTACGCTCGCAAACCACGTAATTTTGTCCATCGAACTAAAAGAAATCGCTTATCATAGACGTTTCGTTAGACAGTATGTTTTTTCTTCAGAGATTAAATTCTGAGTCTGTAAGTAGGTTGTTTAGGTTTTTATGTTGGTAACGCCATGTAGCGCTCTATGTGAAAATCACTGACTGTGCTGTTTGCAGTCTGTGGCTGGTTTGCATTGTTGGAATTTGCTATTGTAGTGTTGGACAGTTGGCTGTTAACAGCGCGTAGCGTTGCGCAGTTGGAGGTGAGCCGCCAGCAGTGGTGGATGTGGGGAGAGAGATGGCGGAGTTTTGAGAGCGGATGATCTGGACGTGTGTCCATCGGAGACAATAAATTCGTAAGACTGGACCCATGAACTGATATATATATATATATATATATATATATATATATATATATATATATATATAATGACTTTTTAACACTATTAGGGTAAACACCTTGTTTGTTCTCTATCAAAATCTTTCCTTTACTAACTATGCTTATCAGTAGTTAGTGCCTTCAGTAGTGAGAACCCTTTATTTAGCTGGCAGTATTGGCGCTCGCTGTTTTGCAGTAGTTCGAGTAACGAAGATTTTTGTGAGGTAAGTGATTCATGAAAGGTATAGGTTATTGTTAGTCAGGGCCATTCTTTTGTAGGGATTTTTGAAAGTCAGATTGCGTTGCGCAAAAAATATTGTGTGTCAGTTTAAGCACAGTCATTTATAATTTTTCTAAGGGGACGTTTCAAGTTTAAATTCTCAATTTTTCGTTACTCCGATGAAAGTTACGAAATAACGAAGACATTCTGCAGTGATCAGTAGTTTTTGCAGTAAATAAAGTGGAAGTTTTATCGATTTTACGTAGGGTGGAAATTTATAGGAGATATGAGATTAGTTAATACATCTGTCAGGTGTATCGCTATGGAACTCTAACCTTTGCTGTGCTGCAGTTTTTTGCTATGTTTTTGGATGTCACAGAATGACAGGGGGTGGGGAGAGAGGGAGAGAGAGAGAGAGAGAGAGAGAGAGAGAGAACGAGCGCGCGCGCGAGAGAGAGAGAGAGAGAGAGAGAGAGGGAGAGGGAGAGAGAGAGATATGAACTGTTTCCTGCAGTCAAATGTAAAAAACTAAACCGATTTTGCTCATAAAACTAAAAGAAAATGGTCTGAAGTAATGGCAGCTTCCCGTTTTCGAACCAGCAGATGTTGACCAAAAGTGTTCTGGGAAGTTCTCTGAAATTTCGTTGTTGTTGCAGGGAAGGGCTAGTCTTTCGGACAGATGCATTTAGCAGCTTGCAGAAAGGATTCTGTTCTTGAATCTTTGTTAATGTGTGACTGATTTCCACAGACTGGAGACAGTATATCACTGCTAGCAGGTGGATAACAGGCGTGTCTCCATACCTATAAGCAGGAGAGGGAGAGATAAGGGGTGGTAGGAGGGGAGTTTAAGACTAGCTCTAACCTGGTTAGTTCGCAACTGCACCTGGAGGAGAACACACGTGCTGATGTCACCCTCTCTCCTGGCGCTGCCTTTTGGGGTCGTTTTTTGCAGTAGTTGTGTTATTACGACGATTTTTCTGTCCCCAATGCACGGGTTGCATTATGACCTGTTGTTCACTAATGCTGGTTTTTTCACGACAATTTGAATGCGTAATAAGAACAGTGAAGCATTTTCCATCAGTTGTGGTAGTGTGTATCGGCCTTCTTACACTTCAGTGATGGTTTGTTAGCCTATCCCTCCTTACTCAGCAATTATAGTGAGGTGACCTCTCGGGGGCAGTGGAATAGAGAAAGGGATCACCTATGTAGAGTTTCATTTCGAATACATATGATACTGGTTTTGAGTGGTATTGTGAATTTTTTTCCCAGCAGGATAACACCAGTTGCGTGACATCATCAATTTTTGAACTATATTGCGATTTTAGGCTCTTCTTATGTAGCACTATGTTTATAGTTGTGTAATTAGGGCAGATCTTTACTCCAGTTTCCCACGTGCACTAAACTAACCTTCTTGTCTTGCAGCTCGACAGAGATCAACTTTTCTCTGTGCGGCGGGTGCACTTGGGCTTCCCGCGCAGAGAACCGGCGCTCCAGTCCCAGAATGTGCGTCTGACACTTTGAATTTCCCACCAGTTCCCGGATGGCACGTGAGGGTGGGACGTCAGCACAGCCTTGGGACAAAGAAATTCCCGCTATATTGAAATTGTCACCATTTTTTAATTTCCTAGCAAAATTCAGGATTCCCGCCAAAATTCGGGACTCCCACCAATAGGGCAAGTGGTGGAGGGGAGGGGACGGGGAGGGGTGGGGGGTTTAATTAATTGATCAATTAATCAATCTGTATCTCAATTTGATATAAAAACTGTGCTCGTAGCAGCTTTGCCCTCCTCTTGGTAGGTACTTCAAACCATAAAGGAGATTGGTAATTTTTGAGAACATTTATCTTGGGAAAACCGCAGTCTGGCTAATAGTACTTTAAAATGGGTTAAAAACAGTCTCGACCGAAATAAAAGATTTATTGACGGTAGTTACCGCTTTCGGTCATAGCGTGAACGTCTTCAGACCATTTATACTGAAATATGAACACACAATGGATTTAGGCGGTGGTGGTGAAAGGAGCAGGTGTTACGGCTCCATTAATGTCAGCTGTGAAGGCGTGCAACGTAGTTGTTGCTCAAATACTCGAAGCTCCGTCCACTGTATGCCGAATTACGTAATCGGTAGCCAGTCTTGTGTACAGGACGTAAAAAAGTTTTTACAATAAGGCACATACAGAATAGCTACCCAAAGCTAATAACAAATGAAGAAATTGTTAGATTACATTATATAAAATAAGTGCTGTTAACATTTCGTCGATATGCGATAAATAAATAGAAGAGATAACCAACAATAATTGGTTGTGAGAACATCGATAGCCATCCGTGGAGATTCTTCTGAAACTTGTAGATCGTATGCCAGCAGAGACAGTGATGAACCGACGCCATTGGTTCCCACAGAAACGGTGTTGTCGTACAGATACGTGTCATCCGGTGGAAGACGATTTCAGAACTGCGGCACATCTAATCTACCCTCTGCAAACCACCGTGGAATACATGGCAGAGAGTGCGTCCCATTGTACTAGTCATTAGGATTTCTCCCCGTTCCAAGCACGTACGAAGCACGGAAATTAATGATCGTTTGAATGCCTTTCTGCGTGGAGTAATTAATCTAATATTATCCTTGCGATACCTCAGTGAGCGATACGTAGGGGGTTATAGTATACTCCTAGAGTCATCATGGTAACAGACTTCGTCTGTGACCATTCGTGCTGCCCTTCTCTGTATACGTTCAATATTAGTCCTATTTGGTATGGGTGTTACACATTTGAGCTAAATTCTAGAACCGTCTCCTTTGTAGATTGCACTTCCCGAGTATTCTACCAATAAACCGAAATCTACCACCTGCTTTAAGCACAACAGAGCCTGTGTGATCACTAACTTTGGTTCCCCTAACAGTCTTTACACACGACCAAAATTTCTTTGGGTACCATGAATGATCATTTGACAGTATTCTGTTACGGTAGTCATGGAGGGCCTCACGCATTGCTCTCTCGACAGCCAATAGCCCTACACTTTGTTTCATACCTATAATGCAGTAATCACTATTTTTTTAGAAGTTTCTTTGCAGTGAGGTTTGTCTGCGACGCCCGCTGGGAAGCCGCGTGGTCTTTGCGCCTTGTCACGGTTCTCGTGGCTCCCCCCGTCGGAGGTTCGAGTCCTCCCTCTGGCATGGGTGTGTGTGTTGTCCTTAGCATAAGTTAGTTCAAGTTAAATTAAGTAGTGTGTAAGGCTAGGGTCCGATGACTTCAGCAGTTTGATCCCATACGAACTTAACACCAATTTTAAAATTTCGACTGCTACTGGATTTTAAAACCAGTATAATAACGATTTTGCTTTTCTGAGTACAGCTGCAAGCAGTATTTCTTCCTTCTACACGGCAGCTATTCTTGTGATGTTCCAGTACTGTTGTTGATCCCGCTAAGTTTTTTAATTAGGTTCTTGCTCTAAAACCATAGCGTTTGTTAATTCACTCTCTTACCGAAACAAATATTTTCTTTAGGGGCAGACATGTCTTCCAAAGCTACAGTAACTGTTAATGAGTTAGCACCCGTTGTTTACTTTAGTTACAGTTACGATATAGGTTAGGGGTGGCCACTAGCCTTATGTTTTGATCAACGAAATTTTACTGATACAGGTGTAAGTGATCACAAGGTCGTTGTAGCTAGGCTCAATACCGTTTCTTCCAAATCCACCAGAAACAAACGCAAAATAATTTTATTTAAAAAAGCGGATAAAGTGTCAATAGAAGCCTTCCTAAGAGACAATCTCCATTCCTTCCGAACTGAGTATGCAAATGTAGACGAGATGTGGCTCAAATTCAAAGATATAGTAGCAACAGCAGTTGAGAGATTCATACATCATAAACTGGTAAGAGATGGAACTGATCCCCCATGGTACACAAAACAGGTCCGAACGCTGTTGCAGAGGCAACGGAAAAAGCATGCGAAGTTCAGAACAACGCGAAATACCGAAGATTAGCTAAAATTTACAGACGCGCGAAATTTGGCACGGACTTCAATGCGAGATGCCTTTAATAGGTTCCACAACGAAACATTGTCTCGAAATTTGGTAGAAAATCCGAAGAAATTCTGGTCGTATGTAAAGTACACAAGCGGCAAGACGCAGTCAATACCTTCGCTGCGCAGTGCCGATGGCACTGTTACCGACGACTGTGCCGCTAAAGCGGAGTTATTGAACGCAGTTTTCCGAAATTCCTTCACCAGGGAAGACGAATGGAATATTCCAGAATTTGAAACACGAACAGCTGCAAGCATGAGTTTCTTAGAAGTAGATACCTTAGGGGTTGCGAAGCAACTCAAAGCGCTTGACACGGGCAAGTCTTCAGGTCCAGATTGTATACCGATTAGGTTCCTTTCAGATTACGCTGATACAATAGCTCCCTACTTAGCAATCATATACAACCGCTCGCTCACCGATAGATCTGTACCTACAGATTGGAAAATTGCGCAGGTCGCACCAGTGTTTAAGAAGGGTAGTAGGAGTAATCCATCGAACTACAGACCCATATCATTGACGTCGGTTTGCAGTAGGGTTTTGGAGCATATACTGTATTCAAACATTATGAATCACCTCGAAGGGAACGATCTATTGATACGTAATCAGCATGGCTTCAGAAAACATCGTTCTTGTGCAACGCAGCTAGCTCTTTATTCGCACGAAGTAATTGCCGCTATCGACAGGGGATCTCAGTTTATTCCGTATTTCTAGATTTCCGGAAAGCTTTTGACACCGTTCCTCACAAGCGACTTCTAATCAAGCTGCGGGCCTGTGGGGTATCGTCTCAGTTGTGCGACTGGATTCGTGATTTCCTGTCAGGAAGGTCGCAGTTCGTAGTAATAGACGGCAAATCATCGAGTAAAACTGAAGTGATATCAGGTGTTCCCCAGGGAAGCGTCCTGGGACCTCTGCTGTTCCTGAACTATATAAATGACCTGGGTGACAATCTGAGCAGTTCTCTTAGGTTGTTCACAGATGATGCTGTAATTTACCGTCTAGTAAGGTCATCCGAAGACCAGTATCAGTTGCAAAGCGATGGTGTGGCAGGTGGCAGTTGACGCTAAATAACGAAAAGTGTGAGGTGATCCACATGAGTTCCAAAAGAAATCCGTTGGAATTCGATTACTCGATAAATAGTACAATTCTCAAGGCTGTCAATTCAACTAAGTACCTGGGTGTTAAAATTACGAACAACTTTAGTTTGAAAGACCACATAGATAATATTGTGGGGAAGGCGAGCCAAAGGTTGCGTTTCATTGGCAGGACACTTTGAAGATGCAACAAGTCCACTAAAGAGTCAGCTTACACTACACTCGTTCGCCCTCTGTTAGAATATTGCTGTGTGGTGTGGGATCCTTACCAGGTGTGATTGACGGAGGACATCGAAAGGGTGCAAAAAAGGGCAGCTCGTTTTGTATTATCACGTAATAGGGGAGAGAGTGTGGCAGATATGATACGCGATTTGGGATGGAAGTCATAAAAGTAGAGACGTTTTTCGTCGCGGCGAGATCTATTTACGAAATTTCAGTCACCAACTTTGTCTTCCGAATGCGAAAATATTTTGTTGAGCCCAATGTACATAGGTAGGAATGATCATCAAAATAAAATAAGAGAAATCAGAGCTGTTCGGGAGTGGAATGGTAGAGAGATGGTATGATTGTGGTTCGATGAACAGCCGGCCGAAGTGGCCGTGCGGTTAAAGGCGCTGCAGTCTGGAACCGCAAGACTGCTATGGTCGCAGGTTCGAATCCTACCTCGGGCATGGATGTTTGTGATGTCCTTAGGTTAGTTAGGTTTAACTAGTTCTAAGTTCTAGGGGACTAATGACCTGAGAAGTTGAGTCCCATAGTGCTCAGAGCCATTTGAACCATTTTTTCGATGAACCTGTGGGGCGGCGGGTGGAATAATAGAATAAATGTTTTCAATTTATGCTGTTTGCCGTTCTCAACACTGACTCTCTAACTACAATATTGGCAACCAGAAAGTAATTAGCAAAACGTGAAGCCTTTAACTAGAATTCCTAATGCCCACTTTATCTGAGAAATACATTTATAGCTACAGCTTATAGCTCTGAGGAATTAGGAGATTGTCTGGGATTCATAATCAAAAACCATTCTCTCTAAAATGTTCACTATATTCTGAAAGTCACAGACCAAAAAGAATCCACACAATCTAACTACCAGAGCAGTTCGGAGTCTAATGCGCTGATGCCACTATAACTGTTCAAATTAAATGTTTAAGTGAATGCTCGCCATAATTTGATGATAATGTTCATCAAACGCCACGCTAAATAATGGTAGAATGTCTGTCCCGTGGCGGCACTTGAAAATACGACATACGTAAACTGAAGATTGATCATTAAAGTCATCCCAGAATTAACACTTCACTTGAAAACGATTTCATGGTTACGCGTATCCCGAGTAACTTATTACGGCATCCGAGTCTGTTTATAGCAATGATACCGACGCTACGCGACGCGACTCCCGGCACAGGTGGTGCGCTAATCAGCATCTGGAGGGAACTGGGGTCTTCCTCTTCTCGTGCAGCGTTCTTACATATAAAGCCGCGGTGCGGACAGCTAAGGTAACGCCTCATCAAATCTGCTCACCCGACTAGCCGCTGGGCTAGTAATGCACCACTTTAAGTTATCGAATAAATCATTGCTTCCTTTGCTGATGGCCGATGAATCTTTAAATTTAATTATGCAATCAGCACACAAGTAAGTAATCATAATAAAAGTCTGACGTGGCTAAGTCAAATATTTTGGGCGAGAGAATTAATTTAATTACACTACACGCAGTAGACGAGCTCTGAACTTGCTCTTTGGAGATACGCTATAGCTATAGTTTTATAGTTATTCTGTTGAAACTTCTCACATCTTTATGATTATAGCGGATCTCCCTTCTGCTCAAATTTAAACATCCTAGCTTTATTTATTCGCCTACTTAATCTATCTTGCTTCCTTAACCTCTAAGACAAAAACCAGAAAATCATGAATTTCAACTAAAATTTTAATTTGTGAGATCCAGAATATTGTTTCTTCTAAATTATTATGCAAAAGGAATCTAAATATAAATTTTTAAGTTTCTATCTCTTTTCTGTTGCGCCAATGATTTTTAAGAAAAACATCCAAATTTCGAAAATGGTTAAAGTTATTGAACTGATATCCAACACATATTGATTTTGTATTACTCCTGACATGCTAGGAACGTTTCAGGTTATTTACTTCATTTTAAAGTATTGCGCAATATTTATGACGTCGGAGCCTAGTTACAGCGGACTGTTCTGGCACACAATGGAAAGACTGATGTGAATTTTATAAGGCGTGAGTATGCTGTTTCCCTACAAACCCTCTGCCAAGCACTTAAATGTGAATTGCAGAGTAATCATGTAGATGTAGATGTAGATTCAAGAGATGTTAATAAAGGAAAAAATTTCCTAAATGGGCCTGCGATCAGTTTTTCTTAGTCACGGATTTTGTTGATACCAACATATTCTAAATTCTGATCTGACGACGGCAGTAGCCAAAACGATATGATAAATAAACAAATATGTTAAGCGATATAGGCGGCTTTATTCATAAAATATGCGAAGAGAGCCACATAGTTTAAAGACTAATAGTTATCATTAATAAAGAAACAAATAGATTTATCATAAAATGAATTTAATAACGTTTCATTACCCAACAAGAAATAAGACGGTACTATTGTGCTTGCTAGAATGTTCATTTTTGCTGTGAGCGAATTGAAATCTGGCCGAAAACTGACGAACGCAGTTCGTACGAATTTATTTTACTGTTCATGAGTTAGTTCAGACCTATATTTAGATCAAATGAGCTTGAGTTTTTAGTACAGTGATTGGCGCACTTGGCATGTGTTTGCATAGTTCATTATTACTGGGTATTTCTCTTCTAGAGTCTTGTTTGAAAATTCAATAATTGAACTAGTTGGTCTAGTCCTTCGTTCCTCTGCAGTCCCAGTCAGTCCAACTCTAAAGTTGTTGAATCCTTTGCAGTTGGCAGTGAAGTGAGACAGCCACCCCCCACGACATTAACAGGAAACAGACTTTCCAGGAATGAATACGAAGGTTTCTGTGAAATTCAGGTTGTGGAGTGTGGAAAGTCATGCTGAAGGTAAATGTAACATGTAATATAAGATTGACAGAAGCAGACGTACTGAACACGGAGAAATTATGTAATATCTCTTCTCCCTGTGCTTGCGTCACAGAAGTGTTATACTGGGAAGTGGGAGCTCACTGAGGGCCTCCGTTGGAAACGGAATAATTAGACTAAATGAGAACGACGAGTTTCCCCCGTCGGTTCGAGCTTCACAAGAGGCGCTATCAAATTAAGAGTAGCTCGTTGTGGCTGCAACTGAAACTCTTTTTATGCTCACGGCGCAATAAATAAATATCATATATTCGCGTTCATCTTTAGCCCACCTTCCATCGTACATGCGAACGTTCTAGTGTATTTCGCTTTTAGCTACCTATAACAAGTCCTTTGATGTTTTTTACTCTTGTACTGCCAAAGTCTGAACTCGAGAATTCTGCACACTGACGTTAAAAAACTCTATCTAGATAAGATAAACACAGAACTTGCGTGCGAAAGTAAATATTTTCAAATAATAAATGCGTTTAAAATAATGAATCATGGCGTTAACTAATGAACAAACACACTATTTTCAACTGGTCAATTTATTTAGCATACACTAACTTTGTTCTGCAAAGCTTCCAACTAGCACAAATAAATACCGTGCCTCTATCTATGCAGCTGTTACAAAGTAACACTGTGCGTTAATTTCTCGGTATATTGCGTTGTTTCACTCTTCACCTCCCGGCAACGTAGAATATCTACAGCAACACAAGTACATGGTTACGCAGTCCTCATGCGCTCGTAAATAGTTACCATTGTCATCAACGTGTGTTGAGTAACGACTTCAAAATACTTTGCAAGCTGAAAGGATCGAAACAAGTTCACCGAACAAAAAAGAAGTCATTCCTAGAGAAATCATTACAAACATCATTTAATACCATTTAATTCGGCCATTGCACGTGATAACTGTCTGGATTCGGCGAGGAAATTCGTCCACAAGGGTGTGCAGGTACGTCGCATCCAGCTTAACCCATTCAGACCAGATTTTTTTTTTTTGAAGGGAAGAAAATTATTCTTTATGTGGTAATTCTCTTAGGTGATGTTTTAATGGTTCAAATGGCTCTGAGCACTATGGGACAACTTCTGAGGTCATCAGTCCCCTAGAACTTAGAACTACTTAAACCTAACTAACGTAAGAACATCACACACATCCATGCCCGAGGCAGGATTCGAACCTGCGACTGTTGCGGTCGCGCGGTTCGATGTTTTAACGATTTTAGTTGCAATATTTATGCAAAAATATGTACCCGTCTTCAGAGTATACTTTGTACACTTGGTTTCATTTTTATGGACTAAAATATTTAATTGTCAAAGGCCTTGCCGCAGTGGTAACACAGGTTCCCGTCAGATCACCGAAGTTAAGTGTTGTCGGGCTGGGCTAACACTCGGATGGGTGACCATCCAGTCTAGCGAGCGCTGTCAGCAAGCGGGGTGCACTCAGCCCTTGTGAGGCAAACTGAGGATGTACTGAACTGAGGAGTAGCGGCTCCGGTCTCGTCAACTGACATACGGCCGGGAGAGCGGTGTGCTGACCACTTGCCCCTCCATATCCGCATCCAGTGATGCCTGTCGACTGAAGATGACACGGCGGCCGGTCGGTACCGTTGGGCCTTCCAAGGCCTGTTCGGACGGAGTTAAGTTAAAATAACTAATTACGAAATATTCTCTGTTGTAATAAAACGTAAAATGGTCATTCAATAACAACCATGCAAAATAATAACAATGTTCAGTTATACAGTGAAATATAGCAAACCAGCCACATCCGTGTGTTCTGGTGGTCATGGGCTGCTGCGCACTGCTACGCTGACTTTCTGATATGTTCACAGTGATGCCCAGCATTGGAAGCACTCGCGCATCATGAAAATGCGAACATTCACAAATGTGTACCTCAGGTTTCCATTGAGAAAAAAATACTTCTCTTGCACTAAGACACAGCAAAAGCTAATGTGTATAACTGTAACCGAGGGTCTGAAAGGGTTAAGCCACTCTCTGAGGATTTGTTCGCGCAACTCCACCAAATTACTGAGTTGCTGATGTCGGCCTTTTACTTGTTGTGGGAAGCGTCAAAGCTTTTCATGTTTATAATTAAAGGAGATAATTGCTTTTAAAATCAGTCATTAGTTTATTGCAGTATATGAAGTGTGATGGGGGTGAATTATTGTGTCACTAAGCGTCGGTAAAGGGCTATGATTCTTCTCTTTGCAAGCTACGTACACTTCGTGCATGAAAGGAATTTTTCTGATGAGTTCCTAGCCCGGCGACCAGGTGGACACAGGTAGTGCCCAGGGGCGAGCGGCGGTCGCGGGCCTATGTCGGCACGCTTCACAAAGGGCAGGCCCCCAGAGGATTAGCGACAGGCGAAGACGCTGCATACATCAACACGCTGCCAATTGAAGCCTTGGACATTCGCACGTGTGCTCGAGGCAGTGGAAGCTATAAACTTAGAGCGAAAAACAGCTTTGCCACGATTCTAGGTAACAAGGACAAAGTGGCGAGTTGAATAGCAACAGCACGACTTGTGTGTCCAAGAATCTCAAGTGGCCCGGGGAATTTTGGCTGTTTCCCGCAAGCAGAACACCTAGGAACGTAGCGGCAATACTCAAAGAGAGCAGTCTTCGTTTATACGTATACTCTGTCTCACACAGTGTATCGCTCTCCTTTCCTCGCGGAATGCGATGGCAAGGAGGGAGGAAATTTTGAAACGGACCTCTTCATTGGGAAGAATCTCATGTTCGCTTTGAAAAATAGTACGAGCTACGTAATTTGCGGAAGGGCGGAGACAAGACGCTGGAGGGGAGCGGCTCTCTCTTTCCAGGTGCGAGGAGCGCACTAATATTAGGCTCTCCGAATATTGCTTCTGAGGAGGCAGAAGTTCACTCTTGACTGCTTCCGATAAGTCACAAGAATTCTCTTATCGCTTGTCATGAGACGATGCACTTTGCATTCGTCGCAAACAGCGTAGAGGGCAAAGTTTGTTAGATCCAAGTAGGCGAGCTTCACTCACTGTGCGCGTTATCAAGAGCTAAACTCAGGATCACATTTTGATTTACTGCATGTCCGATGACGGTAGTACTGTTAGAACAGTTTTGAGCTTTGTTTAATGCAGTTTCACGTAGGTTTGCACTTGCAGATGGACGCATACCGTCGTCCAGTAATGATAACTTCCAGTAGCAGGTTTCGGTGACTACTTTCAGCGTAGGGCATGTTAGATGCTATCACCTACGTCGCCGGCAGAGTCTTGATGCAGCCACACTCAATCAGCCGTCTCCACCGCCACGCCGACCACGCTATGAACATGATAATACAGAAAACGCCCGCTTTCCGAGCTGCGCATTCTTTTTTCGCTTTCTTCAGTTTCCTTGCAATGTGTTAGATGCTCATAAAGACGCAAGGCACAGTATTCACCGTTTGCCCGCTGAGAGAGTCATACGTTCAGCTGTTTTTTTATTTTTAATTTTTTTTATTCCTTCCTCATTTATTACACCAGGTCAACCCGTCTCGTGTAATTTATTTATATGTTAAATTAGAATGAAGTCATACAATGCTCATGCTAAAAGGCAAATACCAAGGCAGGCACCTTATATAATTCACTTATTGTGAACTCTTGGTGTCAATTCAATTCAATTTGTCGTTTTTTTTTTTTGGTACTTTCTACAGTATCTGGCGACCCAAATTTGTTAATTTTTGTTTATCATTATTTGAATAATTTGTGAGTGAATGTTGAATGATTTTCATAAAACTTCAATAAATATTGCATAGGCAGTTTAATGCAGTTTCACTGAATAAACCACTTATATGTTGAACAGCACTCATTGCATTTCATTTATAGAATCTAAATGAAATTCACACCTCTTTCTCCCTCCCACACGAGGTATCATGTACGTTGTTCCAACACGTCCCACAGATTTTTTGTGAGGTTGAAACCGGATGATTTTCCAGGTCACTCGAGATGTAATGGGGTGGGGGAGTGTTCAGAAAACCAGTCACATATTCCCCCAGTCCGGTGAACTTTACTGTTGCCGTCTTTGTGTGCCTGTGTGAGCATACAGTTCCCGTCGCAATGCTCTCTCGCAAACAGGCTGGAGTGGAGCTGCATTCACTGCCTGCAGCAGTTCCTGCCGGGTTTGGAAGCGATTGTGATTCACAAGCCTTGAGAAACGTCTCCGGTCCCTTTTTAAGGTGCGGTTCCATCGTGTGGCTGGCGGCTGCGGCAGCTGATGCAGCCTGCTGTCCCATCGGAAAGCATGGGGAACGATTCCTCAGCAGCTTCTGCAGTCTGCGGCTACAGGTGTGCCGCATCAGCTTCGAAGCTACACCTCTCGGAGAGCAGTCTAGTCGCAGCCGCAGCCTGCAGTACACTGCTGTTCCGGAACCACTCACTGAAAATATCTGCTACAAAAGTGTCATTCATTGTTGTAGAAGACGAAAAACTAGTTGAAATGGTACACAAGTTTCCATGTATGTCTGATGTAGCCAGTGCCGTGTATAAAGATAAGAACGTGAAAGACAGTGTTTTGAAGAAGACTGGAGAAATTGTTCAGAGATAAAGTGAGATTAATACTGGTACTCTAGTTGGGTGAGTTATTAGTAATGTGTCCTACAATTATATCCAGTGTCATACAACCAGAAGCAGCTATTCTAAATGGCCCTAGTAACCTAATTATTTTGCCATCCTCTTGCCTGTGCAAGGCTGTTGAAATAGTTCACATATGAATCTCGCACAGGGAAACCTTCCATATGGGCAAAACCACTACCACTAGCAAGTGGTACAAGATTTTTAGATGATGGTTCAAAAATGGTTCTGAGCACTATGGGACTTAACAGTGGAGGTCAGCAGTCCCCTAGAACTTAGAACTACTTAAACCTAGTTAACCTAAGGACATCACACACATCCATGCCCGAGGGAGGATTCGAACCTGCGACTGTAGCGGCCGCGCGGTTCCAGACTGAAGCGCCTAGAACCGCTCGGTCACTCCGGCCGGCTAGATGATTATGTGGTGTCATTATATGGTTTGTTGCTGCTCTCTGGGAAAGAATCCTCAAGTAGACTGTGCAGACAACAACTTACAACGGTTAAATCCACTGCTGTATCAGGCTTCAGACCAGGCTTACGACCTTGGCAGAGACGGTAATTGAAAATTGCTTTCCTGTTGTCGACACTTATATCTGGCCGATAATAGGGTTTCATCATGTTAGCACTCACTCGAAATGCCTCATTCTCTACAAGAACATGTGGCACAACGATGTCAGAATTGGGAAGTTTACAAGGAGTTGGAAACATTGTGCCACGTCTGGAGCGTTGCCCTGTATTTCTCTTGCCAAAAATTTTGCAGTCACCTTCCTTTCCGTAGGAGCCGAAATCAGTGAACATGATCTTGTAGTTAGTATCGAGGATAGAAAGCAGCACAATGGAGAAAAAAGTATTTATAATTATAGAACAGGGAGACGCTATTGGAAGGGGAAAGAATTCGCACATGGTTTCCATCGACAGCTCCAACACAATTTGAGAAATTCCATTTACCTTCAAATTCCTGAGATTTCGTTTGCAAATCATTAAACGATGGTGGCTAGAGAAATAGAGGTACTAATTGCTTTTGACGTACTGACTGTGCTTTGTGCAGAAGCCGATGTAAGACTGTGGTGCTCTGAATGAAAAGGCTAACGATCTGAATGACTCTCCTGTTGCCATAAAAAAATAATTAAAATGCAGAAAATAAGATCGAGATGCGCATGGGATTGAAAGTTATAGGTAAGTACATTATCTAATTTAGAATAGAATGCGACGGAATGATTTGTTAGTAATTAACACCGACGCATTGCAGGTGAAGACTGTGAGAGAAGAAGGAAGAATATTAAGGATACGTATCAAAAAAGACAAAAAAAGGACAAGTAATTGGATCGCCCACTTCTAATTTATGTGAGCAATAGCCACTGGGTGATATGTTGACTTTTCTTGGAAGGGTGGACCACAAGAGAGAGTTACTCACCATTGCTTGTGCCCTTAATTTTCACTCTTTATCATTAAACTGTAATTCGCTGAACTGCAAATTTCATTTTACTTTACAGAAGTATATTGAACTTACAGAATTCTCATATCAGTATTCAGGAAGATGAAGGTAAAATCAGTACAATGGAACATTCTTCGACAGAGAATGAAGTTACAGTTGTTGATTGCGTTCCATCAACTAGCAGAAAGCAGAAACGAAGTGATAAGATCTTGGAACTTTTGGAGGCTAGATGCATGATGACAATGTCGATTTGTTTTTCAGAAGTATTGCAATGTCTGTCAAAAAACTGAGTCCGGACTCAATAAAAGAGGCAACAATGAGACCACTACAGATGGTTGTCAATCTAGAAAATCGTAACCAACAAACAGCATGTTCAGAATCCCCTGTCATTAATAATATAAAATCTTTATCATCACAAAATGTTGATTTTACTAACAAACATGCCACTAAATGTAACTGATTATTCGCAAAATGCTATTGACAATGTAAATCTTTTCCATCGTTCAACAGGGAAGGAAGTGTTAAATAAAATGAAACATCCCATTAGAAAAATTTATAAATGACAGTGCTGGAAAACCTCTACGTTATTTGATTTTCAAACAGCTGAGCAAAACTGAACGTACTCAGACATTTCTCTCTTTACTTTTTCTGATCAACACTAAACTGATACACAATATTTTTATTTAGCGCAACGCAATCTGACTTTCAATAATCCCTACAAAAGAATGGCCCTGACTAACACTAACCTATACCTTTCATGAATCACTTACGTCACAAAAATCTTCGTTACTCGAACTACTGTAATACAGCGTGCGCCAATACTGCCAGCTAAATAAAAGAATCTAACTACTGAAGGCAGTAACTACTGGTAGGCATATAATGTTCATGACACCCAGGACACCCAGTCTTACAAATTTCCTTTTTCTGACGGACACACGTCCAGATGGTCCGCTCTCAAAACTCTGCCATCTCTCTGCCCACATCCAACGCTGCTGGCGGCTCACCTCCAACTGCGCAACGCTACACGCTGTTCACATCCAGCTGCCCAACACTACAATAGCAAATATTCCAACATTGCAAACCAGCCGCAGACTGCACACAGCACAGTCAGTGATTTTCACGCAGAGCGCTACGTGGCGTTGTTGTTGTGGTTTTCAGTCCTGAGACTGGTTTGATGCAGCTCTGCATGCTACTCTATCCTGTGCAAGCTCCTTCATCTCCCAGTACCTACTGCAACCTACATCCTTCTGAATCTGCTTAGTGTATTCATCTCTTGCTCTCACTCTACGATTTTTACCCTCCACGCTGCCCTCCAATGCTAAATTTGTAATTCCTTGATGCCTCAGAACATGTCCTACCAACCGATCCCTTCTTCTAGTCAAGT
Organism: Schistocerca serialis cubense; assembly: GCF_023864345.2. Lineage (NCBI taxonomy): Eukaryota > Metazoa > Arthropoda > Insecta > Orthoptera > Acrididae > Schistocerca > Schistocerca serialis. Next base: position 1,064,266,941 of record NC_064639.1, read on the forward strand.
TGTGCCACAAAATTCTTCCCAAACCTATTCAATACCTCCTCATTAGTTATGTGATCTACCCACCTAATCTTCAACATTCTTCTGTAGCACCACATTTCGAAAGCTTCTATTCTCTTCTTGTCCAAACTATTTATCGTTCATGTTTCACTTCCATACATGGCTACACTCCATACAAATACCAACATATATACCTAAACAGCGGGGCGGTTCCTTCCGTCCCTTTTCGACGTACCTGTACCTACCTGTGAACATTGTCTCAGCATTTCATCAGTAGGAAAGCCGAGTGAAACCTACTGTACTTCGACGTGAACCAGGCTGCAATTAAAGTCACTAATCTATGTTTCGGGAGAAAATTTTCACACGAAATGAAAGGCTGGAAATTTTGTCCTTAATTTATATATTCTGAAACTTTGATGAACAAATATCACTGCCAAGTCAGTGCTAGTCTCAACACAGTCACTCACAATCCGTTTCACTCACGTTAGCAAGTTTATGGTGTTGCATTTCCCGAAAACGCAATAGCTACAAAAATACGGATTGTTTTTGATTGAGAATGCTCGCCAAATATTAAGTCTGTCGGTACCAAATGCAGTCACAGTTTTTACCCACCGACCTGCTCAATACGCCACGCGGAATTTATGTCTTTTATCTTCACAAAATTCACTTAAAAATTGTGAAATTTCCATACACCCATCGGAATAATTATGCCGTCACTTTACCACACTTTTGATGTATGAAACGCTGCTAGATCCGGCAAGTTATCGTTTCCATCGGAACTACTACTACACACGTACATTCCGTTTCATGGCTAGGCTCCCACTCTTCTCTAGAACACTCTAAGTCTTCTCTAACAGCAGAGAAAGGCTCACGAAGAATATTGCTTTACCATTTGTCAGTTTGCTCAACAGCCAATAGCAAAACTACATTCTCCCGCGTCAGTCCGCGCTTTTCATCAATAACCAAACGCAAAAGGGTAAACCTAACGACTGCACTTTTTACCGACGTAATTATCTAACATGCTGAAGTTTTGTTTATGCATAAAGTTATTTACTGTTGTTATTTATACCCGAATTAACTTTCCCTTTACCATAAACTTACTTTACAAATCTATTCTACAAAAATCCCCTTTGTCCATATCCATACTTCTTCGTAATGTTTCCACACTAAATCCTACTACATGACTCTTTAAACAATTATCTTAATATTAACCTTAAACCACACTCACGCATCATTCATACTGCTAAAACACATTTATAACATTTTACGTACACAAAAAGACATAATAACACTTTATGAAAATACTAGAACAGTTTATGAAAAACATTCTATTACTTTAGTGCACTCTAGATAGCACAATCGAAACTAAAATCACAGTCCCCCTATCCAATATTGTCCTCTATCGGCTGATACATAAACTACGTGCGCGTCCAGTCTCGTGTCACCATCTGTCACTATCCAGCTTTGAGATACACCTCCCACTTAACCGCCTCCAAGGCAGGATCGGTATACGGCGCTACGCCTCAAGCCTACTTACAAAATCACTGTAATCTAGAAAGTGTTTTGACTTTTATTACCTTAGCGTTTTGGCCAATTTTTTGTCGTTGTTATAAGATACAAATATATCTTGGGATTTCTCCGCGCAGGGCCACTTTCGCCAACTCACAGCTCCGGAGGCCGAGGAGGAGGAGGGATCCGGACCCCGTGCAGCGGACACTGGACCCATTCTGCAACCACACAGCCGGTAGCTGGCAGACGTCCTCGCCTCGCTTAAGAATGGACACGTTGCGAAGAATCTGGCGGACAATGAGACGTATACAGAAAACTGATGGGCCCCTTTAGCCATTAGCGTGGAACGTCAAGAATGAACACGAGAAACGTGTGAGTTCTTTTGGGCTGACAGCAGTCAAGTTAACTGCCTTAGAAAGCAGGAATATGCTGACGTTTCCAGCACCCCACAGGCACTGTGAGGAGCGCATATAAGCGCGAAGAATTCGCACGGGAAGGCGTGTGAAAGAAGTTAGCCATCTTAAAAAAAATGTTTTCCAGGCAGTGAGGATATTCGTTATAAATCACGGGTGCCAGAAGACTCTGAGACGAAGCTCAAACACCAGTCTGTCCAGGGCTCACGCAGAGATGTTGTTGTCTTCAGTCCTGAGACTGGTTTGATGAAGCTCTCCATGCCACTCTATCCTGTGCAAGCTTGTTCATCCCCCAGTACTTAATGCAACCTACATCCTTCTGAATCTGCTTAGTGTATTCATCTCTTGGCCTCCCTCTACGATTTTTACCCTCCACGCTGCCCTCCAATGCTAAATTTGTGATCCCCTGATACCTCAGAACATGTCTTACCAACCGGTCCCTTCCTCTTGTCAAGTTGTGCCACAAACTCCTCTTCTCCCCAATTGTATTCAATACCTCCTCATTAGTTATGTGATCTACCCATGTAATCTTCAGCATTCTTCCGTAGCACCACATTTCGAAAGCTTCTATTCTCTTCTTGTCCAAACTATTTATCGTCCATGTTTCACTTCCATACATGGCTACACTCCATACAAATACTTTCAGAAACGACTTCCTGACACTTACATCTGTACTCGATGTCAACAAATTTCTCTTCTTCAGAAACGCTTTCCTTGGCATTGCCAGTCTACATTTTATATCCTCTCTACTTCTACCATCATGAGTTATGTTGCTCCCCAAATAGCAAAACTCCTTTACTACTTTAAGTGTCTCATTTCCTAATCTAATTCCGTCAGCACTACATTCCATTATCCTCGTTTTGCTTTGATGTTCATCTTATATCCTCATTTCAAGACACTGTTCGTTCCGTTCAACTGCTCTTCGAAGTCCTTTGCTGTCTCTGACAGAATTACAATGTCATCGGCGAACCTCAAAGTTTTAATTTCTTCTCCATGGATTTTAATACCTACTCCGAATTTTTCTTTTGTTTCCATTACTGCTTGCTCAATATTCAGATTGAATAACATCGGGGAGAGGCTACAACCCTGTCTCACTCTCTTCCCAACCACTGCTTCCCTTTCATGTCCCTCGACTCTTACAACTGCCATCTGGTTTCTGTACAAATTGCAAATAGCCTTTCGCTCCCTGTATTTTACCCCTGCCACATGTAGAATTTGAACAAGAGTATTCCAGCCAACATTGTCAAAAGCTTTCTCTAAGTCTACAAATGCTAGAAACGTAGGTTTGCCTTCCCTTAATCTTTCTTCTAAGATAAGTCGTAAGGTCAGTATTGCCTCACGTGTTCCAGTATTTCTACGGAATCCAAACTGATCTTCCCCGAGGTCGGATTCTACCAGTTTTTCCATTCGTCTGTAAAGAATTCGCGTTAGTATTTTGCAGCCGTGACTTATTAAACTGATAGTTCGGTAATTTTCACATCTGTCGAAACCTTCTTTCTTTGGGATTGGAATTATTATATTCTTCTTGAAGTCCGAGGGTATTTCGCCTGTCTCATACATCTTGCTCACCAGATGGTATTTTCATGAGTGGCTCTCCCAAGGCCGTCAGTAGTTCTAATGGAATGTTGTCAACTCCCGAGGCCTTGTTTCGACTCAGGTCTTTAGTCAGCGGTTACAAAAAAGTGTTGTGTAGCTGCTCTCACTACAGCTTCGGAGTGCAGAAAAAACTTGTAAGAATGTGAAATTGTGAGAAAGACGCCAATCCCCGAGGCACACACCAGCCCACGCCAGATAGGAAATTTCCATCCTGCACGGTGAGGCGGGGCCACGAAACGCTTATGAGCCTTTGGGCGTCATTGCAAATTTAGTGCGCCAATGACAACGCCGCGAGAGGAGAAAATTTCGAAGGTTAGTTGAGCTGAGGGATGGATGGAGCGTGAAGGTGCGATCGATGAGACAGCGCGGATGCGAGAGGCATGAGCGCCGTCCCATCCATCGCTAACTTCGCCTTCCAACAGCGTGACACAGCAGCTTCGGCCACGCAACCGACAACAGGCGGAGACCGTACCCGGGCCTCGCCGCAAAGCCGCGATTTCTGACGAGGGCAGTTCCCGGGTTCGATTCCCGGCGGGGTCAGGGATTTTCTCTGCCTCGTGATGGCTGGGTGTTGTGTGCTGTCCTTAGGTTAGTTAGGTTTAAGTAGTTCTAAGTTCTAGGGGACTGATGACCATAGATGTTAAGTCCCATAGTGCTCAGAGCCATTTGAACCATTTTCTGACGAGGGCAGCCGACTCGCGCCGCACAGACCCGAGGCGACGCGCCGCACCGACCGACGCAGCGCCTGCCGCCGACGGCAGTATCCAAAGAATGATCACGAATAATGGTGACACGATTCGTCCCACCTCCTTCTCCCGCATAACTGTGTCTATGCCAAGTCAAATCAATCCTGAGATTCGCGATTTTTCCTTTTTTGCGTAAACTGTACTGAAACAGATACATGTCTTTCATGTTTTACTGATCTAAGCAATTTGTTCCTTTCATACATCAGCCATTTGTGTTGGATTTCATTTAATTACTGATGTCACTTCTACATCTACATACATACTCCGCAATCCAACCATACGGTGCGTGGCGGAGGGTACCTCGTACCACAACTAGCATCTTCTCTCCCTGTTCCACTCCCAAACAGAACGAGGTAAAAGTGACTGCCTATATGCCTCTGTACGAGCCCTAATCTCTCTTATCTAATCTCCGTGGTCTCTCCGCGAAATGTAAGTTGGCGGCAGTAAAATTGTGCTGCAGTCAGCCTCAAATGCTGGTTCTCTAAATTTCCTCAGTAGCGATTCACGAAAAGATCGCCTCCTTTCCTATAGAGACTCCCACCCGAGTTCCTGAAGCATTTCCGTAACACTCGCGTGATGATCAGACCTACCAGTAACAAATCTAGCATGCCACCTCTGAATTGCTTCTATGTCCTCCCTCAATCCGACCTGATAGGGATCCCAAACGCTCGAGCAGTACTCAAGAATAGGTCGTATTAGTTTTTTATAAGCGGTCTCCTTTACAGATGAACCAAATCTTCCCAAAATTCTACCAATGAACCGAAGACGACTATCCACCTTCCCCACGACTGCCATTACATGCTTGTCCCACTTCATATCGCTCTGCAAAGTTACGCCCAAATATTTAATCGACGTGACTGTGTCAAGCGCTACACTACTAATGGAGTATTCAAACATTGCGGGATTCTTTTTCCTATTGATCTGCATTAATTTACATTTATCTATATTTAGAGTTAGCTGCCATTCTTTACACCAATCACAAATCGTGTCCAAGTCATCTTGTATCCTCCTACAGTCACTCAACGACGACACCTTCCCGTACACCACAGCATCATCAGCAAACAGTCGCACATTGCTATCCACCCTATCCAAAAGATCATTTATGTAGGTAGAAAACAGCAGCGGACCTACCACACTTCCCTGGGGCACTCCAGATGATACCCTCACCTCCGATGAACACTCACCATCGAGGACAACGTACTGGGTTCTGTTACTTAAGAAGTCTTCGAGCCACTCACATACTTGGTAACCGATCCCATTGCTCGTACCTTAGTTAGGAGTCTGCAGTGGGGCACCGAGTCAAACGCTTCCCGGAAGTCAAGGATTAAGGCATCCGTCTGATACCCTTCATCCATTGTTAGTTGTTGGCTCCCAGTGTGGGGCGATACCGCTGGTAGTTTTCATGTTATATGTCACAAAATAATTTCTCGAGATCGCTACACTCTGTTTGATGAAATCTTACTGAGATCGTCCTTGAACAGGTCTAGGACGTAGTTAAGCTGGGCACTGTTGAATGTGAAGAACTCACGAAACCATTTGTCGTCGTTTAATAAATGACGATTGATAAATGTAAAGAAACTTTCGACAAGCCTCGTTCTGAAGATGGGATGTGTTACAGCTTTCGCATTATATAGTTGTTGAAACAGAATGCCTTCTTTGTAATTTGATCTACAGGGTAAAAAGTATTTAAACCGACAAACTCTGGGAGGTTGTAGAGGACATCGAAACAAATATGTTTCCTAAAAACATGGTTCAAATGGCTCTGAGCACTATGGGACTTAACTTCTTTGGTCATCAGTCCCTAGAACTTAGAACTACTTAAACCTTCCTAACCTAAGGACATCACACACATCCATGCCCGAGGCAGGATTCGAACCTGCGACCGTAGCGGTCGCGCGGTTCCAGACTGTAGCGCTTAGAACCGCTCGGCCACACCGGCCGGCAAATATGTTTCCCTGTCCCTTCTCCTTATCAGTGTTTTCCACATATTCCTTTCCTCTCCGATTCTGCGTAGAACCTCCTCATTCCTTACCTTATCAGTCCACCTAATTTTCAACATTCGTCTATAGCACCACATCTCAAATGCTTCGATTCTCTTCTGTTCCGGTTTTCCCACAATCCATGTTTCACTGTACTCCAGACGTACATCCTCAGAATTTCTTCCTGAAATTAAGGCCGGTATTTGATATTAGTAGACTTCTCTTGGCCAGAAATGCCTTTTTTGCCATAGCGAGTCTGCTTTTGGTGTCCTCCTTGCTCCGTCCGTCATTGGTTATTTTACTGCCTAGGTAGCAGAATTCCTTAACTTCATTGACTTCGTGACCATCAATCCTGATGTTAAGTTTCTCGCTGTTCTCATTTCTACTACTTCTCATTACCTTCGTCTTTCTCCGATTCACTCTCAAACCATACTGTGTACTCATTAGACTGTTCATTCCGTTCAGCAGATCACTTTCACTCAGGATAGCAATGTCATCAGCGAACCGTATCATTGATATCCTTTCACCTTGTATTTTAATTCCACTCCTGAACCTTTCTTTTATTTCCATCATTGCTTCCTCGATGTACAGATTGAAGAGTAGGGGCGAAAGGCAACAGCCTTGTCTTACACCCTTCTTAATAGGAGCGCTTCGTTCTTGATCATCCACTCTTATTATTCCCTCTTGGTTGTTGTACATATTGTATATGACCCGTCTCTCCCTATAGCTTACCCCTACTTTTTTCAGAATCTCGAACAGCTTGCACCATTTTATATTGTCGAACGCTTTTTCCAGGTCGACAAATCCTATGAAAGTGTCTTGATTTTTCTTTAGCCTTGCTTCCATTACTAGCCGAAACGTCAGAATTGCCTCTCTCGTCCCTCTACTTTTCCTAAAGCCAAACTGATCGTCACCTAGCGCATTCTCAATTTTCTTTTCCATTCTTCTGTATATTATTCTTGTAAGCAGCTTCGATGCATGAGCTGTCAAGCTGATTGTGCGATAATTCTCGCACTTGTCAGCTCTTGTCGTCTTCGGAATTGTGTGGATGATGCTTTTCCGAAAGTCAGATGGTATATCGCCAGACTCACATATTCTACACACCAACGTGAATAGTCGTTTTGTTGCCACTTCCCCCAACGATTTTAGCAATTCTGATGGAATGTTATCTATCCCTTCTGCCTTATTTGACCGTAAGTCCTCCAAAGCTCTTTTAAATTCCTATTCTAATACTGGATCCCCTATCTCTTCTAAATCGACTCCTGTTTCTTCTTCTATCACATCAGACAAATCTTCACCCTCATAGAGGCTTTCAATGTATTCTTTCCACCTATCTGCTTTCTCCTCTGCATTTAACAGTGGAATTCCCGTTGCACTCTTAATGTTACCACCGTTGCTTTTAATGTCACCAAAGGTTGTTTTGGCTTTCCTGTATGCTGAGTCTGTCCTTCCGACAATCATATCTTTTTCGATGTCTTCACATTTTTCCTGCAGCCATTTCGTCTTAGCTTCCCTGCACTTCCTATTTATTTCATTCCTCAGCGACTTGTATTTCTGTATTCCTGATTTTCCCGGAACATGTTTGTACTTCCTCCTTTCATCAATCAACTGAAGTATTTCTTCTGTTACCCATGGTTTCTTCGCAGCTACCTTCTTTGTACCTATGTTTTCCTTCCCAACTTCTGTGATGGCCCTTTTTAGAGATGTCCATTCCTTTTCAACTGTACTGCCTACTGCGCTATGCCTTATTGCTGTATCTATAGCGTTAGAGAACTTCAAACGTATCTCGTCATTCCTTAGTACTTCCGTATCCCACTTCTTTGCGTATTGATTCTTCCTGACTAATGTCCTCCTCTTGTGATTCTTGAACAGGGTATTCGCTATTACTAGCTGAAACTTGTTACAGAACTGAATTAGTCTTTCTCCTCTTCCATTCCTTGTCCCAAGCCCATATTCTCCTGTAACCTTTTCTTCTACTCCTTCCCCTACAACTGCATTTCAGTCGCCCATGACTATTAGATTTTCGTCCCCCTTTACATACTGCATTACCCTTCCAATGTCCTCATACACTTTCTCTATCTGTTGATCTTCAGCTTGCGACATCGGCATGCATACCTGAACTATCGTTGTCGGTGTTGGTCTGCTGTCAATTCTGATTAGAACAACCCGGTCACTGAAATGTTCACAGTAACACACCCTCTGCCCTACCTTCCTATTCATAACGAATTCTACACCTGTTATACCATTTTCTGCTGCTGTTGATATTACCCGATACTCATCTGACCAGAAGTCCTTGTCTTCCTTCCGCTTCACTTCACTGACCCCTACTATATCTAGATTGAGCCTTTGCATTTCCCTTTTCAGATTTTCTAGTTTCCCTACCACGTTCAAGCTTCTGACATTCCAAGCCCCGACTCGTAGAACGTTATCCTTTCGTTGATTATTCAATATTTTTCTCATGGTAACCTCCCCCTTGGCAGTTCCCTCCCGGATATCCGAATGGGGGACTATTCCGGAATCTTTTGCCAATGGAGAGATCATCATGATACTTCTTCAATTACAGGCCACATGTCCTGTGGATACACGTTACGTGTCTTTAATGCAGTGGTTTCCATCGCCTTCTGCATCCTCATGTCGTTGATCATTGCTGATTCTTCTGCCTTTAGGGGCAATTTCCCACCCCTAGGACAAGAGAGTGCCCTGAACCTCTATCCACTCCTCCGCCCTCTTTGACAAGACCGTTGGCAGAATGAGGCTGACTTCTTATGCCGGAAGTCTTCGGCCGCCAATGCTGATTATTTATCAAAATTTAGGCAGTTTGATTATGAATCAAAGACGCTACCCCTAGGCCACGGGTACACAGCAGCAAAGGTTGTATGATGCGGAATACAGCGATTAGGATATTGTTGTTGATAAACCCGCTGTGCAAGACCGTCCGTTGTGGTGCGCTACGTAGTACGCACCAACCATATCAGTGTACTCACTCCAGGTGTACGCTCCATTAGTAAACAGAGGCAATGCAGCAGTTGCCTACAACTGAAGAGCGTAATACGCCCTTTAACAACTGAAGATCGTAATACGGGCTCAAACAACTGAAGAGCGTAATACGGCCTCCACCGGTTTAAATAATCCTCATAGGAAAAAATGACATTAGGGAAAAATATTTGTTTTGATGTCCCCTACAACCTCCCAGAGTTTGTCGGTTTAAATACTTTTCACCCTGTATATTTTGTAGTTCCTAACATGATTGTATTCAGTATACTGGAAATACGATTTAAAAAACGCCTTCGTGTTTTATTAAATACTTGATGCATTTCGGACCCTGTGGATCCATCCTCAGGTGTAGATCGTTTTGATACATGATTTATTTTTGCTCTTGAATAAGGTGAAATGCCTGTTACTGTCATGAAAAGGTTTGATGTTAGGCTGTGAATTTCCTAAGTCAAATGCGGAAAATATATGCGAAATAGTGGAGAAAATGAACAGTGTAAACTTACCACATAATACAAGAATAGCGTTTCTAACTTTTTAACACTATCATACATTTGTTTCTCCATCCTGTTCATGCATATCACTTCACTCAACAGGCACATTTGCGTACATATTTTTGTAAACGCTTCACTGATGTCGTTGTATATGGTGTTACCAAAGATGAAATTATTCATAGTGCCAGATATATAAATATTAAACAATGGACACAGGCAGGGAATGACGTTACAATAGGTCTTTAAAGTTACTCAAGTAGGTGTACCTTGCGAAATCTGTCTGTTCATTAAAAATAGATTTTGGCTTTTGATTTTATGGACCTATACTTTCAGTTGTCCTAACAGATTGCCATTGGCTTCGTTATTCCAACATATGTTGTGCAATAACTGATTTTTCGAAGTGGCTGAGCCTGAAAGCATTTATGTGTTGTTGAAAACGGGCACTGAAGTTTCTGCCTGTTTTGCCTATATAGTAGGCTGGTGAACTGGGGCATGACACTTTGCTCACTCCACTGCCGTTGAGTGTTTGTGTATCTGATTTTATTTCATGGACGAGAGAATGCCTTCATCTTCATCATTTTCTTCCAGGAGTAAATACAACAATAAATCGTGATCTTTCATTGTGAGAAGCGTGTGTCTACTACGACGAACTGTCCACGACTGAACTGCAGGTTATTTGCACGCAACGCGCACATACATCGCGCCGCGCTAACGCCCTCTAACAAGATACTTCAACTCATGTTTCCTCTATACTGTAGAGAGACACGGCTTTCGTTCCACGGTTAAAAACAATTCGACAAGTTAGTTACATTTAGTACACAGCAACATATCACCTAAAACGAAACACATTTAGTACACAGCAACATATCACCTAGAATGATACAAACGTAAAGCAGCCAGTGACCATATTTTACATTGCAAACCCTTCAAATTCTATGAGATATGTTATTTGGAAACTACGTATCAAAATGACTATGCCAAATATGGAAAAAATACACACTGAATCAAGCTGTGATATAAAAGATGTGAAAAATCAGTTTTGTGTGCCAGTTAGTTCCTTTAGAATCGAATGAGAAGAAACTGCACAAATCTGAAAGAATTGGTTTTTAATTTTTTAAAGTGAAAACAGAAAAACTAACTTCAGGAGTTGATAAAGCGTTGCTTCATTTAGGCACAATATTTTTAACAGAAGGTATTCGAAAAGCGCATTTTTCTCATATACTGCATCAACCGCAAACCACAGCCGCTTCGTCGGAAGCCCTCGTTAATGCAACTGACGCGAACGTCAGGCACACTGCGATGGCCGCAGCCGCCAGCCACATTACAGGAACTGTACCTTCAGTTGAGTTCTTTTTCCGACCACAGTTCTGACGTCATTTGTCGTGGCCACGTGTGTTACACCACTACTTGTAGACACGGTTAATAATCCGCTGCAAAACATTAACAAATCCAGCAAAAGACGATTGCTCCTTTTTGGCACTCTGTCACGTCCTCACATTTACCCATGTTTACGTACAGTGTCCGCTTGAAACACAGATGTTCGCTGACAGCTACTGCCTTATGTTCACATTGAGACAGTGCATACGCTGTTGAGCGCGTGACTCGATCGCTGCGCCATCTGTAAAGGCTGAATGATTCATCTCTGCGAAGTGGGGTGATTAATTTTTTGTCCGGCGAACTTAGGTTAAGGCCAATGCATCTGTGTCTTAATTTTTTGGGAGTATACGTCAATATTTTACTTATGAACATCCACAAACGATACATGCAATGAAAGAATTTTTCAAATTACCAAAAGAAATTAAAGAAATTGCAAAAATACACTTATTTATAAAGGCAGCTAAACAGTACCTGTTGTGCAATACATTTTATATGTTGAAGGATCACTTAGATAAAACAGGGTAGGGGTTTGATAAAAAATGTTATACAAATAAATAATAATAATAATGATTATGAAACATACAACATTCCACATAACATCTTCACTTAATGTTTTTTTCCCTTCTTTTTTCCTTTCTAGAAATACTTACTTCCAAGCTATGCATAGCACAATACTAACACCTCTTCCTCTTTCTGAGCTCAACATCTCACTCATTATGGAGGGGTGCTGACTCGGCTTTTCAGGATAGCAAATGGAAAGTTGCAGTACAGAAAATGGCCCAGAGATCACCAGTGTGTGTGTGTGCGTGTGTGTAGTGGGTGAAATGTTATGAAACAACCTGTGTATACTGTGTGCAGTGACTGATAGTGAGATATAAGTGAACAGTGTGGCATTACATTATTTAATAAATTATTTGTAAAAAAAAGTATTGTATACCAGGAGTAAATCCAATGATTGTCTCCAACTAGAAGCCTGTAAATATGTTCTATATCCTTGTAAAAAGAGATCTACAGGTGAATAAAGCTACTGCTACTACTACTACTACTACTACAATGTGTGAGCCACAAGCTGGGTTTCCAGAAGGGTGCAAGGACGTCTGCATAACTTTATGTAAGAGGGTGCAAGATAATAGAAATGCAATTTTTATGTAACAGAGTCTGTGAGTTTTAGGGTGAGTCGTTCCTAAGACGCGAACGAACTTTGACAAGAGGTCTCAAACCCCTAAGAGTTAAACATTTAGTGTAATTCAGAAGGTAGATTTCTTTGATGTCTAACAAACACGTTTTTATACTGTTAACTTGATGATTGAAACAGTTTTTTAAGTTAATGATCTGAAGTTATCCAGCGAATTAGCAAGCTCGAAAATATTCGCTAAAGATATTTTTATTGATATACTCATAATGTTGATTTGACACAAGAGATTATAAAAAAATCTCGAATAGAAAAATATCAGAATGACAGAGAAACCCCTTTGGATATCAACAACAATAAACAGTGAAAGATTCCATTAATTCTCTTCAAAGTGTAGGAAAGGAAAGATACTTTAAAAACGCTTATTCAACTTTGATGCCATCTACAACACTGTCTGGTTAAAGAAACTTCACATTTCGTCATGTAAATGGATAAATAGCATTTTTTCAGGTCCTCCATGTTTTGATACTGACTGGCGTAACTAAAGTTAAATAAACGTGTTTTGAAATGTCTAGTTGGTCGACAGAACCGACTGTTAACAGTCACGACGGCCCTCGTCTTGCCAGGTTGACATGTTATTGTGTAGCTCTGTCTTCTAGCGCAGAAAAAGGCGTATGTACAAACTAAAGGTAAGCTATTGGTTCGATCAAGTAGTACAACAAGAAGGTGGGGTGGCCTTGCGAGAAGTGGAGGCAGACACCAGCCTGGTATACACTACAGCCAAACTTACGTATGTAGTTAGCTGCAGAGTGGCGTGTCCTGGACACTGAAGATGGACTTACCGGCCAAGGTTGTTCTGTTTTCTGTATTTCGGTAAAGGAGGGCTCTGAATTGTAACGTGTAACGTGTCGTTGTGTAACATAACTGTGTCGCTGCGTGAGAGACCCTCAGAACATCTAACAGTCAATCCGACTTTTATCGATCATTCTCTGTACCAGGGACGGTCAAGAGTTCGGCTTGATAGCCATGCCTGGACACGAATTCCATAGCGCTTAGCTTCGCTTCACATTTCCCCCACTGCCACATTACGCTATCTGAGCGAAAGATGGGAGGTGAAGGGATACTGCGAACGCGTCACATTTAAATGGCAGTGCAGTCGCACTGTGAATGACTTGGTTTCGTATTTCATATTTGGCAACAACGTAGATCACAAAGAAGACAAACTTTTAGTTTTATTTAATAATTATCAGCGTCTGAAGACAAAATATAATTTTTACCTGGTACAAAGTGTCGGCATACAAACAGACGCAGATGATTTCACAGATTTTCGCGCTCAAGTTTCCAAGTAATCATGACATATTTAGTTTCACACACAATATGTTGATAGAAATATTGTAACACTTTTGCAATCGCATTACGGAGATGTGGAAATTCTACCCGAGGAAAGCAGTGTAGACGTCCCGAATACTTTTAACGTAAAAGGATTTATCATTAAGATGGGAATTACCTTGCAAGTTAGTCAGTTACATCTGCACATACACACGGGCGCTTTCAATTGAAGCGACAAACAGCCTCGAAAACAGATCTAAGATTGGCAGTCTCCTCAAAACGTTTAGGAATCTATCCTCGTAAGTCTTTGAAAGTCACAATGAATTCTTCAAACCAAGGGTTTTGTTAAACGCCAGTGAGTTTGGAGAAGTGGCTGGGATTCTTTTTATCAGAATTTGTTCCTTCTGCAATGCGAATTTACTTTTAACTGCATCCACGTTAAGTGGGAAATAAGTTGTTTCTCACTTTGCAACGCCTTATTGTGGGCAGTGTGCAATCAAGTCCTTTTACAATGGGAGGTCTGCAATCCACTCTAGATGTTCTGATCTTCGTTCCTGCACTCATTTTTCCGTCATAAAGTCAACAATAGCGAATTTTAAATCGAAAATCGTTCCAGGCAAGCCTAATAAGGAGAATACCTTGCAGCAATATATAAAGTCTCCATATTATTCGCTCAATTCCATCAAAACTGTTGCAGCTGATAGCGGAGTAATGCGTACGTCTTCAGAAATTTTACTGTTCATATTGGCAATTTCTTGACGTGCTGCATACCTGCCATTTTACCTGAAAGAGCTTCTTGATGCACAGAACAATGGATCCCATCTGTTAACCATTGTAATTTTTTGCTCTTTCATTGTCAACTAAGTGTTTGAAGACTTTCTGCATGTTGTAGTATTGTTTTACACAATAAATTTGCGGTATCCGCCGCTTATGAGGCTGCGTCATGTATATTGAGAATCTTCATCCCTCTCTTCTGTCATTACCAGTCATTATAAAGGGCTTGTAACTATAGACCATTAGAATGCCTCTTTTTGTGCAAACGGCCGCTGCTCCTGTGAACGTTCTTCATACAACGTATAAATAGGGTGAACAGAGGTGACACCACGATTCTTCTGAACTGAAGAGAGTGGTGTCGACCAAAATACGTCGCAAAAATGTTCAAATGTGTGTGAAATCTTATGGGACTTAACTGCTAAGGTCATCAGTCCCTGAGCTTACACACTACTTAACCTAAATTATCCTACGGACAAACACACACACCCGTGCCCGAGGGAGGACTCGAACCTCCGCCTGGACCAGCCGCAAAATACGTCACACTGCAGTACTAAATGAGATTTTGCGTTGTACAGAGTAATTCTGGAAGGAACTACCAAAGTGGAACGTTGGCCCGCTCATGGCCCACACACTCGGCCCGCGCGAAGTTCGGCACATCGTTGCAGGCCCTGCTCTATATAGTCCCGACTTGGCTCCATCCGATTTTCATCTGTTTACAAAACTTAAAGAACTCATTTGAGACTTTACTTTGATAGGAATGAAGCGCTGCAACCGGAAGTGACGTTGTGGCCCAGTCAACGTAATCAGACATTCCACTGTGATGGTATCAACAAACTGGTCCCTCAGAGAGTGGCCATGTTGAGAAATAAATATGCAGATATGAAGAATAAAGACATAGAAGGCTCATGAAGTATTTGTTATTTAAAAAGTTTTTACATAAAAAATTCAAAGATATTACTTTTCATCACGTCTTCGTGTTCGATGCTGTGGAGCAATGAACCCTACATAAAATGTTCATGAATCATTACTTTCTTTACTAAACACGTCTGCCCACAGACATGTCGTTACCGGTGCTGTGATCGGCTGATGGAGAACAGACGGCAAGTCCCCATATTCGATGTTATAGTACTTATGGTAAAGTATCGTATTTGGTGGTTTTTATACTGCAGCATGTGTGCAAAAATAAATAAATAATCAAATGTAAGCACTGGTGCATCAAAGATCCTTCGAAAACGCATCGTTGCCTATAAAATGTGTTACAATAAAATAATGGTACACAGAAATTCCATTGTGGTATCTTCCGGACTGCACCACAAGTAGAATAGAATTAAATGGTAGATGTTATAGTTCTTATGGTAAAGTATCGTATTTGGTGGTTTTTATACTGCAGCATGTGTGCAAAAATAAATAAATAATCAAATGTAAGCACTGGTGCATCAAAGATCCTTCGAAAACGCATCGTTGCCTATAAAATGTGTTACAATAAAATAATGGTACACAGAAATTCCATTGTGGTATCTTCCGGACTGCACCACAAGTAGAATAGAATTAAATGGTAGATGTTATAGTTCTTATGGTAAAGTATCGTATTTGGTGGTTTTTATACTGCAGCATGTGTGCAAAAATAAATAAATAATCAAATGTAAGCACTGGTGCATCAAAGATCCTTCGAAAACGCATCGTTGCCTATAAAATGTGTTACAATAAAAAAATGGTACATAGAAATTCCATTGTGGTATCTTCCGGACTGCACCACAAGTAGAGTAGAATTAAATGGTAGATGTTATAGTTCTTATGGTAAAGTATCGTATTTGGTGGTTTTTATACTGCAGCATGTGTGCAAAAATAAATAAATAATCAAATGTGAGCACTGGTGCATCAAAGATCCTTTGAAAACCCATCGTTGCCTATAAAATGTGTTACAATAAAATAATGGTACACAGAAATTCCATTGTGGTATCTTCCGGACTGCACCACAAGTAGAGTAGAATTAAATGGTAGATGTTATAGTTCTTATGGTAGAGTATGGTATTTGGTGGTTTTTATATTGTAGCATGTGTGCAAAAATAAATAAATAATCAAATGTAAGCACTGGTGCATCAAAGATCCTTCGAAAACGCATCGTTGCCTATAAAATGTGTTACAATAAAATAATGGTACATAGAAATTCCATTGTGGTATCTTCCGGACTGCACCACAAGTAGAGTAGAATTAAATGGTAGATGTTATAGTTCTTATGGTAAAGTATCGTATTTGGTGGTTTTTATACTGCAGCATGTGTGCAAAAATAAATAAATAATCAAATGTAAGCACTGGTGCATCAAAGATCCTTCGAAAACGCATCGTTGCCTATAAAATGTGTTACAATAAAATAATGGTACATAGAAATTCCATTGTGGTATCTTCCGGACTGCACCACAAGTAGAGTAGAATTAAATGGTAGATGTTATAGTTCTTATGGTAAAGTATCGTATTTGGTGGTTTTTATACTGCAGCATGTGTGCAAAAATAAATAAATAATCAAATGTAAGCACTGGTGCATCAAAGATCCTTCGAAAACGCATCGTTGCCTATAAAATGTGTTACAATAAAATAATGGTACATAGAAATTCCATTGTGGTATCTTCCGGACTGCACCACAAGTAGAGTAGAATTAAATGGTAGAACACGTACTGTTGTGTTGTGTAATGGCTCAGTGGGTATATTTGAAGGCTACACTATCTGGGTTTCGTTCAACAGTTGTTTATAACAATTTTTTCTGTAACTTACCTCTTCTTTCATATCTTCTAGCGTTTAGAGGGACTCCTTACCCTTCTCCTTCAATCTTTAAGATAACAATATAATTATTACTACAGATATTAATAGATGGCAGGAGCGTTTGCTGAACTGTACTACGAGCGCAGTTGATTTGGTTTCGAGTACCTTTCAGTTACTGATGTTTCAAAGATAATTAATTTTCATATTTTTTTCTGGGTATTGATGCTGTTGAGGAAACACATCATTGACTACATCTAGTTTAACTTACTTATCCGTCGCATAAATACCATTTATTTTGCCGCTCGGGATTAGCCGAGCGGTCTGAGGCGCTGCAGTCATGGACTGTGCGGCTGGTCCCGGCGGAGGTTCGAGTCCTCCCCCGGGCATGGGTGTGTGTGTGTTTGTCCTTAGGATAATTTAGGTTAAGTAGTGTGTAAGCTTAGGGACTGATGACCTTAGCAGTTAAGTCCCATAAGATTTCACACACATTTGAACATTTGAACCATTTATTTTTATCCAAGATTTATTTTTATATGTGATGCGTACATTATTTGTTGAAATGAACAATTATATTAAGATCTCCAATTTAATAAAACCATATTATGATTACTGTATCAATACCACTGCTGCTTACAGGGTACATGAAAGAAATGAAATTCAAGTTATGCACTGGACCTTGATTGCCAGTGTCTACCTATGTTGAGTGAAATAGACGTTTTTAGGTTGACTTCCAAGCAGCGTTGGACAGGAAAAGAATGATATACTGTGAATAATCTCATTTCAATTATAATTTCCGTTACGGTATAGAACTGAACAACAATGCCTAATCAAACAGAGAATGGTAACATAATCGACGGGGAGGACAGTGTTAATCAGGACAGTGGTGATATCAGTCTTGTTAATGAATCAGTAATATGTGGTAAAATTCAAAATGTAGATGCCCCAGAAAGCGAAAACAAACTTGAATGTAAATACTGAACCACGTGAGGCAGTAACAGATAACAACAGGGTTGCGGTTGTAGGAAGAGACGACGTACTGATGCAGTTTTAGAAAAAAATGAACTTAGATATGAACAAAAAACTATTGGATAATGAGCAAATCTGAACAAAAAATTCGAGCAAGAAAGTAAACATAGGACAAAATACTACATCAGAAGATATAGGATTTTTGTAATGAGAGTCAGAATCAGTTTAATAATTTTGCCCAGGAATGTAGGAAATCACTTGGCGAGAAACAATCGGAAATCATGCATAAGGTTACAATACAGTGTCAAAAGATCGAAGCAGATCTAACTGAGATACAGAAACAAGTCAACTCACAAATGAAAGTAGTAACACAAGCTTTACTGAGCAGTGCCCTTACAAATCATGAGGTAGTTCAAGCACAAACTGCATGTGAGGAAAATAAGAAATCAGTCATTAAAGTAGTATCAGATGTGCAATAACAATGTTCCGATCTAGCATCATAAATACAGACACTGTAAGACACAATGAAGAATGTGAAAATTTCCCGTACCCCAGGGGACACAAACGTTATCCGACATGAAGTAGAAATGTTAATGCGAGAAAATCGTGGCACAGGCTGATGTAAAATTAACAGTTTGCTTGGTCAAGGACAGTTTCAAGAATTACTTCATGAGTATAAAGAGCTAGTTGTGTTTAACAAGAACGATATTTTCTGAATCCGTGCTGACTATGTGTCAATAAATCGTTATCTTCGAGGTACTTCATAAAGTTCGAACACACTATATGTTCCAAAATCCTACTGTAAATCGACGTTCGTGCTATGGGCCTGTAATTCAGAGGATTAATCCTATTTTCTTTTTTCGGTATTGGTGTGACTTGAGTAATTTTCCAGTCTTTAGGTACGGAACTTTCTATGAGTTAGTGGTTGTATATAATTGCTATATTTGGAGCTATTGTATCAGTGTACTCTGAAAGGAACCTGACTGGTATACAATCTGGGCCGGAGACCTCAACTTTATTGATTTAAGCTGATTTGCTATACCAAGGATATCTGCTTCTGTGTTTCTCGTCTTGGTAGTTGTTCTTGACTGGAATTCAGGAATATTTACTTCGTCTTCTTTGGTGAAGGAGTTTCGGAAAACAGTGTTTAATAACTCTGATTTAGTGGCACTGTCATCTATGACGTCACCGTTGCTATTGCACAGTAAAGGTATGCATTGCGTCTTGCCACTAGTGTGCTTTAAGTATTACCAAAATCTCTTTGGGTTTTCTGCCAGATTCCGAGACAGCGTTTCGTTGTAGAAATTACTAAAAGCATCTCGCATTGAAGTACGCGCTATATTTCGAACGTCTGTAAAACTTTGTCAATCTTGGGGATTTTGCGTTCTTTTATAGTTGGCATGCTTTTTTCGTTGCTTCTGCAACAGCGATCTGACCCGTCTTGTGTACCAGGGGGGATCAGTACCATCACTTATTAAATTATGTGGTATACCTCTCTCAACTGCCGTCGATACTATTTCTTTGAAATCATTCCACGTCTTTTCTACACTTACGTATTCAGAACGGAAAGAGTGGAGACTGTCTGTTAAAAAAGGCGTTAAGAGCATTTTTATCAGCTCTTTAAATAGATGTACTTTGCGTTTTCTTTTAATGATTGAGGGTGTTACGGTATTCAGCCTACCAGCAACTGACTTTTGGTCGATAATCGCTGTATTCGTCATGATACTCCCTATTTGTCCAGGATTATTTGTTGCGAAGACGTCGAGTATGTTCTCGCAACCATTTACGTTTCGAGTGGGCTCATGTTCCAACTGTTCAAAATAAGTTTCTGAGAAAGCATTCAGTATAATTTCGGATGACGTGTTATGTCTGCTGTCGGCTTTAAACGTATAATTTTTCCAGTATATCGATGGTAGATTGAAGTCACCACCGACAATAATTGTATGATTAGGGTATATATTTGAAATGAGACTCAAGTTTTCTTTGAACTGTTCAGCAACTATATCTTCTGTGTCGGGGTGTCGGTAAAACGATCCAACTAGTAGTTTAGCCTGATTGTCAAGTATAACCTATACCTACACTATTTCGTAGGAACTATGTACTTCAATTTTACTACAAGGTAAACTATTTCTGACAGCAATAAATACTCCACCACCAACTGTATTTAATCTATCCTTTCTGAACACTGTTAGATCGTTTGAAAAAATTTCGGCTGAACTTATTTCCGGCTTTAGCCAGCTTTCCGTACCTATAACTATTTGAGCTTCATTGCGTTCTATTAGGGCTTGGAGCTCTGGTTCTTTCACAACACAGCTATGGCAGTTTACAACAACAATACCGATCGTTTCTACAACTACCTTACTGGTTTTACCTGCCCGCTTTTAGACGGACGCCCTACCTGTGGTTTTCTGAGACCCTCTAACCGAAGTTAATGTTGAATCCAATGATTGAACATATTTTAAGTGATCGGAAAATTACAGCAATTTTAGATTCTGATAGTGATAGTACAGCGATCTCTAGAAGTTTGCATGAACAGCTTCGTGAAATAGAAGAGCTACCTGCTTTCCCCATCAATGGCGTACATATCATTACAGCAACTGGGCACAGAAGTATAGGCACTTATTACATGAAAGATTTTAAACAGACACTTTGATGTGGTGGTATTGATTCTTGATTCTTTGACGGTGGATAGGATTTTTGGCAATGATTGGCTGGCAGAGAGAAGATATAAGATTGATTATGGAAGAGGATGTGTGGATATTATGTCATAGATTGGTAATAACACACTTTTGCAGTCGGAAGAACATTTATTTAAACATTGAACAAGGCAAATACAATATGACTACGAACATAACGCGCATACTGAGCTAGCAAGAAGCAGAGTCAAAGATAATCGGGCCCAAAGACATAACGCTTCGCGCCAGAGGCGCCACAAAGCCACCCCCAGCATCCCAGCACAGCTGGGAAAAGCTAACTCACTTCAACATAAAAATCATTGTGCCAGTGCGGCGGATGAAGGCGGCGTCCAGCGCGTGAAGTGGGCGCCTCGGAACCGCGCCGATAGAGTCATGTGTGTCAGACTGCTGCACAGGCGCTGGAGAGTCCCTGGAGGCGACGTGGAGGCGTCAGCGGGCGATGTGTCGGCGATGACATGCCGGCCGGGTGCATCAGAACGTTGCTCAGAGAGGGACCATATTCGATCGTCCATTGAGTAGTGTCACGAAAGTATTCACTCTGTGGCGTAAGACAGGGTGCGGATCGGAGTAAGGAGTTGCAGGGCCGCATGTACAGAGTCGTCTTGTAGCATGATGAATTCGCATGATGCCAGGTCAGTGTGTACTAACACCAGTGGCATGGTGTCCCGACGGAGGTTAAGTCCTCCCTCGGGCATGGGTGTGTGTGTTTGTCCTTAGGATAATTTAGGTTAAGTAGTGTGTAAGCTTAGGCACTGATGACCTTAGCAGTTACATCCCATAAGATTTCAACTACATTTGAACATTTGAACCAGCGGCATGGAATGAGTGCGAGGCACGGATGGTTGAAGGCAGGCAACACGCACACACAGAAGTTTGGAAGTGTTAAGATGCCCAGCTTTATGACATACAGGTCCATCCATTACTGATGGCCAAAACCCGCGAAGGGGGGCAGGCATGGGGGAATGAGAGGGGGGGGCTGTTGCGATGACGGTTCACTGACCTTGCCACGCTGGAGTGGCGTGAGTGGGGCGTTAGCAGCAGATGATGACAGGGGCATGGTGAGCAGCCATGCGATGCCAGGAATGCTGCAAAGTGAGAACTTGAGCATCCTGTGGATTTGTCCCTGACAGTATGGAAATGGCAGCAGGCAGAGGAAGGCTTGACACAGGAGCTATGTAGTGTGAAGACACATTAGATGGGAGTGTTGGTTCACCTTGTTGCAGCTCTGCAGACAGGCAGCTGATCGTACTCCGTGTGTGTGACAATTCAGCAGAGCTGGCGGTAATGCGGGCATGTAACACCTCATTCTGTGTATGTAGCTGGTCGATTTGTGGGCGCATGGCCAGCAAATCCTAGAGCTGTGTAGTAATATGATCGAGCAGAGATGCACATGTGGAAAGCATAGCTAAGGAGATGGAGAGTGGAGTCATGTTGAACTTGTTCAAGCATGGAATGGTAGAAACAGACATGTGGCAGAGCATTGCGGCCTGCAGGTCTGGCGAAATTTCGTAATGGTGTAGGAGGTCCAGCCTGATCACAGGTCCATCCACGTCGGCGACATGGAAATACTAAGGAAAGCGACATCTTGATGGAGCCAAGGAACGTGATAGGAGAGTGATTTGCGGAAATCAAAGCGAAGTTAGCAGGAGAAAGCATGTTGACTGCATGCTTAGCTGGGATAACGCTGACGTCAGCGCCGGTGTCGACGAGAAAGCGAGTGCCCGATGACAAGTCAGTGATGTAGATGTGATGCACCACCAGAGCGAGTGGTGTGGGGTCAGGCGGTAGGCGCCGTGAGGGATTGTGGCGGGATGTGGTGCCTAAGCATGCCTGCCGGTCTCGGTTGGGAAAGGCACATGGAGCACGGCAGTTGTGGGCGGCATCCCTGTAAGTAGCGTGGAACCAGCACAGCGCAGCTGACTGTGTCGGGGCCAGAAGCTGATTGGGTTGCTGCTCGGGCGAGGTTGGCGGCTGTCAGGGGGCAGCAGGCAGTACATCCTGTAGGCCACTAGGTGGCAGCTCCTGACAGTCAGCTAAGGTGCTGATGTGAGCACACTGGTTTCTGCTGGCAGGGTGTGGAACAGAAGGTGGAGGCGTGCCAGCTGATGGGGACAAGGATGTCGTCTGTGACAGGTGATGTCAGTGACGAATGACTGTGTAGGCCCGATCGGCCATGCGTAGGCGAATCTCGAGGGGTCGGCGACGTGAGATAGCAGGTGTAGTTGTAGGTGTGACTGAAGTTTGACTATCCACAAAGTCCACAGCATGGCGTCTGGTAGTGTTTGATCATCAATTAATGCACAAAGGTGCCGCCAAAGCTGCGAAGGCGTGTTTTGGTTGTCGAGGTGCTTGTCATGGATGATGTGGTGGGTAGCCTCTGCTGGTGGGTGAGAAAGGCATTCGATGAGAAATGGTTTCGCCGTTAAATACTTGGGCGAGACGGGTGGTGAGAGGAGTAGGACCCTGATGAGTCCAGGTGAGCATGGAGGTGGCTCACCAGGCAGACAAAACATGTGTCATCACTCAAAATGCCGTGGATATCCACTAGGTGATCCACCAATGTGAACCAAGTCTTAGGGTTGTCCTTTTGCAATGCAAGCAGCTTAGGAAACCTGCTGTGTAACAGATGTTGATGCAGCACTGGTAGGCGAAGATCTGTGTGAGCAGGGCAGGAAGCCCCTATACTGGCAGTGCAGTAGTGGTGGATAGTACATAGCCTGAGGGCAGCACACAAGCAGCACACAATGTGGAGTGAGCAGGTGCAACCAACGACACGATATGTCCTAACTACAAGTCCGATGGCGAATGTGACGTGGGTGTAATGGCCGGTGCCGTTGCAGCAGTGGGTGGAAGGTGGTTGTGGTGCAGCCACAGGGGGGCTGGTCTGGTAACCGGCACAGGTGGAATGGCACAGGTGGAAGGCGATTGTGGTGTGACCATGGAGCGATGGGCATGGAAACCGGCGTGGTCGAGGCGACTGGC
This sequence comes from Schistocerca serialis cubense, assembly GCF_023864345.2. Taxonomy (NCBI): domain Eukaryota; kingdom Metazoa; phylum Arthropoda; class Insecta; order Orthoptera; family Acrididae; genus Schistocerca; species Schistocerca serialis. The sequence goes on from NC_064639.1 coordinate 1,064,290,679, forward strand.
GTCGCTGAGACGGCGTACGGTAGGGGGGGGGGGGGGATGTTGAGACGTTAGTCAAATAACAAATAAGAATGTGTGACCCCATGCACTTGAATGTCTGGGTTACAGTTCTTGAACTTCGTTGGCATATCAAACCAAACCGAAGGAGACTGTGTCACTGAGGTGTGAAACACAACGTCCTTCACTGGATTCTCGTTCACGATGTCACTAAGCGGCCATTGCTGCATAGTTGCACTCATGTCGAGCTGGTTATGGTTAAGTGGCAGCCGGCATAGCTGGGGTCAGGTAATTGTTCACATTTAACCAAGTGTATATTAGGAACACTAGTAAAAACACAAGCACAGTTAATAGGCTGCGAGGCACTGGCAAAAAACGACACTGATAGATCCATTGTCCCGAAGACAGTGTGGACTGGCACACGAAGTCTATTAATGATGAAAGAAGCGCAAAACAATTCCCTAACACACGACGACGATGTCGCGGTACGATTGTGGATATTATGAGTCGTAGATCGGTAATAACACACTTTTGCAGTTGAATGAACATTTATTTGAATACCGAACAAGGCGAATACAATATGGCTGTACGAACATAGTGCGCTGAATGAGCTAGCAAGGTTCAGAGTCAAAGATCATCAGGTCCAAAGACATGACGCTTCACGCCAGAGGCGCCACTGATATTTAAGTATTAGTGACTGGTTGACGATTTTTCCCATTGAGTTAGGATAAGAAACTGGCTGAGTTTTCTCCCTGTTAGTGAGGTGTTAATAACAGTGAACTTATGAATAGTTTGATTTTTTGCAAGTTCTGTGAGGTGATATCACATGTGACGATTTTCAAAATTAATTTCTATGTTAATTATTACACTGTGAATGTATTTCAAGTTCGTCATTGCACCATGTTGGGTTTTACTGTGTGCTTGTGATGATTGCATTTAGTTTTTGTTGTGGCGCTATCCGTAAAGTGACAAGGTTCTGTAACGTGGCGACAGTACGTCACCGCTGCATCAGAAGGGAGAATCGATAGAGGTACTCAGAATGCCCTCCGCCACACACCGTTAGGTGGCTTGCGGAGTATGGATGTAGATGTAGAGCATGCAAGCTGCTCTGGCTCATGGGAGGTAACCAACGTCACAACACGTGACATCCGACAGTTCACGAATCCTCCGACGAGTAGCTCACGGCGACAACCATTCATGCTACGTTACCGCCACCAACACACTGCGACAGAAAGACTAGTCATCCTCTACTTTACGAGTTTTCCGTCGAGAAGCGCATGGCGACATCCAGTCATGCTACACAACTGCCGCCGCTGTACTTCAGCAAGCGGCGTACTCATCATAACAACTCTTTCCCCACTCCCGCCAGAGCACTTCTCTGCGCAGTCGCCCTACCGAGCAGGCCACGGACGATGGGATGTTTATCAACAAATTCATTTGACGCAGAGCAGTGACACCGTCATGAATCCCACGTGAAGTGTTTACCGTGCTGGTTATGTGTTTATCGAACAAGCAGAGAACCCACAAGCTAGTGATCAAATGTGATACAAAAGTGCAACGAAAAAAAATTTTTGTATATTGCAAGCAGCTTTACTGTATGGTTAAATGATGATGGCGTCCTCTTGGATAAAATATTCCGGTGGTAAAATAGTCCCCCATTCGGATCTCCGGGTGGGGACTACTCAGGAGGACGTAATCATCATAAGTGGCGTTCTACGGATCGGGCAGTGGAATGTCAGATTCCTTAATCGGGCAGGTAGGTTAGAAACTTTAAAAAGGGAAATGGATAGGTTAAAGTTAGATATAGTGGGAATTAGTGAAATTCAGTAGAAGGAGGAACAAGACTTCTGGTCAGGTGAATATCGTGTTATAAATACAAAATCAAATAGGGGTAATGTAGGAGTAGTTTTAGTAATGAATAGGAAAATTGGAATGGGGGTGAGCTACTACAAACAACATAATGAACGCATTATTGTGGCCAAGATAGATATGGAGCCCACGCTTACCACAGTAGTACAAGTTTATAGGCCAACTAGCTCTGTAGATGACGAAGAGATTGATGAAATGTATGATGAGATAAAAGAAATTATTCAGATAGTGAAGGGAGACGAAAATTTAATAGTCATGGGTGACTGGAACTCTATAGTAGGAAGAGGAAGAGAAGGAAACGTAGTAGGTGAACATGGAATGGGAGTAAGGAATGAAAGAGGAAGCCGCCTGGTAGAATTTCGCACAGAGCATAACTTAATCATAGCTAACACTTGGTTCAAGAATCATAAAAGAAGGTTGTATACATGGAAGAAGCGTGGAGATACTGGAAGGTCACAGATAGATTCTATAGTGGTAAGACAGAATCAGGAACCAGGTTTTAAATTGTAAGAGATTTCCAGGTGCAGATGTGGACTCTGACCGCAATCTATTGGTTATGAAATGAAGATCAAAACTGAAGAAACTGCAAAAAGGTGGGAATTTGAGAAGATGGGACCTGGATAAACTGAAAGAACCAGAGGTTTTAGAGAGCTTCACGGTGAGCATTAGGGAACGATTGACAAGAATGGGGGAAAGAAATACAGTAGAAGAAGAATGGAAGGCTTTCAGAGATGAAATAGTGAAGGTGGCAGAGGATCAAGTGGGTAAAAAGACGAGAGCTAATAGAAATCACTGGGTAACAGAAGAGATATTGAATTTAATTGATGAAAGGAGAAAATATAAAAATGCAGTAAATGAAGCAGGCAAAAAGGAATACAAACGTCTCAAAAATGAGATCGACAGGAAGTGCAAAATGGCTAAGCAGGAATGGCTAGAGGACAAATGTAAGGATGTAGAGGCACATATCACTAGGGGTATAAAAATTAATTGTTAATGATGTAGCAAACCTGTTCGATTTATCACCATAAAGAAAGGTAACAATATTTTGTCTAGAATAGAATTTCCGTTTATTTCTTCATCGGCTCTTATTCGATTTACTTCGACTCTAGCCAATGAGTTAACCATGGAAGGCCATATTCTTAATAATGGAAAGATAAAAAAGTAAGAAAAATGAAGTACTTTATACATTAGAATTATTCGGTGGATTTTTTAAAGATTATAAAGAAACAACGTGGGAAGGAGATTTAACACTAATTTTAAATGTTCATCAAGTGCTGGAGATTCTTTTCTTCGTTGGTCAGAGTACACCCAAGCTGGAGTTGAAGATGTGACCACACTTCCAAAAGAGGGAAAAATTGTTGTAGAATCGATGGAAATTCGTGTTCGTGTTGTTAAATTTGAACAAGAATATTCGCTTGAATTAGAACAAGATTGGATGAAAAAAGAAATTTTGAGTTAGATATTACAAATTTCTATAACTCTGCAGAATTTGATATGCCTTATGTCATCTTCGTTGTTTTCCGGACTAAAAGGAAAAATAATTAATTAGTTGACTCTTCCTTATTCGATAATGTTAAATTACAGAAGATCTATATTAAAAATGGAAGAAACGAGATTTTTCCTCTAGAAATGTGGAATCTAGATCCGCCAGTAATTATCTAGTAGCTTATAATGCTTTCCTAGATTTTAAGAAAACTACAGAATTGAATGGTGATGTTATTCAAAATTACCCTATCTGTGTAATAAATATCTCTAGAAGAATGAATGTGTTAGCTACTCAGAAAACAACAATGAAGCTGTGTGCAACTTTTAATGAGAAAATTCCGAAAGATGCAGTTATTTATGCAGTAATGTAAGGCAGAAAGAATTGGACATATGATTCGCAGCGTAGAATTTTGGTTGAAAATTTCTGAAATTTTTTATTTTTGTGGGTGTGTTGGTTTGCATCCGTTTATAAAAAAATGTTAGTAAGTAGGTGGCTAGTGTGCTCAGCCTAGTCTATTATAAGAAAATAGAAAAACATCATTAAATTTATCTGCGAGTGCGCTCAACGTCCCCACCTACTACTAATAGGCATTGTTAGATATAAAAAGAGTATGTTTGCACAATAAATATATTTTCTGAGTATTATTACAATCTGTATGTTGGTTAGCGACAGGAGCCCCTTACAGCCAACGCATTCTGTGAACACCGCATATCAATAGAGCTTCCCATTTCGCAATATTAGCTGTGCCAGTTTTAGTGATTTACCCAGTATACAGATGGTGGTTGTATCACGAACACAATACATAAAAGGGCAATCCATTGACGGCGCTGTCATTTGTACTCAGGTGATTCATGTGAAAAGGTTTCCGATGTTATATGGCCACACGATGGGAATTAATAGACTCTGAACGCTGAACGGTAGCTGGAGCTAGGCTAGCGTATGGGACACGCAGTTTCGGAAATTGATAGGGAATACAATATTCCGTGATCCACAGTGTGAAGAGTATGCCGAGAACACCAAATTTCAGGTATTACCTCTCGCCACAGACAACGCAGTGACCGACGACCGGGAGCAGCGGCGTTTGCGCAGAGATGTAAGTGCTAACAGACAAGCAACACTGCGTGAAATGACAGCAGAAATCAATGCGGGACGTAAGACGAATGCATCCGTTAGGACAGTGCGGCGGAAGCTGGAGTTAATGGGCTGTGGCAGTAGACGAGTGGCACAAGTGCCGTTGCTGTCAACACGATATCGCCTGCAGCTCCTGTCCTGGTCTCGTGACCATGTCGTTTGCACCTTGGACGACTAGAAAACCATTCCTCGTCAGGTGTGTCCCGATTTCAGTTGGTAATGCCTGATGACACGGTTCGAGTGTGGCTCAGACCCGGCGAATCTATGGCTCAGGTTGCCAAGAAGGCAACGTGAAAGCTGATGGAGGCTCCATAACGGTGTGGCTGTTATGCGATCTGACGTTTTACCGGCATATTTCCAATTTGAACAGTTCTCGGGTATCCGACCGGGTAGCGTCGTAATTTCTCTACAATATTTCGGCAGACGTACACGCTGCCATCTTCAGGTGGTTCCTGACGAACGCTGTGCTGTTGACACTGACGCTAAACATACGGGCCTGAACCTTGGCCCGAGGTATGGAGTCTAAGCTTGGTACAGCTGTTCCTCCAGGTTCCTCATTTGTTGGAATGGTGTTCCCTCTCGTTCTGCATGGTCCTTGCGTGTTGCCTGGTCGTAAATCCTGGTTGCCAGCATGCAGACATGCTGGCGGTGTCGTTGGATGTCCCTGTGATACTAGGTGTTCTTCCCATCCCGCGCTATGTTGTTCAGCGCGGACTCCAGCTCGGGTGTGAGCTTCCTCGCGCCATCTCCAACCTCTTTCTTCAGCCGCGCGACCGCGTCCTCCAAGATGAAGCCCCAGTCCCGCGGCGTGAAGATCGGGTTGGAGTTTATGGTGTGGAGGTCCTTCTTCGTGACGAATTCGAGCATAATTGCCCGATATCCGCCACGAAGCTCGAACGGCCGGTGTGGAAGCGGTGGCTTCCGTTTCCCTTCCGCTTCCGCGAAAAGGTACGGTTTTCTTCGGACGTCGTACCTCCCATCTCGCACCATGGTCGCGATCTTCTTCAGGACCGCTGGGAGGTTGGTTAAGTCCGGGGAGGGGATGGTTTCGGAGTACATCCCTTCCGCCTCTTGTGTTTGTCCTGCTGCTGCTGCTTCACCACATGGGGCGGCGGCGGCGGGACGGACTGCACCACATCCATGGGCGTCTCCCCGGTCTCCTGTGTTGCTACAGGTTCCGGGGCGACGTCCGTTTGCGTGGACACATCCACTCCAACTTGTTGTACCACCGTGGGGGTGGCAACGGGGGCGTGTGTCTTCTTTTGCGTCGTCCGGATTTCTTCCCGCAACTCTTGCAGCTGCCGGTGGAGACCGACGATCCCCTTCTGCATGGCCGCTCTCTCTGCCGCCATCGCGGCTTTGAGGGCGGCCACGGCGTCATCGGTAGCGACGCTGGGCGGGATTGCGCGGCCGCCCCGTTTTCCCCCTTGGGTGGGGGTGGCGGGACGGCTGCCTCTTCTTCCTGTACCGCTTTCTTGGCGGTTGTTGGTGTCCGCTGCTTCAGATATGCGCAGCTGCGTGCGTTTGCGGCGTGCGCGCCGCCACAGTTAACGCACGTTGGCGCGACGTGTGGCGGCTTGTCGCAGTCGCGTGTATCATGTGCCTTTGCCCATTTCAGTCACGCGACTAACGCTGTGCTGTTCCTCTCGTCGCCCTATATATACTAGCCCTGGGCTGTTCCTCTCGTCGCCATATATATACTAGCCGTTACCCCCTCCACCGTTCCTCTCCTGGTGTCTTTGGTGCGGCCGGCGCGGCGGCTACTGGAGGTGTTGGGGGAAGCGGCGCCTGGGTCTGAACTGGGATCTGCAGTCTCCCTGCTGCCGCCGTAGGGGACACTCAACCTGGAGAGAAATGTGCGGTCCCAGAGATCGAGGACCGCCCCCGATGGCGGCAGCAGGGAGACTGCAGACCCCAGTTCAGACCCAGGCGCCGCTTCCCCCAACACCTCCAGTAGCCGCCGCACCAAAGACGCCAGGAGAGGAACGGTGGAGGGGGTAACGGCTAGTATATATAGGGCGCCGAGAGGAACAGCACAGCATTCGTCAGGAACCACCTGAAGATGGCAGAGTGTATGTCTGCCGAAATATTGTGGAGAAATTACGACGCTACCCGCTCGGATACCCGAGAACTGTTCAAAAAGGTGTTGACTGTGTTTTCATGAAATTGTCTGGGTCCTCTCGTCCGACTAAACCGATCTTTGACTGGAACTCGTTATCTTCGGCTACCTGGAGACCATTTACAGCCATTCCTATACTCAATGTAGCCAAACAACGATGGAATTTTTGTGGGTGACAGTGCTCAATGTCACCGGCCACGATTGTTCAAGTCTGGTTTTGAGAACATTATAAACAATATGAGCGAATGACTTGGCCACCCATCAAACGTTTATGGGACATAATTGGGAGATAGGTTAGTGCACAAAATCCTGCAACGGCAGCTCTTTCTCGGCTATAGGGGCAGCATGGCTCAATATTTCTGCAGGGGACTACCAACAACTTGTTGAGTCCACATCACATCGAGTTGCTGCACTACGTCGGGCAAAAGGGAGTCCGACACGATATTAGAAGGTAACCCATGAGTTTTGTAACCTCAATGTAAAGATTCCATTAGGTGTAGTGATAGCTGAACGTGCCCAGGACCACGCGTTTCCTTATGATATGCAGTTTCTTAATCATATTGTCAATACGAAATGGAAGAACAATACTTCTGTCCTCTAGAATGGATACGTGCCAACGGCCTTGCCGCATTGGTAACACCGGTTCCCGTCAGATCACCAAAGTTAAGCGCTGTCGGGCTGGGCTAGCACTTGGCTAGGTGACCATCCGATCTGCCGAGCGCTGTTGGCAAGCGGGGTGCACTCGACCCTTGTGAGGCAAACTGAGGAGCTACTTGATTGAGGAGTAGCGTTCCGGTCTCGTAAACTGAAATACGGCGGGAGAGCAGTGTACCGACCACATACCCCTCCATAACCGCATCCAGTGACTCCTGTGGACTGAGGATGACACGGCGGCCGGTCGGTACAGCTGGGCCTTCCAAGACTTGTTCAGACGGAGTTTAGTTTAGTTTAGTTTAGAATGGAGACAAGTAGACAATGTTTATCAAATTACGTGTGCAGATAACATTCGGAATGCAGAAGCTTCCTAAATCAGAAAAGACCCTATGTACACTACTGACCATTAAAATTGCCACACCAAGAAGAAATGCAGATGATAAACTGGTATTCATTGGACAAATATATTATACTAGAACTGACATGTGATTACATTATCACGCAATTTGGGTGCATAGATCCTGAGAAATCAGTACCCAGAACAACCACCTCTGGCCGTAATAATGGCCTTGATACGCCTGGGCATTGAGCCAAACATAGCTTAGATGGCGTGTACAGGTACAGCTGCCCATGCAGCTTCAACACGATACCACAGTTCATCAAGAGTATTGACTGGCGTATTCTGACGAGCCAGTCGCTCGGCCACCATTGACCAGACGTTTTCAATTAGTGAGAGATCTGGAGAATGTGCTGGTCAGGGCAGCAGTCGAACATTTTCTTTATCCAGAAAGGCCCGTACACGACCTGCAGCATGCGGTAGTGCATTATCCTGCTGAAATGTAGGGTTTCGCAGGGATCGAATGACAGGTAGACCCAAGGTTCGTAACACATCTGAAATGTAACGTCCACTGTTCAAAATGCCGTCAATGCGAATAAGAGGTGACCGAGACGTGTAACCAATGGCACCCAATACCATCACGCCAGGTGATACGCCAGTATGACGATGACGAATACACGCTTCCAATGAGCGTTCACCGCGTTGTCGCCAAACACGGATGCGACCATCATGATGCTGTAAACAGAACCTGGATTCATCCGAAAAAATGACGTTTTGCCATTCGTGCACCCAGGTTCGTCGCTGCTCCTGTCTGTGATGCAGCGTCAAGGGTAACCGCAGCCATGGTCTCCGAGCTGATAGTCCACGCTGCTGCAAACGTCAGCCAACTGTTCGTGCAGATGGTTGTTGTCCTGCAAACGTCCCCATCTGTTGACTCAGGGATCGAGACGTGGCTGCACGATCCGTTACAGCCATGCGGATAAGATGCCTGTCATCTCGACTGCTAGTGATACGAGACCATTGGGATCCAGCACGGCGTTCCGTATTACTCTCCTGAACCCACCGATTTCATATTCTGCTAACAGTCATTGGATCTCGACCAACGCGAGCAGCAATGTCGCTATACGATAAACCGCAATCGCGATAGGCTACAATCCGACCTTCATCAAAGTCGGAAACGTGATGGTACGCGTTTCTCCTCCTTACACGAGGCATCACAACAACGTTTCGTCAGGCAACGCTCGTCAACTGCTGTTTGTGTATGAGAAATCGGTTGGAAACTTTTCTCATGTCAGCACGTTGTAGGTGTCGCCACGGCGCCAACCTTGTGTGAATGGTCTGAAAAGCTGATCATTTTCGTATCACAGCAACTTTTTCCTGTCGGTTAAATTTCGCATCTTTAGCACGTCATCTTCGTGGTGTAGCAATTTTAATGGCCGGTAGTGTAGGAATTGCCTAAAGTTTGTGCTGTTTACCTGCTACTCGTTATCATCTATTAAATAGGACCACGTTGGAACAGCATGAGGCTCAGCATGACAGGTACCGCGAACAAGCTTCACCAGCCTGTTAGCAAAGCGAGACTTCTGAAGCACAAAAAAACAAAGGAAGAACCTGGGGGTGTGGAGTCTAAATGATGTAGGGCGACCAGGGAAAATTGAAAGATAAAATTATCGTCTTCCTTCCGTTGGGGTGTTCTGCGTGGAAGGCGGCAATAAGGGGGCGGTGCGGGGTGGGTGTTTGGGGTGAGAGAGTGGCGGCCAGAATTAATGACGGCGCCAAGCGGTGGCGTGGCGTGCGCTGAGAAATTGACGTTTCATTAGAAGCGGCCGCCGGGGAAGGGGTTGGTGGGCGCTCTGGTGGGCAGCCGACAGCGGGTCGGGACCGCACGCCACGTCATGGCGCGGCATCGATTGCCGCGTCTTCGCCGCTGCGTGCCGCCGCGAGTGCTGTCAGCCGCCGACAGCTTTACTGTTTACACAACACCGCAGGCTTCCGTTTTTTACTTAGGCAAGCTAAGTTGCTAAAAAAATGCAAGCCTCTCTTGTCCATTCCTCCTTACAGAACACAGCATGTTGTTATCAATGGAGAGACGTCTACAGACGTTAAGGTAACCTCTGGCGTGCCACAGGGGAGTGTTATGGGACCATTGCTTTTCACAATATATATAAATGGCCTAGTAGATAGTGTCGGAAGTTCCATGCGGCTTTTCGCGGATGATGCTGTAGTATACAGAGAAGTTGCAGCATTAGAAAATTGCAGCGAAATGCAGGAAGATCTGCAGCGGATAGGCACTTGGTGCAGGGAGTGGCAACTGACCCTTAACATAGATACATGTAATGTATTGCGAATACATAGAAAGAAGGCTCCTTTATTGTATGATTATATGATAGCGGAACAAACATTGGTAGCAGTTACTTTTGTAAAATATCTGGGAGTATGCGTACGGAACGATTTGAAGTGGAATGATCATATAAAATTAATTGTTGGTAAGGCGGGTACCAGGTTGAGATTCATTGGGAAAGTCCTTAGAAAATGTAGTCCATCAACAAAGGAGGTGGCTTACAAAACACTCGTTCGACCTGTACTTTAGATTGCTCATCAGTGTGGGATGCGTACCAGATCGGGTTGATGGAGGAGATAGAGAAGATCCAAAGAAGAGCGGCGCGTTTCGTCACAGGGTTATTTGGTAAGCGTGATAGCGTTACGGAGATGTTTAGCAAACTCAAGTGGCAGACTCTGCGAGAGAGGCGCTCTGCATCGCGGTGTAGCTTGCTCGCCAGGTTTCGAGAGGGTGCATTTCTGGATGAGGTATCAAATATATTGCTTCCCCCTACTTATACCTCCCGAGGAGATCACAAATGTAAAATTAGAGAGATTCGAGCGCGCACGGAGGCTTTCAGACAGTCGTTCTTCCCGCGAACCATACGCGACTGGAACAGAAAAGGGAGGTAATGACAGTGGCACGTAAAGTGACCTCCACCACACACCGTTGCGTGGCTTGTGGAGTGTAAATGTAGATGTAGATGTTCAAATGGTTCAAATGGCTGTGAGCACTATGGGACTCAACTGCTGTGGTCATCAGTCCCCTAGAACTTAGAACTACTTAAACCTAACTAACCTAAGGACATCACACACGCCCATGCCCGAAGCAGGATTCGAAGCTGCGACCGTAGCAGCAGCGCGGCTCCGGACTGGAGCGCCTAGAACCGCACAGCCACCGTGGCCGGCTAGATGTAGATGTACATGGCAAGGTGAGTGGGACGTAAGTGATAAGGGACGCAGACTGCACGACTTCCTCCCTGACATAGGGGAGCGGTTGAGAATGAGACATATCGATCCCAGCCGCGGTATGGTACATTTCTTAACCGGACACGGATCTTATCCCACGCACTTAAACCGCGTGTGTCTGAGGCAGACACCTTCATGCACATGCGGGGAAGAAGGTTCCCCAGAACACGCTGTCTTTTTCTGCGGGCAATACGCGAACAATAGACATGCACTACACTTAGACTACACAGATACAGACATAGATATATACAAAGCAATAAGAGACGAAGAACAATGGACAAAATTAAACGCACTGACAAACAGTACTTCAAAAACAACACATGAAGAGTACATGAGGACACGACGTTACAGACATGCCTATGTGCAGCGTAACAACAATCTCCAGAGGATGGACAGCGATACCCACAGTGACAGCGAAAGTAGCGACAATGAGGATGAACAGGAGGAATAAGCAAAAGTGCTGGCTATCTAGACAAGAATACACCAAACACTGTACATGGATGGGCACCTACAGTAGTTAATATATAGGGTCAGTAATAAATAGGATAAGCAACATTATTTCTCTACTAATAAACATTTGTGTGTGTGTGTGTGTGTGTGTGTGTGTGTGACTAGCGGTAAACGGCTCGAAGAAACCATTCCGAGGTATTCACCGTCAGTCACATTCGGTGATGGTACTAGCAAATCTCTCCTCTATCCTATCTTCTTTTTATATTCTTCTTAAAAAACAACAAAATTTTATTTATATTTCAACCTTAAATTATTGTTATTTTGAAAAGTATCATTCTTTGTAAATGTTGTAGATAAAACAAAAGAAAAGAAAACTGTAAAAAGATGAAAAACGAAAACTGTAAGATGTACTGTAACAACAACTGTACATATAAAAATTTTTTCTTCTGATTTTCGATAAATTAGCGTAAGCAATGTTTTGATTTCATTTCTTTTTCTTTTCGTGTCATTATGTTAAAGAAACTGTAAGCAACTTTCGATGTGAATATTAATATTTATGTCAAATTTCAAGCAATGCTATAACAGAATTGAAGTGTAACCCATGTTGAATCTATTGTAACATGTTTAAAATTGTAATTGTGCGCCTGGTCCATACGTAGGCAATGTATCAGGATATGTGGAATGTAAAACCTTTGGTGAATACCCTGTCTGTAGGGGAGCGGTAAGAGGGGGAGGCAGGCGATCGCGGGAAAATGCACACGGGCACTGTACGGCATAACGGGCTCAGCAGAGTAGTCGGAGTTGGGCATCGGTCTGAGAAACACGCTCTGGATCGAGGAGGCTCTCCTGGAAAACGTGATTTCATTGAGCCTCGGATGTGCTGTTTCCGACGACTATACAGCATGGCTATATTCCAGAGGCACTAAATGGAAAAGGATTGTGACGCTTAGAAGAAGCAAAGTGCCGATACATCAAGAGCCATAGCTGTGATTGTACGTGTGCTGTGCGCCTCGCCATCTCGCCGCCCGCCAACCGCCGCATCGACACGAACAGGTTGAAACATTTAGTACTGTATTCGTGTGGACCAGTGTTAATTTTGTTCCTGACTGTTCAATAACAACTTAACTTTTACCAGAATTGTCCTATCATTTAATTATCCTCATCACTAACCGAGACAGGGTCCTTTCCACATGTTGTGCAATCCGAGTGTCCCGAAATGAAGAGTTAAAGTTTATGTTAATAAGAATTACCTGCAGACCTATCTATGCTAGAATGATGTTTAAGGAACTTTATTGTTAATGAATATACAAGTAAAGAACATAGGTCTGACAAAGTTGGAAGATAATGTTGAAATTGGTTTAGTAATGAAGTATAATTAATTTGAGACAAAAATAATGGTAGTTAAATAAGCAAGAAATAAGACAAAAAGAGTAATAATTCATATATTGGAAACCTTGAGTGCTTAATGAGTTCAATAGTCAAAGAATTTCAATACAGTGACAATTACAGTTTCAGGGTCCCTCCCCCCCCCCCCCCCCCCAACCCCCCTTTTCTTTTCTATTCATTTAAATTCTGAAGTGTACTGAACTGATTTGACCAGCAAAGTTAAAGTCAATATAAAAACTAAATTTATCAGTGTTTTACCCTTCTTAAAATTGACATTGTATGTGTGTTTCAAAAGTGCTATTTCTAGGGTAACCTATGCCCGATTTCAGTCGGATCAATAGACAAAACGCAGTTTGTAGTAATCATTATAGTGTAATGTTGTGTATTTATAGCTTGTCCAAATTAGTACAGAAAGGGAAAATATTAGTTCAGTAGATTTTTCTGGTTCTAAAATTTGCCATATAATGCAGTATTACTACGTGTTGTTATGCTTGTACGTACATCCACTTGTACAAGGAAAAAACTCACTTAATGCCTAATTAGGCTGGCGACCGTATTATTAACAATTGGTAGCATCTGCTGTGTATATTTCTTGCCCGTCCTAACGTGTAGTTGCACTTTAGACTTGCTTGACGTATCGTTGTTGTTACTGAGTGGGTGTAAGTCTGATTTTGCCTCCATTCAGGTACACGCGGTCAACATATTTACTAAAATCCTTTCTTATAAGGTGAAGCCCGTCAACTTACCATAGTACAGGCTTTAAAGAGTTAACGTACGTCCGAGCGTAGACGTTACAAGTGGCTTCCCGGTGACAGGACATCCAACTGTTATCGGTCACAAATTAATGTGAATACCGAGCAGTGGATGTTCAGTGGCACGAATTGCAATATTATTTAGTAAAATAAATAACAATGAACGTCAAATATGATAGTGTAGTGCAATTTGCATTCAGTATGGACGGGAGAGTAGACAGAGTAGATGTGCCGAGCGTAATGGAAGAGCGCATGGCAATAGCAGGAGTTTACGCGGCCAGATAACAGATGGCGTTAGCGAAAGGCAATTGGCGTATATACAATATCACGAACATGTTAATGAACAGATTGAAATGTCGAGATTGCTTCGAACACAGCAAGAGATAAAACAAGAAGTAGGGGATGACTTTTTAGACGATAGTGGGTACGTGAACGAATCCACTGACATGTTTGATTCTCCACAGATAAAGAAACAACCGAAAGAAACTTTTGAGGTAGGATCGGAACACACTGATTCCGTAGAACAAAACGGTATGAAAATTTTAAGCATGAACGATTTATTTGAACAATTAACCAAACAAATTGTAGGACAGAGTGATCAGCTTCAAAAACAAGTCAGTAATAAGGTTAGTCAGCTCAAAACAAAGAATGATCAACTTAAAACACACATTGCAGAGCAGCTCAAAACACAGAATGATCAACTTAAAACACACGTTGCAGAGCAGCTTAAAACACAGAATAATCAGCTTAAAACACGGGTTAGTCAGCTTAAAACACACATTGACGAGCAGCTTAAAACACAAAGTAATCAGATTAAAGCACAGGTCGAAGAACAAGGAATTAAAATTAGTAAACAAATAGAACAGGTAGAACAAAAAGTGGGTAATTTAAGTTCTGTGGTAAATATTATGAAATTTGAAATTGACACAATTAACAAAAATATGGATACTATGCAGGCGGAAATTGACAACATTAACAGTAGGTTTGATGTCGAAATTCTCAACATCCAAGAGAAAGTAGAGCCTCTAGTTGAAACGAAAGTAGACGAAAAAGTTTTCGGTCTTAAAACTGAGATCGTAAGCGAATGTCAACACGGAATATCACAGTTGAAAAAGGCAGTTTCAGACACTGAAAGAGAATTAGGCGAAAAGGTGACCGGATGTGTACTAAAGTGTGAACAAAATACATCGAAAATTCAAGGCAAAATTTTCGATCTTGAGGGTAAAATTAAAGATAGGCCTGGTGTTGTCTGTAATGGCACACCACTTACGAAGCTATTGGAAGGTGAGGAACGCTTCGATCCCGCCAAGAAACATAACGGATGGCATCCGTTAGATTTCATCAAAAATTGCGAGAGAATATTTCCTGAACACTTGTCTGATCAGGAAAAGATAAACGTAGTAATTAGCGCCTTAGCAGGTGACGCTAAGCGCTGGGGAATTAATATGAATACCGAACGAATGACGTTCGAAGAATTTAAGCAAAAATTTACGGAAGAATATTGGTCCGAACAAAAACAGGATCATTTGTGGCGCGAGTTTATCATGGCCAAACTTCATGATAACAGGGGCAGGAATTCTTTAAAAGATTTCTGCGAATATTGGTACCGGAAGTTGACGCATTTAAGAGGAAGAAGATCAGATTCTGAAATAATATGGGAGTTGTATAAAAAGCTTCCAGAAGATTCGAAGAGATACGTGGGAAGCAATCATCGTAGCTTCCAAGCGTTTCTCGAAAGGGTCTAAGACGAAGACCACTGGCGCGAAAGTCGTGCCAATTATCAAAATATTGGTAACAGGAATAATCGTAACAATGACGAGAGAAATGACGGCGAAGGGTTTCGCGTCAACGTGATACAGAGAGGAAGAGGCAGAGGAAGAGGAAGGGGAAGTTATCTAGGTCGCGGTAGAGGGTATACCCCGCAAGATAATAATGACGCGGGAAACTGATTTCCGCGAACGTTGCGGGCCAAACGGAAGCGGACAGTACATACCGGCCCCGATTTAAGAAATGTTACCGGACCGACAGTAAAGTTATGAGACAGGTTAGAGACAGGCGTGGAACGACGCAACGTGTTGTTGCGAAACAAGCGTCAGGTGCGGGCATAAATGAGTCATCGTTGCCGCGCAGAGCGCTACATGTTAACATGCGAGTGGAGCATCAGAGGGCAATGGCCCAGCCTAGCAAAACAGCTGTTCAGAGAGAAACCGATAGCAATGCGGCAGCATTAGATACGAGCACTGCCGTAAGTACTGGTGCATACATTACGAGTGGTAATTCCGTGGCGAAGGAAATAATAGATGAAACGGTGGAGACACAGAGAGGCGCGGTTAGCGGTGTTAGCAAAAAAGTAAATGGCGAGAATGATCTAGCAGAAGTAACTGATTGGTGTGTGCAGATCGACGATCTGTACAAGGGCCTAAAGCAATGTGAGTGGGAGGATTTTAAGAAGGAGTATGAGGCAAGGAAGTTAGTTAGTGGAAAAGGAGATAGTAGGGACGTCGATAAAGTGACGTGGCCCAAATTTGAAGAGGAGAGAGTAAATAGCGCCGCGCTGAATACACGTGCTGTCGATAGGACGATGATTAAAGATAGGAAGGAATTGGAGGATGAAATACTAAGCATTGACGAGGAAGTAACTTCTATTAACGATCCGCCAACAGTACGAGCTGCTACCGAAAGGCACCGTGGGGAAGAGGCAGGTGATTACCTAAAAGTAATTGAAGTCCACGAGGATTACACTAAATATGAAGTAACAGTGGATGTGAGTAAAGCTGATAATGAGGCCGGTTTGTCGAAAGAGGATACTGAGTTAAAATCTAAACCTGACGAAAACGCAGAGGAAGAACTCAGTGCCTGTCTCAGAAAAGCTTTTATGTTAGAACCTGAAAGCGATCCAGAATGGTCGGATTCTGACGATAGTTCAAATGGCGAATATTTCGGTAATAGTGGAAATAATAGAAATACAGCTAATTGCGATATTGTACCTATTGATGACGAAGTTTCAAAACAAAATCCAGATGTTGAGACTGAACAAAGAAAGAAAGAGCCACCGGACGACTCAGTGTTTATTTTGCAACGAGTTCAAGTAAGTAAAGACTTTGAACTCCAGAAACCGAAAAAGCCGCCAGATATAAATGGTTCACAGGTCAGGAACGTATCTTGGGACAATGTCACAGTCGATCAAGGTGCGTTGTGGAAAAAACAGGAAGGGGCATGATTTAGAATCTGGGGCAGATTTATATTGGACTTTGGGACTGTCATGAACACATTACATCATGAAACTACTGGATTCCCACCGGAAGAAATTTTGTTAGGCAGCAGAAGTAAAAGTTTAATTGAGGAAAAAATAGAGTTTCCGCCTTGTACAAGCTTGGGGTTGAGTCAAAAGAAAGAATTAGTCAGAAAAAGGGCAAAGCAAAAAGCTGAATCGAGATCTAAAAGACATGATAAAAATCTGAAAGTTTCAAAATTTAAAATTGGAGATTATGTTCTTTTAAAGACCCATGAAAAATCTAGTGAACTGAACCATGAAATTTCCAAATTTAAAAATATTTATAATGGAGCATATATAATACAGAACATTCCACACGATAATGCTTACTACCTGATCTACCCAAAATCCAAAAGGCCTTTAGGTGTAAGAAATATTGTGGACCTGAAACTGTATGTTCTTAGAAGTGAGTGAATTAAGTACAATCAGAAAACAATTTACAGTAAATATGCTGTATATTATGCTGAAGCTAATTTATGCCAAATGTAACTAACCTTTGGAACTTAGGTAGACCAATATCAGTGTACTAATGTAATTATGTGAGTTGCAGATTACCAATTGTACTATAAATGTAAAGAGGTATGGAGAAAAAGGGCTGAAAAGAAAGGATAAATGCTATCAGCCAGATAAAAGATGGGACTCTCAAAAATGAAAATGGGCAGTGTATGAGTCATAATATAGAGGACTGCCAAACACCAATGAGGGCAGATAAATGGTCAATGGAGAACTGTAAGTGTGATACAGGAGATGTGACAATATGAGGTGAAAAGGGCTGCCCAAATCTGAATAATAGGCAGCAAGTGTGTGTAGTAATTTTCTAAATATTATTGTGTGTGTTTTTTTTAGTAAATAGGGAAATGGACTGCCATTCAATGCAAGCAGTAACAAATTGTCTTATAGGGTGTATAGATATTTGTGTTTGCTTTTGTAGTTAAGTGGTTGTGTTCCAGATTTTGAAATTATTTCTTTGAGAAATTTAGTAAAAATGAGTAATTTGCTATTTAAATAATGTTGTGATAGGAGAGTGGACTGTGCCAAAGGCATTTAAGTAAATGATAAGTATATGTTCTTGATATGTTAAAAAGTGTAGACCCATATAATGTGAGTGAAAGGAAGCTTGTGGTATAAAAATTTTTGTTTTTTGATGGGAAATTCACGTAAAGATTCAGAACCACTGTATAAATGTAAAATTTAGTGTTCCCATCAAATTTGTACTTAGTAAAATTTACTGGAAACAGGGCAAGTGTAACAACAACTGTACATATAAAAATTTTTTTCTTCTGATTTTCCATAAATTAGTGTAAGCAATGTTTTGATTTCATTTCTTTTTCTTTTCGTGTCATTATGTTAAAGAAACTGTAAGCAACTTTCGATGTGAATATTAATATTTATGTCAAATTTCAAGCAATGCTATAACAGAATTGAAGTGTAACCCATGTTGAATCTATTGTAACATGTTTAAAATTGTAATTGTGCGCCTGGTCCATACGTAGGCAATGTATCAGGATATGTGGAATGTAAAACCTTTGGTGAATACCCTGTCTGTAGGGGAGCGGTAAAAGGTGGAGGCAGGCGAGCGCGGGAAAATGCACACGGGCGCTGCACGGCATAACGGGCTCAGCAGAGTAGTCGGAGTTGGGCATCGGTCTGAGAAACACGCTCTGGATCGAGGAGGCTCTCCTGGAAAACGTGATTTCATTGAGCCTCGGATGTGCTGTTTCCGACGACTATACAGCATGGCTATATTCCAGAGGCACTAAATGGAAAAGGATTGTGACGCTAAGAAGAAGCAAAGTGCCGATACATCAAGAGCCATAGCTGTGATTGTACGTGTGCTGTGCGCCTCGCCATCTCGCCGCCCGCCAACCGCCGCATCGACACGAACAGGTTGAAACATTTAGTACTGTATTCGTGTGGATCAGTGTTAATTTTGTTCCTGACTGTTCAATAACAACTTAACTTTTACCAGAATTGTCCTATCATTTAATTATCCTCATCACTAACCTAGACAGGGTCCTTTCCACATGTTGTGCAATCCGAGTGTCCCGAAATGAAGAGTTAAAGTTTATGTTAATAAGAATTACCTGCAGACCTATCTATGCTTGAATGATGTTTAAGGAACTTTATTGTTAATGAATATACAAGTAAAGAACATAGGTCTGACAAAGTTGGAAGATAATGTTGAAATTGGTTTAGTAATGAAGTATAATTAATTTGAGACAAAAATAATGGTAGTTAAATAAGCAAGAAATAAGACAAAAAGAGTAGTAATTCATATATTGGAAACCTTGAGTGCTTAATGAGTTCAATAGTCAAAGAATTTCAATACAGTGACAATTACAGTTTCAGGGTCCCTCCCCCCCCCCCCAACCCCCCTTTTCTTTTCTATTCATTTAAATTCTGAAGTGTACTGAACTGATTTGACCAGCAAAGTTAAAGTCAATATAAAAACTAAATTTATCAGTGTTTTACCCTTCTTAAAATTGACATTGTATGTGTGTTTCAAAAGTGCTATTTCTAGGGTAACCTATGCCCGATTTCAGTCGGATCAATAGACAAAACGCAGTTTGTTCAAAATGGTTCAAATGGCTCTGAGCACTATGGGACTCAACTGCTGAGGTCATTAGTCCCCTAGAACTTAGAACTAGTTAACCCTAACTAACCTAAGGACATCACAAACATCCATGCCCGAGGCAGGATTCGAACCTGCGACCGTAGCGGTCTTGCGGTTCCAGACTGCAGCGCCTTTAACCGCACGGCCACTTCGGCCGGCACGCAGTTTGTAGTAATCATTATAGTGTAATGTTGTGTATTTATAGCTTGTCGAAATTAGTACAGAAAGGGAAAATATTAGTTCAGTAGATTTTTCTGGTTCTAAAATTTACCATATAATGCAGTATTACTACGTGTTGTTATGCTTGTACGTACATCCACTTGTACAAGGAAAAAACTCACTTAATGCCTAATTAGGCTGGCGACCGTATTATTAACAATTGGTAGCATCTGCTGTGTATATTTCTTGCCCGTCCTAACGTGTAGTTGCACTTTAGACTTGCTTGACGTATCGTTGTTGTTACTGAGTGGGTGTAAGTCTGATTTTGCCTCCATTCAGGTACACGCGGTCAACATATTTACTAAAATCCTTTCTTATAAGGTGAAGCCCGTCAACTTACCATAGTACAGGCTTTAAAGAGTTAACGTACGTCCGAGCGTAGACGTTACAAGTGGCTTCCCGGTGACAGGACATCCAACTGTTATCGGTCACAAATTAATGTGAATACCGAGCAGTGGATGTTCAGTGGCACGAATTGCAATATTATTTAGTAAAATAAATAACAATGAACGTCAAATATGATAGTGTAGTGCAATTTGCATTCAGTATGGACGGGAGAGTAGACAGAGTAGATGTGCCGAGCGTAATGGAAGAGCGCATGGCAATAGCAGGAGTTTACGCGGCCAGATAACAGATGGCGTTAGCGAAAGGCAATTGGCGTATATACAATATCACGAACATGTTAATGAACAGATTGAAATGTCGAGATTGCTTCGAACACAGCAAGAGATAAAACAAGAAGTAGGGGATGACTTTTTAGACGATAGTGGGTACGTGAACGAATCCACTGACATGTTTGATTCTCCACAGATAAAGAAACAACCGAAAGAAACTTTTGAGGTAGGATCGGAACACACTGATTCCGTAGAACAAAACGGTATGAAAATTTTAAGCATGAACGATTTATTTGAACAATTAACCAAACAAATTGTAGGACAGAGTGATCAGCTTCAAAAACAAGTCAGTAATAAGGTTAGTCAGCTCAAAACAAAGAATGATCAACTTAAAACACACATTGCAGAGCAGCTCAAAACACAGAATGATCAACTTAAAACACACGTTGCAGAGCAGCTTAAAACACAGAATAATCAGCTTAAAACACGGGTTAGTCAGCTTAAAACACACATTGACGAGCAGCTTAAAACACAAAGTAATCAGATTAAAGCACAGGTCGAAGAACAAGGAATTAAAATTAGTAAACAAATAGAACAGGTAGAACAAAAAGTGGGTAATTTAAGTTCTGTGGTAAATATTATGAAATTTGAAATTGACACAATTAACAAAAATATGGATACTATGCAGGCGGAAATTGACAACATTAACAGTAGGTTTGATGTCGAAATTCTCAACATCCAAGAGAAAGTAGAGCCTCTAGTTGAAACGAAAGTAGACGAAAAAGTTTTCGGTCTTAAAACTGAGATCGTAAGCGAATGTCAACACGGAATATCACAGTTGAAAAAGGCAGTTTCAGACACTGAAAGAGAATTAGGCGAAAAGGTGACCGGATGTGTACTAAAGTGTGAACAAAATACATCGAAAATTCAAGGCAAAATTTTCGATCTTGAGGGTAAAATTAAAGATAGGCCTGGTGTTGTCTGTAATGGCACACCACTTACGAAGCTATTGGAAGGTGAGGAACGCTTCGATCCCGCCAAGAAACATAACGGATGGCATCCGTTAGATTTCATCAAAAATTGCGAGAGAATATTTCCTGAACACTTGTCTGATCAGGAAAAGATAAACGTAGTAATTAGCGCCTTAGCAGGTGACGCTAAGCGCTGGGGAATTAATATGAATACCGAACGAATGACGTTCGAAGAATTTAAGCAAAAATTTACGGAAGAATATTGGTCCGAACAAAAACAGGATCATTTGTGGCGCGAGTTTATCATGGCCAAACTTCATGATAACAGGGGCAGGAATTCTTTAAAAGATTTCTGCGAATATTGGTACCGGAAGTTGACGCATTTAAGAGGAAGAAGATCAGATTCTGAAATAATATGGGAGTTGTATAAAAAGCTTCCAGAAGATTCGAAGAGATACGTGGGAAGCAATCATCGTAGCTTCCAAGCGTTTCTCGAAAGGGTCTAAGACGAAGACCACTGGCGCGAAAGTCGTGCCAATTATCAAAATATTGGTAACAGGAATAATCGTAACAATGACGAGAGAAATGACGGCGAAGGGTTTCGCGTCAACGTGATACAGAGAGGAAGAGGCAGAGGAAGAGGAAGGGGAAGTTATCTAGGTCGCGGTAGAGGGTATACCCCGCAAGATAATAATGACGCGGGAAACTGATTTCCGCGAACGTTGCGGGCCAAACGGAAGCGGACAGTACATACCGGCCCCGATTTAAGAAATGTTACCGGACCGACAGTAAAGTTATGAGACAGGTTAGAGACAGGCGTGGAACGACGCAACGTGTTGTTGCGAAACAAGCGTCAGGTGCGGGCATAAATGAGTCATCGTTGCCGCGCAGAGCGCTACATGTTAACATGCGAGTGGAGCATCAGAGGGCAATGGCCCAGCCTAGCAAAACAGCTGTTCAGAGAGAAACCGATAGCAATGCGGCAGCATTAGATACGAGCACTGCCGTAAGTACTGGTGCATACATTACGAGTGGTAATTCCGTGGCGAAGGAAATAATAGATGAAACGGTGGAGACACAGAGAGGCGCGGTTAGCGGTGTTAGCAAAAAAGTAAATGGCGAGAATGATCTAGCAGAAGTAACTGATTGGTGTGTGCAGATCGACGATCTGTACAAGGGCCTAAAGCAATGTGAGTGGGAGGATTTTAAGAAGGAGTATGAGGCAAGGAAGTTAGTTAGTGGAAAAGGAGATAGTAGGGACGTCGATAAAGTGACGTGGCCCAAATTTGAAGAGGAGAGAGTAAATAGCGCCGCGCTGAATACACGTGCTGTCGATAGGACGATGATTAAAGATAGGAAGGAATTGGAGGATGAAATACTAAGCATTGACGAGGAAGTAACTTCTATTAACGATCCGCCAACAGTACGAGCTGCTACCGAAAGGCACCGTGGGGAAGAGGCAGGTGATTACCTAAAAGTAATTGAAGTCCACGAGGATTACACTAAATATGAAGTAACAGTGGATGTGAGTAAAGCTGATAATGAGGCCGGTTTGTCGAAAGAGGATACTGAGTTAAAATCTAAACCTGACGAAAACGCAGAGGAAGAACTCAGTGCCTGTCTCAGAAAAGCTTTTATGTTAGAACCTGAAAGCGATCCAGAATGGTCGGATTCTGACGATAGTTCAAATGGCGAATATTTCGGTAATAGTGGAAATAATAGAAATACAGCTAATTGCGATATTGTACCTATTGATGACGAAGTTTCAAAACAAAATCCAGATGTTGAGACTGAACAAAGAAAGAAAGAGCCACCGGACGACTCAGTGTTTATTTTGCAACGAGTTCAAGTAAGTAAAGACTTTGAACTCCAGAAACCGAAAAAGCCGCCAGATATAAATGGTTCACAGGTCAGGAACGTATCTTGGGACAATGTCACAGTCGATCAAGGTGCGTTGTGGAAAAAACAGGAAGGGGCATGATTTAGAATCTGGGGCAGATTTATATTGGACTTTGGGACTGTCATGAACACATTACATCATGAAACTACTGGATTCCCACCGGAAGAAATTTTGTTAGGCAGCAGAAGTAAAAGTTTAATTGAGGAAAAAATAGAGTTTCCGCCTTGTACAAGCTTGGGGTTGAGTCAAAAGAAAGAATTAGTCAGAAAAAGGGCAAAGCAAAAAGCTGAATCGAGATCTAAAAGACATGATAAAAATCTGAAAGTTTCAAAATTTAAAATTGGAGATTATGTTCTTTTAAAGACCCATGAAAAATCTAGTGAACTGAACCATGAAATTTCCAAATTTAAAAATATTTATAATGGAGCATATATAATACAGAACATTCCACACGATAATGCTTACTACCTGATCTACCCAAAATCCAAAAGGCCTTTAGGTGTAAGAAATATTGTGGACCTGAAACTGTATGTTCTTAGAAGTGAGTGAATTAAGTACAATCAGAAAACAATTTACAGTAAATATGCTGTATATTATGCTGAAGCTAATTTATGCCAAATGTAACTAACCTTTGGAACTTAGGTAGACCAATATCAGTGTACTAATGTAATTATGTGAGTTGCAGATTACCAATTGTACTATAAATGTAAAGAGGTATGGAGAAAAAGGGCTGAAAAGAAAGGATAAATGCTATCAGCCAGATAAAAGATGGGACTCTCAAAAATGAAAATGGGCAGTGTATGAGTCATAATATAGAGGACTGCCAAACACCAATGAGGGCAGATAAATGGTCAATGGAGAACTGTAAGTGTGATACAGGAGATGTGACAATATGAGGTGAAAAGGGCTGCCCAAATCTGAATAATAGGCAGCAAGTGTGTGTAGTAATTTTCTAAATATTATTGTGTGTGTTTTTTTTAGTAAATAGGGAAATGGACTGCCATTCAATGCAAGCAGTAACAAATTGTCTTATAGGGTGTATAGATATTTGTGTTTGCTTTTGTAGTTAAGTGGTTGTGTTCCAGATTTTGAAATTATTTCTTTGAGAAATTTAGTAAAAATGAGTAATTTGCTATTTAAATAATGTTGTGATAGGAGAGTGGACTGTGCCAAAGGCATTTAAGTAAATGATAAGTATATGTTCTTGATATGTTAAAAAGTGTAGACCCATATAATGTGAGTGAAAGGAAGCTTGTGGTATAAAAATTTTTGTTTTTTGATGGGAAATTCACGTAAAGATTCAGAACCACTGTATAAATGTAAAATTTAGTGTTCCCATCAAATTTGTACTTAGTAAAATTTACTGGAAACAGGGCAAGTGTAACAACAACTGTACATATAAAAATTTTTTTCTTCTGATTTTCCATAAATTAGTGTAAGCAATGTTTTGATTTCATTTCTTTTTCTTTTCGTGTCATTATGTTAAAGAAACTGTAAGCAACTTTCGATGTGAATATTAATATTTATGTCAAATTTCAAGCAATGCTATAACAGAATTGAAGTGTAACCCATGTTGAATCTATTGTAACATGTTTAAAATTGTAATTGTGCGCCTGGTCCATACGTAGGCAATGTATCAGGATATGTGGAATGTAAAACCTTTGGTGAATACCCTGTCTGTAGGGGAGCGGTAAAAGGTGGAGGCAGGCGAGCGCGGGAAAATGCACACGGGCGCTGCACGGCATAACGGGCTCAGCAGAGTAGTCGGAGTTGGGCATCGGTCTGAGAAACACGCTCTGGATCGAGGAGGCTCTCCTGGAAAACGTGATTTCATTGAGCCTCGGATGTGCTGTTTCCGACGACTATACAGCATGGCTATATTCCAGAGGCACTAAATGGAAAAGGATTGTGACGCTAAGAAGAAGCAAAGTGCCGATACATCAAGAGCCATAGCTGTGATTGTACGTGTGCTGTGCGCCTCGCCATCTCGCCGCCCGCCAACCGCCGCATCGACACGAACAGGTTGAAACATTTAGTACTGTATTCGTGTGGATCAGTGTTAATTTTGTTCCTGACTGTTCAATAACAACTTAACTTTTACCAGAATTGTCCTATCATTTAATTATCCTCATCACTAACCTAGACAGGGTCCTTTCCACATGTTGTGCAACCCGAGTGTCCCGAAATGAAGAGTTAAAGTTTATGTTAATAAGAATTACCTGCAGACCTATCTATGCTTGAATGATGTTTAAGGAACTTTATTGTTAATGAATATACAAGTAAAGAACATAGGTCTGACAAAGTTGGAAGATAATGTTGAAATTGGTTTAGTAATGAAGTATAATTAATTTGAGACAAAAATAATGGTAGTTAAATAAGCAAGAGATAAGACAAAAAGAGTAGTAATTCATATATTGGAAACCTTGAGTGCTTAATGAGTTCAATAGTCAAAGAATTTCAATACAGTGACAATTACAGTTTCAGGGTCCCTCCCCCCCCCCCCCCCCCCAACCCCCCTTTTCTTTTCTATTCATTTAAATTCTGAAGTGTACTGAACTGATTTGACCAGCAAAGTTAAAGTCAATATAAAAACTAAATTTATCAGTGTTTTACCCTTCTTAAAATTGACATTGTATGTGTGTTTCAAAAGTGCTATTTCTAGGGTAACCTATGCCCGATTTCAGTCGGATCAATAGACAAAACGCAGTTTGTAGTAATCATTATAGTGTAATGTTGTGTATTTATAGCTTGTCCAAATTAGTACAGAAAGGGAAAATATTAGTTCAGTAGATTTTTCTGGTTCTAAAATTTACCATATAATGCAGTATTACTGCGTGTTGTTATGCTTGTACGTACATCCACTTGTACAAGGAAAAAACTCAATGCCTAATTAGGCTGGCGACCGTATTATTAACAATTGGTAGCATCTGCTGTGTATATTTCTTGCCCGTCCTAACGTGTAGTTGCACTTTAGACTTGCTTGACGTATCGTTGTTGTTACTGAGTGGGTGTAAGTCTGATTTTGCCTCCATTCAGGTACACGCGGTCAACATATTTACTAAAATCCTTTCTTATAAGGTGAAGCCCGTCAACTTACCATAGTACAGGCTTTAAAGAGTTAACGTACGTCCGAGCGTAGACGTTACAAGTGGCTTCCCGGTGACAGGACATCCAACTGTTATCGGTCACAAATTAATGTGAATACCGAGCAGTGGATGTTCAGTGGCACGAATTGCAATATTATTTAGTAAAATAAATAACAATGAACGTCAAATATGATAGTGTAGTGCAATTTGCATTCAGTATGGACGGGAGAGTAGACAGAGTAGATGTGCCGAGCGTAATGGAAGAGCGCATGGCAATAGCAGGAGTTTACGCGGCCAGATAACAGATGGCGTTAGCGAAAGGCAATTGGCGTATATACAATATCACGAACATGTTAATGAACAGATTGAAATGTCGAGATAGCTTCGAACACAGCAAGAGATAAAACAAGAAGTAGGGGATGACTTTTTAGACGATAGTGGGTACGTGAACGAATCCACTGACATGTTTGATTCTCCACAGATAAAGAAACAACCGAAAGAAACTTTTGAGGTAGGATCGGAACACACTGATTCCGTAGAACAAAACGGTATGAAAATTTTAAGCATGAACGATTTATTTGAACAATTAACCAAACAAATTGTAGGACAGAGTGATCAGCTTCAAAAACAAGTCAGTAATAAGGTTAGTCAGCTCAAAACAAAGAATGATCAACTTAAAACACACATTGCAGAGCAGCTCAAAACACAGAATGATCAACTTAAAACACACGTTGCAGAGCAGCTTAAAACACAGAATAATCAGCTTAAAACACGGGTTAGTCAGCTTAAAACACACATTGACGAGCAGCTTAAAACACAAAGTAATCAGATTAAAGCACAGGTCGAAGAACAAGGAATTAAAATTAGTAAACAAATAGAACAGGTAGAACAAAAAGTGGGTAATTTAAGTTCTGTGGTAAATATTATGAAATTTGAAATTGACACAATTAACAAAAATATGGATACTATGCAGGCGGAAATTGACAACATTAACAGTAGGTTTGATGTCGAAATTCTCAACATCCAAGAGAAAGTAGAGCCTCTAGTTGAAACGAAAGTAGACGAAAAAGTTTTCGGTCTTAAAACTGAGATCGTAAGCGAATGTCAACACGGAATATCACAGTTGAAAAAGGCAGTTTCAGACACTGAAAGAGAATTAGGCGAAAAGGTGACCGGATGTGTACTAAAGTGTGAACAAAATACATCGAAAATTCAAGGCAAAATTTTCGATCTTGAGGGTAAAATTAAAGATAGGCCTGGTGTTGTCTGTAATGGCACACCACTTACGAAGCTATTGGAAGGTGAGGAACGCTTCGATCCCGCCAAGAAACATAACGGATGGCATCCGTTAGATTTCATCAAAAATTGCGAGAGAATATTTCCTGAACACTTGTCTGATCAGGAAAAGATAAACGTAGTAATTAGCGCCTTAGCAGGTGACGCTAAGCGCTGGGGAATTAATATGAATACCGAACGAATGACGTTCGAAGAATTTAAGCAAAAATTTACGGAAGAATATTGGTCCGAACAAAAACAGGATCATTTGTGGCGCGAGTTTATCATGGCCAAACTTCATGATAACAGGGGCAGGAATTCTTTAAAAGATTTCTGCGAATATTGGTACCGGAAGTTGACGCATTTAAGAGGAAGAAGATCAGATTCTGAAATAATATGGGAGTTGTATAAAAAGCTTCCAGAAGATTCGAAGAGATACGTGGGAAGCAATCATCGTAGCTTCCAAGCGTTTCTCGAAAGGGTCTAAGACGAAGACCACTGGCGCGAAAGTCGTGCCAATTATCAAAATATTGGTAACAGGAATAATCGTAACAATGACGAGAGAAATGACGGCGAAGGGTTTCGCGTCAACGTGATACAGAGAGGAAGAGGCAGAGGAAGAGGAAGGGGAAGTTATCTAGGTCGCGGTAGAGGGTATACCCCGCAAGATAATAATGACGCGGGAAACTGATTTCCGCGAACGTTGCGGGCCAAACGGAAGCGGACAGTACATACCGGCCCCGATTTAAGAAATGTTACCGGACCGACAGTAAAGTTATGAGACAGGTTAGAGACAGGCGTGGAAAGACGCAACGTGTTGTTGCGAAACAAGCGTCAGGTGCGGGCATAAATGAGTCATCGTTGCCGCGCAGAGCGCTACATGTTAACATGCGAGTGGAGCATCAGAGGGCAATGGCCCAGCCTAGCAAAACAGCTGTTCAGAGAGAAACCGATAGCAATGCGGCAGCATTAGATACGAGCACTGCCGTAAGTACTGGTGCATACATTACGAGTGGTAATTCCGTGGCGAAGGAAATAATAGATGAAACGGTGGAGACACAGAGAGGCGCGGTTAGCGGTGTTAGCAAAAAAGTAAATGGCGAGAATGATCTAGCAGAAGTAACTGATTGGTGTGTGCAGATCGACGATCTGTACAAGGGCCTAAAGCAATGTGAGTGGGAGGATTTTAAGAAGGAGTATGAGGCAAGGAAGTTAGTTAGTGGAAAAGGAGATAGTAGGGACGTCGATAAAGTGACGTGGCCCAAATTTGAAGAGGAGAGAGTAAATAGCGCCGCGCTGAATACACGTGCTGTCGATAGGACGATGATTAAAGATAGGAAGGAATTGGAGGATGAAATACTAAGCATTGACGAGGAAGTAACTTCTATTAACGATCCGCCAACAGTACGAGCTGCTACCGAAAGGCACCGTGGGGAAGAGGCAGGTGATTACCTAAAAGTAATTGAAGTCCACGAGGATTACACTAAATATGAAGTAACAGTGGATGTGAGTAAAGCTGATAATGAGGCCGGTTTGTCGAAAGAGGATACTGAGTTAAAATCTAAACCTGACGAAAACGCAGAGGAAGAACTCAGTGCCTGTCTCAGAAAAGCTTTTATGTTAGAACCTGAAAGCGATCCAGAATGGTCGGATTCTGACGATAGTTCAAATGGCGAATATTTCGGTAATAGTGGAAATAATAGAAATACAGCTAATTGCGATATTGTACCTATTGATGACGAAGTTTCAAAACAAAATCCAGATGTTGAGACTGAACAAAGAAAGAAAGAGCCACCGGACGACTCAGTGTTTATTTTGCAACGAGTTCAAGTAAGTAAAGACTTTGAACTCCAGAAACCGAAAAAGCCGCCAGATATAAATGGTTCACAGGTCAGGAACGTATCTTGGGACAATGTCACAGTCGATCAAGGTGCGTTGTGGAAAAAACAGGAAGGGGCATGATTTAGAATCTGGGGCAGATTTATATTGGACTTTGGGACTGTCATGAACACATTACATCATGAAACTACTGGATTCCCACCGGAAGAAATTTTGTTAGGCAGCAGAAGTAAAAGTTTAATTGAGGAAAAAATAGAGTTTCCGCCTTGTACAAGCTTGGGGTTGAGTCAAAAGAAAGAATTAGTCAGAAAAAGGGCAAAGCAAAAAGCTGAATCGAGATCTAAAAGACATGATAAAAATCTGAAAGTTTCAAAATTTAAAATTGGAGATTATGTTCTTTTAAAGACCCATGAAAAATCTAGTGAACTGAACCATGAAATTTCCAAATTTAAAAATATTTATAATGGAGCATATATAATACAGAACATTCCACACGATAATGCTTACTACCTGATCTACCCAAAATCCAAAAGGCCTTTAGGTGTAAGAAATATTGTGGACCTGAAACTGTATGTTCTTAGAAGTGAGTGAATTAAGTACAATCAGAAAACAATTTACAGTAAATATGCTGTATATTATGCTGAAGCTAATTTATGCCAAATGTAACTAACCTTTGGAACTTAGGTAGACCAATATCAGTGTACTAATGTAATTATGTGAGTTGCAGATTACCAATTGTACTATAAATGTAAAGAGGTATGGAGAAAAAGGGCTGAAAAGAAAGGATAAATGCTATCAGCCAGATAAAAGATGGGACTCTCAAAAATGAAAATGGGCAGTGTATGAGTCATAATATAGAGGACTGCCAAACACCAATGAGGGCAGATAAATGGTCAATGGAGAACTGTAAGTGTGATACAGGAGATGTGACAATATGAGGTGAAAAGGGCTGCCCAAATCTGAATAATAGGCAGCAAGTGTGTGTAGTAATTTTCTAAATATTATTGTGTGTGTTTTTTTTAGTAAATAGGGAAATGGACTGCCATTCAATGCAAGCAGTAACAAATTGTCTTATAGGGTGTATAGATATTTGTGTTTGCTTTTGTAGTTAAGTGGTTGTGTTCCAGATTTTGAAATTATTTCTTTGAGAAATTTAGTAAAAATGAGTAATTTGCTATTTAAATAATGTTGTGATAGGAGAGTGGACTGTGCCAAAGGCATTTAAGTAAATGATAAGTATATGTTCTTGATATGTTAAAAAGTGTAGACCCATATAATGTGAGTGAAAGGAAGCTTGTGGTATAAAAATTTTTGTTTTTTGATGGGAAATTCACGTAAAGATTCAGAACCACTGTATAAATGTAAAATTTAGTGTTCCCATCAAATTTGTACTTAGTAAAATTTACTGGAAACAGGGCAAGTGTAACAACAACTGTACATATAAAAATTTTTTTCTTCTGATTTTCCATAAATTAGTGTAAGCAATGTTTTGATTTCATTTCTTTTTCTTTTCGTGTCATTATGTTAAAGAAACTGTAAGCAACTTTCGATGTGAATATTAATATTTATGTCAAATTTCAAGCAATGCTATAACAGAATTGAAGTGTAACCCATGTTGAATCTATTGTAACATGTTTAAAATTGTAATTGTGCGCCTGGTCCATACGTAGGCAATGTATCAGGATATGTGGAATGTAAAACCTTTGGTGAATACCCTGTCTGTAGGGGAGCGGTAAAAGGTGGAGGCAGGCGAGCGCGGGAAAATGCACACGGGCGCTGCACGGCATAACGGGCTCAGCAGAGTAGTCGGAGTTGGGCATCGGTCTGAGAAACACGCTCTGGATCGAGGAGGCTCTCCTGGAAAACGTGATTTCATTGAGCCTCGGATGTGCTGTTTCCGACGACTATACAGCATGGCTATATTCCAGAGGCACTAAATGGAAAAGGATTGTGACGCTAAGAAGAAGCAAAGTGCCGATACATCAAGAGCCATAGCTGTGATTGTACGTGTGCTGTGCGCCTCGCCATCTCGCCGCCCGCCAACCGCCGCATCGACACGAACAGGTTGAAACATTTAGTACTGTATTCGTGTGGATCAGTGTTAATTTTGTTCCTGACTGTTCAATAACAACTTAACTTTTACCAGAATTGTCCTATCATTTAATTATCCTCATCACTAACCTAGACAGGGTCCTTTCCACATGTTGTGCAATCCGAGTGTCCCGAAATGAAGAGTTAAAGTTTATGTTAATAAGAATTACCTGCAGACCTATCTATGCTTGAATGATGTTTAAGGAACTTTATTGTTAATGAATATACAAGTAAAGAACATAGGTCTGACAAAGTTGGAAGATAATGTTGAAATTGGTTTAGTAATGAAGTATAATTAATTTGAGACAAAAATAATGGTAGTTAAATAAGCAAGAAATAAGACAAAAAGAGTAGTAATTCATATATTGGAAACCTTGAGTGCTTAATGAGTTCAATAGTCAAAGAATGTCAATACAGTGACAATTACAGTTTCAGGGTCCCTCCCCCCCCCCAACCCCCCTTTTCTTTTCTATTCATTTAAATTCTGAAGTGTACTGAACTGATTTGACCAGCAAAGTTAAAGTCAATATAAAAACTAAATTTATCAGTGTTTTACCCTTCTTAAAATTGACATTGTATGTGTGTTTCAAAAGTGCTATTTCTAGGGTAACCTATGCCCGATTTCAGTCGGATCAATAGACAAAACGCAGTTTGTAGTAATCATTATAGTGTAATGTTGTGTATTTATAGCTTGTCCAAATTAGTACAGAAAGGGAAAATATTAGTTCAGTAGATTTTTCTGGTTCTAAAATTTACCATATAATGCAGTATTACTACGTGTTGTTATGCTTGTACGTACATCCACTTGTACAAGGAAAAAACTCACTTAATGCCTAATTAGGCTGGCGACCGTATTATTAACAATTGGTAGCATCTGCTGTGTATATTTCTTGCCCGTCCTAACGTGTAGTTGCACTTTAGACTTGCTTGACGTATCGTTGTTGTTACTGAGTGGGTGTAAGTCTGATTTTGCCTCCATTCAGGTACACGCGGTCAACATATTTACTAAAATCCTTTCTTATAAGGTGAAGCCCGTCAACTTACCATAGTACAGGCTTTAAAGAGTTAACGTACGCCCGAGCGTAGACGTTACAGTACGACCTGTTTTAAACATCAGGTAACAGGTCTATAATTTGGCAATAAATAAATAATAAAAAATTGTCCATTCCTCAATCATCCTAAGATTTCACTCCATGAGCTTTTAATAAAAATACCGCATTACTTCATACTACGGTAGACGGGAGTAGAGCCCTTCAATGTTGTTATTCTAATGCAGTGAGGTGACAAAATCGTGTCGTGTCAGAACTCTTTCCTCCCGCCGTAGGGCAGCAACCCGACGTGCCATTCAGTCAACAAGTCGCTGGAAGCTCTGCAGAAACATTGAGCCATGCTCTTCCTATAGCCGGTGGAGGACGTTATGCACTAACCGACCTCTCGATTTCGTCCAATAAATACTCGATGGGACTCCTGTCGCGCAAGCAGGGTGGCCAAACCATTCGCTCTACTTGTGCAGAATGTTCTTCAAACCAATTGCGGTATGGCGCACTATCATCCATAAAAGAATCCATTGTTGGTTGTGAATATAAAGTCCATGTATGGCTGAAAATGGTCTCCAAGTGGCCGAACTTAACCATTTCCAGTTAATTATTCGTGCAAACACAGCGCACACCATTATGGAGTCACCACCAGCTTGCACAGTGCCTTGTTGGCGACTTGGGTTCATGGCTTCGTGGGGTCTGCACAATACTGTAGCCCTTCCATCAGCTCTTATCAAGTGAAGTCGGGAGTCATCGGATCAGGGTGCCGTTTTTCTGTCGTCTAAAGTCCAACCGATTTGGTCACGAGCCAGGAAAGGCGCCGCAGGCGATTTCGTGGTGTTAGCAAAGGCATCTGCTGCCATAGCCAATTAACGCCAAACTCCACCGCACTGCCCTAACGGATACGTCCGTTGTACGTGTTGCATTAATTTCTGCCGTTCTCTCACGCAGCGTTGCTTGTCTGAAAGCACTGACAAGTCTGTGGTCGGCCACTACGTTGTCGGTGATGAGAAGTAATGCCTGAAATTTGATATTCTCAGTACATTTGACACTCTAGACGTCGGAATATTGAACTCTCCAACGATTTCCCATGCGTCTAGCTCGAGCTACCATTCCGCGTTCAAAGGCTGTCAGGTACTAAAAAAATATTCAAATGTGTGTGAAAGCTTATGGGACTTAACTGCTAAGGTCATCAGTCACTAAGCTTACACACTACTTAATCTAAATTGTCCT
The DNA here is from genome assembly GCF_023864345.2 of Schistocerca serialis cubense. NCBI lineage: Eukaryota > Metazoa > Arthropoda > Insecta > Orthoptera > Acrididae > Schistocerca > Schistocerca serialis. Next base: position 1,064,324,298 of record NC_064639.1, read on the forward strand.
AAGGGCAAACACACACACCCATGCCCTAGGGAGGACTCGAACCTCCGCCGGGACCAGCCGCAATGTCCATGACTGCAGCGCCGCAGACTGCTCGGCTAATCCCGTGCGGCGTGGACAGTACTACCAACATCTATATATGTACATATCACTATCTGCTGTCCGCCCCCAGTAGTTGAGTGGTCAGCGCGACAGAATGTCAATCCTAAGGGGCCGGGTTCGATAACCGGCTGGGTCGGAGATTTTCTCCGCTCAGGGACTGGGTGTTGTGTTGTCCTAATCATCATCATCATTTCATCCCTATCGACGCGCAAATCGCCGAAGTGGTGCCAAATCGAAAGACTTGCACCTGGCGAACTATCTACCCAACGGGAGACCCTAGTCACACGACATTTATTTATTTACAATCTGCTGATTTTTGTCTCTTCAGTGTGCTGTGTTTTGTCAGGGATAGATATTCCAACGATTTCAAAATTAATCTATGGGTCTGCGCTGTTATCTATAAACCAGCCAAATACCACCACTGTCTGATTATTACTAACAGAGAAATTTACAAGTTAGCTCATACAAAAGTTGTAGGTTTTACCCCACGAAATGGGGTAAAGTCATTCAGTGTGGGTCTTTGCCCCATTTAATAAAGTAAACATGAATAAAAGTGAATGACTGCATTGTAAAAAAAATTGAAATAGTCCTTTGTAACATTTTTGTACTCTAACCACGTTACCTAACAGAATACTGAACTGACAGGTCTCGTAAATTAGTATGTAATGCTTAAGAATACTTGTACAAAAATTATGCTTTCTCCTCCACGAAAGGACCGTTAATGGTGTAACCTGAAAGTGTGTGTATGGCTTTGTACACAACTGTGAGAAGAGGTGGGGTGCACAGTGGTGCAGCAACTGTCATCGTAGGAAAGCTGCACTGGAGCAGAAAAGATTACTGAGCGAGTTAACACAACGAACAGAAGATTTATTTAACTTGCATTTCTCCAAGTGAATGAAGACTACTTACAAACATTGCAGTAAGGAATGAAGTCCAGCTTTCTCAATGTCAAAAAGGATGAAGCATGAACGCCGGCCGGTGTGGCCGAGCGGTTCTAGGCGCGTCAGTCTGGAACCGCGCTGCTGCTACAGTCGCAGGTTCGAATCCTGCCTTGGGCATGGATGTGTGCGAAGTCCTTAGGTTAGTTAGGTTTAAGTAGCTCTAAGCTCTAGCGGACTGATGACCTCAGATGTTAAGTCCCATAGTGCTCAGAGCCATTTGAACCATTTGAAGCATGAACGAAGGTGTCATATCGTTGCAGCTGCTAGTGCAAGTGTGCTGAGTGGCGGGAGCTGGCCATCCTATGTTGTGGCGGCAGAGAGCGCTCTTAGTACAGAGCCTCTCGAAGTGTAGCTCAGTAGAAGCATTCCATTGGAATTCGAGGCTAATGGGCGTCTCAGTGCATTATGTTAGTGTGGTATACACCACTTCTAACAAACACCGAACAACGCGCTTCAGTACGCGGCCGCCAAATACATCGCTGGCCGCACTTCCCTGGGCGGCCCGCTGCTTCCATCACTGGCCATCTTCACACGCACGCTCCCTTACGTGGCCGAGAAATACATCGCTGGCCGCACTGCTCCGGGCGGCTCGCGGCTACCATCGCTGGCCGCCTTCGCGCGCGCGCGTTTGTCAGCACACAGCAATTGGCTACGCCAGGAATCATTGCGATTGGTTTTCCATGGAAAACAGCGACCCCAGCCGACGGCTCCATTAACTAGCAAGCCTTATATAAACCCGGCCGCCGCCGCAAACGACAGTTCTCATCGGGAAGTGCAGTACGCCGTGTTCCAGCTGCTTGTGGATGACTCGCCGCACCATTCGAGGCTACCTGGCTGCTCGGCGGAAATCTAGCGACTTCACTTGGAGAGACTGAACTTCACTGGACTTGAGAATAATTACGGGACGTGCACCCCACTATGCACATTTGGACATTGGTATAACCAAACTTTAATTATGCATTACTTCTGAGTGTGAGCCTGGTTAGACGCGTGGCTAAGATAATTGTTAAAAAGTGATTTGTGATTTAATAAACCAGACTGACGAGGTTATTGTGTTATTCCTGGTTATAGCAGTTAGTGCAGGTTGCATACATTCAGGGGCAACCTCGATTGATTTATGACCCCCTCCCGCTACCCTTAATCTATTGTTCTGTTAGTTGATTTATGACTCCCTAGGGGTTGATTTATGACCCCCTGAGTATGTTCTGCCCTTCTGAGAAATCCCTCTACCCCTCCCCTCTTCGTCATCTGCATCTGTGGGAAATCCACTAGCTGATACAAGCACACTTTTGGTATCAAATTGACAAACTAAGTAAATCGATAAATTAATTAACCCTCCACCTCTGGGAAATCCCCTGGCCCTCCCCTTCAACATTCCACTCCCCCTCCCCAACCCCATCTGGTAACTTGTGGGAAAAGGACTCAGGCTGAGGTGGGGAGAAAGGATCTCTCGATATCATAATATTCATTTCACAGTTGTTGGATCTCTCTTTTATTTAGTGGGAAAAGTTCATCATTCTCTGCTGTTTTTGAAGATGCAGGTCTTGTAAAATAGAAGTAATTAAATACACTCCTGGAAATTGAAATAAGAACACCGTGAATTCATTGTCCCAGGAAGGGGAAACTTTATTGACACATTCCTGGGGTCAGATACATCACATGATCACACTGACAGAACCACAGGCACATAGACACAGGCAACAGAGCATGCACAATGTCGGCACTAGTACAGTGTATATCCACCTTTCGCAGCAATGCAGGCTGCTATTCTCCCATGGAGACGATCGTAGAGATGCTGGACGTAGTCCTGTGGAACGGCTTGCCATGCCATTTCCACCTGGCGCCTCAGTTGGACCAGCGTTCGTGCTGGACGTGCAGACCGCGTGAGACGACGCTTCATCCAGTCCCAAACATGCTCAATGGGGGACAGATCCGGAGATCTTGCTGGCCAGGGTAGTTGACTTACACCTTCTAGAGCACGTTGGGTGGCACGGGATACATGCGGACGTGCATTGTCCTGTTGGAACAGCAAGTTCCCTTGCCGGTCTAGGAATGGTAGAACGATGGGTTCGATGACGGTTTGGATGTACCGTGCACTATTCAGTGTCCCCTCGACGATCACCAGTGGTGTACGGCCAGTGTAGGAGATCGCTCCCCACACCATGATGCCGGGTGTTGGCCCTGTGTGCCTCGGTCGTATGCAGTCCTGATTGTGGCGCTCACCTGCACGGCGCCAAACACGCATACGACCATCACTGGCACCAAGGCAGAAGCGACTCTCATCGCTGAAGACGACACGTCTCCATTCGTCCCTCCATTCACGCCTGTCGCGACACCACTGGAGGCGGGCTGCACGATGTTGGGGCGTGAGCGGAAGACGGCCTAACGGTGTGCGGGACCGTAGCCCAGCTTCATGGAGACGGTTGCGAATGGTCCTCGCCGATACCCCAGGAGCAACAGTGTCCCTAATTTGCTGGGAAGTGGCGGTGCGGTCCCCTACGGCACTGCGTAGGATCCTACGGTCTTGGCGTGCATCCGTGCGTCGCTGCGGTCCGGTACCAGGTCGACGGGCACGTGCACCTTCCGCCGACCACTGGCGACAACATCGATGTACTGTGGAGACCTCACGCCCCACGTGTTGAGCAATTCGGCGGTACGTCCAGCCGGCCTCCCGCATGCCCACTATACGCCCTCGCTCAAAGTCCGTCAACTGCACATACGGTTCACGTCCACGCTGTCGCGGCATGCTACCAGTGTTAAAGACTGCGATGGAGCTCCGTATGCCACGGCAAACTGGCTGACACTGACGGCGGCGGTGCACAAATGCTGTGCAGCTAGCGCCATTCGACGGCCAACACCGCGGTTTCTGGCGTGTCCGCTGTGCCGTGCGTGTGATCATTAATTGTACAGCCCTCTCGCAGTGTCCGGAGCAAGTATGCTGGGTCTGACACACCGGTGTCAATGTGTTCTTTTTTCCATTTCCAGGAGTGTAGATCGCTTTTTTCTCTGATTGCACAAGGAGTACCATCACAAAATCGACGTCAACATGGCTCACCGCACGTAAATACACTATTAAAACCTTTGGATCCCATCTTTGCACCCACCAAAGGGCAGATGTGCTGGATGGGACACTGCGCGCCCATGCACCACCCATTCACTGGGCTGCACTGTGAGTCAGTGTCCAAGAGACTGCTCTACGCCCACTTGGACCCTGTAATGGGACATACTCCTCAATAGTGGATGTCGAGACCAGTATTAGTTTTCGAATTTTGGACAGGTCAACATTATCTCAGTTGCTTTTCTGAAAACTTTCATATAATGTTATACACAGAATGTTATATTTCAAGCTAAAATTTATGAAAAGGACTTACTTTACAAAATATTTTAGTTTCGATGCTACAATCGATAAGTAATAGTTCTGAATCTAGTGTTAAAATTATTTTTTTGTAACATTTGAAACACGTATTATTTGCACACTTCAAATTTCTATTATTAATTACGCAATCCTGTACCGAGTGAGGTGGCGCAGTGGTTAGCACACTAATTTCACATTCGGAAGGACGGCTGATCAAACTCGCTTCTGACCATCCCGATTTAGGTTTTCCGTGATTTCCCTAAATCGCTTCAGGCAAATGCCAGGCTGGTTTCTTTGAAAGGGCACGGCCGACATCCTTCCCCATCATTCCGTAATCCGATGGGCCCGTTGACCTCGCTGTTTGGTCCCCTCCCCCTGATCAACCAACCAACCAGTAATCCTGTACTGTTTACTATGTTTATTTCTGGATTCATTTGCGATATAATAATCGAAATTAATAATATAGCGAAAACCAGTAGGAATGCATTTGTTAAGAAAAATTGTAAACCCTTTGGAATATTGTTATTTCCGCAGAGTGTAAGATTCGTAAGCTTGCCTCTGATGTGATCGGACGTATTTTTTATATTATAACAGGTGCGAACAATGTAATTTTGGCTTTGTTAATGTGAAAAATCAAAGTACTGTATGATATACTAAAATGTGAGAAAATTAGCGGAAAATAAATTTACGTAAAAAATTCTGCAGCAATAGTCTTCCAATTAATTTAGCTCAACCCAACTGTGAGAACCTGATGTTAGATTTTCAGCTTCAAGAATCAGGCCCCTGGACAAAAAGAACTGGAGCTATCTCAACATGACAAGCTAAGTAAACTTGAAAGTTTATTGTAACCTTCACTCCTCTCAAAATCTTCATAAAAGACTTTGCTTATTAATTCCATGAGCTGGGCATTGTTTAATGTGGTCACTAGGTGGAAGAAGGAAGCGGGGGGGGGGGGGGGGGAGATTGCAGCAGCCCACGGTATTGGCACACCAAGTACCCACTTCCTGTTGCGTATCACTGCTGGGCCCGCACGCGCCACCGAACGAGGTGGCGCAGTGGTTAGCACACTGGACTCGCATTCGGGAGGACGTCGGTTCAATACCGCGTCCGGCCATCCTGATTTAGGTTTTCCGTTATTTCCCTAAATCGCTCCGGGCAAATGCTGGGATGGTTCCTTTGAAAGGGAACGGCCGACTTCCTTCCTCATCCTTCCCTAATCCGATGAGACCGATGACCTCGCAGTTTGGTCTCTTCCCCCCCAAACAGCCCAACCTCAACCCAACCCCGCACGCGCCGTCAGCCACCGCCAGACCCAACAGCAAATAAAGCAGCGTTTACGTGAGAAACCCCCAAACTTTCCTCTGCTGGATGCCAGCGTACGCGAAAACTCCTTCCAAGGCAAGTTCCTGACCGTAGCTCACTAACCTCAGTCGCAGTCAGTCTTTGCTTCTCCCTTTGGTGTGTCTGGTCCGGCAGCAACATCCATTGTGTCTGGACCAGCAACAACTACCACCAGCTCTTCAGGACCTGCAGCGAACTCTGGCCTGTCAGGAGCAGCAGCCCTAGTAGCACCACTTGATTCGCCCACTTGATTCGCTTAATGAAGACACACAAAAAGTCCCCGATTCTCAGAAGGACTGTGCTGGGGGCCCTATGCCACACTGTACAGGTCAGTACTGGTCTCTGACTATGTGCCATACCGCAACATTCTGATGGTATATGGTATTGCAAGGACAGAGTGTTGAAGTGCTGGATGAGACTCTGCTGACTCCTCTCAGTGTTCTACTGGTTTCCGCTTCAACTTAATTTAACAGCTAGCGGTTCAAAGCGCTTAAATATTGGTATATATGGAACAGTGGACATGACTGGAGTGTTGTGTTAGAGATTGAAAATGCATCAAGAAGTGTTAAAGTGCAGTTTATGGAGTTGGAATGGGATGAACTGTTTCGTGCAGAACACTATATCAAGCAATATATGATCTCTGAGTATTCCCTGTCTCCTGACAATTAGTGTGCTGGTCTGACGCTACCTGTAACATCACTGTGCAACGGTGTGGCACTCATAGTGAGATCTGGAGGTCGATACATTTATCTGCAACCCTCCACCATTATAAATTTCTTTGGCCTATGGATGGTGCTACTCCTTGTGCTACTAAGACTGAACCGTGGGTTGCTGTGTGTTAAAACTGTGTATAAAGACCTTGTGAACTATTCCTCTACATATAGTGTGCATGCAGACGATTTAGAATAGTGTATCAGTACAGTGTCAAAAGAAGGAGCTAAGAACAGCCATAGTTTGAGAGAAATATACGAAGAATTTACTGTATGCAAGAAACAGTAACTGCATGAAACAGTTACTGTAAAAAATGAATCAATGGTTTTGTTGTTTATGTAATGCAGATGGGTTTCCCATTTATCTTGACCACCCTAAATAACTGTTTGTCCAGATGCAAATTACAAAATGTTTCAAGCAAATGTTCTTTAGCCGTCAGGGGAACATCAATCAGCATGATTGCCTTCGTTGTAGCTTTGTTTTTTATAATAATAAGAACAGCAGTACGACTTTTTTAAGTGGCACCCTGTATTTTTTATTCGGTAATTGATTTCGTCTCCTAAAGACGTGTTCAAAAATGTATCACAGTGTACCATTCACTGAAACACAACGTTATTAATTACATAACACAACAGTAACTTTGAGCCCGGGATCACGAACTCGTCAAACATAACACAGAATTGACTTTGACTCTCCTGTACCATTGTCCAGGACTAGAACATTCAAAGGTGCTCAAAGTGGTGACCTTGGACACCGATACACTGGTGCACTCGTTGAATAGAAGAATTGTTTACCGCATCCAGTGATGCCTGCTGAAGAAAATTACGAGCAAACATGTCTTCTGGAGTTGTTGGAATATCACGATAGACAACATCTTTAATGCATCCCCAAAGAAAATAGTCCAGAGGATTTAAATCAGGAGACCGAGCAGGCCAAGGAACTGTTCCTTCTCGACCATTCCATCTGGCAGGATACCTTCGGTTAGAACACGACGTGCACGCAAGGCAGTATGTGTTGAACATCCATCGTGTTGATACCACAAAAGCATTCTGGTACTTAGCGGCACTTCTTCCAGAAGAGGAGGAACCATACGCTGTGCCGTTTAGGCTACCATTGATGAAATAAGGGCCAATAATTGTAGAACCAAGCATCCCACACCAGACGTTAACTCTCCATTGACGCTGATGTTTTACCTGTCTAAGCCATCGTGGGTTATCGCTGGACCAATAATGCATGTTCCCTGTATTTACCTGTTCTTAGTTTTAGAAGGTACATTCATCGGTAAATACAACATTGGAAAAGAAGTTCGGGTTGGCGAGGATTTGCTGCTGTGTCCACTGACAGAACTGTGCACAATTCTGGAAATCATTCCCATGCAATTCTTGATATAGGTGCACATGGTAAGGATGGAACCGGTGACGTGTAAGAATACGATGTACACTGGTTTTACGAATGGCAATCTTGTGTTCAAGTTCTGTGTTCACATGTGGATTCGCAGCAACTGAAGCGTGAACAGTAACTTCGGGAGCTTCGTCTGCGCCGGTGCTACGACGATTGCGTTGTCGTGGGTTGAAACTTCCTGTTTCCTGTAGCGTCGCAGCAAGAGGAGAAAACACCCGTTGGGAAGGTGGGTTCTTGTCAGGATATCGCTCTCTGTACAGTTCCGCTGCCTGCGTAGCATTTCGCCTACCTTCAATAACTACAACAATAAAAGAAACGTTACGTCGCTGCAGTTTGTAGGAAGGACTGCCTTTACTGTATGGCTACTCTACACAACATTATTTCAAAGGACTAAACTACTGTACTAAATGTACCCATACATAAGAAATCAGTACTGCAATTACCGCTCTGCTGATTTACATTCCCCATAGATGAGTAGCATTTCTACCTCCTCTTCATTGGTGTACGTTCTACTCACACAACTCTTGAAGTGACGATGGTTGACGGATGGGCATTCTACTTATGTTTACATTAGTCCTCTGTCAACGTCAGCTCATGGATGTGTTCCATTACCCCGAGTATTTGCATTAAGCGCTGGGAGCGTCAACGTCAATGTTGTGTTATCTAATTAATAACTTTGTGTTTCAGTGAATGGTACACTGTGATAGATTTTTGAATAGGTCAGTACGAGGGGAAATGAATTACCGAATAAAAAATACAGGGTTACATTGAAAAAAGTCATACCGCTGTTCATACCTTTGTAAAAAACAAAGCTACAACGAAGGCAATGATGTTGATTGATGGTTCAAATGGCTCTGAGCACTATGGGACTTAACATCGGAGATCATCAGCCCCCTAGAACTTAGCACTACTTAAACCTAACTATGCTAAGGATATCACACACATCCATGCCCGAGGCAGGATTCGAAGCTGCGACAGTAGAAGTCGCGCGGTTCCGGACTGAAGCACCTAGAACCGCTCTGCCACCGCTGATTGATGTCCCCCCCCTGACGGCTAAAGTACATTTGCTTGAAACATTTTGTAATTTGCATCTGGACAAACAGTTATTTAGAGTGGTCAAGATAAATGGGACTCCCTGTATGTACATAGGATGTTTGGGGAGGTGTTGTGTATATAGTTCCGCATAGTCAGCACGTACACAACTTTCCCAATAGAGCGCGCCCCGCTAAGCACAACAGCGCAGGCGCAGCGCTCGTCTGTCTACGCACTACGAGATGGCGCTGTCTTAGAGACGGACCAAATTCTGTTTCCGCCGATCCACGTATTAATATGTAACGCAGCCAATGAGATTGCTGCTAACGTAGAACCTTTTCTCTTCGCGGATCACACTCACGCAGTGATACCTGAACGCGCAAGGTATTATAACAAGTGTACAGGCCTCTGATTAGTCAGTCTGCATTAGTCTGTAGTCAAGTTTCAGTCTGCGCCTAATAAGTTTGTCATATTCCTGTACATAGCCATTAAGAGAAATGTGTAGACACTTTGTCAAGTATCAGAGATATGTGAGAATAAGATCAATGTACCAAGACCAAACGAACTTCAGATTGTCAATTGTAAACAGCATCCAGAATCAAGTTACGTAATATCTATGATTTTTATTATTTTAATAAATGTGTGTGAAAATTAATCAAGTTCTGTTTAAAGTTGGTCACCGTCAATCTGCTACTCTAAGCGTGCAAGTGGCATTTCTATCGTCTGACCTAATGGCAGAAGATAAACACTCCACGATAAGACCACGAGACATATTGCTGACACTCGCCTATTTCGCTAGAGCGACAAGTCAAATAATCTGATGGTGTGTGTACCAAAGGTCTTACAGTACGCACACCACAGGAGGAAAGGTCAATATTTTAAACAGTAATAGTGTAAGTAAATCTGAACAAAAAATATTATATGAACATAGTTCCGCAAATGCTTCGTTATGGAGGTATGGGGATTGAAAGGAACCTTAATTCTGCAAAACTGATGTGCACAATGTGAAATTATTCGCAATACAACTGGACCGTAACGTGATTTTCTTGCAAACAATGCACGGGTACATGCCATGTTTTCCCTATGCAACCTACAACGTATTATGGTCATGTGACGTACGTAGTACAATCACCCGTTGTTTTCGCAGTTGTGCCGTGTAAGCCGCATTGTGTAGTGTATCGGCGACGGATCGGTTAGCTGTGTGGTGTACGGTATTAACTGTGTTCGCACAAGCGCTGCTAACAATGCTACACGTCTACAGTAATGAGGAATACGCAGATATGGTGTATATTTATGGCTTCTGCGACGGTAGTGCTACCGCTACAAGAGAAGAATACCACAGGAGCTTTCAGTCTCGACGATTACCTGATCGCTGGGTGTTTACCAAAGTGTTTATCACTTTGCGTGCAACAGGCTCTCTTCCAAGTAGACATTTTTCGTCCGAGCGTGCACGTCAACGAACTTTGCGAGAACAGGAAGAAATTATCGTAAGTGTTGAGCAAAGTCCCGGGACGAGCATACGATGAATGTCCCTGCGTGTGAATGTTCCACAAACACTTGTATGCGAACATTACATGCGGAAAACCTGTATCTGTTTCACATACAGCGTGTCCAAAATCATGATGTTGGCGACAATGCCCAAAGACTTGAATTCTGTCACTGGGTAATTGAGAATAGTCATTCTTCCATACATTCTATTCACTGACGTTACGGTCCAATTGTATTGCGTACACGTTCACCTTGTGCACATCAGTTTCGTGAATTAAAGTTCCTTTCAATACCTATACCTCCCTACCGAAGCATTTGCGGACCTATGTTCATAAAACATTTTTTGTTCCGAATTACTTATACTATCACTGTGTGAAATATTGACCTTTCCTCCCCAAACACCCTGTCTGATAACTTGCCTTTGTAGCATCAGTAACCGATCTAACAACTGCCCCAGACACTCGTTGTCTTATGTATATATATAATCGCAAACTTTTGTTGTTTTCCTTATTTAACTACTCTGTCATTATGTAAGGCATAGCTACTGCAGCTCAGTCGGTAAGATGACTGCGCTGTAGTGGGTACATATATTATTTTTCTATAAAAGCCCATTACACACCAAAACCTGACATAGTATCATGGCTGGGTGGGTGAAGCATCAGGACTTTGTTGTAAGTGACATGTCCTGTGATGGAGAGAAAGAAACTCGGAAGAAGAAGAAGAAGAAGAAAATTGTTGCGGTACTCCTACACAATAATATACCAGTGATAATTGTAGGTCCATGCAACTGCGACAAGACAGATGTTCGCATGTCACTACTAACACACCCGGATGGAGACCACTTTGAGCTTGTGGGTGTATTTTCAAAAACGCTGTTTCAACCCAAGTACCAGCTACTGCAAAAGCAGCTGTGATGATATAACGTATACGACGTTCAGTCAAAGCAGTCAAATCCCCTCCTCAGAAAAAGTAAAGCCAAAAAGCCAAACACAATGTTAATATTTGACGATGTTGCTGTGAAAAGCCAAGATCAAATTCTGTGATGTTTCTGTCTGGTCGTCATGTGGTTATTGACGTATTTTATTAGAATCGACATATTCCAGAATCCCGAAACAGTTTGTGATCGATAATGCAAAACTCATTACAGTTTTCAGACAAGACAAAGTGAATTTAAAACACATTTACCAGACATATGTAGGAAGCGACATGTCGTTCAATGATTTTGTAAAGGTAATTGCTGGAATTACACGCAGTGCGGGTTTCTTGTTATTGATAAATCAAGAAAACTGAATGACCGTAGGTATAGACAGAACTTCCAAGAGTTTCTATATACACACATCAAAAAAAGCATTGCATCACCTCGGTTCAGAGAGTTCCGAACCTGTACAGAAAATTGGAATAGATATCGATATAGATAGATATCCCCCCATGAACCAAGGACCTTGCCGTTGGTGGGGAGGCTTGCGTACCTCAACGATACAGATAGCCGTACCGTAGGTGCAACCACAACGGAGGGGTATCTGTTGAGAGGCCAGACAAACGTGTGGTTCCTGAAGAGGGGCAGCAGCCCTTTCAGTAGTTGCAGGGGCAACAGTCTGGATGATTGACTGATCTGGCCTTGTAACATTAACCAAAACGGCCTTGCTGTTGTGGTACTGCGAACGGCTGAAAGCAAGGGGAAACTACAGCCGTAATTTTTCCCGGGGGCATGCAGCTTTACTGTATGGTTAAATGATGATGGCGTCCTCTTGGGTAAAATATTCCGGTGGTAAAATAGTCCCCCATTCGGATCTCCGGGCGGGGACTCCTCAAGACGACGTTGTTATCAGGAGAAAGAAAACTGGCGTTCTACGGATCGGAGCGTGGAATGTCAGATCCCTTAATCGGGCAGGTAGGTTAGAAAATTTAAAAAGGGAATTGGATAGGTTAAAGTTAGATATAGTGGGAATTAGTGACGTTCGGTGGCAGGAGGAACAATACTTCTGGTCAGGTGAATATAGGGTTATAAATACAAAATCAAATAGGGGTAATGCAGGAGTAGGTTTAATAATGAATAAAAAAATAGGAGTGCGGGTAAGCTACTACAAAGAGCATAGTGAACGTATTATAGTGGCCAAGATAGACAAGAAGCCCATGCCTACTACAGTAGTACAGGTTTACATGCCAACTAGCTCTGCAGATGACGAAGAAATTGAAGAAAAGTATGATGAGATAAAAGAAATTACTCAGGTAGTGAAGGGAGACGAAAATTTAATAGTCATGGGTGACTGGAATTCGACAGTAGGAAAAGGGAGAGAAGGAAACATAGTAGGTGAATATGGATTGGGGGGAAGAAATGAAAGAGGAAGCCGTCTGATAGAATTTTGCACAGAGCATAACTTAATCATAGCTAACACTTGGTTCAAGAATCATAAAAGAAGGTTGTATACATGGAAGAATCCTGGAGATACTAAAAGGTATCAGATAGATTATATAATGGTAAGACAGAGATTCAGGAACCAGGTTTTAAATTGTAAGACATTTCCAGGGGCGGATGTCGACTCTGACCACAATCTATTGGTTCTGAACTGTAGACTAAAACTGAAGAAATTGCAAAAAGGTGGGAATTTAAGGAGATGGGACCTGGAAAAACTGACTAAACCAGAGGTTGTACAGAGTTTCAGGGAGAGCATAAGGGAACAATTGACAGGAATGGGGGAAAGAAATACAGTAGAAGAAGAATGGGTAGCTCTGAGGAATGAAGTAGTGAAGGCAGCAGAGGATCAAGTAGGTAAAAAGACGAGGGCTAGTAGAAATCCTTGGGAACAGAAGAAATATTGAATTTAATTGATGAAAGGAGAAAATATAAAAATGCAGTAAATGAAGCATGCAAAAAGGAATACAAACGTCTCAAAAATGAGATCGACAGAAAGTGCAAAATGGCTAAGCAGGGATGGCTAGAGGACAAATGTAAGGATGTAGAGGCTTATCTCACTAGGGGTAAGATAGATACTGCCTACAGGAAAATTAAAGAGACCTTTGGAGAAAAGAGAACCACTTGTATGAATATCAAGAGCTCAGATGGAAACCCAGTTCTAAGCAAAGAAGGGAAAGCAGAAAGGTGGAAGGAGTATATAGAGGGCCTATACAAGGGCGATGTACTTGAGGACAATATTATGGAAACGGAAGAGGATGTAGATGAAGATGAAATGGGAGATACGATACTGCGTGAAGAGTTTGACAGAGCACTGAAAGACCCGAGTCGAAACAAGACCCCGGGAGTAGACAACATTCCATTGGAACTACTGACGGTCTTGGGAGAGCCAGTCCTGACAAAACTCTACCATCTGGTGAGCAAGATGTACGAGACAGGCGAAATACCCTCAGACTTCAAGAAGAATATAATAATTCCAATCCCAAAGTAAGCAGGTGTTGACAGTTGTGAAAATTACCGAACTATCAGTCTAATAAGTCACGGCTGCAAAATACTAACGCGAATTCTTTACATACGAATGGAAAAACTGGTAGAAGCTGAGCTCGGGGAAGATCAGTTTGGATTCCGTAGAAATATTGGAACACGTGAGGCAATTCTGACCTTTCGACTTATTTTAGAAGAAAGATTAAGGAAAGGCAAACCTACGTTTCTAGCATTTGTTGACTTAGAGAAAGCTTTTGACAATGTTGACTGGAATACTCTCTTTCAAATTCTAAAGGTGGGAAGGGTAAAATAGGCAACGGCCTTGCCGCAGTGGATACACCGGTTCCCGTGAGGTCACCGAAGTTATGCGCTGTTGGGCGTGGTCGGCACTTGGATGGGTAACCATCCAGCCGCCATGTGCTGTTGCCATTTTTCGAGGTGCACTCAGCCTCATGATGCCAATTGAGGAGCTACTCGACCTAATAATAGCGGCTCCGGTCAAAGAAAACCATCATAACGACTGGGAGAGCGGTGTGCTGACCACACGCCCCTCCTATCCGCATCCTCAACTGAGGATGATGGTCCCGATGGGCCACTTGTGGCCTGAAGACGGAGTGCTTTTTGAGTGCAAGGGTAAAATACAGGGAGCGAAAGGCTATTTAAAATTTGTACTGAAACCAGATGGCAGTTATAAGAGTCAAGGGGCATGAAAGGGCAGCAGTGGTTGGGAAGGGAGTTAGACAGGGTTGTAGCCTCTCCCCGATGTTATTCAATCTGTATATTGAGCAAGCAGTAAAGGAAACAAAAGAAAAATTTGGAATAGGTATTAAAATACAGGGAGAAGAAATAAGAACTTTGAGTATCGCCGATGACATTGTAATTCTGTCAGAGACAGCAAAGGATTTGGAAGAGCAGTTGAACGGAATGGACAGTGTCTTGAAAGGAGGATATAAGATGAACATCAACAAAAGCAAAACGAGGATAATGGAATGTAGTCGAATTAAGTCGGGTGATGCTGAGGGAATTAGATTAGGAAATGAGACACATAAAGTAGTAAAGGAGTTTTGCTATTTTGGGAGCAAAATAACTGATGATGGTCGAAGTAGAGAGGATATAAAATGTAGACTGAAATTTGTTAACATCGAGTATAGATTTAAGTGTCAGGAAGTCGTTTCTGAAAGTATTTGTATGGAGTGTAGCCATGTATGGAAGTGAAACATGGACGATAAATAGTTTGGACAAGAAGAGAATAGAAGCTTTCGAAATGTGGTGCTGCAGAAGAATGTTGAAGATTAGGTGGGTAGATCAAGTAACTAATGAGGAGGTATTGAATAGGATTGGGGAGAAGAGAAGTTTGTGGCACAACTTGACTAGAAGAAGGGATCGGTTGGTAGGACATGTCCTGAGGCATCAAGGGATCACAAATTTAGCATTGGAGGGCAGCGTGGAGGGTAAAAATCGTATAGGGAGACCAAGAGATGAATACACTAAGCAGATTCAGAAGGATGTAGGTTGCAATAGGCAAGGAGAGGTGAAGGAGCTTGCACAGGATAGATTAGCATGGAGAGCTGCATCAAACCAGTCTCAGGACTGAAGACCACAACAAACAACAACATCGACATAAACACCATTTCCACCCTTTTTATTGCTCATGAAAAATACACATTGTATGTTGTACCACCATACAGCGAGACCTTCAGTGGTGGTGGTCCAGATTGCTGTACACACCGGTACCTCTAATACTCAGTAGCACGCCCTCTCGCATTGATGCATGGTATACTATCCACAAGGCACTGTTGATCCAGACTGTTCCACTCCTCGACGGCGATTCGGCGTAGAGCCCTCAGAGTGGTTAGTGGGTCACATCGTCCATAAGCAGCCCTTTTCAATCCATCGCAGGCATATTCGATAGGTTTCATGTCTGGTGATCATGCTGGCCACTCTAGTCGAGCGACGTCGTTTTCCTGAAGGAAGTCATTCACAAGACGTGCACGACTGGGCCGCGAATTGTCGTCCATGAAGACGAATGCCTCGCCAATATGCTGCCGATATGATTGCGCCATCGGTCGGAGGATGGAATTCACGTATTATACAGCCGTTACGGCGCCTTCCATGACCACCAGCGGCGTAGGTCAGCCCCACATAGTGCCACCCCAAAACAGCAGGGAAGCTCCACCTTGCTGCACTCGCTGGACAGTGCGTCTAAGGCGTTCAGTCTGACTGGGTTGCCTCCAAACACGTCTCCGGCGTTTGTCTGGTTGAAGGCATATGCGACACTCATCGGTGAAGAGAACGTGATGCCAATTCTGAGCGGTCCATTCAGCATGTTGAAGGGCCTACCTGTACCGCACTGCATGGTGTCGTGGTTGCAAAGATGGACCTCGCCATGGACTTCGGGAGTGAAGTTGCGCATCATACAGACTAACACGGCGTCCTGTGGCTGCACGAAAAGCATTATTCAACATGGTGGTCTTGCTGTCAGGTTTCCTCCGAGCCATAATCCGTAGGTAGCGGTCATCCACTGCAGTAGTAGCCCTTGGGTGGCCTAAGCGACTCATGTCATCAACAGTTCCCGTCTTTCTGTATGTCCTCCATGTCTGAACAACATCGCTTTGGTTCACTCCGAGACGCCTGTACACTTCCCTTGTTGAGAGCCCTTCCTGGCACAGAGTAACAATGCGGACACGATCGAACCGCGGTATTGATCGTGTAGCCACGGTTGAACTACAGACGACACGAGCCGTGTACCTCCTCCCAGATGGAAAGACTGGAACTGATCGGCTGTCGAACCCCTCCGTCTAATAGGCGCTGTTCATGCGAGTTTGTTTACATCTTTGGGCGGGTGTAGTGGCAAATCTGAACACTCAAAGGGACTGTGTCTGTGAGACAATACCCACAATCATCGTCTATCTTCAGGAGTTCTGGGAACCAGGATGATGCAAAACTTTTTTTGATGTGTATATAGCTATGGAAATGTGATGATTGTGTTAGTATGCATCACACCACGGACAAGTTTGCACTTATGTCAGGCACTCAGCCCAAGAAGATGGGTATACATAGATCTATACTGCGTCTGGACATAAATGGAACATTTCAGTCTCTCGAACGCAAAGTTAAGGAGCTAAGCCCAGACCCTTCTGAGACTGATCAACGAATTAGATGCTAGGATTAAGAAACTAGAGATGTACACCCGTATCATTCTGAGACAGAAAGGAGACAGCTGTAAAGGCTGATGGAACTGAAAAGAAAGTACATGACTTAACTGTAAAGGATGAGCGAAATGCATGTAAGTTGCAACCTGAGAAGTAGTCCAATTAGTACATAGCAATATGTCAACTATGCATAAGGTCATCCAGTAAATGAATTCAGAATTGCGAATAAGGACAACCATCAGCTGTAAAACGGAATGACGACTCGAAGATTTGTGCCAGACCGCAACTCGAACCAGGATTTTCCACTTATCGCGAGTGCTCACCTTACAATTCGGCTATCCGTGCTCATCTCACAGAGACATCCAAACTCCCATATGTCGTCTACCACGCATGTACGACCTGTACTCGCACATTCATTATGTACATTCCCATAAAGGTGAGACGTTGTCCTTGAAAGTAGCTTGCCCAGTACTGGCAGAGAAATACGATATTGCAGTGCCTGTGTTATTCTGATTACTATGCAAAGTTCCTTACAGCCGTTGTGAAATACGATTAAGTGTGGTGAAGTAGTACAACTACCAGTGTACATAGGAAAGCAGGAGATCAACACAGTGCGAAATACAGAGACATTATTAGAAGGTCGGTATAGCGGCGTTGATGGTATTGACATTCAGCATAAAAGAGTCAGCAATCAGCCTCCTGAGTATATACAGGGTGAGTCACCTAACATTACCGCTGGATATATTTCGTAAACCACATCAAATACTGACGAATCGATTCCACAGACCGAACTTGAGGAGAGGGGCTAGTGTAATTGTTTAATACAAACCATAAAAAAATGCACGGAAGTATGTTTTTTAACACAAACCTACGTTTTTTAAATGGAACCCCGTTATTTATATCTGAACATATAAACAAATACGTAATCAGTGCCGTTTGTTGCATTGTAAAATGTTAATTACATCCGGAGATATTGTAACCTAAAGTTGACGCTTGGGTACCACTCCTCCGCTGTTCGATCGTGTGTATCGGAGAGCACCGAATTACGTAGGGATCCAAAGGGAACGGTGATGGACCTTAGGTACAGAAGAGACTGTAACAGCACATTACGTCCACATGCTAACACCTTTTTATTGGTCTTTTTCACTGACTCACATGTTCATTACCATGAGGGGTGAGGTACACGTACACACGTGGTTTCCGTTTTCAATTACGGAGTGGAATAGGGTGTGTCCCGACGTGTCAGGCCAATAGATGTTCAATGTGGTGGCCATCATTTGCTGCACACAATTGCAATCTCTGGCGTAATGAATGTCGTACACGCCGCAGTACATCTGGTGTAATGTCGCCGCAGGCTGCCACAATACGTTGTTTCATATCCTCTGGGGTTGTAGGCACATCACGGTACACATTCTCCTTTAACGTACCCCACAGAAAGAAGTCCAGAGATGTAAGATCAGGAGAACGGGCTGGCCAATTTATGCGTCCTCCACGTCCTATGAAACGCCCGTCGAACATCCTGTCAAGGGTCAGCCTAGTGTTAATTGCGGAATGTGCAGGTGCACCATCATGCTGATACCACATACGTCGACGCGTTTCCGGTGAGACATTTTCGAGCAACGTTGGCAGATCATTCTGTAGAAATGCGATGTATGTTGCAGCTGTTTGGGCCCCTGCAATGAAGTGAGGACCAATGAGGTGGTCGCCAATGATTCCGCACCATACGTTTACAGTCCACGGTCGCTGTCGCTCTACCTGTCTGAGCCAGCGAGGATTGTCCACGGACCAGTAATGCATGTTCCGTAGATTCACTGCCCCGTGGTTTGTGAAACCCGCTTCATCGGTAAACAGGTAGAACTGCAACGCATTCTCTGTTAATGCCCATTGACAGAATTGCACTCGATGATTAATGTCATCACCATGTAATTGCTGATGTAGCGACACATGGAACAGGTGAAAGCGGTGACGATGCAGTATGCCCATGACACTACTTTGATTCAGTCCACCGGCTCTCGCAATGTCCTGTGTACTCATGTGTGGGTTCATGGCAACAGCAGCTAACACACCAACTGCACCCGCTTCTCCTGTGACGGGCCTGTTACGGACCCGTTTGCGTGCTACGACCATACCTGCTGCATACAGTTGGCGGTAGATGTTTTGCAATGTGCGGTACGTTGGATGCTCTCTGTCCGGGTACCGTTCTGCATACACCCTGCAGGCTTCAGCTGCATTTCGTCGACACTCGCCATGGATGAGTATCATCTCCGCCTTTTCAGAGTTCGAATACACCATGGTCACAGTTCCTACAACACTACACTATCACAGACGTCTGGTAACACGGTGTACTACAGTTGGCCTGCGTGCGGAGACGAATGCAGAATAACAATAGCAGCAAGCGCTACATGCGGACACTGCGACAGCTAGACCAAACCACAACAGTGCACTACAGCCACACTCGTAAAACCGGTCGTCATCGTAAACATGTCCCTGCAGATGCTGCTCGCCGACCGTGGCCCGTGTTTGTTACAACACGCAACTGAACGTCGGAGGTTTCAAGCGTCAACTTTACGTTACAATATCTCCGGATGTAATTAACATTTTACAATGCAACAAACGGCACTGATTACGTATTTGTTTATATGTTCAGATGTGCTAACAAAACTAACGTGGTTCCATTTAAAAAAACTTAGGTTTGTGTTAAAAAACATACTTCCGTGCATTTTTGTATGGTTTGTATTAAACAATTACACTAGCCCGTCTCCTCACGTTCGGTCTGTGGAATCGGTTCGTCAGTATTTGATGTGGTTTACGAAATACATCCAGCGGCAACGTTAGGTGACTCACCCTGTATACTACGATGACCCAAATGATATGATACTGTACACCTACTATGACTGCTCATGGCATCAGATGCTGCAGACAGTCCGACTTATTCGAATGAAGTTGGCTCAGTAATTTCAGAGCTTAGAGAGAGAGGTATAACCGAATGAGTAAGGAGACAGTACTCCGAGAATTGCACAAACCAGCACGCACGCAAAACATACCCTCGTAGGCAACGGGGAGAATATCACGGATGTGTCTGAGCGTCTGATGCACACTTCGAAGAATCGACGCCCGGACAACCTCCAGACCGATCACTGTGGAGAGTTTCACAATAGGTAAGACCGTGATGCAGCGTTATGGAATAAATCTCCACCCAATATTCACCCACCTGAAGGCGAATATCGTGGAACGTCTGAACAGGCCAATAAAAAGTCAAATGTGGATGTGATTTAACCTTCGCTTCTCATACAAATGAACAGATATCCTCCCACAAATAATTGCACAGTGTAATCGAACCAAACATACCATAATAAAAATTAGACCAATCGATGTTCACGATAATGGACTCATACTGTGTACTATCGTACCAAAATGCTGGGGTCACGTAAACAGAAATTTTAATCAGTGATTTGGTACGTATTTCAAAACATAAGACATTTGAGAAGTCATACCTCCCAAATTGGTCGAGTGGGTCATTTACGGTTTCCGAAGCTTTGCGAACAAATCTCAGAACTTGCATCTTAAAGTATAGCAATGTCACTGAAATTTTAGGGTGCTTTTACACAGAGGAAATGCAGAAGAGCTCAGAACCACAGATGTTTCTCATAGGGCGCATCATAAGACGTCTTGGCAATGGAGCAATAGTTAAATGGTATGGTTCTCCTGAAACACAAAGCAGCTGGATTGACGCTGATGATTTGCTATATAATGGGATGCACAGAGCACAACCGACATTGTAGCATAACAAGCGTGATAGGAGGCGCATTATAGGAGGCTGTGGTATTCTCGACAAGTTTCCCACTGAACTGCACATACCGGGGTATAATTACTGTGTACCTGGTACAAAGCTTCAGAAACATTTCGCTCGTGGCGATATGGAGATTAACCAGCTTGGCGAGGTGTGTTTGGGTACGACACTGCATGCGCAGAACGTAAAGATCACCACGCTACCGATTGAATTTTAACTGACAGAGCCACGACAATACGTCCGAGAAAGGATATTGGTACAGGAAAGCGCACTGCAGCATTTGTGGTTGACAAAACTGTGTGTGGTAAAATTAAGTTCGACTTGGGTGTGAATTTCAAGCAAGTTGTGGACGCTGTACGTCGTGCACTGAAGAAGACAACTATGAAGAAGAAGAAGTAAGGGCAGATGTGTATAAGAATCGTATCCCGACTGCAATGTATGCAGCTAAAAGTGCCCTGAAGCGTAAAGGACTGGTTAAAGCACCCAGGGTTCCGCCAATACGCAAGACGTCTCTCGCAGGTCTCTCAGTGATGGTTTCACTGGCTGGTTGGTGGTGCTGCTGCTATTTCCAGAACAGAGAAGAACGCACAGCACTTCCAGGAACTGCTAGAGGAAGCAAGAAGATATAACCGCATGATGGAAGCAGCAGCCATCGGAGAAGGACTACATCTGAAACCACACTAAAACCATACAAGAAAGACTAAATCTCTTCATCAAAGAAAAAAATAACCTGTTAGCTATCCAACCGGACAGACCGCTTAGAAACACAGATCTGCTCAAGTTTGCCAGGAAAAAATTCAGCATTCCAAGGTTCTGAAGTGTGTTTTTGGGGGATACATTTGCGAAGACTATGTGGAAATCCGGAGAATGTGGAATTGTGAATTTAGACGTCCTGGGGGACTAGGAACCCACTAGGTGGCGTAAAAAACACAAATAAAGTCTACTACTTCGACTCATTTGGAGATTTGCAGCAGCCAGAAGAGCTACAACGATACTACACCGACAGAAGACGTGTGTTCTACAACTTTCATCTCTAACAAGAGTTTAATACCCACTCATGTGCGCATTTGTGCCTCATGTTGATCCTAACGTTTATAAAGAAGCATATGTATAAGGAGATGAATCAAGCATCCACCCTCAGTCAAGGTTCAGATGCAATGTCGTATACTCCGACTTTAAAAGATCGATGCCAGTATTATGCCCAAATTACTTCCCACCGATTGATTTAAGCAAAGGGGAATGGAATATTGCGCTTACCGGACTGGAGACTTACAATAGCATTCCGAGTGTCACAGAGGCTAACAATAAACTTCATCTGAAAATTAATGGTGGAAAATAAATGGAAATAGAGGCTGGTGCACACGATACTGACGATTTAAATGAAGTTTTGAAATGGTCTGGAAAAGGGATTGCACTACGTACAAGAATCAATACACTTGAATCTGAAATAAAGACAACGAGTGAAACGATTGACTTTAACCAGAAAGGATGAATAGGACGGCTACTGCGTTTCACAAAAGAATAGGTTTTGAAGAAGGATCCTAATAAAACATTGCAACAAATTCTTATCTCAAAAACCGATTGATTCACACAATTACGAATTCTTTCCATCAGTGGGAACAGAGTTTAAGACCGTTGAGACCTCACCTTCGCTATTTACTCCCAGTAACATTTCACGCTGTGGAATATCGGGAACTGCATATTGTGGACCAGGATAATCAACTTGTCGATTTTCGCGGCACCACTATATCTAAAGCGGAACCAGCAGTGACCTTGAACGTGCAGAGACCCAGAAGGTGAGGTTGTCTTCAACAAGTTGAGACCTGTTGGAGGCAGAATCGGCTTGAAGGACCGGAAGCGTCAGCAATGAGCTTCAATGAGTCAGGGACCGTAGTATTCCCGTGTTTCAGGACAGGATGGATGTGAGGTATAAAACCAAAGTGCAGAATGTGCAGCATGGCACTTTGCAACAGAACATCAAAGTAGTAACACATGCAAACTACAAGTTTCTTGAAGCAATAGGTCTGAAGTCAAGTAATGACGTCGTTCGATATAACTAGTCCGGTGGTTCAAAATGGTTAAAATGGCTCTGTGCACTATGGGACTGAACATCTGAGGTCATCAGGCCCCTAGAACTTAGAACTACTTAAACCTAACTAACCTAAGAACATCACACATACCCATGGTCGAGGCAGTGCATTGGCAGAGCTGTCATTTGTCCTCGGGTGATTCGTGTGAAAGGGTTTCCGACGTGATTATGACCGTACGACATGAATTAACAAGTGTTGAACACAGAATGGTAATCGGAGCTAGAAGAATGGAACATTCCCTTTAGGAAATGCAATATTTTGTGTACTACAGGGACAAGAGTGTGCCATGAATACCATATTTCAGGTATTATCTCTCGCCACGTACAATGTAGTGGCCGACAGCCTTCACTTAACGACCGAGAGCAGCGGCGTTTGCGTAAAGTTCTTACAAGGGAACCTCCCCATCGCACCCCCCTCAGATTTAGTTATAATTTGGCACAGTGGATCGGCATTGAAAAACTGAACACACATCAATCGAGAATACAGGAAGACGTTGTGTGGAACTATGAAAAAATAAGCAAAATATACAAACTGAGTAGTCCATAGGCAACATAGACAACATAAAGGATGGTATGAGCACAAGAGCGCCGTGGTCCCGTGGTTAGCGTGAGCAGCTGCGGACCCAGAGGTCCTTGGTTCGAGTCTACTCTCAAGCGACAGTTTACTTACTTTATGTTTGCAAAGTTATGATCTGTCCGTTCGTTCATAGACGTCTCTGTTCACTGTAATAAGTTTAGTGTCTGTGTTTTGCGACCGCACCGCAAAACTGTGCGATTAGTAGACGAAAGGACGTGCCTCTCCAATGGGAACCGAAAACATTTGATCGCAAGGTCATAGGTCAACCGATTCCACAGGAAAACAGGTCTGATACATTCTATACAACGCTGGTGACGGGATGTGCGTCACATGACAGGAATATGTTGTCGACCCACCTAACTTGCACACTTGGCAAATTGGTAAAAAGATTCTTCTACCTTGCCCGATTTAGGTTTTCTTATGGATGTGATAATCACTCCTAAAAAAGTGATGGAAACGTAAGAGAGTGTCACATAAACTGCAACAAATGAATGCAACGGTTTCACAGTCGCACAGTTTTCTCTGTGCTCTGTCAAAACATATGTTCTTAAAGTTTTCAAATTTTTCCGTGTGTAGACCGTCAAATCCTGTATATGTCCAAGCAAATCTGAACATGTCCTGGAATTTTGGAGAGCGAAGTTGATTATGTGTGAGTACCTGAACTCTGATAATTGTCTGAAAATAAAAAATTTAATTTTTCACTAGAAGGGAGACTTGAACCTCTCGTTCCGCAACTGCTCACGCTAACCACGGGACCACGGCGCTCCTGAGCTCATGTAATCCTAAATGTTGCCTATCTTCCTCATGTACTACTCAGTTTTTGTATTTTGCTTATTTTTTCATAGTTCCACACAACTTCTTCCTGTTTTCTCGATTGATCTGTGTTCAGTTTTTCAAGGCCTATCCACTGTGCCAACTTATAACTATATCTGAGGGGGGTGCGATGGGGAGGTTCCCTTGTTAGTGCTAACAGACAAGCAACACTGCCTGAATAACCACAGAAATCAATGTCGGACGTACGACGGACATGCATTAGGACAGGGGCGAAATTTGGCGCTAACGGGCTATGGCAGAAGACGAGAGACGCGAGTGTCTTTGCTACCAGCACAACGTCGCCTGCTACACGTCTCCTGGACTCTTGATCACCACGGTTGGACCCTAGATGATTGGAAAATCGTGGTCTGCTGAGAAGAGTCCCACTTCATTTGGTAACAGCTGATGGTCGGGCTCGAATGTGGTGCAGACCCCACGAAGCCATGGACCGAGGTTGTCAACAAGGCACAGTGCAAGCTAGTGGTGGCTCCTTAACGGTTTGGCATGTGATTACATCTAATGGACTGGGTCCTCTGGTCCAACTGAGCCGATTATTGACTGAAAATGGTTATGTTCGGCTACTTGGAAACCATTTGAAGCCATTTATGGACTTCAAGTTCTCAAACATTGCTACATTTCGCCGCACCATAACTGTTCGTGACTGGTTTGAAGAACATTCTGGACAAAACGAGCGAATGGCCACCCAGACTGCACAACGTGAATCCCATCGAACATTTATGGGGCATAATAGAGAGTTCAGTTCACGTACAAAACACTGCACCGACAATATTTCGCGATTATGGATGGCTGTAGAGGCAACATGGCTTATGGAACAATAAGTTACAATGACACAAACCTGTCACCCTATGATCATCTCCTGAATCGATGGCAGTCGATTCAAAAAGTCGGTGTGGGTTTTTACCAGGTCCGGGGGCTTTATCCCACATATCTTTATTTATCAGCTTGTAACGGTGCAACTATGCCAGCTGGCCGTAAATACACTTTTTAATTCCCCTCTATATATTAATACCTCTAGGTGGATGCAGTGAAAACGTTTGCTGAGTAATATTGTTAAGGCAGCAAGTATGGGTTTCAGGTTGAATAAAGAGCCACCACACAGTATTTCAAAGCATCAGATAATGCGGTACCTGAATGGAGGAGGGGTGGCCGGTGGTGACGGCAGAACAACGACGCCCTGGGCACTGTAGAACTCACAGTATCTGTTGATGAGAAACATTAAGATTCTCTAATAATTTTTATTCCAAGTCTTAGCATTGTATCCATTCCTGACTGACATAATAATTTTTGTTGCATCAGGGCAGAATAATTGATTGTCTTATTCTTGACTTGTTCTCGAAAAGAAAGGATAATTAGATGATACGAGGTGCAGTCAATGTAAAACTGTGTTTCAGAATATTTTGGAAAGATTGATGTTCGGTATTCATTATTTTTCATTGAGAGGCATGATTGACAGTTTGATGGTTATTTTACTAATTTGCAGGGCGACTTTTCTTTTCGTTAAGTGAATATTAACGTTTTCAGGGAGAGATAATTATTCCTTGATTATGACGATTACTCATTTATGGATCTTAAACCTGGGCAACTTTGGACTAAAGTATTCCTCTCTGTCCTCTCTCTTCACTGTCTCTCCAGATCCGCCTCTCGCTCTCTCTGTCCATCTCCTACTTCCACCTATATATCTCCATCTCCTCCTTCTCTCTTTCTCTGCCCATGTCATCCTCCCCACTCTCAATATCCATCTCCTCATCTCTCTCACTATCGATTTCCTCCTGCCCTCTCTCTATTCAGCTGCGCCCATCTCCATGTATACCCCTTGGAAAGCATTCTCATACTACCTGCAAAACACACCTGTTGTATAGGGCAACTTAGACGTCATGGGCTACCAACTCTTTTCATCCCCACTCTCACTCATATGGGAGCAAATGGTTCTTACCCCCACATTACTTCTTACAAGACAGCAAGTAGTTGTGTACCAAATTTGGTCGAAATCGATCTTGTGGCACATGAGGTAACTGAAACATATGCACACACACCTATCCAGTAAGTATGTAACTGGGGAACTTCTGTGCCACACCGCTAGCTCACGACTCTGCAATGGGCCATATCTGAGTCTGCTCTATTCATTAGACTAGAAATTAAAAGTACAAAAAATTTAGATGCATTTTTGCAATGATTCGTGCCATAAATTTTGAAAACCGCCCTTGGAAACGAATATTTAGGAAACGACAAAGTTCGTATTATCGTGAGCATTTACAGAAAGTGGTTGGACAATGATGAACCTCCAGTAGGTTATAAGTGGATCTCGGCAGCTAGCCTGCACTGCCAAGCTGAATAGGCGGCGATGTATGGTAGATCTGACGATAGAGTACAGTGCTGGTCCAGGCACAAGTGTCTCGGAGCACACCATTCAGAGCACATTTTTTGAATTAGCGCTCCGGAGCAGGTGGGCCCTTTGTGCTCTCATGTTGACCCAAAGACATCGTCAGTTACACTGCATTGTTCACGCAGTCATCAGGACTGGGAAGTGGGTCAATGGAAACATGTCGTCTGGTCAGATGAATCACATTTTTTGGTGCACCAGGTTGATGGTCGCGCAGGCAAATGGATGCTCTAAAACATGCACTCCGTCGCAGAAGCAGCCATACGGGGACAATATTATGCTGTAGGGACATTCACCTGGCCTTCTATGGAACCTATGGTAGTAACACAAATGAAGGTGACACTGTGGACTGGCAGGATTTTACTATGGCGATATTCACCCGCACTTCGATTGAACCAAGGACGTAGCGAGGATTATGTCAAAGGGTGGGGGACACCATTTTGTTAAAGTTAACTTTAAAAAGACCGATGTTTCTAAGTTATTCTGAAAATTTCCATAAAGAACGATAAAGCATTTTATTCGACGATGAACTTTGGGTTTTCACCAAGCAGACATATAATCTCGTTACTTACGAGTGCTGTATTTTGGCAAGCCATTAAGAAACAGTCGTGCTCCAATCTCGCTTCGCCCTCGTAGATCATTTTAAGCTCTTCTTTCGGTCTTGATCTGAGCTGAGGAAGCGATCGGCAGTGGACGAGCGTAATTTTTTGGGACAACTTGACTATTACCGAGAAGACTATTGGAATAAAGAGATTTGCATTTTACACGGAAGCTAGAAACGTTTTTGGTGGGAACAATACGAAGGATTTGAAATAATTAATCCTTAGAATTCGCCAAATTTTCTCACTTGATTATGCATCTGCCGCTTGTTGCAATGTAAGAAAGATCATTTTTTGCATGAAAGAAGGTCCCGACAGGGAAATGCACGAGCCTAAATGAGGAGAATTTGTATTATTTATCTCATCGCTTTTAATGTAGGGACTTTGTGAAGAGAAGCTCGGCGAGCCTTCTATGCAGCTCTTATGATCTAAGCAGAGTTGCAGCATCTTTAAGGGAATTGGAATCCGTCAGGAAAGAAAGGAATTCGGAAGGAATTGCCTGTGGTCTATGTAAGGGACCAATCCTCAAATGTAAAATGGAAAACCACAGGTTGCCGGTGGATGGATTCAAATTACTTCGCCTCCCAGATCCAGGATTAGCTAGTTCAGAACAGAGCTACATCAAGTCGGTGGAGAATTTGGAAAAAAAGGAGTTGTTGTACATTGTTTTAAAAGAAAATAAAATGCGTCACAACAAAAGATTGAATTCTGACATTGCATGGTTCCAATGGCTGTGAGCACTATGGGACTTAACATCTTAGGTCATCAGTCCCCTAGAACTTAGAACTACTTAAACCTAACTAACCTAAGGACACCACACACATCCATGCCCGAGAAGGATTCGAACCTGCAACCGTAGCAGTCCCGCGGTTCCGGACTGCAGCGCCTAAAACCGCACGGCCACCGCAGCCGGCCTGACATTGCATGTTTTTTCTTTAATTGTGCATGTTTAGTCATCTGCATGATCTCATGCATATTTTAAGATTTAATTGTGGGTGCAATCGCTAGCTTCAGCTACAGTATTACTAGAGCGTAAATAGATTTTCGACGAAAGTGGGAAAGAGGGATGCAGGGCTCAGCTGGCTCGGACGAATTCCAGCTGAAAAAACAATCTTTCAGAAACGAAAGAAATATAGAATGTTATTCCATCACATACCTCTTCCGCTCTCCAGAAACCCCTCCCCATTCTTTCCTATCGGTAGTGTTTTTCTCAAATGAATACCGCTTGGATGACCGGATTGGGCGACATTTTGTCAAAGAAATGCAACCATCGCCGTTTGCGGGGTATTTTTGTTATCAGCGCGATTTCTGGGCGACACCGACAAATTCAAGTGGATTTTTATGTATTTATTTTCATTTAATTTTATTTGTAATGATATATACCGCTTCGCTGCCTTGTGAAATACTAAAATATTGCAATCGCAAAGTCCTACCAGCCTACAATTAACGGCTCCAGTGCCAACATGAAACTGCTATAGATAGGTAATTAGTCTATAGTAGAAGTGCGTACACACTTTTAACTTGCCGTAACGCTAGCGGACGAATCGAAATCAGTCCTCCTCTTCTTTCTTGGTACAAACTAATGCATAAGCTATCACAACAGCTCAGAACACAAAAACAGTGAGCAGTAGCACTTACATTAAATTCAACGGCAATTAAGAACTGAACTGATAACAAAACAACAACTGGGCTCAAGCAAGGCCAACGATTGGTCTTGTCTAAAATAGGCATGGACGATAGCCGATCAGCGCTATTTCTCTATCGATAGCTTTGCTGACTATCTCGATAGTGCGTGTCCCTTTTTCGTAGAATAACTGAAAATCAAAATATCTGTCGTTTTCGAATTTACGGCAACTAGATCTTGTGAAATTTAATTTAGGCGATAGAGGGGGCCCGAAACCCCTCCCCCTTCCCACCCACCTCTTCAACTACGTCCTTGATGGAACCTCTGGCAGTAACCAAAATCACCATGACAGCAGTGGACCACGTGGACATTATTACGCACCCCCTGTATCCTTTCATGCTTTAAATCTTCCCCGATGGTGTCAGCATCTCCAGCGCGGTAGCTGTCCACGTCACAAAGCCAGAATCGTGCTTCAGTGGTCTAGGGAACATAGCAGAAAACTCACGTTGTTGTATTGGCTACCAAATTCGCCTGATCCGATCCGAATGGAACGTATCTGGGATGCTGTGGGGCGCCAGTTCTGCACCCGTAATTTACAGAAATTTTATGACCGTGCACGGATGTCTCCGAAAACTTACTACGGCCTCATCGAATTCATGCTGCCCCAGAATCACTGCTGTATTGCTTTCCAAAGGTGGACAAATACGCCGTTAAGCACATGGTCATAATGTTCAGCCTCATCAGTATGGTAGCTGAAGATGACCGATGACAGTCGAAATGGGCAATGAATTGTGCACTGATGAGACAAAACATTATGACCACCTGTTTAATAGCGTGTTGTTGACTTTTCTAACAAAGTAGAACAGAGATTCTTGGCATGGATTTTACAAGTCCTTCACAGGATTCCAGAAGTATGTGACTCCAGACGGCTACACACAGGTCAAGCAACTCCCGCAAATGACGGGACGGTCGTTTACGCGCGCGCAGCTGGCGTCCAAAATGTGTTCCAGTGGGTATAGATCAGGCACATTTGCTGGCCAAGACATCAACGTGAATTCACTATAATGCCCCTCAAACCACTGTAGTACGATTTTCTAACAAAGTAGAACAGAGATTCTTGGCATGGATTTTACAAGTCATTCACAGGATTCCAGAAGTATGTGACTCCAGCCGGCTACGCACAGGTCAAGCAACTCCCGCAAATGACGGGACGGTCGTTTACGGGCGCGCAGCTGGCGTCCAATATGTGTTCCAGTGGGTACAGATCAGGCACATTTGCTGGCCAAGACATCAACGTGAATTCACTATAATGACCCTCAAACCACTCTAGTACGATTCTGACCTTGCAATGTGCTGAAAGGTAGTCAATGTCTAGGGGGGACTTCTTGCATGAAGCGATGCAGGTGGTCCGCAGAACTGTTCTACATCTACATCTACATACATACTCCGCAATCCACCACACGGTGCGTGGCGGAGGGTACCTCTTACCACAACTAGCATCTTCTCTCCCTGTTCCACTCCCAAACAGAACGAGGGAAAATTGACTGTCTATATGCCTCTGTACGAGACCTAATTTATCTTATCTCTGTGGTCTTTCCGCGAAATGGAAGTTGGCGGCAGTAAAATTGTACTGCAGTCAATCTCAAATGCTGGTTCTCTAAATTTCCTCAGTAGCGATTCACGAAAAGAGCGCCTCCTTTCCTCTAGAGACTCCCACCCGAGTTCCTGAAGCATTTCCGTAACACTCGCGTGATGATCAGACCTACCAGTAACAAACCTAGCAGCCCGCCTCTGAATTGCTTCTAAGTCCTCCCTCAATCCGACCTGATAGGGATCCCAAACGCTCGAGCAGTACTCAAGAATAGGTTGTATTCGTGTTTTATAAGCGGTCTCCTTTACAGATGAAGCACATCTTCCCAAAATTCTACCAATGAACCGAAGACGACTACCCGCCTTCCCCACAACTGCCATTACAAGCTTGTCCCACTTCATATCGCTCTGCAATGTTACGCCCAAATATTTAATCGACTGTGTCAAGCGCTACACTACTAATGGAGTATTCAAACATTGCGGGATTCTTTTTCCTATTCATCTACATTAATTTACATTTATCTATATTTAGAGTTAGCTGCCATTCTTTACACCAGTCGCAAATCCTGTCCAAGTCATCTTGTATCCTCCTGCAGTCACTCAACGACGACACGTTCGCGTACACCACAGCATCATCAGCAAACAGCCGCACATTGCTATCCACCCTATCCAAAAGATCATTTATGTAGATAGGAAACAACAGCGCACCTACAACACTTCCCTGGGGCACTCCAGATGAAACCTCCGATGAACACTCACCATCGAGGACAGCAGTTCACTGCTGCCATGATGCCTTTGATTACCCAACAGATCCCACGGAAGCCCAACTCAAAGTACCCCAGAGCATAATTCTGCCCTCACCGGTTTCGTTTTATTGGAATAAAACATCATCAGTGGTCTGTATGAAAGATGTTTTCACTTTTTACTAGCTTTCTAGATCGAGCAACAGTTGGTTACAAATGTCGACTTTTACTCTTTTAGGGATACAAATAAACAGTGGTAGTACTACATTGTGTTCAACATAAAGCGCAGTGCATGTTTTGTGCAGCATTCGCCTGGAGGACGGCGTGTAAGGACCCTACCATTGAGCTGGTGTAACATGAAATGCGATTCACTCGACAGCCACCACGGTGAAAACTCAGTGATGCTGATGATGCCGCAGGAGCACGTAGGGGTCGTGTGATGTGGAGCTCCATGTGCATCAACGGCTTTTGAACGGTGTGCTCCGAAACATTTGTGCCTTCACAAGCATCGTACCTTGTCGTCGAATCTGCCACAGATCGCTGCCTATCCTGTATTACACACTGGGGTATCCTCCTACCTCTATGTTTTGTGATGAGACGTGGTCATCCAATTCCATACGGCCTACTCGTTGTTTCACCATTCTTCAACCACTTTCCGTAGGTGCTCACGATAGCAGTACACCAACAGGCGACCGGCTTCGCCATTTCAGAGATTCTCATTTCCAGCCGCATGACCATAACAATGTGTCCTTTGTCAAAACCGCTTATGTCAGTGGCTTTCCGCATTTGCGGCCCGTATCTTTGCTATAGTGACTGCCCATTCGTCTCTCTTCCGCTTACATGCTTTCCATGCTGCGTCACGTGCCCACAACAACACCAAGAGGCATTAAAGTTCGCAGTGCCAGTGGTCATAATGTTTTGACTCATCATGTATGTGATTGTGCTGGGAAACAAACATTTTTTTGAAAAATATCTACTTCATACTATCGCAGACATCGTGAAGCAGCTGCCGTTGCCGCTTGCAGATTCGTCATTACGAGATAGCTGTCATTCGTTTGAACACCATAAGCGTGCAAATTTTGAAACTAGTTCTACTTACATCTCGGCCCCAAAAATAGCGAAATAGTTTTTATAACGTTACCCAACAAAGTAACAATGAGTGTGCGCAATGGGAAACTTTTTAGCATGTAAGTTACTGACAATGCATCAAGGACAGCCTCCGTGGTCCATTGTTTAACGTCGTTTGCAGGACTTGGCGCTCTATTATCGACCGAAAAGAAAGCGGGTTCAAAAAAAATTCAAATGGCTCTGAACACTATGGGACTTTACTTCTGAGGTCATCAGTCCCCTAGAACTTAGAACTACTTAAACCTAACTAACCTAAGGACATCACACACATCCATGCCCGACGCACGATTCGAACCTGCGACCGTAGCGGTCGCGCAGTTCCAAATCATAGCGCATAGAACCGCTCGGCCACCGCGCCCGGAAAGATAGCGGGATTGGCAGTCACTTGGTCTTAAGCGAAAGGGTAGCATCAGCGTGGGAGTCACACGATATGTGTTTATTCCATCAGTGAATATGTTCGTCTGAGTTTGGTTCCTTCAGAAATTATCTGTTATGACACGAGTTGCATTTGGAAATAAAATGAAACGAGAGATTCCTCAGTTTCTTTCAGAGTTGATAACGCGAGAATAATTCTCCGGCAGATGGCACTGAGAGATGTGGCCGTACGCGTAGCAGTTAGTCTTATTAAAAATATTGATTTTTTCCCGTTTTCGGCCGAATTATAATTTTTGTTTAAATTCTTCATTGTGTGACTATAATCTCCGTAGTTGCTTTAAAATTACTGAGAGCATTTTCTACATCTACATCTACATGGATACTCTGCAAATCACGTTTAAGTGCCTGGTAGAGGGTTCATCGAACCATCTTCGCAATTCTCTATTATTCCAATCTCGTATAGCGCGCGGAAAGAATGAACACCTATATCTTTCCGTACGAGCTATGATTTCCCATATTTTATCGTGGTGATCGTTTCTCCCTATGTAGGTCGGTGTCAACAAAATATTTTCGCATTCGGAGGAGAAAGTTGGTGATTGGAAGTTCGTGAGACGATTCCGTCGCAACGAAAAACGCCTTTCTTCTAATGATTTCCAGCCCAAATCCTATATCATTTCTGTGACACTGTCTCCCATATTTTGCGATAATACAAAACGTGCTGCCTTTCTTGGAACTTTTTCGATGTACTCCGTCAGTCCTATCTGGTAAGGATCCCACACCGCGCAGCAGTATTCTAAAACAGGACGGACAAGCGTAGTGTAGGCAGTCTCCTTCGTAGGTCTGTTACGTTTTTTAAGTGCCCTGCCAATAAAACGCAGCCTTTGGTTAGCTTTCCCCACAACATTTTCTATGTGTTCTTTCCAATTTAAGTTAATTCCGCTTTTGCAACTAAAGGAAAATACGAGTTTTGTCACCGGAGGCGTTTCGTTTTATTGAAATAAAACATCGTCAGTGGTCTGTGTGAAAGATGTTTTCAATTTTTACTTGCTTTCTAGATCGAGCAACAGTTGGGTACAAATGTCGACTTTTACTCTTTTAGGGATACAAAAAAAACAGTGGTTGTACTACATAGTGTTTAACATAAAAAACGCATAATTTTGCCAAGCAGTGTGGGATTAGACCAGAATCAACAGTGTCAGACGAAGGAATGACCAAAACACGCGCAACCAGTTTGCATTTCCTGACGTCATCAGGCATGAAATATCACATATAAAAATCAACGCCTTGTAACGAACAGTTTCCCGATCTAGAAAGCAAGACAAATTGTAAACGTCTTTTGTAACACACCACTGATGACGTTTTATTTCAATAAAAAGAAGACAGAATAATAATTGATAAATTCTTCTCGGGGTATCAGCCGAGTGGCGGTGTCGTCTTGTCGCAACCTTTTGATGAGTTTCGTACCCATCATGTTCTGGCGAAGTGTGAGAAGAATTCAACAGTGGAGTACGCCGAGAAAGACTGCAATCGCATATGGAATAAAAATTTATTTAAATAGAACGAAGACGGAATTAAAATACCCTCAGTGATTGTAATTTTTCCATTGACAGTGAGTTACGCGGCAAAAAATACGTAACAGTGTAGTTCGGAAAAATTTAGACGACATGTTTCACGGCATGCTAGAAAGAAGTAGATTTACTACAGTACTGCATTTGTTGATTTCTTATTAGCCACAACTGTTACGACACATGAGTTGTGACGATTATCTCCATTAAACGCTATAATTTTACTATCGTTTTATAGTTACTGTACGCCAAAG
Source organism: Schistocerca serialis cubense (assembly GCF_023864345.2). NCBI lineage: Eukaryota > Metazoa > Arthropoda > Insecta > Orthoptera > Acrididae > Schistocerca > Schistocerca serialis. The sequence continues at coordinate 1,064,358,763 of NC_064639.1, forward strand.
ATGATAAATAATTTCTAGTACTGGTATTTAGCATGCAGTGTAGTAAAGAAAGGACTGTTTCGTCGTACTTCCCCGATGATAACTTAAAGGGCACAAGTTATCGACTTCCTAGGTAGCTTGCCCCATTAACGTAAATACTGTTTTGTTCTGCAAATTAACCACGACACAATGTGACACTTTTCACATATACACTAATTGTACAAGAGATACGTAGCAGGTTGAAACTAAGTAATAAATCGTTGCACTTAGTCATGTTTCTATAGGGAACTTGCACATCCTTGCTTTTCTCCCCAGCTTAAATGAATGCACCGCGGAGACGAGCTTTCAGAAATCAGAAACCTCGCACTTCGCTGCTGGTACATTAGTAGCAGCTGCATTAGCGAGATGAAACACACTCTGCGGGCATCGCTGGCGTCAGATAGATTCACGACGCTGCCAGAGAACGTTTTGCATGTAGACGCACCAAGAGCTCAGCTGCTAGCTTTACTCTGGCGGTGCTAGGAAGATCTGAATGTCAATGCTATCACAAAGTTGAAGCTCTGTTGAGTCAAGGGTGTCATGCAATATTTTTTCTTTATTTGATATAGTTCTATGACTATACAACGTTACAAATAATCAAATCTTCGCCTGAGAGATGCTAATTCCGCACCTCGGATTTTATTACGAAAGTGGTCATGGTGCTATTATCGTAATTTTGACATTTCCAAATGACTATAACAAAAATTATGCTAACTTAACTCATTATGCCACTTTGAATATGATCCTGACGCAACTCCCCGTATTCAGATTGAGTCAGGAAGAAAGAAAAGTACATGCTTTGAGGGGTGACAGTGATTCTGAACAAAAACCTTCATGTAGACTAAGCCCTATTCTTAATGGTTTCCGAGACATAAGACATTTAATATACGTTGTGTAGCGGGACTTTGAATTTCGCCGCGCTACATTCCTGCCCTCAGATATAAATTATACCGTCGCAGCTGTATGAGCGCTCGACGGCAGAGAAAATATTTATAAGAAAATTAAGGTACAAAAATTGTAACTCTTTTTGTTTTCTAGCTACTCTTGTCTCTTGAGAGCGGAAGCTTAACTTCACTTATTCGCTAGTCTTGGTATGATTCAGACGTAAAAACTTATTTGTTAGTCTTGGTGTGATTAAGACGTAAACACTTATTGATATGCAGACATATTGTATTGTGGAAGGTTGTATGAAATTTGGAGGATGGAAGCAACCGTAAAATACATTGCATTCAATAGCCAGATGGTTTTAATTCGTAAACATTAGTAATTCCTGGACAATGAAATTTACTGCAAGATTTTGGAACAGCTACGACTTTTTTATGCAGAAATGAAGCAGGAGATTGTTGGAGAACAAGACCTGGACGCGACACGAGAGAAGACATATTAACTTGGTAATGAATGAACTCTTATCTACGCCATTTCCCCCTGTTAATCACATTTTGTTATTCTCTGTTCTCTTTCAAATAATTTTTGTGGTAGAAATTGGTTTGACTTTTGCTCAGAAACGCCACAAGGACCACCCCAACAATATCTTTTCCGAATCACGAAGTCCGATAGCTTTTCTGTAATACGTAGTCCGATTTGCATTTCATTCTTCCCTTTTTCACGGTCATTAACGATTTTAAAACCCCCTTTTTATTCAACATTTCTTCACACATTTTCAACCTTTTCTTTTCTTTTCTTTTCTTTTCTTTTCTTTTCTTTTCTTTTCTTTTCTTTTCTTCTCTTTTTCTTTTTTATTAACCACTACAGTTGTTAGTTGTTTTCTATATTATTCATGCCCTACTTTACAACGTACTGCAGTACAATTTGATGCAGGACACTTTTAGTCTTTCAGGTCCGGAAACTAACACAAATTGGCCTATAGAAACTACCTGAGCTACAGCCCATGCGCGTACCGCGATATTCTCAACATCGTCACGCTCTCTTCGCGCAAATTGTTAGTCCTAGAGAAAAACTGAATACAAAATTTTTTGCAAGAAATTTAATGCAGTTTATTTTGTATGAGGCATGTTTCAGCTGGAGGGTGCGGTTTTCGAGCTATTCAAGAAAAACCTACGAAAGTGAAATTAAATGTGTTCTGTGTTGGGAACTATTCCGAATAGGTGATACGTTCATATTAACTTTTTTTTTCCAGAACCATTAAAACTATGACCTCTCAAAGCATACACCTTTCCTCCTGAATCACTCTGTGTATTAAATTTACAATCCTTATTCAATTAATCAGGATATCATACATGAATCTGAAATGTGATAATAGTCAAGGTGAAAAAGAAACCTTCGCATGAGGCTTGTTTACCCATAGACTCAGGAAAATCCACAGAATTTAGCGCCAATGTTAAATTTTTAATAATTTGTTCTTCGTAAAACTTAGTTTCTAACATTTAAAAGTAAACATAGCGAACAATGCGCCTCTAATTCACAGATCCAACGAGCATTTGCTTGGTTTCCCATGGGCCATGGAAACTGGCTTTCGGTTTTATTACTCAGTGCTGCCCAGTGGGTAAGACGTACACCTCCTTGGAGAGTGTGGCCCATTTAATTTTCTGGAATTATTTCGGTTGCCGTATGAGGAGCTGGTAACGGGTATAGAGAGATTTGACAAGCGACAAACTTATTGACTAGCAACACACAAAACACTCTTTTGCACTATGGGCACCTCTTGGCGCACACAATGAAAAGATAAGAAAAAAACAATAAACAATAAACAAGAAATACATGGACGCTATTTGTTCACAGTCTCTTGAACCATGGCTCTCTACTTCCAGATCAGCAGAAATTGCTCGACTCCGGTCCATAAATTTGTGGGTATGGCTGCTGCCAACATTGTACAGTGCACGTGCGTACCTCGGACGTTCTGAAATGTTTCTCGTACTGTTATGTACCAAACCAGTAAGCATGCGTCTAGCGCCAGCACTACGTGAACAAAGTGTGGTGACTTGTTCCGTCTGCAAAGCCACTCCTACCCCTATCCCGCCCCCCCTCCCCAATTCCCCTCCCCATCCCTGTCTATACAACGTACTGGGTGTCGGTGGACGGAGCATGCATCCTTCGCTACCCGTATTACCTCTGAGAATTAGTCCAGTACGTTGTGATAACAAACTGTAGCTGTGCGTCGCCAAAGCGTAGCTTGTAGAAAGGAGATCAGGTTGACTGTAATGCTCTTTACACGAGTGGCTACGCGTTGAAAAGTAACTAAAGAAGACCATCCTTAGTGACAATCCTTTTTCCGGTTTCCATAGTCCAGAGGTGTTATAACACTAACTTGCCGTGAAACAAGACGATGTTCCAGTGTGGGAGGATTTTGAAGATTGACCGCGCGTGTGTCTAATGGACAAAGGTATCAAACTATAATTTTGAACTTGGTGAAAGTAACAGAAAGAAACCAAACGGACTGCAACCTTGGGAGTTAATGAAAGTAATAACATCATACGTGAATGAAGAAAAATGAACGGTCGCCAGCCCAATTAGGCTCATTAATTTGGAAATATACGTTTAAGAAAATTGAATATTGGTTATTGAAGTCACTTTCGTTGAGATTTCCCTTGGAATAGCAAAACAGGGTACAAACTGACTCAGTGCACTCTGAACAGTGTGTAGCAGCAGTTACCAATAACGCACACATCAGTAAATTATAAGACGTAATTTTGCACCAAACTCGTACTAATGACAGCTACATTGAAGAGCATTCTTTAATCAATTACTGAAATGGCACTGCATGAAGTGCGGAGCTAAATTTGGACATGAGGGGCTTTTATCTTAACTGACAAAAAGAAAAAAAAAACAATGAAGATGAATAATATCATAAATATACTGTTTAACCTCCTGAGTTTTCCTTAGCAAGAGTAATAGTTCAATTTTTTTCCTAATAAGTGGAGAATATGATGGGGACCCATAAACTAGTATAGTTTCTCTAGTCAACTCTCTCTGATTATTGCAGTAAAAAAACTGATTCAAAAAGCTAATCATTCATTTAACTTGGAGTAGTTCATAATTTACTTTGTAAGACAATAAAATCAACACTGGGATTAATTAGCTTGAAAAAAGGAACCATTCATTATAGAAATCAAAACCACACTATTTTTGAAAATGAACTAACTTATTTACCTTTTTATCACCTCTGAAGCAGGTATTTTAGACGGTGATATTTACACAATCTTGCGCTGTATTCCTACAAAACTATACCTTGTAATAAACTAAGGATATTTTAGCAAAATCCTATCAACTTCACTTTGGTGGTTTTAACTTTAACTTTTACTACTTCTTTAACTAGTCCATGTCGATATACATTACTGAATGAATGAAGTAAGTGAAGCAGTGGCGAAGATTGGTGGCAAGCGACATGGCGGCTAACTGTAGTCACGGCTCTTGCTGTTCGAATGCTCTATAAAATCTCTTCTTGGCGTTGGATTTTCACCATATAAGAGCCATACCTTTTTGCCGAGAGTACCAAATAATAGCCTGATCCACAACTGGGGCAAATCCTTTGTAAAGCAGCTTCCAATTGCCTCTCATAGCACCGTCGAAGTGTACAGTGCTACGGCTAGCCGCAGACTGCGTACCGTTCACACAAAAGAGCCGCTCAGTTCGACCGCCAAAACCACCTTTTACATCGCGCCATGCCACTTCCGTCGCGGAGGGACTTCCCTACATCTTTTATATATTACAAATACAAGTGCCCTAGGCATGAACGAGCTTTCAATAAACATTTTCTTTTCATGAACATACACATGTTATAATAATTTATCATTTTAACAAATCATTTTGCTTTTATTTTTATTTATACATTACAAAACTCTAGTTTTCGTGCCACAAATCAAGGACCTTCAATACCGAAGAATACACACTCCATAATTGCAGATACATAATTACATGATAAAAACGTACTTCTAATCGATATAAGTGTTACAGAATCACTTTAGAGGAGCTGAATGTATCCCTGCGACCCATGACTGTAGATTCTTAGCAGACTGCCAGGCCTAGACCAACTAGTTCAATACGAATGTTTGTTTAAATTTTCTTGTAAAAATGACAAATTTAGTGCATCTATACGTGCAATTAGGAATTTCTGTCTTTGCTCTTTGTGTCCTCCAAAGAAGTCATGAATGACCACCATGGGGAAACCGTTGTCATCCGACGCAAAACTACCCTCTGCTTCCGGCATGTGGAACCCGTTCTCATCCGACGCTAAACTACCCGCTGCTTCCGGCATGTCGAACGACGTCATATGTTTACGTGTCAGGCGGCTAACGCTCGTCAGCATACGGCTGTGTAGGTGTCACAGCTGCAAGCCATGCATCAAATTTATATCATGTTTTATTCGAAAACGTGCTCTGTTTATTGCGTTACCGACAGCAATTTCCCACTGAATCACATAAAATTGTTAGTGTCCTTCAAAACGGCATTACAATGTTTATTTATGCTCTTAACCGTAAAGTCAATAACGCGTTCGTTGCATTTTTTAATCAAAGTAGTGTTAAAAATATTGCAATTCCTGTATTTATCGTGTCCCGGTTTCGCAGTTACGGCTGCATAAAAGCGACCAGGTCGTTGGTCTGCCAATAATTTAGGGCAGCGAAACAGGCTGAGCGATGCGCGATCGTCGCTCCGGCGAGGATTAAATGCATTGACGTACGAGCTGACATATCGCGCGAAAACGCCCCGTCGCCAGTCATTTCTCATTACTTTTACACCAGGCACGATTACTCGTATTTCAGCGCAATTGTGTCATCAGTCAGCAAGTTGGGCGCGGAAAAATCCGTGGCGTGGTCCTTTCGAAGCTGAGGGCCTGCAAGCCACAGCCGGAAAGCAAGGTTATTATAAATTGGTTGGTTGTCTCGGTTCTGGAGAATTACTACTGCTGATACAGTATAGTCAGAACCGTCAAATTTTCGTTTGTTGTGTGTTTTAACTCATGGAGAGTCCTTACATTTATTAAAAATGCTACTATGTGATACCTCTATGACTCTGCAAACGTGTCTATGCCATAGTAATTTTCCACTCATCCACCCACCCACTTACCGATATGTGAATACAGATATATAAAAAAAACCGTCTCTGACTTTCCGCTTCAATCAGGAATCGTTAGTAAAAGGTTCAAAGAAGTCGAAAGAAATACTGTTCCAGAGACACTTCTGGCAATTTTTTAGCCGCTTTTGAATCCACTTTTTCTTACGTTACATTAGCGTTTTCTCCATTTCACAACGCTTTTTCAAATCTTTAGAAGAGAAATAGTACTGTTTCACGCTTCGTTTGGACTCTACCTGTTTCCCTTTAATTTAATATATCTTCACTGGTCAGGCTTTTTTGTTGGCTGCTTCATTCTTAATGTTGTTCTACACATATGTGCTACATTTTTGTACATTGCAGTGGATCTACACATCATATATACGTAAATACATTTCGTTAATACTTTTGGATTAAAGGAGACCACTCACCGAAAACCAGAAGCGTTCAGCCGTGGATAGGCACACAACCAAAAAAGAAGCTAGATTTCGGAGCAATCCCTTTTGAGCTAGAGTAAAATACACACAGAAAACACACACATACAGTCGTCTATGTTCCTACATGGTACCGGCTGGCCTAACAGTTGATCCATCAGGATGTAGGGGCATAGGCGTGTGAATGTGTGTATTTTACTCAAGTAAGAAAAACGATTACTCTCGAAGCTAGCAAGGTTCCTTTCTTTGGTGTGTGGCTATCGGCTTCTCAACGCTTCTGCTATTCAGTGAATGGTCTCCTTTAATGCAAAAGTATTTACATTCTACCAGAATGTTTCTACAACTAGATATGTTGTATTTCGAGACAGTGAAAGTTCTGTGTACAAAAATGTAGCCCATACTTTCAGAAGAATGAAGTAGGAAACAAAAAAACCTGACCACTGATGATACTTAAAAATAAATCAAAAAACGTATGACCTAAATAAGATTTTTATTACAGTCACAAAAGGTGGTATATCACCTTTACTATTTGTAAATTAATAAAGGTGTGCTACATGTGCAGCAGAGATGATATTCACTAATTACACTCATTCACACCCACCCACCTACCCGTGCGCACAGGCACACACACACACACACACACACACACACAAACTTTTCTCTGCCCCCTCTCTCCCTCCTCAGTTTAGTCTCTCTCTCCCTCACAAACACACACACACACACACACACACACACACACACACACACACACACATATGACTACGAAAAAAATGTCTTCGAAAGACTCACAGAAAACAAATGACTAACCATCTAACCATAAAGACTGTCCTGAGTGGAACACGTGAAACTACAATACAAATTTCCTTCAGCAGTTTTGCAAAAGTGAAGTGAAGTGGAAAAAACACCCAACGCAGCGTAAGAAAAAGTGGGTTCAAAACAGCCGAAAACTTGCCAAAAGTGAATGTGCAACTAAATTTCTTTGGTCCTTGACATCCACTAACAACGAAGAAGAGGTAATTGTTTGCAGAATGTGTAAACAAGAGACAAAATTATAGGAGGAAATACTCTTTTTAATCCATAAATATCAAAATGTAGTGACATACTTTGTACCTACGTTTTCAGATTAACTACAGAATATGTTTTATAAATAAAAGTGAAATGCGAAGTGCATCTGGTGGAAAATAGTATTTGATAGCAGTAACCTTAAGACGGAAAAACCAATAACAATTGATAATAACAGCTGCGGAAGATGGGCAGGCATGCAAATAGACTCAAATATAAATATTTAACTCAACCCGAAGATGGTTGAAAACACGCAACGCTTATTGACGTAAATGAGACTACAGTGTATAACAAGTAGCTGAATGCAGTATTTCATCAACTAATTTAATCCACAGTCCCGAACATCAATCACCATTATCATAGATATATGAGTGCAACCTACCATTTGTGATAGTCGACACAAATAGCAGCAATCGGCAGGAGCACTGTAGAATGTTTGACGTAAGAGCACTCACATGTGTACTCATAACTGTAAGTAAATAAAGTCTCTATTATTGATGCTATATTAAACTGAAGCAGCTTCCACTGATTGTGACCTGTTTGTTGTAGCAACATTGCACTTTGTTGTTCGTCAATTGACGATGCTTTTGATACATAATTGTGTGATTGTGAGGATGGTGGATGGAAGTATTCAGAATAACGTGCGACGGAGAAAGTGGACGGATCTCTGTTATAACTTTTTTATGTATATAGACTGAATCAGCGAGACCGGGAATCTAACCCGAGTCTCCTGATTACTAGGCAGATGTGCTAGCCGCTAAGCCACTTGGCAACGCAGTTCGCGCAAGTGCACGGATTACCCTCGCACGCCTTCCTCCTCGATCCGAATTTTCACTGCCGTCACAATCTACTATAAATTTCCCCTTACACAAGAACAAAATTGCTGAGCCTATCCATGTTCTGGAATAGCTTCTTAGCATCGAATGTAAATGGGGGATCCAGCCTGAAGCCTAGGTATAGGTACTTATACAAATGAAATGACACAATTTCAGAGACTTACTGGTCTCATACGGATATGATCTACGCATGTAGACTAATTCGACGAGTGAAAACTTGTACCAAGGCCGGCTGGCTGCAGTGCTGCTCACAGCTGCAAAAGATAGCGAAAACTATTTCTGCAGGGAATTCAATGGGCTACTGTAGAGCGCTTTTCGGAAATATAGTAAGGACTGTACATACCTAAACTTCCTATTTGAGACACGTGTGTGACAGAAGCCAGGTGAGCTTGCGGAAGTGGTTATTTCCGAAGCCTTTCTGAGTCTTTGGGAGAAACTTCTTTCCTCTAGGGACGTCATAACGTTATAACATGAGAAGTAAAGTATACTGCAGAATCCCCCTACAGGCGGATCTTAGGATTTGAGAACTGATTTTTTTTGCTGTGTTTATACAGAGAAGAGACTTAGGTTCTTTCTAGTTGCGCGTGAGTCTTTGTAACGCATGAGTTTCTGGATAAACATGAGCCAGAAGAGGAACTAATTCCACGATACCCATATTTCATGTATTTTAGTTTCACGTTTGTTCAGAAAACATGAACTTAGTGACACCTCATTTGAGTTCCTAGCGTTTTTTGTTCTCAAAATGTCCTGAACTTAGTACTTGTTTCGAAAGAGACTAATCTGGACAATTCAATATCACACCATGTAATATTATATGTGCGAAACTTGCTCAGATAAACATTGACACCTTGTAGGGAAGCAGCCACTCACGCCGTAGTAAATTCACAGCAGTCTTTCCATTGTGTGCCAGCCAGTCCGCTGTAACTAGCTCTGACGTCATAAATGTTGCGCAATACTTTAAAAATCAAGCAAATAACCTAAAACATTTCTAGCATGTCAGGAGTAATACTAAATTAATATGTGTTGAATATCAGTTCGATAACCTGAGCCATTTTCGAAATTTGGACGTTTTTATGTAAAAATCATTGGCGCAACACAAAAGAGCTAGAAAGTAAAAATTTTATAATTAAATTCATTTTTCATAATTATTTAATAAAAACAGTACTTTGGGTTTCACAAATTAAAATTTTAGTGGAAATTCATGATTTTCTGCTTTTCGTCTTAAAATTTAAGGAAGCAAGATAGATTAAGTAGGCTAATAAATAAGATGGTTGAAATGGCTCTGAGCACTATGGGACTCAACTGCTGAGGTCATTAGTCCCCTAGATCTTAGAACTAGTTAAACCTAACTAACCTAAGGACATCACAAACATCCATCCCCGAGGCAGGATTCGAACCTGCGACTGTAGCGGTCTTGCGGTTCCAGACTGCAGCGCCTTTAACCGCACGGCCACTTCGGCCGGCTAATAAATAAGGCTAAGATGTTTATATTTAAGTAGAATGGAGATCCGCTATAACCATAAAGATGTGAGAAGTTTCATTTGAATAACTATAAAACTATAGCGACAGTGTATCTCCAAAGGGCCAGTTCAGAGCTCGTCTACTGCGTGCAGTGTAATTAAATTAATTCTCTCGCCCAAAATAATTAACTTGGCCACATCAAACTTTTATTATGATTACTTTCCTGTGTGCGGAATGCACATTTAAATTAAGAGCTTCATCGGCCATCAGCAAAAGAAGCTATGATTTATTCGGTATCTTAATGTGGTGCATTACTAGCCCAGCGGCTAGTCGGGAGAGCCGATTTGATCAGGCGTTCCCTTAGCCGTCCGCACCGCGGCTTTATATATAAGAACGCTGCGCGAGAAAAAAAGGCCCCAGTTCTCTCCAGACGCTGAATAGCACGCCATATGTGTCGGGAGTCGCGTCGCGTCGGTATCATTGCTACAAACAGCCTCGGATGCCGTATTAAGTTACTCGAGATACGCGTAACCATGAAGTGTTAATTCTGGGTTGACTTTAATTATCGATCTTCAGTTTGCGTATTGTCGTATTTTCACGTGCCGTCGCGGGACAAACATTCTACCATTAGTTAGCGTGGCGTTTGATGAACATTATCATCAAATTATGGCGAGCATTCATTTAATCATTTAATTTGGACAGTTATAGTTGCATCAGCGCATTAGACACTGAACTGCTCTGTTAGTTAGATTATGTGGATTCTTTGTTTTATCTGTGATTTTCAGAGTATAGAGAAAGTTTTTTTTCACGACCGTTTTTGACTATAAATCCCGGACAATCTCCTAAATTCCTCGGAGCTATAAGCTGTAACTAACAGTGTATTCTCAGATGAAGTGGGCACTAGGAATTCTAATTACAGGCTTCACGTTTTACTAATCACTTTCTGGTTGCCAATATTGTAGTTAGAGAGCCAGTGTTGAGAACGGCGAAAGACAGCATAAATAACATTCTAAATAATAGGAACATTTAACAACAATAATTCCACCCGCCGCCGCACATATGGATAATCGGCCGGGAAATGCAGTGTTTCTCCATTCAAACAAACATTTATGCAACAGTTAAACAATTAATTCTATCCGCCGCCCCACAACCTCATTTGTCTTCCTAGTGTCCACTGTTCTCGAAATGTCCTAAATTTAGAAAAAACATTCGAATAAAGTCATTTTAAAAATCAGATATCACACCAATGCAACTTTTTGGCGAAAAGTAGCTAGGCCTTGAAGAGATGACTTTTTAACACTATGTTTGCGTAGATAGCATGTTGGTGAAATATTTAAGTTTTTACTCATATAACTGCTTAAGTTTTTCTTAATTGCCCTGGTTATTTTACTCAATTAAATAATTTTTTGCAAAACTACGCCTCTCGCTGGTCAGTTTGATATCCCATTTGTCCATTTCCCATTCATCGTTTGTCTATGAAAATCCGGACAAAATTTCAGTGGCTAACTTTCCCTCAAATCAGTTAATTAGCGTGATTACTTTAAAGCAATTACATATTTTTTTGGAAAACTAAACCTTACGATAGTCAACGTGATACACCATTTCCAGCTATTAGTGTGCCTATGAAAATTAGGACAAAAATCCGGTGTTTAATTTATAGGGGCCCTTGTTTCCGTTCCGCTCAAACATTTGATCAAAAAGAGTGATGAAGATGTTGCACAGCTGATGCAATATGAATTATATCCATTCCATTTGGCTCACTTTAACGAAAGGTGGCTGAGGAGAGGAAAGAAGTCTCTTTAGGAAGTTTTTCCAGGGGATAACTGCACAACTCAAGATCTAAAAACGAGCACAAGTGTGGTTGATGGATGCTTCGTCCTTTACCGTGTGAAATGGAAATGCTCAACAAGATGTCTACACTTTGTGGCCAATACTTCACGTATATACTCAAACATTATGGACCAAATTGTACTATAGTTTTCTATATTTATTGTGATGTCAACACTACAAAACGAGTAGACCAGTCCTCACAAAAATATCATTTGACATCAATTTTTAAATAAACATGAGTATCACTGTTTAAAAGGACCATTTCTTCGGATACGAAAAAAACAAAACCAGAGTTATACAGTTTCTCAGCGACAGAATGAGTGCAAGAGGAGTGGAAACACTGGCTATTACAGCCTCTGCTGGCGCCATACCGAGATTGGATTGAAGAAAACTGCCCTACTCGCCACTGTCATGATAAGAGGGGAAGATGACCACGGTACTTGGCCGGCCGAGGTGGCCGAGCGGTTCTAGGCACTACAGTCTGGAACCGCCCGACCGCTACGGTCGCAGGTTTGAATCCTGCCTCGGGCATGGATGTGTGTGATGTCCTTAGGTTAGTTAGGTTTAAGTAGTTCTAAGTTCTAGGGGACTGATGACCTCAGATGTTAAGTCCCGTAGTGCTCAGAGCCATTCGAACCACGATACTGTTCAAAACTTGTATCTACAGTCTGCGTATCTACAGTCTGCGTAGCGTGCTAGACTCAGTCCATCATGCTACGAGAGGACTTGTCCGTAGTGCTCAGAGCCACTTGAACCATTTTGAACTACTACGGTACTTGATTGCTTTACCCATTTCTTTAGCACAACTAGAGAGTACTGTATATTTCTTGAAACCTGGCAGGAACAAGGTTAAATCCAAATCCTTTTCAACAGATAAATTTACTGAACTTCCTTTTGCTGAAGAAATACTTCTTTTCCATGCCTTTAGAGGGCGTGACATCCGAAATCTTCACTAACACCTAGATACCAGCAGAGAATGTTTCACAGGTTGGTTTGGAAACGAATCTAGATATGTACGAAGCGGCTGAATATCAGCAAGATCTGTACGTTTCTAAAAACATCAGCGAAGGCAAAACCAAATCTCGCCTCACTACCACCAACCACAGCAACTGTACGCCAGAACTCTTTAGAGTTTGTTTACAGTTTTATTTATTTTATTAAATCCTTATTTATACAGGGTGTTTCAAAAATGACCGGTATATTTGAAATGGCAATAAAAACTAAACGAGCAGCGATAGAAATACACCGTTTGTTGCAATATGCTTGGGACAACAGTACATTTTCAGGCAGACAAACTTTCGAAGTTACAGTAGTTACAATTTTCAACAACAGATGGCGCTGCGGTCTGGGAAACTCTATAGTACGATATTTTCCACATATCCACCATGCGTATCAATAATATGGCGTAGTATCTGAATGAAATTACCCGAAACCTTTGACAACGTGTCTGGCAGAATGGCTTCACATGCAGATGAGATGTACTGCTTCAGCTGTTCAGTTGTTTCTGGATTCTGGCGGTACACCTGGTCTTTCAAGTGTCCCCACAGAAAGAAGTCTCAGGGGTTCATGTCTGGCGAATAGGGAGGCCAATCCACGCCGCCTCCTGTATGTTTCGGATAGCCCAAAGCAATCACACGATCATCGAAATATTCATTCAGGAAATTAAAGACGTCGGCCGTGCGATGTGGCCGGGCACCATCTTGCATAAACCACGAGGTGTTCGCAGTGTCGTCTAAGGCAGTTTGTACCGCCACAAATTCACGAAGAATGTACAGGTAGCGAGATGCAGTAATCGTTTCGGATCTGAAAAATGGGCCAATGATTCCTTTGGAAGAAATGGCGGCCCAGACCAGTACTTTTTGAGGATGCAGGGACGATGGGACTGCAACATGGGGCTTTTCGGTTCCCCATATGCGCCAGTTCTGTTTATTGACGAAGCCATCCCGGTAAAAATAAGCTTCGTCAGTAAACCAAATGCTGCCCACATGCATATCGCCGTCATCAATCCTGTGTACTATATCGTTAGCGAATGTCTCTCGTGCAGCAATGGTAGCGGCGCTGAGGGGTTGCCGCATTTGAATTTTGTATGGATAGAGGTGTAAACTCTGGCGCATGAGACGATACGTGGACGTTGGCGTCATTTGGACCGCAGCTGCAACACGGCGAATGGAAACGCGAGGCCGCTGTTGGATCACCTGCTGCACTAGCTGCGCGTTGCCCTCTGTGGTTGCCGTACGCGGTCGCCCTACCTTTCCAGCACGTTCATCCGTCACGTTCCCAGTCCATTGAAATTTTTCAAACAGATCCTTTATTGTATCGCTTTTCGGTCCTTTGGTTACATTAAACCTTCGTTGAAAACTTCGTCTTGTTGCAACAACACTGTGTTCTAGGCGGTGGAATTCCAACACCAGAAAAATCCTCTGTTCTAAGCAATAAACCATGTTGTCTACAGCACACTTGCACGTTGTGAACAGCACACGCTTACAGCAGAAAGACGACGTACAGAATGGCGCACCCACAGAGTGCGTTGTCTTCTATATCTTTCACATCACTTGCAGCGCCATCTGTTGTTGAAAATTGTAACTACTGTAATTTCGAAAGTTTGTCCGCCTGAAAATGTACTGTTGTCCCAAGCATATTGCAACAAACGGTGTATTTCTATCGCTGCTCGTTTAGTTTTTATTGCCGTTTCAAATATACCGGTCATTTTTGAAACACCCTGTATATACTGGCTTTTAGAACAACTTTATTGTTACTTATAGCGGTTTGGTTACTTACTTACAGACACATCACTGACTCAACAACCCCCTAGCCCAAACGAGTGGGATAACACCGAGGGAAGGATGGGTCACCCACATAATTGACAGCCAAAGATCCATAAGCCCCTCCAGCGAAATGGAGAAACATATGTTGCCGATGTGCTCTGGAAGTGGGGGACGATATGAATGCTGAGAAGCCAGCAGTCCATGCAGATAGTGTGCAGCATCGGCCATGGTACGTGTATGAATTGTGCACTATTACTGGATCTACAAGCTGATGATGACAATTCAGTTGTTGATTTTTGAAATGTACACAGTCAAAATAAGATGGTTATGTATAGTAAGAATAGATATTGTGTTAGTTATGAATTCCTTGGCGTAGGATTTAAGTGGGAGTCGAGTCTGGCTGGGTGTTGTGCAAGAGTGGGCTTTTAACAAAGACAGATTCATTAAACGACAACTTACAATGCCACAGCCCATGCAGAAACAAACAAACCAAAACCACGCGTTTCTAGAATGAAATTTTCACTCTACAGCGGAGTGTGCGCTGATATGAAACTTCCTGGCAGATTAAAACTGTGTGCCGGACAGAGACTCGAACTCGGGATCTTTGCCATTCGCGGGCAAGTGCTCTACCAACTGAGATACCCAAGCACGACTCTGCCAGGAAGCTTCATATCAGCGCATACTCCGCTGTAGAGTGAAAATTTCATTCTAGAAACATCCCCAAGGCTGTGGCTAAGCCATGTCTCCGCAATATCCTTTCTTCCAGGAGTGCTAGTTCTGCAAGGCTAGCAGGAGAGCTTCTGTGAAGTTTGGAAGGTGGGAGACGAGGTACTGGCGGAATTAAAGCTGTGAGGACGGGGCGTGAGTCATGCTTGGGTAGCTCAGTTGGTAGAGCACTTGCCCGCGAAAGGCAAAGGTCCCGAATTCGAGTCTCGGTCCGGCACACAGTTTTAATCTGCCAGGAAGGTTCAAAACCATGCGCTCAGACTTCTAAAACAGCATCAGGTGAACAATAGCACAAACACCAGAGTTAAATTACTCGCCTCACGACAGTAAAAAATATCTGCAACAGGGCAGTAAAACACACAATGCATACTTAATAAGAGGTATCTCCATAAACATTACTACAAAATTTGTTTTGATCTACAAAATAGTTTAACAAGGAGGCACCAAATAATTCCTGTAACGAAAAAACTAAGTCACAAGAATTACAGCAACAGCCAACTATCACCAGTTCCTCAACCACACCCCGGCCTGGCAACACGTTTACACAACATAATATGCCGGGATACAGACAAGCTACTGCACAACACAATAAAAATATGCATGTACTTGTAATAGAATCACAAAGATTATCACTAACAAATACTTTTACCACATCATGGCCTCGCAGTGCTTTTTCAGTTCGAGAACAATAATGATACAGTCATATCACATCACATCACGGATTCAGTTCAAACACAGTTAACGTGCAATCTGAGCACAGCACACCCCTGCTGCATTTCAGTACTGCTATACAAAGCATGGTTCCTTCAATCAAGATAAGCCGCGGCCCCACTGTATTTTGGCCATTAGAGTAACGTTAATGCCCGCACAAACGCACTTAACACATTTAATATTACTGGTATTTACAAAAAATTGTGGTATTGTATTTATCGCTTTTGCTGGTGACAGTGCTTCCGATATGCTAAAATTGTGAATAGAAAACTTTTACTTGTTGATGAAATTATATATTCCGGCAACCAGCATCAGATTAGCATCAGACGGACGAGAACGTTGACCGACGGCATTGTTTAGAGGCCAGTGACAAACGCAGTTTGCGTAATTACATTGCCCGGATACTGACAGAAAAGATCGAAAAAGAGATCTCAGGGACGGTGAAATAAAAGTTTGATAAAGTAATAGCCGACTGAACACTAGTAGCGTCCGGCTGTGGCCACCAAACAATTCGTCGGCAACTCTACTTCGCTGCAGCTAGAAAAAGTTCTAAGATGTAACATAATAAATTGAGATTGGCACTAATGGAATAAGAAAGTAGGTTCTTAATTCAAACACGGCTTTTGAATTTAAATTAGCGCAATTATTTAGCCAAAAGTTACTTATACGAGAGCGACACTTACATTTTGTGAAACAGCCGTCGAAAGCAACGAGAGAGAGAGAGAGAGAGAGAGAGAGAGAGAGAGAGAGAGAGAGTGAGCTCACAGCTCCTGCTTTTATATAATCCAAAAACAAATTACGGCGACTACGTTCAACGTGCTTTACATTTTCGATACACAAACATGTATCTAGTACGTTCTTTATCGTAACAGCAAAAAAATACCTTCCTTACATTATCGTGACCTTTTCTCCTTACTTTATGGATTTATTTACACAGAGAAAATTAATTCTTAATGTATTTTTGCCTTAATTAAATGATTGGGGCACATTCTATTAATTATTCAAAAAAGCAACATTTTACACAGTCAACTTCACAAGTCATTGTTATGCCCTGCTGTAGAATGCTTGTCCTTTCTTTGTACGTCCAAAAGGAAACAGCGTCATTTGCTACCACAGCCAAACGATGTCCGCATTACACTGAGGTGACAGAGGGAATGGGATACCTCCTAGCACCTCCTTTTACCCGGCGTATTGCAGCAGATCGACATGGCATGAACTCAACAAGTCGTTGGAAGTCCTCTGCAGAAATATTGAGTCACGCTGCCTCTACAGCCGTCCATAATTGTGAAAGTGTTCCTGGCGCAGGATTTTGCGTACGAAATGACCTCTCGATTATGTCCCTCTAAAGTTCGACGAGTGGCCGTATCATTCTCTAGAGTTGTCCAGAATGTTCTTCAAACCAATCACGCTATCCAAGCTCTGTTTGACTCAATGCCCAGGCGTATCAAGGCCGTTATTACTGCCAGAGGTGGTTGTTCTGGGTACTGATTTCTCAGGATCTATGCACCCAAATTGCGTGAAAATGTAATCACATGTCAGTTCTAGTATATTTGTACAATGAATACCCGTTTATCATCTGCATTTCTTCTTCTTGTAGCAAATTTAATGGCCAGTAGTGTAGAAGATACAGTCTTGTAAAATCGTATGATTATGCATTTCGCCGGTTGGAGTGGCCGAGCGGTTCTAGGCGCTACATTCTGGAACTGCGAGACCACTATGGTCGCAGGTTCGAATCCTGCCTCAGGCGTGGATGTGTGTGATGTCCTTAGGTTAGTTAGGTTTAAGTAGTTCTAAGTTCTAGGGGAATGATGACCTCAGAATTTGAGTCACATAGTGCTCAGAGCCATTTGAACCATTCTGTATTTGATTTTATCGAAATAGCATGTAATGGGAAGGAGAAAGAAAGGAGGACTGGAATGTCTCTGGAAAACTGGGCTGTGGGATAAGGTCGACAAACACGAGCACGACGCGCCACTCTGAAAGCAGCCGTGATAGAGTACGGCAAAAATCAGAAAATAAGCGCCAGTAAAATATTGTCTGCCGGGGGGCCCTAGACGTGGGGCGGCGACGGCATCGCGCTCTTATTTGTCGTGCGGGTTGCAACGATCTCAGCCCCTATAGTGCAGACGACATGGAACTTCACAACCGAGAACTCCGCAGTCAGACCAACAGAGGGCTTCACCAGGCGGGGTACGTGTGGCGGTAGAGGTCACTCGCTAACTGCTCCTCTTCATCCGACCGCCACGTCACATGCCAAACATATGGCCGCACATATAATTTGTCGGACGGCTATTTAGGCCTGTGAACCAGCTCCGGACAACAACACACCTCTCACTCTTCAGCAACACATACATACACATACAACATTTACGTACTTTAAATACACACAGCATATTGAGTTTTGGCTCAACGAAGGATGGTAACCCAGAAATAAATTAAAGTGGTGCCAATCCCCCGCTTCCGACAAAGGTTTTCGAGAGTTTTGCCTTGGTTGTAAGGAGTATGTTGGAACTGATAACACTCCCACCCCCCACCCCCACACTTGAACGAAGAAAAAACGCCGGAGAAGAGCAGTTCGGTCACAGCTAGCAACCTGAAGATCTCCACTACGCTGCACCAGTGACTGGGCCGTTGACTTCTGGACAGCATGGCGCCTTGCTCTAAGTGATCAGCGATTATCTCGTTGAGACGTGGCATGCTTGTGCCTGAAAGGTAGTGAGACTGGAAGTTTCTATCCTTGTTGCACTTAGATATTTCATTACTGTTAGCTCTCAATACTTCTTCAGCGAAGTACGCCATAAGAGTTGTTAAGCGTCTATTCTTCACGAGTAAAACTTCTGATTTTAATCATGAAATGTAAATTTATTTCTTCGTTTTAACGTAAAGTTATTAGGACTTCAATATTCTGCCTATTGTGTTGTTGTTGTGGCCTTCAGTCCACAGACTGGTTTGATGCGGCTTCTCCATGCTCCTCTATCCTGTACAAGCTTCTTCATCTCCCAGTACCTACTGCAACCTACATCCTTCTCAATCTGCTTAGTGTATTCATCTTTTGGTCTCCCTCTACGATTTTTACCCTCCACGCTGCCCTCCAATTCTAAATTAGTGATCCCTTGATGCCTCAGAACATGTCCTACCAACCGATCCCTTCTTCTGGTCAAGTTGTGCCACAAACTTCTCTTCTCCCCAATCCTATTCAGTACCTCCTCATTAGTTATGTGGTCTAACCATCTAATCTTTAGCATCCTTCTCTAGCACCACTTTTCGAAAGCTTCTACTCTCTTCTTGTCTGAACTATTTACTGTCCACGTTTCACTTCCATACGTGGCTACACTCCATACAAATACTTTCAGAAACGACTTCCTGACACTTAAATCTATACTCGATGTTAACCAGTTTCTCTTCTTCAGAAACGCTTTCCTTGCCATTGCCAGTCTATATTCTCTAACCTCTCTACTTCGGCCATCATGAATTATTTTGCTCCCCAAAGAGCAAAAATCGTCTACTATATTAACTGCCTCATTTCCTAGTCTAATTTCCTCAGCATCCGTTATCCTCCTTTTGCTTTTGTTGATGTTAATGTTATATCCTCCTTTCAAGACACTGTCCATTCCGTTCAACAGCTCTTCCAGGTCCTTTGCTGTCTCTGACAGAATTACGTCATCGGCAAGCCTCAAAATTTTTATATCTTCTCCATGGATTTTAATTCCTACTCCGAATTTCTCTTTTGTTTCCTTTACTGCTTGCTCAGTATACAGATTGAATAACACCGGGGATACTTTACAACCCTGTCTCACTCCCTTCCCGACCACTGCTTCCGTATGCTTCCGTATCATGCCCCTCGACTCTTATAACTGCCATCTGGTATCTGTACAAATTGTAAATAGTTTTTCGCTCCCTGTATTTGA
This sequence comes from Schistocerca serialis cubense, assembly GCF_023864345.2. Classification (NCBI taxonomy): domain Eukaryota; kingdom Metazoa; phylum Arthropoda; class Insecta; order Orthoptera; family Acrididae; genus Schistocerca; species Schistocerca serialis. The sequence goes on from NC_064639.1 coordinate 1,064,378,520, forward strand.
CCCCTGCCACTTTCATAATTTGAAAGAGAGTATTCCAGTCAACATTGTCAAAAGGTTTCTCTAAGTCTACAAATGCTAGAAACGTCGGTTTACCTTTTCTTAATCTACCTTCTAAGGTAAGTCGTAGCTTCTGTACTGCCTCACGTATTCCCACACTTCTACGGAATCCAAACTGATTTTCCGCGAGAATGGTTTCTACCAGTTTCTCCATTCGTCTGTAAGAAAGTCGTGCTGGTATTTTGCAGTCGTGACTCTTAAACTGATTTTGCTCATTAAAGCTCGTTAATTCACTATTTTTAACGTAAAGCTCTTAGGACTTTAAGATTGTATTCACAGAAGCGTTTGTAACTCTTTCAAGTATCTCGGAACTTATTTATTTACTTTGTGGTTGTGAAAGTCTAAGTGGCTCCTTTATTTACAAACCATCATTTATTTTGTTTCACTTACTGAAGGACTAGCACCCATATCATTTCACTTACTGAAGACCCAGCCTTAACTTTGTTTCACCATAGAGAATATTTTTGTGGGAACTATGTTCAATAAACTTTTCATTCTGCGCTATAGTGTGCATATACAGGGTGGTCTATCTATAGTGATCGGGCCAAATATGTCACGAAATAAGCATCAAACGAAAAAACTACAAAGAACGAAACTCGTCTAGCTTGAGGGGGGAAACCAGATGGCGCTATGGTTGGCCCGCTAGATGGCGCTGCCATAGGTCAAACGGATATCAACTGCGTTTTTAAAAAATAGGAACCCCCATTTTTTATTACGTATTAGTGTAGTACGTAAAGAAATGCGAATGTTTTAGTTGACCACTATTTTCGCTTTGTGATAGATGGCGCTGTAATAGTCACAAACGTATAAGTACGTGGTATCACGTAACATTCCACCAGTGTGAGCGGTATTTGCTTCGTGATACATTACCCGTGTTAAAATGGACCGTTTACCACTGCGGAAAAGGTCGATATCGTGTTGATGTATGGTTATTGTGTTCAAAATGCTTGACGGAATAGCATGACATCATGATGGATGTCCGGCACATAGCTCGCGTGCGGTTGAAGCGGTATTGAATAGCATATTTCATGACAGGTGGATTGGTCGTCGAAGCACCATACCATAGCCCGCACGTTCACCGGGTCTGGCGTCCCAGGATTTATTTATGTGGGGAAAGTTGAAGGATATTTGCTATCGTTATCCACCGACAACGCCTGACAACATGCGTCAGCACTTGTCAATGCATGTGCGAACATTACGGAAGGCGAACTACTCGCTGTTGAGAGGAATGTCGTTACACGTATTGCCAAATGCATTGAGGTTGACGGACATCATTGTGAGCATATGTTGCATTAATGTGGTATTTACAGGTAATGACGCCGAACATCATGCGTTCTCAGAAATGATAAGTTCACAAAGGTAGATGTATCACATTGGAGGAACCGAAATACAAACGTATCTACATTCTGTATTTTATTTTAGAAAACCTACCTGGTACCAACTGTTCGTCTAAAATTGTGAGCCATATGTTTGTGACTATTACAGCGCCATCTATCACAAAGCGATAAAAGTTGTCCAACTAAAACATTCATATTTCTTTACGTACTACACGAATATGTAATAAAAAATGGGGGTTCCTATTTAAAAAAAAAATCGCAGTTGTTATCCATTTGACCTATGGCAGCGCCATCTAGCGGGCCAACCATAGCGCCATCTTGTTTCCCCCTTCAAGCTAGACAAGTTTCGTTCTTTGTAGTTTTTTCGTTTGACGCTTATTTCGTGAGATATTTGGGCCGGTCACGATCAGTGGACCACCCTGTATACATCATAGACGTTTGAAGCTTGAAAGGGATTTGGAACCATATAGTATCGTATGATTAAAGCAATTATACCTGGTTTTCAAGCACGATCCACCTGTTCGTTCGATGCTTAGGTGATATACCAACACAGCTGGAGAGCCTCTGCAATGCTGTTCGACTTTAGGGAGGAAAACCTAATGGGCTGAGGCGTGAATGGGTATTTGGAGTGAGGAGGAAGGCGTGCTAGGGTAGTCCGTGGAGTTGTACAAAGATGCTATACCTGGGAGGCGCAATAGCGCTGCTGTCTAGTGCAGTGGCTCCCAACACGTGGTCCGCGGACCTCCAGGGGTCCGCGAGCTATGCCAGAGGGGTCAGGAAGATGCTATTAGAATAAAAAATAGATTAGATATATTTTGTATGATAACAGATTTTTTGTTTTGGCCGCTCAATATTTTTTCAATAATGAATATGTCAATGTTTTTTCTAAGTACCAAAAATAGACAACGTATAAAAAGACTCTTAATTTGGCTTTTTTAGGTACTTGATACTGCGATATGACAAGGTACCAATCATGCTGGATGAGGGGGTCCTCGAGAAAATTTTGTTGGGGAACCCCTGGTCTAGTGAATAGGAGACCAAGGTTCGAATCCCAGCGTTGATACGAATTTTCGTTCGTCACTTCATCCTGTACATATACGTCATAGCTGTTTGAGACTTGATCTATATAGTTTCATTTGATTAGACGTTCGTTTATTCGCTATACTTGGGCCGTTAACTTGAGCCCGCCAGTGGTGGACAGGTTATTGCCTCTTTTGGAATCAACTGTGGAACGGTTGTTCCTCTGGCAGGTGCATGTCCAACGTCTGACACTGCAATCGCAGCATTAAATTTCAGACAGTACGGTGACTTGTTCTAGCGATTGGCGCCGGCTAGCGCCGTGGCCAGGAACCAGCGCCGCACCTCGCCCGCAGTGCTGTCTGTCGCCTTTTCCGAGCACCTGCCGTGGCCTCGGCCGTACACTCAGGGGCATTCCCTCCCACCCGCTCTGTCCTCTCACCCCCTCCCGCACCTCTGAGCCATCTCACCGGGAATCGTCGTGAGAGCCGCGTCGCGTGTGTCGGCCTTGCGTACGCTGCCGGCTGACGTGTTTGTCCCGCAGCTGCCACGCTGCCGTGTCACATGCAAGGCACGGGACGTCTTCAGCATTCTTGTTCTTGGGTTTTGTCAAAACCTGCAGCACAATTGAACACGATTAGACGCTAGATTTCTCGTCTGTAATTTCCATCCTGCCACTGAAAATCTATTTTAAGTCGAAAATTCGACTTGTGGTGAGGATAAGCTTCTTGTTTGTAAATAACGGCCGGCCGCGGTGGTCTAGCGGTTAAGGCGCTCAGTCCGGAACTGCGCGACTGCTGCGGTCGCAGGTTCGAATCCTGCCTCGGGCATGGATGTGTGTGATGTCCTTAGGTTAGTTAGGTTTAAGTAGTTCTAAGTTCTAGGGGACTGATGACCACAGATGTTAAGTCCCATAGTGCTCAGAGCCATTTGAAACATTTGTAAATAACGCAGTTGTGTGTTTGTGCACTGTAACTGTTTGCAGAGAGGATAGCTTAGGAACGAATGGATTACAGGGCTAGGATTTTTTTGCGGAATTTTGGTAACAACATACACCGACGAAAAAAAAAAAAAAAGCATGAACGCTAAGAAGGAGGTGTGCAAAGGTGTGCGACATAAACGTTTTTCTACATATGAAGGTTGATTTCTACAGGGTGCGTCAAAAAAATGTATACACACTTTGAAACGTCATAAAAAATTTATTTTCCGTTCTACAGTGTTAAATTTCTGGAAATGGAAAGCTTAAAGTCCAATTGGAAAAATAAATGTACTTTGCATATGTGATTAATGTTCAAACTGGTGGCCTTCAGCATCACTACATTTCAGAGTACGAGTCACCACTGATTCCGTACATCGTACCAAAGTGTCCAATGAGATTTCCCTCACACCGCCTGAATCTCATTCCAAAGTGTGTCCAGGTTACGTGGTCTAAGTTTGTACACCTCATCTTTTACTGTGCCCAATAAGAAGAAATCCAGCGGCGTGAGGTCTGGAGAGCGTGCAGGAAACTCGATTGGTCCTTCGCGCCCTATCCACTGGCCTGGCACATTGTGATCCAGGTATGCTCGTACATCCGTATGATAGTGCGGCCGGGCACCATCTTGTTGGAAATAAAACTCATCATTACCATATAATGCACGAATGGCAGGGAATATGGAGTCAGCAAGCATTGTCAGGTACGTTTCTACAGTAACAGTACCTTCAAAGTGGAAAGGCCCAATGAGTCCCATTGTAGACAAACCACACCACACATTTACACCAGGCAAATTCACAGCCGTTTCAACTGTAATGTGAGGATTATCTTCAGCCCAGTACACACAATTATGCCTATTGACAGTTTCATTGAGTTTGAATTGGGCTTCATCCGACAAAATTATGCAACCGAAAATCCCGGTTCACGTCTCACCATCTCCTGAACCCATTCACAAAATTCTAACCTTCGATCTGGATCGTCGTCACTTAGCTGTTGCACCAGCCTTGGAATGTACACACGAAACTTGCCTTCCTTCAGAATGCGTAACACACTACTAGCATTTACATTACTCTCACGTGCCGCTTGCCTTGAAGATTTTAAGGCGAACGCTGAGACAGCTCCCAGACCGCAGTTGTGGAATCATCACTTGTAGCTGTACGAGGTCGCCCTGATCGACCTTTATGCATATCACACACTGTTCCATGAATTTCGAATTTGTTTCGTAGACGTGTAATTGTTAACCTGGAAGGTGGTTTTGTACCATACTCACTTCTCCACTGTCTTCGAACCGCAGCTACATTATAAAACTTCCAGTACCACTTAATTATCTGCTTCAAAGCTCAAACGCACGTCCGCCATGTTGCAGGTACTTCCTTGCCACTGCTGCCACCTGTTGAAGAAACATAACATTACTTTCTCACATATATTTAACCTTGTAGAACGGGAAATAAATTGTCTATGACAGTTCAAACTGTGTATACATTTTTTTGACGCACCCTGTATTCATATTTCGCGCCAGTAGCATAAAAGTTGCGCGACTATGAGGCTGCAAATCAGATTGCTATAAATACACGCTGTAAACGTCGTGAGCGTTAGTTATCTTTGAGATTGGACGAGCCAAGTTGATGTTAGAGAAGAACGCCTGTGAGGAGACATAGATGCCTTTATGAGCACCTCTCTGGGTTTGAACGAAGTCGTCTAATAGGGATACAAAAAGCTGGATGTTCCTTCTGCGATATTGCCGAAAGACTTGGCATGAACATAGACACTCCACGTGACTGCTAGCAGCGGTGGTCGCGAAAAAGTACGGTCGCAAGAAGATTGGAGTCCGGACGGCCACGTGGCACTGCCGAGAGGGAAGACCATAGCGTTCCGTACATGGCTGTGGCACCATCGTACTGCATCTACAGCGGCAACGTGGGTAGCAGTTGGCTCCGCAGCGACGCAACGAACTGTTACAAATCGGTTACTTCAAGGATAGCTCCGAGCGAGACGCCCTGTAGCGTGCAATCCAATGACCCAAACCACCGCTGTTTGCGACTTCAGTGGTAATAAGTGGGAACTCACTGGAGGCCAGAATGGAAGTCTGTTGTGTCTTCTGGTGATGTTTGCAAGTCATGTATGGCATCTTTTCCAGTTAAATAGCATGTATGACATGTGAAATTATAACAATATTTTTACTCTGTGAAAGTAATCAATGATCGAAACCGCTTGCGAATAAGTACAGGACGAGTCAAAAGTCCTTGTTCACCTTCATATGTTTTAAGGGGCTCCGGAACGCCCTATACTTGCAATGTTAAAATAACGCTTATAAATTACATCTTTCCTCACAAAGTATTTGAGGTAGGAAGTTGAACTTTTTACAGATTATTTATTGGAATATGAGCTACAACTTAACACAGGGATTTTACAAAATTTTAGTTCAGTTATTAAAGATGATTTTTTTTCAATTGTAATGAAAATTCACAACATTTTTTTGCAATTTTTTATTTATATATTCAAAAATATACAGTTTTTTGGAAAAAGGCTGTGTTAAATTATGCAGAAGGTACTGTGTAACATTTACTGAAAGCTTGAAACAAATATGTTTGGAAGATCCTTAGAAAACATGTAATTAGTATGAGAAAATAAAAGTTTTGGGAATCGAACGACAAAGATTGGATTAACTTTTTATTGCATTCCAGGTCCATAGGATGGATTATCTTCATCCTCTGCAAACTCCTCCTCCAGCTTCCTCTTGTGCCTCCTCCTGTTTACTCTTGCTTGTATTTCTAGACTCTTTACAGCCCTGTCTGCAGCCCGAAGGCGTTCCTTGTCTAAAGCAAGCATCGCTCGTTGTTGTGTTCGTAGATTTTGCTACCATTTTCTTCAGTTGCAGTTACTGCAACACTGTTCCAAAAGGTGGTCATGTATGAACACTTATCACATTTCAGTTGTATTTCACTAGCAAATCCTAAGTGCTTTATTATGGAGAGTTCCAGACCAACTTCACTACAATGAATACATCTTACACAGTTTGAAAAAATTCCTTTGAGAACCGACATATCAAATATTTCATTCACATCCGATTCGCCCATAAAACATTCATAGTTTTCACTCATTGTACCAAGCTTCTTCTGTGAAGTATTTTCTTTCCCACTTTGACTGCTATGGGCAGGTGTACTTGAGAGGTTAGGTTCACTCACTTGGTTATCGTCTTTATTGTTTACAGTAATAACACATACCTTTGGCTTTCCAACATTTCTCCTTTTCTTAAAAGCCTTCAGAGGATTTCTAATAACTTTAATTTTACTCATCATTATACTTCAACAAAACAGAGACTCAAGAAACAGAATTAATTACGAATATTTTCGAGATAACGACAGAGTAAATAAACATGAAACAATCGACAATCACACCAGCGATATATATTGAACCATCACAGGTTAGCCACAACACATACTTTATCTCACATCACTAAAATGTACCTGATGAACACGGACGTTAATAATAACACCATTTGACAGCAGTTTAACAGCGCCACAGTGGGTCACGCCCATGTAGAACACACTTCAAAAAAAATTTAAAAATAGTTGTAGTCTTCGGAATTGAATAAATTATATATCTATTAAAAGGTAATAGTCTGCAGATTCAGAAAACGCAAAAAAGTAAAAATTGAACTTTTCATGATTTTGAGCCTTTCCGGAGCCCCTTAAGATTAAAGGGAAAATAGAAATGTGATGAGGGGAACATAGGTTCGACGTGGGGCCGCAAATTTTGATGTCATTCATGGCCGCCATCTTGAAACCCGTCATTTTGGATTCAAGTCATTTTTTTAAAATGGGGATGGGAGTGTATGGCACATTAAATAACACTCGCTAGAGCTCTGGGATTGAGTGGTATAATTTGTTTCTGTCTATCTTGCACAGTTTAGAAGTTATTAATGTTCAAAATTACCTTGACACCGACTCATGTCTCTCTTTGTTCCAGGTGATGTAAAATGGGTCTGACACTTGAACAGAAGATCAGAATCATCCTTATATCAGGGGAACGCAGCTACCGAACAATAGCAGCTGACTACAACAGACGGCACCCAGACAGAGAACAGGTATCGCACAGCACGGTTGCTCACGTGATCACCAAATTCCTGAAGACGGGCTCTGTTCACGATAGGGCACGTAGTGGGAGACCAAGGACTGCCACCAATGATGAAACTGCAACTGGGGTTGTTGCGTCGTTTGTGAAAAGTCCTAAACGAAGTACCCGTCGTGTGGCCCTAGCATGTGGAATAAGCCAAACCTCCTTTGTCCGGATATTGCACACTAATAAGTGGCATCCTTACAAGCTGCAGACGCAACATCGACTTAACGAGGATGACCCTGATCACCGGTTGGAGTTCTGCCTGTGGGCTACTGAACAACACGAACTGGATCCTTCGTTTGCCAAGGGCATACTGTTCAGAGACGAGGCGTATTTCACTTTCAATGGGGAGGTTAATCGACATAATTGACGATACTGGAGTGACGCAAATCCGAACTGGGTTACCCCAATTCGAAAACATAGTCCTGCGATTGTGATGGTGTGGTGTGGCATATGGGACACCCGCATCATTGGGCGAATTTTGATTTACAATACCTTAACTGCTCCACAGTAATTGATGTTGCTGCAGGACCTTGTGTTCCACTCCACACTGAACGCTGACGGCATTTTCCCATCTAATTTTCAGCACGATGGAGCCCCTCCACACTATGGCATTGGCGCCCGTGAATGGTGGGAGAGACAACTGCCAGGCCAGTGGATTGGTCGCCGTGGTCCCGTGGAGTGGACGCCCAGATCCCCTGATTAACGCTCCTTGATTTTTATCTATGGGGACATCTTAAGTAGATAGTGTATGCTGAGAGCATCCGTGATTTGAGACACCTGGAGGGACGCATACAACACGCCTGTGACCAAATTGCAGGAGACACTCTCCTCCGTGTGCAGTCAGAGTGGTTGCGGCGACTACAGTTGTGCATTGCACGGGATGGACAACTCGTAGAACATGTGCTGTAGCAGTCGGTATGAAGGTAATTTCCCAACTTTGAACATTAATAACCTCTAAACTGTACAAGATTGACAAAAACAAAGTACACCACTAAATTACAGTAAAGCGAGTGTTATTTGATGTGTCATACACCCCCATCCCCATTTTAAAAAAATGACTTGAATCCAAAATGACGGATTTCAAGATGGCGGTCATGAATGACATTCACTCCAAAAGCTGCGGCCCCACATCAAACCTATGTTCCCATCATCACATTTCAATTTTCCCTTTAATCTTCCAACTTACGAAGGTGTCCAAGGACTTTTGACTCTCCCTGTATATTGCATCACGGCAGAGTGTTTACCATGCTGTTGACAGTCGCCTGAACACTTTTTTTCTGATGAAAGCTATTTCTGTGTTGTACCAATGTGTTGGTTAGAATGAGGTCATCTGAAGGCCTGCGGCCAACCTGTCTGCATGCTAGGCACACTGGACCTACAACTATGACCTGGGGTGAGATTTCGTGTGACGACAGGAGCACTCTCGTGGTTATCCCCCGCACCCTGACTGCAAATGTGAACTTCAGTCTGGTGATTCGACCTGCTATGCTGCCATTCATGAACAGCGTTCCACTGGATGTTTTCCAATAGGATAACGCTCGCCCACGTACCACTGTTGAAACCCAACATGCGCTACAGAATGTTGGGATGTCGTCGTGCCTTGCTCGAGCACCAAATATGTTTCCAATCGAGCACATACGGCACATCATCGGACGACAACTCCAGCTCCATCCACAACCAGCATTACTGACCGACAAATGCATCAGACATGGAAGTGCATCCCACAGACTGACATCCGGCACCTGTACAAAACATTGCATGCACGTTTGCATGCATGTCTCAACATTCTGGCCGGTGCACCGGTTAATAATGTATCGGGATTTCACATTTGCAATGGTTCAAGCAGTGAAGGAAACAAAAGAAAAATTCGGAGTAGGTATAAAAATCCATGGAGAAGAAATACAAACTTTGAGGTTCGCCGATGACATTGTAATTCTGTCAGAGACAGCAAAGGACTTGGAAGAGCAGTTGACGGAGTGGAAAGTGTCTTGAAAAGAGGATATAAGATGAACATCAACAAAAGCAAAACGAGGATAATTGAATGTAGTCGAATTAAGTCGGGTGATGCTGAGGGAATTAGATTAGGAAATGAGACACTTAAAGTAGTAAAGGAATTTTGCTATTTGGGGAGCAAAATAACTGATGATGGTCGAAGTAGAGAAGATATAAAATGTAGACTGGCAATGGCAAGGAAAGCGTTTCTGAAGAAGAGAAATCTGTTAACATCGAGTATAGATTTATGTGTCAGGAAGTCGTTTCTGAAAGTATTTGTATGGAGTGTAGCCATGTATGGAAGTGAAACATGGACGATAAATAGTTTGGACAAGAAGAGAATAGAAGCTTTCGAAATGTGGTGCTACAGAAGAACGCTAAAGATTAGGTGGGTAGAGCCGTCCAGAGTGGCCCTGCGGTTCTAGGCGCTACAGTTTGGAGCCGAGTGACCACTACGGTCGCAGGTTCGAATCCTGCCTCGGTCGTGGATGTGTGTGATGTCCTTAGGTTAGTTAGGTTTAATTAGTTCTAAGTTCTAGGGGACTGATGACCTCAGAAGTTAAGTCCCATAGTGCTCAGAGCCATTTGAACCATTTTTTTTTTAGATGGGTAGATCACATAACTAATGAGGAGGTATTGAATAGAATTGGGGAGAAAAGGAGTTTGTGGCACAACATGACAAGAAGAAGGAACCGGTTGGTAGGGCATGTTCTGAGGCATCAAGTGATCACAAATTTAGCATTGGAGGGCAGCGTGGAGGGAGACCAAGAGATGAATACACTAAGCAGGTTCAGAAGGATGTAGGATGCAGTAAGTACTGGGAGATGAAGAAGCTTGCACACGCTAGGGTAGCATGGAGAGCTGCATCAAACCAGTCTCAGGACTGAAGACAACAACAACAACAACAACAATCTAATATATTACCTAAACAAATGAGCCCGAAATGTAAGTGCTCTACATGTACTATTTTTATGTTGCGAAGTTTATGCGTCAGTGTACTATCACACCGAAAAGTATCAGAATGACCTAAATTGCATTTCACCTGGTTTGCATGCAGCCCACATAACACAAGTGTCTTGCAGGTCGTCTAATCTCTTCGCAGCACAATCGTCTCACTATGCAATATTGACACTACAAGAGATCACTACAGAAGACTGTTCTTCGAGGTAATCAGTCCAGATGTACATCACAACTGCGATGCTGCAAATGCTAGGAAGCGCATCAACAGAGATTAGACAGAACTCTTGTAAACTCAACTTTATTACAGTAAGTGACATTTCAAAATAGCTATCACACTCATCAGAATCTGAGTTAACTAACTCCATCACATAAGTCATTCCGGCGATCTTTAGGCAACATTAAAAATTTTGCTGATCAAGATATTGATATCTGGATTCCTAAACTTATATAACAATTTGAAGTATTGCTGCTGTTTAACAGATTCCCACACCGGTGGAACGTCGTTTCGATACGAGTGGTTTATCACAAGCTGGATGTTGAATTAACCAGTTAAAAGCAACGCGATTAATAATGGCAAGCGCTATGGAAACCTCATAATTAATATCGTTTCACCTGTGATTTCTCTGTACTCAGGATTGAGCAATTATTTGTCCACATGTCTGAACATGGCGCAAGTTTTTGTTTTGGATCTGGATTCAAACCAAGCGCCACGGTAACTGAGCAAATCTTTCGTGCCTTACCGAGACTCGATGATATGGGGCGCTGATAACCTCGTTACTGAGCGCCTATAAGCTCCAAACACACACACGCTCTAGTATATATCTTTCATTAGGGCTCTTAAGAAGTTTATATAAAGACATCACAACTCGTCACCAGTAGGAATATTGCCTTGGAATTCTCAATGAGCCAACTGATGACGATCAAGCAAAAATTCAATAAATTAGAACATGCAATACTGCTGCTCCCGAGGTCTGAACCTTGCCATTGAATGCCGATATCGCACGACGCGTGAGTGTCTGTTATAAAAGGTTCCCCGAATGTGCAAAATCATTCATACCAGAATGATCTTTCTTGAAGCAAAAAATCTTTTTCTGACGTGTTTTGCCCAAAGGCACTTCCCCCACACTCAATACAAAGGTTCAGAGCTTCCTCTGCTGTGTTATTGCTCTACTACTCCCAAAGTGAACAACATGTCACTAACGTTAGCGCTTTTTCCAGTTGCGACTATATCTTTTCACACTTCACAAGCTTCAAGCATGAAAAATCCAAAATTGTAAGTGCGAGATAAATACGAGAACTTCAAATAAGAAAATGACCGTTGATAAATTCACTCATAGCGTCGCACCACGTTCGCCGGATCGGAGACGTCTAACGTTGGTGGCGGGTTGCGTATGGCCGGTAGCCGGTAGCTGCTGTATGGAGCAAGGAAGACCTCGAGTGTAAACTGTTCTGATCTTGACTCAGCCACAAGCTGTTTGCCGGAATTATTTTTGGAACTTTTTGCTATTACAGGTGGATTATAAAATGGAACGAATTATGTTTATGGTTCCATCAGGCTGATAACTTAAGCAGATATCTGATATGCGACTTACGGAACTAGGGAATGGACTCCAACGCGCGACTACATGTTTACAGAGCACACAGCTTGCCACTCGACCACGAGCAGCTACATTTTCTTATCGGTTCGAGAGTGCTGACAGGCCTTCCTACTTACACTTCCGCATTCTACATTGTTGCCAGATTATGAATATGGTTGGACTTGAAATTCTGAGGGGTGGTCCGGAATATCGGACGCCTTGAGTGAACGACTCAGACTTCGTCTCTGTGGCGGCTGGGCGGTGGTCAGGTTTTGCGTCTAATAATGTACTTTCTTTGCAATCTCGATGAAATATTCTGCAATGCTTCCATTTAAGAAGTGACACCGAGTAAGAGAAATTTATTGTTTGAACCTAGATCGGACGTTTGGCACCTAAACTGCCATTGCTCTCTAATGTCACGTTCCAAGTAACCTACATTAGGAAATATCGACTTAATGAAAAAAAGATATACCACAGCAATGTCATGTTGGCTTAGCGGCAACACGTCCATTTCCAATGCGTTGTTGATATGAAAGTCGGCTTGGATCTCGCTGGGGAAACACTGCGGTTTGGAAGACTTTTTCTCCTTTTCTACGTTCGATCTACAAACGCCCAGTACGAAATTTAGTGAGTAAATCACAAGACAAGCTCTGCATCACAGGCCATCTCACAACCTCCATAGAATACATTTTGGAAGTGAGCAAAGGGTCTGTTTTGGAAATACCGAGTTACTCCACAAGAAAGACTTGGTTTGGAAGACTTTTTCTCCTTTTCTACTTTCGATCTGGAAACGCCCAGTACGAAATTTAGTGAGTAAATCACAAGACAAGCTCTGCATCACAGGCCATCTCACAACCTCCATAGAATACACTTTGGAAGTGAGCAAAGGGTCTGTTTTGGAAATACCGAGTTACTCCACAAGAAAGGCTCAGAATAGGATCAACGGACCATTAATGACAGTAATCTGTGTGTTGCTTGTCATTTAGGCTATCGTAATGTGAGACAAACGTCATGAAAGTAATAAACATACTGAGGTAAATCTAGAGATGAGAAACGTATTGAACAGAATAGCAGGAGTGCGTGCTTTTTCCTATCTTTCTTTTTGTATCTGCATTAGACGAGATATATTTTCCTTGTACATATAAACTTTGATTATTATGAAATATATTTGAACCATTTCACAACTGTGACTGAAACAGTTTCCTTTTACTATATCAAACTTTCGTCGTAGCACAGATATGATAAGTATATATTTCAACTGCATTGGCTGATACACTTCAATCATAGTGATAGAGTAGCACTTCGTCTCCATGCCACAAGTGGCCCATCGGGACCATCCGACCACGGAGTCATCCTCAGCTAAGGATGCGGGTAGGAGGGGCGTGTGGTCAGCACACCGCTCTCCCGATGGTTTTCTTTGACCGGAGCCGCTACTATTCGGTCGAGTAGCTCCTCAATTGGCACCACGAGGCTGAGTGCAACCCGAAAAATGGCAACAGCGCATGGCGGCCCGGATGGTCACCAATCCAAGTGCCGGCCACACCCGACAGCGCTAAACTTCTGTGATCTGACGGGAACCGCTGTATCCACTGAGGCAAGGCCTTTGCCATGGTGATAGAATATATGCTTGAAAATTTCTCAAACCATTTCCTGCGTGAGCAATTCCCACAAGAGTAACTTTGCCATCACTGTGTCGAAATTTTATGACCCTTGCTTTAGCAGTTCTAGCGCTCTCCCACACACGGAGTCCCCAAAACAAGCAGACCTGATGAAGCAGAATACCTGATGTGTCACTTTCAATTATCTTATGTTCTTCATAATTACGTTCATGGAATTCAAAGTCAGGTGGACTGTCTACATTATTGCCGAAGACGCATAACGGTTCGTTTACTTGGTATACCACTTCTTTTTCATGGAAGAGATGTGGTATCACAGACCATGTCATACCTTTTTGTTAAGTATAACGTACACTACAGGTATAACGGCATGGTGATTAAGGCGGTCAGTTTCTAATCTGTAGGGAGGGGGTTTGAATTCTTCCATGAATTTTAATTCCTGGGAAGAGTTGTTTGTTTGGGAGGACAACGAGAATTATTAAGCATTCATAATTTTAAAGAATTCATAAGTATATAACTGTGGATGTAGTGGACTTAAACATTCGACTTTACGTCTACACCGTCGATGTTGCAACACTTTTTATTTTTATGTATTGTGATTTCTGCTGGGCATTAAAAGAAAATGATATCTCCTTTTCTCTTCCCTTGGTATTGGCCTCCTACCTGGAAGTAAACAAAGAGAACAATAATGAATATGATGCATTTCCTATGCGTAAAATGCGAAATATTTTCTCTTTGATGGCTTCATCGGCATTGACGGCATGCGGTATGTGACAAAAAATTAATTTCATGTTTGTCTCAGTTTCTTTGTCAATGGTCGTAAAAAATTTTGAAATCAAGAGTCTATTTAATGACTGAGAAGAGTGGAATAGACAGTTTGGTTTTTATGAGTAATCTGCTTCTCTTTCTTTTTTTTTTTTTTAAACTAGACAAACGAATTTTCCTCTTCTTTGAGGGAAAACAAAACGCCCGTTTGAGATAAACAAAGTTTTCTCCCTAAAACCACAACAATTCAGTAACTTGTCCAGTTCTCGTCGTCCTGGACAAATACATTTAGCCACCGGTGACTAGAGGCAACAAGTTTCTCAATGGATCTGTTATTCTGTGACAACTCTTCCCATGCGTCATGAACTGCTTCGGACAGCCTGGCTTGGTTGTCGGTGCTGGTCTTCTACAAATAATAATTTTCTCCTTCTCTGACCATACGTACTCTATGGGACTGCGGCCAGAACTTTAGGAAGCCAGGCCAACAGCTCAACGTCTCCGTTCTTTCGAGAGCAATGTTCTGCACAGTTCGCTGTGTTGACAGAAGAACAGTCATACTGGAAGATTATTCAACCTCCGAAAAATCTTCGTCAAACAGAAGGAATTATTACGTTTTCCAATATTTCACAGAAATAATGAGTAGAAAATGGACTGTACAGTTGGCACAGAACGCCGCAAACACATGCTGATATTCATCCCCAAACTCGACAGCAGATCGGCCACACCTTTGCCTCTGGTAGACATATTTGCTGTCGAATCCAGCTCCACTTGGTGGGTATACGTGGACTGAAGTATTTGATGCAGTGGAAAACACCCTCTCGACCGTAAAGATAACTTGCTCCCAGTAAGAAAGCGGTTTTCTTCAGTACGCCAGTGTGAATTTTAATCTAGCAGCCTTATGTCGCCCCCTAAACGTTTTCTTAACTGCTGATTTTCGTTCATACATTCCTTTCTCGTAGAGACGACAACGAATGGTCGACTTGATCACACTTATCTGGTGGATTTTCGTAATTTCTGTGGTGTCTGTGTGTGTGTTTGTAGGGTATGCGATGAAATATTTTTCTACATTTGAGCGTGGGCCACGTAAAATGAGTTTCTTGTAACGAAAGTAGCTGATCTTCTGAAATATTTTCTTCCTTGTACTACATGAAAAAGATGACGTCGATCCAGTCCTCTGGAAAGAGTGGTCGTATCATTTAACAGAAGACATTAACATCCTCCGGATTTGAAACAGGTATTTACAATCAGTTTTATCTTTTTACTAGCGTCGTTGTTAGACGCAAGTAAGTTAAGTAATGCAACGCAATTTTTGTTATCAACTATCTCATCATCAGTTAATGAGTTTTAGCGTCATACGAATAATTAGAGATGTTAGATATTAACTTGAAAAGTATTCCCTAGATTTGGAAAGAACTAAATAACTACTTGTTACCGTCCACTTGCCACAGAACGCCGCAACCATTTGCTGTGAACGAAATATTTACCTATTTTTGGACAACAACATCTAAAAATTCCTTCAAGCGAGCATGAAGCAGCAGCAGAATGAAGAAGTTAATAGCGATAATGATAGTAATAATCGAAGTATCTGGTAACTTCATACGGTGCAATGGTATTTTTCGATCTAAGAAATGTTGTGAAATCGTGAAAATTTAAAAATGGCTTCAAATAGAGGCTGTGACGGCTAAAATCTTCTTTACAGCCCGCTGACATGAGACTTGCATAATTTTCGTGTCAGTAACCTGCCGATAGTTAACGAGATAGAGAAGTGAATTTTTTTCACCGTGTCTAATTCGTAAGCTAAGTGCATTATGCGTTACGACATAGTCATGAATGTAGAAAATGTTGGCTCCAGCGGTCTCGTTGAACGATCCTGGGTACTTAGTTGCGAGCTGTGGTTTCGATTCCCATTTACATAATGCATTTTAAAGAAACACGAATAGTTCTCCTTGGCGTCAAGTAATGCCAACTAAAGAACATCAGGTTGCACCGTAGTTCCGAATCAGCGTTATAAACATCATATCCCTTCGATACAACTGGCGCAGAGTCGATTTAGGTTGGGCCGCAGCAGAGGGGGGGGGGGGGGGGGGGAGTCGCTGGAAACAGAAACTCTGTCGCCAGTGAGATTCCTTAGACCAGAAACTTTATTTTATTTAAAGAGACAGTGGTCAATCCAACTCATAGGGCTCTTATTTTACTTGAACTTGAGTCTTTGAAACATTTGGTGCTGGCCTGGGATTCGTATTCAGATCTCCTCTTTCGTGGTATCTGACTCACACGGAACAGTATAGTTCGATCATTGTGTTGTTTTCCCCAAGATTGGAAACTCTTTTAGGTCTTCACGAAAGGCACATATATAGGTTCGAATCCTGGTCCAGCACAAAAGTATTCATGGTTTCGTCTCAACCCTAGCATATGCACACCGAATTACCATTGAAAAATAATTTTCATTTTTAATGTCTCTTCACGTGTTGTCAACAAAAACGATATGTAGCGTTGTTTCTATTGAAACATGCACACATCGCACTACTGGTGAGCAAACAATCCGTGGATAGAAAGAATGGCGATAGGTAACAGGTACGATTTCCGGTCAGGCAAAAATTTGTATCCATATTTCACATTCGAATATCTCGCTGCTGTTGAAAAAATTCGATATCTATCATCCTATTTTATTTAGTTAACAATCTAATTTACGTACTGAGTTCGAAGTCCCGTTACAAAACTTGACATCATTTCACTTCGTTTTAAACATGTCCAAACTTTGTTACTTTAATTAATATTACACGTTTTTCGTCGTTAATTGTGAGGGGATATAGTGTTGACAGGATTACAGGCAGAGCACAAAAATTTTCAAGTTCAGATTTGCTGTGTAATACTGGTGAAAACTTCTATATTTCACAACTGTTTGTTCCTCGAGTCTTGATGAGGCTACGGTCGCAGGTTGGAATCCTGCTTTGGGCATGGATGTGTGTGATATCCTTATGTTAGTTAGGTTTAAGTAGTTATAAGTTATAAGGGACTGATGAACTTAGACGTTGAGTCCCGTAGTGCTCAGAGCCATCTGAAGCATCTTGATGAGGCACGAAAGCTTAGCTTAGTTACAATGGCTATAGGTGCTTGTTTTCAATCCAGATATAGATAAAAAAGTGCGTGATGTCGTTTGAAGATCAAATATGAGGACAAATAAGTGCTCCATCATGAGTATAGAGAAATCACTGGTGAGACAATGTTGATTATGAGGTTTCCATAGCGCTTGCTGTTGCTAGTCGCTTTGCTTTTATCTGGTTAATTCTACATCCAGTTTATGAGAAACCACTCGTATCAGAAATGACGTTTTACAGGCGTGAAAAATCTTTTAATGAGCAAAAATTCTCCGAACTCTCAGAGAACTTTAGAGTCCAGATATTGCCTCAAAATATCTTGTTCATAAAAATATTTAATTTTGCCTGCAGATTGCTGGAATGACTTCTGTGACGGAGTTAGTTAACCTAAATTCGAAAGAGTGTGGTAGTGATTTTAAAATGTCACTTACTGTATTATAACTGTGTTTACAAGCGTTAAGGACTACCTCGTCTCAAATGACACGTCTCCTAGTATTGGTAAGGTCGTGGGTCTGATTTACATCAGGGCTGATTACCTTAAAGATATAATTCTCTATTTATCTCTTGTGGTATCCATTTTTATTGTCAAACGACCTTGCTATACAGAGATTAGAGGACCTAGAAGACACCTACGTTATGTGGGTTGCATGCAATTCAGGTCGTTTGAATTCTTCCAGATCTTCATATATACATATAGTTAAGGCTAACCGGTCATTTGACCATCTTCTTCTGTGCGGATGCACAAACAGTGCCCGAACACTTACGGGAACCGGCAGTAAAGCCGCGAGTAATGAGTATGATGGGCAGGGGCATTATGAATGTAGTGCGGGACAATAAGCTGCGAATGTGGGTCTCACGGGAGGCGTGCCAGAGATAAGTCACTGCAGTCGCACTATCCTCTATCTCCTCGGTGGCTCAGATCGGTAGAGCGTCTGCCATGTAAGCAGGAGATCCCGGGTTCAAGTCCCGGTCGGGACACACATTTTCAACTGTTCTCGTTGACTTATATCAACGGCTGTATTCAGCTAAGGGTATTCATTTCATTGTACTTCCAGTTACGATAGTACGCGTACGCAACTACTCTTCAGTTTACAAGTAAGTGCCTGGCAGAGGGTTCGTCGAAACACGTTCAGACTGTTTCTCTATTGGTCCGCTCGAAAACAGCGTGCAAGTAAAACCAACACTCACATCTTTCCGTACGAGTAATGATTTTATTACGGTGATCATTTGTCCCTATGAGAGTGGGCGTCAACAAAATATTTTCGCATTAGCAAGAGAAAACTGGTGACAAATTTGGTGAAGAGATCCGCCTGCATCACAGGGGTGCCTACGTTTTATCGACTGGCACACCAACTCGCGTATCCGTAACAGTGTCTTCCATATGTCGCGGTAATTCAAGACGACCTGCCCTACCCTGATCTTTTCGACGGCGTCTGTTTGGCAAGGATCCCATACTGCTGAAGTGTTTCACTAAATTCTGCCGTAAATTTTCATTACATTGCAGTGGACAGGACTCCATATATGTATTTCTTTCAGGTGGATGACCGTGTCGCCAATAGCAACACCATAATTGACGTGGTACCTTTATCTTGATAGTTACTATAATCTGAACATTTATATTTCCATTAACTTTTATTCTGACACAGTTTCTTGATAACAGTACGAAGAGAATAGCAAGCTTTATCGTAACCTGAAAATGTTGTCTTTTCAAATTCTCCTGTTAGTTAAAAGAAAAGCATGGTGATATCCAGTAAAGCCAGCTTATATCTGTGCCAGATATACTGTTCCGTTGAATATTAACTTGATATTTCTTGGAAGTTCAGGTGACGTTCGATGCATTTAATTCTTTCATTCTCCTCAAATAACTTTTCAACGTAATGTACTTAACAAGAAATTACTAGAGCAGTAAATACTCCATTTCCAATATTTCCATTAACTTTTTCTTTCTGATCGAGGTTTATTTGAGTTAGGAGAATTACAGTAACATGTAATAACTCAATAAATTGATACTGGAAAAATTCGTTTCATGGACTCGCTACAGATAGAGCGTATTCCATTACAAACTTAATATCTTTTAAACATAATTGTAAGTATTCTTGAAAATGCGATGGCGGAGTTCTCCTGAACGCTGGCCACCGGCTGTTTTCTTGTAGTGACCCGCACTGCCGCACGTCGGATCGACAAATAATCACTGAATCCCGTCGTCACATTAACTTGTGGGCGCGACGTGAAAGAAACAGAAAACCTACATATCTTTAATGCATCGAGAAACACGTAAAAATATACGCTCAAATGACCAATTGTTACTTACTTGGAATCGCTCAGGCGGAAAAAGACTTCGGTGTTCCAATTTATATTGTGACAGTACACAGCTCAGCAATACTCAAGAAGAGGACGGTCAAGCTTAGTGAAGCCTGTCTCATTAGTAGACCTGTTGGGTGTTGTAAATGTTTTGCCAATAAAACGCAGTCTTTGGTTACCCATCCTCACAACATTTCCCCCATGATCTCTCCAGTTTCAGTTTTCTGTAATTGTTATCCCTAGTTTGCGTAGTTTATCGTGCAACCGAAACTTAACGGATCCCTTTTAGCACTCATGTGGGTTACCTGACGTTTTCATTACGTAGAGTCAATTTCCACGTTTTGTACCATAGACACACATCAAAATAGTTTTGCATCACGGCTGTTCCGACAGTTCCGGAACCTGTACAGAAAATAGGAATAGAGATCAACATAAACATCATTTCCTCCGTTTTTATTGCTCATGAAACCACACATTGCATGTTGTACACCATACAGCGAGACCTTCAGAGGTGGTGGTCCAGATTTCTGTACACACTGGCACCACTAATACCCAGTAGCACGTCCTCTTGCATTGATGCATGCCTGTATTCGTCGTGGCACACTATCCACAAGTACATCAAGGCACTGTTGGTCCAGATTGCCCCACTTCTCAACGGCTACTCGGCGTACATCCCTCAGAGTGGTTAGTGGGTCACGTCGTCCATAAACAGCCCTTTTCAATCAATCCCAGGCGTGACCGATACAGTTCATGTCTGGAGAACATGCTGGCCACGCGAGTCGAGCGATGTCGTTATCCTGAAGGAAGTCATTCACAAGATGTGCACAATGGGAGAGCGAATTGTCGTCCGTGAAGACGAATGCCTCGGCAATATGGTGCCGATATGGTTGCACTATCGGTCGGAGGATGGCATTCACGTATCGTACAGCCGTTACGGCACCTTCCATGACCATCAGTGGCATAGATCGGCCCCACATAAACACCAGGAAACCTCCACCTTGCTGCACTAGCTGGACAGTGTGTCTAAGGTGTTCAGTCTAATCGGGTTGCCTCCAAGCACATCTCCGACGATTTTCTGGTCGAAGTGATATGCGATACTCATTGGTGAAGAGAATGTGTTGCCAATCCTAAGCGGTCCATTCGGCATGTTTTTGGGCCCATCTGTACCGCGCTGTAAAGATAGACCTCGCCATGGACGTCTGGAGTGAAGTTGCGCATCATGCAGCCTATTGCGCACAGTTTGAGTCGTACCACGTCCTGTGGTTGCACG
Organism: Schistocerca serialis cubense; assembly: GCF_023864345.2. Taxonomy (NCBI): domain Eukaryota; kingdom Metazoa; phylum Arthropoda; class Insecta; order Orthoptera; family Acrididae; genus Schistocerca; species Schistocerca serialis. The sequence continues at coordinate 1,064,399,605 of NC_064639.1, forward strand.
AAAAGCAGTATTCAACATGGTGGCGTTGCTGTCAGGGTTCCTCCAAGCCATAAAACGTAGGTAGCGGTCATCCACTGCAGAGGCAGCTCTTGGGCGGCCTGCGCGAAGCATGTTATCGACAGTTCCTGTCTCTCTGTATCTCATCCATCTCCGAACAACATCACTTTGGTTCAATTAGAGACGCCAGGACACTTCCCTTGTTGCGATCCCTTCCTGGCACAAAGTAACAATGTGCACGCTAACCAACCGCGGTAGTGACCGTGTAGCTCCTTCCTGGTGGAATGACTGGAACTGATCTGCTGCTCATGCATGGTTGTTTACATCTTTGGACGGGTTTAGTGACATCTCTGAACAGTCAAAAGGACTGTGTCTGTGAAACAATATCCACAATGAACGTCAATCTTCAGGAGTTCTGGGAACTGGGGTGATGAAACACTTGTCTTGATGTGTGTAGATATCTTCTGTAAGTCATTTTGCAATTGGTTGTGAACTTCTGATGACTTTACTAAATGGTAAACGACAGTCTAAGAGGGCTGCTCAGATTGTCTCGTAAATAATTTATACTGATTAGTAACAGCAGAAGCCCTACAACGCTCCCTTGTGAAACGCTGAATACCAAAATACAAAATAACGCCTCCATCTATACCACCATCTACAGCTACATCTATACTCTGCATATCACTGTTGAGCGCTCGAACGTTTCTCTCGTCCGTCCTCGAAGCTTCCGTGGTCGAGCCCAGCATCGATGCTCTCTTGGCGGTGTGTGGCGTGCGAGACAAATCACACGACTTACTTCTTCACTGATGGATAGGGACTGCGCCTGTTGTGTACGGATTCAGGGGGGATTGGCCACCATCCGTAAACAGCTGGAAGCTATGTTGGCCGTGGTCGACAGGATCTAGGCTGTTGCCCTGGGCTTCGGTGACATTGGGACACCCGAGGCGAGCGCTTTGGAGCCTCTGGAACCTGTAGCATCGCCTGGGATCTCTGATGCCACTGCGCCCTCGGATTCGGACGTCCCTGCCGGTCGACACTTGCCTGACGGTGATTGGCGAACCGTGGCGGGGGCGCGAATCCCTGGGCGGAAGGCGAAAGTTGGTGCTGGCCGCAAGGCTGTAGCCTTACGCCTCCGTAACAGCTTTGAGGTGGTGCCCACTGCTGAAAGCACTTCTGAGCCAACAAGGGCGGCCTCGCCTGTTGCGGCAGTGGCCGGTCTTCCTGAGAGGTACGGACAAGCGCAGAGGGTGGGGTTACTTGTCATTGGGAGCTCCGATGTTCGGCGGGTGATGGAGCCCCTTAGGGATATGGCAGCTAAGGACGGGAGGAAAGCCAATGTGCACTCCGTGTTCACACCGGGGGGAGTCATCGAAGATGTGGAAAGGATCCTTCGGGACGCCATGAAGGGTACAGGGTGCAGCCAACTGCAGGTGGTTGCTCGTGTCGGCACTAATGGTGTGTGTCGCTATGGGTCGGAAGAGATTCTCTCTGGTTTCCGGCGGCTTTCTGAGTTGGTGAGGACTTCCAGTCTTGCTAGCGAGTTGAAGACAGGGCTCACCATCTGCAGCATCGTTGACAGGACCGATTGCAGACCTTTGGTAGAGCCGAGTGGAGGGTCTGAATAAGAGGCTCAGACGGTTCTGCGACCTTGTAGGCTGCAGATTCCTCGACTTGCGCCATATGGTGGTGGAGTTTCGGGTTCCGCTAAATAGGTCAGGTGTCCACTACACACAGGAGGCGGGTACAAGGGTAGCAGGGGCTGTGTGGCGTGGACTGGGCGGTTTTTTAGGTTATACAGTCTTGGGAATGATCAAAGGGTACAGGGCAAAGAAACGACGAGAATCGACCAAGCAATAGTCGGTATTGTAGTTGTAAATTGTCGTAGCTGTGTTGGAAAAGTACCAGAGCTTTAAGCGCTGATAGAAAGCACTGAAGCTGAAATCGCTATAGGAACAGAAAGCTGGCCAAAGCCGAAATTCTGCCGAAATTTTTACAGCGGCGCAAACCGTGTTCAGAAAGGATAGATTAAATAAAGTAGGTGGTGGTGTGTTTGTGTCTATTGGTAGTAGTTTATCTTGTAGTGAAGTTGAAATAGATAGTACCAGCGAATTACTATGGGTAGAGTTACTGCCCGCCATCCATGTGGAGCACGTGTTGGTCTCACCGCGAACTTCTAGTACTGAGCCATACACAACTGATTTCATCAAAGTGTACGGGCCTGAAGATGGCGTTGACTCATCGTCGAAACTAGCAGCCAAATAAATATAAAATCTCAAGTACAGCTGGACGAGTTTCATTTTTAATAAAAATTATACCAGCTGTGTCCCACCTACCTCCAATTTAAATATGGATGAACGAAGACTATGGGTTTCATATCAGCGCACACCCCGCTGCAGCTGCAGAGTGAAAATCTCATTCTGGAAACATCCCCCAGCCTGTGGCTAAGCCACGTCTCCGCAATATCCTTTCTTTCAGGAGTGCTAGTTCTGCAAGGATCGCAGGAGAGCTTCTGTAAAGTTTGGAATGTAGGAGACGAGAAGCTGGCAGAAGTAAAGCTTTGAGTACCGGGCGTGAGTCGTGCTTCGGTAGCTCAAATGGTGGAGCACATGCCCGCGAAAGGCAAAGGTCCCGAGTTCGAGTCTCGGTCGGGCACACAGTTTGCCAGGACGTTTCTTAAGTACCCCACTCATATAGTTATAATTGGTGGAGACTTGAATCTACCCTCGGTTTGTAGGCGAAAATACATGTTCAAAGCCGGTGGTAGACAGAAAACTTCTTCCGAAATTGTGCTAAATGCTTTCTCTGAGAATTACTTTGAACATTTAGTTCATGAGCCCACACGAATTGTAAATGGTTGCGAAAACACACTTGACCTCTTACCCACAATTAATCAGATTCAAAAATGGCTCTGAGCATTATGGGACTTAACATCTGTGGTCATCAGTTCCCTAGAACTACTTAAACCTAACTAACACATCCATACCCGAGGCAGGATTTGAACCTGCGACCGCAGCGGTCCCGCGGTTCCGGACTGAAGAGCCTAGAACCGCTCGGCCACTTCGGCCGGCCCACAAATAATCTTGATCTAATATAGAGCGTCATGACAGATACAGGGATTAGTGAACAAAAGGTCATTGTAGCGAGGCTCAAAATCATATCAACCAAAACCACTGAAAATAAACTCAAAATATATCTATTTAAAACAGCAGATAAAAAATCGCTTGATGCCTTCCTAACAGAGAGTCTCTATTCCTTCCAAGCTAGTTATGTAAGTGTAGACCAGATATGGCTCAAATTCAAAGATACAGTATCGACAGCAATAGATAGATTGATACCGCATAAGTTAATAAGAGACGGGACTGATCCACCATGGTACACAAAATACGTCAGAATACTGTTGCAGAAGCAACGAAAAATTCATGCCACATTTAGAAGAAAGCAAAATCCCCAAGACTGTAAGTTTCACGGAAGCTCGAAATTTAGTGCGGACGTCAATGCGAGATGCTTTTAATAGTTTCCACAATGAAATATTGTCTCAAAATATGGTAGAAAACCCAAAGAGATTCTGGTCGTATGTAAAGTACATCAGTGAAAAAAAAACAAAAAAAAATCAGGTAATACCGTCACTGCGCGATAGCGATGGAAATGTTATCGATGATGGTGCCACTAAAGCGGAGTTATTAAATACAGTTTTCCGTAATTCCTTCGCGAAAGAAGACGAAGGGCTGTCAATTCGAAACCAGAACAGCTGTTAGCATGAGTGACATAAAAGTAGATATCTTAGGTGTTGCGAAACAACTCAAATCACTTGAGAAAGGCAAGTCTTCCGGTCCAGATAGTATACCAGTGAGGTTGCTCTTAGAGTATGCAGACACAATAGCGCCTTTCTTAGCAATCATATACAATCGCTCACTTGACGAAAGGTCTGTTCCTAAAGACTGGAAAGTAGCACAGGTCACACCAATATTCAAGAAAGGAAATATGAGTAACCCATTGAATTACAGACCCATATCACTCACCTCAATTTGCAGTAGGATTTTGGAGCCACATTATGAATCACCTTGATGAAAATGACTTATTGATACATAACCAACATGGATTCAGAAAATACCGTTCTTGTTCAACACAGCTAGCTCTTTATTCTCATGAAGTAATGAGTGCTGAGGGATCTCAGATCTATTCCATATTCCTAGATTTCCAGACGGCTTTTGATACCGTTCCTCACAAACGACTATTAATCAAATTGCGTGCATATGCCGTATCGTCTCAGTTGTGTTACTGGATTCGTGATTTCCTGTCAGAGTGGTCACAGTTCGTAGTGATAGACGGTAAATCATCGAGTAGAACAGAAGTGATATCTGGTGTTCTGCAAGGTAGTGTCATAGGCCCTCTGCTGTTCCTGGTTTATATAAATGATCTAGGTAATAATCTGAGCAGCCCCCTTAGATTGTCTGCAGATGACGCTGTAATTTATCGACTAGTAAAATCATCACACGATCAATTCCAATTACAAAATGATCTAGAGAGAATTTCTGTATGGTGCGAAAATTGGCAATTAGCACTAAACAAAGAAAAGCGCGAGGTCAAACACGTGGGCACTAAAGGAAATTCGATAAATTTTGGGTATACGATAAATCGCACAACTCTAAGGGCTGTCAATTGAACTAAATACCTAGGAATTACAATTACGAGCAACTGAAATAGGAAATACCACACAGATAATATTGTTGAGCTATCCAGGTAATATCTGTCGGACACAGAAGGCTGTTGTGCAGTATATCACTTTGACAAAAAGCAACTATATCCTTTGGATATATACAATTACACTGCACTTCTTTTAACTCTAGCCGCCCGAGGTGGCCAAGAGGTTCTAGGCGCTACAGTCTGCAGCGACGCGACCGCTACGGTCGCAGGTTCGAATCCTGCCTCGGGCATGAATGTGTGTGATGTCCTTATGTTAGTTAGGTTTAAGTAGTTCTAAGTCCTAGGGGACTGATGACCTCAGAAGTTAAGTCCCATAGTGCTCAGAGCTATTTGAACCATTTTTTTTAACTCTACCGTAGCATTTCAGACTATACCTCAAGTGAAATTTAATTATGGATAATATTCGAAGAAAGTCTACCTACCTTACATGAATTAACCGTATGTGTCGGAACAGTATCAGATTTCAGTGCCTTTTTTTTTAAGACCTGTAGAATAACAAGATTTGCATCGTCCAGTTCACCACATGCTGATACTGTATAACCATCCATATCCAAATGGAATGAAGGATTATAAACAGATCTTGCGTATATCTCAAACGCCATCATAGTCGACAAATACACAAACGTGTAATCAGTCTCAGTATTTAAAATGTACGTAGATACCTTAAACCCCTCTCATTTCCGCGAGCCGCTGTGGCCGAGGGTTCTAGGCGCTTCAGTCCGGAACCGGGCTGCTGCTACGGTCGCAGGTTCGAATCCTGCCTCGGGCATGGATGTGTGTGATGTCCTTAGGTTTTAAGTGGTTCTAAGTCTATGGGACTGATGACCTCAGATGTTAATTCCCATAGTGCTCAGAGCCATTTGAACCATTTAAAGCATGAAGGTGTCATAGCACTGCAGCTCCTAGTGCAGCTGGCCATCCAATGTTGTGGCAGCAGAGGGCGCTCTTAGTACAGAGCCTCGCGAAGTGTAGCACAATAGAAGCGTTCCATTGGAATTCGAGGCTAATGGACGTCTCAGTGCATTAGCCAGTCAGGCCTTTGCGCCCACAAATTCAAGTGCGCCGCGAGAGACGGTATCGACAAACGTGTTTTTCGTTTAGTGTCCCAAAACCGAACAAGTGAACGGAACAAAAATTAGACATGGGGTGGTAGTGAGAACCGAACCCGATCCAAAGGCAGAGTAGACTCGTGCGCTATCATCTGACGCTGTGAGAACAACTGACCTAATTGTATCTGGCGAGCTTTTTGAATTTGCGCTTGCAACGGCCTGACTGGCTAACTTTATTGGTAATTAGCTCGGAAATGTCGCAAGGTATCGATTTTTTCTTAACAGTTATTTGTCAGCACCACTGCAAAACCCTACAAGCTTTTCTCGGTATTTCTGACTATCCTGAATATAAATAATGTAATATCTCATATAAATTATAGAGTGCAGCAATCAGTCGTCATTTTTTGCACCAATGGCCATTAAAATTGCTGCACGAAGAAGAAATGCAGATGATAAACGGGTATTCATTGGACAAATATGTTATACTAGAACTGACATGTGATTACATTTTCACGCAGTTTGGGTCCACAGATCCTGAGAAATCAGTACCCAGAACAGCAACCCCTGGCCGTAAAAACGGCCTTGATACGCCTGGGCATTGAGTCAAACAGAGCTTGGATGGCTTTTACAGGTACAGCTGCCCATGCAGCTTCAACACCATACCACAGTTCATCCAGAGTAATGACTGGTGTATTGTGACGAGCCAGTTGCTCGGCCACCATTGACCAGACGTTTTCAATTGGTGAGAGATCTGGAGAATGTGCTGGCCAGGGCAGCAGTCGAACATTTTCTGTATCCAGAAAGGCCCATACAGGACCTGCAACATGCGGTCGTGCATTATCCTGCTGAAATGTAGGGTTTCGCAGGGATAGATTGAAGGGTAGAGCCACGGGTCGTAAAACATCCCCCCTGCCGGTTTGGGGGTAAGAATAGGCCTGCGGTATTCCTGCCTGTCGTAAGAGGCGACTAAAAGGAGTCTCAAATGTTTCGGCCTTAATGTGATGGTTCCCTCTTGGGTTTGACCTCCATTTTTCCAAATTTCCGTTGTTAGTGCGTGCCATTTGGGGAAGAACGCCTTACGTGCTGTTTTTCTATTGGTCCATCATGCACCACCATCTTGCATGCTACCTATTGTCGTGTGTCGGGATTTACACCCAACGTCTTATGGGTTGCCTCCTTCTCGTCTTGTGCGCAATCCCCTACTTAGCGCCCCCGACAACTGTGGACCCTTTCAACATCTAAATTCCAGCACGGTAGCCAGTCCGTTGTGGTGGGGTCGTCATGTACCCTCCTGGTGGTAGCCCCCTGACCACGCAGGGATCGCACTACAGATGCCAGAGGGCACCTTGTCTGGGGCACGGGGACTCCGGGCAACGGGATATCGGCCAGGTACCCGTTGCTTTGGCTGGGTGGCGCCCCTGGGGAGAGCCCTCGTTTGGAGTAGGTGGCATCTGGGCGGATGTGGCGCAATGAAGCGCAATAAATCACACCAAGCTGGTGGTCGCACGGCCACCAGCGTCTCTAAGCGAGGCAGAGTTGACTTTGATGCTGCGCAATATGACCCTCGGTCGTTCCCCTCGTTGACTGCGCCGTGGGAGGGACGCGGATCTAGTGCCAAGCGGGAGCCTTACGTACCACAATACCTTGTCTGCAGCAGGACTGATGGTGACTCCTTTCTTACGACGAAGCCTCTGTTTTTTGTGGAACACCTGGAGGATAAGTTTGGGGAAGTGGCGGAGTTGCCTAAAATGACGAATAGGTCCATCCTCTTCAAGACGTCCTCCCCAGCCCAGTCACGAGCGTTGCTCTCGTGGGATAAGCTGGGTGACGTCCCTGTTACCGTCACTCCCCACAGTAGCTTAAATATGGTCCAGGGGATTATTTACCATCGTGACCTATTGTTACAATCCGACGACGAGTTGAGAGCCGACTTGGAACGACGTATTGTACATTTTGTCCGTCGTGTACATAGAGGACCCAAGACTAACAGGGTGGCCACCGGTGCCTTTATCTTGGCCTTCTAGGGTGCTGTATTGCCCGAGAAGGTCAATGGGGGACTGATGACCTTAGCTGTTTAGTCCCCCCTTAAACATCCCAACATCCACCACTACCGTAACACATCTGAAATGTAACGTCCACTGTTCGAAGTGCCGTCAATGCGAACAAGAGGTGGCCGAGGCGTGTAACCAATGCCATCCCACCATCACGCCGGGTGAACGCCAGTATGGCGATCACGAATCCACGCTTCCAATGTGCGTTCACCGCGATGTCACCAAACACGGATGCGACCATCATGATGCTGTAAACAGAACCTGGATTCATCCGAAAAAATGACGTTTTGGCATTCGTCCACCCAGGTTCGTCGTTGAGTACACCATCGCAGGCGCTCCTTTCTGTGATGCAGTGTCAAGGGTAACCGCAGCCATGGTCTCCGAGCTGATAGTCCATGCAGCTGCAAACGTTGTCGAACTGTTCGTGCAGATGGCTGTTGTCTTGCAAACGTCCCCATCTGTTGACTCAGGGATCGAGACGTGGCTGCACGATCCGTTACAACCATGTGGATAAGATGCCTGTCTTCTCGACTGCTAGTGATTCGAGGCCACTGGGATCTAGTTTTTTTTTTTTTTTTTTTACTTTATTGTTATTTTAAAACCTGTACAACAGGCAGGCTGTCAGCAGCACACTACGCTGCTCTTCAGCCATAGAAGACACAAGCAGCAAAAGCAGGGAGAAGACACATAAGTCACAGAGCGGTGGGCAATAAAACAGGAGACACATAGAGACAATCACGGAGCCGTTCACACTCGTCGATAATCCACACTGCTAGCTGATGAGACGACGCACAACCACTGAAGATGATGATGGCACTGGTGAACGATGGAGGGGACGGTGAACACTAAACACTAAACACTAAACACTAAACACACAAAACACTGATGGCGGCGACCTCCGGCGCGCGAATGTCCACGTAACGTGTGCGAGTCCGGGGACCTGCCAAGAGGGGTAGAAGGGGGAGGTGGGGGAGAGGGGAGAAAAAGGATGCCAATGGCTGAGGAGTCGGGGGCAGGAGGAGAGGAACAGGGGAGGGGAGGCCCGGGGGAGGAGGGGGGGAGAAAAGGAGGAGGGAGGGAATAGGGAGAGGAGGGAGGGAGGGTGCCCGGAAGAATAAGTATAGGAGGAGGGCGGGAGGATCAAAGTTGGTAGGAGGGGTAGATGGAAGGGAGGAGGGCATCATCAGGGAGGGGGAGCTGGCGGAAGCCACCTTGGGAGAGGGTAAGGAGGGTGGAGAGATGGAGACCGGGTGGGACGTGCGAATACAGGCGCAGCAGCGGGCGGGGGTGGGAGAGGATCGGGGAGACGAGCGGGTGAGGAGGATCGAGTTTGCGGGAGGTGTACAGGATTCGTATCCTCTCAAGGAAAAGGAGGAGGTGGGGGAAGGGGATGAGATCGTAGAGGATCCGCATGGGGGAGGGGAGACGGATGCGATAGGCGAGGCGGAGAGCATGGCGTTCAAGGATTTGGAGGGATTTATAAAAGGTAGGGGGAGCGGAGATCCATGCTGGATGGGCATAACAAAGGATGGGGCGGATGAGGGATTTATAGGTGTGGAGGATGGTGGAGGGGTCCAGACCCCACGTACGGCCGGAAAGGAGCTTGAGGAGACGGAGGTGGGAACGTGCCTTGGCTTGGATTGTCTGGAGATGGGGAGTCCAGGAGAGGCGACAGTCGAGGGTGACGCCAAGGTACTTAAGGGTGGGAGTGAGGGCGATGGGACGGCCATAGACGGTGAGATAGAAATCAAGGAGGCGGAAGGAAGGGGTGGTTTTGCCTACAATGATCGCCTGGGTTTTGGAAGGATTGACCTTGAGCAACCACTGGTTGCACCAAGCGGTGAACCGGTCAAGATGGGATTGGAGAAGGCGTTGGGAGCGCTGTAGGGTGGGGGCAAGGGCAAGGAAGGCGGTGTCATCGGCAAACTGGAGAAGGTGGACGGGGGGTGACGGCGGCGGCATGTCCGCTGTGTACAACAGGTACAGAAGGGGGGAGAGGACGGAGCCTTGGGGCACACCGGCGGAAGGGAAAAAGGTGTAGGAATCGGTGTTATGGATGGTGACATAGGAAGGACGGCGGGAGAGAAAGGAGCCGATCAGACGGACGTAGTTGATGGGAAGGGCGAAGGTTTGGAGCTTGAAGAGGAGACCGGAATGCCATACACGGTCATATGCACGTTCGAGGTCCAGGGAGAGGAAGATTGCGGAGCGACGGGAATTAAGCTGTTCGGAAAGGAGATGAGTGAGGTGAAGGAGAAGGTCGTCGGAAGAGAAGGACGGCCGAAAGCCACACTGGGTGACGGGAAGGAGGCGGTGCTGGCGGAGATGCTGGTGGATGCGACGGGTGAGGATAGATTCCAGGACCTTGCTGAAGACTGAAGTAAGGCTGATGGGACGGTAGGAAGAGACGGCGGACGGCGGTTTGCCAGGTTTAAGGAACATGAGGATACGGGAGGTTTTCCACAGGTCGGGGTAGTAACCGGTGGACAGGACTACATTGTAGAGCCTGGCCAGGGTGGAGAGGAAAGAGACAGGAGCTTCACGAAGGTGACGATGGGTGACACGATCGTGACCAGGAGCGGTGTTGCGTTTGGTGCGGAGTGTAACAATGAGATCCTGTGTAGTGATAGGGGCATTGAGTTCCGTGTGTGTAACATTGTCCAAGTACTGGAAACCAGGAGCGAGGGGAGGGACAGAGGTGTCAGTTCGATCGCGGATATCCGGGAAGAGGGAGTAATCGAACTGGGGATCGTCGGGGATGGAGAAGACATCGGAGAGGTAGGAGGCAAAGTGATTGGCCTTACTAAGGGTGTCAGGGAAGGGGTGATCATCGTGGAGAAGAGGATAGTAGGGGGAGGGTTTAGTTCCGGTAAGGCGACGGAAGGCCGTCCAGAACTTGGACGAGTTGATTGGTAGGGTTGTATTTAAACGGGTGCATGTCTGTCGCCAGTCCCGGCGTTTCTTAGCCGCGAGCAAATTACGAACGTGTCACTGGAGTTGCCGGTGGCGTCGTAGTGTGTCCGGGTCACGCGTGCGGAGGAAGGCACGGTAGAGACGACGGGATTCACGGAGGAGGAGAATGGCCTGTGGGGGTAAGGTAGGACGGTGGGCGTGGATGGCGACAGTAGGAACGTGGGCCTCCACGGCCTCAGACAAGGTCTGCTGGAGAAAGGAGGCGGCATGGGTGACATCGTCAGGGTGGTGGTAGGTGAGAGGGTGGCTATCGACCTGGGTGGAAAGGGTATCCCGGTAGGCATTCCAGTCGGCTTGGGAATAGTCGTGGACATACTTAGGGGGAGGGTCAGTGCGAGGGTCGGGGCGAGGGCGACGACCGTCTGAAACGGTGAGGAGGACAGGGAGATGGTCGCTACCAATAGGCTCCAGGACATCCACCGTTAGGCGGTCAAGGAGGTTGGGGGTGGAGAGGATAACATCAGGAGTGGAGTTGGATTCAGGACGGGTAGGCTGGGGGATGGGGACGAGGTCACCTTGAAGGGTGGAGAGGAACCGATGCCATCGCCGTAACTGGGCAGCGGAACGACTATGGATGTTGAGGTCGGCGGCGATCACGTAGGAGGAAAAGGTACGATCGACGTGGGAGAGGAAGTCGAAGGGAATAGGAGTGTTGGGGCGGACATAGATGGTGGCGCAGGTAACGGTAAGGCCGGGGAAGAAGAGACTAAGGATCAGGTGTTCGGTGGGGTCGGGAAGGAGAGGTTGGAGCCGAACGGGGATCTGGCGGTGGTGACCAATGGCAACTCCGCCACGCGCAATTGGGAGGGGATTATCGGAGCGGTGGAGGAGGTAGGGCGAAGTGTGAATGGTGTGGTGGGGTTGGAGGAAGGTTTCATTAAGGAGGAAGGCATCCACGCGGTGGGTGGCAAGGGTGTGCAGGAAGAGGTTCCTGTTGGCGGGTAGGGAGTGGATGTTGTTGAAAAGGATACGTTGCTGTCGCGCCATTATAGGGATTTAGACGAGGGTGTCGAGGCGGGAGAAGGTGAAATGGGCCTGGTTGTTGGAGTAGGTGGCGTACATCTTGAGTTGGAATATGGAACGGGCGGCGAGGGAGATCTGTTGGAGGGTGTGTGGGTGCTGAAAGGGATGAACATTCTGGAGGACGATGGTAAGGAACCTGATGATGTCCTCAGCGGTGGGGGGGGGGGGGGGACGAAGGGAATTGCCAGGAGGGGTGGGGGCGTCCAGGGGACGGACAGGGACGGTGAGTTCAGGAGTGGTTGGAGGGGGTGGGATCTAGCACGGCGTTCCGTATTACCCAGTCATTGGATCTCGACCAATGTGAGCAGCAATGTCGCGATACGATAAACCGCAATCGCGAAGGTTAGAATCCGACCTTTATCAAAGTCGGAAACATGATGGTAGGCATTTCACCTCCTTACACGAGGCATCACAACAACGTTTCACCAGGCAACGCCGGTCAACTGCTGTTTGTGTATGAGAAATCGGTTGGAAACTTTCGTTATGTCAGCACGTAGTAGGTGTCGCCACCGGCGCCAACTTTGTGTGAGTGCTCTGGAAAGCTAATCATTTGCTTATCACAGCATCTTCTTCCTGTCGGTTAAATTTCGCGTCTGTAGCACGTCATCTTCATGGTGTAGCAATTTTAATGGGCAATAGTGTAGATTTTATTACGCAAACACAGATTTCGGGTAGTAGCTAGCCATTCTCAACGCACTATTTTCCATTGTCACTGCGTGTAATTTATGTAACATACCAGTCGCTGAGTGCACCCACTTTCCGAATGGAAGGTAACCTGATAATATCTCATATGGTGAGGCAATCTACTCATAGTAGATTTATTTCTGTATGAGTCCATAGCCACCAAATATTTTATAAATGAAAACATAATCCGTTGGAGGCTGTGTATTAATGTTCTTTATTTAATTCATGCGATTAGCTAATTTCGACTTTGTGTCATTTTCGAGCATCTCAAATTGAAATGTAGTAATGCTATATGCTTCTCTGCGTACATGACTATGCAGAAATATAAAACATTACACTGATCGCATTAACATAACTACATTATCGTTTGCTAGTTCTACTTATATGCGTGACATCAGCTTAAGTGCAACAAGTTTCGTGTTGCATAAGTTTCGAATGAGTACACGTGGATAGAATCCAGATCGTAATGGTGATAGGGGCTACAGATAAGTTCATGGGCATTTCTTTAGTATTTGGATGTCATGAACGCTTGGGCGCCTTAGTATTGTTTGCAATTGTCAGCGTGCAGTGTCATTAAAGATTCCGTGTCACCTGGAGGCTTGTTTGGACCATCTATGCTTTGCAAGATGCGCGGGAGATGATGCGCACTGTTAATCGTGAGACGAGGAGACAGTTGTCGGCTGTGGTCTGTCATGGGTTGTAGTAAGGCATAAGTTGCGTGGTATGGTTGCAGTTATATTCTGAGGAAGTGGAACATGTTGATTTACTGATCTATCGTTTGAGATGAGGAAAGAGATTGAAGCATTTTGAGTAGAGTATTTTATTATGAATTCAGACAGTATTTTTGCCTGACAGGGAACAAGGTAGGTACTCTCAAATTACTTTCTCACAGTCAGATTTTACAACAAATTTTCGCAGTCGAATTCTTATGCTCAGGATTAACGAATTCCTATGTTGAATGTTCATGTACGGTTACAGATAGTTTACACTGCCAATAAGGAAAACGATCGATGTTATGTAGGAGGTACATTATGTTAACTGCTGGCGTACCGGGTTTAGCCCATGCATTACATCATAATATGAATACGTGAACATGCAAATTGAAGTACCGATTTTTTGTATTAATTATACAAGGAGGCCAACGAAACTTTCATAATTCGAAAGGTGCTTTGCCATAGGTGTGCACAAAGAAGAAAATGTGTGCGTACGTAGCCGTTGAGTGCGGTAAAAAGGAAGTAGAAGCTTTCATATACATCACTGTGATGATACTTTCTTTATCACCCATTAAAATCTCAAATGCGTACACGTCGAAAACTGCGAGCAATACCCAAATCTCACCTGCGTAGCAACCAGGTGCCGTGGTAGAAATGAGACACGAAAGTAACAACGGTTCGTGAAATCGCATTCTAGGGACGTTCGTGTTTAAATGTTGCAGATTGTTCATTTGCAGTAACACACGCATAACGGGCAGTTAAAATGCCACAACTGCTGTGTCGCTGATGATGTCAGCAACGGAAAACGAAATGCCGTTGGGAGCAACAAACGCTTTTTATTAGCGTCGTTTCTTCACTTGCTTCCACCCGAGAGTAAACGCAACTAACTTTCGGTTCGTTTGCCGCCGTCATCACAGAATCTGAAGCGTTACTAATTTCTGTCTCTTCTTTCTAATGACTACGACTTCCCTTATTATGCAGGAAGTGTATTTGTTTTAGTCTGTGCCTCGAAGAAAAACACTAAAGCGTCACACTAAAAGCAGACTGAAAGACTAAGAGCTAGAGAGAGAAGTTTTGTGTACACAAAGTAATAGGAATAGTGTAGACGTTAATAATATTAATTCTATTGTTATTTTGGAAGATCATTCCAAATAATTTTGAGACCTATAATTGCGGTTTGATGAATTTACGGTGCAGATTTTCTAATGCAAATCATTTTGCATCTGAGGTTACTTTATGCGATACAACAGCATTCACTATGTGTTGTCATAAGGGTAAACTTAATTTGTCGCTGTTAACACAAAACTTATTTTCAAACGCACTATATCGAAGACTAACTTCAAATGTTCGGACAGTTAAAGAGAAATCAAAGAATTATTTCAAGAGCACTCGTAGCAACAATGCAACATTTGCTATGGGTCAGTTCTGAGGCTAAAATTTCAGACACAGTTTTACGTGGAGTTATCACTTTAAGATGCATAACAATTTTTATCACAGATCTGGTCCACTGACTCAGCTGGTCAAATGTCGACCACAGGCGATACTAGTACCAAATAATCGATGACGGAAGGCATACAAACCCCCGTATCCTCACAACAGCATTCATAAATGTCGAACTAGGAACATACATGGACTTCACTACCCACACATCTGTAAACAGTTAGCATGTAGCCATGTTTTTACAGAAAAAATGTACCTTATTTGTAAGTCTAATGGTACATTCAGCATCGTGGCGAGTTGCCACGAATGTGATTCACGAAACATGGAAAATAAAGTAACTGAACTAAAGGGGGAAATACTGTTGTCGAACTTTCCAGCATACTTCGTATTGATATTTCACTTCGATATCGGGCGTATTCCTGCTTGAGAAATGCCCACAGGAAGAATAATCTTTGAGTGGATACCAACATGAAATGTAAGTTTCACCGGCACTAATGCGAAGAAATAGCAACAAAATGAACACGCGTGGCTGTTCCGTTTTTCCTGTGATCTAGCGCAGCAGTACCTCACAACGCTAATTCCACACCAGCCTTCCTATTTGTCTGCTCTATCGGTACTGAAGCTTCCTCCCGCTGAATCGCTGAAACGCTGAAAACACTCAATAACGGAATTGTTTGTTGAGCAGATGTTTGCGTAACAGCGTTTGGCCTGCCACACAGATGAACGCGAAAGCCTGTAGCGCACTCGTCTGCAGCGGATTGAAACGCGACCAGTTTTGCAAAGCGTGGTTACATTTAAAATATAACATTTAAATATAACAGATTAAGTGCTGTATGCACTCAATTACACTCAGTTCATAAACCTTGGCAATTGTGTGACTCTGCAGTAGGCCATGATGATAATGAAATCTGGTCAGTTATGTGTTTTTAAAGTTGGGTTTTAAATTTATATTTGTATTTTTAAATGATTGCTATTTGTACTGTACTCGGTCAAGTAGTCTCACGTGGGGACATACTTAATGTTTTATTCTGCTCGTCATTAGCTAGTAAGTAGTCCTTGTTATTAATTATAACATTGTATTGTAATGCATGGAACTGGGGATCTAGAAACAACGGAGAAGCTTCGCCCACTCCGGAGCCCTCAGTGGTCCACAACCCCACAAGAGGCTAGAGCAGTCCAAGAATGTTTCAAATGGCTCTAAGCACTATGGGACTTAAATCCCCTAGACTTAGAACTAATTAAAGCTAACTAACCAAAGGACATCACACACATCCACGCCCGAGGCAGGATTCGAACCTGCGACCGTAGCAGCAGCGCGGTTCCGGACTGGAGCGCCTAGAGCCACTCGGCCACAGCGGCCGGCTAGAGCAGTCCACTCACCCCACTGCCGCCCCACTCCGAACCCAAGGTTATTGTGCGGTTCGGCCCGCAGTGGAGCCCCCCTCCCCCTCCCCCCGGGAACGTGTCACAACAGACGAGTATAGCCCCAAATGTAGACTAATTATGGCGTACACGTACGTGGAGAAAGTGTTTGCGTAGTAATCGCCGACATAGTGTAACTGTGGCGGAATAAGGGGAACCGGCTCGCATTCGCCGAGACAGATGGAAAACCGCCTTAAAAACCACCGGAAAGCAATGCTTTAGACTGCACGACTGACCGGGCCGAATAATCAATACAGCAGTAGTCCCGCGTCTGGGAATTAAGCAGGAAAAACACGAAAAGGCATCGGCCACGAAGAGCACATTGCGGTTCACTTCCCTGGTGTGTGGCAGTGGACCGATGTAATCAATGTGAAGTTTGCCCTGGGGATGCTGTAACCTCCCCCTCACTTATCGACCTTAATGACAGTGAAAAATTAAACCGCGTGTACCTAATGGAAATTTGGGAAAAGCAATCGTCACCGAAGTTAATCTGTCGGTAAAGAGGGAGGAAAGGGCTACATCTAAATGAAAGGAAAAATGCAAATGAAACTGGTGGAAATTAATTTTGAAAAGGGGTAAAGTTAATAAAGAAAGTAAATGTGCGGCCGTTACGTTAGCAAATAAATAGCGGTAATTAGATATTTGAGATTTGGGGGAAATTACAGTCGCCAGTCCTAAGGACAATTACTATAGTAACTGAAAAAGAAAGGTTATTACACATATAATTAGCACTAGAAGCGTGGCAACTGAAGGTTGACACGTGTAGTGTGAAAGTTGAAAGTTTGTCGGAAGTAATAAATTTCGCGACACTCTGACTTAATTTAGCAAAAGAATTAATAAAACCGGAAAATCGAAAGTTAATTTAGTGACTGAAGTTAATAGTGAGCTTTCTTTCTGAAGCACATCGAAATTCAGTAAAATACGGTTAGTCTTGGACATCATTTCAAAAGCTACTTGAATCTATGCAATTTAGAAATAAGAGATTTAACTTTGAACTTGAATTAAATGATTCTGAACAATTAACAATAGTAAAATTTAGTACGTACCAAGCTGAGCTGCAGTCACAGGTAGGCTAAAATACGGTAACAAAACTCGCACTCTTAATTTGTGCTTGTGTAATCTAAATATTGTAGCCAGCTATGAATACCTTAACTGAACTTTGAAATTAAAGCAGTGAAATCGAATGATGCTGGCGTTTGAATTTCAACGACACTCGGGTTCATTCCGGAAAAGGAAGGGACCCTGCTTGGTAATGCAATTGGGACATTGAGCAACAAAGGTTCATGCTACGTTGCTGTAATTTAGTTATGAAAATGGAATAGTTTGAAAAGCTGAGGTCTGCCATACAGTTCTAAAACTTTACGTGCTTCCAGTCTTCCTTGTTGGTTGATTGAAGGTTTGAAGCCGTCGATCGAAGAGGTGGCGACAGTAACTCATTGTCGGCTGTCGCTGTTGCAGAAGCTGGATGTTGGCGCGCCTTCTTCTCGACACGGTCACCAGGCGAAACGGGCTCTTGATGTGCGCCAGCCATTGCTTCCCGTCCGCGACACCGTGTCAGAAACTATCATAGCAAGTCGAGCGCAATTACATGCTGCCAAACCCCGAAAACGCGGCAACTCGCGGGAGCGTCACACAACACACCTGCTCCACCGCACTACTCCAGCCAGACTCCCTCTGCTCTGCCCGCGCTCCACGCGGCAGAGTTAACACTACCAAAGATCCTAAACACTTGGGTTCTCCACACGACCTATCGATGTATTCGTTCGATAGCATAGTTTTCCCTAGGCCAGACCCAGCGTACAGATACAAATAATATTCACAAAACAAACCAATTATAAATCGACATAAATGCATAAATATATACAAATAGTAAAACAATTACAATATACAAAGACACAGAAATGTTATATCTTCAGGTAACAAAATAAGGAAAAAAATTTGCAGTGCAATAGATGGAAATAGGAGGATATGCATTTCCGGCGTTACAATGCTCCTCCAGGATGCAGTGTAGTAACCCTTCCCGCGAAATGGAATTGGGTTTGCCACATTTACACTCATCACATTCCCTTACAACGGGCTTGAAATTCTTACATGAAGAGGGCCACGTACGTCGTTCTCTAATTTTCGCGTCTGTTTCGTAGGCCCCTAGTGCCCAGCCAGCATGGAAATATGGGAGTAGGGAAACACAGCGGGTGCGAGCAAAGTGGGAATACAGGTTTTTCAAGTTCCCTCCTTTCTTGTGCTTGCGGCAAACTGGGCCTTTACTCGAAAGATCTCTGAATCTGCTCACCCCCACCTAGTCTACACTTAACAGAAGAAATAGCCTGTTCTTCATCTTGTTTCAGCTTCAGATCTGACAGTAACTCCCAGACCTCGCTTAATGCAGCATCCACTCACGCCTCCTGTTGAGTATCGCCCGCTTCCGTGCTCTAACTATGCTTCTCAAACATGCGACATACGGCGTCGTGAAACTGTTTCTCGGTGCCAATATGCCCGACATTAAACCTGAAGGCAGATATTCGGACCGCCCAGCGGGTGACCCTCCTGGTCTTGCGAGGCCTCCCAAAAACCCATCTGAAAGCCTGGTTATCGGTTTCAAATTGGAACTCCCTACTCTCGGAATATAAATATGTAATTTAGTTTGGGCGTTAATAGTATTCTGTAAACATAAACTATAAACTATTTGTCACACTAAGGTAATTTATTATTTTTAACTGGTTTGTGAGCGGCACGATCATAACCATCATACAGAAAGAACTACATCAGCATATGATGCTAATACGGAAAATTAATTACAACACCTTTTGGCCGTCCACAGCTAAGGAAAGGTTAGTTTGGTGTTTACTGACTTTTTTTTACGATATATAATTAGTGAATGAATCTGGTGCCCCCGAACTGCAGTTCCTTCTCTAAATCCTCGCACGAACGAAAAAATGGCTGACATCGAAATAAGTGTCCAAGGAATAGAAGAGCAACTGAAATCACTCAACAGAGGAAAGTCCACTGGACCTGACGGGATACCAATTCGATTCTACACAGAGTACGCGAAAGAACTTGTCCCCCTTCTAACAGCCGTGTACCGCAAGTCTCTAGAGGAACGGAAGGTTCCAAATGATTGGAAAAGAGCACAGGTAGTCCCAGTTTTCAAGAAGGGTCGCGTATCATGTCATTTCTCGAAACCCAGAATCTACTCTGTAGGAATCAACATGGATTCCGGAAACAGCGATCGTGTGAGACCCAACTCGCTTTATTTGTTCATGAGACCCAGAAAATATTAGATACAGGCTCGCAGGTATATGCCGTTTTCCTTGACTTCCGGAAGGCTTTCGATACAGTTCCGCACTGTCGCTTGATAAACAAAGTAAGAGCCTACGGAATATCAGACCAGCTGTGTGACTGGATTGAAGAGCTTTTAGTAAACAGAACACAGCATATTGTTCTCAATGGAGAAACGTCTACAGACGTTAAAGTAACCTCTGGCGTGCCACAAGGGAGTGTTATGGGACCATTGCTTTTCAAATGGTTCAAATGGCTATGAGCACTATGAAACTTAACTTCTGAGGTCATCAGTCCCCTAGAACTTAGAACTACTTAGCCGTAGCGGTCGCGCGGTTCCAGACTGTAGCGCCTAGAACCGCTTGGCCACCCCGGCCGGTATTGATTTTCACAATATATATAAATGACCCAGTAGACAGTGTCGGAAGTTCCATGCGGCTTTTTGCGGATGATGCTGTAATATACAGAGAAGTTGCAGCATTAGAAAAGTGCAGCCAAATGCAGGAAGATCTGCAGTGGAAGGGCACTTGGTGCAGGAAGTGGCAACTGACCCTTAACATAGACAAATGTAATGCATTGCGAATACATAGAAAGAAGGATCCTTTATTTTATGATTATATGATAGCGGAACAAACACTGGTAGCAGTTAATTCTGTGAAATATCTGGGAGTATGTGTACGGAACGATTTGAAGTAGAATGATCATATAAAATTAACGGTTGGTAAGGCGGATGCCCGGTTGAGATTCATTGGGAGAGTCCTTAGAAAATGTAGTCCATCAACAAAGGAGGTGGCTTACAAAACACTCGTTCGACTTATACTTGAGTATTGCTCATCAGTGTGGGATCCGTGCCAGGTCGGGTTGACAGAGGAGATAGAGAAGATCCAAAGAAGAGCGGCGCGTTTCGTCACAGGGTTATTTGGTAAGAGTGATAGCGTTACCGAGATGTTTAGCAAACTCAAGTGGCAGACTCTGCAAGAGAGGCGCTCTGCATCGCGGCGTAGGTTGCTGTCCAGGTTTCGAGAGGGTACGTTTCTGGATGAGGTATCGAATATTTTGCTTCCCCCTACTTATACGTCCCAAGGAGAACACGAATGTAAAATTAGAGAGATTCAAGGACGCACGTAGGCTTTCCGGCAGTCGTTCTTCACGCGAACCATACGCGACTGGAGCAGGAAAGGGAGGTAATGACAGTGGCATGTAAAGTGTCCTCCCCCGCACACCGTTGGGTTGCTTGCGGAGTATAAATGTAGATGTAAATGTAGATGTAGAATTATAAGGTAATATAATGGTGTAAGGCAAACCAAGTAGGACTACATAAATGATTGAGAATGTAGGCAAAATTAAGTGTACTAACAAAATTCATTTTCCCAAAACAGACATAAATTACACTAAACAAGTTATTGATTGAATACCGTAAACAACTAACAGGTGATTGAAGACTGCACTGGATAAGGATCCTGGGTGGTAGAGACAGTTTAACTAGTGGACTGGCCCTAAAAAAGTGGTTAACGCAATCTGAATTGATCTAACACTGAGCAGACTTTGATTGATCAAATCTACTGAAGTTTCTCTACATAGGTGCAGCTGAGAACAAGTGGCGATTGAGATCTGTACACCCTGACAATGCCGGGACGGCAGTACGTTACCCTGCTTGCTTCGTGAGGTGACATGACTTGCAACTGCCGAAATGTGTGCGGCGGAGGTGAGACATGGAGGCGGCACCTGTGAATCGATCACGGCCACGAAAGGAACGCAAACATCTCACGGTATAGCGATCAGGCAGACGGATCGCAATTTACTCTTTACCAGAGCCCTGAAATCATGGTAGATTTCAGTGTGTGACACACCCATTTGCTGGTCGTACCAAGGACCAATTTGGCTCACTTATACAACAGAGCGCACAAGAATACCAAACGTCAAGACTCGTAAACCAAAAACGAATAAGTGTGCCCTCAGCAGACGAGTAGTCCGAGACGTTTAAAGTCGTACTGTTGGTACAGTAAGAACGCCACTGGCTCCCCAGTCAAAACTACTCGCAAGTGAAGTCAGTCTCAGGGCAGGACTCAAGTACCGACCGCACACGCCAGAGCGTCGACCATAAGTGCTTACCAGACCAAAGTCCCGCACCCGAGCGCTTCACACCTCTCCAGAAAAAATAAAATCCGTTTTCCTGCAAAGAGCATGAACGACACTGCCTTCACATCGTCTTGAGCCAATCACAGAGCTTTAGAAGCGCTAAATCTCCCTTCCTACATGACAGCACATACTCATGTGGAACCAGGGCAGAGTTAAGAAACCTCCGTCTCTGAAAAAAAAGGAAACCGCCAGTTACTGGCTTTTCTGTTTTCGCAGAGGGGGAAGGGGTGGTTTTTTCCGAAGCCATGTCTCTTCCCACAGCAACAAGCGAACAGATACAATCTCAAAGATCTTTATCTAAATCGTCTTTGCCTTGGAGCTTGTTAGTCTTAGATATCAGGTGAAATAAGGACACTATCTCCAAACGTTTCTCAGACGCCAGATTTTCCTAATACAACCGAGACGACCGGGGTAAGTGGTTCACTGACCTATTTGCGCTATCAGCGAACACAAAAACAGGTGAATTTTTAATACGAGTGGCTCTTCACACAATGCCTGGTTTACGATCCCACTGTGTAGACACGTTCTTTCAGACCATCGCCCCAGCCCAGACTTCTGGTGGCGCCACGGCAGGTAGTGTGGTATTGTTCTGCTAGAGTCCTGTCTTGACGAGGGGCTGTCCTGTCTGCTCTGTACAGCTGTGGTCCTGTCCAGCAAGATTTATTGTGGGATGGGCTCGCCGCCAATTGCTTTCAACGCCCAAGAAGCCGTTTTTACGAGATGAGAATCATAAAAATACCTCATGCTTTTAGCGCGCTACCAAGCTCCATCAACGTCTGCTCGGACTGTTAACTTTCTAGAGTCTCGCTTAAGGTTCACCAGGTTGTAAAGAAATCTTTCATAATTTTCTGTATACGAAAAATAGATGAGAGAGTAACTTGTCCTCTCTCACTGCCCTCTACCTCACTTCAATATTGTGTAGTGTGACATGAACCAGAGGAAATCATTGAAAATATTAGGAGAATCTCATTCTGATAAAGGTAACTTTGCCAATCAGGATTCCCCATGGCTAAAGCACATCCTAGCTTGACCTCATTCATTTCAGGGGTCACTGACTCACATGAAGCTGCAAGCCAGCAAGGGAACATGTAAGTATTGCTGTGATTAGTATGAATTACGTTAGACACAGGGGTTATTGCTACATCACATACTTCTGATAAACATTTGATATGCGGTTAAAAGGCCTTGCAGCAGAAAAATATACCCATTCACACCATATGCTGAGGTCAGAGATGTCTAATATCCATAATCATCTGAAGTGTCCTGGAGTATGAACTTTTCTCTGCTCATTGATTTACCCCTGGTCAATCATTCATTTGGTTTCAATCATGAAACACATACATTCTCAAATTCTCAATGAACAATGAAAGCACATGCATAATCTGTTTGTCTTATTAACTAAGTTGTGT
This sequence comes from Schistocerca serialis cubense, assembly GCF_023864345.2. Classification (NCBI taxonomy): domain Eukaryota; kingdom Metazoa; phylum Arthropoda; class Insecta; order Orthoptera; family Acrididae; genus Schistocerca; species Schistocerca serialis. The sequence goes on from NC_064639.1 coordinate 1,064,422,485, forward strand.
AAATTTGTGTGTTATTTTCTATGACATGAAATCAAATACAAGCACCGAATCACTGTCAAGAACATTAACAAATGTGCAGAAAAACATGGACCTCACTATCAAGACAGTTCAATTGATACAAAAAGATATTACATAATGATATTACAGAAAGGTATCCTATAGCTCCCTCCACAAGGGTTCCCAGGGAGACAAATTTTACAATTGAAAATGCCACACGAATTGAGAACATGGCACTTATGCACTCACACAAACCATGACCGGTAGGACTGAAGAACAGCAGTTTGCCCCAGAGTGTAATGGCCTCTCACTCAGTGCATGATGTGGCAGAAGTGGCGGCAGACGTCTCTGGCGTTGCCTCTCGTCTCTGGCAGTATGTAGTGTCTGGGCGGCATCCGGCATTTTGGCAGCTTCTGGACTGCAGCTGGACCCTTGGCGTCATTCTGGTCAGGCCGTAGTCAGCTCTCAAGAACTGGTGTGACGACGTTGCATTTTATGTGCAACCCGCGCCCTGGCGTAGAAATCCATTCAGCGTTAGTGGGACGTGGGACAGTCCCACTCTTCCTGTTCGCCTCTGCATTGGAATGCGCACCTGCCGGCGCTGGACATTGGATTAGCTCGCCTTTTGTCAATGAGACACATAACTTTTGGCACCCCACTGAGTAGGTTAGGCTCGGTGCGCACGTCGACTATGGTGCCACGCGACTCGCTTGTGCCTTGATTAGCAGCCTGGTGGGTCGTTGGCAGCTAGGGGGATGTTGTCGGCGCACGGTGGCGACCCGCTGTCTGCGCCGGCTTGAGATGTGCCACCTCCACTGGTAGATGACAGGGATGCATGACGTAGGTGTGGCAGCTGTCAGTGGCCAGTTCTGTTGCTGTAGGAGGTCCTCCGCAGCTGGGCTGCTACAGGTGAATCATTACAGCTGCCTGCTCCATTCGCACTTCACTGGCTGGCTTGGGCCGTGATGTCCAGTCTGCCATGTTGGTTCCAGAGTTTGCCCAATCCTCAAGTGCGGTCAGGTGCTATATTCTCTCAAAAAGTCATTCATCGATATAATGAACTTAAAGAAAAAATAATGAAGAGTAAAATTTTTTATCTTGATATATTTATTTATTTGTTTATTTGTTTTTATTATTAAGGATGCAAATCCAAAAATAAATTTAATGACTGCAAGGCCCTGTTAATGTTGTATGGACGTAAATTATGTGGTGCGAGATGTCATTGATTGTGTGTGCATGTGGTTTTGTTAGTTTTTGGTTAGTCCTACTCCTGTCATGCACCCCTATTTTACGCTGGCGCTACCTCTATACCTTCACCAAAAGCGCAGACTTCTCCCAACACTAAATACTAAATTACCCTATGTCTTTGCTAATACTACTGAAGCGAAATTTCATGCATTTTATTCCCTGTATACTCCTCTTTTATTTTTCGATGTCCAGCAGTGTTGTCTGCTGACGTTGAAATGGTCAGGAAGTGCGTTTACTCACTCAGGTAATGGTGATTGGCCTGAAATCTCTGTAGTGGCATTTTATGATTGTGTACGCGTAATTTTTCACAGTACAAGGATGCCTCCTGTATCCTGACAGGAGGCATCCAACCACACATGCCAGAGCTTCGACCAGAAGTGCTTACTAGGCCATAGTCCTGCACCTGAGTACTTTGCACCTCTACAGAAAAAAAATCCGTTCTCCCACAAGGTGCATGAATGACACTGCCTTCACATCGTCTTGAGCCAATCACAGAGCTCTAGAGGCGTTAAATCTTCCCACCCACACGACAGCACAAACTCATGTTGAGCCAGGGAAAGAGTTAAGAAACCTGCGTCTCTGAGAAAAAAAAAGAAACCGCCAATTACTGGCTTATTTAAGTTTTCGCAGAGGAGGAACTGATGACTTTTTTTGAAGTCATAACTCTTCCCATGACAACAAGCTAACAGATACGATCTAGAAGATCTTTATCTAAATCACCTGTGCCTTGGAGCTTGTTAGTCCTAGCTATGTGATGTAATAACGATTCTATCTCCATACATTTCTCAAAAGCTGGATTTTTCTCATACAACCGAAGTGGCTAGGGAATGTGGTTCATTGGCCTATTTGCACTATCAGCAAACACAAAAACAGGTGAATTTTTATTACATGTAGCTCTGCACACAGTGTCCAGTTTACAACTCCACTGTCTAGATGCGTTCGTTCAGACCGTCGCCCCAGCCCAGGATTCTGCTGGTGCTGCAGCAGGTAGTGCGGCAGTGTTCTGGTGGAGTCCTGTCTTGACGAGGTGCTGTCCTGTCTGCCCTGTATGGCTGTGAGCCTGTCCAGCAATATTTACTAAGAGATGGGCTCGCCGCCTATTGCTTTCAGCTTCCAACAAGCGATTTCTACGAGATAAGAATCATAAAAATACCTCATGCTTCTAGCGCCCTATCTGCCTCCATCAACATCTGCTCAAGATGCGCCAGGTTGTAATGAAATCTTTAATAATTTTCCATATGCGAAAAGGAGGTAACTTGTCCCTTCTCAATGGCAATTAATATATTTGTTATAGGTGCAGTACCTTCACTATTACCTGGATGTCCTGTATTTTTATCTACACCTGAACATTTGACTAGTCGTGAACATGTGAAGTCAATATCATTCTCTTCCCTGGATGAATTATGTGATAAAATTAATACTTGTGATTGGACTGAGTGGATCTAAGTTAAAAAGAAGACTAGTGTATATTTGCTTTTAATTAGTGAAGTGCCATTTCTGAAAGTTTTGTCTCTTGTCACAATTAGTGCAGGATTAAGCCTCATTGTTCACGTAAATGATCTGCAAGTTGGTCAAATAGAGAACTTCAAGTTTTCAGTAACTGTAAGTAATACAACAATGCTTATTATTGTGAACTTAAAATTTGTCAATAGAGAAGATAAGAATACTACTGAGAGTATTGATTTTGTATTTGCTACTTTGAATAATGTATCTGAAAAGTTGCCTGGTAAACAAAAAATGATTACATTTTTGAAAGAACAGGTTTCACTGCTAAAATATAAAATGAATAGGGCAATATATTCATAAGATATTTTAGTATTATGGCCATTAATTCGTTTCATTTCTCCTCACTGTTACAGACTTTGAAGAAGCTGTGGAATAATAATGATGCCTAGCCCTACTACTCTGACTAGAATATGTGGTGGTTTTTCTAGTATCCCTGTTCTTGAACAGATTTCTTCACGTTTTGTAGAACACATAGATAAGTAAGCTTGTTTTTTAACTGAACCAGACCGAACAGTTCATTTAAGAATGTTGCCAGTAGAGGTGGATTGCATTATCCTAGTCAGAATGTTGTAACGGGTATAGCACAGAATTCCATACTGAAAATGAAGAGTTGTTTCTTCGAGAAAGATGCCAAAGAAATGTATTGTTTCGTGAATGTCGTAGCAACTTGCCGGATGATATATTTGTTAGGTTTGATTGTACTGCAAATCACAGTGTACCTGAAATCGTTGACTGTATACTTGGTCCTGCAGTCAATATTATTCTTAATAATTATACCAAAAGGGTCAGTGACATTGTAAATACAAGAAGTGTTACAACTCACAAGAGAAATAGTTAAGAGTGCTGAAAATTTGGTTCTGTGAAGGATTTTGTAAGCACAAATAAAAAATTAATTACTATGTGAATATAAACACTAATTCATTGTTTATCGAATTTCCAAACCTATGCTTCATTCCCCGAAACAGGTATTTGTAGAGATAATTCAAATTTCACTTAAATTCAAATTAAGTTTCAATGTGATTTTACGAAAAAAGGTAGTGTGTCATAAAAATAAGAGAAATTCATTGTTTAAATTATTATAATTTCCTTTTTATTTCAAACAAGAATTTAATGAGTGTAAGTCCATATAGGTTAGCAGCTGAAACCGTCTCGCGCAGTAGCATGACCGATACCGAGTAACAATGACGCTGGGGCTTTATTTCTAGGTGGCACTGCTGAAAACCAGCATATGGTTCTCAATAACACTACCGCGTACACGGTGTTCTATAGATGGCAGCCGAATGAGTGCGAAATGTACCTATGGGCAATATTCGATTCTTAGGAACTTTATCGATATCTGTGCCCTTGCAAAGTGGATGAATTTAGCTGAGAGCACAAACAGCATATCGCACTACTGGTAATGGGAGTTTCTGGTAACAAAATTACATTCACAGGTCAGAATCACTTCCTTTCCGAAAAAAGAAACAAACGTAATGAGCTGGGTGTTTCAGAATTATGCCGACACGTAACTGGGGGGAAATATTTCACTAACTGCTTTACGCAGCACACATTTGTTTTAGTTACGTTAGGAGGACAGCTATTATCTGCTTTAAACAGTGCGTCGTTAGCAACGTAACAATTTTATGTACATATGAGTCTCGTAACTTCGTTTGCCCACAGTGGTAGATCTTCGTTGCATTACGTTATACATTTAGTTTAAATGAATGCGCAAGACAGACACGTAATAAGTAATGCTGCCATGATAACAGCTCTAATTAATAAGCTGATTGGCATTCGGATAAGCTCGGCTCCGGTGAAATGGAGTACGGTTTGACATGTCTCTTGCCCGTCCATACTGCCATTACCTAAATAATCTCCCAAGCCTCTATACTCTGAATATCAGCTACGTTTAACAGTTGTAAAACAACAACGGTATAACAATCCTACCTAACAAAGCCTCCCGCAGTCTACTAATACGATCCACGTCATTAGCCGTGAATCTAACTAGAAAAAATATGATCGTCTACCATGAATCTACAGGAAAAATTCGCTTCACAGATCAGAAAAAATACATATAGCGTGTGCATAAAGGACTTCCTGGTTTTACAATTAAGTAATACGAAAGCAAAGATCGACAGAAAAATGCAGCAAACGGTACATTTATTGTGAAAACTGCAACAATTTTATATAGAAGTTTCGAAGTAGTAATAATAAAATCTGCTAGCAGATGGCGCCGTAATCGTGATGCTTAGAGCATTTAAATTGTACTATGATGGCGAGAGCCATCACAGTAGAAATGTGAAACGAGGAAATTTGGAAATTTGTGGTAAGTTCCTATGGAACCAAACTGCTGAGGTCATCGGTCCCTAGGCTTACATACTACTTAATCTAACTTAAACTAATTTACGCTAAAGACAACATACACCCATGCCCGAGGGGTATCGAAACCACCAACGGGGAGATCCGCGCGAACCGTTTCAAGGAGCCTCAGACCGCGCGAGGTTAACATATTGAAGGAGAAGGTTGAAATCATGTGTTCCAGTTAACAACCCGTGCTTCTGGTACAGTTAAAACACAGGATTAAGACACAGGGCGAAATTCTCAAATACGATCTGATGTTCCAAAAGAACCAGATGAGGAAGCCATTCTCAAGCCCTTGCCAAACTGGAACGGGCGGTAGTGTGGCTGAAGACCTAGAGGGGAATTTTGGCCGCAGGCCCACTAGCATTACTTCTTGAAATGTCGCGACAGTTTCTGGAATTGTTCAACAACATCCGAGCAAATCCGTCCGACGAATGTGAGCAGACTCGTTTCAGTACTTTCAGTCAGCACAGAAAATGGAATGTAGACCATTACATAAAGTAAAAGAAGCTCGACTTTCAAGAAAACGTTTTTATTATATGGGTTTAGTTTATAGGCAATGTTGACAACAACTTCGTAAAAAAATAAATACATTTACATAGAAATAAGAACAGGACTTCTGGTAAGGGGCGTTAAGATTCGTGAAAGAAGTCAGTATAGGTGAAAGAGACCTGGAGACACCAGATGGTCTCACATGGATTACATGATGGTAAGACAGAGATTTTAAACTGTAAAACACTTCCTGGACAGGTGACGACTGTTACCATAATTTACTGGTCAAAATACACTGAAGAAACTGCAAAATGTAGAAAACTGAGGAAATGGAACAAGAATAAATTGGAAGAAACAGCGTTTGTGGAAAGTTTAAGGGCGAAAATTACGTAATTAACGACTGAAAGAGGGGAAAGAAATGAAATACAAGACCAACGAGCTTTGAGAGACGAAACAGCGTATCCAACAGATGTTGGAATAGGCAAAAGGCAAATACCAGTAGAAATGCTTGGGTAGCACACGAGATATTATATTTAAATGATGAAAGCAAATGAATTACGCAAAAGGGAATAAAGAAGCCTAAAAATGAGAATGACATGAAGCACAAACAGGAAAATGGGATAGAGGATAAAAGGAGAACTGTAGAAGCATAAATGAGTATGGAAAAGATCAGTGATGGAATTACTTCTTCAGTCCAAAAACTTTCGAGACTGGGTTAATAAAATACAGAGAAAAGTTAATGCTCCAGGTGTTCTAGGTAGTGCCCAACGCTAGAGTATAATGCACAGAACTTTCATACCGCCGTGTGAAACTGCCAGATAAGTTCTTGTTTCGGTTTCTATTCAACTCACATGTCACATTGACTTGAATGCCGGTTATGTCGCAAAAGGGTGATTATATTTTTTAGGAAGAAACTGTCCGCGTTTTGCATTTCAATCAAGTCGTAGCAGGCGTCCACTCTTCATCGTTTTTATTCGGTGTTCAGTGTCTTGGGAGTGAACTTGGCAAGCACTTTTCGCTTCTTAAAAACATTCTGGATAATATCTTGAACACTTGGGTTTGAGATGTTGCTTCTTTGCGATTTGTAACAACGCTAATGCACTACCTTCAGCGTTGGCCCAATACGGTCTCACGTCCACTACTCAACACCGACTCATCGCAAGTAACAGGTCGAATACACATCTGTTGTCCATAGCTATTAGCTGAAGCTGCTGCCATCGTAGTTACTGTGATAACGTCGCTTACAAATAAGATCAATCTCGGACGTTTTTGAACAGACGGTGTAGATCGATCGTGCCGTGTGCACAGCAAAAATATTGGGCCCCCTTTCCCCTGGCCCCACCCCCAACAAAGCTTTCATCTTAACCATATTTTTAAATAAACAGAAATATTATATAGGATTATTGTTTTGTCTCCATTAAAATTTCAATCAGAGACATGTGCAATATTTTTCTTCCCAGCATCTGTCCCGTTTTAGAGCACGGCTCATATGTTTGCACATTAGCTTTCATCTCGCGTGATCTTAAGTTTGTTAACGAATGCATATAACTAATCACTAAGTTTCAAGTAATGGAAGAGCATGCCGCGCGGTTTGAGGCATCGTATCATGGATTGCGCGGCCCCTCCTGGTAGAGATTCGAGTCCTCCCTCGAGCATGGGTGTGTGTGTGTGTTGTTATTAGCATAAGTCTACGTTACTTTAAGTAGTGTGTAAGTCTAGGGACCGATGACCTCAGCAGTTTGGTAGCTTAGGAATTCACACACATGGCCGTGCGGTTCTAGGCGCTACAGTCTGGAGCCGCGTCACCGCTACGCTACGGTCGCAGGTTCGAATCCTGCCTCGGGCATGGATGTGTGTGATGTCCTTAGGTTAGTTAGGTTTAAGTAGTTCTAAGTTCTAGGGGACTGATGACCTCAGATGTTAAGTTCCATAGTGCTCAGAGCCATTTGAATTCACACACATTTGAACATTTGAAGAACATAAACGCACAATTTAACAAAATCTGTCAAATCTACTCTTTGTGAAACTTGAGTTCTGTACTTACATACCGGTATGTATTTAATGTGGTGTAGCATGTTTTGCAACGTAGTATTTCTTTAAGAGCATGTTGCTGTTTACCTCGATCGGATATAGGACAAAGCCTGGTGAAGTTTCCGAAATTCATCAGCTCGGGAAGTATTATTTCCAAAATGTCACATATTCCAGCTTGTGTTACTAATATTGGAGCGCCTGTCAAACAAAACTTTATGAAGAGAAGTTTCACATGATGTTCATGAAGTTAAGAGTTGGCTGTGTATTCTCTGCAAGTGAAGGCAATGCAGAAGTTGTATGTATCCAGTTTGCGCAGAGGTTGGACAAAAATACAGAAACGCCAAAAATACGATAGTTTACCATGCGTAATATGATGTAGGAAATTCGTTGGCATTCAAAAACAGTTCCCAGTCGTCTCGAAATGGATAAATACAGGTCCTGTATGGTTTTCAAGAGGATCTTGTACCATTCTTCCTGCGAAATAGTGGCACGTTTAGGTATCGACGATGGACTTGGATTGCGATCACGCACTCTTCTCTCCCAAGTCGATCATAAAGGACTAATGTCATTGAGATCTCGCGACTGTGATGGGCAAGGAAGAAGCGACAATTCATTCTCAAAAAATAAATAAAGAAATAAACCCAATCCTGAACAACAGGAAGACTATGTGAGCTGTGTGGACAGGACTCCTGTCGCCTTAGAGCACAGCATCACTGTTATGGAACAAATATTCTACCATGGGATGGACCTAATTCCTGGCAGTAATGCGACCTTGCAGAGTAACCATAGGGCCCACGGAATACTAAGATATGCTTGCCCATATCATCATAGAACTCCCCTCCCCTCCCCCCCTCCCCGGGCTTCACTCTTGGATCATAAACTCTGCCAGAGCCGGCCGAAGTGGCCGTGCGGTTATAGACGCTGCAATCTGGAACCGCGAGACCGCAGGTTCGAATCCTGCCTCGGGCATGGATGTGTGTGATGTCCTTAGGTTAGTTAGGTTTAACTAGTTCTAAGTTCTAGGGGACTAATGACATCAGAAGTTGAGTCCCATAGTGCTCAGAGCCATTTGAACCATTTGAACTCCGCCAGACGTTGGAAACTGTGTGAAACAAGAGTTATTCGACCAAATGGCTTTATTCCACTGCTCCATGTCCCACGTTTTATAGCTACGGCACCACGTTTTCCAGTTACTGGTGTTTGCAGCAGTGATGAGTGGTTTTGGAATTCCATCTTCCCTGCTTATGGGGCTTGTTCATGTTGTTTTGGTGGTGACAGGATTTGCTGTTCTGATCACAACTGACACTTGTAAAGTATTCAGAAACAACAGCGCAAACCGCAGGCTTGGATAGCATCACAATTTATGTTGAAGAATACATTTCTCTCAGTGTTTGTATATTTTTGTCCAACCCCTGTGTAAAGCCATTAGTTTAGTCGTTTGCTCACGTGAACCTGTGAAGAATCGACCAGTATCTTGTTGAGAGGTGTCTATTATTTTTTTTCTACGTCCGTATTTTGCGAGTGTTACGTGGCCGTTTTTCGACAAAACTGCCACGTACCATAATTAATCTCAAATAAATTCATCAGTCTGCAGAAACTGCAGCGTTCGCAAACCAAATGATTGGATGTACGAGAAGTTTTCAGACTGATGTTAGGGGTTTCACCTCTCTAATTCAAGTATGTTTATCAACAAGTACTCACCCCTAGATAGTGACTCCGTGCACGATTCTTTCTGTAGTTCTTCCTTTCCATCTCTGATTAACATTCGGCAATTATTGTGCCATTTCCGTGGTCTTAACATTCGCCCAGATGTTGTGTTGATTTTAACAATCGGCCTTTGCCAAGGTGCTGACATTTTAATTTCGTTATAAACTTATATTAATATATAATGAACTTAAGTATTTCATGTTTTGTATACGAATGTTTAACTGGAAGTCCACAGAAAATTATAAAAAATCAAGTTCTTTTTACTGACCGTTGTTATATTCAGTAATTTGACGAAACTCCCTTTTTCATCAGCTTGTGAGCTATAGCGCACATGTTTCACGAATACTTAGGGTCACCCCTGTTTAGTAAAATAAGTTCATTGAGTCATCTATTGTGCGACACCTGTAATTAAATTCATGTGGTTTTATCGGGAGCGAGGTGATTATCAATAAGGTCATCTGGTACAGCTCTTTCGGAATGTCGATGGCTCAGCCGTAGCCCCATAAAGAGATTTGGGGACCCTGACCAGTAACTCGTTTGTTTGCGATCTCCTGATTTAGCAGTCAGAAGTTTTATTTTCAGTTAAAATTTTGCCTCTTCCTTAGCAGTCAGCGCAGACAGAAAAAACGATAAAGGCAGCCTTAATAAACATTGAAGTAACGAATTTAAAATATCATTAAGTTGCTGGAGCATAATTAACCCATGCACTTTCTCTCAGCGAGAAGAGGTCATTTACACTCCTGGAAATGGAAAAAAAGGACACATTGACACCGGTGTGTCAGACCCACCATACTTGCTCCGGACACTGCGAGAGGGCTGTACAAGCAATGATCACACGCACGGCACAGCGGACACACCAGGAACCGCGGTGTTGGCCGTCGAATGGCGCTAGCTGCGCAGCATTTGTGCACCGCCGCCGTCAGTGTCAGCCAGTTTGCCGTGGCATACGGAGCTCCATCGCAGTCTTTAACACTGGTAGCATGCCGCGACAGCGTGGACGTGAACCGTATGTGCAGTTGACGGACTTTGAGCGAGGGCGTATAGTGGGCATGCGGGAGGCCGGGTGGACGTACCGCCGAATTGCTCAACACGTGGGGCGTGAGGTCTCCACAGTACATCGATGTTGTCGCCAGTGGTCGGCGGAAGGTGCACGTGCCCGTCGACCTGGGACCGGACCGCAGCGACGCACGGATGCACGCCAAGACCGTAGGATCCTACGCAGTGCCGTAGGGGACCGCACCGCCACTTCCCAGCAAATTAGGGACACTGTTGCTCCTGGGGTATCGGCGAGGACCATTCGCAACCGTCTCCATGAAGCTGGGCTACGGTCCCGCACACCGTTAGGCCGTCTTCCGCTCACGCCCCAACATCGTGCAGCCCGCCTCCAGTGGTGTCGCGACAGGCGTGAATGGAGGGACGAATGGAGACGTGTCGTCTTCAGCGATGAGAGTCGCTTCTGCCTTGGTGCCAATGATGGTCGTATGCGTGTTTGGCGCCGTGCAGGTGAGCGCCACAATCAGGACTGCATACGACCGAGGCACACAGGGCCAACACCCAGCATCATGGTGTGGGGAGCGATCTCCTACACTGGCCGTACACCACTGGTGATCGTCGAGGGGACACTGAATAGTGCACGGTACATCCAAACCGTCATCGAACCCATCGTTCTACCATTCCTAGACCGGCAAGGGAACTTGCTGTTCCAACAGGACAATGCACGTCCGCATGTATCCCGTGCCACCCAACGTGCTCTAGAAGGTGTAAGTCAACTACCCTGGCCAGCAAGATCTCCGGATCTGTCCCCCATTGAGCATGTTTGGGACTGGATGAAGCGTCGTCTCACGCGGTCTGCACGTCCAGCACGAACGCTGGTCCAACTGAGGCGCCAGGTGGAAATGGCATGGCAAGCCGTTCCACAGGACTACATCCAGCATCTCTACGATCGTCTCCATGGGAGAATAGCAGCCTGCATTGCTGCGAAAGGTGGATATACACTGTACTAGTGCCGACATTGTGCATGCTCTGTTGCCTGTGTCTATGTGCCTGTGGTTCCGTCAGTGTGATCATGTGATGTATCTGACCCCAGGAATGTGTCAATAAAGTTTCCCCTTCCTGGGACAATGAATTCACGGTGTTCTTATTTCAATTTCCAGGAGTGTATATCAGTCAGTCGTTGTCCAGTTTGAAGAATTCCGTTAAAGTTTTGGAGTTGTTTATCTGTGTATTTTGTAGTTTCTAAATGGTTCGTCGTCTAATAGGATAGTTCTGACGAACTTGCGCAATTACGAAAAGATAAAAGACTTATTGCGATCGAAGGAAACAGAGGCTCACATCAGTCGGTGGAACAGGGAAATGTTGGTCGCGTTACAAAAGGAAAAAGATAGGAGCGGTAATTCCGAAGGTAATGGAAAAAAATTGAGCATGAGCATAAGCGAAGCAGAAAACAGACGAAGAGAGGAAGAATGACGGAACCTAAAAGAAAGACTTTCTAGCACCGCGCTTGATTCCTCTGGGAAGCAATTGTGTCCAGCGACTGTATTTCTACATCTACATCTACATCCATACTCCGCAAGCCACCTGACGGTGTGTGGCGGAGGGTACCCTGAGTACCTCAATCGGTTCTCCCTTCTATTCCAGTCTCGTATTGTTCGTGGAAAGAAGGATTGTCTATATGCTTCTGTGTGGGCTCTAATCTCTCTGATTTTATCCTCATGGTTGTGTTCGCGAGATATACGTGGGAGAGAGCAATATACTGCTGGATTCTTCGGTGAAGGTATGTTCTTGAAACTTTAACAAAAGCCCGCACCGAGCTACTGATCGTCTCTCCTGCAGAGTCTTCCACTGGAGTTTATCTATCATCTCCGTAACGCTTTCGTGATTACTAAATGATCCTGTAACGAAGCGCGCTGCTCTCCGTTGGATCTTCTCTATCTCTCCTATCAACCCTATCTGGTACGGATCCCACACCGCTGAGCAGTATTCAAGCAGTGGGCGAACAAGCGTACTGTAACCTACTTCCTTTGTTTTCGGATTGCATTTCCTTAGGATTCTTCCAATGAATCTCAGTCTGGCATCTGCTTTACCGACGATCAACTTTATATGATCATTCCATTTTAAATCACTCCTAATGTACTCCCAGGTAATTTATGGAATTAACTGCTTCCAGTTGCTGACCTGCTATTTTGTAGCTAAATGATAAGGGATCTATCTTTCTATGTATTCGCAGCACATTACACTTGTCTACATTGAGATTCAATTGCCATTCCCTGCACCATGCGTCAATTCGCTGCAGATCCTCCTGCATTTCAGTACAATTTTCCATTGTTACAACCTCTCGATACACCACAGCATCATCTGCAAAAAGCCTCAGTGAACTTCCGATGTCATCCACCAGGTCATTTATGTATATCGTGAACAGCAACGGTCCCATGACACTCCCCTGTGGCACACCTGAAATCACTCTTACTTCGGAAGACTTCTCTTCATTGAGAATGACATGCTGCGTTCTGTTATCTAGGAACTCCTCAATCCAATCACACAATTGGTCTGATAGTCCATATGCTCTTACTTTGTTCATTAAACGACTGTGGGGAACTGTATCGAACGCCTTGCGGAAGTCAAGAAACACGGCATCTACTTGTGAACCCGTGTCTATGGCCCTCTGAGTCTCGTGGACGAATAGCGCGAGCTGGGTTTCACACGACCGTCTTTTTCGAAACCCATGCTGATTCCTACAGAGTGGATTTCTAGTCTCCAGGAAAGTCATTATACTCGAAGTCATTATACTCGAACATAATACGTGTTCCAAAATTCTACAACTGATCGACGTTAGAGATATAGGTCAAGAAGTAAAGGGTACAGCAATCAGTTGCAGCCGGCCGGTGTGGCCGAGCGGTTCAGTTCGGAACCGCGCTGCTGCTACGGTCGCATGTTCGAATCCTCCCTCGGGCATGGATGTGTGTGATGACCTTAGGCTAATTAGGTTTAAGTAGTTCTAAGTCTAGGGGACTGATGACTTCAGATGTTAAGTCCCATATTGCTTATAGCCATTTGAACCATTTGAATCAGTTGCAAATAATGTTTATTGGCATCACATTCATCTCCATCCGTAAATTCAGCCCTAATGGTAGGCGCAGCTTATCAAGACAATGACGAGGATGAGATCCGAAAACTCTTCGTTTCAGTACAAAAATACTCTTTGTTTCTGGATCCTTCAGATAGTTTACATCGCAAAATTTGGATAGAACAGTTTCAAGAGGCACACGCTTTAAAAACAATTTTGTTTGTGCGCATTTTCGTGAAGAATCAGCAGCATGAAAGTGAGTAATCATGGGAGAGTGTAAGACCTATGGAGATCTCAAATAGGCATTCTTGAATGAGTACTGGTCGAAATCTAAACAGGATCAAGTGAAGTTAGGAATTCTCCTGATGGAGAAATACGTAGATTCCAGTTGGCCGGATACAATTCAACACTTTAAAGACATTGACAGCCGCAGCCAATTTCTTGAGATACCAAAGGAGCGAAAGATCTGATTAGGATTTGTTTGACGAAGTTGTCCTGTCACCCTCAAAGAGAGATTACGTTAGCAGGCCGAAAATGCAACACTTAATACTATTCCAGCAGTTACTTCATGACCTTCGTTACGGTCATGGTGCAGGAGCAAAGGGGCTGGTACATTTTGTAAGGACTCACTTTCAACTGGAAAAGCAAGAGCAAGGGTATCAGAGTAGCAGAGCGAGACACACACCCAAGAAACGAAAATCAGTGGATTCGGCAGAAGTAGAGTGGACCATGGGGACCGCAATAAAGGCCGTAGGAACGAAGAAATGATTGGAGAGGAGACAATCAGTACACAAAGAGAGTCAAAAAACTACAGATCCGCAACCGAAAACCTGAGAATAATCAATGAAAGGGGTCAAAGAAATGAACAACGGAACTGACTAGTAACACTCGCTCCATGGAGGACTGTCCAAAGTAGAAGGACAAACGGAGCGTTCTGTGTAGACCTTTAGGAGCCTCGGCAAACGTTAGTAGGAGAGGGGAGCGAAGTATGTAGTTGTGGATACCCCCACACATAGTGTAAATATCAATAGTAGGGTAGTTCAATGGGAGAACCTGGTAGTCGGGTGTCGGTCCTAGATAAATGAGTATATGATGTGTATGACAGGGGTTATGGTTGATGGTTAAGATGAATCGTGTGCAAATACAGGGTGCCATGAGCTGCAAAAGTGCTGACGTCAAAGAGTAGTTTCATGTTGGTTTCACGTGCCAGGTAAAAAAAACTTCATGATTATACAGACACTCACAACTGCGGCGAGCCAGGGTTTGACTTCATGAATAAATCTGAGATGATTCTTAATTTGGCCAAAAGATTTGTCATGGCAAAAGTTGCAAACGAAGTAAGACTGCAATTTGATGACTATGTGGAAAGAAATAGTGGAAGAGACCTTGGCAGTGTAAGAATTGTGGAGACGAATGGAAGTAATTGCAAGCAGCTGACAGCGAAATACAAAAGAAGCTGCGACACGCGAAGTCAGCTGATGCGAGGACCTGCTTAACTACTGTTTTACGGTCGCACAGAAGCATGTTTTTGAATGTGCCAGTCGATCCGAAAGTTTTTGTAACGGCTCAAGGTGAAGTAACATAGAAAAGCTTTTGTGAAACCGTACCAATTACCATTAAGCTTCAAAGAAAAAGTACAAAATGAAATCAAAGCAATACTAAGAGAAGGTAGAAGCAGCAGTTAGTTCGTATCATAATCCCCAGTGGTGCACCACAAAAAAGATAGATCTATCAGCTTGGTGCTTGATTCTTTTCAAATCAACACCATAAGTGAAACAGAGACCGATAGACCAGAAATGCTAGAACAATTACTTCAGCGATTCCATGGTGTGCGGTCTTTACATTTGTGGACTTGAGCGAAGCTGCTACCGAGTTGAACTGCGCCCTCCATGCCGACAGTACACGACATTTTTACGAGGGTTGGAACTTAAATAGTGCAAATATTTATTCACAACCGATAGAAAAGAGTTACAAGTTTCCACCTGTTACTGCCCTTCAAAATAGTCCCCAGCGTTGTGTATAACCCGTTGCCAGCGATGTGGAAGGCGTAGTATACCGTTAGCAGAGCCTGTTCTGCTGATGGTGCGAATGGAGCGGTCTACTGCCTGTCGAATCTCTGGAACAGTTTTGAAGCGAATGCCACGAAATGGTTCCTTCATCTTCGGAATCAAATCAAAGTCACAAGGACTTGAGTCCGGGGAGTATGGCCGATGGTACAGCACTTCCCAGTCCATAGTGCGTCTGAGTAGCATCGTAACGCATCCATTTCTGCATTTCCGTCAAGTCATGCGGAATCCATCGTTATGCAATGTTTCGCATGCCCAGGCGTTCATTCAGGATGTGAAGCACAGTCATATGCGCTAATACGGTTTCGTGGGCGAGCTCACTAAAATTTTAATAAACATATTGTAAAACAGTAATGTAATAACAAAGGTTAATTTAAAAAGACAGCCAACTGATCACCATATAGGGGAGACAAAATGATGATAAACTTGGTAGCACAATCATTTAAACCTGCTGTAACACCAAGAATGACAATTATATAAAAAATTTAGATACATACAACAAAACAGCAAATAAAGTAATAAAATACAGGAGCCAATCACAGACGGTGCACCAGGAATCGACCTCTGAGTAGGTATGGCAAAAAAACACTTTCGAGAGCGATGAGTAGGCAGCCAAGAGTTGCATTCACTTCACAAGATGGTAACTGAGGCTAGTGGCAGTCTAACGAATGACTAAGGATAATCTTGCTGAATCTACCTGAAGTCCAATAAACCAAATGCAAAGATGCAAAAATACGCCAGAGCCGGAACTGGCAGTCTGGACTCCACCAACAGAATATTGTGTTTAGAGCGCCCAGAACGCGAAGGGAATCACTACCACCAGAGTAGAAGAATCGCCAACCAATCTACAATCAATGAAGCTGTCAAAACTACGCGCCTCACCGGACAGCAGCGGCAAGGCGAGGAAACGTACACTGCCGTTACATACACTAACCCCCAGGGCAGGTAACTGGGGCGTTAGCGGCCACGCGGCAGAAAAAATACCACTGGTTGAACTTAACAAGTAGTAACAAACTGAATGCAATAATAGTAATTAGAAGTCCAGGAAAGCTAATCAGATCCACCTTCCCCAAGCACTCTACTCACTGCTCTTTGCCTCGGCAACACTATGTGCAGCAACACGAACCCAAGTCACTAGAGAATCGCAAGACCTCACAATGGTGGAGGTTTGTCTACTTCAATCCAAAAGCACTCAACTTAAAGCTTGCGGGATCGGGTTTACGACGATTTCGTGCACCCTCGTGACTACAGGCCTTCGATCCGGCAGTCCATGCGCGCCGCCAGCGGTCCCGGCATGTTCTCGCACTGCGCAGATCTGGCTCCTCCTCAGTCCCAAACCGAACTGCACACTGACACGACCTGGAAGAACAACGACGTCGCCCCGAAGATAGGGCCACAGTTACTACATATTGATAACCACTGCTGCTGCCACTAGCGGACAGGCAACGCTTGCGAAATCAAGTGGCGCCAGTCAGCACAAGTAGAAGACAAACAACCGCAACCATGTCAACTAAACGATACGGTCTTTCCTCCTACAGAGGACGGAAACCTACAAACAGAACCAATGCGAACGGCAGCATGGCATCTAAGATGCCATACTCGATTTTTTTTTCATATTTATACGTGTGTATTAGAAAAACACGTAGTTTCAGTGATATGTCGCTGTAAGGATATGTCCAAAACACGTTCTTCTGAGTATGGTTTATAATGCTGTAGTGGTAGGATGTGTGACTTCAATATATAAAGGTTTTCCCAATGAGGTCACGACCACTTAATAGTTAAGTTACGTCGTGAAAGTATATGATATTCTATTACGTGATACGTGGATAAAATTTGTTGTGTGCATAAGCAAGTATTATTTAAGTACCGAAAGACAGATTTTTGGTGTCACATCAGCTCACTTTATTCTATAAGCGGTAAAAATCAGTGAAATACTAGCAGTATATTCAGACAGATTCTGGTACCGGAAACTTCAATGCTCTCTAAACACTTACTCAATGGACTCGAGAAAGGAAGTAGCAAGGTTTCTAGTAGCAGTATTATTTCATATTGAGTGTAACTTTTAATAACGGAAAGAAACTATATTATATTGTCTTTTAGTGCACTTGTACAAAGAATAGGTCCGGAATTCGGTATAGAACAATTTTGATATTTCGTATTATTTTAAAATCAGTCTTTAGAGCATCGTAAATAGCATCCAACATATCACTCAAAAAGATATGAAATTGTACTTTTCAGTATGTGTTATAAGTCTAAACATTGGAAAGGTGTAATTGCCAGATGTCAAATATCGAAGGGTCACTCCTACTTTTATTTGAGCCAGAACTGCATCTTTAACGTGCGTCTCGGACTTTTTTAATAGAGGACGAATCCCACCTCTAAAAGTACTCGAAATTAGGTTGCGTTATCTGAAGATATTTCATCTAAGAGTCTTCCGCTTTACGTACTCTAGAGGATTAGTGGTGACTCTGAAAAACAGGATTACAAACACATGGTTTCCTGAGTTTATTTGAGGTTGTTCTCACACACGACAATTAAACCTCAATGACTGTCGTTCAACAAACTTGTGAAGGACAAAAAAAGTTTAGAATAAAATATTCTGAAAACCTAAAGCGTTGAAAAGTGGAGACACACACACCGCATTTGCAGACTACTTCATGTAACAGAATCACAACACTACTGGCATAAATACGCCAGTAAGCAGAAATAATAATTTGACATCAGCTAAATGTCCACCTCCCACAATCCAAGAAGGATCCAGTACAGTAATTCCAAGCGTAAGATATGCTATCCTTCTCACTTGAACAAATTATTCGAGATTATAATTTATACTTAAAAATTTTCTGATAAAGGTTTTGCCTGCTTGTGGTTTCCAATAGACTTGCTGTTTCTGTCCATAGATTCCGAACTCCATCCCGATTATAAGATTTTTATCCTCACGATGCCACAAACTCGCTCTCTCTTGTATTAAACTTATCAGTTTCTGACAGTCTATATTTCGTGTGTGAGACTGGCGGTCGATTTGACAGAAGAAAACAAACTGATTTGAATAAAGTAGTATTGGGTACTGGGTCGCGTCATTGTAACTGCTAAAACAGCTAAATTGTCTACGTTTCGACCAAATTGCTGCGGTCCTCTTCTACATCTGCATCTATATCTACATTTATACTCTGCAAGCCACCCAACGGTTTGTGGTGGAGGGCAATTTACGTGCCACTGTCATTACCTCCCTTTCCTGTTCCAGTCGCGTATGGTTCGCGGGAAGAACGACTGCCGGAAAGCCTCCGTGCGCACTCGAATCTCTCTAATTTTACATTCGTGACCTCCTCGGGAGTTATAAGTAGGGCGAAGCAATATATTCGATACCTCATCCAGAAACGCACCCTCTCGAAACCTGGACAGCAAGCTACACCGCGATGCAAAGCGCCTCTCTTGCAGAGTCTGCACACTTGAGTTTGCTAAACATCTCCGTAACGCTATCACGCTCACCAAATAACCCTGTGACGAAACGCACCGCTCTTCTTTGGATCTTCTCTATCTCCTCTGTCAACCCGACCTGATATGGATCCCACACTGATGAGCAATGCTCAAGTATAGGTCGAACGAGTGTTTTGTAAGCCACCTCCTTTGTTGATGGACTACATTTCCTAAGGACTCTCCCAATGAATCTCAACCGGGCACCCGCCTTACCAACAATTAATTTTATATGATCATTCTACTTCAAATCGTTCCGTACGCATACTCGCAGATATTTTACAGAAGGAACTGCTACCAGTGTTTGTTCCGCTATCATATAATCATACAATAAAGGATCCTTCTTTCTATGTATTCGCAATACGTTACATTTGTCTATGTTAAGGGTCAGTTGCCACTCCCTCCACCAAGTGCCTATCCGCTGCCGCTCTTCCTGTATTTCGCTGCAATTTTCTAATGCTGCAACTTCTTTGTATACTACAGCATCATCCGCGAAATGCCACATGGAACTTCCGACACTATCTACTAGGTCATTTATTTATATTGTGAAAAGCAATGGTCCGATAACACTCCCCTTTCGCACGCCAGAGGTTATTTTAACGTCTGTAGACGTCTCTCCATTGAGAACAACATGCTGTGCTCTATTTGCTAAATACTCTTCAATCCAACCACACAGCTGGTCTGATACTCCGTAGGCTCTTACTTTGTTTATCGGGCGACAATGCGGAACTGTATCGAACGCCTTCCGGAAGTCAAGGAAAATGGCATCTACCTGGGAGACTGTATCTAATATTTTCTGGGTCTCATGAACAAATAAAGCGAGTTGGGTCTCACACGATCGCTGTTTCCGGAATCCATGTTGATTCCTACAGTGTAGATTCTGGGTTTCCAGAAATGACATGATACGCGAGCAAAAAACATATTCTAAAATTCTACAACAGATCGATGTCAGAGATATAGGCGTATAGTTTTGCGCATCTGCTCGACGACCCTTTTTGACAACTGGAACTACCTGTGCTCTTTTCCAATCATTTGGAACCTTCCGTTCCTCTAGAGACTTGCGGTACACGGCTGTTAGAAGGTGGTGGTGGTGGCGGAGGGGGGGGGGGGCAAGTTCTTTCGCGTACTCTGTGTAGAATCGAATTGGTATCCCGTCAGGTCCAGTGGACTTTTCTCTGTTGAGTGATTTCAGTTGCTTTTCTATCCCTCGGACACTTATTTCGATGTCAGCTATTTTTGTTCGTGCGAGGATTTAGAGAAGGAACTTGTAACGCCGGAAATGCATATACTCCTATTTCCATCTATTGTACTATTATTTTTTTTCCTTGTTTTGTTACCTCAAGATATGACATTTCTGTCTCTTTATATATTGTAATTGTTTTACTGTTTGTATATATATATTTATGCACTCATGTCGATGTATAATTGGTTTGTTTCGTAAATATTATTTGTATTTTTACGCTGGGTCTTGCCTAGGGAAAACTGCTATCGAACGATTACGTCGATAGGTCGTGTGACGAATCAAAGTGTGTAGGATCTTTGGTAGTGTTAACTCTGCCGCGTGGAGCGCGGGCAGAACAGTAAGAGTCTGGCGGGAGTAGCGAGTGGAGCAGGTGTTGTGTGACGCTCCCGCGAGTTGCCGCGCTTTCGGGGTTTGGCAGCATGTAATTGCGCTCGACTCGCGATGATAGTTTCTGACATGGTGTCGCGGACGGGAAGCATTAGCTGGCGCACATCAAGAGCCCATTTCGCCTGGTGACCGTGTCGAGAAGAAGGCGCGCCAACATCCAGCTTCTGCAACAGCGACGGCCGACAATGAGTGACTGTCGCCACCTCCTCGATCGACGGCTTCAAACCTTCAATCAACCAACAAGGAAGACTAAAAGCACGTAAAGTTTCAGAACTGTATGGCAGACCTCAGCTTTTCAAATTGTTCCATTTGCCTCGCAAAATTACAGCAACTTAGCATGAGCCTTTGTTGCTCATTGTCCCAATTGCATTGCCAAGCAGGGTCCCTTCCTTTTCCGAAATGAACCCGAGTGTCGTTGAAATTCAAACGCCAGCATTAAAATAATATAATTAGATTTCACTGCTTTAATTTCAAAGTTCAGTTAAAGTCTCAGAGCTGGCTACAATATTCAGATTACACAAGCACGAATTAAGAGTGCGAGCTTTGTTACCGTATTTTAGCTTACCTGTGACTGCAGCTCAGCTTGGTACGTACTACATTTTACTATTGTTAATTGTTCAGAATCATTTAATTCAAGTTCAAAGTTAAATCTCTTGTTTCTAAATTGCGTAGAGTCAAGTTGCTTTTGAAATGATTGTTGAGGTAGTCCAAGACTAACCGTATTTTACTGGATTTCGATGTGCTTCAGAAAGAAAGCTCACTATTAACTTCAGTCACTAAATTAACTTTCGATTTTCCGGTTTTATTAATTCTTTTGCTAAATTAAGTCAGAGTGTAGCGAAATTTATTACTTCTGACAAACTTTCAGTTTTCACACTACACGTGTCAACCTTCAGTTGCCACGCTTCTAGTGTTAATTATATGTGTAAAAACCTTTCTTTTTCAGTTACTATAGTAATTGTCCTTAGGACTGGCGACCGTGATTTCCCCCAAATCTCAAATATCTAATTACCGCTAGTTAATTGTTAACGTAACGGCCGCACATTTACTTTCTTTATTAACTTTACCCCTTTTCAAAATTAATTTCCACCAGTTTCATTTGCATTTTTCCTTTCATTTAGATGTAACCCTTTCCTCCCTCTTTACCGATAGATTAACTTCGGTGACGATTGCTTTTCCCAAATTTCCATTAGGTACACGCGGTTTAATTTTTCACTGTCATTAAGGTCGGTAAGTGAGGGGGAGGTTACACGTGGCGACCTGGTGACAGGACAATCTTCAAATTTGAGGTTGTTCTGGACACGAATTTTGCATTGTGCAAATCTCGTAACAAAGTACTGGTTACGAAATGGTCGATACGTCAGCGAGAATATTCGTGTGAGGAATCCTAATTAGAGTTGAGATTTTGCATTTATATTGAAAATTATTAAAATGAGTGAAGGCAACAATTACCAAAATTTGGTAGACTTAGATACGGAACAATCGGTCGAACAGTGGGAAACGCGCACAGCGGTACCCATTGTTCCGGGGCAGGCGGCTAGCATGAAAGATGCGACCGCCGAAACGCAACAAAGAGCAGAAATGGAATTCCAGACTTTAGAAAATGTTTCGGAATCGGAAGTGAAAATCAAATCTGAATCCCTTGATGACGAATACGGGGGGACAATGAAAGAGGAAGCCGCTACGGAAGTAAAACCGGTGGTTTCCGGGAATTTAACTGATTTATTGAATGTTTTGATTAACGAAATCAAGAGTCAATCGGCAGAAATTAAAGATCAGGCTGCCAAGCAAGAAGCTCAGGCTGCCGAGCAAGCAGCTCAGGCTGCCAAGCAAGTAGCTCTGTCTGAAAAAATTGAACGAATGCTAGACAATCAGAACAAAGCTATTAATGTTGTTAACAACAATGTTGAAGTTGTTAACACAAAAGTTGATAAAATCAAAGACGATATTGTCGTGATTAATACCGAAATCGGTAACCTTAAACAGGAAATGATAGGCGTTCAGGCGGAAATTGCGAGCATAAATACTCGTTTTGATTCCGAAATTAGCAGAATCGAGAAAAGTGTAGGAGACGCAGTTGCTCCGATCATCGAGAATAAGGTGACGGAACAAATTCAAATAGTGAGAAAAGAGGATCAACAGAAGGTGGAAACTTTAAAGGCTTTAGTATCCGAAGTAGATACCAAAGTGACGAAGCAGGCTAACACCTGCGAAGAGAAAAAGAGGGAAGTGGAAACGCTTGTGACAACCACTTGCCAAGTGATTACGAGGGTGTCGGAATTAGAAAGGAAACTTGACGAAAAACAGAGCTATGTGCCAATCTGTGCACATAGTTCGGAGTTGTTGACGAAAGAGGAGCGGTTCGACCCCTTGAAAAAAGGCGGTATACACCCGACGGATTTCATTAAAAATTGTGAAAGAGTTTTACCCAGATCATGGACTAATGAGAGAAAAATTAATGCGGTTATTGATGTGTTGGCTGGTGATGCCAAGCGTTGGGGCTTAAACCTCAACATTACGAACCTGACTTTTGACGAGTTTAAAAATTTGTTTCTGGCTGAATACTGGTCAGAGCAGAAACAGCAAGGTGTCTGGCGCGAATTTGTCGTATCGAGGCCTTTCGATGCGAATTCGCGCGGCTCGATGAAGGAGTTTTGTGAGGGCTGGATCCGCAAGTTGGAATATTTGCGTGATCGCCACACGGAATCCGAAATAGTCTGGGAACTCTACAAAAAGCTTCCAGATGATACAAAACGCTACGTAGGAAGCAATTACAGAACAATAAATGATTTCCTGGAAAGAGTGGAAGACGAGGACAATTGGCGCAATAATCGCGACAGTGGTAGAGGCCGTGGTAACAACAACGGGTACCACAGCAACCACAACAACGATAACCATGGGAATAATGCATACCGCAACCATGGCAGCAATAACAATAATGGTTCGGACCGTAATAACAATCGGTACAATGCAAATAATAACCGGAATGACGGAAACCAGTATCATACTAGCGTGATACGGGCTGCGCAGAATAGTAATAACGCCAGAGGGTGTGACCAGCCGCCTCAGCAGTATCCGGGGAGCGTATCTGCTGGGACGAGACAGGGAAACCATTAGCCGCGCCGGTGAGGGGCCGACCGGGCGTGGAGAAATTTTGGCGGCCCAATAGCAGGAGAAAACCCAGGTGTCGTCGATGGGAAAATTCCGTGTGGAATAATCAACGGCGGGAGAGTGTGCCAGTGTTAAGAGAAAGGAGTGCGCCCACAAGTAGTAGATCAGCTGTATACACGGCAGTAGAAGGTACATTCACTGTCAGTGAGAACAATTTAAGTAGTGTTCCGGAAATCGATTATAAGGTGCCAGCTGTAATACCCACAGCGGAACTGGAGATTGAGTTTAAGAATGATTCGCAATTGTTGAGAGAAGATCAGATGTCGGATAAAACGTCCGTCATCGAGCGAGGGGATGCAGAGAGGGATGAGGTCTGGTTAAGGCAGTTCGGTCGCTTATACGACGAACTAAGAGATTATAGGGGTCTGTATGGGAGAAGTGTTTATGGGGAGCGCGGGCAGGATTTGCCGCGTCTCGTCCCGCAGGAAGATAGTGATTGTGAAGTGATAGAAAGTTCTGGCCCTAACCGGCAGACTTTACTAGAAATAGTTGATGTTAATGGGGAGCACGAGCAAGATGCGTCGTGTTTCGTCCCGCAGGAGTTGAATGTTGAAGTAGTAACGGAAAGTTCTGGCCCTAACCGGCAGACTTTACCGAAAGTTGTAATGGTAGAAGTAGCCGACCCATCCGACGCGAACATCCAGTTTAAACATTGCGAGAGTATTAAGGAGAAAGAGTACGAGAATTTTAGTGATAGCCAGACACGATTGGTAGAAAAGCACATAGATTACAGCGTGTATGAGGTTAGAGCTGACGTTATGCGGTCAGACGTTAGCAGTGTGGGTTGCGCAGATCCAGAGGAAGTAATTTCAGATGCTACTGGGCACATTCTTCCAGGTAGATTGGCAGATGAGATCAATCTGAACAAAGAGGAATCAACGAAGGTGACAATTAGTGAAGTGATAGCAAAGCAGCACTCACTAGTTGACGAGTTACAGGAAAAGGTTTCGGTATTGGAGGCGAAGCTACAGACTAAGCCTCAGGACAGACGTGTTGAAATTAAAACTGTGTGTAAACAGAGGCTGAAAAAGCCGCCAGATAAACCGGATTTAGGATCAAAGCCGGATGGTTTTTTCTGGAATGACCTGGATATAGACGAGGATTTACTGTGGGAAAATAAAGAAACAGTCGAGGACAAGTGTAGACAGATAGTAGTGTCTGTTAATATGCACGACCTACAACTAAACGTGTTGATTGACACCGGTGCAGAATTGAGTGCTGTATCTGGGAAAATATTTGAGTTACTGAAAGACAGACCTGGCATCGTAGTTATGCCAGTAACAGGAGTGAAAATTATCGGTGCTACTGGGAAGGCCAGTAAACCGGTCACAAAACAGATTTTTGTCAACTTCGAGATATGTGGGGCACGATTTGAACAAGAGTTTGTCGTCGTGCCAGACTTAACTACGGAAGTAATTATCGGGTTAGATTGGCTGTTAAAGTACCGTGCAGCGATTAACTGCGAAAGCAAAACGTTGACATGTACGTCCCAAGATAAAACAATAGTAGTTAGTTTTGACGAGGCAGGAGACGGTGTGCATAGGCAATACCAGCCTATACACATTGTTAAATGGCCGGATGACATTGACGTAGGAATGGGTTTGAACTGCCGTAACATGAGGAATTTCGGCATTGACAAAAGTGTAGAAAGTGAATTGGAAGAGATAATCAAATTCCCTCCACGGATTAACATTAGTATTGGTGTGAAAAAAGATCGTTTGCGAGAAGTAATGAAGCTAAAAGCCGATGCTCGCACACGTCGTCATGACGCTAAGGCGCGTTTTGCTAAGTTTGCGATCGGAGACTTAGTACTTGTAAAAGCTCATGAGAAATCGAGCGAGATAGACAATGAAATCTCTAAATTTAAGTTTGTTTATAATGGACCATATAAAGTCATTGGTATACCTCACACAAATGCTTATTGCTTAGAGTATCCAAGCTCTGGAAAGCTATTAGGTATACGAAATATAATAGATTTGAAATTGTACCAACCTAGGATCGATTAATACCACACAATGTGTAATTTGTACAATATGTAAATATAGAGTGTAAGATTTAAGGTTTGCTAGATTGCCATGCTTTTGACTGACCAAGAGGACATTAAAGAAGTTGTAATTAATAAGTAATTAATTTTGACTAAATGATTTAAGAGAGAGTGATTATTTATCAGTTGAAAAATCCAAGCTGCTAATTTAAGTTTTCAGCTGAGTCACAGTAGATTAAGCAACGTAAATATGATTTTGTAACTAGCTGTAAGATTTCATGAATATGTGATTTACTAGTCATTGCCGATGTACTTAGACGCTGTTTTAAGTTTCAGGCTAGTACATGCGTGTGATGATGGACAGTGTTGAGTTATCCACTGTGATAGTATTAAGGGACTCCTTGAGATTACTCGGGAGTGAGTTTTTCCTAAAGAATTCAGTGAAACGGACGTTCTGGAAACGCCGTCACAAGGGCGAGTGAGATCAAGCGTGCCGCACACGCGGGCGCAACAATACTGGCGAGGCGAGCCGCTGTCGGCTCTTGTGCCGCTGTCGGCATTCTTTGTACTTGCGAGTACGAAAGGCGGAATAGTTTTTCTTCCCGGACAGCTGATGTGAAAGAATTCTGCTGTCAATATTTATGTTTTTTTCGATCTACTGAATATTATTTTCTTGTTTAGCGTTAAGTGGAATCTCATGACGAGATATTAATTATGAAAGGGTTATGTAAAAATGTGTATTCTATGTAATTAATTATTAATTTGCGTATTTTGATCTACCTGTTTTTATGACCATGTACTCTGATTAATTTTGTAAATAGTATTCCATTTCTTGATACTGTTAGGAATTTTGACGATTTTGGAATAGCTAAACCATTTTCTATATCTTCTATGAATTTTAATATGTTGTCAACCTGTTTTATTTTGTGCAAGATGACAGAGTGGAATAAGATTAGGAGTGTCTCCACTCAATTATTATGGTCTAAAAATTGATTTATGATTAATTAGACGAATGCTAAATTTTGTTGATGTTTTGAGCATATGCATTTCCGCTGTTTCTTTTTTGGGACATTTTCTGAGTCTGTTTACGTTACACGAACATCCTCAGACAATGTGGGGCACGTGTAACGCCGGAAATGCATATACTCCTATTTCCATCTATTGTACTATTATTTTTTTTCCTTGTTTTGTTACCTCAAGATATGACATTTCTGTCTCTTTATATATTGTAATTGTTTTACTGTTTGTATATATATACGAGGGCGGTTCAGAAAGTAACCTCCGATTGGTCACAGTGCGGGTTGTGGGGGGAGTAGCGACGCCATCTGTGCGTTCACGCACTCAACAGATCAGTCGGCATCAAGCCGTGGTCGAGTGAACGTCGTACCTGCGCTAGTTTAGTTTTTGTGGCAGTTTGAAATGTGTGCTGCAATAGAAAACCCCGCCAAATGTGAAGTGCGTGCTGTCATAAGGTTTTTTACAGCCAAAGGATATTCTGCAGCAGCTATTCATCGTGAGCTTTGTGCCGTGTACGGACCAAGAGTTATGAGTGAAGGAGTTGTCCGTGAATGGGTACGTTCATTTAAAAGTGGACGAGAAAACGTTCATGATGAAGAGAGGAGTGGTAGACCATCATTGGTGACTGACGAACTCGTTCAGACAGTTGATGCAAAAGTTCGTGAAAATCGACGTTTCTCAATGTCGGAGTTGTCTACTGGTTTTCCACAGATTTCTAAGACTCTCTTGTACGAGATAGTGACAGCAAGATTGGGTTACCGTAAGTTCTGTGCACGATGGGTGCCCAAAATTCTTACCGACCACTACAAAACTCAAAGAATGGCCTCTGCATTAGACTTTCTGTCACGTTATGAGGACGAAGGAGAACCATTGTTAAACAGAATCGTGACCGGCGACGAAACCTGGATTAAGTACGTGAACCCTGAGACAAAAGAACAATCAAAGATGTGGGCACATTCAAATTCGCCTACCAAACCAAGAAAAGCCTCGCAAGATTTTTCTGCCAGAAAACTGATGGCAACGGTGTTTTGGGATGCCAAAGGGGTGTTGTTGGTTGAATTCATGGAACGTGGTACGACCATTAATCAAGACGTGTACTGTGAAACAATAAAAAAGTTACGACGGGCTATACAGAACAAACGCCGTGGTATGCTGACTTCCGGTATCGTTTTTTTGCACGATAACGCCCGTCCTCACTCTGCTCGCAGAACAACGGCCCTTCTTGAGTCCTTCAAGTGGGACGTTATCAACCATCCACCTTACAGCCCAGACTTGGCGCCAAGTGATTATCACCTCTTCATGCATTTGAAGAAATGGCTCGGGTCACAGCGGTTTGATGACGACGAAGAGCTCAAAGATGCGGTCACAGGCTGGCTCCAGGCACAAGCGGGTGATTTTCATGCAGAAGGAATTTCAAAGCTTGTGAAGAGATACGATAAGTGCCCCAATCGCTATGGAGACTATGTAGAAAAATAGTGCAAAGATGTAGTTGTAAGATGTATATATTAAAATATTTTTATTTAACTTGGCGTATTTTTTTTAATCAACCGGAGGTTACTTTCTGAACGGCCCTCGTATTTATGCACTCATGTCGATGTATAATTGGTTTGTTTCGTAAATATTAT
Source organism: Schistocerca serialis cubense (assembly GCF_023864345.2). Taxonomy (NCBI): domain Eukaryota; kingdom Metazoa; phylum Arthropoda; class Insecta; order Orthoptera; family Acrididae; genus Schistocerca; species Schistocerca serialis. Next base: position 1,064,450,836 of record NC_064639.1, read on the forward strand.
TTGTATTTTTACGCTGGGTCTTGCCTAGGGAAAACTGCTATCGAACGATTACGTCGATAGGTCGTGTGACGAATCAAAGTGTGTAGGATCTTTGGTAGTGTTAACTCTGCCGCGTGGAGCGCGGGCAGAACAGTAAGAGTCTGGCGGGAGTAGCGAGTGGAGCAGGTGTTGTGTGACGCTCCCGCGAGTTGCCGCGCTTTCGGGGTTTGGCAGCATGTAATTGCGCTCGACTCGCGATGATAGTTTCTGACATGGTGTCGCGGACGGGAAGCATTAGCTGGCGCACATCAAGAGCCCATTTCGCCTGGTGACCGTGTCGAGAAGAAGGCGCGCCAACATCCAGCTTCTGCAACAGCGACGGCCGACAATGAGTGACTGTCGCCACCTCCTCGATCGACGGCTTCAAACCTTCAATCAACCAACAAGGAAGACTAAAAGCACGTAAAGTTTCAGAACTGTATGGCAGACCTCAGCTTTTCAAATTGTTCCATTTGCCTCGCAAAATTACAGCAACTTAGCATGAGCCTTTGTTGCTCATTGTCCCAATTGCATTGCCAAGCAGGGTCCCTTCCTTTTCCGAAATGAACCCGAGTGTCGTTGAAATTCAAACGCCAGCATTAAAATAATATAATTAGATTTCACTGCTTTAATTTCAAAGTTCAGTTAAAGTCTCAGAGCTGGCTACAATATTCAGATTACACAAGCACGAATTAAGAGTGCGAGCTTTGTTACCGTATTTTAGCTTACCTGTGACTGCAGCTCAGCTTGGTACGTACTACATTTTACTATTGTTAATTGTTCAGAATCATTTAATTCAAGTTCAAAGTTAAATCTCTTGTTTCTAAATTGCGTAGAGTCAAGTTGCTTTTGAAATGATTGTTGAGGTAGTCCAAGACTAACCGTATTTTACTGGATTTCGATGTGCTTCAGAAAGAAAGCTCACTATTAACTTCAGTCACTAAATTAACTTTCGATTTTCCGGTTTTATTAATTCTTTTGCTAAATTAAGTCAGAGTGTAGCGAAATTTATTACTTCTGACAAACTTTCAGTTTTCACACTACACGTGTCAACCTTCAGTTGCCACGCTTCTAGTGTTAATTATATGTGTAAAAACCTTTCTTTTTCAGTTACTATAGTAATTGTCCTTAGGACTGGCGACCGTGATTTCCCCCAAATCTCAAATATCTAATTACCGCTAGTTAATTGTTAACGTAACGGCCGCACATTTACTTTCTTTATTAACTTTACCCCTTTTCAAAATTAATTTCCACCAGTTTCATTTGCATTTTTCCTTTCATTTAGATGTAACCCTTTCCTCCCTCTTTACCGATAGATTAACTTCGGTGACGATTGCTTTTCCCAAATTTCCATTAGGTACACGCGGTTTAATTTTTCACTGTCATTAAGGTCGGTAAGTGAGGGGGAGGTTACAAACTGCAGTGCGGTCTTCCTCTGTGAAACAGTTTGCCGGCCGAAGTGGCCGTGCGATTAAAGGCGCTGCAGTCTGGAACCGCTTGACCGCTACGGTCGCAGGTTCGAATCCTGCCTCGGGCATGGATGTTTGTGATGTCCTTAGGTTAGTTAGGTTTAACTAGTTCTAAGTTCTAGGGGACTAATGACCTCAGCAGTTGAGTCCCATAGTGCTCCCATTTGAACCATTTGAAACAGCTTTGGAAAAAGGTGTTTAGTATTTCAGCTTTACGCGTGTCATCCTCTGTTTCAATACCATTATCATCCCAGAGTGTCTGGATATACTGTTTCGATCCGCTTACTGATTTAACTTAAGACCAGAACTTCCTAGGATTTTCTGTCAAGTCGGTACATTGAATATTACTTTAGAATTAACGGGACGCTTCACGCATAGTCCTGCTTACGCTAATTTTGACATTGTTTACTTTCTGTATGTCTGAGAGGTTTTGGCTGCGTTTAAATTTGCAGTGAAGCTCTCTTTGCTTTCGAAGTAGTTTCATAGCTTTGTTGTTGAACCACGGTGGGCTTTTCCCGTCCCTCACAGCTTTACTCCGCACGTACCTGTCTAAAACGCATTTTACGATTGCCTTGAACTTTTTCCGTAAACACTCAACATTGCCAGTGTCGGAACAGAAATTTTCGTTTTTATCTGTTAGGTAGTCTGATATCTGCCTCCTGTTACTCTTGCTAAACAGATAAACCTTCCTCCCTTTTTTTATATTCCTATTTACTTCCATATTCAGGGATGCTGCAACGGCCTTATGATCACTGATTTGCTGTTCTGCACTTACAGAGTCGAAAAGTTCGGGTCTGTTTGTTATCAGTAGGTCCAAGATGTAATCTCCACGAGTCGGTTCTCTGTTTAATTGCTCTGTCCTTACCACCTGTCCTAAACATCTAAGTGTCGCAGTTTATATCTGGTAAACTGAAATCTTCAGGGCACTTAATTGATTTCAATTTCACCGAGTGTCATCCGAAGACTATACGTTCGGACGATGAGATCGGCTACAATGTGACCGCACTCATAGTGGAAAGTGGCATACAGTTTTGAAATATAGGCCGTCTTTGGGCATGTCGATCGCAGCGGAATCTACCGCTATGAGAGACTCTGGCCGTAGCCTTACTAAATAAACATGTAACAAATGCGCTTCTGTACTTTCGGTGTTCTCTATTTGGAGTGGCCTGTCATAGCTGACTCACAAATTATAGAGGGATTATTCAACAGTGTTGGTTGAGAAATCAGGATGGAGGCCGCTGAGCCTGATACACAACACATGCGTCAACATTTGTCGCTGAAACGAATACACGAGCGCTGACAGCACCGGGCAGTGGAGCGCGGTTTGCAGGGGCCCGGCAGAGTCCGGCGATCCTAATGTAGCGCGCACCAGGGACTGGGCCGCATTGATCACGGGCCGTAACAGGCCTGTAGGGACCTGGCCGGGTACTGCCCGCTGCCTGCTACTAATGTGCATAACGAGCGCCGCTCCTGTAGCCGCGCGCCGCCACATAAATCTACCGACCAGAGGCCCAGCAGCGTGGGCCGGCTGAGAGAGGCCGCCTAGGAGCCGTTGCCGCCGACGTTTCTCCCATCTTGAGCGCTACGCGCCCCACCTCCTCCCTGAATCACTCTCTGTGTCTTGCAACTGCCTCCAGAGATGTGACACACAAATACCCAGACCAACACTCTGGTTGTCGGACCGTATGGTGGTTGACAGTCAGGTTGCAATCCCACTGCTGTCCATAATGTCTCCAGACGCCTCTTCGCTGATCATCGGAGCTTAATTCGAAGCGGGACTCACCGCCGAAGACAGTTCTGCTCCAGTAAATGAGATTCCGGGCCGAAGACGCTTTGGAGGCGCCCTACACAACGGCGGCATACCAACATGACTGTCGTGCGTCACATGGGTAGACAAGCAGAAGTGATGTTCGAGTGTGCCATTTCTTTTCGTAGCAGGACCACTTTGGTTGCCATTCGGGCACGCTGAAAGCATAGCGATATGTCGGCGCTATTCTATCCCTCATTTTGTTGCCCTACACGGGAAAATGGTTCAAATGGCTCTGAGCACTATGTGACTTAACATCTTAGACCATCAGTCCCCTAGAACTTAGAACTACTTAAACCTAACTAACCTAAGGACATCACACACATCCATGCCCGAGGCAGGATTCGAACCTGCGACCGTAGTGAAACGTCCCCTTAGAAAAATGTATGAATTACTGTGCTGATAAAACTCTTACGCTATTTGATTTTCAAACAGCTGAGCAAAACTGAACGTACTCAGACATTTCGCTCTTTACCTATTCTGATCAACACTAAACTGACACACAATATTTTTAGCGCAACGCAATCTGACTTACAGTAATCCCTACAATAGAATGGCCCTGACTAACATTAACCTATACCTTTCACAAATCACTTACCTCACAAAAATCTTCGTTACTCGAACTACTGCAATACAGCGAGCGCCACTGCTGCCAGCTAAATAAAAGATTCAAACTACTCAAGGCACTAACTACTGATAGGCATAATTAGCAAATGAAAGATTTTGATAAAGGACAAACAATGTATTTGCCTTAACAGTGTTCGTCTTACAAATTTACTGTCTCTGATGGACACACGTCCCGATCATCCGCTCTCAAAACTCCACCATCTCTCTCCCCACATCCAACACCGCTGGCGGCTCACCTCCCACTGCGCTACGCTACGCGCTGTTAACAGCCAACTGCCCAACACTACAATAGCAAATTCCAACAATGCAAACTAGCCACAGACTGCACACAGCACACTCAATGATTTTCATATAGAGCGCTACGTGGCGTTACCAACATAAAAACCCAAACAGCCTACTTACAGTAGCAGTCCCGCGGTTCCGGACTGTAGCGCCTAGAACCGCACGGCCACCACGGTCGACCTTCATGGTAAGACATCCTGGGCTTACATATCAGCAACATAATGGCCGCCCGCATACTTCGAGAGTTTCTACAACCTGCTTGTCAAGCCATACTTTTGCCAGAAAGGTCGCTGGATCTCACCCCCAACTGAGAACATTTCGAGCAATACGGGCAGAGCCCTCCAACAATCTCCGGGTTTTGAAGATCTAACGCGCCAGTTGGACAAAGTTTGGCACGATATTTCTCAGAAGGACGTTGTAATGGTTCTTTATTTACGTGACCATTACGGCATTCCAACCCCAGTTCTCGATACCAGTAATATCGAACTATTTTTCTGCGAAGTAACAGACATATTTTTGTGACAATATTCATATTTGGTTTTATTAATATATAGGTACTCCGATGTATCGATACATTACAGTGATATGGTTCTTGTGTGTATTCATTTTTGTGAGACTGTCATAATCTTTGACTTACTTCTATCCGTTTTGGCGTGAATGCGCACAGAGCAGTCTTTGTTTCACTTTGCAGAAGTTACATTGTTATTTCGCTTTGAAAAAGAACAGTCAAGTCTTGTGTTTAGTTAAAGTGGAAATTAAGTACGTGAAGATTGATACAAAACTGTCTTCTTGATGATGTGACAGTTAAGAAGAAGTATATGTGAATTTACAAGAAGTTTAATAAAAATGTGGATTGTCAACACCAAGTCAAAAATTATTTCTACCATGCCATTGTTCCGATCTGGGATTGTTTGATCATTAAGAATTTTCTGAAAAACGCATTTGTTAGGTCTTCAAATATTGCTAAAATACAGATCCGGACCTTCTAGCAGCCAAAGTGGAATCACTCTAGAATCAACAAGATGAGCCTTAACGACTTCGACGAAATCTATGTAGAAATCCATTTAAGATAAGTGCCAAATTAATGACTTCTTTACAGTGACCTCATTATTTCGATTCTGACGGTACCATCCACAGTCAATAGTTTTGTTGTTGCCCGATAAAGCGAACATTTGCTGCGTGAGCAACATTATTAATCTGATTTCTAATCTACTTTGCAAGTGGTGGTATTGTTAGAAGGTCCACCAACTCTATCAATCAATGCCAAGCTAAATAACTGCTTGCATAAGGGTCAGAGGTGACATTGACTTGCTCAATGTGTAAAACTCTTTCTCTTGAATAAATAATCGAATTTTTCTGAAATTATAAAGATTTGTTTGTCTGTACATGTACATAACGTCTACCGATTTCCGTCGCATTTCGGTAATCTCTTGGTCGTGCGCCGCTTTTTTGTCTTAATGTGTATTTTAATTGCTCTGTGTATGGAAATCAATTTTAGTATGTCCATTCCATGTCTTTGAACGAGTACAGTGCTTCAGTTTCTTTGAAGGTGGTTGTCGCTGTTGTGAAATGAAAATGCCAGAGGCATCAGTCTTATCTGGGCCTCCTCCTCTCTTTCTTAATGAAATATTTCACTAAATTAAGCGAGAGTGTACGTGAGTTCTTTTTCTTTTTGTATCGGGTTGATTTACGAATGGGTAGTGAGTGGTTGCTGGGGTCACATTTAGGGGATTCTTGAGTTCTCCTAGAATTCATATTGCATTTAGCACAGCATTGAGGTGACACAATAAGTGACAGTGATGCATTCACCAAAAGTTCTGTGTCCCGGAGACAGAAGTTTACAAGTAGTTTTCTGTTTGGGAACCTGCCGGACTGAGGGAGTAGAGTGAGAAGACCGGCGAGTTTGGCTGGGCCACTGACTGTAGAGCCTATGCCAACCTCTGCCTGGAGATGGTAGGGGTTGTCACATTGCCCGTGTTGTGCAGACTCGCCAGAGAACTTCTAGCGTTTGGAAATGGGGGTTAACAATACACGGCAAGCCTCTGGGTAAAGATGTCTATTCAAAGCCCGACTAGTCACACAACCTCCGCCAAGTGGGTCTGCCGTGATAAATTCACCTTCGTGTCCATATTTGCTCCATAGTCTTGTTGCATTGGCTCCATCGCCGCACTGCTGCCTGATAGCCCCGACTGTTTCCTGTCACCGCACACTCTGCGTGCTTTCTTCCCTGCTGTTTCGGTATGGTGAAAGCTCCCACACTACTGAGCACGAGTAAGGTCCACCACGCAGACGCAGTGTGCCCACAAGCAGTCAGACGCGTTGTCACGTCTCCTGGCAAGACATTTAAAAAATCGTTATAATATATAAAAAAATAATAAAAATAAACATTTATCTATATTATTATTATTTCATTACTGTATGAATGGTTGTAAATTATGTATAAAAGGAAATTACAATTTTTCATTTTTATGTTTGTGCAATATTTATGTATCTATATTTCACAAATAACGTCTATGCTCGGCGAATGTGTGTATCAAAGCAGATAATGAAAAATAATTACAAAGATGCTTACTAAATTTCCTCTCTCTGTGTTCTTGTAGCCGTTAAAGTTGTAAGACCCTGTGACGCTCGCTTGAACGCTTAGGTAGCCTTCGTTTGTCCTTTGATCGAGAAAAACGCCATTGGAGGTTATATTTGTAAAACGTGTGTACTTTCAATTTATGTTGATTTTTTGAATATAGAAATTGTTAAAATTATTACCTGTAATAATATATTGTTAGCTTGCCCAAGATTTCGTTCCACATTCTTAGCAGTTTTCAGCATATTAGGAATTTTTCGTGACGCAGAGCCGTGCGGCGATCGTGTTAACCGCTGCCGCGGCAGATTCAAATTAAACTGAATGAAAGCAGTTGTCCCGCAATATAGCGGGCAGGTAACGGTACATTAAAATTATCTCTTTCAGCTTCCTGGAGACTTCAGAGGGAAATTGTGGATTTTATTATGTCATTTTCAGGTGGACATGGGCAGCTGCTACTATGTTATCAGTTACGTAAATAATTCATGAGTGATAAAATTTTACTTGTATGTGATCAAAGACTGCTGTGCAAAACCTGTTCTGGCTGATAACATAAAAATCATTTTTTTTTTTTTTTAGTTTCATGCTCTCATGTTAGTCGTGGCAGTTAATAGTCTTCACGTATTAAAAAAAATCCACTGCTTCTTTTACGTTTAGTGGCCATAAAATACTGTAACTTCCGTACAGGTAATAGGAATAATTTTCAGTGCGTTCAAGAGATGAAAGTAGCGAAGGGCATTTTTTTCCATAGTTAGTTACAGTAATGATACCATCTTCCATATCTAACAAGCCAGATCAGTGTTATATAAAAGTAGTTTGCAAATTGAAGATCGTACGTCCACAGCAGGAAATCTTTCAGTATTGCGCTTATCCCCACATAATAGGTCAAAGTGCATAAAGTTAAAATGTTTTCGACTGCTGAAACTAATAGTGAAGATCGTATTTTATCTGTCAAGCTCGCAACAATAAGTAATATAAAATTATTGAAATGATTATGCCAGATAAACTGCATATAAAGTAAAAAGGGTGTGCGGTGGGGATTACGCGACAGGGTCAGCGATCCACAAAGCAGGATTGAAGGGTGTACGCTAACTCATTGCTAGTTTCAGACAACTGAGCTTTCAGTCGTAGTAAGAAAGACGACGGCCCCAGAAACCACTTCTCGGTAAAAATCATGATTCCTAGGAATGGGACGACAGAGTGAGTTATGATCGGTAAAGTTATCTCCAGAGTCTCGAGATAGCATAAGGCACTTAGAAGCATGTGTTCGGTTTTTCAAAAATGGTTCAAATGGCTCTGAGCACTATGGGACTCAACATCTCTGGTCATCAATCCCCTAGAACTTAGAACTACTTAAACCTAACTAACCTAAGGACATCACACACATCCATGCCCGAGGCAGGATTCGAACCTGCGACCGTAGCAGTCGCGCGGTTCCGGACTGGGCGCCTGAATGTTCGGTTTTTGGCCTTGCATTATTGTGGGGGAGGCAGGCAATGCTTGTATGAGAAGCTGCGGGGGGGGGGGGGGGGGGGGAGGTTTGAGCATGCGTTTGCTTCAGGTGGCAGCGTGTTCGATTGGCTCTTTCATGCTAAATACGCTAGTGGTAGTCAAATATTACTGTCAGTTCTTTTGATTGGGAGCGCATATCTTGTCTGTCTCCCGAATGGTGATGGAGGGAGGAAGGACGCACTGCTCCAAGCTGAGGTAGCGAATAACGCAGAGCAAGGCATGGTAATTCTGATTTGGAACTGCGTGCCGAGAATCTATTGGAACTCTGTTTCTGAGGCTGAGTGAAGCATGGGCATTCTGGTCCCAGCTTCTGTGGAGAGAACTAGTTTGTTTCGGTTCGAAATTGAGGTCTTCCAGCCTGCACTGGAGCAGACTTCGTCCATCAGCGGTGACGGCTTGAGGAGTCACGCTGAGGTAGCACTCATCTGCATACGCTACTCTGAATCGAAGCGAGGACGTGACTTGCACCAGCATCACGTCATCTGCAACAGTATTCATCAAGCCAGATGAGGTGAGAACAGTTTTGAGTCGGTAACCGGAGGTGTACGGGTTTCATGTTTGATTGATAACGAAAAACGCCCTCGGTCCCTGATTCGAAACTCGCCACCGCTTAGGTTTTTAATGAGATTTGCGGCATAAGAAGTCACCCTCATTCTGCCACGGCTTTGTCAAAGAGGGCGGAAGAGCAAACAGAGATGGGGTGGGAAACTGCCCAAGGTGGAAGAATCGGCAGTGATCAACGGAATAAGGACGCAGAAGGTGCTGGAAACCACTGCATTAAAGACACGTAACATGTATCCACAGAACACGTGGCCTGTAACTGAAAAAGTGTCATGATGATCTCTCCATTAGCGAAAGATTACGGAATAGTCCTCCAGTCGGATCTACGGGAAGGGACTACCAAAAGGGCTGTGACCATGAGAAAAAGACTGAATAACCAACGAAAGGATAACGTCCTACGAGTCGGGGCGCGGAATTTCAGAAACTTGAACATGGTAGGGAAGCTAGAAAATCTGAAAAGGGAAATGCAAAGGCTCAGTCTAGATATAGTAGGGGTCAGTGAAGTGAAATGGAAAGAAGACAAGGATTTCTGGTCAGATGACTATAGGGTAATATCAACAGCAGCAGAAAATGGTATAACGGAGTAGGATTCGTTATGATTAGGAAAGTAGGGCAGAGAGTGTGTTACAGTGAAAAATTCAATGGTAGGATTGCTCTTATCACAATCGACACAATCTTATCACAACCGACAACGATAGTTAAGCTATATATGCCGAGGTCGCAGGCTGAAGAAGCGAATGCTCTGTTCAAGAATCATAAGAGGAAGAGGTATACTTGGAAAAGGCCGGATAGTACGGAAACATTTCAGTTATATTACATCAGGATCAGACAGAGATTCCGAAATCAGATACTGGATTGTAAGGCGTACCCAATATCAGATAGCCTGAAGTTTAAGAGGTTAGTCAGGAAGAAGAATCAATACGTACAAAAGTGGGATACGGAAGTACCAAGGAATGACGAGATCTCTAAGGCTATAGATACAGCAAATAAGGGATAGCTCAGTAGAGTTGAAGAGGAATGGACATATCTAAAAAGAGCATTTACAGAAATTTGAAAGAAAAACATAGGCACAATGAAGGAAACTGCGAAGGAACAATGGCTAACACAAGAATTCCTCTGGTGCTCAAAATTATAGCAACAAACTGCTGTTTCCCCTTCCTGTGACTCGTTTGCGGTATAATCATATAAACTGTCAACAGATGTCTATACGATTGCGTTCTGCACGGAAGCTGGCATTCCGGTCAAGGGACACCACGCCAACGGTAACATCAGGGCGCCTATCAACCGGGATAGTGTTTGCCCGATAGTACGACATCCACAATCACAGTGTATACAGACACGGCACAAAGAAGACGCGTACCAGACTCTCTGCTGTGGAGGGCCATAGGAAAAATGGAAGCTGGATAGTCGCAAAGTGACGTGACCGAATGGGTTAAGTTGAGTCGTTGTGTTGTTTGTCGGATGTGGCGACAGTTTATAGAGACCGAAACTGTATCCCGAAGACCAGGGCAGGAGTGAACACCTGTGGAATCAGAAAGAGAGTACCTTTATTTGACTCTAAGGATACGACGGTACCGCCTAGGTACTGCGTGGCAACTGGCATCTGTTCTCGCAGCATCCACTGGACGTGTTGTATCGGGGCAAACGGTATACAGAAGGCTTCAGCAGAGTGTCCTTTATTGTCGGAGACCTGCTGTATGTGTACCTCTAACGCGTCTTCACAGAAGGGAACGTCCGGAGTGGAATCGTCAACATGCCAGCTGGACGGTCGAACAATGAGCCAATGTTATGTTCACGGATGAGTCTCGATTTGGCTCTGTGCACTATGGGACTTAACATCTATGGTCATCAGTTCCCTAGAACTTAGAACTACTTAAACCTAACTAACCTAAGGACTTTACACAACACCCAGTCATCACGAGGCAGAGAAAATCCCTGACACCGCCGGGAATCGATCCCGGGAACCCGGGCGCGGAAAGCGAGAACGCCACCGCACGACCACGAGCTGCGGACAGTCTCGATTTGATCTGGAGAGTGATTCTTGACGGATTCGCATCTGGAGGGAACAGGGGAACGATTTTGGAACCTAAACATTGTGGAAAGAGACATGTACTGAGTAGGATCCCTAGTGGTGGGGGCAGTGAATACGTTGACCACTCGACTACCACTTCACGAAATTGTGCAGGTGAACTGGCAATGTTTAGTTGTCAGGTTTCGTGACGAGATCTTGGGACCTCCACAAAAAGCCTCATGGAATTTCATATGTTCTGTACTGTCATGATATATTCTTTGAAAAGTGTCTTTTAGGTCTGAGGATTCCTCTCCATTGACAATGACATGGTGTGTTCTGTTTGTAGAAAACTTCTGATGTTCCGTATGCTCGTAATTTGTTCTAAGGTGGCAGCGCGGGAGTGTGTCGAATGCCTTATGGAAGTCACGGAACACAGCATCTGTCTGGGCGGCGGTATCTACCGCCTTGTGTGTCTCGTGGACGAACAGAGCGAGTTGGGTTTCACACGATCGCTGTTTCGAGGATCCATGTACAGATCAGAGTTCCGGTTTCTAGAGCATAAAACATGTTCCAAAATTCTACAACTGACCGACGTCAGAAACAGGCCTATTGTTTTGTGCGTCTGTTTGACGACCATTCTGCAAGATGGGAATGAGCTGTGCTTGTTTCCTATTATCTGTTCGGCGACCGTTCTGCAAAACGGGATTGACCTGTCCTTTTCTACCGCCTTCTGTGTCTCGTGGACGAACAGAGCGAGTTGGATTTCACACGATCGCTGTTTCGAGGACCCATGTACAGATCAGAGTTCCGGTTTCTAGAGCATAAAACATGTTCCAAAATTCTACAACTGACCGACGTCAGAAACAGGCCTATTGTTTTGTGCGTCTGTTTGACGACCATTCTGCAAGATGGGAATGAGCTGTGCTTGTTTCCTATCATCTGTTCGGCGACCGTTCTGCAAAACGGGATTGACCTGTTCTTTTTTCCGATCATCACGAACACTTCGCTCCTCCACAGACCTAGGCTGCACTGCTCTTAGAAGAGCGAGTTCTTCTTCACACTCTGTTAAGAATCGTAATGCTTTCCCCTTGGTCCACTGGCCTGCCCTCTGTTGAAAGATTTCACCATTTGCGACGAGCGATTTAGGGTAACCGCCGGAAAACGTGAGTCTGGATGAGTGGACGGGATTTAAGCTGTTGTTCTGGAATCCTGGTCGGACGTTCTTGGCAGCCCGCCAGAAGGCACGGACGTAAACAACAGCTGCTAGGCGACGCCCCAATAACCTGCGAGCCCCGCTGTCGCCGTCACAGCGCTACGCACGGGCCACACCCGCCGAGCCGGCCTGTCGGCGCTCACGGTGGTCCGATACAGCAGTCAGTACAGGGGCTGAGACTGCTCCCCCGCCACCAGAAATTACAACAACACATCCGAAACCTCCTCACAGCTAAGAATTGTCGGGGCTGGCACCAAACATGTACACGCCTCATCTCCACCCTCCCTGTCAACTCCTCCAAGCACTGGTCTGCTTTCCACCGCCTAGTAAGGCATCCACCCGCACTACCCACTTCTCCACGACGACCGCCCCTTCCCTGACAACCTCGGTAAGGCTACCCATTTTGCTTCTCACATCTCCGGGGGTCTTCTCCATTCCTGACGATCCCCATTTTGCCGGCCGGAGTGGCCGAGCGGTTCTAGGCGCTTCAGTCTGGAACCGCGCGACCGCTACGGTCGCAGGTTCGAATCCTGCCTCGGGCATGGATGTGTGTGACGTCCTTAGGTTAGTAAGGTTTAAGTAGTTCTAAGTTCTAGGGGACTTATATCCTCAGTTGTTAATTCCCACAGTGCTCAGAGCCATTTTTGATCCCAATTTTGATTACTCCCCCTTCCCCACCGTCATTGAACGCACTGATACCTCTGTCCCGTCACTCACCCTCCAGTTTCTGGTACCTGGATCAGTTACCCCCTTCCGACATCAATACTCCGATTACCGAATATGACATCAAACTCGTCCTCCGTTCCAAACGCAACACCGCTCTTGGTCACGACGGTGCCACCTACCACCACTTCAAGGAATTCCCGTCACCAGCCCCCACCACTCCCGTCCTTTCTGGCTGCCCTTGCTACCCTGTATAACGTTCTCCTCTCCACCGGCAACTACCGCTATAATTCTGTACGCTGTTTAACAGCACCGTCGTGTAGCTGCATCCAAAAGGGTTCCGTTAAAAGTGCACATAAGATTGGGTTCGGAGAGCAGTTATCCATGGTTTTGAGGAGAGCCAATGATGTGACTACTCTGGAAAAAAAGTAGTTTCTGTAGCCAATATTACCGAGTGGTTGGAGGGGGGCGGGGGGAGAGGCAGCACTGCCGACTCCTGCAGCTATTTAACTGGGGAGGCAGGGATACTTAGGTAGGTCATTCAGCAGTGGCACCAGGAGGGCATGTCACAAAAAAAAAAAAAAGAAAAAACAGGTCTCAATAAAAGTTAGCGTGTCTAAACCTCCAATTTGAGTGCCACAGGTGTTTTCTTCAATGATTTACGCCATCTTGTAACTTACTTAAACTACATATTCGGCAGATATCAGAATTACTTTCCACCATAGCTCTATATCATTTCGGCAACACATCGGCGGATCCAGAACCCCGAGGAAAATAAATGCCTTAACAGAAATCTACACATTAAAATTTTCGTCTTCATAAACATTCACCCAACTAGCCCGACGTTGCAGTCATTCAATTTACAAATTTGTCTGCTGTATCAATCCATGACGGCAATATTACTAACAGAACAAAAAAAAATGGTTCAAATGGCTCTGAGCACTATGGGACTTAACATCTATGGTCATCAGTCCCCTAGAACTTAGAACTACTTAAACCTAACTAACCTAAGGACACCACACAACACCCAGTCATCACGAGGTAGAGAAAATCCCTGACCCCGGGAATCGAACCCGGGAAACCGGGCGTGGGAAGCGAGAACGCTACGGCACGACCACGAGCTGCGGACACTAACCGAACAATTAAGTATTTTTTTTTTTTTTTTTTTTTTTTGTAAGGGCTGGACGACACAGTTGCTGAAACCTCTCTACGTGTGTGTGATATATCGTGGAGAAAACTCAGGTTTACGTAGTTACCAACAGCCAATAAATATGATTGAAATTTTCCCGGCGTGATGAGTATTCCATGAGTTTTCTGGGTTGCAGCCGGATCCCATCGACATCTCGTCGCGATATTCCGGCTGATAGCCATTTGGCCATCCTCAAGTTAGTTTTACACTGGAGACTGTTAGTGAACGATGCTAACTTCATAACCAACACTGGCTTAGTGGCTCACATGCACAGGTTACCGTTGCATGACGGTCCTGTATGGCATATTGCTCAATGTGAGGCACGCAGGTCATATGTGACGGTAATATTACATGCAGCCCCTTGCTGAATTTCGGGTGTTTGGAGTTTAAATTCGTAGGTCAAAATGATAAAATTAAATATCGCTAGCCGCTTCACTAGACGTAATCATCTGGTCCCGTGCCTTATCAAGTTGAAAACCACCGTCACGATTAATAAGGTCTTCCACCAATCCTATTTAGACAGACTCCTTGATAAATGAATCCGAGAAGAACCTCGTTGTGGCCAAGATTTTCGTGGTAAATGATCGCCATACTGGCCTTGCCACCCAGTAACAAAGCGATAGCTGAGCACTTCATCTCCTCGGAATACTCGGTAGATTATACTGAGAACTAAAAACTGCTGTATCATCTTCAGAGTATTATTCGTAATGAGCGACCAAAAATCATGGGAAGGCATTGAACGTGATGTTACGAGTTGCATTCTACTTCTAAATTCCAAGTCTTTATTTCTCATTAAATAGTCTCATGAAAAACTGAATTTTCTCTAAAGCAGCTTTGAACGCTTCTTTTGGAGTTAGTTACGACCAATGAAAGTAACTGAAGCAGTAGCGTCACGACTGGAGAATGTGTGTCCACGGAGGGTGTTCATCGTTAGAATAAACCAAAAAACGCTGCAGGTCAGGTCAGGTGAGCAAGTAGCATGAGATCCAACTTCAAAGCTGTTTTCACAAAGGAATTTCTGGGCCACATTTGCAAACGCGTTCGCGCGTTTGTAGAGCCTCAAATACTGAGAGCTTTTCCTTAAATAATACTATAATTTGATTAATAAAGTTTAATGGGAGACAATGATATAATTTAAACACTGATATGATAATTAATTTAGATGGAAGGAAACTTTATGACCGAATTTTACATGTTTAATTTCGTTGGATTGACCATAGAGAACTATCAATGACATGCCGAGCTACAGAAGTCACTGTACGCAAAGTTTGGGCTTGATGGCATTGACTATTAATTAATTAATTGAAATCCACATCAAACGAGAAGCAGCTGTTGCTTGTTTGAATGCAGCTATTTCTTTGAAGTTTCTACAACACCGACAAAAGAAAATGAATAAAGAGGATTTGGCGTCGAATTTTTATTATACTACTTCTTATGGTAGCATAAGTTCACGTTCACTGTCACGCAAAAAGAATGTTCACATTTTGCTTTACCTGTTGCTGGTGTTGTACTGCGTGTTGTGCAAGATGCCTACACTTCCGTTTTGCCTGCGCAGTTAATGGTTGGCAGAGAAAAGGTTAACTTTCAACGATGTGAGCTGCAATTCTATATTAACTGAAAATTGTTTTAAAGATGCAGGTTCAAAGTTCAGTCTTTGCAGGAGCGATTATCGCCTCGAAACTCTACGGTCAATTCGGCAAAAACTTTTTATGTCACATAGTCATAATGAAATATCCATCATTGAACAAAAGGGTATTAAGTATTGAACCTTCAACTAAAATATTGAAAATACATTGTGTTCTCGCCAATGTTTCAATAGTTTATTAGTTGAGTGCGTGGTGTAGAAGTCCTCCACTCCTGGGCTGGAAACTCCTACCGTTTTGTCAGGATGTATGGCCTGAGGACTTGTGGGGCTTCGTTTGACGCAAATAAACCAATAAGATTTATTACTCAATTTATTGTTCAATACAAATCTCGCAGCTGTGACCTCAGCGATAGGCTGTAGTGGAATCTGCTGACGTCAGTGGCAGACTCATGGTTTCAGGAGGCCGCTACGTCAGTCGAAGCATAGGCCGACGACTCCTGGTCTGGCGGGTTGCCCGCACACCGATCCGTAGGCGCCTCCCGTGTGGCATACGCACTGAGAGGAACTCATAACCACAGTGCATCTGTAATTGATTTACACGCTGCCCTGAGAAAGGCAGGAAAAATAGAGAATTTCGTTTGACGCTCTTCATAAGGGCTCCACATACCGGTTTAATGCGAAGTGCAGCAGGTTGTGTAGGATGTTGACGCGTGAGATAAAAAAGAAAACTTCGAACCAAGAAGAGTGCTGTTTATTTTCTATGAAAGAAATGTCTGATGAAGAACCTCTGGAGCTATTACTCTCTTTCCTGCATTCATAAGGCTTCAGAAACCTGCAGTCCATGAAAGGAATTTTAGGATCGAAGAAAACACTAGTCCATAGAACGTTTCATGTGTCTAATAACCTTTACTGATACTGTAGAGTCTTATTCATATTTGTCACACTTATGTACATGAGCCATTAAATTACAGAATAAATAGCATTATAAATGAAAAACACGTGGCACAAGTGTAATATTATAGTCCTAAATTAAATATTAACGTCTATAATCTTTTGAAACTAACTGAAATACTTTGTAGCTGTCAGTGATCTCTATACTACCTGTAAGTCGAACTCTAGCTGCCTGAGCATGCTGATCAAAGATGCTCGTATGTTATTTCTTGCCTAATTACGACATGGCTGTCATGAAATATCACGAGAACTCAAAATGAGAATACTTTTCGGTTTTGCCCCCGTATCATCATATTCACTGCATATTGACATAATGTTTAAGGCCAAAAATAAAGATTCCTTATCACATACAGACTGGTGGAAATTTTTTTGCCTAATTACAGCATGGCGGACTATGCGGATGACAGGAATCGGCAGGTACATCGAAGTTGCATGCTATCAGATCAGAGATCGGCATCCTGGTACTATAGAGAACACTAGCAGCTGCCTTATTTTAAAATCGCTGATTCCTCAAAATTTCACAGCCACACACTTTTTTCTTTGTACACGACGGTGGTACAACAGCCGAAAACCGGTTTGCAAAGTAACAAATATGTTTTTTTTATTTACACCTCAAGTTCCGTAGGTCAAGGTCCAAGGTCATGGAAGGTGTGAGTACATGAAATTACAACATAGAAGTAATAACAGATAAAACTAAATGTTTATGAACCCGAAAAAGTCAGTCCATAAGTTTAAGTAAACGCAATCAACAATACAATAAGAATCAGCTTAATATTTCAAGGAACTCCTCGACAGAATAGAGGGTGTGACCCATGAGGAAACTCTTCAGTTTCGATTTGAAAGCTCGTGGTTTACCGCTAAGATTTTTGAATCCGAGTGGTGGCTTATTGAAAATGGATGCAGCAGTATACTGCACACCTTTTTGCACAAGAATTAAGGAAGTCCGATCCAAATGCAGGCTTGATTTCTGTAACACTGCACCAGTGTCGTGTGTTATTCATTCATGATATATAAAATATTCTCCAAAGACCTAACGGAATAGTCTATTAATAAATATCTATCAAATGAAAAATTGAAACAGTTGACTGGGTGTACAACAAAGTAAATGAAAATTAAAAAATAAGACTATTGTAATACGTTTTATAGAAAAGAGTATGAAGAGGAAAGTAATTTGGGTAATCAATACAGTCTGACATAAAAGATTGTAGATGACACAAAAAAAAAGGAGAGAAGTTTTCACAGGAATTGCAACACCTATTTCAATGTCTGTATGTTTAAAGAGGTAGGAAAGAGATACACATAGTTAACAATGAAAATAATGACACTTCGAGTGTAATGTCAACTGAGGTGTTGAAAATTATTCGATATATGAAGAAGTGAAAGGAACCGAAAATCAATGTTTTTTTCAGTACTGTTTCAGCGAAGCAATACTAATTAAAACTTCTGCCGAGAAGATAATTCCGTAAGACAACTTAAATGTTCTACCTCACAAGGAAGGAGATAGACAACCTAAAATAGAGGATGTTTCAAAAAGAATATACGTATTTCGAATGCATATATTTATTAAACTTTAAGACATACAACTATGAAACATTATACACATATTTACAAACCTCTCACGTTCAGATTACACAAGTTCAATATGTCCTCCATCAGCGACACGAACAATATCACATCGATACTCAAATTACTCCCATACTCGGACAAAACACATTGACTCTGGGCGAATCTGTACATGTTCGATGGCTGCATGTGGGTTCTGTAAGCCCCAAATTCGAACATTGTCTGTTTACTCGACTACTAACATGGAAATTCGCTTCATCACTGAACACGATGTGTTGTGTGAAAGTGTTATCGTTGTCAATAGCATCAAGAATCTCGTTACAAAATGCCACACGTTTGCGTTTGTCATCAGAACGCAGAGCTTGTAACACGCCAAATTGTTGTTGTAGGCAGTTGTAACTCCCGACTGGCACGACGATTTTGGAGGACTACGTTGGAAAGCAGTTTGAAATCGTGCAACATTTTCTTCAGGAACACGAGAGCGGCCAGGACTCTTTCCTTTACATACACATCCTGTAACTTGAAACTGTCGGTACCATCTGCGAATGTTTTACCCATTCGGAGGATCAATTTGGTACCTCAACCTGAAACGTCTTTGCACTGTTATCACGGAATTACATTCGAAAACTCGACATTGGATTGTTGATAATTAGAACATATTGCCCGGTCGGACGAGACTCATTTCCATTTGTATCGAGTGGATGGACGTGTACGGGTACGGAGACAACCTCATGAATCCATGGACCCTGCATGTCAATAGGGGACTCTTCAAGCTTTGGGGAGGCATGTGCAGTTGGAGTGATATGGGACTCTTGATACGTTTCTACGAGGTGACACTAACGTAAGCATGCATTCATGTCCATTGTACATTCCGACGCGCTTGAACAACTCCAGCAGGACAATGCGACACCGCACACGTCCGGAACTGCTACGGAGTTGCTCCAGGAACTCTCTTCTGAGTTTAAACTTCAGCTGGTGACCAAACTCCCCAGACATGAACATTATTGAGCATATCTGGGATGTCTTGCAACGTGCTGTTCAGGAGAGATCTCCATCCCCTCGTACTCTTACGGATTTATGGACAGTCCTGCAGGATTCATGGTGTCAGTTCCCTCCAGTACTACTTCAGACATTAGTCGAGTTCATGACACGTCGTGTTGCGGCACTTGTGGGTGCTCGCGGCGACCCTTCAACATATTAGGCAGAATTACCAATTTCTTTAGCTCTTCAGTGTATTTTTCCTGGATACTGTTCTCATCGATTGTAATTCGTAGAAAATGCTCAACGGTTGATTTGTATCTCAAAAGAGTAAAAAAGTTATTAGAAATATTTCACTCAACTGTGTCTGAGCACTATGGAACTTAACATCTGAGGTCATCAGCCCCCTAGAACTTAGAACTACAAAACCAAAACCTAAGGACATCACACACATACATGCCCGATGCAGGATTCGAACCTGCGACCATAGCGGTCGTCCGGTTCCAGACTGAAGCGCCTAGAACCGTTCGGCCACAGCGGCCGGCAATACTTTACTGAATTTGCAGTCTTTCCAGTTTTGTATTAGTTTTGGCAGTAATTTTAAGTTCTTCTCAGATATGTTAAGACACTTTTTCGTCTATTATTTGTCACTGTAGTGCCACTTTTGTCATATTTGTGTTGACGTGACCTGCTAATTACACAGAGACAGCACGTCATAAAGTTAAATCCGGAAACAATTCTGGCGGAATTCATAGTTTGGTGACCTCAGAACTCTTGCAAAGACCCTAGAACCCTTGAGATGTGTTCAATAAATCAGTTAAAGCTATTGTTACGTCTCAGATCGGATATTACGTGCATAGTTTACGTGCATACGTACTGAGCCGTGGGTGGCTCGTGTTCGTGCCATATCTTATTTGACATCCTGCTTTTACTGCACTACTACCTCGTTATGTTAATTTCAATTACTGGTGTGACTGAGTTGCCGCCTTGCCTGCCCGTGAGCGGCAGCAGCGGCGCTTATCGATATAAGCCCCTGGCATATTATCTTTGCTGACTGTTATTACTTCCCGGCTGTCGTGTGTTGGGAGTTAGTTCGGATCTGCCAGTGAGTTGGAACGTGCTAGCAGTGAAGTTCGGACCTGGCAGTGTTTGAGTTGGCATGCGGTACAAGCTCTGTCGGGGCATGGCAGCAGCGAGGTCCGGACCGCCATGACTCGCCCGACGTTTGCCGACACACATGGTTGGAGTGGGGACGACTTTGGTTGGTCGTCGGCCGGTCGTCTTGCGCGGCGACGTGTATTTCGCCGGCGATCGCTTATGGGTTGGCTGTGTGTGCCGACTCGTGATGCGTCCCTGTTATTGTACGCTCACTGCCGTTAGCATTGTCTAGTTCTTCGTGCAAGTGTTCGTGAAACTGTGTGTACTTTGTGTGATTTTGTCTGACAAGTTATTTTACATGTTGTTGGTGTACTGGCTCTGAGCAGTCGGTCGATTGGTGTGGATCAGCCAGGAAATCTCCGAGCGGAGCAGTGGGCCGGGCCCGCTGGCGGTCTCTACGCAGTGTCGGAGTGTGCGGAAGCTGTTCCGATTGCTACGAGGTTCGTCGCTCACCGACCCAGGACATCAAAGTTGAGTGGTGATTTAATTACCGAAGCCAGTCTGTTCACATTGTGCCGTTGGTTTTCATGGTTGGCAGTTGGGGATATTCCCGTGAGCATCAGTGAGTGTTCGAGTTGGTTAAAGTTTGGCCACCATGCGGTGGAGTTTAACTGTATTTTGCCCGCATCTCGTGGTCGTGCGGTAGCGTTCTCGCTTCCCACGCCCGGGTTCCCGGGTTCGATTCCCGGCGGGGTCAGGGATTTTCTCTGCCTCGTGATGGCTGGGTGTTGTGTGCTGTCCTTAGGTTAGTTAGGTTTAAGTAGTTCTAAGTTCTAGGGGACTGATGACCATAGATGTCAAGTCCCATAGTGCTCAGAGCCATTTGAACCATTTTAACTGTATTTTCGTTATTTAAAGTCTAAGTAAGTGCACCAGCGGAATTTTCTGCCTTGTTGCCGTTAGCGTTCCTGTTACCTGCCCTGGCCGCTGATGTAAAATTCAGGCAGTGTCCTTTCGTCACCGTGTTGTCGCTGTCCAACACGTGCGTGTAGTTTCGAGAGCTTATGCATACTTGGTTGTGGACGGCTATGCCTTTTACGTTTTGGCTTGTGTACTGGTTGGGTAGTAAGCAAGTCGCCTTGTGGGTGGGTCCGTTGACTGTCTCTTGGTTGGGTTGCCGGCGGATCGGATGTAGTTGGGCCGACTACCTGTCTCCCCTAAGTGAACGTTAATATTTCAAGTACAGACCAACCCCCGAAAACTTCTGAGCGCCACTGGCTGTACTGCCTTTTCTTATTGGTGTTTGATTGTGTATTTTAATGGCTCATAGACGATGACTTGAATTTGTATGCTTTTAGTTGGGTTGTAGATAATGGGCCTTCAGCCGTTTAAAAATTGAAAGTTCCTTACTTGTCAAGTCTTGCATTGTTTCGGCCTTCAGCCTGATTTAAAATATTTTTATTTGGGTAAAGCTTTGGGTCTTCTGCCTTTTGAAAATTTATTGTAGTTGTGTTTTTTAATCATGGGCCTTCAGCTGTCTTAAAATTAAAATTCCTTATAGTTAAGTCTTAGATTGTTTGGGCCTTCAGCCTCCTTTTTTAAAATTATTTAGGGATAAAGCTTTGGGCCTTCTGCCTTTGAAAATTTGTTATAGTTGTATTTTTAAATCAAGGGCCTTCAGCCGTTTTAAAATAAAAATTACTTACTTGTCAAGTCTTAGATTATTTGCGCCTTTAGCCTCATTTGAAATATTATTTAAGGATAAAACCTTGTGCTTTCTGCCTTTTAAAAATTTATTGTAGTTGTGTTTTAAATCGTGGGCCTTCAGCCGTTTTAAAAACTAAAGAGGTTGTGCCCTTAAGTCATAAGATTATGTGACATATTCAGTCGATAGTTAAGCTCGGAAATTTGCGCTGTATTGTTTGGGCAACTAAATAAAGTTTTATGACAGCCGCTCATTTTTGGCCTCTTTCCACAATTCCAACTACCTGTTCTGTCCTGCGGATTTAACTAGGCGTTTCACGTACAGTAACTTTGAATCTCTTCATTTTGGTAACTGACAGTGACACCGAAAAACTATCAATGATAAAATCCGCTACAGTTATAAAAATAATTTATTACTGAAAAGGAAAGCACTACCCGGTTTCAGGACATGTCTTCATGTATATACTAAAATACGAGTACGCAAGGATCCGTAACTAAGGTCAAAATAGGTTAAAATATGAAGAGACAACATAATCTGAAGAATATATGGCAAAATGTTTCACGATTTGCCATGAATAGAAGTTACAGAACTGGCTGTCTCATAATTGGTACTTTTGTCACCCAAAAATCATGGTTTTTCCGGTGTATCGTGATAAAGGATATAGATTTTCGAAAACGGGAGAATGGCGTATCTAGATGAATGTAGAATAAAAATTAGAGCCATTTTCTGTGGTTAGCTGTTTAGATAATAGCGGCCCACGGTGCAGAAACGGCTAAAACTCGTTTTTGCGCTTTTCTTCATAAATACGGTAAATATGAACCTCTGGATCTCGGTAACAGATAGCGATAGAAAAAAAACCTTTCTAACTTCCTTGAGAATATCATTTATAGAACACGTGATAAAAATTTCGACGCTCTGCCATGAACAGAAATGATAGAAGTGGACATCGCCACAATTGCTACTTTTCGTACCCAAAATCATGTTTTCTCGATGCTTTCTCAGAAACTGCCCATGAACAAATAGTGCTTTTATAAGCCACCTAAAGCCCACCCTAGATCACATCTAGTGGGAAAAACCAACCCATTTTTTCAGATTGTCTGGGATGTTTAAATTTTGACCTTTTACTGTAGGATATTTACAGTATGCCCATTCTCATGACAAATATACAAATGATCGCTAGGGCAAGGGCTACCCTGAACACTTGATCGCTTATCTCTGTAATCAATAAAACTCGAGACATGACTCTCTGAGAAACCGCATTTCCGCGTGCGGATTTTTGGAACATATTGGTACTGTGCACTGTCGTGCGAGGACCAGTTACTTGTGTAGTCTGTGAATTCAGTAGCAATTAAAACAAAAAATTGCAAACTTCGCCGATTGCAATCATAAACTAGTTTTAGGGAATTTGTTCGTTGTGTTTAACATATCTCCTATGTGACTGTGGGGAAAAGGGGAAACCAAACCATAAATCTACACTGCTTCTGAGAAACGTGTGTAAATCCTTCAATTGGTGGTTCTCCAGAAGCTTATTCGAGTTTCACTGGCCTCATGGCGTTGTTTCCCATTATAGAGAAATTTACGGGTTCCTGAGTCTTTAAATAACAATAATCCCGAGAGCATTTGTGTTAGCTTATCGTACTTGTGGCATTAACCAGCCGATGATTTAACGGTCTGTCCCGATGAAAGGTCCTGTATGAAACATTCGTTTCGTCGCCCAATCACAGACCATGGAAGAGCTCTCATAGGAGTAATCGACGTACAATTTGCCGAAAATCCTGCAACTGCACGAGTATGACGATGGAAGCCGAGTGTATTTCGTTCTGCGCCATGACTCGCACACATTGCCAACGTGCAACGCTCAATTAGTCCCATGGGGGCACTAGGAACCAAGCACATGCGTCCAAGCGATGAAATGGTGGTGTAGCTGAAGGTGACAAAGAGCAGCTTGATGATGATGAGTTATTTCCACGCATCTTCTTATCTTATTACTTTCAAATACACTTATGTTAGTTCTACCTATGACTGGTAACCTGAAACAGCTGCAAACATAGTAATATTTTATTTTAACTGTTTTTCATTTTCCTCTTGTAAATTACTATATCAATAAAATATAATCCATCTGGTTGAATCTTCAACGTGGATGAAACGGAATAGGTTCGACTAACTAACTATCTCACCCTTTTCTATGTTCAAAAGAGAGGAATTACTTTATTAAGATTTTGGAAGCTCCTCATTCTTGTATGTTTGAATGTTTCTTCATATGAAAAAAAAAGAAAAGGTTGTGCCGTAATTGTTCCCTTCTTCTTAAATGTAATTTTGTAAATAAGAATCTTACATATGGAAGTATCGCGTTAAAAACATATCAGATTCTTTCGTGTAAACACAACTTAAACAACGTAACATTAATACTTAGTTGGTGCGTAAATTCGTAGCGTTATACCACAACTCAAATAAAATCAGCAGATACATATAAAAGAGAGTAATGAGTGAATGGGCAAATATGTATTAGGAACATCACGAATGTAGGTTGTGGACAGTTGGGAATGTGGGTCTCACGGAAAGCGTGCAAGGGGTAAGTCCCTGCAGTCGCACTGTCCTTTGTGCCCTCGGTGGCTCAGTTGGACGCCGGCACGGTAGCTCAGCGTGTTCGGTCAGAGGGTTAGCTGCCCTCTGTAATAATAATAATAAAAAAAACTGAGTTAATCGATCAACAACGAACTTACAAAGATGCAATGAACAAAAGCGGACAAAATGAGATTAAAAAAAGAAAAAAAAAAAGAGATGGATAGAGCGTCTGCCCTGTACGCAGGAGATCCCAGGTTCGAGTCCCGGTCGGGGCACGCATTTTTAACTGTCCCCATTGATGTACATTAACAACACCTGTCGACAGCTAAGAGTTTCGATTTAATTATCATTTCATAAAAGAGACTTTAGTCATCAATAACATATTCTCCTTCACTGTTTACAACAGTCTACCAAAGCCGGGGTGACTTTTCGTTTCCGCGACTGTAGAAGTCACGTGGTTTTGATGCGAAGAACTCGTCTAGCCATGTTTGGCACGTATTTTCATCTGGAAAGGGAATTCCCTGAAGGTTATTCGGTAGAACGCAGAAAACCTGAAACTCTGAATAAGGTAGGTGCGGAATGACTTCCCAACCCAACTCGTGTATAGTGTTTTTTGCCAGTCTAGCAGAATGTGGACAGGTGTTACTATGGAGTTGCTTCACTTCACGCAGGCCGTAAGGCTGTTGTCCTAGGACTGCACCTGCAAGGCGTCTCGGTAGTTGACAAAAACTGTCGGCAGCGATGGATACACCTCAGGGAAGGAATTCGTAGTGCAAGACACCCTTGCTGTTCCACCAGATGCATAACTTTATCTTTTGTGGATGCGCGTATGTCGTCTTTGCACGGGGAGTTTCTACGTTTCTTTGGTTCAACCATTCCTTTCTTTTCCTTAATATTAACACAGAGGCACCATTTCTCTTCACCAGTAATGATACAGAATAGGAATGGTTGGTGTTGTTCACGAGCCAACTGATCACGTGCAAGCAGAGATGTACATATGACCACCCACAAATTTTCGTGATTTTGCCTTAGAGCATGCGGTACCCATACACCCCATTTTTGAAGCTTCCTCATTGCATGCAAACGTCACACGATGGTGGAATTATCACACTTCATCACATTTGCCAGTTCTAGTACACAGACGTGGCTCATTGTGAGTTAATGTGTTTAAACAATCTTCATCACTTGGAGAGTCACTGATGTTAAAACGGTCCTCCTTAAAACGAGAAAACCAATTTCTTGCGGTACATTAAAAATATTCGCAATTGGTAATGTGAACAACCATCAGCTGCACAATGCAGTGACAACAATGAAGATTTGTGCCGGACTGGAGCTGGTACCCTGATTTCCCGCTTACCACGAGCGGTCTCCTTACCATTAGGCTATCCGAGCACGACTCGGGCCCTACCCAAACTTCCACATGTCATCAACCATGTGTCTGCGACCTGTACTCGTACACCCATCTGTATACTCCCATACATGTGAGACATTTTACTTGAAAGTCTGTCCGGTGTCAGCAGATAAATACGACATTGTAAATCCGTCTGTGCAGTTACAACAAAGTGATTACATTGTCACCAAACGCATTTCGTTCTATTGATATAAAACATCTGAAACCTGGTAGCTAAGGAAGGGAGGATGCGGTTATGATAGTGGACGGGGCCCTAAATTAGTTAATGTTGGTTGTTTTTTTTAACATACACAATTTATTCAAAATCAACAACAAATAAAAATAATGGCAATAATTTAAGAATTGTTCCACGGGTGAAACCCTTAATGGGCATAAATTAAGAATTGTTTAAACTCGTTGTAACTTGCAATTACAGCTATTAAAATATAAAAGACAAGTGACCAAAGGTCTTAAAGCTCGCTGCAAAAATACAATTGCCAAATTTGAATTTTAAAACAAGTAATTGTTTCACGGCTGAAGGCCTTAAACGCCAAGAATGGCAATTATTAAAAAAATTTAACCAACATACTTTCAAACAGCAATGCGATAGCAAAATTTAATTTAAAAGAAGGCAAATGATCACCAAACAGGTGAGACAAAATGATAATAAAGTTGGTAGCACAACCGTTTAACTTACCGTAACGCCAAGAGTGGCAATTATATTAAGAAATATAGAACATACAATAAAACAGCAAATATAATAACAAGGTTAATTCAAAAGAAGAAGCAACTGATCCCCAAACACGTGAGACAAATGATGGTCACTTGGTAATAAAATAATAAAATAATAACATAATAATTAAACACAAGGGCCAGTCACAGACGGTGCTCCAGGAATCGACCTCTGAGTAGATGAGACCAAAAACCCTTTTGCGAGCAATGAGAAAGGCAGCCAATGGTTGCATTCACATCACAAGATGGTAACTAAGACTAGTGGCAGTCTAACGAATGACTAATGATAATCTGCTGAAGCTACCTGACGTCCGATTAACCAATGCAACGATGGAACAACACGCCACGGCCGGAACCGGCGATCAGCACTACGTCCTCAGAATGCTGTGTTTAGAGTGTCCGAAAGGAGTAAGGAACCACTACTATCAGAGCAGAAGAAACACCAACCGACATAAAAATAAAGGAAGCTGTCAAAACTACACGCCTTACCGGACATCAGCGGCAAGGCAAGGAAACGTACACTGCCGTTACATACACTAACTCTCAGGGCAGGTAACTGGGGCGTTAGCGGCCACCAGGCAGGAAAAATGCCGCTGGTTGAACTTAACAAACAGTAACACATACACTGCAGCAATTAGTAACAAGAAGTCGAGGAAAGCTAATTAGATCCGCCTTCCCCAAGCACTCCACTCGCTGCTTTTCGTCTCGGCGACACTGCGAGCAGCAACACGAACCCAAGTCACTGCAGAAACCCGAGATCTCACAATGGTGCAGGTTTCACTACTCGAATTAAAATCCACTCCACATAAGGCTTGTTGGATCCGGTTGACGATTAGGTCGTGTACACTCGAGACCACAGCCCTTCCATCCGGCAGTGCATGCGTGTCGCCAGCGGTCCCGACGTGTTCTCACACTGCACTCGTGACTCCTACCGAGTTCCCAACCGAACTGCTCACTCGCAAGACCCGGAAGAGCCACCAAGTCACCCCAAAGATAGGTCTACAGTTACTACATATCGATAACGCCGCTGCTACCACTAACGGACAGGCAACGCTTGCGAAAACAAGTGGCGCCAGTCAGCACAAGAAGATGACAAACAACCGCAACCATGACAACTAAACGATACAGTCTGGCCTCCAACAGAGGACGAAAACGTACAACAGCACCAACGCGAGCCGCAGAACGGCTCAATATCGTTAATGGTCTGTAAATGAAACATATTTCGAGTTTTGCTTGCTATCTAGATCTAAAAACACTTCGTTACAAAAGATATCGATTTTACTTAGAGTGTTTTATGTCTGATTTCCACTTACATCAGGAAGTGTCGTCTGCTTGCACATATTTGAGGTATTCTCTCGTTTGATACAATAAACTCACTCTCAGAAATAGGTAATATATTCAAAAAAAAAAGGGCATAAGCATTGCTTACAAAACAAGTAATTCGATACAGAAACACGTCCCATAGCTAAAACCAATACGAGACAGATGCCGATAGACCGACTGCAGGAACTGTTAAAAAATACTGTATCAGGACGAATGACAGGACATTTAACGTAAGACATGAAGAGAACATCAATTCATGGAAATACGGTACACATCACTCGACTTTTGCCGACACCTCAAACAGTAACATCACAGGCCAAGCACCATAGAAAAAGGTGGGAGCACCATAGAAATCTGTAAAAACAGACACTTACTCACATTTCTATAAAATTACCACATACACAAAGCAATAACGCACGACAAACGGACAATACATATGAATGTGCAACAGCGAATTTTGACGGGATGATACCAGGTGGGCAGTGCCGGTTCCGAGTCCAAAGAATTTCACCTATGACATTACTGATGACGTCATCGATGAGCCATCAGATTGTCCCCATCCATCCCCGCCTCTGACACATGTATAAAATGTCAGGAAATTAAAAATTTGGCAGGATATTTACATCTAATAATTATTTGTAACATGTAAGTATGAGACTTTCAGCTTCTTCTGATAAGCTACAAACTATGCAAGGTGAGTATATGGACTGTTATTGCTTTATATAGGATACAAAGAGCTGCATAACCTTTTTAACGTTGAATTCCTTGATTTCAACACAAAACTGAAAGTGAAGTTTCCTTTCTAATGGTTCAAATGGCTCTGATTACTATGGGACGTAACATCTGAGGTAATCAGTCCCCTAGAACTTAGAACTACTTAAACCTAACCAACCTAAGGACATCACTCACATCCATGCCTGCGGCAGGATTCGAACCTGCGACCGTAGCGTTTCCTTCCTATTCAAGCTAGAATCTTCCAAACGAAGAAACGAAACTGCAATAAAATGCATTATAAGTAGTATACTGTGAACGACCGTTTGCTTTCTAGATGGTTGAAGTCATTCCTACTGGTGGTGTCTCCCTATGCTTATATTTACATTTCTTTATCCAAAACGGTTTTGCAAGGACTACATCGTCATTCTACCATGAAATTAAATTCAAGTTCCCAAGGCATATCTCTCACACTTTCGTATGGGGTCATGTTATAACTATTATCATATTATTTATCCTTGGTTTTCTGCAGTTGTTTATAATCTTCCTACGATTGTACTTCTCTCTACACAACAGCATGGTCATCAAATAATCTGTTACTGCTATTGATACTACCTGCTAAATTATTTATCTATACTGAGATGTGTGACATTCGCTGTCCAGTATGACTGACTGTGGTGTATTAGTTAAAAAGCACTGGACAAAAGACGTAAAACGTTTGAGGTACGATGGTTTTGAAATGCCTCAAACTACTTCCATATGCTGCACACCGAAGGATATTTGCTTTTAAGTGTTTCAGACCACACCATATGGCCGGCCCGTGTTGCAGAGCGGTTCTAGGCGCTTCAGTCTGGAACCGCGCGAAAGCTACAGTCGCAGGTTCGAATCCTGCCTCGGGTATGGATGTGTGTGATGTCCTTAGGTTAGTTAGGTTTAAGTAGTTCTAAGTTTTAGGGGACTGATGACCTCAGTAGTTAAGTCCCATAGTGCTCAGACCCATTTTGAACTACACCATAAGATTTTTTTAGCCTTATGTAAGGATTACCCGACGAGATTCTATTTTATTGACATGTATGGAAACCACCCTTAATATTAATGGTGGGTACCATTCCAAACCTGAAAGTAGGTCAGATGGTCAGGCAATTGAAAGTTTGTGCACTATAAACATCACAATTAATAAAATATTCCGGGCTTTTATGCCGTGGTCTAAGGGATTTCACTTCAAAACAGGACGCTTCGTCCCCATCTGCGGAGGACATTTTCAAAACGGATCGTAGCTTTTTTGAACGTCCGATTCACATCCTGACTCGCTACTGTCAGCAGTTTACACATGAATTTATTAAGTACCATGACCAAATTTATTATTAAGCTGCTGTTCGCAGCTCCACTGTGCTGCTACGTATTTTTCACACTAACAACCAATATTTGTAATGCATGCTGTGCCATATGCTTGTATATGATGTAGACAGTGTAACAGTGTTCTGTGACATGTCCAATGGTTCATAAGAAGACAACATTGCGCTGACGTCCCGTATAGTTGTTTAATTAAATAAAAAACTTTACTTCCACACTACGCACAAGACTGTCATACATCAAAGTGTGTAGTCATTGCAGCCCCAATAAGCTTACTGTACATGAGTTTCAACGTCTTAAAGTTTGTGATCATAGTGTGTAGGTGTACCTTGCTAGGTGAATGCCTGTCACAAGCTGGAAATGGATTTCATATATTGGACTGTTAATCGCATCATAGACGAAGAGGCCAGAAAAAGTACAGTTTTTAAATTGGTGCATGTTTAATTATAAAATCGTGTTGTTTGAGCTGTATGATTGAAACCATGCCTGTTGTAGTTGGGGAGACGCACTGTCAATAGCGAATAACGGATGTTTATGTTAATTGCTAAAAGATGACTTGGTGCTGGTACGCTCATATACGTGTAGTGAAGGGTGAGGCTGGACCACTTGACGGTGGGTCTTGGTGGGCAGTATTATACAATCACATTTAGATGTCCACTCAACGTGTGAGGCACTTGGCACAGTGTCAGATGGTAGCACTCCGTTGCACTCTGACTGATGTAAGGTGGCTCCAGCCTCTAGTAGGTGTCAGCATACACAAACTGTTCGTGAGGTGGTAGGGGGGGGGGGAGGTGGAGGAGTGGAGGGGTGGCTGTGATGGCAGGGCAGCATGGAAGAGACCTCCCGGTGCTGTATTTGTTTCAATAAATGAACACTATTGTTCTATCCCGTCCTACAACTCACACACACACACACACACACACACACACACACACACACTGTGTAGTACTTGTTTAAATATAAAAGTCCTGTATTTGTGATAATCTTTTTGGATGGTTGTCTTGAGAAGCGGCTGAAATTAGATAGTTGAAATCGCTGCATACCTCATTTCTTAGGTATATGAGTCAGAAGTGCGACCCTGTGGTGGTGACAGCGCATGAATCGAAAGCACACTATGCATCCAACTAGCACTTTCTCACGTCATTCCCATTAAAAGGCTCTTGACTGCATATTACCTCCAGTAGACCGCGAGGGGTTCTGTTGATGATAGCAGTTCAGTTTTTCGCCTTGAAATATGGTGTACGAGTAGGGTATTGACTACTAATCTCATAGAAAATATCATACTTTCTCTTCATATGTATATGCCTAGTTTATGATGGCTATAATTCAACTTGTAAATAAGTGCGTCCCATTCTCAAATGTTGTTGCTACATTCCTGGTATATACAAGTATGCTTCCTGCTTTTTTCATGTTTCCCATCATTTTAACTCAGTTTTGCAGGCTGTGGCTGCAATGCTATCACAAACAGCGTACTGTTGGGGAAGACCAGGACTTTCATTCTCCACTCTGTGCAAGGTAGTTAAATCAACAGTATGCATGTAGCGTCTCTGTGCACAGAGCTGTCACTGGTGGATAGTGGTGCAACTCCAGAGCAAGGGGGGTCTCAGCGCTTGTGGCCTGATCTGGCTCTGCACAGCTCAGTGTGAGCGCACTCTGCTGATGGTGGCATGACTCACAGGAAACGGTGTGCCAGACAGTGAGTTAGTAGCAGCATGCTGAGTGGAATGAAACTTAGGGCAAGTCAGCTTCAAACTTAATCGTTTAAACTACCAAGTCAGAGGATGGGGGGAAATTGTTAAAACGTTTGACCTGCATCAGGCAGGTGGTAACGTCATGGAAGAACCCAGTAGTCATCTTGAATTGTGTACTGGGTGTTTATAAACTAGTTTTTAGAAACTAATCTTTAATTGTTAAAAAGATAATTAGGTTACAGAAATGTCTGATACAGCACTGACTGCAGTATATATTCAAGTTTTATTTACAAACGTTCAATATGGCTACATTTTGTGAGATGACAAATGCCCCACATGTAAACAATTTCCTGACATTTCCTACGAAATCTCAATTATGGTGACGAATTGTTGTGCTATCCTTTGTCACAGATTGTCGACTTTTGAATTTCATACCAGC
This sequence comes from Schistocerca serialis cubense, assembly GCF_023864345.2. Classification (NCBI taxonomy): domain Eukaryota; kingdom Metazoa; phylum Arthropoda; class Insecta; order Orthoptera; family Acrididae; genus Schistocerca; species Schistocerca serialis. The sequence continues at coordinate 1,064,482,847 of NC_064639.1, forward strand.
ATGACATTGCGCCATTTGGGTTTTTGAATTTTACTCCAATTTATACTTATGACAACAGATATAGTTCCATAGTGACGTCATAGGAGTGGGGAAAAACTTTACCTGTTTTTGAATTTCCCACCAATTTTGAAATTTCTAGTCAAAATTTAAATTTCCCGCCAGTTTATACACAGCCCGTTTGGCCTGTGTCAGAAGCCTGGACGGGGGGATCAACAACGATGTCATCGATGGTGTCATATTTGACATACTTTTGGTGCTAGAACTGGCACTCCTACCTGCCGATGATTGTTGTAATAAGACCTGAAGACTGGCAACAAAAAGTAGCTGTACTGAGTAGCGATGTTAAGACAACGCACAGGCATGGTGTTGGTAAGACACGATGAATAGCCGACTGAAAGTGGAGCAGACGTAACATTCAACATACAGACACGACGGTGGTGTGCTCGCAGCCATCAGCGATACGTGGGCAATAACACGTCTGTAGCAAAACAGCGATGACAGGGAAGTGAGCCGCCAGAGGGCCGAGGGAAACGCGGAAATGGTAGCATGATTGTCTCTGTTTGAGTATCGTTCCAAAAAGAGTAGGGAAGAGTCAAGAGAAAGCAACGCTATGAGAGAAACCCGTCAAGGAACTGTGTATTAAACACTCGAAGAAGTAACTGTTAGGGACAGTGGCAGACTACCAGAGTTGATGCTACAGCACTAGTCACGTACGTAGTACACGCCGCCTAGTAGTCAGAAACAGTGCCATTGCAGAGCCTCGAGGCCACAATAGAGTGACACTTTGATGTTACTGCAGTAAGGCCCCGAGAAGTCTGTACACGTTCGAGGGAGGACAACTAAATTTCCGTTATGTATCCTGGAACAGCTATTATCTTGAGTTCTCTGCCAGTTAAAGAAGAACAAGCGCTATAGAGTTTCTCTCTAATTTTCTGACTGTCAGAAAATAGTGATGAACAAGCGCTGTCTTGAACATTTTTCCAATTGTGAGTAAGGTATCTGTATGCCTACAGTCCCGAAGAGTAAACTTTGTGTTCCACTTTACGGCAGGTCTTGTCGTGGAGGAAGCCTCGTCAGAGAGGTCCTCCATATGAGCGTCTAGGGAAGTGATTCCAGTGGTGGTTTCCCGTTACCTTCCACTGATGATGATGAAATGGTAATGAGGACAGTACAACACGCAGTCCCTGAGCGGAGATAATCTCCGACCCAGCCGGGAATCGAAACCGGGCCCCTTGGCGTGACAGACCGCCGCGCTGACCACTCAGCTATAGCGGCGAACTCAAGAAGAGTAAGAGTTGTTATTTCCTGTCTGTCAAAATATAAGGCGGAAGAAGCACTGTCACGCACATGCCTCCATTTATTGTTATGGTATTTGACTGTGTGCTGTTGGAACCAGTTGCGACCAGAGCACTAGCCCCGTTTGTAATTATATTCAGAGACTCCTGCACGAATGAGGTTATGTTTTTGAACTGAATCCTTGTGTATGCACCCGTAATCACTTACTACTAATCACAAGTGTCACCGGCCGGGGTGGCCGAGCTGTTCTACGCGCTTCAGTCTGCAACAGCCCGACCGCTACGGTCGCAGGTTCGAATCCTTCCTCGGGCATGGATGTGTGTGATGTCCTTAGGTTAGTTATTAAGTAGTTCTTATTTCTAGGGGTCTGATGACCTCAGATGTTAAGTCCCATAGTGCTCAGAACCATTTGAATCATTCGAACCACAACTTCTTCTGCCCATTCCAGAATCACCTGAGCTAAGCAACGTAAGAGACTTCCTCCCTCTCATTCTATTAAGCGTGACTTAGAACACTTGACCCTACGATAAAAATATTGTCGTCAACGTCCTGATTTTGCTACACAGAGCACATCTTCACCTAAACTGGTGGTGGGGCCTATCCCGGGACACGAAAGAACACGCGGCATCAGTCTGTGGCTGCCTAGCAGCTGGTGTTACTAGAGGGATGAAGTGCCGAGGAATCACGTACAGATTTCGACGATCTAGCCAACAGTGAATTTGTTTTTCAGTCGGTGGGATATGGACTTCCGATCCTTATATAGGCTACCAGCTTATTTTATGTTGACTATTTTCAAGCATGTATGACCAAAAATATGAACATTTATTCATTTTTTAAGTTGTTATTAAAGTAAAGTACTTTATAGAATATAATTAATGACCAGATACATACTGGGAACTACACTATAACATCGTTAAGCATATCATGTCAAAATATGTTTTCTTTCCCGTACATCTCTCTTGCTTTCTCTCTTTCCTACTCAGCCTTCATCTTACCTCTACATCCTACGCCCTCCTTTTCTCTGTCTCATCACCAACTCTCTCTCCCTTTCCCTACTTCACATGAACTGTTCACTATTTTTATTCATCATTGCCACCTGTCCCTCCCGCCGTATACTCACCATTTAGTTCTTCAGCTCAATCACTGCTCGTTTATGTTACTTACCCGTTAAATAAACATACACTCCTGGAAATTGAAATAAGAACACCGTGAATTCATTGTCCCAGGTAGGGGAAATTTTATTGACACATTCCTGGGGTCAGATACATCACATGATCACACTGACAGAACCACAGGCACATAGACACAGGCAACAGAGCATGCACAATGTCGGCACTAGTACAGTGTATATCCACCTTTCGCAGCAATGCAGGCTGCTATTCTCCCATTGAGACGATCCTAGAGATGCTGGATGTAGTCCTGTGGAACGGCTTGCCATGCCATTTCCACCTGGCGCCTCAGTTGGACCAGCGTTCGTTCTGAACGTGCAGACCAAGCGTGAGACGACGCTTCATCCAGTCCCAAACATGCTCAATGGGGGACAGATCCGGAGATCTTGCTGGCCAGGGTAGTTGACTTACACCTTCTAGAGCACGTTGGGTGGCACGGGATACATGCGGACGTGCACTGTCCTGTTGGAACAGCAAGTTCCCTTGCCGGTCTAGGAATGGTAGAACGATGGGTTCGATGACGGTTTGGATGTACCGTGCACTATTCAGTGTCCCCTCGACGATCTCCAGTGGTGTACGGCCAGTGTAGGAGATCGCTCCCCACACCATGATGCCGGGTGTTGGCCCTGTGTGCCTCGGTCGTATGCAGTCCTGATTGTGGCGCTCACCTGCACGGCGCCAAACACGCATACGACCATCATTGGCACCAAGGCAGAAGCGACTCTCATCGCTGAAGACGACACGTCTCCATTCGTCCCTCCATTCACGCCTGTCGCGACACCACTGGAGGCGGGCTGCACGATGTTGGGGCGTGAGCGGAAGACGGCCTAACGGTGTGCGGGACCGTAGCCCAGCTTCATGGAGACGGTTGCGAATGGTCCTCGCCAATACCCCAGGAGCAACAGTGTCCCTAATTTGCTGGGAAGTGGCGGTGCGGTCCCCTTCGGCACTGCGTAGGATCCTACGGTCTTGGCGTGCATCCGTGCGTCGCTGCGGTCCGGTCCCAGGTCGACGGGCACGTGCACCTTCCGCCGACCACTGGCGACAACATCGATGTACTGTGGAGACCTCACGCCCCACGTGTTGAGCAATTCGGCGGTACGTCCACCCGGCCTCCCGCATGCCCACTATACGCCCTCGCTCAAAGTCCGTCAACTGCACATACGGTTCACGTCCACGCTGTCGCGGCATGCTACCAGTGTTAAAGACTGCGATGGAGCTCCGTATGCCACGGCAAACTGGCTGACACTGACGGCGGCGGTGCACAAATGCTGCGCAGCTAGCGCCATTCGACGGCCAACACCGCGGTTCCTGGTGTGTCCGCTGTGCCGTGCGTGTGATCATTGCTTGTACAGCCCTCTCGCAGTGTCCGGAGCAAATATGGTGGGTCTGACACACCGGTGTCAATGTGTTCTTTTTTCCATTTCCAGGAGTGTATATTACATGCGTATGACAACCATAGATGAACAGAAAATGTTTAGATCAAGTGGAAATTTAAAATAACTTGGTTTCCTTGATTGCTCTGGAATATGGCGCATTGAAAACATAACATATGAAATATTAGTTCACTTTATTACATGAATGGTTAAAAAGACGTACTTGACTTGATACAAATGCTTCAATATTTGCAATTGTCGTTGACTATTAAGGTGTCCCGTGATGCGTACAATTACAAACTCTTTGCTTGCAGAATGAGATTTTCACTCTGCAGCGGAGTGTGCGCTGATATGAAACTTCCTGGCAGATTAAAACTGTGTGCCTGGCCGAGACTCGAACTCGGGACCTTTGCCTTTCGCAGGCAAGTGCTCTGCCAACTGAGCTACCGAAGCACGACTCACGTCCGGTACTCACAGCTTTACTTCTGCCAGTACCTCGTCTCCTACCTTCCAAACTTTACAGAAGCTCTCCTGCGAACCTTGCAGAACTAGCACTCCTGAAAGAAAGGATATTGCGGAGACATGGCTTAGCCACAGCCTGGGGGATGTTTCCAGAATGAGATTTTCACTCTGCAGCGGAGTGTGCGCTGATATGAAACTTCCTGGCAGATTAAAACTGTGTGCCCGGCCGAGACTCGAACTCGGGACCTTGTTTTAATCTGCCAGGAAGTTTCATATCAGCGCACACTCCGCTGCAGAGTGAAAATCTCATTCTGGAAACATCCCCCAGGCTGTGGCTAAGCCATGTCTCCGCAATATCCTTTCTTTCAGGAGTGCTAGTTCTGCAAGGTTCGCAGGAGAGCTTCTGTAAAGTTTGGAAGGTAGGAGACGAGGTACTGGCAGAAGTAAAGCTGTGAGTACCGGACGTGAGTCGTGCTTCGGTAGCTCAGTTGGCAGAGCACTTGCCCGCGAAAGGCAAAGGTCCCGAGTTCGAGTCTCGGCCGGGCACACAGTTTTAATCTGCCAGGAAGTTTCATATCAGCGCACACTCCGCTGCAGAGTGAAAATCTCATTCTGGAAACATCCCCCAGGCTGTGGCTAAGCCATGTCTCCGCAATATCCTTTCTTTCAGGAGTGCTAGTTCTGCAAGGTTCGCAGGAGAGCTTCTGTAAAGTTTGGAAGGTAGGAGACGAGGTACTGGCAGAAGTAAAGCTGTGAGTACGGGACGTGAGTCGTGCTTCGGTAGCTCAGTTGGCAGAGCATTTGCCCGCGAAAGGCAAAGGTCCCGAGTTCGAGTCTCGGCCGGGCACACAATTTTAATCTGCCAGGAAGTTTCATATCAGCGCACACTCCGCTGCAGAGTGAAAATCTCATTCTGGAAACATCCCCCAGGCTGTGGCTAAGCCATGTCTCCGCAATATCCTTTCTTTCAGGAGTGCTAGTTCTGCAAGGTTCGCAGGAGAGCTTCTGTAAAGTTTGGAAGGTAGGAGACGAGGTACTGGCAGAAGTAAAGCTGTGAGTACCGGACGTGAGTCGTGCTTCGGTAGCTCAGTTGGCAGAGCACTTGCCCGCGAAAGGCAAAGGTCCCGAGTTCGAGTCTCGGCCGGGCACACAGTTTTAATCTGCCAGGAAGTTTCTTTGCTTGCAGTACAATGTTTAATATTTACAACACTCCAAGTCCATTTGAGACTTGAATAACTCTTTATCCCTACTCGATGATGTTGACCGCATCGGATAAGGTCAGGAACTGGTCAGAGGACTTCGGAGCTCGGCTCTATATTGAGCTCTGTGCGAGGACGCTGCTGTGCTAAGAAGGAAAACGTGTCTTCGTTAGTATGTTCCATTCATCGTTGTGGATTGCAGGTAGAGGTCGCTAATGTCTGTGGTATCGAAGCGTGTTGTAGACTGTGATGTGGCATCGTGATCTTTGGACGATGCCACACAAAACGTAGGGTCAGATTTAGCCAAAAGTGTGCAAACAGTTAGTAGTGATGCTACGATCTGTCGTGTTTCACATCAAGAAATCTGTGGCACCGCATAGTAATGAGGATTTAAACAAGGAACAGTGATGCCAAACGAGGGAATACATCAAATAATTTTGTTGTGTGCGAAAATCGGACATAAACTACAGTAAATAAAATCTGCATCCGTTTTAACGAAATGCAAAGCTATGTTCCTTGAATCCGTAGATTCAGAGAAAGCCTTTTATGGTGTTGACTGGAAAACATTATTTGAAAGTGAGAATTTAGCAGGCGGTTATTTACAATTTGTGCGGAAAGAGTACTGTGGTTATGAGAGCCAAAGGGTATGAAAGGAAAGCAGTGATTGAACCTAGTTAGATAAGGTTGTATCCTATCCTCCATGTTATTCAACATGTACATTGAGCAAGCAGGAAAAAAGATAAAAAAAAGAGAGAAATTTCGCAAGAGAGAAGAATGAAAAACTCTGATGTTTGTTGTTGTCATTGTAATTCTGCAGAATGCCAAAGGACTTTGGAAGAGTAGTTTGCAAGACTACACTGGACTTGCGGTATGTTCTTGAAGGTGACAGGTCACTATCAGTTTCCGCCCTGACAGAAATCACTTTAGTCCCTAAATCTCCCACATGATTACCTGACCCATGCATATGCTAAATTGATTTTGCCCTTTGACTGTGTTTGTTCTTGATAGCGTGCATTACAAGTTATCACATTTATCAGAATATAAATGAACTTGAATGCTGAAATAATATTAATGAAATGGTGGGCCTGTCATTATTTTAGTCAACTGCTGATGGGTGATTAATATACCAACACGGGAATGATCCTTAATGAAAGTTATGGCACAAGTTCATTGATTAAAAAATAGGACAAAAAATACATGTTAAGCGCGATGACACAATGAAACATGAACAGCGCAAACAAGTAACAAACAGTTAACAAACGCAAGGGTGTCGCTGATTGGCAGGGACTAAGGTTTGTCTGACTGAACTATTTACTCTGGCTCAAAATATGGGTAACGCAGTCTGAAATTATCTAGCACTGAGTAGACTTTGATGGATTTATTCTATACAGAAGTTACACTACGTTGGTTCAGCTGAGAACAAGTGGCGAGACTGTGACCCTGTTTACCCCAACAAGCCAGAGTAACAGTACAGTATCCCTTACCTCGATGTGTGGTGCTGTCTCAGATGATGGCCGTGGTTCAAGTGTCTGCGGAGCAGCGATTTGTGGGATCTGTAATTCGCTCTCACGGGCACGAAATATACAAAGTCACGGCTGGCGAACTGTTAGACGGATCGCAATTACTCTTTAATGGAGCCCTGAAATCTCGGCAGATTCCATTATATGACACGCCCATTTGCCGGTCATACCAAAGACTAATTTGACTCACTTATACTGCAGTGCACACAAGAAGATCAAACGTCAAAGCGGCAGACCTGCCACGATTAAGATTGCCCTCGGCACAGCTAGATGTCAGAGACGACACGGTCTAATCTGTCGCTACAGCTATGTCCTCACCATAAGCTCTCCAGTCAAGACCAGTGCCAGTGTAAAGTCACGCTCAGGACAAGTGTTCCAAGTGCAACCCACTCATATCACTACTCAAGACCAGAATCTTCTCCAACCGGAGTCTGAATCAACAGACATAGTTTTTCCTCTCCTCACTTCCCATCAAATCTCAGTAAACTCCACAAAAGCACTCCCACAAGCTTGATCGCAATGGTTTTGTGCCAATCACTAGACTCCACAAGCTCCGTGTCTCCCCTGTAACATGTATTCTGTATTTCTTCGCCAATCCTAATCAAAGTTAACAGTACCCATCTGTTTTCAGGAGAGGCAGCCAATCCCTAAATCGCAAAATCCCGTACAGAGAGGAAGAGAGTTGTGCTCCCGACTTATTTTTTCCCACGGCCACTTTAGGCAGCATGTTTTGAATTTCCATATAGTTATAAAGCGAACAACACATTTATCATCGAGATCGTATTATCTGGACGCCCCAAACGTTACCGCATGTCCGATCAGGTGCCTCGGCCATACTAAGAGAAGGAGAAGTGCTTTTCTGTCCCGATATAGATCATTTCAGGGCTGCCATAAGTGTTGTGTTCCTTCTGAAGTTGTTTTGAAGGCCTGAGGATTCCCATAAAACTCTGCAGGCAGAGGGGCGACACCACCTGACTGGTCCCTCGATAGCGTATGGTCCATGGTAAACATGGAAACACGCGAATTTTTATGGCAGCCATCCCTGCTCCAAAAAGGGCGTTTATAGCACTGTCATAAAGCGTTGGCCAGGTAACCTAAATTTCTCAAGTACCCTCGCCCCTACTGTGGGACGAGATGCCTGACAGGTAGGTCGTGGGAGACAATTATTCCGACTCTTCGACCGAAGGCATTGTCTGCACACCAGTGCGAGAAATTCTTGGCCCCAGCATATTGACCCCAGTAAGTGCTCCTTTCGCTAATAGCTGCACATGACTTTCAAGCCTGAAACGCCAAGATTTACTGTTAAATGACGAAACCGCCTGCTTGTTCTCAACTCCGGGAAATACTATTAGGAGAGCCAACATAAAGATTCCACATGCATTAACAATGTCCACACACCCATCAATGCCTGCCCATGCTGATAACTCCCTGCCATCTCAAAAAACCGATGTCTTAGTTGTAAAATCAACGTAAAATTGCACCCTTGAAGATGGAGAACAGTGAGAGAGTGACTCGTCTCTCTCAAGTTCTTGGATAGTGTCTTGAATGGATGAACGTCAATAAAAAGTAAAACAGAGGGAATGGAATGTAGTCGAATTAAATCAGGCGATGCTGAGACAAATAGATTAAGAACTGAGACACTAAAACTTGTTGATGAGTTTTGCTGTTTCGGCAGAGAAATAATGGCCACGGTAGAGAGGATATAAATTGTAGACCGGCTATGGCAGGAAAAGGGTCTGTGAAAAAGAGAAATATGTTAACACCGAATATACACTACAGTGTCAGGAAGCTTTTTCCGAAGGTATTTGTCTGGCATATTGCCTTGTGCAAAAGTGAAACGAGGACCATAAGCATTTCAGACAAGAGCAGAAAAGTAGCTTCTGAAATGTGATCCAACGGAAGATTGCATGAATGGATCGAGTAACCACTGAGGATGTGCTGAACTGAATTGGGGGAAAAACGTTTATGGCCGAACTTGACTAAAGGACGGAGTTATTTTTTGCCTCGAAAGTAGTAGAATTACTTCGCGTCATGTACTTCATAATCCACAGTTTTGAGTTAGGTCTATCTTAGTTCCACTAACGGCACTGCCACATAATGTAATTTAAAGACGTTCTCTTTCGCGACAGAAATTCCCTGAAAACACACCAGGACTTCAATGACAATCGAGTAACTAATTAGGAGTTATGGAATGGCATTGGGGAAAGGAGACAGATGAAACAATTTGAATATGTAAAAGAAGGCATCAATTCGTATGACAGATCATATCCTGAGACATCAAGAAATCGTCAGTTTGGTAGTGTAAGAAAGTGTGGAGCATAAAAACTACAGAGGGATATCAAGGGATGAATCCAGCAAGCAAGTTCAAATGGATGAAGTTTGTTGTAGTTACAAAGAGATGAAGAGATTCACATGGAATAGGAAAACGTGGTAAGTTGCATCAAATCAGTCTTTGGACTGAAGACAACAACAACAACAACAACAACAGCTAGGTTTTTAATGAGAATGAAATAAATGAATCAGAACTTTGGGTGTTATAGCGTACTGTGAGATGAAGAGTTGGGTGTAGGAGAGGAAATCATGTCTGGCCACATAAAATTAGTCAGAAGTATCGTGAATTAAGAAAATGAGGACAAGTGCAAGTAGGACTCGTGCTTTGATGGTTCCATACAAACTCAGTTATGTGTGTAGTCCATCTAAACGTTTTAAAGAATATGTGACATAAATGCCTGTAAACTCTAGAATTTGACATAATTTAAGCTGGTTACCTCTATCTGTTCCTGAGAAAAAAGGATCTTAACAGACTATCAGACAGACGGACAACCATATGATCCTATAATGGTTTCGTTTTTACCGACTGAGGTACGGAACCTTACAAATGACGAAGATTACGTGACTGCTAGCGTGTGGTCCTTTGACGGAAGAATTGGAGAGTCCGATACTCGAGTTCTAACACACACTTCAGCGTCCGCCGTGACGCATGGAGCGGAAGAGATACGAGCTGTCAGAAGTCGTGCTGGCTGCGAGGCGGACGTCGGGAATACGGGGTGAGGGCGTAGAGGGAGGGGTGGGTTCTCGCGGGCTCCAGGGCCCTCTGGTGGGACGGAGGGCCCCACGCCACGACTAGTCTCCAGCTGCAGCTCCAGCTCCAGCCGGCCAAGTGGGAGGGTGAGGGATGGAGGTGGGGGTGGGAGTGGGGCTCGGGTGGGGCTGGGGTGGTAGGTTAGCAGGCCTGGAGGACGTCAGCTCCGCCGGGGCCGCGCCGCACCCGGGGGACGGCAATTTGTATTGAAGGCTGCAGGCCCGCCTCCAGGAAGCTGGCCCAAATCTCAATTTACCCTCGCGAAAGAAACACGTTACCCGGCGAGCGTGGCCGGGGCGGCCCAGCCTGGGGGAGATCATTTGTTTCCGTCAGCGTTAGTGCGCCACCAGGCGGGCGACGCCCCCTCCCGGCCGACTGCGACACTGCGCTGTTTCTGACGACCACCTGCCACTCCCACACGCCGGGGAAGAAAAGAACCTCCACTTCTCTCCCATTAATACCTAATTTAACACCTTATAACGTGTCATTTACGAATCTATATGGACGCACTATTACGTGCGCGCTGGATATTAAATGTGAAGCGAGAAGCGGCATCAGTTTCGAATTACATCAGGGCGTACACTGAAGAGTATATTACAACTAGAGCATCGTACTTCCCAAGTCTTCCTCTAAAGAACACGCAAATGGAAGAAAAATGGAACCACAAGACAGAAATCAAGAAATATTCCGTATTTCTCCCTGTCTCTCTCTCTCTTTTTTTCTTTTTTTAAGATAAACCCTGATTCTCCTAACTGGTTTGATACAGCCTACCACGATTGCCTCTCCTGCGCCAATCTCTTCATCTCAGCGAAAGCGTCCGCAGCTCGTGGTCGTGCGGTAGCGTTCTCGCTTCCCACGCCCGGATTCCCGGGTTCGATTCCCGGCGGGGTCAGGGATTTTCTCTGCCTCGTGATGACTGGGTGTTGTGTGCTGTCCTTAGGTTAGTTACGTTTAAGTAGTTCTAAGTTCTAGGGGACTGATGACCATAGATGTTAAGTCCCATAGTGCTCAGAGCCATTTTTCAGCGAAAGCAGAACTGGTTGTTGTATTCTGATTAAATACCTAGTTCGTGATGTTCTTCCCGAGGTCTTCAGTCGGAAGACTGGTTTCATACATCTCACCACGCTAGTCTATTATCCCCTGTAAGCTTCTTCACGTCTAATAACTTCAGCCTATATCCATTTGAACCTGATTACTTTATTCATCCCTTGATCTCCATCTACAATTTTTAAAATGGTTCAAATGGTTATGAGCACTATGGGACTTAACTTCTGAGGTCATCAGTCCCCTAGAACTCAGAACTACTTAAACCTAACTAACCTAAGGACATCACACTCATCCATGACCGAGGCGGGATTCGAAGCTGCGACCGTAGCGGTCGCGCGGTTCCAGACTTTAGCGCCTAGAACCGCTCGGCCACCCCGACCGGCCTACAATTTTTACCCCACAAGCTTTCCTCCATTACCAAACTGACGATTCCTCGATGTCCCAGGACTATCAACTGATTCCTTCTTTTGGTCGAACAGTGCTACAAATTCTTTTCTCTTTAATGTGATTCAGCACAGCCTCATTAGCTACTCCATTGTCACTGAGATCGTGGTACGTTTTTGAGGAATCTCGCAATACATAATCTTTTAAACTACGTTCTACGGTAGTGGAAGAAAGGGGATTAACATCAAAACTGATTGCGAAATAGACGAAGCTAAAGAATTCTCCTATCTGACAAACAAAAAAGGCACATGATGACTGAAACGAGAATGACGGTAGAAGCACACTACCCTACGCAAAGAAAGCATTTCTCGTCAAAGAAGCCTATTAATTTCAGTCACAGGCTTTTCCTTGAGGAAGAAATTTCTGAGAACGTACATGTGGAGCAATAGCATTGCATACAAGTGAAAGAGAATGGGAAAACCGGGAAACATGAGAATCTAATGGTTCAAATGGCTCTGAGCACTATGGGACTTCTGAGGTCAACAGTCCCCTAGAACTTAGATCTACTTAAACCTAACTAACCTAAGGGCATCACAAACATCCATGCCCGAGGCAGGATTCGAACCTGCGACCATAGCGGTTGCGCCGTTCCAGACTGTAGCGCCTAGAACCGCTCGGCCACTTCGGCCGGCACATGAGACTCGAAACGTTTGAGATTTGGTGCTCTAGATTATAGAAGGATTTTGAAAACAAAGAAGAAAAGAAATGAGGAGGTAGATTTGACGAGGGAAGGAATACGTGGAAAACACTTACAAGAAGATCTTTGCATGGTGGTTGATAATTTATCGTTCGTCTTTTCTTCTTTGACACTTCTTAAGATAGCCCCAAGTGTAACTTATGTGATATCACAAGTCAACATGTGTGCTGTAATTCTGCCGAAAGTCGACAGGTACAACGTCTCGGTTTTGTGTGGAACGGACTGTGAATGTGTTACCTACGGTAGTGGACAAGTGTTCCTTAGTTCTATCACGGAATAGAGAGATATGATCAACGTCTCAGGAAGAATCGTATTCAGCTTTACCCACTTCGAACATAAGATCAAGGGTAAAAGCAAAAGTTTACATATTGATATAAAATAAATTTTAAAATGCATTGCTTCTAATTTGTATTTTTTGGACTGAAATAATGCGAACTGTTGAGAAGTTTAAACTATAGTGTTGTAAGTTAGTTGTTCTCAACATCAAATCGGTTCACATGTGTGAGAGAGGCTGTTTTATATTGCCAGTTTAGTGCTTCAGGGCAAAGAGAGGGCTGTATATGTTTAGTATTCAGCAATTTTATTGACGCTAATGGCCCATGTTGTGGTGCGGTACTGCTGGAAGCTTCTACTTTACCTTAATATGTTGATGAGGGACAGAAGACCATGAGCCGGCTCTGGAATTGTAATCCACTTGCTATTCCACACAGTTCGCTCACAGCTAGTACCATTTCGCTCTTAGTTTCCAGTGGAATAACACTATATCTGTTGCCATTGAGTCTACGCCTTTACAGTCAATCAGTGTTGCAGATCTAGTAGGGAGTTGAAGTGCAGGCTGTTGAAATATTCAGCATCCAACCTCACAGATACTATGACTTTGCCAATAGTAAACGTACTTCGTTGAGCAACCAGGTGCTATAATCGCATATTGAGTGAGCACTATGTATGCGTCAGTGGTGAAGGAGATAAACAAAAAGTACCTTACTGAAACATCGTTAGAGCAAATTTCATTTGTGGTACATTGTGTTGCGATGTCCTGACGTTCTCATTGAGCCAATAAACAGCGTATAGTGCTGCAGTGCTTGCTTGATGGTCTCAGTACATACCAGTGAGACATTTGTCTCCTTAGTTGTCATTATCTGTTACGATCTGAAAATTAAATTGGGTTACACCTCCCGACTCAGAGAATGAATTAATTGCAAGAGCTCACGCGATGGTCACACACATTAGAATACTCTAAGCCCTGCTACATTGATACTGGCCCTGCACTGAAATTACTGGTACTCATTTTCAGCATATATTGTGACAACGATCAAAACAGTAAAGCACTGAAGCACATTTAACATTGCATTACTCTTAATCACATCCAGCGGCCTCCTGGTTACTGAGTACTCATTGAATAAGTATTTCCAATACGTAATCGGTTAACTGGATATATTTATTGTTTCTGTCATCATATCTGTCACTTACTACTTTGAATATTTGAATACATTGAAACACGTATGTATTCAGTGTATTCATTAACAGCGATGGCGAGGCATGACAGAATCTCTGACCAGAGAGTTATTTATCGTGTCTAGTCTGCGCTTGACTGCGCGAGAGTTCAGTTGCGAGTAGGATGTTGTGTGTAGCGAGTCGCGAGAGGTAGTAGTCAGCCGACGGTAGTACTGAGCGGTCGTCGGCATGGGTCGGCGGCGTGCGGCCTTTACATCTCTGGTCAAGGTTCGGGACGAGGTATATTGTTAAATAAGGTAATGAAGCAGCATTGCGCACATCTGATAATGTAATGTATGTTAATTGTAATTAATTTGTTCAAAAAATGCCCCAATAATAATTTTGTTTTCAAAGCAATCGTTTTTAAGAAAAGAATCATTCCAATTGAAACAATATTTCCTATGGTTTTCCTCCCAGAATCAATTTATCAGATTAATTATTGCACAGGGCCTAAGGTCAGCGCTGCTGCCCTATTATTGTGGGTTTAATGATCAATCTTCATTTCTTAATTTTTGTGTCGAGTTTACTTTTGGGTCATTATTATTCTATAATTTTTGTGGGGAGCAAACATTTGGCTCGTTTTCATTATCATAGAATTTTCTTTGTTTCTGCTGGGAGGTTACGTTTTACAGCACGATGTCCATTGACATTTAATTATTTTCTATCATTTTTGCGGGGAGGTTACACTTGGCTGTATTCCGATTAACATTTAAATATTGTCATTTTTTCTTTAATTTTTGCGGGGAGGTTACAACATATGCAAAAATACTGCTGTGTTTATAGTCTTACCGCATACCAGAGTCTTTTCCACTTCCCTTATGTGACTGCTCGTATCGTACTCTTGCTGCGTTAGACTGCTTAGCTCACTCGCCACATCCTATAGTGCTGTTTCCTCCATCTAAGCTACTCCAAATCATCAGACGATAGTAGCCTTCTCTGAAAATGTGAACCGTGCGGTGCTTCAACATAACCTCGAAAGCGTGGTATAATCTCTTTGCGGCTGTAGCTAAGCAACCAGGCCCATTGCGTCCCGCTGGGGTGCGTGGGTGCTCTCCAGTGCGTTGACTTAACGTCGTCGTGCATGAGCCCTCTCCAGTTGTTTAGCACCGATATCTGGAGGATGGCCATCCGAGGACAAACACTGTCAGTAACGGGGCACGTGCGTTCTATAAGCATTTGCCGAAGTTGATGTGCCGTTGTGCGGATGTGTGTGATTCTCCATTCTGACAAATTCCGTGACTGATAAATACGTTACTCTGATTTGGAACTTCATCTGCTATTTGTGTATAGAATTTACGGGTAAAATGGCATTAATGCGCCAAGTCATAGATACTTCGTGGAATTATTTGGTGAGCACTTTAGTGTGTAAACAGAGTTATCTGGTGTGCCGTAGGCTTCTTTAAACTAAGTGTGTTATATATTTTAGGTTTGAGTTAACTCAAATTTTACTTAAAGGATATGCCAGTTTCAACTTCGCTGACTTACATTGCTAAATTCGTAATGCCACTGTTATTCTGTGCGGGTGCCTAGTTTCTACCTTTTGCGTTTGAGCTCTGCCCATAATTTATACAGGGTGGTCCATTGATCGTGACCGGCCAAATACCTCACGAAATAAGCGTCAAACGAAAAAACTACAAAGAACGAAACTTGTCTAGCTTGAAGGGAGAAACCAGATGGCGCTATGGTTGGCCCGCTAGATGGCGCTGCCATAGGTCAAACGGATATCAACTGCGTTTTTTAAAAATAGGAACCCCCCATTAGTTATTACATATTCCTGCAGTACGTAAAGAAATATGAATGTTTTAATTGGACCACTTTTTTCGCTTTGTGATAGATGGTGCTAAAATAGTCACAACATATGGCTCACAATTTTAGACGATAAGTTGGTAACAGGTAGGTTTTTTAAATTAAAATACAGAACGTGGGTACATTTCAACATTTTATTTCGGTTGTTCTAAAGTGATTACCTGTAAATACCACATTAATGCAATAAATGCTCAAACTGATGTCCGTCAACCTCAGTGCATTTGGCAGTACGTGTAACGACATTCCTGTCGAGTAGTTCACCTTCCGTAATGTTCGCACATGCATTGACAATGCGCAGACGCATGTTGTCAGGCGTTGTCGGTGGATCACGATAGAAAATATCCTTCAACTTTTCCCACAGAAAAAAATCCGGGGACGTCTGATCCGGTGAACGTGCGGGCCATGGTATGGTGCTTCGACGATCAATCCACCTGTCATGAAATATGCTATTCAATACCGCTTCAACCGTACGCGAGCTATGTGCCGGATATCCATCATGTTGAAAGTACATCGCCATTCTATCATGCAGTGAAACATCTTGTAGTAACATCGGTAGAACATTACGTAGGAAATCAGCATACATTGCACCATTTCGATTGCCATCGATAAAATGGGGGCCAATTATCCTTCCTCCCATAATGCCGCACCATACATTAACCCGCCAAGGTCACTGATGTTCCACTTCTCGCAGCCATCGTGGATTTTCCGTTGCCTAATAGTGCATATTATGCCGGTTTGCGTTACCGCTGTTGGTGGATGACGCTTCGTCGCTAAATATAACGCGTGCAAAACATCTGTCACCGTCCCGTAATTTCTCTTGTGCCCAGTGGAAGAACTGTACACGACGTTCAAAGCAGTCGCCATGCAATTCCTGGTGCATAGAAATAGAGTACGGATGCAATCGATGTTGATGTAGCATTCTCAACACCGACGTTTTTGAGATTCCCGATGCTCGCACTATTTGTCTGTTACTGATGTGCGGATTAGCCGCGACAGCAGCTAAAACACCTACTTGGGCATCATCATTTGTTGCAAGTCGTGGTTGACGTTACACACGTGGCTGAACATTTCCTGTTTCCTTAAATAACGTAACTATCCGGCGAACGGTCCTGACACTTGGATGATATCGTCCGGGATACCGAGCAGCATACATAGCACATTCCCGTTGGGCATTTTGATCACAATAACCATACATCAACACGATATCGACTTTTCTGCAATTGGTAAACGGTCCATTTGAACACGGGTAATGTATCACGAAGCAAATACCGTCCGCACTGGCGGAATGTTGCGTGATACCACGTACTTATACGTTTGTGACTATTACAGCGCCATCTATCACAAAGCGAAAAAAGTGGTCCAACTAAAACATTCATATTTCTTTACGTACTACACGAATATGTAATAAAAAGGGGGGTTCCTATTTAAATAAAACGCAGTTGATATCCGTTTGACCTATGGCAGCGCCATCTAGCGGGTCAACCATAGCGCCATCTGGTTTCCCCTTTCACGCTAGACGAGTTTCGTTCTCTGTAGTTTTTTCGTTTGATGATTATTTTGTGAGATATTTGGCCCGGTCACTATGAATGGACCACCCTGTATGTTACATGTGCTGATTATGAATGATTTATTTTGTACTCAGGATTAATCTAAATTCAGTGTTACCACCTGTTGTTTTAGCTTAAGCCATATGGACGTTTTGTTTGCATTTATTAATACATTCTTTTATACAATGAAGAGCTAAATAGAACTATACACGTGCCTAATATTGTGTAGGGACCCTGCGAGCACGCGGATGTGCCCTACATGAAGTGGCACGGACTCGACTGATGTTTGAAGTAGTGATGGAGGGAATGGACGCCATGAATCCTGCAAGGCTTTCCATAAATGCGTAAGAGTACGAGGGGGTGGAGATATCATCTGAATAGCACGTTGCAAGGCATCCAAGATTTGCTCAATAACGTTCATGTCTGGAGAGTTTGGTGGCCAGCGGAAGTGTTTAAATCCAGAAGAGTGTTCCTGGAGCCACTCGGTAGCAATTTTGGACGTGTGGGGTGTTGCACTGTCCTGCCGGAATTGCCCAAGTCCGTCATAATGCACAATAGACATGAATGGATGCAGGTCATCAGACAGGATGCTTACGTACGTGTCACATGCCAGAGTCGTATATAGACATATCAGAGTTCCCATATTACTGCAAATGCATACGCTCCACACTATTACAGAGCCTCCACCAGCTTGAACGGTCTCCTGCTGACAGGCAGCAGCATGCAAGCCGAGCGTGTACCAGGGAAATAATCGAGTTTGTGACACTTACAAGTTCCTAACCAGGAGCGAATTTATAATATCGTCTGTGAGCTTTAATATTTAGTTTCTTGAGTTTCTGCGGGTTAATTTAATATGTAATAGCGACAGTCTTCGCATTTTTGTTTGTGTCGGAAAGTAAACCGATTTGGTGACATTTTACAAGTTCTTAGTCAGGGGCAAATTATTTAGTTTCACCTGAGTGCTTCGGTACTTAGGTTTTTGAATCACTGCATATTAATCTAATTTATTAGACAAGTTCCTGCATCTTTGTCAGTGTCTACAGTAGAGTTGTGCAGCAAGTGCTGATAGTCCCTTTATTTGCATAGTTTTCCACGGTCTTTAGTATGGACAGGGACTGCGATTGTTGTGTGTGGATGCGAGCCGAGTTGGTGACACTTCACTCTCAACTCCAGGCTGTGATGGCTTCGGTTACACAGCTTGAGGCTGCAGTGGATGGCAGCCACTGTTGTGGGCCAGCCGTGTGGATCCAACAGACGTCCAGCACGTCTGAGTCCTCCGACTGGTCCTCACCAGTGGCCAACCTAGTTACTGCTCGCACTGAGATTGACACCCTCGCCTGTGGTCTAATGGGAGGTCGCCCCAAGGCGTAGCAGGCCCTGAAACACTTCCCAGGCAGCTGCACATGAGGCCTTTCCGGTTTGTCTAACAAACAGGTTCTGTGCTGTCTGTGGCTGACACTGTCACTGAGCCAGATGCTGTCGCTTGTCCTGTTTCAGAGGAAACCTCTCAGCCTACAAGGTCCAGACAGTCACAGAGGGTGGGACTGTCGATAGTTTGTAGCTCCAATGTTTGGCGCCATGTCCCTTATGGACATGGCTGCCAAGAAGGGAAAGAAAACCAGTGTGTGCTCTGTGTGCATACCGGGTGGAATCATGTCAGACATGGAACGGATCTTCCCGGATACCATGAAGAGCATAGGGTGCAGTCAACTGCAGCTGGTGGCTCACGTCGCTACCAATGATGTGTGTCATTTTGGATCAGAGGAGATTCTCTCTGGTTTCGGCCAACAGAAATGGTAAAGGCTGCCAGTCTTGCTTGCAAGATGAAAGCAGAGCTGACCATTTGCAGCATAATCGACAGGACCGATTGTGGACCTCTGGTACAGAGCCGAGAGGAGGGTCTGAATCAGGGGCTCAGATGGTTCTGTGACCGTGAAGGCTGCAGATTCCTCGACTTGCGCCAAAGGGTGGTTGGGTTTCAGGTTCCGCTGAATAGTTCAGGGGTCCACTACACGCAGGTGGCGGCTAAACGGGTAACAGGGGAAGTTTGGCGTGGACTGGGTGGTTTTTTAGGTTAGAGGGTCTCGAGAAAACACTAGAAGGAATTCAGTCGCATAGGGGGCAACACAGGAAGGACGTAGATACAGGAATCATCGGTATAACAGTTGTAAACTGTAGCAGCTGTGCTTGGAAAGTACCAGAGCTGCAAGCGCTAATAGAAAGCACTGATGCTCAAATCATTATAGACACTGAAAGCTGGCTAAGGCCGGCGATAAGCTCAGCCGAAATTTTTGCGAAGAACCTAGCGGTGTTCCGAAAGGATAGGCTAAACACGGTTGGCGGTGGCGTGTTTGTTGCTGTTAGATGTAGTTTATCTTGTCGTGAAACTGAAGCAGATGCTTCCTGTGAGTTAGTAAGGCAGATGTCATTTTTGGCAACCAGAATAAAATAATAATTGGATCCTTTTCCCGACCTCCCAATTCAGATATTACAGTTGCTGAAAGGTTCAAAGAAAACTTGAGTTTGATTTCAAACACGTACCCGACTTATACGATTACAGTTCTTGCTGACTTTAATTTATCCTTGATATGTTGGCGAAAATACATGTTTAATTCCGGAGGTACTCATAAAACATCACTCGAAATTGTGCTAAACGTATTCTCTGAAAATTATTTCGAGTAGTTAGTTCATGAGTCCACGCGGATAGTAAGCGGATAAGAAAACACACTTGACCTCTTAGCAACAAATAATCCTGTGTTAATAACGAGCATCAAAACCGATTCAGGGATTAGTGAACACAGGGTTGTCGTAGCGAGATTGAATATTGTAAGCCCAAGTCCTCCAACAATGAACGAAAAATATACATATTAAAAAAAAAAAACAGATAAAAATTCACTTGACGCCTTCCTGAGAGACTTCGAAATTAATAACATAAGTGTAGACCAGATGTGGTTTGAATTCAAAGAAATAGTATCGGCAGCAATTGAGAGATTTATACCAAATAAATTAACAAACGACGGAGCTGATCCTCCTTGGTACAAAAAACGGGTCAGAACACTGTTGAAGTAACAACGAAACAAACATGCCAAATTTAAACAGACGTAAAATCTCCAAGATTGGCTATCTTTTACAGAAGCTCGGAATTTAACGCGGACTTCAATGCCATATGCTTTAGTTTCCACAATGAAACTTTGTCGCGAAACCTAGCAAAAAATCCAACGAGATTCTGGTCGTATGTGAAGTTTGTTAGCGGCAAGAAAAAACCAATGCCTTCTCTGCACGATAGCAATGGAGATACTATCGAAGACAGTTCACTCGACGAAAGATCCGTGCCCAAAGACTGGAAAGTTGCACAGGTCACACCAATATTCAAGAAAGATAGTAGGAGTAATCCACTAAACTACCGGCCCATATCATTAACGTCGACATGCAGCAGGATTTTGGAAGATATTTGTGTTCGAACATCATCAATTAAGCTTCCTGGCAGATTAAAACCGATCTCACAGCTTTTCTTCCGCCCATACCTCGTCTCCTACCTGTGCGAACGGGTTGTGAGTCGTACTTGGGTAGCTCAGTTGGTAGGTCCTGAGTTAGAGTCTCGCTCCGGCGCACAGTTTTAATCTTCCAGGAAGTTTCGTATCAGCGCAAAACCCGCTGCATGGTGAAAATTTCATTCTGTATTATGAATTATCTCGAAGAAAACGGTCTATCTTGACACACAGTCAACATGTATTTCGAAAATATCATTGTTGTGAACCACAATCCGTTGCGCAACTCGTCAACATAACACCCACAAACTGACATAGTCGTTGTGGTCGTTCAGACATTCCAGTCAAAACCAATCAGTAATACCTAAGATATGTTTTGTAATGAATAGGAGACAAATATGAAGTATCGAAGAAATCATGTGTTATGTAGTTATTTCGAAGCTAAATTACAAAAATAGTTGCACCAGTCCTGGAAGTAAACATCTGTTTAAATAAGGTAAAGAGCTAATTAGTATCAGTAACAGGTTTATGTAATCTCGTACTTTTTATCTCATGAGTAATGAAAGAGTAAGCAAATTGTAAGACACTGTAGCTAAATAAAAGGTGATGGGTATGGTCAATAGGGGCATGAATGTAATGGCACATAATTGACAAGTTATGACCTATATAAATAATATTGAAGTACAGAGATAAGCATTGTTAAGATGTCATGAAGTTAATGAGGTTTACAATATGTAGAGAATAATGAAGCATCGTGGAGCTTTCGTGCATTTACGGAGATGAATGGAGGTCATTAGTGGATGACGAAGGACTATATATTTGAAGTAAAGGCGATACTGAGTTGAGATGTTGAGTTGAGGTAGATATGTATCAGTTCATGGAGGTTTATACAAGGTGTAACACATATGGAGTACGAAGTATGTAATAGCTGATGTCTGAATCCTATTTATGTTCACACGAGTTGATATTTGTTTATGTCAGTATAAATATGCAAGTTGTAAGGATGAAAGAGGTATGTTGATGATAAGTGGAGAATAACTCATGAAGAGTAGAGAAATAATTATTCAGTGATGCAATTAGCATGTGAGGGTGACAATTTATGTTATTGGATCGAGTGCAAAAGTAGAATGCTGTCAATATGGGGTAAACGATGAGAATTGATATTTCAAATTTTGAATCTATATAACGTAAGGAATTCACTATCCTGTGTGTGATATTAATAACAACTCTTCAAATTCAGTAAAAATAGCCTAGGGAAGAGTAGTATAACCATCTCTTTGGAAACTGGTTCTGAGACTACCACATTTACAGTTGTGTGATCTGGTAAGGAGTTAGGCACTCCTAATTATTTGCATTATTTATTATCTATGGTTTACTATCTTTTATGTTACTGGTGCGATAGAGATAGAGAATAGTCAGTAATTTTTCCACAAGCGGTAGCCGAAATAAAGTTGATAAGCGTTTCTGTGCTATGCTACATGATAGATATCTAGCGTTTTATGGCACACACAGACTGTTGAACACAGAAATTTGTTGTACATAATATAAATTTGTGTACATTGTTTCCCATTTTTCCAAAACATATATTGTATTTTTTGTGTAACATTTTCTGTAGAAGCAGTTTACGATGGGAATCAAAGGAATTACCCCGATATTTTATAATTTCTGTGTGTATTTGGATTTTATGTCTTCATCCTTTTTTAATATGTATAAATTTTTCCTACATTCTTTTTCGCCTCCAGCTACACTACTTGCCATTAAAATTACTACACCAAGAAGAAATGCAGATGATAAACGGGTATTCATTGGAGAAGTATATTATACTAGAACTGACATATGGTTACGTTTTCACGCAGTTTGGGTGCATAGGTCCTGAGAAATCGGTACCCAGAACAACCACCTCTGGCCGTAATAACGGCCTTGATACGACTGGGTATTGAGTCAAACAGAGCTTGGATGGCGTGTACAGGTACAGCTGCCCATGCAGCTTCAACACAATACCACAGTTCATCAAAAGTAGTGACTGGCGTATTGTGACGAGCCAGTTGCCCGGCCACTATTGACCAGACGCTTTCAATTGGTGAGAGATCTGGAGAATGTGCTGGCCAGAGCAGCAGTCGAATATTTTCTGTATCCAGAAAGGCCCGTGCAGGAGCTGCAACATGCGGTCCTGCATTATCCTGCTGAAGTGTAGGGTTTCGCAGGTATCGAATAAAGGGTGGAGCCACGGGTCGTAACACATCCGAAATGTGACGTCCACTGTTCAAAGTGCAGTCTATGCGAACAAGAGGTGACCGAGACGTGTAACCAATGACACCCCATACCATCACGCCGGGTGATACGCCAGTATGGCGATAACGAATACACACTTCCAATGTGCGTTCACCGCGATGTCGCCAAACGCGGATGCGACCATCATGATGTTGTAAACAGAACATGGATTCATCCGAAAAGATGACGTTTTGCCATTCGTGTACCCAGGTCCGTCGTTGAGTACACCATAGCAGGCACTCCTGTCTGTGATGCAGCGTCAAGGGGAACCACAGCCATGGTCTCCGAGCTGATAGTCCACGCTGCTGCAAACGTCGTCGAACTGTTCGTGCAGATGGTTGCTAATAGTCCATGCTGCTGCAAATGTCGTCGAAATGTTCGTGGAGATGGTTGTTGTCTTGCAAACATTCCCATCTGTTGACTGAGGGATCAAGACGTGGCTGCACGATCCGTTACAGCCATGCGGGTAAGATGCCTGTCATTTCGACTGCTAGAGAAACGAGGCCGTTGGGATCCAGTACGGCGTTTCGTATTACCCTCCAGAACCCACCGATTTCATATTCTGCTAACAGTCATTGGATCTCGACCAACGCGAGTAGCAATGTCGCGATACGATAAATCGCAATCGCGATAGGCTACAATCCGACCTTTATCAAAGTTGGAAACGTGATGATGCACACTTCTCCTCCTTACACGAGGCATCAGAATAACGTTTCACCAGGCAACGCCGGTCAACTGCTGTTTGTGTATGAGAAATCGTTTGGAAACTTTCCTCATGTCAGCACGTTGTAGGTGTCGCCAACGGCGCCAGCCTTGTGTGAATGCTCTGAAAAGCTAATCATTTGCATATCAGAGCATCTTCTTCCTGTTGGTTAAATTTCGCGTCTGTAGCACGTCATCTTCGTGGTGTAGCAATTTTAATGGCCAGTACTGTAAAAAGAAGCCTTTTTTTGTGTTATAAGGCGTCTGCGTCTTCTTACATTAAGATAAATGTAATTTTGCCTCACCCATATCGATGTGGGCTACATATCGATAGTTGAGCGCTACGATCGTCGGAGAGATACAGCGACTGTTTGTAAGTGGAGTGCAGGGGCAGAAATGGCTAAGACAGCACTAAGCGATCTGGACGTGGTATAATGGCGGAAGGCCGCCCGTAATACGTACTGTCCACTGAGAGTGTCACCGACGCCGTAGGTTGAGCCTCAACAGTTTGGCAATCGTGACAAAAGGGTTTATTTTGAAGCGTTAAGTATCTACATAGTTCCATGAGGACACGTTTCGCGGCGACCGCGCCGGCCACCTACAATTGCGCAGCAGTGAGGATTATGGTGTGTCCGTGCTAATTAATGCAATAGCGTGTGAACATATCAAAGATAGACCTGTGATGAGTGTTGTTGTTGTTGTAGTCTTCAGTCCTGAGACTGGTTTGATGCAGCTCTCCATGCTACTGTATCCTGTGCAAGCCTCTTCATTTCCCAGTACCTATTGCAACCTACTTCCTTCTGAATCTGCTTAGTGTATTCATCTCTTGGTCTCCCTCTACGATTTTTACCCTCCACGCTGCCCTCCAATGCTAAATTTGTGATCCCTTGATGCCTCAGAACATGTCCTACCAACCGGTCCTTTCTTCTTGTCAAGTTGTGCCACAAACTCCTCCTCTCCCCAATTCTATTCAATACCTCCTCATTAGTTATGTGATCTACCCATCTAATCTTCAGCATTCTTCTGTAGCACCACATTTCGAAAGCTTCTATTCTCTTCTTGTCCAAACTATTTATCGTCCATGTTTCACTTCCATACATGGCTACACTCCATACAAATACTTTCAGAAACGACTTCCTGACACTTAAACCTATACTCGATGTTAACAAATTTCTCTTCTTCATAAATGCTTTCCTTGCCATTGCCAATCTACATTTTATATCCTCTCTACTTCGAGCATCATCAGTTATTTTGCTCCCCAAATAGCAAAACACCTTTACTACTGTAAGTGTCTCATTTCCTAATCTAATTCCCTCAGCATCACCCGACTTCATTCCATTCTCCTCGTTTTGCTTTTGTTGATGTTCATCTTATATCCTCCTTTCAAGACACTGTCCATTCCATTCAACTGCTCTTCCAAGTCCTTTGCTGTCTCTGACAGAATTACAATGTCATCAGCGAACCTCAAAGTTTTTATTTCTTCTCCATGGACTTCAATACCTACTCCGAATTTTTCTTTTGTTTCCTTTACTGCTTGCTCAATATACAGATTGAATAACATCGGGGATAGGATACAACCCTGTCTCACTCCCTTCCCAACCGCTGCTTCCCTTTCATGCCCCTCGACTCTTATAACTGCCATCTGGTTTTTGTACAAATTGTAAATAGCATTTCGGTCCCCGTATTTTACCCCTGCCACCTTTAGAATTTGAAAGAGAGTATTCCAGTCAACATTGTCAAAAGCTTTCTCTAAGTCTACAAATGCTAGAAATGTAGGTTTGCCTTTGCTTAATCTTTCTTCTAAAAGAAGTCGTAAGGTCAGTATTGCCTTACGTGTTCCAATATTTCTACGGAATCCAAATTGATCTTCCCCGAGGTCAGCTTCTACCAGTTTTTCCATTCGTCTGTAAAGAATTCGGGTTAGTATTTTGCAGCCGTAGCTTATTAAACTGATAGTTCGGTAATTTTCACATCTGTCAACACCTGCTTTCTTTGGGATTGGGATTCTCCTGATAACGACGTCCTCTTGAGTAGTCGCCACCCGGAGATCCGAATGGGGGACTGTTTTACCTCCGGAATATTTTACCCAAGAGGACGCTATCATCATTTAACCATACAGTAAAGCTGTATGCCCTCGGGAAAAATTACGGCTGTAGTTTCCCCTTGCTTTCAGCCGTTCGCAGTACCAGCAAGGCCGTTTTGGTTAGTGTTGCAAGGCCAGATCAGTCATTCATCCAGACTGTTGGCCCTGCAACTACTGAAAAGGTTGCTGCCCCTCTTCAGGAACCACACGTTTGTCTGGCCTGAGTGTAACTGTGATTAAATATGCAAGATGAAGGCATTAACTGCCTCACATTTGTGTAAAATCGAGAAAATAACAATTACAGCGGAATACCGTAGTTATCATTAAAGCGATACAACCTTATTGATTATATTACTTCATTATTCAGCAGCCGAAACACTGACACGAAACAGCTTCTACAGAAGTATTAATCGATCTGCCCCTTATCCTTAGGACACTGCCAATCTATCTCATTTATTAAGCTGCTGCGAGGTGTTTAATAATATGGAAGCCAATCGAGTGTTTCACTCTCAAGAACATCAACATAGGCGTTTCTTCGATCGTGCTTTTGCACTGTTGTGAGATTTTCCAGTACCATTTTGGCACAGCGGAAAATTTCAGTCAGAATTTGATGTACGGTGGAAGTGTTTAACAAGTCACACATCATTCTTATTGTTAATGTCGGTCTGTTCTCCCAAGGGTATGGACACATTCTATGTTTTTGTCAGTTTTGAAGTTGAAAGTCTCCACGGGCAAGGTTCATCTTCAACGTGTTCTCAGATTGCGCCAGCAAAGTATTTGTTTTCTTGATAAGGAATGTTCTCCACAGACCCGTCTCAATTTTTCAAAGATCATTCTCACGGATTCCCCAAGATTAACACAATAATTGACTGGATAACGTTGCTCTCAATTCGGTTGTTCCATTTTCGTAACACACGACAAAAACAGAGCTTCATTGATGGCGCTCTCAAAAAGCACATGATGCTTGTACGTAGCTGAAACTCGAACTGAGCATCCGGAAGGGATGAACACACTGCTCTACACAGGTAGAACAACACAGCGTTGACAGGTCGCTCGTATGGTTCCCAGTCTCATTACTTACCCCCCACAACTCGTGTGTCACTTTGCCACGCCCACAGGCCTCATGTGGGTGGGAACCGCTGTTCCAGCAGTTTCACCCATTTTCCATCTCACTCTAACCTGTGTAAACCCACTGACTTCGCTGATCTCTGAAGTACGTACCAAGCTAGCTGCCTATGCCGAGACATGCCTGTTTGTTACGATCTCCTATTGCGACACGCAGCAACGGCGTCTAGGCATTCCATGAAGTTGCCAGTTACTTCTCTGAAGTGAAACTTTTACTTTGGGACAGCTGCCCAGAGCGTTTGCGATTTGCAGGGCTCTACGCGTTATTTTTTACCTCCTGTAAAGTGAGCACTAGCACTTTGTATGCTCTCTGCCTTGTGTATCTGATTTTCTAACTTGAAGTACCATCACTGGCTTCCAACAGCCTTAAGATTAACAATGTACTAGTCAACACGCCGTCGGTGTATGACGGTTCTTTACAAATTATTTGCTTTGATTAAGAGTTGCAGTTTTACTTATCTACCGACGGCCGGTTTCGATACCAGGTACCATCATCTGGCCATTGTCTGGTGCGCAGTCATCATGCCCAAGATTGTGTGTCACATACTCAGTACTTGACACAATTTCCAGGGTAAACAAGCTCGACAAATGATTACAATGGTCGCTGTTCCAACAGACGGAATGTCGGGAATATGTGATAACGTTTCTTAATCGCGATATACGTCAATAATTTGTTTTCAGCATTCAGGATAACTCACTGCGAATGCCGGAGATAGTAATTAGTTTACAAATTATTAGCTGCTCCTGTGAATTTCGTTTTAATTAGGTGACAAGCATTTGCTTCTCTGAGCTTTGTACAAACGATAAATGACCCAAAAGTATACAAAAGCGTGTGCTTCTGTCTGTTGCCACAGGAATCTGTTTCGTCCCTTATTAACCCTGTTTCCTGTTATAAAATGTCAAAATATTCCACTGCATCTGCGAATCCTGTTGTAATTAGTTGACAGTATGGTCCTCCGAGTTTTATACGAAAGAAACTGAATGACCCAGGGCCCTATAAAAGGGCGTGCATTTGTCCACCGCAGCAGAAAGCTCCTTCCTTCCTTATTAACACTGTTTATAGTTATAAAATTACATCGTATTCGCCTTGCATAACGAGATTTTTGTCAGGACCTACTCTCTTTTCACGGGATAAAGTTACCTTACACTCTCGTTTTGAACTTATGTTAAAGCGAAAGACTCAGACTATTCTTCTGTGAAAACACGCATGCGAGTACGGCAAAAAGTCGTAATTGGAATGAGCGCCCTCTGAAGACAGTGAATAAGGGAGTGGAGAGAGAGAGAGAGACAGACAGAGAGAGAGAGAGAGAGAGAGAGAGAAAGAGAAAGAGAGAGAGACCTACATAATTTTTATTCCATCACTGGATTGAAAAGATTCCGAATTACTTCAAAGGACGCCGTGGGAAAGAAAATTAATGTTCGCAATATAAAAATGAATGGGTTGTTAGAACAGCCGAGAGCGAAGTTTAGGCTAGTGTGAATTGAAAGATGAGAAAACTTTTTATTTCTTCCGTGGCGGGATTTCAAATTAATTTCTCTGGAGCCCGCGCAGTTTGTAAGAATAAAGGGGCAAGGAAGTGTTAATAAACGCCAGCGTCAGTAGTTGCTGATAACCCGTTCCTTTCCCACTGCTTCTGATCGCAGGTCATTTATCATCGGGAAAACAGAAGAAACTCGGTAGCAAGATGACTTTAGCTGCCGGCGTGCTGCCTCACCGCCAAAGGCTACCTTCTAGAAGTTTGTGGCGGGCCGACTTCCAAAAAAGAAACATCCTTCAGGGGATCATTTCACTGTAGATATCAGTTTCACTTCATCAGCGTGTTTCTCAACATCTCTCTTTACCGTTTTAATGTGGACCTTTGGTGGGGGGGGGGGGGGGGGGGAAAGATGGGTTTCGTCCATCAAGCGCTGATGTTAACATATGACGTCCTCATTAACAGGGAAGGAAAGGAGCAGCTTTAGAACTGTCATTAATTTCTCTAAGACTTGTATGTTGTATTCCAATTTACATCTTCCTTTTTTTTATCGAAATATCTTCCAGGTTGATAGATATGCTCTTTCATTAGGGAGGACGGCGGTTTAAACTCGCGTCCGGCCATTCTGATTTCGGTTTTTCGTGATTTACCTAAATCGCTTCAGGCAAATTCCGGGACGGTTTCTTTGAAAGGACACGGCGACTTTCTCCCCATCCTTCCGAATCCAATGGGATCGATGACGTCGCTATTTGGTCCCATCCCCTCAACCAGCCAACCAACCAACCAACTCTTTCATTTCTTCTGTCTCCTGTCCTGGACAATTGCGCCAGTAACGTGTGAAATATTATCTAATAATTTTCTCGAGATACGCTTTTACTCTGTCCTGTTTCTTCCCACGGAGGAGCTTCTAATGGAAGTCTTAGCAACGGAGAAGCTTCTAATGGAAATCTTAGCAAATTTAAGTCCAACAATACCCCACCGTATGGCACGGGACTCCACAGATTTGTTTGAAATCATACTCTCTGCTGATGTAAACGCACAGACTTTCTTGGGTGGTGTCAGTTTCAGCCTGCATCTATATTTATACCTACATGATTACTCTGTAATTTACAATCAAGTGCCTGGTAGACGATTCACCGAGCCACCTTCAAGCCACTTCTCTATCGTTCCACTCTCGAACAGCGCGCGGGAAAAACGATCACTTAAATCTTTCCGTGCGAACTATGATGTCTCTTATTTTATTATGATTATCATTTATATTCAGACTCTGAGGAGAAAGACGGTAACTGAAACTGATAAGAAGGTCCGGTCACAACAAAAATCACCTATGTTTCAATGAATGCCCCCCCCCCCCCCAATTCTTGTATCACATCCGAGGCACTCTCTCCCGTAATTCGCGATAACACAAAGCGAGCTGCTCTTCTTTGAATTTTTTCTATGGCTTCCGTCAACCCTATATGATACGGATCCCAGACCGCACAGCAATACCCCAGAAGAGGCCGGATAGGCGTTGTGTACGTAAGCAGTCTCCTTAGTAGACCTCTTGCATTTTGTAAGTGTTCTGCCGATAAATCACAGTCTTTGGTTTGCTTTCTCCACAGCATTATCTATGTGAGCATTTCAGTTTAAGTTATTTGGAGTTGCAGTCCCTACATATTTAATTGAATTTACGGCCTTTAGGTTTGTGTGTTTCATCGTGTAACCAAGAATTAGCTCATATGGATGACATCACACTTTCCTTTATTTAGAGTCAATTGCCATTTTTCGCACCATGTAGATCTCTTGTCTAAATAGTTTTGCAGTTCATCTTGATCTTCTGATGACTTTATAACACGGTAAATGACAGCGTCATCCGCAGACAATTTAAGAGGGCTACTCAGATTGTCTCCCGAATCGTTTACGTGGGTTAGGAACAGCAGAGGGGATGTAACACTTCCATTGGGAACGCCAGTTACTACTAGTTCTGTTTCACTCGATGACTTCCCGAAAATTACTACGAACTGCGGCCCTTCCGGCAGATCATAAACCCAATCGCAAAACTGAAACGATGCTACACAGGAACGCAGTTCGATTAGAAGGCGTTTCTGAGGAATGGTGTCAAAAGCCTTCTGGAAATCTAAAAATATGGAATCAGATTCATATCCCCTAACGATAGTACTTAGTTCTTAGTGCTGGTTGTGTTTTACGAAAACGATATTTTTTAATCCGTTTTGGCTATTTGTCAATAAATCGTATTTCATATTTTTGGAACACTGCATGTGTTCGAAACTTCTACTGCAAATCGACGTTAGTGATATGGGTCTATATTTCAACAGATTACTCACATTTCCTTTCTTGGGTTTTGGTGTGAGACTTGGCAACATTGCGATCTTTAGGTAGGGATCTTTCGACAAGCGAGCGGTTTTATATGACTGTTAAGTATGGAGCTATTGTACGAGCATACTCCGAAAGGAACCTCATTGGCATCCTGTTTGAACCAGCGGCCTTTGTAACGTGATGCGACTTGCATTGCTGCACCAAGGATATTTACTTCTAAGTTACTCAAGTTGGCAGTTGTCCTTGATGTGAATACAGGAGTATTTACTACATCTTCTTTTGTGAAGGAATATTGGAAAACAGTATTTAATAGCTCTGCTTCTCTGGAACCCTCAGCAGTGATATTACTGTTGTTATCGTGCAGTGAAGGTATTGATTACGACGTGCTGCTGGTGTACTTTACATACGACCAGAATCTCATAGGCTTTTTAGCCAGTTTTCGAGACAAAGTTTCGTTGTGGAAAACTGTTAAAAGCATCTCGCATTGAAGTTTGCTCTAAATTTCGACTTCTGTGAAACTTAAGCAGTCTTGAATATTTTGTATCCTTCTAAACTTTGTATGCTTTACTGTTATCAATAGCGTTCTGACCCTTTTTGTGTACCACGGGGGAGTAGTATCATCTGTTATTAAGTTATTTGGTATATATCTCTCAGTTGTCGTCACAGTATTTCTTTGAATTTGAACTACGTCTGGTCTAGACGCACGTGATCAATTTGGTAGGATTGGAGGGCATCAAGAGAATTTTTATCTGCTCATTAAATAGACGTATTTTGCTTTTTTTGATGGGTTTGGATGTTATGGTATTCAGTTTCGCTACAACAATCTTATGGTCACCAATCCCTGTATCTGCCATAATGCTCCCTATTTGCTGAGGATTATTTGCTGCTAAGAGGTCATTAAAGTCCTTATCTGTGTTCTTTTGCATCATCTTACAGAGTATATCGGCCGTTTTCAAGAATTCAGAGAAATTTCGAAGTTTTTTGAGGAACTGAATATTTTGGTATTTTTGTGGGCTCATTACGTGCTGTGGCTCGTTGCACAATAATTGCGTTGCTTTCGTTTTTTTACCCCCTTTGTCTTAGTGTCGATACTGCACTGAAAATATCTGCAGAACAGTGAAAATATTAACGGTGAATTCGCCACATGTATTTTTTTTTTTTTTTTTTTTTAGAAACAAATGTACTCTATTCTCTCATAGTATTCGCTTTTGGCAACTTCTCCCCCAAACTTGCATTTACTACTTTTGGATCCTTTACCTAAGTTTACCAATGAAGAGTTGGCCGATATGCACGTCACGTATGGATTCACTGAACTCAATGAAACATGAAACAGCGGTACAACGACGCTGTGCTAAAATGATCCCACAGTGGTGGCAACTACGTCACAGTCCTTTAGTGTCTGAGGGTTGTCGCATTACTCTGTGATTTGCGTAGCACATTTTTACTGCATATGCGACGTTATTTCCCAAAAACCAAGTAGAATGGAGTATGACATCTGGTAAATTTGTAACACTACAATCGATATTGTAAAAAATTTGTACTGACTAATTCTGAGTAAAAAATGTATATTCTTTATTATGAAATGTCTTTGATCTACCGTAAAGAAGTAGAGTTGTGTGAAATGTTTACTCTTAGCGAGTTAAGTTCTTTGTATTAATTGGAGGGCAGTAGCATTTTATTACGTATATTTTGTGTTGACTTCTTAATATGTTTAAATGATGAGAGATTTTTTGAAAATATTTTTGTTTCTAATTACGTAATAGCTGACTCATACCTTGGGACTTTGCATTATATAAAGTAAAACCAGGAGTCATTCCCCTCAGCAACGGAAGTGGTTCGGCGCGAGCGAAAAGATAGTATTGGCGCTCAGCCTGGGCGGCAAACGAAAGAGCACAGCAGTCAGTCGGCAGCCAATAGCCGATGAGTGAACAGCGCAGTTGCCGAGCGACGCTTACAGTACTGCAACTGAGATAGAAAGGCTTCGGATGTAATTTGTGGCTGAAAATGGTGCTCTCGTTTTGGAAAATGCTCTAAAATGATATTAATGACACCAAGAAGAAGTAAATAATGCCAACGAAGAGACCACGTAGTCACTACATGCTCGCCACCACGATTTCGCAACCACATCATCATACATACGAAAGGTTAGAACTGCATAACTGTAGGAACCAGCAATTTTGTGTTTGAGTTTGTGAAATTATAGTTATAATACTGAAAAACTGTATTTGAACAATGAGGATGTCCTGTGTACTTATCCAACTAGGATCCTCTCCTTGTAAGTGATGAAATCCGAGTGTCCTTTGTAAAAAGAACTGGTTAAATTCTTGATTTATCCAAGAGTACTCGAAATTATATGAGAAAATAACAATATGTCGTTGATTAAATTAAGTGGTGCATAGACAAAGAAAGGCACTTAATGAGTGACTTATTAGAAAATTTTAAAAGCTTCATATTGCGTCAAATGTGTGTGTCAAAGTTTTGTGCTATTACACTTAATGTGCTTGGTAAAAGTTACTTGTTTCACATGCAGATAAGCAGCCTCTTTATGTCTGCTCATTTTGAATCTTAACTGTAAAGTGAACTTAAATACGAAATCGGGCAAGAGTATTACCTGTCTTAATTTTCATTTTCTTTAAAAAGTGTTAGCAGAATTCAGTTGCTTCACAAGTGGTGTCAAAAAGAAGTTGGTTTAGATGTTGATGGAAATTGAACTTTCACTTGAAGTCGCTTTTTAAGTAGTAGAGAGTATTGTCAATGCTAGTAGTGTTGAAACATTGCAAGATTAAAGATCTCAAGTGAGGGAGTAATGTGACTTTTACCATAATACCACATAATTCTGAAGGTGTGTATAATTTTACTTTTATAATGAAGGGATAGTTTGTGGGAACATATTTCATACTTTTAGATCAGAAAGACGACTCAGAGTAACTGTTTTCTAGCCAAAGGAACTTAAAGTGATTATAGAAAAAGTAAGGTTTGCATACAGTGTTACTTTATTGTTATGTATTGTAAATGTGTGTTTTTGAACTTGACTATTATCATGTGCTATATTGTCTGATGTGGGTTGTGAAAAACCAATTTAGAAAATTAGTTAAAGGCAAAAGTAATGATTAAGATGAATGAGGGAAAGGCCTATTTTGCAATCCTGTGACTGCTCACCTGTAATAGTGATAACCGCTGCTACCTAATGTGGTTCGTCCAGTTGTGTGTATTCATTGCACTTCGCTAATCGGTAGCTAATGAAAAGTCCTCTTGTAGTAGTAAAAATTGATTTTTCTGAATAATGTTTTCACATTATTATGCCTAATTACGCTGGCGACCGTATTATTATTTCAATCATTAGTAATCTGTTACCAAAATTACTTGCCAAATTTAGTCTTTCTGCAATCTGCCCAACTGCCATCATTACGAAGTTAAAGTTCGACGTCCTATTTCTGCTAGGAAAAACACGGTCAAAACCAGAACTCCTCTCAGAGGGTAACATTTACTGTGCGTAGTAAATCATATTTGGTAATTAATAGCACAACCGACGCCAGTAGTGTGTTACATGTGGCTTTTCCCGTGACAGGACTATTTGTTCTGTTGGCGTACAGTATGTGCTATAAATTGTAATTACATTATTAATCAGTAACGAGACACCGGAGACCACGTGTCCTTTATGCCAAAGTAATCAGAAAATATCAGAAATTTTGCCGCTGGGGTTATTCCGTATATCACATACTACAGACACATTGTTTCGATTAGCAGACAGCATACATTCAGTCTCCATAACTTTTAGCCTAAAGTCATAAAACCAGCGACGGGCTCTTCTCAATTACACGATAAGGTATAAAGAACAATCATAGGAAACGGAGCAGTTCATAGCGGGCGTAAGACGTGTTTCGCAGTCAGTGTGATCACTTTATCTAGTTGCCCTAGATTTGTTTCTGTGGAGATAGAGAATAATGTAATGCTACAGATGAAAGTTAAAATTTAAACAACCACGCAAAATGAGTAATGAAGA
This sequence comes from Schistocerca serialis cubense, assembly GCF_023864345.2. Classification (NCBI taxonomy): domain Eukaryota; kingdom Metazoa; phylum Arthropoda; class Insecta; order Orthoptera; family Acrididae; genus Schistocerca; species Schistocerca serialis. The sequence goes on from NC_064639.1 coordinate 1,064,517,449, forward strand.
GGCACTAGAAAAGAAGTGATGAATGAGATCTGCGGAAAATCCTGGAATAATTAACGTGCCCGTAGAGGAAGTATAAAAGGAAAAATTGTAGAGACAGACCAAAATTAGATAACGTAAAACACATTATTGAAAATGTAAGGCGTGTTAAGAATACTGTGATGGTAAACACCCCACCAAAATCAAGTGAGGTGGCGGTACTGTTTGTGTGGTATGTGTGGACACAGTTCGTGAATGTCGCAGCTGGGACTCTAAATGAACTAAATAACCAGGTTGCCTGGTGGATCGAACTTAGCATTTCTTAGAATTTCGTTACTGAAGCCTTTGCACCGATTCTGTAAAATAGCTGTTCCCTCGCTTTCTGAACCTTGGTGTTGACTTGGACTCTGTGTGATGAGTGTGCTTGTTAAGATGATTCAGGCTTTGATCGTAAGAACCGATTTGAGTCCACGTTACTTGCTGTCGTAACGTTGCTCTTTGGTGCGTTTTCGGCCATGGACTAGTAGCGTCGGTTTCGGTTTTCTAGTGTTACGTGGCTCATTACAGTGACCTGCCTGGTTTATATAAGGCTACGACACGAACATTAGTACAAGCTACGACGAGACGGAGGACAATACTGAATACAACTTCACAACATGGAAACTGTGCCGTGTTAGTTATTTTGTATTGCACAGGATGGGATTTTACTGGATTCGAGTCAATGGAAATCCCTACTGGAAGTAGGGATTTGTTGGTCCGATGTTTAGCACGATTCCCAGTAGCAACTAATCCAGCAGAGAAGGAAGAAGCAAGGGGTAAAAGCCACTCTGAAAGAAAATTATTGGAATGCATGCGGCTGTCTTAGTATTTTAATTATCACCTCGAATAGAATCATGTTGAGACTATCAAACCAATAATCAGTCGTTCTACACGTAATGATCCCTCGATATCACACCTTTTTCCATGGACGTATGACTGAGTGGAAACCTTGTAACAAACGAACCTCCCTTCACGTAGGGAGATGCGCACGTGGACGGCCTTAAACAAAGAACAGAGTAGGGATTAATAAGCAAACAGCCAGGACTCTTTAGTCATGAACATCCCTTTTAGTGTATGCTTAATATCCCTACCAATCCCTATCAATTTTTTTCTATTTACTCGAAAATTTAGGCGCAGTTAAAACCATTTACGAAATTGCCGAGAGAAAGGAAACTTCATGATAATGATTCTCAACATGTTGAGAAACCGAACTGCGGAAACAGATTTCGGCTATCATAATTGTCAGAGGAATAGATATATTTCTTAAAATGAGGGAAACCGTTGAAAAATAGTCAAGTTTTAAAAGCCAGTTTCTTCCTCGTGGAGAACTATCTTTCCGACAGTTGGAAGTGAGCCAGAATAGGAAATCATTGTACGGAAAAAGACCTGGCAAACCCCTGTATCTCAGCAGTTAAGCCTTGGCCGCTGCCCAACAATGTAGTCCACAAACGCTCTATTTCTTGAAGTCGGAAGCTTACAGGAGTGAGTCGGCAACTAAGCCATAAAAAGCAGTTACGACGTACTGTCCCATTCAGTTTGAGCTTCGAGACGGACAAACAGCTGTAGTTTCGTCGCCATCGCTGATGCGCCTTACTCCAGACATTCACTGCTTTACAGTTTTTAGCAGAGTAGCTGTTCACAATCTTAAACAGAACGCAAGAATGTCAATCGCGCACACGCTGGTTCGCTCCCTCAGTGAGCGGAATTATCTCGCACTTCGACTGCATATCGGGGTCAGGGATTTTCTCTGCCTCGTGACGACTGGGTGTTGTGTGATGTCCTTAGGTTAGTTAGGTTTAAGTAGTTCTATGTTCTAGGGGACTGATGACCATAGATGTTAAGTCCCATAGTGCTCAGAGCCATTTGAACTGTTTGACTGCATATCAGCGGCTCCAGCTAGAACGTAAGATTCACCGGAATCTCCTCCTTTCTCAATTTGATCGGCTCTCTTTGTTCAGTATTCTCATTCTGGCTTGAGCGTAGTTCTGTGAACGTAGCTATAGTTTCTGTGGTCTGTGTCGTTTATCGTTGCGTAACGTCAATGAAAGCTGCCCTCGACTGATTATAGGGTGTCCACAAGAAAACGTGACAGTTTCAGTGGTATATTATAATGGTTCAATTGAGACCGCTTACAATAAATCATACATCAAACAGAAGATAGCCGGCCGCGGTGGCCGAGCGGTTCTAGGCGCTTCAGCCCGGAACCGCGCGACTGCTACAGTCGCAGGTGCGAATCCTGCCTGGGGCCTGGATGTGTGTGATGTCCTTACGTTAGTTAGGTTTAAGTATTTCTAAGTTCTAGGGGACTGATGACTTCAGAAGTTAAGTCCCTTAGTGCTCAGAGCCATTTGAACCATTTGAACGTGGAGGCCAACGGAAAAGAGCTTTGTCGTATTGACCATTACAGGCAGTCTAACGGCGAGAGACTTCGACGTTAAAACATTCTCATACAAAGAGGTACCAATGAGGAGTGGCTCTTTCTTGCTGCCAAATAAACTGGGGAAAGTGTCATTCTTGCAACATATCGCAATAAGCCCGTAAGCCCCCCACCCCCTCCCCCACTGTTACAGTAGTTTCAGCGAAAAAAATGATCCGTACCCTCGGCGTCAGGACACGCCGCCGAAAACGTTTAATTTTGAGGAATTTCATTGACATCGTACGTGTTCATGAGGATGTTGTGACTCGAGATAAGAACGTTATTGTTATTTATTTTCCAACTTATATGAAAAGTTGCCTCATCACTAAACACCACACGATCATGAAAGTAGTCTTTTCGCTGTAACACTACTCTTGCAAAAGTCATAAAGTGCACAACATTCATGTGACTTTAAAGCCTGTACCAACTACGAGTGTAACCAAAATGGAGGCTTGACTTTGTAAACGATTTTCTTAAAACCTTCCACACTTTCGTCTTTGGCAGCTAAAGTGTAAGACTTGCTTTCCGAACAGACTTCTTGGGGCTACGAAGGTAAGATGCTGTGACACGCTCAACATCCTCTTCAGACACTTTTACTCGGCCCACACGTTTTCCTTTACAGACACATCCGATCGTTTAGAACTGATTATACCATCGGCGGAAGTTTTTGCGACATGAGGAATGCAATAAAACCTTAAATTAAACCTACGTTGAACTGGAATTACTTATTCACTCTTAGCAAACTGCAGAACACAAAATATTTTACTCTCAGGAGTCGCCATTTTGCTTATGTGGCGTGTGTAGCGTTGCAAGCAACAAGGCGGTACTCGTGCATGCACTTATCTAAAATCGTTTGTCTTTCTCTTTGGGCCGTCTCCTGGCATATTTTTTCCTGTGAATATACTTGAAAAAAAAGGCTTAATATTTTTCTGTAATACGTGAAAAACACTGACTTTTTTCATGTGAAGTGCATCGAGTGAAAAGGACAAAGACAAAAAGCTTGATTTATTATCTGTATAGGTAATGATTAAAGAAGGCAATATATACTCTGTTAATATTCATTTGCCGGATAAAAGAGAAGATATTGTACCTTTTCGAATAGTACCGCTCATCTAGCAGAACGCACTCTTCATACGTTCCATATAAAGAGGTCTGTAATAAGTGTAGTAACTGTTAACTTACATAAATTGTTCACAGAATACAAAACGTAGTTTGCTACTGTTGACACCATCTTTTATTTATAGAAAAATTGTGTCCATTTCTGTAGTTATTAAAAGTTTCATTAGTTACCCTACTGTGTCCGCCATCACGGTTGTTACAACTATTTTTGGTAATTACCGCTCTTATAGCCCAGTTATTATTGAGATAGCCTATTCAGATTATGCATTTCTGAAAGTATTTAAGTATCTCAGTCATCAGTTTCATTTTATAACGCAAATTTTGACGCACTGGGCCACAAGTATCGAGTTCGTTATTTTTCACGTAGGAGCCATTGCAGAGGAAGCTGTAACTAAATATGCTTCATGCAGTTTAACAAACTAATACATACATACACCAGTACATACATACATACATACGAACCCTAAAGTTTCAACCCCTGAGACTAAAGGAGATAATGTTCATATGTTGCTTTGCTTTGGTGTGCAATAACGTATCTGCACGATTGCGTAACTTCAATAAAAGGAAATAATTATAATCAATTATTTAGCACATAGAGGTGTTGAGTGTAAGAAATCTGTGTTAACATTTTTGCACTTTAAAAGATTCTAAGCACGTCTGTGATAAGCAATTTAATATTATCTGTTTTAAGACGATTTCATACAATACGTTACAATTACACTACACACATAATTCATTCACATTTACACACACACACGCACACACAGACACAGACACACACACACACACACACACACACAGACAGACAATATAATTACACTACAGCTTACAGGTGATACTATCAGCATTTATACCTGGGACGTTCTATTATAGACACCTGTATTTTGCTAATTTCAGAGTCCGCCTCGATAGCTGAGCGGTCAGCGTGACCGAATGTACGCAAAGGGTCCCGGGTTCGATTCCCGGCTGGGTCGGAGACTTTTCTCCGCTCAGGGACTGGGTATTGTGTTGTCCTTATCATCATCATTTCATCGTCATCGACACGCAAGTCGCCGGGGTGGCGTCAACTTGAAAGACTTGCACCAGGCGACTGGTCTACCCGAGGGAGGCCCAAGCCACACGACATTTCATTTCATTTCAGAATATATGTAAACATTTTTTGTTTATTTATTATATATATCCATATTGTTGTTACTGCGTATTTACGAGGGTAATCCCAAAAGTATGGTCTCCTTTTAAATAGACCTATTTTTTTCTACAATGGTTTACATCACTTTACAGCTTGAAGATTTAGCTGTTTTTCGACATAATCACCATATCTGTCGATGTATTTTTGTAGACGCTGTGGCAGTTTTTATATGCCCATGTCATACCAGCTCGCCGCCATGCTGTTCAGAAAGTTATGAACGTCTTCTTTCACCTCGTCGTTGGAGCTGAATCGCTTTCCGCCCAAATGATCTTTTAACCTAGGGAACAGGTGATAGTCACTGGGCGCAAAGTCAGGACTATAGGGTGGGTGGGTGATTATGTTCCACTGAAACTGTTGCAGGAGAGCGACGGTTTGCCGGGCGATGTGTGGGCGAGCGTTGCTTGGAGAATGTGTACGCGCATGCTCAACATTCCTCTTCTCCGGTTCTGAATTGCCCGTTTGAGTTTTTTCAGAGTCTCGCAGTACCTGTCAGCGTTAATTTGCGGTCCCAGTGGGCATAAAGTCGACCAACAATACCCCTTTCCGATCCCAAAAAATGGTTGTCATGACTTTACCGGCAGACTATGTTTGTTTGAATTTCCGCGGCTTTGGCGAAGAAGGATGCCGCCACTGGCGTGATTGTTGCTTAGTCTCAGTGTAAAGTGGTATGCCCAGGTTTCGTCACCCGTGACAATTGAGTCGAGAAAGTTGCCCTGTTCAGCTGCGAGGCGATGAAGAAATGCGCGGGAAGCATCAAATCGTTGCCGCATGTGGTCCTTAGTCAGCATGCGTGGCACCCATCTTGCGCACACCTTCCGGTGGTTCAATGTTTCCGTTAAAATTCTGTGAGCGGTGCTTCGGGAAACCTCAGAAACCAACGTGCAGAGATCATCCAGGGTGATCCGCCGATCTTTACGCATGCTTTGCTAAACCTTCAACACTGTCTCCTCAGAAATTGACAGTCTCCCGCTCCTTTGTTCGTCGTGAATTTCGGTCCGGCCAGCTGCAAACTCTCTACACCACTTACGAACATTTTTGACATCCACGCACGACTCACCATACACTTCCGTCAATTGGCAATGGACTGTAATGGGCGCAGTGCCCTTTGCGTTCAAAAACCGAATAACTGCGCGCAATTCGCACTTGGCGGTAACATCCAACGTGAGCTCCATTCTCAGCGGCTGCCAAGCCAAGACTGAGCGCCTCAGCGCGGCGTGCGCATCTTTACACACAGCGCGTGAAGCACTCTTCACAACAGTGCGACCAACTGCCACACAAACAGAGTTCTGTACTTATACAAACATAGGAGTCCTTACTTTTGGGATTACCCTCGTATTTCGTATTAGAATTATGATATTCTCCCACTCTTCCCAGTATCCAAACGAATAACGAATCAAGGACTTCCTGCACGATAGGATACTGGATAGGTAATCCATTTAAAACACTGATGTTCAGTTTATACTTTCCGTGCCGGCAAGCTGTGGTGAGCCCCTTTCATACTCGCCGCCTAAGACTGCAAGAAATGTGGAAAACAGCGGGGTGAAGCAGCGACGTCCTCGGTCGTGAAAGTCTACACCTTGGCTATAAACGGGACGTTAGGCCTCGAAGATCACGTCGTCATTCTCGAAATGTCTCCTGTGCAATGGCTGCTCTCTTGAGAGGAAACAGGGTGGTTACTGGGTGTTGTGTCAGGAGAATAGCAGAGTTCAGGAAAAATTTGATATTCCAAGGAAATGCGTATGTGATGTGCCTTGCACAGAGCGAGCTGGAGCATTTTCGTGTGACAAAAACAAAGGCCTGGACAGGTCCATTTCCGATACGCTTCGTCTTGACAGCGCTGTTTACTTTGTACTACCGCACGTAAGGTGGAGTGTTACCGCACAATACTCCATCTTGCCAGCTGTGTGCGCCACTTTGTTTTGGCTACTCTATCGTCGAGATAGGGTACTGTGGCGCCCGGATTTTAGTGTAAATCAGTGCTGCAGTCATGTACCAGCAAGCGAACACAGCTTCAATTACGTGCCTTTATGTTTTCGAGGTATTAACTGCAACGCATATTACCCTTCGTGAAGGTTACATAGAGACAGAGAATGTCCTCAAAATGGTCAAAATACTGGATACAATTTTTAGAAATAATCGAAAGTATGTCATGTAGGTCATGTCGTATTACACACGAGAGAATACATCATTACAATCCTTATGGGTGTACCGCATCGTCGTGTTATAAAATTGTTGTGGCGTAACAAGACAGCTACGCCACACTGAAGTAGCCGAAAGGCACGCGTAATCTCACGTAGGCTAGACAGAGGTCTGAAACAGGATACGTAATGAATGGTAGCAAGAAAAGTACGTAGCTGCTATGATACTTAACTTTTAATCCATTATTTGTGTACAGCATTCCTTGATGATACAAGTGAGACTCTATCTTAAAATGGTTAATTCCGCCTTGCTAGGTCGTAGCCATGGACTTAGCTGAAGGCTATTCTAACTGTCTGCTCGGCTAATGAGCGATGCTTCGTCAGTGTAGTCGCTAGCAAAGTCGTCGTACAACTGGGGCGAGTGCTAGTCCGTATCTCGAGACCTGCCTTGTGGTGGCGCTCGGTCTGCGATCACACTGTGGCGACACGCGGGCCGACATGTACTAGATGGTCCTCTGCCGATTTAAAACTACCACCTAGCAAGTGTGGTGTCTGGCGGTGACACCACAAAAATACTTACACACTAAAATAAACCGACGTTCTGACCATGTGGCAGAGGTCTTCCACAGGCTTCTTTGGAACACGGCCGAAACATTGGTTTATTTTAGCGTCCTGAATACCCTGTAAGATGATGCAGCAGTACACCCACGAAGATTTTAATGATCTCTCATCAACAAATAATCCTTGGCAAATAGGGAGCATCATGACAGATACAGAGTTTAGTGACCACAAGATTGTTGATGCACGGTAATAACAGTTATGCTGCAACACTGTGTTAACTGTAGCGCTGGTACAATAACACTTGCATTAATATCGACGTGAACGAAATAAGAATGATAGGCCTCCATTATACATTGAAGCAAAATCTTGTAATGGCGAATTTCATCGATCATTAGTTCGCACAAGGAGACCAAGTAACGAGCGTGACTTTAGGCATTATACCGCATGTGTTTCTGTTTTCTTTTTGTTGCAATTACAGTCTTCAACAACTGTAGACATTGTCTCACGAGTAATATTGAATTATAATGTACGTATACAGCAGCTTCTTCTTCTTCTTCTTCTTTTTTTTCTTTTTTTTTTTTTTTTTTTAAAGAAAGGATGCAGGATGCTGATAGTTCTTCGGTAATCAGTAACTGCAATCAGTGGCAACTGTCGAACATCTAGGACAGTGATGTCAAAAGTACTGTATATCGAAAGCCAAGGGACGACTACAACCTGAAAGTGTCAGTGGAAAAATAAATGGCGTGCATTAGACAAAAATGGGGTTTCCAAGAGAGGGGATCCCATTCAGGCAGGTTCCAACCAAACTTTCGAATTGGCTACGTACTTGAGGTTCTGTGCTACATTTCTGAGTCTGGTAACAGGTTGCTCCAAAACCGACAACTGCCGATCTAGATCCAGGGAGCCTTCGTTCATCACTTTGTGTACAAGCTATAGTTAATTACCGTAAAAGTTAAAGTGAATGGTTCTTATATAGTCTGGATGTGAATGAGAAAAATAAATAAATTATTTTTGTCTTATCAGATTTCCTTTTTGCGCTGATTACGACTTGAGGTCGACAGGGATGATTTTGATTTCCATGTCTTATAATATTTGCCTAACTAGCATTATTGTTGTCCACAGATAAACGATGCTAAATACGACCGGATCCAAAAAGAAATGTGGACAGCACAGTCATGATTACTTAAGCTTCGGCTTCATTCCACCATTGTCGGACAAACGATTATATGTATGCCTTTCATGCAACAAAGTGTTAAGCAATGACGTTACGAAATCATCCAACCAAGAGGATCATCTGTGTGTTGCCCTACAGTTTTCGTTTTTTCTGTTTCCTCTCGTAGTACGGTGGTTATTCTATTACGTTCTAACACATTTTCTACTATCCTACCCGTTCTTCTAGTCAACGATTTCCAGATGTTCTGTGGGGAACCTCCTCATATATTATTTTATCAGTTCACTTAATGTTCAACATCATTCCTTTGCACCAGATATCAAACTCTTCAATTCTATTCCTTTCCAGTTTTTCACAGTCCGTATGGTTCTTTGCGGCACACGTACATTCTCAGCTGCTTCCTCAACTTCCTCAAATTTAGGCGGAAGTTTTATGCCAGAAGTCTTCTTTTGACCAGGAGTGCCTGATGTGCTGTGCTAGTCTGGTGTTTATGTTCTACTTCCTTAGTCTAGCACACTGGACTCGCGTTCGGGAGGACGACGGTTCAAACCCCTCTCCGGCCATGTTTTCCGTGATTTCCCTAAATCGTTTCAGCAAATGGCGGGATGGTTCCAGCATGAGCATGAGGGTAAGTATGGAACTTAAATAATGTCACAGAAATGTTGTTTACAGCAGGATACAACCGATATAATGTCATTGATGCACAAAGAGAATAGTGGGTCTAAGGCTGACTTTTGTGGCCCTCCTGAGAAGAACATACTTGCAGTACGACTTTTCATTCTTGAGTCCATCATCTGAAGATTGTAGTTGGTGCACCTCAGTAGTACGTCCAAGTTGACCGCATCAATTCCTTTACTGATATCAGTCTCACTATTATGGGCACACATCTGTCTATGGATTATTTCCGGTCCTCACTTACCTTAATTAGTGCAATGTTTTCGGAGTGGACCTTGCAAAGATCGGACCAACATTTTTCATATCTGTTCAAGATTTGCTCAAGTATTCAGTTGATCGTGACCAATATATTCGAGGGCTTTAGCTACAGCCGGCCGTTGTGGCCGAGCGGGTCTAGGCGCTTCAGTCGGGAACCGCGCAACCGCTACGGTCGCAGGTTCGAATCCTGCCTCAGGCATGGATGTGTGTAATGTCCTTAGGTTAGTTAGGTTTAAGTAGTTCTAAGTTCTAGGGGACTGATGACCTCCGATGTTAAGTCCCATAGTGCTCAGAGCCATTTGAACCATTTTGGCTTTAGCTACAGCAGGTAAAATGGCGTTTGGCCGGTAATTAGAAGATGAGTATGGCTTTTCGATTTTATAAACAGGTTGGACTAAGCTTCTTTTCCATTGAGTGGATATATATATATATATTTTCCATTCACGACAGAAAAATTAAAGATGAACGTTTAGACTGCTATTGAATTATCCACAACATCCTTAATCGTGTTTGTTATAATACCGTTGTCGCCTATCGCTTCACATGAGTTTCCTCATCAATTATTTTCTTGTTGTGTTTATTGTAAAGTGCCCTAGGGGGGGGGGGGGTTAGTGTCTAATTTAGAAATGTGCTCTGAGGTTCTTACAGGCGATAGTTCTATGCAGCGTGGAGACTGGCTAGTGCCACAGGAAATTCATTCACTGCGTCGGCTGAGACCTGAAAAACCGTTTTTGGTTTTGTCTTTAAAGGCACCCAAGCTACGGCTCCTATTCAACAGAACCTCAGGGCTCGTGCAACTAGACGGGAGTGAGTATGCCTCATTTCTCCATTTGTGGTGAGGCTTGCCAAGTTGTCATATATGTGAAACAGAAGAAATTTAAAGAAAAGGATGAGAGGAACCCGTGAAGAGAATTGATCGAAAAAAGACTGGCGGCTCCGTAAGTGTTTATAAAAGTAACGTGCAAGATTAACATAAGCTTTATAGTTCGCTTTCTACATCTATAATCCACAACCCACCTTTCAGAGTATGATGGTGGGTACCAGTAAGAAATAAAGTCCCGCCACCCCTCCCCCTGTTTTTCCAATTACGAATGGTGGGTGGTACGAACGAGAGTTACTAAGCCTTCGCGTAAGCTCTAATTTCTTACATTTTTCCCATTATGGTCATTTAGGGAGAAGGGTGGAAGTAATTTGATGAGTGACTTTTGTTGGGATGAACACTCTCGGAACTGAAACAATAAAACTCTCCTTGATAGGCAAATTCTCTCATTTAGCGTTTGCCATTGTTGATGAGCATCTCCCTGGAGCACTCTCGGTACTAAATGGACCCTTCAACAAACGCATCACTCTTCCTTGGATCTTTCCAAGCTGTTAGTAGTACCTGGCAGCGTTACCAAACTGACAGCCAATACTCAGAAATTGGACGAACGAAGGTTTTGTTAACTCGTTTCGGAGTTAATTACGATTTGTAAAGATGCTGCCAGTGACACACAGCATCTAGTGTCGTTACAACTAGATTTAAGCGGTCATTACACTTTAGTTTCCTCCAGACGTTTACTTCCAGTTATAGCTTGAGGTCTATTTAAGAGGAATGATGCACCATGCTTGTCTGGAAGGCACCGAACGTTGAAGTAGGAAAGTTATTTTCTCAGCGACAGCATACTGTTGAACATTTAATACCAGAAAGTGTGTCTTCATGGAAAAAGAAAGGAAGAACAGGGTTTAACGACCCGTCGACATCGAGGTCATTAGAGATGGAGCACAAGGCGCGATTAGTTTCATTGCTGGGCAGGGAAATTAGCAGTGCCCTTTGGAAGGAACCACCCCGTCATCTGTCTGTAGTGGTTTAGGGAAATCACAGAAGAGATAAATAATGATTTGAACCAATGTCCTCCCAAATCAGCGTCCAGTGTGGCAAATCCATTTCCCCCCCCCCCCGTCCCACCCCATCCGTTGCTTCTTAATTAGACATAGACAAAAAAATGGCTCTGAGCACTATGTGACTTAACTTCTGAAGTCATCAGTCCCCTAGAACTTAGAACTACTTAAACCTAACTAATCTAAGGACATCACACACATCCATGCCCGGGGCAGGATTCAGACCTGCGACCGTAGCGGTCGCGCGCTTCCATACTGTAGCGCCTAAAGCCGCTCGGCCATTTCGGCCGGCAGACATAGACAGTAATGGTGGGCAAGGAAACCGTGAATCATACACTGGCAGAGCATTTCGAGAAATGGAGCTACATGAGGGGCTTTTTGTTTGCGTCGATCGTAGCAGAGAGCTGGCGCAGTGAGATGGGAACAGTCGTGAGAAGTCTTCCTGCGTAGAGAAGCATGATCCATTGGGATCAGGGGAGTTGGCAGCGGGGACCTCCCTAACGTGACGAACAATTGGTGCCGACAAGCAGCAGTAGACGCCAGAAAACTGAGCGAGAACTGAATAATTTAACTGAGACTGTTCTGCGTTTCTTAAAACATCGAAACACATTTTGAAATTAGAATTACGTCACCAAGCACGGCGGAAAATAACTAAATTTTTGCTTATTATGGGTATACATAATAAAGAATACATCATTAAACTTGAAGAGGATTAGAGGGTAGACAGAATGTAAAATTTAGTACATGGAGCTGCCATGTCTAGCCCTGCTGGGCATCGAGTCGAATTGTGGTACACGTACAGTCTTAGACATAAAAACTGACCGCCAGCCGGCCGCCACAGAGACTAAGTCTGAGTCGTTCGCTTAAGGTAGCCAATAAAGCCGACCGCACCTGTCAACGTTAAGTCTTGCCATCTGCACGATCTGGCATCACTGTAAGATGTGGAAGTGTCAGAAGGAAGTTATGTCTACTTCCGAGATATTGTTACGTTGTGTGAGATGGCGGTCTAGTGGTAATCGTCAAGCATTCTAAACTTAAAGTCGCGAGTTCGGGTCCAACCATAGCCTTTTATTTAAAACCACATTTCGGCCCTCGTCTAAAGTTATGAGTCTGATTGAACATCGAAGATAATTCACCTCACTTTCTGCCCACGAGTAATAACAAATACTTCCAGAAACAATTCCGCAGGACAGCTCGTGGTTGCGTCGCGATCAGTGCAGCTTACGCTCGAGCGTTTCCTCGCGCTGCAGCGGCTACCGGCCACCGGCCAGACGCCACCCGCCACCTGAAATCGGGCGGCGCCCAGGTGAACGCGACGCGACGCTGTCAGTGTATGTATCAACTGTCATTTTCAAATTTGAAGTTCTAATTATCAGCTTGCAGTTAAGCATTGGATTTTGTCTACTTAAGAAATCATGAACTACGGTTAAGCATTGTAAAATTAGGTCGCAAGAGGAAAAAGTGTAACATCTGCAACACAACATTTACTTTTGGTATAATAGAAGGGTGAATGCAGAGGAGACAGCTCGAAAGATTTGATCTGTAGGTTTAGCGAGCGCTTCTGGGAAAAATACGCCAAAGAAAGGATATTCTTGTTTCAACAAAGATCATTCTGTCATAAACGATTTTCAACATTAAGGAAGTCTCGACTACTCATATAAGTGATGGATTACCATTTGACCATCATGCGTCATTTGTATTTGACAGACAAGGTTCAGAAGTCTGGTGTAGGAGTACCGCATGCTCTAATTGAAACAACAAATATCAACGGAGTGACTATTATTGCACTTTTGCTTCAACGTCGTCAGGTCGCTCATTGAGCATTCCTATGCAGTACTGTTACTTGTGACGAGTTATGATGCCTTAATCGTTAACTTCCTAAGGAGAAATGAAAGACTGAGCACTACCAAAAGACATAAACTCGAGCAAAGAGTAGTAAGAACATAATATTTTTCGACTTGATAACTCCAAAAGTGTGTTTTGCACTACTAATTCTTCCCCAAGGGTTTCGTAGGATTCCTAAAATTAATTTCGTTGTGATCGTTTTCAATGACAGTAGAGGAGGAACAAAACCATGTGATTTGAAATATACTTTTGCAGCGGGATTTCAATCTTTGGTTACTGTTGCACTAGCACATCCAGTGAGGTATCAAGAATGTGAGCATTCACTCATTGCTGTAGTAAAGGCTAGGGCAGAAAAAACAGGTATTTCTGTTGGTGGGACTTGGGTGAAATCTGTCTGACTGATATAGCAGGTGCAGCCTTCGAAAGCGAAACCAAGACCGCTCCCGACTGAATGGCCAGCTGGTCGCAGGTGGTCCTGGACCAGTTAATCTTTCCGAGCCCGCTACGCCTTGCCAAGACAGGGTTGTATAGCACGACGATGTATTTATTTGTGTATTAATCATTGCGAGCCTACTGGAGCTCTCCTTTTAAATTTTTTATTTCTAGCTTTTGTAAATTCTTGAAGAGTTAGCTTGCTAATTTGCCAATTGAGTAATTAGTAGATTTATTTGCTTCAATGTTTTTATGCAAGTAGAATTAAGGTCCGTTAACTTCATGAAGGTGCTCAATGAGTATTTGTGCCATTCAAGAGACAATATTTAACACCAGTTTTGTCTGGATATTTCTCTTGAGTGCCTTGCGCACTTCTTCTATCCGGCGGTATAATAATTTCTGCGGAGAACAATTCTATTTTGCAGAATGAGATTTTCACTCTGCAGCCGAGTGTGCGCTGATATTCAATTCTATTTTGGACTGTAAATCTTAAAAATTTCTTTCGAGAAGGAATTTTAGCTCTTTTATTGTACTGCCACAGTTTTATTGTTTTAGTTATACAGCTTTATGATTATAAATTGTTTTGTTGCTTAATATTCAGTGCAACTGGAGGTGTTTTTCCAATAAATGCTTAATAAATATAGTTTCGTGTGTTCTGTTAAAATAAAGAGGAAGTTCACAACACGAATGATGTTCAGTCCCATTTTGACCCTATCCTCCATACGACAGACAACCAGATGCGGATAATGCGTACCATAGCAGAAATGAAAACTGCTAGAAAGTTAACAACAGAATTGGAGATCAAGAAGTACACGAAGTTACGGAATTCTGATATCTCTGCAGCAAAATAACACATGATGGGGCGATGGAGGAGGACATAAAAAGCAGTCTAGCACAGACAGAAAGGCCATTCGTTGCCAAGAGAAATCTACTGGTGTCAAACATAGGCCTTAAACTGAGAAAAAGATTTCGGAGAACGTACGTTTGGAGCACAGTATTGTATGGTAGAGAAATATGGTCAGTAGGGTAATCGGAACAGAGGAGAAGCGGAGCATCTGAGATGTGGTGCTACAGAAGAATGTTAGGTAAGGAATGAGAAGGTTCTCTGCAGAGTCGGCGAGGAAAGGAGTATATGGAAAACACTAAAAAGAAGAAGGGTCAGCATGACGGGACATACGTTAAGGTGTCATAAAATAACTTCCATAATACTAGAGGGAGCTGTAGGGGGTGAAAATTGTAGAGGAAGACACAGACTGAGACGCATCCAGCAAATGATTGAGGACGTAGGTTGCCGTTGCTACGCTGACAGGAAAAGGCTGACACAGGAGAGGAATTCGTGGTGGGCCTCGTCAGATAAGCCAGAAGACCGAAAAAAGGGGGTTCACGCAAGGTATATAACATCGTCCTTTGAGTACTCCATGCTGGCGGGCCACGTCTCTGGTTCCAGACTCGTGGAGAAACTGTTGATCCGGAAGTAGTGTGAGAATATCCCACGGCCACTTAGTTTGGTCATCTCTGTCAACGGCCTTATGCTCACATAAACGACAAAAAATTGATGAGAAGGTTTTGTGAGTTGTGTCTATCAGGATAAATAGCTCGGTAAATCCGCACGCCATATCCACTGTTTGCATGTGCTTGACCGCAGACGAAAACATTTTTGACTTGCTGCTCAAATGAGTAACTGACGATTATTCTTCGACTTAATTGAAAACACACAACCTGCAACACAGACAATAATGTTGTTCATCTACGTTACAAATACACGTTAATAATAGAAAAAAAAAATACCATGTAGTTTACTGCCGGCTCGATTCCTGTTTTCGGACGTCTGCTAATGAGCGTTGTTATCCAGATGGATGTCTGTTCGAAGCATGTGCCTAGGGGTGAGGCCGAAACAGATGAATTCCTTGCGGGTCTATAAGGATCTGTGGGAGGACACGTTGAAGGTATAATATATACACGATTCCGTTCATTTTATCGCGAAATGTGTAAGGTACGGTTACATAACAGTTAAAAATAACACCCAATACGTTCACAACGAACTTGTGTAGACAGGATCGAAACACAAGTGCCTATGGATTTCTTCATTCCATAAACAGCTATCACCGTCAATGTCCATGCCCTCTATTGTAATCACCACCTGGTGTGTAAACAACACGAATGCAAGGAACTTGGGAATCTAGAAATATGGAATCCATTTGAGACCCCCTATCGATAGCACTCATTACTTCGTGAGAATAAATGATCTTATTATGACTGTTACGACTTTTTCAAGAGGATATTGAGTGGTCTCTAGCCCTTGAACTGTTTCTTGTATTATTTCTAGATCTTTGAAAAATCCATTAACACCACCGTAATTTGGTACAAAGTTATTAATTATAATATTTAGTGTAGCTCTGTATTTACTCCATTCTGGGTTTTATGTAACTGTATGACAGTCTACGACTTAAAATTTTCTTTTAGGTCAAAATTTACATTTATTTCAAAATCTCGAAAATTATGAAGGAAATTTCATCAAAGCCTCTACGTCATATTTTTATGTCAACATACATATATTCTACAAACATCAATAGTTTATATCTTTTCCATTCCGCCTGTAAACATTACATAAAACAATGATTTTTGTGAAAATTACTTATTCAATTTTTCTCTAATTTAATAATTCTTACATCTACATCATTCTACATTATTTTATGAACACATTAGTAAATTCTGAAGATACTTAATTTTTTGTCTTATATAGTTGTGCAATGCGTTATCTGCCAATACACAGCCAGGACGCACTCAGTATGACCCAGAGCCAGGGTAGGTAGAGTAGGGCAACTCCCTCTTTCTACTTCCCTCTAGCTCAGGGGTAGTTAACCTTTATTATCTACCACCGACTATTGTATTTCTGTAAATAGCAAAATTTTCTAACTGCACACCGTTTCCACAGTAATGGTGATTTATAAATTAGGGAAGTAATTTTAGTTTATAAAATTTATAAAGCAGTGTTAAGCAAGTTAAAGCATATAATACTATTTACATACCACATAAATTACGTAAACTTTTTGAAACCTAGTGAAAATGTTGCTAAAACCGCTGCCTCCTACTGCCCACCATGAACGCTGGAAGGCCAATTAGTGGTACTCTCGCTCGTCACTTGCGCTTCTCCCACTCGCTCCTCCCAGCCCATGAGATTAATCTACATATTTAGAAGTACAGGCACTGATTGCGTTTTGCTCACTGTAAGCACTTACTTAGTAGCGGCTACGAAAAATCGATTGTGCTGGAGAGAGGAACTAAAATTATTAGAGGAGAGAGAAATGGTCGGTCACTAAATAATTATCAGAAGAAGAAGGCTCATGGCGCAGGAGGCTACATTAAACCAATTTAGAAACAAATTAATTAGTTACTAGTTTATTATGCAAAGGGTGAGACGTTTCCATTCATATTAGTCGGTGGGGGGAAGAGTGTGTTATAGGCACCCGTCAAGCAGGTAGTGGTTACTTACCATGGCAGGCCAGCCATGCATTCCAACAGTCTCTCTATTTATGGCTGCATAACCGAATGACTTTTTCACGTCACCATACGCTTTGTAAGTGGAGATGCCACAGATCAAAGCTAGTATTTTAGTTATTATGCCCCGTCCAATCAGCCTGTTGACCATGCAGTGATGGGATTTTTAAGCCAAGGTTACGTTTATTACTTGAACCCTGCAGTTACAAATTAATTATCAATGAAGGAATCGGGTGCGCCAGCTGTAGGAATGTACGTAGAGTAGGTTACAATCATTCATTTTCACAAAATGTTGTCTATGGCCAAGGCTATTTACCTCAGTTACTCTGTATGAAACATAATCGAAATACGCTGACCATAGTTCCATCACTAGTGTTGATAAAAGAAAATGATATTATACAAGTCATACTGAAAAAAAGCTGTAAGGGTCATCACCAGGATCCAAAAAACAGAAGATAGAGAATAAACTCCGCATAGGTAAATGATACGCTTTTCTGTCTCTTTACTAGTTAGTCGAATAAGACGAATAAGCGGTTTTATCTAAGGTAAGAATGAGAATCGATATGAAGTGAAACGAAAATATAAATCTCGTAACGAATAAAGTAAATTGCAATATGTACTCCATCAAGGAATACTGAAGCGAGACAGACCATTTGGGAAAAGAGGCAATAGACGCGAAAGGGGTCTGAATATGCGGGATGGCAACGTGTGTAGTTCATACAGGTCTGTGCAATTTAGATATTACACCAATCCTCAACAATTCAGTGAGAAATTCTAGACAAGACATTGCAGTTCACAGTTAACTTTGAAAGCCTGTTCGCAAGGTGGCACCACTCAGAACCGTTTCTGAAATGTCTTTGTGGCCTTTTCTGTGTCTTTCTCGTAAGGCTAGAAGTGTGAGCGTTGACTAGCGTGCTGAAGGCTACTACGAAACTTGCTGACTGCGTATCTGGGGCCGCCTGACGTTGCGCAGAGACAAAGGCAAACGGTTTTGACGCCGGAGGAGTCAAGTTGACATCTCCGTTCGACCATCCCCCTTTTAGGATGTTCAACAATGTGCGCGAGAACATCCTTTTCGCATGTGAACATGAGAAGGGGTGTACCATCAGTTTTCTGGCTCTAGCTGTCTCCAGGCTAACCGATAAATCAGCCCTTAAAATTTCCAGGAAACGCACTAGCACAGATGTCAACACATACAACCCATCGTGCCTTCCGAATTTGCATAAATTAGTGGCACATCACTCACTGATACAGCACGTGTACAACACTCCACTGAGTGATGCAATCCACTGAACTGAAATGGAAACTATGAAAGCAGGTAGCTGTTGCCAGTGAATACCAGACTCCACTTAAACACAACCTGTCCAACAAAATAAGAACAGTGGGAGGAAACTGAAGTGAACATCATAACAAACAAAATACTGTTGCTATTGTACGTGTTCAATATTTAGGAAATATTTCTCAAGAAACTGACAACACCTTCAGGTTATACAGAATTAAACACCTTTCTACACCAAAAGTCAGCTGAAAGAATCCTGACATTTACTCAAACGGTAGTATCGCCAAAGATGTTTTTTATTCTGAATGTCCTATTCAGTTTGAAATGATATTAAAATATTATGCGACATTCATGTCAGTTGATGTGCAATATTTGGTCTGATCTTGAAAGAAAATAGCAAATAAATAAGTAAATATTCAGTTCTTAGCCAAAACTGGAATTGATTTTAGTGTTCGATTTACATAACGCATCAACGTTTCCCGACACAATGCACCTGATAGATCAGCGATAGGAACACACATCAAAGATACAGGACATAAATTCGAAAACGTAAACAAAAACCTAAAAAAAAATACCTCCGTCACAGGGATCATAAGGTGGACCATTGAAGATAGACTGGACAATAAGCGGATTGGACAATAATTATTAAATGACAATGCCAAATCAAGTGCAATGAAGTTTCTCAAATGTGTTAATGTGATATAAAAAAGTTGATCTCTATTTATAATTTTCACCAAATAATGTTAGTAAATAGATTAAGTACAGGACAGAACGATATAAATCCACAAAAATCAACAGATCTAAATTCGGGTTATCAATATATTTTCATTTTTATATTAAAACGGTTAATTTTAGATGCTTGTACTACTATGTATAACTAAGAAGCTATAATCTTAATGTAATTCCATACCTTTGAATCAAATCCTGTCATATGACCAAACTATTTGTGACAGCTAACGCCTTTGAAGCCTTGTAAATCTTTTTAACGTTGCAAAGCTTGTAGTGACAATCACGTAAAGTTCGTTACGGTAGCATGCAGTCAAATATTTTCACCCATCTATATCTACAGTTTGTACATACATGCAGAAAAATTTATAACACCATATCAGTGCTGTAAAGAATGCAAACGTTTCTTCACCAGTGCAATACGGCCCACAATCTCCTTGTCACAGCGGTCTGCCAAATAGACAACACATGTGCATATCACAAAAAAATCAACAATGGAGAAGTAAGGTAATACACCTGATTATGGCACGACCGTCGTAATGCGTAGAAATGCTAAAATAAAAATAAAAGTGATTGAAGCAGTCAACCAATAATTGTTGGCGTCTAATCAGTTACAGCCCTTAACAAACACTTCATTTTGGACGACATATTTGTTCATGTTGCTTCTTTGAAGACAGTATCGGCAAATGCTGAGATGGTTCTTACAAGAGAATCAAACCCATTTCCTTTCACGTCCACGTGCAACTGCTTTCTCTAATATTCTTACAGGTATAGTAGTAGTAGTAGTAGTAGTAGCTTTATTCATCTGTAGATGATACAAGGATATAGGACATGTTAAAGTATTTACAAGTTTAGACGAATTTAAATTAATT
This sequence comes from Schistocerca serialis cubense, assembly GCF_023864345.2. Classification (NCBI taxonomy): domain Eukaryota; kingdom Metazoa; phylum Arthropoda; class Insecta; order Orthoptera; family Acrididae; genus Schistocerca; species Schistocerca serialis. Next base: position 1,064,537,521 of record NC_064639.1, read on the forward strand.
CGTATACACATGTACTTACAACTTCTAGTTAGACGTGATCATTAGATTTACTCCTGGTGTACAATATTTTTTTACAAATAACTTATTAAATAATGTAATGCAACACCGTTCACTCATATTTCACTATCAGTCATTGCACACACTATACACACATTGTTTCATAACACTTTCCTCACTACACACACACACACACACACACACACACACACACACACACACACACACACACTGGTGATCTTTGGGCCATTTTCTGTACCGTAACTTCCCTTTTGCTATCTAGAAAAAATGAGTCAGCGTCCATCTATAATGAGTGACATGTTGAGCTCAGAAAGAGGAAGAGGTGTTACTATTGTGCAATGTATAGCTTGGGGGTACGTATTTCTAGAAAGGAAAAATGAAGGAAGAAACATAAAGTGAAGGTGTTATATGGAATGTTGGATGATTTATAATCATTATTATTATTATTTATTTGTACAACATTTTTTTTGTTAGACCCCTACTCTTGTTTTATCTAAGTAATCCTTTAATGTATGGAATGTATTGCATAACAGGTACTTTTTAGCTGCCTTTTTAAATAAGTGTATTTTTGCAATTCCTTTAATCTCTTTTGGTAATTTATTGTACAGTTTTACTCCTTGGTAGAAAATGCTGTTTTGAGTTTTATGTTTGTTTTTTCTTGGTAAATGTAAGTTGAGTCTATCTCTTGTTGTATGGTCATGGACAGAGCTGTTTGTGCAGTAATTATCAATGTTATTTTTGATGTGTATAACTGACTGGTAAATGTATTCATATGGAGCAGTTAAAACAGTTAAAATCCCCAGTGTTTTGAACAGATCTTTACAGTGAGATCGACTAGTATTTTTGGTTATTATTCTTATGGTTCCTTTCTGGAATTTAAAAATTGTGCTCATATTTTGTGCGTTTGTTCCCCAAAAAAGAATGCTACAGCTAAGAACTGAGTGTACATATGGATAATATGTAACTAAAAGACACTGAATGTTACACACTCTTGAGGATTCTAAGGACATATCAAGCTGATGACATTCTGTTTGCAAGTACCTTTGTGTGTTCACACCACTTCAACTGAGAATAAATATTCATTCCTAGAAATTTTGCATTTGCTACACAATCTATAGAGGTGCCATCTACATTTAATTTAACAATGTCATTTTTCCTCTGCAAACTGAAATTCATGGGATTAGTTTTCTTTATGTTCAATGGCACTTTATTGCTTAATGACCAATCATAAACTTCCTTGAGAGTTTCATTTGCTTTCTCAGCAAAGAGTTCTGTTTTCTCAGTGACTATAATATTGCTGTCATCAGCGAAGAGAATTTTTTCACCATGAGTTGCACTAGTGCGAAATTCATTCACGTGTATCAGGAATAGTAGTGGTCCTAATATGCTACCTTGTGGAACCCCTATATTATTGTATTTTGGTTCTGATGAGTGTTTTACTAAATGTTTGGATATATTTGAAATATGTGTTATCTCTACTCTTTGTACCCTATCTGCTAGGTATGATCGACACCAGTCATTAGCTACCCCTCTTATTCCTAATGCTTCTAATTTATTTAATAGAATCTGGTGGTCGATTGTATCAAACGCCTTAGAAAGATCCAAAAATATGCCCGTGACATACTCATCTTTATCAAAAGCATCAAGTAGAAGTTTTGTGAATTCTACTATGGCTGACTCCGTAGTTTTGCCACTTCAGAAACCAAACTGTGATTCGCTTAAAGATTGTATTTATTCAGGTAATTCATCAATCTGCCTTTCATAATTGCTTCTATTATTTTTGAGAACGCTGACTGCAGGGAAATGGGCCAGTAATTTTCTATGTCTTCTGCGTTATCTTTCTTAAGCAAAGGTACAACTCTTGCCTGTTTTAACTGCTCTGGAAATGTCCCTGATGTGAAGGATTCATTTGTTATACTCGTTACGGGGCCTTGTATAATCCCTACGAATTGCTTCAGTACACACATTGGTGCTTCATCTACGCCTACTGACTTTTTTTTTAAGTTTTTGAACAGTTTTATTGACTTTAGTCTCTGTGGTCGGAAGTAACATCATTGTATTTAGTGCAACATTATTTGGAGCTGTTATATTTGTTTTGGGAAATTATTGCTGTACCTTCTCTGCAATAAACTATTCTGCTGTCCCATAGCCATGGATGCTTTTACAGCCTTGCATTCCTCGTCTCGTCCACTCTTTCCTTGTTTGCCATTTTGCAATTTTTGTCAGCTTGATTTCTTAGACATTAACATTCCCTTTTGCTTCCTTCATTTCCTGCATTTTCGTGTCTTTTCTTGTCATCAGTGAAATGTAATATCTCGTATGTCCCCCAACGATTTCCACGAGGCCTTGTCTTTTTTGCGTATATGATCCTCTGTTGCCTCTACTATTTCATCTCTCAAAGCAACACATCCGTCTTGTATTGTGTACCTTTCCCTGTGTCAGTCAATCGTGGCCTAATGCTCCATTTGATACTTGGCAACTATTTTCTCTCTCAAATTATCTAGCTTCCATCTCCTTAATTTCCTACTTTTATGCAATGTCTTAAGCTTTAGTTTGCAAATCATAACCAATAAACCGTGGACGGAATCCACATCTGCCCCTGGAACTGTTTTTCTGTTTAAAAACTGGTATGTGAATCTCTGTCCTACTATTCCGAACACATCTGAAGCCTTCTGGTGTTTGCAGGTCTTTTTCACATATAAGCCCTTGTTTCATGATGTTCCCGCGTTAACGACAAGCGCCGGCACGACGATGAAGAGGGGAAGATCGGAGAGGGCTGTGAGACGACGTCAGACTATAGGACGCTGAGTAGGGCGACACCAAGGCAGGAGCGGTATCTACACGAAGAGAATGTAAACGCCGCATCGCCTAGCCGCGGCCGTAGTGGATGACGAGCCGTCATGCAAACGCTATAGCAGTGACTTATGAACTGTTGTGTTTTGCTTGCATTGAACTTCCATACACCGAAGGACACAGATAATTTGCATGTCTCCATTTGCTTGCGACATACCTTTGTGAATACGCAAAGGTAAGCATAGTCAGTTTAACTTACAGTAATAAATTCAATTAATACGATTTGCTTGAATAGTTGTCTAGCGATCTGAGAGAACAGCTTCCTAGGCACCCTACATTAGACGAGTTGGCAGGATACTGCACATGCCGTTTGAACCATTGCGCTCTTTGCAACACACTAACAGGCAGCTACACCTTTCGTTCCTCTCCACCAGTCAATGTCCTCTCACTAAATTTCCTTCTCGTCCTATACCTGCTATGGAATTCTTTTCGTCAACTGCGGAGCTAAGAGGCATGTAAAGAAGAACTAAATTGGAGGGTGTTGGCTTTGTATTGCAAGTTCTCTAGCTTATTCTTGATGTTGTACGAGTGGGGTGTGATTTCTCTTTTTATTCGATAAATAATACTCCATACTTATACAATGAATATTTTTCAGACGGAAGTCTGTAATAGTCGATATTTTACGCCGTAGATGCTGTCACTAGTGTTGTCGTTGCCTGAGTAGCTTTCGACCTGAGAGGTTCCCGAGGTGGTCACCTTGCTGAGCGGTCTGGGAATAACTAGCAGGACACAGAGATGCAAAAGCAGAGGATGTTGATTTTTTGGAAATATGGATTCGCAAAGATTGATTTTAGAAGTGTGAAGATATTCAGGTATGTTGTCGCCGCTTGCTTGCTCGCGCGTAATTAATGTTGAGTTTGAGAAAGGTAAACTTATGATGTGAGTTAATTTCATTGATTCGGGTGTGTTACTTTGATTGTCGAGATGAAATTAAGCAACACTCTATGCTAACGCGGCTTGGATTCCGAATTATTGATTCACCAACTCCTTTCCATTTCATTAACGAATGAAATGGTAGAGTTATATTTTTTTACAAGACGTGACATTTATAAAGGTTGTTGCAATAGGTAAAAGTGAGTTTCGCAATACAGTTTGTAAAAGCTAGTCGATTTTATATCATTCAGTAAGTTTATTTTCTTTCACCATTGCTTTACTAAAGTTGTATTTTATTATCGTGTGTTACCTCATTGCACTTGGCGGAACACAGTTACTTAAAGTTTAAAGTACGATGTGCTTAGCGTGGCTACTTTTCCTTGCATTGCACTTCACCAAGGTTTTTCTTCAGCTGGGCTGCTGATGCGCCGCATTCTAACTAACTTTCACCACTTTCGAACAGTACTGAGTTTCCGTGCCACAAGGTGAGTTACGAAAGCTTGTTATCGCCAGTTTAACATCACTGTTAGGACACAGTCAAGCATTGTATTAAAAATTATCAGGGTCAGTTCAGTTAACGTCTAATTCAGATCTCATTTCTCTGTCAGACATTCTTGATCTTACAGTGCTGTGTTACGTGTTCACGTGTGTGCCACTCAATGTTCGCAATTTTACTTAGTTTTCGTACGTAAATTTGCAGGACATTAAAACAGTAGCATTTGGCCATTTATTCCTTCAAAGTTCAGGTTGTAATTATATGCAGGATTTTCGTTCTGTTAGTTGGAACGGCTAGACACCTACTCTGACGTCACACAGTATAGCACTGTTCACTGCATTGTACAATTCAGAATTTCACGCGGTAATTTCTTTAGTATACGGTTTTAGTATTCTAACTATTTTTAGTAAAAGTTAACTGGCGTACAGTTATTCTATTTCAGATGGATTTGGTGAACCTTTTTATCAGACGGCGTTTACGTAAGCACACAACTTGCAGCGTTCAGTTGACAGAACGTCCACATTGCGATGAATACGCACACGAAAGGTAAGAGTAGGAGACCATTGTACAAAACAAAAAACAAACAAAGCCATTGCAGTATCTATATTAACTACTACAACTCATCCACTAAGCTGTTCACAGAAGCTCATCCGTACTCTTTTCGTTTCATTGATTATTAGACCTAGTTCTGCATTGTTCCTATTTGATTTTGTGTTGATGATCTTGCACTTGTGCGACAAGATGTCCTGTTGTTTTTGTCACTGAACTTCATCACTTCATATAACTTTGTTTATATTTAGTAATAGTTGTACAATGTTGCTATCAAATCCTACTATCAGTTTATATTGATTTATATCTCGTTTACCATTTCAAAGAAGGCACTCCTCTTCTGGGCTTTTTGTCGTGTACCGAAAGTGCACGGCTTTCTCTTACTGGGTTGCACTTTCGAACATTCACCACTACAGGGTTAAGAGCTAACCCACCGCGCTGTGTGGAAAAGCCTCGGAGCACAGAGCCCGCCCGTGCCTGCGGGCCGCATTTCACGCAGCAGGTGTGCGGTCTGCTCGCTAAGCCCTCTGCACAGAACCGTGCCGTCTAATGCTTCTATCGTTGTGACTATGGCCAGAACAAATAAATGAAAGCCAATGAAATAAAATATCATCTGTGACAGGTAAAATAACTATTTTAATAGCGGAAAGGCAATATTTGATTTGCTTCAGATAATTCTGACAATTAATTATTATGTACCGACATTTAGTACACTAGCCTATCAGTCTTGTCCAGTCTAACTCACTGAAGTTCATTAAAAGCTGACTACGATCATTAAACTGCAGTTAATTAGAGTCTATTGTACAGACCTGTTCAAGTTTCCACAGTGAATTGAGAAGAAAGGAAGTAAAGAAATAAATTTTCTTTGATAGCAGCTAGGCGCGCAGTCGGGAACCGCGTGACTGCTACGGTCGCAGGTTCGAATCCTGCCTCGGGCATGGATGTGTGTGATGTCCTTAGGTTAGTTAGGTTTAAGAAGTTCTCAGTTCTAGGGGTCTGATGACCACAGCTGTTAAGTCCCATAGTGCTCAGAGCCATTTGAACCATTTTTTTGATAGCAGTTTGTATTTGTGGACAGACTGTTCGGTATCTCGTACAATTAAGTATGTTCCACTCCACTGCAGCTGCTGTTTCTTGCAATGCCGGAACTTGAAAAGGATTCAGCGGAGCACTTCAGACAGACTGGAGACTTTCATGCATTCCCCATAGATTTGGGGTGACAGGCCGTCGCGCAGCTGTCATCGCCCGATCAGCTGATCGCTTACGACATGTCAACTGAGTTCGTGCGCTGGCCGCTTGGAGCACTGACATGTGGTTACTACCTTCTGCAGAGCGTGGATGTTCCGCCGTTTTCGAGTGTGGTATTTTAGATTATTTTAGATTATTCCATTGTTGACTCCTTTCTGAGAGTCTTGCTTTTAGCGCACGTCAACGAATAGTTTCCTAGAGTTATGTTAATTCTATTTTCAAATTTCTTGGACCGCTGTAACTTGAAAACATTCTACGCAAATAAAGTGCATTGAATGTAGGAGATGCCTTAACACAATTCTGCCACAATAAGACAAGCCACAATCCTCGTGCACAGTAAAACTTGCGACAGAGTAATGATCACTGGTCTGCATACGGAGAAAATTTAATTTGATGTGACGACTTTAAAGGAGAAAATTCTTCCACATATAAAGGCGGATCGCAAGCAAGCTCGAACTCTGGATTATTCCTCATGAATGCCAGCTGTCTGAATGCCGTCTACGTGTAGCGATAATTACCTCAGTAGGTTTTGTGGAAGAAAAGTGTTTTATCTTGTTAAATACCTTGGATTTTTCACAGAAATCCGTTTGATAGCTAACTGAACATTTGTACACCTATATAGCGATGTAGTCCAATCCAGAATAAATGTAAGAGCATACGTATTTCTTCTCGTTACGTGCAGTGAATCAGGGGTAACCTTGGATCCCCGAGTATTGCAACACTAGCACTCCTAACAGTTTATGTGTTATTATCGTTGGTTGTGACTATCTTTCAGTTCGAAAAAAACTTTGTCATAATTGTTACGTGAGAGACTCCATAAATCACATTTAAATAAATAAACTCTGGTCTGCGACCTGTATTGATACTATTTCATGTCAATACGTTTTAACTCACAGTAAATTAATACACGCACGCGTCGTATTTGAATCATTATGTAGCACCTACAATTGCTTACCTCACAGAGTTGCTTCGATTATGGGACGCACATGGCCTTGACGGCTGTAGACGAGGATACAGCTACGCGTTGCCGCTGACGATCGTGGGTTCGACGCTCATCCACATCCTCCTGCCAACCCTCGTCTACTGGATGTAATTCTGAATCCTATTACTCTTTACAAGAGAAGTAGCTCAAATTGTCCCGATCTGGACGTAGCAGGATTTGTTCCTCTTTCTCACTAAGAAACCTTTACAAACGGGCGCCATTACATTTGGAGAGCTAAGTTCATAAATGTGTAGCTTTCTCAAATGGTTTAAGTGGCTCTGAACACTATGGGACTTAACATCTGAGGTCATCAGACCCCTAGAACTTGGGACTTCTTAAACCTAACTAACCTAAGGACATCACACACATCCATGCCCGAGGCAGGATTCGAATCTGCGACCGCAGCGGTCGCGCCGTTCCAGACTGGAGCGCCTAAATCCGCTCGGCCACGGTGGCCGGCTGTAGCCATTTAAATAGTATGTTATAATTTAAATTCGAATATTTGTCATTTTAAAGACCATCTATAAGTATGGTCAAAAAAGAAAGTGAAGGCGATTTGCCTCTACACTAGCGCCACCTGTAGCTTGTATATCTTCGGAAATATTTTGAACACAGTTGACGCCACGCTTAGGCATAAGTTTTATTTATACTGCCATTGAACATTGTTTTATACGTTCTAAGTTTTGATGAGTGAACTTTTAAAAGTTTAAGCTTTTAAATTTTTCATCTTTTGTAACCCAATAACAAGCACCTCACACATTTATGGTCCTCTAATCTTAATTATATATATGATGGTGCTAGTAGCCGAAATAATGTTACAAATAAAAATATATACAGGGTGTTAAACAAAGTATTCCACACTTTGAAAGATGTTAGTGCCGACCAAAACGAAAAAGTCTAGTAAACTTGGCTGTAAAATGCTTACCTTAAGAGCTATGTGCATCGCTACTGTAAGACACGTCCCTTCTAGTGCGCGCCCTTTACTGTTACGAACTGCTTACAGAAAGAAGTAAAAAACTAAGAGCCCAAGTTTACAGGACTTGTTTTTTCTTGTATTAGTCGATACTGTCAACTCTCAAAGTATGGAATACTTTTTTATCACACAGTCTCAGCATTCCAGGCAGCCTTATTCACAAAAAAGGGCGAAACATTTTAGTTTAGGAAACTGAAAAGAAATAAATGAAAAGATGATTTGCTTCTTTTCCACATTTCTATTAGTCCAGTGCATTATTTTATTGAAGTTATTCGTCTTTGTTCCTGGGAGTTATCAAATATTTCATAAAATTCCACAAAAAGTCAATCTTCTACAGGATCTTGCGGTTGTATACACACAGAGTAACGGCACGGGACACTAAAAGCGTACTCGTGTGAGATGAGGTAGTGTTTAAGGCTATTGCCTCACATTTCTGAGGAGAGGATTTCAAATCTCCGTCTCGCTGTTGAGGTTCCCGTGATTTATTCGACAAGGAAAATTTCGATCTCCCTCCCCATTCTTCCCCAATAAGAAAAGGAATATTAATGGTTATGGCCCCAACAACGTCCATGGAGAATGAACGGAAAATAGCTCTTGTCTTTATTTTAGAAAGAACTGTCCCAGCATTTGTGTTAGGCGACGATAGGTCCAGAATATCTAAATATGGGAGACTGGACGAGGACATGAACTGCTCCCCTTTCGCATGCTCATCCACTTCCCGATGCGCCACCTGTTGCAGCTCTAAGGACCTCTTGTCGACGGGACGTTAAGGTCTTACGTAATCAAGTTTCACCTTACTCGTAGAGTCAGTATGCCGGGAAAGTAAATGAAACCTATTTTGATTGGGTGGCAGGAGTAGGCGGAGTCTGACAACCTTTGATGGGCCTCACCCACGAGCGATGAATCGCAGCAGTCTGTCATCAGGTCGCGCGATCTGTCCGCAGATCAGATATTTGCCTGGAAAATCGTAAATCGCAGCGATCGAACACTGATTGCTCGTAGTTCCTATGCAATATGATGCATCGTATGAATTGTACAAAAATATGGGTGGCTACCAGGGACCAGTTTCTTTATACAAGACAATTTTGTCATCAGTACCATCGCAAACTGGGACTGAACATCAAACAAATTTATAATAAATGAAAATCCCTTATGCTCATCATCGTATGGTTAATTTAAATAAATTGTTAACCGATCAAAGGCTACAAATTTGTTTGTGAGAGTAAAATTATATTCTAACATATGTAAATCAGTAATACTCCATCATAATATTTCTAATTTAAACAGTTTGTTCATTTTGTTTTCGTTAATATAGTTGTATAATTCGTTGAATATGGGTATACAGAATATAGACGTTACCTTAAATTTACTGAATTGTCTTGAGAACGGAAAGAATTGCGGAGACTTACATCTAAAGAGTATCATGACAAAATAAGAGAGAAAAAAACGTGGAGTTGCTGCTCTAAAAGTAAAAAGTCCTCACAGCAGTCACTAAGAATAAGGTTACAAATACAGAATTTGATATCACAAAAAGGTAGGAAATTCTTACGTGCAAATTCTTGTGTGTCAGGAAATCATGCAAAGAAAATCGACATCCATATCTGTGGTATCATAAAAACTTCGTTTCTCAAGGACGATACAGGGCCTTTTTCATTGACAACCAGTTTCATGAATTAATCAATATTTTTGTGGTTAATGTATGTTTTCAGTAAAATTAATTCAACTGTGGGATGAGGGTGCAGTGATTTAAAGTCCAGATTAATTGTTTTTATATTTAATAACATCTCTTACAAGTACTTCAGTACAAAGTACATCATATAGCAAAACAGAACAAGTATAACGTTTACAAGTTAATATTTAAACACAAAATGGTTCAAGTGGCTCTGAGCACTATGGGACTCAACAACTGAGGTCATCAGTCCCCTGGAACTTAGAACTACTTAAACCTAACTAACCTAAGGACATCACACACATCCATGCCCGAGGCAGGATTCGAACTTGCGACCGTAGCAGTCACGCGGTTCCGGACTGAAGCGCCTAGAACCGCCCGGCCACCCCGGCCGGCATTTAAACACAGCCTGATGGGATAATGTCTTTCATATATACAGGGTGATTATAATTAAACTTTCAAACCATTGGAGAAATAACACCACTGGTCAGAATGACGTCAAATTGCAACGGAATATTATCGGAGAAGGGGCAAAACGTATGGCAGAAGAAAAATAAGTAGTTACAAAATGTAGCAAGACATAGCGCTGTAAACATCATTATTTAATAGCGGTCTACTACAAATGACAAATGAATCATACAATGCCTAAGGCATATGTTTGGCGCTAAACAAACTGAACTATTCAGTGTGCATGGGTGCACAGTTGAGATACTGTTATTTACGTGAGCCCATCCACCACGGCAAGCTCGTATCGCATCGGATGGGAAAAATCGGTTTTTAATGGTCCTGAGGCCAAAAACTGCATAAAAAGCATCACTCACATCGGTTTTTAATCGTCCTGAGGCCAAAAACCGCATAAAAAGCATCAATAAAAATGAAATCGGCTTATTAATTACCGTGTGGCCAACGCAAAACATTTTCAATGTGCTGTCCACCGATTTCTGCAAGAAGTTGAAATCGAGAAACAGCATGTTCCACAACTGATCGAAGTGTTTCCGGGGTCACGTTCAGAACGTGTGGCGCAGTGCGTACCTTTAATGCAGCTAAGTTTGCAATCGGAACACTGACCGCAACATGTTTCAGACATCCCCACAGCCAGTAGTCACACGGATTAAGATCAGGTGATCGGAACGGCCAGGTAGTAGGGAAATGGCTGCTGATAATTCTAGCATTTCCGAAATGGCGCTTCAGCAGCTACTTAACTGGATTTGCAAAGTGCGGAGGTGCGCCATCTTGCATAAAAAATGATCCCATCCACACATCCACGCTGTTGGAGAGGTGGAATGACGTGGTTGTGCAAAAGGCACTCATAGCGCTTACCAGTGGCGGTACAGGTAACATGACGGGAAGCACCTTTCTCTTCGAAAAAATATGGCTCTGTGATAAATGATGCCGTAAACCAGCACCACACAGTGACCTTTTCAGGATGAAGTGGTAGTGGTTGATCTGCATGTGGGTTTTCCGTTGCCCATATTCTACAATTCTGTGTATTGACATATCCTGTCAGATGGAAGTGGGCTTCGTCTGTCCACAAAATCTTTCACGGCCAGTCATTGCCCATTTCAATGCAAGCAAGAAATTGTAAAGCAAAGGTCTCTCTTGCTGGCAGGTGAACAGGAAACGACTCGCGCTCATGCGTAATTCTGAAGGGATAGCAAAGAAGGATGTTTCGTAGGATTTTACGCACCGTGATCACGGGTATATCCAATGTTCGAACAATTCTCCGTGCACTGCACGCTTGCACACCACTACTCGTCTCCTCCTGCATTGCTGTGGCCACTGCTTCCACTGATGTCGAATCAATTCGTTTCCTCCCTCTACCAGATTGCACACTAAAAAAACCCGTCTTTTCGAATTTCCGAATCATCTTCTCCAGACCCAGGGCAGTCATCGGACCGACGTCTATTTTCAAACCTTTCAGTGTCCGGTACTTCTGCAGAGCGACGTGTGCACAGCCATCATTCCTGTAATACAGCTTTACAAACAGCGCGATCCTGAATTGGGACAGTCATGGGGAACGTCGCAGACGCGAGAGGAGGAAAAGCTGCGTACCCGGAGTGTTTATACCAACTTCGATGGGTCGTGCGCACGACAGGTGTTTTCATTTACGTATTCTGACACATAGTATTGTTTTTCTTCTGCGATACCTTTTCCCCCTTCTCCGATAATATTCCATTGCAATTTGACGTCATTCTGACCGGTGGTGTTATTTTTACAGCGTTTTGCAAGTTTAACTTTAATCATAACGTAATTAGGGTGTGGGGATCACTCAGAAGAAAATTATCATTATAGGCATATTTGTGAATAATAAACTAAGTTATGTTGCAATGGTGCCCCGCCATTACTATTTAAATATTTGACGTACATTTCTCGAACTTTCTGAACTGAAGTATTTGACATATATCCGCTTCTTTGGTGCGCCAATAAATAACTGTGACATCCTGTTTTCGTCACTCTTCTGTCGTAATTTTTCATGTCGGAGCATTCTGACGACGAGTATGTGCCTGGACTGTTTCTGCGTAAGAAATTACGAAGCGTGCAAGAAACCATACAGCTGAAGAGATATTCTCTAGATCAGGTGTGATCTGAGCTTTAAGAAACTTGGAACCGTTGTGTGAAATACATTCTCTACAGGCTGCCTAACGCGAGAAGCTCGATAACCTACTGCAGTGACCGTGAGGCGCAACCCCTACAAGCCCGACTTCCATCAAACAAACCAAGCTACACTGGACGGCCTACACGCCAGGGGAACGGGTCCGACAGGGAATGCTAGTGGCCCGCTGCAGAGGCTGCTATGAGGGACGCGCTCTGTGGCGTAACTGGCAGTGTGAGATACGGCGTGTGTTCGAGAACAGCTTCCAGCGAGAGTCGGCCGGAGTTCTAGTTCCAGTGGCTGTCGCCGTTACCGCTCCAGTTTATCGCCGCACACCTGTCCACCACTTTTCGACGATGCGTACACCGTTATGGCACTGCCCACGCCGGATGGGACACTATATAGCGCGCGCCAATTGGACTTAGCCTCAGAGCAGACCTGTCGGAGGCTAGGGTTTGTACAATGACCACTTGAAGTTGAGTATTTGTGTGTCACTGAATAAATATATGCAACGAAAGCTTCTGATACGAAGTTTTTTACTGGCTTGATCGCGTATACGTACACTGGATTACTAGGCTCGACAGGACTAAGCTGCTGGCTCCACAGAGTACAGGGTATGAAATCATGCAGTGCGATAAGCCGCACGTTTATTTTCGTACCATCGTAACGGAATCATAATAAAAAGAGAGTAGAACACTAAAAAACATAGCTGTGTCTCCACAGCAAGACAGAATCATACAAATGGCCACTTCTTGATGTGCCACACCTTTTTTACTTGTATGCAACAGCACCTTTGTCTGTTGTCAACATACACGCTGGCGACGAAGAGTAGTTACAACACCTCTGTTTCCTGTTTGTAACGTCTCCGCTCTGGCGTACGTTAACTTTTTAAAGCCTGTACTATGATAAGTTGACGGACTTCACCTTTTTAAGAAAGGATTTTAGTACATACACTCCTGGAAATGGAAAAAAGAACACATTGACACCGGTGTGTCAGACCCACCATACTTGCTCCGGACACTGCGAGAGGGTTGTACAAGCAATGATCACACGCACGGCACAGCGGACACACCAGGAACCGCGGTGTTGGCCGTCGAATGGCGCTAGCTGCGCAGCATTTGTGCACCGCCGCCGTCAGTGTCAGCCAGTTTGCCGTGGCATACGGAGCTCCATCGCAGTCTTTAACACTGGTAGCATGCCGCGACAGCGTGGACGTGAACCGTATGTGCAGTTGACGAACTTTGAGCGAGGGCGTATAGTGGGCATGCGGGAGGCCGGGTGGACGTACCGCCGAATTGCTCAACACGTGGGGCGTGAGGTCTCCACAGTACATCGATGTTGTCGCCAGTGGTCGGCGGAAGGTGCACGTGCCCGTCGACCTGGGACCGGACCGCAGCGACGCCCGGATGCACGCCAAGACCGTAGGATCCTACGCAGTGCCGTAGGGGACCGCACCGCCACTTCCCAGCAAATTAGGGACACTGTTGCTCCTGGGGTATCGGCGAGGACCATTCGCAACCGTCTCCATGAAGCTGGGCTACGGTCCCGCACACCGTTAGGCCGTCTTCCGCTCACGCCCCAACATCGTGCAGCCCGCCTCCAGTGGTGTCACGACAGGCGTGAATGGAGGGACGAATGGAGACGTGTCGTCTTCAGCGATGAGAGTCGCTTCTGCCTTGGTGCCAATGATGGTCGTATGCGTGTTTGGCGCTGTGCAGGTGAGCGCCACAATCAGGACTGCATACGACCGAGGCACACAGGGCCAACACCCGGCATCATGGTGTGGGGAGCGATCTCCTACACTGGCCGTACACCACTGGTGATCGTCGAGGGGACACTGAATAGTGCACGGTACATCCAAACCGTCATCGAACCCATCGTTCTACCATTCCTAGACCGGCAAGGGAACTTGCTCTTCCAACAGGACAATGCACGTCCGCATGTATCCCGTGCCACCCAACGTGCTCTAGAAGGTGTAAGTCAACTACCCTGGCCAGCAAGATCTCCGGATCTGTCCCCCATTGAGCATGTTTGGGACTGGATGAAGCGTCGTCTCACGCGGTCTGCACGTCCAGCACGAACGCTGGTCCAACTGAGGCGCCAGGTGGAAATGGCATGGCAAGCCGTTCCACAGGACTACATCCAGCATCTCTACGATCGTCTCCATGGGAGAATAGCAGCCTGCATTGCTGCGAAAGGTGGATGTACACTGTACTAGTGCCGACATTGTGCATGCTCTGTTGCCTGTGTCTATGTGCCTGTGGTTCTGTCAGTGTGATCATGTGATGTATCTGACCCCAGGAATGTGTCAATAAAGTTTCCCCTTCCTGGGACAATGAATTCACGGTGTTCTTATTTCAATTTCCAGGAGTGTATGTTGACCACGTGTACCTGAATGGAAGCAAAATCGGACTTATACTCAGTCAATAACAACAATGATACGTCAAGCAAGTATAAAATGCAACTACACGTTAGGACGGGCAAGGAATATGCACAGCAGATGCTACCAATTGTTAATAATACGGTCGCCAGCCTAATTAGGCATTAAGTGAGTTTTTTTTTCCTTGTACAAGTGGGTGTGCGTACAAGCATAACAACACGTCGTAATACTGCATTATATGGTAAATTTTAGAACCAGAAAAATCTACTGAACTAATATTTTCCCTTTCTGTACTAATTTGGACAAGCTGTAAATACACAACATTACACTACAATGATTACTACAAACTGCATTTTGTCTATTGATCCGACTGAAATCGGGCATAGACGACCCTAGAAATAGCACTTTTGAAACACACATACAATGTCAATTTTAATAAGAGTAAACACTGATAAATTTAAGTTTTATATTGACTTTAACTTTGCAGGTCAAATCAGTTCAGTACACTCCAGAATTTAAATGAATAGAAAAGAAAAGAGTGGAAGGGGGGGGGGACCCTGAAACTGTTATGATCACTGTGTTGAAACTGTTAACTATTGGAAACATTAAGCACTCAAGATTTACAAAATATGAGTTACTACTCTTTTAGTCTTATTATTTCCTCATTTAACTACCATTATTTTTGTCTCAAATTATTTAAGCTTCATTACTAAACCAATTCCAAAATTATCTTCCAACTTTGTCAGACCTTTGTTCTTTGCTTATATTTTCATTAACAATAAAGCTCCTTAAACATCTTTCTAGCATAGATAGGTCCGCAGGTAATTCTTATTAAGATAAACTTTAAATCTTCATTTCGGGACACTCGGATTTCACAACATGTGGAAAGGACCCTGTCTCGGTTAGTGATGAGGATAATTAATTGATAGGGCAATTCTGGTAAAAGTTGAGTTATTATTGAATAGTCAGGAACAAAATTAACATTGGTCCACACGAATACAATTCTAAAGATTCAACCTGTTCGAGTCGATGCGGCGGTTGGCGGGCAGCGAGATGGCGAGGTGCACAGCACACATACAATCGCAGCTATCGCTCTTGCTGTATCGGCACTTTGCTTCTTCTTGGCGTCGCAATCCTTTTCAATTCAGTGCCTATAGAATATAGCCATGCTGTATAGTCGTCGGAAACGGCACATCCGAGGCTCAATGAAACCACTTTTTCCAGGATAGCCTCCTCGATCCGGAACGTGTTCCTCAGACCGATGCCCAACTCCGACTATTACTGCTGAGCCCGTTATGCCGTGCCGCGCCCGTATGCATTTTCCCGCGCTCGCCTGCCATCCACCTTTTACCGCTCCCCTACAGATAGGGTATTCACCAAAGGTTTTACATTCCTCATATCCTAATACATTGCCTACGCATGGACCAGGCGCACAATTACAATTTCAAACATGTTACAATAGATTCAACAGGGATTACACTTCAATTTTGTCATAGCATTGCTTGAAATCTGACATAAATATTAATATTCACATCTAAAGTTGCTTACAATTTCTTTAACACAATGATATGAAAGTAAAAAGAAATGAAATCAAAACATTACTTACATTAATTAATCGAAAATCAGAAGAAAAAATCATTGTATGTACAGTTGTTGTTACACATGCCCCTGTTTCCAGTAAATTTTTCTAATTATGAATTTAATGGGAACACTAAATGTTGCATTTATGCAGTGGTTCTGAATCTTTATGTGAATGTCCAAAAAAATTTACACCACATACTTCCTTTCACTCACATTATATAGGTCTATACTTTTTAACATATCAAGAACATTTACTTGTCATTTACTTATGTGTTTTTTGCACAGTCCAACCTCCCATCACAACATTATTAAAATAGCAAATTACTCATTTTTACTAAATTTTTCAAAGAAATAATTTCAAAATCTGGAACACAACCACATAACTATAATAGCAAACACAAATATCTGTATACACTATAAGACAATTCGTTGCTGCTTGCATTGAATGGCAGTCCATTTCCTTACTTACTAAAAAAAACAAACACACAATAATATTCAGAAAATTTACTACACCTATTTGCTGCCTATTATTCAGATTTGGGCAGTCCTTTTCACCTCATATTGTCACATCTCCTGTATCGCACTTACAATTCTCCATTGACTATTTATCTGCCCTCATTAGTGTTTGGCAGTCTTTCATATCATGACTCATATACTGTCCACTTCGGTTTTCGGCATTTACCCTTTCCTTTTCAGTCCTTCTCTCCATACATTCTTACATTTATAGCGCATTTGGTAATCTGAAACTCACATAACCACATTAGCATACTGATATTTGTATATATATATTTACAGAGATTAGTTACATTTTGAATAAAATAGTTTCAGCATAGGGTACAGCACATTTACTGCAAATTGCTTTCTGAGTATCCTTATGTCACTCATTTCTAGGAACATACAGTTTCAGGTCCACAACATTTATTACACCTAAAGGTCTTTTGGATTTTGGGTAGGTCAGATAGTAAGCACTATCGTGTGGAATGTTCTGTATTATATATGGTCCATTATAAATATATTTAAATTTGGAAATTTCATGGTTCAGTTCACTAGACTTTTCGTGGGTTTTTAAAAGAACATAATCCCCAATTTTAAATTTTGAAACTTTCAGATTTTGATCGTGTCTTTTTGATCTAGATTCAGCTTTTTGCTTTGCCCTTTTTCTGACTAATTCTTTCTTTTGACTCAAACCCAAACTTGTACAAGGTGGAAACTCTAGTTTTTCCTCAATTAAACTTTTACTTCTGCTGCCTAACAAAATTTCTTCCGTTGGGAACCCAGTAGATTCATGATGTAAGGTGTTCATGACATTCTCAAAATCCGACATAAATCTGCCCCAGGCTCTATGGTTGTGACTGCAGTATGTTCTACACAATCTCCCGATTTCTCGCATGTACCTTTCAACCGGGTTGCTAGCAGGATGGTAGGCTGCGATATATTTAACATCCACACCATTTTTCTCCATTCCTTCTTTCCAAATTTTGGATATAAACTGGGGTCCATTGTCAGATAGTACTGCCTTGGGTTTCCCGATGGTTCTGAAGTATTCGACCATCCTATTAAATACAGCGTTTGCTGTTGGTTTTTTCAAGGGGTATAATTTCACAAACTTTGAGAATACTTTCAAAATTACTAAAATATATGCACAATTTCCCGAAGTCTTTGTGAGGGGACCATACAAATCTACAGATAATAATTCTAGGGTGTCTTCAGGTAATGTACTTTGCATTGGACCCCTACTAGTTTTATTTGGTACTTTGGCCTTTTGATAGACATCACACGACTTAATCCGTTCCTTTACATTCTTACTGACACTACCAGCAATCACTACTACATTATTCAATTTATCCAAACATTTCTTTGGCCCACTATGCCCCAATGCTAAATGAAAATAATCTATGACATCAGTATCAAACTGGTGTGGCCAACATACTCTCCATTCCTCAGTGGTTAAATCTGTCCTCCTATATAAAATGCCTTTAAAGATTTTGTAATACTTCTTAATTTGAGGATACTGCACACTGTCAAAATTTACCTTCACAGATTTCCGTGTTGGATCCTCATTCTGATGGTATCTCATATTTTTACATATTTGCTCAATTTTCCTTTTTCCTGAACCCTCTTTCATATACCTTATCTGAAAAGTACCCTCTTCACTATTTTCATTGGGCACTTCACTCATACCATTAGGCAATCGAGATAAAGCATCTGCCACATAATTCTCAGTACCCTTAATAGATCAAATCTCGTAATCAAATTGTTGCAGGTACAAAGCCCAACGAGTTAGCCTGCCATTAAGTAAACGACAATCCTTAAGAAAAGTTAAAGCTTTGTGGTCAGTATGTATGATGAGTTTATGGCCCCACAAATAATTTCTAAATTTCTTTAACCCCCATATAATGGCTAAAGCTTCCTTTTCTGATATAGTGTAGTTTCTCTCGTATTTTGTTAGAGTTCTACTTGCAAACGCGATAGTCCTGTGTTCGATTTCTTTGCCATTACAGATTTCTTGGAAAACTTCTATACCAATTCCATAAGCACTGCTGTCAGTACTCATATGGAAAGGTTTTGACAGTATGGGGTGATGCAAAATATTGTCATTCAAAAGTTCCCTTTTTAAATTTTCAAAATCTCTCATGCACTCTTCAGTCCACACAAAGCACTATTTTTCTTAAGTAGATTATTCAAATGAGGACTATTAAAAACTTGCCCCTTGACGAATTTTCTATAGAACCCACATAAACCTATAAAGGCTTTCAACTGTTTTCTATTTCTAGGAGCCGGACACCCTGCTATTGCACTTAACTTTTCCGGGTCCTTGCCAATACCGGTCGTAGTAATAATGTGCCCCCAGAAACTTTATCTCCGATTTCACAAATTCAGATTTCTTCCACTTAGGCGTCATGCCCCCTGCATGTAGAGCAATAAAAACTTTCCGCAATAATTCACAATGCTCTTGCCATTCTTCTGTAGCAATCAGTAAATCATCTACATAAATGGTTAGCCGGGAACTCAATTCTCTCCCTAATACAAAGTCCAGTGGCCTACTAAATACTGCCACAGAAGTGCTAAGCCCAAATGGCACTACTTCATACTGATAGCATTTCCCGGCGAATAGAAAAGCGGTATATTTACGGGATTCTTTACTCAGTGGGATTTGCCAGTATCCGGCGGTCATGTCCAGACTGGTTAAATACTTCACGTTATAAAATTTTTGGAGCATTTCGTCCAGATTTTCAGGTCTGTCTATTTCCTTCTTTACAATTTTGTTCAAAGTCCTGGCGTCGATAACTACTCTCACTCCCCCATCCCTTTTGTTCACGATGATAAGGGGACTATTATATTCGCTGCTACTCCGTTCGATTACACCCCATTCTATCATTTTATCTATTTCCACTTGAACAGCCTGCCTCTTTGATATGGGTATCGAAAACGGTCTTACAAAGAAAGGTTTATGCTCTATTGTCTCAATCTGGTATTCGAAGTTCTTAACTAGGCCAGGTTTGTCCGAAAATACGATACTATTACTTTCTAAAATATGAAGCAATTCTGTTTTCTGATCAGGAGATATCTTCTTCAAATTTTCTACAATTTCTTTAAAATTACGCCCCTGCTTGTCACTCTCTTCTATTAACCTCTGGACATGGTACACCTCATACATGTTTGTCAAACCATCATTCCCTTGGTCGATCTCCAACAATAAAGAATCAATTTCTGAATCGAACACCTTCCCATTTTCCTCAAATTTTAATTCCAAATTCCTAGATGCATTATTAATTTTGATCACTCCCTGGCTACAATCAATAATAATCTTTTCTTTATCCAACCAATCTATTCCCAGAATCATTTCAGTACTCAAGTCTGGCACAACCAAAAATTCGTGTTCAAATGTTTATCCTTTTATACTAAATTCAACCAAAATCTCGTTCTTTACCGGCTTGCTAGTCTTGCCCGTAGCACCAACAATTTTTACACCCATCACTGACATAATTACTAGTCCAGGCTTATCACAAATGTGTTCGAAAAACGACTGGGAGATTGCGCTTATCTGAGATCCGGTATCAAGAAGTACTTGCAATGTCACATTATAAATTTCAACTGGTATTACAGTTTGTTTCACCGTCGAATGTTTTTCATTGTTGTGATCTTCCCTAAGCAAATCCGGGTCGACGATAACATCGTCCCAAGATATGCTTTTAACATTCACCTCACCTATATCTGGCGGTTTCTTTGGTTCCGGGAGTTCAAAGTCATTAATTACTTGAACTCTTTGTGAAATAGACCCTGAGTCGTCAGGTGGCTGTTTCTTTCTTTGTTCAGTCTCAACATCTGGATTTTGTTTTGAAACTACTTCATCATTAGGTACAATATCGCCATTAGCAGTATTTCCATTATTTCCACTATTACCGAAATATTCGTCATCTGAACTATCGTCAGAATCCGACCATTCTGGATCGCTTTCAGGTTCTAACATAAAAGCTTTTCTGAGACAGGCACTAAGTTCTCCTTCTGCATTTTGGTCAGGCTTCGATTTTAACTCAGTATCGTCTTTTGGCAAAACGGCCTTATCATCAGCTCTACTCACATCTATTGTTAATTCATATTCCGTGTAATCCTCGTGGACTTCAATTACTTTTAGGTACTTATCTGCCCCTTCTCCGTGGTGCATTTCGGTAGCAGCTTGTACTGTTGGCGGATCATTAACAGAAGTTACTTCCTCGTCAATGCTAAGGATTTCATCCTCCAATTCCTGCCTATCATTAACTTTCGCCCTATCGGCAGCACGCGTACTTTGCGCGGCGCTATTTACTCTCTCCTCTTTAAACCCGGGCCACGTCACCTTATCGACGTCCCTATTATCTCCTTTTCCACTAACTAATTTCTTTGCCTCATACTCTTCTTAAAATCCTTCCACTCACATTGTTTTAGGCCCTTGTAAAGATCGTCGATCTGCACACGCCAATTACTTACTTGTGCTAATTCATTCTCGCCTTTTACTTTATTGCTAACACTGCTAACCGCACCTCTCTGTGTATCCACAGTTTCATCTATTATTTCCTTCGCCACGGAATTATCACTCGTAATACATTCATCAGCTCTTACGGCTATGTTCGTACCTAATGCTGCCGTATTGCTAGCGGCTTCTCTCTGAACAGCTGTACTGCTAGGCCGGGCCGTTGCCCTCTGATGATCCACTCGCCTGTTAACAAGTAGCGCCCTGCGCGGCGGAGATGACTCATTCTGGCTCGCACCTGACGCTTGTTTCGCAACATGACGTTGCGTCGTTCCACGCCTGTCTCTAACCTGTCTCATAAATTTACTGTCAGTTAGGGAACCTTTCTTAAATCGGGGCCGGTATGTATTGTCCGCTTCCGTTTGGCCCGCAACGTTCGCGGAAATCAGTTTCCCGCGTCGTTATTACTTTGCGCGGTGTACCCTCTACCGCGACCTGGATAATTTCCTCTTCCTCTGCCTCTACCTCTACCTCTCTGTATCATATTGACGCGAAATCCTTCGCCGTCATTTCTCTCGTCGTTATTACGATTATTTCGATGACCAAAATTTTGATAATTGGCACGACTTTCGCGCCAATGGTCTTCGTCTTCGACCCTTTCGAGAAATGCTTGGAAGCCGCGATGATTGCTTCCCACGTATCACTTTGAATCTTCTGGAAGCTTTTTATATAGCTCCCAGATAATTTCTGAATCTGATCTTCTACCTCTTAAATGCGTCAATTTCCGGTAACAATATTCGCAGAAATCTTTCAAAGAATTCCTGCCCCGGTTATCATGAAGCTTGGCCATGATAAACTCGCGCCATAAATGATCCAGTTTTTGTTCGGACCAATATTCTTCCATAAACCTTTGCTTGAATTCTTCGAATGTCATTCGTTCGGTATTCAAATTAATTCCCCAGCGCTTAGCGTCACCTGCTAAGGCGCTAATTACTACGTTTATCTTTTCCTGATCAGATAAGTGTTCAGGAAATATTCTCTCGCAATTTTTGATGAAATCTAACGGATGCCATCCGTTATGTTTCTTGGCGGGATCGAAGCGTTCCTCACCTTCTAACAGCTTCGTAATTGGTGTGCCATTACAAACAACACCAGGTCTCTCCTTAATTTTACTCTCTAGATCGACAATTTTGCCTTGAATTTTCGAAGTACTTTGTTCACATTTTTGTACACATCCGGTAACTTTCTCACCTAAATCTCTTTCAGTGTCTGAAACTGCCTTTTTCAATTGCGAGATTCCGTGTTGACATTCGTTTACGATTTCAGTTTTAAGACCGAAAACTTTTTCGTCTACTTTTGTTTCAACTAGAGGTTCTACTTTCTCTTGGATGTTGAGAATTTCAACATCGAACCTACTGTTAATGTGACCAATTTCCCCCTGCATAGTATCCATATTTTTGTTAATGGTGTCAATTTCAAATCTCATAGTATTTACCACAGAACTTAAATTACCCACTTTTTGTTCTACCTGTTCTATTTGTTTACTAATTTTAATTCCTTGATCTTCGACCTGTGCTTTAATCTGATTACTCTGTGTTTTAATCTGCTCGTCAACGTGTGTTTTAAGTTGCTGATTCTGTGTTTTGAGCTCATCAACATGTGTTTTAAGCTGATCGTTCTGTCCTGCAATTTGTTTAGTCAATCGTTCAAATAATTCGTTCATGCTTAAAATTTTCACACCATTCTGTTCTACGGAATCGGTGTGTTCCGATCCTACTTCAAAAGTTTCTTTCGGTTCTTTCTTTATCTGTGAAGAATTAAACATGTAAGTGGATTCATTCGCATACCCACTATCATCTACAAAGTCACCCTCTGCTTCCTGTTTTGTCCCTAGCTGTGTTCGAGATGCTCTCGACATTTCAATCTGTTCGTTAACGTGTTCATGATATTGTATGTATGCCAACTGTCTTCCGCTAACGCCATCTGTTATCTGGCCGCGTAAACTCCTGCTACTGCCAACCGCATTTTCCATTACGCTCGGCACATCCACTGTTTCTACATTCTTGTCCATACTGAACGCAAATTGCACCACGCTATCGTACTTGACGTTCACTGCTATTTACTTTACTAATTATTATTGCAATTCGAGCCACTGAACATCCACTGTTCGGCATTCACTTTAATTTGTGACCGACAACAACTGGATGTCCTGTCACCGGGAAGCCACTTGTAACGTCTCCGCTCTGCCGTACGTTAACTTTTTAAAGCCTGTACTATGATAAGTTGACGGGTTTCACCTTTTTAAGAAAGGATTTTAGTACATATGTTGACCGTGTGTACCTGAATGGAAGCAAAATCGGACTTATACTCAGTCAATAACAACAATGATACGTCAAGCAAGTATAAAGTGCAACTACACGTTAGGACGGGCAAGGAATATGCACAGCAGATGCTACCAATTGTTAATAATACGGTCGCCAGCCTAATTAGGCATTAAGTGAGTTTTTTTTTCTTGTACAAGTGGGTGTACGTACAAGCACAACAACACGTCGTAATACTGCATTATATGGTAAATTTTAGAACCAGAAAAATCTACTGAACTAATATTTTCCCTTTCTGTACTAATTTGGACAAGCTGTAAATACACAAAATTACACTACAATGATTACTACAAACTGCATTTTGTCTATTGATCCGACTGAAATCGGGCATAGACGACCCTAGAAATAGCACTTTTGAAACACACATACAATGTCAATTTTAATAAGAGTAAACACTGATAAATTTAGGTTTTATATTGACTTTAACTTTGCAGGTCAAATCAGTTCAGTACACTCCAGAATTTAAATGAATAGAAAAGAAAAGAGTGGAAAGGGGGGGGGGGGGACCCTGAAACTGTTATGATCACTGTGTTGAAACTATTAACTATTGGAAACATTAAGCACTCAAGATTTACAAAATATGAGTTACTACTCTTTTAGTCTTATTACTTCCTCATTTAACTACCATTATTTTTGTCTCAAATTATTTAAGCTTCATTACTAAACCAATTCCAAAATTATCTTCCAACTTTGTCAGACCTTTGTTCTTTGCTTATATTTTCATTAACAATAAAGCTCCTTAAACATCTTTCTAGCATAGATAGGTCTGCAGGTAATTCTTATTAACATAAACTTTAAATCTTCATTTCGGGACACTCGGACTTCACAACATGTGGAAAGGACCCTGTCTCGGTTAGTGATGAGGATAATTAATTGATAGGGCAATTCTGGTAAAAGTTAAGTTATTATTGAATAGTCAGGAACAAAATTAACACTGGTCCACACGAATACAATTCTAAAGATTCAACCTGTTCGAGTCGATGCGGCGATTGGCGGGCAGCGAGATGGCGAGGTGCACAGCACACATACAATCGCAGCTATGGCTCTTGCTGTATCGGCACTTTGCTTTTTCTTGGCGTCGCAATCCTTTTCAATTCAGTGCCTATAGAATATAGCCATGCTGTATAGTCGTCGGAAACGGCACATCCGAGGCTCAATGAAACCACTTTTTCCAGGATAGCCTCCTCGATCCGGAACGTGTTCCTCAGACCGATGCCCAACTCCGACTATTACTGCTGAGCCCGTTATGCCGTGCCGCGCCCGTATGCATTTTCCCGCGCTCGCCTGCCATCCACCTTTTACCGCTCCCCTACAGATAGGGTATTCACCAAAGGTTTTACATTCCTCATATCCTAATACATTGCCTACGCATGGACCAGGCGCACAATTACAATTTCAAACATGTTACAATAGATTCAACAAGGGTTACACTTCAATTTTGTTATAGCATTGCTTGAAATCTGACATAAATATTAATATACACATCTAAAGTTGCTTAGAATTTCTTTAACACAATGACATGAAAATAAAAAGAAATAAAATCAAAACATTACTTACATTAATTCATCGAAAATCAGAAGAAAAAATCATTATATGTACAGTTGTTGTTACATGTTCAACTGAGTCCTGTTGAATTGTTTCATTAAGTTTGTATTTAATTAGAAAGCCTTGTCGCGGACAAAGACGTATGATAGCAAGGGGTCTTTCTGTTGAGGTGGTGGTGTTAATTGCAAAGCGCCATTTACAAGTTTCCGAAGGAAATCAATATTTCTAAGCACACCTGCGCCAAGTAGAAGTCAGTCAGTGCCACAATGAAGGTAAATGGGATCATTCTTTCCATTAGCAATGACGAAAAGTATCTGAAAAGCAAACCGCTTGCACTGTGAAAAATAAGATCTCTTATTAGAGGACAGCGTAACTGACAGGTTTGCCGTTGACTGCTCCCGTACAGGTAGGAAAATTCAATCTGTTTTCAAACGAATTTGCGACTTCTTTCAATTTACGTTCTGTAGATGGGAACTGTAACAATCGCGACACAGCATCGCCATGCGATAACACACAGCAGCAGGGCTCTCAACTGGAGAAGGAAGAGGAAGAAGAAATCTCTGAGGTTATTCCAAGGCAGGGAAACAAACAATTCAAGAGGAAGAGGGTCGCTGCATCGATGAAAGCCCTGGAGGCCTCTACGGAAACTCTATCAAAAATACGAAAAGATAATTCCGATGATACATTTGGTGAAAACGTAGTTCGTAAGCTTAGAGCTGCTCCTGGTATGTAATGTTTGTAAGCGGAAATATTCTACAGCTACTTCGATACTCAGCAAATCGCTCTTAAGTGGCTGGCAGAGGGTTTATCGTACCACCTTTGAGCTACTTCTCTACCGTTCCACTCCCGAACAGAACGCGGGAAAAACGAGGAGTTAGATGTTTCTGTGAGAGCTCTGATTTCTCTTATATTATTATGATGGTCATTTCTCCCTATCTGGGTGGGGGCCAACAAAGCGTTTTCACATTCCGAGGAGAAATTTGGTGATAGGAATTTCATGAGAAGTTTCTGCCGTAGCGAAAAAAGCCCTTTTTAATAACTGCCACCCCAATTCGTGTATCATATCCGTGACACTCTCTCTCCTATTTTGCGAGAAGGCAAAACATGCTACCCTTCTCAGAACTGTATAGATGTAGTTTGTTAACACTATCCGGTAAGAATCTCACGCCGCGTAGCAATACTCCAAAAGAGAACGGACAGCTTAGTAGTTCCCCCAATAAAACGCAGCCTTTGGTACGCGATCGCCGGAACATTTTTTGTATGTACTTTCCAATTTAAGTTGTTCGTAATAGTAACTCTTGGGCATTTGGTTTAATTTACGGCCTTTGGATTCGATTGATTTATCGTGTAACCGAAGATTATGGGATTCCTTTTAGCAGTCATACGGACGACCTCACACTTTTAATTATTTAGAGTCAAGAAAATGGTTCAAATGGCTGTGAGCACAATGGGACTTAACTTATGAGGTCATCAGTCCCCTAGAACTTAGAACTACTTAAACATAACTAACCTAAGGACATCACACACATCCATGCCCGAGGCAGGAATCGAACCTGCGACTGTAGCGGTCGCGCGGTTCCAGACTGTAGCGCCTAGAACCGCTCGGTCACTCCGGCCGGCATTTAGGGTCAATTTCCACTTTTCGCACCATACACATATCTTATCTAAATCGTTTTGCAATTGATTTTGATTTTCTGATGACATTAATAGGCAATGAACAACATCATTTGCAAAATACCTAAGGCGGCTGCTCAGATTGTCTCCCAAATCGTTTATATAGATAAGGAACAGCAGAAGACCTATAACACTATCATGGGGAACGCCAGAAAACACATCTGGTTTACTCGATGACTTTCCGTAAATAACAGCGAACTGCGACCTCTCTGACAGGAATTCACGAATACGGTTACATAAATGAGACGATATTACATACGTACGCAATTTCACTACAATCCTCTTGTATGGCACAGTGTCAAAAGCCATCTGGAAATCCAGAAATACGGACTCAGTCTGAAATCAATTGTCAATAGCACTCAGCACTTCATCCGAAGAAAGAGCTAGTTGTGTTTCATAAGAACGATGTTTTGTAAATCACTGTTGAACTGTGTGTCAACAGACCGTTTTCTTCGAGGTAATTCATAATGTCCGAACACAATATATGTTCCAGAATCCTGCTGCATATCGACGTTAATGATATGGACCTGTAATTTAGTGAATTACTCCTACTACCTTTCTTGAATACTGGTGTGACCTGCGCAACTTTCCAGTCTTTGTGTATGGATCTTTCGTCGAACGAAGGGTTACAGACGATTGTTAAGTGTGGAGCTATTGCATCACCATACTCTGAAAGGAACCTAACTGGTACACCGTCTGGACCAGAAGACTTCCTTTTATTAAGTTACTTCACTACTCCGAGGATATATACTTCTAAGTTATTCATGTTGACAGCTGTTTTTGATTAGAATTCTGGAATATTTATTTTGTCTCCTTTGGTGAAGGAATTTTGGAAGGCTGTATTTAGTAAGTCTGCTTTAGTAGCACTGTCATCGATAGTATTTCCATTGCTACCGTGCAGAGAAGGCATTGATTGTGTCTTACCGCCAGCATATTTTACGTACGACCAGAATATTTTTGAATTTTCTGCCAGGTTTCGAGACAAAGTTTCGTTGTGGAAGCTATTAGAAGCATAACAGATATGCCACAATAGTGGTCTAACAACTTGAAAATGACAGAAAAGCCGAAATCAAGATGGTACAGAAAATAAATATAGTAATACGCAGTGAAATGGCGGTTTATTCCTTTAAAAAATCAACTTAGGGAGATATTTTTTTATGCGAATTGGGTAAAGACCTCAAATCGCTTTATTCTGTTGATTATCAATTACTTTTAGGAAAGACTGTTTACATTTGGTTTACAGAGTTGCGTTGTGTTCATGCTACCGCCAGTGATGAACTTCGTAAAGGTCAACCAAGATCGATTGCTGTTGCAAAAAACATTGATATTCTGAGCAACATTATTTAAGGCATGTGGCTTAAAAAAGAGTTGATCCAAGGAATACAAAATGTGTTAACCACACGGTAACAAGAGAGCCAATTTGGATATATTCGTGTAAGCTGGAATGTAAGTACCATGAAAAGTAGATCTTTATCGAAACACTTACAAGAAATTATTGCTGATTTACTTGGTTATACTGAACATGTCGCGATCATTGCGTTAGAGCAGCATTCCTTAATCCTTTCGATACCTCGAGACCTTCCTAGTGTTCAACTAAATAGTCGAATCCTCCGTTTAATCTTATAATGTTGTAATGCACATTCTTAAATGCATTATTTGTAACGAATATGACCGTTACTCCAAATAATATTTATTTACTGTAGAAAGCAATTTAAAAATTAAGGCACAACTTCTTTAAACAACATAAATTTAAACTAACATAATCAAACGACACTTTAATTTTAAATTTTAATGAGGTAAGTGATACTGATTCTTATTTTCGTAGATTTATTTAATGTTAATCGTTATGGATGAAAGATGATATCTTTTCGGAGCATCATATCTGTTGTGATATTTGTTTTGTGTCATCTATAAGCTGAGAACCCTATTGCGAATATATATGTTGGTGCAAATACTCGTAGTAAAATTAAAAGTTCTTAGTAAAAGTACCATCTTGACCTTTAGCGACAGTCGAGGATACTCATATTTTAAACTACACCAGAATGATGACGACAAAATTAATTTCAATTTTTCTTCTAATGACGAATCAAGTGTCAGTTCAACAAAAGTATCGTATTCCTTGCTCACTTGATCGAACGTCATGCATATTCAATAAATGGTCTTTTAATCCATGATTAATTTTACTTTCAGTCTTCTGTTCATTTCGGGGATACATACGGAAACCTTTGTTCTAACTTTACAGATACTGATTAACTTCTTCAATAAATTGCTCTCCTATTTCAGCCCCTGCCTCTTCTAAAAATTCTTCTACTCTTGAGTAGGAATGAAATTCATTGTACATACCTCGCTGTCGTGTCCAATCCGTACCGACCATCCAAATAAGTATGTGCAAGCGAGAGTTAGTTGCTATGCTATTCTTAAATTTCGTAGACGCGTAAATATGCATTGTCTTTTAACTGCTTCCTTTAATTTTGTGGACAGAGGCACCCAAGTTCCACGGAAACTTTGTGTGATCTCCATGCAATGCTATGACTCCATGAAACACATTGTAAGAGATATTGCTTTCGAGGATCGAATAACAGTTTAAGACTGAAAATGTCAGACGATCTGAGTGACTTTTTGTTCACAAAATGAGATTTCAGAGCGTTCTTGGTAGTCTGTATGATGTCCCTAGACTTGCTCCTAGTGTGAAACCACGGAGAAAATGTTTCGACCCCTCATTATTTGATGGGGCATGGTCTTCATGCCAACCTGTACTTGCCTCTGGGGTTACAAGTGCCATGCATCAATATTTCCTTCATTTAGTGCGGGAGGGTTTGAAGAGGTAGCCACAAGTTTTTAGTGATCGGGGGCAGATTTTTGACCTACGACAGTGAGTCTGCAATTATTGAGAAAGGAAGATATATAACCAAGGCCTTTGTCGCCCAAGATTTATGCACGATTTTCAAGTCAGCTGATGGTATATACCTATCCCATGGAATTTCAGTGCGTAGAACTGATTTCTTCGATTTTAAAGAGGCCATTGAGACTTGTTCTTAATGCAGACGCGTAAGATCCCCAAATTCAATATGAACACTAGTGTCTCTGGCTGAAACAACTATATAAAAATTCTCAGACAGAAGAATGGACAAGTGTCAATGCATTCAAAAGTGAAAAAACCAGGTGTGCCATGCATGCCATGCTGTACTTCATCTGAGAGACTAGACACCACTTGCTCCTTCCGGATCCTTGATTTCCCCCTTACCATCTGCGCCCGTCCTGTCCGCCTCTTCACCCTCACCTACCTTGGCCTCACTGTTGACCATCACCTCACCTCGATCCCTCATCTCCGCTCTATTCAATCCAAATCCCACAACCGCCTCCAACTCCTCAAACTCCTCTCTGGCCGCACATGGGGGTTGAACCCATCTACCATCCTCCACACCTACAAATCCTTAATTCGTCCCATCCTGTTATGCCAGTCCCGCCTGGATATCCCCCCCCCCCTTTCCAAATTCTATATGTCCCTTCAGAGCCTCGAGCGCCATGCACTCCGCCTCACCTTCTGTATACACCACCCGTCCATCCCCCATGCAGATCCTCTATGACCTGATTCCTTTTCCCCATGTGCTCCTATTCCTCAAACATATTCGCTTCCTCTACACCTCCCACCACCTTGATCCCCCTCATCCCCTGCCTGCTCCTCTCCTCTCCAACCCCCGCCCTCTGCCATGCCTTCACCATTGTGTCCTTCCTATCCTCCACCTCTACACCCTTCGTCTCCTTTCCCAAGGTGGCTTCCGTCAACTCCCCCTCCTAGATGATGCCCTCTCTACCTCCATTTATCCATCCCCTTTCAAATGGTTCAAATGGCTCTCAGCACTATGGGACTCAACATCTATGGTCATCAGTCCCCTAGAACTTAGAACTACTTAAACCTAACGAACCTAAGGACATCACACAACACCCAGTCATCATGAGGCAGAGAAAATCTCCGACCCCGCCGGGAATCGAACCTGGGAACCTGGGCAAGGGAAGCGAGAACGCTACCGCACGACCACGAGCTGCGGACTCTCCCCCCCCCCCACCCCCCACACCCTTCCATCCTGTTTTTCCCCATCTCCTCTCTCTCTGCCTCCCTTCTCTCCCCCGAGTCCTTTTGCTCTCCCCTTCACTGGTTTTCCCACTCCCTCTCGTGTCTGCCTAGCCCCCCTTTTTTCTATGTCCCCTGCCTCCATCAGCTCCCCCCTTTTTTTCTTTCCTCTCCTCGCCCCCTTTTTCCCCTTCACCGGTCCCCCCCCCCCCCCCCCCCATCTGCCGCCGTGTCGCTTCTACAGTGCTGGTTTAAGTGAGTGTTCGAGTATCAGTGTTGTGCGTCCCTTGTCAGTGTTGCGAACAGCCACCATACTCTCGCTAGTTGTGTTTTTATCTCATGTGAACAGAAACCAGATTGTCGCCGTGTTTTTTAATTGTGCATGTCTCCTCCTGTGTGTCTTCATCCGCATCATCAACGCTGTGTTTTTGTATTTTACGTTCCGCCACTTTCCGCCATTTTACTGTTTTTAACGAAGTCGCCGTCTAATCACCTTTTTGTATATTGTTTGTTCTCTCAACATTGTTTATTTAACTTTTCTCTGGGCTGTAGAGCAGCGTGTTAAGCTGCTGTCAGCCTGTCCCTCCCCAGGTGGGGTGGGGGTAAAAGAAAATCAATAAAGGAAAAAATATTATACTATTTGCTTGAATTGCTGTCTAGCGATCCGAGAAAGCAGGTTTCCTAGACAACCCATCTTTGACGACTATGCAGGATTCAACAATACTGAAATGTATTATGTTGAATTTTGAAAATTTTTTGTTGAATTTTGAAAAAAATTTAAAACACTAGCTCAATACCTGACATTATCCGGGAATGTATTTACGCAGTGTGTCCTAGTTGGGTTAGAACTGTGGCTCTTTAAAATAAGTCATGGATAATGTATACAAAGTTACTGCATTCATTCAAAATTTATTCTCTCGCTGAACAAAAATACAACTGAACAGCTGAAATCGTCTTCCAGTCTTTTGAACCAGTCACTCTAGTTCTTTCTTGGATTTGCATTTGGTACTACAGTAAGGCTTTCTTGGATATCCGTAATTGCGTCATAACGGTGCCTTTTCAGTGCTAATTTTACCTTGGGAAACAATCAGGAGTCGGTTGGAAACATAACCGGCGAACGGGCGGGTGACCCGGAACTGTCAACCATTTTGTGCTCAAAAATTCGGTGCACAATCTTCGCTTTGTGGGCTGGGATGTAGTCATGAAGAAGGAACCAGGAACCTCTTGGTGTTCAGGTCGGTTTCGACGAATTATCGCCATCAGACGCTGACTCACTCAGAAACTTGATGTTGCCTCACTGCTGCACTGCCATTTTCCGACGAGTATATTCGTAGCCAGGATATCTGCGGCAATTCGTCACTAGATAGCATTGCAGTTTGGAATTTCACACAAGTAGCCCTGACAGAACTGGAACTGAATCTTATTTAGTCCATCTCCTGCTTACCCTTGCATCTCTCCATCTCCCCCTCTCCTCCTCTCTCTGTCCATCTCATCCTCCCTCTGTCTTTTCCATCTCCTGCTTCCTCCTGTCTATCCATCTAGACCTCCCCCTCTTCTGTGAACATTATCAGCCCCACCCAAATGAGAGGTTGTTGGTTCTTACCTCCGTATTTCACTCATTTTTGTGCAAATATTTCACCTGTGCCTCTAGTGAATTTTGCCCTATGCATACGTTCCCTCAAAGCTCAATGTTTACTACTTGATGTGTTCTGTCAGATATGTCAAGTGATATACATTCATAGTGTCTGTGAAAGGTGTTACGAACAGCAATTATAAGAAAGAAGTAATAAATTAGAAGCAATACACGATGAGACAGTTTGTCATGCATATCAGCAATTACTATTTTATATCGCCTGGATTTTGTGTCATACACTGATATATGTTTGCAGGCACATTTAGTGGTATACATAAATACTGTATGCAAAATTTGTTACGAATAGAGTTAGTAATAAAGACGTAATAAATCACAACGTCATGCCTGATATGGTAGTTTTACTGTACGAACAGCGAAAACGTAGTAAATGATAAACATTCTTCCTTTCACATTGTGGATGGTGTCAGTGAGAAAATGTCTTGAGAAAGTTTGAAATTATGTGTAAATTTTGTTGAAAGTGACTAAATGCTATCTTTATAAGATACTGGATGAATATAGTCTGTCTAACTGCCCGTCGAGAGAAATGCTTGTTTTCCGCCCCTCCCCTTTGAGAAGTAGGTGGCTGTTGCCCGCACAGTGGTTCTTTGCAGATAGTAAGTAATATGTATGCCGAGTTTGGATGAAATTGATCCAGTTGTTTAAGAGGAATTGAAGAACATGCACATAAACATTCAGTTTTATAATTCCCTGATACTACACGCAGAACTTTCATATTATTTATTTTCTAATTTGTCTCATAACTTTTTGCAGTGATGAGAAGAGCAGCATTATTCTGTGGTATCAGAATATGTTGTTAATTTTTTGGATACGAATAAGTCACATAAGTTATGTATTGAGTTGTGGTATGGTGTCCTGTGGTCACAAGTAATTGTAGACTACGCTAGTTTTCCTTGTAGTTGTGGTCAATGAAGATCGAAACCGTATTACCTATACATTAGGTGTGTTGTATACCTATCGGGCGTTACGTCATTTCGATCGCTTTGTTTGTGTACGCGATCAGTGCCTCACTAGATTGCCCTAGAAACCAGCAGAGGTGTACCGTCTAGAAACTGAGTGAAGGTATATAAGTGACTGCATAACCTGCGGATCACTTTTAATCTACATAGTTTTCCTCCTGTCTGTTTCTTAACAACAAACAATATTTATGCAAGAACTGAAGTTTTCAGTGTTGCATTCAGGCTTTATTCGAAAATTGTTGCTTTGTAACGTGAAACAGCGGTATGTTGTAGTAAAATAAATATCACGTATCACGAGAAAACGTAACTTTTTTTAAAAAAAAAGGTAAAATAAGAAACTACAAAAACGAAAACGTATAAAACCTCGCCTAAATATTTCATTAACTTGATGAAACATATTTCTGTTATTTATACAGAACCTTCACACTTGCCAGTAATAACTTGATCATAATGAAAAACGTTCTGTTAATTATAAAATAACAATAATAATTATGCAAATTTTTTTATGTTCGTGAACGTGAAATGCACTTGCCTAAAAAATAATTGCTTTTATTACATAAAAGCGCAATCGTTACGTTATCAAATAATTACTTATAAAACGGAATTTGTATTCTGTAAGAATGTAAAATACACAATGGACTAGAACTGAACAACATGCGGCTTTAATTATGTACGAAAAAAACATTCAGAAACAAAAAGAAGTCGTCCGCTCCCAGTTTCTGTCACTCATTCATTTACCTATCTTCAACTGACAATGCTATCAATACTACCGGTAATCTTACAATTTATTTCGACATTTAATGCACTAAAACTACCGAACTATAGGTTTGGTAGAGTGCAACTCTAGTTATGTGCAAAAAGAGAGACACTGTTTTAGGATTCTACCTAGGAATTTATTGTCTGCCACAAGTAATCGATTGAAGTACGAGAAACTACCAAAACCGTTTCGTCAATATGCGTCATGACAATGCTGGATGTCACCTATCACGTCAAAGTAATTGTATGACAGAGAAAAACTTCGAATCAATGTGTCATAGCCCATATTAAATAGTTTTAGCGTTTAACGACGGGCAGAAGGGTAAGAATTCTTCTTAGAATATTCTGAAAAAACAATAGAACGATTTGTGCCTCAGAAATGTTTTTATCGCTTTTGTAAAAACTTAAAAGGCAGCTCGCCGTATTTGTATCGCCAAAAATACAGAGACGTGCCTCGCTGCTGCAGGTGCAACAGCTCTTCGTGAGGCTGTGGGCTAGAAACGGATACGCAGACACCGGAAGCGGCTGCGCGCCGTGGCGTCTCCCCCAGCCCTGCGAGGGCTCGCCGCCGACTCGGGCCGCCCACCACAAACAGCCCTGCCGACCCGTTAAGCAGCCCGTTAAATCGGCCCTAACTGTTTCTTTCAGCTGCGGACGGATTTAGCGGCGTAATCCGGCCCCGGCAGCCGTCCATCCGTTTACGGCTCCGGGCGCGCCTCGGCGCTCGCAGCCGTGCGTCGCCTTCTCTGTCGCAGCGACGCAGTGCGGCCGTCCCGAGCGCCAGAGACGCTGACAGCTACACGGAAACACCGGGGGAGGGAGCGGCGCCGGCTGTACTCAAGCGACGTCTGAGTCTGAGCGCTGGCTTTAGGGCTGCATTAACTGAGCAGCATTCGAGGTGTTCAAGGTAACTCGCCTGTCCGTCTGGAAAAGTACTAGCACTGCCCATAACGTTTACACGGCTCTAACTAAAATACTCGAACTCTCCATTGGATGAAAATTGTAGGACAATAGGAGTGTTTCTTGTTGGACATATAGATCTAAAATTACTCACATTAATTCTCACATCGGCTGAAAGCAAGGGGAAACTGCAGCCGTAATTTTTCCCGAGGGCATGTAGCTTTACTGTATGGTTTAAATGATGATGGCGTCCGCTTGGGTAAAATATTCCGGATGTAAAATAGTCCCCCATTCCGATCTCCGGGCGGGGAATACTCAAGAGGACGTCGTTATCACGAGAAAGAAAACTGGAGTTCTACGGATCGGAGCGTGGAATGATAGATCCCTTAATCGGGCAGGTAGTCGAATTAAGTCGCGTGATGCAGTGGAAATTAGATTAGGAAATGAGACACTTATAGTAAAGGAGTTTTGCTATTTGGGGAGCAAAATAACTGATGATGGTCGATGTAGAGAGGATATAAAATGTAGACTGGCAATGGGAAGGAAAGCGTTTCTGAAGCAGAGAAATTTGTTAACATCGAGTATAGATTTAAGTGTCAGGAAGTATTTGTATGGAGTGTAGCAATGTACGGAAGTGAAACGTGGACAAGAAGAGAATAGAAGCTTTTGAAATGTGCTGCTACAGGAGAATGCTGAAGATTAGATGCGTAGATCACGTAACTAATTAGGAGGTAATCAAAATATCCACGGGTATGCTGCCGGTCTACAGTGTCCAACGGGCACAATATTTCGGCGATCATAAAAAATGGTTCAAATGGCTCTGAGCACTATGGGACTCAACTGCTGAGGTCATTAGTCCCCTAGAACTTAGAACTAGTTAAACCTAACTAACCTAAGGACATCACAAACATCCATGCCCGAGGCAGGATTCGAACCTGCGACCGTAGCGATCTTGCGGTTCCAGACTGTAGCGCCTTTAACCGCACGGCCACTTCGGCCGGCTCGGCGATCATACATGTCGCCATCATCAGGTGAACTGACGGACTGAGCTCCTGTGAACGTGCCGGCACGGAGATCCGTACGCTATGGCTGCTCAGAGGGAACTGGGTTCGGTCGCGGCGGCGGCCGATTTAAATACCCTCCGCCCGCGGCGCGCTCCCTCCGCCGTCCGCGCCCCGCGCCACAGTCGCGCGGTGGAACAGATTGCGACGGTGTCTGAAATGACGTCGGTGTGATGGCTCTGTCCGCCGTGGTCGTCACAACTATACGTTTGCTCGATTTACTCTTGATTAACCCGATCGCTGGTTCCCAAGCCTTGCTAAGATTATAGCCACAGTCACGGTTTATGAGGTCGTCATTGGTGCGAATTTCGATGGCCTCTCTAACAACGCTGTCCCAGTATCTCGACGTCTGTATCAGAATCCTCGTGCGGTCATACTCCATGGTGTGATTTTCCGACAAACAATGTTCAGCGACCGCCGACTTGCTCGGATACCTCAGTCGAGTGTGCCTCTGGTGTTCACGGCATCGATCCTCGACGGTACGCATCGTCTGACCAATGTACGACTTGCCACATTGACACGGAATCTGGTACACGCCGGCCTTCCTCAAACCGAGGTCATCTTTGGCGCTCCCCACCAGTGCACGAGTTTTATTTGGAGGACAAAACACAGTTCCGACCCGGTATTTCTTCAGAATGCGGGCGATTTTCCCCGAGAGTGCGCCTGTGTATGGAATAAATGCAGTGCCTACCTCATCCCTCGTGGCTTCATCCATCTCAACAGGTTGTGCTGCAGTGGTTGGGCGGAGAGCACGTTGAATCTGCCACTCTGAGTACCCATTTTTTCGAAATACAGTTCTCAGATGTTCCAATTCCTGGGGTAGACTCTCTGCGTCAGAGATAGTGCGCGCCCTATGTACTAGAGTTTTAAGTACCCCATTCCTCTGTGAAGGGTGGTGGCAGCTGTCTGCGTGCAAATACAGATCAGTGTGCGTAGTCTTCCGATACACCCCATGACCTAGGGTGCCGTCAGCCCTTCTCTTGACCAAGACGTCAAGGAAAGGTAATTTACCCTCCGTTTCAGTCTCCATAGTGAATTTGATGTTGGGGTGCATGGAGTTTAGATGTGTAAGGAAGTCAAGGAGTTTATCCATACCATGTGGCCAGATGACGATCGTGTCGTCCACGTAACGGAAAAAGCAAGTGGGTTTCCATACGGATGACGACAGGGCTTCCTCCTCGAAGTTCTCCATGTACAAATTCGCTACCACCGGTGAGAGTGGGCTACCCATGGCGACTCCTTCCGTTTGTTCGTAGTATTCTCCATTAAAAAGAAAATACGTGGAGGTGAAGACATGCCTAAATAGTTCAGTGGTCTTCTCGTCAAACTTCTGACTAATCAATTCTAGTGACTCTCGCAGGGGTACCCTCGTAAACAAGAAAACGACGTCAAAACTCACAATGATATCTGACTCATCCAACCTGAAGCTATCAAGGCGTTTAGCAAAATCCACGGAATTACGGATGTGATGAGGGCATTTACCCACATAAGGACTTAATATTCCCGTCAGGTATTTGGCCAACAAATATGTAGGTGCCCTGATGTTGCTGACAATGGGGCGTAATGGTACCCCCTCTTTGTGAACCTTCGGGAGTCCATATAGTCTAGGCGGTACCGGACCTTGGGGTAACAATTTCTTAGCGTCACCCTCCGGTAAATCTGCGTTCTTGAGAAGCGCCCTCGTCTTGTTCTCCACCTTCTTTGTAGGGTCAACGCTGATCTTCCGGTAGGAATCGTCATTTAGCAGGCTCTGCATCTTATCAGTGTAGTCCTTATGGGAGACAACAACTGTAGCATTGCCTTTGTCAGCCGGTAAGACAACAATTTCAGAGCGCTCCCTCAGATCACGAATGGCCGCCCTCTCTTTACTGCTGATATTTGACTTCATCGGCTTGGATTTCGTCAATGCGACGTATTTCCTCGGCTGATTCTGGCGGAAGTCGAGCTGCAAGCTGTTCAACAGCACTAACAATTTCTGCGACCGGAGTGAACTTGGGGGTGGGAGCGAAGTTGACACCTTTCTGCAAAACCGAGACCGCATCATCACTCAACACCATGCCACTCAAATTGATGACAGTCTTGCACGGAACCTGCAGAGATGGTTTGTCAAGGAGACGTGAGAACTTAGCTGTTTGACGTCCCGCAGCCTTCTTATGGGTGGAATCAGCTGACACCCAGGTGACACCATCAATCCAATCCCAGGAACAAGAAGTGAACTTACTAGAAAGTTGCAAATGTAGTTTGAGTAATTCCTGTGAGATAAACTCAAGGCTCCGGCGGGTGAATTGCACTCTCTCACCTACCAATGCGAGGCTGGCTCGTTTCTTGATTCTCTTAGCTGCTGCAGAATCGATGTGATGCATAACCTTAGCAAAATGTGGAACAACATTCTCGGAACGGCATCTCTTTAGAAAGGCAAGAGTACTTAGCAAACGACATCTACAGTGGCGCAACTTTTCAAATTTCTTCATGCTGCGAATTAGGAGGTATTGAATAGAATTGGGGAGGAGAGGAGTTTGTGGCACAACTTGACAAGAAGAAGGGACCGGTTGGTAGGACATGTTCTGAGGCATCAATGGATCACAAGTTTAGCATTGGAGGGTAGCGTGGGGGGTAAAAATCGTAGAGGGAGACCAAGAGATGAATACACTAAGCAGATTCAGAAGGATGTAGGTTTCAGTAAGTACTGGGAGATGAAGAAGTCTGCAGCTCGTGGTCGTGCGGTAGCGTTCTCGCTTCCCACGCCCAGGTTCCCGGGTTCGATTCCCGGCGGGGTCAGGGATTTTCTCTACCTCGTGATGACTGGGTGTTGTGTGATGTCCTTAGGTTAGTTAGGTTTAAGTAGTTCTGAGTTCTAGGGGACTGATGACCATAGATGTTAAGTTCCATAGTGCTCAGAGCCATTTAGATGAAGAAGTTTGCACAGGATAGAGTAGCATGGAGAGCTGCATCAAGCCAGTATCAGGACTGAAGACAACAACAACAACAACAACAGGTTACAAAATTTAAAAAGGGAAATAGATAGGTTAAAGTTAGATATAGTGGGAATTTGTGGAGTTCGGTGGCAGGAGGAACAAGACTTTTGGTCAGGCGAATACAGGGTTATAAATACAAAATCAAATAGGCGTAATGCAGGAGTAGGTTTAATAGTGAATAAAAAATAGGAGTGCGGGTAAGCTACTACAAATAGCATAGTGGCCAAGACAGACACGAAGCCCACACCTACTACAGTAGTACAAGTATATATGCCAACTAGCTCTGCAAATGACGAAGAATTTGAAGAAATGTATGATGAGATGAAAGAAATTATTCAGATAGTGAAGGGAGACGAAAATTTAATAGTCATGGGTGACTGGAATTCGGTAGTAAGAAAAGGGAGAGAAGGAAACGTAGTGGGTGAGTATGGGTTGGGGGGAAGAAATGAAAGAGGAAGCCGCCTGGTAGAATTTTGCACAGAGCACAACTTAATCATAGCCAACACTTGCTTCAAGAATCATAAAAGAAGGTTGTATACATGGAAGAAGCCTAGAGATACTGACAGGTTTCAGATAGATTATATAATGGTAAGACAGAGATTTAGGAACCAGGTTTTAAATTGTAAGACAATTTCAGGGGCGGATGTGGACTCTGATCACAATCTATTGGTTATGAACTGTAGATTAAAACTGAAGAAACTGCAAAAAGGTGGGAATTTAAGGAGATGGGACCTGGATAAACTGACTAAACCAGAGGTTGTACAGAATTTGAGGGAGAGCATAAGGGAACAATTGACAGGAATGGGGGAAAGAAATACAGTAGAAGAAGAATGGGTAGCTTTGAGAGCTGAAGTAGTGATGGCAGCAGAGGATCAAGTAGATAAAAAGACGAGGGCTAGTAGGAATCCTTGGGTAACAGAAGAAATACTGAATTTAACTGATGAAAGGAGAAAATATAAAAATGCAGTAAATGAAGCAGGCAAAAGGGAATACAAACGTCTCAAAAATGAGATCGACAGGAAGTGCAAAATGGCTAAGCAGGGATGGCTAGAGGACAGATGTAAGGTGTAGAGGCTTATCTCAATAGGGGTAAGATAGATACTGCCTACAGGAAAATTAAAGAGACCTTTGGAGAAAAGAGAACCACTTGTATGAATATCAAGAGCTCAGATGGAAGCCCAGTTCTAAGCAAGGAAGGGAAAGCAGAAAGGTGGAAGGAGTATATAGAGGGTCTATACAAGGGCGATGTACTTGAGGACAATATTATGGAAATGGAAGAGGATGTAGATGAGGATGAATTGGGAGATATGATACTGCGTGAAGAGTTTGACAGAGCATTGAGACCTGTGTCGAAACAAGGCCCCGGGAGTAGACAACATTCCATGAGAACTACTGACGGCCTTGGGAGAGCCAGTCCTGACAAAACTCTACCGTCTGGTGAGCAAGATGTGTGAGACAGGCAAAATACCCTCAGACTTCAAGAAGAATATAATAATTCCAATCCCAAAGAAAGTAGGTGTTGACAAATGTGAAAATTATCGAACCATCAGTTTGGTAAGTCACAGATGCAAAATACTAACGCGAATTCTTTACAGACGAATGGAAAAACTAGTAGAGACCGACCTCGGGAAAGATTAATTTGGATTCCGTAGAAATATCGGAACACGTGACGCAATACTAACCCTACGACTTATCTTAGAAGAAAGATTAAGGAAAGGCAAACCTACGGTTGTAGCATTTGTAGACTTAGAGAAAGCGTTTGACAATGTTGACTGGAATGCTCAATTTCAAATTCTGAAGGTGGCAGGGGTAAAATACAGAGAGCGAAAGGCTATTTACAATTTGTACAGAAACCAGATGGCAGTTATAAGAGTCGAGGGACATGAAAGGGAAGCAGTGGTTGGGAAGGGAGTGAGACAGGGTTGTAGCCTCTCCCCGATGTTATTCCATCTGCATATTGAGCAAGCAGTGAAGGAAACAAAAGAAAAATTTGGAGTAGGTATTAAAATCCATGGAGAAGAAATAAAAACTTTGAAGTTCGCCGATGACATTGTAATTCTGTCAGGGACAGCAAAGGACTTGGAAGAGCAGTTGAACGGAATGGATAGTGTCTTGAAAGGAGGATATAAGATGAACATCAACGAAAAAAAACGACGATAATGGAATGTAAACGAATTAAATCGGGTGATGCTGAGGGAATTAGATTAGGAAATGAGGCAAACTAGTAAAGGAGTTTTGCTATTTGGGGAGCAAAGTAACTGATGATGGTCGAAGTAGAGAGGATGTAAAATGTAGACTGGCAGTGGCAAGGATA
Organism: Schistocerca serialis cubense; assembly: GCF_023864345.2. Taxonomy (NCBI): domain Eukaryota; kingdom Metazoa; phylum Arthropoda; class Insecta; order Orthoptera; family Acrididae; genus Schistocerca; species Schistocerca serialis. Next base: position 1,064,578,975 of record NC_064639.1, read on the forward strand.
GCGTTTCTGAAGAAGAGAAATTTGTTAACATCGAGTATAGATTTAAGTGTCAGGAAGTCGTTTCTGAAAGTATTTGTATGGAATGTAGCCATGTATGGAAGTTAAACGTGTACGATAAATAGTTTGGACAAGAAGAGAATAGAAGCTTTTGAAATGTGGTGCTACAGAAGAATGCTGAAGATTAGATGGGTAGATCACATAACTAATGAGGAGGTATCGAATAGAATTGGGGAGAAGAGAAATTTGTGGCACAACTTGACTAGAAGAAGAGATTGGTTGGTAGGATACATTCTGTGGCATCATGGGATCACCAATTTAGTATTGGAGGGCAGCGTGGAGGGTAAAAATCGTAGGGGGAGACCAAGAGATGAGTACACTAAGCAGGTTCAGAAGGATGTAGGTTGCAATAGTTACTGGGAGATGAAGAACCTTGCACAGGATAGAGTAGCATGGAGAGCTGCATCAAACCAGTCTCAAGACTAAAGACCACAACAGCAACAACTATTCTCACATTGACTTTATTATAATTTTTTAGGTAAAAACACTCCGCCTTCAGGCCACGAGTGGCCTACCGGGACCATCCGACCGCCGTGTCATCCTCAGTGGATGATGCGGATAGGAGGGGCGTGGGGTTAGCACAACGCTCTCGCGGTCGTTACGATGGTATTCTTGACCGAAGCAGCTACTATTCGGTCGAGTAGCTCTTCAAATGGCATCACGAGGCTGCGTGCACCCCGAAAAATGGCAACAGCGCATGGCGGCCTGGATGGTCACCCATCCAAGTGCCGATACGCCCGACAGCGCTTAATTCCGTGATTTTACGGGAATCGGTGTATTCACTGCGGCAAGGCCGTTGGTCGTAATTTTTTATGAAGACCAGTAATTTACATTTTTATCTGCCGGTCCACACATGGAATATATACACTGACTATGTTGCCCAGATGCTTAAAAACTTTGAATTTACATTAACAACATTCTATTTTAAAAGTAGACTACACTCACGCCATTTCATCTAGATGTTTTACTCTCCAAACAGTGACATCTGATAATCAAAATCAAGGTTACTTTTTTACCGTCTTCAACATTTGTGGTCCTGTCGTCCTCAGTTGCGTAGAATATTAACGTACGTTGATAATTTTTACTTCTCGACCTTCCAATTACAACTAAATGAAACACAGTTTAGGTGCCATATGCATTTCGCTTTTATTCTTTGCAAGACATCTTCGATGGCCAGGAATATGTACATATATTTGTTTATGTTATTTAATTTACATTGTGTGTATGTTATAAAGAAATCTGGCAGTTTGCTTTCTTTGATGTAGTAGTAATTTGATGTTCCTCTTATAAGTTTCCTTGATGTTGTTCTACATGTTATGTTTTTGTTCCAATTTTAGCGCCGTCCTTCTTCTTACAACTAACATCTGAAATTTGGTTTTTGAGACTTCACAGCAGTAGGAACTGCACACTTGTTTTGATGTTGTGTTTTGGTAGATAAATAATCAGTACTGGTGGTCTAAGACTTCCGGCATAAGAAGTCACCGTCATTCTGTAAACGGCCTTACAGGAGGCAATGGAAACCACTGCATTAAAGACACATAGTGTGCGCTCACAGGACATGCGGCCTGTAATTCAAAAAGTATCATGATCATCTCTCTACTGGCAAAAGATTCGGAAATAGTCCCCCATTCGGATCTCCCGGAGTGGACTGCCGAGGGGGATGTGACCCTGAGAAAAAGATTGAATAAACAACAAAAGAAGGATAGCGTTCTACGAGTTGGGGCGTGGAGCGGTAGACGCCTGAACGTGGAAGGGAAGGTAGAAAATCTGAAAAAGGACATGCGAAAGCTGAATCTAGATATAATAGGGTCAGTAAAATGAAATGGAAAGGATTTCTGGCAAGATGAATAAACGATAATATCAACGGCAAGAGAAAATGGTATAACGGGAGTAGGATTCGTTATGAACAGGAAGGTAGGGCAGAGAGTGTGTTACTGTGAACATTTCAGTGATCGGGTTGTCCCTAAGAGAATCGACAGCAAACCAACACCGAAAACGATAGTTCAACGTCACAGGCTGAAAATGAAGAGATAAAGTATACGAGGATACTGAACGAGTAATACAGTATATAGAGGGAGATGAAAATCTAGTAGTTATGGGGAACTGCAATGCAGTTGTAGGTGAAGGAGTAGAAAAAAAGATTGCAGGGGAATATCGGCTTTGGACAAGAAATGAGAGAGGAAAAAGACTAACTGAGTTCTGTAATAAATTTCAACTAGTAACGGGAAATACTCTGTTCAAGAATGACAAGAGAAGGAGATATAACTGGAAAAGGCCAAGTGATAGAGGAAGATTTCAGTTGGATTACGTCATGGTCAAACAGAGATTCCGAAATCAGAAACTGGATTGGAAGGCGTACAAAGGAACAGATGTAGACTCAGATCACAATGTAATGGCGATGAAGAGTAGGCTGAAGTTTAAGACCTTAGCCACGAAGAATCACTAAGCAATGAAGTGGGATATGGAAGTACTAAGGAATGGCAGGATACGCTTAAAGTTCCCTAAGGCTATAGATACAACAATAAGGGATAGCTCAGTAGGCAGTACATTTGAAGAGAAATGGATAGCTCTAAAAAGGGCTATCACAGAAGTTGGAAAGAGGAACATAGGTACAAAGAAGGCAACTGCAAAGCAACCACGAGTAACAGAAGAAATACTTCTGTTGATCGATGAAAGAAGAAAGTACAAAAACGTTCCGGGAAATTCAGGAATACAGAAATACAAGTTGCTGATGAATGAAATAAATAGGAAGTGCAGGGAAGCTAAAACGAAATGGCTGCGTGAAAAATGTGTAGAAATCGGAAACGAATGATGGTCGGAAGGACTGACTCAGCTGTAACGGATCGTACAGCCACGTCTCGATCCCTGAGTCAACAGATGGGGACGTTTGCAAGGAAAGTCAAAACAACCTTCCGTGGAATTAAAAGCAAGGGTGGTAACATTAAGCCTGCAACGGGAATTCCACTGTTAAATACAGAAGAGAGAGCGGGTAGGTGGAAAGTGTACATTGAAGACCTCTGTTAGAAAAAGAATTAGGATTCGTTTTAGAAGAAATAGGGGATCCAGTATTAGAATCAGAATTTAAAAGTGCTTGGTCAAGTGAGGTAGGGGGGATAGATAACATTCCATCAGAATTCCTAAAATCATTGGGGGAAGTGGCAACAACACGACTGTTCACGTGGAGTGTAGAATGTATGAGTCTGACAACATACCATCTGACTTTCGGAAAAATATCATCCACACAATTCTGAAGACTGGAAGAGCTGACAAGTGCGGGAACTGTGGCACGATCAGCTTAACACCTCATACAGCAAAGTTACGTACACGAATAATATACAAAAGAATGGAAAAGAAAATTGAGTATGTGTCAGATGACGATCAATTTGGCTTTAGGAAAGCTAAAGGTACCAGAGGCAATTCTGACGTTGCGGTTGATAATTGAAGAGAGACTAGAGAAAAATAAAGGCATTTTTATAGGATTTGTCGACCTGGAAAAGACGTTAGACAAAGTAAAATGGTGAAAGATGTTGGAAATTCTGAGAAAAATAGGGATAGACGGGTATTACACAATATGTACAAGAGCCAAGAGGGAATAATAAGAGTGGCAAACCAAGAACGAACTGCTCGGATTAAAAAGGGTATAAGACAGGAATGTAGTCTTTTGACCCTTCTGTTCAATCCGTACATCGAAGAAGCAATGAAGTAAATAAAGATTCTGAAGTGGAATTAAAATTCAAGGAGTGAGAATCTAAGAATATACGTTTGGAGCACAGCATTGTACGGTAGTGAAACGTGGACTGGGGGGAAACCGGAACAGAAGAGACTCGAAGCATTTGAGATGTGGTGCTAAAGACGAATGTTGAAAATTAGCTGGACAGATAAGGTACGGAATGAGGAGGCCCTGCGCGGAATTGAAGAGGAAAAGAATATGTGTAAAACACTGACAAAAAGGAGGATGATAGAACATCTGTTTAGACGTCAGGAAATGACTTCCTTGGTACTAGTGGGAGCCGTAGAGGGCAAAAACTGTAGAGGAAGGCAGAGATTGGAATACATCCAGCAAATAATTGAGAACGTAGGTTGCAAATGCTACTCTGAGATGAAGAGGTTGGCATAGGGGAGGAATTCGTGGGGGGCCGCATCAAACCTCAGAAGACTGATAACTCACAGAAAAAAAAAAATTGCGGTGTTGCCAACTGTCGAATGTTATTCCTAAAGATCGAAATTTATTGCCAATTGAATGTGTAATTTCCGTCATCTATTTATGTGTGTGTGTGTGTGTGTGTGTGTGTGTGTGTGTGTGAGAGAGAGAGAGAGAGAGAGAGAGAGAGTTAGACAGAGAGAGGAGATATGTACTTGTTTTAATGTGGCAGCATGTACAAATGGAATGATTTTTATCTTATAATTTGTCTTATTAAGTTTAATTCCTGCGAGTGATGCCCATGTGTAATGCATCGCAACTTTGACATTCAAGTTTGTATATTACTGATCTCTTTATAATTCAACCTTCCTGTAGATCGTACGTTAGCGTCAGCAGTCTACCTTCCTCCAAATAGCATGCTGAAACATCTCAAAAAAATTCGGACCTCTAGATCTAATAGGTTTTTGTGCATAAAAATAAACATGTCAAATAATTCTCGTGAAATTCAGTTTAGAGTTACATTTGACCTATGACTCACCTCTACCTTTCCTAATACACTCCATTTTCATAATCTTTTCGGTTTACATGTTCTTCATCTTATTTCTGCTTGTTATTCTGACGTCGTTAGTTGCCTCAAGAACCCACTTCCCAGCGTCGGCCACTCTCATGGCATCCATTGCCAACAGTGATTGTCTCATATAAAACCCAGATTATATTCCTAGCTGCTCAACAACTTCTCCGCTGAAGAGTGAAAATCTCATTCTGGAACTTCTCGCCTGCTAATTGCCCCGCATTAAAACAAATTAGAGGCATAATAACTTTCGAGAATGACAAAAATGCAGCAGCTCGAACTACAGAAAAGTTAATAAGATAAACAAAGCTAGAAAAATCGAAGATATACAAGGGAAACGTAACAGCATCAAAAAACGTATCCTCTAAGAGGGCTATCAACTAAAAAAACCGTTTTATAGTATATGTTTCTTGAACATGGTTCTCATGGCAGCAGTGGCGTGTGAAAGCAGCGTAAACGTGGGAATGTACGCACACCACAAGATTTTTAAATTGATTTCTAAACAACTTTTGATGTCCAATTCAGTTCTTTTCACCACCGCATCGTTTTAACTCCTAACATCTATTTAAGATGAAATGGGAAAGAAAAAATGAAGCAGTAACAAGGTGAAGACATGCTTAATACTGATATCATTCACGGTTTGGTTCCGAGGAACTTGTCCCGGCTTCAGGTTCTCAGCTCCATAGCTTACCACTTTGTGAATATATTGCAAAACAGTATGAATATATCCGGCTTGTTGCAGTCCGTTTACATGTTCTTTCTATTTCTGATTATAGATGTAAATTACTTCTGATGTAGCAAATATTTTAAACCCATTTCTAATATCTTTCTTTTTTAATCTTTCTTGTAGTTTACATTCTTTAACTGATCTTACGAATTTCATTTATGACGTCAGTACTCGATTTTTGTCTTCCTTGTTGCTATTCTAGCTTCAGCTCCGTATAGCAGCACTCTAATAGTCAGTTGTGTTTCTTTAGTTGTCTTTTTGATCTTGGAAAGGATAAGAACATGTCATTCAGTTGTGTAATACAGTTTTGCTACAACCGTTGACCTAGTTTTCCTTAATTTTAAAATTATTTCCTTCAGAAGGAGATTGTACTACATAGAAATTTCACGTTTGTTGCAAAAGCTTCAAATTAACCAGAAACCCCAAATGTGAATAAAACCACTGTAAGCAAAGCGTACACACTTACTTGTTACATATCGCACCGCGACAAGAACAGTGACACAACTAAAAGATACAACACCTGAGAAAAATCGACTTAGGATACTATAAAACTTACACTGAAAAAGTATAAACATCCTTTAAGTTGGAAGTAAATAGGGATGATTTGGGGGAAGAGACCAAACAGCGAAGTCATTGGTCTCATCGGATTATTTCTCCTTGGTGTAGCAATTTTAATGGCCAGTAGTGTATATCTCGAGGAAAGATCATGAAGATAAAATTAGACACTTTCGGTAACACAAGTAGGCTTACCAAAAATAATTCCTTCCGTTCACCATACATCACTGGAAAAGGGGAAGTGACAGTATCGCACTAAAGATATCCTCCACCATATTTGTTCGTCTAACTCTATGCAGAGGCTTATCCTTAGATTACTTAGTATTACTTAACTAGATAAAAGTTTCGTTTAGAATTATGAATGATTTTAAGTCTGATTTGTCTGCTGTGAGATTAAATAAACACTCTGTATTTGTAAACAGCAGCACTGTAACGATTCCGTGGGACGGTACGAGCATCTGGAGAGACAGTGGGCGTGAATACCTGTGCAGCTAGAGACTTGTGCGGGTGCCAGCTGCTGCTTGCGCCTGGTAACGCGAGAGTTCGTGCCGGAGAGGTCCAGCCGAATTGCTCTCCAATTAGCGCAGCGTGGTTTGCTAATCAAGCACGGCTTCCGGCCGAACGCGGCCTGTGACAGGTGCAAGATTGATAGCGAGGGCGGAGAGCCCACCCGCCTACATCGTGTCCGCCCGAGCCGCTGCGCGTCGTGTCTTAGCGAGTCCGTCTTAATCAACCATGCATAATGGCCGCCGGCCGTGGCGTTCCAGGCCAGCCGCCGAGTCCCGGGCCCACTCACTTGGCTGAGCTGCGTCTAACACTGCTGGTGGGCCTCTTCTGTGTAAGAAAGGGGACAAGCGAGACTTAAATACTTAGCATCCAAGCTCTTTACTGACGTTTTTTTCCAAAATATTCGAAAAAATAATGTACTCAAGCTTCTTTACTTAACATGTGACAGTTTGTGTTCCAGAAGGATTACTCAACTGTGAATGGTATTAAACGTCCACCCACCAAATATTACAAGCCTTAAAGTATAAAATATCGCCAATTGGTAGTTTTTGTAATCTTTCCAAACCATTTGACTGTGTAGATCATGTTACACTCTCAGAACAGTTTAAGCTATTTAGAACTGGTAACTTTGCACACATACAAAAGAATACAAAACATTGTGCTGAATAGTTCAAGTAGTGTTGGAAGGTAGGTAATTTTAGTGACGGGAGGAAAAAAAATCACAAATGGTGTTCCCCAGGGTCCAATTTTGGCTCCACTCATGTTCCTTAATTATATGAATGAGCTCTCACTTAGCACTGAACAAGCAAAATTTGTACTTTTTGCAGATGATAATGGTGGTATAATAAATCCCATCATAGAGAAAGCAAGAGGTGAGCTGGTTAATAATATGTTACATACAATTATCATGTACTTCTCTGAAAATGGACTATCCCTAAATTTGGAGAAAACACGCTATTTATGTTCTGTACAACATATCGAGTCAAACCATAAACAGATGTAGCACATTTTATTTTCTATTTACACGTCAAGTTCCGTAGGACCAAATTGAGGAGGTCATGGAACGTGTCAGTACATGAAACTACAACATAAAATTAATAACAGATAAAAATAAAATATTTACGAATCCGAAAAAAGTCAAGCCATAAGTTTAAGTAAACGCAATCAACAAAGCAATAAGAATCGGCTTAATTTTTCAAGGAACTCCTCGACAGGAGTAACCCATGAGGAAACATTTCAGTTTCGATTTGAAAGCGCGTGGATTACTACTAAGATTTTTGAATTCTTGTGGTAGCTTATTGAAAATGGATGCAGCAGTATACTGCACACCTGTCTGTGCAAGAGTTAAGGGACTCCGATCCAAATGCAGGTTTGATTTCTGCCGACTATTAACTGAGTGAAAGCTGCTTATTCTTGGGAATAAGGTAATATTGTTAACAAGAAATGACAGTAAGGAATATATATATGGAGAGACAAATATCAAAATACCCAGACTCGTGAACACGGGTCGACAAGAGGTTCGTGAACTTACACCACTTATTGCCCGAACCGCCCGTTTGTGAGCCAAAAATATGCTTCTAGAATGGCAATAGTTACCCCAAAATAGAATACCATACGACATAAGCGAATGATAATAAGCAAAGTAGACTCATTTTCCCGCCGAACGATCACTCACTTCAGATACCGTTCGAATAGTAAAAATACAAATATAATGGATCAGGAATCAGTAAAGAGAGTAAAATGATCCAAATTTTTGGGTGTACATGTCGATGAAAACCTGACCTGGAAGGAGCATATTACTGAGCTACTCAAACATTTAAGGTCAGCTGTTTATGCTCTTCGTTTAATTGCCAATCTTGGAAACAAACTATTCAACCTCCTCATATATTTTGCATAGTTCCACTCAATAATATCTTACGGAATGATTTTCTGGGGTAACTCATTTCGTAGAGAGAAAGTATTGAGCGCGCGATAGCAAGCAATAACACTAATATGCGGTATTCACCCCCCGGTAGTCATGTAGGTAACTCTTCAAATTGGGCATTTTAATGGAGCCATCACAATTCATACATTCGCTAATAAAAATTCGTCGTAAATAATCCATCATAATTTGCAAAGAACAGCGATATCCATACCAACTGCAATCGAGAACAAAACGACCTTTACTACCCAGTGGTTCAGAAAGGAGTTCAAGAGCAGCAACAAAAATTTTTGAACATTTGCACAGTACCATAAAACGTCTGAGAGGTAACAAAGGAGATTTTAAATGTAACCTACAATCATTTCACCTGTACGGCTCCTCCTATTCCACGGACGAATTCCTATTTAAAAACTGACAACCCGAACTAGCTTTTTAAGAGAAGGACTAAAGATAGTGTTCTGTAATATAAACACTAATCACGTATACGTATCTTGCAAACTGAGTCGTTCCACATCATATCGATAAAAGAATCCTTCACTGGATCTATGGAACATGTAACTAACTAATTAACTTACTGCTACTCTCCTAAACAATCAAGTGACACTTCTAAAGCATGTTAAAAATGTGTTTGCATAAGCTTCCACAGCCAGTCAGCTGACATAAAAATATTTTTGAATAACGTACCGCGTCATCGTAAAAAGCTATACTGGAGAAACGAGTGTTTTGGCCACGGTTACAGTGGCCCTCTTCTGGGTCTATTGATGTGCTTTAGCTGTGTGGAGTCGCTTCAACACCCGTAGAGGTTGCAGAGGGGACTTGGTAGGTCAAGTTTTACACAGGAAACAATGTCCGGAAACGTCATTCATCGGCGCTACAGAGCATCAAAGTTGTGTCGCCGGCGCCTGTAAATGAATGTACATACAGGCTGAGTCCGTGATGATGTTACAAACTTTCTAGGATTATGGAGGAGGGAAAATGTGTCAATTTGAGATAAGAGTCCCTAAACCGGAAATGAAAGAGTCGAAATCTATAAACGAAAACCGTTGTGGTAACTGTGACAGTTAAATACATGCACTAGTGCTGTTGGTGCTAAGACTGTAGGGTAGGCAACTTTCACTGGTGGTGGTACGCAGTAAAACAAGGAAAAAAAAGTCTGGTAATCATGGGCTCTAAGAAGCGTACGTAAGGAGTCATGAGTACGGGTTCATCTTCGCTACTCTGAAACACATCTCCTCTATTGAACAAGTGCGCATAGCTCCTAAGATATCCAGTTTAGAGCCCATGTTTACTGAACATTTTTTTGTTCTAGTCCATACACCTCCGAAAGATGCCTACCCTAGAAACAATATAAACACTCAAATATTATCAACGGCAGGGTATTTTTAACAAAAAGTAATTTTGTCTCCTTTTTGCCCTGCAGTCTATTTTGATATTCTTCGTACATAAGGCCAGATCCACTGAATAATTGTTCACAGGCTATGCTACTGAAAGGAGCTGACGAATACTGGCGAGCTGGTGGCAATAGATAGTGTTACTTGTGTCCATTTGATTTCCACTACATTAGCGGATCGTGTTTTAGAGGAACTCTTTTTTCCTTTTTGTAATCTAGTAGATTCGATTGTAGAATCAGAAGCAAACTCTCTTTTTTATTAGCCGTAGTCGAGTCTCGCTGATTTTCGTTCATAATTAACATGAATTCAAACGTTTGTAACGAAGTGTGTAACTGAGATTCTGTAATTAAGCCACAACTTGTTGAAAGCTGATTTTCAGGTTCAAATCGGCACCTTTTATTGTTAGTAGGTATGCAGTCATCTCGAGGTGAGTTTGGATCTCTGACTTTCATCATCAGATTAAGTATTTGGGACTCAACTTGGTCTGTGACGATGCCACTGAAAAATTTTGACTTGTATCGCGGAGCCAAATACGTCGCAATCACGTACTTATCGTTTCTGGTCAGTTCTCCAAATCGCGTGCTTGAATTCAATTCTTCGCGTAATTTCATTGTAATACTTTGGAATTTTTCTGAAGTACCAGTTTCGTTTCTTCTTGTTGTAAAGTGGTCACAAGAACTTCAATTAGCAATATGACTGATGAAATACTCGATTGAGAACTGCTTAAGTTTCTAGTAATTTGTTCGAATGGTTTCATTACTTCTACAAGTTTTTGAACATTTAAACTGTTGTCAGTGGAGATCATGGTGATTGGATTTGAACGTAAGTACACAATTAGCGAGTCCTTGAGCTTTGAAAGCCGCTCCATCATGCAGAGCGTGCTATTCCAGCTGAAAATAGAAAAAATTAAATTAACAGATTTTCATAAAAACAACGTACACAGTACTACACTAAAGATGTAACATAAAATTAAAATTAATTTATATATACAGTATTTAACAATGTTTATCATGTTGGGCAATCCTAAATGACAGATAAAGCAGGTTAATTAAGGCATTCCCTCTGAACTTTTGCCAGTCCGGTTTGTGCGACCAAGGAATGAATCAGAAGAGGCACCAATGTTAGCACTGAATAGGGGATTATGGAGGAATTTTATAAGGGGGCTATGCTCCAGATTGAACGGTGAAAGGCATAATCAGTCTTAAATGATGATGATGATGATGATGATGATGATGATGATGATGATGATGAGGAATGATGGAAATGGGTGGGAATTTTTTTTTCAGTTAGCAGTCAGATGTAGAACCTCCCCTATGATTCCACAGCAGCTCGAATACAGAGTTGTATCTGCTGCATTGCACAATTCACGTCATCAAACCAAACAACTGTAATGCTTTGATCGTGTTAGATTCACGATCACGAATACAATACACTGCTTGCTGGTTTATACCCCATTCTTGAATAATAATTTCAAATTTTGACGATATTACGTCTTCTCTATGACGCCCAGTCGTGACCTCAAATTCCCAAATACCAGGTATCTTGTGAAAATCCTTTGAAATACCGTGAGAACTCAAACTAAGTAATGGAGTTCCAGAATGCACATCAGAGCATATGTCAGTTGTGAAAGATATTTTTTTCAAATTCTCCAAGTAAATTTTTGATTCTTCTTGCCAGCTTGTTGCACAAGTATTCGCACCAATAGGAAGTAAAATATCACGATCTTTCAACTTATACACCGCAAGAGTAGCATTAATTACCCTGCTAAAACCGGTACCCTCGATAAGTTCTGGAAGGCATTCATCTCAGTAATCACATGATCCATTTGTTGAGACTTTAGGTATGAGGACCCCAAATAATCATTTACATGCACACTTTGTTACAATGTAAGTTGTTTTTTAGTATATGTAGCCGGAGCAAAAGAAACCTATAACAACGACACAATAAAAGTAATAAAATGTAGCAAGAAATTAAATACATAAAAAGTAATACAAAAATAAAATTCCAAGTTGTTAAATAGATCACGTCAACAATTCACAGCTTGCCCAGCTAAAGCGACAATTACAAGAAACATCTCTCAACCTGTTTTTATATCACCCTGCAGTTTCTCAGTAGGGTGTTACTTTATAAATATTGGATTGCATTCTTCACATTGCGTACTAGGTACCGGTAACTTGTTTTCCATCACTAGTGTTTATTTTAGCTGATGCTGATAAAGAAGTTACCGACACCTGGTATGCAACATGCAGAATAAAATGCAATAAATACATTAACATTCTACTGAGTAGATCAACATGATTGGTATTGGTTCAGATTATAAATAGTTACGTGAATATCATCACTCTTCTATTGTTAAATGGAAGATAAAATTCTTAGAAACGTATTTACACTGAAGAGCCAAAGAAACTGGAACACCTGCCTAATATCGTGTAGAGCCCCGCGAGCACGCAGAAGTGCAGCAACAGGACGTGACATGGACCCGACTAATGTCTATAAGTAGTGCTGGAGGGAACTGATACCATGAATCCTGGAGGACTGTCCATAAATCCGTAAGAATACGAGGGGGTGGAGATCTCTTCTGAACAGCACGTTGCAAGCCATCCCAGATATTCTTAATAATGTACATGTCTGGGAAGTTTGATGACCAGAGGAAGTGTTTAAATTCAGAAGAGTGTTCCTGGAGCCACTCTGTAGCAAATCTGGAAGTGTGGGGTGTCGCATTGTCGTGCTGGAATTGCCTAAGTCCGTCAAACTGCACAATGGATATGAATGGATGCAGATGATCAGACACGATGCTTATCTACGTGTCACCTGTCAGAGTAGTATCTAGACGTATCAGGAGTCCCATATGACTCCAACTGCACACACCCCACACCATTATAGAGCCTCCACCAGCTTGAACAGTCCCTTGCTGACATGCAACGTCCGTGAATTCATGAGGCTCCATACCCACACATGTTCATCCGCTCAGTAGAATTTGAAACGAGACTCGTTCGACGAGGTAACATGTTTCCAGTCATCAACAGTCCAATGTCGGTGTTGACGGGCACAAGCGAGGCGTAGAGGTTTGTGTCGTGCAGGCATCAAATGTACAGGAGTGGGTCTTCAGCTCTGAAAGCCCATATCGATTGTGTTTCGTTGAATGGTTCGCACGCTGACAATTGTTGATGGCCGAGCACTGAATTTTTTTAATTTTTATTTACACGTCAAGTTCCGTAGGACGAAATTTAGGAGCAAATCTCCAAGGTCATGGAATCTGCAGCAATTTGCGGAAGAGATGCACTTCTGTCACGTTGAACGATTCCCGTCAGTCGTCGTTGGTCCCATTCTTGCAGGATGTTTTTCCAGCCGGAGATTTGATGCTTAACCGCGTCCCTGGTATTCACGGTACACACCTGAAATGGTCCTACGTGAAAATCTCCACTTCGTCGCTACCTCGGAGATGCTGTGTCCCATCGCTCGTGCGCCGACTATAACAGCTCGTTCAAACTCACTTAAATTTTGATAACCTGCTATTGTAGCAGCAGTCGCCGATCTAATAGCTGCGCCAGACACTTATTTTCTTATATAGGCGTTGCCGACCGCAGCGCCGTATTCTGCTTGTTTCCATATATCTGAATACGCATGCCTATACCAGTTTCTTTGGCGCTTCAATGTGTAAAGAGTGTGATCAATTTTTAAAGTGATCACTTCAGATTGGATGAGGGGCAGGGACGCAAATCCAGTTTAAATATCGAGCAATACTGCTGTCATACACTAGCGTGCAGTTCACGTACTACAGTGGTGTATTTATTTCGTGCCACAGACTACTTACTTGTATTGTAAAGTGCTGGCAGCGACGAGAAAAGGCGCATTATCTATCGACTTGTACCAACACGACCCTAGGCGCTACAGTCTGGAACCGCGCTACCGCTACGGTCGCAGGTTCGAATCCTGGCTCTGGCATGGATGTGTGTGCTGTCCTTAGGTTAGTTAGGTTTAAGTACTTCTAAGTTCTAGGGGACTGATGACCTTAGAAGTTAAGTCCCATAGTGCTCAGAGCTACACTCCTGGAAATGGAAAAAAGAACACATTGACACCGGTGTGTCAGACCCACCATACTTGCTCCGGACACGGCGAGAGGGCTGTACAAGCAATGATCACACGCACGGCACAGCGGACACACCAGGAACCGCGGTGTTGGCCGTCGAATGGCGCTAGCTGCGCAGCATTTGTGCACCGCCGCCGTCAGTGTCAGCCAGTTTGCCGTGGCATACGGAGCTCCATCGCAGTCTTTAACACTGGTAGCATGCCGCGACAGCGTGGACGTGAACCGTATGTGCAGTTGACGGACTTTGAGCGAGGGCGTATAGTGGGCATGCGGGAGGCCGGATGGACGTACCGCCGAATTGCTCAACACGTGGGGCGTGAGGTCTCCACAGTACATCGATGTTATCGCCAGTGGTCGGCGGAAGGTGCACGTGCCCGTCGACCTGGGACCGGACCGCAGCGACGCACGGATGCACGCCAAGACCGTAGGATCCTACGCAGTGCCGTAGGGGACCGCACCGTCACTTCCCAGCAAATTAGGGACACTGTTGCTCCTGGGGTATCGGCGAGGACCATTTGCAACCGTCTCCATGAAGCTGGGCTACGGTCCCGCACACCGTTAGGCCGTCTTCCGCTCACGCCCCAACATCGTGCAGCCCGCCTCCACTGGTGTCGCGACAGGCGTGAATGGAGGGACGAATGGAGACGTGTCGTCTTCAGCGATGAGAGTCACTTCTGCCTTGGTGCCAATGATGGTCGTATGCGTGTTTGGCGCCGTGCAGGTGAGCGCCACAATCAGGACTGCATACGACCGAGGCACACAGGGCCAACACCCGGCATCATGGTGTGGGGAGCGATCTCCTACACTGGCCGTACACCACTGGTGATCGTCGAGGGGACACTGAATAGTGCACGGTACATCCAAACCGTCATCGAACCCATCGTTCTACCATTCCTAGACCGGCAAGGGAACTTGCTCTTCCAACAGGACAATGCACGTCCGCATGTATCCCGTGCCACCCAACGTGCTCTAGAAGGTGTAAGTCAACTACCCTGGCCAGCAAGATCTCCGGATCTGTCCCCCATTGAGCATGTTTGGGACTGGATGAAGCGTCGTCTCACGCGGTCTGCACGTCCAGCACGAACGCTGGTCCAACTGAGGCGCCAGGTGGAAATGGCATGGCAAGCCGTTCCACAGGACTACATCCAGCATCTCTACGATCGTCTCCATGGGAGAATAGCAGCCTGCATTGCTGCGAAAGGTGGATATACACTGTACTAGTGCCGACATTGTGCATGCTCTGTTGCCCGTGTTATGTGCCTGTGGTTCTGTCAGTGTGATCATGTGATGTATCTGACCCCAGGAATGTGTCAATAAAGTTTCCCCTTCCTGGGACAATGAATTCACGGTGTTCTTATTTCAATTTCCAGGAGTGTATTTGAACCATTTTTGAACCAACACGACCCGACTAAACTAAGGGTGGGGTGAGCTCTTTAAAATGTTATCGTATTGTGAATAGTTCAGATGAAACTGCTTTGCACCAGCAGTGTAAAGACCTCACCATAAAATAAGACAGCTATATTATTAGCATCGACTACGTTATTATATAAATATTGACTAACGTTTTGTTTTTCCCCTCCACTGAAAGTTTGATAGTTTCATCTAACTTCCCAATCTCTATAAATGTTCGACAGGTCTTTGTGGCTGAGCGGTTCTAGACGCTTCAGTCCGGAACCGCGCTGCTGCTACGGTCGCAAGTTCGAATCCTGCCTCGGGCATGGGTGTGTGTGATGTCCTTAGCTTAGTTAGGTTTAAGTAGTTCTAAGTCTAGGGGACTGCTGACTTCAGATTTTAAGTCCCATAGTGCTCAGAGCCATTTGAACCATTTTTGTCTCGACAGGTAATGATTTAAGATGTCTCTTCAATACGCTGGTCATGCGCCCTTTTCGCGAATAGACTTTATCACAGATTTTGCATTTGGCACTCATATCATTAATCTCAACGAAATAGTTCCAAAAAAGACTTGTTCTTAGCCAACGTTACGCAGCAAAACTGTTGACTGTAAGCACTGTGCAATGTAGTACTATTACACAGCAACACAGAGCGAGGAAATGCTATACTTACGCGGCGATGGACAGAGATCACGGCATAATTATCCAATAAACCCAACAAACGCTACGGGCACGTGTCTGCTTGCTACACGCCCCATGCAATGAACTCCCATCTACGCAGCAGCCTGCGCGTTAGGTCAACAATCACGTTCAGTGACAATGTCGCCATTGTTGAAAGTTCCGATAAACTTCCGATATAAAAATGCGGAACCACTTGCGGAAGCGGATTTGAAAAAATGTGCGAATCTTCCACAGTTACGGAAGCGGCAGCAGAGTTCTGTTACATCACTACTTCTGAAACTCTTAAAAGTACGTCACATGAACTGAGAAACGCCCTGTATTTTGTCATTGCTGCTCACTGAGCATGATGTTACGTCATTATTTTAAAAGTTCGTTTTTATGATTGGTAGCAAGAGGCAGAAGGAGCGGGAACTTTATTATAATAGGTTGCTATGATGGAGGGTGTGGCGTTCTGCTATTGCCTGTTACCTCTTGCACTATTTGCTGTGATTGGTGTTCATTGGCGAATGAGGAGTGGTCTCTGGTTCCCTCCTGCTGAACGTAGTCCGTGCGGCGGCAGTTATTCGCCAGTAGCCCTTGCGTCACCTGTTATCAGTGCGACCTGCTGGACAGCTAATAGGCAGCATGTTGTTAGGGTGTTATATTGTTTCTGTTGTTTCTCTGAACTTGCGTTTCGTGAAAGCCGGCTGCTTAGTAAGTGCGCGGGTTTCGTTAACCTTAATTTCCTCGTCGCAGTCTTGCCGGTGCTCGGTCACTGCAGACTTGCTGTACTGCGCTAGACGAATGTAGCTCTCATATTCTCCTGCGCGCGTTGATATCGGCCTGCCGATCTCTCCGATATATACTTCACCACACAGACATTCCGCCTTTACTCATATGCAGTGTGTAAGATATCTATCTTGTCCTTCGTGGAACCTATCATGGATCTTGCGGATGCTGTGGTAGACAGGCTGGATACCATCCCGGAGAAGGAGTTTACCAATCCGGTTAGTGACATTTTTCACGTAAAATAAGCGCGCTGCTGGTTGCAGTTCGTCGATTTCTTGCCCAACTCGCTTCGTTTTTGTTTGTTGCCATGGCTGTTTGGATTGATTTGTGATTGTAGCTATTGACCTCGGACGTTGTACGAAGCCTTTTGAGGTCATGTGTTCACTTAAGCGCTGCTCAAGGATGGCTGAAATACACAAAACTGAGGTCATCTGTGCTGTGTGGGGGTTGGATTTGGCTTGCAGATACCTGTCCGTACGTGAAGAATTTCGTTATATTCTGTATCCTAATCTGCCGCCTGTTGTCCTATATACTTTCACGTCCAGGAATGGAATTTCGCCATTGTTCTGAATTTCGCAATTTTTCTCTGCCTCGAACATGAACTGTATCTTCCACTGAATTTTATTCAAATATTCGTGAAACCTGTGTAGCTCCGTTCCACCATGAGGCCACTTAGCTAAAGTATCGTACTCGTATCTAAACCAGCATCGTGACCTTAAAGGAGCAAAGTGCCATTGCGTGAAAGACTTTCATGAATGTATCTGCTGCTAATGGAGATAAGGGAGATCCCACTGCTACGCCGTATGTCTGTTCGTAGTATTGTATTTGCCATTTCAAGTATGTTGAAGACAAACGTAGCCCAAAAAAGTCGCATATATCTGGCGGAACGTGCTCTTGTAGGACACGAACCGTTACATCTACTGCCACGTTTGCAAATAACGACTTCCCCTGTCTGCTCGTAGTATTGTACTTGCCATTTCAAGTATGTTGAGGACAAACGTAACCCAACAAAATCACATATATCTGGCGGAACATGCTCTTGTAGGATACGAAGCGTTTCATCTATTGCCACGTTTGTAAATAACGACTTAACGTCGAAGCTGTCCATGATGTCCGTGGATAAGACTGTTTCACCCATTATGTGCTCTATGAAGTGCGTCAGGTTCGTCACATAACAGATCGTTTTGCCAACTAGAGGTCTTTGTTTGCAAGCTAGACATTTTGCCGAATTGTATGCAGGCGAGTTGATCCCGCTCATTAGTGATCTTAAAATAAATTTTTCTTACGTCTGTTTGACACTACATATACACTATGTGATCAAAAGTATCCGGACACCCCCAAAAACCTGCGTTTTTCATAATAGGTGCACTGTGCTGCCACCTACTGCCAGGTACTCCATATCAGTGACCTCAGTAGTCGTTAGACATCGTGAGAGAGCAGAATGCGGCGCTCCGCGGAACTCATAGACTTCGAACGTGGACATGTGACTGGGTGTCACGTGTGTCGTATGTCTGTACGCGAGATTTCCACACTTCTAAACATCCCTAGGTCCACTTTTTCCGATGTGATGGTGAAGTGGGAACGTGAAGGAACACGTACAGAACAAAACGTACAGGCCGACCTCGTCTCTTGACTGACAGGGACCGCCGGCAATGAAAGAGGGTCGTAATGTGTAATAGGCAGACATCTATCCAGACCATCTCACACGGAATCCAAACTGCATCAGTATCCACTGCAAGTACTATGACAGTTAGGCGGGAGGTGAGAATACTTGGATTTCATGATGGAGCGGCTACTCAAAAGCCACACATCACGCCGTTAAATGCCAAAAGACACCTCGCTTGGTGTAAGGAGCGTAAGCATTGGAGCATTGAACAGTGTAAAAACGTTGTGTGGAGTGACGAATCACGGTACACAATGTGGCGATCCGATGGCAGCGTATGGGTATGGCGAACGCCCGGTGAACGTCATCTACCAGCGTGTGTAGTACCAACAGTAAAATGCAGAGATGGTAGTGTTATGGTGTGGTCGTGTGTTTCATACAGAGGACTTGCACCCTTTGTTGTTTTGCGTGGCACTATCACAGCACAGGTCTATATTGATGTTTAAAGCTCCTTCTTGCTTCGCACTGTTGAAGAGCAATTCGGGGATGGCGATTGCATCTTTCAACACGTTCGAGCACCTGTTCATAATACTCGGTCTGTGGCGGAGTGGTTACACGACATTAACATCGCTGTAATGGACTGGACTGCACAGAATCCTGGCCTGAATCCTACAGAACACCTTTGGGATGTTTTGGAACGCCGACTTCGTGCCAGGCCTCACCGACAGACATCGATACCTCTCCTCAGTGCAGCACTCCGCGAAGAATGGGCTGCCATTCCTCAAGAAACCTTCCAGCACCTAAGTGAACGTATGCCTACGAGGGTGGAAACTCATCAAGGCTAAGGGTGGGCCAATACAATACTGAATTCCAGTATTACCGGTGGAAGACGCCTCGAAGTTGTAAGTCATTTTCAGCCAGGTGTCCGGATACTTTTGATCACATAGTTTATTCTAGGAGCAACTGGTACTCTGGGAATGAGTCCCTTGACTTTGATTGCACCAGTTCTGGAGTCCTTGTTTGAGATCCGTGACTTTAGATTTATCTTGGCCGTGGGGTCCGCCATTAGTTCATTGTAGACGGGGTTTTGTAATAATTTCTTCATTTTCTCTTAAAAATGAATCTCTTCGAGTCATGATGGTTAGTAAATCTCTGACAGAATTGACTGAAGTATACCGGAACCATAAACTTAAGGACGAAAGTAACTTTTGCATGATGTATCACTGCCAAACAACGTAGCTCGATGAAACCTGAGCCACGCGCAGAAAGAACTGCTACAGTGTAGGTTAACAAAGAAATATCCAATAACACGAACTGAAATGACGCTAGAGACAATAATTACACTGAAGTCAACGCGATTTGTGATGGTCATCACATACAGCGGGACATGGTTCTTGATAGGTTGTGTGATCACCACGGACGGGAGTGCATGATCTGCAACGTGCTTTCGCCTGGGCATTAGATTAGTATGGAGCTCTTGTAGATGGGAGATCCATTCCTCCAACAGCGCATTGACAACTGCTGGATGGTCGTTCGGTGCATGTGGATGTACTACAATACGTCTTCCCAATACGTTCCACTCGTGCTCGATGGAATTTACGTCGAGGGAACGGGCAGTCCAGTCCATTCGGCGCATATCCTCTCGTTCCGGCAGCTCCTCCAGAATCACTGTTCGATGCGGTCGCGAATTGTCATCCATAAAAGTGTAGTCAGGTCCGAATGCACCCCTCTAAAGACGCACATTAGGAAAGACTACAGCGTCACAGTAACCTTGACTGGTAAGTGCACCGTGTTTAAAGATTTGGAGGTCAGTGGGGCCATGCAACATTATGCTTACTTACACCATAGCACCAGGACTACCAAAATGATAATGCGTGTGAGCTGTTATTCGACTACTAGAATGGGACATGCCAATGTAACAGCTAACCACATTACTTTCCATCTTGCAAATAATGGTAACCGGTCCATCCCATAGGTAAGTCAGATTACAAACTAGTATGGTCTGAGGAACTAGAGACCAGTGTCTTTTACAGCCGTTTTTGCATAGAGGAAGTGATTGCAGCCGTAAACAGCTGTAAGGCCGGCGAAGCAGCAGGAGCAGATGACATCAGAATGGCATAAATCAGACAATTAGGTGACCAAGCAAGAGAGTGGATTCGGCATTTTTCAGCAACTGTTTAAAAGTCTGCAATTTCATCTTCAAATCTGGGAAATCGGCAGCTGAGCCATAAAACTTCGGGCTAACTTCTATAAATCTTCGAGTGAATGTTGCTAAATCGTTTGATTCACGTTGTGGATCCGACTCTAATACAAGAACAGACCAGGGAAAAGTTCTTTACTTCAGATCCTCAGTCTCACACACTTTATTGAGCATCTTTTTGAAAGACTAAACCGCCATTTGACTGTGTATTATTATATTTATCTATTGTGCTATCCAGATTGCGGCTTCTATATCATTATCAAGTATAAAATTAAAAGTTGTTAGACCATGAGTAAGTCATTACTTAATAATGATCCAACAACTTTTATCATTGTACTTGATAATGGTATAAAAGCCGAAATGTGGATAGGACAAAAGATAAATATAATAATACAGTCAAATGGCAGTTTACGCTTTTAAAAAGTGTTGTATGACTGTGTCCCAACGCCATCGACAACTTTTTATTGAGCTTGTCTTGGAAAACCGCTTTTATGTGCCTGACGACTGCTTGTGGCATTGTCACAGGAAATGTACGGGGTAACGAAAGATTATCGTTTGACCAAACTTATTGAGAGTTTACTCCAAGACATTAGATTCTATGCTGACGTCCAGGGTCAGCGTAGTCGATGGAGATGTCAAAGAAATAGCTTACCTCAAGGAAGTATTCTTTCATCAATGATATTTAACATCCATAACAACGACCAGTCACTTAATCTGAACACAAGGAGCTTTCTTTATGCCGACGATCTGACGCTAGTGTGTCGCGGGAAATGCTTTGAAATCAACCTGAAAGACGCATCAAGGAATCTGAGTGCCTGTTATTTTAACAAGCAGCTTCGCCCAAACCCAGCGAAAACACAATTGCGTTTCATCTTAAGCACAATAAGGCATGTCGCAAACTTGACATGATTTGACAAGCGATACATTTAGTAAATATTATCCAACCAAAAATCTGGGAGGCACTCTAGACCTTAGTCCGACGTACAGGCGACACTGCTAGAGTGCGAGACTGGGGTGGAAGCGAGAAATAATCTTCGCAAGATCAATGGTTGGATGTGGGGTTCTCGGCCACAAAACTTGAGAAAGACAGAACTAGCACCTTATTGCAGTGCTGCAGAATGTGCGTGCCCAGTCTGAAATAAATTCACCCTTGCTGATAGAGTGAAGAAGGCGTTAAACGAAGCATCACTTGTAAAACTCTATTAATTCGCTGGCACATTGCCACCAGCTACTCGTCATGAAGTAACTGCCAACACGGAAAGAAAAATCAAGTCCATCAGTAAAACCATCCACTACATGGGCATGTTCCAGCAACTCTAAGGTAGAGATCGAGAAGAAGTTTCCTCAAGACCTCTTCTGCCTTGCAAACAGCAGCAGCTGTAGTAAGAAAACAATTATGGATCTCTCGAATTGAGAATAACTCTGCCTGGCCTCCCCCTTTGGAAAACCTCCCACTTGGGCGTGAACACAACTGGACAGCGTGGAGGTCACTCAGCCGTCTTTGGTATGGAGTTGGAAGATCCGGGAGCTCCAGAACAGGCATTTCTCTGTGGATACCACCACCTGTGACTGCGGAAAACCACAGGTCACGGGGTACCTACAGGAATATCAAATGCACTGCATCTTGCACAGAATACCTTCTGCGGGTGCAACTGAAGATACAAGATTTTAGTCAAGAGTAGCGTAGCTTGATAATTATTTCTTTCGTTTGTTCGTGGTGATTATTACTTTTGTGTCTTGATCTTTCGACGTGGCAAGGATAGGCATAAATAAGTCGGTGCACCGGTTACATGAATAGAAAACTGCCATTGGTAACACCAAAAATAAACGGTAATAGATTCTGAAGTGAAGTTGAAAACTGAGGCCACTT
Source organism: Schistocerca serialis cubense (assembly GCF_023864345.2). Classification (NCBI taxonomy): domain Eukaryota; kingdom Metazoa; phylum Arthropoda; class Insecta; order Orthoptera; family Acrididae; genus Schistocerca; species Schistocerca serialis. Next base: position 1,064,601,448 of record NC_064639.1, read on the forward strand.
CTGGTAGAAATAAGGATTTCTCACCATAGCCTAAATAAATATTTTGGTCGGAATTGAGTTGATGTCCGGTTGCTATGCTGGTCAATGATATGGATAGTGCCATGGTAGGTGTCGGGGTCGGTCAGTTTAAAACTCTTTCGTCTGCTACTACTATATCATAACCTCAAAGCTGAAGGCAGTTCGTACAATGAAATTATTTTTATTCAAGTAATTATAGTATGAAGAAGCAGAGCAGTGTTACCCTCTGAGAGGAATTTTGCTATTTTGACCGTGTTGTACCTAACGGAGGTGGCTTATCGGAAGTGAAAGTCAGAATTACGTAAATATTTAAACAGTAACAAATAGTATTTTACCAATCTATACTGTTCAAAGAATAAAGAAAACGGTTGCCAGCCTAATTAGGCAAGAGAATGATTCACATTCTTGTTCAAGAAACTAGGTATGAGTAACTATAACGGACAAACACAACCCATACTTTGCCACACGCGAGTACAATGAACTCTGGCACCTGAATACAGAATGTTCACGTTAAGGTTGGAGCTACCAGATCAGAACAAAGTATTTGCGTAAATACAACAGATAACAAAACACACTATTACCTTGAGGACTTATTCAAACTGAATGGTCTCAATAACATTACTATTAATATTCACTGTAGAATCATAAATTGGGCATAAGTTCAATATTACTTTTCAAACATTTTCCTATCTGACAAAAAATTGCAAATGTATTTCACTGCAAAATTATAAACTGCTCATAGGTTAAGTCTCTCTTAGTTAAATACCTTTTTGTTGAAAATGAAAATTAAATGGAACTCACTAACAGATTACTTCTGACTGTCTTTTGAATAAAGAAATTATTGTTTTCATAGATAGTGGTCTTTCTATTATTCGTTATCTAGCATGAGCACAATAGACAAACTGTCGATCCTGTTACACCATTAATATGCAATTTTAATACGCAAGGGGAGTCCAATATTGTACAGAAGTTCACTTAAATAGAAAGAGTAATTGAAACTTGCTATAATTAAGTAACTTTGTGCATTTGAACTACTTTCAGTGGAGGGGGGCCCTTAATCGTGACCACTGTAGCAGAGCATACTAAACACACTTTCAATACACTAAAGAAACAAGCCCTTAACAAGTATAGTATTAGTTCTCAACTCTTACAGCAGTAGAACACAACTTGATGTGGTTATAAGACAATAGCTCACCTTTGGTTGATTTTCAACAGTCTGCACTGTGACCAGTTACTAAGCAAAACTTTGTAAGCTTCAGTTTTGAGAACTTTCTCTTTAGAAGTTGGCAACAAAATGTTAATGAGCAGTTTTAATAGAAAAATTATTTTCAGCAAGCATTATTCACTATATTACTTAGTTCTGCTAAAACACTGAGCTTTAATGTTCTTTCAATAAGGGAACTCGGTAATCACTTTAGGATGGGAAGGACCCTAAGTGGTTGTGTGACTGGGGATAAAAAATCAAAGTAGGTATAACAGTTCGAGTATAAGTTACCTTATCTTTGTGCACACTAAAACATCCAATGAGCTGATCCTTCACTTTACATATTTACAATTCTTGGTTCCTTTCTAGTGATTGCGTAACGTGGTGGCGAATGCATGTTGATAGGTGGATTTGCAGGTAGAATTTCTGGACTCTATCATTTCTTGGTGGCGATGATGGATACCAATTTCAGAATAGTTCCAGCTGTTTATACATCCGAGGCACTGTAAAGCGTCAGGCAAAGCCTCTCTCGGAACCAGCACAATATACAACTTTTACATGGGTAGTTCACAGTTTGGTAGCTCGTCCCCGACTGACACTTGGTTCCACCTATTCTACCTAGGCCAACCACAATTTGGGCGCGCTACGCATTTACATTCCCAAGGGGAACCACAAAACCTTTTACATACAAAATAACTAAGAACGCTAAGTGAAGGACAGCAGTTTACATACCAGCAAACAAACGTTTTCATTAAAACAGAACATTTGCACATATTGGTATTTCTACGCAAAATTATTTAAATAAAATTATTTAATTTTAAAGATAACCAAAAAGATTATATGAGGAAGACAAAAGATCATTACAGAGATTGTACTTCATTACAGTATCGAATTAATTGTACACTAATTATAGAAGTTCAACGATGAGATGTTGAACAAATTAGAAAGCTAAATGAATCAACAAAAGGTATTTAGTGTCTAAGCTATGGTGTTACAAGTTCCTGGTCGATCGCTGTGTTCATCAGAGTCCCTAGGCTTCGCTGGGTCGACGTCCGGTCGAACGTCGCTACCGAATGATTGGCTACAGGCAGCAGCCGACGTAGAGCCAGGAGCGAGAACGTGTCTAGCGGTTATATTTTCTTTACTGTTATTTCGTTTCCCCACAACGGGGGCGGGTTGGCAGAGGGCAAAAAGCGCTCTTCAAAAACTGTGCTGAAAAATGGTTAACACATGTGAAACGTGAGAATAACAGATGATTTCGTAACAAATACATAGACAAACGATAGTGACTATTTTTGCATAAAAACAGTTGACAATAAACGAAGATTTAGTAAATATACTTAGTTGAAAATACTGATGGTTTTTAAAACACGTTTGACGATTTTATATTACAGTTAAAATACAGTCGATCTCGAACGTGAATGATGCTAGGTGACACACGAAATAAATTGTCATGATGAAGGCTGTCCATCGGTGACCGCACTATGCCTTACGTAATCTACATACCTACATCCATACTCCGCAAGCCACCTGACGGTGTGTGGCGGAGGGTACCTTGAGCACCTCTATCGATTCTCCCTTCTATTCCAGTCTCGTATTGTTCGTGGAAAGAAAGATTGTCGGTATGCCTCTGCCATGGTCTCTTCGCGAGATATACGTAGGAGGGAGCAATATACTGCTTGACTCCTCGGGGAAGATATGTTCTCCAAACTTCAACAAAAACCAGTACCGAGCTACTGAGCATCTCTCTTGAAGAGTCTTCCACTGGAGTTTATCTACCATCTCAGTAACGCATTCGCGATTAATAAATGGTCCTGTAACGAAGCGTGCTGCTCTCCGTTGGATATTCTCTATCTCTTCCATCAACCCTATCTGCTACGGATCCCACACCGCTGAGCAGTATTCAAGCAGTGGGCGAACAAGTGTACTGTAACCTACTTCCTTTGTTTTCGGATTGCATTTCCTTAGGATTCTTCCAATGAATCTCAGTCTGGCATCTGCTTTACCGACGATTAATTTTATATGGTCATTCCATTTTAAATCACTACTAATGCTTACTCCCAGATAATTTATGGCGTCAACTGCTTCCAGTTGCTGACCTGCTATGTTGTAGCTCAATGATAAAGGGTCTTTCGTTCTATGTATTCGCAGCACGTTACACTTGCTTACATTGAGATTCAATTGCCATTCCCTGCACCATGCGTCAATTCGTTGCAGATCCTCCTGCATTTCAGTGCAATTTTCCATCGTTAAAACCTCTAAATATACTACAGCATCATCCGCAAAAAGCCTCAGTGAACTTCCGATGTTATCCACAAGGTCATTTATATATATTGTGAATAGCAACGGTCCTACGACCCTCCCCTGTGGCACACCTGAAATCACTCTCACTACGATAGTGACTATTTCTGCATATAACCAATTGACAAAAAACGAGGATTTAGTAAATATACTTAGTTGAATTACTGATGGTTTTTAAAAAGACGTTTGACGATTTTATGTTACAGTTAAAATACAGCCAATCTCGAACGTGAATGATGCCGTGGTATAATGGTGATGCTAGGCGACACTCGAAAACAATTGTCATGATGAAGGCTGTCTAGCGGTGACCGCACCTTGCCTTACGTAATCCAGCAGATGGATTCCCGTGCGAGTCGCCTGACGCGCGGACGATATGTAGTGGCAGCGCGAATTGCAGCCCTGCAGTCGGCTGAATGCGGTGCTGGCGGGCGATGATGGCGCATCTCGCGAGACCCACTGGAATCACGCCCGTACAGAGAGGAAAGTTTATGCTGTTCCTGTCCTTCGACTACACTGCGGGAAATGCTGCTGTTGTGGCCTGTTATGCACGCGGTGGCGTGGGTGCGACCAGTTTGAACTGTCGTGTATCCCAGGTATCGGTAGGGGAAGCCTAGGAGTGTGGCAGCCAGCCAGCCGTGGATGAGTTCCATGGTGGTATTTGGCCAGGCGAATGGCCGGATTCTACAGTTACCTTGAACTGCGTTTTTCTGACTCGAACAAATGACTTTATGCGTATCAAAATAGTATTGCTCATAATAAATTAGTTGTTACCATTCACTCAGAAGTATCTAGTTTCGGTGATGGGGTATCGTAATGTATAGTTTCGTATATCTCCGCGCACACTCACAAGCCACTGTACAGCGCGTGGCGCAATGTACTTTCCACCGATGTTATCGACTTCGTGTTCTCCATTCACTTATTGGGCGAGTGAGAAATCTCTCTATATGCTTATGTTAATTCCCAAATCTCTTACCTTATTTCCACGTACCTGGCTCGAGCATTATGGTCCTACAGTCATTTTGCAATACAGGGCTTCCAAATTCAGAAAACAGGGTTTCACGAGGGCTACACCGCGTATCTTCCAAGAATTCCCACTTGAGTTTCTCCGAGCACTTCTGTTACGCTTTCGCTTGGCCTGCACCGATCTGTTACGATTCTTATAACGCATCTGTGAACTCGTTCGATGTCTGTTGTGGTCCCTACTTCACAGGGACTCCAAACTACAGGGTGGTCCATTAATAGTAACCGGGCCAAATATCTCACGAAATAGGCATCAAACGAAAAAAACTACAAAGAACGAAACTCGTCTAGCTTGAAGGGGAAAACCAGATGGCGCTATGGTTGGCCCGCTAGATGGCGTTGCCATAGGTCAAACGGATATCAACTGCGTTTCTTTAAATAGGAACCCCCATTTTTATTGCATATTCGTGTAGAACGTAAGGAAATATGAAAGTTTTAGTCGGACCACTTTTTTCGCTTTGTGACAGATGGCGCTGTAATAGTCACAAACGTATGAGTACGTGGTATCACATAACATTCTGCCAGTGCGAACGGTATTTGCTTCGTGATACATTACCCGTGTTAAAATGGACCGTTAACCAATTACGGAAAAGGTCGATATCGTGTTGATTTATGGCTATTGTGATCAAATTGCCCAACGGGCGAGTGCTGTGTATGCTGCTCGGTATCCTGGACAACATCATCCAAGTGTCTGGACCGTTCGCCGGATAGTTACGTTATTTAAGGAAAAAGGACGTGTTCAGCCACATGTGAAACGTCAACCACGACCTGTAACAAATTATGATGCCCAAGTAGGTGTTTTAGCTGCTGTCGCGGCTAATCTGCACATCAGTAGCAGACAAATTGCGCGAGAATCGGGAATCTCAAAAACGTCGGTGTTGAGAATGCTACATCAACTTCGATTTTACCCGTACCATATTTATATGCACCAAGAATTGCATGGCGACGACTTTGAACATCTTGTACAGTTCTGCCACTGGGCACAAAAGAAATTACGGGACGATGACAGATTCTTTGCACGCGTTCTATTTAGCGACGAAGCGTCATTCACCAAAAGCGGTAACGTAAACCGGCATAATATGCACTATTGGGCAACGGAAAAGCAACGATGGCTGCGACAAGTGGAACATCAGCGACCTTGGCGGGTTAATGTATGGTGCGGCATTATGAGAGGAATGATAATTGGCCCCCACTTTGTCGATGGCAATCTAAATGGTGCAATGTATGCTGATTTACTACGTAATGTTCTACCGATGTTACTACAAGATGTTTCACTGCATGACAGCATGGCGATGTACTTCCAACATGATGGATGTCTTGCACATAGCTCGCGTGCGGTTGAAGCGGTATTGGATAGCATATTTCATGACAGGTGGATTGGTCGTCGAAGCACCATACCATGACCCGCACGTTCACCGGATGTGACGTCCTCGGATTTCTTTTTGTGGGGTAAGCTGAAGGATATTTGCTATCGTGATCCACCGACAACGCTTGACATCATACCTCAGCGCATTGTCAAAATGTGTGAAATCTTATGGGACTTAACTGCTAAGGTCATGAGTCCCTAAGCTTACACATTACTTAACCTAAATTATCCTAAGGACAAACACACACACTCATACCCGAGGGAGGACTCGAACCTCCGCCGGGACCAGCCGCACAGTCCATGACTGCAGCGTCTTAGACCACTCGGCTACTCCCTCGCGGCCAACGGATTGTCAATGAATGTGCGAACATTGCGGAAGGCGAACTACTCGCTGTTGATGTCGTTACACGTATTGCGAAATGCATTGAGGTTGAAGGACATCACTTTGAGCATTTATTGCATTAATGTGGTATTTACAGGTAATCACGCTGTAACAGCATGTGTTCTCAGTAATGATAAGTTCACAAAGGTACATGTATCACATTGGAACAACGAAATAAAATGTTCAAACGTACCTACGTACTGTATTATAATTTAAAAAAACCTACCTGTTACCAACTGTTCGTCTAAAATTGTGAGCCATATGTTTGTGACTATTGCAACGCCATTTGTCACAAAGCGAAAAAAGTGGTCAAACTAAAACATTGATGTAACTCTTCAGGCTTTCCCGGCGATCTAATGACATCTTGGGTTGTCGGGTGTTCAGCCGGATATAAGCGTCGTACTTGCACGATATTTCGGTCACGTAGCTCGAGACCTTCATCAGGTGCGACCTGAGACTGCTCCTCGAGTGGACCTGGTCCAGTATTTATGCCTATGGCCTTCCCCCTCCACCAACGGCTGCAGGCGCTTCCTCCGTGGTCCGCGCCCATTCCCTGTGACCTGCTGGAGCGTTGCTGCTCCGTTTTCCGTCCGCTGCGGTTCTAGGTGTTCCCTCTGCCGTCCGCGCCCACCAAACCCGCTCCTGGAGGTTTCATCTACGGTCTGGGGTACCAGGCGTTCCCCCTGCGGTCCGCGCCCGCTCACCACGACCTGTTGGAGCGTTGCCGCTGCGTTTTTCGTCTGCTGCGGCTCTGGATGTTCCCTCTGCGGTCCGCGCCCACCAGTCCCACTTCCGGGTGTTCCATCTTCGGTCTGGCGCTCCTGGCAGTCCGTCAGGAGCTCGTTTACCATCTCCATGTCTCTGGTTCTTCTGTTTGTGTAGTGTTGCAGCTGCCGCCGTTGCTCCTTTAACAATTCCAGAGCCGGATCCCAGGCTCTGCTTAGCTGGTACCCTGTGTCACGATTCATAAGATCGTCAGCCATTTTAATCTCAATCGATTCTCTTATAACACTGTCCCAAAATCTGGGTGTTTGTGCTAGAATCTTGGTATCCTCATACTTCATGGCATGATCTAGTTCTAGACAGTGTTCAGCAATGGCTGACTTAGTCACCTGTCTTAATCATAATTCATAAGATCGTCAGCCATTTTAATCTCAATCGATTCTCTTATAACACTGTCCCAAAATCTGGGTGTTTGTGCTAGAATCTTGGTATCCTCATACTTCATGGCATGATCTAGTTCTAGACAGTGTTCAGCAATGGCTGACTTAGTCACCTGTCTTAATCTAGTGTGCCTCTGATGTTCTTTGCACCTGATCTCCACAGTTCTTGTCGTCTGGCCAATGTAGGACATGCCACATTGACAAGGTATATTGTAAATCCCTGGTTTTCGTAACCCCAGGTCGTCTTTGACACTCCCCAGCAGTCCCCCGATCTTGTTGGAAGGACAGAAAACACACTTGATATTGTGTTTACGCAGGATCCTACTGATTCTGGCAGAAATAGAGCCAGCATAGGGCAGATATGCCACCTTCCTTGCTTCATCTTGGTCTTCTTCAGGAACCTGTGGTATAGTGGCTGGTCGGAGTGCCCTCTCAATTTGTCTGTCCATATATCCATTCTTGGAGAAAACCGTTTTGAGACGTTCTATCTCTATGGGTAGATTCTCTTGGTCTGATAGGGCACGTGCTCTGTGGACCAAAGTCTTCAGAACCCCATTCTTCTGTGCAGGGTGGTGACAACTGCTGGCCTGCAGATATAAATCAGTGTGTGTAGGTTTTTGGTACACACTGTGGCCTATTGATCCATCTGCTTTCCTCTGGACTAGTACATCCAGAAATGACAGCTGGCCATTCTTCTCCAGTTCCATGGTGAACTTGATATTAGGGTGGCATGAGTTAAGATGTTCAAGAAACTCGTTGAGCTTGTCCATCCCATGTGGCCAGATCACGAAGGTGTCATCCACATACCTAAAGAAGCATGTGGGTTTAAATGTGGCTGTCTCTAATGCCCTCTCCTCAAAACTCTCCATAAACATGTTGGCAACCACAGGGGACAGTGGGCTGCCCATAGCTACACCTTCAGTTTGCTCGTAATATTGGTTTCTGTACAGGAAATACGTGGATGTCAGTGTATGACCGAACAGGTCCAACAGAGCACCATCAAATTTCTCTGCAATCAGTTCTAGTGAGTCCTTCAGTGGGACCCGGGTGAACAGCGATACCACATCAAAACTAACCATGAAGTCCGAATCTGTGATGTGCAGTTGCTTGAGGCGTTGCAGGAAATCTTCTGAGTTGCGGATGTGGTGAATACATTTCCCCACATATGGAGCCTGGAGACCTTTCAGGGTCCCACTGAAGGACTCACTAGAACTGATTGCAGAGAAATTTGATGGTGCTCTGTTGGACCTGTTCAGTCATACACTGACATCCACGTATTTCCTGTACAGAAGCCAATATTACGAGCAAACTGAAGGTGTAGCTATGGGCAGCCCACTGTCCCCTGTGGTTGCCAACATGTTTATGGAGAGTTTTGAGGAGAGGGCATTGGAGACAGCCACATTTAAACCCACATGCTTCTTTAGGTATGTGGATGACACCTTCGTGATCTGGCCACATGGGATGGACAAGCTCAATGAGTTTCTTGAACATCTTAACTCATGCTACCCTAATATCAAGTTCACCATGGAACTGGAGAAGAATGACCAGCTGTCATTTCTGGATGTACTAGTCCAGAGGAAAGCAGATGGATCAATAGGCCACAGTGTGTACCGAAAACCTACACACACTGATTTATATCTGCAGGCCAGCAGTTGTCACCACCCTGCACAGAAGAATGGGGTTCTGAAGACTTTGGTCCACAGAGCACGTGCCCTATCAGACCAAGAGAATCTACCCATAGAGATAGAACGTCTCAAAACGGTTTTCTCCAAGAATGGATATATGGACAGACAAATTGAGAGGGCACTCCGACCAGCCACTATACCACAGGTTCCTGAAGAAGACCAAGATGAAGCAAGGAAGGTGGCATATCTGCCCTATGCTGGCTCTATTTCTGCCAGAATCAGTAGGATCCTGCGTAAACACAATATCAAGTGTGTTTTCTGTCCTTCCAACAAGATCGGGGGACTGCTGGGGAGTGTCAAAGACGACCTGGGGCTACGAAAACCAGGGATTTACAATATACCTTGTCAATGTGGCATGTCCTACATTGGCCAGACGACAAGAACTGTGGAGATCAGGTGCAAAGAACATCAGAGGCACACTAGATTAAGACAGGTGACTAAGTCAGCCATTGCTGAACACTGTCTAGAACTAGATCATGCCATGAAGTATGAGGATACCAAGATTCTAGCACAAACACCCAGATTTTGGGACAGTGTTATAAGAGAATCGATTGAGATTAAAATGGCTGACGATCTTATGAATCGTGACACAGGGTACCAGCTAAGCAGAGCCTGGGATCCGGCTCTGGAATTGTTAAAGGAGCAACGGCGGCAGCTGCAACACTACACAAACAGAAGAACCAGAGACATGGAGATGGTAAACGAGCTCCTGACGGACTGCCAGGAGCGCCAGACCGAAGATGGAACACCCGGAAGTGGGACTGGTGGGCGCGGACCGCAGAGGGAACATCCAGAGCCGCAGCAGACGAAAAACGCAGCGGCAACGCTCCAACAGGTCGTGGTGAGCGGGCGCGGACCGCAGGGGGAACGCCTGGTACCCCAGACCGTAGATGAAACCTCCAGGAGCGGGTTTGGTGGGCGCGGACGGCAGAGGGAACACCTAGAACCGCAGCGGACGGAAAACGGAGCAGCAACGCTCCAGCAGGTCACAGGGAATGGGCGCGGACCACGGAGGAAGCGCCTGCAGCCGTTGGTGGAGGGGGAAGGCCATAGGCATAAATACTGGACCAGGTCCACTCGAGGAGCAGTCTCAGGTCGCACCTGATGAAGGTCTCGAGCTACGTGACCGAAATATCGTGCAAGTACGACGCTGATATCCGGCTGAACACCCGACAACCCAAGATGTTAAAACATTGATATTTCTCTACGTACTACACGAATATGTAATAAAAATGGGGTTTCCTATTTTTAAAAAAACGCAGTTGTTATCCGTTTGACCTATGGCAGCGCCATCTAGCGGGCCAACCATAGCGCCATCTGGTTTGCCCCTTCAAGCTAGACAAGTTTCGTTCTTTGCAGTTTTTTCGTTTGACGCTTATTTCGTGAGATATTTGGCCCGGTCGCGATCAATGGACCACCTCGTATAGTCTAGTAAAGGACGCATTAGCGACTATATGCTATTTCTTTTATAGCTGCACTGCACTTCACCAAAACCCTTCCAACAAAGCTAAGCCTTCTATTCGCCTTCCTTAATACTGACTTTACGTGATGGGCTCATTACGAATCGTTTGTTAGTATTGTCCTCGAACAGACGACATGCATGCACAACTCGATGGCAGTTGTATTGTAATCGGACGGCATGAGATAATTTCTCTTGTTATGGGCATTAGCCTGCATTTATCCATACTTAAGCAGAGATGCCATTCATTACAGTAAGTGGGAATGTTGTGTTAGTATCCGCAAGAAGCGTGATAACGCCGCAACTAGATACCGTCGGCACGGGTACTTCACAGGTCAACGATGGCTCGGTAACAACCCGGGAACAGTATCCCGTGAGTGGAGCCAACTATGGGAAGTGGAGCGATCGAACCCCGATGTATAAGCATACGACAGTGTACTCAGCATGCGGCTGGCGCGGGCGGCTGCCGACTGAGCAGCCGGCCGCTGTAGCCGAGCGGTTCTAGGCGCTTCAGTCCGGAACCGCGCTGCTGCTACGGTCGCAGGTTCGAATCCTGCCTCGGGCATTGATGTGTGTGATGTCTTTAGGTTAGTTAGGTTTAAGTAGTTCTAAGTCTAGGGGACTGAAGACCTCAGATGTTAAGTCCCATAGTGCTTAGAACCATTTGAACCGACTGAGCACCCGACAATATTTTCGGCGCGAGCTCAACGCTAGGTCCGCCGCGATTTAAGCCCGCAGGAGCACTGGTCTGCTCTGGTTTCTGCTACTCGCAAGTACACACCTCCGTCAGCGTTTCTGCCCATAGAGTACTTATATCTATGGAGTATGTTTAGCCTAATGAGCATCCTCTCAACATGAAACAGGTGGTTTTGGGGCGACGCTGCTTGTTAGCAACTTGCGGTAATAGTGAAACTTGAACTCTACACGTATTCGCCTTCTTTTGAATACGTTTCTGCATGTCTGAGTTTTAGTAACAGCTATGGTGCAATATCGTCGTCGCTACGGATGTAAAGTGAAGTACGGTATGTGAAAGGAGGACCAGTTACTTTTCGTAGGATTGTACAACAAATGTGTAATTGCAAGTATCATATTGATTGATGTCATATGATATGCTGAAAAATATCTGTTACATGGTATTATAAAGTCTTGTATCGTAGAGAAAGTTTCTACTTTTTCATGGCCATATGTTTAACTGCTAGATTAATTTGCAAGAGTGTTCGAGTAAACAGACAGTCAGTGTATACATAACGGTGCCATGTTCATACGCAGATCAAATTTATACATGAGAGTCTGATAAATTTCCTCCAATTTATGCCGGTTCTCAATACCTTGCGTGCCTCTAAGTAATTCTGCATGAGATAGTTTCCTATACAATGTTGCTTAAACGCAATTAATTAGAACAGATTCTACAGTATGAGTCAGAGCAATAAAAACGTAAAAAAGTGTTGTTAGCTGTCACTTCTTTTATTACTCTAAAATTCGAGTATTGACCTTTTATTTTTCATTTCCTTGTGAGTAGTGTATGGTTTTACTTTCCTGATGAGATGGCGAAAACGTATCATAGACATTTTAACGTCTATAAAAAACAAAATGGTAAGTAAAGAGAAATTGAAAATAATAATGGACTAGCAGGTGGTGTAAATCGCTTACCATATTTACTGCAACAATTTCATAGTTTCTTGACACTTCGGTCCCGCCTCCAGTGTCATTGTAACGTAATCAATTAGGACAGAGATCCGACAACATGAATAAATGCAATTAAAAATGTAAAAAATTATGGTTGGCTGTTACTTCTTATCCCGTTGCGGTAAAATGGTAAATAAGGTGAAATCTGACCTATGCTACCGTGGTGAAAAATCACATTACCAATGCTCTTCACCTCTTTAAGCAACTGCAGTTCCTGGTATCAAATTGTTTAGATGTCTGTAAAACGCGTAGACAAAGTTTCACGGTGCTTCTGAAGGTGATCTATCTGTAACAGCGAAGTAATAACAATCACAATATGCTAAATACTATACGCGCTAAAATGCGCCGTCTCAGAATTACGTGGTTTGATCTGCAGGAGATGTGCGGACAGAATTTTCGTTCTGCGGGTCTAGCAGCTCACTCCATAGAAGTGTATACTCGACGTCGAGACGACGCAATGTGTGCTCCCTCCATGGCAGGATTCTGAACTCCTCTGCTATTCTACCCACGCCAGCTCATCTACTTCCATCGGGATGTTCGCTGGTGGTTAGACTAAAGTTGTCCAAATATTTCTGCGTTTCCTTAAGATTGCCCAGCGACGGTACTTTCCTGTACCAAACAACATCGTCAGCCGTAATCTTACAATGCTGCTAATCCTTGGGTAACAGCCTACGGTTAATAAAAATTGTATCTGCATTTCAAATGTAAGTTAATTTCTGTGTGCTGCATGATATGTAACCATGATAAGGTATCTTAATTAAAGCGGGAGAGCTACCTATTTTTATTCAATGTTCGTGAGATACTTGTGAAGAAATTAACACCTAAATATCGCAACTGAGAGAACATACCATGGCCAGTTATAGTTTTCTGATGCTTGAACACAGTTAATCATAAACAGTTTGCAACAAACAGAAAATTTAACACGTGAACTGTATTAGTTCTAGATATCATGGAATTGTTTCTTATTGACATACTAGGTACTGTTTTTCTAAATAAGCTTGGCCTGAAGATGGTTGTCGTTGCCGCAGCATGCCATCATGAGTGGATATACAGTTGTTATGTGGATATAGATGATGTGTGTCTAATATTAACTGTACTTTTTTTCAGCTTCGTTCGATGAAAATTTATCTGACATGTAACCTTTGGTTTTGTTATTGTCCGACTGCTGCAAAAGAAGGAAGGTGTCTTATCACGAAAGCGCACGACTCCTTACCTCTCTCTGAACGAAACAAAAAAAGTAAGGGATAATTAACCATTTTTTCTCTTTTTTTTCCTTTGTATTATTCAGTAGAAAATTCTTTCTGATCTCACATACTCTGTTTATCTGCGATTTAGCGTTGTTTACTACATGGAATTCGGTTTAATTGAAAAAAGACGTTTACATTGTCGTCAAAACAGTCCTGAAGTTATCAGCCTGTTCATCAACGTTGTTAAGGCCTTTTATACTGGAGCAAGAGTAGTAAAGATATAGCGTGATTCACAGCGCACGTTTTTTTGCTTAAATGCAGCGGTCTACTCAAATGCTAACTATGCATTATTCCTTGAGGAACAAAAGAGCCAAGTTTAACATAAATTTTTAGCCGTTACGCCGTGGCCTCGGGGAGCCAGCGGCAAACAAAGGAAGAGGAAGGGATGGAGAGAGGGAGGGAGGGAGGGAGGGAACGCGACAAGCCTGTGTGCCCGCTTGGCAGGCGAGAAATTGCTTGGCTGCTGTGCGGGGACGTCGAAATACAGGCGCCGCACGTGAAGACGACGTCCAGCGTCTAAAAACTGCTCCGGCGGCACTCGAGAGTTAGACCGTAACGTCCGTTAGGAAGAAATGGTGCGGGAGAAAGACAACGTTATGTTCAGTTTCGGCTGAAATTTCGAGACAATACCGGGTGCATGGCTGTTCCGAAACGTCCTAGGAATAGCTGTCGCTGACGCAATTTCATTATGCGGCAGAAATTTTCGGAAGTTATGCTGTTTCTTTTTGACAAAGAGGGGTGAGAAATGACACTGCTGACTATTACAACTGTAAAAGGAAGTATAGCAAAAGACGAAATTTTGCTTCCAAGGTTCTCGGGTGTACTGCCGGGGGAGGAGGAGTCTTAGTTGCTACCGCCCGCCGTCTCTGTCGCATGCCGCGTCCGCGTGTCATGTTCTGCTTTGAGGAGCTTAGTATTGTCCCTCACGCTTTGCTTAGTTGGAAGCCCGTGTCGCCGGCCGGGGTGGCCGAGCGGCTCTAGGCGCTATATTCTGGAACCGCGCGACCGCTACGGTCGCAGGTTCGAATCCTGCCTCGGGCATGGATGTGTGTGATGTCCTTAGGTTAGTTAGGTTTAAGTAGTTCTAAGTTCTAGGGGACTGATGACCTCAGACGTTAAGTCCCATAGAGCTCAGAGCCATTTGAACCATTTTGAAGCCCGTGTCCCTGTAGATTAAATTATCAGTCACACGGATTTCAGTTGCTTTTTTGAACTTTATGGGTAGTAGCCAGGAGTTTCGTTTGCTGGTATTTCATTTTTTGTCCATTTTAAATGTAATGTTCTGCTATTGTAGACGTGTTGCGATATTCAATTGTAAGGATCGTTTGTCCAGTAATGCCCATTCACACGAAACGTGGTATATCTCCCCTCTTTTGAGATAGAGATCGTCTTTCACTGTCCATAATAAAGCTCGTATTTTGCTAGAAAGCTGGCATTATATGGTGTTTAAGCAGTAGTTTTCCAATTTTTGACGATATATTGCCAGAAAAAGGTATAAAAGAGGTTTTCTTATCCTCTTCTTCCGTCTTTTCGTCCTCCATATCGTTCTACGGGCTCTTGCGTCGCAGGGCCGTCCGAACCTGTCGATTACTGTATCCATTTTCGTGGAAGACGGTTTCCATTTGCTGCAGGCTGCCGTCAGGCTTTGTTCGTCTGAAATGGAGTATGCCCTGCGTACCAGAGTGCTGTTCTTCTCCGGGGCATGATGGCATCTGGAGGCATGGAGATATACATTCGTATACGTTGGCTTACAGTAACACTGAGCAAGCGATCCGTAGGGCCTAGGCTGAACTAGGACGCAGAGAAAAGGATGTTTGCCATATTTTCTATTTCCATGGTAAACCGAGTTTCCACGGATGGAATTCAGATGTTTCAAGAATTTCTGTAGTTTTTCGGGACCACAAAAGTGTCGTTGACATACCGAAAGAGATAAAAGTGTTTTGAAAAGTTTAATCAAAGGGTGTTTGGTCGTCTAAATTTCCAATTGTTATTTTATTCAAGCAACCATTTTCAGTGCTACATTACGCCATCTTCAGGCTCCCTGATCGACGTGTGGAAAGAATCCCAGAATCCCATCTACAGTCCAGTCAACATGGCGTAATGTTGCGCTGAAACCGTTTGTTCAAGTAAAATAACAACTAGAAATTTAGGTGACTGAAGGTGTTGTGATTCGACATTTTATCTTGAACAGCGACTATCTGTATAATGACGGACTTACAGAAACAGGTTTGTTTCAGCAGTTTCCAGTGCTCTGTCCTCGAAGTACTCCATAAACGAATCAGCTAAACTGGCGAGAGGGGGCTGCCAGTTGTGATGCCAGCAGTCTGCTGATTGTATTGTCCAATGAAAATCAAATAGGCCGATGTCACAACGTGGCCAAACAGCTGTGTCACCTCAGTGCTGAACTTCTCGTTTTATGGAGTCTTCGATGGGGACTCCAGTGAAAAGTGGGACGGCGTAAAAGCTGACAATAATATCGGACCCCTGCAGCAGACCGATGATATCACCCAAGTTTCGTACTTGATGTGTACACTTGCCGATGTGGTGGTGCAACAGATAAGCCACACGCTTTGCCACGGGACATGTTAGTGCACCAGTGTTGCTCGCTATTGGTCGCATGTCTTCCTTGTGGACCTTTGGCAAGCTGTACAGTCTAGGTGGTACGCAGTGTGCTGTGAAGTGATTGACGACGTTGTCATCGAACACCCTGTTCTTTAACTGGACGGAGGTGCTTTACTTTCCTGCAGGAGCTGCTGCTATTTTCCGGTGTGCTGGATCGTCCAGAATCTTTAGCATTTTCCGCTCGTAGTCATTATGTTGGAGGAGAACCGTGGTGTTCCCCTTATCGACTGGAAGGGCAACGATTTCTTGATCTTCTCTAAGAGTAATTTTACTTATGCGCGTATAGTAGAAGAGTACACGAGTACATGAGTAAATTTGTAGGCGGTGTGATGGTATAAAGGGTACGAAATTTAATACAGAAATGTTCCTTATCTGGGAACATCAATGGCTCTAACCTGGCAGGCATCCAATCGAAATGAGCTTGGATAACATATATGGGCACTTCATTCCACACTGCATCAAGCCGAACAGCTGGGACAACATATACGAGCATTTCATTCCATGCTACTCACCTCTGTGCTAAGGTATGGCTGGTGAGTGGAGGTGTGCCAGATTCTCAGCATCACATGACCAGATACTTCCATTGGATGAAAGACCGGAGAACCTACTGGCCAGAGCAACAGCTGAACACCATCAGTATCGAGATGTGTCAGGACAGCACGAGCTACAAGCGGTCTTGCGTTACTTTGTTGGAGTCATGGAGCGTAACAAATGCAACATAAAAAATGTTTCGAAGGCGGACGGCCGTAGCAGTAGCACCACCGACGCGGCCCAATTCACTCGACTCTGCACTTGTTAGTACTTCCTACCGTCTCGCTGCTAACACGCGGAAGCTCTCTACATAAGTAGCCGAAGATGAGAACGCAGCCAACGAAAGCCCTTCGTCTTCTACTCCTTCCACTACCGTTCCAAAACTGCTTACGTTATCGGATATGGTTGTCTTGTCGATATTATTACGCAACTCATCCGTAGTTATAGTGCTACAAAATGAGTAAAGAAAGTATTAACTCAGAAGTTGCTAATGACAAACATCAACAGACTTTAAACCTAAAGTTTGCTGGACGCTGCTGGACGTCCCAAGTTTTCCGAAAATGTTTTAGGATTAGCCCTGAGTAAATTTGCTGTTGGAATAGTTTTTCGACACTACAAGCTTATATGCAGTTTAGAGATTGAAAAATTTCGGAATAGACCCAGCGTTTGAGTACATAAAGTTGTCAATATTGTAGCACAATGGCAACCTTTTCTTATCGTGACTGTTGTATTTTGCCTACTCGTCGAATGTGGGGTGCCTAGGAAACCTACTTTCTCGGATCGCTAGACAACAATTCAAGCAAATCGTATTAATGAAGTTTATTACAAAAGTGGTTACAATACTTAATTTTGACAATTTACAACGCTGTATCGCAAGCAAAGAGCGATAGACAAATGAGGAATCTCTTCAGTATATACAATTCCATTACAAGTGGAGGAATACAGTTCCTAAGACGCTGTTAGACTAGTGCCCATACTTGACACAGCTGTGGAAGTCGACGAACTGGACCGCGGCCAGGCAGCGCGGCGCTTATGTTCTCTTCTCCTACAGGCTGCTGGTGTCTCGTTTTCGTCCTAGAGAGAGGTCTATCAGCGTACTTCTGGCTGACTTCTTCTTCACAGCTCTGTCTGCTTAAACGTTCCTGACCGGTGTGCCGGCGCTTGGCTTTAGGCCGGAACAGTGTCGATTGGCAGCCTTCCGTTCGCCTTTCTACACCAAATGCAATTGTTGCAGCAGCTACTTATCCACGATGTAAAAAGAAATACACACATCAAAAAAAGGTTTTGCATCACCTCGGTTCCGAGAGTTCCGGAACCTGTACAGGAAACTGAAACAGAGATCAACATAAACATAATTTTCGCCACTTTTATTGGTCATGAAAACCACACATTGCATGGTGTACCACCATACAGCGAGACCTTCAGAGGTGGTGGCCCAGATTGCTGTACACACCGGTACATCTAATAGCCAGTAGCACGTTCTCTTGCATTGATGCATGCCTGTATTTGTCATGGCATACCATCCAAAAGTTCATCAAGGCACTGTTGGTCTAAATTGTACCACTCCTGACGGCAATTCGGCGTAGATCCCTCAGAGTGGTTGGTGGGTCATGTCGTCCATAAACAGACCTTTTCAATACATCCCAGACATGTTCGATAGGGTTCATGTCTGTAGAACATGCTGGCCACTAGTCGAGCAATATCGTTTTCTGAAGTCAGTCACTCACAAGATGTGCAGGATGGGGGCGCGAATAGTCTTCTATGAAGACGAATGCCTCGCCACTATGCTGCCGATGTGGTTGCACTATCGGTCGGAGGATGGCATTCACGTATCGTACAGCCGTTACGGCGCTTTCTATGACCACCAGCGGCGTACGTCGCCCCACATAATACCACCCTAAAACAGCAGGGAACCTCCACCTTGCTGCATTTGCTGAACAGTGTGTCTAAGGCGTTCAGCCTGATCGGATTGTCTCCAAAACGTCTCCGACGATTGTCTGATTAAAGGCATAAGCGACAATCATCGGCGAAGAGAATGTAATGCCAATCCTCAGCAGTCCATTCGGCATGTTGTTGGGCCCATCTGTACCGCACTGCGTGGTGTCGTGGTTGCAAAGATGGATCTCCAAATGAACATGGGGAGTGAAGTTGCCCATCATGGAGCCTACTCCGCACACTTTGAGTCGTAACACGACGTCCTGTGGCTACACGAAAAGCATTATTCAACATGGTGGCGTTGCTGTCAGTATTCCTCCGAGCTATAATCCGTAGGTGGCGGTCATCCACTGCAGTAGTAGCCCTTGGGCGGCCTGAGCGAGGTATGTCATCGACTGTTCCTGTCTCTCTGTGTCTTCTCCGTGTCCGAACAACATCGCTTTGGTTCACTCCGAGACGCCTGGACACTTCCCTTGTTGAGAGCCATTTCTGGCACAAAGTAACAATGCGGACGCGATCGAACCGCGGTATTGACCGTGTAGGCATGGTTGAATTACAGACAACAAGAGCCGTGTACCTCCTTCCTGGTGGAATGACTGGAACTGATCGGCTGTCTGACCCTCTCCGTCTAATAGGCCCTGCTTGTTTACATCTTTCGGCGGGTTTAGTGACATCTCTGAACAGTCAAATGGACTGTGTCTGTGATACAGTATCCACACTCAACGTCTATCTTCAAAAGTTCTGGGAACCGAGGTGATGCAAGACATTTTTTGTTGTGTGTAGTTTGCCTGTATTACTTTCTACGGCTAAGAAGGCTTACAACAAATTACAGACATATTTATGATAGCAAAATAAATGTAGAAGAAATCGAGTCCCGAGTTTCATATTAAGGTGCAACATAAAAAAAAATTTATTTAGCTCGTGATCTGGGAATTGAAACTGACGTGAATTCACAACGATGTCACTCGCCAAAAGTTACAGCAGAATTGACGTTTTCTCAATTTTTGCTAAGGAAGTTAGTGGTTTTGCAGCCTTTTTTCATTACCCTGAAATAAAGACGATTTCAGGAGATATAACACACCGATATTTTCTTTGCATGCGTAGAACACATTTTCTGTAATGTGTCACAACACCGGGCGGCCGTTGTGGCCGATCGGTTCTAGGCGCTTCAGTTTGGAACCGCGCGACTGCTACGGTCGCAGGTTCGAATCCTGCCTCAGGCATGGATATGTGTCATGTCCTTATGTTTGAAATAACAACATCTATATGATTTTAATAAATGACAAAAATGGGGCAATAAATGTCACTGGATTCCAAATTATTCTAACGCTTTTTCTTTACAGATGATGAAACATCTCAGCGGAAAGTATGATTTTAGATTATGCGTTGTGACAAATGGTTCTGAGCACTATGGGACTTAACATCTGAGGTCATCAGTCCCAATAATCTAAAATC
This sequence comes from Schistocerca serialis cubense, assembly GCF_023864345.2. Classification (NCBI taxonomy): domain Eukaryota; kingdom Metazoa; phylum Arthropoda; class Insecta; order Orthoptera; family Acrididae; genus Schistocerca; species Schistocerca serialis. The sequence continues at coordinate 1,064,621,522 of NC_064639.1, forward strand.
ACACTTTCCGCTGAGATGTTTTAAAGAATATTGTTCTTGAAACAGGTTTAAAAGCAACAAAATCAATGATTTTAATAAATGACAAAAATGGGGCAATAAATGTCACTGGATTTCAAATTATTCTAACTCTTCTTATTTACAGACGATGAATAAATGTTTTTATTGGAGTAAATGAATAATGCTACGGATATACATTTTACTCGTTATTCACGAATAACGAATAATAATTTTTATTTATTTTCATTATTCGCCATGGAAATAAATTTTGTCCAGCTCTGGTGGTAAGGAAAGAGCATCGTACATAAAGCTGACAGGTGCCCGGCTTTCGCCGGACGTGTCCGATTTTTTATGGTCGTGTCCAACCAAGAGTATTCAAGTCCAGCCTGTCCGACTTTTGTTGCACTTTTTAGCGGTGAAGTGAAAAATGACTAGCTTAGGGCCCGAAAAGCTGATCTACATCTACATCTACATTTATACTCCGCAAGCCACCCAACAGTGTGTGGTGGAGGGCACTTTACGTGCCACTGTCATTACCTTCCTTTCCTGTTCCAGTCGCGTGTGGTTCGCGGGAAGAACGACTGCCGGAAAGCCTCCGGCGCGCTCGAATCTCTCTAATTTCACATTCGTGATCTCCTCGGGAGGTATAACTAGGGGGAAGCAATATATTCGATATCTCATCCAGAAACGCACCCTCTCGAAACCTGGACAGCAAGCTACACCGCGATGCAGAGCGCCTCTCTTGCAGAGTCTGCCACTTGAGTTTGCTAAACATCTCCGTAACGCTATCACGCTTACCAAATAACCCTGTGACGAAATGCGCAGCTCTTCTTTAGATCTTCTCTATCTCCTCCGTCAATCCGACCTGGTACGTATCCCACACTGATGAGCAATACTCCAGTATAGGACGAACGAGTGTTTTCTAAGCCATCTCCTTTGTTGATGGACTACATTTTCTAAGGACTCTCCCAATGAAACTCAACCTGGTACCCGCCTTACCAACAATGAATTTTATATGATCATTCCACTTCAAATCGTACCGCATGCATGCTGCCAGATATTTTACAGAAGTAACTGCTACCAGTGTTTGTTCCGCTATCATACAATCATACAATAAAGGATCCTTCTTTCTATGTATTCGCAATACATTACATTTGTCTATGTTAAGGGTCAGTTGCCACTCCCTGCACCAAGTGCCTATCCGCTGCAGACCTTCCTGCATTTCGTTGCAATTTTCTAATGTTGCAACTTTTCTGTATATTACAGTATCATCCTCGAAAAGCCGCATGGAACTTCCGACACTATCTTTTTTTTTTTGGTCATCAGTCTACTGACTGGTTTGATGCAGCCCGCCACGAATTCCTTTCCTGTGCTAACCTTTTCATCTCAGAGTAGCACTTGCAACCTACGTCCTCAATTATCTGCTAGACGTATACCAATCTCCGTCTTCCTCTACAGTTTTTGCCCTCTACAGCTCCCTCTAGTACCATGGAAGTCATTCCCTCATGTCTTAGCAGATGTCCTATCATCCTGTCCTCCTTATCAGTGTTTTCCACATATTCCTTTCCTCTCCGATTCTGCATAGAACCTCCTCATTTCTTACCTTATCAGTCCACCTAATTTTCAACATTCGTCTATAACACCACATCTCAAATGCTTCGATTCTCTTCTGTTCAGGTTTTCCTATAGTCCATGTTTCACTACCATACAATGCTGTACTCCAGACGTACATCCTCAGAAATTTCTTCCTCAAATTAAGGCCGGTATTTGATATTAGTAGAATTCTCTTGGCCAGAAATGCCTTTTTTGCCATAGTTAGTCTGCTTTTGATGTCCTCCTTGCTAAGTCCGTCATTGGTTATTTTACTGCCTAGGTAGCAGAATTGCTTAACTTCATTGACTTCGTGACCATCAATCCTGATGTTAAGTTTCTCGCTGTTCTCATTTCTACTACTTGTCATTACCTTCGTCTTTCTCCGATTTACTCTCAAACCATACTGTGTACTCATTAGACTGTTCATTCCGTTCAGCAGATCATTTAATTCTTGTTCACTTTCACTCAGGATAGCAATGTCATTAGCGAATCGTATCATTGATATCCTTTCACCTTGTATTTTAATTCCACTCCTGAACCATTCTTTTATTTCCATCATTGCTTCCTCGATGTGCAGATTGAGGGGTAGGGGCGAAAGGCTACAGCCTTGTCTTACACCCTTCTTAATACGAGCACTCCGTTCTTGATCGTCCACTCTTATTATTCCCTCTTGCTTGTTGTACATATTGTATATGACCCGTCTCTCCCTATAGCTTACCCCAACTTTTTTCAGAATCGCGAACAGCTTGCACCATTTTATATTGTCGAACGCTTTTTCCAGGTCTACAAATCCTATGAAAGTGTCTTGATTTTTCTTTAGCCTTGCTTCCAATAATAGCCGTAACGTCAGAATTGCCTCTCTCGTCCCTTTACTTTTCCTAAAGCCAAACTGATCGTCACCTAGCGCATTTTCAATTTTCTTTTCCATTCTTCTGTATATTATTCTTGTAAGCAGCTTCGATGCATGAGCTGTTAAGCTGATTGTGCGGTAATTCTCGCACTTGTCAGCTCTTGCCGTCTTCGGAATTGTGTGGATGATGCTTTTCCGAAAGTCAGATGGTATGTCGCCAGACTCATATATTCTACACACCAACGTGAATAGTCGTTTTGTTGCCACTTCCCCCAATGATTTTAGAAATTCTGATGGAATGTTATCTATCCCTTCTGCCTTATTTGACCGTAAGTCCTCCAAAGCTCTTTTAAATTCCGATTCCAATACTGGATCCCCTATCTCTTCTAAATCGACTCCTGTTTCTTCTTCTATCACATCAGACAAATCTTCACCCTCATAGAGGCTTTCAATGTATTCTTTCCACCTATCTGCTCTCTCCTCTGCATTTAACAGTGGAATTCCCGTTGCACTCTTAATGTTACCACTGTTGCTTTTAATGTCACCAAAGGTTGTTTTGACTTTCCTGTATGCTGAGTCTGTCCTTCCGACAATCATATCTTTTTCGATGTCTTCACATTTTTCCTGCAGCCATTTCGTCTTAGCTTCCCTGCACTTCCTATATATTTCATTCCTCAGCGACATGTATTTCTGTATTCCTGATTTTCCCGGAACATGTTTGTACTTCCTCCTTTCATCAATCAACTGAAGTATTTCTTCTGTTACCCTTGGTTTCTTCGCAGTTACCTTCTTTGTACCTATGTTTTCCTTCCCAACTTCTGTGATGGCCCTTTTTAGAAATGTCCATTCCTCTTCAACTGTACTGCCTACTGCGCTATTCCTTATTGCTGTATCTATAGCGTTAGAGAACTACAAACGTATCTCGTCATTCCTTAGTACTTCCGTATCCCACTTCTTTGCGTATTGATGTCTTGAACTTCAGTCTACTCTTCATCACTACTATATTGTGATCTGAGTCTATATCTGCTCCTGGGTACGCCTTACAGTCCAGTATCTGATTTCGGAATCTCTGTCTGACCATGATGTAATCTAATTGAAATCTTCCCGTATCTCGCGGCCTTTCCAAGTATACCTCCTCCTCTTGTGATTCTTGAACAGGGTATTCGCTATTACTAGCTGAAATTTGTTACAGAACTCAATTAGTCTTTTTCCTCTTTCATTCCTTGTCCCAAGACCATATTCTCCTGTAACCTCTTCTTCTACTCCTTCCTCTACAAGCCGGCCAGAGTGGCCGAGCGGTTCTAAGCGCTACAGTCCGGAGCCGGGCGACCGCTACGGTCGCAGGTTCGAATCCTGCCTCGGGCATGGATGTGTGTGATGTACTTAGGTTAGTTAGGTTTAAGTAGTTCTAAGTTCTAGGGGACTGATGACCTCAGATGTTAAGTCCCATAGTGCTCAGAGGCATTTGAACCATTTTTGAACCTTCCCCTACACTGCATTCCAGTCGCCCATGACTATTAGATTTTCGTCCCCCTTTACATACTGCATTACCCTTTCAATATCCTCATATACTTTCTCTATCTGTTCATCTTCAGCTTGCGACGTCGGCATGTATACCTGCACTATCGTTGTCGGTGTTGGTCTGCTGTCGATTCTGATTAGAACAACCCAGTCACTGAACTGTTCACAGTAACACACCCTCTGCCCTCCCTTCCTATTCATAACGAATCCTACACCTGTTATACCATTTTCTGCTGCTGTTGATATTACCCGATACTCATCTGCCAAGAAATCCTTGTCTTCCTTACACTTCACTTCACTGACCCCTACTATATCTAGATTGAGCCTTTGCATTTCCCCTTTCAGATTTTCTAGTTTCCCTACCACGTTCAAGCTTCTGACATTCCACGCCCCGACTCGTAGAACGTTATCCTTTCGTTGATTATTCAATCTTTTTCTCATGGTAACCTTCCCCTTGGCAGTCCCCTCCCGGAGATCCGAATAAGGGACTATTCCGGAATCTTTTGCCAATGGAGAGATCATCATGACACTTCTTCAATTACAGGCCACATGTCCTGTGGATACTATGTACTAGGTCATTTATATATATTGTAAAAAGCTGTGGTCCCATAACACTCTCCTGTGGCGCGCCAGAGGTTACTTTAACGTCTGTAGACGTCTCTCCATTGAGAACAACATGCTGTGTTCTGTTTGCTAAAAACCCTTCCGGAAGTCAAGGAAAATGGCATCTACCTGGGAGCCTGTATCTAATATCTTCTGGGTCTCATGAACAAATAAAGCGAGTTGGGTCTCACACGATCGCTGTTTCCGGAATCCATGTTGATTCCTACAGAGTAGATTCTGGGTTTCCAGAAATGACATGTTACGCGAGCAAAAAACATGTTCTAAAGTTCTACGACTGATCGATGTCAGAGATATAGGCCTATAGTTTTGCGCATCTGCTCGACGACCCTTCTTGAAACCTGTGACTACCTGTGCTCTTTTCCAATCATTTGGAACCTTCCGTTCCTCTAGAGACTTCCGATACGCGGCTGTTAGAAGGGGGGCAAGTTCTTTCGCATACTCTGTGTAGAATCGAATTGGTATCCCGTCAGGTCCAGTGGACTTTCCTCTGTTGAGTGATTTCAGTTGTTTTTATATTCCTTGGACACTTATTTCGATGTCAGCCATTTTTTCGTTCGTGCGGTGATTTAGAGAAGGAACTGCAGTGTGGTCTTCCTCTGTGAAACAGCTTTGGAAAATGGTGTTTAGCATTTCAGCTTTACGCGTGTCATCCTCTGTTTCAATGCCATCATCATCCCAGAGTGTTTGGATATGCTGTTTCGATCCAATTACTGATTTAACGTAAGACCAGAACTTCCTAGGATTTTCTGTCAAGTCGGTACATAGAATTTTACTTTCGAATTCACTGAACGCTTCGTGCATAGCCCTCCTTACGCTGACTTTGACATCGTTTAGCTTCTGTTTATCTGAGAGGTACTGGCTGCGTTTAAACTTGCAGTGAAGCTCTCTTTGCTTTCGCAGTAGTTTCCTAACTTTGTTATTGAACCACGGTGGGTTTTTCCCGTCCCTCACAGTTTTACTCGGCACGTACCTGTCTAAAACGCATTTTACGATTGCCTTGAACTTTTTCCATAAACACTCAACATTGTCAGTGTCGGAACAGAAATTTTCGTTTTGATCTGTTAGGTAGTCTGAAATCTGCCTCCTATTAATCTTGCTAAACAGATAAACCTTCCTCCCTTTTTTTATAATCGTATTTACTTCCATATTCAGGGATTCTGCAACTGCCTTATGATCACTGATTTCCTGTTCTGCGCTTACAGAGTCGAAAAGTTCGGGTCTGTTTGTTATCAGTAGGTCCAAGATGTTATCTCCACGAGTCGGTTCCCTGCTTAATTGCTCGAGGTAATTTTCGGATAGTGCACTCAGTATAATGTCATTCGATGCTCTGTCCCTACCAACCGTCCTAAACATCTGAGTGTCCCAGTCTATATCTGGTAAATTGAAATCTCCACCTAAGACGATAACATGCTGAGGAAATTTAAGTGAAATGTATTCCAGATTTTCTCTCAGTTGTTCTGCCACTAATTCTGCTGAGTCGGGAGGTCGGTAAAAGGAGCCAATTATTAACCTAGCTCGGTTGTTAAGTATAACCTCAACCCATAATAATTCACAGAAACTATCCACTTCTATTTCACTACAGGATAAACTACTACTAACAGCGACAAACACGCCTCCAACTGTTGCATGCAATCTGTCCTTTCTAAACACCGTCTGTGTCTTTGTAAAAATTTCGGCAGAATTTATCTCTGGCTTCAGCCATCTTTCCGTACCTATAACGATTTCAGCTTCGGTGCTTTCTATCAGCGCTTGAAGTTCCGGTACTTTACCAACACAGCTTCGACAGTTTACAATTACCATACCGACTGCTGCTTGGTCCCCATACGTCCTGACTTTGCCCCGCACCCATCTAACCTAAAAAACCGCCCAGTCCACGCCACACAACCCCTGCTACCCGTGTAGCCGCCTGCTGTGTGTAGTGGACTCCTGACCTATCCAGCGGAACCCGAAACCCCACCACCCTATGGCGCAAGTCGAGGAATCTGCAGCCCACACGGTCGCAGAACCGTCTCAGCCTCTGATTCAGACCCTCCACTCGGCTCTGTACCAAAGGTCCGCAGTCAGTCCTGTCGACGATGCTGCAGATGGTGAGCTCTGCTTTCATGCCGCTAGCGAGACTGGCAGTCTTCACCAAATCTGATAACCACCGGAAGCCAGAGAGGATTTCCTCCGATCTAAAGCGACACACATCATTGGTGCCGACATGAGAGACCACCTGCAGATAGGTGCACCCTGATGACGTAAGCACGAGGAATATATATGAACAGGGATAAGAATAAGCAGGAAGAAGGAGATAAAAGGATATGGAGATGTACCAGTTATTGACATTGGCAGAATATTCCTTTGCAACTCCAGACCACCGTGGCAACGTTGAAAGGATTTTCTCCTTCATAAACGCACAGTAGACAAAGGAACGCGGTAAACTGCAAACGGACACAATTACAGAGGTGTTGATCTTATTGTATAATTTAAAATTATTCTTTCGAGAGATCCGGGATATGATGACTAAGAAAAATAATGTTCTTTATAAAGCAGGTTCAGATGAGAAATATCTGTACTTAGATGCAGAATATTTTTTTTTTTATAAGTTTAACTGAAATGGCGAAACTTGTTGAAGATATTTTCTTGTCCGCCCCATAAGAAGAAATAACTGTTTAGTTAAGAACTTTTACTTTGTTTTGACATAAGATTATCTTCGGAAGAAGACTGAGTAATTAAGGAGACGAGTTAGCTGTTATCGTAACTGCCAAATTATAACGCTGTTTACCAACTGTTTCTTTCAAGTTTAAACACGTTTGGAGTTGATCTAAAAACTATTTACTGATTATTAATGAACGACTGGTCATATCCCACTAACTCTGTTTCTGTTTGAAACAGGTAGTCCGCCTTTTAAGGCAAAATGTACTGATAAATATAACGCCGAGTCCGGCGTTTTTTTTTTTTTTTTCTTTTTCTTTTTTTTTTTGCACCTGGCAATCCTAATCGTGCATGTGCATACTGCAAATTCGCAGCTTATGTGCAAGTGATGGCGATCGTGTGGTACCCTCATTGCTCGTTCAGCTGCGTTACTGCGTCGGTCTTCTTCGCCAGCTTCCGCCAATGTGTGCGAAGTGTGTTCGCGCTTTCTCTCGCACACCACAGCTGCGTGCAGAGTACTTGGTGGGCCCCTCGCCTAGGGCTCTAGGGTGCTCCCCTTGCGGCCCTTGGCTCGATCGCGGGCAGGCGCAGCTATTATAGGCTACCCACCATGCGTCCCAATTCCACGCATTCTGAGCATGCGCGATGCACATGACCATCCGTAGCCACGAGCGATCGGTCATTGCGCAGCCCACAGCATGACCACCTGAGCGTCGGCTGTGTGCCCGCCCCCGCACAAATGTGCCCGTACCCGCCTGGTTGCTCACTGACAGACAAGCGAGCGGGAACAGTCTACGACAGGGGTGCACCACACACTGCCCGCGGGTCACGTGCGGCCCTCTACGTCTCTCGCTGTGGCCCACGAGAAAATCTTTGAAGAATGATCGGTTCCAGATTTTTAAAAAATATAATCCTATGATTTTCTAGTTGGATCTATCACGATAATAAATCAAGGCTCCATTTAAAAATTCTTTGACTTCTACATCTACATCTACATACGTACTCCGCAATCCATCGTACGGTGCGTGGCGGAGTGTACCTCGTACCACAACTAGCATCTTCTCTCCCTGTTCCACTCCCAAACAGAACGAGGGAAAAATGACTGCCTATATGACTCTGTACGAGCCCTAATCTCTCTTATCTTATCTTAGTGGTCTTTCCGCCAAATCTAAGTTGGCGGCAGTAAAATTGTACTGCAGTCAGCCTCAAATGCTGGTTCTCTAAATTTCCTCAGTAGCGATTCACGAAAAGAACGCCTCCTTTCCTCTGGAGTCACCCACCCGAGTTCCTGAAGCATTTCCGTAACACTCGCGTGATGATCAAACCTACCAGTAACAAGTCTAGCAGCCCGCCTCTGAATTGCTTCTATGTCCTCCCTCCTGCATTAATTTACATTTATCTACATTTAGAGTTAGCTGCCATTCTTTACACCAATCACAAATCCTGTCCAAGTCATCTTGTATCCTCCTACAGTCACTCAACGACGACATACACCACAGCATCATCAGCAAACTGCCGCACATTGCTATCCACCCTATCCAAAAGATCATTTATGTAGATAGAAAACAACAGCGGACCTACCACACTTCCCTGGGGCACTCCAGATGATACCCTCACCACCGATGAACACTCACCATCGAGGATAACGTACTGGGTTCTATTACTTAAGAAGTCTTCGAGTCACTCACATACTTGGGAGCCAATCCCATATGTTCGTACCTTAGTTAGGAGTCTGCAGTGGGGCACCGAGTCAAACGCTTTCCGGAAGTCAAGGAATATGGTATCCGTCTGATAGCCTTCATCCATAGTTCGCAAGATATCATGTGAAAAAAGGGCGAGTTGCGTTTCGCAGGAGCGATGCTTTCTAAAGCCGTGCTGATGCATGGACAGCAACTTCTCTGTCTCAAGGAAATTCATTATATTCGAACTGAGAATATGTTCGAGAATCTTGCAACAAACCGATGTTAAGGATATTGGTCTGTAATTTTGAGGATCCGTCCTTCTACCCTTCTTATGTACAAGCGTCACCTGCGCTTTTTTTTCCACTGGCTCGGGACTTTACGTTGGGCAAGAGATTCGAGATAAATGCAAGCTAAGTAAGGAGCCAATGCAGTAGAGTACACTCTGTAAAACAGAATCGGAATCCCATCAGGATCTAGCGATTTATTTATTTTCAACCCATTCAGCTGCTTCACAACCCCAGGGATTTCTATGTCCTCCATACGGGAATGTGTACGAGACTCAAACGGCGGCATGTTTATACGATCCTCGTACGTGAAAGATTTCTCAAATGCTAAATTTAAAATTTCAGCTTTCGTTTTGCTGTCTTCCGTTGCCAGGCCAGACTGATCATTGAGTGACTGGGTGGAAGCCTTCGACCCGCTTACCGATTTTACGTAAGACCAGAATTTCCTTGGGTTTTCAGGAAGATCTTTTGCTAAGGTATGACGGTGGTAGTGGTTGTATGCTTCGCGCATCGCTCTTTTTACAGCAGCACGAATCTCTACTAACTTTTTGCCTGTCCTCATTCTCCCGATCTTTCTTGTACCGCCAGTGCAACTGTCTTTGCATCCTGAGCATTCTCCGAATTGCGCTGTTAAACCACAGTGGGCCTTTTCCGTCCGTCACCCACTTTTTCGGCACATACTTGTCCAATGCGTGATTTACAATGTGTTTAAAATTTGCCCATAATTCTTCCACGTCCATCTTACCGGAAGTAAATGGAGTCAATTCATTTACTAAGTGGGATGCTAACAACTACTTATCTGCTCTTTCTAGTAAGAATACTCTCCTAGCCTTCTTGACCGACTTTTTAACTTTCGTAACCATAGTCGTAATGACAACATCATGATCACTAATCCCCGCCACAACTCTGACACCGTCGATGAGGTCTGGTCTGTTCGTGGTTACCAGATCTAAAATATTTCCATTACCCGTTGGCTGTCGATTTAACTGCTCAAGACAGTTTTCGGATAATGTGTTTAAAAGTAATTCACACGACGGCTTGTCTGTACCACCTGTAAAGAATCCATAGACATCTCCGACTAATATATATCCGGGTAGTTCTGCGATACAGAATGTAGACTCCCTTTGAATGATTCTAGAACTGTCACGGTGGAACGTGGTGGCCGATAATAGCACCCCACAATTAACTTTATTTCTCCTAGCCCTGTTAAACGTGTCCAGATAACTTCACAATCACACTCTACTTCGACCTCAGTAGACACAATATTTTTGTCAACTGCAATGAAGACAGCACCTTGTAAGGTGTCAAATCTGTCTTTTCGATACACGTTCCAACCCTCACTAAATATTTCAAAACTTCCTATCTCAGGATTGAGCCAGGTATCAGCCCCGAGAATAATTTGCGCGCCACTCGCTTCCTGGAGGGCAGTAAGTTCAGGAACTTATTAGCAATGGCCGTCTCTGCTACAGCTAGATTAAAGTAGGTTTACATTTTTTACTTATTTGTAATGGAAGGGCTTGCGACAAGATGGCAGTTCTGGGATTGGGTCCAGTGATGCGATCATTAGCCAGCCGTTATAGCCGAGCGTTCTAGGCGCTTCAGTCCGGAACCGCGCTGCTGCTAAGGTCGCAGGTTCGAATCCTGCCTCGGGCATGGATGTGTGTGATGTCGTTAAGTTAGTTAGGTTTAAGTAATTCTACGTCTAGGGGACTGATGACCTCAGATGTTAAGTCCCATAGTACTTAGAACCTTTTGAACTATTTTTTTGATGCTATCATTAAATAGCGGTCGGAACAAAACTGCACTGCTAATGCGCTCCGCTAAACAAGTGGTATGGGCATCTTCATGTGGTGCTTGCACTGGTGGTGATTTTGGGTGGGGGAAACTGCTTGATCGGCTCCTATACCAAGCGAACAAAATTATAAGCTACAGTAGTTATTATACACACACAGGCAAACGCTGCATGAGACTGTTGCACTTTCATACGACATCCCTGGGACCGCACAGCTAAGCGGTATCATCAGGCGCCAATGAGAAGTTCCTGTTGGAGTAATGACTTTGTGCTTCTTACTCGCCGTGACATTGGAAGGCTTCACATTGGGGTAGTGGCCGTTATTCAACATGAATAAAATATATTAATGTGAAAGTGACGGCTAACTACCACTAACTACTGAATCAAAAGCGCTATTGTAAATAACTTGTATTTATTGTGAATTATCTCACGATAGAAAGTAGATCATATTGAACAAATCATGAATGAAAACAAATTAAACAAATTGTACGCTGTTCTTAGATATACTACACTGGTAAGATTGGCTCTCAGCTCTTAATGTTAAGTTGATGCGAAGTTAGATTTAATTATGCCCCTGGATAAGCAAATGGTAAATGCGATCTGTCTGTGTTCCTATAATCTCTTTTGTGTCTGAAATAATACGTACTTCGGACACCACCACCAAGAAACAAACCAAACAAAAAAGACAAATAACCAATAACGAATCGTAAGCAAAACTGCATGGATGCTCAGTGGATGGCAAGAACACGATCCAACAACTATGTATGAACTTTACTGCCGCTGCTGCAAGTTTTACAATACCGTCTACCAGTGTGCTTGCTCCGTCGATACTGCTAGGGCGACGACTGCAGCTGCGAAGTCGCTGAATTAAGATAAGTCTCTCAAATATCTTGAGCAGAATAAACTACTCAGAAACTACTAATACCACAAGCCCTATGTTTCCTCTAAATGGTATACAATGCTTTCAAGACTGGCTCAACAACCTTTGAGGTGCAGCCCAGTGTGTCTTGTACTGACGTGCAATACCAGTATGATAGCTCTGTGCACTGGCTGACTACATTCAATGGTGACTGCCAGCCTATAAGGCGGAATAAACTGCAATTATACTAGTAGTCAAAGCAATGCCTATTGTGGATGCTGATGTCCTACTGTAGCTGCAGACTCTAGATCATACACAGCACAGTATTCAGAATCTAAGTTTCTATCTCAGAGCTACCGAACTTTGCAACTGTCCGCTTTCACGGCACAAGATGCTCTCCACCTGCTTAGCTCTGCACGATGCTCTTGCAACAATCTTGCCACCAAACTCTAATCAGCCAATCCCGACGCTGCAAAGGCCTCCCATATCTCCCTCGTGGAGTGATACAATTTCTCCACCTGTCCAAAAATTTCTCTGTTCAAACAGCGGGCGTTGACCCTCAGCATTTCCCGCACTTTGTTATGAACTGCCCAATCAGAGCTCAGCCCATTTGCCGCTAAGACAGCGCGCGACCGGGCGGCGCCAGCGCGTACGTTGGACGCTCTTTGCCTGCTCGACACTTCCCCTCTCTCTCTCACCTGGCACCCGGCGGTGTTCCTCAGTGACCGCATCCCCTGGGAGCCCCGGCCCCTGCACAATGCTCTTCCGGCGCTCGCCCTCCTTCGCCTCCCCGGCGGTGCCCGTCCACTCCTCGCCTCCACTGGCAAATTTACTTTGCCTACACCTACAGCATGCAACTAAATATTATCATTACCAAAGCCCATATTATTTCAGACGTGTGTTTAATCATCACGTATCTCTCTTTCTAATACACCTAATAAGACTAATTAACCATTACATGGGTTTATTTACTTCCAACATGCAGAATAACCTGCAAAATGAACGTCACAAATGAAAGCCACCTTTCAACATAGCTGTGTCAACTGTTGAGAAGAGATTCCGTCTCCTGTGAACTGTATCTAGGCGCCAATGCTATCAGAACCGTGTCAACAAGTGTCTGCGAACTTGCGTTTTGTAATGACTGTAGTGAAGCCACAGTGTGGTGTCACCGCCAGACACCACACTTGCTAGGTGGTAGCTTAAATCGGCCGCGGTCCATTTAGTACATGTCGGACCCGCGTGTCGCCACTGTGTAATCGCAGACCTAGCGCCACCACCAAGGCAGGTCTCGTGATACGAGAGAGCACTCGCCCCAGTTGTACGAGAACCTAGCTACCGACCAGATGTACGAAGCCTTTCTCTCTCATTAGCCGAGAGACAGAATAGCCATCCGCTAAGTTAATGGCTACGAACTAGCAAGGCGCCATTAGCCATACAGTGATTGTACTTAAAGTCTTCTGTGTATCGTCAAGATCGATGTACCACCATGATTGAGTAAAGTTAAGTATTAAACCTGCTCCGTACTTTTCTTCCTAACATTAATTACGTATCCTGTTCCAGTACTTCACGCCCGTCTGCGTTAGTCTAGCTTGCCTTTTCAGCCATCTCAACTTCACGGTGTCGGCCCAGATACCGACACAACACACAGAATAGCCATTCTGAGTGTGTATCAAGTCACCATTCAGTAATCGTGGATCTTCTAGTGTGTTTTGAACTGCAAGTCCACGGTTGCAGTTTCATAGCTACAGCCGAGCCAGGCGAGCAAAGATAAGTTTTGTTGCAATAAATAATGTGTTACTTATTCAGAGTGTGCTAATTAAGTGTATTATCACTAGCCGCCCCAGCGTCCAAGAACTCGGACACAACAAGTGAAGCGGCGTCGAGGATGCAGTTTGCAATTAGCTCACTGTGGCATATTGCGTAACTAACACGCTCTATTTTCTTGTTTGTGTGTGCTGTTAAACTGAGTGTTCACAATGTCTCTTTCGGATGTGTCTTTAATGCAAGCTGTACAACTGCTGGCAGAAAGGATTGAACAATTATTACAAGCTCAGCAAGGAACTGAGGCAGCACCATGACTGCAACCCCAGCATATTCAACTGGAAACAATTCAATAAACGATTCAGACGCTTAAATTCAGAGTGTTTCTGGGGCAAAGCGAAGAATGGGCTGATTATGTTGTACAGTTGACGACGCATTTCAACGCCTAACAGGTAACCAGCGTATTTACCATTTTCTCTCCACCGTAGGCTTAGACGTATTCCGGTTGGTAGTAAAACTGTTTCCAGACCGCCAAGCCCGTGAGGACCCCTGAGACGAGGTAGTTGACAAACTGTCAAATCATTTTAAATCACAAGCTTGTTATACGTTTTTCAGATTAAAACAGCAGACAGGGAAGTCCTACAAACAGTGGGTAACAGAACTTCGTGGTCTTACTAGGGAATGTCATTTTTATTGTTCATATGGGTTAAGTTACAATAATATTATGACGAGAGGCGTGATATACTCAGAACGTGGCGAAGAGTTCTCGGGCTTCCAGCCGGGTGGCGGTGTCTTCAAACTGCAGTTTGATTCGCGTATTCGCGTATTCGTGCTGTCATACTAAAGTACCTGGACCCTGACTTCAGTACAGTATTGTTAATTATTGAGTCACAGGACACTGTCGTTGTAATTGAGTATGATTTTCAAGCTGCTGCAATATCTGTTGTCAGGAGTAAGACTGTTCAGACTTGCCTGACATCTCGGTCATGTGCGAACCAGTTGCACCGTCAGGCCGCGGCGCAGTCCGTACTGTCGTGAAAGCACTGCCCGCGTACTTTCAGACACATGATGGTGCCCGTACTGCGAAGCCGAGTATTTTGCATGTAGCAAACGAGGCTACATACAGTTGGTATGTTTAAATATAGATGGCGTTAGCCAGCTTTCACATTACGTGTCAGACAGTGATTCTAGTGATGTGTGTGTTGTGTCTGCTGTGCGCTAGGGTTTGCCAAGCCTGTTGTTGTTTCGTTAGACTGCTAGGACACAAGTATGAACTTATCAAACGGCAATCCAATAAGTTGTATGTACAGTTGCGTATGTTCAACAGGTGTGTTAATTTCCCGTTAGATAATAGTGATACTGTTACGTTGTTCTATCACGCTACGTGATAAGGGGGTAGGACGTCAAACGGACCGAGTCACCACAGGACATTTTAATTTCCACTGTCTATACTTTTACAAATAAATTCATAAAACTTTGTCAGCATGACCAGGAAGGATTCAGAATTCGCACCCATAGCAGTGGAAGTTCAAAAACATAACAAAATAAATTCTTTTTAAATGTGAAATTTCACCATTTTTTCTCTTACTTTTGGCTGTTTTTTTGCCATAGGTACACTTTTCTTCATAAGTAAGAGAGATTCTTGCATGCATTTTGCACAACACACGAACCATTCTTACAGGCGTATGAAACTCTAGAATTTTTCAAATCTATTAAAAACTGTGGTAAAAATTGAGATATTTAACTAAAAAATTTGAGGTTTTTCTAAACATGAAGTTTGAAATATAACAGCTCATTCATTTTTTGATAAATTAAATAAATTCTAGAGTTCGATACACCTGTAAGTATGATTTGTATGCTGTGCAGGATTCTTCGAAGGATCTCTCTTACTTATGAAGAAAAGCGTACCTGTAGCAAGAAATGCAACCAATAGTAAGAGAAAAAAATGGTGAAATTTCACATGTAAAAAAAAAAATTGTTATGTTTTTGAACTTCCAGTGCTATGAGTGTGAATCTTGAATCCTTCCTGGTCATACTGACAAAGTTTTATGAATTTATTTATAAAAGCATAGACAGTGGAAATTAAAATGTCCTGTGGTGCCCCTTCTATTCCAAGTCGGCCTGTTTGCGTCCTACTTCCCTTATTTGGCAGGTAGCCCACAGCTTTGGCAACCACGAAACTCGTTGTTGGCATACAATGTACAACCTATTACAGTGTCTGGAGTGTGCGGTTTACCAGCCGCGTTCAGTGGTACTGCTGAAAAGTGTTGTTCATGGATTGCGCTCTCGTGGACCTACTAACATTTTTGCCTGTCTCAGCTATACAACAGAAGTTACAGGGTTGGGCTCGTCTCTTGTCCTGAGTTGTCATATCGGCTCATTGCCAGACATTCCAGTGCCGACCTCCTGTTGAAGCTCTCTATTGGCTCAGATGCTGCGTTAGATTCCTCTGAGGACTGCTATCGTCACATTGATTCATAATAAATCCGGATTTAGGAAGATGTGGTTCAGGAGATGGCATTAGTGCCGGCGTTGCAGATGGTGCTACTGTCTGTTCATCGTGTGTGGGTCCGTGGAGTGTGAACGAGATCCGTGGTTAATTACCGACTATAAACTAAACTATTGATTCTATAATAAAGGAATCAAGCTTTTACGAAAATGGCTCAAATGTCTCTGAGCACTATCGGACTTAACTTCTGAGGTCATCAGTCCCCAAGAACTTAGAACTACTTAAACCTAACTAACCTAAGGACATCACACACATCCATGCCCGAGGCAGGATTCGAACCTGCTACTGTAGCGCCTAGAACCGCTCGGCCATCCCGGCCGGCTGTCCGCAACAAGCAGTTAGCAAGTTGCCATTGTAAATGGCTAGGGATGTATGCAAAATAGAGGCCATGACTCCACAGTGTGCAATGTGCGCAGAGTATCAATCTTTTGTCCCACTATGGACTTTTAGTGGCCATATCCTGACGAATCTTGGAAACGCCTGCACAAAGATTTTGCTGGGCTGTACTGGAAAATATGCTGGTTAGTGGTTGTCAACGCGTACATTAAGTTTCCCTCAGTCGTTACAATAAAGTTCTCCACATCAAGCAGGACAGTATCAGCTCTTATATGTTGAAAGCTTACTTGAGGTGACAGTCTCGGATAATGTGCTGTAGTTTACGTCTTGGGAGTTTGAACACTTCAGTACAGACAACGGTATTCAGCACATCCTTACAGCGCCTTTTCATCCACTGCCGAATGGTGAAGCCGAACACTGCGTAAGGGGTTTCAAATCACAGATGTGTAAGTTGCGAGCCACCCGCTCATGGCACCAGGATTTTAAAGCTTTTCCGTGGTCGTATCGCTTCGTGCCCAAGGGACTCTGCGTCCGTACAAAGCGATCTTCTGTACATCCTTCTGAGTCACAGTTTTGACCTCAGCAACTAGTGTTCTTTCGTGCGTGGGCGGGAGTCGCAGATGGGAATGGGGTGTGTTGTCTGAGGTGTCGTCCTATTACCCCTACATCATCCACTGTCCTATGGTGTTCCACAGGCTGCTCTGGAACCAATTTTGGCTACTCCACTCGGCAGACTCTGCTGTCCCCTTTCTGTTCACAGATCTAGCAGGAGATGCATCAGCCACCGTCACTGTCGCAGACTTCGCCTCCAGAAGCACTGCCGTCTCCGCAGCGAGAGACGCCAATAGACGTCGACCTGGTGCCGTCGTCAGCATAGCAGTGCGCTGACAGCCCGTGACGTGGCCAGCAAGATGTTCGCGGCAGGTCGCCGGGCTGGCTCTGCGCCTACGGCCGCCGACGCGCGCACTGGGCTTGGTATCCCATTCGGTGGTTCCAGTCACACGCAGAGTGGATACTGGGATGCGGTGGCGGCGGGAGTGGGAGGGGGGGGGGGATGCTCGGCGCCGACAGAAGTTTCAGCACGTACCTCCGCTACTGCGTGGGCGCTCCGTCCTCCGTCATCCCCCCCCCCCCTGCCGTCATCACCATACCCGACGGGGGGGGGGGGGGGGGGGGGCGAGAAAAGGAGGAAAGCGGGGTTGACGAGTATTTAGAGCGACGCGATGTAACACCGCGGTTCAGTTTACAGTGATAAAAGCTGCAGAAAGAATAACTTAAAATTAGGGATAGAATTTTTAGAGGGGAAAATAGTGTAGAATAAGAGTTCGGTGATTGCAGATCAAAATTATAGTACATCAGCAAGTAGTTTAACGTCTAAGTACAGCAAAGCCACGGAAGCTCCGTCATGGAGAAGGCAGTGACGTTAAACTCTTGTGATGAAAAACCTATAAAAAGGCCTGATCGTCATTATTGCCGCATTTTTTCCTTGGTTGTTTCGTTAAAGGGCGAGACAATAATTAGATTGTACTTTATCATGTTAAGATTCACGATAAACTGTTAGAATATTACGGAGATTAAAAGTAATGTAGTGTACGATCCCTGACTGTTGGTAGCAACGGAGTATTAAGGGGATTTTAGGACTTTAGTGCTAGTTGGAACTTTACGGACATATAGACGACAGAAACTCAAATTATCTGCTGATACGAGTGATGTAGAGAGGATATAAAATGTAGATTGGCAATGGCAAGGAAATCGTTTCTGAAGAAGAGAAATTTGTTAACATCGAGTATAGATTTAAGTGTCAGGAAGTCGTTTCTGAAAGTATTTGTATGGAGTGTAGCCATGTATGGAAGTGAAACATGGACGATAACCAGTTTGGACAAGAAGAGAATAGAAGCTTTCGAAATGTGGTGCTACAGAAGAATGCTGAAGATAAGGTGGGTAGATCACGTAACTAATGAGGAGGTATTGAATAGGATTGGGGAGAAGAGAAGTTTGTGGCACGACTAGAAGAAGGGATCGGTTGGTAGGGCACGTTTTGAGGCATCAAGGGATCACAAATTTAGCATTGGAGGGCAGCGTGGAGGGTAAAAATCGTAGAGGGAGACCAAGAGATGAATACACTAAGCAGATTCAGAAGGATGTAGGTTGCAGTAGGTACTGGGAGATGAAGAAGCTTGCACAGGATAGAGTAGCAAGGAGAGCTGCATCAAACCAGTCTCAGGACTCAAGACCACAACAACAACAACAACGAGTAAATTCAGAGGTACCGGTATTCAGATATTAACTTGTGGACTTTTGAAAGTGTCGTGTGCCGGTAGTTGACAATCTGAACGTAGAGCGCGTGCATATCGGCATTTGCGGACTATTTAGATTCCTCCAGGATAGGAACCTTTTAAACAGACCATCATCCATCACCATCTTAATCCTTGAATATAGAGTGACAGTGAAATACAAGAATGTTGTACTTATTTCATTTACCTAGTACTAATCAGTGAAGGTTTTACGGAACCAAAGCTATTCAGCAGTAAGTCAGCACCATCTAGCGGAAAGTGTAGGCATTAATTAACACGCTAACTGAAGTGAACGTTTACGTGTTTTACGGAGTGCTTATTATGAACTTTTGTGAATCTTTGACGTCCCCAATCCCTCCGAAAGGTGGCGCAGGCTGTCTTAATCATAAAAGGAGAGAGTTTTAGCCGGGCAAATTACTAAATGAAAGCGATATTTAAAGGCTCGCAGTAATAGCAAAAGACAAGGCCCGCACCTCATCGGAGAGTCGTCGCTGTCACGTCGGGAAGTAAAGCCGGAAAAGCTACCGACGATACGTATCTACGAGCAGACGTCGACGTGGAATACCTAAAAAGGGAACCACGAGAGAGTTTGGGATGCTTCAGCGAGAATTGTCGACCACTGCAGAGATACTGCAAATAGCAAAGCAGTACCATGGGGTACGAATGAGATGCTGTACTCTGTTCATCATAAGAATAACCTTGATGTAAACGTTACATCACGTATTCTTCCAAGTTTGTTTGAATCTCATTGGATTTCATTTCATCCGGAGCGAAAAACAGCCAAGTACAATTATAAGGATACGTTTTATGCTGTGTTACACTCACACAGACTGAGAGATAGTGTGGGACAACAGCTTTAGCATCGCATCAAACTCTGACAGCACTGTCCAGCCAGCTGGTCCAACTAACCTACAATGATGTGAGCAGTTGCAGTTCAGTCGTAGAAGGAGACGAGCGGAGAAACGACATAGCTTCTAATGTGATTTAATTTTTAAAGAGATTGAAACAAAATTCGGCAAAACTCCAGAACTACCCCATGCTTCTTAGGCGACCAGACGGAAATCATAAAATTCTCTCGTTCTCACCTGAGATAGTATTCTAATTACAACCAAGAGTGATGAAAGTTAGTAACGTACACAGGGTAATTTTACTGCGCGAGCTATGTGTGATGAAAAAAGCATACTGCAGGGATTTCACTGGTTAAATACTAGAGCCACTGAAGGTATTAATTACATCAAGCGTCTGGTAATCTCTTAGATCCTTCCTTATCCGATTCCGAGAAATACATTTCTGTTCTGGAACTGCTGCTAATGAGTCGATCAACAACAAAATCTACGAAGCCACTCAGGCACTGCATTTCCCCCTTTTCTTATATGGCGTGCCGTTCTGTACCCCGCCAGCGTTCGGCAGTACAAGTGAAAAAGCTGCGTGCGTTAGTTCCAGTACGTCTGCCAGCCTAACAGCCTTATTATTTCTCGCGACCAATAACTTAACTTAGCTTCTCATCAGTTCTGTTGGGTCCATATTGTAATCGTACAGTGGCAAATGTAAAAATGTAGCATTTGTGCGGTGTGCTCAGTGCTGTGAAAAAGATTTTTTTTCGTGTTTCTGCGACACTTACCACTCTGCTTCGTTAGAGGCTACAGCTGTGGTATAAAACAATACACATAGTCCAAATAAATAGTACTTCGTTCTCCATTTCTGTGATAAACAATTAAACTTTTATTTTTTTAATTTAAGCAACCTTTATTAAAAATCTATCATAAGATACTGATAATAAAGAATTTATATTTGAAATGAAAACACGAATTCGCGTGCAATATGTAATAAGAAACAAGAAGACGTGCATTACTCATAAAATGGTGATGAATTCTACATTTACGAGATGTAGGTATTACAAAAGATAGGAAAGGTCCAAGGTGAGACGTGATCCAGCGAACCAAGAACTGCATTAGATTATTAATCTAATACGCTGCCCGTTCTCTTATATACCTAATATGCATCTGTAGCTCAACTGTATTAAATACAGTCCCTCGAAAAACTTTAAAGCCGATTTTTTTCTGTAAATTTATGAAACACACTAAGAACACCTATTTCTCGCCACTTTTAAAGCGTGTTCCACGCGCATGTTTCATTACGGAGCAGGAAGAAGCCTCATCCATTTTAATACTGCCTATTATCGGAGCGACAATCAGAGCACAACAGTACAGAGACTGTGACTGTACACGATTTTTTACATAAAAACTACCTAGCTAAAGGCTGATTAAGAATGACGGTGATGGCTGTTAACACATTAAAATATCTTACGAAATAAATCTCGGGTGAACAGCCTGGTATGAGTGCGCATAGGACACAATATCTTCTAATCAAAACATCTAGGAAAGGGAGAATCCCATCCTTTTCGTTCTCCATGTTGAACTTAATATTCTCGTGTCTGGAGTTGAGGTGTGTGAGGAAGTCTGCCAGTTTATCTCTTCCATGTGGGCAGATAACAAAGGTCTCATCCACATATCTAAAGAAACAGGTCGGTTTTAGTTGTGCTGATTCAAGAGCTTTCTCCTCAAAATGTTCCATGTACATATTTGCGAATCGAAACGGATGGGATGCTCCCTTTCCTAGATGTTTTGATTAGAAGACGAGCTGACGGCACTTTGGGTCACAGCGTGTATAGGAAGAAGACGCACACCGGTTTGTACCTACATGCGGATAGCTGCCACCACGCTGCACAAAAGAATGGCGTGCTCAAAACTCTTGTACACAGAGCTCACACCATCTCCGACAGGGACAGTCTCCAACAAGAATTGGACCATCTGAAGACCGTGTTTCGGAGGAACGGTTACAAGGAAGGGCAAATTCGGAAGGCTCTACATCCCACACCTGCAACACCTGCGGAAACTGAGGATGAACCTCAGAGGAGGCGGCCTTGGCTATTATTCCGTTTTGTGAGGCCTTATCCGGAAAAATTGGACGCATTTTACGTAAACACCAAGTGAAAACCATCTTCCGTCCTCCAAGCAAAACCAAGAGCCTTCTTGGTAGTGTCAAGGACAACCTTGGTCTACGTAAATCAGGGGGTTTATGAGATACCTGCCAATGCGGTAGTGTATACATAGGGCAAACCATTCGTACCATTGAGGACTGATGCCGAGAACATCAACGGCACACTAGACTGCAACAGCCCAGTAAGTCGGCAATCGCTGAGCATTGCCTATCGGAACTCCACAGTATGGATTATGACCAAACTAAAGTCCTGACACAGACTTCCAAATACTGGGACTGTGTCATCAAAGAAGCCATTGAGATCAAAGTAAGGGAGCCACAACTAAATCGTCCTTAGCAAGGCGTGGGAACCCGCTATCACCCGGATTAAGGAGAAAAAGGATATTTTCCAGAGTGTACCGACTTCGGGGGAGGTGGGAACAATAACGAGAGCGGTGCCGGCAGACCCTCCTGAACGAGAAGACCTAGGACGCAGCGCCCAGACGACGGGAGAACGGCCGCTGTACCTGGACCTCGCGCGGGTCGCGGACCGCACCGACTCGTAGGATTTAACGCAACCAAGTAATAAGATACCTAATATGTAAGTAGGACCTACTTCCAACACCAGTATCCGTGTGCTACGGCTTCTGACTAATCATCGCGTTTGTTTGTTTACACCAGGTTTCTTCTTATGATGAGCAGAGGATAGGAAGAAGTCGTGCCTCCTCCGCTCGTCTGCCACGAATTAGCGTCCTCCAAGACCAGGAGGGCAATTCTGTTCGAGGTAGGATCCTGCCCACTTCCAGAACGTTCCTGTCGGAATAACGTCATTGTGCGGACTATTCCCCGTGACACACCCTTTGTCAGACGTCGGAGAGTGAAGAAACTTCCTTCGCTTTGTGAACTGTGCCTACGCGCCAACGCTATCGCAACTGTGTCAACAAATGTCTAGCCGGCCGCGGTGGTCTAGCGGTTCTAGGAGCTCAGTCCGGAACCGCGGGACTGCTACGGTCGCAGATTCGAATCCTGCCTCGGGCATGGATGTGTGTGATGTCCTTAGGTTAGTTAGGTTTAAGTAGTTCTAAGTTCTAGGGGACTTATGACCACAGTAGTTGAGTCCCATAGTGCTCAGAGCCTTTTGAACCATTTTGAACAAATGTCTACGAACTTGTGTTTTTTAATGACTGTAATGAAACCACAGCACAATCATTCTGAACTTAATTCGCCACTCAGTAATCGTGTCTCATTTAGTGCGCCTGGGGAGCAAAGGTAAGTTTTGTTGCAATTAATGAAATATAACTTAATCAGAGTGTCCTAATTTACTATTACTAGCCTCGTCAGTGTCTCGGACATAACAATTATTATACTGAAAATATTCCTCTTAGTCAAGGAGTATGAATTACGTCACAGTTCAGTTCGTAATAAAAACCATCTCCGAGCACTTAAGTTATTGTTCTCATAGTCTACTACAGAGAGTCAAATTATTGAAAAACTATCTATGTCATATCGACGAACAAAATATTTTAAACTAAACTATTGAGTCTATAGTAAAGGAAGCAAGCTTTTACGAAAAAGATTAACGTTTTTTGCGTAAGTATGTCCCACCAGCAATATTCTCGTGGCCTCAAACTGCTAGTTTTTTTTACAGTGATAATGTTGTTTCTCTCCATTCGGTTTAGTATTGATTGTTCCAAGAAACAGAAATCAAAGTTATGATAATGTACATGAAAATGCGACGTATCAATATTTTAAAGCATCCTCGAACGGGCTCCAATTATGGCGTGCCTACGTGCTATACGAAAAGAATATACAGGGTGAAAAGTATTAAAACCGACAAACTCTGGTAGGTTGTAGGGGACGTCAAAACAAATATTTTTCCTTAATGTCATTTTTTCCTATGAGGATTATTTAAACCAGTGGAGGTCATATTACGCTCTTCAGTTGTTACAGGCCGCATTACGGTTGTTAGAAGGCGTATTACGCTCTTCAGTTGTAGGCAAATGCTGTCCACCAGTGTAGTAATGCATTGTCTCTGTTTACTAATGCATCGATACACCTGGAGTGAGTACACTGATATGGTTGGTGAGTACTACGTAGCACACCACAACGGACGAGCTGTACAGCGGGTTTATCAACAACAATATCGTAATCGCCGTATCCCGCATCATACGACCTTTGCTGCTGTGTACCAATGTCTGCGTGAGACCGGGTCATTTAGCAGATTACCTGGATAGG
The DNA here is from genome assembly GCF_023864345.2 of Schistocerca serialis cubense. Classification (NCBI taxonomy): domain Eukaryota; kingdom Metazoa; phylum Arthropoda; class Insecta; order Orthoptera; family Acrididae; genus Schistocerca; species Schistocerca serialis. Next base: position 1,064,645,475 of record NC_064639.1, read on the forward strand.
GACGCCGTCGCACAGCAAGAATGCTGCAATTTGAGGAAGTTGCTGGAAGACGTCCCGTTCCCTGCAAGACAACGCATGTGGTTCCAACATGACGGGGCGCCGGCACATTTCAGTCGTCGTGTGCGTCGATTCCTGAACCGACGGTTCCCAGAAACGTGGATTGGCAGAGATGGTCCTGTATCATGGCCTGCTCGATCCCCAGATATGTCCCCTCTGGACTTTTTTGTGTGGGGAGAGATGCGCAACCTTGTTTACGCAACTCCTGCTGCATCAGGAGAGGATCTGGTTATCAGGATAGTAGCAGCAGCAGGAACAATTCAGGATACTCCTGGGGTTTTTGCCCGTGTGAGACAGAACATGATCCGACAGTTTAACCTTTGTTTACGTGTCAATGGAGGCATTTTTGAAAATCTACTGTAATTGAAATTGGGTTGTATTAATGTTTTGTCTCTTGGTCATAAAAAAATGGAAAAGTGTTTGTTGGTTTAATTAATTTGGCGCCAGATAAATCTTCCTCCACCGGTTTAAATACTCTTCATAGGAAAAAATGACATTAGGGAAAAATATTGTTTTGGTGTCCCCTACAACCCCCCAGAGTTTGTTGGTTTAAATACTTTTCACCCTGTATGTATTAGGATACCGTATTCGTCCTGTCAGGTGTAATAAATTTTATTAAAGTTTACTATTAACGCAAACGACGTTAATGTTCAAATTAATCTGTGAATCAGAATCGTTACGGAACTGGAGGTTCTAATGTCGCTAAATGAAATAATAATTATTAATCAAGATATGTTGGCTACCACAATATACGATAGACACACTGTAAATCCCTAATATTGCACTAAGTGTCTGCTCAGTATTTGATCTTCACAGAAAATTGTTTAAATGCTTCATAAATCAGGAGTCAGGTCCTAGTTGAGATAACAGACTCTTCTTTCAACACTTTTTTTTGCCGTGGAGTGCTACATAGGCGTACCTTCTCCTCAGGAGTGGGTAGACAGAAGTGATCGCGAAAGATATCGGTCAGATGTGCGCGAACGAAAGACACTTGAACGTGATTGATTTCATGTTTTATAACTTCGTAATAACTAAAGAATGTAGAAGATACTAAGACAGAAAACTTATTCAGCATTTAGATATAACCGCTATGGATCCATACATTTGGAGCATAGATATATCTCTGGTGTGACATTAGAGTGACCCACCATGAATTCCCCTCTTATGCCAACTTCATCTCAGAGTAGCATTTGTAGCCAAAGTCCTCAGTTATTTGTTAGATGGTATTTCAGTCTCTGTCTACTCCTACAGCTTTTACCCCATACAGCTGCCTTTCGTACCATGGAAATTCCCTGACACGTTAACACGTGTCCTGTCATCCTGTCACTTCTTGTCAATGTTTCCGATATGTTCCTTTCTCCGCCGATTCTGCAGAGAACCTCCTCATTTCTTACGATACGGTATTGTAGTGCCTGTGTTATTATGAGTACAATGTAGATGCATGGCTGGCGACGATTGGAAGTTTGTGTCTGGCCGTGACTCTTGCACGGATAGCCAAATGGAAAGACGACCGCTCGCAATAAGCGGAATATCCGAATTCGAGTCCCGGTCCGGCACAAGTCATTCCATTCTACATATGATGGTTGTTCTTAGTCGGAACTGCGAATTCATTTAATGTATGTCCTCATTTATTATGTTATCGGTTCAAATAATTTTTAGTACCCTTACATAGCACCACATCTTAATCGATTCGGTTCTCTACTTTTCTGGTTTTCTCACATTCCATGATCTTACTTCCCTACAGTTACGTACTTACCAGTCACAAGAAATTTCTTCCTCAAATTAAGGCTATACATTCATCAGACTGATGGGATGACGTACATCCGTAGCGGTGGCTGTTAACAGATGGTTTTGAGAGCGTAGTCCATATTTCATGACAGTCAGTAGGAAAATACATGAACACTTTAAGTCTATGTCACTCTTAAAAAGTGAACAGACTGCTTACAGTGACGAATCGTAGGTTTTATTCTGGGGCATAAAATTTAAATTCAGCTGAAACACTGATTTTATTCGACAGTCGTTATTTCCACAACTTTTGACTCATTAACACCATTTGTCGTACGTCCGACCTTCGTATCTGCACAGTGAGTGTACTAATGTGTGCAAACTTAGCTCACCACTTAGTGCACAAACGGACAAAACATCTGAACTGTCTTCTCAAGCACAGGGTGTCAAACAGACATTCTAAGTAAATATGACCCTGGCCTTGTAAGGCAGCTAATATCAGACGCGGATCGTAACAAAAATCATTAGAAATGCTGCTGTCATGTACCTATAATGCATGAATTAATAAAAGTGAAAGTTTGGTGTCTATTATAGAAAGACAACACAGGTATTCCCTTTTTTCATTCTACATATAATTTATCAACTGTTGCTTTCATGGGTCAAGTAATATCAATCATGTTCAGTTACTTTTGACACTCAATAACAAAATATTTAATTCTTGGACATATTGAAATGGCGATTATTAAAATCTTTATCTCTATACATGAAAATTTTTCATCACAGGAAAGAATGATTATGAAAAATCCTCATCAGTTCATTTAAATCTACATTGTCATAGCCGGTCAATGCACTGAGTTGGTGGAGAGTAAAGTTACCTTTTGAACCAATGAAAAAAACTCTCGTGTAGTCAATGTGAGGGTAGGTTAATATCCTAGCTTTTGATATTCAATGGTCAAAGTGTTCGCAAATTGGAGTCAGCAAAATCTAGACTCAACATTTGCTGTGGCCTAATGCACTATGGTATTCTACCAAGTGACATCTGTAACGGCGTTGTCTCCATGCTGGATCTGAAATGCTAATTCCGTACTCTGGTCTTGACTGAATTCACTCAGTCGCAACTTATATGTCATTTATGAATGACATATAAGTACTGCCAGTCTTTCACGATAATTATGTACTTATAATTTGTATCATACATTTTTGGTAATAATTCTGTAACCATGTTATAGACCATTCTTTGGTTTAGATTCTCAGGAAGACACTCCTAGCAGTGTTGAAACCCAGTTAATTCGTTAAAAATTAGTGACCGACGGCTGTTTTCTTTTAATTGTAACTATTCACGGTCTCTGAACGTGCAGCCATGTACAAAATTTTGAGATGAGTATAGGCTAATATCAACAGCAGCAGGAAAAGGTATAATGGGAGTAGGATTCGTTATGAACAGGAAGGTGGGACAGTGATTTACCATTAACAGTTAAGTGGTAGGGTTGTTCTCATCAGAATCTACAGCAACCCAACAGTACATAAAGGGAGGTGTAAATTTGATGGTCATGGGGAACTAGAATGCTTTTGTAGGGGAAGGAGTAGAAGAATGGGTTACAGGAGCATATGGGAATGATGGTAGGTACGACAGAGGAGAAAGACTAATTGAGTTCTGTAATAAATTTAAGCTGGTAATAGCGAATATTCTGTTCAAGAATCACAAGAGAAGGATGTGTACTTTTAAAAGGGCAGGTGATGCGGGAAGATTTTGGTTAGATTACCTCATAGTCAGGCATAGATTCCGAAATCAGATACTGGATTGTAAGGCGTATTCAGCAGCAAATATACAGGGCTATTACAAATGATTGAAGCGATTTTATTAATTCACTGTAGCTCCATTCATTGACATATGGTCACGACACACTACAGATACGTAGAAAAACTCATGAAGTTTTGTTTGGCTGAAGCCGCACTTCAGGTTTCTGCCGCCAGAGCGCTCGAGAGCGCAGTGAGACAAAATGGCGACAGGAGCCGAGAAAGCGTATGTCGTGCTTGAAATGCACTCACATCAGTCAATCATAACAGTGCAACGACACTTCAGGACGAAGTTCAACAAAGATCCACCAACTGCTAAATCCATTCGGCGATGGTATGCGCAGTTTAAAGCTTCTGGATGCCTCTATAAGGGGAAATCAACGGGTCGGCCTGCAGTGAGCGAAGAAACGGTTGAACGCGTGCGGGCAAGTTTCATGCGTAGCCCGCGGAAGTCGACGAATAAAGCAAGCAGTGAGCTAAACGTACCACAGCCGACGGTTTGGAAAATCTTACGGAAAAGGCTATAGCATAAGCATTTCTTAAACAGGAGATTGGAAAACCGATGGATCGGTCGTGGTGGAGATCATGATCAACAATTCATGTCATGGCCTCCACGCTCTCCCGACTTAACCCCATGCGATTTCTTTCTGTGGGCTTATATGAAAGATTCAGTGTTTAAACCTCATCTACCAAGAAACGTGCCAGAACTGCGAGCTCGCATCAACGATGCTTTCGAACTCATTGATGGGGACATGCTGCGCCGAGTGTGGGAGGAACTTGATTATCGGCTTGATGTCTGCCGAATCACTAAAGGGGCACATATCGAACATTTGTGAATGCCTAAAAAAACTTTTTGAGTTTTTGTATGTGTGTGCAAAGCATTGTGAAAATATCTAAAATAATAAAGTTATTGTAGAGCTGTGAAATCGCTTCAATCATTTGTAATAACCCTGTACTTCCAGACTCAGATCACAATTTAGTAATGATAAGAAGTAGACCGAAATTTAAGTGACTAATCAATAAGAATCAACTTGCAAAAAAGTGGTACACGGAAGAACTAAAGAATGAAGTGGTGCACTTGAAGTTCTCTGAGGCTATAGATACTGCGATAATGAATAGATCGCTGGCAGTTTAGATGAAGAGGAATTGACATCTCTAAAAAGGCAGTCACAGTAAGAGGTAAAAGGAAGGTAAATGTGAAGAAACCATGGATATCAGAAGAAATGCTTCAGCTGATCGACGTTAGAAGGAAGTACCAAAATGCTCAGGGAAACTCAGGAACACAGAAATACAAGTGATTTAGCAATGAAATTTATAGGAAGTCCAGGGAAGCTAAGGTGAAACGACTAGATGAAAACAGTGAAGACTGCATCAGTATATAGAAAAATGGAAACAACCTTCGGTGAAATTAAAAGGAATGGTGGTAACATTAAGAGTACCGTTGGAATCTGCAATGGGAATCGCACTGTTAAATAAAGAGGAGAGAGCGTATAAGTGGAAACAGTACACTGGGGGTCTCTGTGAGGGGGAGAGCTTATTTGATGATTTAGTAGAGGAAGAAACAAGACGTCGTCGGAAACAGATAGGAGATCCAGTGTTAGAATTTTGAAGAGCTCTGGTAGAGTTAAAATCAAGTAAGGCAGAAGAGATAGATAGCATTCCTTCGAAATTCCTAAAATCGTAGTGGAAGTGGCAACCAAACGACTATTCAAGCTGGCGTGTAAAATTTATGACTGACGACGTGCTATCAGACTTTCAGAATAATATTATCCACCCTATTCCGAAGACAGCAAGGACCGCTAAGTGTAAGAACTAGCGCACAGTCAAGTTAAAAGTTCGTGCATGAAGTTGCTGACAAGAATAAAATAGAGAGTAATGTATAAGAAAACTCAGGATTTGTCAGGTGACGATCAGTTTGGCTTAACGAAATGTGAAGGCTCCAGAAAGGAGGTTCTGACGCTGCTGATAATGGAAGGAAGACAGAAGAAAAATCAAGACATGTTCATAGGACTTGTCGACGTGGAAAAAGCTTTCAACAATGGAAAATAGTGCAAGATGTTCGGAATCCTTAGAAAAATGTGGGTAAGCTATAGGGAAAGAAGGGTAAAACACAATATGTGCAAGATCCAAGAGGGAACAATAAGAGTGGAAGGCTAAGAACGAAGTGCACGGGTTAAGAATGGCGTAAGATAGGGCTGTAGTATTTCTCCCCTGCTTTCAATGTATACGTCGAAGAAGGAATGAAGAAAATAAAAGAAAGGTCAAAGAGAAGGATCAGAATGCACGTTGAAGGGATATGAATGTTAATATTCGCTGATGACATTGCTATTTTCAGTGAAAGTAAAGAAGAGTTACAGGAGATGCTGTCTGGAATGAACAGTCTAATGAGTACAGAATGTGGAGTGAGAGTAAATCGAAAAAAGACGAGAGTAATGAGAAATAGCAGAAATGAGTACAGCGAGAAACTAAATATCAAAATGATGATCACGTAGTAAATGAAGGTAAGGAATTCTGCTACCTTTGTAGTAAAATAACCCATGACGGACGGAGCAAGAAGGATGTAAAAAGCAGGCGAGCACTGAAAAAAATGTATTTGTGGCCAAATATAGGTCTTAATTTGACAAAGAAATTTCTGAGGATGTGCATTTGGAGCACAGCATTGTATGATAGTGAAACGTGTACTGTGGGAAAACCTAAACAGAGTAGAATAGAAGTATTTGAAATGTGGTGCTACAGAAGAACGTTGAAAATTAGGTAGACTGATAAAGAAAGTAATGAGGAGAGAGGAGGTTCCTTGTAGAATCGCCGAGGAAAGAAGTATTTGAAAAACGTTCGTAAGAAGAAGGAGACAGGATGATAGAATATCAGTTAATACAACAGGGAATAACTTCCATAGTGCTAGAGAGAGGAGTAGAAAGTAAAAGCTATTGCGGAAGACAGAGTTTCGAATACATCCAGGTAATAATTGTGGACATAAGTTGAAAGCGCTACTCTGAGCTGAAAAAATTGGCACAGAAGAGGAATTGGTGGCGGGCCTCATCAAACCAGACTTAATACTGGAAAAACAAAACAATTTTGTATTAAAACTGGCCATCATCAATAATACAATAAATGGTCGTCTACGTATTCGGTAATTAACTTGATATCTGTACCTGGAAGCAATATCAGATCGTGTACTCTGTCGACAAAACCATACTTTGGCATTAACAGAAAACTTAAACACAGAGTAAACAGTTTAATTTTCACCTAACGTATGCCTTGGGGTATGCTGCAGATCAGCCTGTCAACACATCTAGCTTTTTCCCCTTCCAACAAATGAATAGGAAAAAAAGTAACCAATTTTAAAATTAATAATAACAACAGCTGCAAAAGTTATTGTGGCGTTCTCCATATCAAAAACAAATGCTAACAATTCGTATCTTTCCCTGAAATTATCAGATTCAGCGATTCTCATTGACTTCTGCATATTATCACCGGGTCGTCCGCAGCTCGTGGTCTTGCGGTAGCGTTCTCGCTTCCCGCGCACGGGGTCCCGGGTTCGATTCACGGCGGGGTCAGGGATTTTCTCTGCCTCGTGATGACTGGGTATTGTGTGTTCTTCATCATCATTTCATCATCATTGACACGCAAAGTCGCCGAAAAGGCGTGACCTAAAAAGAACTTGCAATACGGCGGCCGAACTTCCCCGCATGGGGCCTCCCGGCCAACAATGCCATATGATCATCATCATCATCATCAACGGGTGAGCAACATCAAGAAACCGCCAACATCAGCACGCACTGCAGGAGCTGCGGACACTGTCAGTGTACTTCAGATTTAACGTTTATTTCCCTTGATTTATTTCTGTAGGATATCTAGGTAATAATTTCGCCATACATCTTACAGTACAGCTTTCTTTTTTACTTTTAGCACTCTTTGTATGTGCAGATTTCCACAATTTCTCCAGGCCAGGATACCAATATGATGGTTCTTAATTAACATGTACTACATTGTTAGTTGTGTTTGTGTGTTTATTGTCCTCGACATTTACCTTCAGAAATACACTGACGGAAAAAAATTATAACACCGAAAGGGAGGTGTACAACATAAACAAAAGTTGGCAGAACTGTTTTGCATCAGAAAGATGTCTATTCCAATTTCGCGCCAGCGCATAAGAATGGCGCTAGTAGCGCCACGATGAGGATGCAAATCAGGTTTGCTGTAAATACGCGCTGTACGGGCAGTGAGAGTTACTTACCATCAAGATTTCACGTGGTGAGATGAAGTCACTCAAGAAGGCGACAAAGACGCTAATTGAACACCTCACTGAGTTCGAACGAGGTCGAGTATTAGGGCTACAAGATGCTGGAAAAACGTGGCAGGAATGTAGCCAATGTACAAGATTGCTAGCAGCGGATCGGTCTCTGGACGGCCACATGGCACTAACGAGAGGGATGAGCATTGTGTTCGACTTACGGTTTGTTTTATGGCTCTCGCACATCGTACTCATCTACATCTACATCTACATCTACATGCATTCTCTGCAAATCACATTTAAGTGCCTGGCAGAGGGTTCATCGAACCACCTTCACAATTCTCTATTATTCCAATCTCCTATAGTGCTCGGAAAGAATGAACACCTACATCTTTTCGTACAAGCTCTGATTTCTCTTATTTTATCGTGGTGTTCGTTCCTCCCTATGTAGGTCGGTGTCAACAAAATATTTTCGCATTCGGAGGAGAAAGTTGGTAACTGGAATTTCGTGAGTAGATTCCGTGGCAACGAAAAACGCCTTTCTTCTAATGATTTCCTGCCCAAATCCTGTATCATTTCTGTGTCACTCTCTCCCATATTTCGCGATAATACTAAACGTGCTGCCCTTCTTTGAACTTTTTCGATGTACTCCGTCAGTCCTATCTGGTAAGGATCCCACACTGCGCAGCAGTATTCTAAAAGAGGACGGACAAGCGTAGTGTAGGAAGTCTTCTTAGTAGGTCTGTTACATTTTCTAAGTGTCCTGCCAATAAAACGCAGTCTTTGGTTAGCCTTCCCCACAACATTTTCTATGTGTTCCTTCCAATTTACGTGGTTCGTAATTGTAATTCCTAGGTATTTAGTTGAATTTACGGCTTTTAGATTAGACTGATTTATCGTGTAATCGAAGTTTAACGATTTCTTTTTAGCACTCATGTGGATGACCTCACACTTTTCGTTATTTAGGGTCAACTGCCACTTTTCGACCATTAAGATATTTTTTCTAAATCGTTTTGCATTTTGTTTTGATCTTCTGATGACTTTATTAGTCGATAAACGACAGCGTCATCTGCAAACAACCGAAGACGCCTGCTCAGATTGTCTCCCAAATGTTTTATATAGAGAAGGAACAGCAAAAGGCCTATAACACTACCTTGGGGAACGCCAGAAATCACTTCTGTTTTACTCGATGACTTTCCATCAATTAATACGAGCTGTGACCTGTCTCACAGGAAATTACAAATCCAGTCACATAACTGAGACGATATTCCATAAGCGCGCAATTTCACTACGAGCCGCTTGTGTGGTACAGTGTCAAAAACCTTCCGGAAATCCAGAAATACGGAATCAATCTGAAATCCCTTGTCAATAGCACTCAACACTTCAGGTGAATAAAGATCTAGTTGTGTTTCACAGGAACGATGATTTCTAAACCCATGTCAACTGTATGTCAATAGACCGTTTTCTTCGAGGTAATTCATAATGTTCGAACACAGTATATGTTCTAAAATCCTGCTGCATATCGACGTTAACGATATAGGCCTGTAACTTAGTGGATTACTCCTACTACCTTTCTTGAATATTGGTGTGATCTGTGCAATTTTCCAGTCTTTGGGTACGGATCTTTCGTCGAGGGAACGGTTGTATATGATTGTTAAGTATGGAGATAATGCATCAGCATACTCCGAAAGGAATCTATTTGGTATACAGTCTGGAACAGAAGACTTGCTTTTATTAAGGGATTTAAGTTGCTTCACTACTCCGAGGGTATTTACTTCAACTTTTACTCATGCTGGCAGCTGTTCTCGATTCGAATTCTGGAATATTTACTTCGTCTTCTTTTGTGAACGCATTGCAGAAGGCTGTGTTTAGTAACTCTCCTTTGGCAGCACTGTCTTGGATAGTATCTCCATTGGTATCGCGCAGAGAAGGCATTGATTGTTTCTTGGCGCTAACATACTTCACATACGACCAGAATGTCTTTGGATATTCTACCAGGTTTCGAGACAAAGTTTCGTTGTGGAAACTTTTATAGGTATCTCGCATTGAAGTCCGCGCTAAACTTCGATCTTCTGTAAAAGATCGCCAATCTTGGGGATTTTGCGCCTATTTAAATTAAATTTGGCATGTTTGTTTCGTTGTATCTGCAACAGTGTTCTAACCCTTTTTGTGTATCAAGGAGAATCTGCTCCGTCGCTTCTTAATTTATTTGGTAAGATTCTATCAATTGCTGCCGATACTATTTCTTTGAATTTAAGCCACATCTGGTCTACACTTACATTATTAATTTGGAATGAGTGGAGATTGTCTCTCAGGAAGGCGTCAAGTGAATTTTTATCTGCATTTTTGAATAGGTATATTTTTCGCTTATTTTTCGAGGATTTGGAGATTACAATATTCAATCTCGCTACGACAGCCCTTTGTTCACCAATCCCTGAATCGGTTTTGATGCTCGTTATTAAGTCAGGATTATTTTTTGCTAAGAGGTCAAGTGTGTTTTCACAACCACTGTGGCTAAGCCATGTCTCCGCAATATCCTTTCTTTCAGGAGTGCTAGTTCTGCATGGTTCGCAGGAGAGCTTCTGTAAAGTTTGGAAGGTAGGAGACGAGGTACTGGCAGAAGTAAAGCTGTGAGTACCGGGCGTGAGTCGTGCTTCGGTAGCTCAGTTGGTAGAGCACTTGCCCGCGAAAGGCAAAGGTCCCGAGTTCGAGTCTCGGTCGGGCACACAGTTTTAATCTGCCAGGAAGTTTCATATCAGCGCACACTCCGCTGCAGAGTGAAAATTTCATTCAGCAAAAAACACGTCACCGCCAACCGTGTTTAGCCTATCCTTTCGGAACACCGTTAGGTTCTTCGCAAAAATTTCGGCTGAGCTTATATCCGGCTTTAGCCAGCTTTCAGTGCCTGTAACGATTTGAACATTAGTGGTTTCTATTAGCGCTTGGAGCTCTGGTACTTTCCCAACATAGATACGACAATTTACAACTGTTATACCAATGGTTACTGTAACTACGTTCTTCCTGTGATCAGCCTGCAACCTTTATGACCCTTCTTGTGTTTTCCCGAGACCCTCTAACCTAAAAAACTATCCAGTCCACACCACGCAGCTCCTGCTATCCTTGTAGCTGCTTCCTGCGTATAGTGGACACCTGAAATATTCAGCGGAACCCGAAACCAAACCACCCTTTGTCGCAAGTCGAGGACTCTGCAGCCTACACGGTCGCAGAACCGTCTGAGCTTCTGATTCAGACCCTCCACTCGGCTCTGTACCAGAGGTTCGCAACTGGTCCTGTCGACTATGCTGCAAATGGTCAGCTCTACTTTCATCTTGCAAGCAAGACTGGCGGCCTTCACCATTCTGTTAGCCGCTCGAAACCAGAGAGAGTCTCTGCTGATCCAAAGCGACACATATCATTGGTACCGACGTGAGCAAACACCTGAAGTTGGCTGCACCCTGTGCTCTTCATGGCATCCGGGAGGCCCCTTTCCACATCTGGAATGACTCCACCCGGTATGCACACGGAGTACACATTGGTTTTCTTACCCTCCTTGTCAGCCAAGTCCCTAACGGGGACCATAACGCACCTAACGTTGGAACTCCCAACTACCAATAATCCCACCATCTGCGATTGCCCAGATCTGGCAGGCTGAGTGGTTTCCTCTGAAACATGACAGGCGACAGCATATGGCTCAGCGACAGTGTCAGCCACAGACAGCAACTGGAACCTGTTTGTCAGACAAACCGGGGAGGCCTTACGTGAGGCCGCCTGGGAAGTCTTTCGCCACCTGTTTCGCCCCGGGGCGACCTCCCACTCGACCACAGGTGAGGGGTCAGTCTCAGTGCGAGCAGTAAGTGGGTTGGCCGCTGGTGAGGACCAATCGGAGGACTCTGACATGCTGGACGTCCGTTGGATCCCCGCGGCCGGCCCACAAGAGTGGTGCCCATCCACTGCAGCCCTAAGCTGTGTAACCGAAGCCATCAGAGCCTGAAGCTGAGAGCGAAGTGTCACCGAGATTAAGAAGCCAGTGGAATCTAAATATATCGTTATCATCAAAAGAAGACTTAGAAGATGCCCTAACCAGAGCTTGGGAACTGTGTCTCCGTTCACTGAACAACTTTCTACGTGTGATAGAATAGTGGCGAAACCGAAGCTAAGGAAAGTTTTAATATCTTTTAGTATAGATATAGCCAGAGAAAGGAAACAGACTGTAGAATTATTCTACAGCGTGCTAAGGGACCTCTACGATCAGATAGATGCAATTTCTACAAGATTAAAAGACATCAAGCAAATTAAAGCAAAATTAATATGTTTGAAACGTAAGGAACTAGAGGGACTTAAGATAAAATCCAAACCAAAGTCGTCACTGAAGATGAGACTGCTGCATTGTACAACCTTGTCAGACACGTCAAGAATAGAAGGAGAATTTTCATGGATGAACTTCGAATCGATGATGGTACCATAATCACCACCCAGAAGAAATAATTAAATAGATCTCAGCATACTATGAACGTATGTATGCGTCAGGAGAAACAAACGAAGAAGAATACGATGAGGTCTTTGGTACTTATCTTCCACGAATATCGCGAGATGATGATGTGAGCATTTCTTAGGACATCAACAAGCAAGATATATTAGAAATAGTGTGTAGCTCCCCCACTAGGAAATCTCCAGGACCTGACGGACTGCCCACTGAATTCTATAACCGATTTTGGACCCTAATAGGAGGAAAGTTCACCGAAATTGTCAATGAAGTCTTACAGGGAAAGCCAGTGTCTGCAGAGTTCAAACAATGCAAAATCTTGCTGATCCCGAGGAACAGAGGCTGCAAAAAGATAAATAACCTACGGCTGATTTCGCTTTTAAATTCGCATTATAAAATTATAGCTCGTGTAATCAACAAGCGCTTTACACCATGCACCGTTGACCTCATAGGCCAACAGCAGACTCCGAATGGACTTCCTGCCTAAAACCATCGACATCATCAAGAACATGGCAATGGGTTACTGCACAAATCTCCATTTACTGTCAACTGGCAAAACAAATTGAAATAAAAAGGAGCGTTACCCAAGGAAGCCCCTTATCCATGCTCCTGTTCGTTATATCGCCGGAACCTTTCCTGAGGACAATGTAGGCGTAATCATCAGAGACCAAGCAGATGTGACACAATTAGAGATGGTACTTGCAAAATACTGTTCCGCATCAGGTGCGAGGGTAAATGGAAACAAAAGTAAATTTCTAAATATAAAGCGGCTTGCTAACTTTCGCATTGAGAGGGCGAACCATATTAACGAACACAAAGCTCTTGGAATAGCATTGACAACTTCTCTTTTAAAAATGATGGCAATAAATTGGCGGCAGGTGGCAAGAAAAATTAAGGAAGCTTTGACTGAAAACGGTCAACGTTGCATAGACGAGTTCCAGAGAATACTGTTTATCAACACGTATATTTTATCCAAGGCCTACTGCATAGCACAGGTACTCCCCATTCCATCAAAGGTGGCGAAGACGATCATGTCCACCTTAACAAAATGCTTGTGGAAAGGGGAATTGTTTCGAGTGCCGGTGAAGACAGCAGTTTTGGATCCAAGCAATGGAGGAATCGGTCTAACCGACATCAAGTCTAAAGCGATGGCACTGTATATAAAAACAAAAATGGAGTACAATGTGTAACGATCCAGGCTGCATTACAGCAAAACTATACGACATTGTCAGGCCAGAAAGTGTACAGCTGCCAATAAATATACAAAAAATAAATTTTAAGCTATAACACATTAGGGAGTATTATCTTGAACTAAGCTATCTCAGCAAAAAGCTTTTAAACTCCAATAACGTTACAGCAAACGCGATTTTAGCTGAAAGACGGAAACATGAAAGGAAAAATAACAGAAACTAAATATGCTGGAATAGCATGGAATGTGGTGTGGAAAAAAATCAGTAGTGATGTTCTTTCGTCTGACGTGAGAACAACGTGGTACAAGGTAGTCAATAACATCAGCAGCACTAATGAGCCCTCTTTGCCATCGGTTTAAGTGACACTAACCTCTGCAGCAAATGCAACCTCACTAATTTGGAGATCGGATTATCAACTGGAATTGGACCAGAGAGAAAATTGCTCAAATAACAAGAACTTCAGCAAACAATGTACCGACTAACGTTTTCTTCAGACCAGAAGAAAGTTTCTACCCTCAGGCAAAAAATAACGCAATGTTTTGGTTAATGGGCAAATATACAAGTTACATTTTTAACAATATTGGGAGCGATGAACATATTGAATACAAGATGTATATGGAAAACGAATTTGAGAAAACACTTAAGTATCAGAATCACAATAAGCAGTATGGTAGCATGCTGCGAATTGTCTTCAACAGAATGAGTATAGGTTAGGAACTGGATTCCTAGTAGAGAGGGGATGGGTTGGGTCACGTTCCCGACCCTAACCTCACCTGCAAGTCACACATGAAAAATAAATCAGTAGTACAGCAGATACAAGAATATGACGGCAAACATATGGTGTCTGACATAAAGGAAGACCTTGAACTCCCTAAGGATGCGTTTAGAAGGCTGGAACTGACAAAAATAACAAGGCAGTGAAGGATTTTGCGATGTCACTGTTCGGGACTGCTCTTCTGGCCACGTAATTTACCCTGAAAGGAACACACATCAAGGATTTACTGAATGATTAATTTGGGTCTGGGAAATGATGATGAGGAACCTCAGGCTGCAGAAGAAGAAAATGTGCATGATGAACTGCCACCAGTTGAAGGTGACAGTGAAGGAGCTAAATGTGTGCTGCTGCTAAACACTGAATATGATTCCTCATTCTTTGAATGCCGTAATTTATGTCTGCCATTATTTGTCACCTTTTTTATGGATTTCATTGTAGCCATTTTTGTTTCTGTTTTTGTGGAGTAAAAAAAAGAAAAAAAACTCGGCTCGCATCCGCACACAACAATCGCAGTCCCTGTCCATACTAAAGACCGTGGAAAACTAAACTAAGCAGATAAACGGACTACCGGCAGGTGCTGCGCAACTCTACTGTAGACCCTGCCGAAAACGCACGTACGAACTGTGTATAGTTATACGCAGATACACAAAAACCTAACTGTCGATGCACTCAGGTGAAACTAAAAAAAAAAAAAAAAAAAAAAAAAAAAAAAAAAAAAAAAAAAAAAAAAAAAAAAAATTTGGCTCTGATCAGGAACTTGTAATATGTCACTAAATCGGTTTACTTTACTAAAACGCTACAACTGTGGCTATTAGATATTAAATTTATACGCACAAACTCCAGAAAATAAACTATTAAAGCACACATATGATACAACAAAATTCGCTCCTGGTTACGTTCAAAAATCTTCAAATGTGTGTGAAATCTTATGGGACTTAACTGCTAAGGTCAGCAGTCCGTAGGCTTACACACTACTTCACCTATATTATCCTAAGGACAAACACACACACCCATGCCCGAGCGAGGACTGGAACCTCCGCCGGGACCAGCCTCACAGTCCATGACTGCAGCGCCCTAGGCCGCTCGCTAATCCCGCGCGGCGCTCCTGGTTACGATCTCGTATATGACACAAAAGCGGTTCCTTCCCTGTTGCTGCGTCTGTCTCGGTCGGCTACTGCTGCCTGACTGCATCTGAAACAGGAATTTGAGCAACAGTTGGCACCACAGTGACACAACGAACTGTTACTATTATGTTACTTCAAGGGCAGCTCCGTACCAGTCACCCCGTAGCGTGCGTTCTACTGACCCCAAACCACCGCCATTTGCGACTTCAGTGCTGTCAAACGAGAGTTCATTGGAGGGCAGGATGCAGGTTTCTTGCGTTTTCTGATGACAGCTGGACCTGCCTCGTTGGCAGTGATGGTCTTGTGTTGACTGGGAGGCGACCGGATGACGGCCTGCAACCAACCTGTTTGCGTGCTGCACACACTGGAACTACACCGGGAGTTATAGTCTGTGGTGCAATTTCGCCTGAAAGTATGAGCACTAACGTGGTTATCCTACACAGGCTGACTGAAAATTTCTACGGCAATCTCGTGATTCGACCTGTTATACTATCTTTCATCAACAACATTCCAGGGGGTGTTTTCCATCAGGATATCGCCTCCCCACATACCGCTATTGCAACACAACATACTGTACAGGGTGTCGACATGTTGCCTTCTCCTACTCGATCACCAGACCTGTCTCCAAATGAGCACATATCGGACATCATCGGATGACAACAGCAACGTCGTCCACAACCAGCATTAACCGTCCTTGTGTTGACCGACCAAGTGCAACAGGTTCCGAACTACATCCTACAAACTGTCGTCCGTTACATGTACAACACAATGCATACACGTTCGCATGCTTTCATTGAAGAGTCTGGCGGTTACACTAGTTTATGATGTACCAGTATAACACATTTGCAATGGCTTATCTCTCGCTTACATCATCCTGTGAACTTGCAATCTTAATCACCTAACTATGTTAAATAGATTATTGTATTCCCGAAATTTCATTACTGAACATCAATTAGTTTTTGGTGTTTCGATTCTTTTGCGTCAATGTGTACTTGAACCCATTTTACAACACATATTATTTATATGATTCTTCCGTCTCAACTAAATATCCACTATTATGCCTAGGAATTCTTTTGGATCTCAGTCCCGAAGGTTATCCAAATTATGTTTTGTTCACATATATTTGCATAGCATATGAAAAAGGATTATTTTTACTGAAGTAAATATTTTCGTTTTTCATATTTTGAGAAGCTTTCTCTCGTAAGAAGTCTGTTGGAATACTACCTGAAAGAAATGAAATGTCGCATGATTATATGATAGCGTTTCTACCTACTGGTATTCTGGGTATATCATTTACATGTAAAAGAAAAAATAGTGAATGTGTCATTGATCCTTGCGGCGCAAGAATCATTGAAGAGGCACAGGAATAAATTAAGCTAATTTCTGTATTGTGTTGCTGATTATACTAATATTTACCAGCAGCTTGTCTTCTACATAGGAGTCATGTCCATTCCGTGTTATTTCTTATTACTTCTCTGGCTTTAATTTCATGTACTGACTCTTTCCATGACCATGGAGATTTGCTTCCCACTTTGGTCATATGGAACTAGTTATGAAAGATAAAATAAGAAGGTAATTAGTGATTACGGTTTTTCGCCATTAAAAAAGAACTGCCACTACGTCTCAAACCGTTCGTTTCGTATATAAGTGTTTAAACAGTTAGGTGAATACGTTCGAGAATGCCTGAACAAAAGATAATGGACTAGTTACCTGTTACCTATAGTTCCAGCAACAACCGACCACGATCAGATATTAAAAACTTTTCGATGATGGTGCCTCATCTAACATTCATTTATTCTGGCTTGATAGAAAACTTAACACTTCTTGAAGAGAGTAATTCTTCTTCGGCAGAAAAATGATTGCACAGTACTGTTTTTCTACATTTAGTGTGCTGGGGCTGTGATTGTAGTCATTGTTACTCAATTCCAATGACAAACAGCATATTTATTTCGTATCTTCTATTGCTGGAACAGGCACATCTCGCACGAATTATACACCTTCTGCTATGTACTCGGTTTCTTAACCTACGACGTGAAATAAAATCATTTCAAACGCCATTGTAGTAATTCCGTGATAAAAAACTGTAAAAAAATCAGTCTCTTCAGCACACTCGTACATAGCTCGCCAGGTAATCGAAGTAAGTCCGTCTACCTCGCTAATATGACAATATTCTTGGGCCCCCATCTCCAGAAAGAAGGAAGTATACCGTCCAACGTCCCAACGGCCAGGTCATTACAGGCAGAGTACAAGATCTAACTGGGGAAAGAAATCGGCCGTGTCTATTCCAAAGGAACGATCCCCTCGTTTGTCTAAGGAAATCTTGATGCAGGTCGGATAACTAAACTGCTACCCCCCCCCCCCCCCCGCCTCCCATCTGCGAGTCCAGTGTCTTTGCAATGCGCTATCCCACCCCGCAACCACTCTGACCCAATAGTCACTTTCACACGCATCCTAGACAATACGTCATATCTCCTTTTTTAGTTGACGTTACATGGCAAAAGATGAACCTCTGTTTCGCGTCAAACATTGCATTTTTAAAGTGACGAGACCATCCATTCATTTTTTCAGTCTGTGGTTACATACTGAAGAGTTTACAGAGTAATTTCAAAACAGTATTTCATATCTAAACGTCATTACTCATTCACCCTTAACATCACACTTTAAAAACTTCTCTCAGATATCTTACCTCACATTGATTATCCCATTTTTGATGTACTCATGATCTCGTACACTTCATCACCAGCAGCTAGGTCCACGACTGTATCTGGAGAGAGTTTCTGAAGTTGTTTTCTAGCAGCAGCAGATGGCTTCTATTGTCTTAAAAGTCACACATTAGAGACGCGAACTCGAGCTACAAGAAAATTATATTAAAAAATAAGTAGGGTCAGAGACATTTCCGTGACACACCAGATACTTTCACTGAATATATGAAATCAGTCGGTGACTGATTTCGTGTGGTCTAGCCGCAAGTCCGTGCATCAACAGCGGACAACGGCTGACTAGCTCTCGACGTCTCGCCTTCCTGAAATATAGCGCTAAAAACGAATGAAAAAAAGAGAGAAAGAGAGAAGAAAAGCAGTCCGTGCGTAGAGAGTGTGGATGGCGAAATCTCGTTTTCTTAAATCACAGTCGATGTACTGTCTGCGAAAGCCGTGGAATACAACGAATACTGATGACTCGAGTGTGTGTAAATTTTCTACGCCGTGCTGTTCAAGTACAGGCACCTGAGAGCGCACACATTTTTCATAGCCGGATACAGGGAGAAATAAATTCTCCGGTGTGGAGGCACACGTCGTGAGCTAAGAAAGGATAGAGAAGATAAATTTATCTATCCAGCTATTCCCATTTCCTCTCTGAAGCTTGTTTCTTTTTCTCCAAAAGATCGTACGGACTCGTCGGTAGGCGGGACTGCCTCGCTACGCCCTCCTTAGCTGCCCGATTTTCAGTCAGGGCTCCTCCCGAAGCCAGAAAGTTTCAGTTTTAAGCCGCTAAAGCCACCCTCCACCCTCTCCACCTGCTGCAGTCAAAGAGAATGCATTGCCTACGGACCACGAGACTTCCGCTTCCGAAGGTGTCGGAGAGGGATTTTCTGGCAGAGCTACTAAGAAATCTCAGAGGCGTTTCTCAAGTTTTAACTGTTCTGGCCTTATGTTTGCAGGTGATCAAATTATCATATCAGTTGATATAACAATTGTACAACTAGTACACGGGTTAGGTAACATTGTACGACAATACAATCTCTCCTCTCACCCTCAAATGAGAATGCCATTATAGGATTCTTGTGCGGGCATGAAATATGCAGATCGTATGGCGAATGGAAGATGCCGCCCATTACACTAAATATATTATGGATGACTTCACTTAATGACTTATGCACTCTGCCGGCCGGAGTGGCCGTGCGGTTCTAGGCGCTACAGTCTGGAGCCGAGCGACCGCTACGGTCGCAGGTTCGAATCCTGCCTCGGGCATGGATGTGTGTGATGTACTTAGGTTAGTTAGGTTTAATTAGTTCTAAGTTCTAGGCGACTGATGACCTCAGAAGCTAAGTCGCATAGTGCTCAGAGCCATTTTTTGAACTGATAGGACCGTCAACGGTCCAAAATAATCCTCGGTATGGATATCACTGAAATTTCTAGGCTATTCTACATCTAATAGCATATATATACTTACCAAACCACTGTCAAGTGCGTGGCGGAGGATACGCTGCACTAATACTAGGAATTTTTCGTTCTATTCCTTTTGCGTATTGCGGAAGGAAAAATGGAACCCTAACGAATCTCATCTTGTTCTCATGGTGCCGACGTGGTATATACGATGGTCGCAATATGATGATTGCACGAGATTCCTCGATTACAGGTACTCAAAATTTACCCAACAGGGTTTCGCATGAACTACGTTGCATGCGTTCTAAAGATTTCTATGTATGTTCCCTAAGCACTTCTTACCGTCCTACACTGCACTGTTAAGGACGACGTAGATAAAATAATGCGTTAAGAACTCAGTGGATATGGATGGAAGTGCGGAAGCTTGTTGTCAGAGTCCTCCAAGTTGCTGTTCTCTTGGCTAGTATGTGTAGCCATCCTTTTATTTATTTTCAGTTGACAGTAACCACACGTAAATAACAAAACGCCTGGAGACCTGTACTTGGAGAAAATTAGTGTAAATCGAAATGTGAAAAAATGAAAGATGTGCATAGAGGATGGCGGTCAGAGTTTCACACTGCAGTACCGTCACGTGAAACAGTAACCAAATTGCACGATGAATTTGAGAGGGAAGGAAAGATGCTTGATCTGAAGAAGGGACGGTGTGGGAGGAAGAAATCACTAGTGTACAAAAGAGGTGTGGGTGCAATGGT
Organism: Schistocerca serialis cubense; assembly: GCF_023864345.2. Lineage (NCBI taxonomy): Eukaryota > Metazoa > Arthropoda > Insecta > Orthoptera > Acrididae > Schistocerca > Schistocerca serialis. The sequence goes on from NC_064639.1 coordinate 1,064,665,715, forward strand.
ACAGGCTTTACCACATCCTCAAAGAAGGCCATACGGCAGGCTGCACGTGTATCAGGTGTAAGAAAATCAGTTGTTGACCGCATTTCAAAGCGATTAAAGATGAAATCGTATATTCGCAATTTGTTTCACGCGGTAATGAGGTTAATCAGGATAGGCTCCTCGAATTTTGTGAATGGGTTTGCGATTATGAACAGTAGACTGATGTCATTGTTTGGTTTGTCGAAGGTGTGTAGTGAGCAAGAGATAATTCCTTTTCCCGCGCCCGGGTTCCCGGGTTCGATTCCCGGGGGGTCAGGGATTTTCTCTGCCTCGTGATGACTGGGTGTTGTGTGATGTCCTTAGGTTAGTTAGGTTTAAGTAGTTCTAAGTTCTAGGGGACTGATGACCTCAGCTGTTAAGTCTCGTAGTGCTCAGAGCCATTTGAACCATTTTTTTTGATAATTCCTTTGTTATGGAAGAACGTGCTGGTGATCTTCCTGGGTTATCAGTGTTATATGGTATGACTCTCAAAGGACTTGCGGGCCATTCTTTTTTCAGCGAACAGAGACAGAAGTAAAGTACCTTACCACGTTGCAGGAACTAATCGTAGCAGCTGTTCAAAACTGTACCGAGATGAATTTTTTTCCCAACAAGACGGTACACTGTCACACGGCTTGCGACAATTTCTGGATGAAACATTTGTTGAGAGATGTGTAGGCCGACGAGGACGTGTTGAGTTTCCACTCAGATCTCCAAACCTAATGCCGTTAGGCTTCATTCTGTGCGGAATTATGACGAACACCGTCTATGCCACAAAGCCACATACGCTGGAAGACTTGAGAGAGGTGATTGTGACTACCTGTGACTCCATTCCAATGGTAACCATAACACGTACGTGTCGAAGTGTCCCTCTGTGTTGCAGATGCTTTATTTTATAATTTTTGCTACATTTGTTCGATTTATTAAAGTTGAAAAATGTAAAACCCGTTGTGGGACTCTCTATATACCAGGTACTTGCTCTTTGTAATAGCCATTGTTTTGAATTGATGTACACGTAAAGCAAGCTACCATTAGGTACAGTAAGTGGAAAATATGTCCAAGTCTTCCTGAATTTCCTTACGATCGTCCACCCGACGATACGTTCCTGCAGAAGACAGCGTCGTCAGGTAAAATCACTGATGCTATCTCCTACCTCGTTTATGTACGTATTTTGAGGATATTAGACATCCAATTACGCGCGCTCCGATGCTGCCTCCCCCCCTCCCCCCCACCCCCTAGTATAGTATACTGGATTTCTTCTGTAAAATATTGCACTCCTCAAACAAATACGTACAAAGATAGTATGATTGTATCTTTATTACTACTCGACGAACAGGAAATCTAGGAATGTAGAATCTACGAATCTACCTGTTTACCTGCATCTGTTGTTTGAGAGATAGCTTGCTATGTTGAAAAACGATTTGTTTCTCACGAGTGGTTTTCTTGAACTTGTACTGTAGAGGGCAGCATATTTTACTCCGGGGGGGGGGGGGGGGGGGGGGTCATAATTTTTGAGCTTAGAACACGCTCTGGGTTCCATAAAGATAAGGACGGAAGCGATATTGGTCAGTAGTTGCATGCATCTGCTCCTCTGTGACTTTCGTAAGCAGGAGTGACCTCCGACCTTCCCTAACTGGACTGTGCGCTATGCAAGGAGGTTCTCGATAAATATGATATAGTGTATTAATGCAAACCGTAAATGCAATTCCTTCAGCGCTCAGTGTCACGTTTGTTTTCGAGTAATCTTATTTTCCATACCAGCGATGCTTATATGAGTACCTCTCATGTGGGAAGTATCCTCAAATTAAATACCGTACATTTTTCGATGTAGTATTTAATACTTTTGTTTCTGGTACACATTCGTCAGTTGCAGCACCAGAGTGATTGTACTCGGGAACTTCTTCGACATGAGATGTATGTAAACATTTTTTCTCTTTTGTAATTTGACGTAATCTGGAAACATTTTGTAACTTTGTCTTCAGAAGCTATGTTATTTTGTGTACTGTACTGTAACACACAGACCTATAAATGGTTTATGCATAGGGTATGTGGAACTGTATACAACAGAAAGGCTGGAAGGAAATCCATTCGCAAAAACTGTTCGGCGCGAAGGAAAAACGTGGAGTAGCGATACGAAGCGGGAGAAGTCTTCGTGCCAGTACAGTCAGTGGCTAGCTCTTGAGAAGTCCATATCCTGATTGATCCAGTGAGGCAAAGATTTCTGGAAAACAGCACACGTTATAATAAACATGTGTTTATACTCCGTACATTTAGAGAAGAGCTCTGACAGCTGGCAGCGCAGTTGCCGGTATTCGACACAGACGGGCAGCGAGTCTGCGGCGGGGGCAGTGGGGTGACAGACCTTCCTGTCCCCACCCTTCAGACCGAGGCAACAGTCAGCTCCTTCAGAACCTAACAATGCCACGTCATTCATTCCATCATTCTGCTGACTGATGTGTTCCCTGATGAGTAGATTGTTTTTGTATTTTCTGGGGCAGTGGGATAATTTTATAAAAAATAAAAAATCTCTCATGGCTGCATCACTCAGGATTTTCTTATTATTCACAAAATTGTTCTAATCTCCCAGAAAATACAAAAACAATCTACTTATCCCTTTCACCTAATAATAATATAATATAATAATAGCTATAATAAAAAATCATTTATTTGACATACATGAATGTAATATAATAAAATAAATTAGAGAATTAACTATTATTTTAAAAAACGATTTTAAAAAAAGGCTTTTTTATAACATTTTCTTAGCCCCAAAAATTATCCTATTTTTGACTTTTGTGAAAAACACATTTTTTAAAATTATTTTTAAAACAAATTTTCTAAAAATCACTTTTCAGAACATTCTCTTAGCCCCAAAAAATGTCCTACTTTTGACTTCTATGAAACACATGTTTTTTAAAATTATATTAAAGAATAAGTGTACAAAATGATTTCCTTTCTGCTTTAGCAGCCATAAGATTATTAAAAGTTGTTGTTTGTAAATGTTTTTTGATGGAAGATTTAGTTATAGTTTTACCACATTTCCAAGTAACAATTAATTAAAATGAATTAATTAACAAAAGTAAATTTTAATAAAACATAATGGACAACAAAAATGGGCAACAAATTATAAAAGACAAACGATTTATCTAAAATACCAAAAGATTTGTCTAAACTATAATGCGATTTGTAGAAGAATAACATGTATTGGTTAACAAAAGTAAATTTTAATAAATTACAAATTGACAACAAAAAATGGACAACAATAAGAAAAATAAAAAATGAATTATTTTACAAAGGTAAATTGTATTGTTAATGTGAGTAAAATGTAATATTTAAAAAAAGTAAATTTTAGTAAATCATAAATGGACAACAAAAATTGTCAACAATAAGAAAAATAAAAAATGGATAAACAAAGATCGATTTGTAAAAAGTGTATAACTAATGATCAACTTAATAGATATTATTAAAACAAAAAAATTAAGAACGATAACACATTGAACAGCACAAATGACGTAAAAAGTGTACTGAATGTGAAACAGTAAAAAGTGTAACAGAATATGGAAAAAATTAGGTAAATGTCGATCAGTTTGTAAAAAATGTTTAAATAACGATCGTATTAGCAGATATTCTATCAAAATGGCTAATATGCAGAATATTATGGAAGAAATGCAGGACAGAAAACAACAAAATGAAGAGAATTTTGTGGACAAGAAAGAACAAAATGTACATAATTGTATGTACAACAAAGAACAAAATTGCACTGACAATAAAGAACAAAATGAAGAAAATTGTATGGACAACAACAGTTTAAAAATATGCAATTTATGTAATATTAAATAGAATTTAGATTTTTTGCAAGAAATTATAGAAAGATACTATCAATTTGTAGAGATTGTAGAAAATTAAGGTAAGAAAAATCTGAAATAGATTACCCAACTCTCGGTTTTTTGTTGTGGTATAATTCCCAGTTGTCTAACAGAAAATGAACAAATCTAATGTAAAGATATAAAATGAAAATTTTTAAGACATTTAGTGTTGAGATTTTAGAATATAATTAAATATATAAATATTTTACACAATTTGATGAAGATGATAAAAAATTATTAGATAATTTATACCTATGCTATTTCAACATATTAAATAGACAAAAAAACACATTTGTGCTGTTCAATGTGTTATCGTTCTTAATTTTTTTGTTTGAATAATATCTATTAAGTTGATCATTATTTATACACTTTTTACAAATTGATCTCGGTTTATCTAACTATACAGCATTTAACACATTTTTTTTGATGTATGTTCTCCATTTAAGGCACATAAAAAATTTTTGTGTTGTCAATTACTTGTTGTCCATTTAATTTCTAATAAAATTTACTTTTGTTGACTAATACACTTTTAATATAATTTACTTACATTGACAATGTGAAATTTAAAAAAAAATGTACTTTTGTTAACTAATTCATTTATTTTTCTTATTGTTGTCCATTTTTTGTTGTCCATTTGTAAATTACTAAAATTTACTTTTGTTAACTATTACATTTTACTAACATTAACAATACAATTTACCTATGCTAACTACTTCATTTTTTATTTTTCTTATTGTTGTCCATTTTTTTGTCCATTTATAATTTACTAAAATTTACTTTTGTTAACTATTACATTTTACTTACCTTCACAATACAATTTCGTTTGTTAACTACTTCATTTTTTATTTTTTTATTGATGTCCATTTTTTGTTGTCCATTTGTTGTTGTTGTTGTGGTCTTCAGTCCTGAGACTGGTTTGATGCAGCTATCCATGCAACTCTATCCTGTGCAAGCTCCTTCATATCCCAGTACTTACTGCAACCTTCATCTTTCTCAATCTGGTTAGTGTATTCATCTCTTGGTCCCCTTTACGATTTCTACCCTTCACACTGCCCTCCAATGATAAATACGTGATCCCTTGATGCCTCAGAACATGTTGTACCAATTTCTCCCCTCTTCTTGTCAAGTTGTGCCACAAACTCCTCTTCTCCCTAATTCTATTCAATGCCTCCTCATTAGTTATGTGATCTACCCATCTAACCCTCAGCATTCTTATGTAGCACCGCATTTCGAAAGCTTGTATTCTCTTCTTGTCCACACTATTTTTCGTCTATGTGTCACCTCCACACATGGCTACACTCCATGCAAATACTTTCAGAAACGACTTCCTGACACTTAAATCTATGCTCGATGTTAACAAATTTCTCTTCTTCAGAAACGCTTTCCATGCCATTGTCAGTCTACATTTTATATCCCCTCTACATAGACGATCATCAGTTATTTTTCTCTCCAAACAGCACAACTCATTTGCTACTTTAAATGTCTCATTTGCTAATCTAATTCCCTCAGCATCACTCGACTTAATTCGACTACATTCCATTACCCTCGTTTTGCTTTCGTTGATGTTCATCTTATATTCTCCTTTCAAGACACTGTCCATTCTGTTCAACTGCTCTTACAAGTCCTTTACTGTCTCTGACAGAATTACAATGTCATTGGCCTACCTCAAAGATTTTACATCTTCGGCATGGGTTTTAATACCTACTCCGAATTTTTCTTTTGTTTCCTTCACTCCTTGTTCAATATACAGACTGAATAACGTTGGGGAGAGGCTACAACCCTGTCTCACTCCCTACCCAGCCACCGCTTTCCTTTCATGCCCCTCAACTCTTATAACTGCCATCTTGTTTCTGTACAAATTGTAAATAGCCTTTCGCTTCCTGTATTTTACCCCTGCCTCGTTTAGAATTTGAAAGAGAGTATTCCAGTCAACAATGTCAAAAGCTTTCTCTAAATCTACAAATGCTAGAAACGTAGGTTAGTCTTTCCTTAATCATTCTTCTAAGATAGGTCACGTGTTCCAACATTTCTATGGAAACCAAACTGATCTTCCCCGAGGTCGGCTACTACCAGTTTTTCCATTCGTCTGTAAAGAATTCGCATTAGTATTTTGCAGCTGTGACTTATTAAACTGATAGTTCGGTAATTTTCACATCTGTCAACACCTGCTTTCTTTGGCATTGGAATTATTATATTCTTCTTGAAGTATGAGGATATTTCTCCTGTGTCATACATCTTGCTCACCAGATGATAGAGTTTTGTCAGGACTGGCTCGCCAAGGCCGTCAGTAGTTCTAATGGATTGTTGTCTACTCCCAGGGCTTTGTTTTGACACAGGTCTTTCAGTGCTCTGTCAAACTCTTCACGCAGTATCGTATCTCCCATTTCATCTTCATCTACATCCTCTTCCATTTCTATAATATTGTCCATTTATAATTTACTAAAATTTACTTTTGTTAACTATTACATTTTACTTATTCACAATACAATTTACCTATGTTAACTAATTCATTTTTTATTTTTCTTATTGTTGTACATTTTTTGTTGTCGATTTATGATTTACTAAAATTTACTTTTGTTAACGAATACATGTTATTGTGCATCAAATCGTATTATATTTGAGATAAATCATATTGTATTTTAGATAAATCATGTGTTTGTTATAATTTGTTGTCCATTTTTGTTGTCCATTTATGTTTTATTAAAATTTACTTTTGTTAATTACTATTTTTTAATTAATAGTTACTTGCAAATGTGGTAAAACCATAAATAAATCTTCCTTCAAACAACATTTACAAACAACTCATAATAATCTTATGGCTGCTAAAGCAGAAAGTAAATAATTTTATATACTTATTCTTTAATATAATTTTATAAGACACATGTTTCACAGAAGTCAAAAATAGGACAATTTTTGGTGCTAAGAGAAAGTTGTAAAAAATGATTTTTGATCATTTGTTTTAAAAATAATTTAAAAAATGCGTTTTTCACAAAAGTCAAAAATAGAATAATTTTTGGGGCTAAGAAAATGATTCTAAAAAAGCCTTTTTTAAAAATCGTTTTTTAAAATAACAGTTAATTCTCTAATTTATTTAATTAGATCACATTCACCTTGTGGAAATGTATGTAAAATAAATGATTTTTTATGATAGCGATTATTATATTATATTATTATTAGGTAAAAAGTATAGGAGATCGTTTTTTATGTTCTGGGAAATTAGGACAATTTTGTGAAAAATAAGAAAATCGTGAGTGATACAGTCACGAGAAATTTTTTATTTTTTATCAAATTGTCCTAGTGTCCCAGAACATACAAAAACAATCAACTTTGATGCATTATTTTTCGACATGTGCTACCAATGTTTTTCACCTTACATAAAAATACACATAAATATTGACTGCAACAATTTTTATCGTATTGTATATGGTTCAGCTTTTGCTGTGTATTTTATGCAAGTCTGATATCTTTTCACTTATAAATAAATTACTGTACTTGAAAATGGCCTATGTCCGAACTCTGGATCATATAACATTAAAATAAAAATTATTATCATCAAATGGCAGTAACATCATTAAAAAATTGCCATGGCTATGGTTCCAGCCAAAATAAAAATTACGCACAATCAGATTTTCATCATTAACAAGGTAAAGCAAATTGCACAAATAATACCTGTAAAACATCGAATAAGGACATTATGGAAATGGAAGAGAATGTAGATAAGATGAAATGGGAGATATAATACTGCATGAAGAGTTTGATAGAGCACTGAAAGAACTAAGTCGAAACAAGGCCCCGGGAGTAGACAACATTCCATTAGAACTATTGACAGCCTCGGGAGAGCCAAGCCCAGCGAAACTCTACCATCTAGTGAGCAAGATGTATGAGAGAGGCGAAATACCCTCAGACTTCAAGAAGAATATAATAATTCCAGTCCCAAAGAAAGCAAGTGTTTACAGAGGTGAAAATTACCGAACTATCGGTTTAATAAGCCACAGCTGCAAAATAATAATATGAATTCTTTACAGACGAATGCTAAAACTGGTAGAAGCCAATGTCGGGTAAGATCCATTAGGATTCGGTAGAAATGTTGGAACACGTGAGGCAATACAACATATCTTAGAAAATAGATTGAGGAAAGGCAATCCTACGTTTCTAGCATTTGTAGACTCAGAGAAAGCTTTTGACAATGTTGACTGGAATAATCTCTTTCAAATTCTGAAGGTGGCAGGGGTAAAATACAGGGAGCGAAAGGCTATTTACAATTTGTACAGAAACCAGATGGCAGTTATAAGAGTCGAGGGACATGAAATGAAGCAGTGGTTGGGAAGGGAGTGAGACAGGGTTGTAGTCTGTCCCCGATGTTATTCAATCTGTATATTGAGCAAGCAGTAAAGGAAACAAAAGAAAAATTTGGACTAGATATTAAAATCCAAGGAGAAGAAATAAAAACTTTGACGTTCGACGATGACATTGTAATTCTGTCAGAGACAGCAAAGGATCTGGAAGAGAAGCTGAACCGAATGGGCAGTGTCTTGAAAGGAGGATATAAGATGAGCATCAACAAAAGCAAAACGAGGATAGTGGAGTGTAGTCGAATTAAATGGGGAGATGTTGCGGGAATTATATAAGGAAATGAGATGCTTAAAGTAGTAAATGAATTTTGCTATTTGATGAAGATCGAAGTAGAGAGGATATAAAATGTAGACTGGCAACGGCAAGGAAAACGTTTCTGAAGAAGAGAAATTTGTTAACATCAAGTATAGATTTAAGTGTCAGGAAGTCGTTGCTGAAAGTATTTGTATGTAGTGTAGCTGACAGAGACTTTCGGTTATGACAGAGAACCGATAGTTCTGTAGTGACAAGTTACTCTGTAACTGCAATATATGATCTGAAGAAGGGCAGCTGGCCTGAAACTGGTCATTGAAGATAAAAAATAGCGATCAAAAGACTGAAATGCCATATTTTTATTTAATGAACGATCGTGGAAATCCCATTAAGACAATCGTGTCTAGTTTTGATAATGGGGAGGTATTGAATAGAATGGGAGATAAGTGAAATTTGTGGCAGAACTTGACTAGAAGAAGGGATCAGTTGGTAGGGCGTATTCTGAGGCATCAAGGGATCACCAATTTAGTACTGGAGGGCAGCGTGGAGGGTAAAAATCGTAGAGGGAGACAAAGAGATGAATACACTAAACAGATTCAGAAGGATGTAGGTTGCAGTAGGTACTGGGAGATGAAGAAGCTTGCACAGGATAGAGTAGCATGGGAAGCTGCAGCAAACCAGTCTCTTGACTGAAGACCACAACAACAACAACAACAAGGACGTTGCCTCTATTTATCGTGCAGGAGAATGGAAACCCCATGATCATCGTCATCTCTCATCACGGCCACGTAGTCTTCGGTATCTTCGCTGTTGCTGGCCTAAAGTCTGATAAAAAAATTACGGTATTATGAACGGTTTCTTCTCTTACACTTTCGTCTATGTTTGATCTTGTAATCTTTTTTCACAAGTGGTTCACGACGTTCTTGCAATTTTCTGGCGTTATTCGTGTGAGAGCCTCATTTACCAGCCTTTCTGTGTCCCCCAAGTCAAAGTTTTGTTTCGCTCCGCAACATCTGCTTTTATTTAGGCCTCTTACAAGTTGGCGCACTCATAGTTTGATGGCGCGTGTCGTCTGTTCATGCGACAGAACGTGCATGACGCACGTTGATCCATCTTTCGTCAATCCATATTACATTTTCCAGATTCACTGCTAGCAGCTGGCGCAGGAAACATCTCCATGCTACAATGTCTCACTGTTCCATTAATACCTCTCGTCCTGAGAACTTTTTCCGACGGAAGCCAATTTTTTTCAAAACAACGGAGAGACTAGTCGTTCTGCCTGTGAACAAACCAGTCTGACAGTGATACCATCAACTTTTAAGTGTTGGATACTCCTTCCTGCTGTTGTATGTGTATATGAGTTGCCTGATAGCACTTTTGTAAATGATGTCTGCTTCAGTCACACGATCTCTTCCTTGACTTTTGAGGCTTCACAATAACAGGGCTCTCAGCTGAATTGGCAGCCTCATTATCATTTGTGACTCTCTTCACCGTCACTGTGGAGTTGTTCAATACTTCTGCCACTCTGTCAACCACTTTACTCACTGATAACAAAGGCCCACCATTTTCCCTTTCCCTTTCAAAGTAAACACGCAATCTGTATATGAATTTGCGTCCTTGGGATTTTAGTGTAGCTCCTTTCCCAAAGCCTTCTTCTCTGCACTACAGATGATTCAAGTGGCTCTGCGCGCTATGGAACTTAACATCTGAGGTCATCAGTCCCCTAGACTGAGAACTAGTTGAACCTAACTAACCTAAGGACATCACACGTATCCATGCCAAAGGCAGGATTCGAACCTGCGACCGTAGCAACAGCGCGGTTCCAGACTGAAGCGTCTAAAACCGCTAGGCCACAACGGCCAGTTCTACACTACAGGCTACCATTTTCCACATATACACAGTTAGACACGCTTATACACACTTTTCCACTTAAACACACTGCAAGAAACTCGCAGAAGTAGCGGAATGGACATGTATACACACAAACCTGAATGTAGCACGTGGCGCAACTGACTGCAAGCAGCGATAGCCCAGCTCTACGGCAACACTGGGGCGTTGCACAGTAACGTAAACAAAAGCTCACGATCTGATTGGCCATCGTGGATGCGCGAAGCACGTGCGCCAAGGCCGCATCAACTGTCAGAGTTCTTTGCTCGCCGTATGGAGTATAACATGTTTTATTATTTACTATCTTTCTCACTTTTTCGTAGCGTGGCGCGCCGCCTGTTTCTGATCTCCTTCATGCCTCCCTGCCAACTCGACACTTGTCCGTGTCTTCAGTGTTCAGCTGCTCCTGCTCTCACTGTGATACTTCGGGTACATACGGTAAGACCCAGTGTTATTTTAGCCTTGTAATTATTTAATTATCCTTATCACTCCTTTTATCTCCCATCTGTCTTATTTTAATTATGCAGTACAGGTTATACAATTTTAATGCTTTAGTAGTATGGGGCATTTCGTGGTCCTAAAAGTTAATATGATTATTTTCCTCTTGGTAAACTTAATGCAACAGATTTTTTCGACTTTTAACCATTCCTTGGTCTGGTTCATGTTCTTTTAATTATATTATTCTCCATGATTTTTTGTAGCACATGAAGCTGTCTCCTTCAATCCACCACTTGTATATGGACTACCATTCCTTTTAAGGAGCCGGCCGAAGTGGCCGCGCGGTTCTGGCGCTGCAGTCTGGAACCGCGAGACCGCTACGGTCGCAGGTTCGAATCCTGCCTCGGGCATGGATGTGTGTGATGTCCTTAGGTTAGTTAGGTTTAACTAGTTCTAAGTTCTAGGGGACTAATGACCTCAGCAGTTGAGTCCCATAGTGCTGAGAGCCATTTGAACCATTTTTTTTCCTTTTAAGGAAGTTGTAATAAAATTTTGTGGAGAGTGATGGGGCCGTCCAATAATCTGTACTTTCTCTATAAATGATTCGAATGTGAGTAATCTGCATATTGTGCACCCGATTCGCTTGATAGTTGGTACCCACTTCGTATATTTATTATCTAAATATCACTGAAGCTGCAAATTGACTTCTCGGGATACCTCTTCCAAAAACGTTTTAATTTTTCCTCCAGTCTCTGTTTTTTCTACTCAGATGTACCTGATGAAGCATGTTAAATTTGTGAAACCGATGGTACTGATAAAGAATTATTCAGTAGCTGCTGCAGCATACCATAAGTTCGAAAAACTTTGCTACGTTCAGTATTTATCCCTTCAGGTGACGAATTACAGTCCTGAATACAAAAATTTTATTCAACGGTCATCCACAGCTAAATAAACTTCGCGTTGAGTAAAAAACACAGCTACAGCTGTATGGTTACTTATTCAAAGAGCGCGACCGGTTTCGTAATGTTAGTTACATCATCAAGTGCAGTCAGTCACAACATGATACTGGGGTACAATTGATATTTAACTTTACTCCGATTCTTCGAATTTAACTCCGTTGTAAAAGTCATGTCGCAGCCCGAGACAGACCAACGTACAAGGGGGACCAATAGCTGGTACCACGGATACTAGACTACACGGTAGTGGTCACACGCAGTGGGCTGTGACCTGTGACGTCCCCATGAACCTCCCGCCACGCCGCAATACATTGATCCTTATAGGCACACGGCACACACATATTTAACTCATACTCAATGTAATCGAGAGTTTCCAGGTTTTAGTCTATTATTGTTATTGTATTTATTTTTAAACTATCTCAGTTAAACTTCTTTTCTATGATCGGTGCAACGCTAGTGTAAAGCCTCCAAAATATGTCTTTTTCAAATTTTGTTAATAACTTTGAGTTTTCTAAATACTAACGCTTAAATAGAAAAATAAAAAAAGACTTAGCGGAACGCAGAATTGCCCGAGTTTTCTTTTAAGTAGTGACTTCCCTAGGAAGAGAACGCTTTATAAGATAGGCAACGTAAGGTCACACCTTTTGCGCTATCCTCAAATGACTAGTTAGTACACTGTTTTCTTGTAACACTTGTTGACAGTCAGAAAAAGAGCCCTGAATCGCTTCTTGGACGTTTTAATTTCATGTAAACGCAGCCCTACACAGAGAGTCAGACGATCCTGTAAATCTGCATTGTTTTCCGTAAGGTCTTTCATTTCTGTTTACACTATTTCTACACAACTGGCCATTAAAATTGCTACACCAAGAAGAAATGCAAATGATAAACGGTTATCCATTGGACAAATATATTATACTAGAACTGACACGTGATTACATTTTCACGCAATTTGAGTGCATAGATCCTGAGAAATCTGAACCCAGAACAACCAACTCTGGCCGTAATAAAGGCCTTGATACGCCTGGGCATTGAGTCAAACAGAGCTTGGACGGCGTGTACAGGTACAGCTGCCCATGCAATTTCAATACGATACCACGGTTCATCAAGATTAGTGACTGGCGTATTATGACGAGCCAGTTTCTTGGCCACCATTGACCAGACGTTTCCAATTGGCGAGAGATCTGGAGAATGTGCTGGCCAGAGCAGCAGTCGAACATTTTCTGTATCCAGAAAGGCCCGTACAGGACCTGCAACATGCGGTCGTGCATTATCCTGCTGAAATGTAGGATTTAGCAGGGATCGAATGAAGGGTAGAGCCACGGGTCGTAACACATCTGAAATGTAACGTCCACTGTTCAAAGTGCCGTCAATACGAACCGAGACGTGTAACCAATGGCACCCTATACCATCACGCAGAGTGATACGCCAGTATGGAGATGACGAATAAACGCTTCCAATGTGCGTTCACCACGATGTCGCCGAACACGGATGCGACCATCATGATGCGGTAAACAGAACCTGGATTCATCCGAAAAAATGACATTTTGCCATTCGTGCACCCAGGTGAGTACACCATCGCAGGCGCTCCTGTCTGTGATGCAGCATCTAGGGTAACCGCAACCATGGTCTCCGAGCTGATAGTCCATGCTGCTGCAAACGTCTTCGAAATGTTCGTGCAGATGGTTGTTGTCTTGCAAACGTCCCCATGTGTTGACTCAGGGATCGCGAAGTGGCTGCATGATACGTTACAGCCATGCGGATAAGATGCCTGTCATCTCGACTGCTGGTTATACGAGGCCGTTGGGATCCAGCACGGCGTTCCGTATTACCCTCCTGAATCCACCGATTCCCTATTCTGCTAACAGTCATTGGATCTCGACCAACGCGTGCAGCAATGTCGCGATACGATAAACCGCAATCGCTATAGGCTACAATCCGACCTTCATCAAAGTCGGAAACGTGATGGTACGCATTTCTCCTCCTTACACGAGGCATCGCTACAACGTTTCACCAGGCAACGCCGGTCAAGTGCTGTTTGTGTATGAGAAATCGGTTGGAAACTTTCCTCACGTCAGCACGTTGTAGGTTCGCCACCGGCGCCAACCTTGTGTGAATATTGTGAAAAAGCTAATCATTTGTATATTACAGCATCTTCTTCCTGTCGGTTAGATTTCGCGTCTGTAGCACATCATGTTCGTAGTGCAGCAATTTTAATGGCCAGTAGTGTAAATGTTGGCGTGGACACGCGTTGCCGCACTTACAGCAGCGTTTGTTTTCCGGTCAATGTTTCGTCGAGTAGTAATTTTTCCATTAGTTGGTAAAATATTTACCCGTAAAATATCTTCTACTTCTTTACGGTATCTTCGTTTCTGTGTCCGAATATTTCTCACGTTATTATTCTCATTACTACGCCTTAAATCAACACTGGGGATGGTGGATTTTGAGTTGAAACAGCAACAGTCTTCACCTTGCTTTTGCAAGGAATATTGAACAGCTCGCTTTTCAAATCTCTTTCATAAGCTGAATCAGTGAAATGTATTGAGCAGACACGAGAATTTAAACTGAAAACGAATCTGCATGTTTATTAGCATTTATTACCTTTCCTTCCGTATCACTGTTTATGGGAAGTATATGAAACTTACATCCTAAGCTATTTAGTTGTCTGCTGTTGTTAGTACGTCTGGCGATCACACAACCTATAAACTTACTCTAAAAAATCCCTCAGTACACCAATAACTACGGTGTAACTCTTAACTCAATCGCCAGTCAGCAACAAAAATTCACGCTGCCGTAAACAACATTGGTTGGGTTGTTTTGGGGAAGGAGACCAGACAGCGAGGTCATCGGTCTCATCGGATTAGGAAAGGAAGCCGGCCGTGTTCTTTCGGAGCAACCATCCCGGCATTTGCCTAGAGCGATTTAGGGAAATCAGGATTGCTGGACACGGGATTGAACCGTCGTCCTCCCGAATGCGAGTCCAGTGTGCTAGCCACTGCGCCATCTCGCTCGGTAAACAACATTGGTTTCGCTGGTAAACGCGTTTACAACATAATCGTTATAGCAATTGAGGGCAGCGGAGCGCTGGTTCGGTTCACTCTCACATCAACGGCACAGCTTCCGCACAAAACAAAGTAAGAGCCTATGGAATATCAGACCAGCTGTGTGGCTGGATTGAAGAGTTTTTAGCAAACAGAACGCAGCATGTTGTTCTCAATGGAGAGACGTCTACAGACGTTAGTAACCTCTGGCGTGCCACAGGGGAGTGTTATGGGACCATTGCTTTTCACAATATATATAAATGACCTAGTAGATAGTGTCGGAAGTGCCATGCGGCTTTTCGCGGATGATGCTGTAGTATACAGAGAAGTTGCAGCATTAGCAAATTGCAGCGAAATGCAGGAGGGTTTGCAGCGGATAGGCACTTGGTGCAAGGAGTGGCAACTGACCCTTAACATATGCAAATATAATGTATTGCGAATACGTGGAAAGAAGGATCCTTTATTGTGTGATTATATGATAGCGGAACAAACACTGGTAAGAGTTACTTCTGTAAAATATCTGGGAGTATGCGTACGGAACGATTTGAAGTGGAATGATCATATAAAACGAAATGTTGGTATGGCGGGTGCCAGGTTGAGATTCATTGGGAGAGTCCTTAGAAAATGTAGTCTATCAACAAAGCAGGTGGCTTACAAAACACTCGTTCGAGATATACTTGAGTATTGCTCATCAGTGTGGGATCCGTACCAGGTCGGGTTGACAGAAGAGGTAGAGAAGATCCAAAGAAGAGGGGCGTGATTCGTCACAGGGTTATTTGGTAAGCGTGATAGCGTTACGGAGATGTTTGGCAGACTCAAGTGTGCAGACTCTGCAAGAGAGGCGCTCTGCATCGCGATGTAGCTTGCCGTCCAGGTTTCGAGAGGGTGCGCTTCTGAATGATGTATCGAATATATTGCTTCCCCCTACTTATTCCTCCCGATGAGATCACGAATGTAAAGTTAGAGAGATTCGAGCGCGCACGGGGGCTTTCCGGCAGTCGTTCATCCCGCGAACCGTACGCGACTGGAACAGGAAAGGGAGGTAATGAGAGTGGCACGTAAAGTGCCCTCCGCCACACACCGTTGGGTGGTTTGCGGCGTATGTATATACATATATAGATGTAAATGTAGCTTGCTACTGCGCATAGACGTCGTGACCCCTATCGTGTGTTCTGTTATCCGTGGCCGGAGCCATGTACTAGTGAAGCAGTCTAGTCGCCTACATAGCAGCATCACAGCTGACCGCAAAGTAGCCATACAACCGCAGTGGTACTTTCCACTCAAAATGAATTACAGTCCGATTAATTTGCCTCAGCATACACGATCACAGTTAAATTCAAATCCTGGCAAAGGTTTATCATTGTTGGGTGGAAATGCGTATTGAGTAAATCCCCTATAGCTTTTGCACACCCACTGCCTTCCGCTTGGCAGTGCTTTGTAGAGTCTGGACGCAGATGCAGACGCCATCCGGGCAGCCTACCTCGCTCCCAGGCAGAAGTTCCGCTTTAGGGCTGCGGCAGGCCCAGGTGGTGCGCGGTGTATTATGCAGGCGGGCCTCGCGCCGTCTATTGAGAAGCCGCCTGAAGCCGCCGCCCTGGCTGCCTCGCCTCGGTACGCCGTGCCTTCGCCCGCGCCTCCTTCATAACGCACGCATCTCCCCTACCCCTTTCCAGCCCGCCCCCTAGCCGAGCGGCGCGCCATTAATCTGCCGATACACGCTCCTCCGCCGCCCGCAGCAGCCCCAGAGTACAGCCTTGTTTATTGGCGCCAGCGCTGGCCCTGATGAACCATCTGCTGGCCCTGAAACTCTCTCGCTCCCCTAAAGCTCTCTACCCTAAGTTGCCGCCAACTCTACAAAGCATTTGCTGCCTCTCCTCCTTCTCACGCTCTTTCTCCCCACCCCCCACTAACCATCCCCCCTCCCTCCCCCCCTCTCTCTCTCTCTCTAAAATCCCAACACCAAAAAATAATTAGTGCAGAATAATGAAATTTAAGGAATGCGTTTGTCTAGGTGACATATTATATTTACATGATTAAAAATTAACATGTGAAAAGCTGGTAGAAAATAACCGGCGTAACCGCCAGAACTTTGAATGCAAGAGTGGAAACGTGCATGTATTGCACAGGTGTAGGATTTCAGTTTGTGTTACAGAGTTCCACGGATGCTGCACTCGGTTGGTCAACACAGGGACGGTTAATGCTGTTTGTGGATGAAGCTGGAATGGTCGTCCGATGATGTCCAATACATGCTTGTCTGGAGAGAGATCTGGTGATTTGGGAGGCCGAGGCGACATGTCGACGCTGTGTAGAGCGTGTTGGGTTAAAACTGCGGTATGTGGGCGAGCTTATCCTGTCGAAAAGCTCTCGCTGGAATCCTGTTCATGAATGGCAGCTCAGCAGGTCGAATCACCAGAGTGACGCACAGATTTACAGTCAGGGTGCTTGAAATAACCACGATAGTGCTCCTGGTGTCATATGAAATCGCACCCCAGACCCTGACTCTAGGTGGAGGTGCAGCGCTTCTAGTGGTCATACAGGTTGTTTGCAGGCCTTCAACTGGCGTCCTTATAACTAGCACGCAGCCACCAGTGGCATCGAGGCAGGACCAGCTTCCATCAGGAAACACAACGGGCCCCTCCTGTCCTCCAATGAACTCTCGCTTGACTCCACTGAAGCCGCAAACGGCGGTGGTTTGGGATCAGTGGAATGCACGCTATAGGGCGGCTGGTTCGGAGCTATCCTGGAAGTAACAGATTTGTAACAGTTCTTTTTGTCACTTTTTTGTGGTTCCAACTGCTGCTCAGATTGCTCCATCAGATGCGCCAGAACAATACATGGGGTTTGTCGATGCTACCAGAGATCACATGAGCACTCGTTACTATTGTTACAATACCATTTTCACAATGGTCAGGGTCATAGTTCAATGTAAACCACAACAATTACATGAAACACTGTGTATAAGAATACGATTTTTCTATTTATTAACATGCAGTTGTTGTTACACTAGTGGCCATTAAAATTGCTACACCAAGAAGAAATGCAGATGATAAACGGGTATTCATTGGACAAATATACTAGAACCGACATGTCATTACATTTTCACGCAATTTGGGTGCATAGATCCTGAGAAATCAGTACCCAGAACAACCACCTCTGGCCGTAATAACGGCCTTGGTACCCCTGGGCATTGAGTCAAACAGAAATTGGATGGCGTGTACAGGTACAGCTGCCCATGCAGCTTCAACACGATACCACAGTTCATCAAGAGTAGTGACTGGCGTATTGTGACGAGCCAGTTGCTCGGGCACCATTGACCAAACGGTTTCAGTTGGTGAGTGATCTGGAGAATGTGCTGGCCAGGGCAGCAGTCGAACATTTACTGTGTCCAGAAAGGCCCGTACAGGACCTGCAACATGGGATCGTGCATTATCCTGCTGAAATGTAGGGTTTCGCAGGGATCGAATGAAGGGTAGAGCCACGGGTCGTAACACATCTGAAATGTAACGTTCACTGTTCAAAGTGCCGTCAATGCGAACGAGAGGTGACCGAGACGTGTAACCAATGGCAACCCATACTATCATGCCGAGTGATACACCAGTATGGCGATGACGAATACACGCTTCCAATGTGCGTTCACCGCGATGTCGCCAAACACGGATGCGACCATCATGATGCGGAAAACCGAACCTGGATTCATCAGAAAAAATGACGTTTTGCCATTCGTGCATCCAGGTTCGTCGTTGAGTACACCATCGCAGGCGCTCCTGTCTGTGATGCAGCGTCAAGGGTAACCGCAGCCACGGTCTCCGAGCTGATAGCCATGCTGCTGCAAACATCATCGAACTGTTCGTGCAGATAGTTGTCTTGCAAACGTCCTCATCTGTTGACTCAGGGATCGAGACGTGGCTGCACGATCCGTTAGAACCATGCCGATAAGATGTCTGTCATTTCGACTGCTGGTGATACGTGGCCGTTGGGATCCAGCACGACGTTCCGTATTACCCTCTTGAACCCACCGATTCCATATTCTGCATTGTCATACAGTCATTGGATCTCGACCAACGAGAGCAGCAATGTCGCGATACGATAAACCGCAATCGCGATAGGCTACAATCCGACCTTTATCAAAGTCGGAAACGTGAGGATACGCATTTCTCCTCCTTGCACGAGGCATCACAACAACGTTTCACCAGACAACGCCGGTCAACTGGTGTTTGTGTATGAGAAATCGGTTGGAAACTTCCCTCATGTCAGCACGTTGTAGGTGTCGCCACCGGCGCCAACCTTGTGTGAATGCTCTGAAAAGCTAATGATTTGCATATCACAGCGTCTTCTTCCTGTCGGTTAAATTTCGCGTCTGTAGCACGTCATCTTCGTGGTGTAGCAATTTTAATGCCCCGTAGTGTATCTTTTACCACCTACGCCATTCTAAATTAGAACCCTACCTCTTTAATGAATCATTATCACCATCTTTTCATCCGTATTCATTCCCTCATCATGTTTACCTCACTTCACTTCTCGTCTACATTGATCTCATAACTTGATACTCTTATCTATTTCACATAAGGCCACTGTTGTAAATTCTGTCTACCACCACTCGACTCTAGCGCTGAGGACTACATGAAAATGCACGAGCGCTCGAATCAAGGCCATCGCACTATAATGTGGAATGATTAACTCCAAGTTTGCCACTAAACTGTCCTCGGTAAGGTGACAAAAGGTATGGGACAGCGATATGTTCATATACAGGTGGCGGTAGTATCGCTTACACAAGGTATAAAATGGCACTGTATTAAAATGGCACTGTATTGGCGGACCTGTGATTCGCGTGAAAAATTTCCGACGTGATTATGGCGGCACGATGGGAGTCAACGGCATCTGAACGCGGAATGGTAGTTGGTGCTAGACGCATGGGACATTTCATTTCGGATGTCGGTAGTTAATTCAATATTCCGAAATCCGCAGTGTCAATTGTGTGCCGAGAACACCAAATTTCAGGCATTACCTCTCACCACGGACGGAATGGTCGACGGCCTTTGGTTAACGACCGAGAGCATCGGAATTTGCGTAGAGTTGTCAGTGCTAACAGACAAGCAACAGTGCGTGAAATAACCACAGATATGATTGTGGGACATAAGTGGACGTTAATGGACTTTGCTTGCAGAGCTTCTCCTGGGCTAGTGGTCTTATCGATTAGGTCAAACACAACTGGAAAAACTTGGCCTTGTCGTATGAGTTCCTATTTCAGTTGGCGAGAGCTAATGGTAGGTTTCGAGTGTGGCGTAGAGTCCACAAAGCCGTGGACCCAAGTTGTCAACAGGGGACTGTGCAAGCTGGTGGTGGCCCCATAATGGTGCAGACTGCGTTTACGTGGAATTGACTGGGTCATGTGGACGAACTGGACTGATCACTGACTGGAAACGGTTATGTTTCATTTGCAGCCATCCACGGGCTTTATGTTCCCAAACAAAGATGGAATTTTTAAGGATGACAGTGTGCCACGTCAGCGGCACACAGTTGTTCGTGAATTGTTTGAAGAACATTCTGGACAATTCGAGCGAATAATTTGGCCTCCCAGATCGCCAGATATGAATCCAGCTTATCATTTATGGGACATAATCGAGAGATCAGTTCGTGCACGAAGTTGTCCACCGGCAAAAATTTCGCAATTATGGACGGCTATAGAGGCAGCATGGCTCTGTATTTCTGCAGAGGACTCCGACGACTAGTTGTGCCAATGCACAAGTTGCTGCACTACTCTGGCAAAAGGAGTTCCCTCACGATATTATAATACTGGCCATTAAAACTGCTACACCAAGAAAAAATGCAGATGATAATCGGGTATTAATTGGACAAATATATTATACCAGAACTGTCATATTATTACATTTTCACGCAATTTGGGTGCATAATCCTGAGAAATCAGTACCCAGAACAACCACCTCTGGCCGTAATTACGGCCTTGATACGCCTGGGCATTGAGTCAAACAGAGCTTGGATGGCATGTACACGTACAGCTGCCCATGCAGCCTAAACACAATACCACATTTCATCAAGAGTAGTGACTGGCGTATTGTGACGAGCCAGTTGCTCGGCCACCATTGACCAGACGTTTTCAATTGGTGAAATATCTGGAGAATGTGCTGGCCAGGGCAGCAGTCGAACATTTTCTGTAGTTACACCTGCAACGTGCGGTCGTGCATTATCCTGCTAAAATGTAGAGTTACGCAGGGATCGTATGAAGGATAGAGCCACGGGTCGTTACACGTCCACTGTTCAAAGTGCCGTCAATGCGAACGAGAGGTGACCGAGACGTGTAACCAATGGCACCCCATACCATCACGTCGGGTGATACGCAAGTATGGCTATAACAAATACACGCTTCCAATGTGCATTCTCCGCGATGTCGCCAAACACGGATGCGACCATCATGATGCTGTAAACAGAACCTGGATTCATCAGAAAAAATGACGTTTTGCCATTCGTGCACCCAGGTTCGTCGCAGGCGCTCCTGTCTGTGATGCAGCGTCAAGGGAAACCGCAGCCATGGTTTCCGAGTTGATAGTCCATGCTGCTGCAAACGTCGTCAAACTGTTCGTGCAGATGGTTGTTGTCTTGCAAACGTCCCCATCTGCTGACTCAGGGATCGAGACGTGGCGGCGTGATCCGTGACGGCCATGCTGATAAGACGCCTGTCATCTCGACTGCTAGTGATACGAGCCCGTTGGGGTCCAGCATGGCGTTCCGTATTACCCTCCTGAAACCACCGATTCCATATTCTGCTAACAGTCATTGGATCTCGTTCAACGCGAGCAGCAATGTCGCGATACGATAAACCGCAATCGCGATAGGCTACAATCCGACCTTTATCAAAGCCGGAAACGTGATGGTACGCATTTATCCTCCTTACACGAGGCATCACAACAACGTTTCAGCAGCCGACACCGGTCAACTGCTGTTTGTATATGAGATTTCGGTTGGAAACTTTCCTCACGTCAGCACGTTGTAGGTGTCGCCACCGGCGTCAACCTTGTGTGAATGCTCTGAAAGCTAATCATTTGCATATCACAGCATTTGGTTCCTGTCTGTTAAATTTCGCTTCTGCAGCACTACACAAAGGTAGCAGAGTACTTGTGGCGTGCACATGGGTTTTTTTTTAGGCTAGGTGGCAGTGCGAGGTGTCCTGATGAACACTCACCAGTCGACGTGCAGGCAGGGAAATCAGGACGCGCTCAGTGTAAAGACACTTCAGCTATCAAGATATTAGCAGTAAATTTTCAGCGTGTTCGGAATAAAGTTCCTGAATTTACCGCCCTCCAGGACGCGTGTGACGCGCAAATTATTCTCGGGACTGAGACCTGGCTGAACCCTGAGATAGGAAGTTCTGAAATATTTAGTGAGGTTTAGAACGTGCATCGGAAAGACAGATTAGACACCGTAGGAGGTGGTGTCTTCATTGCAGTTGACAAAAATATTGTGTCTACTGAGGTCGAAGTAGAGTGTGATGTGATTACTCAGAACGTGTCTGATTCGGGTATTCGTGCTGCCATACTAAAGTACGGAGACCCTGTCTTCAGTACAGTATTGTTAATTATTGAATCACAGGACACTGTCACTGTAAATGAGCATGATTTTCAAGCTTCTGCAATATCTGTTGTCAAGAGTAAGACAGTTCAGACTTGCCTGACATCTAGGTCATGTGCGAACCAGTTGCACCGTCAGGCCGCGGCGCAGTCCGTACAATTGTGAAAGTACCGCACACGCATTTTCTAGCTCATGATAATGCCCGTTCTGCGAAGCCAAGTTCAAATGATTCAAATGGCTCTGATCACTATGGGACTTAACTTCTGAGGTCATCAGTTCCCTAGAACTTAGAACTACTTAAACCTAACTAACCTAAGGTCATCACACACATCCATGCCCGAGGCAGGATTCGAACCTGCGACAGTAGCGGTCGCGCGGTTCCAGACTGTAGCGCCTAGAACCGCTCGGCCACTCCGGCCGGCCAATGCTTACAACGCTAAACTCAACCCAAAGTTACGAACAATTTTCCATGAGTCGTTGGGACTATAATTTTACTTTAAATACACTCTGTAATAATGTATTTTATCCACAACTTTTTACTTCGATGCATGTCTGCTCCATAGCTAGTATCATCAGAACAGTTCTACAGCTCCCTCTAGATGGCTCTCTTATGCTGTCAGCCTTCTCTGAAAACATTTTTACTGCATCACCTGAAAACCTGAGCCGTTCTTATCTAATCAGAGCGTAACAGCTGCAGTTTCTAGCCCTAAGCAGAGCCCCATCCTGTGTAAAACTTTTCACGTTGGTCTACAATGAAGAGACAAAGAAACTGGTACACATGCCTAATATCGTGTAATGCCCCTGCGAGCACGCAGAAGTGCCGCAACACGACATGGGATGGACTCGACTAATGTCTGAAGTATTGCTGGAGGAAATTGACACCATTAATCCTGCAGGGCTGTCTATAAATTCTCAACAGTACGAGAGGGTGGGATATCTCTTCTGAACAGCATGTTGCAAGGCACGCTAAATAATGTTCATGTCTGGGGAGTTAGTGGCCAGCGGAAGTATTTAAACTCAGAAGAGTGTTCCTGGAGCCATTCTGTAGCAATTATGGATGTGTGGGGTGTCCCATTGTCCTGCTGGAATTGCCCAAGTCCGTCGGAACGCGCAATGGACATGAATGGATGCAGGTGATGAGACACGTTGCTTACGTACGTGTCACCCGTCAGACTCTTATCTAGACGTATCAGGGTTCCCATATCACTCCAACTGCACACGTTCCATACCGTTACAGAGACTCGATTAGCTTGGACAGTCCCCTGCTGACATGCAGGGTCCATGGATTTATGAGGTTGTCTCCATACCCGTACGCGCCCGTCCGCTCGATAAAAATTGAAACGCGACTCGTCCGACCAGGTAACTTGATCCCCGTCATCAACAGTCGAATGTCGGTGTTGACGGGCGCTGGCGAGGTGTAAAGCCTTGCATCTTGCAGTCATTTAGGGTACACGAGTGGGCCTTCGTCTCCGAAAGCCCATATCGATAATGTTTCGTTGAATGGTCCGCACTCTGACACTTGTTGATGGCACAGCATTGAAACATGCAGCAATTTGGGGAAGGGCTGCACTTCTGTCACTTTGAACGATTCTCTCCAGTCGTCGTTGGTCCCGTTCTTGCAGGATCCTTTTCGGCCGCAGCGATGCCGGAGATTTAATGTTTTACCGGATTCCTGATAGTCACGGCACACTCGTGAAATGGTCGTACGGGAAAATCCCCACTTCATCGCTACCTCGGAGACGCTGTATCCCATCGCTTGTGCGCCGACTAAAACACTACGTTCAAACTCACTTAAATCTTCATCACCTGCTATTGTAGCAACAGTAACTGATCTAACAACTGCACCAGGCACTTGTTTTATAAATGCGTTTCCAAACGCAGTGCCGTATTTTGCATGAGTATGTACGTCTGTATTGGAATACGCATGCCATTACTAGTTTCTTTGGAGCTTCAGTGTAGCTGTTCATCCGTCAAAGTGATCGCTGTGCTGACACGTGTTAACTGATCGAGCAGCTGAATGTTAAATACCCTTGATGTATTTTTTTTCTTGCAACTGAAATCTTTTTCCGTGTGCTCTAGTAGGCCTGAATTCTACTGTGCTTTGCATGATCAGAATTTCAGACCTCAGTTGATAATTTCTCGAATTTCAGAGATTAATTATTTATTGCTCGTTTTCGTACATCCATTTGACGCTGTTAATTTCCACAAGTTTTCATACAACATTTCGTCTGGATGACGTGTTATGTTTTTGTGGATTGGCACCTTGCGAGGTGCCGGGGCTAGCAGTGTATTTAACACTAAATTCTTCTAGAATCTACATATGTAAATGATGCTCTAAGCCCCCCCTATTCTAACTCCGACTTTTGCCGCTGCACATGGATTAAAAAGATACGCGAACTGACTGTAATCAACCCTGCAAGTGGAGTAGAAAAGAGTTTGGCACCTGCAATAATTTAATTTGATAAATAAGTTAAATAAAGGAAGGTTTCATTAACGTAGTGAGAAATGATAGGGTTGCTCTACCGATTAACAGAATGAAAGTTCTGTCCAAAATAACAATATGATTTATTAAGTCTAAACACAAAATAATAAACAAAAACACATGAAACATTTACAATACATCTAATTGGCTCAAATTGGATACTCAAACAAACGCTGTGAAGGTGAAGTTGTCCCTAAACTAGATTGTGGCGTTTATGACGAAGTGGTATGTGGAGCCAATTCCTTGCCACTCAAATCTTAAGAGAGACACACCGCTAACCCAACATTAATTGCTGCTACATTAGTGAGAACTCAGACAAAGAACACCCAAGATAGAACAAAGTTAGAAAAGACGAACAGGCGCGCTCTGCTGAGCTCTGATTATCGCCTAGCAAAAATGCTTGCTTTGCCGGTGCTGCGGACGTACATTACCAAGCTGTCTTCTTAGCTGCAAGGACACGATCTGGCGTACTGGAAGCGATGGCTGGTTGCTTCGACGTCCCATCGTGGTGATGATAATGTCGCGAGTATAGCCCGAAACAAATTATCCTGGCCTGGTTGTTCCAGACTAAAGACTTCCTAGCAATACAAATTCGCCTCTGAGGGAGACGAAGAAGGCTCGCCACACAATCACTGATGGTACAGTGATTGATTTTAACAAGCGAAGTCACCCAGTAACTCTGATACAGTCAACATTAGCCAAAACTGCTCAAGACAGACAACATAGGCCTCTTGTACACAGAACGCTCAATTGCCAACTGTACTCGGAAAGTTATGTTGAAGTCGAAACTTCAGCAACTTTGTCAAACAGTTACAATTAAATAAAAGTATATTAGACAGCCAACGGAAGGCAGGCTGACCCGCGCAGCGAGAGCTCAGTCTTGTAACCTACTTCGACCGAAAGGCGAGAGCCGACTCCTCACAAGAGCACCCGTACAAACCAAACACAGAACATTCCCGCCCCCACGACAGTGGCCGTGGTTAACCGTTCCAATCAGCAACTCGAAAACCGGCGGAAAATTCCACTCCACTGCTGGAGCACTACCATTCCACCAATGGAGATCCTTGGCGCCATTTTCTGCGCCGATTTTGCTATGTCACGGAGATATGCCCTGAGCAAGCCAATCACAGTTACGATTTTGCAGAAAGCGCGGGAATTTGCTCGCCAAATCTGCCTGGGTACACAAGTCATTCCCACACCTCGCTGGTAGCCCGCCAGAAAGTGTTTTCGCTAAGTTTCTGCGAAGTATCGGGACTTCTAACCCAGCCGCTACTTCAGGCCCCTCCGAGCGTGTCTCCTCCGCTATTCTACCATGTCGGCGTCTGGAAAGCATTCACTCAACTCCCTCACACCCGTCGGCTTACCCTTTCAAGATCATCAGAGCCCGCCTGTCACCGGACCACCCGGGTGACGAGAGACGCTGCGTGGGAAGTCTGTGTGTGAAGGAATAGCAACTTTACACTGCATGCAATTGGAGAGGTAAATCGTAAGATAGAAATATGAGAGGGGGCTCATGCCACCTCTCAACCTTACCGCTTTCAGCTCCTTGCTTGCTAAACTAATGCGAGCGTAGCAGAGCATGGCTGAGACATGAGTGAGTTGTTGTACCAGAAAATGCAAAAAAAAGAAAATTTATTTTCTGAAGTTTTTTAAAAATGCGTACTGTTTAAGTGATTTTTTTGAGTAGATTCCATTTTCAGTCATGGGTTTAAGAGATGTGGCTGGGACTAGGGGTCTGAAGAATGACCAACTACTATACGAAGTATGAATCTTGATCCAGATGGTTGACGGGACTGTTGCTGCATAAAATGGGGTAGCTCCTCTGTGGCATGGTGAACTGCCAGTCCCACTCTCCTTGACCAGATAGATCAAGCCACCGTTGTTTGTGTCTATTGTCACCAGTGTGCAACATGATGTATCAACATGCTTCAGGATAGCTATCGCTGATGGTCACAATTATTTCGAGTGCTACCTCATCTTAGTAACGTAAGTAACTGTATACAAGATTTGCATAAAATTAATACTGATGTAAAGCGGTAATTATATCCTAGGAGTGGTTATGGTATGGAGATTTGGAAACATATTGTTCATTTACTATCCCTATTATGGCTATGATACAAAGCCTTACTCAGTTTCCAATGGCGGAGAATTCCTGTATTTGTCGGTTGAATTACAATAGCAGACTAGTGCTCTTCGCAATCATCTAGTTTTTCTGTTCGTTTATTCATTGCCTAGTGGTTGCTTCGCTCTTGCTAGTAACCAGTTTATCCGAGAATGGGGTACCTTGAGTGGTTTGCATGGTGAGAGTGTTAACCAAGGCTTGTCAGATAGGCTGACAAATGAAATGACTAACAACTATTATCTTTGGGAACAAGATCGACGTGAAACCCTTGCCAGTCACGTTTAGAATATTAGACCTACATAATATATTGAAGTCAGTGAAAGTCATGTTTTTGGTAATATACAGGGTGGTCCAACTGAAGTTTCGGATGGGATTATCTCTAAAACTATACATCGGGTAAAAGTTGTGGGTAAGACAAGTTCGTAAGCTCAAAGGGGGACATCAAATGATACTAGACGTGACTCCCAGTCCCCGCCTCTTGGGTAGGGTGGGGGCAACTTTTAAATCTTAAATGGAAACACCCATTTTTATTGCAGATTCGGATTCTCCATAAAAAAGTAATCAAGATTTGTTTGAAAGATTTTTTTTAAACCATTGACAGATGCCGCTGAAATCGAGAAAAAAGTAAAACTGGGAAAGAACTCTTATTTAGAATGATCCGAGAAAGACGCATCAAATCGATAAGAAATGTGCACCAATTCTTTCGTTACGCCAAATTAAGCTATGTTTGTACAAAATCTACTGTATCCTACTTTTAGTGTTACCCAGGAACAACGACATGGACGTAGTAGAATGATGTTCCCATGGGGTGCTTCGTTAGAGTGAGTCCCCTGGCCTCTCACATGTTGGGGTGCTTCATTAGTGTGAGTCCCCTTGCCTCTCACAATTTGGGGTGCTTAATTGATGAAATTGTTCAAAATTATCCCCATTTGCTTCAATGCATAGTCAGTCGCCTGCTGAAGTTGCCTACAGTTTTGAGCAGCACATCCAGTAGTATGGCTGCACACGCTCTTCGAATGCGTTGCTCCACATCGTTTCGGGATGTGGGCTGTCTTTCATAAACAATAGCTTTTAAATAAACCCACGAGAAAAAATCACATATAAGGTCTGGTGAACGCGGAGGCCACTGAACTGGTCCGCCGTGTCCTATCCACCGGCCAGGGTGCCGTAAATTTAAAATGTTCCGCAAATTTTTAGCATAATGAGGAGCTGCTCCGTCCTGTTGGAACCACTAGTTTCTAAATCAACATCTTCCATTAGCTGGAAATAAGATTCCCCAGTAACATTTCGGTCAAAAAAATACGGTCCTATCAAGTAAACGTTTAAAATTCCGAACCAGCCCATTAACGACCATTTGTGTTTATTTTCCACGGGTCTGTGCCGGTGTGGACTGACAGGGGACCAATAATGACAATCATGACAATTTAATTCGCCATTATTTTTAAATTTGGCTTCATCGGTGAACGTAACGCATCTAAAAAAATCATTCTCAACTCTTATCATTTCCAAGGCCCAATGGCATAAATGCACGCGTATTCGCATATATTTCGGCGTTAATGTCTGTGTCAGTGTGATATGATACTCATGATATTTATGTGCCTTCAAAATCCTCAAAACAGTTGAGTTCGTTATTGCAGTTTGTCTCTGAATCGTACGGTTACTAATTTCGGAATCTAGTTGAACACAGGCGAGAACGGTAAGGGTACGAGCGTAATTTTCATTGTATTCGCGATGACGAGGTGGACGGTGCATGTATCCATTTCGAGCTCGTTGAGTGCAATTTCGAATAATGTGTCCGCTTGGATGTCGACTGTTTGGGAAACGATCCGCTTACAGTTGCTCAGCTGCATCGTAATTGTTATGGCATTCACCTAAAATTAACATCATATGAACAATCTCTGTAGGAGGATAGTGAGCCATGTTTCGTTAAAGAATAATTTACTTTCGATTGATGTTTATGGCTCACAATCTGAAAGTGAAGTGATGTCTGATCGCATTGCACCGACATTTATACTGAGTCAAAGTTCGCAGTTTGGCCACGGTAGCACCATAGTCGGATGAGTAATGCAATTGTGAATAGTTCCCTAACGAAATTTTAATACCATTTCGCCTCCCTCCACCAATAACTGTGTCGGGTAGGATACATTTTCTAATAAGATAGCTTGATTTGGCGTAATGAAAGAATTGGTGCACAATTTCTATCGATTTGATGTGTCCTACTTGGATCATTCTAAATAAATCGGAGTTCCCCAATTTTAATGTTTCTCGATTTCAGCACCATCTTTCAATGCTTACAAAAATGTTTCAGACAAAACTTGATTACTTTTTTATGGAGAATCCGAATCTGCAATAAAAAATGGGGGTTTCCATTTAAGATTTAAAATTCACTTCCCGTCCCACCGAAGGGGGCGGGCGCTGGGGGTCTCGTGTAGTATCATTTGATGTCTCCCTTTGAGCTTACGAACTTGTCTTACGCACTATTTTCACCCGAAGTATAGTTTTCGAGATAATCTCATCCGAAACTTGAGGTGGACCAATCTGTACTTGAAGATCATTTGCGAATGGGCTTTGATAATAAACCCTGTAGCCCCTTGAATTGGATCAAGCTGTACGGGTTATAGAGAGGATTAGTTCTGGTGATCAGAATAGGAGGACTACTGAGGAAAAGAGTAACGTGCTTTCTCCTTAATATCATGAGAGTAGCCATTGTGATGAGGTCTTGGATATTGTTTTAGGTGCAATATACCGGGGCATTTTCCTTGGGGGTTGATATTGTAGATGTGAAATAGGTCATGTCAGGTGACAGTTTCATAAACTGGGTTGGGGAAGACGAACTAGGTGGCCACACAAGGATGTAACCAGTTACTCATAACCAATAAGTGCTCTCTATCCTTTACCTAGGCTACCCTTAACTATGAACCTGTGTGTTGAGCCTTGTATTCTGGAGCAATAATTCCTTGCTTAATAATGACTGGCATACTACATGAAATGGAGGAAACTTCTAGCAGCAACATTTATAGATTTTAAGAAGGCGTATGTCTGCCTCCATAGACTTCTGGTACTAAATATTTTAAGGTATCTGGGACTCCATCCAAAAGTAATTAAACTAAAAGGACTTTCTCTGATCAACATCAAATTGAAAGTTAAGTTTAGAGGAGAAATTTTTCAACCATTCCCTATAAAAACAGGCACAAGACAAGACGACTGTCTATAACCATTACTGTTCAACTGTGCCCTGGAATACATACCCAGCAACAAATTAAATCACTACAAGAAATAGCACAGAGTATCACAGCCTCGGAATATCATTTGGAAAAAGAGAGATTGTGCTAACTGACCCACCACCTGCAAACAAAATTACGATAGGAGAACAAGAAATCAAAATTTCTGATAAATTTAATTATTTGGCTGAAATCTCAATGAGAAACCAAAAGGCAAAATATAATAAAAACTGAACAAAGCAAACTACATTACAAAATATACATACAATGAGAAAAGCCTATCCATAGATGCAAACTTCAAACATAAAACAATTGCGCAACCAGAAATAAGCTGCACAGCTGAAGCCATCTTCAAAACAACTAATACAACATAAATTGACAAAATAATGAAGATAGAAAGAAAAATAATTAGGGCAGCATAAATAAACAATATCAAGTAAATGGACATTGGAGAATAGCTTCAAATGAAACAGCGTACAAGAAAATAGAACCAATAATGAGCACGATCAGGAAGAAGCATATCTCATTATTAGGACATCTGATGAGAATGCCAGAAAAGAGAATTAGAGAGGGAATAATAGAAAAATTGTGGAATTGAAGAGCAACATTAAATGGCTCACAGAAATTAAGGAAGATATAAGAGAGCTAAAAATTACAATATACGACTTAAGTAGAAAAACAAAGAAAACCAGAATACTGCAAGACACACAAACCATGCTACAAAGAAGATCAATAAAAGGGCTGCAGGAAAAGTGATCTCAGACAAAGAAATAAATAAAATATCTAAAAAAAATGAAAAAGTATTGGACAGACAGAAGAGGGAATACCTTCCATATAATAACTACTTATAATAATACCTGCAAAAATACTGCATTATTGAATTGCCTAATTGAATTATTATTGAACTGTATTGTACTACTGAATAACAATGGGGGAGATAGGAATTAACTTACAAATTCAGCACTTCTCATAGCCTATTAAAATCTTAGATGCTAAACATTTGTCTACTGACTTGCAATTGGTGTTGACCTCATTGAGAAAATAGTTTGTGTCTCAGATTACTGAGAAAAAGAGTTTGATTTTAATTTCATTCATGTAATGACTATCAGTTATCACAATCAACTGTCTTTACTTAGTTAAGTTGCTTCAAGTGATTTCCAAATTGACATCCGATGTTGAAGGGGGAAAATGAAGCGCAATATTAGCTGTTACCTGAGGCCTTGAATACATATCAATAGATTTGTTATGATGAGTGATAGTGAATAAGTAAGCTGTTTAATGGAATACTGTCAGCTATCCTCACATGTCTGCTTGTTTGGGTAAGCATAACTTAAGATGTGTCCCCCACCATCGCAACTACCACATCACACAAGGCAACATTCCGCAAAGCGATGCTGCCGTGCAGTGTGGCGGTGGGGCATGGTCTGATGCACTACTATTGAAGTTGCTATGCCGTATACAATGTGTACCTTACGCAACAAATTTAATAATGCACACACGTATCAAGGAGCATTGCATCTTACTTCTTGACAACAAAATACCACTTAGAGAGTATTCTAGTGAGTAAAAAGGCTTCAAGTTTTAACTTCTGGCCAAGGGACATCGGGTGGTAAGTAATTTTCAGTGTTCATTTTGCCACCGTTTATTTGGATAGAAGAGTATGGAGCCTAAAGATGACAAAATGAAATGCCGAAACTGGTTGCTTTAAGAATAAAATGAAATATCCTAAAGTATACGGCTGTTGTTGAATTTTATTGACAACGAAAATTTTCAATTTGGCTCACACCATCGCTCAGGATCTTAATTTCGTTCCTCACACAATAATACGTCCGCCTACTTCATTGGTGCTGTGTGCTGCTTGTCATTCCCCAAGGTCCTGACCAAGTGTTCGCACTACTTATGTCTTCCTGGTTAACTTTCCTGCATTTCCATGTGTCTTCCTCGGTTTGTGGATTACTTCATACTCATTTTCACTGAATTTCAATTCCCACTTCGTCGGTCAACTGGATGGGTCCTTCAAGCCTAGTGACCAGTTCAGAGCAGCATGGTCCATCACAACCTTGATATTCCTACTATACAGATACCACTGGAAGTATGTTTCTCCTTACACCAAGCTAAGCACATCGCTCTCTCCATTGTGAAGTGATTCTTTTCTGCTGGGTTAAGCTGTCTTGATGCGAACGCAGTAGAATGTTTATGACTATCCTCTTACCGCCTTAAAACGCAGCAAAGAGCGTGATTCGACACATCACATGATAATATGAAAGCCTTTTGGAAGTTTGGAAGCATCAATACCGGACTCGACGTTAACAACTTCTTTAATTCAGCATATGCTCCAAGACATTCCTCTGAACAGTTTTTTCAAAAACTGCGTAAGTGGTTTTGAAATGTCAGGAAACTCTTCATAAACTTCCTACAATGGTTTGACGGAGAGAAAGAACTCCAACCTCTTGATTGTTCATGGTAGTGGAAAATCGTGCACTGCTTTCACTCCCCTAGGATCAATTCTAACTCCACATTTACTAACGAAATTGCCCAAATAGTTAACGTCCTCCAGTGAAAAACGATGTTTTTCCATGCTCATTCTCAAATGGGCTGTCGTAATATCTTGAACACCTCCCTCAGATGTTGCCTATGTTCTTGTATATTCCTTGAAAAGAGGATTATGTCATCAAGATACATTAGACGTTGATGGGGTCTCAATCCTTTCAGTATTCTGTCCAGCAGCTGTTGGAATGTTGCTGGCACATTATTCAACCCAAAATATGTGCTTCTATATCGGTTGGCTCCCCAGAGTGCAGAAAACGCACTTTTAAGTCTATCGTCTCGAACCACTTGCAGTCCTTAATTCCATTGTCAAGAAGTACTGGCATAGCTCTAGGTTGTCTATCGTCTCTGTGATGTTCGGAGATGGGCAAGCATCTTACTATTCAAGTAACAGTAATCTCATCACAATTATCAGCAGACAATCGGCGCAGATCTCTGATCTTGATCGCAGAGCTGTTTATACTGGAACATAAGGCTAAAAGAGAACGGTTCTGCACTACATTTTGTGATCAGTAATTGTCCAATGGACTAACTTGCTCCTAGTTATGTGGTTAACAATTTTTTCATATCTACAAGTGTGAATCATCTTGTACTCTGGACATAACAGAAAAAGAATCTAAGTTGCGGACGTACGCTCCATGTAATGAACAAGAGCGTATCGAATCTTTGATACAGGTTAATAAAACACTAAAGGACAATTTGAGCAATTAACTTGCTTGCAGCAAAATTTATACTCGAATTTTCTTGAAACTGCGAGCTAATTTCACACAGTCATTTCGCCCCAGCACATTCCATACTACGGGAAAACTCCAATCAAAACTCACGAAGTCTGTCTGCAAATAGATTGTGTATTCGAAACATCGAATTACAACAGAAGTTTCATGACACATAATATCCTGGTAAA
Source organism: Schistocerca serialis cubense (assembly GCF_023864345.2). NCBI lineage: Eukaryota > Metazoa > Arthropoda > Insecta > Orthoptera > Acrididae > Schistocerca > Schistocerca serialis. Next base: position 1,064,699,383 of record NC_064639.1, read on the forward strand.
AGCAAATCATGAATCTTTCGAAACAGTCGCTCTCTAAATATAACTTGCCACGGTGGCCTCGGCATCCCTTGCACAGGGACGCTAACTCAAATAACTACAACTTCCGATATTATATGAGAGAGCATTCCTAGCTCGTAAAAGTCACATTCTTCTGGCCTCAATCACTACCTGATCAGTTACTGGCGTCAAAAACATTTATCAACGCTCAGTAAACTGATACAATGTTGGATATATAAATTATCTTCGAGATGGCGATTCAAAGGCATTCAGAGAAATGGAGGAATTGAGGCCGTTAACATCTGCAAACTATAGTGTGTTGACCACGTTTATAAAAGGATGGGATCAAGACTTCGATGACACAAGGCCAGCATGGAAGGAAAGACATTGAGGGAAGGAAAAACTTGAGATGGGAAAAACAAACTGACATATGTGCTATACCCCATATTCAGAAGTGTTATGGTCCAGCAATTAGACAGAATACAGCAGATGCAGAATTAATGGGAAGAGCAATCTGGGCTCTGTTTTTTACAGAGCTTCATGCAGTGAGAATCCCCAACATGGGCTGTTTCAAATGAGAAGATAGTTGATGCAGGTACGATAAAGGCAAGGTTACTAAACTACAGTCGTCATCGTCGGTATTTGCCACCTGCCATAATGGACAAAATAAAACTAATATTCCGATACCTCGCAGATGTTAAGCTACTAAAGAAATGTCTTCAAGACTGGAATCAGAATCCAAATTAGTACGTGAACCATATGATATGGAACAGACTACCAAAAACTGTATTTGTGAGTGTAAACACTGTTCACTTTGGCGTTTATGATGATACTTCATCATTCAATCAGGGAAATACATTGAAACGCCAAGAAAACTGGTATAGGCATGCGTACTCAAATACAGAGATATGTAAATAGGCAGAATACGGCGCTGCGGTCGGCAACAGCTATGTAAGACAATAAGTGTCTGGTGCAGTTGTTAGATCGGTTACTGCTGCTACAGGGGAGATTATCAAGATTTAAATGGATTTGAACGTGGTGTTATGGTCGGTGCACGAGCGAGTATCTCCGGGGTAGCGATGAAGTGAGGATTTTCCCGTACGAACATTTCACGAGTGTTCCGTGAATATAAGGAATCCGGTAAAACATCAAATATCTGACGTGGCTGCGGCCGGGAAAACATCCAACGACGACTTCAGAGAATCGTTCAACGTGACAGAAGTGCAACCCTTCCGCAAACTGCTGCAGATTTCAATTTTGGACCATCAACAACTGTCAGCGTGCGAACCATTCAACGAAACGTCATCGATAGAGGCTTTCGGAGCCGAAGGTCCACTAGTGCTTTTAACATTACCAGTACTACTGTAATTTAGTATGCTTTTACCTAAATAACAGAAACCCTGTTACTATATTGCCACGTATAACCCTCTTACAAAAATTTAGTTTAGTTTCCAAATAAAGTACGCTATGGGAGGATAGAACTGTTAATAGGTAAAGCTAATGAATAAAGTTCCAATTTTGTGGCTAATGGATAAGTTAATCAGACTATTCAATTCTTTTCCTAAGATCTTATCCAGCAGTTAGAAAGAACAGCAGTATGAATAGTGTTATGTTGAAGCTAGGACAACTCAGTTCCAAGTTCATTTAGTGGTTCAAGAAGTGTACTAACGGTCGCCATCCTATCGAGGCAATGAAACATATTGCAATAGCAGAAGTATGCATTTTGCCTATTTTCTTGCTGCTGTTTAAGTTGCTTCTTCAAATAAATATAACTCCACGTAAACAATGCTGGTGCAGACACTAGAATTTCTTTTTGAGTACTACACCTTTATCAATTACGTTTTTTAAAAGAGAGGAAGCTTAGTAGATAACTTGAAGGAAGCTAAAAAAATTTGGCCAGGGGGGACCCTTAGAAAAGCACTTTCCATAATCAACAAACTTAAATACTGAAATACTTAAATAATAAAGCACACAGTTTTTATACTGAACATTTCACTCCAAGAAAACCTCTTTCTTACTAGAATTTACTTTCAAGAGCTATTAATCTTTGAACTAACTCTGTATATTCATTTAATAGATTTTAGTAACTTTGCTTCGCTCTGACTGAAATTTACGTAAGCAAACTTTTACTATAAAACTTTGCAATAGTTAAGAAAACACAAAACCAATTTAAATTGAGCCTCTTTACATTCATTTGGTACTTCATAAGTCTGTAGAACATGATACTCGGATTAATAAACACCAAGAAGGAAATAGGGGTATGACTAGGGTGAAATAACAGGGTGAACCAGTTTCTTGAAGTTCAAGAATGATTATTAAAACACAGTTTAAATCAACGTTTCATAGTGTACAAAAGTAAAATTACAAAAAAATATTGTCTGGTGGCTGTAGGCTTGAGTGTGGTCAACAATTATGACGGCTACACTACCTACTGTACGGCCTGCGAGTATCTTGCTGTTTGGGCTCAATTTCTCTTCCTGGCGTCGTTCAATTATACATACAGTAGCCCAACAACCCGCAGGTATACCGTAAGCCGTTTGCAGTCTTCATCCGAGGCAATTTTGTTCAACTTTGCAGGCAAAGTTTTTCCTGCTCCACATGAGTGTTGCCTCAATCACCGCTGCCTACAGAGTGTGTGGCTTACTTCGCACGCTTGCTCTAGGTAGCGCACCAATTCGTCCTTGCCACCATTTTTACTCCACAGAGCCACTTTCGTTTCAAATAAAAGTATACTGGGTCTTACATAACACCTGTTTCTTACATTCTGGCCTTTTCTTACAATTATCAAATTTACTTCAACGTGAACAGTTTATACACACAAATATTTTTAAATACAAAATGTCATAAGAAAATTATTTAACGTAGGAAACAATTTACATAGTATTTTACATACATTACTCACCTACAATGCAAAGAACTTCAGTCTTCAGTATAGTATACTTTACATATAAAGAAAATATAGTACCAACATATGAAAATTTTAAAGCAAAAAAATTATAAAAATTTAAATGAACCATAATCAAATAATGTTATAGTGTAATCTTGATAACTTCACAACACAAATCTTTAGGTCTTACCTGGGCCCATCAACATGTTTCCTCGTTTCACGAGTCTCACTTCAAATTGTATCGAGCGGATGGACGTGTACGGGCATGGAGACAACCTCATGAATCCATGGACCCTGCATGTCAGCAAGGGACCGCTCATGCTGGTGGAGGCTCTGTAATGGTGTAGTGCATGTGCACTCGGAGTGATATGGGACCCCTGATCCTTCTAAATCCGACTCTGGCAAGTGACACGTACGTAAGCATTGTGCCTGATCACTCACATCCATTGGTGTCCATTGTGCATTCCGACGGACTTGGGCAATTCCAGCAGAACAGTGCGACACGCTACACGTCCAGAATTGCTACAGAATAGCTGCAGGAACACTCTTCTGAGTTTAAATGCTTCCGCTGGCCACCAAACTCCCCAGACGTGAACATTATTGAGCGTACCTGGCGTGCCTTGCAACACGCTGTTCAGAAGAGATCCCCACCCTCTCGTACTGTTAAGAATTTATAGACAGCCCTGCAGGATTAATGGTGTCAATTCCCTCCAGCAATACTTCAGACATTAGTCGAGTCCATGCCACGTCGTGTTGCGGCACTTCATTGTAGACCAACGTGAAAAGTTTTACACAAGATGGGGCTCTGCTTAGGGCTAAAAACTGCAGCTGTTATGCTTTGACTAGATAAGAACGGCTCAGGTTTTCAGGTGATGCAGTAAAAATGTTTTCAGAGATGGCTGACAGCATAAGAGAGCCATCAAGAGGGAATTGTAGGACTGTTCTGATGATACTAGCTATGGAGCAGACATGCATCGAAGTAAAAAGTTGTGGATAAAATACATTATTACAGAGTGTATTTAAAGTAAGATTATAGTCCCAACGACTCATGGAAAATTGTTCGTAATTTTGGGTTAAGTTTAGCGTTGTAAGCATGGGCCGGCCAGAGTGGCCGAGCGGTTCTAGGCGCCACAGTCTGGAACCTCGCGACCGCTACTGTCGCAGGTTCGAATCCTGCCTCTGGCATGGATGTGTGTGATGTCCTTAGGTTAGTTAGATTTAAGTAGTTCTATGTTCTAGGGGACTGATGACCTCAGAAGTTAAGTTCCATAGTGCTCAGAGCCATTTGAACCATTTTTGTAAGCATGGGGCATTCCTTATACCCTTGCACTGAAACACAGCAGTATAGACCGAGCGAGGTGGCGCAGTGGTTAGACACTGGACTCGCATTCGGAAGGACGACGGTTCAATCCCGCGTCCGGCCATCCTGATTTAGGTTTTCCGTGATTTCCCTAAATCACTCGAGGCAAATGCCGGGATGGTTCCTCTGAAAGGGCACGGCCGACTTCCTTCCCCATCCTTCCCTAATCCGATGAGGCCGATGACCACGCTGTCTGGTCTCCTTCCCCAAAACCAACCAACCACAGCAGTATAGAATGGTTTCCCGGCGGAAAGTTGACTGTACATTATAATTATCCGGGCTGTTATGCCGTGGTCGGTTGATGAATTCTGTATGAATTCCCAACGTTTCGTCCCCGTCTGCGGAGGACATCTTCAAGGGGGTCTGTTGCTCGATGGAAGGTCCAACACACCCACTGGCTCGCTACTGACTGCCGCTAAATTCCGTGTCCGCGAGCTCCCGCGCCGAGGCGTGACGTCACGTGTTTTGAAAACGTCAGTGCAGTTGGCCGCTGTGCGCTGCCGTCGATCGCCGTTGCCATCACCCAGTGGTGGACGGGTGGTACACATCTTCTTCAACATCGGCCTCCATATACCGTTTAATTTCACGCTCTCCTGCTTTCGATTGAAATTATTAGGGTGTTTGGCGACTTCGATTGCCTCCCTGTAGAGCCTTTCGTAATATCCGCTTGTGGCCGCTAGTACTTGCGTCTCCTCGAAACGAATTTGGTGGTTAGCTGGCTGGAAAGCATGCTCCGCAACAGCTGATCGTTCCGTTTCTCATCTCCTACAATTGCCCTTGTGCTCTTCCAAACGTTTTGAAACAGTTATTTTAGTGGTACCCACCTAAACATCTCCACAGCTGCATGGGATCCTATACACTCCAATGGTTTGAGAGCGTCCTTGGCTGTCTTAAGGGATTCCTGTATCTTCCTGGCGGGCTTGTAAATTACGGTAATATTCCGCTTCGTCAAGATCCTTCCTATTCTTTGCGTTACGTTTTTAACAAACGGCAGGAAAACCTTAGATTTTGCAGTAGCCTGTACGTCACTATGGTTTATGGGTGGCTGTCTCAACGCACGTTTTATTTCGGCGGACGAATATCCGTTCTTCTTTAGAGCATTGTGGAGATGTTCCATCTCAGCGTCGAGCAACTCAGGTTCACAAATATTTCTAGCTCTGTCCACTAACGTCTTGATAACACCCCGCTCCTGTTGTGGGTGGTGGTTCGAATCCCGGTGCAAATGACGGTCCGTGTGCGTGGGTTTGCGGTATAGTGAATTGACGATGGGAATTGACACAGAATACATCAACCGGTCACGGCATAACAACCCGGATAATTATAATGGACATGACATTTCCGGCCGTGAAAGTCTACATTTTAGGAAAGTTGACTGATATGCATTTCGAGTGTGGGCTCATTGAATGCCATACGAGAGGAGTACTATGACGCATATCGCTATCCCATGACTTTCGTCTCCTCAGTATGTACATGCAGAGATGCCAACATTGTCACAGTACTTTTGCGTTTGAGATTTGTTGCATTATTTTATTTTATGTACGTCTGATTATTGCGTGTTACAGAGTGTTTACTTTTAGGAAGGCATTTTGAAAGAAATAAAGGTGTGGTGTCACCGCCAGACACCACACTTGCTAGGTGATAGCCTTTAAATCGGCCGCGGTCCGCTAGTATACATCGGACCCGCGTGTCGCCACTGTCAGTGATTGCAGACCGAGCGCCGCCACGCGGCAGGTCTAGAGAGACTTCCTAGCACTCGCCCCAGTTGTACAGCCGACTTTGCTAGCGATGGTTCACTGACAAATTACGCTCTCATTTGCCGAGACGATAGTTAGCATAGCCTTCAGCTACGTCATTTGCTACGACCTAGCAAGGCGCCATTATCAATTGCTATTTATCTTGTGATGCATGTACCGTCTGACCGATGTTCACCAATTATGGATTAAAGTTAAGTATTCCAGAAGCTACGCACTATTTTTGCTACTATAAGACCTTGACCTGTTCCAGACCTCACGCCATCCTGCGTGAGCTTAAACGCGTGCCCTTCGGCCACCCGTCCTTGTGGATTGGCTGTCTTGCCAGTCCACAAAAAAAGGTATCTGTTGTAACAAACCGAATATCATAATTACTTTATTACTCTGCACAAGTGACTGGAGACGAAGTCACCTTTGTCCCGGAATGTTTAGAAATTTCCATCAACAACCTATGAAATGTTGGTAGTGGGTTTCCGGTTTACCCTTTACAGCTAAATTTCTGAAATACATAGACGTAAACTCTCATGTGCAGTGAAGAGCATATAGCACTGTAACTCAATTTACGTAGCTTGTGCAATCAAATACCAAATTTGATTTATTACGTACTATGCCCCAAGAGAACAAATAGTCCTGTCAAGGAAAAGCCACGCATATCACTTCCGTCTGCTACTGCTATACCATAACCTTAAAGTTAGAGGCAGATCGTGAAATAAAACTATGTTGTTAAAGCAATTATGGTATAAAGCAACAGAGCAGTGTTACCCTCTGAAAGGAATTTTGTTGTGACCGCGATGTACCTAACGGAGGTGGCTTATCGGAAGTGACAGTCAGAATTACGTAAATATTTAAACAGTAACAAACAATATTTTACCTGTCCACACTGTTCAAAGGATAAAGAAAACGGTCGCCAACCTAATTAGGCATAAGAATGAGTAACATCTTATTCAAGAAAATAGATATGAGTAACTTTAATGGACAGACACAGCCTTTACTTTATCACGTGAGAGTGCAATGAACTCTGTCACTAGCTGATGTTGACGTTAAAGAAAGTGCTAACAGTTATAGTATAACAAAGCTATTTGCATAAGGACAACAGAAAATGACATACACTTTCGTCTTCAAGGCTTGGTCAAACTGAATGGTTTAAATAATATTCCTATTAAAGTGCACTTTAGGAATATACAATTAAGCATAGATTTAGTCTCACTTTTCAAACGTTTTCCTATCTGACATGAAATGTGAATAAAGTTCACTGCAAAATTATAAATTTGGCATAGGTTTAATCTTTCATTTACCGATTACTTTTCCAACTGACATAGAAAGGTATTCATTAGTAAAATATTTCTCACTGTCCCTGAATAATAGGAGTTACTGTTTTCATAGATAGTGGTCTTTATGATACTTGTTACCTAGCATAAGCGCAATAGACAAACTCTGGATCTTGTTACAGTATTAATATGCACTTCCAATACACAAGAGAGACAACCAATTAGCAAACATGAGTATGTAACTTTCCACAAATGCAGTTCACGACTTTTGCTAAAGTGAGACACAATATTGACAAATTTGTAAAAAACTGACTCACCTTTTAAAATTTACAACAGGCAGCACTATGATCATTAACTAAGCAAAACTTTATGAGCCTCAGTTTTAAGAACTTTTAATTTTGGAAGTAATAGTAAATTGTCTTTATTACTACAGTCTTCTACTTTGAAGTCAATGATTAAATAAGTAACTTTGGAAGTCAACAAAACTTTAAATTGGACTGTTTCAATTACTGGGAGGCTTTCACAAAGCTACATTTACTACCTACCATAATTTTACCAAATCCACAGTAAATCTGAATACTCCCTTCTCACCAAAGATCAAACAACATTTTTTAATTAACTGTTTGGCTTTGAGGCTTTCATTTTTTCCACAACGAGGACACTCGGTAATCATAGATCAAACGGAGAGGAACCTGAGAGGTGTTGTGATAAGGAAAAAATCAAGGTAGGTACATAAACTCAGTTATAAGTTACCTTATATTTGAGCACACTAAATCATCCAATGAGCTGATCCTTCACTTTTCATATTTACAATTCCTTGGTTCCTTTTCAGTGACTGCGCAACATGGTGGCGAATGCATGTTGGTGGGTGGATTTGCAGGCGGAAATGCTGAACTCTGTCATTTCTTGGTGGCGGTGATCGGTACCAATTCCAGAATAGTTCCAGCTCTTTATCCGTCCATCCGAGGCATTGTAAAGCGGCACGAAGTGCCTCTCTCGGCACCAGCACAATACACAACTTTTACATGAGCAGTTGACAGTTTGGTAGCTCGTCCCCGACTGACTCTTAATCCACCTCTTCACCTCTTCTACCTATGCCAATCACAATTTGCACGCGCTACTAAGTTCCGTTCCGGAGGGGAAACACGCCACCTTTTTCATACAAAATAACTAAGAAGCCTAAGTGAAGGTCAGCGGTTTACATAACAGCAAACAATCACTTTAAACAAAACATATCATTTGCACATATTGGTAGTTCTACACAAAATTATTTAAATAAATTTATTCAATTTTAAAGACCACCAAAGAGATTATATGAGAAATATAAAAAATATCATTTGCTCATATTGTGCATATTACAGAGATTCATTACAGTACTGAATTAATCATACACTAATTACAGAAGTTCAACGATGGGATGTTGAACAAAACAGAAAGCTAAATGAATCAACAAAAGGTATGTAGTGTCTAAGCTATGGTGTTACAAGCGCAACAACAATAGCAGTATGCAGCACCTCGCTGTTTCTAATTTACCTGTGAGTACACATTATTCCTTTAGTTTATGTTTTTGATATAGCCATATTGTTTCAGCAAAAGTAGAAAGTAAAAAAAAATTATTACCAGGAAACCACGAATTATAACCTGGCCTGCTGCTGTGGAAATGTGTCTGTACCGCACATTAATACCAAGAACGTAACTACGTAAGCCTCCACCTCAAGATAATGGTCTGAACTACTGAAACGCATACTGCTTTGATAAATCCGTGAGTGACACAGAACATTTTTGTCTCGTTTGTAACGTTGGTACGCGCTTGCGGCCTGTGGCAGACTGGGACGTGGAGACGAGTGCGCTGGCGGCTGACGCTTTATTTGTGAGCGCGTTCTGAAGTTGCCGCGCGGCCATCGGCGCTGTCCTGTTTACGTAGACACACCAGTTAGCAGATGCGCGCCCATCCCTGTGACGGACACTGCCTCAGCTCTCTGCGTCATGGGTCAAAAGTTCGAGAGGTCACCGACACGATCGCATAGCGACGGCCACGTCAGTCAACACTCGTACTGAGCACGATGGGACGTGTCGCCGCTGCAGCAGCGCTCCACGTACTCAGTTGGGAGACGAGCGCAGGTTAAATGCCATAGGTGAAAGGTGCTACTAGCAGGCACTAACGTTTCTCGCCGTGATATGAAATCATAAGTAAAATGCGACAGCATACTCTGAAATGAACCTGACGGGTATACAGTCTGGACCGGAGGTCTTGCCTTTATTAAGTGATTTAAGCTGCTTCGAAACACCGTGGATATCTACTTCTAAAGTCACTCATGTTGGCAGTCGTTCTCTATTCGAATTCTAGAATATTTACTTCATCTTCTTTGATGAAGGAGCTTCGGAAAACATTGCGTCTTGCTGTTGGTGTACTTTACATGCAATCAGAATGTCTAAGGGTTTTCTGCCAGCTTTCGAGAAAGAATTTGGTTGTGGAAACTATTAAAAGCATCTCACACTGAAGTTTGCTGCTGTAAAACTTCGCCAATTTTGGTGGTTTTGCGTTCTTTTCAATTTGGCATGCTTTTTTCGTTGCTTCTGCAGCATTGTTCTGACCTGTTTTGCTATTCTGATGTGTTTTGCTTGTTAGTAATTTATTTGATATATACACTATGTGATCAAAAGCATCCGGACACACCCAAAAACATACGTTTTTCGTATTAGGTGCATTGTGCTGCCACCTACTGCCAGGTGCTCCATATCAGCGACCTCAGTAGTCATTAGACATCGTGCGAGAGCAGAATGGGGCGCTCCGCGGAACTCACGGACTTCCAACGTGGTCAGGTGATAGGATGTCACTAGTGTCATACGTCTGTAGGTGAGGCTTCCACAGTCCTAAACATCCATAGGTCCACTGTTTCTGATGTGATAGTGAACTAAAAAAGTGAAGGGACACTTACATCACAAAAACGTACAGGCCGACGTCGTCTGTTGACTGTTAGAGACCGCCGACAGTTGACGAGGGTCGTAATGTGTAATACGCAGACATCTATCCAGACCATCACACAGGAATTCCACACTGCAAGAATTATGACAGTTAGGCGAGAGGTGAGTAAAGTTGGATTTCATGGTTGAGCGCCTGCTCATAAGCCACACATCACGCCGGTAAATGCCAAACGACGGCTCGCTTGGTGTAAGGAGCGTAAACATTGGACGATCGAACAGTGGAAGAACGTTGTGTGGAGTGACGAATCACGGTATACAATGTGGCGATCCGATGGCAGGGTGTGGGTACAGCGAATGCCCGGTGAACGTCATCTGCCAGCGTGTGTAGTGCCAACAGTAAAATTCAGAGGCAGTGGTGTTATGGTGATGTAGTGTTTCTCATGGAGGGGTTTTGCACCCCTTGTTGTTTTGCGTGGCACTATCACAGTACAGGCCTATATAGATGTTTTAAAAACCTTCTTGCTTCCCACTGTTGAAGGGCAATACGGGGATGACGACTGCATCTTTCATCACGATCGAGCACCTGTTCATAATGCACGGCCTGTGACGGAATGGTTACACCTGTAATGCACTGGCCAGCACAGAGTCCTGACCTGAATACTATAAAAAACCACTGGGATGTTTTGGAACACCGACTTGGTGCCAGGCCTCACCGACCGATATCGGTACCTCTCCTCAGTGCAGCACTCCGTGAAGAACGGGCTGTCATTCCCCAAGGAACCTTCCAGCACCTGATTGAAAGTCTGCCTGCGGGAGTGGGAGCTGTCATCAAGGCTAAGGGTGGGCCAACACCATACTGAATTCCACCATTATCGATGGAGGGCGCCACAAACTTGTAAGTCATTTTCAGCCAGGTGTCCGGATGCTTTTGATCACATAGCGTATCTCTCAACTGTCGTCGATACTGTAGCTTTGAATTTAAACAACGTCTGGTCTACACTTATATAGTGCGATTGTAACTGAGTGTATTAAGTTTTAGTATTAAGTGAATGACAAAATTATTCTACTTTTCAATAAGTGATCTTCACTGAACGTCAGACTGCTCATTGAACCAAAGCCTTAACAGTCGCAATGCTGTTGCGTCGCGAGACCAAAACAGAAGAAAAAAAATTAAATCAACCTGCAGTTACTGTTGTAAGTCGGCCCTGTGTCGCCAGTACAGATTAGTATTTAGGTCGCTAACATCTGGCTCTCTGATGCGAAAGTAAAAAAGGAAGTTAAGGAGAGTTGTCTGTAGGTACTCGTTAAGCTCAGTATAAAAACGAATGAAACACTTACCGAGGGAAGATACAGTAGTTTGCAAGCTCAGAGTGTAATCTGTACTTTTCCAAGTATGGTTGCCAGATCATCGGCGGAGAGTATCCGAATAAGTTTAAGGCTGATAATCAGTGTGAGGGTGATTAAGGGAATTTGAGAATATCCGACAGGAAAAAAAAAATACATGCCATGGAACATACCAAAACGGGAATGTTACACTGATTACTGAGGAAATTATTTTAAAAACTTTCGCCTTTGCCATGTTTTCGTATGTCGCCATGTTATAGTCGGTCACCTTCCCCCAACTTGAACATATTGATGTTTTGCTTAATTTCATCATTCTAGATAGCCTTTAATACCGATTTAGTTCAGTTACTTGCAAAAGTCGCGTTATAACACAAAAGGGGACGAAATTAGCTAATCGCTAATGAAATGAAGTAAACTTCTAGTTTAAAAACATAACAGTCCAACGCTGGAAAACGACTTCTCTCAAGAAATATCACATCAGCGCGCCAGATGTTAGGGATCTAAATACCATTTAGTACTGGCCATAAAGGGACGACTTATCGCCGCAATTATTGATTGATGTAATTTTTTTTCATTTTGGTCTTACGTTGCAATATAATTCCGACAATTAACGTTTTGGTTCAATGTGAAGTCTGAGGTTCAATGAAGACCACTTGTAACACCGAAAATGCAGATAAAATTCTTTCAGCAACATCCAAAGTTTTCGCCGTTTAATATCCGTTGATAACTCGCACTGTGTTTTTGATTCTGAAGCTGTAAGCTGTATTACAGAAACTACGAGGGCAGTTCAATAAGTAATGCAACACATTTTTTTTCTGAAACAGGGATTGTTTTATGCAGCATTGAAATACACCAGGTTATTCGCCAATCTTTTAGCTACACAACACTATTTTTCAACGTAATCTCCATTCAATTCTACGGGCTTACGCCACCTTGAAATGAGGGCCTGTATGCCTGCACGGTACCATTCCACTGGTCGATGTCGGAGCCAACGTCGTACTGCATCAATAACTTCTTCATCATCCGCGTAGTGCCTCCCACGGATTGCGCCCTTCATTGGGCCAAACATATGGAAATCCGACGGTGCGAGATCGGGGCTGTAGGGTGCATGAGGAAGAACAGTCCACTGAAGTTTTGTGAGCTCCTCTCGCGTGCGAAGACTTGTGTGAGGTCTTGCGTTGTCATGAAGAAGGAGAAGTTCGTTCAGATTTTTATGCCTACGAACACGCTGAAGCCGTTTCTTCAATTTCTGAAGAGTAGCACAATACACTTCAGAGTTGATCGTTTGGCCATGGGGAAGGACATCGAACAGAATAACCCCTTCAGCGTCCCAGAAGACTGTAACCATGACTTTACCGGCTGAGGGTATGGCTTTAAACTTTTTCTTGGTAGGGGAGTGGGTGTGGCGCCACTCCATTGATTGCCGTTTTGATTCAGGTTCGAAGTGATGAACCCATGTTTCATCGCCTGTAACAATCTTTGACAAGAAATTGTCACCCTCAGCCACATGACGAGCAAGCAATTCCGCACAGATGGTTCTCCTTTGCTCTTTATGGTGTTTGGTTAGACAACGAGGGACCCAGCGGGAACAAACCTTTGAATATCCCAACTGGTGAACAATTGTGACAGCACTACCAACAGAGATGTCAAGTTGAGCACTGAGTTGTTTGATGGTGATCCGTCGATCATCTCGAACGAGTGTGTTCGCACGCTCCGCCATTGCAGGAGTCACAGCTGTGCACGGCCGGCCCGCACGCGGGAGATCAGACAGTCTTGCTTGACCTTGCGGCGATGATGACACACGCTTTGCCCAACGACTCACCGTGCTTTTGTCCACTGCCAGATCACCGTAGACATTCTGCAAGCGCCTATGAATATCTGAGATGCCCTGGTTTTCCGCCAAAAGAAACTCGATCACTGCCCGTTGTTTGCAACGCACATCCGTTACAGACGCCATTTTAACAGCTCCGTACAGCGCTGCCACCCGTCGGAAGTCAATGAAACTATACGAGACGAAGCGGGAATGTTTGAAAATATTCCACAAGAAGTTTCCGGTTTTTTCAACGAAAATTGGCCGAGAAAAAAAAAGTGTTGCATTACTTATTGAACTACCCTCGTATATTTGATACTTAATCGACGTACTAGTGTATTTATTTTGGACTGTCTATAATTGATTGTAATTATAATGAAAATATTGTAAATTGCTGAGTAATATCCAAGAGAATTTCATTGAAATGTATCGATAGCAACGACGAAATGGTAGTAGCTGTGCCGTTGTTTATCTTTGTGTATGGAGAGTCTCTGCCGCGTTGCGAGCAGAGAGGAAACAGAACATCTGAGTGCGCAAGTGTTTGTTAGGCGCTCCCGCCGCCGCGGTGTGCAGCTATTCTCGCGCCCATGTAGACACGCCTGATTTGATAATCGACGAGTATTGAGAATACGGTAGGAGTGGATGGGCGGAGGAAGCTGCAATTCAAACTATTGCCTGTCCCATAATTATCCATGGCTCTGGAGACGACTCGGGGTTCTCATCGATCAGCAGTAGCAACGGCAGCTCAGCATTGTCGTCGGCTACATTCTTCGTCGTCCGCACAGCTACGACATCCCAAAATCCTTAAGTGAAAAATTATAAACCTACGTAGGCATAGCACTTTAGAGGTTTTACCCAGTTGCGTTTCTTTCACTAAGCGTGACTAACGTGAATAATAACTTGCAATAGTTAAAACGCGTAGGGCACCTGTGTTGCCATTGTCCTCAGACATTATTACCAAGCAGGGTCCATTTTCCTTTCCATGCAATCATCGAGTATCGTAAGAATATGAAAATTGATGAAATACTTACTGCTGGTTTTGTGTGTTTGCTAGTGACCAGTTCCCGTCTAAATTTTCTGCCTCAGTAACTGTTCATTCTTGTATTGCACAACAGAGACTAGTTAAAGTAAAGTAAAATTTCACTGGCAAAACTAATAACTAAAGGTAAGCACAAATTAACAGTGCGCAATTTCATTTATTCTGTATTTAGCTTAGCGAGTGAATTCTGCTGGCTTTGTATGTATTTTATTGTTATTATTTTAAAAGTAAAACCAATTGCTCGTTTGCTTAAAGTAAATTCAATTCAATATTTGAATAATGAAAAGTAATTTGCTTGCCTCCCTCTAAATTTTGCATTTTGTTACACTGAGGTTACTGATAGTTTTTTATTTTATTTTACATAACAGAGTTTAAGTTAAGCCAGTCATTCATTTAAACAGTCACTCCATTTAATTTTAATTTCAAAATTTAGTATTTTAGAAAACGTACCTGAGAACTCAGTGCTTCCTGGTTCATTTATTTTCGCGTGTACTGTTGTACTGCAGAAAAGAGTAACAACCGTGTGTTGCCACGCCAGTTATTATTTGATTAATTTTCTTTGCCACTACCTTTCTCAAAATTCTGGAGATTCATTGCCCTAGCGGGGTGGCGACCGTTTATTTATCCCTCCTCTTTGGCTAATCAGTGTTTCCTTTATGTTGTCAGTGCTTTTCGACGTAAATATTACGTGGTACGCTTTTTTGCTCCCTGTGCGATTCGTGAGCGATTGCACTATACTCCACCCATTTCAAAATTGTCATCAGTATTTAGCATAAGTTTATAGTAGATTCTTCCTTCAGAAGAGTTTGTTAGACACATTCCTCCAACTAAACGGCGTCATTTTCCTTCGGTATCATACCCTTACTTACTGTAAAATTTCATTAGGAAGGTGCCATCACGCTCAGTTATATCGCAATACAGTAGGCCGATTAGGAAAGGGGAGGTTACACACTGAATAAAACTATAATAATGAGAAAACTGAATAATAATTTCGCTAACTTAATAGTCAAACATTTTACTTGTGGTTGTTGTTGTGGTCTTCAGTCCTGAGACTGGTTTGATGCAGCTCTCCATGCTACTCTATCCTGTGCAAGCTTTTTCATCTCCCAGTACCTACTGCAACCTACATCCTTCTGAATCTGCTTAGTGTATTCATCTCTTGGTCTCCCTCTACGATTTTTACCCTCCACGCTGCCCTCCAATACTAAATTGGTGATCCCTTGATGCCTCAGAACATGTCCTACCAACCGATCCCTTCTTCTGGTCAAGTTGTGCCACAAACTTCTCTTCTCCCCAATCCTATTCAATACTTCCTCATTAGTTATGTGATCTACCCATCTAATCTTCAGCATTCTTCTGTAGCACCACATTTCGAAAGCTTCTATTCTCTTCTTGTCCAAACTATTTATCGTCCATGTTTCACTTCCATACATGGCTACACTCCATACGAATACTTTCAGAAATGACTTCCTGACACTTAAATCAATACTGGATGTTAACAAATTTCTCTTCTTCAGAAACGCTTTCCTTGCCATTGCCAGCCTACATTTTATATCCTCTCTACTTCGACCATCATCAGTTATTTTGCTCCCCAAATAGCAAAACTCCTTTACTACTTTAAGTGCCTCATTTCCTAATCTAATTCCCTCAGCATCACCCGACTTAATTAGACTACATTCCATTATCCTTGTTTTGCTTTTGTTGATGTTCATCTTATATCCTCCTTTCAAGACACTGTCCATTCCATTCAACTGCTCTTCCAAGTCCTTTGCTGTCTCTGACAGAATTACAATGTCATCGGCGAACCTCAAAGTTTTTGTTTCTTCTCCATGAATTTTAATACCTACTCCGAATTTTTCTTTTGTTTCCTTTACTGCTTGCTCAATATACAGATTGAACAACATCGGGGAGAGGCTACAACCCTGTCTTACTCCCTTCCCAACCACTGCTTTCCTTTCATGTCCCTCGACTCTTATAACTGCCATCTGGTTTCTGTACAAATTGTAAACAGCCTTTCGCTCCCTGTATTTTACCCCTGCCACCTTTAGAATTTTAAAGAGAGTATTCCAGTCAACATTGTCAAAAGCTTTCTCTAAGTCTACAAATGCTAGAAACGTAGGTTTGCCTTTCCTTAATCTTTCTTCTAAGATAAGTCGTAAGGTCAGTATTGCCTCACGTGTTCCAGTGTTTCTACGGAATCCAAACTGATCTTCCCCGAGGTTGGCTTCTACTAGTTTTTCCATTCGTCTGTAAAGAATTCGTGTTAGTATTTTGCAGCTGTGACTTATTAAGCTGATAGTTCGGTAATTTTCACATCTGTCAACACCTGCTTTCTTTGGGATTGGAATTATTATATTCTTCTTGAAGTCTGAGGGTATTTCGCCTGTTTCATACATCTTGCTCACCAGATGGTAGAGTTTTGTCAGGACTGGCTCTCCCACGGCCGTCAGTAGTTCCAATGGAATATTGTCTACTCCGGGGGCCTTGTTTCGACTCAGGTCTTTCAGTGCTCTGTCAAACTCTTCACGCAGTATCATATCTCCCATTTCATCTTCATCTACATCCTCTTCCATTTCCATAATATTGTCCTCAAGTACATCGCCCTTGTATAGACCCTCTATATACTCCTTCCACCTTTCTGCTTTCCCTTCTTTGCTTAGAACTGGGTTTCCATCTGAGCTCTTGATATTCATACAAGTGGTTCTCTTATCTCCAAAGGTCTCTTTAATTTTCCTATAGGCGGTATCTATCTTACCCCTAGTGAGATAGGCCTCTACATCCTTACATTTGTCCTCTAGCCATCCCTGCTTAGCCATTTTGCACTTCCTGTCGATCTCATTTTTGAGACGTTTGTATTCCTTTTTGCCTGTTTCACTTACTGCATTTTTATATTTTCTCCTTTCATCAAGTAAATTCAATATTTCTTCTGTTACCCAAGGATTTCTACTAGCCCTCGTCTTTTTACCTACTTGATCCTCTACATTTTACTTAGCTCAGCCAATTCCAATCTCACTACGTAAACGTAGACTACTTGGGGGTTGAAATTCAAAGAAATAGGCCACTTGAAAGATGTACACCAACTTAAATAATAAGAGAGGGTGCTAATATCACATGCTACACAAAACATGTCAGAACACTGACGCAGAAGCAACGAGAAAACAATGCCAAATTTGAAACAACGCAAAACAGCCAAGATTGGAAAAGTTTTGCAGAGGCTCGAAATTTATCACGAACTTCAATGCGAGATGCTATTAATAGTGTCCACAACGAAACTCTGCCTCGAAATCTGGCAGAAAACCCAAAGAGATTGTTGTCGTATGGATAGTATACCGGCGGCAAGACGCAATCAGTACTAAACGAAAACAATGGTGATATCACTGATGATGGTTCAAATGGCTCTGAGCACTATGGGACTCAACATCTTAGGTCATAAGTCCCCTAGAACTTAGAACTACTTAAACCTAACTAACCTAAGGACATCACACACACCCATGCCCGAGGCAGGATTCGAACCTGTGACCGTAGCAGTCCCGCGGTTCCGGACTGCAGCGCCAGAACCGCTAGACCACCGCGGCCGGCTATCACTGATGACAGTGACACTAAAGCAGAAGTAATAAAGACAGTTTTCCGAAATTTCTTCACCAGAGAAGAAGAAGTAAATACTCCAAAATTCGCGTCAAGAACTACTGCAAACATGTGTAACTTAAAAGTATATATGCTCGGTGTAGAAAAGCAGATCAAGTCACTAAATAAAGCCTCTGGTCCAAACAGTCGGGTTCCTTTCAGTGTGTTCTAATACAATACCTCCATACTTAGCATTCACACACAACCGCTCGCTCGTGGAAAGATCCGTACCCAAAGTCTGGAAAGTAGCACAAGTCATACCAACTCCAAAGAAGGAAAGTGAGAGTAATCCGCTGAATATCAAACCCATATCGCTGATGTCGATTTGTAGTAGAATTTTGGAACGTATACTGTGCTCGAACAGCATGAATTACCTAGAAGAAAACGGTTTATTGACAAACAGCCCACACGGATTGAGAAAATATTGTTCTTGTGGAACACAACCATTTCTATATTCTCACGAAGTAATGAGTGCTATCGACAGGGAATCTCAAATTGATTCGATATTCTTAGATTTCCAGAACGCTTGTGACACCTTTCATAACAAGCCACTTCTAATCAGCTTGCTTACCTATGGAGTATCGTCTCAGTTGCGCGACAGGATTCGTGTTTTCCTATCATAAAGGTCACAGTTCGTAGAAACTGACGGAAAAGTCATCGGGCAAAACAAAAACAATGTCTGGCGTTTACCAGGGAAGTATTATTGGCCGTCTGCTGTTCCTGATCTACATAAACGATCTGGGATACAATCTGATAAGCCCACTTAGATTAACTGGAGAGGATGCTGTCATTTACCGTCTTGTAAAATCATCAGATTATCAAAACCAACTGCAAAATGATTGAAACAAGATATCTGTATGGTGCGAAAACTGGTAATTGACTCTAAATAATGAAAAGCGTGAAGTCAACCACAAGAGTAATAAAAGGAAACCGCTAAATTAGGTTACACGATAAGTCACACAAATCTAAAGGCTATTATTTCAATACCTACTTTCTCCTCAGAGTGCGAAAATGTTTCGTTGTCTGCTACATACACAGGGAGATATAATCGTCATAATAAAATAAGAGGAATTAGAGCTGGCATAGAAAGATTTTTGCGCTGTTCAAGAGTCGAACGATAAAGAAATAAACTTGAAGATAGGTCGATGAACCCTCTGCCAGACACTTAATTATGAACTGCAGAGTAATCGCGTAGATGTACATGTGGATGGCCCTGTAATTTGAGACATGGGTTCTCTCACCACCTCTCACATTGTGATGCTGATTGTATCATTCCCCACCATTATTCTTTCGTGGAATCTATCCGGTATTCAAGAGTGAAAGCAAACGAATGGCGTTTTGATCCACTAATATTTGTTTGTTGTTTTTATTTTCGTGATATTAGGCTATTCTCGGGCGTTATAAGGCTATAGCCTACAAAGACACTAGTGTGAAAGGATCCAAACCATGGAAACTATTACCAACTGTTCAGACTGTTTGGTCATGATTATACAAGAGTACTCAAAACTCATGTTATGTCTCTAATTTGTTGCAAGGCACCCCAGGTAAGCTCCATAATGTTCATGTCTGGCGAGTTTGGTGGGCAGCGGAAGTGTTTAAACTCAGAAAAGCGTTCCTGGAGTTATTCTGGACGTTTAGGGTGTCGTACTGTTCTGCTGGAATTGCCCAAGTCCGTCGGAATTGCACAATGGACACTAATGGATGCAGGTGATCAGACAGAATGATTACGTACGTGTCACTTGTCAGAGTCGTACCTAGACGTATCAGGGGTTTCATATCACTCAAACTGCACACGCCCCACACCATTACAGAGCCTCCACCAGATTGAGCAGTCTCCTGCTGACATGCGGGATCCATGGATTCATGAGTTTCTCTCCATACCCGTACACGTTCATACGCTCGATACAATTTGAAACGAGACTTGTCCGACCAGACAACATGTTTCCAGTCATCAACAGTCCAATATCGGTGTTGACAGACCCAGGCGAGGCGTAAAGCCTTTGGCTCCGAAAGCCCATATCGACGATGTTTCATTGAATGGTTCGCACGCTGACAGTTGTTGATGGTCCAGCACTGAAATCTGCAGAAGTCTGCGGAAGAGTTGCACTTTTTCCCGTTGAGCGGTTCTCTTCAGTCGTCGTTGATCCCGTTCTTGCAGTGTCTTTTTTTCCGGCCACAGAGATGTCGAAAATTTGATGTTTTACCGGATTCCTGATACTCAAGGTACACTCGTGAAAAGGTCGTACGGGAAAATCCCTACTCCATCGCTACCGCGGAGATGCTGTGTCTCATCGCTCGTGCGCCGACTATAACCTGCCGTTATAGCAGCAGGAACCCATCTAATAACTACGCCGACCGCAGTGCAGTATTCTGCCTGCTTACATCTCTCTGTATTTGAATGTGCATGCCTGTATCAGTTTATTTGGCGCTCCAGTGTATGAGGCGCGTTTTTTAAGTAAGTACCGTTTTGAAGTTAAAAAAAGACGTGCTAAGATATCTCAATAATTTTATTTTTACATGAAAGCCTGTACCTTAATCTACGCACTGACGCCATTACAGTCTGATTCTTCCTCGTTTACGTTGTGTACTGAATGTTTAAGATGCCTCCAATAATCGTGAGTCCAGCCGGCTGTAAAGAACGGGGCGGTTATAAGATTTCTTAGTGCTAAAAGCCTAAAAGCGATCGATATTCATCGTGAGATCTGTGCAGTTTACGGAGAAACATTATGAGTGATGGAATGGTAAGAAAGTGGGTGTGAGCATTTAAAGATGGCCGCACAAATGTGCATGATGAACAACGGAGTGGGCGTCCTTCGGTCGTTAATGAACGTTTGGTGCAGGAAGTGAACAATAAGGTGAGACAAAACAGACGCTTTACGATTTCCTCCTTGCCTGATGACTTTCCTGATGTTTCTCGTAGTGTTTTGTATGGCATTATGAGCGAACACTTGAATTACCGAAAGTTGTACGCATGTTGGGTACCGAAAATGTTGACGGATGTGCACAAAACCAAACGTTTAGACAGTGCATTGACTTTCCTTGAGCGGTACCACAACGACAGTGATGATTTTTTAAGCCAAACTGTTACGGCCTATGAAACATGGATGGACTACGTCACACCAGAATCAAAGCAACAGTCCATGGAAATTGAGCAAGGGCATCGTTTTGCTGCAAGACAATGCCCGTCCGCATGTGGCGAATCGGGCCAAAGATCTCATCACATCTTTTCGATGGGAAACTCTAGATCATCCTCCATACAGCCGCGATCTTGTGCCCAGTTACTAACATTGTAAGGCGACCTTTGGGGTGGAGGTCGCTACAAAACATGAATAAAATATATTATGTGACAGTGACGGCTAACTACTGAATCAAAACGATATTGTAAGTAACTTGTATTTATTGTAAATTATTTCACGATAGAAATTAGATCATATTGAACAAATCATGAATGAAAACAAATTAAACAAATTGTACACTGTTCTTAGATGTACTACACTGGTAAGATTGGCTCTCAGCTCTTAATGTTAAGTTGATGCGAAGTTAGATTTAATTATGCCCCTGGATAAGCAAATGGTAATTGCGATCTGACTGCGTTCCTGTAATCTCAATGTTAAGTTGATGCGAAGTTAGATTTAAGTATGCCCCTGGATAAGCAAATGGTAAATGCGATCTGACTGCGTTCCTGTAATATCAATGTTAAGTTGATGCAAAGTTAGATTTAATTATGCCCCTGGATAAGCAAATGGTAAATGCGATCTGACTGCGTTCCTATAATCTCTTTTGTGTCTGAAATAACACGCACTTCGGACACCACCACCGAGAAACAAGCCAAACAATATGCAAAAAGACAAATAACCAATAACGAATCGTAAGCAAAACTGCACGGATGCTCAATGGATGGCAAGAACACGATCCAACAATCATTTCTGAACTTTACTGCCGCTGCTGCAAGTTTTACAATACCGTCTACCAGCGTGCTGGCTCCATCGATACTGCTGGGGCAACGACTGCAGCTGAATTAAAATAAGTCTCTCAAATATCTTGAGCAGAATAAACTACTCAGAAACAAGCCCTATATTTACTCTAAATGGTATACAACGCTTTCAAGACTGGCTCAACAACCTTTAAGGTGCAGCCCAGTGTGTCTTGTACTAACGTGCAATACCAGTATGATAGCTCTGTGCACTGGTTGACTACGTTCAATGGTGACTGCCGGCCTATAAGGCGGAATCAACTGCAATTATACTAGTAGTCAATGCAATGCCTATTGTGGACGCTGATGTCCCACTGTAGCTGCAGACTCTAGATCATACACAGCACAGTCTTCAGAATCTAAGTCCCTATCTCAGAGCTACCGAACTTTGCGACTGTCCGCTTTCACGGCACAAGACGCTCTCTTACCTGTCGCTCTCTGCCCGATGCCCTTGCGATAATCTTGCCGCCAAACTCTAATCAGCCAATCCGGACGCTGCAAAGGCCTCCCACATCTCCCTCGCGGAGTGATACAATTTCTCCACCTATCCAAAAATTTCTCTGTCCAAACAGCAGGCGTTGACCCTCAGCGTTTCCCGCACCTTCTTATGAACTGCCCAACGAGAGCTCAGCCCATTTGCCGCTAAAACAGCGCGCGACCGGGCGGCGCCAGCGCGTACGTTGGAAGCTCTCTGTCTGCTCGACATTTCCCCTCTCTCTCCTGGCACCCGGCGGCGTTCCTTTTGATGCTTGCAGCGGCCCCTGCACAATGCTCTTCCGGCGCTCACCGGCCTTCGCCTCCCCGCCTCCACTGGCAAATCCACTTTGCTTACACCTACAGCATGCAACTAAATATTATCATTACCAAAGCCCGTATTATTTCAGACATGTGTCTAATCATCACGTATCTCTCTTTTTAATCCACCTAATAAGTCTAAGCGCGACTGCTACGGTCGCAGGTTCGAATCCTGCCTCGGGCATGGATGTGTGTGATGTCCTTAGGTTAGTTAGGTTTAAGTAGTTATAAGTTATAGGGGACTGATGACCACAGATGTTAAGTCCCATAGTGCTCAGAGCCATTTGAACCATTTAATAAGACTAATTAACCATTATATGGGTTTATTTACTCCTAATATGCAGAATAATCTGCGAAATGAATGTCACAAATGAAAGCCACCTTTCAACATCTGTTCCTGCACTGGAAGAAACCCCTGGGCGGTCAGTGTCTTCAAGACGATGACGAAGTCAAAACAGTGGTGATGCAGTGGTTAACAGGTCAGGCGGCAGACTTCTATGAGGAGGGTATTCAAAAACTGGAACAACGTTATGACAAGTGCCTCAATATTGACGGAAATTATGTAGGAAAGTAGATTAAGGTACAGGCTTTCATGTAAAAATAAAATTATTGAGATATCTTAGCACGCCTTTTTTTTAATTTCAAAACGGTACTTACTTAAAAAACCACGCCTCGTATAACGTGATTCCTCACTTCAGCCTTGGCGCGTGGCTGCGCGGCCTGGGAGGACTTTGTTCTTACCTGTTCTGGTTGAAGTGTCGGCTGGGAGCCTTGAACTGTCTTAGAACACGTTGTTGGTGATCACGCCTTACAGGCACCACTTCTGTGTGTATTCTCTCCGTTGCGTTTTGAATTTTTATCTTTTACTGTTTGTAAAGGTTGGTATCCTGTGTGTGTTTTCTTCTTAACTAAAGAACATTAAACCCGTTTACTGGGACATTTGGAAAAAAACGTAAACGAGTCTTGAAAGAGCATCGAAATGCTGTCACCTATCTTGTAAGTCTTAATGGATCTGTTTTATCTCCTTTCTTATGAAACAGAGATTCTCTAGCAATTTTGTCATATGATGACATGATGGAGACCGCGGCTGTTGTTTGAAGACAAATGTTGATGGTGTTAGGACAGCAACCAGCCACAAATTTACTATCAATTACTTTATTCAAAGGAAACCGTTACCGGTTTCGAATCGTTGTGATTCATCCTCAGACGGTTTACACGCTTTCTTTATGATATTTGGTGTGTTTATAGAGATTAATTGTCCTAAAATATAAATAAATCATAATTATAAACACGCGACACACAGATGGTTGCGTTACAGATTTTCGTTGCATGTGACTTACGTGAAACGTCGGTTTCGAGTGTTTGTTTCCATAACATTCGTCCAGCAGATGTAAATGCATTCCCACCGCATCCTCGTTGTTGCACACGTAAATAGTTCTCACTGTACGCTTTAGATTTGTCGTTGAGATCATTTCAACCACGCACCACATGTTTTGATACATACAAAGAGCTTACAAACATATGAGTATCACAGAGGCTATGATATATCGTAACATTTGACGATGATGTCATATGTTTGGAAAGGATCATATACTCATTTACACAAATGTAATGCCTTTTACATTAGTGCAGAGACATTGAATTTTTGAGATGATATTGCTAAATTAATTATAAAGTTATTTATATATATTTAGAACTGTATAGGTAAAATAGTATATTATTTTATTACATTAGGCATCATGAGAATTATAGTAATATATAAATTTGCTACTTGATGTGCAGATACGTGTACTAATATTATTTGCTTTGGAGGCTGGAAAGTAATTTTTGGAAATTTTTCAGGAAAGGGGTGTTAGCTAACTCTGTTTGTTCGTTAAGGATATAGTCTGGGGTGCTGTTATTGTGTGTGCGTATTTCTAATTCTTCTAATATATTCATAATGGCTCCTTTTTCTGCTAGATGCAAAATTTTTAAGTTGTCCTCAATGTTTGCCACTGAATGGTTTTTTTCATCAATATGGGCCGCAAATGCTGATTTGTTCAAGTTACCAAGTCTTAGAGCATCAATATGTTCTTTGTATCAAATTTCAAAACTTCTGCCTGTCTCTCCAATGTAGAATTTTGTGCATGTATCACATTTGAGTTTGTATATTCCTGATTTACGGTAGGGACTCTTGGAGCTATTTACATCATGGATTACTTTTTGTTGTAATTTATTATTTGTGGAAAAGCTGATTGTGGTATTTTTCTTCTTTTTAAATAAGTTTGCTATTTGGTATGAAAGTGGGCCTATGTATGGGAGAGTAGCATTTTTAGGTTTGGCTTCAGCGGCACACTGATTTGGCTTGAAGTGACTGCTGTGAAATGGCTCTGTGGTTTTTGTCTGCATTTTGTTGCGGAGTTTTTCTATTATTGTGTAGATTCTCTTGCTCAATCACTTTAATTTACAATAATTACCTCGTACTCAATTTGCATTTGTAATAGTAATAATAATAATATTAGTAATTATTTTATGGTCCAATAAATTTGCAACTGTTGGATCGCACTATGCTCAACCCCCCCCCCCCCCCCCCCCCCCCCCCCCCCCCCCCCCGCCTTTGGTCCACCCATTTCTGAAGTATTAAGCCGAACACTCGCGGTGGTACCGTAGTACCACGCTACAACACCTGTTATAACATACTAAAAAGTGCCGCAGAATACCGTTTAAGCAGAACTAAAATACCAGTATCGATTTTATCCGGTCTGTTTTCCCCATCCAAGTTTTGGACCCTCGGTCGCACGGACTGGAAAGTCACTGTTAATTTCTCCTTTACTGCTAGGAATGAGAGCACGGTTCTATCTCTCTGGGATAAAGGGAGGCGAAAATCGCTGAGTCTTCAGTCGTGCCACATTCTCGGTGGTAGAGCGCTGGAGTGCCCCCACTGCACCGGCGCTAAGCCTCTTCCCCCGGCCGTCCACAGGTGGCGCCTTGGAGAGCTGTGAACGCCGCCCGGTTGCTGATGCGGTGCGGTAAGCGGCCCGGACAGGGCAATTTGCACTTAGCGCCAGCTCCGAGTAATTAGTTAATTGCGTGGGGTGCGCTTCCCTCCCCCCTCTTTCCCTTCCCTTCCAGTCGGGCGTTCCGCAGTGCGCTCTGACAGACGTCTCGGGCTTCGCAGATAACGTGTAGCCGCTTGTCGCTGGCCGCCTCCCAGCTTTCATTCATCGCTGCACATTCACCGCCGCTCCGGAGTGGCGTGGCGGGCAGAGCAGATTGCAACAGCGGCGGCGGCGACCGCCCGCGGCTGCAGTCTTTGTTCGGCAGATGCTTTATGAACAGCGCTGTACTGTACGCAACCGAGCAATTAGCCAGCCCTGTAAATGGCAGTCCTGGCGCACGCAGCTGGAGCGCTTAGCTTTATGGACTGCGTAATGCATCGCCATCATCTTAGCTGAGTAGTTGCGCGGCGTGTAAGCAATTAACATTTAAGGTCTCACTCTGGCGTAATGAAATGTGAAAACGCTGTTTCCTGTAAATGTGTCCGGTACACTGAAATGAGGTATGGGATTATGTTGTTAATGACTAACACAGTATCGCTTTAGAGAGAGCCTTAAAGCTTTAGAGCAATGAGTTTCAACGAGGTTATCGTCAGAGGTTAGGATGTTATACTGCTGGCCACTGACATTACAAAATCTTGAATACTGCTAGCAACAAATGGTAAACTGCACAAATTGTGCTATTAAATGTTTGAATACGCAAATAATTAGCATGTCAGCGAAACCACAAAAAGGAGTTAAAACTTTCTAAAGACAAGATCGCATAAATATTTCTTTATTTACGATTACCGGTTTCGACAGACTTTGCTGTCATCCTCCGGTCTTCAAAAATGTTTTTTTTTTTTTTTTATTAAAAATGAAACTCCTCCAGCTGTACTTAAGTACTGGAGGAGTTTCATTTTTAATAAAAATTATACTAGCTGAAGTCCCACCAGACTGCACTGTAGTTCCTTCTCTAGAGTGTCGCACAGGTGACAAAATGGTAGATATCGAAATAGACGACAGAGGGATAGAGAAACAATTAAAATCGCTCAAAAGAGGAAAGGCCGCTGGACCTGATGGGATACCAGTTCGATTTTACACAGAGTACACGAAGGAACTTGCCCCCCTTCTTGCAGCGGTGTACCGTAGGTCTCTAGAAGAGCGTAGCGTTCCAAAGGATTGGAAAAGGGCACAGGTTATCCCCGTTTTCAAGAAGGGACGTCGAACAGATGTGCAGAACTATAGACCTATATCTCTAACGTCGATCAGTTGTAGAATTTTGGAACACGTATTATGTTCGAGTATAATGACTTTTCTGGACTGGAAATCTACTCTGTAGGAATCAGCATCGGTTTCGGAAAAGACGATCGTGTGAAACCCAGCTCGCGCTATTCGTCCACGAGGGCTCAGAGGGCCATAGACACGGGTTCCCAGGCAGATGCCGTGTTTCTTGACTTCAGCAAAGCGTTCGATACAGTTCCCCACAGTCGTTTAATTAACGAAGTAAGAGCATATGGATTATCAGACTAGTTGTGTGATTGGATTGAAGAGTTCCTAGATAACAGAACGCTGCTGCATGTCATTCTCAATGGAGAGAAGTCTTCCGAAGTAAGAGCGATTTCAGGTGTGCCGCAGGGGAGTGTCGTAGGACCGTTCCTATTCACAGTATACATAAATGACCTTGCAGATGACATCGGAAGTTTACAGAGGCTTTTTGCTGATGATGCTGTGGTATATCGAGAGGTTTTAACAACGGAAAATGGTACTGAAATGCAGGAGGATCTGCAGCGAATTGACGCATGGTGCAGGGAATGGCAATTGAATCTCAATGTAGACAAGTGTAATGTGCTGCGAATACATAGAAATAAAGACCCCATATCATTTAGCTACAATAAAGCATGCCAGCAACTGGAAGCAGTTAATTCCATAAATTATCTGGCAGTGCACATTAGGAGTGATTTAAAATGAAATGATCATATAAAGTTGATCGTCGGTAAAGCAGATGCCAAACTGAGATTCATTGGAAGAATCCTAAAAAAATGCAATCCGAAAACAAAGAAAGTAGGTTACATTACACTTGTTCGCCCACTGCTTGAATACTGATCAGCAGTGTGGGATCCGTACCAGATAGGGTTGATAGAAGAGATAGAGAAGATCCAACGGAGAGCAGCGCGCTTCGTTACAGGATCATCTAGTAATCGCGAAAGCGTTACGGAGATGATAGATAAACTCCAGTGGAAGACTCTGCGGGAGAGACGGTCAGTAGCTCGGTACGTGCTTTTGTTGAAGTTTCGAGTACATACCTTCACCGAGGAGTCAAGCAGTGTATTGCTCCCTCCTACATATATCTCGCGAAGAGACCATGAGGGTAAAATCAGAGAGATTAGAGCCCACACAGCGGCATATCGACAATCCTTCTTTGCACGAACAATACGAGACTGGAATAGAAGGGAGAACTGATAGAGGTACTCAAGGTACCCTCCGCAACACACCGTCAGGTGTCTTGCGGAGTATGGACGTAGATGTAGATGTAGATCATCCAATTAAAATATGGATGTACGGAGATCAAAAATGTTTTGTTACGAAACGTGTTCGTTTTAAGTTGGAACCTCACGCCAAGCTGCCATGCTAGGCTAAAATGTAGTACATTATACAACGCTTTGTCATAAATGAAACATTTAAAATCGAAAAACACCTTGTGCAATGTTCGTGTCCAGACATGTAGCGCCCACAGACGATTTTTATGTCATAAACATCACAGTGAACAATACAGTGCGCAGTAGCACATCTGTTTAAGTTATCTGAACATGTTCTAGTCATTGAAGACCCACCACAGACGGCGTTTAAGGTACAAGTGTGTTGCACCATAAGGAATAACTGAATTCGTCTCCTGTGCCAAGCTCTTCATCTCAGAGTAGCACTTACAACCTATATCCTAGATGTATTCTAGTCTCTGTCATCATCTACAATTTTTACCCTATACAGCTATCTATAGTACCAAGGAAGTTATTACCTGATATCTTAACAGACGTCCAGTGTCTTCTTGTTATCAATGTCTTCCACATATATCTTTCCTCTCCGATTCCGTGCAAAACCTCCCCATTCCTCACCTTATCAGTCCACTTAATTTTCAACATTCGTCTTTAGCACTACATCTCAAATGCTTCGATTCTCTTCTGTTCCAGTTTTCCAACAGTCCATGTTTCGCTATCACAAAATGATGTGCTCCAAACCTACATCCTTCCTTAAGTTAAGGACTATGTTTGATACTAGCAGACTTATCTTGGCCAGGAATGCCCTTTTTGCCAGTGCTGGTCTACTTTTCATGTCCTTTTTGGTCCTTCCATCATTGGTTATTTTTCTGCTAAGGTAACAGAATCCCTTAAGTTCATCTACTACGTGACCATCAATCCTGATGTTAGCTTTCTGGAAGTTCTCATTTCAGCTACTTCTCATTACTTTCGTCTTGCTTCGATTTACTCTCAGTCCATATTCTGTGCTCACAAGAGTGTTCACTTCATTCAGCAGATCATGTAAGTCTTATTCACTTACATTGACGATAGCAATGACATCCTCCATGAACCATGGACCTTGCCGTTGGTGGGGAGGCTTGCGTGCCTCAACGATACAGATAGCCGTACCGTAGGTGCAACCACAACGGAGGGGTATCTGTTGAGAGGCCAGACAGACGTGTGGTTCCTGAAGAGAGGCAGCAGCCTTTTCAGTAGTTGCAGGGGCAACAGTATGGATGATTGACTGATCTGGCCTTGTAACATTAACCAAACCGGCCTTGCTGTTGTGGTACTGTGAACGGTTGAAAGCAAGGGGAAACTACAGCCGTAATTTTTCCCGAGGTCATGCAGCTTTACTGTATGGTTAAATAATAATGGCGTCCTCTTGGGTAAAATATTCTGGAGGTAAAATAGTCCCCCATTCGGATCTCTGGGAGGGGACTACTCTAGAGGACGTCGTTATCAGGAGAAAGAAAACTGACGTTCTACGGATCGGAACGTGGAATGTCAGATCCCTTAATCGGGCAGGTAGGTTAGAAAATTTAAAAAGGGAAATGGATAGGGTAAAGTTAGATATAGCGGGAATTAGTGAAGTTCGGTGGAAGGAGGCACAAGACTTCTGGTCGGGTGACTACAGGGTTATAAACACAAAATCAAGTAGAGGTAATGCAGGAGTAGGTTTAATAATGAATAGGAAAATAGGAATGCGGGTAAGCTACTACAAACAGCATAGTGAACGTATTATTGTGGCCAAGATAGATACGAAGCCCACGCCTACTACAGTAGTACAAGTTTATATGCCAACTAGCTCTGCAGATGATGAAGAAATCGAAGAAATGTATGATGAGATAAAAGAAATTATTCAGGTAGTGAAGGGAGATGCAAATTTAATAGTCCTGGGTGACTGGAATTCGAGAGTAGGAAAAGGAGAGAAGGAAACATAGTAGGTGAATATGGATTGGGGCTAAGAAATGAAAGAGGAAGCCGTCTGTTAGAATTTTGCACAGAGCATAACTTAATCATAGGTAACACTTGCTTCAAGAATCATAAAAGAAGGTTGTATACATGGAAGAATCCTGGAGATACTAAAAGGTATCAGATAGATTATATAATGGTAAGACAGAGATTTAGGAACCAGGTTTTAAATTGTAGGACATTTCCAGGGGCAGATGTGGACTCTGACCACAATCTATTGGTTATGAGCTGTAGATTAAAACTGAAGAAATTTGCAAATAGGTGGGAATTTAAGGAGATAGGACCTGGATAAACTGACTAAACCAGAGGTTGTAGAGAGTTTCAGGGAGAGCATAAGGGAACAATTGACAGGAATGGGGGAAAGAAATACAGTAGAAGACGAATGGGTCGCTCTGAGGGATGAAGTAGTGAAGGCAGCAGAGGATCAAGTAGGTAAAAAGACGAGGGCTAGTAGAAATCCTTGGGTAACAGAAGAAATATTGAATTTAACTGATGAAAGGAGAAAATATAAAAATGCAGTAAATGAAGTAGGCAAAAAGGAATACAAACGTCTCAAAAATGAGATCTACAGGAAGTGCAACGTGGCTAAGCAGGCATGGCTAGAGGACAAATGTAAGGATGTGGAGGCTTATCTCTCTAGGGGTAAGATAGATACAGCCTACAGGAAAATTAAAGTGACCTTTGGAGAAAAGAGAGCCACTTGTATGAATATCAAGAGCTCAGATGGCAACCCAGTTCGAAGCAAAGAGGGGAAAGCAGAAAGGTGGAAGGAGTATATAGAGGGTCTATACAAGGGCGCTGTACTTGAGGACAATATTATGGAAATGGAAGAGAATGTAGATGAAGATGAAATGGGAGATACGATACTGCGTGAAGAGTTTGACAGAGCACTGAAAGACCTGAGTCGAAACAAGGCCCCGGGAGTAGACAACATTCCATTAGAACCACTGACGGCCTTTGGAGAGGCAGTCCTGACAAAACTCTACCATCTGGTGAGCAAGATGTATGAGACAGGCGAAATACCCTCAGACTTCAAGAAGAATATAATAATTCCAATCCCAAAGAAAGCAGGTGTTGACAGATGTGACAATTACCGAACTATCAGTTTAATAAGCGACAGCTGCAAAAAACTAATGCGAATTCTTTACAGACGAATGGAAAGACTGGTAGCAGCGGACCTCGGGGAAGATCAGTTTGGATTCCATAGAAATGTTGGAACACGTGAGGAAATACTGACCCTACGACTTATCTTAGACAATAGATTAAGGAAAGGCAAACCTACGTTTCTAGCATTTGTAGACTTAGAGAAAGTTTTTGACAATGTTGACTGGAATACTCTCGTTCAAATTCTGAAGATGTCAGGGGTAAAATACAGGGAGCGAAAGGCTATTTACAATTTGTACAGAAACCAGATGGCAGTTATAAGAATCGAGGGGCATGAAAGGGAAGCAGTGGTTGGGAAGGGAGTGAGACAGGGTTGTAGCCTCTCCCCGATGTTATTCAATCTGTATATTGAGCAAGCAGTAAAGGAAACAAAAGAAAAATTTGGACTAGGTATTAAAATCCAAGGAGAAGAAATAAAATCTTTGAGGTTCGCCGATGACATTGTAATTCTGTCAGAGACAGCAAAAGACTTGGAAGAGCAGTTGAATGGCATGGACAGTGTCTTGAAAGGAGGATATAAGATGAACATCAACAAAAGCAAAACGAGGATAATGGAATGTAGTCAAATTAAGTCGGGTGATGCTGAGGGAATTAGATTAGGAAATGAGGCACTTAAAGTAGTAAAGGAGTTTTGCTATTTGGGGAGCAAAATAACTGATGATGGTCGAAGTAGAGAGGATATAAAATGTAGGCTGGCAATGGCAAGGAAAGCGTTTCTGAAGAAGAGAAATTTGTTAACATCGAGTATAGATTTATGTGTCAGGAAGTCGTTTCTGAAAGTATTTGTATGGAGTGTAGCCATGTATGGACGTGAAACATGGACAATAAATAGTTTGGACAAGAAGACAATAGAAGCTTTCGAAATGTGGTGCTACAGAAGAATGTTGAAGATTAGGTGGGTAGATCACGTAACTAATGAGGAGGTATTGAATAGGATTGGGGAGAAGAGAAGTTTGTGGCACAACTTGACTAGAAGAAGGGATCGGTTGGTAGGACATGTTCTGAGGCATCAAGGGATCACAAATTTAGCATTGGAGGGCAGCGTGGAGGGTAAAAATCGTAGAGGGAGTCCAAGAGATGAGTACACTAAGCAGATTTAGATGGATTTAGGATGCAGTAGGTACTGGGAGATGAAGGAGCTTGCACAGGATAGATTAGCATGGAGAGCTGCATCAAACCAGTCTAAGGACTGAAGACCACAACAACAACAACAGCAATGACTTCAGCGAATCTTATCATTGATATACTTTCATCTTGAGTTTTCGTTCCGTTCTTGCACCTTTTTTTATTTTCCTCATTGCTTGTCCGATGTACAGATTGAACAGTAGGGGCGAAAGGCTACATCCTTGTCTTACACCCTTTTTAATCCGAACACTTCGTTTTTGTTCTTCCACTCGTATATTCCCTCTTGACTCTTGTACATGTTGTATGCTACCCGTTTCTCCCTATAGCTTACCCCTATTTTCGTTAGAATTTCGAACATATTGCACCATCTTACAGTGTAGGACGCTTATCCCAGGTCGACAAATCCTATGAAGGCGTCTTGATTCTTCTTAAGTCTTCCTCCATTATCAACGACATGGTCAGATTTGCCTCTCTAGGCCTTTACCTTTCTTATAGCCAAAGGGATCGTCATCTAACTCATCCTCTATTTTCTTTGTCCCTCTTTTGCATATCATTCTTGTCAGTAACTTGGATGCATGAGCTGTTAAGCTGATTATGTGACAATTCTCGCATTTGTCAGCTCTTGCAGTCTTCGGAAATGTGTAGATGACATTTCTCTGAGTGCCAGATGGGATGCTGCAACACTCATACATTCTACACACCAAAGTGAATAGTCGTTTTTTTGCTACTTCCCCAACGATTTTACAAATTCTGATGGAATGTTATCTATCGTTTTTGCCTTATTTGATCTTAAGTCTTCCAAAGCTCTTTTAAATTCTGATTCTAATACTGGAGCCTGTATCTTTTCTAAATTCACTCCTGTCTCTTCCTCTATCAGATCAGACATAATTCTCCATCACAGAGCCTTCAATGTCCTCTTTCCAATTATCCGGTCTCTCCTCTGCGTTTGATGGTAAAATTCCCGTTGCACTCTTAACGTTGACTCCCCTTATTTTTAATTTCATCGAGGGTTATTGTGGCCCTTCTATACGCTGTGTCAGTCATTCCGATAGTCTTTCTTTTCGATCTCTTCAGATTTTTCATGCAGTCATTTTGTCTCAGCTTCCCTGCTCTTTCTATTCATTTCATTCCTCAGCGACTTGTGTTTCTGTAGTCCTGAATTTCCGTGAACATTTTTGTACTTCCTTCTCCCATCGATAACCTAAAGTATTTCTTCTGTTACCCACGGTTTCTTCGCAGATGCCTTCTTGGAGCTATGTTTTTCTTTCCAACTTCTGTGATTGCCCTTTTTAGAGGCGTCCATTCCTTTTCAACTGTAGTCTACTGATATATTCCTTATTGCTGTATCAGTAGCCTCAGCGAACTTCAAGCGTGTCTCGTCATTCCTAATTACTTCAATATACCAGTGCACTTCTTTGAGTACTGATTCTTCCTAACTAATCTCTTAAGCTCCAGCCCACTTTTTATCACTACTACATTGTGATCTAAGTCTATATCCGCCCTGGGTACGCCATACAATCCAATACCTGAGTTCGGAATATCTGTCTGACCATGTAATCTAACTGAAATCGTCCCGTACCACCCGGCGTTTTCCAAGTATACCTTTTCCTCTTGTGATTGTTGAACAGAGTTTTCGCTACTACTCTCTGAAATTTATTACTGAACTCAATTAGTCTTTCTCTTCTGTCATTCTTACTATCAAGCCCACATTCTCCCGTAACCCTTTCTTCTATCTTCTACTCTTCTACCGACAACCGCATACCATTTCCCAAGATCATCAGATTTTCATCTCCCTTTACGTACTGAATGACCTGTTCAATATCCTCATCATCTTCACCAGTCTTACCACTGAACTGTTAACGGTAACACAATCTCCGACCTACCTTCCTAACCATAACGAATCCTACTCCCGTTATACCATTTTCTGCTGCTGTAGATATTACCATATGTTCATCTGATCAGAAATCCTTATCTACTTTCCATTTCACTATACTCATCCCTATTATATCTAGACTGAGCCTTTGCATTTCTCTTTTCAGATTTTCTAGCTTCCCTACCACATTCAAACTTTTGCCATTCCACTCCCCTACTGGTAGGACGTTACCCTATCGTTGGTTATTCAATCTTTTTCTCCTGGTCACCTCCCCCTTGCCAGTCCTCTCTCGGAGATCTGGCTGGGGGACTATTCCAAAATCTTTCGCCAATGGAGAGATCATCATGACACTTTTTAGTTACAGGCCACATGTCATGCAGATACACATTATGTGTCTTTAATGCAGTGATTTACATTGCCTTCTGCATCCTCATGTCTTTGATCATTGCTGATTCTTCCGCCTTTAGGGATAGTTTCCCACCCTAAGGGCGAGAGACTGATCTGAACCTCTCTCCGCTCCTCCGCCGTCTTTGGCAAAGCCGTTGGCAGAATGAGGGGGGCTTCTTACGCCGGAAGTCTTTGGCCTGCAAAGCTGGTGGTTTTTATTCAAAATTTATGCAATGGTAGGGTTCGAACCCGGACCGAGCACGTTTTTCTTGTTAATTGAAGACACTTTCCATAGACTACTGTAATTGTTATGACGCAGCAATCACCTGTCAGCGCTACATACCTTGACTTGACCATGTGCACAACGTGCTTTTTGATTTTAAATGTTTTATTTATAACAGATCTTTGTAAAATGTACTGCATTTTAGCCACCAACATGACAATTTGGCTTGAGGTTACAGCTCAAAATGAGCACGTTTTATAACAAAAATTTTGTAGTACCTGAAGATGACAGGTACAACCGCTTGTTGTAAATAAATAAATATTTATGACATTTTGGCCTTAGAAATTTTTTGCCAAGTACAAAGATAGCTCCTCCTTCTGATTTCTCAGCATGAGAAAATTCAAACAAAAAGCAATTAGGACAAACGGCATCTGCATTCTATATGATTGTCAGATACAGTCTCAAAAGCTTGTTGCCGGCCGCTGTGGCCGAGCGGTTCTAGGCTCTTCAGTCCGGAACCACGCTGCTGCTACGGTCACAGGTTGGAATCCTGCCTCGGTCATGGATTTGTGTGATGTCCTTAGGTCAGTTAGGTTTAAGTAGTTCTAAGTCTAGGGGACTGATGACCTCGGATGTTAAGTCCCATAGTGCTTAGAACCATTTTGAAGAGCTTTTCAGGATGTTGCAGGATAGGTTTTGCAGAGAAGTAATTGTTAAGAAAAAAAATTCGATATGTTTCTCTGTTTCCGAGTTAATCAGTATTGAAGTTAGCCAATCAGGACGTTTTGCGCTCAAATTCATGCGGTCTGCCAATAGAAGTGTCGCCGAGCGTGTTCTTCGTTTGGTTTTCTAAAACAGAACAAGAGAGCGACACAAAAATTGGGATGGCAGTATGGATCCAACCGGAGCCAAAGGCTGAGCAGTATCGTGCGCTATCATATACGCTGTGGGAACAACCGACAGTAATTGATTATATGAATCCGTGGTGTTTGTTCTTTTGGAAATGTCTGAAAGAACAGACACCACGCGGGTTCAGCAGATGTTAAGCATTATATGTAAACTAAAGGTGGAAGAGGGGGGGGGGGGGGAGAAGAAGAAAGGGGAAGGGATGGGTTACTGGTGTCAAACATCGGTTCATAACACGGAATCAGAGGCAACGAGTAGAAGTGTGTGCTGTACCAAGATTCGAGCCTGTCATCTCCAGCTTACTAGGCAGGTGTATTAACCACCCCAGCCAAGACACTGTGTTCATCGCAGTTGCGCAGACCGACCCACATTCCCACCGAACACCACCTGTTCGCACTCCCTGTCTATTTTCTCCATGCTCGCTACTCCCCGCGATCCCTGCAGGATGTCGGACGTACCAGTGCATCCGCACTGAACAAGGTGAATCCATTGTTCACCGAGGCGAATCAGTTACATGAATGCGTGGTGTCTGTTCTTTCGGACATGTGCAAATTGATTCGCCTAGAAGACCAAAGGATCCACCTTCTTCAGTTCGGATGCGCAAGTACGTCTGACCTGCTGCAGGAATCTCACAGTAGCGAGCACGGACGAAAGAGACAGGGAATGCTGGTAGGTGGCACTCGGTGGGAATGTGGGCAGGCAGCGTGGCGTGCTGAGGTAGTCCGGGTGGCGCAGTGGTTAACACACCTGCCTAGTAAGTAGCTGATGCTGGGTTCGAGTCCAAGTCCGGCACACATTTTTACTCGTCCCCTCTGATTCCACGTGATGTCCCGATGCAGCTGACATCGGTGATCCCTTTCCTTTCCTTTCTTTTCTCCCCCTTCCACCTTTGTTTTACATATAAGACGCTAACGGTATCTGGCGGGCCACTCGAATTTGACCTCGCAGGACCCTGATTGGGTTACTTCAATGCTAATTAACTCGAAAATAGCGCAATGTACAGAATTTTTTTCTTAATAATTATTTCTCAACGTGAACTACCCTGCAACACCGTTACAAGCATTTGGGACTGTTTCTGAGGGAAGGCTGTGCAGCATATAAAGCACTCCCTTGTTTATTGTCCACTTATTATAAAGCACAATTAATATGTTGTAACAATATCTCATAGTTTAAACAGCATTAAAATATATTAGCAGATAAATATTACTTACTTCCGAAGTTTGTCTCAGTGTCAGGCCTGGTTCCTTTATTTCTGCATAACCTATTCGGAAAGATTTTGGCCAGGTTTGTTTAAATGACACGCCGTTTCCTTTCTTACGTTTCCGTGTTCTTGAAACACAATTTACCATCACGTATTTGACACTTGCTCGCAGCTCGTGGTCTCGCGGTAGCGTTCTCGCTTCCAGAGCACGGGGTCCCGGGTTCGATTCCTGGCGGGGTCAGTGATTTTTCCTGCCTTGAGATGACTGGGTGTTGTTGTGTCGTATTCATCATCATTATGGTCGCAGGAAGGCAATGGCACACCATCTCCACTGGGACCTTGCCTCGTAGGGCGGTGCGGGTCTTCCGTATCGCTCCCCTACGCTCTGTCCAAGAAGTATGGGACTCGTCATCCTCATCATTTGACACTTACCAGATATATAGGGTGCAGCTTGCATGAGCCGTACAAAGAACACTCTCTATTCTGACGCACTTGGCGGCAAAAAAATTAGCATATATGTTACGAGCCCAGCTTCCAGTACTTGTTGAATAGTATATAATACAAATTAGTACTAAATTGACTGTCTTCATTAAAACTGTTTTTTTGATTTAGTTTATATCTTGTTTTATGAAAATAATGATTTGAGTGGAGATTTATAACCTTAGTGGTTAATAACAAGGGTTGAAAATTTTGACAATATGAAAAATAGTAGCTGCCTGTTATTTTATAAAATCAGTTTCTTTACCTACTATAAAATTAGAAAAATGAAAAATGATGACAGGTATATTGTGTGCAGTAAAACTGCAGCCTAACGGTATTATATCTATGAGCCATGTCTGGCTCGCATTGGTGCCTATTGTAGGTTGGCATCTCGTTTTCTTCTTTTGTTTACTGTCGCCAACACGTCTGCTAGCGTTGTCTGTCTGTGAGTGGCAGCGGCACCGTTTACCAATATCTAGTACCCATGCTATCTTTGGAAGGACGTTAAGTGTTTTCCGGGTGGGGTGTGTCGGGAGGTCGGTTGGGACGAAGCAGCAGAGAGGTCCAGCAGTGCGAGGATATGCCGGGAGCGCTGGTGGCACGCACGCATTGCCGGATCGAGGGGCTGCGGTTGCGAGGGCTACAAACTCATTGTCCATCGGACCTAGAGTGTTGATTTGAGTGAACATTAATCCAGTAGTGAAACCTCCACTATTTGTTGATCACGCTGTTTGTTCGTGCGTTACTGCTGGCAGGGTCGCCGTGAGACAAACAGCAACAAGTGGAGCATGTCGATTGGGTGGAATCTATTAGCTGTATTCTACTGCCTCTTATTAGTTTTGAATTTTGTGTTATTATTGCTGAAGTGCAACCAGCGCTATTTTACTGCCTAGTGGCCGCTAATGTCCCATTTACCTGCCCTGGATGTTAGCGTATTTTTGCGGCAGTGTACTTTTCCTCGACTTGCCGATGCTGTCCGCCATGACGTGTAGTTTGACAGCCTCCTTGACTGCGGTGTGGATTGTGGTTTCTTTTCTCTACCTTGGTTGTAGTGGTTCCTTCTGCCTTTCGATGTTTTAAACACCGGATTCTGAAAACACTGTGCTGTTTGTCACTTCGTCTTCGCTTGAATTGTTCCGTTGTTGTACCGGTTATTACACGTTAGGTGGATTTGGTAAGAGTACTGATCGCCGTTTAAACTGCCCCTAGTTTGAGTTGTCATCCTGTTAGGTGAGCATAACTCTTGGCTGCCTGTCTCACCACTTAGGCGGCTGTAGAGTTTTTTCTCAGGCCGATCCTTGGAGCACTGTCTGTGGATCACTCCCTTTTTATTTGGACTGATTGTGTGAATTGTTTAAAAATAATATTTTGTTTAAATTATTGCTTTTGCTTGTGGCCTTCAAGCCACAAATTTTTTGAATTATTTCTTAATAAGGCCTTCAGCCATTAGTCCAGCTTGTGTTACAGTCAAATTTTTTAATGATTGTTTCAAAAATTATTTTGGTATTTTCAATGTGTAGTTGCCTTCCTCACTTGTAATTCAGGCCTTCAGCCGCTAGTGTTCTGAAGTATTGCTTGTGGCCTTCAGCCGACAAATAATTTTGAATTCTTTCTTAATATGGCCTTCAGCCGTCAGTATAGCTTGTGTTACAGT
Organism: Schistocerca serialis cubense; assembly: GCF_023864345.2. Classification (NCBI taxonomy): domain Eukaryota; kingdom Metazoa; phylum Arthropoda; class Insecta; order Orthoptera; family Acrididae; genus Schistocerca; species Schistocerca serialis. The sequence continues at coordinate 1,064,738,673 of NC_064639.1, forward strand.
CAATTTGTTTTGTAAATGGTTATTTAAAAATTATTTTGGTATTTTTAACGTGTAATTGTCTTCCAAACTGGTGATTCAGGCTTTCAGCCATTGTTCTGAGGTATAGCTTGTGGCCTTCAGCCGACAAATAATTTTGAATTCTCCCTTAATAAGGCCTTCAGCCGCCAGTGTAGCTTGTGTTGCAGTCAGTTTTTTTAAAAAAGATTGTTTTTTTTTTTAAATTCCTTAAATAAAGTGTATGTGTTTACTGTGCAATCAACGGTAACTGATTAGGCCCCGTCCACACCGTTTCAATTTAATGTAAATTTGTTTTATTGATCAGTTAAATTGACAAAGGTTATTAATAATTTTCATGGTACAAGATCGATTTACGAAATGGATCGCAGTGAATAATAAAAATGTATTATCAGAAGAAAAATAGTCTTTCGTCAATTGGATATGTTCAGACATATCTACAGAGGAGATATATACAGTTTCAATAAGAAAATTATCCCAGTTCCGAACAAATTTATACGGAACCCAACATTTCGGTGTGAAAGTTCCTAGGAGGTAAGGTTCATTATACGCGGATTTCTCATTCAAAATTTACGTTTGTGAGGACATTGTATTGTGGCTTGTGTAAGGAAGAGGGACGTCTACAGGGTCTCGTCGAAGTCTGGCAATGACAGAATCATGACATATAGAGATTGCGGTTAACTGTTCCGTTAAACTGTTGCTTGCATTGACCAGCAGCTCACGCCATGCGTGAAGTCAATGGCCCCAAGAGAATAGCGCCTGACAGGGCAGAAACGTTGTTCGCTTAGCCTCAGTAGCGTTTCTCCTTTTTGAGGGTGCAGGGATAATATTGAACGTGTCTGTCTATCTGTTTCCACACTGCCAACCCTGTCCAAACATTTATCCTGTTCCAACTCAAGTGAAACTATCCGCAATAGAGACCGAATACTCAGATCCTCGAATAAGCGCAACGGATACTACATTGAAATTGTCCTTGATTTGGGCCTGGGTCTGTGTCCCACTTCGTAACTGGTTATCTTATTCTCTGCACAAAACCTAAAACTCACCTTTGTCAGTGTTTCTATCACGTTCTAAGAATAAATATATCTTCCAGTTCTCTTGACAAATTTTCGAATGTATTAAAATTTGCGCTGTAAATTATTCTTCAAACCAATAACCAAGTTTCATTACTTTCGCACAACTAATCTCAAGATTAAATGTCTGCTGGAACACCTCAAATAAAATTCACTTGCACTGTACATGTATTTTTGAACATTTTCTTCAGGCATCTGTCAAAAGCGCAAAATTTGTTCTACAAATTTAATAACATAAAGCTGTGTTCCTTTATTGCACTACCGATTTCAGTTACAAACCATTATCTGGTACCTGTATCGTCATAATTGTAACATGTGTCACAAATGTCACTACAATCGCAAAAATAAAATGGAAATTGTCACTTGACGTGTTTTACAATTAAGTTTGGTTCTAGAATGCTACACTGCCTATGTATGTTCTGGTAGACATATTTTCCTTTAACTTATTCTTAGCGCTGTACTAACTATAAGCTGACATGTTGCTGGATGAGATTTGATCTTTATTGATAAACAACAATGTTTGTAGTCAAGACTGCATGTTGAAGCATTTTTATTTCCTCAACGACCAGTTTCGACTGGCCTAGCTGTCATCTTCGGATCTTCTGGAAATAATATTACAGTGTATGAATTGTACAAGCATAACCAGACCACACTCCATTTATAAGACACAGGCGCCACAATGGCGTATCAGGCACTTAAAACAGAGCAATTAAAACGTGCGTAGAGCTAATGTGCTATGCAATATGTACTTGTGCTATGTACATTTTAAGTATCCTGTTTTGTGTATTTGACAAGCCGATGTGGTGCCTAAGTTTTATAAATGGAGTGTGGTTCATTTATGGTTGTATGATTCATGCACAGTAATGTTACTTCCAGAAGATCCAAATATGACAGCTAGATCAATCGAAACCAGTCACTGAGAGAATAAAAATATTTCAACATGCAATCTTGGCTGCAAAATTTCTTATTTATCAACTCGATTAATTTAAGCCATATATTTCCATAAACCTCATCATGATTATATGGAGCATACATTTTATTTTTTATGTCTGCTCTGTGCTATGTTTTGTATTTTTGTCCTTTAATTATCTTCATTTATGCTTGATCTTATCAACATCGTATTGTGGATGATCTATGTAACTTGCTAGTTTATTCTCGATTTTGATAAGTATGAAAATAGAAACAAAAGATAAGACAAGTTACTTTCCCAACTCTGTAAGAGTGTTGCATGTGAACTGTTTCCTTACGGCTGTGTCTTTGACAAATACTATGTTACCGTCATATATTTCTATTTTTTCATTGTATTTCTTCGGTAATGTATTATCACCTATTTTTAATTGTTATTTACTACTGTACAATCATGTATTTCTTATCTACATAGTATTTGACTAGAGGTTACCTTTAACAGACTGACGTATGTTGTAGTTTCTAGTAATGTTCTCCACTTTATTTTGTGAATTTTCTGTAGTCTCATCATGTCGACTGCTATTTATATTGTACTCATTAGTATGATCACTAAGAAGTATGTATATTACCAACATCTTTCTCTATGTTCCTCATCGCTCGTATTTATGATCAAATAATCTGTGTTGCTGCACTCATCTAACTTGACAACGTCCGCCCCTGGTAGCTTAGTGATCAGCGCGACGTAATGTCATACCTAACGGCCCGGGTCGATTCCCGGCTGGGTCAGAGATTTTCTCTCTCAGAGACTGGGTACTGTGTTGTCCTTATCATCATCATTTCATCCCCATAGACACGCAAGTCGCCGAAGTGGCGTCAACTCGAAAGACTTGCACCAGGCGAACGGTCTACCCGACCGGAGGCGCTAGCCACATGGTGTATATATACTTGACAACAGGAACTATTATGCTTCCTCATGAATTAAATTGTATCACTTTCCCTAAGAGAAATTCTCGCAGTTTCATAATTATGTTGGTATGAAGTACGTATATGATGGCAGCATCGAGCTCTTAATGCTGTTGATAATTGAACACAGATTGTTCGTGCTGTATTTTTTATATAACACTAAAAAACTCTGTTGTGTAACTTTCCATTTTTTACTGAATTATGACCTGTCTATCGCTATGGTGAAACTGTTTTCTAGCGTACTATGGCTGATATTTCTTGTTAGTATCGATCTCTGCATTCCATTGGTTGCTCTTTGTATTCTGCGTGCATTGACTACCGAGCGGGGTGGCGCATTCGGGAGGACGACGGTTCAATCCCGCGTCCGGCCATCCTGATTTAGGTTTTCCGTGATTTCCCTAAATCACTCCAGGCAAATGCCGGGATGGTTCCTCTGAAAGGGCACGGCCGACTTCCTTCCCAATCCTTCCCTAATCCGATGAGACCGATGACCACGCTGTCTGACCTCCTTCCCCAAACCAACCAACCAACCAACCGTGCACTGACTTGTTTACACTTCACCTATGCGTATGCAGCTCGTCTTGTCGGTTTATAATGCACCCTTACGTCACTTCTCAACTGCAGCCTAATTGACCTAGTTTTGCCAATGAGTGTGTCAACAACTGCATTCCAAGGTTTCCATTTTCGTAAAATATAAGATGTATTTCTTCGAGTTTCCTTAAGTACTACAGAGTATTGTTCCCATCATTTACATTTTATTTTTGTAATTGTAGTTACATTTGTGACTCACGATCCAATTACGATATACAGGTACCAGATGATGGTTTGTAACTGAAACCGGAAGTACGATAAAAGAACCCAATGCATCTTTATGATATGAATTTTGTAAATCATGTATTTTTTCCATCCGTCTTTCAAATATCAAGTCATTAACACTTTCTCCTTTTTCAAAATAGCCTTACCTGGCTCATTGTAAGATTATTAAAGCAGTCAGCAAAGTAAGCAAAACAAAGACTGACGTTTTACGTAGTTAATTTCATCTTGAACAACAGCAAAGCCGTTTTGACGTTCCATGGTGGTATAAATAATAATAATACTTCTGTGTATGAGGATGAGAATACAGATCAGACAATTAATAATAAAGTATTAAGATTAAACAATATTATTTCCTCACACATTGTCTGGCTTGTGAACAATGGCATCGGTGACTGAGGTCATGTGTTTGCTAAGAATTTTTACATTACCTTGTGAAATATCAAACTTCTTGCAGTAAAATTGGTATGGAGATTGATTTATGGTTATTTTATGCTAGGACTTCATAATTTTCCATCAGATTGCACAAAAACCTCTGCCATGTGCATGGGGGCCTTATTAAATTTTCTTATGCAAATAATTTTAATTTTCGTCGCTGTATGTCCGGCTACGAAGTCTCGTAACCGGTTGGCCCTGACTAGTATTAGTACGCAATGTGACTGCATAAAATAACAACCAAGAATGAAAGGAAATTTCCGTTAACACAATTAATTAATTAAGTCCCCAGCAACTATAAAGCTACGAAACAAAAACTACGAACAACAAAGCACAAGTGTAACTGTTCTGTGTGTGGAAGTGTGATTCAACGTACACATCTGGCACGGTTCTTCCTCAAAAAGACAAGATATTTTAAATACTATTTACACTGAATTAATTAAATAAAACTGAAATACTATACTTGCACATAGAAACCAGAATTACATTCTAATACATGAACACAAGCCAGATGCTTTGTTGACTGAACCTGTGACCAAGAGGCATTATTGTTTAAGACATTTGAAATAAAAATAAAAAATTTATTACCTTCATATATAATGACGAAACATACACTCTGATTATTACAACATCCGCAATCGAACAGCATCGGCTGTTTCGCCCATCAGAACAACTGCATACAACATGCTCACAACTAGTCACGGCTACATTGGAACTCCTACTGCCCACTTCTCAATATGCACTCTCCACGACGACTTCTCGACAAGAACTCTCCACTACCACATGTCCACAAGCACTGCCTACTACGACTTCTCGACAAGAACTGCCAGTGGAGGCGGCTGAATAATACTCTTTGGCGCAATCTCTGGCGCTGTGGCTCAGTGTAGCCACCTTTCATATGCCCTTCCTCCACGGGCTAGAGTTTGATGGTATTTTTGCCAGCATTGGTGGTGAAAATACCACCAAATTCGTTAAAAAAAATACACACAAAAATAAAAGATAATATTAATAAGTAAATATCACTTTACTAAATAAATTTTGGCTTTGCACTGACCGTTCCATAACCTAATATATAAAATACAGTAAGGAATACAAATGCTTTCATACAAGTGATTTTACATAATAGTTTACACAAGTACCATTCAATCAATGGCACCAGCAATGTCAAATAGGTGTAGGTAGCAAGAAGTAACATCATTTCAGTAGAAACAGTTCTAACAGTGGCACCCAGTAATGTTGATCAGGTGCAGACACCAACAAGTGACATTATGTCAGTAGAAGCAGTTCCATCAGTGGCACCCAGCAATGTTGAACAGGTGCAGACACCAACAAGTGACATTATGTCAGTAGAAGCAGTCCATTAGTGGCACCCAGTAATGTTGAACAGGTGCAGACACCAACAAGTGACATTTCAGTAGAAGCAGTCCATCAGTGGCACCTAGTAATGTTGAACAGGTGCAGACACCAACAAGTGACATTATTTCAGTATAAGCAGTTCCATCAGTGGCACCCAGCATTGTGGAACAGGTGCAAGTACGAACAACAGTTTGAAGGCACACACAATTGCTTTTACAAAATTATTATCAATGCTCTTACACTGAACATACACATTATAATAAACACACAAATGATATCAGATAATTGTCATATTAACTATTACAAGTACACAAATATCAGTAAACCTATAATATTTGTGGGTGTCAGTGCAAGCCACAACAAACAAGTAAAATAATATTTAGGAGATAGGTCGGTACCAGTTATTTGGGATTAGGAGAGGAAAATACACAAAACACACTCACTCATCTTTTATCCACATTTAAGTACTACTGTGTAATTGAATAGTGTTAACTGTATAAATGCAATTCTGTCCAAAATTTTATGTTCAACTTGTGTATCAAGTAGTAGTGGCAGCAATGTATAACAGTCAATAACAGTTAGTCAACGTCATAGTCATCATGTCAAGACCAATGTTTGCCAAGCCAAATCAAATGTACGGTTGCTGAACAACTGTCAGTGTGCCAAGATATGCAAATGCTTCCTCTCTCCAAAAAAAAAAAAAAAAAAATATATATATATGTATATATACTGCTTAGTGATTTAACAAAGTGTGTATGTACTTAATCTTCTTTCCACTTGAGTGTTCTAGTCTGCCATCTTCATCCTCCTTGTTCCATATAGACAAAAAAAAAAAAAAAAAAAAATATGCTCCTCAGTTACTTCACCTCTTATCCACCAAAACTCCAATAATCATTATCATCACATAATCTTAGTACTTCAATAATACCTCTTACGTCGATACATATAAACCTCATCATCAATATCATTTACCTTCCCTCTTGTCCACCAAAACTCCAATAATCATCAACTTCACACAATCTCAATACCTCAATAATACCTCTTCAATACGTCGACACATATAAACCTTATCACCAATATCATTTCACTTCCACAACAACTCTTTCCTCTAGTCAGTCTCCTCGAACAAGTACAGATAAAATCCTAGTGCAAACTTCAATTCATCATCCCATACAATCCGAAGACACAATGTCCACACACAACCTCTGTGTAATCCATCTGACCCAAATCTTCTACTCATTATGAATTATAAAATACAATTTGGTTACCTTGTCCATCATTAAATAAAAGAAATGCATACATGACTTCTAACATCCTTTAGTTTGAACAACTCTCAGTAAGTAAGTAAGAGTATGGAGTATGAATTATTACATAAGACTTTGAATGAATAAATCGTAATATTTCACAGTGTGTACACCACTTCAAAAATCATGGCAAAACAAAAGCAAACATGTGGAGTATTTCTTGTGTCAAGTGTCACTTGCTATTTCAATTGCTCACGAAGAATGCAGAGTAATAACTGTCAATGGTCTAAACCTAGTGTTGGTATGTCATGTCGTTAGCTTCCTTCCTATTAGCATAAATTTATACAGCTTCCATAAAACCTCCAGCTCATGTGACTTCTATGAAGTTTCTTGTACTAATGTCGTTCGTCGAACTATAGCAATTCATTTTCTTATCTTAAAAATATAAGGCACTGAGCGTAAGCAAAACATGCAATAGCGAGTAAATATACCAGTAGAGAACTGAATATCAACAAGTGGATGCAGCACAATCCCTACAACGAGGCTCTGCCAAGCAAACAATCTATAATTAATACCATAGTGTGACCTAAACTCTATGTTCGTACACCTTATATGAGCATTTCTATATACCAAATTAGAGTATATTTATGACAACAAAACAGAAATGTGTAAATATGCAATCAATACACAAAGCAGCAAATATATATCTTACATAATAAACAGGTCATTAAGCATCATATCAGCATAAGCAAATAAATGTTCACATGTAATCTTAATAAGTAAACATGAAGGCGCAAGCAGATACATCACAAAGTATAGCCTACGTACATAACCATATCAGCACAACTAATCAGGTGACAATTACAATTTAAATAAATAAGCACAGCAGGCACATAATTAAAAAATATGACATCAGTAAAAAAGTAGTGCAGCCAAGCGATTCATAATATACACAAGTAACAACCCTGTTCATTAATCAATCATTGTCAATATCAGTTAACACGAAGTATGAATAACGTAATCGCGAGCAGCAAATTACGTCTAAAGTACGTACCAAGTGGAAATATGTTACCTGAAAAATAAACTCAATTAATAGTTACCTTTTTAGTTTATTAGTTTCTTCTTCAAAATTACATTGTTCCTGAAATTTTCTTGATAGCAAGTCCTCTTAACGTCGGACACACACAGAATTTACCTGAAGTTCTTAAATATTTTATACAACCGTATCCTGAAAAATACTGAACGTTAATAACATAATTTATCAAGTCACTATAGCGTTATACTGAATTTAATCGGAGAAATTAGACTGTGTATTTGTTAACGGCTGTCAGTGCATTCGCACTGAGCGCTCGATCAGCTGTAGGTACGCGTGACGTAGGAAGTAATTGTTTGCGGTCAACGACTGCCTTGTGCGCCGCGCAGACTTGTCTGTTGCTTTGAGTATGTGCCGCCGCCGGAACACGGCGCGGTATCCTTGTACTCTCCGTGTGTTTACGTATAACTGTTACTTTCTCAAAAGTATGTCATTCCAAAAAAATGTTAACGTTCGATATATGATGTATTCCCTTGGAGCGTCGAGATTTAAGAGTTTCTACTTCAACAGTGTTATCATGCATAATTTTGCGAACTCGATATGGACCGTTAAAAAGCAGAAAAAATTTGCGACACAAGCCTTTTCCTTTGTGAAACAAACGATGAGACTCAATTAACACCTTTTGACCAACTGACAAAGTTTTTAAACGACCAGGACGTTTAGCCGATTTCTCTCTTCTAGCAGCCGCAGATGCGATATTTTGCAGAGCCGGGTTCACAACTTCAGAATGCCGCAGTTTCCGTGTAGGCGGAAAAGGAACTATTTCAGAAATGCGATTTGTCGGTGCTTTATTTTTTAATATCAATATAGGCGGTAAAGAAGTTGAATCATTAGGAAGTTCATTCAGAATGTTTTGAAAAATATGAAGATACTGATCCCAAGTTCTGTGATTCTGATGACAATAAAGTCGACACAATTCCTTCATCCATCTCTCTGAAGCGTTAGATTGAGGGTGAAAAAGTGAAATGAAAATTGGTTTAATCTTACGACGCCGTAGAGTACGAAGCCAAATTTTAGAGCGAAACTGTGATCCATTATCTGATATAACCTTCTCAACATGACCCACTTCTTTAAGAAAATGTTTGATGAAAGCGTTAGATACCGAACGAGCTGTTGCTTTGTGTAAAGGTGTAAAACACACATATTTTGATGTCAATTCTACTGCTACCAAAATGTACGCAAAAGCATTAGTAGAACGAACCACTGGACCGAACAAATCGACTGCAGCCATCTCCTTTAATTTCGCTGGAATGATAGGAAACAACGGTGCTCTGTGAGAAATAGTTGGCGGCTTAGCCTTTTGACATAATTTGCATTTGGCAAGAACAGATCGAATACGTTTTTCCATATTACTGAAGTAGCAATTTTCTCGTAATTTATGAAAGCATTTTCTGGGACCAAAGTGTGCATAACTGAAATGTGTGTAGCAAATCAATTTATTAACCCACTCATCAGGAATACAAACTAACCAAACAGAGTTGTCGACCGATTTTCGTTTAAAAAGAATATCATTGCGAACTAAATTATACTGTCTAATCATTATGCTTCCTTTCTCCTCCAATTCTCCTTAATGTCCTTCCAGATTGGATCCTTATTTCGCTCCTTGCGATGTCCTGGAGCGAAGACGAAATAAAATTTTCGAACGCAACGCCTTGAATATACATCAAACAATAATTGTTTTCCTTGCAGTCCTCCTCAGCACTTTGTTTCAAACCCATAGGTGCACGTGATAAAGCATCAGCAATAATATTTGAAGAACCCTGGATGTAAACAATACTAAAATCAAATTCCTGTAGATACAGCGCCCATCGTGACAATCTTCCATGAGTTAATTTTGTTGACATAAGAAATTCCAGAGCTCGATGATCGGTGTAAACCTTAGTATGTCTGCCATACAAAAATATGCGAATTTTTGTGAAAGCCCAAACAACAGCCAAAGCCTCAAGTTCCGTAATCGAATAATTCTTTTCTGATTTAGAGAGAACACGACTTCCAAATGCAATAGTTTTCTGTACTACAACGCCGTCTTCTTCTATCTCTTGAAATAAGTGTGCACCTACGCCTTTGTATGATGAGTCCGTCGCCAAACAAAAATCTTTAGATAAATCCGGGTGTGAAAGAAGTGGAGCAGCAACTAAAGCATCACGAAGTTGTTCAAATTCTGATTGAGCTTCCTCATCCCAACTGGTGTAGAATTCTTTCCAGATAGTTCATATAGACGAGGAGTGGCCAAATTGTCCAATATAACAAAGCGTCTAAGAAAATTACAGACACCGAGGAAACTAAGAACATCACGTTTTGTAGTAGGAACAGCATAATTACGAATAGCGTCTAGTTTCTCTGGATCAGGAAGAATACCATCTGTAGGAATAATATGACCAAGAAATTTCACCTGAGAACAACCAAATTCAGATTTTTCCAAGTTCACTGTAATGCCAACTCCTGCAAAATACGTAATAATAAATCCAAAATTTTGTTATGCTCACTCCAAGAACGTTTAGCAATAAGAATATCGTCAATATATGAAATAATATTGTCACGAAGATAAACAGGTAAAATTTTGTTTAAACTATGAATGAATGCTGCTGAAGATACAGTATGTCCAAACGGTAATTTCCGAAATCACTTTTGGGTAAAATAGTCATATCCGGTTATTCTTTACCGATTCTCTAGATAGATTGATAGTCGAAGAGTTGTTTTGATAGATACAAAGAATAGTAAAAGAGTAGGCAGCAGTGCAGAAAACTAAAATGGAAATAGCACTACTACAGCTCGGGGCCCTGTGCACGCTATGGCACATATTCACTTAGTGTAGTGAATCCCCTGAGGACGTTAATAGCCGCACATAATTTCCAGTTTGTGACTTAGTGGCCAATTTGGTGGAAGTGCGTACATAAATTGATCTAACCATGAACATGGATGTATGTCGTTCTTAGAATTGCGAAAGATCTTAAATTTCCGAACAGTTAAGAAGTGTTTATAGTCAAAGATTTCTCCTCGTGGCGACAAAGACCTACCGCGTCTGTCCCAGTCCGAATGTCGATTATTGTCAAGTTCGCGCGCCTGGCGCTCTCTTGTTGCATCCTGTAAATGAAATACATTATTGTCTTCAAAGCCCTCTGCTATCTGTGATTCTAAATTTCTTCTTCTGTCTTTTCCTACGATTTCGCCTTCAATTTGTTTGACTTGCTTTTTTAATGCCTCAAATTCCCTTTTAACGCGTTCATTAAATTTTCCCTGATTTTCAACATGCTTATTTATGTTCTGGTACTCTTCGGTTTCTGCAAATGGCAATGGTGCTGTATCATCTGAATCTCTGTCCCCATTTAGACTAAGACTTGTCAGTTTATCTGAAATCTCCTCAACTCTTTCCGATGAGTCACCTATTTTTTCTTTCTGTTTATTTACGTCTCCCGTAAGTGTCGCGACTCGGGTTTCGGTATTGTCACATTTAGTAGTTAACTGTTCATACTGTTGCATTAAGTTATTTATCCTGTCATTTGGCACGGATTCCTCGATTCTTTCAAGTATTTCTTCCTTATTGTGCGCACGTTGTAAATTTAACTCTGAAAATTTTTGTACTATCGTGCAATCTTTTTCTTCCTGTTCTCTGTCCTGTTCCTCTTGTCTAATTTCTATTGAAATTAAACTATTATTGTGAGCATTCAAAATCGGTTGTACTTCTTCTCTAATTTCTTTCTTTGATTCATCTTTCATGTTTTTGAAACATGTCCCTGTTCGTGAGTCTAACTGTGTTTCTATTGTTTCCATCTCGGTTTTAATTGTTCCTATTTGTGAGTCTAACCGTGTTGCCATTGCTCTTAATTCAGATCCCAAATTTAATATTGCACTCATCAACTGCTCCATATCTTCTGTCGTTAATCTCGAATTCTGAAAATTTTTTGATTGTGAAAAATTTTGAACTGTTTCTGGACTATTTTCCCGACTTATTAAATTGTTTTCCACTTCATTATTCATCATCCTGTTCTCCTGTGTTGGCGAGTTCGCCATGTCAACAATTTCGTTATTCTGACTATTCATCATTTTTGCCTTTTTCATCGATCGCGTAATCATTTACAAAACATACAAAACTCATCACTATACAAAAATTACACACAATGACACTTTATCACCAACAATATCATTCACACGAAATGCTTCCCTCAAACACGATTAACGAACAATTGAAATCTTCATAATTGCACAAAATTGTCACACGCATATACAAGACATCAAAAATTAAATTTTGCAAAAATACCATTATAAGAATGACAATTACCAAATCTACACATGCAATATAGACGACAATTACAAAACTACAAATTACTACAACAATACTACTGTCCGATATTTTTACAATCAGAATAATTTCAAGGGACGATCCGAAGCAGCGGTCGCCACGTGCATGGCGGCTGAATTAAATTTTATTATGCAAATAATTTTAATTTTCGTCGCTGTATGTCCGGCTACGAAGTCTCGTAACGGTTGGCCCTGACTAGTATTAGTTCGCAATGTGACTGCATAAAATAACAACCAAGAATGAAAGGAAATTTCCGTTAACACAATTAATTAATTAAGTCCCCAGCAACTATAAAGCTACGAAACAAAAACTACGAACAACAAAGCACAAGTGTAACTGTTCTGTGTGTGGAAGTGTGATTCAACGTACACATCTGGCACGGTTCTCCCTCAAAAAGACAAGATATTTTAAATACCATTTACACTGAATTAATTAAATAAAACTGAAATACTGTACTTGCACATAGAAACCAGAATTACATTCTAATACATGAACACAAGCCAGATGCTTTGTTGACTGAACCTGTGACCAAGAGGCATTATTGTTTAAGACATTTGAAATAAAAATAAAAAAAATTATTACCTTCATATATATTGACGAAACATACACTCTGATCATTACAACATCCGCAATCGAACAGCATCGGCTGTTTCGCCCATCAGAACAACTGCATACAACATGCTCACAACTAGTCACGGCTACATTGGAACTCCTACTGCCCACTTCTCAATATGCACTCTCCACGACGACTTCTCGACAAGAACTCTCCACTACCACATCTCCACAAGAACTGCCTACTACGACTTCTCGACAAGAACTGCCAGTGGAGGCGGCTGAATAATACTCTTTGGCGCAATCTCTGGCGCTGTGGCTCAGTGTAGCCACCTTTCACATGTCGCAACCGCTTACATCATTGCTAAAACTACTAAAAAGAGAAAAAGACATAGAGATTAATGAAATACATATTCAAGAACTCATTTACGCACATAAATTATGAGTAGACACTTACATATAAGTACACATTGTTGCTTGGCAGCATATTAATATAAATGAGTACGTCGATGCGCCTCTTTAAATCTTCTTTGATTCAGTATGTAACAAAATGTCTGGAGCACTGATAAAATGCGCCAGTACAGAAAAAGATTATCTCACCACTCTGAGTAGCGCGAGTGGAGTCAGAGCTGAAGTACAATATTAAACGTTTGCTGTTTTTCACCGCACCTACATATTGTTTATCGATAGCGCTTTATATCATGTATTTGACAATCCGAAAAAATTATACTATCACTTTCGCGTGGAGATGAGCCCTTAAAGTGGCCACTGAACTGCCGCCCTGCTGTCACCCAAGCTCTTCCGGCGGCTGCGTGGTGTCATAAAAATTCTTTCTATCAAATTTCTGGAAGAAATTCATGTACAGTTTGTTCACATTTCTGCAGTACTCTGGTTACTCAACAATGTGTCTCATGACATTCTCCTAGCTGTATTAATTATCTGAGGAAGTAAAACAGATGTATGAATGGTTGACATTGGCGTACAGCTACAAATGCCCTCTCTAAGAGAAAAAAATACTGTCTAAAACGAAACTTAGTGCAGATTAAAACTGTGTGCCGGACCGAGACTCGAACTCGGGTCCTTTGCCTTTCGCGGGCAAGTGCTCTACCAACTGAGCCACCCAAGCACGACTCACGCCCCGCCCTCACAGCTTTACTTCCCCCAGTACCTCGTCTCCCACCTTCCAAGCTTCACAGAAGCTCTCCTGCGAACCTTGCAGAACTAGCACTCCTGAAAGAAAGGCTGTGGCTAAACCATGTCTCCGCAATATCCTTTCTTTCAGGAGTGCTAGTTCTGCAAGATTCGCAGGAGAGCTTCTGTAAAGCTTGGAAGGTGGGAGACGAGCTACTGGCGGAAGTAAAGCTGTGAGGACGGGGCGTGAGTCGTGATTGGGTAGCTCAGTTGGTAGAGCACTTGCCCGTGAAAGGGAAAGGTTCCGAGTTCGAGTCTCGGTCCGGCATACAGTTTTAATCAGCCAGGAAGTTTCATATCAGCGCACACTCCGCTGCAGAGTGAAAATCTCATTCTGAAATACTGTCTAAATTGATGAATCGGTCGGAGAAAGTCACAAGTTGAGTCAGTTGCAGATTGATGTCTTCAAAATAATAAGTTCTTAGTTAGCAATGAATATATCCTTCCAGAATAACAGATGTAGTCTCAGATCTCTGTGAGTCACTGCTTTATGTATATTCTCAATAATATCAAATTGTTCAAATGCCTCTGAGCACTTTGCGACGTAACTTCTGAGGTCATCAGTCGCCTAGAACTTAGAACTAATTAAACCTAACTAACCTATGGACATCACACACATCTATGCCCAAGGCAGGATTCGAAGCTGCAACCGTAGCGGCCGCTCGGTTCCAGACCGTAGCGCCTAGAACCACTCCGGCCGGCTCAATAATATCAATTATATTCTTCCATTCACGTTTATCTTCATGCATATGGATGGTGTCTGCTACAGAGTTAGCCAGTATATACTTATTTATGCTTATTTATAACGTTCAATATATTCTTCCAAATATTACCTTATATTTATCGTTTTCCATCGATCCCTTGGAGAGGAGTATCTGGGATGTGGAAAAAGTCAAAGTTTTTTTTTTTCACTCAGATACATAGATATTGTACAATTCTAATGCAGACAGAGTTACGAGCTACGATCTTGTGAAGATATTCATCGATAGAGCAGAAGTAGTTGACTAACAGGAAGTTATTTAATTCATGCTGAAACCGATCTTTATCAATTTCAAGACCTTTTATATGCTCTGGCAAGTTATTGAATATATGAGTACCCATGTATTTGACTCCTTTTTGTATTCTTGTCAAGCTTTTATAGTCTTTATACAGATTGTTTTTGGTTCTGGTATCATAATCATGTATTGCACTATTTTGTGTAAAAAGAGACGTGTTGGAAATGAGAAAGGACGTCAGTGAGTAAATGTACTGGGAAGAAGTAGTTAGAATACCAAGTTTCTTAAGGATGTCTCTGCATGATGATCTAAGACTGACACCAAGTATAATTCTAATGACTCGTTTCTGAATTTTGAAAATGTTCGCTTTGTGAGAGGAATTTCTCCAAAAGATGATTCCATAACCCATTAGTGAATGGAAGTAGGCCGAATAAACTAACTTCTTCATTTTTAAATCACCTATTTCTGCTATCATACATACTGCAGTTGAACTAAGGCGTTTCGTTAAATATAGAATGTGAGTTTTCCAATTTAGGTTGTGGTCAATTTGTTGCCCTAAAAATTTGACACTGTCTACAGCTTTAATTTCGTTGTTTGAATACATTATACTTATAGGGTCAGGTATTCTCTGTGAGGTACTTAACCTGTATGTACTGGATCTTGTCAAAATTCAGTGACAATCCATTTGCTGTGACCCACCCACTGATACGAGTATTTCACTAGCTGATTGCTCAGTGAGATCATGGGTACTTTTTTCTACCAATATATCTGCAAATAAGACAAAATTTGCATTTCGTGACACTGCACATGGAAGGTCATTAATATATAATAGGAACAACAAGGGACGTAAAATAGAGCCCTGGGACACCCATTGTCTTATGGTTTTATGTTTTGAATGGCTATTGTTATATGGTAAGCCTGATACAGACACACACTGTTTTCTATTAGAAAGACAGGATGAGAACCATGAGCCTGCTACTCCTGTTATCCCACAATATTTTAACTTTTGTGTAAGGATATCATGCTTAACAGTCAAAAGCTTTAGCCAGATCACAGAATATTCCAAGTGGTAATAACTTTTGATTTATTGATTCTAATATATCATCTGTAAAAGTGAATGTAGCTTGATCAGTTGACAATCCTTTCTGAAATCCAAACTGATTGTGAATGAGAATATTTTTCTGTACTAAGTGTTTATAAAGTCTGTTGTATATAATCCTTTCACACACTTTTGAAAATATTGCCAATAATGAAATGGGACAGAAGTTTTCGAGTGATAATTTGTCTCCTTTTTTGTGTAATGGTTTGACAATAGCATATTTAAGCATATCTGGGGAGGGATTCATTACATAAGTAACTCAGTATGTGACAAAGTTCTGAGGAGCAACATTTAATTATAGTAGTGCTGATTTCATCATAACCACTGGAACATACCTTTTTAAGAGAGATAATAATACTACAAATCTCTTTCAGTGAGGTAGGATATAGTTGAATTTTGTCAGACTTCTGTGGAAATGGATTTTTTAAATATTTTAAGCTATCTTCTGCGGAACTATGCAAACCCAAGTTGTTTGCTACTGAAAGGAGAAAGTTGTTGAAAGTGTTTGAAATTTTGGAGGTTTCTCTAATCAATTCATTATTTACATCTAACATAATTTCCTTATCTGCCTGATTAATTGTTCCTGTTTCACTTTTTACTATGTTCCATATAGCTTTTATCATTTTGTTAGAGTCATTTATTTTTAATGCTCATGCATATAAATGGGGTTTGTTATCAGTTAACCAGCATGTACCTATTTCTTCTTTTGTAATAAATTTCATTGTCATAAATCATCATCTTCTTAAACGCTTCTTTCTGTACATAAATGCTCTGATTTTCAGTATTCCCCTTTCCATTTAGTTTAAATACAATAAATGTAAAGATCGTTGTTCATTCAGCTCTGCTATAGTGACCGCAACATTTACGAGAGAGCTCCAGTCACGTGACTGCAATGTAGGTTAACAGCTCCATCCAGTGACTGCAATATTCATTTTGACAGCTCAAAAAGTGTGGCTGCAAGGTTTATTTTAAGCAGATCCACCCAGTGACTGCAATGTCAGTTAATTGACTCCAGAAAGTGACTACAATGAGATTGTACAAATATGCATCCACTCACTTTGCACGTATAATTATGTACACTGTTTATAGTACCTTCAAATTATTGGTCATCTTAAACTAAGTAACATAAATATATTTTCTTGACCATTGGTGTCACTTACTTACACCCCAACTACTTGACATTTCATATTAATTTCAAAACTGAATGCAATTAATTTATGTAAATATATCCCATTTTCACCTTAAAACATTAACTGGTTTGTTTTCGACATATGCAGAGCATATTCCGCAACTAACTTTACAGTATGACACTAGACATCGGTAGCAGGAATAAATCTTTCACTCCGAGTGCATAACAGAGTGTCAGCCTTTTTGCAAGTGCAATACAATTGTTCTGCTTTAATACCTAAACATCCTCAGTGGAATTTTTCTTTTATTGTTCCTGGAATACATACATACAGATGTTGTTGTTTAAACTACATATGTATGTCACCTAATTTTACATTTTCTGTGCCCAGAGGTCGCCAGCAGATATTAGCCACTGGTTCAATTTAATACACCATGTCGTCTACAAACAAGCATGGGAAGAGGAATTAAAATTTCGAGTATATAATTTTGCTACATAGCGTACATTGTTCACCTATAGTACCATTTACTGATCTCGCACTAGCTAATTTATTTTAGACGTTGGCAGCGAAAATAAATCTTCCACTCCGTGTATTTAGGTTTGCTAATGTAACTGAACTTAGATTTCATTTAGACCTAATTCATGCATTATAATTAAGAACACGAGATGCTTGTAAATGAAATGATTATATTTCATGCCGTGCAGCATTTTTCGCATTTAACAGCAGTATTTAATTTTTTTAGCCGGCTTTTAAAGATTTCATTCAACATTCATTTACTTAGTAACTCCATAAAAGTGACTGTTATATTCATTCATGTAATAAGCATATCCACTAAAAAGACTACACAACAGCGTCCTCGAGAGTTTTGTTTACCCTTTCGCTATGTTGCTCTTAACCAGCGATGTTATTATAACTACTTAACTTCTACTGCTGCAGCTGAAAACAATTTAACACTATTAACATTTATTACATTAAGTACATTGAAGCATCAACGAATTTGCGAGTTGATTAAGCTCGTGGTGATGGGCACGCCCAGACGCGGTAGATACTTCCTCTCGTTCTGTCATGTAACCATATCGACGCTTCTTCCTGAGCTGGCTGCATAGAACCGATCGCCACTTAACATGCCACTTCAGTGCCATGTCTCGTGTCAGGGGTGCAGGGATACTTGTCAGCCTCCTACCAGTTCTACACAATATGCAGTGCTCCAAAGAGACCAGTGTGCTTTGTTAACGGCGTGACTAACATTTTGTCCCGCTGACTAAAATGTAACGCTAGTAACCGAAACTGGCAGTTTTTCTTTCCTTTTTTTTTTTTTGAGTCATCAGTCTTCTGACTGATTTGATACGGTCTGCCACGAATTCCTCTACTGTGCCAACCTCTTCATCCCGGAGTAGCACTTTCAACCTACGACCTCAATTATTTGCTGCATGTATTGTAATCTCTGTCTTCCTCTACAGCTTTTGCCCCCTACAATTCCCTCTAGTACTATGAAAGTCATTCCCTCATGTCCTATCACCCTGTCCCTTCTCCTTATCAATGTTTTCCACATATACCTTTCCTCTCCGATACTGTGCAGAACCTCCTCATTCCTTACCCTCTTAGTACACTTACTTTTCAACATTAGTCCGTAGTACCATATCTCAAATGCTTCGATTCTCTTCTGTTCCGGTTTTCCCACAGTCCATGTTTCACTACTATACAATGTTGTATTCCAGACGTACATACTTTCAAGTATGTTTTATATTCTGAAGTGATGTTGCAACAAAAGTAATAAAAAAGAAGTGTAACTTAAATTCGAAGTGCTTGTTACTTTTTTTACATCACCATTGTCCTAACTTGCAAAAGTTTAATCTTCAAGAATGATTTGTGAAGCGCGTCTATAAAACTTTTGAATATCTCAGAATAACACCTAGGCCTCTTTGCATCCGAGCTTGGAATCATCAATACCTAGATTTTCGACGATTGAGCCATGAGTTCACAACGACACCAGCGTGGGAAACACGAAAAGATGAGTGCCTAGTTTACTCATTATTTCAAAAAATGACTTTATTAACTGCACTCTAATGATACCTGCCACATAATATAACTTTGTTGTTGCCCGAAAATGCAATATTTACAGCGTGAGCAACACTACAGTCATAATTAATGTTTGACCTTTGTTGTAGTAGGGTTGTTAGATCAGTCCACCTAATTTTTAACATTCGTCTGTAGCACCAAACATCAAATGATTCGATTCTCTTCTGATCCTGTTTTTCCACGGTCCATGTTTCACTAACATAAAATGTTGTGCTCCAAACGTGCATTCTTAGAAATTTCTTCCTCAAATTAAGGCCTACGTTTGATACCAGTAGACTTTTCTTGGCCAGGAATGCACTTTTTGCCAGTGCTAGGCTGCTTTTGATGTCCTCCTTGCTACGTCCGTCATTGGTTATTTCGTTACCTAGGTAGTTGGATTTCTTAACTTCGTCTACTTCATGATCATTAAGTTTCTCGCTGTTCTCATTTCTGCTACATCTCATTATTTCGTATTTCTTCGATTTACTCTCAAAGTGGTTCAAATGGCTCTGACCACTATGGGACTTAACATCTAAGGTCATCAGTCCCCTAGAACTTAGAACTACTTAAACCTAACTAACGTAACGACATCACACACATCCATGCCCGAGGCAGGATTCGAACCTGCGACCGTAGCAGCAATGCGGTTCCGGACTGAACGCCTAGAACCGCACGGCCACAACAGCCGGCCGATTTACTCTCAATAGATGTGCTGTACTCATTAGACTGTTCATTCCATTCAGCAGATCATGTAATTATCGTTCACTTTGACTCAGGATATCAATGTCATCAGCGAACCGTATCATTGATATCCTTTCATCTTGGATTTTAATTCCACTCCAGAACCTTTCTTTTATTTCCATCATTACTTGTTCGATGTAAAGATTGAATAGTATGGGGGGAAAGACTACTGGTAGTAGTAGTGGGAAGCGAACGAAACAGCAGCGTCTCTCGCATGTGGTTAGGAGGCGCTGGATGCCGCCGGAGCCACGGAAAGCGGCTTCCACCGTATCAGCCGCCCGGATACATTAGGGTTCTCGCATTTGTCGCCCGAGTTCGGTAAGTACCCGGCGTGGTGGCGCGGTCGACCGGCGTGACGGATGGCAGTAATCGATCAATCGCGACTGAGCGGGTCGGGGCTCCGTTGTCGCTGGCGGGGCAGCCTCGCATTAGCCGACCAGCGCACGGCGAGGAGAGGCGGGCGAGTATTTGTTCGGGCGATCCTCCCCCCCTCCCCCCCCCGTCTCGCCACCGCCTTTCTCCCTCACGCGAAGGCCATTTCTCGCTCTTGTGGGACTTCAAAGGACACGATCCATGTTTAATAGAGCCACGCTCTAAAGGGCAAAGAAATGTCGTCTCGCATAAATTTCTTTCTGGGTGCCTTTTTTTCTTTTTTTTTTTTAGAACAGCCCTCACACTTCTCGCCGCAGAGGAGGAAGAAGGGGGAACAAAAAAAAAACACTTCAAAGAGCTTCTCGAGATTTAAAATTTATTCGGAAACTTTGAAAGTGAAAACCGTCATTAGCAAAACGGGGAGCGGAAGTGTTAATTAAAATGGAGCGCGAGCGAGCTATCCGCGGCGACGTGTCATCTGCGCATAATGAATCACTGGTGCAGACTCACTCACAACACAACGTCGCGGGTTATGCCCACGATCAGCTTGCAAATCTAGTGGCGCTCCCCTACGGTGGCATCTCCACGGATGAGACATCGTGTCGTCTGACTTTTCGCGTAGAACGACCCACTGTATTTCATCATCATCATTTATCAACTTTGAGGTTCGCCGATGACATTGTAATTTTATCAGAGACAGCAAAGGACCTGGAAGAGCAGTTGAACGGAATGGACAGTGTCTTGAAAGGAGGATATAAGATGAACATCAACAAAAGCAAAACGAGGATAATGGAATGTAGTCGAATTAAGTCGGGTGACGGTGAGGGATGTAGATTAGGAAATGAGACACTTCAAGTAGTAGATGAGTTTTGCTATTTGGGAAGCAAAATAACTGATGATGGTCGAAGTAGGGAGGATATAAAATGTAGACTGGCAATGGAAAGGAAAGCGTTTCTGCAGAAGAGAAATTTGTTAACATCGAGTATAGGCTTAACTGTCAGGAAGTCGTTTACGAAAGTATTTTTAATGGAGTGTAGCCCTGTATGGAAGTGAAACGCCGACGATAAATAGTTTGGACAAGAAGAGAATAGACGCTTTCAAAATGTGGTGCTACAGAAGAATGCTGAAGATTAGGTAGGTAGATCACTTAACTAGTGAGGAGGTATTGAATAGAATTATGGAGAAGAGAAATTTGTGGCACAACTTGACTAGAAGAAGGGATCGATTGGTAGGACGTGTTCTGAGGCATCAAAGGATCACCAATCTAGTACTGGAGGGCAGCGTCGAAGGTAAAAATCGTAGAGGGAGTTCATGAGATTCAGAAGGATGTAGGTTGCAGTAGGTACTGGGAGATGAAGAAGCTTGCTCAGGATAGAGTAGCATGGAGAGCTGCATCAAACCAGTCTTTGGACTGAAGACCACAACACACGAACTGTGGTGTCACCGCCAGACACCACACTTGCTAGGTGGTAGTTTTAAATCGGCCGCGGTCCATTAGTACATGTCGGATCCGCGTGTCGCCACTGTGTGATCGCAGACCGAGCGCCACCACAAGGCAGGTCTCGAGATACGGACTAGCACTCGCCCCAGTTGTACGACGACTTTGCTAGCGACTACATGGACGAAGCATTGCTCATTAGCCGAGCCGATAGTTAGAATAGCCTTCAGCTAAGTCAGGGGCTACGACCTAGCAAGGCGCCATTAGTAACATTGCATGTATCTAAAGAGTCTCACTTGTATCGCCACAATCTCCAGATGTACCAAAAGGATGGAATAAAGTTAAGTATTCCAGAAGCTACGTACTTTTCTTTATAGAATTCATTACGTATCCTGTTTCAGACCTCACGCCAGCCTGCTTTAGCTTAGTGCGTGCCTTTCGGCTTCCTCTCATTGTGTCTAGGCTGTCTTGTCTAGACACAACACGAACAACACACATTTATTGCATTACGTGCCTTTTAGGCCTACATCAGAAGAAAAAGGGATTCAAAGCACAATATAAAAAGAATACTAATACGTCGCACGGCTGGCGCCAGTACCTCTTTCTTGTAGTGCCATCTTTGCCATCGATTTCGCTTTGCCGGCCGCGAGTCGGTTGTTCATCGCAGGTTCGGCTGTTTAAGTCTGCAGCCGCAGGCAGCAACTCGCACGTTGTGGTATGTCGGTTACGGTCACAACGGGGTCTGGAGGTTGGCCCTTACTTGGTGTGCATGCTCATTATGCTTGATATTACTTGAGCGCTGCGGCCGGAGACGGCGGAAAGGTTTGGGTTCCGGCACGAGGCGTGGTGTTTGGCTTTTCTCGCCACGCAGTGCACGTTGAGAAGAAGAGCTCGCCCCTGCGTCGCCTGCATTGACCGTTCGCCTGGGCGTATGGTGGGCGTTTGATTTAAACAGGTGCAATTGTGTGCTTATCTATATTTGTTAATAGTTCATTAATGTTGTCTTCATTGTGAGTTTGGTGACGAGTCTGATATGTCAAAGTTATGTCACACACGGCATGATAACAGGGCTTAGGCTTTCCATCTTAGTTTCCAACCACTTGATGAAGGATCTGCGGCTATATGTAAGGAAGCCTGGAGAGCTGCTCATTATTGACTGGCTGTATATCTAAAGTTCTTATCCTCTTAGCGAATAAGTACCAAAATTCGGACGTCAGTTTACGAGTAACGAAATACTGTGCTGCCGCGTGAAACTACATCAGATTCCATGAAAGTGTAGTTCTGGTGGGCTCTTACTCGTTTAATTGAATGCTCAGCCATTACTATCACGTTTCAAGAACAATCTTACCTACGCATGTATCGTAGTTAAAATGGTTCAAATGGCTCTGAGCACTATGAGACTTAACTGCTGAGGTCATCAGTCCCCTAGAACTTACAACTACTTAAACCTAACTAACATAAGGACGTCACACACATCCATGCCCGAGGCAGGATTCGAACCTGCGACCGTAGCCGTCGCGCGGTTCTAGACTGTAGCGCCTAGAACCGCTTGGCCACCCCGGCCGGCTGTATCGTAGTGTTTAAATGAATTCTTAAGTGTTGAGTTTAAAAACAAATTACCAATCTTTCCTGTTTCTGTGTTATATGAATGTGCGATTACAGGCGTCCTGTTGTGGTTGATTTATGTTTCAGCTGTGCGGAGCGGAGGATGCTAAGTTCACCGGACTTGGATACGATGTGACGTCATTATGACGTATACACGCTACATCGAAAACGATAGAAACCGTATATCAACTATTCGACTTTTGTGAACTTTCGAGAGGTTGTGACAGGGTAGCGCTGTGCTCTGCGCCATTCGTTTGTGAACAGTAGACTCTAAAGCTGAACTGAGTATATCATGACCTAACACATTGGTTCTCCGAGTAAGAGACCTTTACTGTTGCCATCTTCTGCAAGCTGCATCCAGCAAAAGTAACGAGACTTCTGCATAGTTTAAGGTATCCGCTCATGTTGTGATGCAATTCGTATTTTGCATAATCTTGTCTTAGCAAATTATACTGCTGACATAAACCACACTGACATGGCCAGGTACATGCTAAAACTATTGTGGTTGTACACATGACATAATAAACAGTACGTCTGGTTTATCATACCACCGTGGAATGCTTTGACACTGCATTCAATTATTTCATACGTCAATCAGTACTAGACGCTAACCTTTGGTTAAGATTACATTGAGAAATCCACTTCCCCTCGTATTTCATCTCCGGTCGACGATTTTTCTTCAACAATGCCTCATATTTTTCTTTTTAAGTTCGAAATTCAATCATTCTACACACCAGTCATTACTGGACGCTAAGGTACCTGTCTCTGCGGTCCGAGTGTAAAATTACTTGTAATTATGGTTGATAAAAGACTATCTTGGGATGGACATATAAATTACTTAGCTACCAAACGTGCACGAGTTCTCTTTCAGCTATATAAATTAAGAAAAAAAGTCAGCAAGAGTATGCTGCTACAATCTAATATGTACTGACAAGATCAATTGTATGAAACCATACTAAAATGTTGATAGTAAATAAATATTATTTTCGGCGTAAGCATTCAATACAACAATCACACAATCTAATCTGGTCGCGACATAAGAAGACTTCACTTTTTTACGAAACGTGTTGTCCGTGGTGTTTTCAAGGTCACGGTCAGGAATATTTCTACTAATATCCAGCTCTTTTATTTTGGCGAAATACATATACGCTGCCACACTGAGCTGTTTTCAGAACAAACCACTAGCAGACGACAGTTTAGTATCTCGAACGTTCGTAAAAGTCGATAGGTGTGTTAATCGAATAAAGCGTATATACGTCATAATGACGTCACATCATATCCAGGTTGGGTGAACTTAGCATCCTCCGTGCGGAGCGCAGTGTATTTCGTCCGGTAAGGTGGGGCGTGGCACCGGGGCTTGACGGCTTGGTCGTTGCCAGTGGAACTATGAATCGTTGGATGGTTGTTTCGGGGAAGGAGACCAGACAGCGAGGCCATCAGTCTCATCGGATTAGGGAAGGACGGGGAAGGAAGTCGGCCGTGCCCTTTGAAAGGAACCATCCCGGCATTTGCCTGGAGCGATTTAGGGAAATCACGGAAAACCTAAATCAGGATGGCCGGACGCGGGATTGAACCGTCGTCCTCCCAAATGCGAGTCCAGTGTCTAACCACTGCGCCACCTCGCTCGGTATATGAATCGTTAGACTGGGCTCCATGTACGTGACCTTCTATCTCGATCTCGTCCTTGAGTTGTGTATTGCTGTTCTCTTTGTTTCTGGCTCTCTCAGGTCGTTAAGCTTTGTAGCTCGCTCCTCCACCTTTCGCTCGAAATATGAATTTAAACCTGTAAAACTGGGTTTCACTCTGTAATCAGTGCCCAATCAGATTGCTGGAGGCTCCACCTTATTAACTCTGTATTCTCTTGTCAGCCATTTGTTTATTATGTTTGTACCTTGTGTGCTGGTCGTGAAGTGTAATTTCTATAAAGGAGGGTTTCATGTGCGAATGTTCTCAAGGAATGTTCAGAAGCACAGCCGCTTTTTTTTATATTGATCGTTTGTTATTTTAATTAGTACCTCGCTGTACTAGCATCAAGTGGATTATGTTTTAGTCAGAAGTTAATGTTCCCGGTATCTTCACTGCCAAGCGTTGTAGTTTTAGAAATTGTTTTGAGTGTTACTTGTGTGTCTTATGTTAAGCCTTAATGTTATACCTTGATATGAATTTATATTGCAAAAGAGAAGTCATTGTACAGGATAGTCTTGCGGGTTCAGAGTTTGGCAAGTTTTGATTTTATTAAGTATTTACATCAACAGAAATTTGGTTAATGTTTTATGTATTTGTTATGCAGATTTTAACAGGGCTTTAAGAAAAAATTTTATTGTGCTCCTGTGAGGTTGTTAAATTTGTTTGTTTTATTGTATTAAATTGTGCAAAGTAATAAACATTGTTCAACACAAGCGTGTGTATGTTTGATAATTCTGGCCCTGCTGCTGTTTTATTATTGGACGCGAAAGGAGCGTCCCAAATACAAGAAACTGCACATTATAAAAATTTGCAAAGGTACAAATTAAAAAAAAGAAAAAAACAACAGCCGTTCAAAATCTCAGTATAGGAGACACTTATTGCTGATGGCGGTCCATCGCTGTCGGTCCCCAGCCTCATCTTCTACTATCAGCTCCACTTGTTTGAGTATTGCCAGTACCCGATCCTTCCACCCGTCCCCGGTCGTCCCTTTTGGCGCCTCCCAGCAGGTTGGGAACGGAGAATACTGTTAGGGACGGATCCACCGGCTCGGAAGATGTGGCCAAAACCACTGTAGCCTCTTCTGCCCCAATATTCGGCCGATGTGTGGCTTTCCATACCCCTGTAAAGGTCTTCTTTCGTTCTTCGTTCACATTTACCTCCCATGGTATTGTAGACGGGCCCATATACAGGGTTATTACAAATGATTGAAGCGATTTCATAGCTCTACAATAACTTTATTATTTGAGATATTTTCACAATGCTTTGCACACACACATAAAACTCAAAAAGTTTTTTTAGGCATTCACAAATGTTCGATATGTGCCCCTTTAGTGATTCGGCAGACATCAAGCCGATAATCAAGTTCCTCCCATACTCGGCGCAGCATGTCCCCATCAATGAGTTCAAAAGCATCGTTGATGCGAGCTCGCAGTTCTGGCACGTTTCTTGGTAGAGGAGGTTTAAACACTGAATCTCTTACATAACCCCACAGAAAGAAATTGCATGGGGTTAAGTCGGGAGAGCGTGGAGGCCATGACATGAATTGCTGATCATGATCTCCACCACGACCGATCCATCGGTTTTCCAATCTCCTGTTTAAGAAATGCCGAACATCATGATGGAAGTGCGGTGGAGCACCATGCTGTGGTACGTTTAGCTCCCTGCTTGCTTTATTCGTCGACGGGCTACGCGTGAAACTTGCCCGCACGCGTTCAACCGTTTCTTCGCTCACTGCAGGCCGACCCGTTGATTTCCCCTTACAGAGGCATCCAGAAGCTTTAAACTGCGCATACCATCGCCGAATGGAGTTAGCAGTTGGTGGATCTTTGTTGAACTTCGTCCTGAAGTGTCGTTGCACTGTTATGACTGACTGATGTGAGTGCATTTCAGGCACGACATACGCTTTCTCGGCTCCTGTCGCCATTTTGTCTCACTGCGCTCTCGAGCGCTCTGGCGGCAGAAACCTGAAGTGCGGCTTCAGCCGAAAAAAACTTTATGAGTTTTTCTACGTATCTGTAGTGTGTCGTGACCATATGTCAATGAATGGAGCTACAGTGAATTTATGAAATCGCTTCAATCATTTGTAATAGCCCTGTATATCTTTCGAATTACCTTCCTCTCGAACGTCCGAATTGCTGCTTCAGTTACTTACGAAGTTGCCCAGGTTTCACAACCGATAAAAGTAACGGCAGTACTAATGTCATGTACAACCGAAATTTGTCTTTTTAGAGATATCAGCGGGATGTGAATAGATAGTTGAGGCTGAAGAAAAAGCCATTAGAGTTTGTTATTCGTTGCTGCACCTCTTTCGTCATTTCTCTTTCATTTGTCGGTATGGATGCCAGGTACTTGAATTATCTTACTAGTTTGAAGGCATTCCCGTCGACAATAATGGGATAGAAGCCTGATTTGGAGACAGCGAGACATTTTGTTTTACTCTCGTTCACTATCAGCCCTATTTGCTTCGCGTTGTGGAGGAATCGTGAGGTGTCAGCACTTACTTGCTCCTGGGCGTCTCCCAGGACCACAACATCGTTAGCAAATGCCAGGATTGTGTCTGTTCTCACCATCACCATTTCTCTGTTTGGACCAGTTTCGCGGCTTACTTTTTCCAAGTCCAAGTTGAATAATATTGGCGCCAATGGATCTTTTTGTTGCAATCCATTTTGAATACCGAATGGTGAATATAGTTGGCTGCCGAACCTTACTTGGCAAGTTGATTGTGGGTAGCAAGCTCCTATTAGTTGGATGTATTTGGGTGGAATGTCGAGTTCTCATTTTTTTTTTTTTTTTTTTTTTTCAAATTATGACCAGGGCGGTTTCCTGCTGGCACATTTATATGCACAGCATTCAATGTGCTTAACACCGTATTTTTCCAGTCACTCTGAGGATGCCTTGTATAAGGCGAAAAACGTTATAAAAATCCAGTTTTGCAACCAAGAGTGTTATTCTTTCATATTGTTACCATTGATTGCTGTATCGAGCCGTCACGGACTGGAAAAAGTTCTATGCATCGACTTCTGTGATTGGTTGCTGTAATGAGAGATAGTGGGATTACTCAGTGTCTTGCACACCAAAACCCATATTTTATTTATTAAATATTACTAAATTAACTTGCAGATTTTGTTTAATATGCGAGAACCTCTTAAATCTGCGTTATCACTACACAATCAAAACATTTTATCACCGGCTTTGAGAAACTTTTCAGAAACCAGAGAGAGCCAAATGACGCTGTTTCTCATTGGTTTCAATGCGAATGACCGATTAGTGAATTGGTCCGCGCCAAACAGGTAATTCGCAAGTTAAGAGCGTCAGCTGTTCGTGGAAGGGTCGAACTGATATACTGGATGGGCTTCAGTGCGTGATTGACATCGCATCTCCGCAATCAATACATACGATAGTTCAGTTCAAGAAAGTGCAGTTTGGTTTGTGAAATTTTAATAATACTTGCAGGTCAGTTTGAAAATGTGAGAGAATTGTATTTTCGACGACAAGAATGAGTATCAGCTTTGCGTGTGATTCTTGGAAACCCACTCGTTACTGCAGCACACCAATGAACAGTATGGAATTTTATCTGAAAAAGTGAGTATGATAAAGAAAAGCTTAAATTTTATGGCAGCTTAAAACTGTGTGCCGGAACGTGTGTTGAACTTGGGACCTTTGCCTTTTATCTGCAAGTGCTCTACCATCTGAGCTACCCAACACGCCTTCTCCTCAGAGCCTTACTTCCGCCTGTACCTTGTCTCCTGCTTTCCAGACTTGGCAGAAGTTCTGCGAAACTTGTGGGGCCTGCACTCCTGGAAGAAAGGGTATTGCGGAGATATGGCTTAGCAACAGCATGGGAGATGTTTCCAGACTGAACGTTTCATTCTGTAGCGGAGTGTGCGCTGAAATGGAACTTCCTGGCAGACTAAAACTACGCGCATAGTGACTCTTCAATTACGCTATCTCATAAACTTGAAGTTTGCAGTTCGACACTGGTCTCGTCGTAATTCGTGGCACATCCTGGGGGGTGCAGACTATTACAGTAGTTGAGTAGAAGTGTACGGAACAACCAGGCAGATCAATCGTCGCCAAAACATGCCTCGTGTGTAGATATGAAATCGATCACGACAAGATCAGCATTGTGCTGGAGATTGTAGCGGGACTTTGAATTTCGCCGCGCTACACTCGTTCCCTCAGATATAAATTATACCGTCGCAGCTGTATGAGCGCTCGACGGCAGAGAAAATATTTATAAGAAAATGAAGGTACAAAAATTGTAACCCTTTTTGTTTTCTACCCGCTCTTCTCTCTTGAGAGCGGAAGCTTAACTTCACTTATTCGCTAGTCTTGGTATGATCCAGACGTAAAAACTTATTCGTTAGTCTTGGTCTGATTAAGACGTAAACACTTATTGATGTGCAGACATATTGTATTGTGGAAGCTTGTGTGAATTTTGGAGGATGGAAGCAGCCGTAAAATACATTGCATTCAAGATCAAGATGGTTTTAATTTGTAGGCATTAGTAATTCCTGGACGATGAAATTTACTGCAAGATTTTGGAGCAGCTACGACTTTTTCATGCAGAAATGAAGCAGGAGATTGTTGGAGAACAAGAGCTGGACGCCGCACTAGAGAAGACGTATTACCTTGGTAATGAATGAACTCGTATCTACGCCATTTCCCCCTGTTAATCACATTTTGTTATATTCTGTTCTCTTCCTAATAATTTTTGTAGTGGAAATTGATTTGACTTTTGCTCAGAAACGCCACAAGAACCACCCCAACAATAGCTTTTCCGAATCACGAAGTCCGATAGCTTTTCTGTAAAACGAAGTCCGATTTGCATTTCATTCTTTCCCTTTTTCACGGTCATTAACGATTTTAAAACCCCCCCTTTTATTCACCATTTCTTCCCATTTTTCAACCTTTTCTTTTCTTCTCTTTTTCTTTTTTATTAACCACTACAACTGTCTCCCGCGACAGGACGCAATCTTCGGATGTGTCGTTTTTGAGCAAATTTGAAACTTTAATTTGTATTTTTTCCCAACAGAGAGTAACAAAAAATCCTGAAGTTTAAAGGGTAACTAAAAGACCAACCTTATTGTACCTAAGCAAATGATTATACAACAATATTGTAAAGAATTTTTGTAAGTAATTAAATCTGTTTTTCTTTTCATGGCATATATTGATGCAAAACTGTTAGTTGAGACTTTTGGTGATTATCCGATGGAGATGTATTAAGAAAATCCATATTTTGACGAATACGATTCACGCAGAAGTGATTGACCAGCCTCTGCAGGACAGAAAATTTATTGGTGAGTCACACAGTTACATTTCATTCAGACATTCAATAGCCAACTGCAGAATCAAATTTTCCCTTTCCACACATCCTGTAGCTTTCTTCTAGATTCTTACAAAATTATCTATCTCTACTGTAGTTTTTTTAATTATGGTATTGTTCTAGCATATGAAGATTGTGAATTTGACCGCCAAACAGTCATTTGTTACGAAAAAATTTGCCCGCCCTGCTGCATCTTTCTCAAACCATTGTTGCAATAGAGCCATCATTTACATTGGCGAGAAAATATTTCAACCTAAATTTGAGTCAAATCTTTATTAACCAGACTTATATTATTCCCTTTTTGACTTACGATTATACATCATATTACAATGGAACGCGGTAAGGTCGAGATAGTTTCGGCACATGAGTTAAGTGAACTAGATTCATCGTTCAACCAACAAGAAAGTCCACGTTTCCCTCCATGGACGAGTTCACAGATCAGTGCAATGATTTTGCCTCAAACTCGCAACATTTATGATAGTACACAGATAGCGACTTTAAATGACGAAATGTGGAATGGACGCGAGACTAGACCGTCAGCACCATTGTTGACATCAATGTCAGAACCGAATATGAGACAAATTCAGCAACGTGACACAAATCGAACACAGGAGACTGACAAACTGGACCGACTATTAGAGTTATTTGCAGACATGAAACGAGACGTTATTCAGAAAATTGACGCAAAACTGGACCCACTTGGTCAGGACTTTGACACAAAATTTAATACACTTGGGCGTGACTTTAAACAAAGGCTAGACAAAGGCGACGAAAAATTTGACGTATTAAACCGTACTATGACCGACAATTTTGAAGTAATGCCTAAACAGATGACAGAATTAGCTCAGCCAGCGATTTGAGACATTGTCCGACCGAGTCACTAAACAGGAAGAAACTTTGGTTACATTCGCACATGAAACAAAAAACAATATCACCCGATGTGAGAATCAGTTAACTCAAATAGTTAATGTGCACAAGGAGGTGAACACCCGTGTGGGAGAGTTAGCTCAGGTCCACGCTTCAGCTAGCTCCACGCAAGAAAAGCTGACTGAAGAAGTGGGAAATATTACCCAACAGCTCACAATGGTAGTTCTTGAACAAACCCACCTCAAAGAAAAGACAGAAAAATCAGAAGACCGAGCGGACCTCGCGTCACTAAACAACGACACCAACATGGCCGAAAGAATCGTACATGAATGTCAATTGTGTGACGACTATCTGGACAAAAACTTGAAACAATTACACAGGACATACTTTCAAAAAGAAAGACACATGTTAAAGACGAGACAAAACACATAGAAGACGAAGTGACAAAATTACGAGACAATGTTGTGCTGTGTTTGGAGATTGGTGCAAACGCATCGTCAGGGAACGACAGAACAGCTAAAACCATGGCTAATGACACAGACAGAACACCTATTGTGGAATCATCCATTTCCAATCAAAATTACAATGTGCCGCTTTCTTTTCAACCAAACGAGCAATATTACGGCACAACATCTAGAGTAGCAAGTGACACAAACCACATCAATACAGTTATGCCAACCGGCATGGCCGATGACACGTTTGTAAGGCATGGGTTATTTGAGACATTTTCCAGAGAGGACAAGCACAAAGTCCACCCTATTGTGTCTATTAGATCATTTGACGGTGTTTTTCCACGTAGTTGGCCAGAAGTCGATAAAATCAGATAAGTCACCAATCTCATGAGAGGACAAGCATCTAAATGGGGTGCCGCTATGAAACGGCGGTGCCTTACGTTTGAACAGTTCGAACAAGCCTTCCTGGACGAATTCTGGTTCGAGAATGAGCAACAGAGTTTGAGGAGAGAAGTGTGCAACCCCGAGACCTATGACCCTAAAAAAAGAGACATTATGACAATACTTTGAGACGTACCTGTACTGGTCCAAACCAGCCGACTTGCCAGCGATAATTCACACTTTAAAGAGCCACCTACCCTTTCCATACCGAGACAGATTAATAGGAGTACCGGAGAATGACATTAAGACTTTCTTAAACTTCTTAGATCAAATGGACGTAGTTTACAGAGGCGGTTCACGTCATTCAAATTTTACTCATATTAGTAACCAAAATCAGCACCCACCCCAAAGGAATAGTAGTGACGGTGGTTGGTGGAACCATCCGTCCGCGCCGCGTCACAATACTATACCTTCGCGCGAAACATATTCAAATGGAAACGTATATGGCGGTAGGAACAACCGCAGACATTCGTGGAATAATAATAACAACAATAATTATCAACCATATCAAAATGGTAACTATATGCAAAACGAAAATCACAGACAGTACAACAATAACCGCAACAGGAGACGTGAGAATAACCGGTACAACCCGGGCTACTTTGACAGGAACATGCCATATAACAGACATAATTACCACCAAAGCAACTACAATCCCAACAATCACCGACAGAATATGTGGAAAACACAAAATTCACGCATGACAAATCATAACCCTCCACGGAATCCGCCGCCGTTCCCCAGTACAGATATGCGCTCCCCGCCACGAAGTAGCAATATCAATTGCGGCGCGCCATCAGCTGACGCGTGGGCGCCAACCGGCCGGAATGTAAACATACTGGAGCTGGTCAACGAACCCAGCCAAACACAGCAGACGACGGAAAACAGCCGACGACCGAGCTAAGAGCTCGTGCTTCGGTCGTGAGGTGTTGTAAGAGCGCAACGGCTGAGACGGTTTGTTTCCTCAGGTACGACGACAAAATGACAGCAGAACAGGAATTAACCGACGAGAAAAATATTAAATCAGAAAGTTGTGTTAAAGAACTCATACAAGCTATGGAATGGGTTAAGTTTAACGATTATGATGTACAAATTTTATTCGATACTGCGAGTGTGATGTCAACCGCATTCTATAATGAATTAAAACAAATTATAAACATACCTACTTTACCCGTACAGAATTGCCACGTGGTTAGTGCCACACGTACTAAATCTAATAACATACGCATGCAAGCGCTTGTTAACATCACATTTTCCAATACACAGTTCAAGTGTAATTTTCTAATTGTAGACAAGCTTATTGTACACTGCATCCTAGGGATGGATTTCTTGAATGAACACAAAGCAATCATAGATTTAAGTAATGGCATATGTAAATTATCTATAGGAGAACAACTAATCAATGTTGAACTTAACAAGACGATTGAACCACGACAAAAACATTACGAAGCAAGTCAATTTCAGTTGGTACATCCTACCATAGTTAGTGTATGTAATTTAACACTTGAAGATTCAGACTATCAGGAGAGTGAGCAGGATTTATTGTATCAGAAATGTGTTGAATGTGACTATTTAACGAAACAACAGCAAGTCGCTGTGAAAACGAGATTGTAAATATTTGTATTGAATACACGAACATTAAGTTATACAGCCTAAGAACACAAACGTTAATTTATGGAAATTATATACTGCAGTTACACTTGTACACATAATTATGAAGAGAATGTAAACCCAGGTAAGTACACTTACTGAATGAGAAAATATATTCATATAGGAATGAGATCTACGCACGTTACATTTGTTGTTAATTTTAAATTATAAGGTGAATCAACAACTAGTTAGTTATTTCAATGCACTCTAATGAGAGGAGATAATAGCTATTGAGATCAGTAATGACATAGGTATGTATCAGAATGAATGAGGATGTAAGAATGAATGATCAGTATGAATGAGTTAATGCTTAGGTTAATATAAGAAGGTAAGTTACTATGAAGTAATTGATGGAGACAAGAGACTATTTGAGGAAGATATTATTGGAGTTTTATGAGAATGGAAGTGCCAGATAGCCCCACGTATGTGATATATTAATGTTTGATGAGGAATATATTTAATGTATAAGGATATATATATATATATATATATATATATATATATATATATATATATATATATATATATCATATATTACTTACTCACATAATTCTTATATATATATATATATATATATATATATATATATATATATATATAATGATGAATAAAAGAATTATGTGAGTATATATATATATATATATATATATATATATATATAATTATGATGAATAAAAGAATTATGTGAGTAAGTAATGATTGAGTGTGTTTTGGTAATATTGTGCTACATAGAGAAGTGAGTAAATAGTCTACATCTTTAAGATTACATAAGAATTTCAGTTTGAAAGAAAAAATTTGTGATGAGTTAGAACACGTGAGTACAAGACGTTAAATGTGAATCTATTTTCAGTGCCCTTGAAAATGAACGAATGCAAGAAAAGCAGAGTGAACATAATGATGATTACAGCTGTTGAAAGAAGTGTAATAAGAATGTAACTTGGAAACACATTAGCTTCAATTTATTTCAGAAGTGTAACTTAGTACCCTTTCGTTAAGTTTTGTTTAGCCACTGTGTGGAAGAAAACATTTATAGTTCGTGTAGAGACAGGAGAAGGATATTTTAAGGAACTTAAGTTGAAATATAGTTTTTACACAGCGCTCATGTGAATATATTTGCATTGAAAAAAATAACGAAAGTGAAATTTTGTGCTATGTCAGCCATTATTATATACACACGACAGAAAACGCTGAGGAAGCAAAAGATAGGAGAGTTATTAAGGCCGCTTTGCGACTCATACAACACCTCCACTTAAGTGAACAGATGACAAAATTACATCTACGTTGAAGGCAACATTTGACTTTTCAGGCTATGCAAGGTAAGTGCAAAGGAGCAGTGACCACCCGTGCAGCCGACGTAGAGCAACAGACGCTGAGAAAGAGGTATTTTACTGTCAATTATAATACTATGTTCTTTATTTATGTTTTATAGAAAGAAATGATATATATACACACATATATGATGTTTAACCATCACTAAAGTAGAAGGAAGTTCATGGTTGAACTCGTGAGAGGAAATTTGGTACGTTA
Organism: Schistocerca serialis cubense; assembly: GCF_023864345.2. Classification (NCBI taxonomy): domain Eukaryota; kingdom Metazoa; phylum Arthropoda; class Insecta; order Orthoptera; family Acrididae; genus Schistocerca; species Schistocerca serialis. The sequence goes on from NC_064639.1 coordinate 1,064,773,998, forward strand.
TTATATAATATACATTATGAGAGAGACAATTGGTAGTTTATAGGTAGTGAATAGTTTCTTCCATTCTATCTTTCTTTCTTTCTCCATTATCCTACCACCTCCTGCAGCTGGGTATTGTTTGATTATGGACTGTAAGAGTATGTTGTGTGACAGTAAACTTTCAGGTATGAATAAAAAGATATGAAGAAAATTAAGTATTTTGAAAAAGTATTATTGATGGCATTACAAGCCTGGTCAACCACTTAGCCAGATATGGAGTCAAAAGAAAGAAATGAATAATAAATGAAGGAAAGCACGTGCTTTAAATATTAAGTCTGATATCCCTTGGCACGCCCAAACCTGAATAAAGAAACTTAAAATGACCATAAACCCCAATAAAAGAAAGCCAATGGGACTTAGTACAATTTTTAGTGTAAATATTTCACATGCATATTCTTGTAAATTTATATGTATTTGTGTATGTGTTAAAACTTTGCATATTGTCAACATATTTTGAAATGTGACCACGAAATGTAATCTTTCATAATTAACGATGTAAACATGGTGGGACACAGTGAACTTTGTTAAAATGTGAATATGGCAAAAAATGTGTTAAAGTGTGAACGTTATAAACGAGGAATTTGGTGTTATTTGTGAAACTTATGGTGCATAAACCGGATAACTGTTTGTAAACCGATATAAACTGCAATTTACATCGACGATAATGAGGATTTTCCCACTGCAAATGAACGTTTGTTGGCGAGTGTAAACAACGTGATGAAACAGCTACCATTGCGAACTTCGACGTCGTTGTTCCTGGCCGGCCTTCAGATGCTTTGGAGACAACAAACTCAGCACCTGTCGTAGGCGATGTGAAGCCTAAAATACATCGACCACATATGCCCCGGGAACAATAGTCATGAAAACGCACAAGGACCATGAGTGTTGTGTCGTAACAGAAGACATGGACATTGCTTCAGATCACGCACACGCTCAATCTTATGGTGTCACCGGACTTAACACGCCATTTATGCTGGAATAATAACTTGTGATGAACACTATGTGAAAGTGAATACTGTACAAGATTGTTATAACACAGCGATTTTGAAACTGCCGCACGCGACAATACAGTGATGCTATTGCGCATGCGTATAGACTACTTGCTGCCAGAGATGCATTGGGAAACCAACGCTGGAAGCACATAACATTAACTGCGCTGGCGAGCAGCTTGCTCAAACAAACTTTATCTAAATATATTATATTAATTTTGTAAAAAGTATCAAAACTGTAACAATTGTATTTAGTGTATAAGTTTAGAAACTAAGTATTGACAAAGATTATCCCCTATGAATGCACGTGGCCTTTCCTATGAAAATATGTATATATTGACATTTAGGTATATCTATTATATTGGTTACTAGCCTGTCACGCTAAATGTTTTAGCGTGACAGTCGAGGGGGCGATGTAGCGGAACTTTGAATTTCGCCGCGCTACACTCGTTCCCTCAGATATAAATTATACCGTCGCAGCTGTATGAGCGCTCGACGGCAGAGAGAATATTTATAAGAAAATGAAGGTACAAAAATTGTAACTCTTTTTGTTTTCTACCCGCTCTTCTCTCTTGAGAGCGGAAGCTTAACTTCACTTATTCGCTAGTCTTGGTATGATCCAGACGTAAATACTTATTCGTTAGTCTTGGTCTGATTAAGACGTAAACACTTATTGATGTGCAGACATATTGTATTGTGGAAGCTTGTATGAATTTTGGAGGATGGAAGCAGCCGTAAAATACATTGCATTCAAGATCAAGATGGTTTTAATTTGTAGACATTAGTAATTCCTGGACGATGAAACTTACTGCAAGATTTTGGAGCAGCTACGACTTTTCATGCAGAAATGAAGCAGGAGATTGTTGGAGAACAAGAGCTGGACACCGCACTAGAAAAGACGTATTACCTTGGTAATGAATGAACTCGTATCTACGCCATTTCCCCCTGTTAATCACATTTTGTTATATTCTGTTCTCTCCCAAATAATTTTTGTAGTGGAAATTGGTTTGACTTTTGCTCAGAAACGCCACAAGAACCACCCCAACAATAGCTTTTCCGAATCACGAAGTCCGATAGCTTTTCTGTAAAACGAAGTCCGATTCGCATTCCATTCTTTCCCTTTTTCACGGTCATTAACGATTTTAAAATCCCCCTTTTATTCACCATTTCTTCCCACATTTTCAACCTTTTCTTTTCTTCTCTTTTTCTTTTTTATTAACCACTACAAGATGCCTAGTTTTTGGGACCATGTACAACACCCTGCTGGAAAGTAATGCCTTACAATCTTTATGTGAAAGCTTTTACATATTTTAAATAAAACAAATGTTATTCTACATCTTTATTCTTAATGTCTGGATATTTATTTCTCAACACAGTCACCCCGGCGACAAGTACATTTTACTGAACGAGAGACCAGTTTGTTGATACCGCCCCTGTAGAATGTTTGACTTTGTTAACGGAACCAGAACCTCACCTCTGCTTGCAGTCGTTTATCACTATCAAAATGAAGTCCTTGAATGAAAATCGGGTTGGGATAAGTCTAGACTGTGTGGAAGGTGATCAGTGAAACTGAACACAATGCGTCGGATTGTTGCAAATGTCGCAGTGCTCGTGTGTTGTCTGGCGTTATCATGCTAAAGAAGGGGGCGCTCCATGTATGGAGAAAGTTTTCGAATTCCAAACTCGATTACAGCACGCTGTTTCTCAGGTATCGACGTAGTTACGTTACACACCGCCATGTTACACGCTACTGTTCGGAGCCTCTAGTGGCAGAGAGCTGAACATACGTAGACGTGAAGACCTAGAATGTCAATAACGTTTGTTTTATTTAAAAAGCCTTAAGAGTTTTCACATAAAAATTCGGAGGCATTACTTTTCAACATGTACTCGTAATTAAAGTAGTGTATCTAAATAAAGATGTGGAAACAACTGATGAACTGGGACAGAGGCTTTGATTCAGGCAAGGTTTAGCATTCGGTACTCGTTTTTATTAAGATTTCACCTTGATCATCATGAGATCCGCAGCTGATTCCTCCTAATATTAACAAATAACCACCACACCTGTGTTGATACTCATTAATTGTGTTGTCCTGGCCGGCCGGAGTGGCCGAGCGGTTCTAGGAGTTACAGTCTGGAACCGCGCGACCGCTACGGTCGCAGGTTCGAATCCTGCCTCGGGCTTGGATGTGTGTGATGTCCTTAGGTTAGTTCTAGGGGACTGATGACCTCAGAAGTTAAGTCCCATAGTGCTCAGAGCCATTTGAACCATTTTGTTGTTCCTGGTCAGAGGTAAGAGAGTGCCGTAAGGCTGTGTCTCGTCAGGTTTCGTTCAAGAGAACACTATCAGGCTACATTGCCGTCAAGTTTCGCTACAGATCTCTATAGCTTTGTGCGAGTGCCATAACTTGGGAGACCTACTTACCTTACGTAACGTTAAATGCACATGAACACTCCGTCGCCCGCTTGACAGAAGGATGGCGAACAGTAAGTGCACGCAACTTGGGATGCTTAGCTTGGAAAAAGTGTAATTAAATTCGTGAAGCCGAAATATTATCAGAAGTCCAACATAATTTACAAGTAGATTATACATACAGTTTTACCGTAGTGATCGTGAATAAACATTGAGCCAGAGAATCTTATTTCGCTTCCAAACAACATCTCAGGAATAACATTACAAATAATTTGAAAATATAATCGCGAAACGTTCGTTGATACCAATAGTATCGATCTTCAGTCGGCCTAAAATATCAGTTGTCTAAGTTCCGCTATAGGGCCTCACTAAAAGAGTGTCATCTTACCTCCAGGATTCCTGTTTCAGTTCACGAAGCGACTCCGTAACACCTGCGTGCTGATCGAACCTTCCGGTAACAAATCTAGCGGTCCGCCTCTGAATTGCTTCGACGTCTTCCTTTAATGCGCCGTGGTGGGGATCTCAAACACTGTAGCAATACAAAATAATGTCTCGCACTAGCGTTCTACACCCTGTCTCAATTGTAGATGAAGTACACTTTCCCAAAATTCTGCCCCCCCCCCCTCCCCCCAAAACGATGTCGAGCATTGGCCTTCCAGATTATCAGCATGACGTACTCATTCCATTTCATATCACTTTGCAACGTTACGCCTAGTCATTTAATTGATGCGACTGTGTCAAATAGCGCATTACTAATGCTGTATTCGAACGTTACGAGATTGTTTCTCCTGCTCATCCGCATTAACTTAGATTTTTCTACCTTTAGAGCAAGCTGCCATTCACCACACAAAACAGAAATTCTGTCCAAGTCATCATGCATCCGTCTACAGTCACTCAACGACGACGTATTCCCGTACACCACTGCGTCATCAGCAAAACCAATAAATTTCTGTTTACCCTGCCCACCAGGTCATTTGTTGTGGACTGAAATGACAGCCAGTCCACAGTGACGGGTAACCGAAAGGCACGCGCTTAAACTTACGCAGGCTGGCGTGAGGTCTGAAACAGGATACGTAATGAATGCTATAAAGAAAAGTACGTAGCTTCTGGAATACTTAACTTTAATCCACAATTGGTGAACATTGGTCTTGTTACTGTACATGCTTCATTAGATACATAGCAAAGGATAAATGGCGCCTTGCTAGGTCGTAGCCATTAACTTAGCTGAAGGCTATTCTAACTATCTTCTCTGCAAATAAGCGAGGCTTCGTCAGTGTTGCATCGCTAGCTAAGCCGTCCGTACAACTGGGGCGAGTGCTAGTAAGTCTCTCGAGACCTGCCGTGTGGTGGCGCTCGGTCTGCTATCACTGACAGTGGCGACACGCGGGTCCGACATGTACTAATGGACCGCGGCCGATTTAAAACTACCACCTAGCAAGTGTGATGTCTGGCGGTGACACCACATCATTCATGTATATAGAAAATAATAGTGGTCCTGTCACACTTCCCTGAGGCACTCCTGACGATACCCTTGTCTCTCGTGAACACTTGCCGTCGAGGACAACTTACTAGGTGGCATTACTTAAGAAGTCTTCGAGACTACTGCGGAACATATTCCATATGCTCGCACCTGCGTTAATAGCCTGCAATGGGGCACCGTGTCATATGATTATCGGAAATCTAGAAATATAGGATCTGCCTGCTGCCCTTCGTCCATAGTCCGCAGTTCATGAAGTGAGGAAAAGGCAAGCTGAGTTTAGCACGACAGCTGCTTTCTAAAACCGTGCTGGTTCGTGGGCAGAAGCTTGCCCATCCCAAGGAAATCATTATATTCGAAGTGAGAATATTTTCAAGAACTCTGCAGCAAACTGACGTTAACGATATTGGTTTGCAATTTCACAGATCCGTTCTTTTGCCCTTTTTACATACAGGAGTCACCGGCGCATTTTTCCAGTCGCTTGGGACGTTGCACTGCGCTAGAGATCCGCAGTAAATGCAATTAACTAAGAGGCCAATGCCCCAAAGTAATCTCTGTAAAACCGAACTCCATATGACGTGGCGAGTTATTTTGTAAGTAGGCTGTTTAGGTTTTTATGTTGGTAACGCCACATAGAGCTCTGTATGAAAATCACTGACTGCGCTGTTTGCAGTCTGTGGGTGGTTGGACTCATTGATGGAATGTTCGCTTGTGTAGTGTTGGGCAGTTGGATGTGAACAGCGCGTAGCGTTGGGCAGTTGGAGGATGTGGAGACAGAGATGCCAGAGTTTTGAGACCTTACTATAAGCGGACGATCTGGATGTGTGTCCGCCAGAAAAAGGAAATTTGTAAAGATGGATGTCATAAATTGATAGATATGTATATGATGACTTTTGAACACTATTAAGGTAAATACATTGTTTGTTCTCTATCAAAATCTTTAATTTGCTAACTATGCCTATCCGTAGTTAGTGCCTTCAGTTGTTAGAGTTTTTGATTTAACTGGCAGTATTGGCGCTCGCTGTATAGCAGTAGTTCGAGTAACGAAGATTTTTGTGGGGTAAGTGATTCAAGAAAGGTATAGTTTATTGCTAGTCAGAGCCATTATTTTGTAGGGATTTTTAAAAGTCAGATATTCGTTGCGCTAAAAATATTGTGTGTCATTTTAGTGATGATCAGAATATAAAGAGAAAAGTGTTTGAGTACGTTGAATTTTGCTCAGCTGTTTGAAAATCAAATAACGTAGAAGTTTACCAGCACAGTCATTCATAATTTTTCTAAGGGGACGTTTCAATTTGTCTCCAACACTTTCAGTTGCTTCCCTACGACAGGTATGCCTTCTTCTGTATCCTCTAGGCGGGAGTCTATCGGAGAGTCAAACAACGGTATGTTTGTACGACCCGCGTGCGTGAATGATTTCTTAAATGCGAAATTTAATACTTCAGCTTTTCTTTTGCTGTCTTCTATTGCTACACCAGACTGGTCAAGTAGTGACTGCATAGCAGGCTTCGAATCGTTTAGTGATTTTTACGTAGGTCCAGAATTTTCTCGGTATGATATTTCGCTGAGGTATGACGGTGGAAGTTGTATGCTTCGTGCATTGACTTTCATACGAACGCACAAATTTGTACTGACTTTTGCCTGTTGACATTGGGTGTACCTTTTTGAGCCGAGTGTACAACAGTCTCTGCTTCGTCAGCATTTTTCGACTTTCGTTGCTTAACCATGGAGGGCTTTCCCATTCCTAGTCAATTTTGCACATACGTCACCAGAGCGCGATTAACAATTAGTTTAAATTTTGCCCAAAATTCCTCCTCGTCCATCGTAATGGAACTAAATGACGTCCATTCATTGTGTAACAAAAAACCCCTTGAGCACGAGACCGCAATTTCAGTCTTTAGTAAGGCTCATCTGAAAGTTTTGTGCTAACTATTACGACAGAAAAATATTAGATGCTAATGACTCACCATGCGTATCAGGAAGGTGACAGAAAATGTGTCCGGGAGATACACAGATCAACCTTGTATGGGATGTATGTATTACACTTTACAAAATGAACATCGTCAACATTCATGGCTTGTTAAAACATCGATTAACTTGCAGCACGTACGCCGAATGAAACATGGCACGCCACAGTGATCACGAAGGTTCGCACCATCAACACAGAAGGCGAATTCCTTGAGAGTTAAAACAGTGCAGGACGTTCGGCTAGGTGTCCACTCTTAAAGAACGCATATGAAATCATGTTGGTGTGACAGGGTGATGAGAACTGATGGAATGTAATAGGATGCAACCGAATGCGAAACAGTCTGTCGTGGTGCTTATCGTGAAACTGGTTATCCGTTGAGGCGTAGCTGCAGATAATGTTCTTGTGGAATGAGATTTTCCCTCTGCAGCGGAGTGTGCGCTGATATGAAACTTCCTGGCGGATTAAAACTGTCTGCCGGACCTAGACTCGAACTCGGGACCTTTGCCTTTCGCGGGCAAGTGCTCAACCAACTGAGCTACCCAAGCACAACTCACGACCCGTCCTCACAGCTCCAATTCTTCCAGTACCTCGCCTCCTAACTTCCAGACTTCACAGAAGCTCTTCTGCGAACCTTGCAGAACTGGCACTTCTGGAAGAAAGGCTATTGCGGAGATACGGCTTAGCCACAGCCTTGGGGATGTTTCCAGAATGAGATTTTCGCTCTGCGCTGGAATGTGCGCTGATATGAAACTTCCTGGCAGATTAAAACTGTGTGCCGGACCGAGACTTGAACTCGGAACCTTTGCCTTTCGCGGGCAAGTGTTATTGTGGTATCAACGTTCGATACCACACTTGTTAGGAGTTGCAGTTATCGACCGCGGTCCTTACTAGTATCGATGGACTCGCAAGTCGAGACCAACGCCGCTTGCGCCGCTCCGTGCCTTGCAACAAATCTCTAGCGTGCGCTCAGCCACTCTTGCACGGGACGTCAAGCAGGAAAGTAGTATAGCCTTCAGCTGATAGGAAGCAACCTCTAAAAAAAAAAAAAAAAAAAAAAAAACGCTTAGTTAAAGTATGGCCTGTGTGATGCCTCTATAGCTCTCCGTAATTATATTCCCCCTGACTATGAAGACTCCTGTACCAACTCTTAAGTACAGTATAGTATTTTTTACCAACGACTTCCTATTACTTTAGTCGTTTCACACGCAGACCACGCAGCCATCTCCTTATACACGTGTCTGACAAACCTGCTGTATACGCAAAGAAGAGATTTGTACGTTTCTATTTAGCACTGGCCACCAGTCATTCACATTGGCGACGATTCACTCGTCGTCATCATTACAAAATGTTCAAATGTGTGTAAAATGTTATGAGAATTAACTGTTAAGGTCATCAGTCCCTAAGCTTATACACTACTTAACCTAAATTGTCCTAAGGACAAACACACACACCCATGCCCGAAGGAGGACTCGAACCTCCGCCGGGACCAGCCGCACAGTCCATGACTGCAGCGCCTAAGACGGCTCGGCTAATCCCGCGCGGCGTCATCATTACAGTTATAATAAGTTTTATAGAGACAGAAAAGACAAACATTCACGTGGTATGAACTGCAACGTCACGCATTTTTCAGGAGGAATAGTTTGCTCTAAAGGAGTGTGATTTTTATACGCAGAGCAGGAATCAAACAAAAGCAAGTTATTTTAACCAGTTACAAGCCAAAAGCAGTGCTCATACCATAGTTGTAATTTTCTCACTCCCATTTTACCAGTCTTGCTCTCTACGATGCGAATATTCCCTACTGCACTTCCAAGACCACGCACACGAGAAAGAATCTTAGGGGGTAGAACGACGGGATAAGTTCATTCACCTGACCCACAAATTTTCGGGTCGATTCCGCAGTTTGTTGTGCATCGTCAAGTTGACACTCTGTTGGAAATTTCGTTACGCTACGTCTTCAAATTCCGTAGCACTGTGTGAGGTTATACAACCATCGATTGCTTCCCTTGAAAGCACTGTAATCTATGTCGCGCCCAATTTTACGTGAATAACGCAGTAGGTCGCTATCATGAACATCTTGTAAATTGTAACGAGCATCCTTGAAACGCGCAAGCACCAGTTTTTGTAAGAAGTGTGCCTTGTTCTTCTTTAATATCCGTAGTTTTTCTTATGCAGTACATGCACATATTGCTGCGGACATTCGAAATATTGTTCATAATTGATTTTTTACTATGCTGCAAATGATCTTCCAAGTACGTTTTTATATTTAGTATCCGCTCCTTGGGCAACGGTTGTCCCTTATTACGTACCACTGGAGACTGGATCTGTGGCTCCCGGTTCGACAAGGGTTATGAACTAAACGTCTCTACAACTGTTTCAGTATCACTTTTACTTGTTAAAAACGTATCGTCATCGTTGTACACCTCATGTACACTGCCCGCACAGTCCTGCTAATACGACACCACACATTCCAGTGATTCTTCTTGCAGGAACGCTAATTTTTCATCTGCCACGTCTTGCTAACTCTGCGAAATTTCTTGTGTTCCTTTCTAACGGAATATTAACTTCAGCAACTGTTGTTGTAGATATAATGCAATGTTTGTTTTGTTTATCGTTGTCATTGTTCAGCTTTGTATCAACATTAGGACTGTAGCAGTTCCTTCTCTAAATCCTCGCACAAACGAAAAAATGGCTGACATCGAAATAAGTGTCCAAGGAATAGAAAAGCAACTGGAATCACTCAATAGAGGAAAGTCCACTGGACCTGACGGGATACCAATTCGATTCTACACAGAGTACGCAAAAGAACTTGCCCCCCTTCTAACAGCCGTGTACCGCAAGTCTCTAGAGGAACGGAGGGTTCCAAATGATTGGAAAAGAGCACAGATAGTCCCAGTCTTCAAGAAGGGTCGTCGAGCAGATGCGCAAAACTATAGACCTATATCTCTGACGTCGATCTGTTGTAGAATTTTAGAACATGTTTTTTGCTCGCGTATCATGTCATTTCTGGAAACCCAGAATCTACTATGTAGGAATCAACATGGATTCCGGAAACAGCGATCGTGTGAGACCCAACTCGCTTTATTTGTTCATGAGACCCAGAAAATATTAGATACAGGCTCCCAGGTACATGCTATTTTTCTTGACTTCCGGAAGGCGTTCGATACAGTTCCGCACTGTCGCCTGATAAACAAAGTCAGAGCATACGGAATATCAGACCAGCTGTGTGGCTGGATTGAAGAGTTTTTAGCAAACAGAACACAGCATGTTGTTATCAATGGAGAGATATCTACAGACGTTAAAGTAACCTCTGGCGTGCCACAGGGGAGTGTAATGGGACCATTGCTTTTCACAATATATATAAATGACCTAGTAGATAGTGTCGGAAGTTCCATGCGGCTTTTCGCGGATGATGCTGTAGTATACAGAGAAGTTGCAGCATTAGAAAATTGTAGCGAAATGCAGGAAGATCTGCAGCGGATAGGCACTTGGTGCAGGGAGTGGCAACTGACCCTTAACATAGACAAATGTAATGTATTGCGAATACATAGAAAGAAGGATCCTTTATTGTATGATTATATGATAGCGGAACAAACACTGGTAGCAGTTACTTCTGTAAAATATCTGGGAGTATGCGTGCGGAACGATTTGAAGTGGAATGATCATATAAAATTAATTGTTGGTAAAGCGGGTACCAGGTTGAGATTCATTGGGAGAGTGCTTAGAAAATGTAGTCCATCAACAAAGGAGGTGGCTTACAAAACACTCATTCGACCTATACTTGAGTATTGCTCATCAGTGTGGGATCCGTACCAGATCGGTCTGACGGAGGAGATAGAGAAGATCCAAAGAAGAGCGGCGCGTTTCGTCACAGGGTTATTTGGTAACCGTGATAGCGTTACGGAGATGTTTAATAAACTCAAGTGGCAGACTCTGCAAGAGAGGCGCTCTGCATCGCGGTGTAGCTTGCTCGCCAGGTTTCGAGAGGGTGCGTTTCTGGATGAGTTATCGAATATATTGCTTCCCCCTACTTATACCTCCCGAGGAGATCACGAATGTAAAATTAGAGAGATTAGAGCGCGCACGGAGGCTTTCCGGCAGTCGTTTTTCCCGCGAACCATACGCGACTGGAACAGGAAAGGGAGGGAATGACAGTGGCACGTAAAGTGCCCTCCGCCACACACCGTTGGGTGGCTTGCGGAGTATCAATGTAGATGTAGATGTAGATGTAGCAGCCGCGCGGGATTAGCCGAGCGGTCTGTGCGCTGCAGTCATGGAGTGTGCGGCTGGTCCCGGCGGAGGTTCGAGTCCTCCCTCGGGCATGGGTGTGTGTGTTTGTCCTTAGGATAATTTAGGTTAAGTAGCGTGTAAGCTCAGGGACTGATGACCTTAGCAGTTAAGTCCCACAACAAGATTTCACACACGTTTGAATACATTTGACTGTAGTACTGTTGTGAGTTACTTGTCGACTAAGCAGTTCAACTACGATTCGTAGCCTCATGCTTTGCTCGCTATTGGATACCTTCACTCCCGGCAACAGGTGTTGGCATTAGCAACCAATAAGAAAATTGAGAATGCGCTAGGTGACGATCAGTTTGGCTTTAGGAAAAGTAAAGGGACGAGAGAGGCAATTCTGACGTTACGGCTAATAATGGAAGCAAGGCTAAAGAAAAATCAAGACACTTTCATAGGATTTGTCGACCTGGAAAAAGCATTCGACAATATAAAATGGTGCAAGCTGTTCGAGATTCTGAAAAAAGTAGGGGTAAGCTATAGGGAGAGACGAGTCATATACAATATGTACAACAACCAAGAGGGAATAATAAGAGTGGACGATCAAGAACGAAGAGCTCGTATTAAGAAGGGTGTAAGACAAGGCTGTAGCCTTTCGCCCCTACTCTTCAATCTGTACATCGAGGAAGCAATGATGGAAATAAAAGAAAGGTTCAGGAGTGGAATTAAAATGCAAGGTGAAAGGATATCAATGATACGATTCGCTGATGACATTGCTATCCTGAGTGAAAGTGAAGAAGAATTAAATGATCTGCTGAACGGAATGAACAGTCTAATGAGTACACAGTATGGTTTGAGAGTAAATCGGAGAAAGACGAAGGTAATGAGAAGTAGTAGAAATGAGAACAGCGAGGAACTTAACATCAGGATTGATGGTCACGAAGTCAATGAAGTTAAGGAATTGTGCTACCTAGGTAGTAAAATAACCAATGACGGACGGAGCAAGGAGGACATCAAAAGCAGACTCGCTATGGCAAAAAAGGCATTTCTGGCCAAGAGAAGTCTACTAATATCAAATACCGGCCTTAATTTGAGGAAGAAATTTCTGAGGATGTACGTCTGGAGTACAGCATTGTATGGTAGTGAAACATGGACTGTGGGAAAACCGGAACAGAAGAGAATCGAAGCATTTGAGATGTGGTGCTATAGACGAATGTTGAAAATTAGGTGGACTGATAAGGTAAGGAATGAGGAGGTTCTACGCAGAATCGGAGAGGAAAGGAATATGTGGAAAACACTGATAAGGAGAAGGGACAGGATGATAGGACATCTGCTAAGACATGAGGGAATGACTTCCATGGTACTAGAGGGAGCTGTAGAGGGCAAAAACTGTAGAGGAAGACAGAGATTGGAATACTTCAAGCAAATAATTGAGGACGTATGTTGCAAGTGCTACTCTGAGATGAAGAGGTTAGCACAGGAAAGGAATTTGTGGCGGGCCGCATCAAACCAGTCAGTAGACTGATGACCAAAAAAAAAAAAAAAAAATCGTGATTGCTTGGTTGATTTGGGGGACGGGACCAAACAGCTACATCATCGGTCCCGCATTAGGGAAGGATGGAGAAGGAAGTCGGCCGTGCCTTTTCAAAGGAGCCATCCCGGCATTTGCCGCAAGCAATTTAGGGAAATCACGGAATACCTAAATCAGGATGGCCGGAGACGGGATTGAACCGTCGTACTGTAAACATCATAGGCCTTTTTCGACCTCGTACTCATAGTGTTGCCTGTAAGTGTTAACAAATGCTTAATTGTTTTTTCTAACATAAATACTCTTCTTGCCTGCTTGATCGTTTTATTAACTTTATTAACTATCGTGGTTATGATGACATCATTAGCGCTAATATCTGTCTTCATACTGACTTGATAAGGTCAGTCCTATTTGTAGCTACAAGAGCTGAAATATTTCCATTGCTTGTGGGCTGTGGAACTAGGTTTTAAAGACAGTTTTCGGAAAACGTATTCAATAGTTGGAAAGAACTTTCTACTGAAGACAGGGTCGCTAAATATTGTTTGTTCCACAATGACTGGTTTCGACAGAAACTTGCTGTTGTTTCCTGCCCACTCGTGTAATATAGGGTGCCTAGAAAACTGTTTTCTCGGATAGCTATACAACATCTCAAGCAAACCTTATTAATGGAGTTTATTACAGTAAATTAAATTGACAATACTTAAATTCGCGTATTTACAAAGATAGGTCGCAAGCAAATGGCGACATTCAAATAATCAGTGTCCTTCGATGTATACAATTTCCATGAAAGCAAATAGTACAGCTCACAAATCACGACTAAAGAGTTAGGATGACGGGTCATCTTCTAGTGCGCCGCGGCTAGGCGGAGCGATGCTTATATTCTCTTCGGGTAGGGGCCGTTCCTATCGTGATGTCGTCCTTGTCAGTGTACTACTGGCTGACGTTGTCTCGCAGCCCTCTCTGCTGTAACGCTCCACGCCGACGTGCCGGCCCTTGATGTTACGTCGAAACACTTGCCATCGTCACCTGATCTTCGGAAATTGAAAATGCACGCATATCAGTCACATAGCGGGATATGTAAGCACTTTAAACTTTCGAGGATGAGATGATGACAATAAACTTCTGTCTAAACCACAGGTCATCATGAAATACATAATATTTAGCGATCTTGACTTGAGAAGGATGTTCTTTTCCGACAAACTGGCAGATATCTCCCATCAGACGAACACGTATAACCTGTGTTCAAAAGTATTTCACAAAAGTGTCTGTCCATACCATCTGCAGTGAATCAGTAAATGTCCCAGTCATGCTTGTCATATTAAAGTCGCTTCCAACTGGTACTGAGTGCGAACCTTCCTTGAATGACTATACCACTGTTACGGTGGAGTCAGGTGGTCGGTAAAACACCCGATAATTAACTTTAGTTCATGATAATTACTTGAAACCCTCAGCTGCCGACAGGTGTTGTTGATATACCTCCATGGGGACAGCTGAAAATGTCTGTCGCCACGGGGCACACATTTTCAGCTGTGCCCATCGAGGTATATCAACAACACCTGTCAGCAGCTCAGAGTTTCAATTAATTATCATTTATTCTAGAGAAGTGGCACGGTCATCGATGGTATCTCTCCTTTAGAGAACAGTTACTATCTTCATATAATATAGTTAAAGGCTACCCAGCCATTGACCTTCGTCTGTGCGAATGCGCACAGGTTGCCCGAACTATTACGGGAATCGTCACCTTAGTGTGCGCCAGTAATGAGTGGCTGGGCATATATCTATTAGGTACATCACGCGTGTAGATTGTGGACAGTTGTGAATTTGGATCTCGCTGGAGGCGTGGAAGGGATAAGTCCCTGCAGTCGCTCTATTCATCTGTGTCCTCAGTGGCTCAGATGGATAGAGCGTCTGCCATTTAAGCAGGAGATCCCGGATTCGAGTCCTGGTCGGGGCACACATTTTCAGCTGTCCCCATTGAGGTATATCAACAACACCTGTTGGCTGCTGAGGGTTTCAAATAATTATCATTTATTCTAGAGAAGCTGCACGGCCATCAATGGTATGTGTTCTTTCGAGAACAGTTATTATCTTCATATATAACTTGAGCTCGCCTCGGCCTGCTCCTCGTGTCCATATAACTTCAAAGTCAGTCTCAACTTCGACCTCGTTAGACACGATACTATTGTGGACAGCAACAAATACTTCCCCTCGTATGGGGTCTAATCTGTCTTTTCGATATACGTTCCACTCCTCGCTGTATATTTCGGTGCTTTGTATACCGGGTTTCAGCCAGCTCTCGGTTCTGAGAATAATTTGAGCACAACAACTTTCCTGGAGGGCATTAAGTTCAGAAAGTTTTTTATGAAAACCAAGATCGCAGCCGGCCAGTGCGGCCGAGCGGTTCTAGGCTCTTCAGTTCGGAACCGCGCGACCCCTACGGTCGCAGGTTCGAATCCTGCCTCGGGCATTGATGTATGTGATGTCCTTAAGTTAGTTAGGTTTAAGTAGTTCTAAGTTCTAGGGGACTGATGACCTCAGATGTTAAGTCCCATAGTGCCCAGAGCCATATGAACCATTTGAAGTGCGGCTGGTCCCGGCGGAGGTTCGAGTCCTCCCTCGGGCATGGGTGTGTGTGTGTTTGTCCTTAGGATAATGTAGGTTAAGTAGTGTGTAAGCTTAGCAGTTAAGTCCCATACGATTTCGCACACATTTGAACATTTTTTGAACCATTTGAACCATTTGAACCAAGGTCGCATAAATATTTCCTTATTTGCAAACAATCTGTTTCACAGACTGTACTATCATCTTCAGGTCTTTACAACTCTATGTTATAAAACGTGTTCATTTTGATCTGGATCTCAGGCCAAGTTTTCACGCAGATAAAATGTAGTACATGATACAACTGTTTGTCATAAAGAAAACATTAAAAAAAAGCACGTTGTGCACATACCCATGTCCATATATATAGCGCTCGGAGATGAATGTTACGTCATAAAAAACACAGTATTCAACATCTTTTTTTGTCCAAACTGTAACGAAATTTCCATAGAAGTACAGCGCATCAGATGGCATAAAACCGGCTGTTGGAAAAAGGAAAAAAGGAGAAAAAAGAAAGGGGAGAATTATAAAGTCCTGTAAATTTGCCTCATCAGGAAACAAGTGCCGAAATAAAACAAAGTGGACAACTTATCGGACTGTAGAAAGAATCGCTTGCAACGTACTATTTCGAAACGAAATAAAGTCTTTGTCTGTAGAGGGATTCCCCCCCCCCCCCCCCCCACGTTTTCCGTTTTATCGATTACGATGGCGAAGTGAGAGGGACGCCCCCATCTTCGCGGCATCCATCATACATCCTGCGAGGAGCTCGGGACGTGTCCCCGTTTGAGACGGAATGGCCGGCCGCCGAGGACAGCGCTTTAAAATTCGGCGGGCATACCGAGCGCAAGGCCGGCCGTATACTAGCCGGCCGGAGGATGGGGCCTGGAGCCTGTGGGCTGGAGCTGGAAGCGGGGACAGCGCGGGACGGGACAGCTGATTTGTTGCGCCATTTGCGGGCCGCGGCGCCGGCCCATTGTATCGGGCCAGGACGCGCCGGGCTGGGATGGGCTGCTCTGCCCGCCTGAGCGATGTTTGCACAAGACTGCGCGTTCCGGAGCGGGCCCGCCGGCCGGCCGCATGAAAAGTGCTCCAGAATATCTGGTCTAGTCTCCCACCTCCCTCACCAGTGCCATGCGGGACGCGTAAACGGCGGACGAGAGGTTCGCTCGATACCGTACTGAGTTTTTCCCCTTTCGAAACAATTTTGAAAAAAATATAAATTAATCAGTTAGTCGTACTGATTTTATCCCCTTTTGAGAAGTGCTAGGCTGGCGCATAAGTTCGAATCATTTTTGTTTTTCATGTTTGTTTTCCGGTTTGTATGAGTTCATTTGTCGATTCTCATTTCTTATGCGTCTTTTTCTATTTTATTTATTCTTCGTAATTACAACCTATTATCTGAAATCACAATTCTTTGGACAGCAATAAATTTACATACTAATTTTTTAATACTATTACTAGACTTCTTCCACTAACACAAACTACAATAAAACCCTTAACCAGTTATCCAGCTACTAATACCGCTATAAACACTACAGAATCTATCCTCTGTGTAATTGATGGATGTTTATCTTACTGCATGGACGAGTAACTTCAGCTGATGACAGATGTGAGGGAAGTACTACCACGCCGGCCGGTGTGGCAGAGCGGTTCTAGGCGCTTCAGTCTGGAACCGCCCGACCGCTACGGTCGCAGGTTCGACTCCTGCCTCGGGCGTGGATGTGTGTGATGTCCTAAGATTAGTTAGGTTTAAATAGTTCTAAGTTCTAGGGGAGTCATGACCTCCGATGTTAAGTCCCATAGTGCTCAGAGCCATTTGAACCATTTGATTCCACGGTAAATGCGCCAAGGAAATCAAATACTCTTTTGACAGTGGTGGGGTCTGAGGATGGCGATAATGTGCCGCCGGAACTAGTAGTGACAGATTAAATATATAGCTGTTATTGCGCTTTTTTCATATATTCTCTGTCTGTTCATTTAATTTGTTGCATTTAATTTGTAGATGGTTATTTCCGCAACTGAATCCGTCCTCACGCTGCCCTCGTCAACAGCCATTGTCTGCTGGAATCCTTGGGCGTTGGCAGCATGTCAGCAGCCTTTTCATTACAGGCAAGTAACTCCATCCATCACGTTACGTCTTACAGTCCACACTTCCATCATCACGTGCACCAACGCAATGTAGATTCTTGGGAGACTACACTATTGGGCAATAAAATTGCTACACCAAGAAGAAATGCAGATGATAAACGAGTATTCATTGGACAAATATATTATACTAGAACTGACATGTGATTACATTTTCACGCAATTTGGGTGCATAGATCCTGAGAAATCAGTACCCAGGAAAACCACCTCTGGCCGTAATAACGGCCTTGATACGCCTGGGCATTGAGTCAAACAGAGCTTGGATGGCGTGTAGAGATACAGCTATCCATGCAGCTTCAACACGATATCACAGTTGATCAAGAGTAGTGACTGGCGGATTGTGACGACCCAGTTGCTCAGACACCATTGACCAGACGTTTTCAATTGGTGAGAGATCTGGAGAATGTGCTGGCTAGGGCAGCAGTCGAACATTTTCTGTATCCAGAAAGGCCCGTACAGGACCTACAACATGCTGTCGTGCATTATCCTGCTGAAATGTAGGGTTTCGCAGGGATCGAATGAAGGGTAGAGCCACGGGTCGTAACACATCTGAAATGTAACGTCCACTGTTCAAAGTGCCGTCAATGTGAACAAGTGGTGACCGTGACGTTTAACCAGTGGCGCCCCATACCATCACGCCGGGTGATACGCCAGTATGGCAATGACGAATACACGCTTCCAATGGGCGTTCATCACGATGTCGCCAAACACGGATGCGACCATCATGATGCTGTAACCAGAACCTGGATTCATCAGAAAAAAGGACGTTTTACCATTCGTGCACCCAGGTTCGTTGTTGAGTACACCATCGCAGGCGCTCCTGTCTGTGATGCAACGTCAGCGGTAACCGCAGCCGTGGTCTCCGAGCTGATAGTCCATGCTGCTGCAAACGTCGTCGAACTGTTCGTGCAGATGGTTGTTGCCTTGCAAACGTCCCAATCTGTTGACTCAGGAACCGAGACATGGCTGCACCATCCGTTACAGCCATGCGGGTAAGATGCCTGTCATCTCGACTGCTAGTGATACGAGGGCGTTGGGAGCCAGTACGGACTTCCGTATTACCCTCCTGAACCCACCGATTCCATATTCTGCTAACAGTCATTGGAAGTCGACTAACACGAGCAGCAATGTTGCGATATTATAAACCGCAATCGTGACAGGCTACAATCCGACCTTTATCGAAGTCGGAAACCTGATGTTACGCATTTCTCTTCCTTACACGAGGCATGACAACAACGTTTCACCAGGCAACGCCGGTAAACTGCTGTTTGTGTATGGGAAATCTGTTGGAAACTTTCGCCATGTCCGCACGTTGTAGCTGTCGCCACCAGTGTCAACCTTGTGTGAATGCTCTGACAACCTTCTTCCTGTCGGTTAAATTTCGCGTTTGTAGCACGTCATCTTCGTGGCGTAGCAGTTTTAATGGCCAGTAGTGTAATTATTTTTTTATACTTATTTTTTTAATACTATTACTGGACTTCTTTCACTGACACAAACTACGATAAAACTCCTAACCAGTTATCCAACTAGTAATACCGCTATAAAAACTACAGAATCCATTCTGTGTGCAATTTATGGATGTCCATCTTACTGCATGGATGAGTAACTTCAGCTGATGATAGATGTGAGGCAAGTACCACCACAGCTGTATCTTGAGAATGTCTTTATTCTATCACACGTCTAGTTTCGGCGGCACATTACCGCCATCCTCAGAGCACACCACTGCCAAAAGAGTATCTGATTTCCTTGGCGCATTTACTATGGGATTCTTATTACTAACACACGTGGGTTAGCTTTCAACAGTGTCAACACGGTGTCGAGTGTAGTCTTCTGATGAAAGCTAGCTCACGTGTGCTAGTAACATGGATTTCACAGTACCCGGACGGTGTGGCCGAGCGGTTCTGGACACCACAGTCTGAAAACGCGCGGCCGCTACGCTCGCAGGTTCGAATCCTGCTTCGGGCATGGATGTTTGTGATGTCCTTAGGTTAGTTAGGTTTAAATAGTTCTAAGTTCTAGGGGAGTCATGACCTCCGATGTTAAGTCCCTTAGTGCTCAGAGGCATTTGAAACATTTGATTCGACAGTAAATGCACCAAGGAAATCAGACACTCTTTTTGGCATTGGTGCGGTCTGAGGGTGGCGTTAATGTGCCACCGAAACTAGTAGTGATAGATTAAATATATAGCTGTTGTGGTGCTTCTTCCATATATTCTCCGTCTGTTTATTTACTTTGTTGCATTTAATTTATTGATGGTTATTTCCGCAACTGAATCCGTCCTCACACTGCCCGGTCAACAGCCATTGTCTTCTGGAATCCTTGGGCGTTGGCAGCATGTCAGCAGCCCTTCCATTACAGTAAGTAACTCCATCCACACTTGCATCATCACGTGCCCCAGCGAAAGGTAGATTCTTGTGAAACTATTTTGTTCTGTGGTCGCCGACCTCTTTTATGCTGACCTGTGGATAAATGCCTCGGGAAGTCTTCCTTAGTCTTCCTGGGTACGACGGCTACAGTACCGTCCAAGTTGCGCCAGGTTGACTCGCTCTTTAGCGCTGCTTAGGGATCCAACATCTGTAATACCTGACGTGTATTATCCGCCGCATCTTCACAGAGCGCGCAGTCCCACAATGTGCGGCTGTTATTCGTCTGTCTGCTGATTTTTATGGATACGTAGTGTACGGACCGTGCCCATTCAGGTAACGCATCAGACCACTCGACGGATTAAGAAATCTCATTTTTAGTTTCTCTCTGATGTTAGGGAGAATTTTGTATTTTCTCCTGCTGTGCCTGAAGGGTCCATTCATTTTGCCGCAGTTGTAATATGCGATCTTCTGTTACCTTCATCGAAATGGCCTCATTTTCTAGCACCCTCCGTACTTCCATTTCATTGGCTTTCTTTCGCCAGTAAAAAAGACTCCCCTTTTCCTGATTTGCAAGTCCAGTGGGCATGTTCCTAGAATTACTAGCAAAGCATCATTCGGGGTAGTGCAGTAGGCGCCCGTTAATCTTAGTTGCACTCGAACTCTTCTCACTAATGACGCTGGCTTCACTAGTTGCAATCTATGAACCAAAACTCTCGCACCGTATCCTATGCCTGATACTAATATACATGGTCGTCCATTGATCGTGACCTGGCTAAATATCTCACGAAATAAGCGTCAAACGAAAAAACTACAAAGAACGAAACTTGTCTAGCTTGAAGGGGGAAACCAGATGGCGCTATGGTTGGCCCGCTAGATGGCGCTGCCATAGGTCAAACGGATATCAACTGCGTTTTTTTAAAATAGGAACCCCCATTTTTTTATATATTCGTGAAGTACGAAAATAAATATGAATGTTTTAGTTGGACCACTTTTTTCGCTTTGTGGCAGATGGCGCTGTAATAGTCACAAACGTATAAGTGCGTGGTATCACGTAACATTCCGCCAGTGCGGACGGCATTTGCTTCGTGATACATTACTCGTGTTAAAATCGACCGTTTACCAATTGCGGAAAAGGTCGATATCGTGTTGATGTATCGCTATTGTGTACAAAATGCCCAACGGGCCTGTGCTATATATGCTGCTCGGTATCCTGGACGACATCATCCAAGTGTCCGGACCGTTCGCCGGATAGTTACTTTATTTTAGGAAACAGGAAGCGTTCAGCTACATGTGCAACGTCAATCACGACCTGCAACAAATGATGATGCCCAAGTACGTGTTTTAGCGGCTGTCGCGGCTAATCCGCACATCAGTAACAGACAAATTGCGCGAGAATCGGGAATCTCAGAAACGTCGGGGTTGAGAATGCTACATCAACATCGATTGCACCCATACCATATTTCTATGTACCCGGAATTGCATGGCGACGACTTTGAACGTCGTGTACAGTTCTGCCGCTGGGCACAATAGAAATTACGGGACGAAGACAGATTTTTTGCACGCAATCTATTTAGCGGCGAAGCGTCATTCATCAACAGCGGTAACGTAAACCGGCATAATATGCACTATTGGGCAACGGAAAATCCACGATGGTTGCGACAGGTGGAACATCAGCGACCTTGTCGGCAATATGGGAGGATGGATAATTGGCCCCCATTTTATCGATAGCAATCTAAATGGTGCAATGTATGCTGATTTCCTACGTAATGTTCTACCGATGTTACTACAATATGTTTCACTGCATGACAGAATGGCGATGTACTTTCAACGAGGTGGATGTCCGGCACATAGCTTGCGTGCGGTTGAAGCGGTATTGAATAGCATATTTCATGACAGGTGGATTGGTCGTCGAAGCACCATGTCCCGCACGTTCACCGGATCTGATGTCCCCAGATTTCTTTCTGTGGCGAAAGTTGAAGGATATTTGCTATCGTAATCCACCGACAACGCCTGGCAACATGCGTCAGCACATTGTCAATGCATGTGCGAACATTACGGAAGGCGAACTACTCGCTGTTGAGAGAAATGTCGTTACACGTATTGCCAAATGCATTGAGGTTGACGGACATCATTTTGAGCATTTATTGCATTAAAGTAATATTTACAGGTTACATGCTGTAACAGCATGCGTTCTCAGAAATGATAAGTTCACAAACTTACATGTATCACATTGGAACAACCGAAATAAAAATGTTCAAACGTACCTACGTTCTGTATTTTAATTTAAAAAACCTACCTGTCACTAACTGTTCGTCTAAAATTGTGAGCCATATGTTTATGACTATTACAGCGCCATCTATCACAAAGCGAAAAAAGTGGTCAAACTAAAACATTCATATTTCTTTGTGTACTACACGAATATCTAATAAAAAATGGGGGTTCCTATTTTAAAAAACGCACTTGATATCCGTTTGGCCTATGGCAGCGCCATCTAGCGGGCCAACCATAGCCCCATCTAATCCAATAAATTTCGGGCATGCAGCCGCGCAAATAAAATTTCTTCTACTGATATTTCGGCCGCGTATCGTCCGGCCATCTTCAGAGCGAGTTCCAAGACTGACGACAAGGTGCCAAGCGCGGCCTTATATGCTCCACCGCGGCGGTACTGCGCATGCGGGTCACAAATGCTGCGCCGCCTGTGGCGAAGGCGTACGGACATTCGATATGCTTATCGATGTTTGATCGGCGGCGGTGACACGGTGACGACTTCTCTGCAATTTAAGTACTCCAAGAGCCGGATTCCATGCTTTGTCCAAATTAAAACCATTGTCTCTGTTTATTAAATTGTTGGCTAATTGAATTTCTATGGCTTCCTTGAATACAGATTCCCAAAAGAAGAGGTGGATGTTAAAATCTTCACATCACTGTAATTCATGGAATGACCCGTATCGATACAATGTTCGGCCACAGCTGACTTGTCTGGTTGTAATAAGCGTGTGTATCTTCGGTGCTCCACACACCTCTCATGAACGGTGCGTGTTGTTTGACCTATGTATGACTGCTCACAATTTCCGCAAGGAATCTGGTACACACCCGCCTTACGAAGCAGTAAATCGTCCTTCACAGAGCCGAGTAAAGCCGCAATCTTCATGGGGGGCCGGAAGATCACCTTAACACAATGTTTCTCAAGAATACGGCCTATCTTTGAAGAAAGAGCACCCACATAAGGCAGAAACGCCCTAGATCTGAAGAAATTACTATCTTCTTCCCCATCGCATACCTTCTTTTTAGGTTTTGCGTCGAATGCTCTACGAATTTGTTGCGGAGAATATCCATTCGATTTAAAAATACTCTTGAGGTATGTTAGCTCTCCTTGTAAATTGTCTTCATCGGATACACAGTGCGCCCGATGCACTAAGGTCTTAAGGACACCCATGCTCGGAGAAGGGTGATGGCAGCTACTGGCATGAAGGTATAGATTTGTGTGCGTTGGTTTCCGATGTACGGCATGTCCTAATGTGCCATCACTTTTACGGCGAACGACAACATCCAGAAAGGGGAGGCAGCCGTCTTTTTCTATTTCAATAGTAAATTTAATGCTAGCACGGATGGAATTCAGATGCTTAAGAAATCGATGAAATTCATCCATACCATGGGGCCATACCACGAATGTGTCGTCCACGTACCTCCAGAAGACCGCAGGTTTAAAACATGCTGAGTCCAGTGCCTTGTCCTCGAAGTCTTCCATGAATAAATTAGCTACCAGAGGGGAGAGGGGGCTTCCCATGGCAACACCGTCAATTTGCTCATAAAATTCACCATCAAACTGAAAATCAGATGATAAAAGCACATGTTCAAATAAGGCCGTAATGTTCTTATCAAAATGTTGGCTGATAAGAGCTAAAGAGTCCTTTAGAGGTACCTTGGTGTATAATGATACTACGTCAAAAATAACAAGAACATCCATACTATTTAGCCTGACATTGCTAAGTCTCTGAATAAAATCCATAGAATTACGAATGTGGTGACTACATTTTCCTACCAATGGTTTTAATAAGGAAGCTAAATATTTGGCAGAAAAATATGTTGGTGAACCAATAGTGCTCGTTATAGGTCTCACAGACAAGTCCTCTAGACGCTCATCCTTACCCATCTGGTGAACTTTTGGAAGACCATAAAATCTTGGTGGTATTGCACCTCGTACTTTTAAACTTCTTATGACTTCCTTCGGTAGTGATGAAGCGTTCAGCAAGGCACCAGTCCTTATTGTCACCTTGTTAGTAGGATCTTTGTTAGTCTTCCGGTATGCACCAGAACTAAGTAGACCACATATCTTTTCCTTGTAGACTTCCTGAGGCAAAAGGACGGTAGCATTACCTTTATCAGCACGCAGGACGACTGTATCAGTATCCTCACGCAGCTTTCGTATCGCACGTCTTTCTTCCTTGGAAACGTTGCTTCTTTGAGGACGATGCTTCGTAATTGCTTGACAGGTTTCTTGTCTGATTTCTTCCGCAGAATCCTCTGATAGTGGTCGGACGGCTTCTTCAATGGCACTGATGAAAGATGATATCGGCAAAGTCTTTGGAGTAGGGGCAAAATTTAGCCCTTTACATAAGACAGACAACGTAGCTTCGTCCAATTCCTTACCCGTCAAATTTATGACAGGGCGTCGAATAACTGAGTCCACCTGAGAAGGCTGGTCCAATCGGCTATACTTGGTAATCTGTCTTTTTGTGGCCACTTCGCTGACCCACTCAGACTTAGCCCATGTCGTGCCATCGATCCAGTCCCATGAGTCAGGAGATAAAACAGCTGCTACTTTCAGATGCAGATGATACAGATGTTCAGAAACAATGTCCAACTTCCGACGAGTAAAACGAATTCTTTCTCTGACAATAGCGGAGCCAGCCCTATGTAAAATTCTATTTACTGCAGCATTCTTAACAAAGTGAACCAACCTTGCAAATTTTGGGACAACTCCATGGTCGCGGCACTTCAGTAAGAAACTCAAGGAGCTCAATAGTCTTGCTCTCTGGTGTCTTAATTTGTCCAAACTATGGACCCATGAAACCATCTCCTCCCCGAAGAGGTACTTGATGTGCATTTTCAACTTCTGGCGGCGTAATGAATAATCCATTAAATTTCGGGCATGCAGCCGCGCAAATAAAATTTCTTCTACTGATATTTCGGCCGCGTATCGTCCGGCCATCTTCAGAGCGAGTTCCAAGACTGACGACAAGGTGCCAAGCGCGGCCTTATATGCTCCACCGCGGCGGTACTGCGCATGCGGGTCACAGATGCTGCGCCGCCTGTGGCGAAGGCGTACGGACATTCGATATGCTTATCGATGTTTGATCGGCGGCGGTGACACGGTGACGACTTCTCTGCAATTTAATTACTCCAAGAGCCGGATTCCATGCTTTGTCCAAATTAAAACCATTGTCTCTGTTTATTAAATTGTTGGCTAATCGAATTTCTATGGCTTCCTTGAATACAGATTCCCAAATTGACGGTGTTGCCATGGGAAGCCCCCTCTTCCCTCTGGTAGCTAATTTATTCATGGAAGACTTCGAGGACAAGGCACTGGACTCAGCATGTTTTAAACCTACGGTCTTCTGGAGGTACGTGGACGACACATTCGTGGTATGGCCCCATGGTATGGATGAATTACATCGATTTCTTGAGCATTTGAATTCCATCCGTCCTAGCATTAAATTTACTATGGAAATAGAAAAAGACGGCTGCCTCCCCTTTCTGGCTGTTGTCGTTCGCCGTAAAAGTGATGGCACATTAGGACATGCCGTACATCGGAAACCAACGCACACAAATCTATACCTTCATGCCAGTAGCTGCCATCACCCTTCTCCGAGCATGGGTGTCCTTAAGACCTTAGTGCATCGGGCGCACTGTATTATCCGATGAAGACAATTTACAAGGAGAGCTAACATACCTCAAGAGTATTTTTAAATCGAATGGATATTCTCCGCAACAAATTCGTAGAGCGTTCGATGCAAAACCTAAAAAGAAGGTATGCGATGGGAAAGAAGATAGTAATTTCTTCAGATCTAGGGCGTTTCTGCCTTATGTGGGTGCTCTTTCTTCAAAGATAGGCCGTATTCTTGAGAAACATTGTGTTAAGGTGATCTTCCGGCCCCCCATGAAGATTGCGGCTTTACTCGGCTCTGTGAAGGACGATTTACTGCTTCGTAAGGCGTGTGTGTACCAGATTCCCTGCGGAAATTGTGAGCAGTCATACATAGGTCAAACAACACGCACCGTTCATGAGAGGTGTGTGGAGCACCGAAGATACACACGCTTATTACAACCAGACAAGTCAGCTGTGGCCGAACATTGTATCGATACGGGTCATTCCATGAATTACAGTGATGTGAAGATTTTAACATCCACCTCTTCTTTTGGGAATCTGTATTCAAGGAAGCCATAGAAATTCAATTAGCCAACAATTTAATAAACAGAGACAATGGTTTTAATTTGGACAAAGCATGGAATCCGGCTCTTGGAGTACTTAAATTGCAGAGAAGTCGTCACCGTGTCACCGCCGCCGATAAAACATCGATAAGCATATCGAATGTCCGTACGCCTTCGCCACAGGCGGCGCAGCATCTGCGACCCGCATGCGCAGTACCGCCGCGGTGGAGCATATAAGGTCGCGCTTGGCACCTTGTCGTCAGTCTTGGAACTCGCTCTGAAGATGGCCGGACGATACGCGGCCGAAATATCAGTAGAAGAAATTTTATTTGCGCGGCTGCATGCCCGAAATTTAATGGATTATTCATTACGCCGCCAGAAGTTGAAAATGCACATAGCCCTATCTGGTTACCCCCTTCAAGCTAGACGAGTTTCGTTCTTTGTATTTTTTTTTGTTTGATGCTTATTTCGTGAGTTATTTGGCCCGGTCACTATCAATGGACCATCCTGTAGATTGATAGTATAACCTGATTATTTTCAAGGAAGCCTAAATTGCCTATTTGCACTGGTTATAATTTTATTCGTTTGTACCTTTTCTGCTTGCTTCCGCTACATTATGTGCAAAGTTACGATGATCATCCATAAATATCCCTAGATATCACGTTATTGCGCTTTTCCTAATCTTTACATCATTTAAATTTATTTTAGGGTTTCTTACTAGGTTCCCTTTTGGAGATACGTTATTTTGTGATGTGCTAGTGACAACATTTAAATTGTAGTTCACTGCTGCTATTTGAGTTTACCCATTGTCATTTGGAGATTATGAGTGTAGGTGCAAATGCTAGAAAACGGATTGCCAAGTGGAGAAATCGGAACACATCCGACATATTCTTCTGTTTGAGATCAACAGAGGGGTGACAGGAGCGGTGGCGTTCACAAACGTTTGTGCCGTGCATGGAGACAATGCCACTGGACAGAACACGGGAAGAAAATGGTTTTCTCGTTTTAAGAAGGATCGTTTTGACATTAGTGACTCTCCACGTTCAGGAAGAACTTCGTGGTTTGACGAAGACGGTTTAAACGCATTAATCCATAATAACCGACGTCAGTTTACTCGACAATTGGCATATTGTGAGAACAGTGATTATTCCTCCATCGCTGACTTTTGCTTGTAGTGTGGATGGTTCAAAAATTGGGTTTATGAGTACCACATGCTGTAAGCCACGGATGGCCTTACGTGCATCTCTGTTTGCTTTTCATCAATTGGTTCGTAAACAACACAGACCATTCCCGTCCTGTATCGTTACTGCTGACGAGAAATTGTTTCTTTGCTAATATAACGAAATGAACAGAATATTTGAGCCCGAACAAAGCAGACACTCCCCAGTGTTATGCATCTGATAGAACAGCGGCGGTATGCTGTACCACGAACCGCTTGCCCGTGGTGTAACTATTGCTCATGACGTTAATTGTCAACAACTAAGACGTCATTCCAAGAAAAACGATCAGGAAGACAGCGTGAAGTGATACTACCCCATGAAGTGATACTAGTCTACGATAACGCCCGCCCGCATTCAGCTAGAGTGACACGAAACACTGTACAGGTGTTCGGTTGCGAAGTCGTTCCTCACCCAATTTATTCACCTGATCTTGTGCCCTCAAATTTTTATCTTTTCTACTCTCTACCGAACAACCTTCATGTAACTTCCTATCTGGGTGAAAATGCGTTCGGAACATTGCTCGAAAAGTTCTTTGCCTGCAAACCACAGTTGTGGAATCGAATGGTTGCCCCAGCGTTGGCAGACTGTTGCAAAGTGAAGTAGGGGTATATTTTTGATGGCTAAAGTCTCTCTTACGTGCATCTATTGTGTTTATTAAACTACGGAAAGACGCTTCAAAGTTATTCAACCACCTACTATATTTCAATGGCTTCTCTGTATAGTGGTGGATAACAATTTCTCAAAGTAGATACAACTTATGCTTCGGAAAACTTCGCATCATGATTTCCTGACTGAAGAGCTTGCTCTCTTACACTGACTTTTCTGTTTTCCCTGCTGGTCAAAGACTTTTATGTTCTTTCAGTCTTGTGTTCACACTTCTCTTGGTACGAGTAGTTGCAGTGTAGACCTTCCCACAAGTAAATGGAAACTTACATACTCCTCTTGCTGACAGAGTAGGGCATTTGTCTTTTACAGATCAGAGTGCTTGACATAATTTTCTTAGTTGTCCTAGAAACTAGTAGGGTGTCATGTTTATGTAAAATCTTGCCCACCCGATGTGCTACTTTTTTGATGAAAGGCAGAAACCTTGTTCTTCCATCGCAGTGTTTTGTCGTTGTCCCTATACCTACTGTTATTTGGTCGCAGGATACGGTTTAATTCTTTTCTCGAATAGCCATTCCTCTTGAAAGACTGCTTCAGATATTTTTATTCGGCCTTCAGGTGTTCCAGCCTGTAAATTCTTTTCGATCTAGATTGACTCTTACAGAGAAGATAACAGCAACCAGCTACTTTCTACAGTGCTATTTATTTATTTAAATAGCGCCATTACCAGTTTCGAGCCGACATGTTCAACTTCACACGGCTACTTCGCGTTAAAATACATTTTACATTAGCTTTCACTTTTCTCCAAAATGATGAAATTTCCTTGGGGTGATGGTCCTCTACAACCAAAACAAGATGTTCAAAATGGTTCAAATGGCTCTGAGCACTATGGGACTTAACTTCTAAGGTCATCAGTCCCCTAGAACTTAGAACTACTTAAACCTAACTAACCTAAGGACATCACACACATACATGCCCGAGGCAGGATTCGAACCTGCGACCGTAGCGGTCGCGCGGTTCCAGACTGTCGCGCCTAGAACCGCTCGGCCACCCAAAACAAGATGTGAGACAAAGTCTTTTTGACTGTGAAGTTACAGTTAAGACATTGCCTCACATCTTGTTTTGGTTGTAGAGTACCGTCAACCCAAGGAAATTTCATCAAAAAATGGTTCAAATGGCTCTGAGCACTATGGGACTTAATATCTGAGGTCATCAGTCCGCTAGAACTTAGAACTACTTAAACCTAACTAACCTAAGAACATCACACACATCCATGCCCGAGGCAGGATTCGAACCTGCGACCGTAGCGGTCGCGCGGTTCCAGACTGAAGTGCCTAGAACCGCTCGGCCGCAAAGTCCGGCGAAATTTCATCAATTGGGAAAAAAAGGTAAAGCTAATGTAAAATTTATCTTAACGTGAAGTAGCAGTCTGAAGCTGAACCTGTCGGTTCTAAACCGGTAACAACGCTATTTAAATAAATAAATAGCATTGTAAAAGGTAGTTGGTTGCTGTTATATTCTTTGTAAGAGCCAACCAACATCTTGTGCACAGCCACGGATCAGAACGTCAGCTTTCTACAAAATAGCATCTTTTGGATCTCTCAACAAGAATTTCAATGGCACCTCTCATTTGTTGAAGGTGATGTTTGGAATTCTTATACAAATATCTCCCCGTATGTGTAACTTTCCGAAAAACCATACGTTTCAACCTTCCACCAGCTTAACTAATAACT
The DNA here is from genome assembly GCF_023864345.2 of Schistocerca serialis cubense. Classification (NCBI taxonomy): domain Eukaryota; kingdom Metazoa; phylum Arthropoda; class Insecta; order Orthoptera; family Acrididae; genus Schistocerca; species Schistocerca serialis. The sequence continues at coordinate 1,064,803,737 of NC_064639.1, forward strand.
AAAACATTCAAGAAGGATACTGAGCTGTTGTTTTCCATCTCCGTGGTAAACTGAATTTTTGGATTCATTCCATTCAAATTGACAAAATTTTATATTAATTAGTTAATCATACTGACTTCATTCCCCTTCAAAAATAAGTTGATGGAAACACGTTGAGACGGAAATTTCTATTTTGGTCTTAAGCTGTATGGTATCGAGAAACGGCATGGAAAAAACAACTGACAGATCCATAGACACACGAGATTGCGCAAGCAGTAGTTTATGTAAAATCATAAGCTTTAGTATGGATAATGACGAAAGGCGAAGTGTCTTACGGACCAAACTAACTACTGGCGATCAATCCGAAATATCTTTATTTTGTGCATTCGTCTCTGACTTGTAAGAATTCTGTAACCGTAAATAATATTGGTATAACGGTACGGACCCCTAGGTAACTATCGATCGTTATTGTATCAGAAATGTGAACAGCGAGAAACTAAACATCAGACTTGGGGGTCACGAAGTAGATGAGGAATTCTGCTACCTAAGCAGCAAAATAATCCATGATGGACGGAACGAGGAGGACACCAAAGCAGACTAGCACTGGCAAAGAGGGCATTTCTGGCCAAGAGAAGTCTGCTAGTATCAAACATAGTCCTTAATTTGAGGGAGAAATTCCTGAGAATATACGTGTAGAGCACAGCATTGTATGGTACTGAAACACGGACCATAGGAAAACAAGAAGAAAGGACAGGATGATGGGACATCTGTTAAGACACCAGGGAACAACCTCTATGGAACTAGAGGGAGCTGTAGAGGGTAAAAACTGCACAGGAATACAGAGTTTGGAATACATCAACCAAATAATTGAGGTTGTACATCGCAAGTGCTACTACGAGAGGGAACGGTTGGCACAGCAGAGGAATTTCTGGAGTACTGCAGCAAACCATTAGAAGATTGGTGACTCAAAAATAAGATAATTGTTATTGAAGCTGCCTGTGTAGCTGAACGGTCTAAGCGGCTAGGTCCCATACAGGGGACACTGGTTCGTTTCCCGGTACTGATAGGGACTTTTCCTCTTGGGACGACTGCCACGGGGTGCACTCAGAATCTTCACTCCAACTTCCAAGTTCAAGAAACACGACAAGGACTGGGAGAGCGGCTTCGTGACCACATGTCCCTCGATACTGCATCTAGTAGCGTCGTTGGCACAGGATGATATGGCGGTCGGTCGTAACCGACAGGCCCACCTAGGGCTAGAACGCAGAATTTTATCTTTACTTATTTGCTGTTGTTAAACGAATAACAAACTACGATGCCATGGAAGACGGTGTACGTGTGTAACTGGCGATCTAAAGAGAATAATAAAAGGTTATATTACTATTGACTTATCTCTAACTTCTTGAACATGCTTTCCAACCGCTATCAGCTCGACACCCTTATATGAAGATGTATCTTTAATTCATCCACATATAACTTGTTTTCAGAAAAGATACAAAACCTTAAATGACCATATTCACAGGACATGTTCATTAGTGTGTTCTGCAAAAACGATTAGCATTTCAGTCACCTCGGTTCAGCATCTGTCCTGTTGCCTAGTAGGCTCTGGGTTCGCCATGGGCCCTGATAACTTATTTCATGCGTGATATCATCGACGCGTACAAGGCGCGAATGGCGTCCATGCTGCATTCATCTGGTTCCAAAGTTCATCTGTGGTTGTTAGCATTGGGACACAGCACTGCACGCGCCGTTTCGAATATCCCATTCATTTTCGATTGGCAATAAGTGTGGTTATCTGCCGGGCCAGGGCAAAAGGCTGACATTCTGTGACATCAACAAGGCAAGTTTCATGCAGCAACATGGTCGTGCATTGTATTGCTGAAAAATGGCGTCTGGGGTGTTGTGCGGAAAGGGTACGGCTACGGGTCGCAAGATGTCATTCACGTACGTCATACTGAGCATAGTGCCCTGGATACGAACCAACTATGATTTGTGGTTGTACAAAATAGCACCCCACACTATGAGGCCTTGAGTTGGCGCTGTATATCGTGTGCGAACGCAGTCACTGATGCCATTCCTGTCCCCATTGACATCTTTCCATACAAAACTGCCGTCTAGTGTGTTTCTGTACATTCCTCTAAGGTTGGTGGGGAAATGAAAGACGATCACGTAATCCATGCCGTAACAAATGGCGTCGACCTTTTACCCCTGACTATGAACGATTTGTTACACTGTTCTACTGCTACGTCAGAGCCGAGGAGGACGCTGATCTGTCCTGCAATGCCATGCGGATGAGGTGTCGATCTTCTCGGGAGGTGGTCTGGGTCGTAAAATTCAACAATCTTCCATGAACTACTCTGCACACACCCGCTGCACTGCCAGCCACTGTGGCCGAGCGGTTGTAGGCGCTTCAGTCCGGAACCGCGCTGCTGCTACTGTCACAGGTTCGAGTCCTGCTTCGGGTATGGATGTGTGTGATGTCCTTAGGTTAGTTAGGTTTAAGTAGTTCTAAATCTAGGGGACTGATGACGTCGGATGTTAAGTCTTATAGTGCTTAGAGCCATTTAAACCCGCTGCACTCTTCGTTCAACACTATCAGCAATTTCCTGGATGGCTGCATCACATTCTCTCATGCCAATAGTGTGCCCTCTTCAAAACTCACTAGTTTGACAGTACGTTTCGCGCATACGTCTGCGGAGCATCCTGCACGTCTGCTCAAGTCACACTGATCCAGTATTTTGGGTTTATAGCGACAACGAGAGCCGCAGGCACATGTTACCGGTAGATGCTGTTGCGCCTCGATATCGATGTTGACCTTAAACCCGCGGGTCCGACATGGTTCCAATAATAACCATTACTGCAGAATATACTAATATACATGTCCTGTGAATATGAACGTCCCATCTCTAGTCGTTCAGAATACATTTTTTTCTGAATGTGAAAGTATTATAAAAATTGATCTAAGTACGTATGCACGTACCAGTTCTCCTCCTAAACCACTGGACCGATTTCAGCTAAACTGTGGTACATATGTTACTTACTGTATGGGAAGAATCACTGTGGGACTAAGACGTCCTACCTAAGAAAGGGGTGGTGCAAAATTACACTACTGGCCATTAATATCGCTACACCAAGAATAAATGCAGATGATAAACGGGTATTCATTGGGCAAATATACTAGAACTGAGATGTGATTACGTTTTCATGCAATTTGGGTGCATAGATCCTGAGAAATCAGTACCCAGAACAACCACCTCTGGCAGTAGTAACGGCCTTGATGCGCCTGGGCATTGAGTCAAACAGAGATTGGATGGCGTGTAGAGATACAGCTGTCCATGCAGCTTCAACACGATATCACAGTTGATCAAGAGTAGTGACTGGCGTATTGTGACGAGCCAGTTGCTCAGACACTATTGACCAGACGTTTTCAATTGGTGAGAGATCTGGAGAATGTGCTGGCCAGGGCAGCAATCGAACATTTCTGTATCCAGAAAGGCCTGTTCAGGACCTGCAACGTGCGGTCCTGTATTATCCTGCTGAAATGTACAGTTTCGTAGGGATCGAATGAAGGGTAGAGCCACGGGTCTTAACACATCTGAAATGTAACGTCCACTGTTCAAAGTGCCGTCAATGCGAACAAGAGGTGACCGAGACGTTTAACCAATGGCACCCCATACTATCACGCCGGATGATACGCCAGTATGGCGATGACGAATACACGCTTCCAATCTTCGTTTACCACGATGTCACCAAACACGGATGCGACCATCATGATGCTGTAAATAGAACCTGGATTCATCCAAAAAAAGGACGTTTTGCCGTTCGTGCACCCAGGTTCGTCGTTGAGTATACCATCACAGGCGCTCCTGTCTGTGATGCAGCGTCAAAGGTAACCGCAGCCATGGTCTCCGAGCTGATAGTCCATGCTGCTGAAAACGTCATCGAACTGTTCGTGCAGATGGTTGTTGTCTTGCAAACGTCCCCATCTGTTGACTCAGGGATTGAGACGTGGCTGCACGATCTGTTACAGCCATGCGGATAAGATGTCTGTCATCACGACTGCTAGTGATACGAGGCCTTTGGGATCCAGCACGGCGTTCCGTGTTACCCTCCTGGATCCACAGATTCCATATTCTGCTAACAGACATTGGATCTTGACCAACGTGAGCAGCAATGTCGCGATACGATAAACCGCAATCGCTATAGGCTACAATCCGACCTTTATCAATGTCGGAAACGTGATGGTACGCATTTCTTCTCGTTAGACGAGGCATGACAACAACGTTTCACCAGGCAACGCCGTCAACTGTTGTTTGTGTATGAGAAGTCGGTTGTAAACTTTCCTCATGTCAGCACATTGTAGGTGTCGCCACCGGCGGCTACCTTGTGTGAATGCTCTGAAAAGCTAATCATTTGCATATCACAGCATCTTCTTCCTGACGGTTAGATTTCGCGTCTGTAGCACGTCATCTTCGTGGTGTAGCAATTTCAATGGCCAGTAGTGTATGTTGTGTACGACACAGATTTTAGTTGATATGACGTCATCAACACTGAGCTGCATAAAAAAGAAATTGTTGGGTGAAATTCGCTTGAAATAGAGATGAAATAATTGTACAAATACCAAATATGAGTGAAAATGCTAAATATATGTGATAAATATGTCACAAGTGCGTACGCGGGCAAATGCATGGGTGAAAAGCTCCTCCTAAACCCCAGGATCACTTTCAACCAAATTTGGTACACATATTATTTACTGTATGGAAGGGAATACTATGGAGGTGAGAACCAGAAATATCCTGTTGGGATGAGGGTGATAAAGTGGACAGAGAGAAGGAAGGAGGAGATTCATACAGATGTGCGGGAGGAGAGGGGGAGGGGGAAGCTGACAGAGAAAATTGAGAGGCAGAGATGAACGGAAAGAGCAGAGAGGAAGAAATGGTCAGAGTAAAAAGAGAGGAGGAGGACAGAGCGAAGAGGAAGAAATGGACAAAGTAAAAAGAGAGAAGGAGGACAGAGAGAGCGGAGAGGAAGAAGTGGACAAAGTAAAAAGAGAGGAGGAGAAAGAGAGTGGAGAGGAAGAAGTGGACAAACTAAAAGGAGAGGAGGAGGACAAAGACAGTAGAGAGGAAGAAATGGATAGAGTAAAAAGAGAGGAGAAGGACAGAGAGAGTGGAGAGGAAGAAATGGACAAGTAAAAAGAGAGGAGGAGGACAAAGAGAGCGGAGAGGAAGAAGTGGACAGAGTAAAAAGAGTGGAGGAGATGGACAGAGAGAGAGAGGAGAGGAAGAAATGGACAGAGTAAAAAGAGAGGAGGAGGACAGAGAGAGCGGAGAGGAAGAAGTGGACAGAGTAAAAAGAGAGGGGGAGATGGACAGAGAGAGTGGAGAGGAAGAAATGGACAAAGTAAAAAGAGAGGAGGAGGACAAAGAGAGCGGAGAGGAAGAAGTGGACAGAGTAAAAAGAGAGGAGGAGATGGACAGAGAGAGCAGAGAAGAAGAAATGGACAGAGTAAAAAGAGAAGAGGAGGACAGAGAGAGCAGAGAGGAAGAAGTGGACAAAGTAAAAAGAGAGGAGGAGATGGACAGAGAGAGTGGAGAGGAAGAAATGGACAAAGTAAAAAGAGAGGAGGAGGACAAAGAGAGCGGAGAGGAAGAAGTGGACAGAGTAAAAAGAGAGGAGGAGATGGACAGAGAGAGAGGAAGAAATTGACAGAGTAAAATGAGAGGAGGAGGACAGAGAGAGCGGAGACGAAGAAATGGACAAAGTAAAAAGAGAGGAGGAGGAGAGAGAGAGCGGAGAGGAAGAAGTGGACAGAGTAAAAAGAGAGGAGGAGAGGACAGAGAGAGCGGGGAGGAAGAAATGGGTAGAGTAAAAAGAGAGGAGGAGGACAGAGAGAGTGGAGAGGAAGATATTGACAGAGAAAGGAAAGAGGGCAAAATTGACAGATAAAGGGTAGGGGAAGAGATTGGCAGGGAGAGGGGGAAGGGCAGCAGAAATATTCCATATTCCCTGGTTTTCGAGAAACATTTGACATGGTGCCCACCTCAGCCTGTAAAGAGAGGTACGAGCATATGGAGTACGTTCCTCGATGTTTGAGTGGCTCGAAGAATCCTTACGTAACGGTGAAGAAAGTCATGGGATTGCGATATGCATAAATACAGATGATGGTAGTATCGGGTACACAGGGTATTAAAAAGGGGAGTGCATTGGCAGAGCTATTATTTGCACTACGGTGATTCATGTGAAAAGGTTTCCAACGTGATTACGGCCGCACGATGCGAATCAACAGACTTTGAAAGCGGAATGGTTGCTGGAGCTAGACGCATGGGACGTTCCATTTCGGAAATCGTTAGGAAATCCGAGATCCACAGTGCCAAGAGTGTGCCGAGAACACTATATGTCAGGCATTACCTCTCACCACGCACAACGCTGTGGCCGACGGCCTTCACTTAACCATCGTGTGCAGCGGTGTTTGCGTATAGTTGTCAGTGCCAACAGACAAGCAACACTGCGCCAAATAACCACAGAAATCAGTGCGGGACGTACGACGAACGTATCCAGTAGGACAGTGTGGCGAAATTTGGGGCTAATGGGCTGTGGCAGCAGACGACTGACGCGAGTGTCTTTGCTAACAGCACAACATCGCCTGCAGCACCTCTCCTGGGCCCGCGACCATATCGTTTTGGCCCGGTCAAATGAGTTCCGACTTCAATTTTTGAGAGCTGATGCTATGGTTCGAATATAGCACAGATGACAGGTTGTCAACAAGGCACTGGGGCAAGCTGGTTGTGGCTCCATAATGATGTGAGCTGTTTTTACATGGAATGGGCTGTGTCCTCTGGTCCAACTGAACCTATCATTGACTGGGAATGGTTATATTCGGCTAAATTGGCACCATTTGAAGCCATTCAACGATGAAATTTTTATTGATGACAGTGCACCATGTCACTGGGCCAGATTGTTCGCTATTGGTTTGAACAACGTTCTAGACAATTCTAGCGCCGACATAGTCCTGTCGAACATACAAGAATCACAATCGAGGTGTCTATTCATGCCCAAAATTCTACACTGGCAACACTCTCACAGTTATGGACGGCTATAGAGGCTGCATGGCTCAGTATTCTACATCTACATCTACATCTACATGGTTACTCTGCGATTCTCACTTAGATGCCTGGCAGAGGGATCATCGAACCATTTTCATACTACTTCTCTACCATTCCACTCTCTAATGGAGCGTGGGAAAATTGAACACATGGATCTTTCCGTTCGAGCTCTGATTCGTCTTATTTTATTGTGATGATCATTTCTCCCTACGTAGGTGGGTGTCATCAAAATATTTTCGCATTCGGAAGAGAAAGGTGGTGACTGAAATTTCGTAAATAGATCTCGCCGCAAAGAAAACCGCCTTTGTTTCAATGACTGCCACCCCAACTCGCGTATCATATCAGTGACACTCTCACTCCTATTGCGTGATAACACGAAACTAGCTGCCCTGCTTTGCACTTTTTCGATGTCCTCCGTCAATCTTTCCTTGTAAGGATCCCACACCGCGCAGCAATATTCCAGCAGAGGACGGACAAGTCTAATGTAGGCTGTCTCTTTAGTGGGATTGCCGCATCCTCTAAGTGTTCTGCCAACAAAGCGCAGTCTTTGTTTCGCCTTCCCCACAACATTATCTATGTGGTCTTTCCAATTTAAGTTGCTCGTAATTGTAATTCCTAGGTATTTAGTCGAATTGACAGCCCTTAGATTTGTGTGATTTATCGTATACCCAAAATTTATCGGATTTCTTTTAGTACCCATGTGGATGACCTCGCACTTTTCTTTGTTTAGTGCCAATTTCCACTTTTCGCACCATACAGAAAATTTCTCTGTATCATTTTGTAATTGGAATTGATCGTCTGATGATATTACTAGGTGGTAAATTACAGCGTCATCTGCAAACAATCTAAGGGGGCTGCTCAGATTATCACCTAGATCATTTATATAAATCAGGAACAGCAGAGGGCCTATGACACTACCTTGCGGAACGCCAGCTATCACTTCTGTTCTACTCGATGAGTTACCCTCTATCACTACGAACGGAGACCTGTCTGAGAGGAAATCACGAATCCAGTCACACGATTGAGAGGATACCTCATATACAAGCAATTTGATTGATAATCGCGTGTGAGGAACGGTATCAAAAGCCGTTTGGAAATCTAGGAATATGGAAGCAATCTGAGATCCCTTGTCTATAGCACTCATTCTTCATGGGAATAAAGATCTAGCCGTGTTGCACAAGAAAATATTTTCTGAATCCGTCTTGATTATGTGTCAATAAGTCATTTTCTTCAAGGTGATTCATAATATATTCAGTATATGCTCCAGAATTGAGGACAGTGATATGGCTCTGTAATTCAGTGGGTTACTCCTGTTTCCTTTCTTGAATATCGGTGTGACCTGTGCTACTTTCCAGTCCTTAGTATTACTGCAGAGGATTTCCAATGGTTTGTTGAGTCCGTGCCACTTTTGCCTCCTCAGCGTAATCCGTCGATAGTTCATCCACCTTCACGCAGCCGCACAATGCGTAGTGTTGAAATGGCGGAAACTGTTCAGTAGGGGTACGTACTCGTCGATGGAGCAACGATTGGTGGTGACAGGGGAGGGGGGGGGGGAAGAGGGGGGGGGGTAGGTGTACAGACAGGGTCTCCTGAGCGTCGATGATCAGTACGTTGAATCACTAACACTACAATCCCTCAGTGTACATATTATACCCTGGCAGCACTGAGCCCTTTTCTTGAGGGGTCGCATTTTCTTCTGCCGCAGTGTAAATTTTGAACACTGTAGAATAAATACAACATCCTTTTCTCAACAGCTGGGTTTTTATTGACTTCAGTATCTCAAGTTTAATGGTAGGTAGGTTATCTAATGGCGTATTCTGAAATTGTCGACTGACCCAAATAGGCTTTGCTAAAGCCATGTAAAAGCAAAGGGGCACAAGTTGGTCATCGGTTGCTGCAGTCTACGCAATGCACTTGTCTCCGTACACTTGTCTCTCAGCAGCAGGCAAATTTCTCTGTATGGCTTTGGGGAGAGACCTGATGGTCATCGGTGTAGCTGTGTGCTATGATTCATGCGTGTGCTTAGCCTCTCTGATACCAGAGATCATCTTACAAGGGAACCTCCCCATCGCACCCCCCTCAGATTTAGTTATAAGGTGGCACAGTGGATAGGCCTTGAAAAACTGAACACAGATCAATCGAGAAAACAGGAAGAAATTATGTGGAACTATGAAAAAATAAGTAAAATATACAAACTGAGTAGTCCACGTCCAACATGTGGAACATCATGGACAATATGAGTTCAGGAACGCCGTGGTCCTGTGGATAGCGTGAGCAGCTGCGGAAGGAGAGGTCCTTGGTTCAACTCTTCCTTCGAGTGAAAAATTTTAATTTTTATTTTCAGACAAATTCAGTGTTCAGACACTCACACATAATCAACTTCGCTCTCCAAAATTCCAGGACATGTTCAGATTTGCTTGGAGATATGCAGGATTTGACGGTCTACACACGGAAAAATTTGAAAACGTTAAAAACATATGTTTTGACAGACCACAGAGAAAACTGTGCGACTGTGAAACTGTTGCATTCATTTATTGCAGTTTATGTAACACACACTTATGTTTTCATTTTTTTTTTGGGGAGTGATTATCAGATACACAAGAAAACCTAAATCGGGCAAGGTAGAAGAATCTTTTCACCCATTCGCCAAGTGTGCAAGTTAGGTGGGTCGACAACATATTCCTGTCATGTGACGAACATGCCGTCACCAGTGTCGAATAGAATATATCAGACGTGTTTTCCTGGAACAAATGTTTCGGTTCCCATTGAAGAAGCACGTCCTTTCGTCTACTAATCGCACGGTTTTGCGGTACGGTCGCAAAACGCAGACACTAAACTTATCACAGTGAACAGAGACGTCAATGAACGAACGGCAGATCACAACTTTGCAAAAATAAAATAAGTAAACCTTTCGCTCGAGGGAGGACTTGAACCAAGGACCTCTCGCTCCGCAGCTGCTCACGCTTATGTTGCCTATGGACTACTCAGTTTGTATATTTTGCTTATTTTTTCATAGTTCCACACAACTTCTTCCTGTTTTCTCGATTTATCTGTGTTCAGTTTTTCAAGGCCTATCCACTGTGCCAAATTATAACTAAATCTGAGGGGGGTGCGATGGGGAGGTTCCCTTGTTACAAACTGTTGACTCGAATTCTCTTGCAATCTCCGATACTCTATAAGCCATGCTTCTTGCTGCGATTTTCGTCGTCGTTCAAAGCCAGTTAATTTGCGGCGTGTTGCCATGTTCACCACACATTTGTCTGTAACAGATTGTTCAGGTATCCTGTCTACATCCTCCCTACACATGCCGTCTGTCTAGCCGCAACATTCACGTGAAGTACACGGCACACCTTCAGATGGGAAAACCCTCCCCGAGATTTTTGGCTACAGTTGCGTTTGAAATGTGATTCTGAACATCTTACAAAGACGTCGTCGCAAAATGCGAGCTGTGAAAAGCTCACGGCGGTGATGTCTTCAAGAAGACCACCTCGCCACGTTAGCGGGCCTCATACCGAGGGTCGTCCATTAACCGGCCGCTGCCCTTAGTGAACACGGATTAGCGGCAAGCGCTCCGCCGGCGCCCCCCAGCGTCTAATTAAGTCGCACCGGCAAATATCGCCCTGGCTTCCGGCCGCGGGATGCAGGCGTGGGGCGCCGCTTCCTGTAATTGAGCGCGGGACTCCCACTGCGACTGGGAAGGGGCCGCGAGGCGTACACTGGGCGCAGGACGTGCATTATACAAACATTGCCTGCATTGGAATTGTCTTCGAGAGGCACTTGAACTCAAGTGTTTTTGTTTATACAATGGAGGACACTGCCAATTTTTCGTAACTGTTTTGTCGGTTATGCAAGATTACAGTAGGTATACTTTTTGCTTCATAGATCCATAATGAGGAAATCATCAAGGACGTAGAACGTGTCATACACTTTCTTCCTTCGTTCCTTCCAAAATCCTGCTTCGTCAGTTCGTTTGTCTTTTAGCTATGTTATGTGCTCGTTTTTATATGTGTGTCTTTTTTTAGATGGCGTGTTTGGATCGGATTTTGCTGTTGTTTAGTGGATGATTATCGGAAAATGGAAATGAGCGTTTGGCGTCATTGGCCGGGAGGCCCCTTATGGGGCAGGTCCAGCCGCCTTGGTGCAGGTCTTATTACATTCGACGCCACATTGGGCGACCTGCGCACTGGATGGGGATGAAATGATGATCAAGACAACACAACACCCAGTCCCTGAGCGAAGAAAATCCTCGACCCAGCCGGGAATCGAACCCGGGCCACTTAGGACGGCAGTCCGTCACGCTCACCATTCAGCTATCGGGGTGGACATTATCAGAAACGAAATCTGTTAACGCTTTAGAGTGTATTTGCATCGCAGTTCCAATCGATAAATAGTGCATCAAGATTCCTTGAAAGTTTATTTTGTACTGGACCTCCACTATGTCTGTGTCAAACGCAAATGAAAAGCAAAACAAGGCAATTAATATCATATATTAACTTTTATACTGTAGAACATGACGTACTATCTTTGTCCCCCAAACCCGCCCTTTGCGCCCCCTCCCTCCAAATGGTACTCGAGGCTAAACATTACTGAAAAACTTTTAATAATAATAGATGATGGCACAGCGGCAACATATCATTGAACTGAAATGACAACACCTTTTAATATTTTGGACGTGGAGAGACCATTATAACAGCTGATGAACATCATAGAGCAATTAAGGTGTGGAAAAATTTAATTTGAGGGCACATTCTGAATAAGTATAAACAATGGAATTCATTATTTTCCTCCAGTAGCTGGTGTTCGCCCCTGGAAGCTGAGTGGTCAGCGCGACGGAATGTCACGCCTAACGGCCCGGGTTCGATTCCCGGCTGGGTCGCAGATTTTCTCCGCTCAGGTACTGAGTGTTGTATTGTCCTTATCATCATCACTTCATCCCCATCGACACGCCAGCCGCCGAAGTGGCGTCAACTCGAAAGACTTGCACCAGGCGAACGGTCTACCCGACGGGAGGCCCTAGCCACACTGCATTTCCATTTCCAGTAGCTGGTCGTTATTCAGAGTGCCTGTTTGTTCGTGTACTTACCTACTTAGCATAGAATTTTATCTGACGTGTAATTTTTTTTCAGTTACAAGCCTGGTTATGCTAGTTTCGCTATTTTAGATTTAACAAAAAATGTCAACTATCTGCCTATCATTTTATTTGTATCAGCATGGAAAATCAGGTTTCCTGCCGGTAATCCGCGTCTCTCTTGCACGATATTTCGATTGCGTAATTGGAAATTTTCATCAGGTGCTCCCTGAGGCTGATTTCAGTGTGGAAGGGGTCCGGTATTTATGCCTATTTGGAGGGGGGGGGGGGCTAGGCGCACCTTCGTCAAGTACGACATGAATTACCGGCACAAAACCCGGTTTTCCTAGATAACGACACCTCGTTGGGAATGCCTGATGACCTGAGCGGTATATGTAACTATTTAGGCATGGAAGTAGCATAGAGGCACGTACTTTAGAGTTCAGTCATGTTTTAGGCATCAGTTTGACAGAAATGTGTGTATGTGTGTGTGTGTGTGTGTGTGTGTGTGTGTGTGTGTGTGTGTGTGTGGAATATAGCTGAGATACTTGACGAAACCACTGCATTTTTTGCACTATTTAGGGAGTTTCTGCAAACATATTAAATGTTGAATTCATATTGTGCCATTTGACGAGATCATAGAACAATGTAGATGAGGAAAATAAATAATTTGAGGGTATGTTATGCCTCACACCATGTGCTGTAGAACAATCGAACAATGAACACCGCCATGTGTTGGCAATGGCAAGCAAAAGCAGTATAAAGGAGCAGTTGATTTTATTTCGCATTTTGAAATTTTGCAGAATAGTAGTTGACTCATCTTAGGTAACTACGTATTTCTAATTTATTAATTCCGTTGCACAAGTGAATGTTAGATATTTAACTATTTGTAGAGAGTTGTTTTACACTCTTTCTCATATTCAAAAGTGAATGCTACACAGTTTCTCATGAAATGTACGAATACGAGATGAAATTTACTGCAGAGACAGCACACGATTTGACACAAACATTTCCTGTAGTAAGGAATGAAAAAACAAATAAAAAAACTTGGCACTTTTTCACTGGTTTGACGCGGCCCACCTAGAATTCCTCTGCTGTTCCAACCCGCTTCATCTCAGAGTTCCTCTTGCATGTCACGTCCGAAATTATTTGTTGGCAATATTCCAATCTCCGTCTTACTCTACTGATTTTTACCATCTACAGCTCCCTCTAGTACCATGGAAGTTAATTTCTGATGTGTTAACACAGGTCCTATCATCCAGTTAATTCTTCTTGGCAACGTTTCCCATAGGTTCTTTTCTTCGCCCACTCTGCGGAGAACCTTTTCATTTCTTAGCTTTTCAGCCCTCCTAATCCTCAACATTCTTCTGTAGAACCACATCTCAAAGACTTCGATTCTCTTCTACTACAGTTTTCCAGCAGTCCATGATTCCCTACCCTCCAAATATACATTCTCACAAAGTCGCCCTGAAATTATGCTCTCCGTCATGCTCCACGACAGGAGAATTCTTCAAGTCTGCTTCTTGAACACAAATTTTGATGTTATGTTTCTCGCTGGACTCATCTCTGCTACTTCTAATTACTTTTGTCTATTTTCGGTTTATTCCCATCCATATTCAGTACTCATTAAACTGTTCTTTCCACTCAACAGTTCTTGCAGCTCACCTTCACTTTCAATGAGGTGAACAATGTCATCAGAGAATCATTCGATATACTTTCATCCTGAATTCGATCCCACTCTTGAGACCTTCTCTTATTTCTGTCATTGCTTGTTCTATGCACCAGTATAGTGAACACTAAAAGCGAAAGAATTTACCCCGTCTTACGTGCTTCTTAATCCGAGTATTTAATTCTTTGCCTACCAGTCTTAATTTGCCGTCTTGGTTCTTGTATATATCATATACTATTGGTCGTTCTCTATAGCTTACTGTTATTGTTCTCAAATTTTCGAACATCTTGCATCATTTTACACTGTCGTGAGCTCTATTTAGGTCGACAAATTGTAGAAACGTCTTGAATTTTCTTCAGTCTAGCCTCCGTATCAAGCGTCAGGACTATCTCTCTGTGCCTTTACTTTTCGTAACGTCGAACTGATATTCATCTAACAGATCCACAATTTTCTTTTCCGTTCTTCTGTATGTTATTCTTGTCAGCAATTTGGACGCATGAGCTTTTATGATGATTTCGCTTACCTGTTTCTGCTATCTTCGGAGTTGGCTGGATGATATTTTCCCGGAAGTCTGGTGGTATGTCGCCTACTTCAATGATTCTGCAAAATACCTTGAACAGCGCTTCGGTTGCCACTTCCCACAGTGATTTTAGAAATTCGTATGCAAGATTATTTATCCCTTCTGCTTAGTTGATCTCATGTCTTCCATACCTCTTTTATATTCTAGTATTGCATCCCCTGCGTCTTCTATAGCAACTCCAGTTTCTTCTTCTGTCACGTCATCAGAAAATTTCTCCTCCTGATTTAGGCTTCAGTTTACTCTTTCTATCTGTTCTCTCCTCTGGGTTTAACAGTGGGATTCCCTTTGCACTCTTAATGTGACCACCCCTAATTTTCATACTACGGAAGGCTATTTTGACTTTTCTGTGTAATGAATCAGTCCTTCCGACGATAATATCATTTTCAATTTCTTCACACTTTTCCTGCAGTCATTTCACCTTGGCTTCTCTGCACTTCCTACTTATTTAATTAGTAAGTGATTTATACTGCTGTATTCCGGTCATTCCCCGATGATTTTTCTACGTTCCTCTTTCGTAGATCACTTGAAGTTTATTTCCTGCTACCTAACGTTTCTTCGTAATTACCTTCTTTGTATCTATGTTTGTCTGCGATTTCCCTTTGCAGAGATGTCCACTCCATTTAAACTGGTCTGCCTTCTGTGTTGTTCCTTATCGCAGTATACACATCTTTAACTAAATCCTCACATAACTCGCAGTACCATTCCTCTGTTTTACGAATGAGTGTCTGCGGCTGTTTTCCTGCAGTCTCCAAAACCCATCTTTTTCACAAGTACAGCTGAGGTTCTAGATCTATTTTCTTTTGCTTTGGTTAGGATTTTTTACATAGGTTGTTCGTCAGCTCACAGCCGCCTTGCCTAGACTTTGACGTTTTGTTTGGAGCAGTCACCTTTGTCCTCAGGTTCATCACTGTTCTTTGGACGGACTGCTTCAGCCCAGTTTTTGCCTGCCATAGCTTCTATTGCACTGGAATTGCGGCGCTGTCCGTTTCGTTAAGCACTGACGAACGCAGTCGTATCTTCAAATGTAGGAATTCATTTCAATAACGCCACCTAGCTGACACAATAATTCATAGATACACTTGCGGTCACATGAATAGTTGGAAGTGGATCCGACAGCAAATAGCTCTGATTACAAGGACATCCCCTGAGAGTATATCGCTGTTATTGATGTGCAGGCCTAAACCACTCTATTTCCCATAGGCAAAAAATAACGCTGTGTACTGGTTGCTGGGATATTTTGTTAATTACGTTATTAACAAACTAAGATGCGACAGCACCACAGAATTCGAGGTACACATGCTGTGTGAATACTACAAAATTAGCAGGTATTCGAATCACAAGGAAAAGTTCAGTAATATGTTAAAAATTATATTTGAAAGAATGGGCATTGATTAATATAAAGAAGGAAGACTGTGTTGACCATGATGTATAGTAGCTACCTTAAGGATATTATTTAAAGATTTGCTGTAAATTTTTGGTGTGTGATTTTTCTACTTCAGAAAGTAGTATTTGAAATTTTATAAGCTAACGTACAAACTTATGTGACAGTGATATTGTGTGTCAAATAGTGTCAAAACACAAAACATTAAAGCTGCATTATTGGCTTATAATACGAACCGAGCGAGGTGGCGCAGTGGTTAGCACACTTGACTAGCATTCGGGAGGACTATGGTTCAATCCCGTCTCCAGCCATCCTGATTTAGGTTTTCCGTGATTTCCCTAAATCGTTTCAGGCAAATGCCGGGATGGTTCCTTTGAAAGGGCACGGCCGATATCCTTCCCCATCCTTCCCTAACCCGAGCTTGCGCTCCGTCTCTAATGACCTCGTTGTCGACGGGACGTTAAACAACACTAACCTAACCTTATAATACAAATATGAAAATTGAAAGTTTTTATGGAAATGTCTTTATCGACTGATTCAAACCATAAGATTGTACAGATACCTGATAAAATGTAATATTCAGTGGCTGGCAAATTATCCTGTTCATTTTTGCACTATGATGTGTACATCAATTTTCCAGTGAAAGATCTATTATAAGGTCTGATTACTTCACATAATTAACATTCCATTAATGCCCAGAAAGGCTAGTCTACTTTATAACATCTCTTTTCCGCCATTGTCTAATATGATTATTAAATTGTTTTTATGTGCAATGTGCATAAATATTCCATATTCTGTATAAGTTTTCGTGACTTCCATGCAATTGTGTGAAATGCTCATAGCTAGTCCGACTGAGCTGAGAAGGTTAAATATCAGTTTCTTCCCGTAACCTGTCTCTCACGGCGATGATTTCCTTCTGTACATTAATATATTAAAAATTATCAAAAACCTGCGGATATCCTTCATAAAGTGCTATTTACAGTTCTGTAAAGATTGGAGCACATGTAATTCAAAGTGCAGTTTTTTAGTTATTCATATTTGAAGAAGTTTGAATTCCTTTAATGAAACTTTTCTTGATGTTCAAATAAATTCTTTCTGGTAATTTAGTAATTTAGTCAGTAACACAATCTTTTGTTGTATTCCTTTAACAACAGCGTAACTGTAATGAACAAACTGCTTTTGTTTAAATCATTTCATGTATAACATGTGTGCATGGTTAGCAAATGTACATAGTAATGTACATAGTATGTATTTGGAACGTGTAACATTGTTCCTTAAATAAATGTTTAAAAAATCCCACCACAGCTTAAATTTTGATTAATAGTCAGCACTGGCTCCCGAAGACTTTCGGCATCAGAACTCACCCTCATTCTGCCAGTTGCCTTGTCAAAGAGGGCAGAGCAGCTGAGGAGAAGTTCAGGGCATTCTCTCAACTTTGGGGTGGGAAACTGCCCCTAAATGCGGAAGAATCAGCAATGATCAACTACTTGAAGATGCAGAAGGCAATGGAAGTCACTGCGTTAAAGACACATAATGTGTATCCACAGGACATGTGGCCTGTAATTGAAAAGTGTCATGATGATCTCTCCATTGGAAAAAGATTCCAGAATAGTTCCCCATTTGGATTTCCGGGTGTAGACTGCCGAGGGGGAGGTGACTATGAGAAAAAGATTAATAATCAACGAAAGAATAACGTTCTACGAGTTGGGACATGGAATGTCAGAACCTTGAACTTGGTAGGGAACCTAGAAAATCTGAAAATGGAAATGCAGATTTTCAGTCTAGATATACACTCCTGGAAATTGAAATAAGAACACCTTGAATTCATTGTCCCAGGAAGGGGAAACTTTATTGACACATTCCTGGGGTCAGATACATCACATGATCACACTGACAGAACCACAGGCACATAGACACAGGCAACAGAGCATGCACAATGTCGGCACTAGTACAGTGTATATCCACCTTTCGCAGCAATGCAGGCTGCTATTCTCCCATGGAGACGATCGTAGAGATGCTGGATGTAGTCCTGTGGAACGACTTGCCATGCCATTTCCACCTGGCGCCTCAGTTGGACCAGCGTTCGTGCTGGACGTGCAGACCGCGTGAGACGACGCTTCATCCAGTCCCAAACATGCTCAATGGGGGACAGATCCGGAGATCTTGCTGGCCAGGGCAGTTGACGTACACCTTCTAGAGCACGTTGGGTGGCACGGGATACATGCGGACGTGCATTGTCCTGTTGGAACAGCAAGTTCCCTTGCCGGTCTAGGAATGGTAGAACGATGGGTTCGATGACGGTTTGGATGTACCGTGCACTATTCAGTGTCCCCTCGACGATCACCAGTGGTGTACGCCCAGTGTAGGAGATCGCTCCCCACACCATGATGCCGGGTGTTGGCCCTGTGTGCCTCGGTCGTATGCAGTCCTGATTGTGGCGCTCACCTGCACGGCGCCAAACACGCATACGACCATCATTGGCACCAAGGCAGAAGCGACTCTCATCGCTGAAGACGACACGTCTCCATTCGTCCCTCCATTCACGCCTGTCGCGACACCACTGGAGGCGGGCTGCACGATGTTGGGGCGTGAGCGGAAGACGGCCTAACGGTGTGCGGGACCGTAGCCCAGCTTCATGGAGACGGTTGCGAATGGTCCTCGCCGATACCCCAGGAGCAACAGTGTCCCTAATTTGCTGGGAAGTGGCGGTGCGGTCCCCTACGGCACTGCGTAGGATCCTACGGTCTTGGCGTGCATCCGTGCGTCGCTGCGGTCCGGTCCCAGGTCGACGGGCACGTGCAACTTCCGCCGACCACTGGCGACAACATCGATGTACTGTGGAGACCTCGCGCCCCACGTGTTGAGCAATTCGGCGGTACGTCCACCCGGCCTCCCGCATGCCCACTATACGCCCTCGCTCAAAGTCCGTCAACTGCACATACGGTTCACGTCCACGCTGTCGCGGCATGCTACCAGTGTTAAAGACTGCGATGGAGCTCCGTATGCCACGGCAAACTGGCTGACACTGACGGCGGCGGTGCACAAATGCTGCGCAGCTAGCGCCATTCGACGGCCAACACCGCGGTTCCTGGTGTGTCCGCTGTGCCGTGCGTGTGATCATTGCTTGTACAGCCCTCTCGCAGTGTCCGGAGCAAGTATGGTGGGTCTGACACACCGGTGTCAATGTGTTCTTTTTTCCATTTCCAGGAGTGTAGTAGGGGTCAGTAAAGAGAATTGGAAAGAAGATAAGGATTTCTGGTCAGATAAGTATAGGGTAATATCAACAGCAGCAAGATATTGTATAACAGGACTGGAAGGTAGGGCAGAGAGTGTGTTACTGTGAACAGGTCAGTGATACGGTTGTTCTTATCAGAATCGACAGCAAACCAACACCTACAACGGTAGTTTAGGTATATATGCCAATGTCGCAAGCTGAAGATGAAGAGATGGAGAAAACGTATGGGGATATTGAAAGATTAATACTGTATCTAATGGGAGATGAAGAGATAGAGAAGTTGTATGATATTGAAAGGCTAGTACTGTACGTAAAGAGATATGAAAATCTAAAAGCCATGGGAACTGGAAAGCAGTTGTAGGGGAAGGAGTAGAAGAAAAGGTTATTGGAGAATGTGGTCTTGGGACAAGGAATGAGATACAGAAAGATTAATTGAGTTCTGTAATAAATTTCAGCTAGTACTAGCGAATATTCTGTTCAAGAATCAGAAGAGGAAGAGGTATACTTGGAAAAAGCCAGGTGATATGGGAAGATTTCGGTAATTTTACATCATGGTCAGACAGAGATTCCGAAATGAAACTAGAGTGTAATGCAAACTCAGGAGCATATGTAGACTCAGATCACAATACAGCAATGATGAAGAGTAGGCTGAAGTTTAAGAGATTAGGCAGGGAGCATCAACCTGGAAAGAAGTGGGATACGGAAATACTAAGGAATGACGAGACACACGTGAAGCTCTCTATGGCTATAGATACAGCAATAAGGAATGCCTTAGTCGTTGAAGAATGAAATAACTAGGAAGTGCAGGGAAGCTAAGACGAAATGGCTGCACGAAAAATGTGAAGAAATCGAAAAAGAAACGATAGAAGAGGAAACAGGAGTCGATTTAGGAGAGATAGTGGATCCAGTATAAGAATCAGAATTCAAAAGAGATTTGGAGGACTTAAAGATCAAGTAAGGCAGAAGGGATCGACAACATTCCATCAGATTTTCTAAAATCATTTGGGGAAGTGGCAACAAAACGACTACTCACGTTACTGTGTAGAACGAACGAGTCTGGCTACTTAACATCTTACGTTCGGACGAATATCATCAACACAGTTCCGAAGACCGTAAGAGCTGACAAGTGCGAGAATTATCGCACAATCAGCTTAACAGCTCATGTATCCAAGTTGCTTACAAGAATAATATATAGAAGAATGGAAAAGAAAATTGAGGGTACGTTAGATGACTGTCAATTTGGCTTTAGCAAATGGTAAAGGCATCAGAGAGGCAAATCTGACGTTCTGGCAGATAATGGAAGCAAGACTAAAGAAAAATCAAGATACGTTCATAGGATTTGTCGACCTGGAAAAAGCGTTCGGCAACGTAGAATGGTCAAGATTTTCGACATTCTGATAAAAATAGGGGTACGCCACAGAAAGAGACGAGTAATATACAATATCGACAATAGCCAAGAGGGAATAATAAGAGTGGACGACTAAGAATGAATGCTCGGATTAAAAAGGGTGTAATACAGCAATTTAATCTTTCGCCCATGCTGTTCAATATGTATGGAAGCGAAGAAGAATTATATGATCTGCTGAACGGAATGAACATTCTTATGAGTACAGAATATGGATTGAGAGTAAATCGAAGAAAGGTGAAAGTAACGAGAACTAGCAGAAATGAGAACAGCGAGAAACTTAACATCAGGATTGATGGTCAAGAATTAGATGAAGTTAAGGAATTATGGTGCCTAGGCAGTAAAATAACCAGTTATGGACGGAGGAAGGAGGACATCAAAAGCAGACTAGCACTGGCAAAAAATGTATTACTGGCCAAGAGAAGTCTACTGGTATCAAACATAGGCCTTAATCTGAGGAATAAATTTCTGAGAATGTACGTCTGAAGTTCAGCATTGTATGGTAGTGAAACATGGACTATGGGAAAACCGGAATAGAAGAGAATCGAAGAGTTCGAGACATGGTGCTACAGGGGAATGTTGATAATTAGGTGGACTGATAAGGTAAGGAATGAGGAGCTTCTGTGCAGAATAGGAGGAAAAAGGAGTATATGGAAATCACTGATAATCGGAGGGGACAGGATGATAGGACATCTGTTAAGATATGGGGGAATGACTTCCACGATACTAGAGGGAGCTTTAGAAGGTAAAAACTGTAGAGGAAGACAGAGATTGGAATACATCCAGGAAATAATCGAGGGTGTAAGATACAAGTACCTCTCTGCCATGAAGAGGTTGGCACGGGAGAGGAGTTCGTGGCGGGGCGCATCAGACCAGTCAGAAGCCTGATGACCCGGAAAAAAAAGGATGTGAACGTGTTCCCAGTGCACGAACTACTTTTTCTATTATGTCCCAGTCTGGCGATATCGGCGACCAGATTATTCTCTCTAATTGCACAGAATATTCTTGAAACCAATCGCGAGCAATTGTGGCACTGCGCTCCAAACACTATAGGACTTAACATCTGGGGTCATCAGTCCCCTAGAACTTAGAACTACTTAAACCTAACTAACATAAGGACATCACAATTATCCATGCCCGAGGCAGGATTCGAACCTGCGACCATAGCAGCAGCGGCACGGTAGCATGGCGCATTGTCACCCATAATAATTCCATCGTTGTTTGGGAACATGATGTCCATGAATGGCTTCAAATGGTCTTCGAGTAGCCAGACATAACCATTTCCTTTCAGAGGACACAGCCCATTGCGTGTAACCCTACCGTCAACTCTTATCGACTGAAATAGTGACTCCTTTGACCAGGCCACAGTTTTCTAGTCGTCTGGGATCTAAGCGGTATAGTCACAGTCCCTGGAGAGGCGCTGCAGGCGATGTCGTACTGTTAGCAAAAGGTACTCGCGTCGGTCTTCTGCTGTCGTAATCCATGAATGCGAAAAGATTTTTGCGGTTGTTTCACGCGGTGTTGCTTGTCTGTTAGCACTAACAAACCTACGCAAACGCCTCTACTCTCGGTCTTTTAAGTGAAGGCAGTAGGCCCATATGTTGCCCGTGTTGAGAGGTAACGCCTGAAATTGGGTATTCTCGGTACACTCTTGACGCTGTGGACCTTCCTTAATGATTTTCGGAATGGAATATCCCATGTCTCTACTTCCAACTACCATTCCGCGTTCAAATTCTGTTAATTTCCGTCGCGTGGCCATAATCACGCCGGACACCATTTAACATGAATCACTGAGTACAAATGACAGCTTTGCCAATTCACAGACCACCGTTTGTATATGTGCATATTGCTATATCATGACTTCTGTCACCTCAGTGCATTTTACTCCTATCACCTTCAGAATGTTAAAGAGTGAAACCCAGTCGGCATTGACAAAAGATTTCGCTTTATCTACTGACTGTACTAACGCATGTTCGCATTTCTTTAACCCATCTTCTAAGATGCGTCGTAGAGTCAATATTACCTCGCATGTTCCTACTGTTTTCCAGAAGCCAAAACGATCTCCCACAAGTCTTCTACGCATTTTTTCATCCTTCTTAATGGGTAGTTCACTGAGAACAGCATCGACCTGAAGGCAGAGAAAGGAATCACCTATAAGAAGACTCCGCGTACTTTCTTTATAATAAACGACATCGCCCCAAAACGATTTGTCTCCCCC
The DNA here is from genome assembly GCF_023864345.2 of Schistocerca serialis cubense. Lineage (NCBI taxonomy): Eukaryota > Metazoa > Arthropoda > Insecta > Orthoptera > Acrididae > Schistocerca > Schistocerca serialis. The sequence continues at coordinate 1,064,826,378 of NC_064639.1, forward strand.
CTCATTTCCGTCTCCAGCGGCAGAGTAACAGAATCTGGGATGCCAGACGGGGAGCTGTTAAATGGCAACGGACAGGATATCCTTTTCATTCAATACGACAAACGGCTCCAACGTCCAATGAACAAGACGGATATTTCATTCTGGGGTATTTAGGGGATTAGGTCACGGAGGACGACTGTTCAGAATAAAAAATGTGGGTGTACTAGAATATTTATCATCGAAAAGAACGAACCCGAACATTATTACTTTGAACTGCGACGAACAAAGAAATATACTAAAACGTTGACTTTAATGGGTCTGTAATCGTTTAATTTTCGAATAAATTACAACGTAATGTATGAATGCATGGTTTCGCAGCGACATATACTGATAAAACTCTATCGATCGACTTCATCAATCGAGAAGGAGATGATATGGTCAGCTTTGATGTGATGTCATTCACGCGCTTTTCCATTCAGGATTGCGTAGATCTGCTCTCCCAGTCATTTGATGCCACTGTTGCTATTTATTTAAGTGCTCTCTGACGTCCTCGTAATTTGTCTGTGATGGAGAATGTTTTAATCAGACGGACGGCGTCGCATTGGGGGCTCCCGCAGTTATGTTTATGGAACACTTTGCAGACATCACTCTGGACATGGCTGCTGCAAAGTCTAGTTGCTCTTATCCTTACATAGACAACGGGTTAGTTGTCTGGTCTCATGGATGAGAAAAACTATGAGAATTCTTGGACCTCATCAACAATAACCTTAACAAAATCTTCACACTGGAGGTAGAGACCAATGGTGCCTTGCTTTCCCTTGACATCCTTGTCTGTCGTAAAGCAAATCTGTTTCTCAGTCACATTGTTTACCAGAAAGCAACCCACATGGACCACTATCTGCACACTAACTGCTATTACCAGTTTTTGTTCACCTTCAGTCATAAAATCAAATTCAATAATTTTTTGTCATATACTTTATAAATAAGTTTTTTAGCTATTCCTGAAAAAATCATTAATTTTTTTTTTGGAAGGTAATTATTTAATTCTTTTCTATTAATATAATTATTGAGTTGAGCTAAAATATTTGTATATTCATATTTTGTAACAAGATTTGGCAAAACTTTCTCCATATCTTTCTTAGATTAATAATTTTGAAACACAGTTAACACATTTACATATTGCTGTTTAGGTTCTAAAAGTTTTGTTTCCAAATATCTTTCACTAACTCCATCCAAATCATCAAATGGATTGTTGATATTAACTATTCTTTTACTTTTAAAATAAATATAATATTTATCTACTTAGAAATGTTATTTAATTCTTTCTGAAATTGATTAATTACATTAACCATTTTTGAGTCTACTGATTATTGACTATTTTTGAATTTTGAAATTAATTCTTTATTAATTTTTGATCTAATGAATGAAAATCATTTATTTTTCCTAAATTGTGATTGAAATTATTTTCAAAAATGTACATTTAGTAAATTTAAAATATCATTAAACTTATAATTCATGCATAATAAACAAACATATAAAAACGACTACAAATTACAAGGCTTGTTTTTTAAGTAAGTACCGTAGAAAAGACTTGCTAAGATATCTCAATGATTTTATTTTTACATGAAAGCCTGTACATTAATCTACTTTTCTACATAATTTCCATCAATATTGAGCCATTTGTCATAATGTTGTAACAGTTTTTTAATACCCTCCTCATAGAAGTTTGCCTCCTGACTTGTTAACCACTGCAGGCCGGGGTGGCCGAGTGGTTCTAGGCGCTACAGTTTGCGACTGCTACAGTCGCAGGTTCGAATCCTGACTTGGGCATGGATGTGTGTGATGTTCTTCTGAGGTCATCAGTCCCCTAGAACTTAGAACTACTTAAGCCTATCTATCTCAGAAGTTAAGTCCCATAGTGCTCAGAGCCATTTTTGCTAACCACTGCATCGTCACTGTTTTGATGCTAACTGTCCAGGTATTTCTTCAAGTGCAGGAACAGATGGTAGTCACTGGGCGCACGATCGAGGCTGTACAGAGGATGATCCAGAGTTTCCCATTGAAAATATGTGATGAAATCTTTGGTCTGATTGGCCACATGCAGATGGGCATTGTCTTGCAGCAAAACAATGTCCTATCTCAACCTCCATGGACTGTTGCTTTGATTCTGGTGTGACATGGGCCACCCATGTTTTATCACCTGTAAAAATTTGGCTTAAGAAATCATCATCGCCGTTGTGGTACCGTCCAAGGAAATTCAATGCACTGTCTACATATTTGGTTTTGTGCACATCTGTCAACATTTTCGGTACCCAACGTGTGCACAATTTTCGGTAATTCATGTGCTCGATCACAATGCCATACAAAACACTACGAGAAACATTAGGAAAGTCATCGCGCAAGGAGGAAATCGTAAAGCGTCTGTTTTCTCTCACCTTATTGTCGACTTCCTGCTCCAAACTTTCATTAAGGTCCAAAGGACGCCCACTCCGTTGCTCATCATGCACATTTGTGCAGCCATCTTTAAATGCTCTCACCCACTTTCTTACCATTCTATCACTCATAATGTTTTATCTGTAAACTGCACAGATCTCACGATGAATATCGATCGTTTCTAGGCCTTTAGCACTAAGAAATCTTATAACAGCGCGCACTTCACAGTCAGCGGGACTCACGATTATCGGAGACATCTTAAACACTCAGTACACAACATAAACAAGGAAGAATCAGAATGTAATGGCGTCAGTGCATAGATTAAGGTACAGGCTTTCATGTAAAAATATCTTTCGATATTGTAGTATAAATTTTTTTCCCAAACATTTAAGTAACTGTTTCGGAATATTTCCTCCATATGAATCAAAAACAAATCTTATATCTCAATTTTTAAAATAACAAATCCATTGACTTCCAAAATGACCAGAAGTATCTAAGTTTACTATTCCACATTCGAAATTCTTTGGTTCATTATGTAATTCATCAGTCATAAAAACACCACATAATGGATTAATTTTTTATTCTTTAACTAATTCTTCTATGTCAAAATTAGACAAAAGGATTATAAAATTTTTTAACTGTTACTTTGAAATTTTTTACTGCTTTTCCTTTCTTCTCCATTTCCAAATCATATCTTTTTTGTGCTTTTGATTATTTATCACCTTTTTTCTTATTTATAAATGCATTTGAAATAGTGCAGTTCATCCAGCAAGTGAAACAGTTGTTGCTGAATGAGGTAATGCAGATAATAATAATGGTAAGCTTACAGATTCATGTTTCTTTTCTTTTTTGCTTGTTAAATATTCAAGAACCTTTTTCACAAGAGAAATAGTTAATGAAACAAATAAATTTCCAGCTGTTTTTTTCTCTTTGTTTCTTTTTTGTACATGAGTTAAAATGGGTCAATAATTTTTAATTGATCATTATTGAGTTTAAGTTCTGATTTTGGTTTAGTTTTGCCCCTAGGTAACAAAATATAATCACTCAAAAGTTATTCATTTATAGAGATAAAAAATAATAAAAAAGTTATAAACCTTATTCAGTTCTTACCAACATTTAAACCCATTCCTAATTTTTGTTTTCCATATGAAATTCCTCTAACTGAAGTTGAAGCAATTTTTTCTCCTAATGAAGAGTAATTTGGATGCATTCTTTCTTTTCTAGCTAACTGAAGCTTAATACCTAGCTTCTAAATCTTTATTATTTCCATAGGCGTTATCATGTTTTTTGCAAGCTTCATCTAGAGGACTGATTCCTTTATCTCCACATCCTAGTCTTTCTTCAAGCTTAGTAAACGGTCTGCAGTAATTAAATCCAGGAAGGTTCATCTCTGGCACTGGGAAATTATTTAAAGCCCAATTTACTTCTCCTTTACCATGTTTTTCGTTTTTACACAATGTTTGTGGTCAATTATTCAAAAATGGAATCAAATATGGACTTCGTTTGGGATTATTAATAATAAAATCACTAAATTCATTTGCTAACATTTGAGTTATTCCAACTCTTTCTCTATTTACAGCTAAGTCTTCACCATGAATTACTGTCAATCTATCAATTAAATCTCTTACCTCATTCATCCAAATATATTCAACTGGTTTTTCTGAATATTTTTTTACTAAACCTTTACCAACTGTTTCAAATAAATCACCAAGATTTTTCCAAAAAACTGGGAAAATAATGAGTAACAATCGTTTTAATTATTATATATGAGGGTATTCCCAATAGTAAGGTCTCCTTCTTTTTTATAAGCACATAGAGCTGTTTATTTCTACATCGGTTTACATCAGTTTACAGCCTGAACAAATAGCTATTTTTCAACATAATCATCATTTCTGTCCTTGCATTTTTGTAGACGTTGTGGCAGTTTTTGTATGCCCATGTCACACCAGCTCGCCACCATGCTGTTCAGAAAGTTATGAACCTCTTCTTTCACCTCGTCGTCAGAGCTGAATCGCATTCCTGCCAAACCTTCTTTTAACCAGTCCAGAAAGTTGTCCTGTTCGGTGGCAAGGCAGTGAAGAAATGCACAGGAAGCATCAACTCATTGCCACATGTGGTCTTCAGTCAGCATGCATGTGACCCATCTTGTGCACACATTCCGATAGTTCAATGTTCCTGTTAAATTTCTGTGAGCGGTGCTTCGGGGAACCTCAGGAACCAACGTGCAGAGATCATCCAGGGTGATCCGCTGATCTTCACACATGCTTTGCTCAACCTTCAACACTATCTCCTCAGAAATTGATGGTCTCCTGCTCCTTTTTTCGTCGTGAATTTCGGTCTGTCAGCTGCAAACTCTACACCACTTACCAACATTTTTGACATCCATGCACGACTCACCATACTCTTCGAACAATTGGTGATGGATTTCAATCGACACAGTGCTTTCTGAGTTCAAAAACCGAATGATTGTGCCCAATTCTCACTTGGCGGTAACATCAAACAGGAGCTCCATTTTCAATGGCTGCCAAGCCGAGACTGAGTGCCTGAGTGCGGCATGCACATGTTTACACACAGTGTGTGAAGCACACTTCGTAACAGTACGACCAACTGCTATACAAACAGAGTTCTGTATTCATAAAAAATAGGAGATATTACTTTTGAGATTACCCTCGTATATCTCCTTTACTTGATCTTATTTTATTTTAATTACTTTCATAATATACAGCATGTGAATCGAAGAAATTCTTGTATAACTTCTTAAATCAAGAGAATCTAATTATGTTCCTAAATCATCGATAGTTATTTGTTTTCTAGTTACAAGTTTCATTAATCCATCTGTTCCTTCATATTCCTTTACACCAAGTTTTAATTTATCACTATTGAATTCTACTGGAAATTTTCCAACAAATTTAAATCAATCAACAGGTCTAAATCCAAAAACATTATCTTCGCTATGGTTAATAAAGTCTAACATTCTTTCACTTATATTTATTTTTTAACATTTTTCTTTTAATTTTCTTTCTTTTTCATAGTTCTCTAACAAATTATTTAATTCTGATTCACTTAATGCAAAATCTCTTTTATCACTTTCATAATGTTTCATTGTTGGAATATTACTGAATATTTCTAGATAAAGTTGATTATAAGGAATCATTTGTTATTCAAGTTCTCTGTTTTCCTGAATTGTTTTACAACTTTTGCTCCTAATCCTTCAATGCCTTGCTTAACTATTTATATTGTACCTATAACTCTTTGATCTTCTTATTTAAATTTTTCATATTCTTCTTCTTCGTTGTTTCTTCCATGTCTTAAACTCTTTTTTTAATTGTTCATTGTTTCATTTTTTTTATTTCGCTTGGCTCTTTCTAACAACTCCTGGATGATATTTTACAGACATTTCTGAAGAAAAAAGTATGATAATCGTTTTTTTATGTTTGACATTTATGGTCAATAGTTATGTAAAGTGTTTACGTTTGATGTTTAAAAAAATTCTTAGTTTTTCTCAATTTTTATCTTCATTAAAATTTCTTGTCATACCAATCGTAATAAAACCAAATTTATCTTTGTTCCAACATTTACTGCATATTTCTTTAAAGTAATTAAACTTTACATTACCAACAACAATTTCATGATAAATAGAATTTGAGTGTGTATCACTCTGGCTAAAAATACACTCCTGGAAATGGAAAAAAGAACACATTGACACCGGTTTGTCAGACCCACCATACTTGCTCCGGACACTGTGAGAGGGCTGTACAAGCAATGATCACACGCACAGCACAGCGGACACACCAGGAACCGCGGTGTTGGCCGTCGAATGGCGCTAGCTGCGCAGCATTTGTGCACCGCCGCCGTCAGTGTCAGCCAGTTTGCCGTGGCATACGGAGCTCCATCGCAGTCTTTAACACTGGTAGCATGCCGCGACAGCATGGACGTGAACCGTATGTGCAGTTGACGGACTTCGGCCGTCGAATGGCGCTAGCTGCGCAGCATTTGTGCACCGCCGCCGTCAGTGTCAGCCAGTTTGCCGTGGCATACGGAGCTCCATCGCAGTCTTTAACACTGGTAGCATGCCGCGACTTTGAGCGAGGGCGTATAGTGGGCATGCGGGAGGCCGGGTGGACGTACCGCCGAATTGCTCAACACGTGGGGCGTGAGGTCTCCACAGTACATCGATGTTGTCGCCAGTGGTCGGCGGAAGGTGCACGTGCCCGTCGGCCTGGGACCAGACCGCAGCGACGCACGGATGCACGCCAAGACCGTAGGATCCTACGCAGTGCCGTTGGGGACCGCACCGCCACTTCCCAGCAAATTAGGGACACTGTTGCTCCTGGGGTATCGGCGAGGACCATTCGCAACCGTCTCCATGAAGCTGGGCTACGGTCCCGCACACCGTTAGGCCGTCTTCCGCTCACGCCCCAACATCGTGCAGCCCGCCTCCAGTGGTGTCGCGACAGGCGTGAATGGAGGGACGAATGGAGACGTGTCGCCTTCAGCGATGAGAGTCGCTTCTGCCTTGGTGCAAATGATGGTCGTATGCGTGTTTGGCGCCGTGCAGGTGAGCGCCACAATCAGGACTGCATACGACCGAGGCACACGGGGCCAACACCCGGCATCATGGTGAGGGGAGCGATCTCCTACACTGGCCGTACACCACTGGTGATCGTCGAGGGGACACTGAATAGTGCACGGTACATCCAAACCGTCATCGAACCCATCGTTCTACCATTCCTAGACCGGCAAGGGAACTTGCTGTTCCAACAGGACAATGCACGTCCGCATGTATCCCGTGCCACCCAACGTGCTCTAGAAGGTGTAAGTCAATTACCCTGGCCAGCAAGATCTCCGGATCTGTCCCCCATTGAGCATGTTTGGGACTGGATGAAGCGTCGTCTCACGCGGTCTGCACGTCCAGCACGAACGCTGATCCAACTGAGGCGCCAGATGGAAATGGCATGGCAAGCCGTTCCACAGGACTACATCCAGCATCTCTATGATCGTCTCCATGGGAGAATAGCAGCCTGCATTGCTGCGAAAGGTGGATATACACTGTACTAGTGCCAACATTATGCATGCTCTGTTGCCTGTGTCTATGTGCCTGTGGTTCTATCAGTGTGATCATGTGACGTATCTGACCCCAGGAATGAGTCAATAAAGTTTCCCCTTCCTGGGACAATGAATTCACGGTGTTCTTATTTCAATATCCAGGAGTGTATTTTAAAAAAAATTAATTATCTCTAAATGTTTTTACTCAAATAAAAACAAGCAATTCTTTTATGCCTTCCTGTACTAAAATATTCTCTTACTATATCTTGATTTTTGAGAATGAAATAATCAAAAACTACAATTGAATTATCTTCACATTTCATTGGAATAATTTCATCATTATTTTCAATACACCTAACAATTTTTTCATTAATTTTTATCTCCAGTTTTTCACATCTCTATATAAATTCTTGATATTTTCGTTGACTTAAACTTTTGAAATGAATGTACAGAAGATTAATTTTTTCTGCTTTATCGAACCTGGTGCTAAAATACAATTAGCAATCATTCATGTTGCTTTTCTGTAACCATTTGGTACAATGATTGCACATTGAAAGAATTTGTGAAATGTTTAATATGTTTGTTTTTTAATTCCATTTCTGGTACTCTTATTTTTGGTTCCCAATCTATCATTTGCTTACATAACTTTTCTTAATATAAATCAGTATATTATTTCTGTTCAGTGATAATCTTTTCTTGTGAAAAAAAAGATTAACTGTTCCAATAAGAGAAACATAAAAGTGTTTCAACAGTTGGTTTCCTTCAACTCTTATAACTCCAAATATTACATCAAAAAGTAATATACTTTACTGGGATGGAGAAAGTATAGGAATTCCTGTTGGTCAATGTAGTTTGAAAAATTTACAAAAAATTAGTCTTTCGGAAAGTCGAACCATTCATATTAAGGTAGATAAAATTTGAAATAGAATTGTTATCAAAAGTGGTAAAAAATTATTTGCAGATAAAGGAGATTGTGTTGGTAAAGTTTTAGGATTTGCTAGTCAAATTATTGAAGCTAGTAAAAAACTGTTACTAAAGATGTTCCTAAAATTATTCAATTTGAATTAATTAATGTAAATTTTAATTTGGCTTATGGAATGTTTCTTAAACATAATATTATTGCTTCATTTAAACCTAATGAAAAAAATTGCAACAGCAAAAAATAATTCATGTAGAGTAATGAAACATCAGGAATACCTGTTTGTAGGTAACATATTTAAGTGATTAACATTTCAAGATCACAGCTTAATGTAAAGGCGACATTAGCCATTGCAAATGAGAAATTGTGATACATTAATAACCATTGTAACCGCTAGAATGTTCAACAAGCACGCAAATGTGAATGCATTGTATTGTACAGGTGATGGACTACAGTTTGCAGGATGGAGTTACATACCTGTTTGCTTGTAGGACTTGGTCGGGGAATACAGAGACGGTTAACGCTGTTTGTGGATGACACTTGATTTGTTGTCTGATTATGTCCCGTACGTTCTCTGGCTATCGAGCGGGCCAAAGCAACATGTAGACATTATGTAGAGCATGTTGGGTTACAACAGCTGTATGTGGGCGAGCGTTATCCTATTGGTAAACACCCCTTGAAATGATATTCATGAATGGCATAAAACAAGTCGAATCACCAGACTGATGTACAAGTTTCCAGTCAGGGTGCGTAGGATAGCCACGAGAGTACTCCTGTAGCCTTACGTAATCCCACTCCAAACAGTAACTCCAGTTGTATGTCCAGGGTGTCTAGCAGACAGGTTGGTTGCAGGTCTGGCCTCCTCCTAACCAACACACGGCTGTCACTGGCACCGAGGCAGAAAAAGCTTTCATCATAAAACACTACAGACCTCTGCCTTTCCCTCCAGTGAGCTGCCGCCTGACACCAATGAAGTCACAAATGGCGCTGGTTTCGGGTCAATGGAATACGCGCTAGAAGCAACCGATTTGTAACAGTTCGGTGTGTCACTATGGTCCCAACTGCAGCTCTGATTGCTGTTGCAGATGGATTGCGAACCGTCAGAGTCATACGCCCTCTCGGTAGTGCCACATAGTCGCCTGAAACCCGGGCTTGATCCTCGTGAACACTGCTACCAGAAATCATGTACCGTGGCTTCTCTCCTGCCAAGTATTCAGCCTCTCGTACCCTATTACATAACGTCGTTCAGACTCAGTAAGGTGTTGATAGTGGCGCCCTTGTCGCCTTAAAAGCATTCTTGAATAACGTCACATCACCAAGTGCAATCTCAAAGGTAACTAACGCTCATGAACGTTTCAGCGTGTGTTTGTAGCAAACCTGACTTGCATCCTCAAGGTGCCACTACTATGGTCACTCTTATTAGACTGGCGCGAAATTTGGATAGAAATACACCTACAAATTTTCGTTTACGTCGCACAATTCGTTCTTCGTGTTAAGATTTTTTTAGTCCGTCTATTATACGGCCACAAACTTACGTGTAGGGGCCTAGCAGTGCTGATGGCTTTATTAAGATTGGCGCTGCAATCCTACTTTATTCAAACAACTATGTTAGAAACATCTTTGTAGGAAAATGATTATAACATCAGGATAATGGTATAACGGGACAAATTAGTCATGCTGGCGGTAATCATTAGTGTACACGTGAAGAATTCTTTGTTTTGGCGTTATTATACGTATTATTCAACAAATTATTTATAAACAATTGTGTATTTTCTCAACTATAATAGAAAAATGATTATTCTGTACCTGACATGAAGCTCTACCCACTTCTGAGTCATTAGCATATATTGTGTATCTGTAACATTTGCTATTGATTCTATAACCAATTTTTAATACACATATTAATAATGTTGCTCGTAATGATTTTATATAGAAGGTAATAATTTTAGTGCACTCTTCTCACAATAGTAAGTGTTCATTTTTAGTAATTTGTCTGGAAGTAGTTTAACTGCTTTCAGTGAACATTCTTAAGATCCAGTTTTAACGTAGTCGGTTTCTAGCCATACAGCTGAATGTCCATATGTTCACGATGGCACCTCCCAACCCTACCACTTTGGGATTTTCCAAATTGCTCGGCAGCTTTGGCCAACCAAGTGGCTCCCTATCTCTTTTCAGAGCTCACTGTATTATCATGGCTACACTGCTCAACGCTCACTCAAAGAAGAAAATTGTGGGTACAGACTTTCGAAACATGCAGAGTGTGCTGATAGTTTATTTCGTCACCCACGCCGAGACTGACAGCAGTCAGCCCCTTGCTACATGGATTTCAAGAGGGATTCAGAGTAAAAGACCGGGATATCTTTTGAAAGGTAGGTGCTTTCGTACGTCAACCCTGGATGGCATACGGCTGTGTTTCGCGTGAGTTCGTCAGATGATTCCGCTCGCCCTTCACAGTCCAGGTCAGGCACTAAGCTTTTTCCATCTCTCCAGAACGTTAAAGAAGCACTTGTCTGGTCGTTACAGCAGGAGGTTGTTGTTATGTTGTTCCTAAAAACAGGACACTAATTCTTTTTGTGCGGGTTTGGACAAATTAGTATGCCCATGGAACAAATTCTTCGACAAACGTGGCGACTATGTTGAATAGCAACTTTGTGTACAGCGTTTTCCAGAAATATTGGTATTAGAAGTTGTCCTGAGAAACAAATCGAGGATAGCAAACTGTATCCCGAAACGTCATCCAACGACGCTACACAGCATCAAAGTTATAGACGCTGGCGCCTACTGCTGCGCCACCCCTTCGACAGAAAACGTGACTTTATACGCCATCGGATCATAGGTGGAACGTCTCGCAACTTTGCTTTTTATTCAGTGATTCCGAGTAGTTGTCAGTATCACCAGTGGAGAAGATGGATCTAGCCGCTGCTTAGGGAGGCCTTATCTCCTATGAGTGCGATGCTCTGTTGCCTCAGTGGATGACGGTTTCGGTTACCAGTTTGCATCTGCAGTTAATTTTCCTCCTGGAAACTTCTAAAATCTCCAGTGCTATTCGGTCTACTTTTCTGATCCACTCCCATATGTGCGTAGAGCAAAATAAGTATTGAAACTCATACAGTAAATTACATTATTATATATTATCATTATTTTTTCACTCTGCATCATTCGTCTGGTGCCAATACACATCATGCTTTCGTCTCACTCTGTTAGCAAAAGCTGTGCGCTGGAAAGCACGTATGATAAATGCTGATGCTACAGTAAAATATGAATTGTAATCGAAACTAATGCAAGTATGTTAATAACGTTTCAATCTGTATGTAAATAAGCGTGCTGTGTATATCGAATATTGATGGTGCGGATTAAGAAACAGTTGTCAGTTGCTGAAATGCAGCGAACCGGCATGTTGTACGGCTGAATATTTCCAATAGTGACATGCACGCTGTGGAATGGCTCTGTATCATCGATGGACAATATAGCCTGTATATTTAATAACTGCATAAATGTTCAAAACTCCACAACAGTAAATAATGAAGAAGTAAAAACATGGGTATGATACGGAATAATCAAGAAACTAGAGTAGGACAGACGTAAATGTATATTAAAATTATAGAGCTGTTTTTGTCATTAGCATAACATTTCTCGGTTCCCATCTTGTAGCTATACAACACACCAGTCCTGGCCCTACCCTTTCACGGAACATTTCGTAAGACAATTTGAAGCCGCTAGTGAGAACTTAGAGATATCAACAACGGTAGGAAAAAATGTTGCAATGAAATTAGAATCTATGTACTTGCAATCTTCGGCATAACTGTTCTGGTAATTCACTGAGAAAATAATCGTATTAGTATTAATGGAGAGAGATGCTGCTCATTGTAACAGCAACATATCATCGCCTCTCTCTCTCTCTCTCTCTCTCTCTCTCTCTCTCTCTCTCCCTCTCTCCCTCTCTCTCTCTCTCTCTCTCTTTGTGTGTGTGTGTGTGTGTGTGTGTGTGTGTGTGTGTGTTTGTGTGTGTGGTTGTGTTTGTATTTGTGTGTGTGTCTGTGTATGTATAACTTGCGAATAATGTTGTTCCAAACTTTTGTCTCTTAGACTGAAGCTGTTGATACAAAAGTAGTTAGTAAAGTTAATCAGTCTATGAAAGTTCCTTGGAAATTTACGCTGTGAAATTAATACAGATTACATTATGATAAATACAAGCTTATACATAAGTACATGCAGGGATTCAGGAAACGACTGCATAGACATTCAGCAAAATGACTCGTACCATTGGATAGCGCATCACTCCAAGTTTAGAACCGTAATATACTGAGGAGGCCGGCCGCGGTGGCCGAACGGTTCTAGGCGCTTCAGTCTGGAACCGCGCGACTGCTACGGTCGCAGGTTCGAATCCTGCCTCGGGCATGGATGTGTGTGATGTGCTTAGGTTAGTTAGGTTTAAGTAGTTCTAAGCTCTGGGGGACTGATGACCTGATGTTAAGTCCCATAGTTCTCAGAGCCATTTGAACCATACACTGAGGAGAAGTAGTCATGAGATACCTCCTTATATCTTGTCGGATCTCCTTTTCGCCGGAGTACTGCCACAAATCGAAGTGGCATGGACTCAACAAGTCACTGGAAGTCCCCTGTACAAACAAATATTGAGTCATGCTGCATCTACAGCCGTCCACAGTTGCGAATGTGTTGCCGCTGCACGATGTGACCTCTCGATTTCGCCCCATAAATGTTCGGCGGGATTCAAGTTAGGCGATGTGGATGGCCTAATCCAGAACGTTCTTCAAACTAATCTCGAAAAATTGTGGCCCTGTAACGTGGCACATTGTCATCCATGAAAATTCCATCGTTGTTTCGGAAATGAGGTCCATGACTGCCTGCAAATGGGCAATGATCGATTCAGTTGTACCAGAGGACCTAGCCCATTATATGTAAACAAAGCCCATGGCATTATGGAGCCACACCAGCTTGCACAGTGCCTTGTTGACAATCTCAGTCTATGGCTTCGTGGGGTCTGCGCCACACTCGATCCCTACCATCGGTTCTTACCAACTGAAATCGAGAATCATGTGACCAGGCCACGGTTTTGCAGTCGTCTAGCTTCCAACCGACAGGGTCACGAGCCCAGGAGTGACCCTGCATACGAAGTAGTGCTCTTAGCAAAGGCACTGGCGCAGTCGTTTGGTGCTATAGCTCATTAACGCCAAATTTCATCGCACTGACCTAACGGTTATGTTCGTCATACGTCCCACATTAGTTTCTGCGACTATTTCACGCAGGTTTACTCGTCTGTTAGCACTGGCCACTCTACGCAAACGCCGCTCACTGAACTGTTCGTGGTGAGACGCAATGCCTGATATTTGGTATTCTCAGCACACTCATGACACTATGGATATCGGAATGCTAAAGTCTCTACCGGTATGTCTCATGCCTCTGGCACGAACTATTATTCCGCTTTCAGTCTGTTAATTCCCCTAATCAGAACCTTTCCGTGTGAATCATCTTAGTAAAAATGACAGCTCAGCCAATCCAATGCACTTTAACATCTTGTGTACACGACACTATCTCCATATGTATATGTGCATATCGCCGTCCCATGACTTCTGTCACCTCACTGAAAAGTGCTGTGGTTAGTTGCCCCAACGGCCAGGTATGTCAGAACACGCAGACAAATCTCCTTCTCCATTCTGGCGCATCGAATCAGATCGCACCTGATGACAGGCAACTCGAATGAACAGATCACCAAAGCGGTCTGCTGTTGCATTTTACCGCGCATTTCGTGTAAACTACCTCAGTGAATGGCTCGTATCTGTTGACGTTTGCCGCATCGCAGACCGTGCACATATCGAGAGCTTGGAAAGTGATTTGAAACCTTTGAGAGTTTCTCTGTCCACTGATACGTGTCTATTTTCTGTATGCCTTGCAGTTTTCATGTAATCATCTTCTGAAAGCCCGGAGCCACTTGTGAATATCTCAGTATACCGACTCCTGAACCTGGGTGTATAGCATTTCAACTATGTAAAACACTAAGGTTTAATTACATCACCTCTGCCTCTTTTGGTTGGAGAGCAGTCCAGTTTTTAATGATTTAATGATAATGTCGATATTCCATATCCGAAATATTGTAGCTACACAATTTTTCACAAACATTTAATTATTTCAACATGTATTCTGTTGAAACGTCCCCTTTGAACAATTGTACAGGACTGTGCTTAACCTGACACACAATATTTTTAGCGCAACGCAATCTGACTTTCAGAAATCCCTACAAAAGAATGGCCCTGACTAACATTAACCTATGCATTTCACAAATCGCTTACCTCACAAAAATCTTGGTTACTCGAACTACTGCAATACAGCGAGCGCCACTACTGCCAGCTAAATAAAAGATTCAAACTATGGAAGGCACTAACTACTGATATGCATAGTTAGCAAATGAAAGATATTAATAGAGAACAAATAATGTATTTACCTTAATATCATCAAAAGTCATAATATATATAGGAGTTCATAACATCCATTCTTACAAATATCAAAACTCCGCCATTTCTCTCTCCACATCCACCACTGCTGGCAGCTCACCTCCAACTGCGCAACGCTACGCGCTGTTCACATCCAGCTGCCGCTGCCCAACACTACAATGGCAGACAACAATGCAAACTAGACACAGACTGCACACAGCACAGCCAGTGATTTTTATACAGAGGTGGCGTTACCAATAAAAAACCTAAACAGCCTACTTACACTGTGAACCAACAAGTTATATAAAGAGTGTCTCTATTCGAATTATGCTAGATTAGAAACAGTGCTTAGCTGTGTAGGAGAGATTGAGGCTCGTTTACATAGAGCACTCACATCGGGAAACGTTCTTGCTAGAGTGCTACCGACAATGGAAGATCAGTACTGCCGTCTACTGCTCTCACAAACTTCATGGCACTAGCTGTGCGAATATCTTAGCGCGAAGAAAATTGTTGCTTTTTTGTGCAAGCTGAGTAAATTTCACTACCCAAATACCGACGTTATTCCTAGGGAGCACACCTTTTAGAGTTTAGAACAGATAAATATACGTATGTTCGTTTAAAGGAGATTGTTCTGCTTTACAGGGTACATTTGTATGATTTGAAAACCTGAAAGTTACTACTGTAGTTTCAAAAGTAAATGAAACATGACAATGGGACACATTCACGAAATTCTGTTGGGGCACTTGTGCGCACTATTTTGCATTGCCATCTTTACTGCTATCTCAGTCAAGGATACAGCAGTTCGGAACGGAATAACAGTAATAATAATAATAATAATAATAATAATAATAATAATAATAATAATCCCCGTGGAGGCCCGGGAAAAGAATAGGCCTCTGGTATGTTCTGCCAGTCGTAAAAGGCGACGAAAAGAACAAACCACTAATAGGGCTAACCCCCCTTTTAGTGTGATTAGTTGGTTCAGGACAGAACTAATGAAGCCTCGGACAAGCACTGTCATGGTCGGGGACGATGCTTGAACCCTATGCCCATCCGCAGTGGTAACGACACTGCTAGCCACATGGAAAATGATTTAAATCCAAATAGAGGTGTTTTGCAGGATATGCTTCCTGCAACCACCCTAGAAGGAAAACAAAGTCAGAGGATGAGATGGTCAGATGAAGTTAACTGACACCTCATGTTCTGTTATTACCAAGGAACAAACTTAGGAACCAACACAACTGGATACAGATCACAAGTATACACAACATTTATTACCAGATACCCACAATTAAAAATTTTAACAGAACAACGACTAGGTGATCAGATCCGTGTAATAATCAAAAATAACAGGATACCCCAGTCAGAATTTGGAAACATCAAACAACAAGCACAATAAATACTGGTACAATATAATGTGCAAACAGCAGAAGAAGAAATACAGTAATGGACTCAAACATCCCAGAGCAAACAAACAAAGAACAAGACGCATCAACTAAACAATCAAAGGAAAACAAAATCGTAAGAAAGCCACCAGAACAAGCATAAATAGAACACAAAGTGGCACACATGTTAGATATAGAAGAAAAATTTCTGCTGACATATATAGAATACAAAGACACAAATACAGACATTGGACCATTCTTGCATAGACCACCAAATAACCCACAAGTCGAAACAACAATAACAACTATCAACACAATCATACACAACAGAATAAATGAAAATACAACTATGGAAGAGTTACAACTACTGCTTTATATAGGAGCACTCACTACACTAAATATACACACTAGGCAGAGATTAGAACCAACCAACACACAGAAGAAACCCACAAAACCAGCATGGCAACACAAGCTACAGATCAGAATAGAAAAACTGAGAAAAGACATTGGACAGCTAACACAATTTATAAGAAATGAAATATCAGACAAAAACGAAAAAGGTTAGGTAAAATCTCACAAAAACAAGCGATAGAGCAATTACATGAAAAGAAGCAGAAACTACAAGCATTGGCCAAACGACTTAGAAGATACAAAAAAAGTGAAAATAGAAGGAAACAAAACCAAACATTCAACACAAACCAAAAGAAACTTTACCAGACAATAGATAACACACACATTAAAATAGACAATCCACGAAACATAACAGACATGGAACACTTCTGGAGCAACATATGGTCAAACCCAGTACAACATAACAGACGTGCACAGTGGATACAAGCAGAAACAGACACATACAAGATGATACGACAAATGCTTAAAGTGGTAATTTTGCAACATGAAGTCACTCAAGCAATTAATTCTATGCACAATTGGAAAGTCCCTGGAAAAGATAAAATATCAAACTTCTGGCTAAAGAAGTTCACCTCAGCACATTCACATCTAATTAAATTATTTAACAGTTACGTTGTAGACCCATACACAGTCCCTGATAAACTTACACAAGGAAAAGCTTATTGGAACCTAAAGATCAAGCAGACACAGCAAATCCAACAAAATATCGCCCCATAACATGCCTACTAACAATATACCAAATATTAACTTCAGTCATTACACAGAAATTACTGACACATACAACACAGAACGAAATTATAAATGAAGAACAAAAAGGCTGCTACAAAGGAGCAGGAGGATGTAAAGGGCAACTGATAATAGATGCAGAGGTGACATATCAAGCTAAAACTAAACAATGATCGCTACACTATGCATACATTGATTACCAAAAAGCTTTTGATAGTGTACCCCACTTATGGTCACTACAGATATTGGAAATATACAAAGTAGATCCTAAATTGATACAGTTCCTAAACATAGTAATGAAAAATTGGAAAACCACACTTAATATCGAAACAAATTCAAATAATATGACATAACAGCCAATACAGATTAAGTGTGGAATATATCAAGGAGACTCATTAAGTCCTTTCTGGTTCTGCCTTGCTCTGATCCCACTATCCAACATGCTAAATAACATAAATTATGGATATATTATTACTGGACATACCAACAAAAAATCACACATTTGCTATACATGGATGATCTAAAACTACTGGCAGCAACAAATCAACCAATTACTAAAGATAACAGAAGTATTCAACAGTGATATAAATATGGCTTTTGGAACAGACAAATGTAAGAAAAATAGCATAGTCAAGGGAAAACAAACTAAACAAGAAGATTGCATGTTGGATAACCACAGCGACTGCATAGAAGCGATGGAAAAAACAGATGCCTATAAACATCTAGGATACAGACAAAAAGTAGGAATAGATAATACAAATATTAAAGAAGAACTAAAAGAAAAATATAGACAAAGACTAACAAAAATACTGAAAACAGAATTGACAGCAAGAAACAAGACAAAAGCTATAAATACATATGGTATACCAATATTAACCTATTCATTTGGAGAGGTGAAATGGAGTGACACAGAACTAGAAGCACTCAAGACACATACACGATCACAATGCCACAAATATGGAATACATCACATACATTCAGCAACAGAACGATTCACTTTACGCAGAAAGGAAGGAGGAAGGGGATTTATCGACATAAAAAACTTACATTATGGACAGGTAGACAATTTAAGAAAATTCTTTATAGAACCAGCAGAAACTAGCAAAATACACAAAGCAATCACTTATATAAACACATCGCCTACACCATTGCAATTTCATAACCACTTCTACAACTCTTTAGATCACATCACATAACATCAACAGATACAAAGAAAGTAAATTGGAAAAAGAAAACACCACATGGCAAGCACCCATATCATCTAACACAGCCACACATCGATCAAGATGCATCCAACACATGGCTAAGAAAAGGCAATATATACAGTGAGACAGAAGGATTCATGATTGCAATACAGGATCAAACAATAAACACCAGATATTACAGCAAGCATATTATTAAAGATCCCAATACCACAACAGATAAATGCAGACTTTGGAAACAACAAATAGAAACAGTAGATCACATCACAAGCGGATGTACAATACTAGCAAATACGGAATACACCAGAAGACATGACAATGTAGCAAAAATATTACATCAACAACTTGCCACACAACATAAACAAATAAAACAACAGGTTCCCACATACAAGTATGCACCACAAAATGTACTGGAGAATGATGAATACCATTTATACTGGAACAGAACCATATAACAGATAAAACAACACCACGTAACAAACCTGACATCATACTCACCAATAAAAAGAAGAAATTAAGACAACTAATCGAAATATCCGTACCCAATACAACAAATATACAGAAGAAAACAGGAGAAAAAATTGAAAAATACATCCAACTGGCTGAGGAAGTCAAGGACATGTGGCATCAGGATAAAGTTGACATTATACCAATTATACTATCAATTACAGGAGTCATACCACACAATATCCACCAGTGCATCAACGCAACACAGCTACATCGAAACGTATATATACAACTACAGAAATCTGTAATTATTGATACATGTTCAATTACCCGAAAGTTCCTAAATGCAATGTAACATATACCGTACAGTTAAAAGGAAGTCACGCTTGATCAAGGTCCATGTCACTTTCCATTTTTAACCAGATATAACGTCTGAGAAAGGAAAGAAATAATAATAATAATAAGCGAAGGCACAGGACAATAAAAGATTGAAATTACTGAAGAATCTATCTGAAACTAATGAATCTCAAACGGAAAGAATTATTTCTATGAGATCAAGGGCTGATAATGGCAAGAAATTGCTAAAAGCAAGAACAAGGAAAATAGTGGATACGTCATCTTCTGGTGTCACCATTAGTGCTCTGCCCAAAGGAGGTCTTCACATGGTAAAACTCCATGCTGTTCTGTCTTCTGCCATCCCTTCAGAGTCACGTAGTTTGCACTTCCAATTATGTCGTCTAATATCTTGTATCTCCTGCTTGCTCACAGTCTCCTCTCACAAAACAGTCCTTCCGAACTGCCCGTTAACAAGCACTTCCATCTCAAAGAATGTCCCATCGAGATCTTTTTCCTTTCTTTTGTAACCTACGCATTCTGATAAAGAGGATGAAAATAGCCTTTGTATTTACTGCTTGAAAGGAGACAATCAATCAAAAAGGGTTGAAGAATTGGTGTAAAAGGTGGGCTCACGACGATTGTGCGGAGGAAACACATGTTTTGTATGCATAAACTGCAACTCGTACAGTGATGCTGGATAAGCCTTTAATCAACATTGAAACTTCCATATGGCGACATTGTGTTAAGAAACTGAATTTGGCAACAACAAAAAAATGATTTCTGGCTGAACAATTTCCGTATTTTGCCATGTTAATTGGTATAATTAGCACTAGATTTTTTTACTTCCAACAAAACATATTTTGAAAATTTTAGTAGTTGGTTTTGTGTACTCATTATTGTGTTCTGTGATATGTGTAAACGTGTCCCCACAGGTGCGTAAACTTGCCCACACGTTGGGCGCATTTACGCTCTCGACTTGAGCCTATATAAAATTATTTTGCACACTCAAATCCAATATTGATTTAATAATGTAAATAGCAAGTTGTATTTAATTAATCATGTTATCGGACTAAAAAATTTTAAACACTGTAAATCTGGTAAAATAAATTTTAAAATTCCGAAAAGAAATCTGCATCAATGTGTCCCAGTCTCCCCTACTTTTATATTGCTATAACAGTGCCAATGTTTCACATCTATGCAGAAGTCCAGAGATATTAGAGCTCTTTCTCAATCTGATGTAAAATTACATTCCTCCTAATCTAATATAAATTCAGTAAACCTTTGAAAGATACATAAATGTCCTCTACGCCCCCTGCTGTCAGATGAGGGCACTAGGGCGTGCTTGAGAGGGATAGGTTAGCAGAGCCTCCAGAGGCCAGCAGCGATACAATATTGAGAAACTATTTACCCTTTTGATGGCCTAACAGACATAGGTTCGTGTTGTTGTGGTTGTTGTTGATGTTATCTTCAGTTCGAAGACTGGTTTGATGCAGCTCTCTATGCTACTCTATCCTGCGCAAACCTCTTCATCTCCCAATAACTAGTGAAGTTACATCCTTCTGAAACTGATTACTATATTCTTCTCTTGGTCTCCCTCTACAATACTAAATTAGTGAGCCCTTGATGTCTCAGAGCCGGCCGGAGTGGCCGTGCGGTTCTAGGTGCTACAGTCTGGAAGCGAGCGACCGCTACGGTCGCAGGTTCGAATCCTGCCTCGGGCATGGATGTGTGTGATGTCCTTAGGTTAGTTAGGTTTAATTAGTTCTAAGTTCTAGGCGACTGATGACCTCAGAAGTTAAGTTGCATAGTGCTCAGAGCCATTTTTTTGATGTCTCAGAGCGTGTCTTCTCAGCCAATCCCTTCTTTTAGTCAGGTTGTACCACGAAGTTCTTTTCCTCTCTCCCCAGCTCTGTTCAGTAGCTCTTCATTAATTACGTGATCTACACACCTAATCTCCAGCGTTCTTCTGTAGCACCATATTTTAAAAGCTTCTGTTCTCTTGTTATCAATTAAAACCCGGTTCCGAAATTTGTGTCTTACCATTCAATCTGAAACCTTCCAGTTACTTCAGGTCTTTCTTTCATGATTCTTAAACCAAATGCTATCGATGATTAAATTATATTCTGTGCAGCATGCTAATGGGCGGCTTCCTCTTTCATTCATTTACACCAATTCATATTCACCTACCATTTTTCCTTCTATTTCTTTTCCTAATATTGAATTCCAATCACATATCACAATTAAATATTCGTCTCCCTTAAACATATGAATAATATCTTTTATCTCATAATACATTTCTTCAATTTCTTCATCATCTGTGAAACTAGTTGGCATATAAAGTTGTACTATAGTGGTGGGTATTGGCTTTGTGTCTATCTTGGCTGCTATAATGTGTTCACTATAATGTTCATAGTAGCTTACCCATATTACAGTTTTTCCGCTCAATATTGAACCTACTTCTGCGTTACCCTATTTGATTTTGTTTTTATAACGCTGTATTCATCAGACCAGAAGTGTCCTGTTCCTCATGTCACTGAACTTAATTTCCATTGTATCTGACTTCTACCTATCCATTTCCCCTTTTAAATTTTCTATTCTACCTGATTGATTAATGCATCTAACATTCCACGCTCTGGTCTGTAGCATTCCAGTTTTGTTTTTCCTGATGACATCATCTTGAGTAATGCCTGCCCAAAGATCTGAATGGGGTATTATATTATCTCCGGAATATTTTACATACGAAGATGCCATCATCATTTAACTACACAGTAGACCCCTTGCGAAAAATTGTGGCTGTAGTTTCTCCTTGCTTTTATCTGTTCGAAGCTTCAGCACAGCAACGACTGTTTGGTTAATGTTACAAGGCTAGATCAGTAAGTCATCCAGACTATCACCTCTGTTACTACTGAGAAGTTAAGGAGCCACACCTTTGGCCTCTCAGCCGATACCCTTCCACTGGGGTGGCACCAGTAGTGTGGCTGCCTGTATCTCTGAAGTATGAAGGGCACTCCACCAAAGGCAAGATCCATTGTTCATGGAGGGGTTCCTAGTCTGACTTTATCTCGAAAGGTAACATCGACAACTCCTTGACGTTTCTTTCATCGTTCCTTTTATGCTCATAATTACAAGGGGAATGGCTGAAGTCTAAAATTAGTAATTAGTAAATGAAACCAGTTTGCACACGCCCTGCAAGAAATTTCCTTAGCTGCTCAATATTCCACCTCAGTGCAACTGCCACCTACTCGTATAGCGTGTCTCAATCCAACCGCCCATCCACTCTAACCGATCCACTTCTACGTTCTACTCTTCCAGTATCAGTGACATGGTAACAGCCAATATATTCCTCTGATTAAAAACTAGGCTAATCACCCATGCAGCCCACTCGTCGTATTAAAAATATCTTTTACTCAGCATTACATTCAATACAGGTTCCAATCCTCACCTCTATTCAGCAACCTGTCCACTCGATCCTAACTTCACTTACTCGTATATACGTATTTTCTTATACATACAAACCACGTTCTTAAAACTGAACAATGAATTAAGACGGTTAACTGACCCGAGTTGAGAGGACTGGATGAAGAAACAATATTAGAAATTATAAGAACTCATAAAGAAAGGAACAATGAATTCTTAAAAAAAAGAGACATAAGCAAAGTACGGAAACAACGAATGTTAAAAATGGGAAGAAGACATTATATATAGAAGAGAAGAACAAAGTTTGGAGCATTGTGTGGAAGATTTATTTAGTACCCTTATGGATAACACCAGACTGGTTACTGAAGGTGAAGGGAAACAGAATGAAGAAGACCGATAGTTGCAGAAAGTAGTTCTGGATGTCTGGGGAAAGAAAGCATCGGGTGGTGACAGGTACCATCTGGAACAGTGAACGTCACAGCTCGTACTGAGGAAAACTGAAAAGAAAAACGACGAGAATACTGGCCTAAATCAGTTTGGGTTCAGAAAGAATGATGGGGGAAAGGCTGATAGAAATGAACAATGAGGAGTATATTTGTTTTATCGACTAGGAGAACGCATTTGATAACTGTAGTGTACTGATAAGAAATTTTGAAAAATGTTGGGACAAACTGGAAAGACAGAAGGTTAATAAAGGAGATGCATAAAAAGGGAAAAGTGACAATAAGAGAATGAGGAGAAAGAGTTGAGCACTGGGAGGGGTGTAAGGCAAGGATGCTCATGGTCACGAGATTTTTCTACGTGAAGATGACGCAAGAGGCATTGCAATTGGAGGAAGCACAAAAGGAACTCCAGCAGATGGTGAAGATTACTGCTAAATGAATTTCTTCCTTGAGTCTAATGTTATGCAATAGTGGCTTACAGACAGTTAAAAGGAAAGAAGAAAGATGCAGTGCATCACAGGCATTTCATCGGATATCGTTGTGAAAGCTGCCCAGGATTTCAACGCGGCAACTGTCCGTCATCTTCAGGTAGGCACATGAAAATGATGAGCAACTGTTTCACCGAAACGTTGTGCAACTTACCCATCCTTATTCAACGTGTCGTCCATGAACCACAGGAGCAGCTTTTAAATCACTAATGTTTCAGCAGCACAACAAGAAGGATATTTAGATAATTTTGAAATGTTGCTATGGAAAAGAATGCTAAGATGAAATGGACTGATAGACTTAAGAATGAAGAAGATATGAAGAAAACTAGGGTAGAAAAATGATTATTGGAAGTGATCAGGAATCTCAAAGAAACTTGACAAAGAACTATAAATGGAAAAGTGGAAGGAAAGAGAGGAAGAGGTAGGAAGAGAATGGCAATGATGGATGACATTAGAAGATCACAGATATGTAGTTGATGGGAGATACTAGAACAGGACACAGTGGTGAGCCTCTGGTTGAATCACACCGTGAGACAAATATGCTTGAGTGGAAAGAGAGCAGAACTATCATGAGGCCACACAAATTGTAGCCCTACCTTGATCTTTAATTTTTTTCTGTTCCTGAAATTTTTTATGTTCCTGAAATTGCTGGCCAATGTGTGGTCAAATTTAAGAACACATGGCTTCACAATCCACGATGGTGGAATCCACGACATCAGAATGGCATTAATTTTAAGGTTCAGTAGAATACTGTGCTGTCATCTGCTGTTACGTTTTGTTGGCTTTGATAACTCCACCATGACGTCATGGATTCCACCATCTTAGACTGTGATGTCATACGGTCAAGAACAGTGATCTGTATGTGACAGTAATGGTGCTGTAGTAAAGGGACATGGCCTGTGACATCATGAATAGGATACTGAATTGTGCACATGCTACTGTGAATCAGGCTAAGTGATAGTTGGAACAAGTGTTGATTTGCTAGTATTTCTACGAAATGCTTTTTATTGTTGGAACACGTTCCAATTTGCTGAAACATGTCTCAACTTGCTTAGTCAGTGACACATGGGTGAATTCGTGTCAATAATCTATAATTGGTGACATGTGGGGCAAATTTTCTGTACCACTGTCATACGTTATTACAGTTTTACTACAACAGAGGGTAGTTTGTTACATCATTGTGTAACAATGGAGATGTATAGGGCTATTAGTCACAATTTTGCTGCAGCATGTTGACGTGACTTGTACGAACTAATTGCAACAAGTTTGAAGTACTCAGAACTATTCGGAACTTGCTGAGTGACGTAAAGGGAGACTATGCTAAGATGTATACATATGCTTATCTGGGGTGATGTAAATCGACTGTCATTGCCCCAACCTGTAAGTTGACCATCACTGCCCCAACTGGTCGTATATGGGGTAATGACAGTCACCCTATAAAATGACCATCGTTGTTCCACTCTCTAGCATTCAGGAGTAACAGTGGTCACTCTGTAAACTGACCACCATTGCCCGAAATTGTATATTGCCTATTATTGCCCTGACCTCTATACTGACCAGCACTGACCATCCTTGTGAAGCTACCACCTTTACTCACTCTGTAAACTGATCATCATTGCTCTACCCAATAGTATCTGAGGGATAATGGTAATCATCCTGTCTAAGACCATCCTTGCCCCACATGTACACTTATCACTATTACCCCACATTTACACGTAAACATGGTCTCAGGGTAATGGCAATCCTCCACTGTGTATATGTACACCATTAGATACTGGTGTGGTGGTGCATTTTTAAGAACTAGTAGCTGACCCCCTCCCTTAGCTGACAGCCGCAGATACTGACTACAGACAATTTAGATGTGGGAACATTTAATGTGAGAGTCCATTGTGCCTTGCACATTGTGATACAGTAATCGAAGTTTGGTTATCTCCAGTGTCTCTTAACCTGCAATTTTTATCAATAGTAACAATATCCTACTCACATATATACTTTTTAATATTATAGAACAACTGAGTTATCACAGCACTGTAATGTGTGTTTTGTGCTTGAATTGTTATGTACATTGAGAAATAATTTTATTTAGTTCATTCATCAAAATTTTGTTCACAATCAGAGATCTGTATTTATACATGCTTATTTTTACTTATT
This sequence comes from Schistocerca serialis cubense, assembly GCF_023864345.2. Taxonomy (NCBI): domain Eukaryota; kingdom Metazoa; phylum Arthropoda; class Insecta; order Orthoptera; family Acrididae; genus Schistocerca; species Schistocerca serialis. Next base: position 1,064,852,210 of record NC_064639.1, read on the forward strand.
TCAGTATATTATTTATTTTGATTTAAGGATACAATTTATATTAGTGATCAGAGATTATAATGCAAAGACAATATTTTTAAGATATTATAGGTTCAATTCTGTGAGTGCGAATTCATGGACCGCCGGCCGGTGTGGCCGTGCGGTTCTAAGCGCTTCAGTTTGGAACCGCAAGACCACTACGGTCGCAGGTTCGAATCCTGCCTCGGGCATGGATGTGTGTGATGTCCTTAGGTTAGTTAGGTTTAAGTAGTTCTAAGTTCTAGGGGACTGATAACCTCAGAAGTTAAGTCCCATAGTGCTCAGAGCCATTTGAATTTGAATTCATGGACCATTGTGTTTGGTCATATTTACATCTAATAGTCAGAGCACTTTTAACTTAGATTTGCATATTACAATAATTTGCAGTTTAAGTGACACATTAAAAAAATCTTGACAAAATGCTTTCTTCCCTCCTAAAATGATGCTTTTCTCAGTTTTGTCTTGTCTTTGGCGTTTACTTCTCATATTTGGAGTGTTCCAATCAGTTTTTGGTGTTGTTCAGTATTCGACTATAAAAACACATTCTGTAAAGGTTTTATACTGTTTTAACTCCAGTTGGTGAATGTCACAGCCTTCTTCTAAAGTCTGGTTTTGTGCCAAACCTCCAGTACACGTAAAACAAATCTAATCAAAAGTAATATTTGCCTGTTCACAATAAAGGATGGCAGCCAAAAACAGTTGCAGGATAGAATTTTTTTTATTAAAATTCTTGACCAAGGTTTCGGTACATATAAATATACCTTCATCAGAAGTACATTTCTAAATTTACATCATGCACTGGAGAATAATGAAACAATTATGCCAAAAGGCGTTGTTTCATTATTCTCCAGTGCATGATGTAAATTTAGAAATGTACTTCTGATGAAGGTATATTTATATGTACCGAAACCTTGGTCAAGAATTTTAATAAAAAAAATTCTATCCTGCAACTGTTTTTGGCTGCCATCCTTTATTGTGAAGAATTTTAACAGTTGCTGCTGCAGCCATGTTTAAAATCTTGAAATATTTGCCTGTTATATCATCGATAAAATATTTCTAGTAGAACATGATGCATTAACTTTTTCCCCCATAAAAGGATGCTTTTACAACTTTTGGCATGTATTTTAGATTATTCTGTAAGCTACACCCTTTATGTATTTTGATGAACATCTGAAATGTGAAAACAACAATGTGATGCTTGACATAGACATTGTGTGTGTTGTTTTCCTCTTCACCCATAAATGGTGGTTGTTCAGTTTTATCTACGTCCATACTCTCATTTAAGCCCAGGATGGAATGCCAACTTCCTGCTTACCAAGTAACATGTGTTTTGTACTGTTATAGAGCAAATTAAATGGGGATTATCATTGTGGCAGTTAATTTCAAAATTCATATTTATGCACTATGTGTGAATGTTAATTGCATTCATATAGTAGTTGACAGTAATTCCCAGTGCCTATTTGTTTGGGCGTCACCCTCATAAGCATAATATTTTAGCCCACATGTATTTTGTGCTGTTAGATGATTGGTCAGACTTGCTTTGGCACACCACTGCATTTAGGTCTAAAAATTAAATGTAACCTGTCTGCTTATGATGGTATTTTTTAGCCACATGTGCTTTTTAGCAACTTAGATTTGGAAATAGGATGGAGTCCCTATTTTGAGAATCCAGAATTCACGTTTTAGGTATGAATTTTGACGGATATGTGTGCATGTGTGGAAATAACATTGTGACACTTGACATAAACATTACATTTTTGTGTTTATGAGATTTTTTACAGACTTTTAGATATGGAAATCATATTTTTGCACTTGACAAGCATCTTGTGTTTTCATAGAAAAACTTAGAAGTGAAATTATTTAATTTAAAGGACGATTGTGCTTTACACAAAGCGCCAGCCAAAGTGGCCGAGCAGTTCTAGGCGCTTCAGTCTGGAACCGCGCAACCGCTACGGTCGCAGGTTCGAATCCTGCCTTGGGCATAGATATGTGTGATGTCCTTAGCTTAGTTAGGTTTAAGTAGTTCTAAGTTCTTGAGGACTGATGACCTAAGATGTTAAGTCCCATAGTGCTCAGAGCCATTTCTTTTTACACCACGTGAGCTACAGCAATCGAACTATGGATGTTCACAAGTGCTACTTAACCTGTTAGTTCATAATACAAACGTTGTATGCCCCATTGTGTGTTGTGTGCGTGCGTGTGTATGTGAGTGTGTGTGTGTGTGTCAGAGAGGGAAACAAATTTCGGCGCGGGAGCAATATGTAACGAAAGCGTAACTTATTCACATCTACTACATTTGTAATTTATGTTGTTCTTGCACCAATAGAGTTTTGAGAAATATGACTTATTTCTTTGTGATATTTTTGTTTGTATTTACTCCCAGTATTTGTGAATTTGAATGAAAAAGAAGCTTAATAATATTATACATATCCTTCTATTTCATTTAGGTGTGTGCATTTATTACTAGTTTTTAATTTTCTTGTAGTTCATTAACAAATACTGCGCTACCTCCCTTGAAAGGGGACACACAAATTTTATGAGTGAAATGGGTGAGTAACCCATGATTACTATACCTGTCTCTGATTTAGAATTGTTAATTGTAACAAGACTGTCCCAAGTTGACTATGTGTTGTGATGCATACACATTCGTCTGTAGAAGTCATCTAACAAAGAAAGAGACAATAATTAATAACCCATCCTCATACAAACAAATTCTGAAAACTGTCCTAATGAGCAGCCTGTAAGTGTATTCGTTATAGAAATGTCATTCTAATTTTGGTCTTCCTTAAACATCAATTACAAATTCACCTATTAACAAAATCCAAAGAGAATGGAGAGGATAATAGAACTACTGAGGGAAAAAAAATGTAGAATCGAATTTCTGTTGTGCTCATTTTGAGAAGAGTTAACAACTTGTTCAAAATGATGGCAATCGTTAAAAATAGTCAAAGGTTCAGATCAGTCCTCCTTTCTTGTGTAGGTACAGTGCTACAGTTACTTTTTTTGTGAATGAAACCCATGTAGGAAAAAGACTGGTTAATTCTCCATTATAGTAATCCATACATCACAGCACAGACTTCGTAACCAGTTGACAGGTGGGCAGATCTACCAATGGAACCCTGTCCCCGGTGCAAGAATATAACATGTTACAAAACCACAGTCTGCCACAGTGGTGAGATGAATTTTCATACGACGTGGCACAAAACAGCACTTCAGTTGTCCCCTGCTTAACCCTCTCACGATACAGGTAAACACAAAGACTATAAATGCTTGCCACTCAGTTCCTAACTGCGCTTGAATTCGTAGTACAACTGGTTCTGGGATTTACTACTACAGCCAACGCTACTTCTATGGTATGTAACCGCTCTATCCGCAGACAAGCATCGTCAGTTTCGCCTAGCCACTAGTGTACAAGCTGCCACTAGACCTGATTGTTCCATGTCTTAGTGAAAATAACATACTGTCAAAGTCACAGTTTTCGGGTTTCTTAAGGGTTCTGATATTGAGAAAGCTATTTACACCTACAGCGAAAATGTCGTTAATTCATTGGACAACAAATTAGAGGCAACTGGCATATTCTGTGGCTTGTCAAAGGCGTTTGACTGTGTGAATCACAGTATTCTTTTAAGTAAATTAAAATATTATGGCGTCACTGACAGTGCTGCAAAGTGGTTTCAGTCATATCTTACTAACAGAAAACAAAGGGTTTGATTACATAACACTTCAGCAGTAGGCAATCAGACATCATCTGACTGCGAAGAAATTACATGTGGTGCTCCCCAAGGTTCCATACTAGGTCCATTCTGTCTCTCCTGTATATTAATAACCTGTCATCTGCTACATTATGGACGAAGTAGAGAGGATATAAAATTTAGACTGGCAATGGCAAGGAAAGCGTTTCTGAAGAAGAGAAATTTGTTAACATCGAGTATAGATTTAAGTGTCAGGAAGTTATTTCTGAAAGTATTTGTATGGATTATGGCTTTGTATGGAAGTGAAACATAGACGGTAAATAGTTTGGACAAGAAGAGAATAGAAGCTTTTGAAATGCGGTGCTACAGAAGAATGCTGAAGATTAGATGGGTAGATCACATAACTAATGAGGAAGTATTGAATAGGATTGGGGAGAAGAGAAGTTTGTGGCACAACTTGACCAGAAGAAGGGATGGGTTGGTAGGACATGTTCTGAGGCATCAAGGGATCACCAAGTTAGTATTGGAGGGCAGCGTGGAGGGTAAACATCATAGGGGGAGACCAAGAGATGAATACACTAAGCAGATTCAGAAGGATGTAGGTTGCAGTAGGTACTGGGAGATGAAGAAGCTTGCACAGGATAGAGTAGCATGGAGAGCTGCATCAAACCAGTCTCAGGACTGAAGACCACAACACAACACATCTGTTACATTATCAGATGCTAAGTTTGACTTATTTTCAGATGATACAAACATTGCAATCAATAGTAAATCAAATATAAATTTAGAAAGGGCAACTAATCTAATTTTTACTGACATTGATAAGGGGTTCATAGCCAGTTCACTGTCATTAAACTTTGGAAAGACTCACTATATGCAGTTCAGAACTTCCAAGAGATTTCCTTCTGATGTGTGTATAAAATATGATGAAATGGTAATATGAGAAGTTGAGAGTGTAAAATTCTTGGGATTACAACTTGATAATAAATTCAGTTGGGAGCAACATACTAATGAACTGCTAAAGTGCCTAAACAAGTCTGTGTTTGCAATGCGAATGATGTCAGACACAGGAGATATAAATATAAAAAAAAACTTGAATATTTTGCTTATTTTCACTCCATTGTGTCATATGGTATCATATTTTTGGGTAGCTCCACAAACAGAGAAAACATTTTTAGAGTACAGAAGCATATAATGAGAGTAATGAGTAGTGTTAATCCAAGAACAACATGTCGAATCCTATTCAAAGAATTGGGCATATTAACCACAGCTTCTCAGTATATTTATTCCTTAATGAAGTTTGTTGTATATAATGCATATCTTTTTCCAGCTAACTGCTTAGTACACAGCATCAATACATAAAGATTTAAAATCACTTATTCTTGCCCAGAAAGGAGCCCAGTATTCAGCAACGCATATTTTCAGTAAGTTACCAGGAACCATTAAGAGTTTAGTTTCAGACAAGGCACAATTTAAACATAATTTAAAAGAATCTTTGGTGGCCAACTCCTACCCATTCTTGAGTTTCTCAACAAGTGCAGTAGACAATTTTAATGAAAATTTATTATACTTTAATTTTTGACAATACTTGGTTGTAACATCCAAGTAACTACCTACTGTGTGAATGATGGATGTATGGAAAGCAGATGTAAGTCTTAAGTCTGTAAATAGTGGAAGTTTAATTTTAAGTCTTGTATGTAGTCTGCCTGTTCTTAACTGAGGATCACTGAAATGAATAATTTACTTTAATTTTTGACATTACTTAGTTGTAATAGCCAAGAAGCTAGCAAATGTCTGAATGATGGATTTAATGAAAGCAGATGTAAGTACTAAAACCTGTAAATATTAGAAGTTTAAATTTAATTCATGTACATAATTTTACCGTTTATTGACTGAGGATAATTAAAATGAATGAAAATGAAGTTTTCTAATTATATTTTTGTAATGTCAAATCATCACACCCATTACTCTAAATTTCGCTGACCCAAGCACCATTTCCTAGTGTACACTCGCACTGCCGTAACCTGAGCATGCAGGTAGGAATTATGCTGAGGCAGCAAAACGCTGCCTGGGTGACCACATACGCCACCGAGACGCCGTCATCAAACTCTGCGTGGAAGATTTGTCGAATGAAATTAATGCCTTAGTTCTCATCACTCCACACTCGCCTTAGTGTTAGTAGAACGCGATCCACTGTTCCCCCCGCGTCATTGTGAGTCATAATGGCTGCCTCATCCTTGATACCATAAGTAACATTTGTTGTCAGAAGCAAACCAGAAACAACGAGCGACGTCACGAGACGGTGACTGGTAGCGTAATTTCAACATGGTAAGCAGATGGAAACTGTTTATTGATTTTTTTCGTGCAATTGCGTTGGTAGTGTCTAATCTCCTGGAATGGATGGAAGCTATGATTGGTGAAAATTGACTCAGCAATTTAAGTAACTTTATGGGGAACACCAAGGAAGCCGATATTGGTTTGGTTACATTTATGTGTGGGCAATGTAACTTCGAGCGGCAGTGCTACACGTTCGCAGTCTTCAGTTGTGCTTTGTTTTATACGTTTGTCACCTACCCATTACGTCAGAGAATGCACATGGTTGGAGCTCAGGCATAAGGTTTAGGTGTCTATAGTAAGAAGTGGAATGCTGATGTAAGTAATAAGTCGTTTCCTACAGGGTTTGCAGTGACCGAACCAGGGTTAGAAGGGTTTGCCACTACAGAGGTGTTCCCTGCCTTGCTGAAACAGATTGCACGAATGCTAGTGAACAGCACTGACTTTGATCAGCAGTTAGAGGTATTAAGAGAGGATAAGTCCTCGTTAAAAATGTCAGTATTGTCGCTGTTCGTATGTAATGCCATGCACTAAATAAAGAAATGCTGTGCGCACAAGCTTCGTATCTCCTTCCTGGTAAAATATGTGGCAGATGTATTAAAATTTATACACAATCTATTAACAGCGTCGAAGGTGGGATTTTTGGTCGCTGGGACAATTGTTGCATATCACCAAGAAACGTTTGGTGTGAAGTACAAAGACATACGCGATGTATCAAAAGGAGTTGAGCAATGCTGAGAGATTTGAAATTGAACGATAGGTTTGTTACGGCGATATAGGAGGCAGAGCAGCAGTAGATATTACCACGAGCAATTGAACAGTGTTTCACAAAAACAGGGTGAGTCCATCGCAAGTTTCAGGAACAGGATTAGAAAGCTCAATGTTAATAGGTATGAACTTGAAGGAAAGTTATGGATTTAACAGGATTTTTCTGCAAGACGCAAAATATAGAACATTGGACGCATTTTTGTGGGGGCTGCAACCCAATGTATCACTAAAGGTACAGGCAGAATTTTATAAAGACTTACTGGAGCCATATGAACGCCAGCAGGAGTCCATTTAGGACCAATATGGGCTACAGAGAACCAACTGTGAAAAAATGTGTGTTGATTAGCATGTGGGAAATCAAGAACAAGATTCCATGAACGTACATACCGTAGCAATATATCCGCTCTACACACACACATGGAAACTCCCAGCCACACCCTGGGGAATATTTGACCAGGTAGACTTACTACACAAATCAGATAAGATTTCAGTATGAACCTGTTAGTCGAAACTGATTTTTGCTAATATATTTACACAGCCAGAGAGAATACCTAATGAGTAGACAGACCTAAGGAATGAAAAGTGTTTTAATAATGCCACTGATGTTTCCAAAAGTTTACAAGACGTGTATAAGGGCGCAGAGATGAGAAAAATAAGTTACATTTGTCCATTATTTCTTGGTTAGGTTTTACCCTCCATCTCCCCCATCCCCCACCCTCCCTTTAGCTTGTTGCAATTATGGACTATACTTATTTCACAATTATATATCTGTATGACACATACAACTGGGGCGACCTCCTATACATTCTGCTTATGGTTCTGTTTACTCACACATTTGTACATAGAGCTATGGATCACTTAAGAGTATTTTCAATCTTATTTGGAGGTATACAAAAGTATAACAGTTGTGCTTTTGTGACTTTTAAGTCTTCTAATTGTTTCCACTACAGTATAGTGCACAAATTTTGATTTCCTGTTTTGGTCAATTAGGACGTTATGATATTGGTTTCAGCTCTCTTGAATTGTGTATGTTCTTCTTAGGATAAACGTTAGTTGCTGTCTGAAGTGTTTTGAAACTTTGTGGAATATATTTTGTTTTGTGTTATTATATTTCTGTAATACAGAGTATGTTATAATAAATATTTTCATTGAAGTTTTAAAGATATATAGATGCAAGTTAGCTTATAGCCATGGGAGAAAAAATATGTAAAGTACATTGGTCACTTGGTAGTTTGTAACAGTTATTTATCATCTACGTTATTTTCCCCACTCCCCTCACCCTTTTAATCATGTGGAGTTACATGCTAATCTTACTTCTGTAAGATATTTATCTATGAGTTTGAATTTATGTATGGCTACATATCTGGTTGGCATATAGAACAGATGTTACCCAGGTATTGTACATAGGGACATTATGCTCACACATTTGTACAGAAGGCTATAAGATTAACCAGTTCTAATCTGAATCATATGTGAAACACACACACAGACACACACAAACACACACACACACACACACACACACACATACACACACACACACACACACACACACACACACACACTCACATAATGTGATGTTATATCACTATGTTGTATCATTTTTGTTCTCTTGTCATATCAGATAATAGGTTTTAGTTAAATACAAAACATGGAATTTCACAATACTTATCTGTCATGAATTTCAATGATGTTTTCAGTGTAATCTGAAATTTATGTACTAGTATATGGGTATACATTACTGCTCCCATTCTTTCGAAACATTCCCAAATTTTCCCTACGTATGCATGCATACCCCGTAAATTAAGTATTTTGTATAATATATTTTGCTTTAAGTGTATCTTTTGTGCACACTAATATGATTAAAATGTGAATAATCCTTGTTATGCTCAGTCATTTTGTATATGAAGTAATCTGCATTATCCTTAGTACTGGTTGCCTGTTCACAATTCCCCCTCCCCCCCCCCCACCTCCACAACCCTCGCCATTGTGTTAAGTACACTAATATTCTGATTAATGTACATTACGAAGTTCCTCATGTTAGTTTAAATTGTCTCGCAATTTAATGTGATTTAGCATATACTTCTGACTGTGTAGTTATATGTCTTTAGTATCTATTGAGCTTGGTTTAGGACATCTTGAAATTAGTACAGGAGTGAAGAAAGACTGTTATATTGAGGACTGATATATTTAATTTCGCCAAACATTTGTTGGTTTTGACTTCTTGCACTTCACTGCAGGAATGAATGAGCATTTATGTAATTAATTTCATTATACTTTTTCTGTTCCTGTATTATTAGATCATTACTTTTTAATGACTTGACTGAGAATCTTGACTTGTTCACTTTGCTTCTCATACAGTTGGAAGAAATTTTCAAGTATATAATGCTACTAGGTTACTTAGCATTAGTTTCCACTTTATACCTTATTTCTTGTTGTGCAGTTTCTTTGTATTATATGTGAATGACTTGCGAGGAATATGCGCACCTTCTGCATATATTCTGGTCTTGAAAAAAATCCTTATGTTGAACATGACCGTCTCACTGTTGTATATTTATATTAACTTACGATGTAGTAGGTAAAAATGGCTATTTGTTACTATGTGCCCATATTGTTTTGACCAGTATGTTTTTAAGCTTCTTTATCTTGGGATTTCTTAGAGTGGATCTGTGTACCTGACTGTACAGTGTACTGCTTGCCACTGACTAAGCAATATGGCTTTGGTAGTCGAAACTTTTCACTGTTTTATATATTCTGACTTATCAGCTAATCGTCATATTTAAGGCAAGTATGAAATGTAATGTTGTGATAGTAAATTTCTCATAAGTATTTGAAGGTGGCTGTTAATATAGTTGGAGTTTGTGTTCTGTTTTGATGTTACATTGTCTTTTTCTTCTGTTTTGTCGTTTGTACCATAGTGTGAGGATGGTCACTGATTAAAACTGGTCATAGTAAACAAGACTCACAACACAGCTTGTGTTATGCATTTTTCAAGTATTGCCAGCTGTTAACAGCCTCCTAAAAGAAAACTGGGAGTATTTGGGAAAACTTATACACACAGTGAGTGACGTGGGATAGGGGTTAATATTTACATTCAACTGTGCGAACACCTTTTTCTTTTTTTATTTGACATACGACTAGTTGTATCTCAGATGGTTTGTGAACAGTCCTTCATTAGGGTTAACAGAGCACATTTAGTCACTTTTGATGGACGAGCTGTTGAGTATTAGCCGCGCGACCGTTACAGTCGCAGGTTCGAATCCTGCCTCGGGCATGGGTGTGTGTAATGTCCTTAGGTTAGTTAGGTTTAAGTAGTTCTAAGTTCTAGGGGACTGATGACCTCAGACGTTAATTCCCATAGTACTCAGAGCCATTTGAACAATTTTGTTAAGTGTTAGATATACCAGGATCCCTTCCCCTACTGGCTTGAAGTGGTGTCAATCGAGAATCTTTGTGGCAGGGTAGTAGTTTAAATATTACACATTTTAGACCAGCTTCAGGTGTCCTCAGGTGTCCTTTATACAAGTGACCTATTTTTGTCACCCATCTTGTGAGATGAGTGATATGTTGGGTTGGATAGTCCTGTGGCTCTGGCCTTTCTGACCAGGTTAGGAGGAAAGGAAAATGTTTCTCTATCTGATTCTATCCAGGAGTTTGTATGAGGGGAAAAGAAATTGGAGGAAACCTTTGTGCCTATTGTAATCAGGGTTGGAGGAAAGGGATGACCTAGACCTTGACCTTCATGACAACGATGTAGACAGAATCCTATTGTTTGTGCCTGTACTCAGTTTAGTCCCCTACTGTTGGATATAGGCTTATGTGACTTATTTTCAGATGAAATGATTTAACTGTCAATCTCTATACCAGTTTGAATTTTTCGAATCATTTCCACTGATGACCTGTAAAACATAATTACATTATTGCTTTGTGGTACCACTTGAAATTCCCTACAATCTCAACTACAATGTCACATGTATTTGTAGGGTGTTGCTCTATCATATTTTCCACAAGTCACGTATCATTTCTGTTACAAAGATCTTCATCTCACTTCAGTCTTATTGCATTTGTATCCTTCCCAAACTCAGATTAAATTGAATTTCTTAAATGCTGTGGTAAGCTGAGGGTAATTCTTGGACTCGCACTTTCACGTAATTTTGGTCAAGCTAAAGTGTCTTCTTATTTTCCTGAAAATCTTTGAAAGAATAAATTATTACAGCTTCTCCTTTAAAATGCTTCCCAAAGACCATGCATCTCTTGTTCTATGCATGTCCCTACCTGTTGGTAAACGAAATTCTATGTTTAAGTCTTATTGCTGCTGGAACGATAATTGTTTCCACTCCCTGGGACAGTATTCGTCTCGAGTAGTACAGCAGTGTCCTATCTAGTTCACCTTTCGAATGTATATATGTGCTGAACCATGACATCATGATACCCCACCCCTTTCTATACGACCCTCTGTCTCCTAAGCCTTGCTCCTTTCTTGGAAATAGAGTATTGAATGACCATTTAACAAAGTTTAGATATTTAAATCTCGCAGTATTTAACCAACCAATAAAAAAGAAACAACCGATCGCATGCCAAAATTTTACTAACGATTATACCGTAACAGACAGTCTGTATCTTTATTGCCTGTACCACATACGAGGCACAGTTAAATATTTCCACTTCTAAATTGCCTGTAGTACTTATCAGAATAAGTAATAGTATCTTCTACGACACTATGAACATGCGTGACTCGCTTAATACCGCTAGGTACCTATATTACAGGTTAAGCTGCACTACACAACCCGAACATCGATCATTGCACAACAATGTAAAGAAAAAAAAGGAGTGTCATTATTTACCGAAATATGTAAAAACTTATTCTGTAACAGTACATAACACACATGGCTCACTTACTGGTACACTCATCGTCACAATGTTATTTCCACATCTAAACTCTTCGTAAAAAATGAGTAAAGGGTTTCCACGTCTTACACCTCGTTCTATTTACCAAAAATTCATAAACTTGTCAGCTCAGTGTATATATCAATCATCATATCGTTATTAGCCTGACTGTGTTGGTTATGTAATATATAGACAGGGTGTAAGTAACAGCAATGTCTTATCTAAAACATCTGTATTATTTATCAAAATTATGTAAACTTGAATGAAACACTCTTATACTTATTAAAAAGCCCAGTAGTGCCCATGAAAATGTGACAAATTCATATGACAAGAAGGTATAATCTTTTCTACGAGAATATTTGTCAATACCTTGCTTGTACACGACGTAGCGAGACGAAAAAATGAACTGCCCCCATAATAGAGTGCAGCACCAAATGGTGGAAGGTGGCAGTAACATCACTCAGCGACACAATAGAGGTCACTATACGCATCTATTGGAAGGAATATGAACGCCATGCCTCGAGGGCACAGCCAGAGGTTAAAGAGAATGTCACGTGAAAGCTCTAGCCATTGCATATTGTTACATCATGATTCACGCACGCAAGCACCGCTGGCTGTGCTCCATTTATCTCGGCGGAGAGCTGTAACTAGCGGGATGGTGCACGCTGCCTCCATACATGAGTCACCACTGTATAAGGGATTGCAGTGTATACAGAGGCTTCCCTAAGGATTGCAGCTTAGCAGAAGCAGTGTGAAAGTCCTTAGCTTGAAATAATACGAGAATTTCACATGTTCTTTAGGTACACTGATTTTCACTGTATATGTGCCTTGGTGTCATGGAATACTTGGTATCGATGTTGACGAAGGATTGCACTATCCAGGGTTCTGAAAGAACAGAGAGAATCCCCCACCGTTAAAAATGACATGCTGTTTGCTAGGAACTCATCGATTCAGTAATAATTCCTGCATAAACATTCCGTATTTTGCTCATGTAACATATCAGAACTGTGTTTAACACGTTGAAATCAACGAATGTACTACAAAATAACCAGTATTTTACTGACAGGCACCACCCCACTATTTGTGTTTTACAGAACATTCTTATCAGACGTCCCCATAAGATTTCTAAATGGTAGTAGATGACATACATACAGCAAGTCATTGAATAATAACACCAATTTTATGATGGAGTGAATGAATAATGTATCGAAAACAACCAAAATTTCCATCTGAACGTTACCCCCCTTTCCAGGTATAGCCTTATGCTTTTAAAATGAATATTGTACCGACAACAGTGAATTTTGCTTTGTTGGTGCACCTCTTTTTGCAAACAATGCAGTATCGCAGTTCTGTTTTACATGGATTGAATAAGCTCTTGCTGGGTTGGAAGGGATGGAACACATGTTGTTTACGTTCTGTTTCGAGAAAGTGCATTGGACGTTTTAGACAACTGGGCAGCCTAGTAGTGATATTGGTTGTGCACATTGGTTGTGTAACCTTTGGTTGTGCACATCAACTGGATGATACTTCACGGAATATATTTTACATATCTACTACAACTCTGAAGTCACAGAACAAGAGCATGATAATGCTATCCATTGAATTATCACATTAAGGTTTTCGCATTTCTACCACAGATGCAAAACCAGCACAGCGTTGAGACTGAAGGTTCTGTACACATTTTTGACGAACAGTGCAGTTTTTGAACTGGGAGACGTTTTTCTTCATTTGTTTCAGAATCATGCAAGTGCACACAAGTTGGGAGTACAGCTCACACTCATTGTGAACATGCTGATGGGGCTTTTGGACTGTTGTCACAAACTTTAAGAGCATGAAATTACTACCTTGGGCATAAAATATAACATTTATTTTGTCTGACACATATCATTTATAGGTTTAGAGATGAGTAACAGCAACTGTTTACGAAATTCATGTCAAAGGCGTAGATCCCCTCCCCCCTCCCCCCATTCTCTGCCACAAACAGCTTGTGTTATTCACCTGTTTGATACATATAATTCGGATTATTCATGGTATGATTCCTCATATCACATGATATTGGGCATATGTCAAATGGGTGTATATAGGATCAACCATCTACCACAGAAGGTATTGTCATCTTAGATTTTGAAGTATATGTGTCAGAAGCTTTAAACCATGAACACATTTGTCTAGTAAGACAAAGAGTAGTACTTTCCAATGCTACAGGTGACTAGTGGATAGAAATATGCAGATTTCCTACGTACAACACAAAACCATTATGATTTATGAGGAATAAGAAGATGGAAAATGTGAGAGAATTTCCACATAAATTACTTGGGGTTTTGCCTATTGTGCTACATGTATTGGTCCATGGGAATAGGTAGCCCGTGACTGTAGTTACTTCCATAGACATATTGAAGACCTGTCCTAAATTTTGTCACCTGTACTGGTTCAATTCTATAGAATCACATATGGAATAAATTTCATGAGGAAGATTTTGAATTGATATTGCAGTTCTGTGCCCTGCTCCAGTCTGCATCAGAGCACTTGTTTGTGTGCTGAATTAGTGGTAGCAGTGATTGATAAAATCGAAGCTAGAAGTCTGGAAGCAGTTCTCCATGCTGATTTAATTTTCACTCTAGTGTGTTGGGAACTGCATGCTGGCTTGATATCTCCTGCTGCTGTTCTTCAAATGTATCAGGCATTGCACCATCTACATCAGGGAGGTGTTCAACAGAGGAACAAATAAAAGAAGACAGTGAAACACACACACACACACACACACAATGAAGAATAAACACAGAGAGAGGAATGGTTTAATGCTTACCATCAATTGTGTGAGTCAGTATCCTCTGTCTGGAGGTGATAGAACTCTAATGACACTTTGTGATGATGATCGATGGAGTGCAGAGCACAAGTCTTGGGGTCGCTTGATGGTTACTGAGACTGTGCTGAGGATGAGTGGTGGGGGGTAGACGACCGCAGAGCCATAGGACCTGGTACGACTATTGTGGACAGTGTTCATATCCTCTGGTTAGACGTCTTGGATTCTGACGTCACTGAAGACGTTATTGATCGCCATCTTAGATTCTAAACTTAGAAGTGGATTTATCCTGCTCAATGGTTTGCTGTATTGGATTGTCAGATGTGAATAACATTCTAGAAATTTATAGCAGAGACTTTATTCTTAACGGATAGTAAGTTTCAATGCTACAGGTGTCCTACGTACAACGTAAAACCCTTACAATATATGTGAGGAATCAGTTAAAAATGCAGTGCCAGCCCAGACATTAGATCACATTCTGTTTATAGAAGCACAATTCGAGTTTAATGTTTCGACTAGGTGAACATCAAATTTCTATCACACCAAGGTGTGTCTTCAGCGAAAATCGACGTTAGTTAAAGCTGTGGTACAGCTGGCTGAGAATCCTATAATTAGTTGCGAACGTATTGCAATCTGAATTTGTCTTGGTTTCTGCTGTTCGGATCTGTTTAATCAGCTGCTACTAGTAGTTGTACTACTGCTACTGAAAATGTTGGTATGGTACTCTACTAAACCTCAAATCTTAGAGAGACGACTATGACTATTCTGGAAGCCTGCATGCAACACACAGTTAAAAAATTTATTATTGCTAGTTGACATCTTTTGCTGTTCCATCTGCTTATGAAGCAACAGGAGAACAAATATATGTCTGACACATATTTATTTGTTTATTTACATTTCTAGTTCAGTAGGACCAAATTGAAGAGCACATCTCCGAGGTCATGGAACGTGTCAGTGCATGAACTTGCAACATAAAGTAATAACATATAAAATAAATTGCTTATGAACCCACAAAAAATCAACCCAAAAGTTTCAGTAAACACAATCAACAATATGAAATAGGTATGAGCCTAATTTTACAGTTCCTGGACAGAATAGGAGTGACCCATGAGGAAACTCTTCAGTTTGGATTTGAAAGCGCGTGGATTACTGCTAAGAAAGCCTTAGAGTGTGATGAGCCTGTGTGACTTATACTCTGTAATACGGATGACTGTGGAGAGACTACCCATGGTGGACCTATCGTAACTGCTCGTCGATTGTGTTGTCGGGTATTTGTTGGCACAGAAATTTAGCGTTTCTAATTTATGGTCGCTGGTAAACCCAGCGAGCGCTGTGGTTTAGCATTTGGCAGCCGCCTGTAACAAGTGAACGGCCCTCCATCAGAAGGGTGAATGCGCATCTTTTGCTTTTCTTAACGTGCACCAAGAGAGAGAGAGAGAGAGAGAGAGGACTAGTTTGGTCCCCTTTGCTATTCCACTTGCACATTGAACAATGGGAGAACGAATATGTGCCTCTGTCAAGAAACTTCAAGTATTCAGTTGTGGTGAACCTGTGCGACTTGTATTCGATAATACGGATCGCTTTGGAGGTACTCAATCTGTGCTGGACGTATCATCAGTTACGTTGTCATGCATGTGTCGGAATATTAATTAGCTTTCCTGATTTCTGGTTGGTATTAGGAACATGGTGTGCTGTGGTCTGGAACTGACACTGGCTACCGTTTTTCTTGTTGAAATTCTCTGTGGTCCAGTCTCTGGCGCTGGTGACTGTTTTGCGTTTTGAAATGCCAGGATTAGAAGGGAAGAGACTATTACTCATTACTCTATTACGACGTCGCTATCCTGTCACATACGTTTACCATAGCTGACGATTAATTTATATGGGATGATGTGAACCTACCGCAGTTTCCCAACCATAATTTCACATGAATTTCGTAAACAGTTCCTGTTATACACCTGAAGCAACCCATAAATAGTATTTTCAAATTGATTCGGTGTCCTATTTTGGGCACAAGATAGTAATTTCAGCCTCTATAAGACTGATGTGAACATACCATAATTTCTGAACCGTAATCTGACATGAAGTTCATAGAAGTTGGTGTTAAACACCACCAAAAACCTGTTAATGGCTCGTTTAAGACAAAATCAACGTATTCTGGTGTCGAAGGTTGTAATTTCACCCTTTGCAGGAACGTTATGAACATACCATAATGTTCGAACCGTAATCGAACGGAATATCAACAACAACATCTATTACATCCTTTTCAACCTATCGAGAGCTTGAAACTTCCTGGCAGATTAAAACTGTGTGCCGGACCGAGACTCGAACTCGGGACCCTTGCCTTTCGCGGGCAAGTGCTCTACCATCTGAGCTACCCAAGCACGACTCACGCGCCCTCCTCACAGCTTTACTTCTGCCAGTACCTCGTCTCTACCCTTCCAAACATTACAGAAGCTCTCCTGCGGTCCGGAACACAGTTTTAATCTGTCAGGAAGTTTCACATCAGCGCACACTCCGCTGCAGAGTGAAAATCTCATTATGGTATTAAGAGCTTGTCCAGCCAATTTAAAAAAGAGTTGCGACACTCTATTGTTTGCAAAAAGAAGTGCACCAGCACAGAAAAATTCACTGTTATCGGTACAATACTCATTTTAAACGCCTAAGGCTACATCTGGAAAGGGGATTAACATTCAGATGGAAACTTCATTGATTTCGGTACTTTATTCGTTGATTTCACCATAAAATTGACTTGAAAATTCAATGACATGCTGTATGTATGTCACATGACTGTAGCAAGTACAACACCACACCCAGTATGTGGAAAACTGGTTGTTTTGTAGTACATTCGCCGATTTCAATGTGGTATATTACGTTCCAAGATGTTAAAACATGAGAAAAATACAACATGTTTATGTGGGAATTATGAATGAACTGATTAATTCCTAGCAAACAGGATGATGTTCTTAATGATGGGGAGTTTACTCTGTTCGTTCACAACCCTAGGTAGTGCGATGTTTCGTCTATGTCGAAATCAAATACTCCATCACATCAGGGCATATCTAAAGCGAAAATCAGTGTGTCTAAGGAACACATGGAATTATCGTGTTGTTTCAAGCTAGACACTCCCACTCTGCTTCTGCTAAGCTACGATCCTTAGAAATGCGATTATGAATACGTTTAAAGCCTTTGTGCAGCGGCGACTCGTGAGTGGAGTCGGTGCGTGCGATTCCAATTGTGACAGCTCTCCGCCCGGAAGTATGAAGTGGAGCAAGCGGTGGATGCGTGCTTGAATCACATGCGACGCCTTGCAAAAAATGGTTCTAAGCACTATGGGACTTAACTGCTGTGGTCATCAGTCCCCTAGAACTTAGAACTACTTACACAAAACTAACCTAAGGACATCACACACATCCATGCCGGAGGCAGAATTCGAACCTGCGACCGTAGCATCAGCGTGGTTTCGGACTGAAGCGCCTAGAACCGCTCGGCCACAGCGGGCGGCCGAAACCATACAGCTGCTAAAGCTTTCACATATCATTCCCTCTAGCCTTTGGCCGCACTTTTGAGGAGCAGCGTGAATATTCCTTCCACCAGATGGCTGTATCTATCTTTGCTGTGTTGCTGGGCGATGTTATGTTCATCTGCCGTTAGTTGGCTGCAGTCTGTTGTGAAGGTAAATCAGGTTTTCTTCATATGACGTGTGCAAGTAAAGAATTGACCAATATTCTTGTATAAAAGATCATACGTGCTCATAATATGTATTTGTCACGTTTTTATGGGTACGGTTAGACTTGTGAATAAGTATAAGCATGTTTCATTCTCAAATGTTTCTGCTACTCACCCAGTACATGTAAGTTCACGTGTTTGGCAGGTCCGCGATGTTGGTTATGTTATTGACGTAAATAGTCAGCGTCCATTCCACATGCAATTTACTACTGTGGTGAATCTTACAAGCTTATCAACTTAATATATTTTTGTTAGCTTCAAAGTAACGATACTTACAAGTGTCCACAGCAGTGTTATTTTACTGAATCTGTGTTTTGCGTGTGGTATTCCTCTCTGCCCAGTCATGTTGCTGACGGCTGATGGGGTGACTACTGGCTGCCAGACCCATGTCTCAGGCGACAAAGTGATCACAGAAGTTGACTGTGCTGCCCAACCCACTGGGACGGTGGTATTCGTTTAAATAAAGACGCAAGTGTTTCTAATAGACAGCATAGAGCCTGGACTATAACTTAGGGAAGTAAGGCAGGGTGGCATGTGCGGGAGGTCTGTCCCTCCCGGTGTGAGTTAAAATGAAGACACAGGTGGAGTGACTCAAACTTTGAGTTAGGAGAAGCAGGGAGCATACGCTTCTCAGTAAACAGTAACTCTACAGAGGGGGGTGGAGGAGGGGGGACATATCAAGTAGGTCAGCAGACAGGCCTGGAACTGCACAAAGTCGGCTGTACAACTGGGGCGAGTGCTCTTTATGTCAGACATCGTAGCGTCAGTATTCCAGAACTTGGATTCTGACGTCATAGAACCTGTCTGACCGGTCTGAGCTGGACTTTGACATCATAGAGCTGCACCGGTATGTCCCAGACGCAATGTTCGATCGCCATCTTGTATTCTAGGTCGGGTATCTTAGATTCTGATGTCGTAGCTAGACTGGTGCTCATATTTCAAGTCTCGAATTGTGACGTCATAGAGCTTGTCCCGGTATTCCAAATCAGCCAGTGTGGTGTCACCGCCAGACACCACACTTGCTAGGTGGTAGCCTTTAAATCGGCCGCGGTCCGTTAGTATACGTCGGACCTGCGTGTCGCCACTATCAGTGATTGCAGACCGAGCGCCGCCACATGGCAGGTCTAGAGAGACTTCCTAGCACTCGCCCCAGTTGTACAGCCGACTTTGCTAGCGATGGTTCACTGACAAATTATGCTCTCATTTGCCGAGACGATAGTTAGCATAGCCTTCAGCTACGTCATTTGCTACGACCTAGCAAGGCGCCAGTATCAATTGCTATTTATCTTGTGATGCATGTACCGTCAGACTGATGTTCCCCAATTATGGATTAAAGTTAAGTATTCCAGAAGCTACGTACTTTTTTACTAGACTCAGCTCCTTTAACTCTTCCAGACCTCACGCCAGCCTGCGTGAGCTTAAACGCGTGCCTTTCGGCTATCTCATAGTGGCTAGGCTGTCTTGCCAAGTCACAACAGCCAGCATGACAATGCATCACCTTGGATTTACTGTCAATGTATACTTAGGATAAGAGCCCCACTTCCGTAGGAATATCCTGCCAAAATTTGAATTTCGCGCCATTTTACACATAGGGAAATTGATTTTCCTTAGGGGGGATTGGGGGGGGGGAAATCCCGTGACTCATTGATCACGTCATCGATGACATCATTGGTGGCGTCATCGGTGATGCAGACTGTGCTTGGACTCTCCTAGAATACGGTAACCTACGGAATTCTCTGGGCATGCGAACTCCAGAGACCACGATAACAATTAGAACAAAAAATTGGCGAATGCCAGGTGGCTTCCGCCACTGACGTTCAAGGGCAGAACAAATTTTCAGTGTGAGAACAATTCCTAAATACATGGTAACCAGGAATCCCCCAAACGTTTCATTTTAAGAGGGACTACGATTCTGTTTACCGAATATCCTCATTCATCGTCACAGAAGTACAAGGACTCGCCGCGAAAACACTACGACTAATCAACCACTAGATGACACAACATCGAAAGTTAAGTTCACGTGCGAAATCTTCGATCCCTTCGTGATCAGAACTGAAGTACGCCAAGATGGCAGATTATCCCCGATGGTCTTCAACTCAGTCCTGGACAAAGAGTAATGAGAGAGTGGGGAAACAACTGAAAATCCGAGAACGTGGGAAACAAACACGACTACGACGATCCTAGGACCAGGTAGAAATCTCAAACCTAGCTGGTACAGACGATCTGGACACACTCTCAGATAACGAAGGAACGGAAGCGAAATAAATAGAAGAAGGAACGTAGTAAAGCTGGCCTGCAGAAGTATGATATTCTTCTGCGCAAACTAGATGTACAAACGCTAGTAGCCGCGCGGGATTAGCCGAGCGGTCTAAGGCGCTGCAGCAATGGACTGTGCGGCTGGTCCCGGTGGAGGTTCGAGCCCTCCCTTGGGCATAGGAGTGTATGTTCGTCCTTAGGATAATTTAGGTTAAGTAGTGTGTAAGCTTAGGGACTGATGACCTTAGCAGTTAAGCCCCATAAGATTTACACACATTTGAACATTTTTTACAAACACTAGTAACAAAATACGGCAAGATAAACAAAGTTACACATTTCAAATACCTTGGTGATATCCTCGAACCTACAGGAGCAGAGAATATTTCACAGAAGACTCGAATGAAGAAAGCGTACTAGAAGACACACGACGTATATAATTAAACGTGCACGTCCATTTACACAAATATGAGACTGTACAGTAATCAAGACAAATACTGTGTTCAAGCGAGACACCAACACTTCGTATGAAAAGTGAGATGGAAAGCATAATGAAGGAAGAAGGCAAAATCACGAGAAAACTTCTCGGCCCAAAGCCGTGAGAAAAGGGACACAGATTACCCTCTAAGAAAAGGTACAGGACTAGAAAGTGCTTTCTTATGTTTAAGTGTGTCTACGTTATCGTGTACGTAGTTGTGTTTCAGTTTTGACTGCTTCCATATTATAGACTGATTGATTTGGTGAAACGTACAGCTTCACTGTCACGTCGTTTTGTGTTGTGGCAAGTGAGCATATTACAAGACGGAGAAAAATTCACGGCCCCAAGTCGTGAGAAAAGGGACACATATTACCCTCTAAGAAAAGACCCAGAATTAGAAAGTGCTTTCTTATGTTTAAGTGTGTCCACGTTATCGTGTACCTAGTTGTGTTCCAGTTTTGACTGCTTCCATATTATAGACTGATTGACTTGGCGAACCGTGCATCTTCAGTGTCACGTCGTTTCGTGTTGTGGCAAGTGAGGATATTGCAAGACGACATTCTTAGGACTTGTCTCTGACAAATTTGTGGAATTTATTTGGCGGTTGGAACGATGAGAGACATTTCTTTCAAATTTTGTCCAATTATCTCTGTTGCGTAATGTATCAGCAACTGCGGAAAAATTAACGCTGAGGAGGTTCTATCACCGGGAATGGTTGCGTTTTGCTACCTCCACAAGCCTTGGTTTGGAACTGCGTTTCCCTCACGTTCTGGCCCGAGGTCTTCCCATTGTAGTAATGCACCAGTTACCAGAGAGTTAATTACAACTGTCCGAAGTTATTTCACTTCATCATACGTCTTTCTCGGTACGTAATGCAGTGCCTTCGAAGTTAATGGGAACTCTAGAAATGGTGCCCCGAAGCAGAAGCAGCAGTAGCTGCAGCAGTAGCAGTTACAATTGGGGCTCTGCCGGTGAGCTATCGCCCCCGTAGTTTTTGATTAAGGGCGAGTAACGGGAGGAGGAACTAATTCGCGCGACCTGGGGCGACAGTGCTTATCGCGGCTGTCGTGACTTATTTCTGGCCGAGAATTCACTGAGGCGCTCCACCCGCCGGCGGCTGCCACACCTCGGGCGGCGGAGACGCGGCCGGGCTGCGATGCGGCGCACGTAGCCAATCTGCGCCGGCGCGGCGTGACGTCGGCGCCCCGCGGGACTCCCCTGGCCCGGAGCGGCGCGGCGCCGCGCTTCTGCTTCTGCTTCTGCCGCTGACGGCGCGGCGCGGAACGCCGTCTCCCTCCCACCCTCCCACCCTCCCACCCTCCACCTGCCACTTCTCCCACACTTTCCGAGGGCCGTAATATCGCCCGCCGATGTTCTCACCGTCAGCTTTCACCACTGTCGAGTCATCGGCTTCCGACCCCTGGCAGAGGCCGCATGAAAACCGTATTCAAATGATGTCCTAACAGAAAGTCAGAAACCGCAGTACTTCGCCGGAGACAGGGTTCTCCAATTTACTAGACCATGAGTGCCACATACCAAGTTTGAAACCCAGTGGGATCCAGATAACACTTCCCAGAAATTGAAGTACAAATGTGTAACCAGTTTATTCCTGAAACTTCCTGGCAGATTAAAGCTGTGTGCCCGACCGAGACTCGAACACGGGACCTTTGCCTTTCGCGGGAAAGTGCTCTACCAGTTCGCAGGAGAGCTTCTGTAAAGTTTGGAAGGTAGGAGACGAGATACTGGCAGTAGTAAAGCTGTGAGGACCGGTAGCTCAGATGGTTACGAAAATTTTAGTGATAGCCGGAAACGATTGGTAGAAAAGCACGTAGATTACAGCGTGTATGAGGTTAGAGCTGACGTTATACGGTCAGACGGTAGCAGTGTGGGTTGCGCAGATCCAGAGGAAATAATTTCAGATGCTACTGGGCACATTCTTCCTGGTAGATTGGCAGATGAGATCAATCTGACCAAAGAGGAATCAACGAAGGTGACAATTAGTGAAGTGATAGCAAAGCAGCACTCACTAGTTGACGAGTTACAGGAAAAGGTTTCGGTATTGGAGGCGAAGCTACAGACTAAGCCTCAGGACAGACGTGTTGAAATTAAAACTGTATGTGAACAGAGGCTGAAAAAGCCGCCAGATAAGCCGGATTTAGGATCAAAGCCGGATGGTTTTTTCTGGAATGACCTGGATATAGACGAGGATTTACTGTGGGAAAATAAAGAAACAGTCGAGGGCAAGTGTAGACAGGTAGTAGTGTCTGTTAATATGCACGACCTACAACTAAACGTGTTGATTGACACCGGTGCAGAATTGAGTGCTGTATCTGGGAAAATATTTGAGTTACTGAAAGACAGACCTGGCATCGTAGTTATGCCAGTAACAGGAGTGAAAATTATCGGTGCTACTGGGAAGGCCAGTAAACCGGTCACAAAACAGATTTTTGTCAACTTCGAGATATGTGGGGCACGATTTGAGCAAGAGTTTGTCGTCGTGCCAGACTTAACTACGGAAGTAATTATCGGGTTAGATTGGCTATTAAAGTACCGTGCAGTGATTAACTGCGAAAGCAAAACTTTGACATGTATGTCACTAGATAAAACAATGGTAGTTGGTTTTGACGAGGCAGGAGACGGTGTGCATAGGCAATATCAGCCTATACACATTGTTAACTGGCCGGATGACATTGACGTAGGAATGAGTTTGAACTACTGTAATGTGAAGAATCTCCGCATTGACAATAATTTAGAAAGTGAATTGGAAAGTATTGTAGACGGTGTGTCAAACGTAACACACGAACAAAGACGAGGCCGACTTTCCCGTACCTATTGCCATCACAACCATAGGGCATGGGGAAAATATGAAGCAGAATTTAAGAGAATTATGAACACCTTGAGACATGAATCGACGGGATTTTCTCCAGAGGAAATCCTGTTGGATGACAGAAGTAAAAGTTTAGTGGAAGAGATAATCAAATTCCCTCCACGGATTAACATTAGTATTGGTGTGAAAAAAGATCGTTTGCGAGAAGTAATGAAGCTAAAAGCCGATGCTCTCATACGTCGTCATGACGCTAAAGCGCGTTTTGCTAAGTTTGCGATCGGAGACTTAGTACTTGTAAAAGCTCATGAGAAATAGAGCAAGATAGACAATGAAATCTCTAATTTAAGTTTGTTTATAATGGACCATATAAAGTCATTGGTATACCTCACACAAATGCTTATTGTTTAGAGTATCCAAGCTCTGGAAAGCTATTAGACCTGAAATTGTACCAACCTAGGATCGATTAATACCACACAATGGGTAATTTATACAGTATGTAAAATAGAGTGTAAGATTTAACGATTTGCTAGATTGCCATGCTTTTGCCTGACCAAGAGGACATTAAAGAAGTTGTAATTAATAAGTAATTAATTTTGACTAAATGATTTAAGAGAAAGTGATTATTTATCAATTGAAAAATCCAAGCTGCTAGTTTAAGTTTTCAGCTGAGTCACAGTAGATTAAGCAATGTAAATATGATTTTGTAACTAGCTGTAAGATTTCATGAATATGTGTTTTACTAATCACTGCCGATGTACTTAGACGGTGTTTTAAGTTTCAGGCTTGTACATGTGTGATGATGGACAGTGTTGAGTTATCCACTGTGATAGTGTTAATGGACTCCTTGAGATTACTCGGGAGTGAGTTTTTCCGAAAGAATTCAGTGAAACGGACGTTCTGGAAATGCCGTTACACAGGCGAGTGAGATCAAGCGTGCCGCACAGGCGGGCGCAACAATACTGGCGAGGCGGTGCCGCTGTCGGCTCTTGTGCCGCTGTCGGCATTCTTTGTACTTGCGAGTACGGAAGGCGGAATTGTTTTTCTTCCCGGACAGATGATGTGGAAGAATTCTGCTGTCAATACTTATGTTTTTTTCGATCTACTGAATATTATTTTCTTGTTTAGCATTAAGTGGACTCTCATGGCAAGCGTATTAATTACGAAAAGGTTATATAAAATGTGTATTCTATGTAATTAATAATTAATTTGCGTATTTTGATCTACCTGTTTTTATGACCATGTACTCTGATTAATTTTGTAAATAGTATTCCATTTCATGATAGTGTTACGGATTTTGACGATTTTGGAATAGCTAAACCATTTTCTATATCTTCTATGAATCTTAATATGTTGTCAACCTGTTTTATTTTGTGCAAGATGACAGAGTGGAATAAGATTAGGAGTGTCTCCACTCAGTTATTATGGTCTAAAAATTGATTTATGATTAATTAGACGAATGCTAAATTTTGTTGGTGTTTTGAGCATATGCATTTCCGCTGTTTCTTTTTTGGGACATTTTCTGAGTCTGTTTACGTTACACGAACATCCTCAGACAATGTGGGGCACGTGTAACGCCGGAAATGCATATCCTCCTATTTCCATCTATTGTACTATCATTTTTTTTCCTTGTTTTGTTACCTCAAGATATGACATTTCTGTCTCTTTATATATTGTAATTGCTTTACTGTTTGTATATATATATATTTATGCATTTATGTCGATGTATAATTGGTTTGTTTCGTAAATATTATTTGTATTTTTACGCTGGGTCTTGCCTAGGGAAAACTGCTATCGAACGATTACATCGATAGGTCGTGTGAAGACTCAAAGTGTGTAGGATCTTTGGTAGGGTTAACTCTGCCGCGTGAAGCGCGGGCAGAACAGTGAGGAGTCTGGCGGGAGTAGCGAGTGGAGCAGGTGTTGTGTGACGCTCCCGCGAGTTGCCGCGCTTTCGGGGTTTGGCAGCATGTAATTGCGCTCGACTCGCGATGATAGTTTCTGACATGGTGTCGCGGACGGGAAGCATTAGCTGGCGCACATCAAGAGCCCATTTCGCCTGGTGACCGTGTCGAGAAGAAGGCGCGCCAACATCCAGCTTCTGCAACAGCGACGGCCGACAATGAGTGACTGTCGCCACCTCCTCGATCGACGGCTTCAAACCTTCAATCAACCAACAAGGAAGACTAAAAGCACGTAAAGTTTCAGAACTGTATGGCAGACCTCAGCTTTTCAAATTGTTCCATTTGCCTCGCAAAATTACAGCAACTTAGCATGAACCTTTGTTGCTCATTGTCCCAATTGCATTGCCAAGCAGGGTCCCTTCCTTTTCCGAAATGAACCCGAGTGTCGTTGAAATTCAAACGCCAGCATTAAAATAATATAATTAGATTTCACTGCTTTAATTTCAAAGTTCAGTAGCTGGCTACAATATTTAGGTTACACGAGCACAAATTTAGAGTGCGAGTTTTGTTAGCATATTTTAGCTTACCTGTGACTGCAGCTCAGCTTGGTACGTACTAAATTTTACTATTGTTAATAGTTCAGAATCATTTAATTCAAGTTCAAAGTTAAATCTCTTGTTTCTAAATTGCGTAGAGTCAAGTTGCTTTTGAAATGATTGTTGAGGTAGTCCAAGACTAACCGTATTTTACTGGATTTCGATGTGCTTCAGAAAGAAAGCTCACTATTAACTTCAGTCACTAAATTAACTTTCGATTTTCCGGTTTTATTAATTCTTTTGCTAAATTAAGTCAGAGTGTAGCGAAATTTATTACTTCTGACAAACTTTCAGTTTTCACCCTACACGTGTCAACCTTCAGTTGCCACGCTTCTAGTGTTAATTATATGTGTAATAACCTTTCTTTTTCAGTTACTATAGTAATTGTCCTTAGGACTGGCGACCGTGATTTCCCCCAAATATCAAATATCTAATTACCGCTAGTTAATTGTTAACGTAACGGCCGCACATTTACTTTCTTTATTAACTTTACCCCTTTTCAAAATTAATTTCCACCAGTTTCATTTGCATTTTTCCTTTCATTTAGATGTAACCCTTTCCTCCCTCTTTACCGATAGATTAACTTCGATGACGATTGCTTTTCCCAAATTTCCATTAGGTACACGCGGTTTAATATTTCACTGTCATTAAGGTCGATAAGTGAGGGGGGAGGTTACAAGCACTTGCCCGCGAAAGGAAAAGGTCCCGAGTCCGAGTCTCAGTCGGGCACACAGTTTTAATCTGCCAGGATGTTTCATATCAGCGCACACTCCGCTGCAGAGTGAAAATCTCATTCTGGAGTTTATTCCTGTTTACCAAAATCAATCATTCAGTGAAAACCTCACTTACGCTATTACTCTTTAGTATACTTACGGGGAGAACACGGCAAGTGCCACAACCCGTTTTCCCAGAAACTTCGCTCAATGAAAGCGGGCTCAAAACAAACGAGCACGTGTATCGGATTATCAGAAGGTACTCGATCTTTCCTGAGAAGTCTACAATCTTAGTTTTCGAGGCACTTTATGTGCATTTTAGCGAGGAAGTATATCAACAGAAGCGGTGGAGGTAGTGGTTAGCGTTCCGGCTTCACACTTTTACGCCCCATCTTCGAACCTATCACTGTTTTTATTTTTGTTTCTCATTTATCTAGCTATGTGCATAGAGGATTACTACACGAATGTCCTCCTGTGTGTCTTGAAATAAAATTGTGCGTATTGGTCTACTAGTTGTGTGCCTGACGAATGAATTTAGGGGAAAAAAAGCAAAAGATGAATGAGAAAATTATTTGAAAAGGTTTTCGATGAAAATCCTGTTGTATAAATTGATTCATAATCAATTTTAAGCGCTAGTTTCGTTCAAAGTGATCCGCTTCGGATTTTTTCTCACGAAATTATTGTCGACGCATGAAATCATTATTGTTAACGACGTTTCTTTCCTGTGTGAGAGTCACACGAATAAATGTCACTTTCACATACGTGCCTTCGCGTGGTGCTCGTGGGGTCCGGAATAACTGATTCGAATGTTTCTACGATCTGTATCGTCCTAGTGAATGCACCAAATGTTCCCGACGAATAAACGTAAGAATTAAGAATAAAGTATGAGAATTGGTATCAGAATGAAATATATGAAAATATAAAAAGATTGTAACCCCTCTTCGAAACCCGATTATTGTGTTTGTTTCACTTTTTCGCTTATCTAGCCCTGCCCGTTGATGGTTACTACACGAATGTTTCTCATCATGTTAGGGAAAACAAGGACGTTATCTAAACTGTAAAATTGCAATTGGGTCTCGCAGTAAGTGTCATATATAAATATATAGCGAATATTCTGGGAAACTGGGTTGTGGAACTTGCCACGATCTCCTCCTTAGTAAGATGTATAAAATTTTTCTTCTTAATCGAAACTTATACTGTTGTATGAGTAAAATATCTCGTTAACGTTCATCCTCCAAGTTACTTCTGCATTTAAATTCTGAAAATTTCAGCGAAAAATATTTGTTCATATCTGTAGTAAGGGCCAAACACTGTTAACAAACGAAATGAAACTGAAACTTCCTGGCAGATTAAAACTGTCTGCCGGACCGAGACTCGAACTGGACCTTTGTCTTTCGCGGGCAAGTGCTCCACCATCTTTTATTCTTTTTTAAGCTACCCAAGCACGACTCACGCTCCGTCCTCACAGGCCAGTACCTCGTCTCCTACTTTCCTAACTTTATAGAAGCTCTCCTGCGAAAGAAATATAAAGTTGGAAAGTAGGAGACGAAGTACTGGCAGAAGTAAGGCTGCGAGGATGGGGCGTGAGTCGTGCTTGGGTGGCTCAGATGGTAGAGCACTTGCCCGCGAAAGGCAAAGGTCCTGAGTTCGAGTTTCGGTCCGGCACACAGTTTTAATCTGCCAGGAAGTTTTATATCAGCGCACACTCCGCTGCAGAGTGAAAATCTCATTCTAATGCAAACTCTTTGACTTTGTGGTAGGTTTTATTAATTTTTTAAGAAACTTTGTAAGACTGAATAACGCTTCTTGTTTAAACTTGTCCTTCAAGGTGCCACCACCTTGCAGTGAAACTTCAATATCTTCCACGTCACAAGAAGGAAAAGGTCGCGGAAATGTGGACCTCCTTACAATGTGCATCAAAATATGAGAAACTGGAAGAGAACTTCAAATCGCCAAGAAATTCCTCTGCAAACGAAAGTGGAAAATTTGACCATGTGTATCCATAAATGACGGGAAATTATTAAAGTATGAGCACGTTTTCTGTGTGACGGTGTCTTCAAAAAAGTACCAGTTTCTGTCACAAACCTGATCCGTGCGGCTTACTCTTATCAAGTTCTTTCGCTGCACCTCCTAACTTCTTGGATAATTCGATTGTCCTCTCGGAACTTTCCGGTCAGAGTGTTTCTGGTGCAGCGAGCGCGAGGTTATTTGCGCTCGGGTGCGTTGCCGTGGTGTTCTCTTCGAGAGCAGCGCCGCGGATTGTGTGGTGACCCTCCGCGAGGTGCAGCGAGTGATGTCAGCTGCGACGGTAGGCGCCGGGGCAGTCGGCCGTAGCGTGTCTGAGGACGCTGTGTGGTAGCGTGGTCCGGCTTGCCATTGCTAGAGGTACCTGTGTCTTCAACTTGCTCCATTAGCATTCTGAAGAAAAGATCAGGGGACTCTATGCTATATGTACGAGGCGTGTTTTTTAAGTAAGTACCCCTTTGAAATTAAAAACAGCCGTGCTAAGATATCTCAATAATTTTATTTTTACATAAAAGCCTGTACCTTAATCTACGCACTGACGCCATTACAGTCTGATTCTTCCTTGTTTACGTTGTGTACTGAGTGTTTAAGTGGCCTCCGATAATTGTGAGTCCCGCCGACTGTGAAGTGCGCGCTGTTATAAGATTTCTTAGTGCTAAAGGCCTAGAAACGATCGATATTCATGGTGAGATCTGTTCAATTTACGGAAAAAACATTATGAGTGATGGAATGGTAAGAAAGCGGGTGAGAGCATTTAAAGATAGCCGCACAAATGTGCATGATGAACAACGGAGTGGGCGTCCTTCGGTCGTTAATGAAAATTTGGTGCAGGAAGTCGACAATAAGGTGAGAGAAAACAGACGCTTTACGATTTTCTCCTTGCGCGATGACTTTCCTAATGTTTCTCGTAGTGTTTTGTGTGGCACTGTGACCGAGCACTTGAATTACCGAAAATTGTGCGCACGTTGGGTACCGAAAATGTTGACGGATATTCACAAAACCAAACGTTTAGACAGTGCATTGTCTTTTCTTGAGCGGTACCACAACGAATGAGATGATTTCTTAAGCCAAGTTGTTACGAGCGATGAAACATGGGTGGCCTACGTCAAACCAGAATCAAAGCAACAGTCTATGGAAGTTGAGCAAGGGCATCGTTTTGCTGCAAGACAATTCCCGTCCATATGTGGCGAATCACACCAAAGATCTCATCACATCTTTTCGATGGGAAACTCTAGATCATCCTCCGTACAGCCCCGATCTTGCGCCCAGTAACTACCACCTGTTCCTGCACTTTAAGAAACACCTGGGCGGTCAGTGTCTTCAAGACGATGACGAAGTCCAAACAGTGGTGACGAAGTGGTTAACAAGTCAGGCGGCATACTTCTATGAGGAGGGTATTCAAAAACTAATACAACGTTATGACAAGTGCCTCAATATTGACGGAAATTATGTAGAAAAGTAGATTAAGATCTTAGCACGTCTTTTTTTAATTTAAAAACGGTACTTACTTAAAAAACACGCCTCGTATTTTGGAATTTCGTGGAGCTGACTCTTGTGGAGTCTGCAATGAATTGGTGATATTGTGCAGACTGTGGGAATCTTGTCAGTTTCTCTTACTCTATTATCCTGTCTGCACCGTGTTAATTCTAGCTGGTCTAGATACTTAAACTACGTGTCGGTAGTTTCGTTCTGCTGAATCCTGCAGAAGGCGGTGAGAATTTTTGCACTACTTACATTGTTCCCACAACATTGGTTGTGTTTTGTCACTTTCTAATCAATAGCTACTGGACGTAACTAATTTATAAGTGTCTCTCCTTGTTTTACTTATGTTGGTTGCATATGATAAAAATCTATTGAACAGGTATTTCTCTCCGTATGTTGCTCTTTGTTAACATTTTGTAAAGGCAACCTTGATGACTGATGTTTTGTTAAAAGCCCAGGAAGCAGCCATTAGCTAGTGTGGCTTGTACCTGTGTGTTATTACAAGACGTATTCGAAAAGTAAGGTCCGATTATGCGCGAAATGGAAACCAGAACGAAAATTCGATGGACTTTTGCACAGATGTGTTGAGCAGTGTCATTAGTGTGCCAGTCGATCTAATCACGACGTTTTTTACAGTTCCGAGAGAAAAGTGATCACTTATAGATGCCTAAAACAACAGTGTCTCCCGCCAAGTATGTGGGTCTAGTGAGAGATCTAGCCTGAAGTTATGCAGCCCACATAACAAATTGGAAGCGCTTCTTTCTTCAAGACAATTTTCAGCCGCATTCTGTAGGGCAGTGAAGACTCCCCTGCAGCGTTTTCGATGGGAAGCGTTTGATCACCCGCAACACAGTCCTTAATTGGCTCCTTCCGTTGTTTTATTTCTGTTCACATGAACCGCTGGCTACAAAGACAACATTTTTGGCACAAACAACGAATGACGGACCAGCGTAGAGAATTGGTGGAAAGCACAGGCGGCTGCTTTCTGTGAAGAGGATACTAGAAAGTTTGTACAACGCCAGGACAAATGTCTAAGTCGGAGCGGCGACTATTTAGAGAGGTAGCTGGAAGGTGTGGATGACTGTTGCGAATAAATAAATTTAGCTTTTCACAGTGGTTTTCATTTCGAGACCAATCGGACCTTACTTTCCGGACAGTCCTCATGTTAGGAGCCGGGTTTTGAAGTTACCTGGTTTTTAATTAGTCTTGTTGTAAGCTAGTTAGAATGGTTCAAATGGCTCTGAGCACTATGGGACTTAACATCTGTGGTCATCAGTCCCCTAGAACTTAGAACTACTTAAACCTAACTAACCTAAGGACATCACACACATCCATGCCCGAGGCAGGATTCGAACCTGCGACCGTAGCAGTCGCGCGGTTCCGGACTGAGCGCCTTAACCGCGAGACCACTGCGGCCGGCAAGCTAGTTAGAGTTTTATTTGTCATGCTGTAAGGTAGTCAAAGATAATTATTACTTCTACATCTACATCTACATCCATACTCCGCAAGCCACCTGACGGTGTGTGGCGGAGGGTACCTTGAGTACCTCTACCGGTTCTCCTTTCTATTCCAGGCTCGTATTGTTCGTGGAAAGAAAGATTGTCGGTATGCCTCTGTGTGGGCTGTAAACTCTCTGATTTTATCCTCACGGTCTCTTCGTGAGATATACGTAGGAGGGAGCAATATACTGCTTGACTCCTCGGTGGAGGTATGTTCTCGAAACTTCAACAAAAGCCCCTACCGAGCTACTGAGCGTCTCTCCTCCAGAGTCTTCCACTGGAGTTTATCTATCATCTCAGTAACGCTTTCGCGATTACTAAATAATCCTGTAACGAAGCGGGCTGCTCTCCGTTGGATCTTCTGTATCTCTTCTATGAACCCTATCTGGTACGGATCCCACACCGGTGAGCAGTATTCAAGCAGAAGGCGAACAAGCGTACTGTAACCTACTTCCTTTGTTTTCGGACTGAATTTCCTTAGGATTCTTCCAATATATCTCAGTCTGGCATCTGCTTTACCGACGATTAATTTTATATGGTCATTTCATTTTAGATCACTCCTAATGCCTACTCACAGATAATTTATGGAATTAACTGCTTCCAATTGCTGGCCTGCTATATTGTAGCTAAATGATAAAGGATCTTTCTTTCTATGTATTCGCCGCATGCGTCAATTCGTTGCAGATCCTCCTGCATTTCAGTACAATTTTCCATTGTTACAGCCTATCGATATACTACAGCATCATCCTCAAAAAGCCTCAGTGAACTTGCGATGTTATCCACAAGGGCAATTATATATATCGTGAATAGCAACGAACCTACGACACTCCCCTGCGGCGCACTTGAAATCACTCTTACTTCGGAAGACTTCTCTCCGTTGAGAATGACATGCTGCATTCTGTTATCTAGGAACTCTTCAATCCAATCACACAATTGGTCTATAGTCTATATGCTCTTACTTTGTTCATTAAACGACTGTGGGGAACTGTATCAAACGCCTTGCGGAAGTCAAGAAACACGGCATCTACCTGGCAACCCGTGTCTATGGCCCCCTGAGTCCCGTGGACAAATAGCGGGAGCTGGGTTTCACACGATCGTCTTTTTCGAAACCCATGCTGATTCCTACAGAGTAGATTTCTCGTCTCCAGAAAAGTCATTATACTCGAACATAATACGTGTTTCATAATTCTACAGCTGATCGACGTTAGAGATATAGGTCTATAGTTCTGCACATCTGTTAGTTCCAGAAAATTTCTATTTAATTCTAAGCTCTCACTATTGTTTTCTTACAACTACCGCTGCTTCTAATGAGATGCATCAACTCCTATTGGTAGATACTGTTTGAAAGGGCTGTGTTCCTGAGATTTACGTTATTTGGTATTTGCATATTTAATCTTTGAAGTTTAAAGTGTTCCCTATTTGAATTTATGTAATTGTTGTTGTCACTTTTAAAATCTGTTCACTGAACTTTGCAGTAACGCCTTTTACAAGTTTTAATAATTTATACGGCAACTGCGAGTTTCTTCACCTGGAACTTTATTACGTCGAAATCCGCGAAAGTGCAGCGAAGTTTTCTAACTCGGGCTTTAACTTGTATAGTTGTTGCCCAATCAAATTGATGTCTGGTCTGAAACCTTTTCCTGAGGTATAGTTAGTGTGTAAAGCTTGTGGTTTGCTTGATTTCACATGTATCAGCATCACAATGTTAAACTGTTATTGTTTGTAGCATGTTGTCATAAGTTTTAATATGAAGCACAGAGCACGTGTTATCCACTCTGTGGAAGATAAAACAAGGTTTCCGGATTCTAATATTGACGTTGGGATTTCTGTGTAACAAATTATTTTAAGCAAAATGTGTGATGCAATTTCGGCCCAGCACCTTACAACTTCCTCACCGCTTCTACTACTACAAAAGCTTTGGTAGTGTGAGTAAAGGTGACAAATAATATAGGCCTTTTCTTGAAGTTTTTTTATTCAATTTATTCATCCTCATTGAACGACTTGCCTGTTTGGCAGTTTTACTGGCAATTCGTAAAATTACTTTCGTAATGACTTCACTCTCCTGAACAGGTCTCCTAAAAAGTTTTGCAGAAAACAAAGTCCACGTTTTAATTTTTCGAATTTCTGTTCACGTTACCTTGAATTTATGGAAATGTGCATCATGCTTTTTCTCATAGTCACGACGAATTCTGTATTTCTTAAGAACAGCAGTAAATTCGTAACAGATAACACAAATTGGTTTGTTATCTTTCTCTGCAAGAAAATTACACGGCCCACTTGTACTGAAGATACGACACTCATTATCCATTTTTCTCTTTTTAGGTTCAATGGACATGGTACACACGTATTCGAAATGAAAACGAAATAACAACATGGCAAATACAGCCAGGAAGTCACAGTTTCCTGCAGGCAGAGCGTTCCTGGTAAAACTCTGTTACTTATGAGCTATTCAAGGCAACGTTCAGAGCTAGCAAGAACAACCGCGCGCTTCTGTAAAAACTTTCGCACAAGCGAGGCTTAAAAGAGTTCGCCGGTCGGATGCGGCCCGCTGGCCATATTTCGGAGACCCCTGACCTACACTATCGAAGGGACCAACAGACGTCTCTGAGCTCGCACTGTCATTAGGGAGCCTATAGAGGTTGTTAGGGGAATAAGTGCAAATATCGCGATCATTGGTACCTTAATAAGTAACCACTTCAATGTGTTAGTTGTTTTTTCTCTACGTCTAACAGTCTTCTCGTAAATACATCACGTAATTTACTACGTTTTCTGCGCCGTCGTAACTGCACCACTAACACTAATACTATCAGTAACTTTTCATTAATCTTCTGTCTACTGACTGCTGTAGTGCGGGCCACCACGAATTCCTATCTTTGCCAACATTTTCATCTCAAAGTAGCAAATTTCAACCTATGCCCTCAATTATTTGCTGGATGTTTTCCGCTCTCTATCGTCTTCTACAGTTTTTACCCTCCACAGCTTGATTTGGTACCAAGGAAGCTGTTCCTCGATGTCTTAACAGATGTCCTATCATCCTGTGCCTTCTTCTTGTCAGTGTTTTACATACCTTCCTTTCCTCATCGATTCCGTGATGAACCTCCTCATTTCTTCTTCTTCTTCAGTCCACCCAATTTTGAACATTTTTCTATAGCGCCACGTCTCAAATACTTCGATTCTCTTCTGTCCCGGTTTTTACACAGTCTATATTTCATTACCATACAACGCTGTGCTCCGAGCGTAGATTGTCACAAACTTCATCCTGTGTTGTAGACTCCTTTGGCCAGTGCCGGTCTGCTTTTCACGTCCTCCATGCTCCGTCCATCATGGTTTATTTTGCTGCCTCGGCAGCAGAATTTCTTAACTTCGTGTACCTCGCTACCCACGACTCTGATGTTAAGTTTCTCGCTGTTTCGCTGTTCTCATTTCTGATACTACCAATTTAGACCACATTACCTTCCGTTAGGGAAGTGGAATGCGTTCCACGACTGTGACATAACTTTCAAAATGGTAAAGAGCAGCAGTCCGTGGTAGTTTCGTTCGAGCTTTATTAGAGAAACCAGTCGCTGTGGCCGAGCGGTTCTAGGCGCTTCAGTCCGGAACCGCGCGACTGCTACGGTCGCAGGTTCGAATCCTGCCCCGGGCATGGATGTGTGTGGTGTCCTTAGGTTAGTTAGGTTTAAGTAGTTCTTTGTTCTAGGGGACTGATGACATCAGATGTTAAGTCCCGTAGTGCTCAGAGCCATTTGAACATTTTATTAGAGAAACATGGATCAGCTCTAATAAAGCTAGAACTGGACCGACGGCTGATTGTTGCTCTTTACCATTCTGAAGCTTTTCATTATTTTTGTCTTTCTCCGATATGCTCTCAATCCACATACTGTACTAAATTGAGTGTTCATCCCTTTCAACAAATGCTCTGGATATTCCTCAGTTTAACTGAGAATAGCAATGTCATCGGGGAATTTCATCATTGGTACCCTTTCGTCTTTAATTTTATTCACTCTCTTGACCCTCCAGATTATACTTCCATCACTGATTATTCTATCCATAGATTGAACAGTAGGGGCGAAAGACGGAATCCCTGTCTTACACCCTTTACTATGTAAGAGATACACTTACAGAGACATCCAAAACCTGTATGACTACACCACTAATTACACAAAAAAAGATTGGAACACTTTGATAAGTATGACAGAAGTAATGTATGTCTTTGTCTAAAAATACCGTGTAACTCACGGCCAATCCTTAGTTGTATTTTTTACAGTATGATTTCGTTTGCCAACAGTCGCCCAAAACTCTGAGAAGGCACTTACATCGGTTAGTGGCTGTCGCCTGTCTGAAAACTCGTTCCTGATAAAGATGTAGTGCTGACTGCATAAAACGAATCGATAGAGGCAGCTGAACCATCATGTACAGTAGCTGTGTATACCTAAACTTCTATACAGCGCGTTTCCGTAAGAGTGAGCAAAAACGTAACAGGACATACAGGATGCTCCACTGAACAATTTGAGGTAGGGAACCTGCGATAGGAGAAGTCAGCTTAAGGAGATAATAGGAATAAAATCACAACAATGTGTAATTTTTTATTTACATTAGTTGGTTATAGTTAACTGAAAATACCATCATTGAAACATTGAACATACTAATTGTACTGTATCTTTCAAAATGTGCTGAAACTGACGGCCATTAATCTCAGTGCAAGCACGACATTGTTGAACAAGTTTCTGAAGCACCCTGCCAAATTTCCCTGGTGTGTTTCGAATCACATCACAGGCAGCTACAGTTGTGGCAACTAATTCCACATTCGTCTCCACTGGGGTCTCATAATACACAAGTGACTTTAGATATTCCCATACGAAATAATCAAGGGGATTCAGGTCAGGTGACCTCGCAGGCCATGGAA
Organism: Schistocerca serialis cubense; assembly: GCF_023864345.2. NCBI lineage: Eukaryota > Metazoa > Arthropoda > Insecta > Orthoptera > Acrididae > Schistocerca > Schistocerca serialis. Next base: position 1,064,889,115 of record NC_064639.1, read on the forward strand.
TTGGGCTTCCCCTTCCAATCCAGTGACCAGGAAATACTGCACAGAAATGGTTGCGGAGATCCACACTGAAGTGAGGCGGTGCACCGTCGTGTTGTAGCCACATACTCTCACTAACAGCTGAGGGTACGTTCTCCAGCAACTCAGAACTCTTTGCACGAACTTAAATTAAAGGTGCTCAGTCAGACGGCCAAGTAGAAGATATGGCCCAATGAGATTGCCCTCCTTGTTTCCTTGCAGTATATAAGGAATGCACATGTGAGTAAACAGCACAGTATGTGTAAACTTGTATGCACGTTCGTTTTACATAAGCTGGAAAACAGGAATGCTAGACAAAGCAGTAGACAGGTTTACTTCTCTATCTCCTTAAGCTGATTCCTCCGACCCCAGGTTCCTTACCTCAAATTGCTCAGTGAAACATCCTCTATGACCTGTTAAATTTTTGCACACTCTTACGTTAACGACCACTAGACTCAAACTGACTGGCCAACAAGAGGGGGAAATATGTGTAAAATTAGAAGTTAGAAGAAAATATGTCTAGTAACTGAGACCTTCTCAAATTGATGGTGCAACATAAAACAATTTACAGGAGGAGCTAAGAATCCTGAAGTCCAGATGGCGTGGCTGTACGATGTAAATAATGTATCAGACGAGGGAGGGAGAGGTGGACCACCTTGATTTGTCCTCGACTGTTAAAATTCGCTGCCAATTTGAGGAAGACTTAACGGGTTATCCTGTACAGGGTGAGTCCCTAACTATTGACACCACGAATAACTCGGAAAGTATGACAGGAGCTGAGAAGTTTGTGGGACAAAAGGTGCTTGGGACAACGGGACCATAATATGGTTGAAATGGCTCTGAGCACTATGGGACTTAACATCTGTGGTCATCAGTCCCCTAGAACTTAGAGCTACTTAAACGTAACTAACTTAAGGACATCAGACACGTCCATGCCAGAGGCAGGATTCGAACCTGCGACCATAGCGGTCGCGTGGTTTCAGACTGAAGCGCCTAGAACCGCTCGGCCACATCGGCCGGCAACCATGATATGACGTTGGCTTTTGTTGCTAGGTGAGGTCCTGTCAGAGATACGAACGTCAACTTTTTTTTTTTTTTTTTTTTTTTAAATTGGATGCTATAGTTTAGTACTTATTTTCTGATAGCGGCTATCGAGACAAATCCAATGATGTGTAACAGTAAGGTCTTTGAAGGTCAACGAAGGTCACAAAGTTGGCATGTACGTCCACTTACAGTAGTTGTTCGAAGTGATGATTGGTATTAATGCAGTGCTGCAATTTTCTTATCATGGATTGAGTGGTATTTCTTATCACTTCGGCACTTATCGAAGCATATGCTCTGACAATTCTCTCTCGTATATCGTGCAAATATTTTTGATTTTCGGTATCAGTCTAAAGTAACTGATAAGAAAAGAGAAACCTATCATCAATCTGACGACTGGCTTCAACATCAGAAGGCTTTACTAGGCATGGTACGCCGCTGGCTTTCTGTGCTAACACAGCCAGTTAAATGGGGACTTCCAGTTCAACGTTGACGTGGAACCATGGTTCTGCTCAGCAGTTTCCACGTCAACAAACGTTTCCAAAGGTAAAATAACTCATACGTACAGGTGAAAGTTTTGGAGTTTTATGACTGACTCTTTACAGATTGTTGATTTTATCGTGAGAAAGACGTAATTCGAGATTGTTGATTCTTGAAGATGTCTTATATTGATATTAATAATATAAAATGATGTACTTTGCATACACTAATGAAGCATGCATACCATTTAGGTACGCAACTAGCTTACCTCAGAAACATTGGGTGGCTGCCTATCAATTGTTTGAGATACAGTAATTTGAGTGTACTTCCTATCAAATGTAGTTCTTGGGTGCTGGTACATCCTCTAACTCACCTAATCAGTTATAATATAATATAATCTTGGATAAATTTCTGAGGACATCGATGTGAGTTTGTAATTTGGCCGGCCAGTTTGTTGTAGATATTATTCACCTGAGCTTAGGTATGAACTGTTATTTGTGATAGCTGTGTTCGATGCTCAAATAGGAAAATATTCTTTATGAAGTCGGCGTGGTTTTGAAGTACGTACGTTAACATTGACACTTTGTGTATTTGACCACTCGTCATTTATTTTGCAGATATTCAGAAATGTTGTAGTGCGTCCAGCTTTCGGTAAGATTGGTATTTAATATCTCTGTGATGTCAATGTTTCTTCTACTACTACGGCTGTTTCCCCTTCTGTTGCAAGTACTGCTGCTGCTTATGACATCGCCGCTACTGTTGTCTTCAGGGGCGGGGGGGGGGGGGGGAGACCTTAACGACTGAACCTCTCAGATTTCCTTCATATAGGATCTGAAGGACAGTGCCTGGACTTCAGTTTCCTAAGGCATCACGACGCAATTTTCAAACAAATTCGAAAATGTTTTTCTTTGGTTGGTTGGTTGTGCGGGGTTTAAGGGGCCAAACAGCAAGGTCATCAGTCCCTTGTTGCAAATGTGGTCCATTCCGCTAGTGTGACATCTCAGGAAAGTCAGAACAATAAAAGGGAAAAGGCTAAAAACGTAAAAGGGCAGTCATGTTGTCAATGGTAAAAACAAAATGAGGGAAGTCAGCAAGAGAACGAACCCAACAGTATGCTGAAGCAGCATAGGCAAGACCACCTGTGACTTAAAAGGTGCAACCGCTAGAATGTAGAAGTACGTATGGGCAAAGGAGACTAACCAATCAAAAAAAAAAAAAAAAAAAAAAAAAAAAAGGGGGGGGGGGGAAGGAAAGAGGATCTCAGTCAGGGAGGTGAGTCGGGAATCTCCAAACACGGCTTACAGTGGGAGACACCCAAACACTCACCGCCCTGCCCCAACACCAGTGAGAGATTAAAAACCTTAAAGCTGAGAATAAAAACCACTTTCCCGGAGGAAACCGAGAACCAGAGAGACCATCCGGGAATCGTCAGCCAACATCAAAGGTAAAGTGTGGGGGAGTCTGTACTTAGCACGCAGAGCCAAAAGAAGGGGGCATTCAACCAAAATATGGGCTACTGACTGGAAGGCTCCACAACCACAAAGTGGGGGTGGCTCATCCCGCAAAAGAAAACCATGGGTCAGCCTGGTATGGCCAATGCGGAGACGACACAGTGTGGTCGAGTCCTTTCGGGAGAGGCGAAAGGAAGAACGCCATGGGCCTGGTGTCACCTTAATCGCACGAAGTTTATTAGACAGGGGAGTAGCCTCCCAAGAGTTGGCCCATGACTGTGCGAAGTGGGATTTGATGTGAAGCCGTAAATCCGCTGCAGGAGGGGTTACAGAAAACGAGGGGTTAGTGACTGCTCCCCCAGCCAAACGATGAGCGAGCTCATTACCCGGGATACCCACATGGCCAGGGACCCAAAGGAAGTCAATGGAACAAGCAGCACGGTGAATATCAGCGAGATGGTCATGGATGGCTGAGGCCAAGGGATGGCGCGAAAAACAGCGGTTAATAGCAAGAAGACCACTCATTGAGCCCGTACATAACAAAACGCGGTTGTGTAGGTACTGTTTAATAAAGGTAAGGGTCCGGGAAATTGCCATCAACTCCGCAGTAAACGCCCCACATGTAGGTGGCAGCAGATAATTTTCCGTTCCAACAGAAGACGTGAAGGCATACCCCATAGAGCCATCAGTGTAAAAAAACAACAGCATCCCGAAACTCCCATAAAATTTGGTGGAAAGAGGAACGGAACACCATCGGGGGGATAGAATCTTTCGGACCTCGGCGGAGATCCATCTGAATTCGAGGCCAGGGAACTAACCAAAGGGGGGGGGGTGGAGGGGAGGGAGCGAGGAAGACAGGACAAAGAAGGAAGCTGAAAATCACGGCAAAGAGACGCAAGGCGGAGCCCAACCGGTAAACCCGCGCGAGTGCGGGAATCGGGTGGGCGACGTCCATGGTCTGGGAACAGGATAGAATAGGAAGGATGAGTGGGAGAGGAAGGGATAGCGAGTGCATAAGACACCAGGAGCTGGGACCGCCGAACAGAAAGGGGGGGGGGGATCCCAGCTTCAACCAGAAGACTATCAACAGCGCTAGTAGGGAAGGCACTGGTGACCAAACGGATACCACGATGGTGGACTGGATCCAGCACGTGCAGTGTGGAAGGAGCAGCTGACCCATAAACTTGACAACCATAGTCCAAGCGAGACAGAAATAGAGCACGATAAAGACGGAGAAAGAGGGAACGGTCCGCACCCCAAGAGGAGTGGGCAAGGAAGCGAAGGACACTGAGTTTACGGAAACATCCTACCATCTGATGTATGATATGGGGCAGCCAAGTGAACTTGTTGTCGAAAAGAAGACCCAGGAAACGAAACTGTGGGACCACAGGCAATCGTTGTGCATCGAGATAGAGCTCTGGATCAGGGTGGATCGTAGTACGGCGACAGAAGTGGACCACCCGCGATTTTAGAGGAGAGAATTTGAAACCCATGGGAGAGGGTCCATGCAGATGCACGCCGTATAGCTCCCTGGAGCTGCTGCTCTGCAGATTCCATCGAAGAGGAACTAGCCCAAACGCAGAAATCATTCAGATACAGGGCAGGGGCGACTAAAGGACCGACAGAGGCCACAAGTCCATCGATAGCAATGACGAAAAGAAGGACACTCAAGACAGAACCCTGTGGGATACCCATCTCCTGGGTCCATGGAGAACTAAATACAGTACCAACTCGAACTCTGAATGACCGAAGGAACTGGAACTGGATGATAAAAATCGGGATTGGGCCCCGAAGACCCCACTGATGAAGGGTAAGTAAGATGTGATGGCGCCAGACCGTGTCGTAGGCCTTGCGAAGGTCAAAAAACACTGCAACCAAATGGCGGCACTGGGAAAATGCCTGCCGAACTGCGGATTCCAAGCGAATTAAATGATTGATTGGAGACCGTCCCTCTCGGAAGCCACACTGGTAAAGGGACAATAGATCCCGAGATTCGAGGACCCAATTGAGCCGACGGGCTGACATCTGTTCAAGTAACTTACAAACAACATTGGTCAGACTAATTGGCCGATAGCTGTCAACAGATAGGGGGTTCTTAGCAGGCTTAAGAGAAGGAACCAAGATGCTATCCCTCCACTGAGAAGGGAAGTCACCCTGGAGCCAGATACGGTTAAACACCTGAAGAAGATGTTGCAGTTGTGGACCACTGAGATGTTGAAGCAGTTGGTTATGAATGGAATCTTGGCCATGGGCAGTATCATGAGAAGAAGATAGAGCAGAAAGAAATTCCCATTCAGTGAAAGGTTCGTTGTAAGATTCTGACTCACAAGGGGTAACACATAAGGTGGAAGCTTCAGCTCGCTGTTTCTAGTGAAGGGAAGCAGCTGGATAGGAGGCTGATGCTGATGCCACTGCAAAATGGGTCGCAAGATGTTCTGCAAGAAAGGTGTGGGAGCCACAGGGGTGGGGGGGGGGAGGAGAGGGGTCCAAGATGGGGGCAGGGAAGGGGGAGGAAGGGGTGAAGATGCAACCATCTGGGAGGTGAAGGCCTGGGAGGGTGGACTGCCGATGGCGACCTTGGAGAGAGCGAAGTGTAGCCCATACCCGTGACATAGGGACAGTAGAACCGAGGGAAGAAACAAATCGTTCCCAACATATCCGCTTGCTCTGTTTGATTAAATATCGGGCTTTAGCGCGGAGGCGTTTAAAGGTAGTAAGGCTGGCTACGGATGGGTGCCTCTTAAAATGTTGCAAAGCTCGACGGCGATCACGGATGGCAATGGCCGTACTCCACCACGGGACTTGCCGGCGACGAAATGGTCCAGATGAGCACGGGACAGCAAGGCTAGCAGCGCGAACAATCGCGTCAGACACGTCACGTAAGACGTCATCAATACAACCCGACAAAGAGGGAGAAAACACGACCTGTGCAGTGTATAGAGGCCAATCGGCGCGTTGGAAAGACCAATGAGGTAACCCGTCCATCGGGGAGCGGGACAGGAGAGAGAGAATCAACGGGAAATGGTCACTATCACAAAGGTCGTCGTGTGGCGATCAGTGTAATGAAGGGAGGAGAGAGGTAGATGAAAGAGAAAGATCAATGGCAGAAGAGGTACCATGACCGGCACTGAAATGAGCAGGGGAGCCATTATTGGCTGGCTCTGAGCACTATGGGACTTAAAATCTATGGTCATCAGTCCCCTAGAGCTTAGAACTACTTAAACCTAACTAACCTAAGGACATCACACAACAGCCAGCCATCACGAGGCAGAGAAAATCCCTGACCCCGCCGGGAATCGATCCCGGGAACCAGGGCGCGGGAAGCGAGAACGCTACCGCATGACCACGAGCTGCGGGCTAAGAGCCATTATTAAGAAGGCACAAGTCGTGGTCTCCAATAAACTGGTCTATGAGAAGACCTCGTCTAGATGGAAAGGCACTGCCCCACAAGGGAAGATGAGCACTAAAATCCCCAAGGAGGAGGAAGGGAGGAGGAAGTTGCTGAAGAAGGGCAGTTAAGGCAGCAGGTGTAAGAGTCCTGTCAGGAGGGAGATAAAGATTGCAAACCGTGACCTCAGAGTCCAGGTGGACCCTAACAGCAACCGCTTCCAATGTAGTTTGAAGAGGAATCCATGTGCTAGGAATGTCTGTACGGACCAACGTACAAACGCCACCAGAAGCCCACAGGGGTCCGACTCGATTTCGACAGAAAACACGGAACCCACGGAGGGTCAGTGAGTGAGCATCAGTAAAATGAGATTCCTGTAGAACCACACAAGCTGCAGAGTAAGACGAAAGAAGGGATTTCAATTGTGGAAGGTGACGATAGTATCCATTACAATTCCATTGGAGAACCACAGAACGATGATTTAAATGGAGGCTGAACACGCTATGGCCAGTCATACTGCCGGGTCCCCACCCGTCACGGACAAGGAGGGGGCGACATCCATGAACGACAGGTCAGAATCCGGCTGTGAAGCCGGGGATGGGACCTCTGGTGACACCAGAGGCTCTTTGTCCCAGGACTGTCTCAGGCTGAGATCGAGGCGGGCTGTGTGGCACAAAGGAACCAGCTGCAGCAAGATCGGGAACAGATAGAGACCGGGCGACCTGGGGGCCGACAGACCGCGGCTCTCGCGGTCGTCGCGTGGCAGCAGGCCTTTGGCCTCGAAGATGCTGGGAAGGGGCATGCCCTTGACCGGCAGACGCCGAAGGAGTGGGACACTTCTCCGGCTAGGGAGTGGGAGAAGCGCCCAGAGGAGAAGGTGTGGGAGCCGCAGGGGAGGGGGGAGGAGAGGGGTCCAAGATGGGGGCAGGGAAGGGGGAGGAAGGGGTGAAGATGCAACCAAAGCGTAACTAGATGTCATGGACACAGGGTGAAGATGTGTATACTTCTTACGGGCCTCTGTGTAGGTTAAACGATCGAGGGACTTATACTCCTGTATCTTCTTTTCCTTCTTATATACCGGGCAATCTGGTGAACGTGGAGAATGACTGCCATGACAATTTACACACACAGGACAAAGGTGGGGGGACACAGGGACTCCCCTCATGGAGTGGACGTCCACAGTCACTACAGAGAGGGGCCTGTGAACAACGGGAAGACATGTGTCCAAAACGCAAGCACTTAAAACACCTCATAGGAGGTGGGATGTACAGCTTCACATGACATCGATAGACCATAATCTTTTCTCAGGGAGGGTATCCCCTTCAAAGGCCAGGATAAAGGCACCAGTATCAATGCGATTGTCCTTAGGATCCTTCTGAACACGCCGAACAAAGTGAACACCCCGCCATCCGAGATTGTCCCGAAGTTCATCATCAGTTTGAGGGATGAGGTCCCTGTGAAAAATCACACCTTGAACCATATTTAGAGACTGGTGGGAGTAATGGACACAGGAACTGTGCCAAGATGGGTACAGGCACGAAGGGCCGCAGATTGGGCAGCTGAAGCAGTTTTGATCAGCAATGAACCCGACCGCATCTTGCTCAGGGAGTCCACTTCACCAAACTTGTCTTCAATGTGTTCCACAAAGAATAAAGGTTTGGTATTGGTGAAAGTATCCCCATCAGTCCTGGTGCAAACTAGATAATGGGGGAAAGGTTTCGCCCCTAGCCGACGGGCCTGACCCTCTTCCCAGGGGTAGCCGTGGAAGGGAAGGCTGAAGGGGCAAGAGAAGCAGCACTCGAAGAATCAGTTCCATGCAGAGAGACGGCCGCAGAAGAACGGCCAGAGTTCTGGACCCATATGCGTTTCATTTGCATAACGTCCGCCCTGATAACACCCACTCCAATCAGGGGCTCTCCTCACGGGCGCCACCCAGCCACAGCAAGGGCCGTCTGGCATGGCAGCCATTGCCGGGAGTTCTGATGCTCCAGGATGACGAGCAACCACTCCAAGGCATGCATGAAGAGGTCACAGCTCAGGTATCAGAAGTGTGATCCCTGTGTGTTCAGGGGGCTCAACCAAAAGGGCACATTGCGACCCCACCACACAGGCTGGCTACCGTGCTGTCTATGCACCCTAGCATCAGACAACGACGTTAAAGAAAAGGTGAAATGTACTAGGAGGGCACACGTCGGAGACACTAGGTAAGGTGCTCTTCCCCAAATGGCTCACACTGCGGAGGAGAAATTTAGGAATGGAGGTCAAACCCCAGAGGGGGACCAGGGAATGCCAAAAGGAGGAAGTGATTATGCAACAAAGCCAGATTGTAAAACCAACAGAACCAGGAGGATAGCAGGGGTCAACATAAGCAAGGACACCAAGAGAGGGAGAGGGCGAGGGGAAAGGAGCAAAGATGGGAAAGGAGGGGAAAGGAAAGGAAATACAGCCCTGGAGAGAAAGAAGGCTGCAATAGCTCGGGGCCCCGTGCTCGCCACGCACGTATCCACAAACGAGTTTTTCTTTGAATAAGAGAAGATTTCCTAATGCTGTTAAATACAAAAGCTTAGTAATTTACTAACGCAACTGTCGTTAGCTGGGAGCTTTCCGCGTGGAAGTATGATAATCATAATGATGGTGGTTCTAATTTCATTAGAATTGTTTTCTTTATTTTTATTGAAATTCCATACTTATTAAGAAACAGAAATGTTGACTAACAAAAACTGGGTCATATTTTTCTTAATAAAGCAACTTCTTGTTATTTCTAATTACTGGTCATATGAACATGGATTGAAATTTGATATGACATGTGGAACGCCTCATTGTTAAATGAAATAAATGTTATAGACATCGCTGGTCGGGGTGGCCGAGCGGTTCTAGGTGCTACAGTCTGGAACCGCGCGACCACTACGGTCGCAGATTCGAATCCTGCCTCGGGCATGGGTGTGTGTGATGTCATTAGGTTAGTTAGGTTTAAGTAGTTCTAAGTTCTAGGGGACTGATGACCTCAGAAGTTAAGTCCCATAGTGCTCAGGGCCATTTGAACGATTTTTGTTGTAGATATCAACAATACCGCTCAGTCACCAGAAATAAAAAAACGCATTTTATATTTGACATTCTTATGTATTAGCACCAAACTGTAATTTATTGTGAATACTAGCATTTCCACGTACTTATTAATTAAACATAACAAAATCTTACTTTCACTAAAAATTATCATCCAATTTAATCACTATTTTTATTTGTTAATGAATATGGAATAGAGAGAGTAGTTAAACTGAAAATTTGCTCCTTAGAAGTGTGAACCAGCATCTTTCCAATTACCTGACTTTTATGCTGTGTTATCAGCTACCAACGATTATAGTCGTCAACTACAAATACTTTCTACTTAACTGCACTCTAAAATGAGTTCCCAAAGGCTGATTGTTGCGTCTTTGGGAACTGCATTGCACTTCTTTACGAAACTGATGTCCAGACCCTGGCCTTCAGATGCTATAAATATTGCATCAAAAACAGCCTGAAGATGACGCACTAAAGCGTTTCAACTGGTAGCTTCAAAATAAAATAAAATCGTAAGGATGGCTGTAGGTGTTTTTATTTATTTGTCACAATAGTAAACGGCCGTCGTCCCAGAGACCTCCTGCTAAAAGGTTGTACATACAAAAGGTACAAATATTACGTCGAACAACGCCTCTACGTCACATACCTTTGCCAGACTGCCACTACTTCAATTTTTGCTGCTACGGAAGCTGCGTTAACGACTTGTTTCATACATCCCTCGCACACATCAAAGTAATCGATCTGAGTGATACCTACGTCAATCCTTCACAGCATGTGATCACGATACATGATGTCATGGGACACCTAACAGGTGCCAAAATACTATCTATAGATGGTGCCAAAAATGCAAATGGCACCTGATGTGCATTCATAGATCAGACACTAGAAGCCTGGGAACGTTGAAATTACCTCTCTGAAAGTGTATTATGACGCCAAAGCTATAAGCCATTTTAGAAATACTGCATTGAGGAAAAAATTATCATCTTGAAAGCCTATTTTTCACAGACGTGCAACAACCCATTTTATGTGATTACGCAGCAAGTCAATAGGCTATAAAATCAGCAAGAAGAAGTCACATTAAGTTTGGTCAAACACCACGCATACGCGGTAACGAACAGACCGACCAACTGGCTAAACAAGACGATACACTCAACAAGGACGTATACCAACATAAAGGACACTGACACTCAGGTCCTAGATGAAGGAATGAACGACTGGAAAACTTATTGAACATCCGTTGCTACTTAGCAATCCTTACAACCAATTTATTGAACATCGAATCTGTTTACTAACGTGATACAAGATCCAAGTATAAACGTCCCCTTTCTTTCGAACAATGCGAACGTTGAAAGAAACTGTAATTTCCCCTTTTATAATGATTGATTGTTAATGAATGATGCTCAGGCTCGTGCTGGCTCGCTGTAGAATGTTTCTGAGGAAAGTCACCAAAAAAATTGCCTCGCTGCACTGTATTTACGCCGAGTGCGTGTTATTTGTACCGGCTTACTCAGATGAATATTTGCTCCCTAGCTACACCTAAATGCATATAAACTGAGATTATTGCTCTAATCATGCTCACAGTCTACATACATCCAGAGTTTATCTACGAAAGTTTACAATTCGTGTGGGCTAAGTAGTCTGAATTAGTACGATAACTTTCTAGAGCGCCAAAGAATATCTATGAATGCTGCGCTCTGTTGATGATCTATGTTGCCGCGCAGATAAATGTTTCATGAGCACGTAATATAAAATGGGTTTAAAGAAATGTCAAACACTGTAAATTCACTTTATGTTGGTTTATTTTAGTCTGTGCACATCCTATCATTGTTTTAAAGAAGTTACCTTTCTTTCAGATAGGTGGAATTAATTACGTAAATTCAGCCAAACAGTTTACAGCAAGATCCAGATTACGCTATTTACTTTAACGCAGTTTATGTATATTCCTCTCTGTTTACACTGTTCATCACTTCCTATCATTTCAACTATTAATTGTCTGTCCCATTGGGTCTAAGTTCAGTCTTTCGTTGATGATAATCAAATTAAGTCAATATATTCAGTTATTTTCCTAGCTTGAATTACTTCAAAGATATTTCCAAAGTTGCTGATTTACCTCTTTCAGTTTTTAATCATTTCTAGCAGATCGCAAATCTTCAAAATGTAACAAACCATCTCCTATCGCCTACCAGTGTTACGTACGAGCGCACAAGTTCAGTTACGACACGACAAGGCAAGCGCCAGAAGCACATTAACAATGTACAACTTTAGCTTCTATATTTCGCAGTATCATCAAAGAGTACTGACAAGGAGTATTTTTTGAGGCCACTTGTTATACTCCGTGATCTACCAGTCTACTACTTTGCGATCTACTATTATTTTATTTTGAAACTAATGGATTCTATTTTTTTATTCTTTATCAAAACATTAAGTTACTTTGCTACCAAGATTCTTTTCTATTTCTTTTATATTACTTCCTTTTCAGTCTACTTGCTACTAGTCACGCAATGTTTCTTTTTATGAAATTTAGATCTTAGGCCTGTGGCATGTATTGGGGTGTGAGGATTAGATTTATACACTCCTGGAAATTGAAATAAGAACACCGTGAATTCATTGTCCCAGGAAGGGGAAACTTTATTGACACATTCCTGGGGTCAGATACATCACATGATCACACTGACAGAACCACAGGCACATAGACACAGGCAACAGAGCATGCACAATGTCGGCACTAGTACAGTGTATATCCACCTTTCGCAGCAATGCAGGCTGCTATTCTCCCATGGAGACGATCGTAGAGATGCTGGATGTAGTCCTGTGGAACGGCTTGCCATGCCATTTCCACCTGGCGCTCAGTTGGACCAGCGTTCGTGCTGGTCGTGCAGACCGCGTGAGACGACGCTTCATCCAGTCCCAAACATGCTCATTGGGGGACAGATCCGGAGATCTTGCTGGCCAGGGTAGTTGACTTACACCTTCTAGAGCACGTTGGGTGGCACGGGATACATGCGGACGTGCATTGTAATGTTGGCACAGCAAGTTCCCTTGCCGGTCTAGGAATGGTAGAACGATGGGTTCGATGACGGTTTGGATGTACCGTGCACTATTCAGTGTCCCCTCGACGATCACCAGTGGTGTACGGCCAGTGTAGGAGATCGCTCCCCACACCATGATGCCGGGTGTTGGCCCTGTGTGCCTCGGTCGTATGCAGTCGTGATTGTGGCGCTCACCTGCACGGCGCCAAACACGCATACGACCATCATTGGCACCAAGGCAGAAGCGACTCTCATCGCTGAAGACGACACGTCTCCATTCGTCCCTCCATTCACGCCTGTCGCGACACCACTGGAGGCGGGCTGCACGATGTTGGGGCGTGAGCGGAAGACGGCCTAACGGTGTGCGGGACCGTAGCCCAGCTTCATGGAGACGGTTGCGAATGGTCCTCGTCGATACCCCAGGAGCAACAGTGTCCCTAATTTGCTGGGGAGTGGCGGTGCGGTCCCCTACGGCACTGCGTAGGATCCCACGGTCTTGGCGTGCATCCGTGCGTCGCTGCGGTCCGGTCCCTGGTCGACGGGCACGTGCACCTTCCGCCGACCACTGGCGACAACATCGATGTACTGTGGAGACCTCACGCCCCACGTGTTGAGCAATTCGGCGGTACGTCCACCCGGCCTCCCGCATGCCCACTATACGCCCTCGCTCAAAGTCCGTCAACTGCACATACGGTTCACGTCCACGCTGTCGCGGCATGCTACCAGTGTTAAAGACTGCGATGGAGCTCCGTATGCCACGGCAAACTGGCTGACACTGACGGCGGCGGTGCACAAATGCTGCACAGCTAGCGCCATTCGACGGCCAACACCGCGGTTCCTGGTGTGTCCGCTGTGCGGTGCGTGTGATCATTGCTTGTACAGCCCTCTCGCAGTGTCCGGAGCAAGTATGGTGGGTCTGACACACCGGTGTCAATGTGTTCTTTTTTCCATTTCCAGGAGTGTATTTTTCATTTATGGTTGAAGGCATATGCGACAATCATCGGTGAAGAGAATGTGATGCCAATCCTGAGCGGTCCATTCGGCATGTTGTTGGGCCCCCTGCATGGTGTCGTGGTTGAAAAGATGGAACTCGCCTTCGTCGTCGGGAGTGAAGTTGCGTATCATGCTGCCTATTGTGCACAGTTTGAGTCGTAACATGACATTCTGTGGCTGCACGAAAAGCATTATTCAAAATGACGATGTTGTTGTCAGTGTTCTTCCGAGCCATAATCCGTAGTTAACGGTCATCCAACGCAATAGTGGGCGGGCTGAGCGAGGCATGTCATCGACAGCTCCTGTCTCTATGTATCTCCTCCATGTCTGAACAGTATCGCTTTGGTTCACTCCGAGATGCCTGGACACTTCCCTTGTTGAGAGCCCTTCCAGGCACAAGGTAACAATGCGGATGCGATCGAACCGTGGTATTGACCATCTAGGCATGGTTGAACTACTGAGCGCACGAGCTGTTTACCTCCTTCCTGGTGGAATGACTGGAGCTGATCGACTGTCGGACCCCCTCTGTCTAATAGGCGATGCTCATGCATAGTTGTTTACGTCTTTTGGCGAGTTTAGTGGCATCTCTGAACAGTTAAAGGGACTGTGTCTATGATACAATGTCCACAGGCCATGTCTATCTTCAGGAATTCTGTGAACTGGGGTGATGCAAAACTTTTTTGTTGTTGCGTGTAAATTAATAACTCGCCCGAGTTCACGGAAGAGACCCTACATAATCAATGAAGAGCTGCTGGTGGAATCCAACAGTCCGCTCTTATGACGTGAACTATGATTAACCAACTGGCATTCATGGTACTGCCCAACCATCCTCCTTACGTCTGTGCAGAGCGAGGGCCAAATGACATGCTTTTTGATCTTGTGTATAGTTTCATAAAAGCCTAAATGCCCATCCAACAAAGACTGGTGGTAATATCTAAAAACTGCAAGAATAATATTAAGGCGAAATAGATCTTTCACTGACTATTGCCCTTGTTCTTGAACCACAAAATGACCTCCTAAAGCTGGTGCCTGGCCTCTTCCTGTCCCGAGTGAAGACGTTGTTTGATCTGGGAGGACTCCAAGTCGGCATCTTCTTGGTGAACAAGATCACCAATAACCCAAACATCTCAGTTAGGATAGCAGAGATAGTAGTTTCCTGATCGGACATGCATGGAGTTGAATTTTCCTCATCTCCAGCATCAAACATACAGCTTAGCAAGTCCGCGACCACATTTTCGGTGCCCCTTATATACTTTACAGCAGATTAGAACGCCGAAATGAGTACTGCGCACCGCCCACCTCTCAAAAATCTTGCTTTTACAGGGGGCGCACTAGAGCGCACGAGATCTCGCAATTGTTTCTAAGATAAACCGACGGTGCTCAAACTAGGAGACCGAGAGCTTCGAGCTTGTAGGTCGCATATTTGGCCTCTGTTGTTGTACCAGCGCGTTACGCATACGCGTTGAGTGACGCACCACTTCCTGTTTTGGCAGCAATACGGCTGCTATTCCAGAATTTGACGTAACATTTTGTAAAATGAAAAGCAGATCAAAATTTGAGACAGCTAACGCCGAGGTGCTACTAAGCGTTCCCTTCAGTGCGTCAAAAACATCTTGGTAGCTTCCGGTCCATCTGATTTCCTATTGTTTTCCACGTGATAAATTCAACGGGGCTGCCAATTACGCAAATTCGGTTATGAACTTACGGAAGAAATTTACATACCTAAAAACTTGGCTATCCCAAATTTAGTTCTAGGATGGTGAAAATTATGGATAGCCCTAGCTCGCAAATGATCTATACGAACCCCACTAAATGGCGCAGAAAGATCTTTGATGGCACCCAATTAAACTTTCTAACCTTGCCAAATTCCTGACGGAAGTGATTCAGGTGTGAGGAAGGTCATGTAGAAGGTGTACAACTTTGCTTCCGACGTTTTTTCCTCAATATTTGAGAGTTCAATGAAACAAATTGTTTACACATGTATCATTCAAACTATTTTTCATCGCTGGCCACTACTTTCTCCCATCTTTCGGGCAGTGTACGAATCTCAAGTCGAAAAAATCGTTCATCTTTTGAAGCGATCCACGAATCGATCCAATTTGAGACTTCTTCATGAGATCGGAAGAGTTGGTCAGCCAGGCCAAGTGCCATTAATCTAAACAGATGACAGTCAGAGGGAGCAATGTCTGGAGAATGGAGCGGGTGGGGTAGGACTTCCCATTTTAACGTTTCCAAGTACGTTTTGACCTCTTTTGCAACGTGGCGTCGAACGTTGTCACGCTGCAAAATCACTTTATCGTGCCTCTCGCTGTATTGCGGCCGTTTGTCTTTTAATGCTCTGCTCAAACGCATTAATTGCGTTCGATAACAAGCACCTGGGTTTTAACACCTCGTAGTACATGACGCCGAGCTGGTCCCTCCAAATGCAGAGCATGGTCTTGGAGCCGTGAATATTCTGTTTGGCCGTCGACATGGAAGCATGGCCGGCCTATCCCCACGAATTTTTGCACTTAGAGTTATCGTAATGAACCCATTCTTCGTCCCTGGTCACAATGCGATGCAGTAATCCCTTCCGTTTTGCCTCTGAAGCAACTGTTGACAGACACACAAACGCCGTTCAGCGTCTCTTGGTTTCAGCTCACACGGAACCCAAGTTCCTTGTTTCTGAATCACGCCCATAGCCTTGAGACATTTTGAAATTGCTTGCTGTGTGTGCCAATTCTTCTTGAGTTTGACGCAAGTGTTCCCTTAGAAATGACCCCAATTCTGCATCTTCGAAAACATTCTCTCTTCCACCACTATGCCGGTCTACGACGTTAAAATCACCGTTCTTGAAGTGTTGAAACCACTCACGACACGTTCTTTCACTATTAGCGTCCTTACAACACGTCCGTGATCCCGTTCTAAGACGTCTAGCTTTCTCTGCACAGCCATTATCCCAAGCAGTCTTGGACGGAGCATCAGAAATTACACATCCCAAGTCCTGCAGTTGGAGAAATGTGGCCTGCAGGCGATAAGTTTGCTCGTTAGACGAAAGAGTACCGGCCAGGAAATCGACATTCTTGTCTAAATCTACTATTAAAGCGGCGCAACGTTTTCGCTTTGACCTCATACCCGTAACTCATACATCAACAACTTCTTTAAAGTCCCCACTCTGACCACGGTAGAGCTTCCACGTTGCGAAGGGCACCTGAAACAAATATCAAATATAAAAAAGTTGCAAGGAATATGAATGTTGACGCAAACTTCAAAATACAAGAAAAAATGATGTTCAATAAAAGGAAAATAGGCTAGACTGTAACGAAGCTATAGCTACCATTTTGAAATTGTCAGTCAGGACATACATAAAGGGAAATGACATTAAGCTGGGTGAAAGGCCACAATGGAATCCGTGGCAACGAACAGACAGACCAACTGGCTAAACAAGGCGATTCAGTCAACAAGGACGTATACTAACATAAAGGGCACTAACAGTCAGGGCCTAGAGCAAGGGCTAGGAAACGTATTTAGCAGTCCTTACAACCAATTTATTGAACATCAAAATTATTTACTAACATTTTACTCGTACCAAGTATAAATGTCTCTTCTTAAGAACCAACAAACATTAAGGAGTACAATTTTGCTCGAGCCTCACTTCAATCTTTAAAAATTTTTGAACGTTTCCTGTCGCAAGAACGAAGTATATCAAATACGAACAAATTACAGTTGGTCAGGCCAACGATGGATCGTGGCTCAAGGCAGCAGGTGGCACGAGAACTCAGACCCCTGGCACCAGTTCCTGGCCCCAACGAGACAAGCAAACTAGTGATGTAACTGCAGCGCACTTGGCAAAGCTCCGCAACGACACGACAATAAACATTTGGCCTGTCTCTGGGACACCACATTGAGGGCAAATAAAAATGCAGACATGGCAAAGTTCAGAATTCCTTAAAACATTAAACGCAGAAAGTATTAAAACTACCTTGGTAGTTGTAAGAGCAGGCCACAGAAAATAATTCCAAGAAGCTGCAAGAACACAACCACAATCCTTTGACCCACCCAAATAATGTCACACTGGACGCAAATACAAATGCTGGCACAGCAAAATTAAAAAATTATTAAAGCATTAAATACAGAAAATATTAAAACCACTTTAAAAAACGGAAAATAGTCTTCAGGAAATAACTTACATAAGCCACCATCGCTATATGAACGCTTTTAGGCTAATCAGATAGTGTAGATAAATTTTAGGCACTTCATTACATTACATTGCATTACATTTATCGTTTTTCATGGATCTCTTGGAGAGGAATCTCCGCGATGTGCAAAGAGTCAAAGTTGCTTTTTTTTTTAAAATACTTAGATACATGGATATTGGATATGGCACAACTCTAATGCATGCAAAGTTATGAGGTATAATCCTTGTGAAGATATTCATCGATGGAGTAGAAGGAGTTGGCCAACAGAAGTTCTTTAATTCACTCTGAATCTCACATCAGTTATCTTTATAAAACAGCTGCTGGGACTGCTCAATCAGAAACTAGCAGATGTTAAAACCTCCGGAGCACTGAATACAATCTACTACTGCTCTCTCTGTGAGGTGGCTGTGGCACTGAAAACACATGTTATGCTACAGGGTGTTTCAAAAATGACCGGTATATTTGAAACAGCAATAAAAACTAAACGAGCAGCGATAGAAATACACCGTTTGTTGCAATATGCTTGGGACAACAGTACTTTTTCAGGCGGACAAACTTTCGAAATTACAGTAGTTACAATTTTCAACAACAGATGGCGCTGCAAGTGAGGTGAAAGATATAGAAGACAACGCAGTCTGTGGGTGCGCCATTCTGTACGTCGCCTTTCTGCTGTAAGCGTGTGCTGTTCACAACGTGCAAGTGTGCTGTAGACAACATGGTTTATTCCTTAGAACAGAGGATTTTTCTGGTGTTGGAATTCCACCGCCTAGAACACAGTGTTGTTGCAACAAGACAAAGTTTTCAACGGAGGTTTAATGTAACGAAAAGGACCGAAAAGCAATACAATAAAGGATCTGTTTGAAAAATTTCAACGGATTGGGAACGTGACGGATGAACGTGCTGGAAAGGTAGGGCGACCGCGTACGGCAACCACAGAGGGCAACGTGCAGCTAGTGCAGCAGGTGATCCAACAGCGGCCTCGGGTTTCCGTTCGCCGTGTTGCAGCTGCGGTCCAAATGACGCCAACGTCCACGTATCGTCTCATGCGCCAGAGTTTACACCTCTATCCATACAAAATTCAAACGCGGCAACCCCTCAGCGCCGCTACCATTGCTGCACGAGAGACATTCGCTAACGATATAGTGCACAGGATTGATGACGGCGATATGCATGTGGGCAGCATTTGGTTTACTGACGAAGCTTATTTTTACCTGGACGGCTTCGTCAATAAACAGAACTGGCGCATATGGGGAACCGAAAAGCCCCATGTTGCAGTCCCATCGTCCCTGAATCCTCAAAAAGTACTGGTCTGGGCCGCCATTTCTTCCAAAGGAATCATTGGCCCATTTTTCAGATCCGAAACGATTACTGCATCACGCTATCTGGACATTCTTCGTGAATTTGTGGCGGTACAAACTGCCTTAGACGACACTGCGAACACCTTGTGGTTTATGCAAGATGGTGCCCGGCCACATCGCACGGCCGACGTCTTTAATTTCCTGAATGAATATTTCGATGATCGTGTGATTGCTTTGGGCTATCCGAAACACACAGGAGGCGGCGTGGATTGGCCTCCCTATTCGCCAGACATGAACCCCTGTGACTTCTTTCTGTGGGGATATTTGAAAGACCAGGTGTACCGCCAGAATCCAGAAACAATTGAACAGCTGAAGCAGTACATCTCATCTGCATGTGAAGCCATTCCGCCAGACACGTTGTCAAAGGTTTCGGGTAATTTCATTCAGAGACTACGCCATATTATTGCTACGCATGGTGGATATGTGAAAAATATCGTACTTTAGAGTTTCCCAGACCGCAGCGCCATCTGTTGTTGAAAATGGTAACTACTGTAATTTCGAAAGTTTGTCTGCCTGCAAATGTACTGTTGTCCCAAGCATATTGCAACAAACGGTGTATTTCTATCGCTGCTCGTTTAGCTTTTATTGCCGTTTCAAATATACCGGTCATTTTTGAAACACCCTGTAAGTACAAACGGGGTGGCGGCAACAACGCAGAGCAGACCTTTCTTCTTAATCCAACATAATTGTAAGACAAAATTACACTTACAGCAGAACCTAGCTCGTAGGGCTTAAAATCAAAACACAAGCCTCAGTCATTAAATTTTAAAACAGGGTGCCAACAGTTTTCTTAACAGGAACGAACTAACGGGTAAAGCAGTTGCTGTATGGGAGATAGTTGGCAGCTGGTTTAACAAAGACAAAATCTGTGTGGTCATATGACTACCAGCTTCAAACAACACAGGGAGGCAGGCAGCAAGCTGCTCCAACACAACCTGCCGACGGCATAGACTTGTTTTTCGAGAATTCTCACATACTGTGCTCACCGTGAAGTAACTGGCGGTAACATCGGAGTTCTGTTCTCGAGCATGGAAACCAAGGAAGACACAGGCCTCATGCAACCCAGAAGAGCACAACAATAAGCTAGCATGCCGTGACAACAGCCACAACGCTCCATCCGCAATGCTGGATCTCAGTACTATTAAGAAAACGCCTACGCCGGAAGTATTGGCCACGCCTTCCAAAGAAACAAGTACGATGTCTCTCACACGTCTGCTCACACCGACCACTCGGTTTCAACTTCCTATCCCCGCACCGCAACCTGTCTCTCCCGCCCAGAGTCCACCAACCAAAGATCCTCTCATGAGCGAAGGCAGTGTACAACTCACTGAGCGCGACGTATCGACCACGCCGCACCTAATGAATAGGAACTGTCATTTTTACATACACAGTTTTCTACTAGGCACAGACGGTAGTACGTACGACTGCTTTCGAAATTAGCTACGTCTGAATGTTCACTCTTCTGTGAAATATCATGCACACACAGTGTTGTTGTTGAGAAAGTCTAGTTGATGCTCGCTGATAGCTGATAATGTGGGTGCTAGACATATCTTGCAGTACTTCAGATGGATTAACACTGCTGCTCTTAAATTTGTATTGATGCATGTTGCTCTTTGCATTGCATGCTGCTCAACCTACTTCAGTGCCAGAAGCACCTGGCTCATACTGTGCTTTCACTATCATCTTCTTACTCAAGTTCTGCAACATTACAGTTCAAGTCCCTCATCTGAATGCTAGTTTTCTCCTCTGGCGAAACCTGGGAGGTATTTTTATGTATGTATGCATTAGGCACAACAGGTTGAGGGTCAGAAACTGAAAATAATATCCCTGGTAAGTGATGGCAAGAGATTTCATAAATATTGTATGTAACGTTCTTTCATGTATTGATTCGCTGTACTTGCTGTGAGTGATTCCAATATATCTGAAAAGTAATTCGCATTAAATTATTTACTCAATTATTTTCTGTTAATTAATGTTTTCTTAGCTAATTAAACTGTAGAATTATGTGCGACTATAAACATTATAGCTGATTATTAGGGCTAGTAGAACCCCTTGGGTAACAGAAGAAATATTGAATTTAATTGATGAAAGGAGAAAATACAAAAATGCAGTAAATGAACCAGGCAAAAAGGAATACAAACGTCTCAAAAATGAGATTGACAGGAAGTGCAAAATGGCTAAGCAGGGATGGCTGGAGGACAAATGTAAGGTTGTAGAGGCTTATATCATTAGGGGTAAGATAGATACTGCCTACAGGAAAATTAAAGAGACCTTTGGAGGAAAGAGAACCACTTGTATGAACATCAAGAGCTCAGATGGAAACCCAGTTCTAAGCAAAGAAGGGAAAGGAGAAAGGTGGAAGGAATATATAGAGGGTCTATACAAGGGCGATGTACTTGAGGACACTATTATGGAAATGGAAGAGGATGTAGATGAAGATGAAATGGGAGATTCGATACTGCGTGAAGAGTTTGACAGAGCACTGACAGACCTGAGTCGAAACAAGGCCCCAGGAGTAGACAACATTCCAGTAGAACTACTGACGGCCTTGGGAGAGCCAGTCCTGTCAAAACTCTACCATCTGGTGAGCAAGATGTTTGAGACAGGCAAAATACCTTCAGACTTCAAGAAGAATATAATAATTCCAATCCCAAAGAAAGCAGGTGTTGACAGATGTGAAAATTACCGAACAATCAGTTTAATAAGCCACAGCTGCAAAAAACTAACGCGAATTCTTTACAGACGAATGGAAAAACTAGTAGAAGCCGACCTTGGGGATGATCAGTTTGGATTCCGTAGAATTATTGAAACACGTGAGGCAATACTGACCCTACGACTTATCTTAGAAGCTAGATTAAGGAAAGGCAAACCTACGTTTCTAGCATTTGTAGACTTAGAGAAAGCGTATGACAATGTTGACTGGAATACACTCTTTCAAATTCTGAATTTGGCAGGGGTAAAATACAGGGAGCGACAGGCTATTTACAATTTGTACAGAAACCAGATGGCTGTTACAAGAGTCGAGGGACATGAAGGGGAAGCAGTGGTTGGGAAGGGAGTGAGACAGGGTTGTAGCCTATCCCCGATGTTATTCAATCTTTATATTGAGCAAGCAGTGAAGGAAACAGTAGAAAAATTCGGAGTAGGTATTAAACTCCATGGAGAAGTAATAAAAACTTTTAGGTTTGCTGATGACATTATAATTCTGTCAGAGACAGCAAAGGACTCGGAAGATCAGTTGCACGGAATGGATAGTGTTTTGAAAAGGAGGATATACGATGAACATCAACAGAAGCAAAACGAGGATAATGGAATGTAGTCGAATTAAGTTGGGTGATGCTGAGGGAATTAAATTAGGAAACGAGACACTTAAAGCAGTAAAGGAGTTTAGGTATTTGGGGAGCAAAACAACTGATAATGGTCGAAGTAGAGAGGATATAAAATGTAGACTGGCAATGACAAGGAAAGCGTTTCTGAAGAAGAGAAATTTGTTAACATCGAATGTAGATTTAGCTGTCAGGAAGTCATTTCTGAAAGTGTTTGTATGGAGTGTGGCCATGTATGGAAGTGAAACATGGACGATAAATAGTTTGGACAAGAAGAGAATAGAAGCTTTCGAAATGTGGTGCTACAGAAGAATGCTGAAGGTTAAATGGGTAGATCACATAACTAATGAGGAGGTATTAAATAGGATTGGGGAGAAGAGAAGTTTGTGGCACAACTTGACTAGAAGAAGGGATCGGTTGGTAGGACACGTTCTGAGGCATCAAGGGTTCACCAATTTAGTATTTGAGGGCAGCATGGAAGGTAAAAATCGTAGAGGGAGACCAAGAGATGAATGCACTAAGCAGATTCAAAAGGATATAGGTTGCAGTAGGTACTGGGAGATGAAAAAGCTTGCACAGGATAGAGTAGCATGGAGAGCTGCATCAAACCAGTCTCAGGACTGAAGACAACAACAACAGCATAAACATTATTACCAGCAGAAAGTTTTCATTTTTCGACATAAATTGTGTAGCATCATGAAATTTACTCCATATTTATTACTAGCTTTTCTCAGTGATGGGCGAGCCAATACTTCATTTGTTACTTCAGTACATGATTCTTTCAGACTTGAGCCTCTCGTTGTCTTACTTTATGTAATTTCTCATGTTGACATTACATAGACTCTAGTCAGTTTTTGGTGTTTTGCACTCCTTCAGATTGAATATGACCATCACTCCAAATTCCATCATAATCAGATTTTTTTAATGTGATTGCTTGCAACACTGAATAAGGAAAAAAGTTTCTTAGTTACAGCAAGTGATCAGTAAGTGAAAGATGTAAGATCGTTAGTAATAAAATGAATTAGATTTACATTTTTTTTCTAATTCAACGAGGCACATACAGAGAACAATAGAAGCAGGTGCAGTGAAAATATCACCAGTAGCAACTGCATCAGTAACTAGTCGTGTTAGTAGTCGTCTCGTATTTATAGGTATATAATCCATCTGAGTCAGTAACTACTGGTGTCTACACACGCACATTGACGCAGTTTTATATTTAACTGAATCGAAAGTCATGACAAGCTGAAGCTTGGAAACCACATAGTCACTTCAGACTTATCTTGGCACAAGTGCCATATTTTTTTTTCATCTCCCTCATCATCTTCACCATTACCAACACTATCACCACTACCACATCTTCCATATCATACTCATTTTATCCTTCTCCACCACCACCACCAGCATCACCACCACCACCACCACATCCTCCTCCTCCTGCACTTCCAGCCTCTGCTTTTGTAAACACATTTATTTCTTTGACTTAGTTCTGGTGTGTCTTTTCATTTTGGGAATTGGTGCTCTGATCTCGGTCAAGAAACGAGTTTAAGTACACTTTCCAGTAAAAAGTCAGCTTCAGCTTGGTTTTCCCCCATCAGGACCAGTCTGCTCCAGATATTTCGTTGAGACTTCAGCACTAGACAATAAAGACTAATCTTTCATCTAATGGAACTGAGATACATGTTGACAAACACATGATGTCATCAAAAACACTGAACTGTAGTGATGTCATATGAGTTAAATGACGTTGAGTGCATGAAACAATCACTATTATGCATAATTTAAGTAATTAATGCTGGAAATCGGCGAAATTGTACTTCAGTAAAGTGTATCAGCTTCCTCAAAAAATGTATCAACTTTTCCCACAATGAATGTATTATAAGCTTACGAATATCACAGTTCGTAAGTTTTCAACCAATAAACAGATTTCGTCATCTACCTTGCAAGATGGATAGCCCCTGGAGTATGAATTTGTGAGAGAGTTCTCAGTTAATTCTGAAAACTAAATAACTGTCTCTGTGCTGCTGCTGTTCTCTCTATCTGGATGGGTATGAGGACTCAGAGACACAGGCCTGCACTTCTAAAACTTATCTTTTTTTCTAAAAGTGCTTTCGTGTATATCATGTCTGCAAGAGACCTTATTTCAGCCAAAAGACATGCATAGTGTCAGTGTTTAATACTGTTGCATCAAAAACTAAAGCAATAACACAAGACTGAAAACTCCATTCAGCGAGAATTTTACTTCTATAGTAAGTTCAGCGTCCAAAAATGCATAAGGTGAGAACACAAAATTATTCATTGTTGTTTCTCTGCATAGTATTTGTAGCTCTCATAAATGTTAACAAAGAAAAAAATGGATGTCTAATGCAGGTAATGCTGTATGAATTGTGAGGTGTAAATGCAGAACATATTGTTTCAATTTCGAAATGACATGACATGGATTTGCATTCACGGTAAGGTACTCTGAAGAAAATATTCACAGCACTCGACATACACACAGAAGACTGCTCGAGGCGATCACGCAGCGTTTTTTGAGTGACAGACGCACAGCCCAGCTTTTGTTGGATACGCATGCATCTGACAGCCATCGTGCTGCAGCAGCAACGTAGCCTGCCATGCTCAAAAGTATATGAATTTTGCGACACGTTCAGAAGTGTCCAAACGATCTGAATTTTGAGTAAATTGGCGCCATGTTGAATAGTTTTCCGAACGATTTCTTGGATTCTTCATTTGTGTGGGCATAGTGTCCATAGTTGGTTTATAATTCAGGAGGGTATTTTTGATCCGTTGCTGCACTACAAAAATGCGTGATTTTTCACCAGACGCGTTTCGCTTTATTGAGGTAAAGCATCTCAGTGGTCTGTAATTAAGTTTTTTTACATTTTGATTTGCTTTTTAGATCGAAACAGTTCGTTGAAAATAGGTTGGTTTGCACTTACGTCTGCTAGCACATTGTTTTTCTGTGTTAGACACTGATAATTTTCGTCTACTTTTTATATGTTCTGCAGCACAATGCATTTCTCACAACACACTTTTATGCACACCACTGTATTTTTGTTTTCGTACTTCAAGTATGTGTTGGTATTTGTGTTTTGTAGAGTTGTCAACATAACCTTTCCACTACTTTGTCTTTGACCTACAAATATTCTTTTTTAAATTAGATTATTGTATGTGTGTGATTCTATGTCAGAGTAGAGAAGAATAGCGATGGAGATTTCTTTTTTTTCGGGGGGGGGGGGGGGGGGGGGGAGAGAAACCATGATGAGATGACAGTGTGATGGAGTGTGGGTTAGAGGAGGTGAGGGGCGAGAGGTGAAATGAAATTGAGTCGGAGAGTGTGGGTGAGGGGAAGGATTGTGGGAGAGTGGGGGGGGGGGGGGTGAAGGATGGAAAAGGATCTTTTTTCCATGTGATTTCATCAATTGTTCTATATAGAGTCTGGTTTCCAATATTTATCTGATCATTGAACAACTGTTTATTTTGTGTTAGTGCTTTTTGTATGTGGTAATTTTCTGGGAAAGGAAGGAGGTGTCTATCTTTACTGATATTCATATCGTTTTCAATATTGGTTGGTCTATGGTGTTCTTTTTTTAGATGATTCGCAAATATTGGATGACTTGTACTGTACTTGAATGCTCTGATGTGTTCTTTATATCTTGTCAAATGTCCTGCCAGTCATTCCAATGAATATCTTCTCAATCTCTGCAATTGAGCTAATAGATACCACATTGTTGATATCTGCCTAGTTTTGATTTTAATTTTGGGATGTGCTTTTGTATGGAATTGTTTGTTTTGTAAGCAATGTTTATGTGTTGTTTTTTGAATTGTTTCCTATTTTATGAGCGAATTTACTGTGGTAGATCATTGTATGCCATTTTTTGTTGTAGTGCAAGTTGTACAAGTTAGTGTGTTTTGGTTAGTTTTCTTTCTTATTTGTCCCTTTATTTTTTGTTTAGTTTATCTACTATTGTTTCTTTGTGTCCATTTTTTATTACTATGTTTTATATATTTCTTTTATATATTTGTTGATTATATAACTGATTCTCAACGAAACAATGCTGATGTCTCTATAGACCATTTTGGAAAGTTCTGGGTAGCTCATACTTTTCTCTGACTCGGTTTGGCATTATATGACATCCACATGCCGATTCTTTTGGGAACGATGCGTCAAGACTAAGTTCGCTGACTGTGCATTTTGGAAGCCTGAACTGTTTGAAGAAACACACATGCGATTTTGCCGAGACAGCAATATATGATATGCTTTGGGATTGAAAACGAATTGATTCAATAAGTACATTTGCTTGTGAGAACAAGTCAGCGATTGCTCCCTCAGCAGATAAATGTGTATAAAGAATAGACCATTACTAGCAGAAAGCAAGTCAATGGTGTTTGCTGCTGTCTTCTTTATGTATGTCATCGAGAGATTTTGTGACAGAAATACATAACCACTTTCAGTATGAAGGATGTCACTAGATGTGTTCTGAATTTTTATATACCTTTTTTATTCCACAGTATTCTGGAATTCCTTTTCTAATTCTTGTAGATAAAAAGTAATCTGCAGGGAGACGTATATTGAACGACACCAGATTATCGGCGTTGCTGTCTTGTGTGACGAAAATGAATAAAATTGTAATATTTTCTGCTATATCTGACGAACAACCAGTGAGACCATTAATTGTTAAATGGAAATGAATGTATATCAAAAGTTGTGAAGTCAGGAGCATCTATTAAAGCATTACATTCTGCCATTCAATTGCTGTTGAAAGAGGCCCTCGACTGCAAAACGCTGGTTGTGTGCCAAGATGGCTTCAACATTCTGAAAGAAATTAATACTGAGAATATCACAATGCTATAGCTGGAAGACTTCTGATTCGACACTGCACACGAAAAAGTGGAAATTGCTGCAGGTTCTAATGCTACATATTTCTTTTTCGAGTGGATTAAATCAAATGTAAATGTATTTGTACAATTCATTAGAAATGCGGAGAAAAATGTCACAATTTGAATGTAATTGATTACTACTTGTTTCCAAAACAATTATTAGCATATTTACACCATATTTCCATGATATTTCACAGGCTGCCTTTAGTTTTCAGACATGATTTTATCTATCAGTATCAACATAGCTACAAGTAATACAACATGAATGTGAGAAATTAGATTGATGCTCCACCTCATATTAAACTGAACTGCATACATTATAAAAGAGAATGAGTTTGTTTATTTTTATCCAGTAAAGTCAACTACAAGTCATATAATTTTTACATTGTCCTGACGCCATGCTAAAATTTTAATTTGACTAGTACAATATAGTTGTTGTCTATTCCTAAGATGACATTCTGTGTGTGTGTGTGTGTGTGTGTGTGTGTGTGTGTGTGGAAAGTGACTGGTTGAAAAACTTTCACAATTTTAAATTTACCAACGAATACCGCATTTAAAATTTCATAAACTTCCCACAAATTTCCAGATTTTCCACCTTCATCTCCTGATGGAGTCATAATGATGACATCATCAGAAAAGGAGTTATGGATTATGACATCACTGATGGTCAATGGCCTAGATCAGTGCCAAAGGGTTGGGTCACGTGACACTGTAAATGTAATCAAAGTATGCCAGAATGCCTATAGCCATACTGCTGCTGTTATTAAGACATGTTAGGAACTTGTAGGAGTAAGTGGAAAATAAATTATGTACAATCTACGGCAAACGAATCATTCCTCTCATGTCTTCCTTCGTACATACAAACAATAGGGCGGTAAAATTATCTGAATCGCTATGAACAGAGCTAATCACTCATCCAACACAGCTGATTTACAAGAATAACGGTGAGTTTAAGGCCGTCAGCTTATGGAGTAGAAAATATTACCTTTAATTATTGACTTTTCCTCATACCATTTTCGAGTCAATGATGGCGTTGTGAAATTTTTTTGACGTATCTTATTAAACAGTCGTTAATTTTGCCAACTTGGGCTGTGCAGTTCTATAGAAGGAGATTGTAAATACCAAGATTTTGATGTAATTATTGCGGCTCTGTCTGGTGTAGGCAGGAGATTGTAAATACCAAGATTTATAATGTGATTATTGCGGCTGGATCTGGTGTAGGCAGTGTGGCGTAGTGGTTACCATCACTGGTTGGTGGACTGTGGGTCACTGGATGAAATCAGACCACCACAAATTAATGTTGTTTTATTTTTGTCGGAATGCTATTTTAATATCTTTTGTTTGTAATATTTGTATATTATGGAATATTCTAAATTTATATAAATGCCAGCGTTCTGGAATATTCAATGTTTGTAGAAATAGCGGTAGTCTTCGTGCAGGATTTCAGTTCTGTTATGGCTGAACAATGGTGTCAGTAATAAACGTACTTTCAGTTCTAAGTGCCGTGTGTCATTAATGACTCTGCCATCGGATTTGGACTTGAAAGGGGTTTCGACGTGACAATATTATCTGGAGTATGAGGACCCCGACGTTACTGTCAGTAATCTCTATGTTACATGGCAATAGATATCCAATCTTTTAGCAACAAACTATCATGTGCTTGTAGAGTCTTGTCGTCCGTGCCGTTAGCCATGCCGGAGTGAGGCAAAACGTTTCAATCACTACGTTTGGATTAATAATTACTTACCTAACAAGCTGCGACAAAATCACGGATTAAAACAGTAAAAAATACATTTCTTTTATTTCCGTCAATGATCACAAAACTTTTGGCCCTTAGACTAACGGTTTCGATCATCAGCGACCACCTTCAGATATGAAAAACATAACCAATCAGGATGATGCTTTTCATTCGTATAATGGACAAATTTTACAATCTTCCTTGCAATCGGTAAGGAAAGAGTAAGAGAGGCTTGGATAATTTTCCGACGATCTGTGGATCTCCAATCAAAATTCAGCATAGTTATCAGAGACTGTCCTCTAGGTGAGATATACTAGACGCAACGCTAAAACAGTATGAAACTTCCTGGCAGATTAAAACTGTGTGCGCGATCGAGACTCGAACTCGGGACCTTTGCCTTTCGCGGGCAAGTGCTCTACCATCTGAGCTACCGAAGCACGACTCATGCCCGGTACTCACAGCTTTACTTCTGCCAGTATCTCGTCTCCTACCTTCCAAACTTTACAGAAGCTCTCCTGCGAACCTTGCGGAACTAGCACTCCTCAAAGAAAGGATAGTGCGGAGACATGTCTTAGCCACAGCCTGCAGAGTGAAAATCTCATTCTGGAAACATCCCCCAGGCTGTGGCTAAGCCATGTCTCCGCAGTATCCTTTCTTTGAGGAGTGCTAGTTCTGCAAGGTTCGCAGGAGAGCTTCTGTAAAGTTTGGAAGGTAGGAGACGAGATACTGGCAGAAATAAAGCTGTGAGGGCCGGGCGTGAGTCGTGCTTCGGTAGCTCAGATGGCAGCCGGCACGGTAGCTCAGCGTGTTTGGTCAGAGGGTTAACTGCCCTCTGTAATAAAAAAAACTGAGTTCACTGATCAACAAGGAACTAAAACGGGTGTCTTACGTTACCTATTCTTGTGTTTCCCATTTTATTCTTATCTCATGAAGACTAAGTGTATTTCTTATATACTTTTCGAATCCTTCTTAAATATATGCCTGCATTCATTTTTGATCGTATGTTTGTAGAACTCACTGTAGCTAGATTTTTATTTTAATAATCTGCATCGTTGTGCAGAGTAAATTTTAAAAAGTCTCAATTATCAAATCTGTCAGGTGTATTCGCGAAGTTTCGTACCATAGAGAATCAATAGCTTAATGAATAACTAAATGACACAAAAACCTACAAAGATTGGGACTGATAAGATCTAAATCCACTGCCACTGACGTTTTCAACGATGAAGACGAAAGAAAGAGAATGCGTATACGATAATTGACTTTGTTTTGAGATCATAAGTAAAACGAACTGTACTGAAGTCGAGAGACGCAAGGTAACGTATGATCTCTCGTAAGGTAAAAATGTAACACGAGCTCGTATAATCATTTTATGTGCATGAGCTCTACAAATGTCGATTATCACCAGCAAGATTCTGCAGAAATGTCACTAAAATGTGAAAACCGTTTTCGCGATGTTCGTTAGGAGCGATGATGACAACAAGAATTTTTTTATCATCCTAGCGCTATCTTGCAGGTACCGAATTTGCATCACGTGTTGTACACAGGTTCTCATGGAAACGGAAACCGTCACGGTATGCGCTTCTGGCGTAGTCTCTACGGTTTGTATCTGCATTCATGAAGCGTTTATGTTATTCCGCACATTCGATTTCAGTTCAGATTCTAAACGGGCGTTTTTGAACAGATGTATTCAGCGCGCGGTGTGCGGGAACGTCTGCTATTGTGCAGATATTAATTTCGAGAGTGCGACAATGGGAAACTACTCCAGCGATTTAGAGGAATGCTTGTATAATGCTAAATTGCGTTCGGTTGTGGTTGCTCGTTTCGAGACCGAATATTCTGTAGAAGTAATATTAGCCGAACGCAAAGGTCAGAGCTTAAAGCACCTGCTACAATTTAGGTCGTTATAAAAAGAGCAATAATTGAACGGAAAAGAACAGCAGAGACGTCAGATACTCGCTTTGCTGAAGAAACCGTAGTGACATGTGACTGAAGCGGAAAATGAGGATAAAACTGAAATCAGGTTGGAAAGTCAGGGATTTAAACCAGTCTTTTCCTTTAAGGGAGTCGTGATTTTAGCAGTGCATTTTTTCAATTGTTTTAGAATATTACTTTCAACGCTCCTTTGGCTTTTAAGTTTATTTTTGTTATCAGTCTTCTGACTGCTCTGATGTGGCCTGCCATGAATTCCTCTCCTGTGCCAACCTTTTCATCTCAGAAAGCACTTGCAACCGACGTATGCTGGACGTATTCCTATTTTAGTCTTCCTCTGCAGTTTTTACCCTCTGCAGCTCCCTACAGCGCCATGGAAGTTATTCCCCGATGTCTTAGTATATGTCCATTCATCCTGTCTTTCTTCTTGTCAGTGTTTCCCACATATTCCTTTCCTCACCTATTCTTCGGAGAACCTTCTCATTTCTTGCCTTATCAACTCCCCTCATGTTCAACATTCGTCTGTATCATCACATCTGAAATGCTTCGATTCTCTTCTTTTCCTGTTTTCCCACAGTCCATGTTTCACTACCATACAATGCTGTGCACCAAATGCATATTCTCAGAAATTTCTTCCTCAAACTAAGGCCAGTGTTTGATACCAGTATACTTTTCTTGGCCAGGAAGGCTTATTTTGGCTGTGCTAGTCTGCTTTTTATGTCCTCCTTGCTCCATCCATCATGTATTATTTTGGATCCTAGGTAGCAGGTTTCCTTAACTTCATCTGCTTCTGGATCCCCAATTCTGATGTTACGTTTCTCGCTGTTTTCATTTCTGGTACTTCAAGTTAGTTTCTCCTTCTTCGACTTATTCTCAATACATATTGTATACTCATTAGACTGCTCATTCTATTCAACACCCCAGTGATTATTTCTCACTTTCACTGAGTATAGCAATATCATCATCTAGTATTATCATTATATTCATCTTGAATTTTAATTTCACTCTTGAACCCTTCTTTTATTCCCACCATTGCTTCTTCGACGTATACATTGAACAGTAAGGCGAAAGATTACTTCCTGTCTCATCTTACACTCTTTTTAATCCGAGCACTTCGATCTTGGTCTTCCACTCACCTTTTTTCCTCTTGGCTCTTGGAAATATTGTGTATTAACCGATTTTCCCTATAGTTTACCCCGATTTTTCTCAGAATTTCGAGCGTCTTGCACCATTTGATACTGTCGAATGCTTTTCTCAGCTCGACCGATCCTATGAACGTGTCTTGATTTTTCTTTAGTTTTGCTTCCATTATCGAACGTAACGTCAGGATTGCCTCTGTGGCGACTTCATATTTTCTGAAACAAAACTGATCATCATGTAACAGATCCTCAATTTTCTTTTCCTTTCTTCTGTGTATTATTCTCGTCAGCAACTTGGATGCATGAGCTATGTAGCAGACTGACCGATAATTCTCGCACTTGTGAGGATCATGTTGTTCCGAAAATCTGATGGTATATCGCCAGTCTCATACATTCTACACACCAACGTGAATAGTCGTTTTGTACTACTTCCCCCAATGATTTTAGACATATTAATGTGATATTATCTATCCCTTTTGGCTTATCTTAAGTCATCCAAAGCTCATTTAAATTCTTACTAATATTGGATCCCCTATGTCTTCCCCGCCTTCTCCTGTTCCTTTTTCTGTCTTCTCTCCTCATATACGCCTTCAATGTGCTCTTTCCATCTATACGCTCTGTCTTCTGCACTTCATAGTGGAATTCCCATTGTACTTTTAATGTTACTGACCTTGATGTTAACTTCTCCAGGGGTTCTTTTGAGTAAGACTTTGTAAACATCAAAAATTTTTTATTGATTGTACAGGGTGTTTCAAAAAGGTTCATCTGACTTCACATGACTGTATCCAATATATGACTGAAGACAGAAACTTGAAACGGGTTTTTATGCAGTCTAACTAATAGTTGACCTTGGTGCCATTTTAAGTCGGCAGTTCATGTGTTCGTCAGCCATTCTGCTGATCGGTTCGGTAGCCGAGCGGAGCAGCCTCGTTATCAAAGAGACCCCCGCGTTATTCTGTAAGCATTTCGGAAGCGATACCAATGAAAGACAAGCGACCACAGATTCGCGCATGTGCTACAAAATAAACTTCAGTTGTATGTAAACGCAGGGTTTCGTACTATGCAACCAAAATAAAGAGGAAATTATTTAAATATCATTATTTTTTAACACAGCATTCAAGTTACAATAGTGGTACAATCTTATACCACCGATGCCAAAGAAGAAGAAGAAAATATCGGTTCTATTAGTTTAACAAAAGAAAGGATCGGAAACTTGTTTCGCAGATAATTGATGCACTAAACTAAAGTTTGGGATCCCCATCGTGTCGGATTAAAGAAAGTCATCGAAGTAATTCAGGGGCGTGCTGTTAGATTTGTTACTGGTAGGTTCGGTCAACACACAAGTATTACGGAAATCCTTCCTGAACACATCTCAGCCTCTGGAGAGGAAGTGACGTTCTTTACGCAAAACACTATTTAGAAAATTTACAGAACCGGCATTTGAAGCTGACTGCGGAACGATTATATTGCAGGCAACGTACATTTCATGTAAACAGTGCGAAGACAAAATAGAGAAATCGGAACCTTTCGGAGACATGCAGACAGTCCTTTCTCTACGTGTGACCGGGACACGAAAGGAAATGACTAGTAGCGGCAGAAAGTACCCTCCGTCATGCACCATACGGTGATTTTGGGGAATATGTACGTAGATGCAGACTTAGAATTCTGTAACCTTTTCTGATACGTAAGGATTTGCTACCCCGACGTGGCTGCAGTCTCAGTACGAATAAACTCAATACCGTGGATACAGCAAGGTTATTTGTAGGTGGAGGGGATTCTGATAAATTAAAGTAGACCATCATACAGTATCCATGATGAAGTACACAGATGGTCACTGTGCACGATCATAGTTTAGGTATGAACGCACCTAGAACATGTCCAGTCAGAGGTAGCAGCTAGCGAACCAGGTGCTGTTTCGCATCCACTGCAGCAACTCACTAGACGATTGAAGGAAAGAAGTTAATATTTCTGACTATGACGGACACTAGTTCTCTATACGGTTTCTTAGATATCCAAGCAATCTGAGACCATGAGTGGAGACAGAGTCGCCTTTCGCACTAAAGAAACCAGCGGGACAGGTCAGGCTCCGCCCCCGACGCCGTTTGTCGCCCTGGAGGCAGGGCGGCGGTCTGGAACTCTAATAAAAGGGAGCCGCGCGCTGAGGACGGGGTAGCTTGATAGAGGCGGGGGAGGGGGGGGGGAGGGGGCGGACAGATGGTGGCCGTGGGCATATGGGGTCGTCACACGGCGCTGAAGCAGGGTACTGCGTCCGGCAACCGGCTGTGGCTGCTTCTCCGGGATGCCCGAATCTTTTCGCAGGATTTGAGTCTGAACTAAATCTTCTCCAGTATTGTTCGTTAGTATTTATGTTACGGAACTCCTTCCATGAGAAAAATTCTGAATAACCAAAGCAATGTTAACGTCCTACGAGTCGGAGCGTGGAATTTTGTAAGACTGATCGTGGTGGGGAAGCTAGAAAATCTGAAAAGCGAAATGCTAAGGCTGAGGCTAGATATAGTAGAGTTCAGTGAAGTGAAATGGAAAGAAGACAAGGATTTCTGGTCAAATGAGTACAGGGTATGATATAACGGGACTAGCACCCGTTATGAACAGGATGGTAGGGCAGAGACTCTGTTGCTGTGAATAGTTCAGTTATAGGTTTGTTCTCATCAGAATGGACAGCAATCCTACACCGGCAACGTTAGTTGAGGTATACATGCCGACGTCGCAAGTCGAAGATGAAGAGATATAGAGAGTAACTGCGGGTATTAAATAGGTAATTCAGTACGTAGAGGGAGATGAGAATCTAATAGCCATGGGGGTCTGAAATGCGGTTGTAGGGGAAGGAGTAGACGAAAGGATTACGGGAGACACGAAATGAGAGAGGAAAAAGACTTATTGTGTTCTGTTATAAATTTAAGTTAGTAATAACATATACTACGTGTAGCGAATACTCCGTTCAAGAATCACAGGAGGAGTAGGTGTACTTGGAAACGGCAGGGAGCTAATGAAAGATTTCAGTTAGATTACATCATGGTCAGACAGAGATTCCGAAATCATATATTGGAGCGTTTAGACTTACACAGGAGCTGATACAGACTCAGATCACAATGTAGTAGTGATGAAGAGTAGACTGAAGTTTAAGAGATTAGTCAGGAAGAAACAATACGTAAAGAAGTGGAATACGGAAATAGTAAGGAATGAAAAGACATGCTTGAAGTTTTCTAAGGCTATAGGTACTAGAATAAGGAATAGCTCAATAGGCAGTACACTCGAAGAGGAATGGATATCTCTAAGAAGAACTATCACAGAATTTGGATAGAGAAACGTAGATACAAAGAAGGCAACTACGAAGAAACCATGGGTAGCAGAATAAATACTTCAGTTGATCGGTGAAAGAAGGAAGTACAAAAATATTCAGCGAAATTCAGGAATGCGGAATACAAGTTGCTTAGGAATAAAATAAATAGGAAATGCAACGAAGCTAAGGAGAAGTGGCTGCATGAAAAATGTGAAGAAATCGAAAAACCAGATGGCTGTCGGAATAGCTGACTCAGCATATAGAAAAGTTAAAAAACCTTAACGTGAAATTAAAAGCATAGGTGCTAACATTAAGAGCGCAGTGGGAGTCCCACTGTTAATTGCGGAGGAGACAACAGATAGATGGAAAGAGAACACTGAGGCCTCTGTGTGGGGGAAGACTTGTCTGATGTGATAGAAGAAGAAAAAGGAGTCCATATGGAGCAGATAGGAGATCCAGTATTAGAACCAGAATTTAAAAGAGCTTTAGCAGACTTAAGATCAACTAAGGCAGAAGGGATAGACAAAATTCTATCATAATTGCTAAAATCATTGGGGAAAGTGGTTAGGGAAAGTGGCAGCAAGACGACCACTTTGGTGTGTAGAATGTATGAGTCTGGCGATATACCATCTTACTTTCGGAAAAATATCATCCACATTACTCCTTTTCCATAAGGAAAATGGATACTCTGAGGCCGATTCACCAGGCTATGGAGTTCGACCGTCCTCGGAGGTCCATGAAGAGGGGCATATATTGTGGCCATTATTCCATATGCTGGGGGCGTATCGTTTGCGACCGGAAGAATTGTGAAGGATTTTTGACTATAATAGTGTGTTCCCTCTACCTTCCAAGATTAGGGCTCTACTCGGCTCTGTAAAAGATGATTTGGGGCTTACAAAGCCTGGCATATATAAAATTCCGTGTCAGCGTGGGAAGGCTTAAATCGGTTGTTCGATTCGCACAGTTCAGAACAGATGATTGGATCAGCGCCATCATACTAGGCTACAACAGCCGAAAACATCGGCAGTAGCAGAACATTGCTTTAACGAGGGACACGGGATGAAATCTGATGAAACTATGATAGTTTCCAATACTGTTTTTGGAACAGTGTTAATAAATAGGCAATTAAAATTAGGTTGGCAGATAATTTGATTAATAGAGACAACGGGTTTCGTGCACTACACCGCATCAAAACAAAACTTTCTTCTGTGTGTCCATACCGAGTGTTCGAAAATAGTCTCTGAGTGCGATATGTCGTTGCCACCGGTGTTGTATTAAGGGCGGCGCCACCCACCTAGTCTTGGAGGGCAGCAGTTGGGGTGGGCGGCGCATGCGCCATGTACACAACGGAGGCCTATACAGGGTGAGTCACCTAACATTACCGCTAGATACATTTCGTAAACCACATCAAATACTGACGAATCCATTCCACAGGCCGAACGTGAGGAGAGGGGCTAGTGTGATTGGTTAATACAAACCATACAAAAATGCACGGAAGTGTGTTTTTTAACACAAAACTATTTTTTTTAAATGGAACCCCGTTAGTTTTGTTAGCACATTTGAACATATAAACAAATACGTAATCAGTGCCGGCACTGGTTTGGTTGGTATTAAAGTCCATGGAGAAGAAATCAAAACGCTGAGGTTCGCCGATGACATTGTAATTCTGTCAGAGACAGCAAAGGACTTGGAAGGGCAGTTGAATGGAATGGACCGTGTCTTGAAAGGAGGGTATAAGATAAACATCAGCAAAAGCAAAACGAGGATAATTGAATGTAGTCGAATTAATTCGGGTGATGCTGAGGGAATTAGATTAGGAAATGAGACACTTAAAGTAGTAAAGGAGTTTTGCTACTTGGGGAGCAAAATAACTGATGATGGTCGAAGTAGAGACGATCTAAATTGTAGACTGGCAATGACAAGGGGTGCGTTTCTGAAGAAGAGAAATTTGTTAACATCGAGTATAGATTTATGTGTCAGGAAGTCGTTTCTGAAAGTATTTGTATGGAGTGTAGCCATGTATGGAAGTGAAACATGGGCGATAAATAGTTTGGACAAGAAGAGAATAGAAGCTTTCGAAATGTGGTGCTACAGAAGAATGCTGAAGATTGGATGGGTAGATCACATAACTAATGAGGAGGTACTGAATAGAATTGGTGAGAAGAGGCGTTTGTGGCTCAACTTGACAAGATGAAGAGATCGGTTGCTAGGACATGTTCTCAGGCATCAAGGGATCACCAATTTAGTATTGGAGGGTAGCGTGGAGGGTAAAAATCGTAGAAGGAGACCAAGAGATGAATACACTGAGCAGATTCAGAAGGATGTAGGTACTGGGAGATGAAGAAGCTTGCACAGGATAGAGTAGCATGGAGAGCTGCATCAAACCAGTCTCAGGACTGAAGACCACAACAACAACAACATTTTATTAATTTTCTAAGAGTCCCCTGTTTACTAGGCGTGTGTTCAAATGGTTCAAATGGCTCTGAGCACTATGGGACTTAACATCTGTGGTCATCAGTCCCCTAGAACTTAGAACTACTTAATCCTAACTAACCTAAGAACATCACACACATCCATGCCCGAGGCAGGATTCGAACCTGCGACCGTAGCAGTCGCGCGGTTCCGAACTGAGCGCCTGAACCGCGAGACCATCGTGGCCGGCAGGCGTGTGTTGATTGACCCGTTGTTGTCACCCTGTACGTAGTAACTATCTTGTACCCATGCACTTGTACCACATATCTCAGCTTGTTTCTACCTTATGGGCTTGATTATTAATGCATTTGTGGGTCTTTTTTCGAAATATATAAAAATTTCATTGAGTCTGTGGTCGACTCTTATGTTAGCAGAATTTTCTTACCCTCTTTCGTCCTTCATCTGTCATCACGCTGTACCTACCCCACTATGATTGTGAAGACGAGGTCGAATCACGCTTGTTATAGGAGCTGAATGCGGCGTTTTAGGCACGGTCAGGACAGGAAGCAGAGTAGTGGGTGCTCGTATGCAAGCCACACAGCTGGAAACGCGGTTTCACTTTTCCACAAGATGCTGAAAAATCTCTGCCTTGAGACTCAAATACGTGCAAATAAAATCTCTACATTGCGCAAGCAGTAAAAGGAAACAAGGAGATATTTGGAAAGGGGTTTGAGGTTCAAGGGGCAGAATTTAAAACCGGTACCTACCCAGTGATTTTGTTAGCAATCGTGGAGCACTTGGTGATTAGTTTTACAGGCCAGCAAATCGGACGTTGCCGTATACAAAGTGGTCCTGTCAGCTGATAGTTACGAAACCATGCGCGTATGGTGTGTGTAGTATATGCATGACTAGGTGTGGGAAATGAGTGAACAGTGTAGCATTAGCTTTTTGTATTATTTAAGAACTTGCTTGTAAAAAGGTATTGTACATCAGTGATAAACTGAATGAGGCAACACTGTTAAAGTGTGGCCTTTTATTTGGTGAGTGGAGCGGACGAAACAGCGAGGTCATTTGCTTAATGCGATTGAGGGAGATCACGGAAAACCTACATTAGGATGGCCGGACTTGGGTCTGAACCATCATTCTCCCGAAAAATCCGCGGTCAGACCGAGATTCAATTACGTGACCACTTGCTTTTGCACACACTCACCTTACCACCTATTTTTCTTAAATGTTTTTGTGTGGTTGAGCAACATAACATGCCATCACAAGTATCCAGCACCCGCATAAGACCTCAACCAATGCCCTTTAGGCAAAATGAAAGGGTGAGCATGCTGGAAAAGGCCTCCTGAAAGTGGTGCAATTGCCAGTTGCACCAGTATGCAGAATGCATATACTGGAGAAACGCCAAGTGATCGTCTCCCCCGTCACTAGTATCCATAAAATGATTCCTCGACTTGCGCCAAAGGGTAATTGGGTCTCGGGTTCCGCTGAATACGTCAGGTGTCCACTATACGCAGGAGGCGGCTACGCGGGTAGCAGGGGCTGTGTGGCGTGGATTCGACGGTTGTTTAGGTTAGTGTGTCCCGGGAAAATACAAGAAGGGCTTCAGCCACAAAGGGTGCAGGCCGAACACAGGAAGAATGTAGATACAGGAATCATTGGTATAACAGTCGTAAATTGTCGTAGCTGTGTTGGGAAAGTACCAGAGCTTCGAGCGCTAATAGAAAGCACTGATGCTCAAATCGTTATAGGCAATGAAAGCTGGCTAAAGCCGGATATAAACTCAGCCGAAATTTTTGTGAAGAACCTAATCGTGTTCCGAAAAGACAGGCTAAACACGGTTGGCGGTGGCGTGTTTGTTGCTGTTAGAAGTAGTTTATCTTGGCGCGAAATTGAAGTAGATACTTCCTGTGAGTTAGATTGGGCAGAGGTCGTTGTTGGCAACCGGAATAAAACAATAAGTGCATCCTTTTACCGACCATCCAATTCAATGATGCAGTTGATGAAAGATTCAAAGAAAACTTGAGTTTGATTTCAAACACATATCCGACTCATACGATAATAGTTGGCGGTGACTTTAATTTACCCTTGATATGTTGGCGAAAATACATGTTTAATTCCGGAGGTACACGTAAAACTACATCCGAAATTGCGTTAAACGCGTTCTCTGACAATTGTTTCGAGCAGCTAGTTCATGAGCCCACGCGAATAGTAAACGGTTGTGAAAACACAATTGACCTGTAAGAAACAAATAATCCTGAGTTAATAACGAGCACCAAAACGGATACAGGGATTAGTGAATACAGGGTTCTCGTAGTGAGATTGAGTAATGTAACCCCCAAATCCTCCACCAATAAACGAAAAATATATCTATTCAAAAAATCAGATAAAAATGCACTTGACGCCTTCCTGAAAGACAATCACCGCTCCTTCCAAATTAATGATGTAAGTGTAGACCAGATGTGGCTTGAATTCAGAGAAATAGTATCGGCAGCAATTGAAAGATTCATACCAAATAAATTAACAGAAGACGGAGCTGATGCTCCTTGGTACACAAAACGGGTTAGAACACTGTTGCAGAAATAACGAAACAAACATGCCAAATTTAAACAGACACAAAATCTCAAGATTGGCGATCTTTTACAGAATCTCGAAATTTAGCACGGACTTCAGTGCAAGATGCTTATAACAGTTTCCACAACGAAACTTTAACCTGGCAGAAAATCCAAAGAGGTTCTGCTCGTATGTGAAGCATGTTAGCGGCAAGAAACAATCAATGCCTTCTCTGCGCGATAGCAATGGAGATACTATCGAAGACAATGCTGCCAAAGCAGAGTTAGTCAACACAGCCTTCCGAAATGCGTTCACAAGAAAAGACGAAGTAAATATTCCAGAATTCGAATCGAGAAGAGCTGCCAACATGAGTAACGTAGAAGTAAATATCCTCGGAGGAGTGAAGCGACTCAAATCACTTAACAAAAGCAAGTATTTTGGTTAAAAAATGGTTCAAATGGCTCTGAGCACTATGAGACTTAACTTCTAAGGTCATCAGTCCCCTAGAACTTAGCACTAATTAAACCTAACTAACCTAAGGACATCACACACATCCATGCCCGAGGCAGGATTCGAACCTGCGACCGTAGCGGTCACGCGGTTCCAGACTGTAGCGCCTTTAACCGCTTGGCCACACCGGCCGGCCAAGTCTTGTGGTCCTGTATATCAATTAGGTTCCTTTCGGAGTATGCTGATGCATTAGCTCCATACTCAACAATCATATACAACCGTTAACTCCACGAAAGATCCGTACCCAATTATTGGAAAGTTGCACAGGTCACACCAATATTCAAGAAAGGTAGTAGGAGTAATCCACTTAATTACAGGCCCATATCATTAACATCGAAATGCTTCAAGATTCTGGAACATATATTGTGTTCGAACATTATGAATTACCTAGAACAAATCAGTCTATTGACACACAGTCTACATGGGCTTAGAAAACATCATTCCTGTGAAACACAACTAGCTCTTTATTCACGTGAAGTGTTGAGTGGTACTGACAAGAGATTTCACATAGATTCCGTATCTCTGGATTTCCAGAAGTCTTTTGACACTGTACAACACAGGCGGCTCATTGTGAAATTGCGTGCTTATGAAATATCGTCTCAGTTGTGACTGGATTTGTGACTTGCTGTCAGAGAGGTCACAGTTGGTAGTAATTGGTGGAAAGTAATCGAGTAAAACAGAAGTGATTTCTGGCGTTCCCCAAGGTAGTGGTATTGGCCCTTTGCTGTTCCTTATGTATATAAACGATTTGCGAGACAATCTAAGCAGCCGTTATTTGGAGATGACGCTGTCGTTCATCGAGTAATAAAGTTATTA
Source organism: Schistocerca serialis cubense (assembly GCF_023864345.2). Classification (NCBI taxonomy): domain Eukaryota; kingdom Metazoa; phylum Arthropoda; class Insecta; order Orthoptera; family Acrididae; genus Schistocerca; species Schistocerca serialis. The sequence goes on from NC_064639.1 coordinate 1,064,930,710, forward strand.
GAAGACTGCAAACTGCAAAACGATTTAGAAAATATATCTGAACAGTGCGAAAATTGGCTGTTAACGCTAAATAACGAAAAGTGTGAGGTCATCCACATGAGTGCTAAAAGGAATCCTTTAAACTTCGGTTACATGATAAATCAGTCTAATATAAAGGCAGTAAATTCAACCAAATACCTATTAATTGCAATTACGAACAATTTAAATTGGAAGGAACACATAGAAAATATGAAAATGTTGTGGCTAAGGCTAACCAAAGACTATATTTTATTGGCAGGACACTTTGAAAATGTAACAGATCTACTAAAGGGACTGCCTACACTACGCTTGTCCGTCCTCTTTTAGAATACTGCTGTGCGGTGTGGGATCCTTACCAGGTAGGAATGACGGAGTACATCGAAAAAGTTCAAAGAAGGGCAGCACGCTTCGTATTATCGCCAAATATGGGAGAGAGTGTCACTGAAATGATACCGGACTTGGGCTGAACATCATTAAAAGAAAAGCGTTTTTTGTTGCGACGGAATCATCTCACGAAATTTCAATCACCAACTTTCTCCTTCGAATGCGAAAATATTTTGTTGACACCGACCTACATAGGACGGAACGATCACCATGATAAAATAAGTGAAATCAGAGCTCGTGCAGAAAGATATAGGTGTTCGTTCTTTCCGCGTGCTATACGAGATTGGAATAATAGAGAATTGTGAAGGTGGTTCGATGAACACTCTGCCAGGCACTTAAATGCGATTTGCAGAGTGTAGATGTAGATATACAAAACGATCAGACAGCCTTATTGTATAATTCTTTGTTCTCAGAATAAACAGAATTGCAGGCCGCAGAAAAATGTCAGTGCTGTAGGCGGTGTCAACTGATGTGATAAGGAAAGCCAAGTGTCTCCGGAGTCAATACCAGTTCGCCAAATATCCACAGCAGGTAAACCGATGCTAGGTGATATCTAGATGAGCACACTGTCAAGAAGACGGGACAGGACGGTAGGACATCAGTTAAGACTTCAGGGAATAACTTCCACGGTACTATAGGGAGCTGTAGATGGTAAAAACTGTAGAGGAAGACAGAGATTGAGATACTTCCAGCAAATAATTGAGGGCGTAGGTTGCAAGTGCTACTCTGAGTTGAAGAAGTTGGCATAGGAGACGAATTCATGGCGGGCTGCATCAAACCAGTCAGAATACTGATGACTCAAAAAGAAAAATTACTGCGTTTGTCAGTGTCACTAACCCCAATCCGATGCTAAAGGGCAATAGTTACGATCCCAAGAAGAGGTCACTGCCTTTGTCCTGGTGTCAGAGAAACCCAAACCTGTTACGTACGTCCCTTGGTCGTTATCGTATGGCTCAACATAAATACACTGACGGAGAAAAATCTCAGCACCAAAAATAATAATTGGAGAATACATCTGTCTATGTAACGTTTTCAAGATATTAATATTAGAAAATTACAGGTTAATGTAAGTGCGAGATAAGCTACTGCAAATCTGAAACACTCTTACATTAATAACCGGCGTAACCGAGAGAATTTTGAATGCAAGAGTACATACTTACATGTATTGTACAGGTGCCAGATGTCAGTTTGTAGGATGCGGTTCCATACCTGTTGCACTTGGTCCGTCAATACAGAGACGGTTAATACTGGTTGTGGATGACGCTGGAGTTGTCCGATTATGACGCAGTGTGCTCGATTGGCGAACAGATCTGCTGATCGAGCGGGCCATGGGCAGCATGTGACACATTGTAGAAAATGTTGGGATACAGTAGCACTATGCGAACGAGAATTATCCTTTTGGAAAACCCACTGGACCGCTATTTATGAATGGGAGCACAATATGTCGTATCACCAGACTGACGTACAATTCTGTAGTCAGGATCGTTGGATAACCACGAGAGTGCTTGCCTAGACCAATAACTCCAGGTTTGTGGTGCAACGTGTCTAGCACGCAGGCGGGTTGGTTGCAGGGCCTCGGTTGGCATCCCTCCAACCAAAAGGACCATCACAGGCACCGTGACAGAGCCAGCTTTCATCAAAAAAACAGACCACACTGCCTTCCAATTACCTCTCGCTTGACACCACTGAAGTCGCAAATGGAGATGGTTTGGGGTCAGTGGAATGCATGCTATAGGGTGTCTGGCTTGGAGCTGTCTCTGATGTAACTGATTTGAAAGAGTTCGTTGTGTCACTGTGGAACCAACTGCTCTCCGATTTCTGCTACAGGTGCGGTACGATGGACCAGAGCCATATGCCGAACGCGATGGTCTTCCCTCTCAGTAGTGCTATGTAGCTATGGGGCGCGGACTCGTGACCACTGCTGCCAGAAATCATGTACAGTGGTACGTTCCTGACAAGTCTTTCTGAAATATCACGAAAGGAACATCCAGCTTCTCGTAGACCTACTGCACAATCCCATTCAAACTCAGTGAAGAGTTGATAATGACATCTTTGTTGGCTTAAAGGCATTCTTGACTAAAATTAACTCACCGTGTCTATCCTCAAACACTAAAGACAGTTACAATGTGTATTTAAAGCAAAACTGATTTGCAACCTCGTACTGGTGGTACAAGCACCACTCTAATGTGACTGGCGCGAAATCTGAATATACATAATATTTTAGATATAGAAACACTCCTACCAACTTTCGTTTATTTCGCACAACTTTTCTTCGTGCAGCGATTTTTTCCGTCAATGTACGTAACATTACCACAAAAAAAAAACCTCCCAGACAACTGCTGCAACCATTTTGCCATTATCGCAGGGAGCAGGAACAATTGGGCAGTGTAAAATGCCTAACACAACACATACGTACCGAAAATGTGAACTTTTTGGAGATTTGTAACTTGGCGCAGTTCGTGTTCCAGTATGGCCACCTGGAGTTAATTGATTATAGCTTTCCAGTTAAGTGTTGCCATGTTAATAGGGCAACGATCGACGGTGACCGCCAATGATGTATTCCGTCTACAGCAGTAGCCCACGGAAGAGCAATATCATCGAAGCCCTGTAGTATAAGAATTTTACTTTTCCACTCAGACGTGCACCATAGATTCAACAGTAATCATCTAACACTGCCTTAGCGAGAAAAACTGCTCACTAAGGTGGAGAAGAACCATCACATCGTCGGCATACGCCATATCCGTGAGGGTCGTACCAGAAACACTCATTCCATGTAAGTGAAGTGAGAGACGGCGAAGCAGCGATTCTAGAGAGAGAACAAATAATGGTATCAAAGGGGGCTGCTCTGGGACACACCCCGACTAATCACGTTCGACGGCGTCAGCTGACCATCAACAAGCATCCTCACCACAATGACCTGAAACTCATGGGAATGAACAACACGAGACCCCTGGGTAAAAGCGAGTATCTTCAACACACAGGCCAAATTATGAGAATACACGCTCAAAGGCTTTGTTAAAATCCAGAAAAGTAAGAGCACAGTGTTCAGAAGTGACTGCAGCACGTCCGCTACTGGTGTCAAAACCGGACTAACAGGAAGGCAACTCCGATGCTCTCCAATCACATTCGCCGTCAGAGAAGATATCCTGCTACTGATTATCCCTCGCAATCGTTTTAAAAGCAAAATTAAGTGAAGTGAGAGGGCGAAAAGACTCCACATTGCCACGGCCAGAGTATTTCGGTGTTGATAATATTTTACTCTCCTTATAGGCTGCGGCCACAGTTTTCCCTGCATAACGTCGTATAACACTGCCGTAAACGTCACAATCAAGAGGGGTGAAAACTGGACATACATCTCCTCAGAGAGACCATTCGGACCAGATGGTTTACGGGAGTGAGTAGCAGCAATAGGAGCAAATATCTCATCTCTCTGACAGGCGGCCAGGAATTCAACGTTCTGAGCTAAGCTAGAATGATCCTTCCACTTTGAGCTACATGAGCATCATTAGGAAAGAGTCTCACATTGCCATCTACCGCGTGTAGTCTCGCGTAATACTGGTGGAGAGCGCGAACAATATCACCTTGCTCAGTCAGTTGGCAACCTTCATCATGTGTGACAGACGTAATGAAGGAGCGATGACATCACGATAGATGGCGAAGCAGGTGATGCAAGGATGTCAGTTTCCTCTCAACCCTCCATCTGATGACGTTTGAGTTGATTTAATACGGCGAACGTCTTGGATCCGTAGTAGGGCGTCACCCGCTCATTTGTGGAATTTACGCAGAAATGTGTAATAAAATTAGTACGTTTCCCCAAAGTCCCTCGCTAGAGTAGCACAGTATGATATTAAAGACTGACGAAGCTTCTTCTCCACTAAGGCGGTCCACCAGTCCTACAGAGAAGAGTAACACAGAGCGAAGCGGAGGCAACGCTCCCACAAGGCGCCAATCGCATCGTCCAGCACGCTATCCATGGCGTGGGAGACATTCACCATCCACTGAGTCATAAGCAGTTTTGCAGGCTGCCATTCAAGATCTAAATTATCTGCCACAGCAGTGTGGTCGAAAAGGAAACGGGGATAACAACGACCACAAGAATACTATCACATAAAATAACGTGTGTCTAACCACGGTTAGATGTGCCTGCTCTTACACGTCACTTAAATCCGACAAAAATTATAATGTGGGGATTGGTCGCAAGAAGTCCAAACACAATTGAAATCGCCACCTAACATGAGACACCAAGGACACTTGCGCTACTGTACGATCAGAACCAGGAGGTGAGTATAGAACACCAAAGATGAGGTCAAAAAAACGATACCCTATCCCCCTGTTGGAGTCAAGTATTTCAATATCGGCAGTGGGAATACCCTCAGGAAAGGAAACGGCCGTATGCATCGCACATTCATGGATCACACTGGAATCACTCTGACATCGAGGGAGGGCAAAACTGGTGAACAAAGCTTCTGTAAAAGCACAATATCAGCACAACAATCATAAATAAACTGACACAACGAAGCTGAACGTGCATCTGAGTCAATTCTATCAACTTTTAGAATAATGAAGTTGGCAAGAAAGAAACATAACTTATATCATCCCTGAAACGTCACAATCCATCGCAGCATCCATCGACGAATCAGAGAGTGGGCTAGTGCTACGTCCTACCGAACCTTAATGCTTCTGTTTTTTTCCTTGGAAAAGCACGTTCCAGTTGGATTAATTGTTTGCGCCCGCTGTGTATCAAGTTATCCACCGCCACCGGTGAGGTGGGAGGATCTTGCACCGCATCCAAGTCCGTCACTGTTGGGCCTGAATCTGAAGCTGTCTGCACAGGAGCAACTCTAAGTGAAAGCGACCGACCCACGTCAAAAAGACAATCAGACACCAGACCGGATGTCACCGAAGACAAAATATGTGAAACTACCCCTTGTCCCGCCATCCCGAATTGTTCTTCAACACTGGGAAGCAAGAAGGAGCTTAAAACATCAATGTAGGCCTGTGCTGTGAAGTTCCACACAAAATAACAAGGGTTGCAAGCCCTCTCCATGAAAAACATGACCACACCACAACACCACCACCTCCAAATTACTGTTGGCACTACACACGCTGGCAGATGACTTTCGCCGGACATTCGCCATACCCACACCCTGCCATCGAATTCCCACATTGTGTACCGTGATTCGTCACTCCACACAACGTTTTTCCACTGTTCAGTCGTCCAATGTTTACGCTCCTTACACCAAGCGAGCCATCGTTTGGCAATCGCTCGACCATGAAATCCAAGTTTTCTCACTTTCCGCCTAACTTTCATAGTACTTGCAGTGGATCTTGATGCAATTTGGAATTCCTGTGAGATGGTCTTGATAGATGTCTGCCTATTACACATTACGACCCTCGTCAATTGCGGGGGTCTCTGTCAGTCAGCAGACGAGGTCGGCCTGTACGCTTTTGTGCTGTACGTGTCCCTTCACGTTTCCGCTTCACTATCACTTCGCGAACAATCGACTTAGGGATGGTTAGGAGTGTGGAAATCTCGCGTACTGTGGTATGACGCAAGTGACACCCAATCACATGACCACGTTCGAAGTCCGTGAATTCCGCGGAACGCCCCATTCTGCCCTCTTGTGATGTCTAATGACTACTTAGGTTGCTGATATGGAGTACCTGGCAATAGGTGGCAGCGGAATGCAATTAATATGAAAAACGTATAGTGTACAGTATCAAACTTCCAATACAAGCGATGCGACGGAGCATACGTAACATCGTCCTACGCGTAAGGCGTGGCAAGCGGATCTGCCTCTAGACCATCACGCCTGGCATATAGTAGGTTGGCACTACATCTGTAGGTTTTGATGAGTGAGTTTGCGAGTATCAGAATACGGGACATACACTCCTGGAAATTGAAATAAGAACACCGTGAATTCATTGTCCCAGGAAGGGGAAACTTTATTGACACATTCCTGGGGTCAGATACATCACATGATCACACTGACAGAACCACAGGCACATAGACACAGGCAACAGAGCATGCACAATGTCGGCACTAGTACAGTGTATATCCACCTTTCGCAGCAATGCAGGCTGCTATTCTCCCATGGAGACGATCGTAGAGATGCTGGATGTAGTCCTGTGGAACGGCTTGCCATGCCATTTCCACCTGGCGCCTCAGTTGGACCAGCGTTCGTGCTGGACGTGCAGACCGCGTGAGACGACGCTTCATCCAGTCCCAAACATGCTCAATGGGGGACAGATCCGGAGATCTTGCTGGCCAGGGTAGTTGACTTACACCTTCTAGAGCACGTTGGGTGGCACGGGATACATACGGACGTGCACTGTCCTGTTGGAACAGCAAGTTCCCTTGCCGGTCTAGGAATGGTAGAACGATGGGTTCGATGACGGTTTGGATGTACCGTGCACTATTCAGTGTCCCCTCGACGATCACCAGTGGTGTACGGCCAGTGTAGGAGATCGCTCCCCACACCATGATGCCGGGTGTTGGCCCTGTGTGCCTCGGTCGTATGCAGTCCTGATTGTGGCGCTCACCTGCACGGCGCCAAACACGCATACGACCATCATTGGCACCAAGGCAGAAGCGACTCTCATCGCTGAAGACGACACGTCTCCATTCGTCCCTCCATTCACGCCTGTCGCGACACCACTGGAGGCGGGCTGCACGATGTTGGGGCGTGAGCGGAAGACGGCCTAACGGTGTGCGGGACCGTAGCCCAGCTTCATGGAGACGGTTGCGAATGGTCCTCGCCGATACCCCAGGAGCAACAGTGTCCCTAATTTGCTGGGAAGTGGCGGTGCGGTCCCCTACGGCACTGCGTAGGATCCTACGGTCTTGGCGTGCATCCGTGCGTCGCTGCGGTCCGGTCCCAGGTCGACGGGCACGTGCACCTTCCGCCGACCACTGGCGACAACATCGATGTACTGTGGAGACCTCACGCCCCACGTGTTGAGCAATTCAGCGGTACGTCCACCTGGCCTCCCGCATGCCCACTATACGCCCTCGCTCAAAGTCCGTCAACTGCACATACGGTTCACGTCCACGCTGTCGCGGCATGCTACCAGTGTTAAAGACTGCGATGGAGCTCCGTAAGCCACGGCAAACTGGCTGACACTGACGGCGGCGGTGCACAAATGCTGCGCAGCTAGCGCCATTCGACGGCCAACACCGCGGTTCCTGGTGTGTCCGCTGTGCCGTGCGTGTGATCATTGCTTGTACAGCCCTCTCGCAGTGTCCGGAGCAAGTATGGTGGGTCTGAAACACCGGTGTCAATGTGTTCTTTTTTCCATTTCCAGGAGTGTATATGGCCGTATCTTTTGATTATTCTGACTTAGAAGCTTAAATTATTTATACAGTCAAGGGACTGTAGAACCCAGTGTTTGACGTAAATTTCAGCTTGATACCTCTTCCCATCCCTAAATAAAACGAATCTTAACGGACGGACGGACAGACTGACTACAAATGGCAAACAAAATTTTTACAAGCTAACAGTTTTAGTTTTTTTCTTTACTTTTGCTGCGAAACCTCTTCACCAGCTAAATTTTATAATTCTAAGTCAGCGAGAAATACCTTATGGATTGTGATGAGTGAGTTTGCAAGTATCGAAATATGTAACGTAAATGGCCGTATATTTCGATTCCATGGATTTAGAAGCTCAAATTTTTCACACTGCCAAGGGACTCTAGACGTTGGTAGGTGACAGAAATTTCAATTTGTTGTTTCTAAACGTTTCTGAGAAAAAGGGATCTTAACGGTTGGACAGACTGACTGATGCAGAGACAGACAAGCTGACTGAGAACCAAGTGCTCCTACACGTGTTCCATTTATACCCGCTGATGTATGGGACCCTAGAAATTCTAAAACTAAGTTTCTGTTGAGATTAAATACGAACCTGCCTGTTAATTAAAACCCAGTTACAAATTGTTTATTGAGTCTAGAAAATGGGTAACAGTTTTGTCTATAAAAATCTATTAACGTAATGAGCAAACTTTTTTAACTGGAGGTAAATACTCGCTTTTAATTTGCAGTGATACGTAACGAGGCAAGAGCTCTCATGCGTATCGAGCTATTTAATTAATTTATTTCATGTGTACACACTATTTGTGAAAATTTGAGCGTAGGATAGCTCCTAAAACCTGCTATTGAATCTCACGGTCGGATTTTTTTCGTTGAAGTGTCAGAGTTAGTAAACTATTTAAATCAATTGACCACCCGTGGTCTAGGGGTTGCCAGCACGGTAGCTCAGCGTGTTCGATCAGAGGGCTGATCGCACTCTGTAATGAAAAGAACTGAGTAAAGGAATCAACGACCAAACTGAACGGATGTCTTGTGATGTCCGCCCAGACCAAACGCAAAAAATGGGTAGCGTCTTTGATTCATAATCAAAACGCTTTCGGTCTCGGGTTCGAATCCCGCCGCTGCTTAAATTTTGATTAATAATCAGCACTGGCGGCCGAAGACTTCCGGCATAAGAAGTCAACCTCATTCTGCCAACTGCCTTGCCAAAGAGGGCGGAGGAGCGGACAGAGGTTCAGGGCACTCTCTTGTCCTAGGGGTGGGAAATTGCCCCTAAAGGCGGAAGAATCAACAGTGATCAACGGCATGAGGATACAGAAGGCAATGGAAACCACTGCATTAAAGACACGTAACGTGTATTCATAGTACATGTGGTCTGTAATTCAAGAAGTGTCATGCTGGTCTCTCCATTGGCAAAAATATTCCGGAACAGTTCCCCATTCGGTTCTCCGGGAGGGGACTGCCAAGGAAGAGGTTGTAAGCAGGCTGTTTAGGTTTTTATGTTGGTAACGCCACGTAGCGCTCTGTATGAAAATCACTGACTGTGCTGTGCAGTCTGTGGCTGGTTGGACTCATTGTCGGAATATTCGCTTGTGTAGTGTTGGGCAGTTGGATGTGAACAGAGCGTAGCGTTGTGCAGTTGGAAGTGAGCCGCCAGCGGTGCTGGATGTGGGGAGAGAGATGGCAGAGTTTTGAGGGCGGACGATCTGGACGTGTGTCCGTCAGAAAAAGGAAATTTGTAAGACTGGATGTCATGAACTGATATTTTTGAACACTATTAAGGTAAATGCATTGTTTGTTCTCCATCAAAATCTTTCATTTGCTAACTACGCCTATCAGTAGTTAGTGCCTTCAGTAGTTAGAATCTTTCATTTAGCTGGCAGTATTGGCGCTCGCTGTATTGCAGTAGTTCGAGTAACGAAGATTTTTGTGAGGTAAGTGATTTACGAAAGGTAAAGGTTATTGTTAGTCGGGGTTCAAATGGTTCAAATGGCTCTGAGCACTATGGGACTCGACTTCTGAGGTCATTAGTCCCCTAGAATTTAGAACTAGTTAAAGCTAACTAACCTAAGGACATCACACACATTCATGCCCGAGGCAGGATTCGAACCTGCGACCGTGGCGGACTCTGAGTACGTTCAGTTTTGCTCAGCTGTTCGAAAAACAAGTAAAGTAAGAGGTTTATCAGCACAGTCATTTATAATTTTTCTAAGGGGACGTTTCAAGATTACCAAGAGAAAAAGATCGAATAATCAACGGAAGGATAACGTTCTACGAGTCGGGGCGTGGAATGTCACGAGCCTCAACGTGGTAGGGAAACTACAAAATCTAGAAAGGGAAACGCAAAGCTCAATCTAGATATAGTAGGGGTCAGTGAAGTGATGTGGAAAAAGGACAAGGATTCCTGGTCAGATGAGTATAGGTTAACAGTAGCAGAAAATGGTATAACGGGAGTAAGACTCGATATGAATAGGAAGGTAGTACAGAGAGTATGTTACCGTGAACAGTTCAGTGACAGGGTTGTTCTTATCAGAATCGACAGCAAACCAACACCGACAACGATACTTCAGGTATACATGCCGACGTCGCAAGCTGAAGATGATGAGATAAAAAAATGGTTGAAATGGCTCTGAGCACTATGGGACTTAACTTATGAGGTCATCAGTCCCCTAGAACTTAGAACTACTTAAACCAAACTAACCTAAGGACATCACACACATCCATGCCCGAGGCAGGATTCGAACCTGCGACCGTAGCGGTCTCGCGATTCCAGACTGTAGCGCCTAGAACCGCTCGGCCACTCCGGACGGCATGAAGAGATAGAGAAAGTGTATGAGGATATTGAAAGGGTAATACAGTGTGTAAAGAGGGATGAAAATCTAATAGTCATGGGGGAATGGAATGCAGTTGTAGGGGAAGGAGTACAAGAAAATGATACAGGAGAATGTGGGCTTGGGACAAGGAATGAGAGAGGAGAAAGACTAATTGAGTTCTGTAACAAGTTTCAGCTGGTAACAGCGAATACTCTGTTCAAAAATCCCAAGAGGAGGAGGTATGCTTGGAAAAGGGTGGGTGATACGTGAAGATTTCAGTTAGATTACATCATGTTCAGACAGAGATTCTGAAATCAGATACTGGATTGTAAGACATACCCAGTACCCAGGAGCAGATATAGACTCAGATCACAACATAGTAGTGATGAAGAGAAGGCTGATGTTTAAAACATTTGTCAGGAAGAACCAATACGCAAAAAAGTGGGATATGGAAGAACTAAGGAATGACTAGGTACAGTTTAAGTCCTCTAAGGCTATAGATACAGCAATAAGGAATAGCACAGTAGGCAATACAGATGAGGAATGGACATATCTAAAAAGGGCCATCACATAAATTGAGAAAGAAAACATAGATACAAAGAGGGTAACTGCGAAGAATGCATGGGTAACAGAAGAAATACTCCAACTGATCGATGAAAAGAGAAAGTACTAAACGTTCCAGGAAACTCAGGAATACAGAAATACAAGTCGCTGAGGAATGAAATAAAGTGCAGGGAAGCTAAGAAGAAATGGCTACAGGAAAAATGTGTAGACATCGGTGACATTAAAAGCAAGGGTAATAACATTAAGAGTGCAATGGGAATCCCTCTGCTAAATGCAGACGAGAGGGCGGATAGGTGGAAAGAATACATTGAACGTCTCTATGAGGGGGAAGATTTGTCTGATGTTATAGAAAAAGAAATAGGACTCGATTTAGAAGAGGTAGGGGATCCAGTACTAGAATCAGAATTTTAAAGAGCTTTAGAGGACTTAAGATCAAATAAGGCAGAAGGGAAATGTAACAATCCATCAGAATTTCTAAAATCATTGGGGGAAGTGGCAAGAAAAAGACTATTCACGTTCGTGTGTAGAATGTGTGAGTCTGGCGACACACCGTCTGACTTTCGGAAAAGCATCATTCCGAAGACGCCAAGAGCTGAGAAGTGCGAGATTTACCGCACAATCAGCTTAATAGCTCACGCATCCAAGTTGCTTACAAGAATAATACACAGAAGAATGGAAAAGAAAATTGAGGATGCCTTAGATGATGAGCAGTTTGATTTAAGGAAAGATAAAGGCACGATAGAGGCAATTCTGATGTTGAGGTTAATAGTGGAAGCAAGAGTAAAGAAAAATCAAGACACGTTCATAGGATTTGTCGACCTGGAAAAAGCTTTCGACAATGTAAAATGGTGCAAGATGTTCGAAATTCCGAGAAAAATAGGGGTAAGCTATACGAGAGACGGCTCATATACAACATCCAAGAGGTAATAATAAGAGTGGACGATCAAGAACGAAGTGCTCGTATTAAAAGGGTGTAAGATAAGGCTGTAGCCTTTCGTCCCTATTGTTCAATCTGTATACCGAGGAAGCAATGATGGAAATAAAAGTAAGGTTCAGGAGTGGAATTAAAGTTAAAAGTGAAAGGATATCAATGATACGATTCTCTGGTGACATTGCTATCCTATGTGAAAGTGAAGAACAATTATATGATCTGCTGGACGGAATGGACAGTCTAATGAGTACAGAGTATGGATTGAGAGGAAACCGAAGAAAGACGAAGGTAATGACAAGTAGTAGAAATGAGAACAGCGAGAAACTTAACATCAAGATTGATAGTCACGAAGTAGATGAAGTTGAGGAATTCTGGAACCTAGGCAGTGAAATAACCAATGACGGACGGAACAAGGAGGACATCAAAAGCAGACTACCTATGGCAAAAAAGGCATTTCTGGCCAAGAGAAGTCTACTAATATCAAATATCGGCTTTAATTAGAAGAAGAAATTTCTGATAATGTACGTCTCAAGCACAGCGTTGAATGGTAGTGAAACATGGACTGTGGGAAAACCGGAACAGAAGAGAATCGAAGCATTTGAAATGTGGTAGTACAGACGAATGTTGAAAATTAAGTGGACTGATAGGGTAAGAAATGAGGAGGTTCTTCGCAGAATCGGAGAGGAAAGGAATATGTGGAAAACACTGATAAGGAGAAGGGACAGGATGATAGGATATCTGTTAGGACATGAGGGAATGACTTCCATGGTACTAGAGGGAGCTGTAGAGAGCAAAAACTGTAGAGGAGGACAGAGACTGGAATACATCGAGCAAATAACTGAGGACGTAGGATGCAAATACACTACTGGCCATTAAAATTGCAACACCAAGAAGAAATGCAGATGATAAACAGGTATTCGTTGGACAAATATATTATAGTAGAATTGACATGTGATTACATTTTCACGCAATTTGGATGCATAGATCCTGAGAAATCACTACCCAGAACAACCACCTCTGGCCGCAATAACGGCCTTGATACGCCTGGGCATTGAGTCAAACAGAGCTCGAATAGCGTGTACAGGTGCAGCTGCCCATGCAGCTTCAACACGATACCACAGTTCATTAAGAGTAGTGACTGGGTTATTGTGACGAGCTAGTTGCTCGGCCACCATTGACCAGACGTTTTCAGTTGGTGAGAGATCTGGAGAATGTGCTGGCCAGGGCAGCAGTCGAACATTTTCTGTGTTCAGAAAGGCATTACAGGACCTGCAACATGCTGTCGTGCATTATCCTGCTGAAATGTAGGGTTCGGCAGGGATCGAACGAAGGGTCGACCCACGGGTCGTAACACATCTGAAATGTAACGTCAACTGTTCAAAATGCCGTCAATGCGAACAAGAGGTGACCGAGACGTGTAACCAATGGCAACCCATACCATCACGCCGGGTGACACGCCAGTATGGAGGTGACGAATACACGCTTCCAATGTACTTTCACCGCGATGTCGCCAAACACGGAGGCGACCATAATGATGCTGTAAACAGAACCTGGATTCATCCAAAAAAATGACGTTTTGCCATTCGTGCACCCAGGTTCGTCGTCGAGTACACCATCGCAGGCGCTTCTGTCTGTGATGCAGCGTCAAGGGTAACCGAAGCTATGGTCTCCGAGCTGATAGTCCATGCTGCTGCAGATGGATGTTGTCTTGCAAACGTCCCCATCTGTTGACTCAGGGATCGAGACGTGGCTGCACGATTCGTTACAACCATGCGGTTAAGATACCTGTCATCTCGACTGCTAGTGATACGAGGCCGTAGGGATTCAGCACGGCGCTCCATATTACCCTCCTGAACCCACTGATTCCATATTCTGCTAACAGTCATTGGATCTCGACCAACGCGAGCAGCAATGTCGTGATACGACAAACCGGAATCGCGATAGGCTACAATCCGACCTTTATCAAAGTCGGAAACGCGATGGTACGCATTTCTCCTCCTTACTCGAGGCATCGCAACAGCGTTTCACCAGGCAACGCCGGTCAACTGCTGTTTGTATCTGAGAAATCGGTTGGAAACTTTCCTCATATCAGCACGTTGTATGTGTTGCCACCGGCGCCAACCTTGCGTGAATGCTCTGAATAGCTAATCATTTGCATATCACAGCATCTTGTTCCTGTCGGTTAAATTTCGCGTCTGGAGCTCGTCCTCTTCGTGGTGTAGCAATTTTAATGGCCAGTAGTGTACCTCTCTTAGATGAAGAGCTTGGCACGGGAAAGGAACTCGTGGCGGGCCGCGTCAAACCAATCAGAAGACTGTTGGTCTCAACGGGAAGAGTAGTATGAACAGTGCACAGAGACCGGCGCCGGGACACGAACCCCGCTCACGCGTCCCCCCGCCCCCACCACCGGCCGCTCCAGGCGGTGATTGGCCGGTGGCGGAAAGCGGAGAGCGGACCAGCAGAGATATCAGCCCGCGACCGACGATATCCCGCCTCCTATGACGATCTTCGACGACTAAGTCGAAGAGAAAATCCCAATACCCAATCCCTAATCCAGTTCCTTCCCATATATCACCAATCATCTCGCCTACCTCTGGCAAGTACCAGACACACTCACAACAATTCATCACTTATCACAGACACCAAAAATATATAGAAAGATCACACACACATGTACACAGGGGAGTAAAAGCCAAAAGGCTGCAAACTCCCCCTCACACTTCCCCAAAGAGGGGAAAGTATTAGATGAAAGCAGGCAGGACGATATCCCGCCACTTCGCCTGAAGATGACGGAGACGCATCCCATCGAAACATTGCTACAAGACGACGCTAGTCGGCTGACAACCCGTGAAGACTTCATATATGAAAATCGCCGAGAAAGCCTGCACTCAAACAACGCAGCGCTTTGGCAGGCAAGATTCTGTCACTGGCTGTCAGCCCTTGGCTTTACAGACTGCTCTTAATGGATAAACTGCACTCCTCCCGAACAGGCCATGAAGGCCCAACGGTACCGACAGGCCGCCGTGCAATCCTCAGTCCACAGGCGTCACTGAAAGCCGACATGGAGGGACATGTTGTCAGCATACCGCTCTCCCGGCCATATGTCATTTTCCGAGACCGGAGCCGCTACTTCTCCATCAAGCAGCTCCTCAGTTTGCCTCACAAGGGCTGAGTGCACCCCGCTTGTCAACAGCGCTTGGCAGACCGGATGGTCACTCATCCACGTTCTAGCCCAGCCCGACAGCGCTTAACTTCGCTAATCTGAGGAGTACCGGTGTTACCACTGCGGCAAGGCCGTTGGCTCTTAATGGGAAAACGAGCGGTAAACCGTTACACGTTTCATGTTCTTGACTTTGTGGATATCCACATGGTTTTTGTAATGAGCAGCTAAGTTAGTGTCTCTTCTGCCTATACCGAAATATGGACGGAAACGCTAGAGCTTATACACGGCGTATTTCTCCTAAGGGTCGTCAGACGCCTTTTGTGTAGTGTTTCAGCAAATATTTGCAATTTCGTTCTTTCAGTGTGTAACTGGATTCAGAGCGGACAGACAGTGCTCATCACATTTTACATGCAACGTCCAGTGTTGACGGGAAGCGCCGGTTTGTTTCCCATTACAAACAAAATTACTTTTTAAAATCGAATTTTACGTGCCCATGCGACAGAGCGGTCTCAGATTAGTATAGTGCCATATTTATGTTATTGATACGTGTTAACAGGGCCAATGAAACTCGAAAAACTCGGAGAATAGCCAGTACTGCAACGGCGACAGCAATATCCCGGTCAGCGTCGACTGCTACCGTCAAACACGCAGCGCTACTCAGTCGCTGCCGGATTGCTCTTTATTCTTCTTGTTTTACTGTCCCTGTTAACTCATGGAGGTAAAATGAATATCTGACTAGACTAATTTGAGAGCATTTTATGGAATGGGCTCGTAAAATTCAGATTCAAAAATAATTTGATTTGTAATGGGAAACAAACCGGCAGTTTCTGTTGAAATTGGGCGTAGCTTGAAAGACGCGACGAGCTTTAATTGTCTGGACTGACTCGATCCAAGCAATGCAAACCCGAAACTGCAAATATCTGCCGAAACGGTAGGAAAATAATATGCCTGACGACTCTTAGGAGAGACACCTGGTATGTAAAGAGGGATTCAAAAGTCATGAGCTATAAGCAATTCTTCATCTTCGAAACTGTGAAACGAGTATCTTCTACCACAAGCCCTTCGCTTTCCTTACTTTCATACACGGCAGTATAGGCCAAAACAAGTAAAAAGTGTCCAGTAAAAATGTATATCTCATAGAGTCCATGTTTACTAAACATTTTGTTTTTTTGCTGTCACCACTGAAAGTTTGTGGGCGCAGTTCTGGGTTCTGGTTCACCTTTTTTTGTCTTATGGGACCTGTCGTTTGAATCAACTTGTATATCGATTTCATTTTCACTTGTCCAAACCATTAACTGTTACACATCATTCACATATTGAATAACTTGTTATTTGTGTGATAAGATACTTTAACATTATCTAGTGTGGATGAGTCACCTACTTTGTGTGACGCTTTCCTAAGAACTAGTACATTTCTTCGAGAGTTCGACGACGAAGATTATCTCAACGTACTTCATTTACTTCGGCAAGCGTGGTTGTTATTTATGGATGATTACCACTATAGAGGACTGCAGATCTTAACATGCTAATTTCGTTTCATGAACTGGTACAGTGGATTCCATGGCACAAAATCACAGCTATATGGAAAATGCCATTTAATGGTTTTTCAGTTGTTGGGCTGCGTTGTTTGTGGCACCACCGATAATCTGAAAGGTTTAGTTATTGTTGTAGTGAGAGATAAACCTGTCACAACAATTTTATTAAAAGTTAAAGAGTCAATTTCGTCTTCGAGGCAATTTTATTCACTGATAAATAAGAACGTTTGCAGGCAAGATCGTGTATCGAAATACACTCCTGGAAATGGAAAAAAGAACACATTGACACCGGTGTGTCAGACCCACCATACTTGCTCCGGACACTGCGAGAGGGCTGTACAAGCAATGATCACACGCACGGCACAGCGGACACACCAGGAACCGCGGTGTTGGCCGTCGAATGGCGCTAGCTGCGCAGTATTTGTGCACCGCCGCCGTCAGTGTCAGCCAGTTTGCCGTGGCATACGGAGCTCCATCGCAGTCTTTAACACTGGTAGCATGCCGCGACAGCGTGGACGTGAACCGTATGTGCAGTTGACGGACTTTGAGCGAGGGCGTATAGTGGGCATGCGGGAGGCCGGGTGGACGTACCGCCGAATTGCTCAACACGTGGGGCATGAGGTCTCCACAGTACATCGATGTTGTCGCCAGTGGTCGGCGGAAGGTGCACGTGCCCGTCGACCTGGGACCGGACCGCAGCGACGCACGGATGCACGCCAAGACCATAGGATCCTACGCAGTGCCGTAGGGGACCGCACCGCCACTTCCCAGCAAATTAGGGACACTGTTGCTCCTGGGGTATCGGCGAGGACCATTCGCAACCGTCTCCATGAATCTGGGCTACGGTCTCGCACACCGTTAGGCCGTCTTCCGCTCACGCCCCAACATCGTGCAGCCCGCCTCCAGTGGTGTCGCGACAGGCGTGAATGGAGGGACGGATGGAGACGTGTCGTCTTCAGCGATGAGAGTCGCTTCTGCCTTGGTGCCAATGATGGTCGTATGCGTGTTTGGCGCCGTGCAGGGGAGCGCCACAATCAGGACTGCATACGACCTTGGCACACAGGGCCAACACCCGGCATCATGGTGTGGGGAGCGATCTCCTACACTGGCCGTACACCACTGGTGATCGTCGAGGGGACACTGAATAGTGCACGGTACATCCAAACCGTCATCGAACCCATCGTTCTACCATTCCTAGACCGGCAAGGGAACTTGCTGTTCCAACAGGACAATGCACGTCCGCATGTATCCCGTGCCACCCAACGTGCTCTAGAAGGTGTAAGTCAACTACCCTGGCCAGCAAGATCTCCGGATCTGTCCCCCATTGAGCATGTTTGGGACTGGATGAAGCGTCGTCTCACGCAGTCTGCACGTCCAGCACGAACGCTGGTCCAACTGAGGCGCCAGGTGGAAATGGCATGGCAAGCCGTTCCACAGGACTACATCCAGCATCTCTACGATCGTCTCCATGGGAGAATAGCAGCCTGCATTGCTGCGAGAGGTGGATGTACACTGTACTAGTGCCGACATTGTGCATGCTCTGATGCCTGTGTCTATGTGCCTGTGGTTCTGTCAGTGTGATCATGTGATGTATCTGACCCCAGGAATGTGTCAATAAAGTTTCCCCTTCCTGGGACGATGAATTCACGGTGTTCTTATTTCAATTTCCAGGAGTGTATTTTTATTTGCGCGATGACCGCTTTCGACCGATAGCTGTCATATTCCGATCTACAGTATACCGGGACATAAACATTATTATAACAATCTGCATAGCAGTACAACCAGTATATATGCGGAAAACATAATAACCAGGTCACAATATTTTTAGATTCCTTCTGGAAATAATATTACTGTGCATAAATCGCTCAACCAGAAACAGAGCACACGTGACTGGTACGTCACATGAAACAGAATAAATAAAAGGTCCACTGCACCAACAGTGTGCCCCGTAGCTACAGCCTATTAGGAAAGACTGAGCGAGCATGCAGCGGAAGCGTCGATGGGCGGTTACTCGCCAGGTCAACAGGTGGTGTGAGTGAGCCCTACATCGTTTACTTAAAAAAAAAATGGCTCTGAGCACTATAGGACTTAACATCTGTGGTCATCAGTCCCCTAGAACTTAGAACTACTTAAACCTAACTAACCTAAGGACATCACACAACACCCAGTCATCACGAGCCAGAGAAAATGCCTGACCCCGACGGGAATCGAACCCGGGAACCCGGGCGCGCGAAGCGCGAACGCTACCGCACGACCACGAGTTGCGGACGGTATAAAACACTGTACCAGTTCGTCGACAATGAAAACAAGACGATATATCTCCCTACTCTGCTCCTCTGATCCTCTTCCTAACTGAAATGCCAGGGGAAAATCAAAGCACAATTACCTGGCGGTATTCCCACATGATATTCAGCAGGATTTGGAGTTCTCAGCCTATAAACGTATGTCACTACGTACCTCCTGCGCGTGTGTGTCTGAACACTACTGCATCTCTAAGTACGGCTGTAATATCCAAATCTGGTTCTTGTGTACTGTTCTCATGTTCTGTCTAGGTGGTACGTAGTGCCTTCACAAATATTCAGTTCCCTATCCGCAGCTTTTGAAGAATTCGTACAGGGCATACAAAAGAGGATTTTATTACTAATTTAGATACTTGTTCATTAATAGTGATTGAACTGGGAATATCCCAATCGTGCGAGGTCACCCACATTGGTACTAAAAGAAATCCGATAGGTTTTGGGTATACGATAAATCGCACAAATCTAAGAGCTGTCAGTTCGACTAAATACCTAGGAATTACAATTACGAGTAACTCAAACTGGAAAGACCACATAGATAATATTGTGGGCAAGGCGAAACAAAGACTGCGCTTTGATGGCAGAACACTTGGGAGATACGACAAATCCGCTAAAGAGACCGCCTACATTACACTTGTGCGTCCTCTGCTGGAATATTTCTGCGCGGTATGGGATCCTTACCAGGTAGGATTGACGGAGGACATCGAAAAAGTGCAAAGAAGGGGAGCTCGTTTCGTGTTATCGAGCAATAGGAGTGAGAGTGTGACTGATATGATACGCGAGTTGGGGTGGCAGTCACTGAAACAAAGGCGGTTTTCTTTGCGGTGAGATCTACTTACGAAATTTCAATCACCAACTTTCTCTTACGAACGCGAAAATATTTTGTTGGCACCTACTTAAGTAGAGAGCAATGATCATCATAATAAAATAAAAGAAATCAGAGCTCGAACGGAAAGATTTAGATGTTCCTCTTTCCCACGTGCCATTAGAGAGTGGACTGGTAGAGAAGTAGTATGAAAATGGTTTGATGAATCCTCTGGCAGGCACTTGGGTGTGAATTGCAGAGTAACCATGTAGATGTAGATGTAGATGTATGGCAACAGCGATTCATCATTTCTTATTACGTTACCAGTAGGAGTTTTACAGCACACTGCCTCGTTCCAGTATACTGTGGTTGTAAAAACTGTTTTACGACTGAATCTGCATTTTATTAAGCGACTTAAACTCCGTACCAGGGTATAACTTAAACTGAAGTATACTCTTAACTGTCAAAACAAACTGTAGCATAACATTTCCAGTGTTGTGGTGGCATATGTGAAGTACGTGTAGCGACAAACAAACGATTACAATTTCAGAAAAACTGGATGATTTATTCAAAGGGAAGTACGTCGCAAATGGAGCAAGCCAATAACGGGTTGATTAACATCTGCCCCTTATGCAAGCGACTGTTCGGCTTGACATTAGTTGACAAATCTGTTGGAAGTGCTCCTGAGGGATATCGTGCGAAATTCTGGTCAAAATATCGAGATGGTAGTAGGATCCTGCTTATAGTGCTCCGAACGCTGTCAATTGGTGAGAGATCGAGCGACCCTGCTGGCATGTAGGTTTTGACAAGGACGAAGAAAAGCAGTAGAAACCCTCGTGTCCTCTCGCCGCGTGCGGGGGGACATTATCTTGCTGAAATGTAAGCTCAGGGTAGCTTGATATGAAGTGCAACAAAACGTGTCGTACAATGTAGTCGACATATCGTTGCGCTATAAGGAAGCAGCGGATGACAACCAGAGAGGTCTTGCTGTGGAAAGAAATCGCACCCTAGGCCATCATTCTCGGTTGTCGGGCGACACTCAGACTGGTAAGCTTCCGCTGTCCACGGCTTCTCCAGACATGGCCATGGGGACTCAGATCGAAGCGGGGCTCATCACTGTAGACAGTTCTGCTCCAGTCACTGAGATTCCAGTCCGAAGACGTGTCTGGGGATGCCCCGGACAGTTTGAGGTTCGATGCAAGATGTAGTTTACAATGAAGTATATGGGAGTAGCGGTGTTGATAGGAAATTAAACATATTCTATACGAAATTTATGGCAACTTGTGAAATTACTCCCTAAAAAAATTATTAACGAAGCAAGTGAAAACCACAGTTAACTGGAGGATTCATAAAATTTTTCATGCATAAAAGAGAAGAAGAAGTCGTCAGTCTGGTTTGATGCTCTTCTGCGCTAATGTCTTCATCCCATCCTAGGTCTCCGGCCGCGGTGGTCTAGCGGTTCTAGGCGCTCAGTCCGGAACCGCGCGACTGCTACGGTCGCAGGTTCGAATCCTGCCTCGGGCATGGATGTGTGTGATGTCCTTAGGTTAGTTCGGTTTAAGTAGTTCTAAGTTCTAGGGGACTGATGACCACAGATGTTAAGTCCCATAGTGCTCAGAGCCATTTGAACCATTTGAACCATCCTAGGTCTATAAAGTTAGACAACATTTTCTATGATGTGCGACGATCTAGTGCTATATTTAGGTTAAAATTAACAGTCGAGATGGCAGTAATATTTGTTTATTTATCGGCTTCGACTTATGTTAAAGCCATCTTCACAATATTTGCCCCGTATGGCTGGTTCTGGCGGCTCCTCGGTTTTCTAGTGATACCACTGTCGTTAATTATTTGTTGGATGTATTATAGTCTCTGTCTACTCTTACAGCTTTACTACCTACATTTCCCTCCAGTACCAATGACGTTATTCCCTGATATCTTAACACACGTCATATCATCCTGTCCCTTTTTGTCAGTATTTTCCAAATGTTCCTTTCTTCGCCGGTTCGTCGGAGAACCTCATTACTCCTGATTTTATGAGTCCATCTTATTTTCAGTGTTCGTCTGTAGCACCACGTCTCAAATGCTTCCATTCACTTCTGTTCCAGTTGTGCCACTATGCCTGATTCACTACCATAGAATGCTGTGCTCCAAACGTGCGCTGTTTGATATAAAATCCGGCTGGCGGCTGGCCGCGACAGAGTCTAACTTCGCGCCCATCGTGACATGCGACAAATAACATGGCCATGCAGAAAATACTGTAAGTCTGGCTATCTGCACAAACTGATAACACGGGCTCTGCCCGTTAGACATCAAAATACGTGAACAAGCGGCATGGTATTGGGCTAAAAAAGGGAATGGGGAAAAAATAACAGATATCATGGGTGTGAGAGTAGAGGATAAGAGGGAAATAAGAAACAGAGGGGAGGAATTGTGGCAGAGTATTTGGGAGGAAGATGAAACGGGGAGAAGAACATTCCAGTTTCTAACTGATGTTAAAGAACGCGGGACCATGAAATATTTTGAACCCACACGAGGACTCATCCACTTTCTCACTGGTCATGGACATATTTATGTCGGTTTGGGAAAGGGGCAACCCCCGAGTGTGACTGTGGCGCGGCGGAGGGAACTCCTGATCATGTGGTTTTCGAGTGCCCTCTCTTCAACGACGTGGCGATGACACTCAGAGACAGACTTCCAAACAACGAGTCTTAATAGAATACCTGAGGGATCAAGAATAGACACCGAATTCTTTAACCAACCGATTACGACCTGATCCCAATCCCATACCGCCTGTGCGTGGAATGGCCGACTCCCATATGTTGGAAACCGCCACGTATGGGATTAGGGGGGTGGGATCAATCACACCGATCACGACAAGCACCAACTATGACGTAGGTTAAGCTAGTAGTAGTAGGACGTAGTTTAGAATACTAACATAGGAAGCTGTAGCGATTAGTAACCTTGGCCGGCCCGGTGCCAGGGGCATGCTCCCCGGGGTTAGCTCGAGGAGCCTGGCCACTCCAAGTAGGTTTGTATTTACTGGCACACCTGTGACGCTGCAGTTAGTAGTCATTTCTAGGTTAGAAGTAGGTAAAAACTAAACCGCCCATTGTTGTTGTAGGAATCTAACACTACCTTAGGAATTTAAATAGTAGCTCACTAACAAAAAAATTGTAATCTAAGCTGCAAAAAAACTTAGTCTTATGTAACAATTAATGGTCCACTAATCATGTTAGGAGGTGGCCCACATATGTATCATTATTATTGTATTATTGTTATGTCAATAAAGAATTATTTTTTTTTAAACTGGTAACACTGTAGGCTGAGACTGTTCTTGCAGGGAATCTTCTGTTCGAGCTGTTACGGTAAGTCATCGACCAAGGTCTAGCAGTAAACCGCGCGTCGTCTGAATGTTACGTCTGGATGATGAAACGGCTTGTTGCCAAAATATTTACGGCGCCTTTCGTCTGACAGCTGACGTCCTGAGTGAAATGGCAGCACAGGTAGAGTGTTTTTCACTTTCTGACACACCAGTAATAACAGTGCCGCCCAATAATCTTTTCGCGAAAGATATGTTGGCAGATTGTGTGTCTCTCAACGCCACACACGCCAGGGCTCTCTAGGGCCCGTTTGCTGGCACCTGCTAGCGACCGCAGGGGCGATGCTGTGCTCTCAGGCCCTTTGTCGAAAGTGTAAGATACCGCTAATCTCTCTTGATAGTATAAGATGCTTTGCTGTTGTTGGGTGATGCTCCACAAAAAAATGTCTAATAGTATAACAAGCAGTTGGGTTGAATTATACTCAACATAAGGAATGTGTAATGCGGTACTTCAAAAATGGATTTAAAACAGTCTCGAACGCAAGAAAAAACTTTATTTACAATGGTTGCCGATTTCGGTCCCAATGTGAGTATCTTCATGTCATTTATAGCATGGTGGTCGGTGGCAGCGGTGAACGGAGCAGGAGTCACGACTCCACGAACGTGAGCAGTTTGCGTTCGTGCTTTCATAACACCTTCTCCGTTCACTGCCACCACCTGCCATCACTGTGTAAATGGTCTGAAGTTTGTCACATTCTGACCGAAACCGGTAACCGTTGTATATAAATGTCTCATTGCTCTCGAAAATATTTTTAATACATTTTTAACTTTTAACTTCCAAAAATTATTAAAATACGGTGCTCGATAGATCAAACCATGCTGCAAGTAGAAATCAAACCAAGTCATCTTCCCGAGATATCTTGCATATTTTCACTTACGAATATCTTCCAACATATTTCTTTGGTAATTCATCACTTGAACGCGCAAAAGCGACCGCTTAGAATAATGTGTGATGGTTGTCTACAGTCGTCCTGTCTGCGCCCCTTCAATCTTCTTTTCTTTGTACCTTTGTCCCGCTGCGGCGCAGGGTCGGTAGTGCTATGAAGTGAGTAGTCTTGGTTAGTTTAAGAGGTGACCGTGTGCCCTTCCTGTTGCCACCCTGTTTCAACCCCCTCCTCTCCGCCCCCCCACCCCAACTGCCTGCCCACCACGCTGGGATGGAATATGTGTACCAAAATTATCTCTGTGTGGTGTTATGAATGTGAAAGTGAGCGACAGTTTTCTAAATGTTTGAGAATCGTGTAACTGAGGCGGAATGTGAATACCAACCAGGTTTTCACCTAGTGGAATGTGGGAAACAGTCTAAAAACCACATACAGATTGGCTGGTATAACGACCCTTGTTGTTAATCCGGTGGGCCTATTGGATCCGGGGCTGGCGCACTATCCCGCCCCAGAAGAGGCATTTCATCACGCGCGGCTATCCAGGCAAAAATGACTTCCCTTCAAAATTTATGCTTTGACAAGTGAACTAAGTCACTAATAATTGGTCACTTTGGTAAGAGCAATAAAGTAACACTAAAGGAAAAAAAGTGTTATCATAGCTGTCAGTGATTCAGAAAAGTGTTCAATGCACATCCAAAAAAATATTTGATCTCTGCCCAATAACACAAACAAAGCAAATTTTTATTATTAACTGTAACTGTGTCTATTCTATAGACGACTTTTATTCAAAACTAGTGCATGTGTTATGCAGGAGACAAAGTTGTTCGTTTTAGGTGAGTAGTTTCAGTATATTTCACCAGCAACTGGTGTGTTGTTAAAGACTGAAGACATTTAGCCCAACAAGTCGCTGCTATTTATTAGTCGCTAAATGACCAGTACGTGGGTATATACATGAAAAAATCTTGCCCATGCAGTTTGTAGCCAAACACACTCTTCATTACCAATTCGACAATTTATTGATGTCTCAGCACGTGTCCTATCAAACGATCTCTTCTTATAGTCAAATTGTGTCATAAATTTCTTTCCTGCCCTTTCGATTCAGTACCTCCTCAACTGCCTTTCGAACTACCCATAATCTTCAGACTACCCCTTTTGCACAAGATTTCTGAAGCTCCAATTATTTTCTTGTCTAGACTGTTCATCATCCAAGTTTCATTTCCGTGCGCAGCTACACTCCAGACAAATGGACATGGAAAATATTTTCTAGCATTTAAGTATCTGTTCGGTGTTAACAGGCCTTTTCAAAAATGCTTTTTCTTCCTATTGCCAATCAAAATTTATACTATCTCTATTTTGGCCTCCATGGTGTGAATTACGCGTGTTACACTGCTGTATAACATTACAACTATACTACACACAATACGTCAGGAAATTCTAAAGTTATTCGAATCAAAAATGAGATCTACACTATGTGATCAAAAGTATCCGGACACCTGGCTGAAAATAACTTACAAGTTTGTGGCACCCTCCATTGGTAATACTGTAGTTCAATATGGTGTTGGCCCACCCTTAGCGTTGATGACACCTTCCACTCTCGCAGGCATAAGCTCAATCAGGTGCTGGAAGGTTTCTTAGGGAATGGCAGCCTATTTTTCACGGGGTGCTGCACTGAGGAGAGGTATCGACGTTGGTCGGTGAGGCCTGGCACAAAGTCGGTGTTCCAAAACATCTCAGAGGTGTTCTATAAGATTCAGGTCAGGACTCTGTGCAGGCCAGACCATTTCAGGGATGTTATTGTCGTGTAACCACTCCGCACATTACGAACAGGTGCTCGATCGTGTTCAAAGATGCAGTCACCATCCGCGAATTTCTCTTGAACAGAGGAAAGCAAGAAGGTGTTTATAACATCAATGTAGGCCTGTGCTGTGATAGTTCTACGCAAAACAACAAGGGGTGCAAGCCCCCTCCATGAAAAATACGACCACACCATAATACCGCCGCCTCCGAATTTTGGCGCTACACACGCTAGTAGATGACGTTCGCCGGGCATTCGCCATACCCACACCCTGCCATCGGATGGCCACATTGTGTACCGTGATTCGTCACTCCACGCAACGTTTTTCCACTGTTCAATCGTCCAATGTTTACGCTGCTTACACCAAGCGAGGCGTCATTTGGCATGATGTGTGGCTTATGAGCAGCCCCTCGACCATGAAATCCCAGTTTTCTCACCTCCCACCGAACTGTCATAGTACTTGCAGTGGATCCAGATGCAGTTTTGATTTCCTGTGAGACGGTCTGGATAGATGTCTGCCTATTACTCATAACGACCCTCTTCAACTGTCGGCGGTCTCGGCCAAGAGACGAGGTCGGACTGTACGCTTTCGTCTGTACGTGTCCCTTCACGTTTCCACTTAGTTATCACATAAGAAACAGTGGACCTAGAGATGTTTAGGAGTGTGGAAATCTCGCTTACATACGTGTGATACAATTGTCACCCAATCACCTGACCGCGTTCAAAGTCCGTAAGTTCTGCGGAACGCTCCATTCTGCTCTCTCACAATGTCTCAGGACTGCTGAGATCGCTGATATGGAGAAGCTGGCAGTAGATGGCAAAACAATGCACCTAGTATAAAAAACGGATGCTTTTGATCACATAGTGTAAATTCACCCTGTGGAGACGACTAGTTTCGACCGATCATAGCTGCCAATGGATAAATGCAATTAACGTGTGAGTTTTACGGTGATGCTTCGTGAACTCAAATGGAAATCCCTGGAGAGAAGGCGACGTTCTCATCACGAAACCCTGTTGAGAAAATTTCCAGTAGCGGTATTCGAAGATGACTGCAAAATGATTCTACTTCCACCATTGCAAATTTCGTGGAAGGACCACGATGAAGGAGAAGTTAGGGCTCATATGGAGGCGTACAGACGGTCGTTTTCCCTCGATCTGTTTGCGAGTGAAACAGGGAAGGATAAGGCTAGTAGAGGTTGAAGGTTCCCTCTGCCAAGCACCTTACGGTGGCCTGCGCTATACGTATGTAGATGTAGGTGTAAATGAATGTTTTCTGGGAAGGGACTATCACTTGTTGATTGAATTGTCCGCCGTTGGTGACGGGTCTACGAATTGGCAATATACGGCGATTTGAAAGCCAGTTCGTATCTTCACCGCACTGTGGCGTTTATATTCTCTTTGCCCAGCTGCGCGCTACATCACTGACAATGGCACTAAATACGGCTACCACTGGTGCTCCAGAGTGGCCCCCGGAGACTGGCTGCGGTTTCCGGCGTCCTCGCTGTTGGCTACTGTTCTGGGAGGATGCGGGGTTACAATCTGATATATTGCATCAATTAATGGCGACGGCGCGCCATTGGCCAGCCGAATTGATTGCCTCCAGTATCAGCTAATAAACACGCGGGCTAATTATTGAGCGAGTCCGTGCGCGACGTAATGTCTCATTTAGCAAATACACAGCACGACTCTAGGGCCAATCAGCTATCTGCGATGTACCATTGAGCAGTGTCCGGCTGACTGTCTTTTCCTTTCCGACCGAGGCCAACGTCACAGTTTCTCAACACTTGTTCATACATTGTTTGCTCCGCAAGAGAATGGACATAGACAAATTTCTGAGATGTACTACAGTGTACAGGTAATAATTTTTCCAGAGTTTCTTCTAAACCCATTCTAACATTAGTCGTGAAATCTGTTAAGTTAACAATAAGGAAGCTCTAACGTAAGAACTTGAGTGTATACCACTATCTGCTCTGGTAACTGGAAATGAAATCTACAGAAAAGGTGAAGGACAGCCATGAAATGAAGTAGCACTGTTTAAACCCCATATATCAATAACCTGTTACAATATCGTAATACCACAAAAACAACAGATTGCATACAGTATACAGCCTGTCAAAAATTAATGTACTAAAGTTGTACATTTTTCTTCATGCCTCACGTCAGATTCATTTCTTCTACAATTGCATGGGTTAACATTATTTTGAACGATGTCGCTGTGCCAAAAATTTCTTTCTATGCAGATCTACAACCTTTCAGACGGTAAATATCATAAAAATGGATGTTTATGCACGTGTTGTTCCACATTATCTCCTGAACTAATCGATCGAGTTCAACCAAACTTCGTACACACATCCCTCACTACCAGGCAACATTGTTGCGATAGGGCCCACCTACTTGTCATAGATGAGGAGATATGCGTGAAAAACTGCCGCATCACGCATGACTCTTAAATTTATGACTTCTTTGCTACTAATTCCACCCGCAACATATTTTGCAGGCAGTATCGACATATGCTGCCGAATATGCCTACAAAATTACGTCATTGTATGGCATACAGATTAGGAGATGTGATGTCATAAACACTGAGATGCGTGAAAAACTGCCACATCATGCATAAAGTTTTAATAGATTTCTTCTTTGTTACTAAGACATCCTACAGTCGAGTCACCTTAGGGAAATCCCTAATACTTGGCAGCGATTTTGACAGCTTTCAACTTCGAAGCGCAAACCACTGTGGCCGAAAACAATAGCCGTCTGTAAAGCTATGAAGAAGAGGTCCCTTAGAGATGTTTACAAGAAATGTGGGTATTCTACTTGTACATCTGTACGTTATGCAGAATTTTCCATACGACTGTTCAACAATTTCAGAAGTGTTTCCACGAATAGATGGCAATGAAATTTTCTCGATGTTACGTTACAAGCAAAGTTCGTTTTTTCGTTTATAATAGAAAATTGCCAAAATGAATCCCCAGGCAGTGTTGGGTTTGTCAGATAGTACTTTTAAAAGAAAACAGAGACCGTTGTAGACAAAAAATAAGTTTCGGTTCTAACTAGAGCATCGCATGTTGTACATTCATAAGCAGTACATGCGTTAGGCACTAAGATTAATACTACACATGAACGATTAAACCCAGGAACATTTATGATAATCCGACCCGGACCATTCTTTGGTCAGTATTCAGAAATTTGTTGAACTAGTTACAGATTTGTACCACTTCTAATTGAAAGAACTTCAGAAAATCTATTTAGCAAGTGATTGTCTAAAATAATGTATCGAATTACTTAAAACGTAACATTAGAATATGAATATAAAATAACTAAAAGTTTAGTACACCTTCAATATCAGATGACTGAAAGTAAGTAATGGTCTATTAAACCAGAAAATAGTAGATTAAAACTGTGTGGCCGACCGAGACTCGAACTCGGGACCTTTGCCTTTCGCGGGCAAGTGCCCTACCAACTGAGCTACCGAAGCACGACCCAGAGCCGGTACTCACAGCTTTACTTCTGCCAGTACCTCGTCTCCTACCTTCCACCTGTGGCGAAGCCATGTCTCCGCAATATCCTTTCTTTCAGGAGTGCTAGTTCTGCAAGGTTCGCAGGAGAGCTTCTGTAAAGTTTGGAAGGTAGGAGACGAGGTACTGGCAGAAGTAAAGCTGTGAGTACCAGCCGTGAGTCGTGCTTCGGTAGCTCAGTTGGTAGAGCACTTGCCCGCGAAACGCAAAGGTCCCGAGTTCGAGTCTCGGTCGGACACACAGTTTTAATCTGCCAGGAAGTTTCATATCAGCGCACACTCCGCTGCAGAGTGAAAATCTCATTCTGGCAGAAAATAGTACATGTTCAACTGTCCCATATCCTTCAGTGCCTAATGTCTGCTTGGTCTTCTTTTATCTGTGGTTCTTCCTTCGCGTTTCCACTTCACAGTTACCTCAGCAACTGTCGACGTTGGCAGCTGTAGAATGGTTGAAATGTCCCTGATGAATTTACTACTCAGATGAAATGCAATGAGTAGTTCTCTTTGAAGTTATTAAGCTCTCCTAGCCGATCTGTTCTCCTGTCATATAACCCTACCGCGTATTATTGATTACCAAATTTGATTTAAACTTGTAGTAAATGTTACCCTGTGGGAGGATTTTTTTGAATTTGACCGTGTGTTACCTACCAGACAAAGGGAATCGAACGTGAATTCCGTAATGGTAGCAGTTAGTAGATACCACAAACACTAAAATTTTGCAAGAAGTTACAGTAACAGTAATAAAACGGTCGCCAGCCTAATTATGCATAATAATGTGGAAACTTTATTTTTGATGAATCTATTTTTACTCTTGCAAAAGTAACTTTCATAAATACTTTCTTTGTAAAGTGGAATGAACACCTGTTACAACTAGACGCACTGCACAGTGAGTAGCGGTAGTTACCAACAGCATATGTAAGTATTCATAGAAACAAATTAAAAAAACTTATATGGACTTTTCCCTATTGGCCATAATCTTCACTTTTACCTTTCACTACCTTAGCACATGAATTCTTCCCAAAAAGGTTTACACAAGATTAAGTGACATCTGATAAGAATTAAAGTTTGGACAACACACATATACACATCATAAATACAATAAAATAACACCGAACACATGCCCTTTATATATATTCTTTTAAATGATTACTTCAGGTTTCTTTAGGAAGAAAACAGCAATTCAGTTTGGTTTCTTCCTGATATAAAAGAATGAAATGGGGGGCCCACAAACTATATTTTCTTTTTATATGCAAACTATACACACCGCTCAGCATCATTTTGCATTATGATTAAAGCTGAATTACTGCCCCACTTAAGATCATTTATCTTGCAAAGTTTTAACATTATTTGAACTGACAATACTCTATATAACTTCAATTAACTTCAAGACCAAATGCTTTGTAACACCACTTGTGAAGCAAGTGATTTTCACTGACAATTTTGATACCGCTGAACATTAAAACACTGATCTTTGTAAAATGGAAGCAAACCGAAACACATCTGAGATTTTCATGGATTCAATAATGTCTCCCTTTATATCACTGAAATTAATAACCTAACTAATCACTTCTATATGTTTTTGCATTCAGAACTAAGCATTGTTAAATAACACAGACGATTATCATGTTTTTTTTCACACGCGGATATTGGTCATTATGAGGAGAGGACCCTGATAGGTACCATGAAAGGAAACAATTCATGGTTCGAACTCAAAGTTTAGTATTATTTGCATTATTATTGCAAATTAATTCACACATATGCACTGGTTCATACTGATATACAGTTCTAACTTCTGGGATCTGGTGAAGTGGTGGCGCACTAGTGGTGGCGAACACGTGGCTCTCCTTTAGCAGTAATATGCTCTATTTAGTTCTTCTTGGTGACGTGAATATCATTTTTATAACCATTTCCAATGCGAGAGCACCATTTTACAGTCACAGCTACACCCGAGGCCATTCCATTTCAGTTTAGATACTGGATGCCTCGCTCAGCACCTGCGCTGTTGACTCGTCGGTTGCTGGCTACTGACTCCTCACTGTGCTCTCTCGCTTGCCACCCAGACTGAGCGCCAATTCCACCTTTCGGCGCGGGCCAGCTCACTTCCGTTGCGGAGGGGAAGTACTGTGTCTTTTTCATTATACAATGCAAGTTCCTAAGTATGAACCAGTTTTTTTACATTGTTATTTCCTTTACATAAACAATCCTATTTCAGAAAGTCTCATTATTTAAATACACAGTTACAATTCTACAAAACATATTTTGTAAAACTCTATTTCCTTACAGCAAATCAATGAGATTAAGAATTAAAGAGAAAACACTTCACAATGCACATAATTAATTACACTGAACAACTACTCCCTATCGATCATGGTGTTACAGTCACTCCTGTCTAGTAACGACACAGGTTCCCCGGTCTCCTTTTTTTTATGCTGTTGAGTCTGCATCTTGTGACATCTAATGGTCAGTTCACCATTACACTATGGTGTATGGATACTTTTGATCGGATGATGTCAGGCACAGTGCTGTTGGCTGGTGACCCCTGGCCTATGTTTTCAGATTATAAGTAACTAGTTTCTCGTCTAGAACCAAGTATACCGAAAATATACTGACTGAAAAAATTCCCAACACCAATAAGTAGTTGTTCGAGATAAACGAAAGTTGGTAGGCGTGTTTCTGTATCTGAAAGATGACGACTATTCATATTTAGTGCCAGTCGCATAAGAATGGGGCTATGAAGACGGATATGTTAACTTGAAATACGGTACCTTTGAAATTGGACGTAGTGAGCCGATGCTATTCAAGAATGCCTTTCTCAGACGACGAAGACGCCATTATCAACAGCTCATGAGTTTGAAGGACGTCGTTTAACAGGGCTACGAGAAGGATGTTCCTTCCGCGATATTTCAGAGAGACTTACCGTGAATGCACCCACCGTACATGACTGCTGGTAGCGGTGGTCGCAAGATGGTACTGTTGCAAGGCCGGTCTCCGGACAGCCACGTGGCACTGCCGGGAGGGAAGACCATCGTGTTCGGCGTGTGGCTGTGGCGCATCGTACCGCATCTGCAGAAGCAATCTGAGCAGCAGTTGGCACTACAGTGGCATTTATTACTATTTATTTATTTACTTGTTAACATTACAGAGTGACCCAACACCTTGGTAACTATATTGGGACGTTTGCTACTAGATAATTTTCCGAATTTTAGTACTTTTCTTGTTTTCTATATAATTAAATTGTTAATTAAAAAACAAACAAATACAAGACACATAAATTACAAGCGGGAAAAGATTAGTGAATCATAAGAAGAAAATAATACACAAAAGGAAAGATTTAGATAGCGAAAGAGGTCCCTTTACCCAGCTATTTCAAGTGGGAGGGCTCCGGTAAACATTTCGAGCCTTTCTCACCTGAACTAGCATATGCTATTCTACTATAGCTACTACTATACGTGTGTATGTTGTGATATTAACTCTGCGTGATTTGTGTGTAAGGTACGACAGTACTAACTGTTACTACCATTACTTCCTGCACCACGCCGTAACCGGGAGTGCAACCTCGGGAATTGACCTCGAGCCTCGCCTCCCCGAGGGGTGTTTCTTGTCCATGTACGAGGGTCACTCCAAAAGAAACGCACACTATTTTTGTAAAAATACGGTTTTCATTCTGCATGTGTGAAAGTTTTACAGTGTGTAGATTCATCCTTCCCGCTTGTTTTCAAACTTAGTTCAACATGTTCCCGTGAGTGGCGCCGTCACAACATGTCTTCGAGATGGCTGGTGCACTTGACGTTCGTCAGAAGCAACGTGGTGTCATAGAATTCCTGTGCTGTGTAAAAGAGACAGTGGGAAACATCCACAAGAGGTTGAAAAGGGTTTATGGAGATGCTGCTGTCGATCGTTACGTGATGAATGCTGGCACGGCAATATTGAGGATTGTCGTCGCAGCGGCAGGCCTCGTACTGCACACACTCCAGACAATGGGCAGAGAGTTAACGCATTGGTGACTGCTGACAGACGCTTCACAGTGAACGAATTGTCACGCTGCGTTGGGATAGGGGAAGGAAGTGTTTGCAGATTACTGAAAGTGTTGGCGTTAAAAAATGTTTGTGCCAGGTGGGATCCAAGGATCTTGACAGTGGCTCACAAAGAAACAAGAAAAACGGTATACAGAGAACTTTTGGAATAGTACGAGAATGGTGGAGATGAATTTCTTGGAAGAATTGTGACAGTGATGAAACATGGTTCCATCATTTTTCACCAGAGACTAATGGAGTGGCATCTTGCAAATTCACCCAAAGAAAAAATAATTCAAAACCACACCTTCTGCTGGAAAAGTTATGGTTGCGGTGTTTTTAGATTCCGAAGGACTCTTGCTTGTGGACATCATGCCAAGTGGAAGCACCATAAACTCCGATGCATATGTGACGACACTGAAGAAACTCCAAGCTCGACTGAGTCGTATTCGACCACATCGGCAAAATCAGAATGTTTTGCTGTTGCACGACAATGCACGGCCACATGTTATTAAAAAAAACCATAGAAGTGATCACAGAACTCGGATGGACAACACTTAAACACCCGCCTTACAGTCCTGACCTGGCTCCTTGTGGCTATCATCTCATTGGGAAACTGAAAGACTCTCTTCGTGGAACAAGGTTTGAAGATGATGACTCCCTTGTGCACGTTGCCAAACAGTGGCTCCAACAGGTTGGTCCAGAATTTTACCGTGCGGGTATACAGGCGCTGGTTCCAAGATGGCGTAAGGCAGTTGAGAGGGATGGAAATTATGTGGAGAAATGAAAATATTCTCCATAAAGGATGTATCTACACACTGTAAAACTTTCAGACATGTAGAATAAAAGATGGATTAAAAAAATAGTGTGCATTTCTTTTGGAGTGACCCTCGTATGTTGTATGCTTCAGTTTGTGTATTTACGCCTTACTCTACCGCATACATACGTTTATACACAATTTTATAACGCTGAGATGCTTTGCAGTTTGCATCTTATACATTTCACAAATTACACGTTTACATGTTTGAAAAGAATGATCCAAAGAACTAAATAATTACTTGTTTTACTTGCACAGTGGCACAACGAACTCATACAAATCGGTTACTTCAAGGACAGATCCCAGACAGATGTCCTGTAGCATGCATACCACCTACCCCAAGCCACCCCCACTTGCGATCTCAGTTTTGTCAAACGGGAGCTTTCTGGAGGGCAGGGTGGAAACCTCTTGTTGTCTGCCTTGGTGGCAGTGATGGGTGGGTTACAAGAAGACCGGTTGAGGGTCTGGAACCAACGCGTCTGCGGCCTAGACACACTGGACCTACACCTCAAGCTATGGTCTGGGGTGCGATTTCGTAAGCGGTAGGAGCACTTTCGTGGTTATCCATTGCACCCTGATTTCATATATGTACGTCAGCCTGGTGATTCGACCTGTTGTGCTGCTATTTGTGAACAGCATTCCAGAGGTTGATTTCCAGCAGGATAGCGCTCACCCACATACCGCTGTTGTAACCCAACGTGATCCACACAATGTCAACATGTTGCCTGCTCGATCTCCCTTCCACAACCAGCATTAAGGGGAGATTGAACCTTCGCAGGGGGCAAAATAAAAAAAATAAAAATCCATATAAACATTTTAATAGAGAAATACGCTTTCTAAGGGCATTTTAGCCTTAAAGGCTTTAAATATTCATTTAGTTTAAAGGCAGCACATGCTGCCACGCCCCCATTTTGCCTTCCGTCAACTTATTGAACTTCAGAGAACTAATTTGCTGCCCAGTTCGCGCTACATTCACTTTCTCCTTGTCCTTCGAGAACCCAAATGAATAATTTAACAGTGTCATGTGGTCTAGAATTCCTAAAACAGTATTTGTAGATAAAGATACTTTGAATTTGGGTGTTTATGGTACAGTTCTTTTATTTAATGATGGCAATATGGGGAGAGTTAGGCTGCTTCAAGAGTTAGGGATACAACCTGAGGAAAATATGGTGATGGCATGTTCAGAATTGGATGCTGCCCGTGTGGAGAAAGCAGATTATGAAGTGAATATGATAGCTAGTAAGGAGAGAATGCACTCAAGGAATGGTAAGAGAGCCAGGGACGATGAAGAAAATGCAGATGATCCAGGTTATGGTACAGGGATGTTCTAAGATCAGTAACAAACCATGTTCATCTTTAAAACCGGTTTCCTTAGATTTAAATTTT
This sequence comes from Schistocerca serialis cubense, assembly GCF_023864345.2. Taxonomy (NCBI): domain Eukaryota; kingdom Metazoa; phylum Arthropoda; class Insecta; order Orthoptera; family Acrididae; genus Schistocerca; species Schistocerca serialis. The sequence continues at coordinate 1,064,966,314 of NC_064639.1, forward strand.
TAATGGTTAGGTACATTATTTTCAGGAATTTGCAATCATAGGTGGAACTTAAACAACTTACAGAAACTGGGCTGAACACGAATGACGCATTTTTAAAAGATCAGTTTAATATTGTAGAAATTATGACTTAATAAAGCTTAAATATGTAGAAAAATTTTTACAGCTTGCAAAAAACTTTCTAAAAAATAAATTATGCAAGCTACTTATCTACAAAAATAGGTCACTGGAGAGCTACTCTTCCTCCACCAGCCATTAAAAGTTTATAACTTTATCATGAACCGTTCACGAGATAGATGTACCTAAAATTGACAAATTTAACATTTTAAGTATACAATGTACAATCTCCCCTTAACCGTCCCTGTACTAAAAGGCCAGTTGCAACGTGCATGGAACTCCATCCCACAAACTATCAACACAACGCTTGAACGTTTGCATGCTTCCATTCAACATGCTGGCGGTTACACCGTTTAATAATGTACCAGCATGTCAGATTTGCTACGGCTTTTCTCGTGGTTACAATAACCTATGATCTTGTAACGTTAATCACTTAAATATCTTACCTAATATTCCCGAAATTTCATTACTCTACATTAGAATTTTCTCGTAAGTGTACAACAGCCTATCCGTCTCACAGCGATCCCTTTCTTCCTGAAGCTCTGTGCCCGGGTCTACCTGTCTATGTGTAAGACCAGTCCTGAAAATAGCTAAAGTATGTATTCTGAGATACTACACTACTGGCGATTAAAATTGCTACACCACGAAGATGACGTGCTACAGACGCGAAATTTAACCGACAGGAAGAAGATGCTTTGATATGCAAATGATGATCTTTTCAGAGCATTCACACAAGGTTGGCGCCGGTGGCGACACCTACAACGTGCTGACATGAGGAAGGTTTCCAACCGATTTCTCACACAAACACCAGTTGACCAGCATTGTCTGGTGAAACGTTGTTGTGATGCCTCGTGTAAGGAGGAGAATTGCGTACCATCAGGTTTCCGACGTTGATAAAGGTCGGATTGTAGCCTATAGCGATTGCAGTTTATCGTATCGTGACATTGCTGCTCGCGTTGATCGAGATCCAATGACTGTTAGTAGAATATGGAATCGGTGGGTTCAGGTGGGTAATACGGAACGCTGTGTTGGATCCCAACGGCCTCGTATCACTAGCAGTCGAGATGACAGGCATCTTATCCGCAAGGCTGTAACGGATCGTGCAACCACGTCTCGATCCCTGAGCCAACAGACGGGGACGTTTGCAAGACAACAACCATCTGCACGAACAGTTCGACGACGTCTGCAGCAGCATGGACTATCAGGTCGGATACCATGGCTGCGGTTACCCTTGACACTGCATCACAGACAGGAGCGCCTGCGATGGTGTACTCAAAGACGAACCTGGGCGCACGAATGGCAAAACGTCATTGTTTCGGATGAATCCAGGTTCTGTTTACAGCATCATGATGGTCGCATCCGTGTTTGGCGACATCGCGGTGAATGCACATTGTTGTTGTTGTTGTGGTCTTCAGTCCTGAGACTGGTTTGATGCAGCTCTCCATGCTACTCTATCCTGTGCAAGCTTTTTCATCTCCCAGTACCTACTGCAACCTACCTTTCTGAATCTGCTTAGTGTATTCATCTCTTGGTCTCCCTCTACGATTTTTACCCTCCACGCTGCCCTCCAATACTAAATTGGTGATCCCTTGATGCCTCAGAACATGTCCTACCAACCGATCTCTTCTTCTGGTCACGTTGTGCCACAAACTTCTCTTCTCCCCAATCCTATTCAATACTTCCTCATTAGTTATGTGATCTACCCATCTAATCTTCAGCATTCTTCTGTAGCACCACATTTCGAAAGCTTCTATTCTCTTCTTGTCCAAACTATTTATCGTCCATGTTTCACTTCCATACATGGCAACACTCCATACGAATACTTTCAGAAATGACTTCCTGACACTTAAATCAATACTGGATGTTAACAAATTTCTCTTCTTCAGAAACGCTTTCCTTGCCATTGCCAGCCTACATTTTATATCCTCTCTACTTCGACCATCATCAGTTATTTTGCTGCCCAAATAGCAAAACTCCTTTACTACTTTAAGTGCCTCATTTCCTAATCTAATTCCCTCAGCATCACCCGACTTAATTAGACTACATTCCACTATCCTTGTTTTGCTTTTGTTGATGTCCATCTTATATCCTCCTTTCAAGACACTGTCCATTCCATTCAACTGCTCTTCCAAGTCCTTTGCTGTCTCTGACAGAATTACAATGTCATCGGCGAACCTCAAAGTTTTTATTTCTTCTCCATGAATTTTAATACCTACTCCGACTTTTTTTTTGTTTCCTTTACTGCTTGTTCAATATACAGATTGAACAACATCGGGGAGAGGCTACAACCCTGTCTTACTCCTTTCCCAACCACTGCTTCCCTTTCATGTCCCTCGACTCTTATAACTGCCATCTGGTTTCTGTACAAATTGTAAATAGCCTTTCGCTCCCTGTATTTTACCCCTGCCACCTTCAGAATTTGAAAGAGAGTATTCCAGTCAACATTGTCAAAAGCTTTCTCTAAGTCTACAAATGCTAGAAACGTAGGTTTGCCTTTCCTTAATCTTTCTTCTAAGATAAGTCGTAAGGTCAGTATTGCCTCACGTGTTCCAGTGTTTCTACGGAATCCAAACTGATCTTCCCCGAGGTTGGCTTCTACTAGTTTTTCCATTCGTCTGTAAAGAATTCGTGTTAGTATTTTGCAGCTGTGACTTATTAAGCTGATAGTTCGGTAATTTTCACATCTGTCAACACCTGCTTTCTTTGGGATTGGAATTATTATATTCTTCTTGAAGTCTGAGGGTATTTCGCCTGTTTCATACATCTTGCTCACCAGATGGTAGAGTTTTGTCAGGACTGGCTCTCCCACGGCCGTCAGTAATTCCAATGGAATATTGTCTACTCCGGGGGCCTTGTTTCGACTCAGGTCTTTCAGTGCTCTGTCAAACTCTTCACGCAGCATCATATCTCCCATTTCATCTTCATCTACATCCTCTTCCATTTCCATAATATTGTCCTCAAGTACATTGCCCTTGTATAGACCCCCTATATACTCCTTCCACCTTTCTGCTTTCCCTTCTTTGCTTAGAACTGGGTTTCCATCTGAGCTCTTGATATTCATACGTTCTCTTATCTCCAAAGGTCTCTTTAATTTTCCTGTAGGCGGTATCTATCTTACCCCTAGTGAGATAGGTCTCTACATCCTTACATTTGTCCTCTAGCCATCCCTGCTTAGCCATTTTGCACTTCCTGTCGATCTCATTTTTGAGACGTTTGTATTCCTTTTTGCCTGTTTCACTTACTGCATTTTTATATTTTCTCCTTTCATCAATTAAATTCAATATTTCTTCTGTTACCCAAGGATTTCTACTAGCCCTCGTCTTTTTACCTACTTGATCCTCTGCTGCCTTCACTACTTCATCCCTCAAAGCTACCCATTCTTCTTCTACTGTATTTATTTCCCCCATTCCTGTCAATTGCTCCCTTATGCTCTCCCTGAATCTCTGTACAACCTCTGGTTCTTTTAGTTTATCCAGGTCCCATCTCCTTAAATTCCCACCTTTTTGCAGTTTCTTCAGTTTTAATCTACAGGTCATAACCAATAGATTGTGGTCAGAGTCCACATCTGCCCCTGGAAATGTCTTACAATTTAAAACCTGGTTCCTAAATCTCTGTCTTACCATTATATAATCTATCTGATACCTTTTAGTATCTCCAGGGTTCTTCCATGTATACAACCTTCTTTCATGATTCTTAAACCAAGTGTTAGTTATGATTATATCTTCTGGTAAACCTTCCGGGATGTAAGGTCGTGGTCCATGAAACTCTTCAGCTCCTAACGTTTCGTCCAGAGCTGCGCTGGACAGCTTCAGAGGGGTGTTTCTCCTCTGGTGAGTCTTGCCGAGTCGGCAAGACTCACCGGAGGAGAAACACCCCTCTGAAGATGTCCAGCGCAGCTCTGGACGAAACGTTAGGAGCTGAAGAGTTTCATGGACCACGACCTTACATCCCGGAAGGTTTACCAGAAGATAAGTCATCCGGTCGTGAAAGCCTTAATAGTTATGATTATGTTGTGCTCTGTGCAAAATTCTACCAGGCGGCTTCCTCTTTCATTTCTGTCCCCCAATCCATATTCACCTACTATGTTTCCTTCTCTCCCTTTTCCTACACTCGAATTCCAGTCACCCATGACTATTAAATTTTCGTCTCCCTTCACAATCTGAATAATTTCTGTTATTTCATCATACATTTCTTCAATTTCTTCGTCATCTGCAGAGCTAGTTGGCATATAAACTTGTACTACTGTAGTAGGTGTGGGCTTCGTATCTATCTTGGCCACAATAATGCGTTCACTATGCTGTTTGTAGTAGCTTACCCGCATTCCTATTTTCCTATTCATTATTAAACCTACTCCTGCATTACCCCTATTTGATTTTGTGTTTATAACCCTGTAGTCACCTGACCAGAAGTCTTGTTCCTCCTGCCACCGAACTTCACTAATTCCCACTATATCTAACTTCAACCTATCCATTTCCCTTTTTAAATTTTCTAACCTACCTGCCCGATTAAGGGATGTGACATTCCACGCTCCGATCCGTAGAACGCCAGTTTTCTTTCTCCTGATAACGACATCCTCTTGAGTAGTCCCCGCCCGGAGATCCGGATGGGGGACTATTTTACCTCCGGAATATTTTACCCAAGAGGACGCCATCATCATGTAATCATACAGTAAAGCTGCATGCCCTCGGGAAAAATTACGGCTGTAGTTGCCCCTTGCTTTCAGCCGTTCGCAGTACCAGCACAGCAAGGCCGTTTTGGTTATTGTTACAAGGCCAGATCAGTCAATCATCCAGACTGTTGCCCTTGCAACTACTGAAAAGGCTGCTGCCCCTCTTCAGGAGCCACATGTTTGTCTGGCCTCTCAACAGATACCCCTCCGTTGTGGTTGCACCTACGGTACGGCTATCTGTATCGCTGAGGCACGCAAGCCTCCCCACCAACGGCAAGGTCCATGGTTCATGGGGGGGGAACGCACATTGGAAGCGTGAATTCGTCATTGCCATATTGGCGGATCACCCGGCGTGATGCTATGGGATGCCATTGGTTACACGTCTCGGTCACGTCTTGTTCGCATTGACGGCACTTTGAACAGTGGACGTTACATTTCAGAAGTGTTACGAACCGTGGCTCTACCCTTCATTCGATCACTGCGAAACCCTACATTTCAGGAGGATAATGCACGACCGCATGTTGCAGGTCCTGTACAGACCTTTCTGGATACAGAAAATGTTCGACTGCTGCCCCAGCAAGCACATTCTCCAGATTTCTCACCAACTGAAAACGTCTGGTCAGTGGTGGCCGAGCAACTGGTTCGTCACAATACGCCAGCCACTACTCCTGATGAACTGTGGTATGGTGTTGAAGCTGCATGGGCAGCTGTACCTGTACACGCCATCCAAGCTCTGTTTGACTCAATGCCCAGGCGTATCAAGGCCATCATTACGGCCAGAGGTGGTTGTTCTGGGTACTGATTTTTCAGGATTTATGCACCCAAACTGAGTGAAAATGTAATGACATGTCAGTTCAAGTATAATATATTTGTGCAATGAATACCCGTTTATCATCTGCATTTCTTCTTGGTGTAGTAATTTTAATGGCCAGTAGTGTAATATGATATTCCCGAGGAAAGTAATTGCTGCAAGTCGTTCGAGAGGCAAGTGTAGGAAGACTTGGAGGAGTTCTGTAGTAAATAAAGAGTGAAAGTTGGCCTCGACAGGATCTGCGACAACCGTCAGTTTCACTCGGCCCCTTGTTCGGTACGGAGAAGTTCACTATCGCTGGTGTAAGATATCCGAAATTCCTGCAGCTAAGAAATATGTCGGAGCAGCGCAGGAGCGCTAAACGGCAGCAGGTAGAGAGGCCCGGCCTGCAGCTGCAGCTGCAACCGCTGCGGATTTGCCGGATCGCCTGCGGATTACGCAAATCAGTGCTCGCAGCCGCGCCCGGCCCGGCCCGGCCCGGCACGCCTTTACATACGATTTGCTCGGCTCGGCGACTTTGAATTACAGATGGTGCCTCCGAGTCAACCCGCCGGCGTACACAATCCACCGTATTCGGAGTGCCGCCGGAGCGGTCCTTTTTTATTCAACGACAAGCCTGAATTATTGTCGGGATGGGAATCGGACAGTGCGCAGCATCCTAGAGCACCAACAAATTGGCTGCTCTGCCGTCTCGCCGGCTTCACGTTTAGGCATCTCTTATCTCTCACTCTTTCACCATGCACTGGCAACCACGAGGAGGACCTCACAAGTAGCCGACAGTTGCCGCAGGTAGAATTTTTGACTGGGATATGACGAGTTTGAGACTTATCAATGAAACTACTTAGTTTCTTCTTTGTAAGTTGCAAATGTTGGTAAGTGCGAGAGCTATTCGGAAGTAAGGAACGATGGGTCGCTAAATGGAAACCACAGTGAAAATCAAAACTTACATGGATATGGTGTCTGTTCTTTCGGACTTTTCCGAGAGAACAGACGACAATGATGATCTGCAGCAGTCTAGAACCAAGTTAAAATTATATTAATACCATCAGCTGCTCACGGGCTTTGATATATATCAACGGGGATAGGTGAAAATGTGTGCTCCGACCGGGACTCGAACCCGGTATCTCCTGCTTATATGGAAGACGCTCTATCAATCTGAGCCACCGAGGCTAATTGACTGTAGCTCGTTGTCTTGTCGAAATATCTTCATAATCTGCGGTTCGTTTGAGAAGGGATGAAGATCAGAGGGAACTAACTTCACATCGATAATGCTGCAGCAACGTCCTCACTGTCGCTGCAGTGTGCAGCAGTGAACTATCATGAAGAAGCAAAATGGTTCAAATGGCTCTGAGCACTATGGGCCTTAACATCTCAGGTCATCAGTCCCCTAGAACTTAGAACTACTTAAACCTAACTAACCTAAGGACATCACACACATCCATGCTCGAGGCAGGATTCGAACCTGCAAACGTAGTGGTCGCGTGGTTCCAGACTGAAACGCCTAGAACCGCTCGGCCACATCGGCCGGCAAGAAGCAAATGCATGTCAGTTACGTCATGTGGCTTGTCGTGATATCAGACCCAACCTTACGACAGACACCCGTAATTGGCGGGAGACACTATTTTATTAGCATCTTTAAGCACCCATTGTGGTCTCACATCTGAGAATAGCAACCTGACTATGTACTGGTATACTAGGACCAATGCCTCACACACCTGTACAAAGCTCCATCGAATTTTCACTGTGGTTCCCATTTCCCGGTCCTTACTTTCCGAATAGCTCTAATACATTTCACCGCTGAATAGGGTCTGAGGGGTGAAAACGAAGCATACAGTTAAAATTAAAATGATTTCGCGGCAATTATAGATGACGTTTAACGCTTATAGAGAAGTAAACTCGTGAGGAACAAAGAGGGGGAGGCCCAGTAGACAGGGATAGACTCACAGACTGATGGACAGAAACTCAAAAATTCTTTCAGCCATCAAGATTTATGTTTCCAGCGACGTCCCTAAGTCGCTTAAGGTCAGTGCTACGATAGGTCCTTTGAAATGGAGCGGCCAATTTCTTTTCGCACCCTTCCCTAATTCCATCCACTGTGTCTCTTCTCTAATGACTGCGCCGTGTATTGATAGTTCAATCCAAATCGTCCGTCCGCCGTACTTGACCATTGCTTAATAAGGAAATACAGACTCGTCGCAAACCGTTGACTTGGAGCTACCGTGTCTCACTATACACTTGGCCGCTCGGTGAAAGAAGTCGTCAGATTCGGTGGTGCTCCAACGCTGGGAATCAAACATATCTACAAGGAATGTTGCACAGCGGACAAAAAGTATTCTAACCGATAGGGGGATGACGAGTGTCATGCCTTGTCAGTCACATTCGATTTCAAGTACGACAGGAACTGATACCGTCAGTGAATGCAGGCCCATCTTAATAAGTTTCCGTGTGAACACTGCGAAGGTATGAAAAGGACCTATAGAAGAGTTCCTCGCAAAAGGCCATTACTCAGTCCGTTACATAAAACTGCTGGTCTTCACTGTTAAATGTCATTCCAGCGTGAGAAGTGGTAGTTTTGTACGATATTAACCACAGATAACACATTTCCATATTCCAAAGAGTATGTTGTTGTCAAGTAGTCCTTCTGCATGAGAGAGATACACTTGTTTGTCGAACATGGTTGAAAGCTGACGTGTGTACTGGCGTGGAGGCCTAAATTCAGAATGCTGTTGATGTAACCTGTATTATGTTAAAGAAACTAGTTTTCCGTTTGAGCTAGCTTTGCAGAAAGTGAGATGTCACATGTAGGGAACACTAGCATTTTCCCTGCGGCTTCACCAGCGAATGCACTAGACACATATTTAAATACCTTCACTACTGTACATACCTCCTCCTAACTCTCTTTGTGTCCACCTTCTCCTCCCTCCCAACCTCATCTTCCCAAATCTATCTGTTCCTTCCTCTGCACACTGTCTGTCTCTTCATCTGCCCCCCCCCCCCTCCCTGCGGCTCTCTTTGTCAATTTCCTCCAACCCCTCTCTCTAGCCATACCTTCCCACCCCTCCCTCTCACCATATCCTCCTCTGAAACTTTCTTTCTGTTTACAACTTCCAGCTGCCTCTTCCACATCTCACTCCTTCCCTCCCATTGTCCATTTACTAATTTGCCCACTCTCTTTTCAGCTCCTCTTCTATTTGTCTCATCTTGTCTCCAGCCACATTCATCAGCACATGTAGCCCCTACAATGCAGTTCAAAAAGCAGACTGATGCTACATTCACAACACGCCAATCATGCAGGACAGGATGCACATCAGGGGTTTGGAAATCAATTTATTTGACCCTGACATACAGGCCGCTATAGAAAGCAGGTCTATAAATCAAGGCATCACTACTCTAATACAATACACCTTCCATGTAGGGGAGCCTACATTTTTGCACCAGGAAACCAATTTCTTACCCCTGATATGTAGGCTGCCCTGCAACGCAGGCTGATACTGTTCTCACAAGACATGCCTGTTGTGTATGGCAGCCTAATTACTGGGCGCTAGAAAAAACACTTTTTTGCCCATATCTCTGCTCCTATTGGAGCTAGAAGGTTATAAACCCCACAGTGCTGATACTAGCGTTACTGTGCCAAATTTGGGTGAAATCGATTAAAGAATTAATCTTCATAAAAGTGTTGCCTAAAAAATTAACTTCGTAAATTTTATGATTATTTCCAAACTCTAAATAGATGTTAATGACAATTTCCAATGATGCAAGTATGTTTGTTCACGTTTTCTTATTTGATTTATGAATACAAAAGTAAAGTTCAACCAGTTTTCAAATTATTCGACATTAAACCTTCAAATACCACTTGCTATTCAAAAGTTTTAAAAGAAAAGCATTTTGACTGTTTTGCAGACTCTACTGTTATTTGTGTATAATGTTGGCATGTCACATTCCCTCACCACATGGCCAGATTTATTTACATAATTTTAGTTCAGCTTGCAGCAGTGGAATGCACCTACATCATAGCTTAGATATCTGTTGCTGCACAGATAAGTCAAATGATTATGAAAGTCAGAGATGAAAATTTTTTATGCTTGTAGGGGACACAGAATGTCCATTAAGATTACTTTCTGACGTTATTTAGTTCAGTGGCTGAGCTTGTGAGACACAAATATTCAGATTCCATACAGAGTTTGTACAACAACAAAGTTACTCACATGTGATAAACCAGATGCGTATTTTTCACATGGATTGCTCATAATGTGGGATATGCATTTATGTACATAGGTACTTTAAACACAGTAGCTGCAGTGCATGTAATGCTTACATGCAGACACTAGTGAATATGAAGTTACATCAGATGGACAGTCAGATTGAAGTACAAAGCTTTCACTGAAGTGCTAAAATTAAACGCTCGCTTCTGAAACTTTACACTTATGACATTCACATACATGGGAACTTAGAAAGTAGAAAAGTTACAGAGGAAGTTATTCATGTGGATAGCAATGAACATTATAAGTGAGGCCAAAAGACAGAAAGCATAGAAATGAAGCTGAAAAGTTACATGTACGTACGGACATAGCACCTTGCACTTGGAATGAAAAGGGCTAAAGAGCGATGTGTTTCTTCCCTCAGTTCATGAAATTATGAGATACTGAAAAACAGTACCAAATTAATTCTTACAAAGAAGAAGACAGCAACCAACCACTATTAATACTGCTATTTATTTAGGTAAATAGCGCCGTTACCGGTTTCGAACTGGCAAGTTCATCATCAGACGGCTGTTCACACGATTTTCAAAATATATTTTACATTATCATCCGTTTTAGATTTTTATTCCTCCACTGTGGCGAAGTATTTTTGGTGTGTTATTGCCCTACGGTAAAAAACAGTGTTAGAAGCACCCTATGCGAAAATAACTAACCTCCAAACGATGAAAAACAGAGTAAATAAATATGTGAGGTTAAGTGGTTATGGTACTTACATTAAAAATTCCACGTGATTTTGTTGCGAAGTTGCAGGATTGTATTTTTCGAATATTCCAAAATATATCCAGCAATTATGTAATTTGACATCACCATATTGTCTAAAGCACCACACACACACACACACACACACACACACACACACACACACACAACAAAAAGAAGTATAGTGGCTGGTTGCTGTCTTGTTTTTTGTAAGAATTAACCCACATTAATTGTACACAGCCACGGGTTCACCATGTCAGTTTTAGACAAAGTAGCAGTACCAAATTATCACACAATATGAATTACGAAAATTTACAAAGCAAGACGGAAAGAGTTCCCTAAATGCGGCATCCCACTTTCTGCAAAGCTAGGGCACCTTAAAAATTACCTTCCGTTAACATTTTCTATGTTAGAGCAATAGTATTTCTTACCAGGACGCAAGTCTGCTATCTCCCACGCTAGAAAACCAAGTCTCCCTCATGGAATGACTATTTGACTACAATATAAACTTTCGACTCGAGAGAATTTCCTTTTACACTTGTACAACGAAAAAGCGGCCAACGTCGCATACAAAACTGCCACTTATCATACTGTAATAAGGTTTCATCTGGACCAAACAACACATTAATTCAATAATGGCTGACTAGAGGCGTGTAATGTGATGCGACGAGTCTCGTTTTTACCTCTTTATAAAGTGACGAGGAGACTGACGGCTCAATGAGACACGCCTTAAGTATGTGAGGTTTGTTATTCTGGGTGGAGATGGTTCTGTGTAGTTTTAGAGGTGTTTCTCCTACCAGGACTTGGAACGACTCATTTGTGTTACCATGAATAGGCACCAGGTGACGAACTGTTGCCCTTTGTCCAACCTCTTCATGATTATGTAAATTGAAGGTGGAGGGGGGGGGGGGGGGTGGAGAAAGGAAAGGAAAGGGGAAGAACTAGTGAACTAATGACATCAGCTTCATTGAGACTTTATGTGGAATCAGCGGTGATGAATGAAAATATGTGCCAGACCGGGACTCGAGTCCGGCATCTCCTGGTTATAAGGCGCTTCCATTAACCACTAAGCCACCTGTGTTTATCGCAAATTCTCGTGCTACCTTGCCACGCTCCCCAGCTTATACACACTCCTGCCTATGGCCAGCTGTATGCAGTCTCCGTCCTGTCCAGCATGCTTGCTAATTTTAGACAGCCGCTGGAGGTCTTATGTGCGAGGTGCAACAATAAAGTAATGAGACTGATTTTCTTTGCAAGATATGGCAACCTTGCAGGCTTGCGTAGGCACAATATCTTTGACCTTGATCTATAAGCTGCTTCTAGTCCAAGCGGCACATCGATGCAACTGCTCAGTCGTGAGTTGTGCTGTAATAAGTTAATATGTGTTTGTGTCTCTCGTCACGGAAAAGGAATGGCATAATATTGCACAACAGTATGCCATTTCTTTTTGCATTAAATTGGGTGAAAACGCGACGATAGCTTACGGTAAACTTCAGAAGGGTTTTGGAGAGGAGGTTATGTCAAGAGCTCAAGTTTTTCGTTGGCATAAAATGTTTAGTGAAGGCAGAACGAATGTTGAAGATGAAGACCGCAGTGGACGACCATCAACCTCACGGACGGATGTCAACTTGGCCAGGGTGCGTGAACTCGTACGATCTGATCGAAGATTATCCGTGAAAATCATTGCAGAAGAACTGAACATCAATCGAGAAACGGTTCGCCTAATAATAGCTGAAGATCTTGGTATGAGAAAGATTTGTGCAAAAATGGACCCCAAAAATCTCACACAACAACAGCGAGAAACACGGAAAAATGTGGCAGCCGATCTGTCAGAGCAAACGGAAATCAATAAAGAATTGTTGAGCCGTGTTATCTCTGGTGATGAAAGTTGTTTTTTCAGTAAGATTCAGAGACAAAACGCCAAAATTCGAATTGGTGCTCAAAGTGATCAGTCAGACCAAAGAAGGCTCACATGTGAAAGTCAAAAGTGAAGTGCATGCTTGTGTACTTTCCAAGGAAATTGTTCATAAAGAGTGGGTGCCTCCTGGACAAACAGTTAACCATTATTACTACAAAGAAATTTTAGAAAGACTTCGTAAAAGAGTTCTTCGGGTTCATGACAACATTGCTGATAATTGGATTCTGCATCATGATAATGCGCCATCCCATACTGCTCTGTCAGTACAGCAATTTTCAGTACTACCACAGCCACCTTATTCACCAGTAATCGCTCCGTGCGACTTTTTTCCATTTCCAAGAGTCAAAACGGCGGTCAAGGGCACCATTTTCAAACAACACAAGATGTCCAAATAGCTGTGACGAGGGTCTTGGAGGATATTACAGAAGATAAGTTCCACAAATGTTACCATCAATGGCAGAAGCGCTGGAAAAATGTGTGCAATCAGAAGGGAACTACTTTGAAGGAGACAACACTAAACTTGACTAAAATGGTAAGCAACACTTCTTTTCACTTCAGTTTCATTGCTTTATTGTCGCACCTCGTAAATGTGCATCCATACAGAAGGTTGTGGATTCATTGCCCATCGACGGGAAACAGTTATATGAAAGCGTGGTGTCTGTTCTTTCGGACATGAGCGAAAGGCACCACGCATTCATATCATCATTATGATTGCTACGGACTGTCCCAAGATAGCAACGGCAATGTTACCACGGCTACATGCATATGTTCCTGGTTTGATGAACGTTCAGGGACTCTGTCGCATTTCGACGGCCCTTAGAAATCACTCGATCTTAATTCCATTGACAGCGTTTGCTACTATTTGGAACAGCAGGTGAGATGTAGCAATCAACATGGCTGCAGTCGGTTACCCTATGGAATCTAATCGTCATCGAGTGGCTTCAGACAGATATGGCATACACTATCTGGTCGAAAGTATCAGGACACCCGTATGTACATCTACATCTACATTTATACTCTGCAAGCTACCCAAGGGTGTGTGGCGGAGGGCACTTTACGTGCCACTGTCATTACCTTCCTTTCCTGTTCCAGTCGCGTATCGTTCGCGGGCAGAACTAGTGCCGGAAAGCCTCCGTGCGCCCTGGAATCTCTCTAATTTTACATTCGTGATCTCCTCGGCAGGTGTAAGTAGGGGGAAGCAATATATTCGATACCTCATCCAGAAACGCACCCTCTCGATCCAGGACAGCAAGCTACACCGCGATGCAGAGCGCCTCTCCTGCAGAGTCTGCCACTTGAGTTTGCTAAACATATCCGTAACGCAATCACGCTTACCAAATAACCCTGTGACTAAACGCGCCGCTCTTCTTTGCATCTTCTCTATCTCATCTGTCAACCTGACCTGGTACGGATCCCACACTGATGAGGTATACTCAAGTATAGGTAGAAAGAGTGTTTTGTAAGCTACCTCCTTTGTTGATGGACTACATTTTCTAAGGACTTTCCCAATGAATCTCAACCTGGCACCCGCCTTACCAACAATTAATTTTATATGATCATTCCACTTCAAATCGTTCCGTACGCATACTCTCAGATATTTTACAGAAGTAACTACTGCCAGTGTTTGTTCTGCTATCATATAATCATACAGTAAAGGATCCTTCTTTCTATGTATTCTCAATACATTACATTCGTCTATGTTAAGGGTCAGTTGCCACTCCCTGCACCAAGTGCCTATCCGCTGCAGATCATCCTGCATTTCGCTGCAATTTTCTAATGCTGCAACTTCTCTGTATACTACAGCATCATCCGCGAAAAGCCGCATGGAACTTCCGACCCTATCTACTAGGTCATTTATATATATTGTGAAAAGCAATGGTCCCATAACACTCCCCTGTGGTACGCCAGAGGTTACTAACGTCTGTAGACTTCTCTCCATTGAGAACAACATGCTGTGTTCTGTTTGCTAAAAACTCTTCAATCCAGCCACACAGTTGGTCTGATATTCCGTAGGCTCTTACTTTGTTTATCAGGCGACAGTGCGGAACTGTATCGAACGTCTTCCGGAAGTCAAGGAAAATGACATCTACCTAGGAGCCTGTATCTAATATTTTCTGGGTCTCATGAACAAACAAAGCGAGTTGGGTCTCACACAATCGCTATTTCCGGAATCCATGTTGATTTCTACAGAGTAGATGCTGGGTTTCCAGAAATGACATGATACGCGAGCAAAAACCATGTTCTATAATTCTACAACAGATCGATGTCAGAGATATAGGCCTATTGTTTTGCGCATCTGCTCGACGACCCTTCTTGAAATCTGGAACTACCTGTGCTCTTTTCCAATCATTTGGAACCTTCCGTTCCTCTAGAGACTTGCGGTACACGGCTGTTAGAAAGGGGGCAAGTTCTTTCGCGTACTCTGTGTAGAATCGAATTGGTATCCCGTCAGGTCGAGTGGACTTTCCTCTGTTGAGTGATTTCAGTTGCTTTTCTATTCCTTGGACACTTATTTCGATGTCAGCCACTTTTTCGTGCACTTGAGGAAGAACGGGCTGCAATTGCTCTACATACCTACAGACAATAGTCTGAAAGTGTCGGCAGCAGAGTTCACGCTTTCATAAAGGCGAAGGGCGGACACAGCCCATATCAGTATCGATCAACCTGTGTCCAGACACTTTTGATCAAATAGTATGCCTGAAGGTACTTTTAGATACTACTCGTCGCCTGACTGAGGGCATTAGCGAGACTAGAGGCAGTGTTATAAGGCATAAGGGTGATGTCTTCTGCAGATGACTAATATTTTTGTCCGTTGTGCATACCGTATTTGGTAAATCTCGACATCCATGAAGACGCTTTGCTTTGAGGTAGCACGTTCGTTTCCTTTCCCGGCTTCCACTAAATGTCACCAAACCGTATTCAGGAACTCAGAAAACAATATGTATTGCACATTCATAGTGTTTGTGAATGAATCTCGCTGTTTTTTACAAAATTCCTTCACAGTATTGCAACCAGCAATAGAAACCCTCCTTTCCCTCTCACATCCAACACTAAAGACGCTTTTACGGAAGGTCTGTTGACAAAGAGGCAAGTATTTGCAACATTACTTGCGAATCCATTATATATGACTTTGTGCAGTTATTTGTGTTGTCAAAATGGATAACATGTAGCAACTGAGAGTGAAATTCGACATTAAATTTCCTATTAATAGTAATACTGTAAAACATTTGGACTCAGTGACTGTACGACACTGAGTGGCAAAGTGAATAGTTGTTAGTAATCCATCACTTCAAATAACTTCGTAACAACGCACTTACTGTTAAATTGCGGATTTAGCCTATGCAAACGTAATCTGAGCTTCCAATTACGGAGTAATTGCCTAAATCAGTCCTGATTTTGATCATGAAAAGTGGCACATCGTTCAAAAGGCGCTTATTTTGTTGGGGCACTTGTTGCTACAAAAACTGAAAGGTTTGTTGAAGACAGAATATTATTTATCAGTTTCTCATTCATCCCATGGCATTGCTTTGCACTCCAACGAAATGAATAAGTGAAGCATAACCTAAAATAAATCATAATTAAATTGATGTTCACGCAGACAATATCTGACTCACATTCATGTTTTCAACCGAAGAAACAGGACCGCCAGAACGCTTTGCATTACTTCTGAAACAGTTCGTTTTGTTCCTGTCCATGAATGTGGAACATGCAAGTAATCTGTTCAAGTGGACGCACCGCCGGATAACATTTTCTTTTGAGATCTAATCATACCTCGTTTCTTACTTGATTACAACATGGTGGCCACCAAAAACGTTCAGTTAGAGGTCAATGAATCCACTGTTCGTTCCATTATCTCCTTGCATGTATTTTCGTGTCATACGATCCACACAAACTACATAACAAGAGGGGAACCTTTCTTCCTCCTCAAGGCCTCAATTTAGTAACAACAGACTACGAAGTGTATGCAAGCCCCGGATTGTCGCATCAGAGTCAGCAACTAGTTTTCGATATGCCTTGCTCACTGATGGGTAATTTCAGCGAGTTCTAATCTGTCACAATAATTCCCGAAGGTATTACTTCTTCGAAGATGAGAAACACAAAGACAGTAAACTAGCTCTGAAAAGACTAAACAGAAAGACTTTAGCGTTAAGAGGATCATAGTTTAGCATTTGAAATCCCAACACAAGCAACAGAAAGAGGACTAGATTATAACCAAGCAATAACTGCGATACATGGAAAAGTAGTAATGTACACGTCTAGTTACATGTACCATTTTATGCTCTGTGTTGTTGATAATCTACCTCGTACATAGGTTGTCTCTTACGGCTACAGTAGATACAACTCTCAACTGATGTGATTATTTCGTTGTGGTCAGTTGGAACGAAAACCGTGGATTTATTGACACACATACTGTTTCCCCCAGACGTCCTTAGTGTAAGTTAAAGTGTAAGTATTTAATAATCAATTCCCCATATTTTTAGTTATTCTTGTGCAGTTATGAAACTGTTATTTGGAAATCATACATTTTTAAATTTAAATAAGAAATGTATTTTATGTCTTCAATATGTAGGGCGAATCATTGATTCTGTTGGAGCATAAATTTTAAATAAGTGATTATTTAAGGTTATTGCTCCCATAACCAGCCAATAGTGAGTCCATATTATTCTTAGAAACCAAATATTTTAAATATGTTGATATATTTTAACTGTATTTCAAACTTGATGAATCTTTAATAGAAAAACCAATGTGTGAAGCATTTATTTTTTGAATTTCTTACCGCTTAAAAGCTGCAAGCCATATCAGATTAACGAGTTTCAATTGAAATTGAAGGAAAGGTTCAACAAATTCGCGGCTCTCTCGCGTATTGTCAACAAATTCGCATCAGAAATACTATGCAAAACGCCGCCTTCAAAGAAAACTAATATTCCTCTTTGCTTATTCATAGCCATCGCACCTAAGAAATAAGTATGATATTCTGCGCTTAAAAGGGAAATCCAGTAGGCGCAGATGAGCTGGCTGATACAGAAGAGATTCATAAAACATGAGCCCCTCTGTTTGTCATTCATGGGGCGCAACCACGTATAATGCAACAAAATTGACTCTGATGTCGTCTGACGCAGGCAGAGGTCTTCCTCTGAGAAAATTGAGTTTGGCCCTAGCTCTGGTAAATACGAGATCTCGTTTAAAAATATTCCAGGTAAACACTGAGACGCTTCCTACTGTTTATTTCCAAGAGCACTCAGTAAATGTCTTCCTTTCAGTCTCAAATGTTTTCTGAGAAACGTACCGCTCTTCATTAATTTTTATCATACGTGGTATATCGCATACGCTGACCCCCGCTGCAGGTTATCTAAACACGTAACATTCAGTAGCTTGGATTGTAGGCGGAGAGTTATAAATTTTCCACAGCTCAGAACCATATCATCAGCTTTGAGTCAACCTCACTACGTCCAGAATGAGATGAATACTTCACAAAATACCAAAATGAATTCCACCAAATCAGTACAGCAAGAGACGAACTTTCACTTTTAACAAAGAAATTCTACAAACAGCAGTGCAATTAAGAAGTTACTTTGTTTTATATTCACTCCCAGTTTCCGCAATTCATTATGGCATCCTCAGGCCCCATTTGCATCTCTCAGAAGAAATCGATGTTGGCATACTGGGGTCGTATGTTTATGGATCTCGTGAATACTCTCGTGACTTACAAGAGAACCGCGACTACTCGTCTTCAACGATTTCGTTTAGACTTAAGCTATAGAGGAGCGCTTCGTCATAAATGAAAGAGACAGAATCGGGAGCTCCAGATTCAAGCGTTTAGAGAGAACACTATTTCTAGCGATGACCGGGGGAGACATGACCCATTCATATTAGCGTAGTTTGTAGGCAAATTTATAAGCAACGCAAGGAGAACAAAAGGACAACGGAGAGCCGTGGTGTCGAGTATATATGAGGAAACATTTTTCATTTTCAATTTTGGAGTTATTTACTCTGCAAATAAACTGAAATAACGCTCGACATATTGCATTTATTAATCTTTTTATACGCTGAAGCGCCAAAGAAACTGGTATAGACATACGCATTCAAACACAGAGATATGTAAACAGGTTGAATACGGCACTGCTGTCGGCAACAAGTGTCTGGCGCGGTTGTCAGATCGGCTACTGCGGCTCCAGTGGCAGGTTATCAAGATTTAAATGAATCTAGAATGAAAATTTCACTCTACAGCGGAGTGTGCGCTGATATGAAACTTCCTGGCAGATAAAACTGTGGGCCGGACAGGGACTCGAACTCGGGACCTTTGCCTTTCGCCGGCAAATGCTCTACCGACTGAGTTACCCAAGCACGACTCACGACTAAAGTTTGGAAGGTAGGAGACGAGGTACTGGCAGAAGTGAAGCTGTGAGGACGGGGCGTGAGTCGTGCTTGGGTAGCTCAGTCGGTAGAGCACTTGCCCGCGAAAGGCAAAGGTCCCGAGTTCGAGTCTCGGTCCGGCACACAGTTTTAATCTGCCTGGAAGTTTCATATCAGCGCACACTCCGCTGTAGAGTGAAAATTTCATTCTAGAAACATCCCCCCAGGCTGTGGCTAAGCCATGTCTCCGCAATATCCTTTCTTTCAGGAGTGCTAGTTCTGCAAGGTTCGCAGGAGAGCTTCTGTAAAGTTTGGAAGGTAGGAGGTGAGGTACTGGCAGAAGTAAAGCTGTGAGGACGGGGCGTGAGTCGTGCTTGGGTAGCTCAGTCGGTAGAGCACTTGCCCGCGAAAGGCAAAGGTCCCGAGTTCGAGTCTCGGTCCGACACACAGTTTTAATCTGCCAGGAAGTTTCAAGATTTAAATGAGTTTGAACGTGGTATTAAAATCGGCGTACGAGCGATGGGACACAGAATCTTCGAATTAGCCATGATGTGGGGATTTTCCCCTGCGACCACTTCACGAGTGTAGCGTGAATTCAGGAATCCGGTAAAACATTAAATCTCCGATATCTCTGCGCCCAGAGAAAGATCCTGCAAGAACAGGACCAACGACGACTCAAGAGAATCGTTCAAAGTGATAGAAATGCAACTTTTCTGAAAATTGCTGCAGATTTCAGTGCTCGACCATTAACAACTGTCCGCGTGTGATCTATTCAAGAAAACATCATCGATATGGGCTTTGGGAGGCGAATTCCCACTTGTGTACTCTTGATGACTGCACGATACAAAATTTTACGTCTCGCCTGGGCCCGTCAACACCGATACTGGACTGTTGATGACTGGAAACACGTTGTCTGGTCGGACGAGTCTCGTTTCACACTATATCAAGCGGATGGACGAGTACGGGTATAGAGACAACCTCATGAATTCATGGACCTTGCATGGCAGCAGGGGAGTGTTCAAGCTGGTGGAGGCTCTGTAATGGAGTGGGACGTGTGCAGATGGAGTGATATGGGACCCCTGGAACGTCTAGATACGACTCTGCCAGGTGACACGTACGTATGCATCCTGTCTGATCACCTGCATCCATTCATGTACATCGTGCATTCCGACGGACTTGGGCATTTCCAGCAGGACAATTCGACAACCCACACGTCCAGAATTGCTACAGAGTGGCTCAAGGAACACATTTCGGCTGTCCATCAAAGTTCCCAGACATGAACCTCATTGAGCATATCTGGTACGCCTTGCAATGTCCTGTTCAGAAGAGATCCTACCGATTTATGAACAGCCGTGAAGGATTCATGGTGTCAGTTCCCTCCAGCACTACTTCAGATATTAGTCGAGTCCATGCTGCGTCGTGTTGCGGCACTTCTGCGTGATCGCGAGGGCCCTACACGATAATATTAGGGAGGTGTACCAGCTTCTTTGGCTACCCAATGTAAAAGGCATGAAAAGGATGGGCAAAAGATAATTTGGTTGAAAATAAACTTTCTTGAGGGGACTGTAAGATGTACACGAGAACTTCATAACTAAAATTACATACGTTAATTATTTTACAGTTACGATATATACTGATCAGCCAGACCTTTATGACCACCTACACAGTAGCCAGTATATCCACCTTTGGCACAGATAACAGCGGCGACGGATCGTGGCATGCAGCAACGAGGCCTTGGTAGGTCGCTGGAGGGAGTTGGCACAACCTCTGCACACACAAGTCACCTAATTCCCAGAAACCCCAGGGAGGGGGGAGATGAGCTCTGACGTCACGTTCAGTCACATCCCAGATCTGTTGGATCGGTTTCAGATGTGGCGAGTTGGGGGCCAGCACATCAACTGGAAGTCGCCACTGTGTTTCTCGGCCCACTCCATAGCACTCCTGGCCTACTGACGTGGCGCATTATCTTGTTGAAAAATAACACTGCTGTTGGGTGTGACATGGCGCATTATCTTATTGAAAAATACCACTGCTGTTGGGAAACTTGATCGTCATGAAGGGGTGTACGTGGTCTGCCACCAGTGTACGATACTCCTTGGCCGTCATAGCGCTTTGCACGAGCTGCACTGGATCTACACTGTCCTATAATTATGTAAAATAACTGAGTCCAGTCTGAGGCTGGTGGTTGAATAGAGCGGTTTTCCATTTCGTCTTTTACATTCTGACCTCAAGAATTTGACCTCTACACATAGCGTTTCAGATAAACTCAGCGTTGCGTTCTACTCAAATGACAGACGTATAATATGCAGTAGACAGCAAAATTGGTCGCGAAACTTCTAGCTGTTGCCCCATTAACTGCTGCTAACGGTGTTTGCTTTCAAGGTTCGCAAGGATCCATACTGCCAGCAACAGATTTCGTAGTCGGAATAGCCAGTTACAAAGTCTTTGATGTCCCCCAAACAAGCCTTATCATTCCCTATGTCACGCGAAATGGCAGTAATGGAGCAATCTCATTTATTTGCATTATAACTGACGCTTCCTATTGAGGTACTGAGAGCCAATTTAGATGTTTGAATCTCCTAATGCATAGACACGTGGCAGTGCTCGGTGAATTGCTCTAGTTTACAGCCTGTTTCGGTCTTTGCCGGCCGAAGTGGCCGAGCGGTTAAAGGCGCTACAGTCTGGAACCGCACGACCGCTACGGTCGTAGGTTCGAATTCTGCCTCGGGCATGGATGTGTGTGATGTCCTTAGGTTAGTTAGGTTTAAGTAGTTCTAAGTTCTAGGAGACTTATGACCACAGCAGTTGAGTCCCATAGTGCTCAGAGCCATTTGAACCATTTTTTTTGTTTCGGTCTTTCAGGCCACCTCAAAGTGTCAGAACATTAACTCATACGAAATAGTCACATTTTACCGACAGGGAAGGAATTATAACGAAAAACAGAGGATAATACGCATTAGTTATACTTACTACCTCTTACAAATCATCACCACAGTGGACACATGTTCACAATGTGATTAATAAAGATATTTATGAAATCAGTCTGCGTCAAAACTACCTTAAAATCCAGTTTTAAACACATTTCTTTGTAGACAAAAGTAACAGGCGATGTGAACTGCTCAAACATACTTCAAAACACATACGTACATAGCCACATGACGAACACAAGCGTGGAACTAACGTGGTTCATAAACATATCATACACTCTGTTGTTATATGATAATTATTTTCTGTCATTCTACATGAACTTTTGTCTTTTAGTTAAAACCAGTAAACGTCCACACCCGATTCTTTCAGGAATCGATCTCCCGTTTATAGAACGTCATACACTATGTGATCAAAAGTATCCGGACACCTGGCTGAAAGTGACTTACAAGTTCGTAGCACCCTCCATCGGCAGTGCTGGAATTCAATATGGTGTTGGCCCACCCATAGCCTCGATGACAGCTTCCACTCTCGCAGGCATACGTTCAATCAAGTGCTGGAAGGTTTCTTGGGGAATAGCAGCCCATTTTTCACGGGGTGCTGAACTGAGGAGAGGTATCGATGTCGGTCCGTGAGCCGTGGCACGAAGTTAGCGTTCCAAATCATCCCAAAGGTTTTCCATAGGATTCAGATCAGGACTCTGTGCAGGCCAGTCCATTACGGGGGTGTTATTGTCGTGTAACCACTACGCCATAGGTCGTACGTTATGAACAGGTGCTCGATCGTTTTGAAAGATGCAATCGCCATCCCCGAACTGCTCTTCAACAGTGGGAAGCAAGAAAGTGTTTAAAACATCAATTTAGGCCTGTGCTGTGATAGTGCCACGCAAAACAACGAGGAGTGCAAGCCTCCTCCACGAAAAACACGACCACACCATAACACCGCCGCCTCCGTATTTTCTGTTGGCACTACACACACTGGCAGATGATGTTCACCATGCATTCGCCATACTCACACCCTACCATCGGATCGCCACATCGTGTACCGTCGTTGGGCACTCCACACAAAGTTTTTCCACTGTTCAATCATCCAATGTTTACGCTCCTTACACCAAGCGAGGCGTCGTTTGGCATTTACCGGCGTGATTTGTGGCTTATGAGCAGCCGTTCGACCATGAAATCCAAGTTTTCTCACTTTCCGCCTAACTGTCATAGTGCTTGCAGTGGACCCTGATGCAGTTTGGAATTCCTGTGCGATGGTCTGCTTAGATGTCTGCCTATTACACATTACGACCCTCATCAACTGTCGGCTGTCTCTGTCAGCCAACAGACGAGGTCGGCCTATACGCTTTTGTGCTGTACATGTCCCTTCATGTTTCCACTTCACTATCACATCGGAAAAAGTGGACATAGAGATGTTTAGGAGTATGGAAATCTCGCTTACAGGCGTATGACACAAGTGACACCCAATCATCTGACCACGTTCGAAGTCCGTGGGTCCCCATTCTGCTCTCTCCCGATATCTGATAACTACTGAGGTCGCTGATATGGAGTACCTGGCAGTAGGTGGCAGCACAATGCACCTAATATGAGAAACGTACGTTTTTGGGGTGTCCGGATACTTTTGATCACATAGCGTATATTTCGTACCAAGCATCATACAACCAAATATTTTACAGTTACGTTCAGTGATGTATGTGCAAAACGTTATGCGAATGGAGGATGTAATAAATTAGAACACTATGCGTGATGCTGCAGGTTTACTACTGCATGAACAGCGGAAATGCAGCAAACAATAAACTTCTTTCCTTTTTTTGTTTTGTGGGATGTGTCACCGAGAAAAAGATCCGTGAAGGTCTGAAATTGTATGTAAAGTTTGTTGGAAGTCAGTAAATGCTGTCATTCGTAAATAACGAATGGACATAGTGCGGATAATCTGCACACCGTGAATTAAGTTGCTTCAAAACACATACACAGTTTCGATCTGTAATACCTGATTTACTGTGCTACAGCTTTAATATAAGCTTATACACTGAAGAGCCAAAGAAACAGGTACACCTGCCTAATACTGTGTAGGGCCCCCGCGAGCGCGCAGAAGTGCTGCATCATGACGTAGCATGGACTCGACTAATGCCTGAAGTAGTGCTGGAGGGAACTGACGCCACGAATCCTGCAGAGCTGTCCATAACTCCGTAAGAGTGAGAGGGGGTGGAGATCTCATCTGAACAGCACGTTGCAAGGCATCCAAAATATGCTCAATAATATTTATATCTCAAGAATTTGGTGGCCAGCGGAAATGTTTAAACGCAGAAAAGTTTTCCTGGAGGTACCCTGTAGCAATCCTGGTCGTGTTAGGTGTCTCATTGTCCTGCTGTAATTTCCCAAGTCGGTCGGAATGCGCAATGGACATAAATGGATGCAGGTGATCAGACAGGTTGCCTACGGACGCGTCGCCTGTCAGAGTCGTATCTTGACGTATCGGGGGAAATCCCCACTTTATCGCTATCTCGGAGATGCTGCGTCTCATCGATCGCGCACATTCAAACTCACTTATATCTTGATAACCTCCCATTGTAACAGCAGCAACCGAAATAACAACTGCGCCAGACACTTGTTGTCTTATATAGGCGCTGCCGACCGCAGGGTAGTATTCTGCCTGGTTACATATCTCTGTAGTAATAATGAGCCTATGGCATTGGTGGCCGGGAGACCCCTCGCGGGGCGGTTCGGCTGCCACTCCACAAGTTCTTTAACGCCCGTACGGCGACTTGCGTGTGAATGAGGATGAAATGATGAACCCAGTCATCTCGAGGCAGAGAAAATCACTGACACCGCCGGGAATCGAACCTGGGACCCCGTGCGCGGGAAGCGAGAACGCTACCGCAAGACCACGAGACGCGGACACGTGTCTTTGTTTTGAATACACATGCCTAGACCAGTTTCCTTGGCGCTTCAGTGTAGCTTATAACTAGTAGATTATGATTATATTAAAAAAAACTAATCAGTAACAGCTTGCACTGTACGTGCTTGAACATTGTCCTGCAAAATGATGGTCAGCTCCTGCAGAAAGTATCATCACTTCTGTCGCTATGCTGTTCACTTTTGGAACACAACCCACGACCAGCTTAGAGACAGAAGTGATGATACTTTCTGCAGGACCTGACCATCATTTTGCAGGACAATGCTCAAGCACGTACAGTGCAAGCTGTTTCTGATTTGTTTGACTGATGGAGCTACTAAGTGCTATACCCCCTACTGCACTCCCCTACTTAAGGTCTCGTGAGTTCCACTCGATTTCTAAACTGAAGGAAACACTCACGGCATTCGCTTCAGAACGGCTACAAATTCTTCGGGCAATAGATCGCGCCGCTCGAACTGTCAACACAACTGGCACTGCTAAGAGTATCCTACGACTTCCTGAAGGAAGGATATTATGGAGAAATGTCTTAGGTACGTCGTAATAAATCGTTTCCAACATGAAATAGTAACCCTGCGCTATTCTGAAGCCTCCTGAAAGAGAGCAGCGCGCGAAAGGCAAGGTTACGAGTTCGATTCCCGGTTTGGCACACATTTTAATCTGTCACGAAATTTCAATACGGCGCTAACTCCGATGCTGGATGAAAGTTTCAATCCGGATATGTTCTCATACATTGCAATTAATTCCTCTGGCAAAGTGTCACAAATGGTGTATGTTTACCTAAATAAAACTGGTATTGAATGTATTCCGTAGATCTAAAAAGTAGAAAATTTTGAATGGAATTTGAACATACATTGGAAGTATGTGCTCGTAAGGTTTAACAAGCTTACCTATAAAACTTATTTGTGTGAGACTTCGGGCTATGTCAGCAAAATTATTTATTTTCATTGATTTATTGCTTATTCAGCCCGATAAGATTAGGGCTTTAAAATAATTTGTTACAAATGACCAGAAACAGCACATATAAGAAAATATTACAAAATACTCACAATACTAATAATTAGCATTATTAATAAAAATAATAGCTTTCAATCATAATAACAGTAACAGTAATAATTATGATAAAATAATAGAGGCATTAATAAGGATATTAACTAGTTATTACAAAACAATGAAAATAGTTATTAATTGCATTATTAATAAAATTAAGATTTGGAAATGATAATGACAATAATAATGATAGAGACTCTAATAATTATGATAATCTAATTGAGGTATTAAGAACGATTTTTTTAGTTTTAGCCCAGTTGAAGCCTTTTTTGGTATATTATGAGGTGGAACGTGCAATGAAAGAGAAAGAGATTGACTTGATAGTGACACTATCTGTTAGGAAAGATGATAATTTCAATAGATAGAAGGGAGAAGGAAAAGTGGGGGAGAGGGAGAGTTGACGAGAGTGAGCTGCAGAGAAGTATTTGAAGAGATAGCTCTTGTGACAGAAGGTGAGACGTTAGCTGTCTTTTGAAGTTGGAAAGGGCTTCAGTTTCTGCACTGTTTTGAAGAAGAACGCTCCAAAGTCGAGTTCCTGTTTCAGGAAATGATAGAGACATGGGAGCGTTGTGTCATGGTACGAAGAGGAGTTTACTTTGTGGAGAATGAGTATTTCTGGCAATGATTTAGATCACGATAGAGCAAATACAACGTATGATAGTCTCTATGCTTACCGGCGCACAGCCTAGTAACTGTTCATAGGCCGGAGTGATGTGGAGAAAACGTTTATCACAAATTGAACCGTGTTAGATGGTTCGAGATTTCCGCTGGGATCGGTTGACTGGTTTGTCTTCAGAGAATGTCTTTTGTGGTATGGATGAGACGTACGAGGCCAGAGTGAGAGAGAGAGCGTGCGCGAGCAAGGATGGGAAGTGGCTTTGCGGGTGCAGGACGCTTTCGCGAGCGTAACGTCTAGAGAGTGGACGAATTTGGTGAGGCTGCTGGAAGCAGAGAAGCGTGCTTGTGTGAAGCAAGGCACATGCACAGACTTTCGCTAGTTCGGAGGAAGAAGACTGCACATCATGGTAGCCATCTTGTGTAGCATGGTGATGCCACTTTTGGAACTTTTGAAACTTTGGTCATTCAAAACGAGGGGATTGGTTTCGGCTTCAGCCGATGAAGGGATCTTGTTCTAGAACCTTGTAGAACTGTGTTGTGAAGTTGACCTAAGACGGAGAGATATATGGACAGCGGCGGTAACGAATAAGTTGATTTGGTTCGGTGGAAATAGTGCACGAACTGTAACCTACCGTTGTGCTGGTAGTCATCCCTGAGACGTGTGGTACGAGTAGTACAAAGACACAAACGGTCCAAGGGGTTAGTAGATTTTAAGTAATTTTTACCAAGATTAGTCTGTACATGGTACTTTGATAAAAGGTTGTCTTTTCTTTTATTGTAACATCTGACTCTATGAAGTTATATAGTACGCTGGAATTTTTCTTGTTTGAGTACCGTGTGTATTGGCACAGTGTAGTAATTACTGCAAATAGGAAGGAGCTCTCAGGTTAATATGTTGGTAACTCTTCTTGGTAAACTGAATTCCATTTCCTTTGGTTACTTAACTGTAAATAATCGAGTGAGAACTTAAGCTGATCATTTTCTGCGTGATCTTCAGTTAAATTAATCGTTATCAGGTGCTTTTATAAATGCTTTTGATAGACTTAACCTCTGAAAATTTATGGTATGTGTCCTCTGGAATTGTTAGTTTATCGATTATTCTAAAAGACGTGTCTTCTGTTATTATCCGAGTTTTTACAATTTCAATTTGAGGTATTGGAATTCGACTTTATTCAGTGGATGTTGGTTTAGAAAATTGTTTTAAATTTGTTGTTTAAATATTTTGGGTATTGCCGTTGCATAAGTCTTGTAAGTGAATGTTGAAAAACAAAACAAAAGGATTTCAATGTAAGATGCAACTGATTAACTAATGACTGTTGGATCTTAAATAATGGAAGCGACTAACACTCTCCTTTAGGAAAATAAATGAAATGGTAGTGCATGATGTTGGCTGTATTGCTAATGTATAAAAAGGTTGTTGGGCTACTGAAAATTAATGAACTTTTATAATAGGGAGTGTTCGACTTTCAGTGTACAACCAGTTCACTCCACTTTCTCACTTCATCCGTGTCTCAGCCTTTCACAAATGTGTAGCACACAGATATTCATCGATAGTTCCAGCCAGCGCCAGCTCCCATACGAAAGTCCTTGAATGAAAGGATCATTTTAGTCAAGGATGGTGGTTATTAGTGACTCTACGAGTTTCTTTTTAAGCCCGAAAAAAAGTACTTTTTATATCTCTGTAGTAAATAAAGCGATGCTGAGACTTGCTACAGACTGAAGTTGTGTGTTCAATCCAGTCTAAGTGTTGGTTCAGAATTATCGCCAAATTCTTTACAGAAGAAGAAAAGCTTATTTGTGTGATGTTCATGATTAAGGGGGAAGCGATTCTCTGAAATGAGGGGTGATAAATCTTTTGTGAGAGATTAAGGTTGCTTGCGGCTTAGATTGGTTAAGTCACTATGTTTTGCACCCACTGTGGTAACGGAAGTAAGTTGGCATTTATAATGTGGATTGCTGTGCATACGTTTGTTGGGCTTGCACTGATCTATAACTGAAGGTCGTCTGCTTGTAAATTCGTATAATGGGAGATAATAGTCAACACATCATTAACAAGTGATTAGGAAAGCAATGGGTCAAAAACTGATCCTTGTGGCACCCCAGATACTACATTTCTCCATTGTGACCTCTTTGTTCCGATAATTACGCACTTTTGGTTGTATGTGAGGTCAAGTGGAATGACTACAGCACCTGAAGGATGGTTTCGACTTTTCAGTTTAGCAAGTAGACTATCAAAGTCGGCAGTATCGAAAGCTGTGTGATATACAAAAAACACATAATAGTGCCTCTTCTTTGTCCTTCGTTTTTTTTCAATTCTTCAGTCACTGTTTTATAACAGCAGTCGTCGTGCTAAGATTTTTCAAAAAACCAAACTGGTTTTCATCCAGAAGTTATATGTAAGTTGTTCCTGAAGTACTTGTTCTGAAGCCTTAGGTAAAGCTGGTAGGACGCAAATGGCCCTGTAATCAGATGGTTCCTGGGGGAGTTGATTTCTGGATAGAGGTTTTATCTCTATCTGGGTTATGTGGAAGATGATGCAGGTTGGAGAATGGTTACATATGTCGTTGTTATGGATAGTGGTGGATCGACGAGAAAACTGATGATTTACATTACTTCTGTGTACTGCAGCTGCCGAACGAATTCGTGCAACTGAATTCCTGACCATGTTAAGGCTATCGGCTGCAGAGAAATTTTTTGGTTTGTACCAACCACTGATACTTTAAAGGGAATGGATGCTCTGCGTTCTTTTGCGTTGGAGTAAGGATGTAGGCGTGGTGAAATATCCTCAATAGGAACTAGGGATTCGGCAGCAGATTTATGTATTTCTAGTTCTATTCCTCGTAGATTTTTCTACAAGACGGAGGGCCTGTGAAAGTCGTCAGTTTTGCATTACTTACAGACTATCTCGGTTGCATAGTCGCTTATAGGCGAGATGATTCTCAAAGGTCGAGTGCCGTTTATATTTCATTTGTGCTGCGTTTGTGATACTCATACGGTATGATCGGTAAGCCAAGGCGCATGTTTCCTCCTGAGTCTTTCAGTTCTTTATAAATTATCGAGTCTCTCAGAGAAATAACACACTTCATAATTTATATCAAAGTTATTTCCTGGCATTGCCTACCAAGAAGTATCGCGAGCGTCAGCTGTAGGCTCAGACATATTCAGGCTCTTAAAATCTAAAAGTCACCACTTGCCTTTTGTTCTTTCGACATTACAACGAGTAATTCATGAACAATACATCATGAGCAAAATGGTTCAAATGGCTCTGAGCACTATGGGACTAAACTTCTGAGGTCATCAGTCCCCTAGAACTTACAACTACTTAAACCTAACTAGCCTAAGGACATCACACACATCCATGCCCGAGGACATCATGAGCATACAAGCCATGCACAGAGATATGATCAACGCGGATTACATTATTTGGAGACGGTTGCTTGGTTCTTTGGTGTCTGCTGTGCAAAAATTGATCCATTGGAAGCAGTGTAAGCTTGGAGCTGGTATGTACATTAAACACGTGAATTTTATTTCGGATATGCTCCTGTTTAGAAAACTGATGTTAGCATCTCTAGTTACAATTAAGTGTTCATGTAAATATTCAAGACCTCAGGGAATGGATTCAAAGCTATAGAATTGTCCAGCTATTTGTCGAAAAATTTAATTTGAATGAACATTTATTTGGGCTTTATTTGGACGTGACAATGTACGTTTGCACATATATATACTGCCACACCCCCACCTCGTCTGTTATATGTGTCATGTCTCAGAAGGGCCTCTGGTTGTCGGACCATATGGCGGGCGATAGTCAGGATCGTATCACGCCACTGTCAAGGGCGTCTCCAGACACGTCTTCCGCCTGGAATCCCATTGAATGGAGTAGAATTGCCTTCACTGATGAGTCCCGCTTCGAACTGAGCCACAATGACCAGTGAAGATGCCTCGGACGACAGCGGGATACCAACCTGACTGCTGTCCAACGTATGGCCCGACACTCAGAAGTGATGTCTTGGAGTGCTAGTTCTTTTCATAGCAGGTCCCCTTTCGACTTCATCCACGGTGCTCTTACAGAACAGCGGCACGTCGACGATATTCTACAACCCATTTTGTTGCCCTTCATGGCAAGCCATTCTGGGCTTACATTTCAGCAAAATAATTGCTTGTTTCCCGGAACCCTCGCCAATCGAGAACATATGGGAGTATTAGCGGGAGCGTCCTCCCATCTCGGGATTTGAGGATCTAACGCCATAGTTGGGCAGACCTTGGCACTATGACCCTCAGGCGGACTTCCTACAAATCTGTTAATCAATACCAAGCCGAATAACTGGTTGCATAAGAGCTAGGAGTGGACCATTACGCTAGTGCAGGGGTCTCCAAACGTTTTAGTCTTCGGGCAACATTGATTCCTCCACGAAGTCATAAGTGCCAAGATCTACCAAGTGGGATTAAAGAACCCTAGCACTCCATGATCACCGTAATGTAAGGCTAAAGGAAAGATGAAATCGCATAAATCTAAGGTTGTGGGAATAGCTAGCACTGAAACGAACTACGATATTTATTTAGTTACATAATTTTAATTGGTGGACATACCTGACCGAATTTCTGGCATATTTTATTCTGGCGAATTTCACCGACAAAAAAGTATGTCACTGCACATTCTTCACGAAAGCGTCCTGTCACAGAAGACTTGGGCCAGACTCGTGAGTTGAATAAAATCCAAGGAATTCTTTTACTTAAAATGTTTTCGGCAAACTAGTCTGCTATCGCACGGAGAATGGTCTGTCTGTTTATTGTGGATAGTCACAAGTTTAACCATGACCTTCCGCTTTGTAAAGATAGAGCTCCGATAATGTCGCGGTGTATTGGTCACGATAGGCCTCGAAACTCAATTGTTGGCAGTACAGGCACAACCTCAAATATTTGGCGGGCCGGATACCAGGGATGTCCAGCCAGCTAAAGCGGGCCGGTTAGCTCGGCCCGCGCGCCGTAGTTTGGAGACCCCTGCGTTAGTGACATGTTCAATTTGTGAAGCTCTTTCTCTTGAATAAATCATCCAATTTTTCTGCAGTTATAATCATTTGTTTGTCTGTTCATGTACATCACATCCGTCGGTTTCCGTCCCATTCGGATTATTCGTTTGTTGTGCGACTTTTTTTTTGTCGCAGATTCTAATTACAGTGCTGCTATTATATACAAAGTAGAGACAATTCTCCCGTCGTACACTATACCTCTTTATCCGGTAAACGCAGGTGCCATAGTGGGGCAGCGATAAGGAAGTGGTGGGATGGAGGAAGGGGGGGGGGGGGAGGAGGTGCGGGACGCAGTGAAGACAGCAGGAGTGATGGGAAGGCCCGCAGGTACGTTGCCCGCCTCCCGCGGGGTAACTAATAACCTAATTGACCAGGGCACCGCCGATAACAACGTCACACGTTGCTCCATTGTCGGCCGTCGTTGTCGCATCAGTTAGCTGACGGCCGGATCAGCCTTGCCGTCAATTACGTGGGTCACACCACCCCTCCTTCTCCGCCGCTAGCGTATCGTACCGGCGATCCATTAGTAGGTCACGCAGCACTTTCATTACACTGCACGACGTCATACGTCTAGAAAATAAACGTAATTTCAAATGGAAACTGTATGTATTTTAGCGGTTACGAAGAGACAGAGAACTGAAAGAATCATATTAGCAGAGAGTTGTGGGTTTTGTTTTGGAACTGGTACTTCCTAATGCTAATTCACTATTACAATGCTTTTTATCATGGGGATTTGATACAGTGCTCTGTTTTCTACGTGGTTTACTTTTAAGCAATGACATGTGTGTAGATATTGTCATTGGAGGACGTGTTAAACAAAAGAATTTCTGGTATTAACTAAACGAAACGCTTTCGAGCCTTGTTTCAGAAACTTTATTATTTCTCTGTAACCTAGGTTTGGAATTATAAGACCATTTTCTAATAAATAAGTCATCCCAAATATGAGAACCAAACAAATATAAATATGTCAATTTAAAAAAAAAATATCGATTGTTGACTTACACTGTAAAAGTTATCTTTGTTGACAGTTTTGACCAAATTACATACGGATATACAAAATCCATTACAACACCATTTACAACTATGACGAAACGTATTTACAGAAGGCATTAAGACAACATTTACGACAACTGTGAGTAAACATATGTTGGAGCAGAGCCATGCACAGAAATGACGCTCAGCACTTACCACAGGAATGAAATTCTGTTATCCGAATGCAGGCACCAAGGTTCTTCTTCTATGTATGGGTTACAGCGTTGTCCAGATGGGCGAATAACTGAAATGAATTTGTTCGTTCAGTAAGAAATGTAGGGGTTAACACATCTGCATCTTAATTTCTTAAACTTTTGAGTAGAATGGTACTACAGACATCGTACTTTCGAAAGAATATAATCAACACACTGCTGAAAATGGTAAATTCAGGTAATCGTGAAAACTATCGTACAATTCGTTTGACAGCCCAAGAAAAGAAAATTGAGAACCTGTTAGAGGATGACTAGTTTTGCTTTAGGAAAGGTAAAGGCTTTTCTAGGTTAACAAATCCTACGAGGGTTTGGTTGATTTCTTTTATGCCTTGCATTCATTAACAACATAAGACTTCCCCTTTGCAGCCTACACCATTTATACAGCCTAACTAATCGTCATCTAAGAGATCCTAAATTTTCTTCTCCATTGTCCTGTAAATTATTCTTGGTAACAACTAAGACGCATAAGCTGCCCCACTAACTGTTCTTGAATATTCTTTTGGATTCTTTTGGTTTCAATTTCCGACCCCAGCTGTCCTCTTCCCCCCCCCCCCCCCCCCCGGCCCCCTTCCCCCGCCGCAAGCCTTGTCTGATTGCAAGTCTTCCGAAGCTCTGTCGAAGACTAATACTATGTCATCCTAACAGCCATCCATCTCTTTTTCTATCAAGTCAAAAGCGCGTCCCACTCATAGAGGCCCTCAACGTACTATTTCCACCTGTCCACTGTTTCTTCTGCCATTAACTGTAGAATTCTTATTGCACTCTTAATGTGAATCTTCCCTTCTGACATCTACATCCACACGATTAGTTGGCAGTTCACACTTAAGTTTTCTGTAAAGGGTGTATAGAACCAATATCGATACTATTTCTCAATCGTTCCACTATCGTACAGCACCTGTGAAAAAAGAAGTAAATCTTTCTCTGAGCGCTCTGGTTAATTTTATTACATCATGATGGTCGTTCCACCCTAAATAGGTTGGAGTCAATACACTATTTTGACCATGATGTTTGATATTTCATGGAAAAATCACGCCATAATGATAAACGCTTTTGTTCCAACGATTCCCATCCACAACTTACTTATCACAACCGTGAGACGCTCCTCCTCATTAAATCATTATAGTATAAAATGAAATACCCTTCTCTGAAATGTTTCGACGTCCTCCGACAATCATAGCGGGAAAATATTCCATATTGCACAGCACTACTCCACAAAAACAGAGACAGATGTAGAGTAGGCAATTTCTTTAATAGATTTTTTGAACCTTTTAAGTGTTGTACCAATAAAACGTAGTCTTTGATTCGATATTCTATACAAATTCTATGTCATGGTACGAAATTAATTTTTTCGTATTAGTAGTCCCTAAATCACGCATGCGGCGTGTGCTGGCTGCATGCGGGCCACAGCCCGACGTGTCACTCAGCTTTTTTCGGTCCCTCTCGGAAGTACCCGGAGCAGGGCGACATTTAGTTTAGGATTGTGGTGCGGCATTTTGCGGTCGCCACAACTTTTCGTTCGGGAGAATCATGGTTTCAGTGCTGTTTGCCCTACGCTCTTTGCTCGTGGTATGAAGGACGTTCACAGGACCAGTGGCTGTTTAAAGGAAAGGAGGCAGCTGACGACCTATAGTCAGAATCGGTTAAGATGATTGGCAATGACAGAAGAGAGGGATGAGAATTGAGAATTCGTATAAGCTACGGGTACTACCTATTTGCTTTCAGATGTCAATGAAAGAGCAAAAACTTGCAATGACGAACACACGGGAGTAATTGTTCGTCACACAAAGAAGCACTTTGTATTAAATACGCAACAAATAATCCTGAGTTAATAACGAGCATCAAAACCGAGTCAGGGATTACTGAACACAGGGTTGTAGCGAGACTGAATACTGTAAGCCCCAAATCCTCGAAAAATAAGCGAAAAATGTACCTACTCAAAAAAGCAGATAAAAATTAACTTGGCGCCTTCCTGAGAGACAATCTCTACTCATTCCAAATTAATCATATAAGTGTAACCAGATGCGGCTTAAATTCAAAGAAATAGTATCGGCACAAATTGAGAGATTTATACCATAGTCCGCAGCTCGTGGTCGTGCGGTAGCGTTCTCGGTTCCCACGCCCTGGTTCCCGGGTTCGATTCCCGGCGGGGTCAGGGATTTTCTCTGCCTCGTGATAACTGGGTGTTGTGTGCTGTCCTTAGGTTAGTTAGGTCTAAGTAGTTCTAAGTCCTAGGGGACTGATGACCGTGGATGTTAAGTCCCATAGTGCTCAGGCCATTTGAACCATTTTATACCATATAAAAAACAAACGACGGAGCTGATCCTCCATGGTTTCCACAACGAAACTTTGTCCCGAAAACTGGCAGAAAATCCAAAGACATTCTGGTCGTATGTGAAGTGTATGTTAGCGGCAAGAAATAATCAACGCCTTCTCTCCACGATAGCAATGGAGATACTATCGAAGACAGTGCTGCCAAATCAGAGTTACTAAACACAGCCTTCCGAAATGTCTTCACAAAAGAAGACGAAGTAAATATTCCAGAATTCCAATCGAGAACAGCTGCCAATGTGAGTAACGTAGAAGTAAATATTTTAGGAGTAGTGAAGCACCTTAAATCACTTAACAAAAGCAAGTCTTCTGGTCCAGACTGTATACCAGTTAGGTTCCTTTCAGAGTTTGCTGCAGCATTAGCTCGATACTAAACAATCATATACAACAGTTCGCTCGACGAAAGATCGGTACCCAAAGACAGGAAAGTCGAACAGGTCACACCAAAAAATGGCTCAAATGACTCTGAGCACTATGGGACTTAACATCTGAGGTCATCAGTCCTCTAGAACTTAGAACTCCTTAAACCTAACTAACCTGAGGACATCACACACATCAATGCCCGGACTGAAGTGCCTAGAACCGCTCGGCCACAGCGGCTGGCTCACGTCACACCAATATTCAAGAAAGGTAGTAGGGATAATCCACTTAATTACAGGCCCATACCGTTAACATCAATATGCACCAGGATTTTGGAACATATTTTGTGTTCGAACATTATGAATTACCTCGAGGAAAACGGTCTATTGACACACAGTCAACATGGGTTTAGAAAACATCGTTCCTGTAAAACACAACTAGCTCGTTATTCACATGAAGTGTTGAGTGGTATTGACAAGGGATTTCAGATCGATTCCGTATTTCTGGATTTCCGGAAGGCTTTTGACACTGTACCACACAAGCGGCTCGTAGTGAAATTGCGTGCTTATGGAATATCGTCTCAGTTATGTGACTGGATTTGTCATTTCCTGTCAGAGAGGTCACAGTTCGTAGTAATTGACGGAATTACGAGTAAAACAGAAGTGATTTCTGGCGTTCGCCAAGGTAGTGTCATAGGCCCTTTGCTGTTCCTTATCTATATAAACGATTTGGGAGACAATTTGAGCAGCCGTCTTCGCTTTTTCGCAGATGATGCTGTCGTTTATCGACTAATAAAGACATCAGAAGATCAAAACAAACTGTAAAACGATTTATAAGAAATATCGGGATGGTGCGAAAAGTCGCAGTTGACCCTAAATAACGAAAAGTGTGAAGTCATCCACATGAGTGCAAAAGGAAGTCGTTAAACTTCGGTTACACGATAAATCAGTCTAATCTAAAAGCCGTAAATTCAACCAAATACCTAGGTATTACAATTACGAACAACTTAAATTGGAAGGAAGACACAGAAAATGTTGTGGGGAAGGCTAACCAAATAACTAAAGACTGCTTGTTTTGGTAGGACACTTAGAAAATATAACAGACCTACTAAGGAGACTGCCTACACTACGCTTGTCCGTCCTCTTTTAGAATACTGCTGCGCGGCGTATGATCCTTACCAGATAGGACTGACGGAGTAAATCGAAAAAGTTCAAAGAAAAAAAATGGCTCTGAGCACTATGGGACTCAACTTCTGAGGTCATTAGTCCCCTAGAACTTAGAACTAGTTAAACCTAACTAACCTAAGGACATCACACACATCCATGCCCGATCCAGGATTCGAACCTGCGACCGTAGCGGTCTCGCGGTTCTAGACTGCAGCGCCTAGAACCGCACGGCCACTTCGGCCGGCGGTTCAAAGAAAGGCAGCACGTTTTTTATTATCGCGAAATATGGGAGAGAGTGTCACAGAGATGATACAGGATTTGGGCTGGACATCATTAAAGGAAAGGCGTTTTTCTTTGCGACGGAATCTTCTCACGAAGTTCCAATCCCCCTACTTTCTCCTCTGAATGCGAAAATATTTTATTGACACCGATATACATAGGGAGGAACTATCACGAAGCTAAAACAAGGAAATCAGAGCTCGTGCGGAATGATAAAGGTGCTCATTCTTTCCGCGCGCTATACGAGATTGGAATAATAGAGAATTGTGAAGGTGGTTCGATGAACCCTATGCCAGGCCCTTAAATGTGGTTTGCAGAGTATCCATGTAGATGTAGATGTAGATGCAGACATGGACCACTTGAAGAAACTGATGACACCAATAGTAAAATTTCTGAAGTTGCACCCGTTACTGCATTTTCAGTTGCAGCAGTTTTCAGGGGAAATGAACGACGAATATGGAGACTTCACTATTGTGAAGTACATTGGTTAAGGTATGGAACGGGTTTTGGATTTAAATCTCGCTATTGTTGAAGTTATGAAGGAAAAGGAAGAGCAGGTACGGAAATTAGAACACGCAGAAAGGAAAGCAAATCTCGCATTGTAGTTGACTTGGCTGCACACTGCTCACAGCAAGACATTGCAAGATAACTTTTTTCTGATTTGATGGAGATGCATTTAAAAACAAAATCGCGTTGTAGAAGAGACACATTCTGAAAAAGACAATTTATTTCCACAAGCTCACTAGCGTTAAACAAAACGCGATGTTTGAAGAATTCATTGTGGCCTTGCAAGAATTACAACGATAGTTTAATAAAGATTTTTAGCACATTGTCAATCACACATCTGTTTTCGAGCTGTTTATGAGACCGTTTGCCGTTTCCATTAAAAGTGCCCCGATGCTTGTGCAGATGACTGACCTGCAAGGTAATTCCAGTTTTAATCACAAATCTTTTTATGTTAAAACTGTCCAGGGCGTCTACAGCGGTTTTCTCAGATATATTTACCAAATCTCCATAATGAGGTTGCAAAAGTGCTACAATATTTCGATCGACATTTTTGTGCGAAAAAACCTTTTTTCGATTATGAAAGTAAAAAAGTCACGCCTGCGTGGCAACTTGACTGCGAAACTGTGAAATTTTCTGCTTGCGTCCGGATGTCTGCGGTTTATACCAGATAAAAATTATATTATGTCTTTAATGCGCCAAAAAAAGTTAAATAATACTGGGAACTTGTTTTGTTTGCGATCTATGTTGTCGAAAAACGTGAAGTATAAAACCAAGTCATTTGCAGTACGAGTGCCATTTAAATGCGGCACGTTCGTTGTTCTCCTCTCTTCCCCACCTTTCGTACGCATACAGCGCCGTGATGTGGTGCGGGATATGTGAAACGAGCCTCTACGCATTGGCACTTGGCTCTGGGCATGGCCCACGAACCGAAATCTTGGTCACCTCTTCTGTAGATAATTAGTTGAAATGACAGTCTTTAGATTTGTATCATTTATCGTGTAACCGAAACTTAGAGGAAAAACATTTTTTAGTCCTAGTGTGGAGGACATCACACTTTTTATTGTTCAGGGTCACTCGTGGATTTTCGCACCGTGTATATATAGTGTATACACAATTCTGAATTTCGTTAAGAAATTCTGTTTACTCGACAGTAAATTGATTACGTATGTGTCCTTTAAGACCTGATGTTTGATTGAAAGATTAACTTATGAAGGTTGCCACCGTTTTATTGCTGTTAAGTAATTATTGCGCTGGTGACACTGAGATTTTATAACAGATTGTGGAATATTTTTGAGATCTATTGATGTATCGTTCCCACCATTTAAGGTTTAGTACGCTAGATGCGCTAAAGCTGAGCTAATGTTTCAGTGTATGTGAAGCTAACTGATATGTTACGTATGCTTTTAGAGTTGTCTGTTAAAGAGTGGCTTTAAAAGAAATTAAGAATTAACGTGTAAATGTCTTCAGTGCTTCACAAGGAGAAATATTTTTTTCCTTATCGGCAAAGGTGACGAAATGCAGATGGCTATTATACTGTGTTACGGTCGACGATTGTGAGGTTGCTCTTACAAGGAACTGCAGTATGGCGATTGTCTGTTTAACAGTAAATAATGATTTGAAATGTGCCCAGTGAATCCACCTGGACGGTCCTTACCCCACGCCCACACTTCATAGCATCACTAAATTTATGACTCCCTCTGTTCTGTCAAAATTGTCCCCATCTTTGTATATATCGATGATTTTTCTATATAGTCTGGCATTATAGTCATTACAGGCAAAACATTGATTTCATGGTCCTTGGCTGAAGATCGTGTTCTGCTACAGTTGATTTTTCTATTCTCATATTATACAAAAAACTCAAAGGTCTATTCCGACTACGGAAGTTAAGAAATTCTGCTGCAACAGATCAACTCCTCAGCCAGCAAACTATGAAGTTTTCCTAAATCTAAATGTTAACTACAGTAACTAACTATCGTCCATGGATATACACTGAGATTACAAAGACATGGGATAGCGATACGTACATCTGCAGATGACAACAATATCACGTACACAAGTTGATTCAGGTGGAAATGTTTACGACGTCATTATGGTCGCATGAAGGGAATTAACAGCGAAATGGCAGTTGAAGTTACACGCACAGGACTTTCAACTTTGGAAATCGTTAGGGATTTCAATATTCCGAAATCCACAGTGTCAGGAGTGTGTCCTGAATATCAAATTTCAGGATTACTTCTCACCACAGACAACGTAGGGGCCGACGGCATTCATTTAACCACCAAGAGTAGCAACGTATGGCTAGAGTCGTCAGTAGCAACAAACAAATAACAATGCGTGAAATAACCATAGAAATCAGTGTGGGAATGTACGACGAATGTTCCTTTTAGGACAATACGATGAATTTTGGGATTAATGGGATGTAGCAGCAGACGATCGACGTGAGTACCTTTGCACGGCATCGCCTTCAGCGCCTATGCTTGGTTCGTGACCGTGCCACATCGGTTGTACCCTAGACGACTGAAAAACGGTGGCCTGGTTAATTGAGTCACGATTTCAGTTGGTAAGAGATGATGATGGGGTTCTAGAGTTGTGAAGATACCAAGAAGCTATGAACCCAAGTTGTCAACAAAGCACTGTGCAAGTCGGTGGTGACACCATAATGGTGTGGACTGTGTTTATATGGAATGGACTGGGGTCCTCTGGTCCAACTAAGTCGATCGTTGACTGAAAAGGGTTATGTTCGGCTACTTGGAGACCATTTGCAGCCATTCATGGGCTACACAGTCCCAAACAAAGGTGACATTTTTATGGATAACAGTGCGCCATGTCACTGGGCCACAGTTCTTCGCGAATGGTTTGAAGAACATCCCGGACGATTCGAGAGAGTGATGTAGCCAGTCAGATCGCCCGACACGAATTCCATCTAACTTGCTGAGTCTGTACCGTGTCGAGCTGCTACACTATGCAGTGCGAAAGGAGGTCCGACACGATATTGGAAGCTTTCCCACGACTTTTGTCACCTCTGTGTACAGAAAAACTACTGAAATATTTAAAAAAAAATTACGACAATTTTACAGAATAAGCCGTGAAATATGGTTACACATGGACGGTAACTCTACAGAAATGCTAGATAAGTTTTATCTTTGACAGATGACAGTTGGAGAGTGAAGTTTACATTCGATGAGGATTATCTCTGCCGGTCACGTGTAAACTTCTACCAC
The DNA here is from genome assembly GCF_023864345.2 of Schistocerca serialis cubense. Taxonomy (NCBI): domain Eukaryota; kingdom Metazoa; phylum Arthropoda; class Insecta; order Orthoptera; family Acrididae; genus Schistocerca; species Schistocerca serialis. Next base: position 1,065,006,779 of record NC_064639.1, read on the forward strand.
GCCACTTTTTCACGGTACTTATGTCGCTCTCTTACGTCCGACCCATCAAGGCTCAGCGGAACCGGCAGAACCTCTGAAGACGTGAAACGCAGCACTGGACGAATTGTCAGGACTACGACCTTGCAGCCCGGAAGACTCACCAGCAACTGCGACAACACATTGCTAAAGCACTCATTATTTAAACTGTCCCGCTTTATCGCGCTTAGGAAAACTCGATTCCTTTAATCTCTTGCATATTCCACTAAATCAACGAAATGTATTAGGTTGGTGCATAAGTTGGTACCATTTTCGTTTTGCATGTTTGTATCTCGACTGTTATGGATTTATTTATTATCACTTTATATTTGTAGTTCATCATTGCTGTTTGAATTTACATATTGTCATTTTCGTCATTTGGAGGTAGTGAGTGGAGTTTTGGACGTTACAAAATGGAGTCCCACGTGGAGGAATCAGAACTTTTCAGACAGCTTCCTATGTTTGAGTTCGGTAGAGGGGTGACAGCAGTGGACATCGCCAGAAACATTTGCGCCGTGTGTGGGGATAATTCCATTGGACACAGCACGACGAAACAATTCGTTTTCTTGTTATAAGAAGGATTATTTTGACATTAGTGACTCTCCATGTCTTCCGTAACGTAATGAGTCACTAATGTCAGGAAGATATTCAGGGTTTGATGAAGATAGTTCAAACGCATTAATCCACAATAATTCACATCAGTGTACTCGAGAACTGGCTAACGCGATGAACTGTGATCAGTCCACCATCTTGCGACATTTGAATGCAATGGGGAAGGTTAAAAAATCGAGTGTATGGGTACTACATGCTCCAAGCCAAAGTCCAAAAATCAGGGGGTTGCCACAAGTGCACCTCTGCTTGCTCGTCATCAGTTGGTTAGTGAACGACACCGACCACTCCTATCCCGTATCGTTATTGGTGAAGATACGGTTGAGCTCAAGCAAAGCATCAACTGCCCGTACAAAGACGCTTCCACAAAAGATAATGAATATGCATCTGATGGAACACCAATGGTGTTGTACAAATTGCTTCCACGAGGCCATTAAATGTCAACAACTGAGACATCATACACACGCAGTCCGAAAACAAGGACCAGGAAGCGTTGGACCCTACTCACAACGAGAAAACCACTTTCTTGCCGAGCTCTGTTCAATGACATTATCTCCAAACACAACGTAAACTTCAAGGAACTTTCTTTCCGGATGAAAACGCCCTCTGATTGTGGCCTGACAAGTTCTTCCCGTCAAAACGACGTGATTTCTACAATCGCGGAATTCGAATGTTATCGAAGCGTTGGCAGAACGTTGTAAATAGCGAAGGACAATATCTCATTGACGACTTACGTCTCTGATATGTGTATCTGTTGTGATTATTAAACTTACGGATAAACGTTCAATAAAATTTTTCTGGATTTGTGACCGCATAGTCAATATACAAAACTATCGACGTTTCGGTCCCTATTGCAAGTGACCTTCTTCAGGGTTTTTTGTTCACTGTAAACAAAAACGCCCTGAAGAGGTCACTCGCAACAGGGACCGAAACGTCGGTAGTTTGTATACTGATAATGCTGTCACAAACCCAAAAAAATTTATTTAATGTGACAATGGCCGCAGAAGTCTACGTTTATAATTACGGAAAAATATTTTAAACTTATGCACCACCCTAATAACAGATATTACGTTATGTAACGTAACGTCTTATCTCTATCTACACGCTTGTTGACTTTTCTCAGAGACAGCCACATGCGCTGTTGTAGCTGGTAGGACGTTGCTTCTAGCAGCGAGCCGGTGCGCCGGAGGACGGAGCATCTGCGCTGACGCTCGTGTGCTGCGGGCCGCCTCCGCCCCACCGCCCCCACCGCCCCCACCGGCACCGCAGCTCCCGTGCGGCCGAGACTGCCTCGGCGAATCAGCTGGGGGCGGTGATTAATCGGCGCCGACTGCTCGGGGGCGGGACGGCGGGTTGTTCCTCTGAGGAAGCCTGGTCCGCCCCCACACAGAGGCCGGCTGCCGGCCGGCCCCTGCGGGGGATTCCAACCCTGCTCACGGGACTACGGCAGCCCCCGTCCTTCGGAGGCGCTGGCGAGTGCCTAGGCAGTACTTCAGAAAGGGAAACTAGGTTCATTGTAACGGCTTTGCTGTCTTCATTGAAAACAAAATAATGTGCGCCGAGATGACTAAAGTCATGGGATAGCGAGATGTATAAAAGGGCAGAGCATTGGCGGAGCTGTCATTTGTACTCAGGTGATTCGTGTGAAAAAGTATCCACGCGATTTTGGCCCCACGAAGCGAATTAACAAACTTTGAGCGCAGAATGGTAGTTGGAGCTAGAAGCAAGGGTTTGTTTATCGATTGCCATTTTTTATCTGTAGTTCACTGTTGCTATTTAAGTTTACATATTGTAATTTTGTCATATTTGATAGGAAGACTCTATTTCAAATTCTGAAGGTGGCAGGGGTTAAACACCGGGAGCAAAAGGCTATTTATAATTTGTACAGAAACCAGAAAGCAGTTATACGTGTTGAAAGGCACGAAAGGGAAGTAGTGGTTATGAAGGGAGCGAGACAGGGTTGTAGCCTATACCCTATGTTTTTCAATCTGCATATTGAGCAAGCAGTAAAAGAAATGAAAGAAAAATTTCGAGTAGGAATTAAAATCCAGGGAGAAGAGATAAAAAAAAACTTGAGGTTTGCGATGACATAGTAATTCTGTCAGAGACGGCAAAGGACTTGGAAGAGCAGTTGAAGGGAATGGACAATGGCTTGAAAGGAGTATGTAAGATGAACATCAGTAAAAGCAAAACAAGGACAATGGAATGTAGTCGAATTAAATCATGTCATGCCGAGGGAATTAGGTTCGGAATGAGTCTCTTAAATTACACTACTGGCCATTAAAATTGCTACACCACCAAGATGACGTGCTACAGACGCGAAATTTAACCGACAGGAAGAAGATGCTGTGATATGCAAATGATTAGCTTTCAGGGCATTCACACAAGGTCGGCGCCGGTGGCGACACCTACAACTTGCTGGCATGAGGAAAGTTTGCAACCGATTTCTCATACACAAACAGCAGTTGACCGGCGTTACCTGGTGAAACGTTGTTGTGATGCCTCGTGTAAGGAGGAGAAATGCGTACCATCACGTTTCCGACTTTGATAAAGGTCGGATTGTAGCCTATCGCGATTGCGGTTTATCGTATCGCGACATTGCTGCTCGCGTTGGTCGAGATCCAATGGCTGTTAGCAGAATATGGAATCGGTGGGTTCAGAGGGTAATACGGAACGCCGTGCTGGATCCCAACGGCCTCGTATCACTAGCAGTTGAGATGACAGGCATCTTATCCGCATGACTGTAACGGATCGTGCAGGCACGCCTCGATCCCTGAGTCAACAGATCGGGACGTTTGCAAGACAACAAGCATCTGCACGAACAGTTCGACGACGTTTGCAGCAGCATGAATTATCAGCTCGGAGACCATGGCTGTGGTTACCCTTGACGCTGCATCACAGACAGGACCGCCTGCGATGGTGTACTCAATGACGAACCTGGGTGCACGAATGGCAAAACGTCATTTTTTCGGATGAATCCAGGTTCTGTGTACAGCATTATGATGGTCGCATCCGCGTTTGGCGACATCGGGATGAACGCACATTGGAAGCGTGTATTCGTCATCGCCATAGTGGCGTTATAACCCAGCGTGATGCTATGGGGTGCCATCGGTTACACGTCTCAGTCACCTCTTGTTCGCACTGACGGCACTTTGAACAGTGGATGTTACATTTCAGATGTGTTACGACCCGTGGCTCTATCCTTCATTCGATCCCTGCGAAACGCTACATTTCAGCAGGCTATTGCACGACCGCATGTTGCAGGTCCCTTACGGGCCTTTCTCGATACAGAAATGTTCAGCTGCTGCCCTGGCCAGCACATTCTCCAGATCTCTCACCAATTGGAAACGTCTGGTCAATGGTGGCCGAGCAACTGGCTCGTCACAATAGGCCAGTCACTACCCTTGATGAACTGTGGTATCGTGTTGAAGCTGCATGGGCAGTTGTACCTGTAGACGCCATCCAAGCTCTGTTTGACTCAATGCCCAGGCGTATCAAGGCCGTTATGACGGCCAGAGGTGGTTGTTGTGAGTACTGATTTCTCAGGATCTATGCAGCCAAACTGCTTGAAAATGTAATCGCATGTCTGTTCTAGTATAATATATTTGTCCAATGAATACCCGTTTATCATCTGCATTTCTTCTTGGTGTAGCAGTTTTAATGGCCAGTAGTGTATACTGAAAAGGAAGTGGCAAAATTACAAAGCCTACTTGAAGTAAACATGTGGAGGAGACGTCATTAATAGGTGATACTACAGAGAAATTACTACGGACGAAATTTCTTGTTATCCCCTAAAGTGCTGCGTATAAAGGCAATCAGGTTTCGTGCAAACTCGCTTTATCATTTCGAGCGAAAAAAAGGATCAAGCCGCTTTTGCGGCTGATAAATGCTGTGACATATTCGAATACAACAAGGCCAGTTATAAGTATGAGTGGATTACTATTTCTGCAGCTGTATAACTGTCTTCCGGTACATCACGGACCAAAACTTTAAGAAATTGACTGTTTACTTGCAAAAATCTTGCAATCGGCTTACCAAAATCTGGAAAAATGGGACAGTATAATTTTCAATAATATGTCCAAACCGGCCTCTTACCATCTGCAGAAAATAAGTCATTGCTTGTGTTGAACTCTTAGCCTGGACACAACGATACCTCCTCTGTACGAGGATGATGAAAAGACGTAATATTATTCGAATTCAAACCGTAACTAATAGTGTGATAAAGCCTCTCGATAAAAAGTCTTTCAACAGTCTACAACATTTTTCAGAAAATCGTTAGTCAATATGATTTCCATTAGCTCTTCGTCATTCCAGGTTTATCAGCGGAACAGTACTGTTAAATTTCAGTCATTTGTGAGTTGTCAGGTTGTGTCACCACACGTTACGAATTTAATGCCCCGTATACAGCACAAAACGTGGGTTTATTGCTGCATCTTTATCCAATGTTAACGACTGTTTTGAAAAAGATTCCAAACTTAAGTGATCTGTTCCATGCAGCTGAAGGCACCCTATGATTTCACACGGTCAAACAGCATCAACGTTTTAAATCAGTGGGCTGCACAGGAATACTGCACACAGTGTTATTCAAACAGTCAAAAATAGCTAAACAAATGTAACGTGGCACTAAAATAGAAGCAAATATTGAATCTGTATTGCCACCTCATTCTGTTAATGTGTCTATTGACGGTATAGGGGGGTATTTTATGTTTTGTTGTTGTAGCACGCCATGGTTCTGTGAAACTATTACCAATCCTAATTGAATATTACGAAGATATCGCTGGGGTAATTCAAACAAAGGTGAACTTAAAAGCACTCCAAATGAAGAATCTTAAACGATTGCATCTTACATATACTATACTCTTCGAAATATTGACAGTTAATGTGCTGCTTTTTCCAAGGACAATACCAGTACAAATATTGATGGAATTAGTGTAACTGATAAGAGGTCGGGAAATAATGCTTTCTCCCACCCGAAAACTAATATAAATGATAGATTAATAGGAGTAGGCTGCCTTGCTCACGTTTTACATAACTGTGTTCAGTATGGTACTGTTGTAGGACTCACATTAGACGACTCCTTAGTACAGGGTGTTTCAAACAGAATGACCCTATTTCAAAAGTTCATCTTTATTGATAAAAAGATACTACACACAAAAAAGTTTTAACCGTGTTATTACAAATGTTTACGTGTCCACTAGCATCATCACAACAACGTCTAGACGATAGAGTGCTCCTAATGTTGCGAAAAAATCCAATTTTGCAGCATTTGGAGTCACTGCATTTTCCTCAAAATAGAAGGGACCGTACGCTTTTTAACGAGAAATGCCACAAAAAACTAATGTGACTTTTTTCTTGTGTGGATATATGAAGTAGAGCGTGTTCATCTTCCCTTTACCTCGTGACATAGAAGAAGTGAAGAACTGAATAACAGCCGCCATAACTTATGTAGAAGCAAATACCTTGTGTAAAATTTACGACGAAGTTGGCTATCGTCTAGAGCTTTGTTCATAGTTACATAGTACGCACTAAAAGTCTTAAGGGTTTCTGTGGATTTGTGCATGCACAATACAGGCAACTACTGAGTCATTCTACGATTAGATAGCTGTCTCCTTTGCGCTATAAAACTAATTGAAATGAATCCTCCAATGAAATCACATTTAATTTAGCAGGATGAAATTCCAAATTCTGATTAAAATGCTTTTTCAAGATGAGCTTAATGAAGCACAGTTAAGGTTTGTCCATTCTCTTGTGCTATTATTTCACCATAATGTTTTTGCCCTAGAAAAAGAGTAAAATCACTTATAGAAATGGCATATATTCTTGATAGTGTGTTGAATGTTCTTCAGGAGAGACAAATCTAGAATTACAAGTCTTTGAAACAAAAAGAAATTTTGAGGAAAAAGTGTGATGAAAGTCATGTTTCTAAATGTGATACGCTAGAAGGAGAAAGAGTTTATGTGTATGATGCAACAAATATTTTAAGAAATATCTGGTTCAGTATCAAGAATTTTAAGTGTTTGCGTAGATGGGTTTGAAGAACTTTTCAAACTTGGAAAGTGAGGAACATACAATTCTGTATCTTAATGATAAGCTTAATATTAAAATAGATTATATAAAGTGCTTTGATCAGTGGTACAATTTTCAGAATTTTTTGACGAACCAGAGTAGTGTTAATGGATGAGATCTGTTGTTGTAAAATTATATCTGGTGTAAGTATTTCCAAGACACCAAGAATCTTGTTTGTTATATAGAGTTAATAAATATCGCAGAGTGTAGTGTAATAGTGTAGAAATGGACCAAAGATAGAAATACACTCAATGTTGAGTCTGTTGGGCGACTTATAAGCATGCAAAATAATTATAAGGATTTCTCTTGTGTGCTGTTTTGTGATTATTTGTTGCAAAACAAGAAATTACTTTCAGAAATTGGGTCATCAAATAAATATCTGAGTACTTCAGAGAATAATGATGTACATGAATTTGACTTGTTTACTAATGATGATTTTTTTTATATTTTGTGTTAATATCTGCGAAACATTATGGTTACTTTGTATGATTAAATAAACTGATATGAAATAGTATCTATTATACAGAGTGTTCGGAAATTCACGTTATAAACTTATAGGACTTGTATAGACGAGTGAGTACATGATACTTTGAACGAGATCCCATGTCCGGAAACGTCATCCAGTCATGGTACAGATCGTCAAAGCCATAGACTCCATGTTACAAACTTTCAAGGCTGATGGAGACGGATAAATGTATCAATCTGAGGTGAGGGTCCTTGATTTGGAAACGAGCTGGTCGAAAGTTACAGAAAGTCATTCTGATACCTCTGACAATGGAAATGCATGTACTGGTACTGTTGTTGCTAAGAATGCTGTATGTACAACTTTCAGAAGTCGTTCTATGGACCAAAACAAAAAAAGTCTTGTTAACATGGGCTGTAAAATGCGTACTTTAGGAGCTTTGAGCACTTGGTCATCTTCGCTAGTGCGGAACACATTTCATCTATTGAGCGATTGCTCTTAGTTCTTAAGGTACTCATTCCAGAGTCCATGTTTACTGGACATTTTTTCTTCTTTTGGTCCTCACTACCACCTCTCAAAGTTGCCTATCCTACAATCTTAGCAAAAACGGTACCGGTACGTTTATTTTAACCGACAGATATATCAGAACTTTCGACTCGCTCGTCTCCGGTAGAGGGAGCCTTTCTTCAAATTGATACTTCATTCTTCTCTATAATTCTGGAAAGTCTGTAGCATCATCAAGGAATCACACTGTATATACAAATATTTACAGGCACCAGAGCCTATAATTTTGACGCTTTGGATATGGGGTTCCTACTCAAAATATTATGTACTCACTCCCCTCTACAAGTCCTAGAAGTTTGTAAAGGGAATTTCCAAATACTCAGTGTATGTTTCAGATGAAAATCATGTAGTGCAATATACACAGAATAAATAGTTTCATGATATAAAAATGTAGTTGCAAAAATTACGATTTCTCTTAATGTCATGTAGGTAAATGTGAATATCCTATAACACTTTCGCAGATTTTTGTATGAATCTATAAATGTTGATTTTATTTGGTGAATGTCATCCGGTAACCTTAAATATACGCGGTTTTAGGGACATGAGCGCAGATATCTACATTGGTAACTCAGGACAGTGTTCTACAATATTAAATCATATTTACTTCATGTGTAGACAAATAGTTATAGGAAATAATAATATGTTTTTAGATTGGTTGGTACGTCCAAGTACGCAAACAGAACTAAGCCATTAATGTTTATTTACATCTAGGCACCAGATCAGGTGTTGAAGTGTGGACGTTAACGGTTATTCAATTATGACAGGCATAATCCACTCAGTGGTGCAGTTACGACCGTGCGGAAAACATGAGATAGTATACTATGTGACGTGTTTGCAGGACTACTTTTAGAGGCAGAGGAAAAACAATTAACACACCGAAATGAGTACATTTTTACCATATACACAAATATCTTTAGTTATACCCCTTACACCATGTACAGTGTGATCTAGTGTATAATGTTGTAGCCTCCTTGAACCTATTCGTGGGCGATACTGTTGTTTATAGGGAGGCTGCAACACCAGACAGTAGCGAAGTGCAGGACGCTGTACATATGGATGATTTGTGCTGGGACTGGCAGCTGAAACTGATCATAAATGAATGAACTGCGCATATATAAACTACGAAGTCCACTACAGTTCGATTACCCAACTAACTACAAATTTTTGGAAATTTGTGGTAAGTTCCTATGGTACCAAACTGCTGAGGTCATCAGTCCCTAGGCTTACACTACGTAATCAAACTAACTTACGCTAAGGACAACACACACACCTATGCCAGAGGGAGGACTCGAACCTCCGACGGGGGGAGGCGCTCGAACCATGGCAGGACGCCAAAGACCGCGCGGCAGACTACAAATCAGTGGAAACAGCAGCAACCGTAAGATACCTAGGAGTAACCATCCTGAACGGCCTAAAGCGGAATCACCCCATAAACGACATTGTACGAAAGGCCAATGTCAGGCTAAGATTAATTAGGAGGACCTTGCGGAAATGTAATTCATTCGCGAAAGAATTGCCTCACAAAATGTTTGTAAGACCGAGTACAGCATATTGTTCATCAGAGACTCGTACAAGGTTGGATTAACAGAAGAAATAGAGAAGACCGAACGAAGAGAGATAGTTTAGTATGCGAATACCGTTCAGAGCCGATTAAGAAATTACAGCAGTAGTAGCAATCTTTTTTTATCTCTACTAATAGAAAAATGTATAAAATATAGTTACAGCATTATTAATTATTACATACCAAATACTTTATGTCAACATCTCATAAAAACCGAATGAAAATGTTTTTAAAACCCTTGCCGTCCATCACGAAAGCTGGGTCATCCATTAGTGAGTGGTAGGGACCAGACTGACAACCACTGAACGACAGTCAGGCAGTACAAGATAAGTACATCTACATCTACATTTATACTCCGCAAGCCACCCAACGGTGTGTGGCGGAGGGCACTTAACGTGCCAATGTCATTACCTCCCTTTCCTGTTCCAGTCGCGTATGGTTCGCGGGAAGAACGACTGCCGGAAAGCCTCCGTGCGCACTCGAATCTCTCCAATTTTACATTCGTGATCTCCTCGGGAGGTGTAAGTAGGGGGAAGCATTATATTCGATACCTCATCTAGAAACGCACCCTCTCGAAACCTGGACAGCAAGCTACACCGCGATGCAGAGCGCCTCTCTTGCAGAGCCTGCCACTTGAGTTTGCTAAACTTCTCCGCAACGCTATCACGCTTACCAAATAACCCTGTGACGAAACGCGCCGCTCTTCTTTGGATGTTCTCTATCTCCTCTGTCAACCCGACCTGGTACGGATCCCACACTGATGAGCAATACTCAAGTATAGGTCGAACGAGAGCTTTGTAAGCCACCTCCTTTGTTGATGGACTACATTTTCTAAGGACTCTCCCAATGAATCTCAACCTAGCACCCGCCTTACCAACAATTAATTTTATATGATCATTCCACTTCAAATCGTTCCGTACGCATACACCCAGATATTTTACAGAAGTAACTGCTACCAGTGTTTGTTCCGCTATCATATAATCATACAATAAAGGATCCTTCTTTCTATGTATTCGCAATACATTACATTTGTCTATGTTAAGGGTCAGTTGCCACTCCCTGCACCAAGTGCCTATCCGCTGCAGATCTTCCTGCATTTCGCAGCAGTTTTCTAATGCTGCAACTTCTCTGTATACTACAGCATGATCCGCGAAAAGCCGCATGGAACTTCCGACCCTATCTACTAGGTCATTTGTATATGTTGTGAAAAGCAATGGTCCCATAACACTCCCCTGTGGCACGCCAGAGGTTACTTTAATGTCTGTAGACGTCTCTCCATTGAGAACAACATGCTGTGTTCTGTTTGCTAAAAACTCTTCAATCCAGCCACACAGCTGGTCTGATATTCCGTAGTCTCTTACTTTGTTTATCGTACACACACGAAGAATTAATGATAACATTCCGATATTTTGCGTAAAAAAGACGTGTCGGACAACATTACACACAGTTTAACATTACCTTAATTTGAACTTCGAAGAATCGGTGGAAGACGGATGACTTCGGACGAGTGGGGCTTGTTCACACCTGTTTCCAAACTTAGGTACTTACGGTAGCTGTAGAGTACTCCGTGGCACTGCAGTAGGTGCTGTGAACGTAATGTTGATTTCAGTGTGGTGTCTGCCCGCGAGAAACAGGCACGACTCCCCTGAATCGCCGCTGCCCTTCGCAGCAGGCCAGTCGAAGATTGCGTGATGTGGCGTCGGCGGCTCCTTAGAGTTGACACGACTCGGCGGTGATGGTTGTCGCAGTCGGTATGACGTGCAACGGCGTCCGTCTCTCACGACAACTCCACCATGTAACTAGTAAGAAAACACAAACTCCTCGCGTGGTTTGATCACATTTCAGATAACGTCTTTCGTGATCGGTGTCAATATTTCGACAGAGCAGCGCGTCAGAATGTGCAAGCCTCTCTTGCTTCTTCATTGATAAACGCGGAAATTTCACCACTCGATGACGCGATGACTCCCTTGACCTGGAATGATGACCACTAATTTTCTTTTGTTGTGAGTCCGTGACAGACTTTTCAGCTTGCGCGAACTGGCTAACTGTAGTTCTTTATGTTATGCCCGATTAGATAATGGATGTTGAATATTAATAATATAAAGACTTGAATCTTCATTCCATCACCTAGGTCGTGGGCACATTATGGAGGAATTGCGAGGATGTTAAGTTAATAAATTGTTATTCCGTCGTCAAGAAGCCGTTACGTCGTGTGTTCAATAACTACACGACGTAATTGGCTCTGAGCACTATGGGACTTCTGAGATCATCAGTCCCCTAGAACTTAGAACTACTTAAACCTAACTAACCTAAGGACATCACACACATCCATGCCCGAGGCAGGATTCGAACCTGCGACCGTAGCGGACGCGCAGTTCCAGACTGTAGCGCCTAGAACCGCTTGGCCACCCCGGCCGGCACAGGACGTAGTTCCAGAGATACAATATACTTAAGCAATGTTCAGAATGCATCGTAATCTTGGGACAAATGGATGACTGTTCACTGTTAAATAACCCTCAATTCACTTTTCGCTTCATAATATTCTAATAGTCAATTTTCACTAATACACATGATAATGTCTATTCAGTTATGTAGGCGACACGAAGAATTAAATTTTATTGTTCCTTGTAATTAATTGTCCCTACGCTGAGGACGCACATCGATCTCTCACTGAGGGAATTGCTTCCCTTTGCATCAGTAATCCTGTCGTTGACGACATCTTCTGACAACTCGACGCAATTGTACGTTCTTCGCGTTTGCGTTTGTCTGTTACCTACTCGAGACTAATAAGTGTTTTTCTGTCGGCTATCTTTCTTTTTCAATATCCTTGAATGTTCGTGCTTATTCAGTATCACGAAGGCTGAGTCCCATCCCAAATCTCACACGATTTAATTTCGTCGCGAATCTCCGTGTCACGTTATCTTGCTAACGGTAAAGATGACAATGCTTTAGTATGACTTCAGAATAATACTTCAGACTATATCGCAAAACTTTCAAACTTGCGATTAGCTGAAAACAATATAGTAGCGCTTACATGCATGCTACGATCGCAATAGTGCTAGTGAGCGACTAGATAGCAACTGAAGCTAACAATTCCATTTCCGAGTTAAATTGTAGTCACATCGAACTTCCTTTTCGATGCGGCTACAACTCTTTTCTATGGTAAATGTTATCTTTGGCCAATTTACCCTATGGGGTTTAATCTTCGTTATTAATTATTTTGCAATTCTTTCTTTAATGTTTTTGTTGAGTATCCTATCATATTCTTTCATTCAGTCTCTATTTCATGACAAATATTATTATTCACATGACATTCCTGTTGATCGAATTATCACAAGTATAAATTTTGTCGTCAGTAGCTGCCGTCACTATCAGGATGGCTAATTTTCCTATTTATTTTACAACAAAGTGTTGTTTATTAGGTTTTCTGTAATTGGGGTGTTAAAATGATCTAGCTACCAACATCCTCTGCACAAGAAACTAATTATATTTTTACTAATAATACATTTCGAAAAATGACAATATCAAGAAAATCACAGAAATTTGTCATATGGAAGTTTACCTAGATATCCGCAGCTTTTTAACCAATTCTTACAGGACGTACAAAAGAACATTTTATTCCTAATTTAGACACACAGTGATTAATATGGACTGAATTGAGAATATGCCAAATGTGGCAACGGCGGTGTATCGTTTCTCATTCTGCTGCCGGTAGGACTTTTACAGCATACTACTGCTGTGTACCCTGTGTTACATTTACTTTTTGTTTGCTTTTTACAGTGTACTTTGGATGTAAAAAAGCGTTTTATGCCCGAATCTGTCCTTTGTTCTAGGCGCTTCAGTCTGGAACCGCGCGACCGCTACGGTCGCAGGTTCGAATCCTGTCTCGGGCATGGATGTGTGTGATGTTCTTAGGTTAGTTAGGTTTAAGTAGTTCTAAGTTCTAGGGGGACTGATAACCTCAGATGTTAGGTCCCATAGTGCTCAGAGCCATTTGAACCATTTTTTTGTCCTATTATTAAGCCTATGTAACTTGGTATCACGAGGGAGAGAGGGGGGGCTGAAAAAGAAAGGAAAAACGTACTTTAAGGACAGTTTCCTCACACCAAAACAAGAAATAAATGACTAACTGACATTGGGCCTAAAATGCAGACCTTAAGATTTTGTACATCTTCGCTAGTGTGAAACACATCTCTTCTACTTAATAACTGGCCATAGTTCATAGCGTAGTCTATGTATTTTAGACCCTATGTTTACAGGACATTGTTTTCCTGTTTTGGTTCACACTGCCTCCTCCAAGAATATGGAAAGCCAAGTCCTTGCGATAGAACAGATCTGTTTCGTAGTATCGAAGATGAACGAGTGCTCGTAGTTCTTAAGGTAAGCACTTTAAGGCCTATGTCTACTAGACATTTTTTTCTTCTTTTGCTGCAGGAACCTGTCCCTAAACCTCATTGGTGTGGTTTTTTTTGGGAAATTATTTCTATATATAGGCTGCACTTGTCATTCGAGAACGTAACACGCAAGTGAGGGATCAAATAGTAGTACCAACATTATCCTCTCACACGCACCATAAGCTGGCTTTCATAACATTCACGTATATGTTCATTCTAAGACACACGACATGAAGTAGATTTTGAAATTCGAGTAAAAAGTAATGTAGTTAACAATGACTACCTTCACAAAAGTTATGGGTAATGTCGTTTGAATTGCATTGCTATAATGGGATACGACCACAGACGCCAGCGTTTCGTGATCAGTGCTTACACGTATTGTATACTAAGCGTAAAGCTGTAGTTAAATTCAAAAGCTGTCACAGGACGTGTACCGAGAGTATTTCTCCAATTCTGTTACCTGTTGTTCCCCTCCTTACATTCGTGTTATTTATTAAGGTGTAAATCAGGAAGAATTATAGTGACAGTAGAAGCGTAATGAAGTACGAAGCGGTAGAGCACTGGTTGCTCGCAGAGTCCAGACGGCGACAGTGGCGGGGTGCGAGTGGGGAGGCGTCTCCGTGGCCCTCGCCAGTGATCTGCAGAATTAGGCGCTCGAGAGCCCGGGGGTCGTTAGACGCCTGGAGGGGCGGGGTAGGGGGTGTGTCCGCGGGTGGACGGGCGACGTGCCGACGGCGCAACAATTACCGCCGGGACGGAGTGGCTGCGCGGACAATGCGCGCCGCGACAATGGGAAACAGCCGAGCTGCAGCAATTAGTCAGTGTCAACACTCGCAGGCAGGCGCGCACAATACGGCCGACTCGAGCTGCAGTTAGCGCCGCCCCTGGGGGAGTGTAGCGTCTCGCGGCGCTTGTTTGTCAAGGGACGCGACGGGATAAGCGCGCCGGCGCCACCTACCGGCCAGACACTTGTTCTGCGCTCCGCTGCGCTCCGCTGAACACTCGTTTACTGCGTCCGGTCTTATTATCTCGGCCCACATTGCACGATATTCATCCAGTACGATGCAGCCTTAACATATTTGTTATTTCCTGAGACGTGATCCTTAGTACTATACGCACAGTATAACTGCGCACTTTTGCAAGGAATGCTGGATGTAAGCTGCTGCAAGAGATGAAGAGGTGTAGCAAGCGCTTATCCACCTTCTTCTCACTAAGCAGGCAGCACACAGGAATTAATACTGAATTCATAAGCCCACTAAAGTGCTACACATGGAGCAGAAAACAACCCGCGAATAGAGCAATATATGGGACGTTGAACGCAAAAAGAAAGTCCTAATAACCAAAGGTCGGACATGCACCGTCGTGGAGCTATGACCATTAAGCGACATCCAACCAGCGACCAGCGAGATGAAGTTCGTCTGTTGCGCAGGTGCGGACACAAAGAATGTCAGCTGCCTGCCTAGCGGAAGCCAGGACGTAGCATTACGGTATATTGATAATTTTTACTTATGGGCCGTCTGACAGCAACTGAATAAAACACAATTTTAGTGCCATACGCGTTTCGCCTTTATTTTCTGCAAGGCATCATCAATGGCCTGGAATATGTACATATGTTTGCTATTTCATTTACATTTTTGTCACTGCACCTATAGGTTATAAACAGTTCTGGTTGTTGGTATTTCCTATTAAGTAGTAATGTTTTGAACTGTACTTACAGGTTGTGTGGATAGTTTCTTACATATTACGCTCCTGTTTCATTTTTGGTGTTGTTCTTCTTCTTATGAATGCCAATTTGCGGTTTTTTTCCACATTCCACAGCACTATGAACTGAACGTTTGTTTCAATGCAATATTTTGGTTTCTGTTGCCGACTGTCAAATGTTTTTGCCAAAGATCGAATGTTATTGCCAAATTTTCAAGTGTAATTATTGAAGTATCTGAGATCTGTTCGTTTATGCACTTGTGTGTGTGTGTGTGTTTCACTAAAAAAAAAAAGGTTCAAATGGCTCCGAGCACTATGGGACTTAACATCTGTGGTCATCAGTCCCCTAGAACTCAGAACTACTTAAACCTAAATAACCTAAGGACATCACACACATCCATGCCCGAGGCAGGATTCGAACCTGCGGCCGTAGCAGTCGCGCGGTTCCGGACTGCGCGCCTAGAACCGCTAGACCACCGCGTTTTGTACTAAAATTGTGTTTTATTCAGTTGCTGTCAGACGGTCCATAAGTAAAAATTATCAATATACCGTAATATTACACGCAACTGAGGAAGACAGGACTACAAAAGTTGAAGATGTCAGGACGTAGCAGTTTGTGACTTCGATAAGTGTCCCCCCCTGTTATCTAATGGGGCAGCAGACGAAGAAACCAGGACGTGGCGACAACTGCTTCGGACAAGTGCCTGCCTGCGAAGCAGGAATGTACGAGACATCGTCTCCATTGTCTTACAGCTCAGGCGTCACTTGTCAACAACGCACTGTGCTGACAAAATCGAGACATGCGCAGTGCAATATTTTTCAAATGAGTGCACACTAACTATTTTGGAAAAAAAACAGATCTTTTTGTGATTTATAGCTTCATATGTCAGCTCCTTCATGATGTCGATAATGGTCACAGTTTTGTAGTATTTTACATTTAAGTAACACATTGTGTGAAGATCAAGAACTTTGAAATCTAAAGTAGGGACCGCTATGAATTTGTGTTTGGTGCATATTACGTCATACACTGCTGTGTATGAAATTTAGCTAACATACTGGACGTTTTTATTAAACTTGAAATTTATAAGACCTCTAATATCGAGAAAATGAATTTAATGTTGAGGGGTCACTTGGACCGGCACATGTCAGTAATACAGTGCAAATTAAATGTTCATAACTCCTAAATGGTTCTAGATACCGAAATGATATTTTAGCAGATTTTAGCATGGAAGCATTTTGCAATTTATGTAATAAACGAAACTATTTTATGTATGGCAATAAAGCAGTATCTACAGTTTTACTTTTTCAAGTAATTTTGTAGGAGTCATTAACAGTTAGTGAAAACAGCTAGTATGAAAAAAATATTACTTTTTTCTATTGAAGGGTCGCTGACACAATGAGATTTTCCATAAGCTGTTGACCTCCCTGCTTGCCAGTTACTTGTTTAGGAAGTCACTCTATTTTACAATATCACCACAATAGCAACTGATAATTCGTTACCAAGGTCAGTTGCCGCAAATTGTACTGTTTGTTGACAATAGAAGCAAAATTAAACTTGTCAGCAACAGAATAGTGATGTTACTCATAACTGATTAGGCTCCCAGAAAAAAAAAGGTTAGGAATTCAAACAAAAATGAATTGCGGAGCCGGCCGAAGTGGCCGTGCGGTTAAAGGCGCTGCAGTCTGGAACCGCAAGACCGCTACGGTCGCAGGTTTGAATCCTGCCTCGGGCATGGATGTTTGTGATGTCCTTAGGTTAGTTAGGTTTAACTAGTTCTAAGTTCTAGGGGACTAATAACCTCAGCAGTTGAGTCCCATAGTGCTCAGAGCCATTTGAACCATTTTTTTGAATTGCGGATTCTGTTACAATTTTGGTGGAGTCCCATAGCCTGTCATATTTTTAATAGTGAATAACTGGACTGGAAACCTTCTCTTCCTGAACCTCAGCAATGGGAGATATACGAAAATAGTTCACGGCAAATAGTGTACCATTTTCCGTTCTTTCCCTATTCAGTGAGAAGTGATGTACTTATTTGCCTCAAATATCTTATATTGTATTAAATATATAATCAGTTTTCACCTTAATGAGTAGTTGCAAGAGGCTCATAAAGAGAAATTAACCATGTTATAATGAATGGATAACTCTGACAACTTCCAAAATCTTGCCGTATTGACCAAGGCGAAATAGGTTATCAATATCTCTGATGAATTAAAAGCTATTTGAGGTGAATAAGTTTAGTCCTTCACTCATAGGATCAAAACGATGATGTACTATTCGACGTAAATTATTCCTCATTTCTCAGATTATTTGGTGGCTTTCAGTACCAGTTTCTCCTAATTAAAAACGCACTGGGTTACAAGATTCCTCCAAAATTGCAAAAATGGAAGTGTTTTAATTGTACCATACTTCTTACCTTTTTTCTTCTTCATATAGGCATTATCAGTGACGAATTTTGGCTAAGAATATACATTTTCTTGTTTCCATCAAAATTTTATCATTTTAACTAAAGACAACGGCGTTTACAGAATGTCACCTTACTAATATACTAGTGCTGTTGCAATTGTGACAGAAACTTAAAACAATGGTTTATTAAGTAAGAAACTGAGGACAAGTCAGGTCTATATCTTATGAAAAAGGACATCCTGGGGATAAAAATGAACAGTAATTTCTTCAATTACGTTGTTGCAATGCTATATTATTGCTCAGTTCACCAGTTATCTGTGATCGTTAAAAAATTAATTTATTCCATTGAAAAAGACTATAGTTACTCATACATCATGGTACATAATGTTCTGCATGTTAACCATCTTCCCTTTGCATACTATTATTCACCAAGAACTCGTCTCTATATCTCTAAGACTTTAGCATGTGTGAGGTCAAGAGAACCCGTTACATAAAATCAATTTTCTGAAGATTGTTGGTACACATACGAGGGTCGATCCGAAAATAATACCTCCTATTTTTTTGTGGTGACTTTGGATTTCCGTGCCAGATGTCGTTGGTGTAGTGCTAATGCTTGATTCCCCCTCTTTCATTTGTAGATGGTTTCGTTGTTCTGCGGTAGGTGACGCGAGCAGAGGAGTGTTCCAAAATGAAGTCTGATATGGACGCTCGTATAAAACAGCGATGTGTGATTGAATTCCTCACTGCTGAAGAGACTGCGCCGACTGAAACCCATCGACGCTTGCTATAGGTGTATGGAGACGATACAATAGACGAGAGCAATGTGAGGCGTTGGGTACGTCATTTTCAAGATGGTGCAAAGGGTGTGAATCACAAGCCACGGCGCAGTCGACCATGCACAGCTGTCACCCCTCGCAATAAAAAGCGTCTTGATCAACTCATCCATGCTGGCCGGCGGATAACGACCAGAGAATAGTGTGTAAAGCTGAATGTAGACCGTAATGCCTTGGAAACAATGTTGGAACATCATGGTTATTGCCAAGTCTGTGCCAGATGGTTCCCGCAGATGCTTACAGAAGAACAAAAAACTTATCGAAATGGAATCTGTCGTGACCTGTTGGACCAGTAGGAAGCTGGAGGTGACAATTTTCTGAACAGCATCGTCACCGGAGATTAGAAGTAGTGTCACCTTTATAGTCGGAATCCGAAAGACAGTCCATGGAATGGCGACTTACGAGTTCTACGTCAAAGAAGAAATTCAAGACAATCGTCTGCAGGCAAAGTGATGTGCAATCTTCTGGGACAATCACGCTGTATTTCTTTTGGATGTCCTGGATCCTGGAGAAACGGTCAACTGAGCACGCTACAAGACGACACTGACTAAGCTTAAAGCCTGAATTTCCAGGATAAGGCCAGAGAACCAACTTTCATCTGCAACATGATAATGCCAGGCCCCACACCAGATTTGCGACCACGCAACTCATTGCAAAATTCAGGTGAATTGTGTTATCACATCCACTGTACAGTCCCGATTTAGCGCGTTCAGACTTCCATCTCTTTGGGCCACTGAAAGAAGGACTACGTGGCGAACATTTTCAAGACTCGGATGCTGTTGTCAAAACTGTAAGGAAGCGGTTAGCCTCAGCTGATACCGATTTTTACAACCGCGGCATGCAGGCTCTGGTTCATCGATGGCAAAAGTGCATAACGAATGGTGGTGACTGTGTGGAAAAATGACAATCTGTAGCTGAAATACTGCTCTATTCAGCTGTGCTGTTGTGGTTTATGTATCTCCTGTAGTTTCCCTGAATTAGAATAAGAGGCATTTCTTTCGGAACAACTCTCGTATACCTCTTACACAGTTTAAAAAAAAAAGAAGAAAAAAACTTTTAAAATTTTTTAAAAATTCAGTATGATGGGTAAGCTGCATATGCTGAAATGTACACTCCTGGAAATGGAAAAAAGAACACATTGACGCCGGTGTGTCAGACCCACCATACTTGCTCCGGACACTGCGAGAGGGCTGTACAAGCAATGATCACACGCACGGCACAGCGGACACACCAGGAACCGCGGTGTTGGCCGTCGAATGGCGCTAGCTGCGCAGCATTTGTGCACCGCCGCCGTCAGTGTCAGCCAGTTTGCCGTGGCATACGGAGCTCCATCGCAGTCTTTAACACTGGTAGCATGCCGCGACAGCGTGGACGTGAACCGTATGTGCAGTTGACGGACTTTGAGTGAGGGCGTATAGTGGGCATGCGGGAGGCCGGGTGGATGTACCGCCGAATAGCTCAACACGTGGGGCGTGAGGTCTCCACAGTACATAGATGTTGTCGCCAGTGGTCGGCGGAAGGTGCACGTGCCCGTCGACCTGGGACCGGACCGCAGCGACGCACGGATGCACGCCAAGACCGTAGGATCCTACGCAGTGCCGTAGGGGACCGCACCGCCACTTCCCAGCAAATTAGGGACACTGTTGCTCCTGGGGTATCGGCGAGGACCATTCGCAACCGTCTCCATGAAGCTGGGCTACGGTCCCGCACACCGTTAGGCCGTCTTCCGCTCACGCCCCAACATCGTGCAGCCCGCCTCCAGTGGTGTCGCGACAGGCGTGAATGGAGGGACGAATGGAGACGTGTCGTCTTCAGCGATGAGAGTCGCTTCTGCCTTGGTGCCAATGATGGTCGTATGCGTGTTTGGCGCCGTGCAGGTGAGCGCCACAATCAGGACTGCATACGACCGAGGCACACAGGGCCAACACCCGGCATCATGGTGTGGGGAGCGATCTCCTACACTGGCCGTACACCACTGGTGATCGTCGAGGGGACACTGAATAGTGCACGGTACATCCAAACCGTCATCGAACCCATCGTTCCACCATTCCTAGACCGGCAAGGGAACTTGCTGTTCCAACAGGACAATGCATGTCCGCATGTATCCCGTGCCACCCAACGTGCTCTAGAAGGTGTAAGTCAACTACCCTGGCCAGCAAGATCTCCGGATCTGTCCCCCATTGAGCATGTTTGGGACTGGATGAAGCGTCGTCTCATGCGGTCTGCACGTCCAGCACGAACGCTGGTCCAACTGAGGCGCCAGGTGGAAATGGCATGGCAAGCCGTTCCACAGGACTACATCCAGCATCTCTACGATCGTCTCCATGGGAGAATAGCAGCCTGCATTGCTGCGAAAGGTGGATATACACTGTACTAGTGCCGACATTGTGCATGCTCTGTTGCCTGTGTCTATGTGCCTGTGGTTCTGTCAGTGTGATCATGTGATGTATCTGACCCCAGGAATGTGTCAATAAAGTTTCCCCTTCCTGGGACAATGAATTCACGGTGTTCTTATTTCAATTTCCAGGAGTGTATGATCTAATACGCATCAAAGGCAGAATCAAAGCTGCCACTATTTTCGATTACATTTGAATTTCGGACAGTGTGTTACTTAAAGTATGACCATCATCAAAATGTCCGCAGCTCGTTGTCTCGCGGTAGCGTTCTCGCTTCCCGAGTGTGGGGTCCTGGGTTCGATTCCCGACGGGATCAGGGATTTTCACCTGCCTCGAGATGACCGGGTGTTGTTGTGTCGTCTTCAAAATGGTTCAAATGGCTCTGAGCACTATGGGACTTAATATCTGTGGTCATTAGTCCCCTTGAACTTAGAACTACTTAAACTTAACTAACCTAAGGACATCACACACATCCATGCCCGAGGCATGATTCGAACCTGCCACCGTAGCGGTCGCGCGGTTCCAGACTGAAGCGCCTAGAACCGCTCGGCCACCAGCGGCCGGCTTCATGGACTCAAAGTCTTTGGAAGTCCCATGCAGCAATACTGGTCCATACTGCCTCTACAACCGTCCATAATTATGAAAGTCTTGACGATGTAGGATTTTGTAAAGGATCTGACCTCCCGCTTATACTTCATAAATATTCGATGGGATTCATTTCGGGGAATCTGGGTGACCGAATCATTCACTCGAATTGTCCATAATGTTTTTCAAACTAATCGCGAACAATTGTGGCCCAGTGACATCGCGCATATTCATCCATAAATATTCCGTCGTTGTTTGAGAACATGAAGGTCATGAATAGCTGAAAATGCTGACGAAGTAGCCAAACATGACTACTTGCAGTCAATGATCGGTTCAGGTCGACCACGGGACCCAGTCCATTCCATGTAAGCACAGCCCACACCATATCTGAGTCACCACAAGCTTGCGCAGTGTCTTGTTGACAACTTGGGTCTGGGCCTCTCGCGAACATTACCATCAGCTGTTACCAACTGAAATCGGGACTCTGCTGACCAGGTCACGGTTTTCCAGTCGTCTAGGGTCCAACTGGTGTGGTCACGAGCCCGGGAGAGGCGCTGCACGCGATCGTGCTGTTAGGAAAGACACTTGATTCGGTCGTCTTCTGCTGTAGCCCATTAATGCCAAATTTAATCGCACTGACCTAACGGATATGTTCGCTGTACGTCCCACATCGATTTCTGTGATTATTTCATTCATTGTTGCTTGTCTGTTAGCAATGACAACTCTGCGCATACACCGCTGCTCTCGGTCGTTAAGTGAAGACCGACGGCAACTGCGTTATCCGTCGTGACAGGTAATGTCTGAAATCTGGTATTCTCGGCACACTTGACATTTTGGGTATCGGAATATTGAAGTCCCTAATGACTGCGGAAATGGAATCTCCCATGCCTCTAGCTCCAACTACCATTCCACGTTCAAAATCTGTTGATTTACGTCGTGCGGCCATAGTTAAGGCGGAAACCTTTTCACATGAATCACCTGAGTATAAATAGTAGCTCCGCCAATGCACTGTCCTTTTATACCTGTACGCGATACTATCGCCACCCGTAAATGTGCATATCGTTATTTCATGACTTTTGTCACCGCAGTGTACGACCATTAGCGAAATGATGGGCACTCTGACATGAAAGTGACATATAAAGCTACATGATACGAAAGAATAAAATTCTTTGCAACAGGGTGACAATTATTGAACTGTGTGAGAAAAAAAGTACACTAGTTACAAACTACAGAGTGCGCACACTTTATTCAACATGTAAAAGTCACTACAGGTAGTCAGATTTAAGTTATGACATGTTCGATATGCCTGCCATTCTTGTCGATATTGTGGCGCAGACGAATAGCGAAATTCTGCATGACCCGCCGAAGTTTTGGAACATCGATGCTCTCCTCAGCACTGGTTTTAGGGTTATTGCTGTATACCTTGTCTTTATTTATTTATTTTTTTGGGTCATCTGTATTCTGAGTGGTCTGATGCGGCCCCCCACGAGATCTCCTCCTGTGCCAACCTCTTCATCTCCGAGTAGCACTTACAACCTACGTCCTCAACTATTTGCTGGATATATTCCAACCTCTGCCTTTCTATACAGTTTTTCCCCTCTGCAGCTCTCTACAGTGCCATGGAAGTCATTCCCTCATGTCTTAACAGATGTCCTATCATCCCGTCTCTTCTGCTTGTCAGTGTTTTCCACATAACCCTTACCTCTTCAATGCTGCGCTGAACCTCCTCATTCCTTACCTTATCAGTCCACCTAATTTGCAACATTCGTCTGTAGCATCACATCGCAAATCCTTCGACTCTCTTCTACTCCAGTTTTACCATCATCCACGTTTCATTACCGTATAATGCTGTGCCCAAACGTACAGTCTCAGAAATTTTTTCGTTAAATTAAGACCTATGTTCGAATCTGGTAGACTTCTCTGAGCCAGGAATGCCCTTTTTGCCAGTGCGAGTCTGCTTTTGATGTTCTCCTTGCTCCGTCCGTTATTGGTTATTTTGCTGCCTAGGCAGTAGAATTCTTTAACTTCACCTACTTTGTGACCATCAATCCTGATGTAAAGTTTCTCGCTGTTCTATTTCTGCTACTTCTCGTTACTTTCGTCTTTCTTCGATTTATTCTCATTTCATGTTCTGTACTCACTGGACCATTCCATTCACTAGATCATGTAATTCTTCTTCACTTTCACCCAGGATAGTTATTTCATCAGCGAATCATATCATTGGTATCCTTCCACATTGAATTATAATTCCTCTCCTAAACCTTTCTTTTATTTCATCCTTGTTTTTTCGACGTACAGATTGAACACTCGGGACGAAAGACTACATCCCCGTCTTACACTATTTTCAATCCGAGCACCTCGTTTTTGGATGTCCACTCTTGTTATTCCCTCTTGTACATATTGTATAATACCCGTCTCTCCCTGTTCCTTACTAATATTTCTCTCAGAATTTTGAACATCTTGCACCATTTTACATAACCGAAAGTTTTTTTCAGGTCGACAAATCCTATGAACGTGTCTTGATTTTACTTTAGTCTTGCTTCCATTATCAACCGCAACGCTAATAATTGCCTGTTGGTGCCTTTACATTTCCTAAAGCCAAACTGATCGTCTTCTAACTCATCTTCAGTTTTCATTTCCATTCTTCTGTATATTATTCTCGTCAGCAACTTGGGTGCATGAGCTGTTAAGCTGACCTAGCGATAATTCTCGCGCTCCTGCAGTTTTCGGAATGGTGTGGACGATATTTTTCCGAATATCAGATGGTATGTCGTCAGACTCATATATTCTACACACCAACGTGAACAGTCGGTTTGTTGGCCCTCTCACAAATCATTTTAGAAATTCTGATGGAATGTTATATATCCCTTCTGTTTTGTTTGATCTTAAGTCCTCCAAAGCTCTCTAAAATAGTGACTCTAATACTCTATTCCTTATCTCTTCTAAAGCGAATCCTGTTTCTTCTTCTATCACATCAGAAAAATTTCCCCCTCATAGAGGACTTCAGTGTACTCCTTCCAACTATCTGCTCTCTCCTCTGCATTTAACAGCGGAATTTTCGATGCAATCTTAGTGTTACAACCCTTGCTTTTAATTTCATCGAAGGATGTTTGGACTTTCCTATATGCTGATTCAGTCCTTCCGACAATCATTTCTTTTTCGATTTCTTCACATTTTTCGTGGAACCGGGATGGCCGAGCGGTTCTAGGCGCTACAGTCTGTAACCGCGCGACCGCCACGGTCGCAGGTTCGAATCCTGCCTCGGGCATGGATGTGTGTGATGTCCTTAGGTTAGTTAGGTTTAAGTAATTCTAAGTTCTAGGGGACTGATGACCTCAGAAGTTAAGTCCCATAGTGCTCAGAGCCATTTCGTCTCAGCTGCCCTGTACTTCCTATTTATTTCATTCCTCAGTGACCTGTATTTCTTTGTTCCTGAATTTCCCAGGACATTTTTTGCTTCCTTCTTTCATCGATCAATCGAAGTATTTCTTCTGTTAACCATGGTTTCTTCGGAGTTACCTTCTTTGTACCTATGTTTTTCTTCCCAACTTCTGTGATTGCCCTTTTGGAGGTGTCCATTCCTCTTCAACTCTACCGCCCACTGAGCTATTCATTATTGCTGTCTCTATAGTCTGAGAGTGTTTCTCGCCATTCCTTAGTACTTCTGCGTCCCACTTCATTGCATATTGATTCTTAGTGCCTAATCTCTTAAACTTCAGCCTACTCCTCATCACTACTGAATTGTGATCTGAGTCTTTAATATAGCCCCACAAAAAGGAGTCGCATATATTCAGATCCGGAGAATATGGCGGCCAATCCAGGGCCATGCCACTGACCTCTGGGTACCCCAGAGACAGAATACAGTCCCCAGAGTACTTCTGCAGGATATCAAGCACTCTGTTGCATCGATGGGGTCGAGCTCCGTCTTTCATGAACCACATCATGTCAAAATCAGGATCACTTTGTATAATGGGGATGAAATTATCTTCTAAAACCTTCACTTACCGTTCGATAGTGACCGTGCCATGAAAGAATATCGCACCGATTATTCCGCGATTGGACACTGATCACCACACTGTCACCCGTTGAGGATGAAGAGACTTCTCGATCTCGAAAAGCGGATACTCAGTCACCCAAATGCGGCAGTTTTGCTTATTGATGAAACCATCCAAATGAAAGTAGACTTCGTCGCTAAACCTAACCATACAGCGCATTCTGATTCCCATCATGCCCTGTGGCCAACAGTGTATTTTGATTGTTGAGCGTTATGAAACCTGTCAGGTCGTTTCGATCTCCGTATGGGGACCAGTGTTACAAAAATCCACTGCACCCCTTCAGCTTTACAACATGAGGACTACAGGACATCTGTAGCATCTATGTGACAACGTTCCGGGCCAATGCACGCATAAATAACTCCAACACATCCGCCAAAGGAATGTGAATCGTCGACCACTGTTGTTGAACAGGCAATTGCTGTGGTATCCGGAGATATATCGTTACTCAGTCACTGGATGCTGCTGCAGGCACTCCCGTCTCTACCATAGGGCCACGTAGGGCACTAACCCAGCCTGTTGGGGGCCCCGAAATTCCGAAACTGAGTTCCTTTCTCCTGAGTTGTTGTATGTTGAGTGAATTTTTGGAATTGGAAAACAAATAATTTAACTTTATTAAAAAGATTACAAGAATTTCTCACGCTTAAAATAGCGTAGCCTTCAGCTACATTTGCTACGACCTAGCAAGGCGCCGTATTCAATTGATATTTATTATATGAAGCATGTATCATCAAGAGCGATGTTCTACAATTATGGATTAAAGTTAAGTATTCCAGAAGCTACGTACTTTTCTTTATAGCATTCATTACGTATCCTGTTTCAGACCTCACGCCAGCCTGCGTGAGTTTAAGCGCGTGCCTTTCGGCTTCCTCTCATTGTGTCTAGGCTGTCTTGTCTAGACACAACATAAAAAACTTAATTTCAAAATTTAAACGGTAAAAGAGCCCGTGGCACTCACTGGAAGACTTGCTAGTTTTTAGAATTTCATCTCTTGTGTGAACCTTATTTGGGGTGACCTTGTCCATCGAAAAATATATCTGTACTTACTTATCAGTGATTATATCGCAATTTCCTGATTATTTTAGTGTATTATGAGAACGCACTTGTTTTCTGTAAGTTCAACCGTAGCACCTGGCTTAACGGACGTAATTGATTCCTGACTCCTCCTCCCAACATTATCATTCGTTTAGTGAAAAAAAAATTTCCATAGGAATCCATGTAATGAGGGACGATGCACTACATCCAGAAAATAATGTCGAAACAAAGTTGTAATAGGCTACACCACCTAGAATGTAATTTTTATTTTGTAATACAGTATATCCCTTTACATACAAGGAAGTTGTCTACAGATATTTATTTATGCTTATACTTGAAGAAAAGCGACTTGACATTATCGCACACTAAATTTGTAGCCTTATAGGCACCCTCACTGAAATTCGTGTTAGCTGACGACCACAAATTATAATCGGAATACGCGAAGTTAGTTGAAGAAAGGGTTCGCAAATCGCCGTTAAAGTTGGAAGGCTGGTACTAGAGACTACAATAGCGGTGTGAGGCGCATTGCTACCAGTCCGGCTAAATTCGGCACTTGAGTTCTTACTTTACAAAACGTTAGTTCGTTGTCGGAGGTGCTTGTTGAGAGACGTTTGATCGTACTTGATTCGCTTCGTTTTACTTGGCTGTTTATTAGAAAGTGACTTAAAGCGTGCGTATCTGCGTAGTTTTGTAGTCTAGTTTAATAATGTCAAAAACAACATACTTGAGTTGTTCAGTAAAAATGAAAAAGAACTTGCAATTCAGAAAGAAAATATCAGCAAACCGCATAAACTAACTTAATTTTCTACAGCTGAAGAAATTAATTAGCAGAGTTAGTCACCATCATCTCAAGATATCTCGTAAGTCTCAAACTTTAGAAAAAGGGCCATGTTTGACATAGAGGATAACATTTGTGTTTCAAGTTCACAGTTCCAGATATGAAGACAGTTGCACTTTCATCACAGCATGGATCTTCCACCTCAAACCACTTCGACTCAGCAGAGGTATTTTAGAAAAGCTCACGACCCCGGTAAGAAATGTGAAATTTTAACTGAAGAAGTACGCGATAGTTGGATTCACAAAGTTTTTGCAAAATAAAAATTGTGACTTGTCCGCAACCTCGACAAACACCAGAAACTTAATTATGACTGGTTTTACTCGCAAATTGACAAATGTGTATGTGGAAAGAAAGTGACATCGAAGAAATCCGAGTATTACTATTTTTGCCGTCTATTTTATAGTAATCTGGGCAATAATTTGAGTTTTTGCAGTGGATACAAAGATTAGAGGCATATAAATAGCTTATTAAGGGAACATGGGAACGGTTTACAGCACACGGAATCAATAATAAATTACGTCGCAAGAAGCAAAATTTCTAGATGAGTAGATAGTAAATTGTTTTCTTAGTATAATGCTGAGGCCAACCAGAATAGTACCATCACAATAAACGATGCAACAGAACTTATTGTATCTCTTGCCGTTTTTATCAGCAGTATACACAGTAGTTTCGATCAGTACGAATCTTCAAACAAAGAGAAAAATCCAAGTGCAGACTACGAAGATAATTCCAAAGGAAAAGAAGCTTCAGCATGCGAGTCATCTTTTTCGAATACTCATCTGAGACCGTGCAGTTAAATGGCAAAGAAAAATTTCGTGCAGGTACTTTTCTTCATATAATCGGTACAATGGATGCTAATTTAAAGCAACGTTCGGAATCATACGAGGAAGCTAACAAATATATTAGTTTTCATTAAAAAGAATGTTTTCTGATTAGTTGAGAAATAGCCGCAAATAATTTTCAGAATTTTATCACGAAGATATTAACACTAATGACTTCATATAAGAGTGTTTTCACATTAAGTCATTCAAGGAAACAGTTGAAAAACATTCCAAACGGATATTCAGAATTTAGTATTTCTGCCATACATTCTGTTGCGGCCACATGTAGTAAGCATTGCTTCACGCAGTGGAGAATGCCAAAACAGTGGCATGCTGGTGATCGAGGCGTTGCGAAGTAGACAGGCACAAATAGCCTTGCTGACAGCGGCAGTCTACCCACAGGCTGATGCAAGGACGCACACAGACTGAGCGCCGAGCGAAGCCTGGAGAGTGCTGAGTAAGGGGAAGTGAGGCCAGCACGCTAAGTTACGCTGCAATATACTGCGGGAGTAATAACAAAAAGCTACCACCGAGGGTACAAACGTCCTCCTGCCGGATATAAATAATGGAGCGCAGGCAGCAACAGACAGAAGCCATTAGGAAGCAGTTTGGATCTGAGAACAGACGTGTTCCGTGTCCGAATGTTCAATCTTCGTAGGTGACGATTCCGGAAGTCTTGTTCCAGCTCACATTAGTCATCCGTTCGCCGCCGGATGTCAACTTCAGCTCTGGAGGTCTGCCCGAGTTCGGTCGGCACCATGGCTGACTGACTACAGTGAGAATTTCCAGCAGGACCGGCCGCAGCGCGGTCTTGGTCACAGGCGCCGCTGGGAACTGACACCCGGACTTCACGGCAACTCGGCCCCACGGCGCGTGGTCCGTCACATGATAGGACCTCGCGGACATCGCGACTGACGGCTTCCCAGCCGCCGGTGCAGCAGGCGTCGGCAGCTGACCTCACGGCGACGCGGCGGGGCGCCGAGCGGCGACGAGTTCACCTCAACCACAGGGCATCCTGGCTTCAGCGGAGCACTGGTGGCCTGAGGCTCCCGAGTGCGATCAGCGTCGCACGTTGCTCGCTTTGTCGGAGAATCTACACACCAGCACCCAGGCGGAGGGATCAGTAGGGCTGGGCAGCGACGTCGTGCGAGAAATTGTAAAGAAAGTTCAATAAATAATTGTAAAACTCCACGCCGTCTCAGTCTTTGGCGCAGCCACTGTGTCTGCTGCTAACAAGTGGTGCAGAAACCGTAACAATCCTCTAATAAAGGTTGACAAAATAGAAGAAATTTTCTGAAAGTGAAGGTAACAGGATATTTTTTTGTCTAACAGTAAACTATTGCAGTGGAGAAAGTTCATTTTCACAACTAAAGAGAATATGTTAAAGGAACGACTTACTAATTAGTCAGTCATGTGCATAGAATGTGACATTCTTCAACATTTTGCTCATCAGAAATCTCGAAAGAAACCATTCACGTCAATATATGACCAGTTTGACTTGTATAATGGTAACTATAATAATCAAAAAAGTCATCAAATAATGCACATGCTGATGTGTCCATTCAAAGTGAACTCATTTTTTGACGTAGGGCGTCATACTCTGTGTGTCACCCATGTGCATGGAAAATAACATCTTTCAAAACTTGGACGCTGAGGACATAATTGAAGATTCTGCATTTTAGAAATCTCTAAGGAATATAAGTCGAATTTGCAGAATTGTATTTCATTTGTATAATGCTAGGCAATGAAGACACAAAACAAATGAACATTATTCTGCTGTTTTCTTCAATATTTTGTTTTAAATGGTCCCATGCGCCGTGTGCCCAGGGGCCCAATACTTTATGTGTGCAGGGGTCGATACATGGCTCAAGATGGCCCTGGGCACAGCCATCCAATCTAGTAGGCGTGCTTCAATGGGACAGTTGGCACACAGTCCTGCGTACAGCACCAATGGACCCTGAGGGTCGTATTGGGACCCTAATAACTATCCCTCCAGCTCTACTTCGGTTACCAGATGCCTACAGTCCAGACATTAGGGGACTGGAGCTCATTCGCCTTCAATACAAGCTGCTACTGGGCTGGCCAGCAACATCACTATCAGCCGCTGTGAGGCATGGCTGCGTCGCTTGCGCTGACTCAGCGTCAGCTGCCATCGGGTGACTGCAGCTCATGAACAGTCCGCTCCAAACCATGCTGCGCTATTTACAGCTGTGTATGGGATCCTGGCAGTACACTGCCACCAAAGACTGTTGGTTCGACGCCAATCCCTCCCAGTGGCTGTGGACCTGCACCATCCCTTGAAAGGCAACAGGCCGTTCTGACCCCTCTACTATCGCTGGAAGGCAGATCAGGGCTTTTCTGATTTTTTGAAATTTCCTTTAGTACTTCGACATGAAAATAGATCATACTTTACATGTTGTCTTATTTCCGTGAAGGAATACGAGTCACGAAACGGTGATTGAGCTCACAGTAGCTGCAAGTTTGAGGGACTTCGTTGGTGAGGGAATGGATTCCTTTTCTTAGTACTACTTTTCGCAAGCTGTAGGCGGCGTTTGCATTCGGCCGAGACTGGGTAGCCAGGGGTCGCGTGAATGTATCGAGTCGCGGATCTTCCTGGAAGGAAGCGAGGATGATTCGTGAAAGTCTAAGTTGCCGCTCTCTATGTTGCTTAAGCCGAGTTCTCTGGTAATATGGCAGAGCGGTGGGCTGCAGTGCCCACTCTCCTTAGTATGTTAGAATTCGCAGAAATCGCCTTTTGGCTCTGCGTGATGCCCATCGGAGAATCTTCGTACATAGACCAGCAATTTACATATTCAGTCACTGCACCTCACGCCTGAATTGTCCCATACGCGAATTTTGCAGGGCCTGTGACTATTGGGCGGACTGTGACATCTGCCCGCCTTCAAAGCTGCATTCCGGCTTTGGCGGGACGCCTTGTGATCGGTGCTGGGCATTTTTCTTTTTGTAGTGAGAGCGGAGACCATCTGCTTCGGGGTCATGATTGGTGTCAGTTTTGTTGCTACGCCACGACCGGCTATTTTCGAGAAAAACAGGATGGGAGCCTGTGTTGTGGTGCGAAGGATAGAAAATCGGGACTCTCTTCTGGACGGCCTTAGAGTAAGGTCGCTTTATCTCTTCCGTATTCGTGAAGAGCTTCACGTAGAGCTGTGCTCGATGGGACACATGGTCGAAAATTGCCGCAAATTAATCGTGAGCCACTCCGGAGTACGGCAGACGAGACACTGTGCTGCTGACGGCTCTTGCAGTTTCGACGTCGTCACCATACATCCGTCGGTTTCACGTCATTCGCCTGTGGTTTAGGTAAAGCGCAATTCTGAGCTACATTACCGTCACTTGCTACCTCATACCCATCTGTAGCAATGGCAGTCATCGCCTGTCTATTTGCATGCAAAACTACGTCTTTTCTGTGTGCGGTCAGTCACCACATCGAGTTACCCAAATTCTGCGTTACTATTAATGGCACTCCAACCACAGTAGAGTCAACAGCACGTTTGCTGTTGTCAAACTAGTAACACAGGAGTGTATCGTTAGGAAACCAGCAGCAATTCTTGCTCACGTGCGAGATTTTTGTACAGCCTGCCACTCTAATATCGTGTGTCAGGGTCCTAGTTTTAATTTTGTCCTCAATCAAATAAATCTATTCGTTACAGCTTAGCACATTATCATCTTGGTTGGTGATCATAGCTTCACTTCCTTTCCCACCACATATTTTGGAGAGGTCATCACATAATACCGGTAGCAACTGTAGTTATGAGAAATTATCCATCTCGTTAGTATCTGTACGTGGACCAAAATAAATTAGCGTTCGGTAACCTTTACGCCACAGAATCAGCGTGCATCCTCTTGAGGGTGACACGTATCAAAATCTTCCCTTTATTGGTACCGACGAATGTAAATCAGTCAGTCGTAAATGGGATCCTTGCCATAGGATGGTACTCCCCTAGTTGTATCTTCCGATAGCTGTTAGATTTACCAAGCATGTCTTTTATTTTCACGGCAGTACTTTAGAGCAGGTGGGTGTCTTAAACTTTCTCTCTATCTAATCTCATCTTTCATCCTATTATAGTACATTCTCTTTTTGTGTTTATGTCTTGGTTTTGTGGGTTCTGAAACACAACAATGAATATTCATAACTGCGTTGTAACTATATTGGCAACATTTGTTTTGGACGAGAGTAATCGTGTTAATGGCCAGTACTTGTCATTTTTTTAATTTTTAATTTTTAATTTTATTTTTTATGTAAATGCCAGTAATGCATGAATTCCAACAAAAAGTACAACAAGGTTCCTGCGAAAACTAGGCCAGGTAGATTCTTGCATTGACATGGAACAAATAAGTCATACAGACGAGGAAGTTTCCGAGGGTGAATCGGAATGATTTCTCACGGGCCAGTCTGTGACATGTTATAACCGTTGCCTTTCAATATCAATCGATGACAAGCGGTTACCGGCACGCGACAGTAGAGAGGAGACAGACTTTCCTGGAATAATTTCTTGCTTCGACCATTTCAAATTCTAGAATTATAACTTTTTTGTGTTTTCTAATATGTCTTTATTTTGGTATGTCGTAGTAGTTAGGGTATTTGTTTTCCTGTTATGTTGTCATCATGGTTGCTTTTTCCCCCTGCTATATCGTGAGGCGATGAGTAATATTGTGTTGGCGCAACGTCGCAAGGCCAGAATCCAACTGACTAGCGTATAAAATTCCCGACTTTCAGATTGTCATGGGGATGAGGCCGTCCTTCCTCCCCTGGGTATAGCCGTTTCCGCTGTGCGCATGAGCTAGACTGGGCTTGTATATTCGCAGGAGCTGTGGGGTGCCTGCCGTAGTGGCAGAGGAGTGTTACAGGAAATGGACACGCCTCTGTTGCGTAATACCAGCCTCCTGCTTTGTTTCGGGTGCAAATGGGCGTGCCCTTAAGCGTTGAGCCACTCACCTTCTGGAATTTCGTGTACGTGTAGTGCGTGCACTGGATCCTAAGTGGCCTTCGTGCTCGCCCTCGCCGCTGGGTTTTGGTTCATCCACTTGTGTTCATCGCACATGTGTGTGTGTGTGTGTGTGTGTGTGTGTGTGTGTGTGTGTCTGTGTGTGTGTACCTCCTCAGGATGGAATAGAAATTCCGAGAAGCAGTAAGCAGCACCTCCACAGCAAAACGACTGTGAGGGTCCGGATTACATCGACGTGGCACAATCATTTTCTACTTCTCTACTGCCATAGTTCTGCGCACTGACTTCCAGTTGGCTTTAAAAATTTCAGCAATGGGTTTTGTTATCTTTTGTACGTGTAAACACTGAGCACAATAAAGGATTTACGTAGGCAAGTTTCAGAAGCACGAACGTGTTTGGTCAACGGACTTGCGGGAGTGTCTCACCTCAGTGCACCATGAGAATCAGCATACAACAGCAGCATATTACAACTCCTCGACAAGGAGCGTGGAGAGGCTATTCCAAGATCAGCAGGAGCGCCGATGCTTACGAGAGTATTAAGTGTCACACTTTCGTTGTATATGTAGCAAATTTGTTTTTATTTGTTTGCTCAGTGCATACAACTCGGGCTTGATATATCCTTGGTATTTCTGTATATGTTGTCAAGTTCATTTCTAGGGGTACCAGACGATGGGACCGAGATGGGCAGTTCAGTGTGTAGTAGAATGGAAAGGGGAGGGGGGATTTTAGACTCTAAGTAGATTAGGTAATTAGGTATACGACATATGCTTTCTTTTCTTTACTATATTCATTTCGGATATTAGAATTCTTCTCGTTTTCTTTGCTTAGAGTAGTAAACTGCATGTAAGACTGAATCATATTTTCTTTAATAACGTTACTTCTCTGTACGCTAGGACAGCAGAATAACTATAAGGAATGGTCTGTGGATGAGCACCTATAGTCTAGGGACACGACAGTAGATATGTTACTTGTTTACTGGTATCTGGAATCTGTAATTCGAGCGTCGAGACTTCCTATACACAACACCAA
This sequence comes from Schistocerca serialis cubense, assembly GCF_023864345.2. Lineage (NCBI taxonomy): Eukaryota > Metazoa > Arthropoda > Insecta > Orthoptera > Acrididae > Schistocerca > Schistocerca serialis. Next base: position 1,065,041,112 of record NC_064639.1, read on the forward strand.
CCACAAAAATTTTATCCAAATCTTCCTCCAGTCGTATATATATGCCCGAAACGAAATTCACACTAGACGACTTTTTCCTGTTGAGAACCTCACGCTGTGTTCCTCCTACTAGGAAGCTCTCGTCCCAAAGACGAGCTGGTCTGATAATCCGTACGTTAGTGTTCAATAGGCGACAGCGTGCAACTATGCCTTCCGGAAGTCAAGGAACGTAGCATCAAATTGAACAGCTTTAAGACGCCTGTCTGCTGAATCTCAATGAGGAAGAAAGACATCTGACTTTCACAACATTCCTGTCTGTGGCGACCGTATCAGGACATGACCCTCAGATCATTTCTTTATATCTCCTCCCCTCCCATTTCATCCTGGGGAAGTAAGTAATACATCGCAGTGGTATAAGTTCTGCGATCAGTTTTACACCTGGGTCACATGCGGTGTGTTTCAATTATTCATACGATTCTTCACTATACAAGTTATACACTGTTATTGGTTTCCAGTACAATTTATTAGTTTAAATCGTACTTGGGAGAGAGCGCAATTTTCGCGGCTACACAACTGAGATAACGTGTCACGATCGAAATTACGTTCTGTGACGCGACATTGTGTCGTATAAATTCTTGAGACTGGTTTAATCATTGTAAGCAAATTATAACACGTCAAAATATCAGGAATTAGCTTACGGCGATGGTACCTAATCTGAATTGCATCCTCACGGGAATGTGGGGGTATAACAGTAGCAAGGACCGAAATGAAGCCGCGTCAACGCCTGATCGCCGAACTGTTCCGCTTTGCGCTAAACTGATGTTCAGGAGACGATGCGCAGTGTGTGCCGAAGGCCGTGTACCGCCGGCGTCAAAGCGGCTATTTGGGGAGCGCACTATGCGCGGCTCGCGCCTGTCACGTCGAAGGCACACACACACACACACACACACACACACACACACACCACGAGGCGACAGGCGCTAATTAGGGACGCTCATTAGACACTTTGCTAATTGTCAAACAACGGACTACTGGGCGACCAGAACACTAGCCGAACGGGGCGAGCTACCCATCGAAAAGCCCGCTGTCTCGGTAATTATTCCAATTACGGGTGTAAGGACGTGACGTGGCGGTATTTCTGACAAAAATGCGTCCGTTCCTGTCATGCCGCTCGTTAGTCGCATACACGTGTTCTAAAGAAGCGCAAATGTATATTATCCTTTCACAAGTGCATCTGCGACAGATGTACGATCTACTTTTCTCAGTGGTTCCTAAGAAACTGTGAGATTTCCGCGAAAGCTCAACAGAGAAAATATTAGTCTCTCTCTTAAAACAGCTCACTGGCCTTTCTGGAACACCGTTGTCAAAGTGCGTATCGCGGCCGCAAGCTGTCCGAATCAAGTACTCGTGCGGCCTCTCGGTTTTCAGTCGAATTTTCTAATAAAATGCATCTAACAACTTGCCCCTACGGGCGGACGATGAGCAATGTTAACGGCATGGGGACCCAGGAGGCAATTGGTACCACTGCATTAAAGAACATAGATTGTATCCACAGAACATGTGGCCTGTAATCGAAAAAGTTTCACGGTGATCTCTCCATTGCCAAAAGATTCCGCAATAGTCCCTCTTTCGGATCTCCGGAAGGGGCAAGCCAGGAGGGAGGCGACTATAAGAAAAAGATTGAATATCGAACGAAAGGATAACGTTCTACGAGTGGGGGCGTGGAAAGTCAGGAGCTTAAACGTGACAGGGAAGCGAGAAAATATGAAAACAGATATAGTAGAGGTTAGTGAAGTGAAATGGAAGAAAGACAAGGACTTTTATGTCAGATGAGTATAGAGTAACACCAACAGCAGCAAAAAATTGTATAACGGGAGAATGATTCGTTAAGAATTGGAACGTAATGGAGGAAGTGTGTTACTGTGAACAGTTCAGAGATAGGGTATTTATCAGAATCGATAGCAAAACAGTACTGACAACGATAGTTCAGATATACAGTGCGACATCGAAATCTGAAGATGAAGAGATACATATAGTATATGAGGATACTGAAAGGGTAATACAGTACGTAAAAGGAGATGAAAATGTAATCGTCATGGAGGATTGAAGCCGGCCGGTGTGGCAGAGCGTTTCTAGGCGCTTCATTCTGGAACCGCGCGACCGCTACGGTCGCAGGTTCGAATCCAACCTCGAACATGGATGTGTGTGGTGTCTTTTAGTTAGGTTTAAATAGTTCTAAGTTCTAGGGGGACTGATGACCTCAGATGTTAAGTCCCATAGTGCTCAGAGCCATTTCAACCACTTTTGGAGGATTGAAATGCAGTTTTAAGGAAGGAGTAGAAGAAAAGGTTACGGGAGAATATCGGCTTGAGACAAGGAATGAGAAAGGAGATAGACGAATAGCGTTCTGTAACAAATTTCAGCTAGTAACAGCGAATACTCCGTTCAAGAATCACAAGAGGAGCAGGTATACTTGGGAAGGACCTGGTGATACGGGAAGATTTCATTTACATTACATCATGCTCAGACAGAGGAACTAGACTGTAAGGCGTACTCAGGAGCAGATATAGACTCAGATCACAGTGTGGTTGTGATGGCAGCGCGTGGTAGCCGTGCGGTCTGAGGCGTTTTGTCACGGTTCGCGCGGCTGTCCCCTGTCAAGGGTTAGAGTCCTCCCTCGGGCATGGGTGTGTGTATTGTCCTTAGCGTAAGTTACTTTAAGTTAGATTAAGTAGTGCGTAAGCCTAGGGACCGATGACCTCAGCAGTTTGATCCCATAGTCCTTACCACAAATTTCCAAATTTTGCAATTGTGATGAAGAGTTGGTTGAAGTTTAAGTGATTAGTCAGAAAGAATCAATACGCCAAGAAGTGGGATACGTTCGTACAAAGGAATGATGAGACACCCTTTAAGTTCTTTAAGGTTATAGATACAGCAATAAGTACTACCTCAGTAGGCAGTACAGTTGCAGAGAAATGGACATCTCTAAGAAGCGCAAACGCAGAAGATGGAAAGAAAAACGTAGAAGAATCCGTAGGTAACAGAAGAGATACTTCAGTTGATCGATGAAAGAAGGTAGGACAAAAATGTTCAGGGATATACAGAAAAACAAGTCGGTGAGGAATGAAATGAATAGCAAATGCAGGGAAGCTAAGGCGAAATGGCTGCATGAAAAATGTGAAGAAATCGGAAAAGAAATGATTGTCAGAAGGAGTCAGGAAAGTCAAAACGAACTTCGGTGACATAAGTAATGGTTGTAACGTTAAGAGTGCAACTGAAATAACACTGTTAAATGCGGAGGAGAGAGCGGATGGGTGGGAAGAGTAGACTGAAAGCCGGAGACGATTTGTCTGATATGGTAGACGGAGAAACAGGAGTCGCTTTAGAAGAGATAAGAGATCAAGTACTAAAGTCAGAAAAGAGCATGGAGGAATTAAGATGAAATAAGGCAGGAGGGATAGATAACATTCGATTAGAATTTCTAAAATCATTGGGGGAAGTGGCAACAAAATGACTATCAACGTTATTGCGTAGTTGTATGAGTATGGCGACATACATCTGAATTTCGCAAAAATGTTATCCAGACAATCCCGAAGACTGCAAGAGGTAAGAAGTGCGAGAATTATCGTACAATCAGCTTAACAGCTCAAGTTACTACCAAGAATAACACACAGGAAAATGGAAAAAAATAGGGGATGTGTTAGATGACGATCAGTTTGCTTTTAGGAAAGGCAAAGGCGCCAAAGAGGCAATTCTGACGTTTCGGTTGATAATGGAGATAGGACATGTTCATAGGATTTGTCGACCTGGAAAAAGCGTTCGACAAGATAAAATGGTGCAAGATTTAGAAATTCTGATAATAGTAGGGGTAAGATATAGGAAGAGACGGGTAATATTCAATATCTATGAGCCGTGCGCTACTTGTGTTCATGCCGTTATTGCTTGACATCTTGTCTTCACAGTACTGACGTCCCGTTTCTTATTCGATCTACTGGTGTCACTAAGTTCCTGGCTTGCCTCCCCATGAGTGTCAGCAGCAGCGCTTATCGATAAGAGCACTGTCGTACTATCTTTGGATCGAACGCTAGTATTTCCGGGTAGTCGTGTGTCGGGAATTCAGTGGGGACGGAGTAGCAGTGAGGTCCGGACAGCCATGACTAGGCCGACCGTTGCCGGCACACATGACTTCAGTGGGGACGACCTTGGTTGGTCGTTCGGTCGGTCGTCTCATTCGACGACGTGTATTTGGTCGCCACCCGCTTCTGGGTTCTCTGTGTGTGTCGACTTGTGATTTGTCCTTGTTGTCCCACAGCGACAATTGTAATGTTGTTCGAGTTGTTTGTGGAAGTGTTTTCTCGCAAGCGTGTGTAGCTTGTGTGGTTTTGCCCGAGCAGTTATTTTAATGCTGTCTGCATGCTGTATGGAGTCGGTCAGTTGGGACAGAGCAGCGAGGAAGTCTCTACCTCGTGGGGTCAGGCCGGGATCCCTGGCGGCGTGCACGCGAGGTCAGATTGTGAGGCGCTAGCTGCGAGAGCTACGAAGTTCGTTGCCCACCGAACCTGGACACTCAAGTTGAGTGATCAGTTAACCTGTTATGAAACCTCAAATGCTGTGACATCTCTTCGTTCATTGCTGGTTGTTGCTTCCTGGGCCGTTCCGGCTAGCAGCAACGCATGGTATGTTGGAGTTGGCGAAATTTTACAGCCGTCTTCTTGTATGGTCTTCAACTACAAGATTGGTTGCTACTTATCACTGAAGTGCACCAGCGGTATTTTCTGCCTTGTGGCCATTAAAGCACCAGTTACCTGCCCTGGTCGTTAGCGTAGTTTTCCGGCAGTGTGTTTTTCCTCACTGTGTTGATGCTGGCCGGCACGGCATGCGGTTCGACAGACTTTTTGTTGTTTGTTCACATTTTTTCTTAAGAGTGGTTATTGTGCCTTGGCTGTTCTTAGACGCCAGTTTGGAAGATGTAGTGCTGCTGATATCTTCGTCCTCAACTCATATTTTCCGTTGTCGTACAGTTGGTCGGGCTGAAGGGAGTTGATTAGGTTGTTGGTCGGTCTTTCAGCTGTCCCTGGGTCAGGTTGCCATCCGATTATTTAACCTTACACTTGGTTGCCTGTCTCACCCCCCTTACGTTAGAGCCACCTCCTCAGGCCGACCCTTGGAACACTTCTGAGCACCACTGTTCTGTTGATTTTAGATTGTGATCTTCATTTTAGTCTGATGTACTGTGCGAGGCCTTCTTCAGCCGCCTATTAATTTAGTTTGTTTTAAATTTAAGTAAGGCCTTGAGCTGACTTAAATTAAAAGTTTGAAGACTGATTTGTTTAATAACTAAAATTTTTAAAGTTTGTTCTATCTGAAATTCTTGTTGTCCAGCCTCTAAGTCCTGAGTTGTTCAATGTATAGCTTCAGCTGAGCTTTTACGTGAAATGTTTTGAAGATAAGGCCTTCAACCGTCGTAAAATTAAAAATTTGAAAATTGATTTGTTTAAAACTATTTTTTTTTAAATTTGCTCTATCTGAAGTTCTTGTTATCCAGGCCCTAAGACCTGAGTTGCTCAATGTCTTGTGTGTGGCCTTCAGCCAGGTATTTACGTGAAATATTTTTTTAATATAAGGTCTTCAGCCGCGTGAATTCTTTAAAGCAATTTTTTATAACTGGTGTTCAGGCCTTCGGGCATTCTTGTTTTTGGTGTGGTTTTGGGCCTTCAGCCCAGGAGGTATCGCAAGTGTTCTTAACTAGGCCTTCAGTCGTATTGTTTTAATTTGATCCTTTTAAGGCAATGTGTAATTAAGTGGTTGTTACGAAAATAAAAGCTTGTGTGTTTTGTGCAACTAACAGTAACTGATTACGGCCCCCGCCACAACCATAACCTGATCCAATCCATCCTGCGGAACCAGATTTCAATGTACAAGAGCCAAGAAGGAATAATAAGAATGGACGAGCAAAAACGAAGTGCTGTGATTAAAAGGGTGTAAGACAGGAATGTAGTGTTTCGCGCCTACTGTTCGATCTGTACATCGAAGCAGTAATGATGTAATTAAAAGGAAGTTTTAGGAGGAGTGGCATTAAAATTCAATGTACAAGGATACCAATAATATGATTCGCTGATGACATTACTATTCTGGGTGAAAGTGAAAAAGAATTACATGATCTAGTGAAAGGAGTGATCAGTCTAGTGAGTACAGAATATGAATTGAGAGTAAATCGAAGAAAGACGAAAGTAACGAAAAGTAGCAGAAATGCAAACAGCGAGAAACTTAACATCAGGATTGATTGTCACGAAAGAGATAAATTTGAGGAATTCTACTTCCGAGGTAGCAAAATAATCAATGACGGACGGAGGAAGGAGGACATCAAAAGAAGTATAGCAATGGCAAAAAGGGAATTCCTGGTCCAGAGAAGTATACTAATATTAAACATAGGCCTTAATTTGAGGACGAAATTTCTGAGAAGGTACGTTAAGACAGCATTGTATGGTAGTGAAACATGTGCTGTGGGGAAACCGGAACAGAAGAGAATCGAAGCATCTGAGCTGTGTTGGTACAGACGAATGTTGAAGATTAGGTGGACCGATAATGTAGGGAATGCAGAGGTTCGGCGCAGAATCGAATAGGAAAGGATTACGTGAAAACACTGACAAGGCGAAGAGACAGGACGCAAGGACATCTGTTAGGATATCAGGCAATGACTTCTATGGTACTAGTGGGAGCAGTAGAGGGCCAAAGCTGGAGAGGAAGGTAGAGAATGGAATACATCCAGCAAATAACTGAAGACGTAGGTTGCAAGTGCTACTCTGAGATGAAGGGGTTGACACAGGAGAGGAATTCGTGGAGGGCCGCATCAAACCGGCCAGAAGACTGACGACTCAAGAGACTACTGACAGTTGAATCCAGGAACGTCTACTAACGTTAAGAACTCCTTAATAAGGTAGTTTTCCTGGTCGGTAAAAAACAAGAATATTTACAGAGACAGGCACCCTTAAAGATGTTCTTAATTTTAAATGACGTTTTTTAGAGTTCCAGAAGGCTTTCGACGCCGTTGCTCACAAGCGTCTTCTAACCAAACTGGGTGCCTACGGAGTGTCCCCTCAGTTGTGCGACTCGATTCGTGATTTCCTGTCAGAATGGTCACAGTTCGTATTAACAGACGGAAAGTCATCGAGTAAAACAGAAGTAATATCCGACGTTCCCCGAGGAAGTGTTATAGGCCCTCTGTTGTTCCTGATCTATATTAATGATACAGGAGACAATCTGAGTAGCCGTCTTAGATTGTTTGCAGATGATGCTGTCATTTACCGTCTTGTAAAGTCATCAGATGATCAAAACGACATGCAGAATGATTTAGATAAGATGTCTGTAAGGTGTGAAAAGTGGCAATTGACCCTGAATAAGGAAAAGTGTGAAGTTATTCACATGAGTACTATAAGAAATCAGCTTAATTTCGATTACGCGATAAGTCACATGAATCTGAAGGCTGTAAATTCAACAAAATACTTAGGGATTACAGTTAAAAATAACCTAAATTGGAACGCTCACATAGATAATGTTGTGGGTAGAGCCAACCAAAGACTGCAGTTCATTGGCAGAACACTTAGAAGGTGCAACAGGTCTATTAAAGAGACTGCTTACACCACGCTTGTCCGCCCTATTCTGGAGTAGTGCTGTGCGGTGTGGGATCCGTATCAGGTGGGAGTGATGGATAACATCGAAAAAGTACAAAGAAGGGCATCTCGTTTTGTTGATCGCGAAATAGGGGGGATAATGTCACAGACATGGTACGTGAATTAGAGTGGCAATCGTTAAAACAAAGGCGTTTTTCGTTGCGACGGGATCTTCTCACGAAATTTCAATCACCAGTTTTCTCCTCCGATTGCGAAAACATTCTCTTGGCCCCCCTCCTACATATGGAGAAATGATCATCACGATAAAATAAGAAAAATCAGGGCCCACACAGAAAAATTTAATTGCTCGCTTTTACCCCGCGCGCCGTTCGAGAGTGAAACGGTAGAGAGACAGCTTGAAGGTGGTTCATTGAACCCTCTGCCAGGCACTTTACTGTGAATAGCAAAGTAATCACGTATATGTAGGTTTAGATCTAGACGTTGGTGAATTCGGCCGCGAGCTAAGTAAAGCTGGTATATTCGTCAGGGTCAGAGGGGTGAGTAACGCGACCACTGTAGGGTTAAAGCATATGAGAGAGGGAACGTTTTATTGCTTATTTTCCAGAACTGAGAGCTCAAGGGAGTGCGCGACTCGAACTGATCGGCTGCTACGCTATAAATTTCATAGGGAAAAATTATATATTCAAAAAATGTTGAAATGTGAGTGAATTCCTAAGGGAACAAACTGCTGAGGTCATCGGTCCCTAGACTTACACACTACTTTAAGCAAATTATGCTAAGAACAACACACACACACACTCATGCCCGAGGGCGGACTCGAACCTCCGGCGGGAGGGGCCGCACTATCCGTAACATGGAGCCTCATACCGCCCGGCCACTCCGCCCGGCATACATTCATCAGTCCCAGTTATAGAGATGGTTATCTTCCAATGTGGTACATATTTGTAGCAAGCAAATATGAAATTAATGCAGTAAGTACAAGAAAAATGATACACAAAACATTTAGTAAACATTTTTGATAGATCTCATATTGGATAAAGCATTTAAATTGAAGTAAAATTACCGTTATTAGTCAATTAATCATCGACTCTCACATACAACACAATAACAGTTCGTCAGGCATACACACTGTCATAACTTTCGGGTCACTGAGGATGGCAAGAGATCTGAGGCAGAGAACAGTCGTCACAAAGTGTTCACAATGGTGCCGATGTTTGACGATAAGAATCGTACTTGGGGGCGAGCGGCAAATTTTTTGCACCCTTACTATTGTTAGTCTGCTATGGCTCACTACATCTTAACTTCCGCAGATAACCGAGAAATAATAATCTTCGTGTGGGAAAAGGTGAAAAACAACTAAAGCAGTTGCACGGTTTATTGAAAACCCCTTGCTCTAGATTTCGAAATCTTTAAAAACGCGTTCTTCGAAGGATCAATGATTAACACTTTTTACATGAGGTTGTAAAGCTACGTTAAGTAGGTAGCCGTAAGACATAAGTGCAGATCGAATTCACAACCATAATAATAAAACCACAAAATATCGAACTGATATTTTGTTGATTTATTATTATGGTGGTGAATCTGATCTGTATTTCTCCGTTATGGCTAGATACTTAACATACCACCACAACATCATATAAGCAGTGAAGATCATTGATCCTTCTAAAGACTTTTTTAAAGACGTCAAAGTCTAGGCTATCGGTCGGCAAACAGCGGCTTGCGAGTTACGTGCGGCTCTTGGCCCCTGAGAGTGACTCTTCCAGAAAATACCACTTGTGAGCGCAGAGTCGCTTTTCGGCCCGGGTGAGTCTAGTTTGAAAAAGTGGCGTTAGACGGGATGTAGGCGAAACCACCATTCTCTCTCGGGAGTCATACGACGGGCATTCGCTACCAGACGCACCGCTTTTACTGCTGGTGACAATGTTTTCTTATGGGGCAGGTGTTTAATGCCTCGAACGTCAGTTACGTGGCATAATTTTTAACGTGCTGAAGTTTATGAAAAATGAAGCAGTGGAAGGAATATGTATTCTGTTGAAGATTATGGAACAGCTTCTGCGAAATGTGGAAAAAGAAAACACGCGATCGAGTGAAAGAAGACATAATTATGTTAATAATTAATAATGATCATTTCGAAAGCGACTTAACTGAACCTCTGGGTCGGGAATAAGTGTAACAGACGATTGTAGTGAGCAAGGAACGCAAGCTTGTGTAAAACTAATACATATACGTATGACTGGTTTTCTTATTTTTATTTTTACATACGTCGATGGTGTTTAGATGAGTGTCATGAAGCGAGTATATGTTGATTTTTAACACCTGGAATAGCATTCCTGGCTCATAATCAGCTGAAAAAACTAGGGTCTGATGTTCTTTCCTTACTTGGATCTATATATTCATGCGAACAATAATTTTCAGCATGAACCTTATCAAGAGTAAATTGAGAAATCTTATTGATGAGAACCTAGAATCGTGCCTAAAATTAAAAACTGAAACATAAAAACCTGACTTTTCCAAACTTTCCAAATAGATCCGGGTCATTGTTCACATTAGTTTTTTTCAGTCACTGTCATGATTTAATTTTATGGACGCCTTGCAATTTAGTTTCATCAATAAATAATATGTTTATAAAATATAACATCAACTTTTATTCAACGTATCTAAAGTATAACTAAGACATAAAGCTTTACTTAAATTTAATTAAGTCAGTTTTAGGGAGTATTGTGGAGTGAAATAAGATGTAATATGTGGTACTGAGCAAGATATATTGAAATGATTTGGACATATAGAGAGGATGAACGAACGGAGATAGACGAAACAAAGCCACAGGGTTGTGTATGGGAGGGCTGGAAGGGGTCAGTCGACCTCAGCGAAAACATCTGTGAGACTGAGGGTTTTTTTTTTTTTTGGCAGATACCTGCTTAGGAATAATCTAATGAAGTTAATAACAATACAGTTAAAAAATTTTGCTCTCGTAAGATATTTCAGACGTATTATAGATATTTGGCCCTTTTGACTGATGAGTTTGACGACCACGGGCCTAGGCCAAGGGATTTTCAATAAACCCTATACTATTTCAATTGATTTGGCTGTTTTTCCAAGTTTTCGTACACGAAGAGTACATTACAGCTGCTGCCTTCAGCTGTGTTCAAGATTTTAAAATTAATAATGAGATCGGTTCATACGAAGCCACATCTGTCACACCCAAAGTCGATACTGGCTCTAGGCAAAAACTGCTTGACGACTCAGAATATGTTGAACTGGCACCAGACGATCACGTGACCCATCAGTAAGGCGGTGTGTACGCGCCAGAGGGTTCTATGGAGTCAGCGCAGAGAAGATTGGTCGACGAGCAGACGTAAAGGAGTGACAGAAATGAGCTGCGATGTTATTGTAAAATGTAAACTTTCACGGCCGGAAATGTCGCAATTAATAAAATGTCCTGGGCTATTATGCCGTGGCCGAATGGATTTCATCATAAAAATTGACGTTCCCTAGCGAGCCAGCGAATTAATAGGACTTTCAGAAAAACTGCTACGATCCCGCTTGAAAATGTCCTCCGCAGATGAGGACGAAGTGTCGGGTTTTAAGGTGAAATCCATTCGACGACGGCATAACAGCCCGGAACATTTTATTAATTGAGAGCCATGATGTTTGGACGTACACATGACCACACTGCGAATGAAGTTTATTGGTGTATCAGAGCAAACCGTCCATCGTGTCTGCAACTAACTGTGTACCATTTGTCGCCGTATAACGTGGTGTACGAACAGTGGTGTTAAAAGTATCATAACCGCCAGGGTCCGCCGACGAGCATCATGTCCTGTCGAAGACATTCAGTTTCAAAGCCGGCAGGAGGTGCTGACTTGCAGGTTGTAATAAAAGTGGTAATGGTGAGATAGTATGCACTAACCGATCCTCAATAATATGAAATATCTGATTCCCAAGTTAAAGACTCAGAACGCAGAAATCTACTTCCAAATAGCTATACAAAATTGTAATAACATCAACATAAATAAACACTTTATATAATTAATAGCCGGCCGGAGTGGCCGAGCGGTTCTAGGCGCTGCAGTCTGGAACCGCGCGACCGCTACGGTCGCACCTGCCTCGGGCATGGATGTGTGTGTTGTCCTTAGGTTAGTTAGGTTTAAGTAGTTCTAAGTTCTAGGCGACTAATGACCTCAGAGGTTAAGTCCCATAGCGCTCAGAGCCATTTGAACCATTTTTGTAATTATTGTGATTATTATGCGACTTCTTAAAAAGAAAGCCACTGATAAACAGTTATTTGTGCTTTGTTTTTGTTATGTATGTCCCAAAGGCGATTTGGCATGAATGGATCGATACATGATAGTATTTTCTTTGCTACACGTTGTTATAGGTAAATATTGGTTCTTGTTCGGTACGAGTTATGTACTTGTTAACACTGAGGTTGAACTTAATTGTATTGCGAAGTGGAATAACTACAAATATATTTGTTCGACAGAAACCCAACCAGTGTTCATATCATTTAAGAAAACGAAGCCAAGCAGCCCCTTGACCAGTATTTGAAGTTGCATTTCAGAATGTAAATGGACATGGATTACGAGCCTACACCTTTTGACGACAAAGAAGAGCAATAACAGCTGGGTACTATGAAAACTGTTTATTTAAATTCTACCACTGCTGCCTCTCTCTGCAATGTTGCTCTAAGCACTATGGGACTTAACATCTGAGGCCATCAGTCCCCTAGACTTAGAACTCCTTAAACCTAACTAACCTAAGGACATCACACGCATCCATGCCCGAGGCAGGATTAGAACCTGCGACCGTAGCAGCAGCGCAGTTCCAGACTGAAGTTCCTAGAACCGCTCGGCCACAGCTGCTGACCTCTGCAGTGTGTCACCACCTCAGCGTGCCAAGTACTGTGAAATTGTGACAGCCGATCACATTTAAATTTACTTCAGAATTAAAGAATCGACGTTGCGTTACAACAGGGTGGTAACGGTTCGGTCCATCTCAACATGTTTCAAAGCGACCACTGCGGAGGAGCTGCATGCAGTAGTTACTAGGAGCTGGAGCGTCGTAAAAGCATGTTTCTCACAGAGACCCAAACAGCACAGAAATTCGATAAGAGCTGACTGCAGGCGTGTGTGCTGCGGTCCAACTAGACGAGATTTTACCCCCCTTCCAAATAGTGCAATACGCTGAGCGCACCCAAATCCCGTGTGAGGCCTACAACGCTCCGTGCGTGGAGGATGTAGTTCTGGCAGGGTGTAATTCAGAGATGTCTTAGTGGTGTTTCTTGTACCGTTCCTTGGATTGCCATGGCTTAGACTACCGTGACCATGAAGCAGAATATTTGATTCAACAAAAGTCAAGAGTCGGTAATATGATTTATCGACCTACAAAACGCGATTTAGAACGTAAAATGGTGCAAAGAGTTTCAGATTCTGACAAATGGCTATACGATTTAGGGAAAGACTGTAATATGTAACAGGAACAAAAGGCAAGACCGAAAGATAAGAATTTAAGCCCAAGAGATAAGTGTTCGGAATAAAAAAGTTGTAAGGTAATGGAGCTAACTTTCTACCCTACTGGGTAACGTGTGCATTGAAAATCAATAAATAAAGAAAATTGCAGGTCGGAAGTGATTAAACTCGCTGACAACATTACTATGCTCAGTAACAGTGAGGAACAATTATAGGTCTTCTCGAATGGGATGAACTGCCCGCTGAGCACAGAACGTGGATTGGGAGTAATCTAAAGAAAGATCAAAGTATTAAGGAGCAGCAGAAATGAGTTTAGTGAAAACTTAGCATGAGAATTGATAGCTATGTTGGAGGGAAATAAAGGCATTCTGCTACTTTGAAGACGAAGATCACATGATGAAAGAAGCAGAGAGAGTAACATGAGCAGGCTAACACAAGCAAAGAGAGTATTCTTCGTTAACAGAATGGCTATAGTGTCAAACATTGGCCTTAACTGGAGAACGAAGTACAGCGTTGCGTGGAAGAGCAGAGTGGATTTTGCGGAAAAGAAGGGTCTAGAAGCGTTTAAAATGATTTATCACAGAACAATCTTGTCTGTGACTTTCAGAATATAGTGAACATTATAGAGAGAATGGTTTTTTTTTATTATGAATCCCAGACAATCTCCTAATTCCTCAAAGCTATAAGCTGTAGCTATAAATGTATTTCTCAGATGAAGTGGGCACTAGGAATTCTAACTACAGGCTTCACGTTTTGCTAATCACTTTCTGGTTGCCAATATTGTAGTTAGAGAGCCAGTGTTGAGAACGGCAAACAACAGCATTAAATAAATAATAGGAACATTCGCTACGGTCGCAGGTTCGAATCCTGCCTCGGGCATGGATGTTTGTGATGTCCTTAGGTTAGTTAGGTTCAACTAGTTCTAAGTTCTAGGGGACTAATGACCTCAGCAATTGAGTCCCATAGTGCTCAGAGCCATTTGAACCATTTTTTGAATAGGAACATTAACAATCATTCCACCCGCCGCCCCACAATATGAGTGTGTTCCTTACAAAATACAAGTATTTTTGTCAAAAGCCACCAAGTCTGTTTCATCGTAGTCATCAATGCAGCGTCAAAAGTAAGTGACCAATAACTGACGACCACATGTTACATGCTGTGAAATGGGACTGTGTGAAGATTTGAGGACAGTGTAAGTTAGTTTTACAGTGTATGTCCATCAGCCAGTCGCATTATTACGTCGTTAGCAATAATGTCGAACGGTGTTTTCTTAGTGGAAATCTCGCAAATCTAAGATCCAGTGCAATTGGAAGTACTCTTTGCTACACACTTAACAGTCGTTTGAAAGGTACGTTTAAGATGTAGAAACGGAAAGGACAATCAATGTAGAGATGTATGTGTTAATTTTGTATGAAAAGAATTAAAAGTGATACATGTGCTATTATTTTAGTCCTAGATCAGCGCCGTACTGGAGGTGAGGCGAGAGGCCAATTTCATGAACGCAGGCACAGAGGAGAAGCGAAAACTGATCGAAAAAAGCAAAACTACATGTGGGTTAAGAATTAAGCGAGAAAGATGCGTGAGTACTTCTAAGCCTCCTGTTTCTATCTTCTGACTGGTAAATCAAGTCTTTCCCTTGAACCACGGCTGTAAACACGCTCTGTTTTCACTGTCATATTGCCCAGATACTAGCATACAGAAACGACGACTACCCAAAGTATGTCTATCGTTAACATGGTTCATGTGGTTGCAGTCCGCAAGGTTCACACAGCTGCGAACTACAAAACTCGCTCACATACGACGATGGAGTTCTTTCTACCTGTATTGTAGGATCTCAAAGATCAGCGGTGAGTGCCGAAGCAAATATGCTATTTGACCAAAGACATCCGATGTTTACCGATTTATGCCGGCTGGGGACTGACACTAGACGTGACGGTGAAGGAAACAAGAAGATGGGGGGAGGATTTGTAATTTACCTTTGCTGCTTCCAGGTGTCAGTTGGTGGAATCTGCTGCCTAAATGAAAAAGAATTCTGGTGTGGCGATTGCACACTCTAAGCTTGTATACCAGTAACACAACCAGTTTGTAGTTGCAACACTTCTTTATTGATTACACAGACACATGAATTCATCAGCAGTAATAATCAATTAATAACATTTGCATATCAAGGCCCTATCCACAATTAGTATTTACAATATTAACCGTCACACTTGTGACAACGGCCCCTTTACGTGACGGTAACAACAACCAAAATAATAGATGAAATAGATAATCAAATGTTTACAATGTCGGCTATCGCCTTTCTTACTCAGTTTTACACATACTAAAAAGGTAAAATTAGTTTGATGCTATCTGACCCGAAGGGTACTATTAAATGTTCTGTTTACACTTAGTACTCTACTACACTCAACGTCCAGAAGATAGTAGACTTTATGCAAGCTTAAGGCAAAACATCAATTTGATGAACATGTGATGGACGCGAGCAAACGTTAATCTATTACGATTTCACAAACACACAATCCAAAGGGTGAACTTGTACTCAACTTTTGGGCGTAGAAAATCTTCTGCCTAAAACAAGCCTCTCGTTGAATGGAATAGAGAAATCGCGCATTGACGGGGTCCGGACGGCCCGAGTTCAAATCCTGAGATTTCCGTCACACTGCAAGCTCGCGGGGCGAGGTTTGCTCGCGTCGACCACTGTACACGTTTCTGAAAACAGGAAAACATAAGCGGCGGACACACTGTAGTATATACAAGTTACACAAATATAGAAAAGCAATTCCTTAATATAAACAGTGAACACAATTACAGACCGTAGTTTCCTTCGATTCCAAAAGAAATAAAATCTAGATACTACGTGAAAAGATGTGTCAGTCCACACCCAATGACTTAAGGTCCACCTTACAAGATAATCTCTCTTTGCTGAATGGCTGACATCACATAAATCAAAGGTGCAGTACCTAACGTGACAATCAACCTACAGATAGGTATTTGAAATTGCAACAGAAAACTAATGTCACTTCAATAGGTCGCTAATGCAATAAGCACGGTTCCTACGGCCACAGACCAAAATACACGCGGCCTCTATCCGACCATAAAACATAATGTGACCTATATTTATCATGGGCACTTGCCTTCCATGCACACAAGAAATTATTAAGAAACAACAACTACCACTAAGTCGTAAACCCAGAAAATTCTAAGTCTATAACTAAATTAAGAAATGACGTTCAAGTGAACCAGCCATCTTCAGGGTGCCACTAAGCACCAAATCCGAACTTACAAATGCGAGGCGCTGTTTTTAGCCACTTTAGTAAGATAATTTCATGGCCGTTCCAGAACATATCTCGCCTCGCCATCACTGCAGTGAATGTTTTGCTGGCCACTAGCACGAGCAACTGCAACAGTCAACAGTCCTTAAGTACACAATAATATTCACTATATATAGAAGGAGGAACCCACCACGAAAGGTTGGCGATTAATTTTCTCTTATTCATACGAAACTCACACGCCATCCATCCACATAGCTCTCGAGGTACTAGCAAATCCTGGACGCCACTGGCCTGCCGTGTCAATACAACTTTAATACTTTCCGGCAGCAGCCCCTGTCTCTTCGTTGCTCCAACTCAACTGGCCCTTACAGCATACGGCCGTGCCACGTGACATGGTGTCGCCAACTCCCCACAACAACATCATCGAAAGCACGTCACGTCGCAGACTGACTCGGCTCGTGGGAGGACCCACTCTCCTCGACGCGCCACCAGAAATAGCCTGCCTCAAAGACGCAAAGAGAATAAGGCACAGGGACAACGATCAAAGATGGAAGTAAGTATCGATATCGCCTGGCGCCAGAAACCCACCGGCTCAAATTCGAGAATAGCCTTTCTGTAGTTGATTAATTGCGGGTGTTGGTAGTCGTTGTTCTTCTCCTCAGCTGCAATTTGTTAATCTAAGATGAACACTCTAGTAAACAAACATATGGTCTGCCATAAAGTAGTTATAGATTTTGTTTTATTTAAATTTTTTGGAAATTCCGAATTTATTTATTGCAATGATTCATTTAACTTGTTTTTATCCACCTCCGTAGTCGAGGTCGGTAACGACGGCTGTGTGGTGTCGCTTGACACGGGGGCACGCCTATTCGAATCCTGATGGTGGATGAAGTGTTCACTTCCAGTATTTGGCCAGCGATGGGGGTCTAATTGGTGAGGCAAAGTTTTATCACCAGCCTTTGTGCCAATGTCTTACTTTTGAGGGCTTCTCCACTCGTCAGAAGTCGCCCTATATTCCTGTCCACCAGCTTTTCCGATAATGGCAGTTTTCCTCTTTCAGATCCTCCTCATCATTGTAATTACTGCCGCTCTCCCAGTTATTCTCGGCCGTCCACGCTTCCTCCTTCCTGGTGGTGACCATTCCAGGGTTGCTTTTGGCCATCGTCTTTGCTGCATTCGCCGTACATGGCCATAGTATTGTAGAGCTCTATTCTAATTTCTTTGCCGTACTGGTTGTTCCGTTTATATTATCTCCCTAGTTTATTCATTTCTTCTCCGTTTTGTTACTGATATCGTGGCTGCCTTCCTTATTGCATCCATCTATATTGCATATACGCTGCTTATCTGCCGTTACCCAGAGCCCATCCGTCTTCAGTAAGTATTAGTATACTTTCCACTACTGTTTGCAGAATCCTCTTCTTTGTTTCTTTTGATATTGCCCAGCTCCACAGGAACTCCATTTAGCATTTTAGTTGCTTCACTTACCTTCTGGATCCTGCGTCCAACGTGTGTTTCGCAGCTTCCCGAGGAATGGGTAATCGATTTTAAGTATTTTAATTGTCGTCCGCCTGCTTAACTGAGCGGTTACTTGCTTCCCTCCCATGCAGCGTGCCCGGGTTCGATTCTGGGCCGGGTTGGAGATTTTCTCCGCTCGTGGACTGGGTGTTGTGTTGTCATCATGATCATTTCATCCTCATCACTGGCACACAAGTCGCCCAATGTGGCGTCGGCTGAAATAAGACTTGCTCTTGGTGCCCGAACTTCCCCGGATGGGGCCACACGGCCAACAGTGCCACACTGTCACTTCCATTTTAACTGATTTACAGCCTTAACAGTTCCTTGCGACGCTAATGTATCCCTTCCATCTCTTCCTGCTACTAGATATTCTGTTTTGCTCGAATTTATTCTAAGTCTGCCTCATTAAAATGCTTCCATTAACTTCTTTATCACAGATTTGTCGCCCTCTCTGTGCGCCAATCTTCTGGACTAAATTCCAAGCATCGCCCCAGCTTCTGATGAAGTGATCAGATGAGTCACTTTTAACGGTGACCCCTCCGTTGAGTGGGAATTTTAAGCTCGGTGGCCCACTTGGTGCTCTTCGAGAGACACCATGTTTGACTGTCTCGCTTTCTTCATCACCATCAAACAAATTGAAACTTCTTAATTAATTTTTTTTGCTTTGAACGCAAGTGAACCTGCTTAAACAGCTGAGTGAAACTGAATGTACTGTGTCTTTGCTTGACTTTATCGTTTCAACACTGACCTACAGAATTTGCCCTGACAAACAGAACTCAAACTTTGCCTATTCATTAATTACTCACAATATTCAAGGTTAACGCGATCTGGCTGCTTTAAAAATGATAATCTGACTTCAAATAATTAATACAAAAGAATGGCCTGAATTAGAGGAAATCCTAACAACAACCTATACATTTCAAAAGTCACTTACCTCACAAAATCTTCATTACACGAACTACTGCCATATAGCAAGTGCCAATACAGCCAGCTAAATAAAAGATTCTAACTACTGAAGGCTCTAACTACTAATAGGCATGTGGTAGCAAAGGAAAGATTTAGATAGAGAACAAACAATGTACTTACCTTAAGAGTGCTACAACCAGTTCAAAAGTTATATAATAAATCTCAATGACGGACGTGCAGCAGTTTTTGGCGCTTCAGTTCAGAGGCAAGTGGCTGCTACGATCGTAGGTTCGAATCCTGCCTCGGGCATTGATGTGTGTGATGTCCTTAGAGTAGTTAGGTTTACATACACTCCTGGAAATGGAAAAAAGAACACATTGACACCGGTGTGTCAGACTCACCATACTTGCTCCGGACACTGCGAGAGGGCTGTACAAGCAATGATCACACGCACGGCACAGCGGACACACCAGGAACCGCGGTGTTGGCCGTCGAATGGCGCTAGCTGCGCAGCATTTGTGCACCGCCGCCGTTAGTGTCAGCCAGTTTGCCGTGGCATACGGAGCTCCATCGCAGTCTTTAACACTGGTAGCATGCCGCGACAGCGTGGACGTGAACCGTATGTGCAGTTGACGGACTTTGAGCGAGGGCGTATAGTGGGCATGCGGGAGGCCGGGTGGACGTACCGCCGAATTGCTCAACACGTGGGGCGTGAGGTCTCCACAGTACATCGATGTTGTCGCCAGCGGTCGGCGGAAGGTGCACGTGCCCGTCGACCTGGGACCGGACCGCAGCGACGCACGGATGCACGCCAAGACCGTAGGATCCTACGCAGTGCCGTAGGGGACCGCACCGCCACTTCCCAGCAAATTAGGGACACTGTTGCTCCTGGGGTATCGGAGAGGACCATTCGCAACCGTCTCCATGAAGCTGGGCTACGGTCCCGCACACCGTTAGGCCGTCTTCCGCTCACGCCCCAACATCGTGCAGCCCGCCTCCAGTGGTGTCGCGACCGGCGTGAATGGAGGGACGAATGGAGACGTGTCGTCTTCAACGATGAGAGTCGCTTCTGCCTTGGTGCCAATGATGGTCGTATGCGTGTTTGGCGCTGTGCAGGTGAGCGCCACAATCAGGACTGCATACGACCGAGGCACACAGGGCCAACACCCGGCATCATGGTGTGGGGAGCGATCTCCTACACTGGCCGTACACCACTGGTGATCGTCGAGGGGACACTGAATAGTGCACGGTACATCCAAACCGTCATCGAACCCATCGTTCTACCATTCCTAGACCGGCAAGGGAACTTGCTGTTCCAACAGGACAATGCACGTCCGCATGTATCCCGTGCCACTCAACGTGCTCTAGAAGGTGTAAGTCAACTACCCTGGCCAGCAAGATCTCCGGATCTGTCCCCCATTGAGCATGTTTGGGACTGGATGAAGCATCGTCTCACGCGGTCTGCACGTCCATCACGAACGCTGGTCCAACTGAGGCGCCAGGTGGAAATGGCATGGCAAGCCGTTCCACAGGACTACATCCATCATCTCTACGATCGTCTCCATGGGAGAATAGCAGCCTGCATTGCTGCGAAAGGTGGATATACACTGTACTAGTGCCGACATTGTGCATGCTCTGTTGCCTGTGTCTATGTGCCTGTGGTTCTGTCAGTGTGATCATGTGATGTATCTGACCCCAGGAATGTGTCAATAAAGTTCCCCCTTCCTGGGACAATGAATTCACGGTGTTCTTATTTCAATTTCCAGGAGTGTAGTTCTAAGTGGCTCAAATGGCTCTGAGCACTATGGGACCTAACATCCATGGTCATCAGTCCCCTAGAACTTAGAACTACGTAAACCTAACTAACCTAAGGACAGCACACAACACCCAGCCATCACGAGGCAGAGAAAATCCCTGACCCCGCCGGGAATCGAACCCGGGAACCCGGGCGTGGGAAGCGAGAACGCTACCGCACGACCACGAGATGCGGGTTTAGTTCTAAGCCTAATGGACTGATTGCCTCAGCTGTTAAGTCCCATAGTGCTTGGAGCCTTCTTTTTATTTATTTATTTATTTATCTGTTCTTCTGAGAAAATGGGTCTTATGTAAAGCGCTTCGTCCCGAATTCGCGTGGCAGCAAACACGCCAGAATGGAATATTCACAAAATTCCTCTTAATTCGTAAGCAGTTTCAGATATCGGAACAAGATTTTGGCAAAAGGTAGTACACAAATGTAAAGCGCTTCGTCCCGAATTCGCGTGGCAACAAAAACGCCAGAATGGAATATTCACAAATTTCCTCTCAATTCGTAAGCAGTTTCAGATATCGAAACAAGATTTTGGCAAAAGGTAGTACACAAAGAGAGCAGTATTTTACCTTATGATTAACTTAGAAACTCCATATCTAGCGCGATATTCAAGCGACTACTAATCTTGAAACACCCCCTTAGAAAAATTAATGAATTACTGTGCTGATAAATCTCTTACGTTATTTGATTTTCAAACAGCTGAGCAGAACTGAACGTACGCAGACATTTCTCTCTTTACCTATTCTGATCAACACTAAACTGACACACAATATTTTTAGCGCAAACGCAGTCTGACTTTAGATAATCCCTACAAAAGAATGGCCCTGACTGACAATAACCTATACCTTTCATGAATCACTTACGTCACAAAAATCTTCATTACTCGAACTACTGCAATACAGCGAGTGCCAATACTGCCAGCTAAATAAAAGATTCTACCTACTGAAGGCTCTAACTACTAATAGGAATGTGGTAGCAAACGAAAATTTTGTTGCAGAGCAGACAATGTATTAACCGTAAGAGTGCTACAATCAGTTCAAAAATTATATAATAAATCTCAATGACGGATATACATTCAGACCGTCCGATCGCGCTAATACCGCAAACCTCCAAGACTGCTAATTATTAACCTCTAACCTTCATCACTGCTGACTACTCGCTCCCAACTTACACCACTGCTGGCTGTTCACCTCCAACTTCCGTCACTGCTGGCGATTAACATCCTGCTGCTAGTGCGACCAGCCACACAGTCTCTTTCAGATTGCGCACAGCGCTGCCAGAGTTATTAATGCAGTCCATCGCGTTGCCAACATACAGACACATAAACAAGCTATTTACAAAATGTAGCACTGCACGATACACATCCATTATATTCGCCTACACTCTACAGATACACATATGTCAACTATAAGACATCGACGAGGAAAGGGACCAAGAGGATGAACAGCACTCTTTCGGACAGCCGGCTCAACCTGCTCTGTGGGACTTCCAAGGCAATAATGCCATACAACAATAAGGTTTTTTATTTTTACAATATTTCTCGCAAACATAGTTGACTTAAGCAACATTTTTCAACAATGCTTTATTTTTATTAACACCACTTACAAGATTATACCAACACATTATTACAAAAATAGTTGGATGTAGGTAAGCATGCATGTGTGTGTGTGTCAGTGCGTACGTTCCGCGTCTCCTCCTAAACCGCTGGACCGATTTCAACCAAACGTAGTACACACGTACCTTACTGTCAAGCGACAACGGCAGAGGATGGAGGGGGTGGGGGGGTGGGGGTGGGAGGGGTAAGAACCACCAGCCTATCAAAGGGATGTGAGTGGAAAAAAGAGTAGCCCGCAGTGTGTGAATTCCAATACTTTATTTATCCAATATTTGAGACTGAGAGTGTGGTATAGTCCATGCCCACACCGTGGCGCCTGCAGCTGCGTGGCCGTGTTGGGCCACCTACTTGCCACGTCGACCTCGCAGCCAGGAACGACGCTACACTGTGTTACGACTGTTTACCATACCGGACTTGAACTCTGCAGCCGAGTCACTGCTCTTGATCGAGCACCAAGTTGGGTTAGTGTTGTGGAACCGTTGGCAATAAACAGAATTCGGAACTCACGCCAATCGTTATTTGTCTTTTCTCCAATTACGGATTCAACAAATTAGCACTTAGCGACATGCAGCAAACCTTACACTCAATTTCAAATCCTAACGAAATTTTTTCTCGCTGACAACCCCTACAAAATTATGAAACGAAAAATATTTAATGCTTGGTATTTTCCCAGTGCTTGTCTAGTAAAAGTACCTCATGACGCACCGAGCGAGGTGGTGCATCGGTTAACACACTGGATGTCCATTCGGGAGGGCGACGGTCCAAACCGACGTCCAGCATGCTGATTTAGGCATTCCGTGATTTAACCTAAATCTCTTCAGGCAAATTCCGGGATGGTTCCTTTGAGAGGGCAAAGACGACTTCCTTCCCAGTTCTTTTCTAATCCGATGGGACCGATGACCTCACTGGCTGGTCCCATCCAATCAGCCGCATGAGGCATGCCACTACAATTTATTACTTCATCACCACTTACTATATTCGTGACACATTTTACAGACAGTGTGCTCATATGCCACTGAATGTGAGTGCAAAATTGTATCGTTGTGTGACAAATAGTTCAGTAGATACGGCATCATAAACACTGAAATGCATGAAAAACTGCCGTGTCATCTATTACCTTTAAATTCAGATAACTTACGGGTTTGCTGCCGGGTGACGTCGACCACCGCCGATATTTAGACAGGAGTACACATTTCCATTCTCAAGGCACAACTGCCAGCAGGAAGCAATGTGCAAGGGAATTTAATACTTCGGTTCACAGAGGAGAAACAAGGAAGATACCACACACAGAACAAGTAACCGCAGAGTCAATACACAACCAAAGATAACCATCAGACAAATCGATAGTGACTATTAATCAACAGGTGAGGTAGTACTAATTATGTCCCTCTGTTTTTTAATGAGAGACAGAGCCGGATTCCAAGCAGTATTTTAACAAAATACACCAGCTCTGTTTACAAGGTTGCTTGATAGTTTGATTTCAACAGCTTCCCTAATAACACTATCCCAAAAGCTGGACGTGCAAGCCAGAATCTCCGTGTTGTTGTATTCCATAGGATGACCGGTGTCAAGGCAATTTTCTGCAATAGCGGATTTGCTCGGCTGTTGTATGCGTGTGTGACGCTTATGTTCAATACACCGGTTTCCACAGTCCTGATTGTCTGACCAATATATGACATGACACAACTGCAACTAATACGATAGACACCAGCCTTACGCAAACTAAGATCATCTTTTACGGATGCCAACAGAAGTTTAATCTTAGAAGGTGGTCGAAAAACACACTTCACATCATATTTCCGCAAAAGACGGCCAATCCTGTTGGAAATGCTTCCTGCGTTAAGGCAAAAAGGCCATAGACCTAGGTGGCCCTTCGTTGCTATCGTCTCTCACCCGTTGCACAGAAGGCTGATAGCGCAACGCACGTTTGATCCGCCTCTCACTATAACCATTCTGACGAAAGGTGAATTCGAGATGTGATAGCTCAGCTGCCAAACCTTCAGGGTCTGAGATAAACTGGGCCCTGTGAACCACCGTACGAAGTACTCCTTCACGTTGAGCTGTATGGTGACAACTATCAGCTCGCAGATGCAAGTCAGTGTGAGTAGGCTTCCTATAAACAAAATGTCCCAACGCACCATCAGCCTTCCTTCTGAGCAACACATTAAGGAAGGGAAGGCATCCATTCTTTTCCACCTCAATAGTGAACTGAATATTCTGGTGGACTGAATTCAGGTGTTCCAAAAACCGGTTTAAATTCTCACTACCATGAGGCCAAACAACAAAAGCGTCGTCTACAAATCTGAAAAACACGAAGGTTTCAAGGTCGCTGACTCCAATGCACGTTTCTCAAAGTCGTCCGTAAACAAATTGGCCACAATAGGTGACAACGGGCTTCCCATTGCAAATCCATCAGTCTGTTTGTAGTACTGACCATTGAATGAAAAGTAAGCAGCAAATCCGTAAGTTATTTGAACATTTATTTCGCCGGGAAAAGTTAAGATTTCAACCTTTAAATTTATTACTTAGTTTCTGTTAACTCAGTTCGCAACACATTTTGCAAACAGTATCCGCTGAACGTGGGTACAAAATTACATCATTGTACGACACACAGTTCTGGAGATGTGACGTCATAAACATTAAGGACAAGGCCAGACGGTGCTTGGTACGGGTGCGGACTTATAGCTATAAATAAATACCTGGGCAACGTCGTGTTTCTGTGATAGTATTAGATAAATCTATGTAGATACTATTGCTGGAAGATTGTTTTATGCAAGAGAATGGGGGAGCGCAGCTTTGACAGTGCTGCCACGGATGCAGGTTAACCTAGGTAAGTCTTGTCACAGGTGTGGCAAAAGCAGGTGGTAGAACAGAAACACAGTTTTCAAAGAAGTTCTTGTGTTTTTTTTTTTTTTTTGTGGTTTTAGGGCGCACAACTTCAATGGTCATTAGCGCCCTGACTACTCTAAGAATGCACCGCGAGGCACAAGTTGACCACAACAACTAAAAGGGAAAACACGATAAAAGACAGACTGACAGGCATAGGATTAAAAAACAGCATCATCAAATGTCCTTAGCGAGGTTTGTCAAATTGATAAAACGAAGAACACGAGCAGCTGCTCGTGGGTCATCCGCTAAAATGGCATCGAAAGTATTTGGCAGGTTAAGATCGAGGCGCAGTGTGTTAAGATCTGGACAGGACATTAAAATGTGTCTAACCGTCAGCAAGTGCCCACATGGGCAGAACGGCGCCGGCGCAGCCGTCAGCAGATGGCGATGGCTGAACCGGCAGTGTCCAATTCTTAACCGGGCTAAAACGACCTCCTCCCACCGAGAAGGGCGTGAGGAGGACGTCCAAGCCACGGGAAGAGGTTTTAAGGCCCGAAGCTTGTTGTCGGTAAGTGCAGCCCAATCGGCATGCCACAGCGATAAGATGCGCCGACAAATGACCCTGCTAAAATCGGACGAAGGGACACAACAAGAAGCTGTCCGAGGCTGGAGGACTGCAGCCTTGGCCGCGGCATCTGCAGCTTCGTTCCCAGGGATACCGACATGGCCAGGAACCCACATAAAGCTAACTGGAGAACCGATGTCCACCAGCTGCTGAAGAGAGCGTTGGATCCGGTGTACGAAAGGGTGAACCGGGTACGGATCACTGAGGCTCTGGATGGCGCTCAGGAAATCTGAGCAGATGACATAAGCAGAATGTCGGTGGCGGCAGATGTAAAGAACAGCCTGGTAGAGGGCAAAGAGCTCAGCTGTGAAGACCGAACAATGGCCATGGAGCCGGTATTTGAAACTTTGTGCCTCGACAATAAAGGAACACCCGACCCCGTCATTGGTCTTAGAGCCATCTGTATAAATGAAAGTCATGTTGATGAACTTCGAACGAAGTTCCAAAAAACGGGAGTGGTAGACCGAACCGGGGGTGACCTCTTTTGGGAGCGAGCTGAGGTCAAGGTGAACGCGGACCTGAGCCTGGAGCCAAGGTGGCGTGCGGCTCTCGCCCACTCGAAAGGTTGCAGGGAGTGAAAAATTAAGGTGTTGAAGGAGGCGACGAAATCGAACTCCAGGGGGTAGCAGGGCAGAGACATACAACCCGTATTGACGGTCAAGAGAGTCTTCAAAAAAGGAACGATAAGACGGATGGTCGGGCATTGACAGTAGCCGACAGGCATACCGACAAAGCAGTATATCGCGCCGGTAGGTGAGTGGCAATTCGCCAGCGTCAGCATGAAGACTCTCTACGGGACTGGTATAAAATGCTCCGATCGCAAGTCGTAAACCCCGATGTTGTATGGAGTTGAGGCGGCGTAAGATGGATGGCCGTGCAGAGGAGTATACGAAGCTCCCATAATCCAGCTTGGAGCGGACGATCGACCGATATAGACGAAGTAGGACGGTTCGATCCGCTCCCCACGACATACCACTGAGAACACGGAGGACATTTAAAGAACGGGTACAACGGGCGGCCAAATATGACACATGTGGAGACCAGCTAAGTTTCCTGTCAAATGTAAGGCCTAAAAATTTGGTTGTCTCCACGATTGGGAGAGCAACGGGACCGAGTCGTAAGGACGGTGGGAGAAACTCTTTGTAGCGCCAGAAGTTAATACAGACCGTCTTCTCGGCAGAAAAACGGAAGCCATTGGCGACACTCCAGGAGTAAAGACGGTCAAGAGAACGCTGAAGACAGCACTCCAGGACACGTGTACACTGCGCGCTGCAATAGATGGTAAAATCGTCCACGAAAAGGGAGCCTGATACATCAGCTGGGAGGCAATCCATTATTGGATTGATCGCGATGGCGAAGAGAGCGACGCTCAAAACTGAGCCCTGTGGCACCCCATTCTCCTGGCGAAAGGTGTCGGACAGGACAGAACCCACACGTACCCTGAACTGTCGATCCATTAAAAAGGAACGAATAGAAAGAGGGAGGCGACCGCAAAGGCCCCATGTATGCATGGTGCGGAGAATGCCCGCCCTCCAACAGGTGTCGTAAGCCTTCTCCAAATCAAAGAACACAGCTGCGGTCGGGCGCTTCCGCAAGAAGTTATTCATAATGAAGGTCGACAAGGTAACCAGATGGTCAACAGCAGAGCGGCGCCTACGAAATCCACATTGCACATTGGTAAGTAGGCGTCGAGACTCGAGCAGCCAAACCAATCGAGAGTTAACCATTCGCTCCATCACTTTACAGACACAGCTGGTAAGCGAGATAGGTCGATAACTGGAAGGCAAGTGCTTGTCCTTCCCCGGCTTAGGAATCGGGACAACAATAGACTCGCGCCAGCATGCGGGAACATGTCCCTCAATCCAGATGCGATTGTATGTACGAAGAAGAAAACCTTTACCCGCAGGGGAAAGGTTCTTCAGCATCTGAATATGAATAGAATCTGGCCCTGGAGAGGAGGACCGTGATCGGCCAAGTGCGTTTTCGAGTTCCCGCATGGTGAATGGGGCATTATAACTTTCACAATTCGAGGAGCGGAAGTTAGGTGGCCTAGCCTCCTCTGCCTGTTTGCGGGGGAGGAAGGCAGGGTGGTAATGAGCGGAGCTCGAAACCTCTGCGAAAAAGCGGCCGAAGGCATTGGAGACAGCCTCAGGGGCCACAAGGACGTCATTCGCGACCTTCAAGCCAGAAACTGGTGAGTGGACCTTAGTGCCAGATAGCCGGCGCAGGCTACCCCAGACAACAGAAGAAGGAGTAAAACTGTTGAAGGTGCTTGTGAAAGCAGCCCAGCTGGCTTTCTTGCTTTCTTTGATAATACGACGACACTGAGCACGTAATCGTTTATAATTGATACAATTCGCCACTGTAGGGTGGCGTTTAAATGTGCGTAAAGCACGTCGACGAGCACGTAAAGCGTCTCTACATGCTGCGGTCCACCAGGGGACCGGTACGCGACGTGGAGAAGAAGGAGGGTGAGGGATGGAATATTCAGCAGCAGCGAGAATGACTTCCGTGAGGTGTGCGACCTGACGATCGCAGCTTGTAAAGGTTTGATTCTGAAAGGTCGCCCTGGAAGAGAAGAGCCCCCAGTCTGCCTTGGAGATGGTCCAATTAGAGAAGCACGGAGAGGGGGTATGCTGCAGGAGATGGATAACACACGGGAAGTGGTCGCTCGAATATGTATCAGAAAGTGCATACCACTCAAACCGGCGTGCAAGTTGGGGAGTACATATAGAGAGGTCTAAATGGGAATAGGTGTGAGATGTGTCCGAAAGAAAAGTAGGGGCGCCAGTATTGAGGCAGACAAGATCGAGCTGGTTGACAAGGTCTGCTAACAAGGAGCCCCTTGGGCAGGATGCTGGAGAGCCCCAAAGGGGATGGTGGGCATTGAAGTCTCCAGTTAACAAAAATGGTGCAGGTAGCTGAGCAATAAGGTGCATCACGTCTGCCCTGGTAACAGCAGATAACGATGGAGTGTAAACGGTACAAAAGGAAAACGTAAAAGTCGGGAGAGTAATGCGGATGGCAACTGCCTGCAGGCCGGTGTGCAACGTGATGGGATCGTAGTAAATATCATCCCGGACCAGCAACATAACCCCTCCATGAGCTGGGATACCTACCACAGGGGGTAGGTCAAAACGCACAGAGGTGTAGTGTGCCAAGGCAATTTGATCGCATGGGCGTAGCTTCGTTTCCTGGAGGGCTACGACGAGCGGACGGTGCAAACGGAGCAGCAACTTCAAGTCCTCTCGGTTGGAGCGAATGCTGCGAATATTCCAGTGAATAAGTGCCAACGCAAGAAAAGGAAGATGAGAGAAGTGGTCACCTCGAAGGCCGCTGAGGGCCTGGCTTCGAGCGAGCACTGCCGCCGCTATCAGTAGGCGGACAGTCATCGTCCA
This sequence comes from Schistocerca serialis cubense, assembly GCF_023864345.2. NCBI lineage: Eukaryota > Metazoa > Arthropoda > Insecta > Orthoptera > Acrididae > Schistocerca > Schistocerca serialis. Next base: position 1,065,070,157 of record NC_064639.1, read on the forward strand.
TTGGGTCTATAGGGTCATCGGCCATCTCGGGAGGATGGCCGGGAGGGGGAGCTTCCTCCGCCGGTGAACGGCCAGATGTACGGCTACCAGCGGTGCGGCCAGGCGAAACGGATGACGGCCTGGGGCGGCAACCGCTGGGTGGCGCAGGAGAAGAAATGCGCCGTGGCGGAGAAGGAGAACTGTGCTTCCTATGCGCCTTTTTGGAAGGACGTTTAGTGGAAGTACCGGTCGAAGGCTGGGAGGTCGAGGTACGGAGGAAGTCTGCACGGGATGGTTCCTTCTTGAAGGCCCGTGCATCTGACTTCGATGTCTTCGTCTTAGCAGAAGCTGAGGAAGGTGCTGGTGTCTGTGGGGTGATGGGAGGAAGAGGAGACGTCGACCGCGCGATCTTAGCACTGGCCGAACGGACGACCGTGGTGCTGAAGGTCAGATCGCATGTCTGGGTTGCTACCTCCCGGGTAGTCCGAGGAGAGGCGAGGACAGTACTGTATTTCCCCGCTGGGAGCAGCGTGGGCTTCCTACTAGCCAATAGCTTGCGAGCAGCCGAGGTGGACACTTTCTCTTTGACCCGAATTTCTTGGATACAGCGTTCTTCCTTATAGACAGGACAGTCGCGGGAGGATGCGGCATGGTCACCCTGACAGTTCACACAACGAGGAGACGGAGGTGGACAGTCACCCTCATGGGCATCCATGCCACAAGTGACACATTTAGCCGCATTGGAACAAGACTGTCGAGTGTGATTGAAACGCTGACACTGGTAGCAGCGCGTAGGTGTCGGGACATAGGGGCGAACAGAAATAACCTCGTAGCCCGCCTTGATGCGCGATGGCAGCTTAACACTATCGAAGGTCAAGAAAAGTGTCCGGGTCGGTATAAGGTCATTGTTGACCTTTTTCATGACCCTATGGACAGCCGTCACGCCCTGCGCAGCGAGGAAAGATTGAAGCTCCTCGTCAGTCAATCCGTCGAGGGAGCTAGTATAGACTACACCACGAGACGAATTCAAAGTTCGGTGGGCCTCCACCCAGACTGGGAACGTGTACAGGAGGGTGGCCCGAAGCAGTTTTTGTGCCTGAAAGGCACTCTCAGTTTCTAGTAATAAGGTGCCGTTACGCAACCTGGTACAAGATTTGACAGATCCGGCTATGGCATCTACGCCCTTCTGAATAACGAAAGGGTTGACAGAGGAAAAATCCTTTCCGTCCTCAGATCGAGAAACTACGAGGAACTGTGGGGCAGGCGGTAGTACTTTTGTCACTGTTGGCTGGTCACGTTTCCGTTTTTGGGTCGAAGTCGAGAGAGATGGAGTAGAATCCATTGCGGAGGAATCCCCCCATGATTGCCAGCGTCTCCGATGGCGCGCTCCTTCCTTGTGGGGACCCTCTCAGAGGGCACTCCCGCCTTAGGTGAATGTTTACACCTCAGGTCACACCTCCCGAGAAACAGACGGAGGGACCAATCGGCATGGTCAGAAGGTATCAGCTCAGGCAATCACCCCTCCCCGGGCCTGGCCTTTACCAGGGGGTACGCGCGTGCCTTACATGTCTACCCAGGGCGGGGACTTACGCGTTACCCCGTCACCGGCTACGCGTGCGAACGCGTGGGTCGGCCTTCAGGCACGCACAGGGAGGAAGGAAGAAGAGGAAAAAGAAGAGAGAGAGGGAGAAAGAGGACAGACTGTCTCAAACGCCGAGGCGGAGACCAGAGAAGGCAAGGAGAAGAAGGCAATGAGAAGGCAAGGAGAAAAAGGCAATGAGAAGGCAAGGAGAAAAAGGCAATGAGAAGCAAGGAGAAAAAGGCAATGAGAAGCAAGGAGAAAAAGGCAATGAGAAGCAAGGAGAAAAAGGCAATGAGAGGCAAGGAGAAAAAGGCAAAGAGAAGGCAAGGAGAAAAAGGCAAAGAGAAGGCAAGGAGAAAAAGGCAAAGAGAAGGCAAGGAGAAAAAGGCAAAGAGAAGGCAAGGAGAAAAAGGCAATGAGAAGCAAGGAGAAAAAGGCAATGAGAAGCAAGGAGAAAAAGGCAATGAGAGGCAAGGAGAAAAAGGCAATGAGAAGGCAAGGAGAAAAAGGCAAAGAGAAGGCAAGGAGAAAAAGGCAAAGAGAAGGCAAGGAGAAAAAGGCAAAGAGAAGGCAAGGAGAAAAAGGCAAAGAGAAGGCAAGGAGAAAAAGGCAAAGAGAAGGCAAGGAGAAAAAGGCAAAGAGAAGGCAAGGAGAAAAAGGCAAAGAGAAGGCAAGGAGAAAAAGGCAAAGAGAAGGCAAGGAGAAAAAGGCAAAGAGAAGGCAAGGAGAAAAAGGCAAAGAGAAGGCAAGGAGAAAAAGGCAATGAGAAGGCAAGGAGAAAAAGGCAATGAGAAGGCAAGGAGAAGTTAAAGGAAAGAGTAAGGAAGACAGTGAGGTGGAGAAGAGCAAAGAAAGGAACCAACAAAAGGAAGGAAGAAACGAGAAGTGAAAAACCAAAAAGACCACGATTATAGGTCGTGGAACCGTCCGTCTCCGGACGCAGGCGCTAACTACCCCGTGAGGGGGATGGACTCCTTTTAGTCGCCTCTTACGACAGGCAGGAATACCGCGGGCCTATTCTAATCCCCGGACCCGCGGGGGGGGGGGGGAGGTTCTTGTGTAGAAAGTATAGGCTGAGGTAACTACACTACTGGCCATTAAAATTGCTACACCAAGAAGAAATGCAGATGATACATGGGTATTCATTGGACAAATATATTATACTAGAACTGACATGTGATTATATTTTCACGCAGTTTGGGTGCATGGATCCTGAGAAATCAGTACCCAGAACAACCACTTCTGGACGTAATAACGGCCTTGATACGCCTGGGGTTTGAGTCAGAGCTTGGATGGCGTGTACAGGTGCAGCTGTCCATGCAGCTTAAATACGATACCACAGTTCATCAAGAGTAGTGACTGGCGTATTGTGACGAGCCAGTTGCTCGGCCACCATTGGCCAGACGTTTTCAGTTGGTGCGAGATCTGGAGAATGTGCTGGCTAGGGCAGCAGTCGAACATTTTCTGTATCTAGAAAGGCCCGTACAGGATCTGCAACATGTGGTCGTGCATTATCCTGCTGAAATGTAGGGTTTCGCAGGGATGGAATGAAGCGTAGAACCACGGGTCGTAACATATCTGAAATGTAACGTCCGCTGTTCAGAGTGCCGTCAAAGCGAACAAGAGGTGACCGAGACGTGTAACCAATGGCACCCCATATCATCACGCCGGGTGATACGCCAGTATGGCGATTACGAATACACGCTTCCAATGCGCGTTCACCGCGATGTCGCCAAACATGGATGCGACCATCATGATGCCGTAAACAGAACCTGGATTCATCCGAAAAAAATGACATTTTGCCATTCGTGCACCGAGGTTCGTCGTTGAGTACACCATCGCAGGCGCTCCTGTCTGTGATGCAGCGTCAAGGGCAACCGCAGCCATGGTCTACGAGCTGATAGTCCCTGCTGCTGCTAACGTCGTTGACTATTCGTGCAGATGGTTGTTGTCTTGCAAACGTCCCCATCTGTTGACTCCGGTATCGAGACGTGGCTGCACAGTCCGTAACAGCCATGCGGATAAGACGCCTGTCATCTCGACTGCTAGTGATACGAGGCCGTTGGGATCCAGTACGGCGTTCCGTATTACCCTCCCGAACCCACGATTGCATATTCTGCTAACAGTCATTGGATCTCGACCAACGCGAGCAGCAATGTCGCGATACGATAAACCGCAATCGCGTTAGGCTACAATCCGACCTTTATGAAAGTCGGAATCTTGATGGTACGCATCTCCTCCTTACACAAGGCATCACAACAACGTTTCAACAGGCACCGCTGGTCAACTGCTGTTTGTGTATTAGAAATCGGTTGGAAACTTTCCTCATGTCCGCACGTTGTAGGTGTCACCACCGGCGCTAACCTTGTGTGAATGCTCTGAAAAACTAATGATTTGTATACACAGCATCTTCTTCCTGTCGGTTAAATTTCGCATCTGTAGGACGTCAATACCTTCGCTGCGCAGTGCCGATGGTACTGTTACCGACGACTGTGCCGCTAAAGTGGAGTTATTGAACGCAGTTTTCCGAAATTCCTTCACCAGGGAAGACGAATGGAATATTTCAGAATTTGAAACACGAACAGCTGCTAGCTAGAGTTTCTTAGAAGTAGATACCTTAGGGGTTGCGAAGCAACTCAAATCGCTTGATACGGGCAAGTCTTCAGGTCCAGATTGTATACCGATTAGGTTCCTTTCAGATTACGCTGATACAATAGCTCCCTACTTAGCTATCATATACAACCGCTCGCTCACCGATAGATCTGTACCTACAGATTGGAAAATTGCGCAGGTCGCACCAGTGTTTACGAAGGGTAGTAGGAGTAATCCATCGAACTACAGACCTATATCATTGACGTCGGTTTGCAGTATGGTTTTGGAACATATACTGTATTCAAACATTATGAATCACCTCGAAGGGAACGATCTATTGATACGTAAACAGCATGGTTTCAGAAAACATCGTTCTTGTGCAACGCAGCTAGCTCTTTATTCGCACGAAGTAATGGCCGCTATCGATAGGGGATCTCAGGTTGACTTCGTATTTCTGGATTTCCGGAAACCTTTTGACACCGTTCCTCACAAGCGACTTCTAATCAAGCTGCCGGCCTAAGGGGTATCGTCTCAGTTGTGCGACGATTCGTGATTTCCTGTCAGGAAAGTTGCAGTTCGTAGTAATAGACGGCAAATCATCGAGTAAAACTGAAGTGATATCAGGTGTTCCCTAGGGAAGCGTACTGGGACCTCTGCTGTTCCTGATCTATGTAAATGACCTGGGTGACAATCTGAGCAGTTCTCTTAGGTTGTTCGCAGATGATGCTGTAACTTACCGTCTAGTAAGGTCATCCGAAGACCAGTATCAGTTGCAAAGCGATTTAGAAAAGATTGATGTGTGGTGTGGCAGGTGGCAGTTGACGCTAAATAACGAAAAGTGTGAGGTGATCCCCATGAGTTCCAAAAGAAATCCGTTGGAATTCGATTACTCGATAAATAGCACAATTCTCAAGGCTGTCAATTCAACTAAGTACCTGGGTGCCAAAATTACGAACAACTTCAGTTGGAAAGACCACATAGATAATATTGTGGGGAAGGCGAGCCAAAGGTTGCGTTTCATTGGCAGGACACTTAGAAGATGCAACAAGTCCACTAAAGAGACAGCTTACACTTCACTCGTCCGTCCTCTGTTAGAATATTGCTGCGCGGTGTGGGATCCTTACCAGGTGGGATTGACGGAGGACATCAAAAGGGTGCAAAAAAAGGGCAGCTCGTTTTGTATTATCACGTAATAGGGGAGAGAGTGTGGCAGATACGATACGCGAATTGGGATGGAAGTCATTACAGGTGGTGGTGGTGGTGGTGGTGGTGGTGGTGGTTAGTGTTTAACGTCCCGTCGACAACGAGGTCAATAGAGACGGAGCGCAAGCTCGGGTTAGGGAAGGATTGGGAAGGAAATCGGCCGTGCCCTTTCAAAGGAACCATCCCGGCATTTGCCTGAAACGATTTAGGGAAATCACGGAAAACCTAAATCAGGATGGCCGGAGACGGGATTGAACCGTCGTCCTCCCGAATGCGAGTCCAGGGGGCTAACCACTGCGCCACCTCGCTCGGTGAAGTCATTACAGTAAAGACGTTTTTCGTCGCGGCGAGATCTATTTACGAAATTTCAGTCACCAACTTTCTCTTCCGAATGCGAAAATATTTTGTTGAGCCCAACCTACATAGGTAGGAATGACCATCAAAATAAAATAAGAGAAATCAGAGCTCGAACAGAAACGTTTAGGTGTTTGTTTTTCCCACGCGCTGTTCGGGAGTGGAATGGTAGAGAGATAGTATGATTGTGGTTCTATGAACCCTCTGCCAATCACTTAAATGTGAATTGCAAAGTAGTCATGTAGACGTAGATCTTCGTGGTGTAGCAATTTTAATGGCCAGTAGTGTAGCTTAGGTTACAGGGGCACTAGCATGTTGGCAGAGACACTGGGAAGCTACGACGACATTTTTCGGACGAGGGAAGAAAGTCGGCGCTTCTGTTATTGCCAGACAACGCCGGGGGCGGGCGATGGCATCGGCACCTCGGCGCCTCCGCCCCTGCCGCCGCCGCTAAATAATGCACGCTGTCCGTGTAGGGGCACCTGGCCTGCCGCCTGCCGCCTTGCCGCCAGCAAATCGCTTTAGCATCGACTGGCCGGTGTGGGGGCGGCTGCAATCAGTGCGGCCCGCGCCGTCGCTGAGTCAATTTGCCGCCCCCGCTGGCCGCTAACCGCGTTACGCCCCGCCAGGGCCCACTCCGATAATTGCAGATAAAAATACTTCCGGCGCTGCCCGCCTCCCGTCTGCCTCCTTGTAGGCGCTTCCGCCCTGTGTACTTCGATGGTCATCGGGTTCCCGTCGGCTGTCATTCACAGTAAAGCCCGTCTCAAACACAGAGTAAAGTCTGCTATAAGTTTTCTGGGGAAGGGAGTGAGACAGGGTTGTAGCCTCTCCCCGATGTTATTCAGTCTGTATATTGAGCAAGCAGTAAAGTAAACAAAAGAAAAATTCGGAGTTGGAATTAAAATCCATGGAGAAGAAATAAAAACTTTGAGGTTCGCCGATGAAATTGTAATTCTGTCAGAGAGAGCGAAGGACCTGGAGGAGCAGCTGAACGGAATGGAATGTGTCTTGAAAGGAGGATATAAGATGAACATCAACAAAAGCGAAACGAGGATAATGGAATATAGTCGAATTAAATCGGGTGATTCTGCGGGAATTAGATTAGGAAATAAGACACTTAAATTAGTAAACGAGTTTCGCTATTTGGGGAGCAAAATAACTGATGATGGTCGACATAGAGAGGATATAAAAAGTAGGCTGGGAATGGCAAGGAAAGCGTTTCTGAAGAAGAGAAATTTGTTGACATCGAGTATAGATTTAAGTGTCAGAAAATCGTTTCTGAAAGTATTTGTATGTAGTGTAGCCATATATGGAAGTGAAACGTGGACGATAAGTAGTTTAGGCAAGAAGAGAACAGAAGCTCTCGAAATGTGGTGCTACTGAAGAATGCTGAAGAGTAGATGGGTCTATCACATAACTAATGAGGAGGTCATCATCATCATCATCATCGTTTAAGACTGATTATGCCTTTCAGCGTTCAGTCTGGAGCATAGTCCCCCTTATAAAATTCCTCCATGATCCTCTATTCAGTGCTAACATTGGTGCCTCTTCTGATGTTAAGCCTATTACTTCAAAATCATTCTTAACCGAATCCAGGTAACTTCTCCTTGGTCTGCCCCGACTCCTCCTACCCTCTACTGCTGAACCCATGAGTCTCTTGGGTAACCTTGCTTCTCTTATGAGTGTAACATGACCCCACCATCTAAGCCTGTTCGCCCTGACTGCTACATCTATAGAGTTCATTCCCAGTTTCTCTTTGATTTACTCATTGTGCACACCCTCCTGCCATTGTTCCCATCTACTAGTACCTGCAATCATCCTAGCTACTTTCATATCTGCAACCTCAATCTTGTTGATAAGGTAACCTGAATCCACTCAGCTTTCGCTCCCATACAACAAAGTTGGTCGAAAGATTGAACGGTTCACAGATAACTTTGTCTTGGTACTGACTTCCTTCTTGCAGAAGAGAGTAGATCGTAGCTGAACGCTCACTGCATTAGCTTTGCTACACCTCGCTTCCAGTTCTTTCACTATGTTGCCATCCTGTGAGAATATGCATCCTAAGTACTTGAAACCGTCCACCTGTTCTAATTTTGTTCCTCCTATTTAGCACTCAATCCGTTTATATCCCTTTCCCACTGACATTACTTTCGTTTTGGAGATGCTAATCTCCATACCATAGTCCTTACATTTCTGATCTAGCTCTGAAATATTAATTTGAAAACGTTCAATCGAATCTGCCATCACAACTAAGTCATCCGCATATGTAAGATTGCTTATTTTGTGTTCACATATCTTAATCCCCCCCCCCCCGCCAGTCTATTTTTTTCAACATATGATCCATAAATAATATGAACGACAGTGGAGACAGGTTGCAGCCTTGTCTTACCCCTGAAACTACTCTGAACCATGAACTCAATTTACCGTCAACTCTAACTGCTGCCTGACTATCCACGTAAAGACCTTTAATTGCTTGCAAAAGTTTGCCTCCTATTCCATAATCTCGTAGAACAAATAATAATTCCTCCTAGGAACCCGGTCATATGCCTTTTCTAGATCTATAAAGCATAGATACAATTCCCTGTTCCACTCATAACACTTCTCCATTATTTGCCGTAAGCTAAAGATTTGGTCCTGACAACCTCTAAGAGGTCTAAACCCACACTGATTTTCATCCAATTGGTCCTCAACTGATACTCGCACTTTCCTTTAAACAATACCTGAGAAGATTTTACCCACAACGCTGATTAAAGAGATACCTCTGTAATTGTTACAATCTTTTCTGTTTACATGTTTAAAGATTGGTGTGATTACTGCTTTTCTCCAGTCTGATGGAACCTGTCTCGACTCCCATGCCATTTCAATTATCCTGTGTAGCCATTTAAGACCTGACATTCCACTGTATTTGCTGACTTCCGACTTAATTTCATCCACCCCAGCTGCTTTATTGCACTGCAATCTATTGACCATTTTCTCCACTTCCTCAAATGTGATCCTATTTCCATCATCATTCCTATCCCATTGTAGCTCGAAATCTAAAACATTACTGATCGTATTTTCACCTACATTGAGCAACTCTTCAAAATATTCCCTCCATCTGCCCAAGGAATCCACAGGATTCACCAGCAGTTTTCCTGACCTGTCCAAAATACTTGTCATTTCCTTCTTACCTCCCTTTCGAAGACTGCTTATTACACTCCAGAATGGTTTTCCAGCAGCTTGACCCAAAGTCTCCAACCTGTTTCCAAAGTCTTCCCAAGATTTCTTCTTGTATGCTGCAATTATCTGTTTGGCTTTGTTTCTTTCTTCAACATAACTTTCTCTGTCTACCTGAGTTGTAGTATGTAGCCATTTTTGATACGCCTTCTTCTTCCTTTTACAGGCTGCCTTGACTGTCATTCCACCAAGCTGTTTGCTTCATCCTATCTTAACACACTACTGTTCCAAGACATTCTTTAGCCACTTCTAGTACTGTGTCCCTGTACCTTGTCCATTCCTTTTCCAATGACTGTAATTGGCTACATTCAACTAACTGGTACCTTTCCGAGACCATTGTTATGTACTTGTGCCTGATTTCCTTATCCTGAAGTTTTTCCACTCTTATCCTCCTACATATAGACCTGACCTCCTGCACTCTCGGCCTCACAATCCCACTTTCACTGCAGATTAAATAGTGATCAGTGTCATCAAAGAATCCCCTGAATACACGTGTGTCCCTCACAGCCTTCCTGAATTCCTGATCTGTTATTATATAGTCAATGACAGATCTGGTTCCCCTGCCTTCCCAAGTATACTGGTGAATGTTCTTATGTTTAAAAAAGGAGTAGTAGTAGTAGTAGAGGGGTTTTGGGGGCGCACGACAGCAAGGTCTTCAGCGCCCGTGCAGTATCATAGTGAGACGGGTGTCAAGAAAAAAAAAAACCTCAGAACATTGACATAAAATGGAACATAAAACACGGGGAACAATCATTGAAAAAATGTGCTCACCCACACCGAAGCGTGGGATGAAGCAGGGCGTCAGCAGTAAAACATGGACAACACAGGAAGAAAATGGTAGAGGGAGCTATAACAATGTAGCAGATGGAAGTGACTGGCTGACCACAAGGAAAAAAGGGAGGAGTCAGCCACTCTGCAACACACTAAAACCTCCAGCCTAAAAGTTTAGGCCAGAGTCCAGACACATCACAAAACTTAAAAACCCTAGACACACACGTCTCATCGTCAGCTAAAACACAAGGCAGATCCCCATCAACTTGTGCTTCTGCCCTTGCATCACGGTATAAAAGGCAGTCTGTTAAAATGTGCCGGACAGAGATGTGCACACCACAAGCGTCACAAAACGGAGGATCCTCCCGCCGTAATAAATAGCTATGCGTCACAGGACAGTGCCCAATCCGCAGACGTGTGAGGGCCACCTCTTCCCGCCTGAGCAACCGGCAGGAGGAACGCCACGGCCGAGTGGTTGACTTTACCGACCGCAGTTTATTGGCCGACACCGCCAGCCATTCGTCCTCCCACAACTCCATGCACTTCCTGTGGAGTGCAGCGATGACTGACTGCAAGGGGATAGGACACTGGACCACATCATGCTCTCTGCAGGCCTCCTTGGCAGCCCGTTCATTGCCCCATATGCCGACATGACCAGGCACCCAGCAGAAGGATACCTCTTTACCCCGCTGTTGGAGCAAGTACAGTTGGCTATGTATCAGCTGGACCATCTCTTCAGTCGGGTACAGGTTCTGCAGCGATTGTAAGGCACTAAGAGAATCGGAGCAGAGAAGAAATCGATCGCCCCGAACACGATGCATCTGCTCCAGTGCCGTCAGGATCGCGTGGAGCTCCGCTGCGAAAACGGTATATTCAGCAGGGAGGCGAATCCGGGTAACATGGTCAGGGAACACCACAGAACAGCCAAGGAAATTCTCCTGTTTGGAGCCATCAGTGTAAACCACAGTGAAACCGTGATGCACATCTAAAATGTTAAAAAAAAAGTGACTGGAATGTAAAATCTGGCGTGCCATCCTTCTTAAAACGAGTCAAATCTAAAATAAGTTTGGGTCTCCGGAGGAGCCAAGGTGGAGATCTGCTCCAACCGCGACGTAAAACACGAAGACCAGCCATAGACATTGCAGCGAGGCAATCCTGTGCGCGAATCCCATAGGGCTGCGTCGCACGTTGCCGGTTATGAAATAACCGTGCCAGAGGAGGCTGAGCAACGGTATGGTATGCAGGTGTGTACGGTGTGGACAAAGTTTTATACGCCCGGCGTACCGTAAGTAGCCGTCGCCGCATATGAAGTGGCGGTTCACCAGCCTCTGCACAGAGGCTTGGTATGGGGCTAGTTCGGAATGCCCCAGTGGCCAACCGCAGCCCTTCATGGTGGACAACGTCCAAAATCTTTAAGTACGAAGGCCTCGCAGACCCATACACCGTGCACCCATAATCGAGCCGAGATCGCACAAACGCCCTGTAAAACTGGAGCAGACAAGTCCTGTCAGCTCCCCATGTACTGTGGCTAAGACATTTTAAAATGCTTAAAGCCTGAAGCGATCGCCGTTTCAGGTCTTTAAGATGAGGTAACCACGTGAGCCTCGAGTCAAAAATGAGCCCCAGAAATCTCACCGTGTCTTTAAAAGAAAGAATAGTGTCCCTCAAGCGCAACTCAGGAAAGGTTAAAATCGAACGAGAACGGTTAAAAAGAACACATACAGACTTCTCGGTGGAAAACTTAAATCCACTCTTCAGCGCCCAGTCATCCAAACGCCTAATCGTAAGTTGCAACTGACGAGTTGTCGTTGCAAGGCTTGAAGAAGAGCAGAACAAAGAGAAATCATCCACAAACAAAGAACACTGGACAGGACTTTTCACTAGGGACGTAATGCTATTAATAGCGATGGCAAATAGAGTCACAGTTAAAACGCTACCCTGAGGGACACCATTCTCCTGCTCAAAGCGATCAGACAGGACGTCACCAATTCGGTATCTAAAATATCGTGGCGAGAGGAAAGACTGAATAAAAAGAGGAAGACAACCACGAAAACCCCATTCGTGAAGCTGCTCCAGGATGAGACGCCGCCAAGTGATATCGTAGGCCTTCTCAATGTCGAAAAATACACCTATAAGGTGATGACGGCGTAGGAAAGCTTGTTGGATAGCCGCCTCCAGGAGGGCAAGGTTATCGAAGGTGGAACGAAACCTCCTGAAACCACACTGATAGCGACTAAGTAGTTGCCGGGATTCTAACATCCAGACAAGGCGGCGGTTGACCATCCGCTCCAAGGTCTTCCCTATGCAACTAGTGAGGGCAATACTACGGTAGCTACTTGGGCTCGAGCGGTCTTTCCCAGGTTTTAAAAAAGGGATTAAAACTGCCTCACGCCACGCGTCAGGAAAGTGACCCGACGCCCAAATGGCATTAAAAAGTGCGAGGAGGGTTTCTTTGTTGCGCATTGTGAGGTGCCATAGCATACTGTAATGGATCCTGTCGTGACCAGGGGAAGTGTCACGAGCTCCAGACAATGCAGAATCCAGCTCCCACATAGAAAAAGGGCAGTTGTAAACTTCATGAGAGGTGGGCTGGAAGTTCAGACTACACCTCTCAGCAACCGCTCTATGGCGCTGGAAACCTGGATCCTGACTGGTTGTGGCAGTAACTGTCGCAAAATATGCTGCCATAGTCTGGGCAATGTCTCGCGGATCTGTGTGGAGAGTGCCGTTATTCATTACAGCAGCTATGGGGCACCTCCCTCCTCTGCCAGAAATTCTCCTAATGGTCTCCCACACAATGGAACTTTTGGTGGAACGAGTAATGGTGTTCAGGAACTTTTGCCACGACCTCTTCTTGCTCTCACGAATAATGCGGCGACATCTCGCCCTCGCCACCCGAAAGGCTGCAAGATTCTCAGCAGTCGGCCGACACTTGAACCGCCGCAGAGCCGCACGCCTGGTCCTGATTGCAGAGCGGCATTCGTCACTCCACCAAGGCACAGGTGGCCTTTCCCGGTGGCCTGTGGACTGTGGAATGGATGCCGCAGCGGCATGGTGGACCGTTTTGGTAATATGATCCACCCACACCTCAACATTCGCACAGTGTTCGAATTGGGCCAACTGGCTATAAAGTGTCCAGTCAGCTCCACTGAGTACCCATCGTGGTGGTCTCCTTTCGGGGCCCACGCCATCTGGCAGGTGAATCCAGATTGGGAAATGATCACTGCCGTGCAAGTCAGCGACCACTTCCCAGTGAGCACTAGCGGCAAGAGCTGGAGAGCAAAGCGAGAGATCAATGGCAGAGAACGACCCAGTCGCCGTGCAGAAATGAGTACTCTGTCCTCCATTGAGCAAGTAGGCACAGGATGACAGGAGAAGCCTCTCAATTGCTCTACCCCTGGGACAGGTAATTGCAGAGCCCCAAAGCACATTGTGGGCATTAAAATCACCACAAATAATGAATGGCTGGGGGAGCTGTGTAAGAAGGTCGGTGAGGGCCGCTTCATCAAGAGCATCATGTGGGGGCAAGTAAAGTGAACATACAGTCAATGGATGACGCACGTGCACGGACACAGCGACGGCCTGTAGAGTCGTCGTAAGTGAGAGAGGCGAGGAATGGTAGTCCGTCCTGACGAAAATACCTACACCTCCTCTAGCTCTCTCTCCACGCAGGTCGTCCTTTTTGTGGAGTGTATAGCCTCGTATCTCAGGGGAGTATGATGGATGGAAATACGTCTCCTGGAGACAGAGACACAATGGTCGACCCTGAGAAAGTAGACGAAGTTCCTCCACATGCGTCCTGAACCCTTGCAAGTTCCACTGGAGTATGGGAGCCATCTATTTTGAGGGTAGCACCTTCATCCTGTCTCTCCGACGGGGTGGGGAGACCGCAGCAGGTGGAGGGGCAGGCGTGGGACGAGATGATTGCCCCACACATACATCGTACTCCATCAACTCTGGGGAAGAGTCAGATGAAGCCTCGCGTAAAACAACATCCGCATGGTCAGATGGTTTACCACGGGATTTGACCCGCTGTTGCTGCTGCACAGTAGCTTTCTGTGGCTTGGTGGACTTTGGGGGAGCGGATGTGGGAGTGGTAAGTGGCGCACTGGGCTTGGGGACAACCTCAGCTGTTGGAGGTGCGAGGGGCTGGACCAAGTCCGCCACTGTACTTTTGTCTGCCGTTCGAGTAGGGGCTACTGGCTCTGGAACACTGGCGGCGTTGCAAGTGCACTGGCAGCTACAGGTGTTAGTGCCAACACTCACCACCTCAGTCTGCGTTGAGGCATCGACTTTTGGAGTAGGCTTCTGTACCAGGGAAGCAAAAGATGTAGCAAATGTGGGAGGTTGCATCGACTTATAAATCTTCTTGGCCTCACCATAGGGGATACGCTTGGTTGTTTTTATTTCCTGGACCTTGCGTTCCTCTAAAAATATGCGGCAGTCCCTACTCCAAACAGGGTGGTTCCCAGAGCAATTAATACATTTAGCCGGAGACGAGCAACCAACTCCTTCATGAGCAGCCTGACCACAGTTTCCACAAGTCGCTTCGCCTTTACAGCCTAAGGTGGTATGCCCAAAACGCTGGCATTTGAAACAGCGCATTGGGGCCGGGAAATAAGGCCTCACACTAAGGCGAAGGAAGCCAGCTTTAACATGTTCAGGAATTGTGGTGCTACTGAAGGTCAGAATAAAGGAGTCGGATTTGACAAGAGTGCCATCAACCCTCTTCATGATGTGTTGGACATCAAGAATACCTTCCGGAGCCCACTCACGCTGCAGTTCTTCCTTGGGAATATCAGCTAGATCCCGGCATGTCACAACACCCTTGCTATAGTTCAAGGTGCTGTGCAGTTCGGCGTCTATGGCATACTCTCCAAGGCACTTAGCAGATTGGAGGTTAGTTGCTTGCTGGGAAGTGGAAGTTTCCACTAGCAAGGTCCCATTACGTAAGCGCTTCACCGATTTTAAGGAGCCACAGATTCCCTCCAATCCCTTTTGTATATAGAAGGGCGAAACCTTCTCGAAACTACCCTCCTTCTGTTTCACAATGAGAAACACATTCGGATTACCAGAATGCATTCTGTTACCTAAGACTGGACTTTTCAAAGAAGCGCCGGAGTCAGGGGGACTGACTGCACGGGCCCTCTTAAGAGACTGGGTGTTAGAACCTTCCAGCGGCCCACCCTTTCCGCTGGGAGGAAGAAAAGAGAATTTCGAAGGATCCATCTCGGTCCCACGAGCAGCTAGGGAACTAGAAGTCCACCTAGACAGAGCCCCGCGTGCCTAGGTAAGCCTTATACAACTGAGATGCGGCAGGTTCCCCAGAGGTTGCCCGCTGTCGACTGTTCCACCTCAACAGCCATGCATCTCATCAGCGCGCAGCACACCTTGAGATTGAGGTTTTTTTTATAGAGGTTGATTCCATCCTCGCGATCCGGGCGGTCAAGCCAAGATCCCCATTCCCTGAGACACACAACATTCCACCGCCGCGCCGCACGGTGGTCGTTGAAGTATGCTTAGAGGTTACGGTGACAGGGGACTGGCGGCGCTTACCAGTCCCCAGCTCAGGAACCCCGGGGTCGCCAAGCCCGTACCCAGCAAACGAATGCTGAGCCCCTGGGGGCTTAAAAAAGGAGTTTGTGATTACTAAGCCCATACTGGCACAGAAATCCAAGAGCTGTTTCCCGTTCCTGTTGACCTCCATTGCCTCTACAAATTTACCCATAACCTTTTCATACCCTTCTGTTCGATTTCCAGTCCTGGCACTAAAATCACCCATGAGCAGAACACTTCCTTTACTCTAACAACTACATTACTTGAGTGCCTCATAAAAACTATCCGTCTTATCTTGATCTGTCCTTCACAATGCGAATATACTGATAAAATCCTAATTTTCTTGCTAGACACTGTCAAATCTATCCACATCAATCATTGATATTAATAGCTCACCATCTCATTACCATTTGTTTGCCACGTCGTATCTTAGGAGTCCCTGGTTTGTCAGTTAGAGGTGGGACTCCGTCACCTCCAAAGGTCCGAGGCATTTTTGCTCTGATTGTTGCCAGCATCATATTTAAAGTACCAGGGAAGCAGGTTGCTAGCCTTACTTGCCCCGAGTCCCATTGAGTTTTACCCCTAACGATTGAGGGACAAACCGATGGATTTGGTAGTCTTTGCCGTATGAGCACAAAGGTAACCACGACTCAGAATATGTCAGAGATGCCCAGCCTTATTCCAAAGTAACTGGTATCCCGACTGTCGGGACCACTTACTTGGCCACTCATACGTTTCCCGTGGTTCATGAACTAGGACATGACTACAGGAACCCACACCAAGGTACTGAATAGAATTGGAGAGAAGAGAAATTTGTGGCACAACTTGGCTAGAAGAAGGGATCGGTTTGTGGGGCATATTCTGAGGCATCAAGGGATCACCAATTTAGTATTGGAGGGCAGGATGGAGGGTAAAAATCGTAGAGGGAGACCAAGAGATGAATACACTAAACAGATTCAGAAGGATGTAGGTTGCAGTAGGTACGGGGAGATTAAGCACCTTGCACAGGATAGAGTAGCATGGAGAGCTGCATCAAACCAGTCTCTGGACTGAAGACCACAACGACAACAACACCAATAAAAAACGGTCAGGTGAATAATTTGATTCTTTCACGTCTTACAACCTGATATCTTCGTTCGACAAAGGACTGAATTTCTTTTCGTTATTCGTCACAATTACTGTGATGCATCAAATTAAATACGTCAAGGCACGAAATTTTAAGAACTTACAGAGTTTAAAACGCATTTTGTAGACTTCGAGTGCGGTTTATTTTAAGCGCTACAGTGCTGCGTATCAAACGTAGCTAAAATATCTAAGTGGTATTTAAAGCTGAGAATATGACGACATCTACCACTGTTCTCGAGATATTGGTTTTTATATCTACACGAAGGTCTTGCACAACCTACCCAGACCTCTCCGCGCACAGCGTGAATCATGTGGTTGTAACACTCTTCGTATTTCATGAACAGTTCAAGACATGAAAACGTGGTTTTCGAAAATGGTAGCATACAACGATGTGCGCGTTTCTGCCGTGTGATTGATACTATAAACTTTTTTATCCATCGAGATATGGAACGAACTACAGCTTTTCTTGAGGAAACGATAAACCTTTGTAACAGCATTTAATAACTAGTGAAATAAGAATACTGTGGTATTGCGCACTTCAATTTCTTACGTTGTTCTAAATGGGCTATTTACCTTATATCAAAAACTGTTTGTTGTTTCGTCACATGTAACCATTTCCATCGAGATCTTTTACAACCTTTAGAATGCTTTGCAGCTGCGTGTAATAATATATGGTGGCCAACTAGTCCCTCCAGCAACGCTAACGAAATGGCCTGTATACACGGGAACCTGGTGTTCCACATCAGTTTCATTTTTCTTGTGACGGCCAACCGGAGTGGCCGAGCGGTTCTAGGCGCTTCAGTCTGGAACCGCGCGACCTCTACGGTCGCAGGTCTGAATCCTGCCTCGGGCATGGATGTGTGTGATGTCCTTAGGTTAGTTAGGTTTAAGTAGTTCTAAGTTCTAGGGGACTGATGACCTGCACTGTTAAGTCCCATAGTGCTCAGAGCCATTTGAACCATTTTTGAGCCAGCAGCAGAAGCTCCCCTGAACGAAACACTTAAGCGGAATGGGAAACAACCGTAATAACTGGCACACAGTGGTGACCTGTGGCGGCTCATTTCATCTTCCCACTATTGATAACTTCAAATGGTTTAAATGGCTCTAAGCACTATGGAACAGTAACATCTGAGGTCCTCAGTCCCCTAGACTTAGAACTACTTAAACCTAACTAACTATCGATAACTTTTAGCTGTCGTCTAACCAGGGCGAGAGGCTTACACCCTTGTAGGGCTGCCGCCGTCTCGCCTAGTCCTCAAAAGCGGCTCCTAGAGTCTCTCCGAAAGAGCGCGGCGCAGGAAACTCACCACGGGTAGTTTTCACAGTATGGAGCTGGGGCAGCAGCTGTGTTTCGAGCAACGACACGCGGGGCGGGTCGGCACGACGTCTTTCCTGCCAGGACCGTGCAGAAGTCTGCAATAGGGTTTTAGAACACATAATATATTCGAACTTTATGAAGTACCTCGAAGAAAACGGTTTATTGACACGTAGTCAGCACGGATTCAGAAAATATCGTTCTTGTGAAACAACTGGTTCTTTATACTCATGAAGTAACAAGTGCTATCGACAGGGGATGTCAAATTGATTCCATATTTTTAGATTTCCAGAAGGCTTTCGACACCGTTCCTCACAAGCGTCTTCTAATCAAACTGCGTGCCTGCGGAGTATCGCCTCAGTCGTGCGACTCGATTCGTGATTTCCTGTCGGAAAGGTCACAGTTCATGTCAACAGACGGAAAGCCATCGAGTAAAACAGAAGTAATATCCGGCGTTCCCCAAGGAAGTGTTATAGGCCCTCTATTGTTCGTGATCTATATTAACGATATTGGAGACAATCTGAGTAGCCGTCTTAGATTGTTTGCAGATGATGCTGTCATTTACCGTCTTGTAAAGTCATCATATGATCAAAACGACTAGCAAAATGATTTAGATAAGATATCTGTATGCTGCGAGAAGTTGCAGTTGACCCTGAATAAGGAAAAGTGTGAAGTTATTCACATGAGTACTAAAAGAAATCAGCTTAATTTTAATTATGCGATAAGTCACACAAATATGAAGGCTGTAAATTCAACTAAATACTTAGGGATTACAATTACAAATAGCCTAAACTGGAACGACCACATAGATAATATTATGGGTAGAGCAAACCAAAGACTGCGATTCATTGGCAGAACACTTAGAAGGTGCAAGAGGTCTACCAAAGAGACTGCTTACACTACCCTTGTCCGCACTATTCTGGAGTACTGTTGTGCGGTGTGCGATCCGCATCAGGTGGTACTGACGGATTACATCGAAAAAGTACAAAGAAGGGCAGCTCGTTTTGTACTATCGCGAAATACGGGACATAGTGACCAAGATATGGTACGTGAATTGGAGTAGCAATCATTAAAAGAAATTCGTTTTTCGTTGCGACGGGATCTTCTCATGAAATTTCAATCCCCAGTTTTCTCCTCCGATTGCGAAAACATTCTGTTGGCACCCACCTACATAGGGAGAAATGATCATCACGATAAAATAAGAGAAATCAGGGCTCGCACGGAAAAATTTAAGTGCTCGTTTTCCCCCGTGCCGTTCGAGAATGGAACGGTAGAGAGACAGCTTGAAGGTGGTTCATTGAACCCCCTGCCAGGTACTTTATTGTGAATAGCAGAGTAATCACGTAGATGTAGATGTTTCGCTTATGTCGTGCACAACTAGTTGTTCAGGTCTGTGCATCGATTTCCCTCTCCGCAAGCTGTCTGAGCAGACGTTCGTATTTATGTTCATTCAGTTGCCATGCACAATGGACTAGGACTAGAGTATAGCCCTGGCTGGTCCGTGCGATTTTGAACTAACTTCTGTTAGTCTCCTGGCAAGCATCCTCACTCAAGAAATTTGCCATGGTTAATGTTGTTATGGTTACGTAAAGTGCTCTGCCGTCAGGCATAGCTATATCAAGGTCCTACGCCTATTGCAGATCTGACGACAACATGGTATAGTGGTGGAGCAGGCAATATTACTTCGGAACAAACTGTTCAACACATATTGTTGAACATGGGACTCCGGAGCAGATTGCGCTGCACACATTATCGCTTATACTGCAATTTTTTTTTTCAAGTTGCAGTATTACTACTAGGGCGTGCCATCTTATTACTTTATGCAGGCCATAGTGCTCCAAACAGACCTCTTAGTCAGCAATCATGGCCACCAACAAGCAGATAAGTTATGCTCTGCGGTTCAGGCCATGGTCACCGTTGCCCCTGCAGCACCACGAGGAGATGGTTCTGCTTGGAGTTGTTAAGGCTACTCTTCAGTATGATCTTTTATTCACTTACAACAATTGCAGTTATTTTCCAAAAATAATACATGAATTTGGAAGTAGGAAATTGTCAATTTATGGCATAATTTAAGAAGAGAATAAATAGAAGACAGAAAAGAGTAGACGTAGATGTCCCTGCATCAGTTACCGCCCGAGGAAGGAGACTTGTTATTGAATTTCAAGTCCACCGTCCCCGTGCGGTGCTACTGCTATCCGCATGAACATCGCAAATGGAGAAAATTCAATTTGTTCATTCCATTTGGATTTAACCTAATATAAACGGAGGTGATAAAAGTCAAAGGATAGTGACATGCACATATGCCGATGGCGAGAGTATCGCTTGCACAGATGTGTATGGGCAGTGCATTGGTAGAGCTGTCATTTGTACTCACTCGTTCATTTGATTCATCTGAAAAGGTTTCTTATGAAACGTTTCCGATGTGATTACGGCCGCACGATGGGAATTAACTGACTCTGAACGCGGAATGGTAGTCGGAGCTAGACGCATGCGACACTCCATTCCGGAAATCGTTAGGGAATTCTGTATTCCACGATCCACAGTGTTAAGACTATGCCGAGAATAACACATTTAGGCATTACATCTCGCCATGTAGTGGGCGACGGCTTTCCCTTAACGGCTCAAATGGTTCAAATGGCTCTGAGCACTACGGGACTTAATATCTGAGGTCATCAGTCCCCTATAACGTGGAACTACTTAAACCTAACTAACCTAAGGAGATCACACACATCCATGCCCGAGGCAGGATTCGAACCTGCGACCGTAGTGGCCGCGCGGTTCCAGACTGAAGCGTCTAGAACCGCTCGGACACTCCGGCCGGTTTTAACGACTCAGAGCAGCTGCGTATGCGTAGAGCTGTAGTGGTAACAGCAAGAAACACTGCATGAAATATCGGAAAAAATCGATGTGGGAGGTAATGCGAAAGTATCTATTACGACAGCGGGACGAAATTTGGCGTTAATGGGCGGTGACAGCAGACGACCGACTCGAGTGTCTTTGCTGAGAGCACGACATCGCCTGCAGCGCCTCTCCTGAGCTCGTGACCATATCGGTTGGACCCTAGACGACAGGAAAACCGTGACCCGAGCAGAAGAGTACCGATTTCATCTGCATCTACATCTAAGGGATTACTATGCTATTCATAATAACGTGCCTGGCAAAGGGTTCAATGAACCACCTTCAAGCTGTCTCTCTACCGTTCCACTCTCGAACGACGCGCGGGAAAAACGAGCACTTAAATTTTTCTGTGCGAGGCCTGATTTCTCTTATTTTATCGTGAAGATCATTTCTCCTCATGTAGGTGGGTGATAACAGAATGTTTTCACAATCGAAGGAGCAAACTGCTGACTGAAATTTCATGAGAAGATCCCTTTGCAACGAAAAACGCCTTTGTTTTAATGACTGCCAGTTCAGTTCACGTATCATGTCTGTGTCACTATCTCCCCTACTTCGCTATAGTAAAAATCGAGCTGCCGTTCTTCGTATTTTCTCGATGTCGTCCGTCGGTCCCACCTGATGCGGATCCCACACCGCACAGCAATACTCCTGAATAGGGCGGACACGCGTGGTGCAAGCAGTCTCCTTAGAAGACCTGTTGCACCTTCTAAGTGTTCTGCCAATAAATCACAGTCTTTGGTTCGCTCCACCCACAACATTATCTATGTGATCGTTCCAATTTAGGATATTTGTAATAGTAATCGCCAAGTATTTAGTTGAATTTACAGCCTTCAGATTTGTGTGACTTATCACGTAATCGAAATTTAGCGGATTTCTTTTACTTCACACTTTTCCTTATTCGGGGTTGATTGCCACTTTTTCCACCATACAGACACCTTATCTAAATCATTCGCAAATCGTTTTGGTCATCTGATTACTTTACAAGACGGTAAATGACAGCATCATCTGCAAACAATCTAACAGGGCTACTCAGATTGTCTCCTATGTTGTTAATATAGATAAGGAACAATAGAGGGCCTATAACGCTTCCTTTGGGAACGTCGGATATTATTTCTTTTTTACTCGACGACTATCCGTCTATTACTACGAACTGTGCCCTTTCTGACAGGAAATTACAAATCCAGACGCACAACTGAGGCGATATTCCATAGGCACATAGTTTGGTTCGAGAAACTTGTGAGGAACTGTGTCGAAAGCCTTCCGTAAATCTAAAAATATGGAATCAATTTGACATCCCCTGTCGATAGCATTCGTTACTTCATGAGTATAAAGAGCTAGCTGTGTTTCGCAAGAACGATATTTTCTGAATCAGTATTGACTACGTGTCAATAAATCGTTTTCTTCCAGGTACTTCATAATAATAGAATACAGTATATGTTCCAAAACCCTACTGCAAATCGACGTTAGTGATATGGGCCTGCAATTCAACGGATTACTCCTACTTTCCTTTTTGGGTACTGTTGTTACTTGAGCAATTTTTCAGTCTTCAGGTACGGATCTTTCTGTGAGTGAGCCGTTGTATATAGTTGCTAAATACGGAGCTATTCAGTTGGTAGGAGTTGGTGGCAAGGTTCGAATGTGGCTCAGGCCCCACTATGCCATGGACCGAAGTTGTCAACGAGATAATGTGCAAGCCAATGGTGGATCCATAAAGGGGTGGGCTGTATTTACATGGAGTGGACTGGACGTTCGGCTACTTGGAGGGTATTGACACCCATTCATGGCCGCCATGTTCCCAAACTATGGTGTGATTTTGGTGGGTGACAATGCGTCATGTCACTGGGCCACAATTATTTGAGAAACATTCTGAACACTTCGAGCTAGTGATTTGGCCACCCATATGGCCTGACATGAGTCCCATCGGCCGGCTGGAGTGACCGAGCGGTTCTAGGCGATACAGTCTGGAATTGCGCGACCGCTATGGTCGCAGGCTCGAATCCTGCCTCAGGCATGGATGTGTGTGATGTCCTTGGATTACTTAGGTTCAAATAGTTATAAGTTCTAGGGGACTGATAACCTCAGAAGTTAAGTCCCATAGTGCTCAGAGCCATTTGAACCATTTTTTTTGTCCCATAGATCATTTGCAGGACATAATCAAGAGGTCAATTGGTTCACAAAATCCTGCACCGGCAACACTTTCACAATTACGTTCGGCTAGGGAGACAGCATGGCTCAATATTTCTGCAGGGAAATTCCAACGAATTGTTCAGTCCATGCCACGCTGAGTTGCTACACTGCATCAGGCAAAAGAAGGTTTGATACGGTATTAGGACACACTGCTGAGTGTATTGGTGTTGTCTGTTATCTTCCTGTGTGACTTAATGTTTGTCCGGTTGGATAATAATTATTACTAGGTTGGTTATTGAGATATTGCAAGGCACTCTCACTTCTGATTCGGTGTATGGAATACGATCTACTGCGATTTGACTTCATACATTGTAATGAAATGGTTGGCAGTAGTTTGTGGTCTTGTTTGTGTGCTCTAGGGAAGGAAATACGGTAAGCTTTACCTGCGTTCAAAGGAACAGGGCGCGGTCTTAAATGACTGCAGTAAAAGCATGGTGTTAGTGGGCTGACAAAGCGCGTTTTTCTGGGGAACGGTGAGAAGACATTTCCAGATAGCCGCATGCCACAGTCGCATTGTGCAAAACACATTATGTTGGTGCTGGACAGGAGGCTGGCGTCTGGGTATACGTGCCAGCGCCGAAAAGTCGCCGACAGCGCATTGTAAGCCAGGAATAAAGCAGAGGATGGGCCCTCATTAGGGAGCAAGCTGCCAAAATGTAAAAGATTCTGCAAATTCCCATGGGACAGGGAAACTAGCATCCAGACATCCAGACTGTTTCAAAACATGTTTGTCAAAGCATGACTCTTTGGTGAGTTTATTGCCATTCTTTGTAAACTTTGAAATGGATGCAACAGGGGAGATAACAAGCTGTTAATGGAGGGCTGTGCTTCCACCCAGTATTGTGTTAGTAAAAGACACGGCAAACGTGTGGGACAGCGGCCGCAAAGCTTAATTTTTTTTCCGTTTTCTGCCAATTAACTTTAAAGTCTCTGATAGGTCAAATCGGTTTGCAGTGCAAAGACCATTCTCCGAGCTCAGAACGCTGGGCTGCAGCTAGTGGTTGGCTTGTGCGAAAGTGGGGGAAGTCAAAAGAGAGAAATGTGCTTTTTGAACCGAGCTGAGGAGGAAATAAAGAGAAAGGAAGAAGGTTGTCGCTTGTACAAGTCTCTTGTACTGGCGCTTCGCTAGTAAATAACCGCAGGTCTCTACCTAAATGGTGAGACTTGTATCCTTTGCTAGTGTGCGAATTAGAGCCCGTGCCAGTCACCTTCTGAACCGTCAGAGGCACTGCTTATATCATCACAGTCACAACTAGTGATGCGTGTGTGTACTTATTTGTCTTGAGTCGGCCATCTAAACATTTGATGTATTCTGACACGCACAGTCGTGGCACGGAGTCAAATTGGTTTGGCAGACCATCAAACGGGTCCAACTGCACACTGGAATGCATCAGGGTTTCAGAGGCTCATAGGGAAGTACCTGCGTTCTGAATTAACCAAATGTGAGACCGAATACTTGCATTTTTCGGGAACGCGCATTTAATAACAGATTGTCGCCGTCCATGACTTCAGTCGCCGAACGCATCATGGTGTGCCGCCTTGACAAGCAGGATGGTAAAGTATTCGCTGCTGAGACGTAGGGCTAAAGTATACATTTTTCAGCATCCTGTTCTTTCGAACTATATTTTTCTTGTTTTTGTACAGTAGAATATAGATGCTTGGTGGTGGTGTAGTTTGGCGCCATACCCTGGATTCACGTGTATGAAGTCAGATAGAGTGAGTAGTGTTCTGGTTAGTGTCGTGTGTCGATCCCCAGCAGATCACTTTGTCCGCTATAGCTCCCGTGCTAGTACGGCGTTTGTTAAGTAAAAATGTTTGTGTGATGTTTCTTTAATAATTTTGTTGTCTTGTCATGTTTAAGCTCAATAAATCGATTGTCATTTAGACTACAACTTCTCCCTGATTTCTAATTAACAGTTCCTTCCCATTTTATTATGGCAGTCTAGATCTGAAACATAAGGAGTAGCGTTTTCACTTGGTGACCACTGCGTGGATCTTTTACTTCATTAACGATAATGTTCTTTTTTTATTAAGCAAATTTTGTGAAGCTTTGGGACAATTTACTGCCTCGATGTAATCTAAATACGTCATATACAAATATTAAAGCACTTTAGAAACAAATAACAAATCACAACTAATCTCAAGTCAGAGAAGCTAAGCCACTCTTGTCCATTGCTGATTTAAACGACGCAATACGCAGCGAAAATACGAAACGCACGCGCTAAGATTATGCGTCGGGCTTGGCCTCCACAGAGCAACATTTCCTCGGCTGACCGGCAGCTGTTCGGTCTATTAGAGAGGACCCTGAATTACTAATGTTACCAGCAGACAAAGGCAACGCTACCGTGTTAATCACCCAAGGCCGATTATGTGAATAAGATGTATGATTCACTTGAGGATTCATCGTATAGTAAATGACTAAAGTATCCGACGGGCCGCATAAAACGGACGACGACTTCACTTCTGAAGAAGAGCTCATTTATTTGAGGACACTACTAAAACACTTCGTCCTCTTGTGGCCGTTCTACCTAGATAATACGGATTGTCAAAGGTCCATGAAGATGGGGTCCCCTTACGCCCGACTGTTAGTAATTTGGGTGTGCCGACTTACAACTTGGCAAAATATTTAGGGTTAATCCTCAGTCCTCATGTGGGTAAATGCGAACACCGTATTTCCAATTCCATAGATTTTATTCAACTTTTAAAGTCGCTTCCTCTTGGTCCCTCTAATTTACTTTAAGCTTCAATGTGGTGCCTCTTTTTACTCGGGTCCCTCTTCAGAAGTTACTAATATTAATTAATGAAACACTAGATAGGGAAATTACGAAGCTTTGCCGTCACTTACTGACGTCTACCTATTTGTTATTCAATGACAAATATTTTGAACATACTGACGTGGTGGCCATGAGTTGGGGGTAGTGTCTTTGATTAGCAGTTGGACCGTCGTCGATCGCATTCGAAACCCGACACCGCATAAATTTTGATTAATAATCAGCATTGGCGGTCAGTATTGCTGGCCGAAGACTTACAGCATAAGAAGTCAACCTCATTCTGCCAAACGATCTTGTCAAAGACGGTGGAGGAGCGGACAGAGGTTCAGGCCACTCTCTTGTCCTTAGGGTGGGAAACAGCTCGTAAAGGCGGAAGAATCAGCAATCATCAACAGCATGAGGATGTAGAAGGGAACGGAAACCATTGAACTGAAGACACATAACATGTATCCACAGGACTTGTGGCCTGTAACTGAAAAAGTGTCGTAACGATCTCTCCATTGGCTCCGATTCTGGAATAGTCCCCCGTTCGGATCTCCGGGAGGGGGTAGCCAAGAGGGAAGTGACCACGAGAAAAAGATTGAATAACCAACCAAAGGATAGCGTCCTACGAGTCGGGCCGTGGAATGTCAATAACTTGAAGATGGTAGGGTAGCTAGAAAAACTGAAAAGGGAAATGCAAAGGCTCAATCTAGATATAGTAGAGATTAGAGAAGTGGAATGGATTTCTGGTCAGATGAGTATAGCGTAACATCAACACCGCAGAAAATGGTAGGATTCGTTATGAACCGATAGGTGGTCCAGAGAAAGTGTTACTGTGAACAGTTCAAATGGTTCAAATGGCTCTGAGCACTATGGGACTCAACTGCTGTGGTCATAAGTCCCCTAGAACTTAGAACTACTTAAACCTAACTAACCTAAGGACATCACACACATCCATGCCCGAGGCAGGATTCGAACCTGCGACCGTAGCGGTCGGGCGGTTCCAGACTGTAGCGCGTTTAACCGCTCGGCCACTCCGGCCGGCTGAACAGTTCAGTCATAGGGTTGTTCTAATCTGAACGACAGC
Source organism: Schistocerca serialis cubense (assembly GCF_023864345.2). Classification (NCBI taxonomy): domain Eukaryota; kingdom Metazoa; phylum Arthropoda; class Insecta; order Orthoptera; family Acrididae; genus Schistocerca; species Schistocerca serialis. The sequence goes on from NC_064639.1 coordinate 1,065,096,778, forward strand.
AAACCAACACCGACAACGATAGCTCAGGTATACATACCGACGTCGAAAGCTGAAAATCAAGAGATAGAGAAAGTATACGAGGATATGGAATGGTAATACAGTATGTAAAAGGAGGTGTAAGTCTAATAGTCATGGGAGACTGGAATGCAGTTGTAGGGGGAGGAGTAGAAGAAAGTATTACAGGAGCATATGGGCTTGAGAATAAGGAAGAATAAAGAGGAATTGAGTTCTGTGATAAATTTCAGATAGTAATAGCGAATACTATATTCAAGAATCGCAAGAGGAGGAGGTATATTTGGAAAAGGCCGGATGATACAGGACGATTTCAGTTATATTATGTCATGGTCCGAAATCAAATACTGGTTTGTAATACGTACCCAGGAGCCTATATAGACTCAGATCACAATTTAGTAGTCATGAAGAGTAGGCTTAAGTTTAAGAGATTAGTCAGAAAGAATCGATAAGCAAAGATGATGACGATGATGATGATGTTGGTTTGTGGGGCGCTCATCTGCGCGGTTATCAGCGCACGTACAAATTCCCAAACTTTGCTAAGCCCGATCTCGCCACTTTCGTGAATGATGATGAAATGATGAGGACAACACAATCACCCAGTCATCTCGAAGCAGGCGAGAATCCATGACCCCACCGGGAATCGAACCCGGGACCCCATGCTTGGGAAAAGAGAACGCGACCGCGAGACCACGAGTTGCGAACGATACGCAAACAAGTGGGACACAGAAGTACTAAATGATGACTAGATACGTTGGAAGTTCTCTCAGGCTATAGATGGTTGGTTGGTTGGTTGGTTGTTTGAGGTTAAAGGGACCAAACAGCAAGGTCATCAGTCCCTTGTTTCAAATAGACTCCATTCTGCTAACGGGACATCTCAGTATAGTCAGAAAAATAAAACGGATAAAGGGGAAACGTAAAAGGGCAGTCACGTTGTCATTAGTAAAAACAAATGAGGGAAGTTGGCAAGAGAACGAACCCAACACTATGCTGAAACAGCATAGGCAAGACCACCTGTGACTTAAAAGGTACAACTGCTATAATGCAGAAAGTACGTATGGGAATAGAAAAACTAACCAAGCCTTAAAAAGAAGGGGTAAAAACAGAGTAAAAGGGAAAGAAAAGAGGATTCCGGTCAGGGAGGTGAATCGGGAATCTCTGAACACTGCCTACAGTGGGAGACACCCAAACACTCACCGCCCTGCCCCAACACCAGAGGGAGATTAAAAACTTTAAAACTGAGAATAAAAACCACTCTCCCGGAGGAAACCTAGAACCAGAGAGACCATCCGGGAATCGTCAGCCAACATCAAAGGTAAAGTGTGGGGGAGTCTGTACTTAGCACGCAGAGCCAAAAGAAGGGGGCATTCAACCAAAATGTGGGCCACTGACTGGAAGGCTCCACAACCACATAGCGGGGGTGGCTCATCACGCAAAAGGAAACCATGGGTCAGCCTGGTATGGCCAATGCGGAGACGACACAGTGTGGTCGAGTCCTTGCGGGAGAGGCTAAAGGAAGAACGCCATGGGCCTGTATTCACCTTAATGGCACGAAGTTTATTAGACAGTGGAGTAGCCTCCCAAGAATTGGCCCATGACTGTGCAAAGTGGGATTTGATGTGAAGCCGTAAATCCGCTGCAGGAGGGGTTACGGAAAACGGGGGGTAAGTAACTGCTCCCCCAGCCAAACGATCAGCGAGCTCATTACCCGGGATACCCACATGGCCCGGGACCCATAAGAAGTCAATGGAACAAGCAGCACGGTGAAGATCAGCGAGATGGTCATGGATGGCAGAGACCAAGGGATGGCGCGAAAAACACCGGTCAATAGCAAGAAGGCCACTCATCGAGTCCGTACATAACAAAACGCGGTTGTGTTGGGATTGTTTAAGAAAGGTAAGGGCCCGGGAAATTGCCATCAATTCCGCAGTAAACACCCCACATGTAGGTGGCAGCAGATGATTTTCCGTTCCAACAGAGGACGTGAAGGCATACCCAACATGATCAGCAGATTTAGAGCCATCAGTGTAAAAAATAACAGCATCCCGAAACTCCCATAAAATTTGGCGGAAAAAGGTACGGAACACCACCGGGGGGATGGAATCTTTCGGTCCGCGGCGGAGATCCATCCGAAGTCGAGGCCGAGGAACTAACCAAGGAGGGGTGGAGGGGAGGGAGCGAGGAAGACAGGACAAAGAAGGAAGCCGAAAATCACGGGTAAGAGACGCAAGGCGCAGCCCAACCGGTAAACCCGCCCGAGGGCGGGAGTCAGGCAGGCGACGTCCATGGTCTGGGAATAGGATAGAATAGGAAGGATGAGCGGGAGAAGAACGGATAGTAAGGGCATAAGACACCAGAAGCTGGGACCGCCGAACAGAAAGGGGGGGGATCCCAGCTTCAACCAGGAGACTATCAACAGGGCTAGTAGGGAAGGCACCGGTGGCCAAACGGATACCACGATGGTGGACTGGATCCAGCACGTGCAGTGTGGAAGGAGCAGCTGAACCATAAACTTGACAACCATAGTCCAAACGTGACAGAACTAGAGCACGATAAAGACGGAGGAGGAGGGAACGGTCCGCACCCCAGGAGGAGTGGGCAAGGAAGCGAAGGACATTGAGTTTACGGAAACATCCTACCTTCAGGAGTCTGATATGGGGCAGCCAAGTGAGCTTGTTGTCGAAAAGAAGACCTAGGAAACGAAACTGTGGAACCACAGGCAATCTTTGTGCAGCGAGATAGAGCTCTGGATCAGGGTGGACCGTAGTACGGCGACAGAAGTGGACCACCCGCGATTTTAAAGGAGAGAATTGAAACCCGTGGGAGAGGGTCCATGCAGAGGCACGCCGTATAGCCACCTGGAGCTGCCGTTCTGCAGATGGCATCGAGGAGGAACTAACCCAAATGCAGAAATCATCCACATACAGGGCAGGGGCGACCAAGGGACCGACAGAGGCCACAAGTCCATCGATAGCAATGAGGAAAAGAAGGACACTCAAGACAGAACCCTGTGGGATGCCCGTCTCCTGGGTCCGTGGAGAACTAAAAGCAGTACCAACTCGAACTCTGAATGACCGATGGATCAGGAACTGGCGGATAAAAATCGGGAGTGGGCCCCAAAGACCCCACTGATGAAGGGTTAGTAAGATGTGATGGCGCCAGGCCGTGTCATAGGCCTTGCGAAGGTCAAAAAACACTGCAACCAAATGGCGGCGCTGGGAAAAAGCCTGCCGAACTGCGGATTCCAAGCGAAGCAAATGATCGATTGGAGATCGTCCCTCTCGAAAGCCACACTGGTAAGGGGACAATAGATCCCGAGATTCGAGGACCCAAGTGAGCCGACGGGCTACCAGCCGTTCAAGTAACTTACAACCAACATTGGTCAAACTAATTGGCCGATAGCTGTCAACAGATAGGGGGTTCTGACCAGGCTTAAGGACAGGAACCACAATGCTATCCCTCCACTGAGAAGGGAAGTCACCCTGGAGCCAGATACGGTTAAACACCCGAAGAAGATGGTGCCGTTGTGGAGCACTGAGATGTTGAAGCAGCTGGTTATGAATGGAATCTGGGCCAGGAGCCGTATCATGAGAAGCAGATAGAGCAGAAAGAAATTCCCATTCAGTGAAAGGTTCGTTGTAAGATTCTGACTCACAAGTGGTGAAACATAAGGGGACAGCTTCAGCCTGCTGTTTTTGATGAAGGAAAGCAGCTGGATAGGAGGCCGACGCTGATGCCACTGCAAAATGGGTCGCAAGATGTTCTGCAAGAACTAATGGGTCCGTACAAATGCCATCTGGGAGGTGAAGGCCTGGGAGGGTGGACTGCCGATGGCAACCTTGGAGAGAGCGAAGTGTAGCCCATACCCGTGACAGAGGGACAGTGGAACCAAGGGAAGAAACGAATCGTTCCCAACATATCCGCTTGCTCCGTTTGATTAAATAACGGGCTTTAGCGCGAAGGCGCTTAAAGGTAGAAAGGCTGGCTACAGATGGGTGCCTCTTAAAGTGTTGCAAAGCTCGACGGCGATCACGGATGGCAATGGCAATGGCCGTACTCCACCACGGGACTTGCCGACGACGAAATTGTCCAGATGAGCGCGGGACAGCAAGGTTAGCAGCGCGAACAATCGCGTCAGACACGTCACGTAGGACGTCATTAATGCAACCCGACAAAGAGGGAGAAAACTCGACCTGTGCAGTATATAGAGGCCAATCGGCGCGGTGGAAAGACCAACGAGGTAACCTCTCCATCGGGGAGCGGGAAGGGAGCGTGATAATCAACGGGAAATGGTCACTATCACAAAGGTCGTCGTGTGGCGACCAGTGTAATGAAGGGAGGAGAGAGGGAGAAGAAAGAGAAAGATCAATGGCAGAAAAGGTACCATGACCAGCACTGAAATGAGTAGGGGAGCCATCATTAAGAAGGCACAGGTCGTGGTCTGCAATAAATTGGTCGATAAGAAGACCTCGTCTAGATGGAAAGGCGCTGCCCCACAAAGGATGATGAGCATTAAAATCCCCAAGGAGGAGGAAGGGAGGAGGAAGTTGCTGAAGAAGGGTGGTTAAGGCAGCAGGTGTAAGAGTCCTGTCAGGAGGGAGATAAAGATTGCATACTGTGACTGCAGAGTCTAAGTGGACCCTAACAGCAACTGCTTCCAATGTAGTTTGGAGAGGAATCCACGTGCTAGCAATGTCTGTACGGACCAACGTACAAACGCCACCAGAAGCCCGCAAGGGTCCGACCCGATTTCGACAGAAAACACGGAACCCACGGAGGGTCGGTGAGTGAGCATCAGAAAAATGAGATTCCTGGAGAACCACACAAGCTGCTGAGTAGGACGAAAGAAGGGATTTCAATTCCGGAAGGTGACGATAGTAGCCATTACAATTCCATTGGAGAACCACAGAACGATGGTTTAAATGAGGGCTGAACACGCTAAATCCAGTCATACCGCCGGGTCCCCACCCGTCACCGACAAGGAGGGGGCGACATCCATAAACGACAGGTCAGAATCCGGTTGTGAAGCCGGGGAAGGGACCTCCGGTGACACCAGAGGCTCTTTGTCCCGGGACTTATGTTTCTTCTTCTTTTCAGGCTGAGATCGAGGAGGGCTGTGTGGCATAATGGAGCCAGCTGCAGCAAGATCAGGAACAGAAAGAGACCGGGCGACCTGGGGGCCGATAGACCGCGGCTCTCGCGGTCGCCACGCTGCAGCAGACCTTTGACCTGGAAGGTGCCGGGAAGGGGCATCCCGGGAGAGGCGCCCTTGACCGGCAGACGCCGAAGGAGTGGGACACTTCTCCGGCTGGGGAGGGGGAGCGGCGCCCAGAGAAGAAGGTGTGGGAGCCGCAGGGGAGGGGGGAAGGAGAGGGGTCCGGGACGGGGGTAAGGAAGGGGGAGGAAGGGATGAAGATGTAACCAAGGCGTAACTAGATGTCATGGACACAGGGTGCAATCGTGCATATTTCTTACGGGCCTCTGTGTAGCTTAAACGATCAAGAGACTTATACTCCTGTATCTTTTTTTCTTTCTTATAGACTGGGCAATCTGCTGAACGTGGAGAATGACTACCATGACAATTTACACATACAGGAGGGGGAACACAGGGACTCCCCTCATGGAGTGGACGTCCACAGTCACCACAGAGAGGGTCCTGGGTACAGCGAGAAGACATGTGGCCAAAACGCAAGCACTTAAAACACCGCATAGGAGGTGGGATGTACGGCTTCACATCACAGCGATAGACCATAATCTTAACTTTCTCAGGAAGGGTATCCCCTTCAAAGGCCAGGATAAAGGCACCAGTATCATCAGGCTATAGATGCAGCAATAAGGAACAGTTAAGTAGGCAGTAGAGTTGAAGAGGAATGGACGTCTCTAAAAAGGGCAATCACAGATGTTGGAAACAAAAACGTAGCTACAAAGAAGATAACTGCAAAGAAAACATGGGTAACGGAAGAAATACTTCAGCTGATCTATGACAGAAGGATGTAAAAAAATACTCGGGGAAATTGAGAATACAGAAAGACAAGTCGCTAAGGAATAAAATAAATAGGATGTGCAGGGAAGCTATGACGGAATGGCTGCATGTAAAATATGAAGTAATTGAAAAAGAGATTATTTAAGGAAGGACAGAATCAGTATCTAGGAAAGTCAAAATAATCTTCAGTGAAATTTAAAGCAAGGGTGATAACATTAAGAGTGCAACGGGAATTCCACAGTTACAATAAATTTGCGCTCAGCACAGGTCGATAGGGCGAACAATCGATTGTGTCGTGTTGCGAGAGCGAGTGTGGAGTTAAGCGAGTGCCATGTTGCGGGTAGAGGTGTGTGGAGGTCTTTGTTGAAATACGAGGCTTTAACGGAGGAGGGAGTCGCCATCACCGTGGATAGACCCCTTTGTACTAGAATAATACCGGGAAGGTGAAGAAGTGTTATTACGAAAGTGATCAGTGATATTTCTAGGGCCGATATTTAGTTTTGCGTCTACCGCGCCGGCATCACCTTGGATTGCAGTGTTGTATTGCAGTGTTGGATGCAGTGATGGATTAGCGTGTGACGATAATGGAAAATGAAGAAGCCTGTGCTGAGATTAGCCGTAATTAGATATGTGTGACGAAGGCAGTGGCTGTCTCCTTTTGTGTGTTTTTGAGAAGAATATAGGTTCGTAATTAGTGAAACTGTGCTGGTGTTTTTCTTGTTACCAGACATTTCATTATTACAGTATTGAACAGGACGAACTGGAAAGTAACAACTTCCGTAGCAGTCAATTCCGATTACCAGCCCCATTAGGTACACGGTCATATTAATAATAAATATTGGGCTGCTATTCGATCAGATCAGGTCGGGATAAATAAATGGAGGTGTTACACCTTGGCTTACTGTGAAAGGACAAGTGCAATCTTCGGACGAATAGTAAGAACAATAGGTAATTTTATCTTGCTTAACGCGAGAAAATATTTTCCAATTTCGGATGAAGACAGAGTATAAACTTTAAAATCGTGACAAGAAACAGTGCATTTTGAACAATACAAAGGAATAGCATCTTACGATTGTGAATAAACTGTTTTTCCGCCATATTAGATGAGAGTAGTAGTGTCGATAAACTGTGTTATAATGTACAAACGCGTAAATCCGCACGAAAAACGGTGAAAAGTGAACACTAAAGGAAGACACGTGTGGATATTACCACAACAAAACGAGCCAAGAATTCGTCATGGAAGCTTTTAAAGAAGTGTTTAGTAGTAATGTTATGATCGAAATTGCTTTTTGAATAATGAAAATCGAGCAACTTCAAGTGTACCCATAAACTGTTGTGCAGGCGACAATTTATGTGGCGACGCAATTGTTGAATGACGTCACACAGACCTGTGCAGCAGCTGCGCCAAAGAGCTTCGATCCGCGAGGTGATTTCACACGTCATCCCAACTACCTGTGCAAGGATAGGTCAGATGCAGACGCACTACACTGGACAGCGATCAGCGCGAGTTCGAGACACCGAGCGCCAACCCGGCATCTAGCGGCCGAACTACAAACTACGCCCGCCTGCAGCGCCACGGAGCGGCCAACTGAGAACTACGATGACTCGCCACAGATTTTCAGCGCGACTTCACGCGGCTCTGGCGGAAGTACAGCGCCACGCCCACTTCAAACGTCAAAACATCACGACTCGTGGTAATGTCAGTTGGTGAGTGAAGACAACTGGTTAGCATAACATTAAATTGCAGTATACTGTCTTCACGATAAATAAACAGTTTTAAACTGTGTTTTACTTTAGGACAAGTGCCCAATTACAGTAATTTCCGAAAAGTTTGCGAAACATACTCTGAAATATATCATACTTATTTATGCATACTGCACTGTCTAAATGGTGATTATACAGATATGCTCATTGTTTCTGGAGATTTTACATTTATAGATTTAATGAATGGTGTGATTTGTCTTATTTAAAACATTTTACATAAACCGTGTATGTGAAAATTGATATATGAAATTATTAGGTTTTGAGAGTCGTTATGTTCAGTACTCATACGTATTGTATCAATTTTGGGATTAACTGAAGATACTGCAGTTACTGTTTGATTAGTTTAGCGGTAATTAGGAGTGTTTTGGGTTACTAGAGGTTATTTTATATTACTTGCTGGGCATTAAAAAATAAACCAAAAATGTCTACTGAAGATAAGCAGGTTTGTGAGGCAGTAGTTGAAAGGAAAGGGATAGGACAGGAAGACAGAGATGATTCAGGAATCAGTGATTATGGATTGTCATTAGAAAGCCCATTAGCACATTCAACTAGTTACCCTGAGACACCGGGACAAACGACGAGAGATAAGCCAGTTTCAGAGAGTGCAGATGTACGGTCGATGTTGGCAGACTTGCTAAAGGAAACCAAGGCAACAATAAAGGAAGGTTTACAAGAAGCTATAGAAAGGGAAGAAATATTCCGCAAATCATTAGAGAAAGGTTTACAAGAAGCTAGAGAAAGGGAAGAAATATTGTGCAAATCATTAAAGGAAGATATACAAGAAACCAAAGAAAGCTTAGAACAATCATTTAAGGAAATTCTAGCACAAGAGATCAAAACATCACAAATGAAGATAGAATATAATCTGAAGAAGGAAATGCAGGAGTTATAAGAACGACTGAAGATGGACATCAACGAGAGAGAGAGTAAGCTGCAGAAGAGCATAGACCAAGTCCAGGGAGACGTGGAGAAGATGGAAGGAAAGTTAACAAAAAAGATAGAAGACAATATTGAAGAAACTAAAGCCGAATTGGGAGAAAGGATCGCTGAAGTGGAAACAAATTGCAATCATCGAATCGCCAAGGTGACGCAGATGCAGAAACAATGCAATGATGCGGTTAAGGGGATAGGAGATAGGCAAAACCAACTGGCTGTCAATCTGAGAAATGCTATAGCCATGCAACGAGAAGAGGATAACAAGAGGGTTGCAATGGAGGTCAGGCAATTACAACAGGGAGTGCAACAATTGGAGAGCAAGACAGAAGAAATTGATAAACGAATTAGCAATGCCACTTTAACCGTTGGGGAAGGTAGAGTCGTTACCTTGATGAGCGGTGATAATCGGTACATCCAAAATAATACAGGACAGAAGTTTAAACCGAAAGGAGGGTTGCACCCAATGATATTTATGAAATGGTTAAAAGGAGTTTTCCCAGCACATTTCAAAGATGCAGACAAGATTCAATTTGCAATAGATAGGATGGAAGGTGAGGCCTTCACTTGGGGAGGCAGGAAGAAGGAAGGGACTACTAGTTATGACCAGTTTGAAGGGGAATTCTTGAAGAAATACTGGTCCAAAAGTCATCAGTGTGCAGCACTTGAGGACCTACTACACCGCAAGTCACTTAATACATGGAGAGGAACGTTGAGAGAGTTTGCCAAATATTTGTGGGAATTGAACGAGACCTTGGAACAACCACCGAGTGATGACATAATGATATCAGCGATAAAAAGAAGATTGAGCCAGAGAATGCAAGAAACTGTATCTGGGAGCCTGATTAAAGATAAAGATACTGTAATGGAAGTATTGGAGCAATTAGAAGCTATTTGTGCACAGGAAAACAATCAGATGTGTGATCAGAACCAATATGGAAATAATTACCATCAAAGTCGTTTTAATGGCCCATCAAGTTACAGAGGTAGAGGTGGGGGTAATGGACGTAGGAACCATGGCAATGGTCGACAGATTCACCACAATCATGGGAGAGATGATGATGATAATGACAGGAATTATGAGAGAAGAGATGATAGACAAAGGGATCATGAGGTACGAATTGAAGAAAGTTAGGTGTAGGGAGCCAGCGACTCTTTTGCTGGTATACCAAGTGGCGACTGGTACACTCCCAGCTGGGTGAGACTATTTCTCATTTCACGTTTCACTTCTCTACCGTCTTTCTCTATCCTTAGGTTAAGAAGTTAGTGTTAGTAGTTAGGATTGGTAGTGGTCATCCAAGTAATTCAGTCAGGAACCATGTAGTAAATTTATAGTTGACTTAAAATAAGGATAAGTAGTTACTGTTGATGTAGTGTGTGAGGTGTCAAAGAATCAATAAGTTAAAAGCTCAGTTTAATGTCAGTATATTGCAAAATTATTAGTGCCAGAAGTAATAAAATGAGAACCAGATAAGAAAGCTAATGTTTACAAAATGTCATGGGAAGCTAATTGGTCAAACAAGAGTTTGTGTAATCTTATAGAATTGTTTTATGAGGCATGAAAAGGTCAAGGAATTGTAAGAGAATTGAAGTAATGTATCAGCTTATAAGTAGATGAACATATAAAGAAACAAATACATGAGGAGATAGTTGTTCGAATAAATGATGTGAAATATTATGAACGGAGAGGCCAAGGAGCCTGCAGTAGTATTTTTATGTAGTTATTGCAGCAAATATGGAGCGTTGATGTAGTTTGAAGATGTATATTTATTTGCAGTTGAAGCTGCTGTTAAGTTGAGGGAGTTATATGTAATGAAGTGTATTGAGTATGAGATGTTTGAAGTATTGAAGTATATGGAGGATTGATGTGGGTTGAAGATATATATTTATTTGCAGTTGAAGTTGCTGTTAAGTTGAGGGAGTTATGTGTAATGAAATGTATGGAGTATGAGATGTTTTGAAGTATTGAAGTATGTCATTTAGCACATGAGCATCATCTGTTTGCAAGTTATTTGTAGGTATACATGTTTATCTGAAGTACACTGAATAAAACAGAAAGTGTAACTCATGAGTAATGAGTAATTCATGTATCCAATTAGCTATCAAAGTCACGTATGGTTGTACTTACATCAAGCCTTAGAAGCAGAATTCTGGCACTGTGTAATGAATAATAAATATCCATATAGAAGATTTGGATTAATGTCAGTGTAACAGGAAATATTGTACCTCTCATCTAAGCTTTCTTGATAATAATTCACATATGGCAGTAATGTTTTGCAAAATGAAATGATCAGTAGTTTAAAATATTTCATTGGGTGACCACATTAGTTATAGTGTTGCAAATAGTTATGTAAGACATACTTAGTGGTATAATGGAGCATTTAATATTATGGAATCTGTAGAGGCATGAGGGATTGTAAAATAATTGCATAAGTCAAGGAGTAAATGCTATATTTAGTTTTGATATTCAATTTTGCTTGTGTTAAAAACTCAAATGAATAAGTTGTGAATTTCTTCCTTAACTTTAATGCGTGTTGGCCAAGTGAGTTATAAGTTAGAGTGATAGTAGTGTGGACGGCAGGAATCCCGCTGAAAGGACGGCATACCAAAGGGGTAGCTGGCATTCAACTAGTTTGTTTTCTTGTCTTTGCTGTAGCAAGTTATAACAAATATGTAGTTAATGACTCGTACAAGCCTTTGAAAATGAAGATTTTTGGTAATTGAATGTAAGATAAGTTTGTAAAAATATTTACCATGGCATATTAATTAAGACAGATTGATGTTGTATGATGTTTCTGTAGGGGCAGTGTGCTACCAGACCCAATAGGATATTATTTGTAATATATTAACTCATATGTCATGTGTTCACGTAATAATTTTTGATTGTATGTTGTGTATTACATTCAATATGGACTATAGAGGATTATTGCTGCTTGATAAAAAATTGTGATTTGAACAATGCCATGTTTGTGAGAGGTAATAACCTTTTGTAGAATATTATTGTGGAGGCAGCCCACTACCGGAGTCGAGGGATTATTTGGTGAATTGTAATTTCATTAATTATTTACACTGTGATGTAATAATATCTAATTTCCTTGCCGATTCTTTTACGCCAGAGGCTCCAAAGACGTTTTCGAGGGCGGGGATGTAAGGGGTCCGTAGGCCCTTACTATAAATTTGCACTCGGCACAGGTCGATAGGGCGAACAATCGATTGTGTCGTGTTGCGAGAGCGAGTGTGGAGTTAAGCGAGTGCCATGTTGCGGGTAGAAGTGTGTGGAGGTCTTTGTTGAAATACAAGGCTTTAACGGAGAAGGGAGTCGCCATCGCCGTGGCTAGACCCCTTTGTACTAGAATAATACCGGGAAGGTGAAGAAGTATTATTACGAAAGTGATCAGTGATATTTCTAGGGCCGATATTTGGTTTCGCGTCTACCGCGCCGGCATCACCTTGGATTGCAGTGTTGTATTGCAGTGTTGGATGCAGTGATGGATTAGCGTGTGACGATAATGGAAAATGAAGAAGCCTGTGCTGAGATTAGCCGTAATTAGATATGTATGACGAAGGCAGTGGCTGTCTCCTTTTTTGTGTTTTTAAGAAGAATATAGGTTCGTAATTAGTGAAACTGTGCTGGTGTTTTTCTTGTTACCAGACATTTCATTATTACAGTATTGAACAGGACGAACTGGAAAGTAACAACTTCCGTAGCAGTCAATTCCGATTACCAGCCCCATTAGGTACACGGTCATATTAATAATAAATATTGGGCTGCTATTCGATCAGATCAGGTCGGAATAAATAAACGGAGGTGTTACAGAGCGGATAGGTGGAAAGAGTACACTGGAGGTCTCTGTGAGGGGGAAGATTTGTCTGAAACGATAGAAGAAGAAACAGCGGTCGATTAGAGGAGATAGGGGATACAGTATTAGAATCAGAATTTAAAAGAAGTTTGGAGGACTTAAGATCAAATAATACAGAAGGGATAGATAACACTATATCACAATTTCTAAATTTATTGGATGAATTTGGAACAAAACGACTATTCACGTTTGTGTAGAATGTATGGGTTTGGGGACATACCATCTGACTTCCGGAAAAATACCGTCCACATAGTTCCGAAGACGGCACGAGCTGACAAGTACGAGAATTATCGCACTATCAGCTTAACAGCTCATGCATCGAAATTGCTGACAAGACTAATATACAGAAGAATGGAAAATGAAATTGAGGATGTGTTAGATGATGATCAATTTGTCTTTAGGAAGGGCAAAGCGACCAGAGAGACAATTCTGATGTTGCGGTTAATAATGGAAGCAAAGCTAAAGGAAAATCAAGACAAGTCCATAGGATCTGTCGACCTGGAAAAAAGAAAAGACAACATAAAATGGTACAGGATGTTAGAAATTCTGAGAAGAACAGGGGTAAGCTATAGGGAGAGACGGGTCATGTAGAGTATGCACAAGAGCCACAAGGGAATAATAAGAATGGACGACCAAGAAAGAGATGCTCGGTTTAAAATGGGTGTAAGAATGTGATGATGTCTTTCGTCCCTACAGTTCAATCTGTGCATCGAAGAAGCAATGATAAAAACAAGAGAAAATTTCTGGAGTGGAATTAAAATTCAAGGTGGAAAGGATATCAATGAAAAGGTTTGCCGATGAAATTTCTATCTTGAGTGAAAGTGAAGAAGAATTACATGATCTGCTGAATGGAATAAACACTCAGAACTGAATGTGGATTGATAGTAAATCGAAGAAATACGAAAGTAATGAGAAGTAGGAGGTATGAGAACAGCGAGAAAACATCAGGCTTGATGGTCACGAAGTGGATGTAGTTAAGGGATTCTACTATCTAGGCATCAAAATAACCATTGACGGAGTAAGGAGGACCAGCACTAGCAAAAAGGGCATTTCTGGCCAATAGAAGTCTATGTATCAAACATGGGCCTTAATTTGAGGAAGAAATTTCTGAGAGTGTATGTCTTGAACAGATAATTGTATGGTAGAGAAACATGGAGAGTGGGAAAACAGGAACAGAAGAGAATCGAAGAATTTCAGATGTTGTGCTACAGACGAATGTTTGAAAATCAGGTCGACTGATGAGGTAAGGACTGAGGAGATTCTGTGCAGAATCGGAAAGGAAAGGGAAGATGGGACAGGATGATACGACATCTCTTAAGACATGATGGAACGACTTCCTTGGTACTAGAGGGAGCTGTAGAGAGCAAAAACTGTAGAGGAAGACAGAGACTGGAATACATCCAGCATATACTTTGGGACGTAGGGTGGAAGAACTACTCTGAGATGAAGATGTTGGCACAGGAAAGGAATTCGTGGTTGGCCGCATCAGACCAGTCAGAAGACTGTTGACTCAAAAAGAAAAATAAATAAATAAATAGAAAGAAAGAAAGCGGAGCTCTCTCTTTCACCGGCACCTACTGTAGGACGTTGTAATGGGATAATGCCTCCGTTAAACTATGACGCATCGCGCTTCATTACCAGTCTTATTAAGTGAAAAACAATAGAACTTCTAGTTAGCATAGTGGGACACGAACAGTCCAGTCACATTAACGCTACGATAGCGTATGTTCGGCATTAAGTGCAATATCAACTCACAGATGGCAGGTGGCAACACTGGCAGTGGAGGGTATATGAAGCGTGTGCCACGCGGAAAGCACTGCAGGCGATGTGATAGTATGAAAACGGAGCGATTTATCTAATGTTCAGAAGTGCATGATCATTGGCTTTCGGGCCAAGAGTGGAATAATTTCTGAAATGGCAACGTTTGTAAACTGTTGGGTTGCCCTCATTAGTAAGTACACCGTGCATGGCCAGATAGATCTATCCAAAATCGGCGCCGAGTCAACTATGGTGCACCACGGGCCACAGATGACAGGGGTGAACTACAGCTGTGGAAATGTGTGAGGGCGAACTGACGTGCAACTGTTGAGCAACTAACAGTCGAATTGAACCAAGGGACTACCAACAAATGTTCAGCGAATATGGCTGCATATGGGGCACCGCAGCAGGTGCCTGGTTCACGCACCCATGCAAACTGCTGCTCATCTGGGACGAAGGCTGGAATTTTCACGCCAATACAGCAACTAGACGTTCACCGAATGGCGACAGGTAGCCTTTCCTGATTGATTTAGCTTTATGCTCCATGAGGCAGACGACCGTTGGCATGTACGGCGTAAACGTCTGAAATCAAACAGCCTACAACAGTTACGGGCTGTGTAATGTTTTCGTGGCTTTCTGCAGGTGATCTCGTCACTTTGGAAGACACAGTGCATCAACGTGTGTATATATCCTTGGAAACGATGTCCAACCCTACATGCAGTTTGTTTTTCCTTGGCGATGGCGTCTAACAGAATTACAGTGCAACGTATCACATAGCTTGGAGTACAGGGCAATGCTATTGCCACCCAGAATAACTCCGAAAGTATGATAGGAGCTGTAACGTTCATGGGACAAATGTTGCATGGGACAACGGGGGCATAATATGACGTTCGTTTTTTGTTGCTAGGTGGGGTCGCGCCAGAGATATGAAGATCCACTTCGTCCTTTTCTTTGTTTTTTTTTGTTTTTTGTTTTTTTAATTTGATGCTGTAGTTGGGTACTTATTTCCCGATAGCAGAGACAAATCCAAAGATGTGTAACACTAAGGTCTTTGAAGGTCAGCGAGGATCACAAAGGTGGCATGAACGTCCAATTACAGAAGGTGTTCGAAGTGATGACCATTGGTATCAATGCACTGCTGCAATCTTCTTATCATGGACTGAGTGATATTCCTTATCACTTCGGCACTTATCGGAGCACATGCTCTGACAATTCTCTCTCGTATATTGTGCAAATAATAAATATTCGCCGAAATCGGCGTATCTATCTAACGTTACATTGACATATACTAATAACCATTCGACGGTTTCGCAGTACAACGCTAATAGGAACGTTAAGACTAGTATCGTCGAATCAAGCGAATGTGAATGATGTATTCCTTCGAAGAACAAGACGATATCCAGAATGAGATTTTCACTCTGCAGCGGAGTGTGCGCTGATATGAAACTTCCTGGCAGATTAAAACTGCGTGCCCGACCGAGACTCGAACTCGGGACCTTTGCCTTTCGCGGGCAAGTGCTCTAACATCTGAGCTACCGAAGCACGACTCACGCCCGGTCTCACAGCTTTACTTCTGCCAGTATCTCGTCTCCTACCTTCCAAACTTTACAGAAGCTCTCCTGCTAGTTCTGCAAGGTTTCGCAGGAGAGCTTCTGTAACGTTTGGAAGGTACATCGCTTGCAATTCCTGCACCTCCTCCAGCCGGCTCCTAGTATTTTTCGCCGATAATCTCCACATTCCATAGTTAGCAATGGAAGAAGTCGCGCAACAATATGACTCTCAAATTTCACTGAAACGAATATAATCTATTGGTTTCTATTAAAACTTGCCTAGTCAGCCTCCTTCGCTAAAACACCAGCATGCAGCTAGTTACTGCCTCTGCGACTTGATATGAGGACTCTTCCTACCAAACACAGGCATGCTCACCCAGATGCAAAACTCGTCTAGAAAACAGGAAAGTACCTAATGTGGCGTTATATTTGTGTCGGCTCGATGCTGATGGTTGTCCCAGTCAGGTCGACATGGAACAGTGTCCGTCGATCGCGACCACTCCGATCTGTAACTGTTAAAAACAAACTCCTCGCTTGGTTGATTGGTTTCAGACACTGACCCCTTAGACTGATATCAGCGTATCGATGTATCAGCACGCCGGAATATGTAAGCAGCCCTTGTTTAAAATTGAAGCACTGGTGTTCGAAGTCTGTCGGTCTTCTTTACTTCGAACCCACAGCGACGGCAGCACAACAACTCCCTTGATCTGAAACAATTAACCAAATATGCTTCGCGTGTTCGCGGCAGGCTGATAAGCTTACGCGAACTTAATAACTGTAGTTCTTATGCCCGGTTTGCGAATGAGTGTTCAAACGCAGCTAACAGGATATTTTGAATTATAAAGTCCATTGCTCAAGGCTATGACACATCATAGTTTTTGCGAGGATGTTGGTTTATTAATTAATATAGCGTCGTCAAGGCGTTGCTACGGTGTTAATTCCAACAACTAATACGACGTAATTCCAGAGATAAAGTACTCTTCTGACAATAACAGAAAGCGTCGTATTTCCGTGTAAAGTTGCTGTTCACTGTTAATAAGATCACTAAATCACCGTTAACTTCTGCGTTCTCTCAATAAATAGGTAATTTTATAATTACACAGTAAATCTACATTAAATGAATAACCGACACGAAGCATTAAGGTTATATTGGAGTTTATTTGTTTAAACCTACACTGAAAACACACCGATCTGTCATTCACGGTCTTGAATCTATTTGTATCAGCGATTCTGACATTGACTACAGCGTCCGACAACACGCCGTAACTGTAAGTTCTTGGTGATCGCATGTAGCTGTTTCCTACTCAAGGAGGTTGGTATATTGCTGTGTCCTTTGATGTTCGTGACAATCACAGATCACGAAGGCTAAGTCCCAGCGTTAATCAGGTATCACACCATTTACTTTTCTTTCACATATAATAACTGCCCCGTTGTCTGGGTAAACCGTAAATGTTACTTTACTTCAGTTCGAAATTCTGACTAGTACGTCAAGTTCATACTGGAAAACTTAAAACTTCAGATTGATTTGAAACAATCTAGTAGCGTCCAATAGGCGTACTACTACTGCGACGTTACAAAAGAGACTGATTTAACATCTCCATTGCAGTGTTACATTTTAGTCTAATCGAACTTACAGCTCGATGCGACTAGAACTCTCTACTTGGATAAATTTTATCTCTGGTCTATTTATGGTCTGGGATTTAACCTTTGTAAAGAATATGTTTTGAATAATTTATTTAATGTTTCAGGCTTCGTATCTTCTGATAATCTTTCACTTAGTCCTTTCTTTATAATAAAAGTTACTAATTACATAGAATTCCCGTTAGTCAAACTTGCAGTAGTGTTAATTTTGTTGTCAGTAGCTCCCGTCAATGTCAGGATAACTAATTTTCTATTTCTTTAATACCAAAGGGCTTTCATTAGGAGTTCCATATTTGGGGTGTTACACTAAGGAGAATACCACGTTGGCTGCTGGGAACACACTTGGCATTAGTGTACACTTTCCGTAACGGAGAAGGTAGTTATTTGCAGTGGGTGTTGATAAACACCAGCTTTCATGGTTAAAATCGACCTCTAGCCGGCCTCATACTCCATGACGATTACCCATTTACGAGGAAAGCCTGAAAGAAACACGGCTAACCTCTCTAGGCGAGCCCAACACTACGAAAAGAAATTTATCATGCTCAGTTAACACCTTATCATGTGTTCTAAATTCCCTAAAGACGACCACACCTCGTCTGTCCCGACCAGCTGAACTGTGCAGCTGCAGCTCTGTCTCTACAGTGAGTCTCAATAATAGCAGAGATTTTCGATGGTAAGGACTGGATAATCTTCTGATCGTAGGAAACGTCAGTATTCGATTAATACTTTCAAAATATCTTAGGGAGCGTTTCAATGACTTGATACCATCCACAGCTCCCCACTGCCTTCTAATGAACCGAATACACTACCTGGTCAAAATTATCCGGACACCTGTCAGTGGATAGCACCCTTTGCCCTTATGACAGTTTGAAATATGCTGGGGATGTGCCGGATGTCTGTCGAGGGATGACAGCACATTCCTCCTCAGCAGCGGAAACTAGAATGATGTTAGATGCTGGGGTCTGAGCAAAGTCGACGTTCTGACTCATACCAAAGATGTCCTATAGAATTCAGCTCGAGGCCTCGGACTGGATACTCCATTACACGAATGGTATTGCTCAGAAACCAGTGCCTCACGGATGCCGCTTTATAACTATACATTTTCACGCTGATACAGTCATCGTCTCCGAAATGTTTCTCTGCTGTACACAATACTCTGTGCTGTAAAATGTATTCATATCCTTTCGATTATAACGTTTCCATAACCACCGAAAACACCAAAATACTGCAACATCACCTCATCCATATTTCATGTTGGTTCTAGGCAGGACGGCAGGTAACGTTCTTCAGACACTCGACAAACTCAAACCCTTCCGCCTAATTGCCACAAGGTATAGCGTGACTGATTACTCCGAATCAGACAATCCTGTTGGAAGAACATCCGCAACTGAGCATTATAACAGAGGTTGAAAATACTGCTTCAGTTGTAAATTACTTTGTTTTGACACGACCGGTTCCGGACTGTTATGAGTCCATACTCAGGTATCGTAGATGTGCTGCAGTTCCCGAGCGCCGCGTGTACCAAGCGCGGTGTACTGCCTATGGCTAGTTATCTGGAGCTGACTGCAGAATGATTCTATTCCTCTACCTCCAACATATATTGCCCCTAAGGACCACGATGATAAGATGCGAGAAATTAGGGTTCGTACGAAGGCATATAGACAGTTGTATTTTCCTCTATCTATTTGCGAGTGGACCACGAAAGGAAATGACTAGTAGTGGTACAGCGTACCCTCAGCTACGCACCGTGCGGTGGCTTGCGGAGTATCTGTGTAGTTGTAGATTACTATTCTTTTATGATCACATCCTTGATTTATGTCATCCTGAACCAAAATATTCATATCCCATGGTTTTCAATTAAAAGCGTTCACAAAAGATGTCTGACTTTCTCCGACGCAGCCACCTATATTTTATAAAAAGGGGCCATCACATGTCCAAAGGCATTATTATACTCAAAAGCGCCAAAGAAACTGGTGTAGGCATGCATTTTGAAGTACAGAGATTTGTAAACAGACAGAATACGACGCCTATATAAGACAACAAACGTTTGGCGCAGTTGTTAGATCGGTTACTGCAGCTACAGTAGCAGGTCATCAAAATTTAAGTGAGTTTGAACGTGGTGTTACATTCGTCACACGAGCGATGGCACACGGCATCTCCGAGGTAGCGATGAAGTGGAGACTTTCCCGTACGACCATTTCACGAGTGTACCGTGAATATCAGGAATCCGGTGAAACATCAAATCTCCGACATCGCTGCGCCCGGAAAAAGATCCTGCAAGAACAGGACCAACGACGACTGAACAAGAGAATCGTTCAACGTGACAGAAGTGCAACCTTTCGTAAATTGCTGCAGGTTTCAATTCTGTGCCATTAACAAGTGTCAGCGTGCGAACCATGGACCCTGCATGTCAGCAGGGGACTGTTCAAGCTGATGGGTGCTCTGTAACGGTGTGGGACGTGTGCAGGTGGGGCGATATTGGACCCCTCATACGTCTAGATATGACTCTGACAAGTAATACGTACGTAAGCATCCTGCCTGATCGTCTGCATCCAGTAATGACCATTGTGAAATCCGACGGAATTCGGCAAATCCAGCAGGACAATGCGACACCTCTGCGGGTCGAGAATGCTACAGAGTGACTCCAGGAACACTCTTCTAAGTTTATAGATTTCTGCAGACCACCAAATTCCCCAGACAAATACATTATTGAGCTTATATGGGATGCCTTCCAACGTGCTGTTCAGAAGAGATCTCCACCCCTTGTACTCTTACGGATTTATGGACAGCCCTGCAGGATTCATAGTGTCAGTTCCCTCCAGCACTACTGCAGACGTTAGGCGAGTCCATGCCACGTCGTGTTGCTGCACTTTTGCGTGCTCGTGGGGCCCTACACGATTTTACGAAGGTGTACCAGTTTCTTTGGTTCTTCAGGGTATAATGTATGAGGTCATTTAAGCATTCATTTCTGAATACATGTTTTTCCTGATTCTGAATATTAAGAACAAAGTTATTATGTACTACTTTGTTGCATTGCACTTGATATGTCTGCGTAAGCGGAAGAAACTAACGATCAAAGTCCGAAAACAATTTATTGGATTATTCAATTAACCAAAACAAATTCTCCAAGTATAACACCAACACAAAACAGTGATCGGTCTTCGAATCACAACTGCATACAAGAATAATATAGAAAACAACTGAAATAATTTCCTACTGGTCTCCACCAGAGACTTTTCCGACGTAGCAAGCCTAATCCAGAGATCAGCGAGAAGATCCAAGCCGGGCTGCCGGGGCGGCAGCTATCCACGTCTGCTTGCAGTCGATGAACTGCCGATGTGCGGCCGAACGCCGGCCTTTATAGCGCTTCGGCGGAACTATTTTACATCACGTGGTTTGACGTGTGAAAATAGTTCCGGGATCTGCAGCGACCTCTTCCTTATGTTTATGTGGATCGGTAGTGACCCCTGGTGGCCGCTGGTGTCTTTTCTGTGTTGTTGTTGTTGTTGTGGCCATTCATCAATATTGCCTGTCGATTGTGTAGTGCTTCGGTGTGCCTGCGAAGCGGGCAACCCGCGGCTGCAGGCTGTCAGTTTGGTTGCTGATACTCTAGGCACCGTGATGTCTGGTAGAGAAGGCCACAGCAGCACTATTTTTACTTTACAAAATGTATGACTACTTATTTTTACTTGCACTGGACTTGAAAAAATATTAGGAGCTTTTTAGAGTTTTTTATTCTTGTATAAAAACATAGCGAATGTTCTCATTAATCTTAAAAATTGTAGAGATATGGTAATAAATGAAAGGTGTATCAATGAACCAAGATATCCAGCAAAAACCAAGAATCGTGCAAAATCGACCAAAAGTGGTTACGAATGGATGAATATGGAGGGACAGGCACGGATGGATTCAGTTTAGAAAAAGAGAGAAACAATTTACGATTGTAACACACTGGTGCCTCGATTCCGTGGCTGTTTTGAACGAATGTGAACAGAAGCGTAACCCTTTGGCCGGCGAACTTTCTCTTCTTCAAAATGTCGTGCGAGATACTAAACTGAGATCTGTAAATAGTTTTCACCTTTACCACTGTCGTCTCGACTGCGAGTCGATGGTCTGAGTATCAAGGTATTTGCAATTACCAGTTTTCACGGAGAGATGGTCTCTTCGTTCGTCTTATTCTGCTTTACTGACCGCGCTGGAGATGTCTGTGCCATCCACTACTCAACACGATATTATTGCACATCGCCGTTATCGAAAACGCGCGATTACGTAACAGTAAACAAGTAGAGTGGCGCTAAGGTAAACGCATCGCACTGCCAATGCTTTCAGCTCAGTTATGCATATACTGTCAACCCCGATTACACTGTGACTCACAATAATCCGACCAAAGCGTCCTCACTCGCAGGTCAGTAATACTGTGATCGACTAATACTCACTTTGTCATCTTGGGCTACCATACCGAAACTGACTGCCACAGTTCTCGCATCCCAGACGGGAATGTAAAGCACTTGCCCCATTTTGTGAGTGAGATAAATTGATCGTCCATTGGGATCGCATTATTCCATCCAGTATCAGACAGCGGGAAGGCGCAGACTACTTGCACGGAGCCACTAATTTCAATTGATACTGGGATGGAAGAAATCGCAACAGAATGAAAGATTTAGAAATTAGCAGGAAAAGATATAGTCTGAAACTAGCACAGAACAACGTGCTCTCAATCGAGGGCAGCCTCCACTGACAGACACCATCGCAGAATGACATATAGAAATAGCATTCACCTATAGCTACACATATTTAGCTGAGAATACGTCAGAGAGAAAATACTGAACCAGGAGAGCTAGGTTTGAGCAACAAAAAATGGAGCGCGGGCGGCGGGGGGGGGGGGGGGGGGGGGGAGGCGGCAGAATTCGGTGAGTCACGTCGTGCTGCTGCTCTCCTGTAGAATAGTGAAATACTGGCGATCTCCAAGCGACCGAAACAGCGATCGAATCCGATCATCGTTATTAGCCTGCGCCTGAAGTCACGAAACGTTACACTTTACCGTTGAATGGCGGAGCGTACTTACAGACAATAGGCGGTCGCGGGCGAGATGGCAGCTGGCGGACAAAAAAGACGTTCCAGAATGAGATGGAGCGGTCATGCTCAGTACTTTTGTTAGCTTGTCAGCACACCACACTAGTGTCTCTACAGTTGAAAAACTTAATGCCGGTGACAGCTTACTGGGTGGTCAAGCCGCTAGATGTCGCCTGCTGGGCCTTGGACTTGACAGAATTCCTTTCTGCCCCAGAAGTTTCCTAACCCGATGCCGCCTCTGCCGTTGGGACGGTAGGAAGTTTTACGTTCGTGCGTGCCTGAAGACGAAGAATACGCTCCATTTAAACTTGAATCTTGTTAATGGCTGCCTCCATTCTGAACAGTTTATTAATTCCTCTCAAAGGGACGGCAGCCGAGATCTGTTTACACATCCCAGTCCTTCTGTTTGTAGGAAATTTTTATTTCGAGGGTGAGTCAAATGAAAACCTTAAATATTTTTTTAAATTTTATTTATTGTGCAGAAGTGGTACAAAGCTGTATCAGTTTTCAACATAATCTCCCCCGCGCTCAATGCAAGTCCTCCAGCGCTTACGAAGTGCATAAATTCCTTTAGAAAAAAATTCTTTTGGTAGTCCGCGCAACCACTGATGCACCATGTGGGATACCTCTTCATCAGAACGGGACTTCTTTCATTGCGTCTTTGAGTGGTCTAAACATATAGAAATCACTTGGGGCAAGGTCTGGTGAGTATGGTAGATGAGGAAGACACTCAAAATGCAGGTCTGTGATTGCTGCAACTGTTGTACGGGCAGTGTGGGGTCTTGCATTGTCATGTTGCAAAAGGACACCTGCTGACAGCAATCCACGTCGCTTTGATTTGATTGAAGGGCGCAGATGATTTTTTAGGAGATCTGTGTATGATGCACTGGTGACAGTGGTCCCTCTAGGCATGTAATACTCCAAAACGACGCCTTTTTCGTCCCAAAAGAGAGTCAGCATAACCTTATCTGGTGATGGTTATGTTCGAAACTTCATTAGTTTTGGTGATAAGGAATGGCGCCATTCCTTGCTCGCTCACTTCGTTTACGGTTGGTCGAAGTGAACCCAGGTTTCGTATCCAGTAACGATTCTTGCAAGGAAGCCATCACCTTCTCGTTCAAAGCGCCGAAGAAGTTCTTCACAACCATCAACACGTCGTTCTCTCATTTCAGGAGTCACCTGCCGTGGCACCCATCTTGCAGACACTTTGTGAAACTGGAGCACATCATGCACAGTGTAGCGTGCTGACCCATGACTAATCTGTAAACATGCTGCAATGTCATTCAGTGTCACTCGGCGGTTTTCCTTCACTATTCCTTCCTGACCTGGACGAGGAGCATCTTCCACTGAAGTCACACCATTTGCGAACTTCCTACTCCATTCGTAGACTTGCTTCTGTGACAAACATGCATCACCGTCCTGAACCTTCATTCGTCGATGAATTTCAATAGGTTTCACACCTTCACTACGCAGAAACCGAATAACAGAACGCTGTTCTTCCCTGGTGCAAATCGCAAGTGGGGCGGCCATCTTTATACTGATACTGCGACGGTATGTGTGCATGTGCAGTATGCTGC
This sequence comes from Schistocerca serialis cubense, assembly GCF_023864345.2. Taxonomy (NCBI): domain Eukaryota; kingdom Metazoa; phylum Arthropoda; class Insecta; order Orthoptera; family Acrididae; genus Schistocerca; species Schistocerca serialis. The sequence continues at coordinate 1,065,120,929 of NC_064639.1, forward strand.
CACCTACAGGCCATTCTGCACGCTGTTTGTAGCACGCTTACCAACTTACAGGATAACAGCGTGAAATTTCGATTTTTTATTACAAATTTAAGGTTTTCGTTTGACTCACCCTCGTATTTCAAGGTTTTCTTCGCTTCTGTAATTATTCAGATGCTTCAATACGCAGCTGAATCTTTAGATATTTCGAAATAAAATTGATACGCAAATATGGGTAGAGCAGCTGTTTGTTCCTCCTTAAAAGGTCACGATTGTGTGACTCGATTTTCTATTCATTACCTTCCGACTCATCCTTTGTTTCCGGCCTTGCGCGGCCACCCAAGCGTATGCCTCTGCACGTGGCGTTGTCGGCACGATTCGTAACACTGTATGTTACAATGTGATGCTGCGCTGCTGCAGTGGACTTACACGCGCTCAGCACTGATTGTTCCCCTTCAAATGCAGAAAACGAACAACTGCAGAATGCTTAACTTTATCAATGGGCTGTGCCACTTTGTTTTGCTTCCTCTAGCGGCGTGCTATGGCATTACAGAGCGGGTATTTCAGTGTGCACCACGAAGCTAGACACGTACCACGTAACTTAAATCACTTAATAACAGCAAGTCTTCTGTTCCCGACTGTATACCAACTAGGTTCCTTTCGGAGTATGCTGATGCATTAGCATCATATGCAACCGTTCGGTCGACGAAAGATCCGTACCCAAAGACTGGAAAGTTGCCCCGGTCACACCAGCATTCAAGAAAGGTAGTTCGAGTAATCCACTAAATTACAGGGCCATATCGTTAACGTAGATATGCAGCAGGATTTTGGAACATATATTGTGTTGGAACATTATGCATTACGTCGAAGAATATGGTCAACATGGGTTTAGGAAACATCGTTCCTGTGAAACACAACTAGCTCTTCATTCACATAAAGTGTTGAGTGCTATTGACAAAGGATTTCAGATCGATTCCGTATATCTGGATTTCCGGAAGGCTTTTGACACGGTACCACACAAACGGCTCGTAGTAAAATTGCGTGCTTATGGAATATCGTCTCAGTTATGTGACTGGATTTGTGAATTCCAGTCAGAGAGGCCACAGATCGTAGTAATTGACGGAAAGTCATTGAGTAAAACAGAATTATGGCGTTCTCCAAGGTAGTGTTACAGGCCTTTTGCTGTTCCTTATCCATATAAACGGTTTGGGAGACAATCTGAGCAGCCGTTTTGGGTTGTTTGCAGATGACGCTGTCGTTTATCGACTAATAAAGTCAACAAAATATCAAAACAAACTGCAAAACGATGGCTGGCCGGAGTGGCCGTGCGGTTCTAGCGTTACAGTCTGGAACCGCGCTACCGCTACGGTCGCATGTTCGAATCCTGCCTCGGGCATGGATGTATGTGATGTCCTTAGGTTAGTTAGGTTTAAGTAGTTCTAACTTCTAGGGGACTGATGACCTCAGAAGTTAAGTCCCATAGTGCTCAGAGCCATTTTTTTTGCAAAACTATGTAGAAAAGATATCTGAATGGTGCGAAAAGTGGCAGTTGACCCTAAATAACGAAAAGTGTGAGGTCATCCACATGAGTGCTAAAAGTAACTCGTTAAACTTTGGTTACACGATAAATCAGTCTAATCTAAAACCGTAAATTCAGCTAAATACCTTGATATTACAATTACGAACAACTTAAATTGGAAGGAACACATAGAAAATGTTGTGGGGAAGGCTAACCAAAGACTGCGTTTTACTGGCAGGACACTTAGGAAATGTAAGAGACCTAGTAAGGGGACTGCTGCGCGGTGTGGGATCCTTACCAGATAGGACTGACGGAGTACATCGAAAAAGTTCAAAGAAAGGCAGCACGTTTTGTAGTATCGTGAAATATGGGAGAGAGTGTCACAAAAATGATACATGATTTGGGCTGGAAATCATTAAAAGAAAGGCGTTTTTCGTTCCGAAGGAATCTTCTCACGAAATTCCGTTCACCAACTTTCTCCTCGGAATGCGAAAATATTTTGTTGACACCGACCTACATAGGGAGGAACGATCACCACGATAAAGTAAGGGAAATCAGAGCTCGTGCGGAAAGATATAGGTGTTCATTCTTTCCGCTGTACGAGATTGGAATAAAAGAGAATTGTGAAGGTGGTTCGATGAACCCTCTGCCGGGCACTTAAATGTGATTTACAGTGTATCCATGTAGATGTAGATGTACAGTCGTGGACAAAACGAGCGAGACCCCTCGCCTTTTCGTTATGCTGATCCGCACAGCTTTAATGTCTGCTACACAGCATACAAGGCATGGCGACGAAGTGCTACCAACATACTATGCATAGGCGTGAAACTGAAAAACTATGCGAACTTTGTCATACTGTTTTCAATCACGTGTAAGACTATATCAATGCTGATTAGTGTGTTAAACAACGCGTAAATATAAGATGTAAATGAAGGAAGAAATGCTAATTAGCATGAACTGTACTAATAAAAATGAAATTTTTATACCACCAAGAGACCGTATACCGCAGGAAGTGCGATACATTTCCGCTTATCAGGTCTACCTGTACTCGAGGTAAGAGTTAGGTAGACAGATAGACGGTCAAGAAAGTGAGACTAGTAGGGTTCCATTTTTACCGATTTAGGTGACGAAATCCTAACAACGAAAATAGCTACTACACTTACTGGAGATGAGAGCCGCATAGATAATTCCCCCTACTCCTTATTCGAAATGTTCTAGTTGCAGTCGATACATCAGTATATTAATCGTTGCTACACTTTCGATCCAAATCACGTTTACAGGAATGCAAATAAAACCCATTTGCCTATACACGAGGCAATTCAGTTCCCAGTATTAATGCCACCACGTTTTAGAAGTGCGAATATTCCCACTGCTAGCTAGCTTAAGAAACACTTCGGTTAATGAAAGTTTTCTGGCTGTGGCGAGTCTAATGGAGAATTGGAAACATTGTAGAATACGTTTGGCAGCTATGTCACCGTTTATTTCCTGGGGTGGTGCAGAAGTAGCCTACTAAATTTACTCACTAATAACAGTATTTTGTTATTTCGATAAACATCCCGAATGATTGTCACATAAGCTGTGACATTAAGGTAGAAAATTCATGTTTTTGAATCCAGAAAGCTCTATGCAACAGAAACTGCAGATCATTTTGCCGATTTCATTGCGAAATTGCCGGCTTACTCATATGTTGGGTAATAATAGAGGGCTGTTTGCCTGGGTTGTCTGCTAGCGTAGTGAAAGGTGTTTGCTACTGCAAGGGAGGTCTGGTTTGTTTTCGGTTCTAATCTCGATGGAGGCAGATAGACTATCAGTAAAGCAATTGTAAGAAATTCTCGCGCCCCCCAATACGTTTTACTGCTACCTTTATTGTGTACCAGTGCCCTGTGGATGTAAATATAAAAATCGTGTAGAATTTCATACTTGTTACTGCCTACCTTTTCCACTTCTGTCGATATGAATTGACTTAGGGGCGGCACTGAACGATTTTTAACTGAATTTCGTTATGAATCTTCACGCATTGCTAAATTTGCACAATTTCGTGGTATTTAAGCAACGGTAATCCAGTATGACTGGTCTGAACGTTGACACAGACCGTTTTGCGTTCGAATGCGCATAATATTTTGCTAATTCGTAACCATCTGGGGTACTTTGTCTTACTAAAACAGTTACGTTATCTCGATAAGCTGAAATTCGTTTTTATTAGTACAGTTCATACTAATCAGCGTTTCTTCTTTCATTTATATCTTACATTCACGTATTGTGTTTAACACACCAATCAGCATTAATATAGTCTTACACATGATTGCTAACAGTCAGCCGGCCGAAGTGGCCGTGCGGTTAAAGGCGCTGCAGTCTGGAACCGCAAGACCGCTACGGTCGCAGGTTCGAATCCTGCCTCGGGCATGGATGTTTGTGATGTCCTTAGGTTAGTTAGGTTTAAGTAGTTCTAAGTTCTAGGGGACTAATGACCTCAGCAGTTGAGTCCCATAGTGCTCAGAGCCATTTGAACCATTTTTTGCTAACAGTCTGACAAAGTTCGGAAAGTTTTTCAATTTCACGGCTGTGCATAGTATGTTGGTAGGTAGCACTTCATCGCCTTGCGTCTTATGCTGTGTAGCAGACTTTAAAGCTCCATTAATGAAAACTTCCGGGCTGAATTGCCGTGGTCCATATATAAAACTTCTTCTCCTTCCTGACGTTTCGTTGTCTACTGCGGGCAATATCATCTGAGGTGAGTCGGCGACTGGTTGCTAGGCACTGTAGGTTCCGCTTATATAGAGCGCTTAGATGGCGCCACCACTCGTCACGTGCTTTCGACTTTAAAACTACCTCTGACTAGTGCCATCTCTCTCGATTACAGGTAACCGATTGTCACTTCGTTGGTACACCGCCATATCTTGCCTAGTTTTAATCCTTCTTCTTTTCTATTAAAATTATTACCGTGCTTGTAGATCTCTATAGCTTCTCTATACATGCGAGTATAATAATGTGAGGGCCTAGCAATCACGTTTGTCTCACTAAATTTTATTTCGTGATCACCGTCTTTGAAAACGTGTTCCGCTACAGCTGATTCGTGAATCTGTCCCAATCTACAGTTCCTTTTGTGTTCCGTTAGGCGGTTATTAACACTCCTTTTAGTTGTTCCAATATAAATCATGCCACAGCTACACGGCATTTTATACACACCTGGGGTAGCTAAGGGGTGTCGTGCGTCTTTCACCGATCTTAAACTTTCATTAATTTTCTTGGTAGGTCGAAAGATTGTCTCCACTCGAAACTTGGCCAAAACTTTACCAATACGGTCCGTTATGAATAAATGGAAGAAAAACTTTTCCAGCCGACGGTTGTTGTTGTCGTGTACTTTAGGACACTTTTCTTCTAGGGTGGAGTGCTCGATCTATTTCCTTGTCAGTGTACCCATTTCTCTTGAAAGCTGTTCGCAAATGGCTTAATTCATCTTGCAAGTAAATTGGCTCACATATGATATTAGCTCTGTCCACTAAAGTTTTTATGACTCCTGTCTTCTGCCTAGGATGATGATTCGAATTTATGTAGGTAGCGATCGGTGTGTGTGTCTTTCCTATATACCTTGTGCCCTAAAGTCGCATCTGCCCGTTTAATAACCAATACATCCAAAAAATTTAGTTGTCCATTACTCTCTTTCTCCATGGTGAATTGTATCTTTGGATTGAAACTGTTTATGTGCACCAAAAAAATCACTCAGTTCCTCTTTAGCATGATTCCATATCACAAAGGTGTTATCCACTGATCGATACCATTTGAAAGGGCTTTTTTTGGCCGACTGAACGTCAGGAAGGAGAAGAAGTTTTATACATGGACCACGGCAATTCAGCCCGGAAGTTTTAGTTAATGAAGACGCCGGCCGTGAAAGCTTACATGTTATGAGACTTTAAAGCTTCAACGAAGTAATGGCCGCTATCGACAGGGGATCTCAAGTTGATTGCGTATTTCTAGATTTCCGGAAAGCTTTTGACACAGTTCCTCACAAGCGACTTCTAATCAAGCTGCGGGCCTATGGGGTATCGTCTCAGTTGTGCCACTGGATTTGTGATTTCCTGTCAGGAAGGTCGCGGTTCGTAGTGATAGACGGCAAATCATCGAGTAAAACTGAAGTGATATCCGGTGTTCCCCAGGGAAGCGTCCTGGGACCTCTGCTGTTCCTGATCTATATAAATGACCTGGGTGACAATCTGAGCAGTTCTCTTAGGTTGTTCGCAGATGATGCTGTAATCTACCGTCTAGTAAGGTCATCCGAATACCAGTATCAGTTGCAAAGCGATTTAGAAGAGATTGCTGTATGGTGTGGCAGGTGGCAGTTGACGCTAAATAACGAAAAGTGTGAGGTGATCCACATGAGTTCCAAAAGAAATCCGTTGGAATTCGATTACTCGATAAATAGTACAATTCTCAAGGCTGTCAATTCAAGTACCTGGGTGTTAAAATTACGAACAACTTCAGTTGGAAAGACCACATAGATATTATTGTGGGGAAGGCGAGACAAAGGTTGCGTTTCATTGGCAGGACACTTAGAAGATGCAACAAGTCCACCAAAGAGACAGCTTACACTACACTCGTTCGTCCTCTGTTAGAATACTGCTGCGCGGTGTGGGATCCTTAGCAGGTGGGATTGGCGGTGGACATCGAAAAAAAGAAAAAAGAAAAAACCGGTCCAAATGGCTCTGAGCATAGTGGGACTTAACATCTGAGGTCATAAGTCCTCTAGAACTTAGAACTACTTAAACCTAACTAACCTAAGGACATCACACACATCCATGCCCGAGGCAGGATTCGAACCTGCGACCGTAGCGGTCACGCGGTTCCAGACTGAAGCGCCTAGAACCGCTCGGCCACAGTGGCCGGCGGACATCGAAAGGGTGCAAAAATAGGCAGCTCGTTTTGTATTATCACGTTATAGGGGAGAGAGTGTGGCAGATATGAGACGGGGGTTGGGATGGAAGTCATTAAAGCAAAGACGTTTTTCGTCGCGGCGAGATCTATTTACGAAATTTCAGTCACCAACTTTCTCTTCCGAATGCGAAAATATTTTGTTGAGCCCAACCTACATAGGTAGGAATGATCATCGAAATAAAATAAGAGAAATCAGAGTTCGAACAGAAAGGTTTAGGTGTTCGTTTCTCACGCGCGCTGTTCGGGAGTGGAATGGTAGAGAGATAGTATGATTGTGGTTCGATGAACCCTCCGCCAAGCACTTAAATGTGAATTGCAGAGTAGTCATGTAGATGTAGAAGTTGTGCGGATCAGCATAAGGAAAAGGAGAGAGGTCTCGCTCGTTTTGTCCACGACTGTACCTGCAAACAAAAACGAATTACATGATTTTAGTTGCCAGTGGTTACAATTAAAACATTTTTGACTACTGCTTGTCTGTTCCGTGGGCCAGTGTTGGCACGCCTCCCCGACTCGGAGGGCAGCGCGCGCGCCTGCCCTGCGGTCGAGGCCGGCAGTACACAAAGCGGCGGCCGCGTCCAACTTGCGCAGAAATTGAATCGGATGGACACGGCCAAGTTGGCGGCGAGTTGCAGCCGGTCGGTCCCGAAGAACGCCGGCGCCCCCCGGCCGCGCTGTTAGCCCCACACAACTCCTGCAGACTCGATGAATAAGTAATGGGCGCGCGGTAAACAGGCGGCGCGCGCGGCCCCGCCAGCGCTGCTACAAAATATTGCCGCCCCGAGTCACGCGACGGCGCCCACCCCACCATCTCCGCCAGCGCGGGGGGTGAATCTTTAACGGTGAGCGGCGAATCGCGACACGGAGCTACTAATACCGTCCGAAGGATTTGTAAATAACTGCCGTACAATACGTCATCACCTGTACGGTGCGGCTTATTACCTGTTACGTCAGACAGTAATCGCGTTTATTATAGCTGGGCCTATTTTGGTGTCTTTGAGACTGCAGAGAAACACGGATCAAAGTCACTGAAAAATTTAGCGGCGCTTTCGGGGAATGCTCTTATTGAACGCAGCAAGGGTTGCCGTGATTTCATTCGAATGCGCCTCTTCGAAAGGTTCAAGCATTACACTATTTTATTTAATAAAATTGCAGCCAATTAGCCATATACAGTTACTTTACTTAACATTTTAAATTTACATTTTACATTTTTGCATATTCATTTATCGATTTCACTCTTTTACTGCACAGTTCTATGTGATATCGTTCACAGGCTTCGTTACGCAGTTCACACACACATGTTGTGGTTGGGTCGTGATAAGTTTTGTTTTTGCAGATTAGATGATGAAAGCCGTGAATAGAAAATATAATTACGACATGTCGCTTCTCGAAGTTTGTGCTGTCCATGAGCGGTTCGTCATTGCTTCGGTGCCATAGTACTCCGGCCATATTTTTTCTCGTTTGTCCTCCATGATCTTCAGTTGCTTTCTGGAAGCCCTGGTGTGGGGCATCATATATCGAAGTCTGATGTCTTCAATTAGGAATGTCTCTCTCGTTAGCAGGTACACTAGTCTAGATCTTGTTGTCTTTGAGAGACCTAGTGCTCTTTTTAGATAGGTCGATTTTACCTTTTCTAGTTTTTCTAGATTTTTTTCTGTCAGATGGTCCCATATGACCTCCATCCCACAGGCCAGGATTGGCAATATTTTTGTGTTGAATAATTTCATGTCTGTTTCTAGACTGAGTAGGCGGATGTTTTTGATGTCCTGTATTGCTATTATTGCTTGGGCTGCACGTTCTGTTGTATGTTTTGTGAAGCATTTGGCTGTTGGTTGCAATGTCACTCCTAGGTATTTAAAGTCTGATGAGATTTTTGTTTTTTGTCCTCTGATGCTGATTTCCGCATTATTGGGTGTTTTGCCTCCTTTTCTGAAAATTACCTTTTCTGTCTTTGTTATGTTTATGTGTAGCTTGTGTTCACTGCACCATTTGTCTATTTTCTCAATAATTCTCTGCAGCTTCTGTACATCTGTTGAACCTACGGCTATGTCGTCAGCGTATGCATATACATATACATCTTCTTCATTTTCTCCAATTCGGAGTACTTCTTCAGTGGCAAGAATGTACAGAAAAGGACTCATTGAAAAGGTAAGATGGCGGTCAGTGCAGTGCATCGTATTGAGAACGCTCTTGTGATGATCGGAAAAGTGGCAAAAGAAGGATGATATATGAAGAAGGAAATGAAAACCGACTTACACTGTTAGACTGATTTATGTCCTTTGTTGAGTCTCTATACTAGCGGTGGAGAATAATAGTGCATATGAAACCTGCAGCAAAGGCATTAATTAGCGACTCTATTCGCTGTCGGGTAGAAACATGTAAAGTGCTAAAGACCCAACGCGCGTCACAAAGTGCAATGTCTAACGTATCAAAATACGTACCATCCAGTCAGAATTGCTATGTGGAACTTACTCCACAAATATAACGTGCACTTATATGTATTCTGATCGGATGCTACATATTTTGATACGTTAGACAATGCACTTTGTGACGCGCATTGGTTATTTGCTACATTAAGTAACAAATTGTAATTTAGCCTCTTGTTTCACAGCATGATTTGACAGTGGTCTATGAATAAAAACCCGAAACTAGTCATCACCAAGTAATAAAAAGAGCTATTTCCGCCTTTTGGCTGTTTGTCATATTGAAATAGTATCAAAGCTGTGACATTGTTGCGAATAAAACAGTGATCTGTATATACAATAAGTTTCCTTTAATTTACGTCTATGGTCACATAGGCCGGCCGGAGTGGCCGTGCGGTTCTACAGTCTGGAACCGCGAGACCGCTACGGTCGCAGGTTCGAATCCTGCCTCGAGCATGGATGTGTGTGATGTCCTTAGGTTAGTTAGGTATAAGTAGTTCTAAGTTCTAGGGGACTGATGACCTCAGAAGCTGAGTCCCATAGTGCTCAGAACCATATATGGTCGCATACTTAACATTACCGGTTTCGGTCTATAATGACCATCATCGGGCCTGTTTTATAAAAACAAAGTCCTAGTGTACTGCCACTATGGCTGCAGTACATTAGGACTTTGTTTTTACAAAACAGATCTGATGATGGTCATTACAGACCGAAACTGGTAATCTGTTTACAAAAAGTTTGTGATCATAGACGTAAATTAAAGGAAACTTATTGAAATAGTACCACACGTTGCTAACCCTTCAACATTCTAGCATGCCGAAAAATCCGTTGATATTTTTGTCTACGACGAAATGGCTGAAACATAAATTAAAAACAGCTCAAACTTCCAGTTATGACTTAGGTTTTCCCCAAGATTTCCTTGGTTGTAAGGGAAATTTTGGAAGGTGAAATCTACCCCACATTGTTCCAAATTCGGATTCCCTGTGCTCCACTACCAGATCACCTGGTGCTTTACCGAGAAGGGCTATGCTTTTCACTGAGTCGGATTTGAAGCAGCACTCGCTACCCGTCAGATTCGTTTCGGGCAGGCACGCTTCTCACTGTTGTAATGCGGTCCTCGGCAAAATATTCTCCTGTAGCAAACTCCTCATCTCAGTGTAGCATTTGCCGGCAAACTTGGAAGAAATGTAACTATTGTACATGATTGCTGGCAGCGATGGTCACGAGACCGTACCGTCCCAGAAAGCACAGTCTCCAGACGGCAACGTGGGACTACCGAAAGGGTGTCATCATGTTTGGCGTGTGGCTCTGGCGCATCGTACTTCGCCTACGTCAGGAACCTGATCAGCTGTTGGCACCACAGCGACACGACGAACTGTTACAAATCGATTACTTCAAGGACAGCTCAGAGACAGACGACCTTTAGCGTACACCCCACTAATCAAGAACCACCGCCATAAGCGACTTCAATGGTTTCAAGCAAGAGTTCATTGGAGGGCAGGGTGGAGGTCTGTTGTGTTTTCTGATGAAGACTGGTTCTGCCTCTGTGCCAGTGATGGCCGTGTGTTGGTTAGAAGGAGGTCAGTTGAAGCCCTGTAACCAACGTGTCTGCGTGCTAGACACACACTGGGCCCATACTAGGAGTTATGTTCCAGGATGCGATTTCATATGACAGCAGGAGTACTCTCTTGGTCACCCCATGTACCCTGACTGCAAATCTGTACGCCAGACTGGTGATTCGACTTCTTGTACTGCCATTCATGAGTAGCATTCCGTGGGGTGTTTTCCAACAGGAAAACTCTTGACCACATACCGCTGTTGCAACCCAGCATGCTCTACAGAATGTCGAAATGTCGTCTTGGACTGCTTGATCATCAGATCTGCCTCCAATTGAGCACATGCCGGACATCATTGGGCGACACCACCAGGGTCGTCCACAAGCAGCATTGACTGTCGCTGTGTTGGCAGACTGAAAGTACGATTTTTCATCTAGTTAGTGCAACGGTCGTCGTCTGGCGGGGACAGTCTCCCGGTGTTGTGGGAGCTGTTTGTGATCGGAAATTGCCTTGCATGTGTGTTACTCCGCCTTGCATGATCGTGCATTTGAACGCCATGCTGACTCAAGGCGCGCGTCGTAAAAAAAAAAAAAAAAAAAAAAAAAAGCTTAGGAAAATAACGTGGTACTGTCTGGTTGAGAGATAGAGCCAATTAATTCTATGGATGTCTGAAATGAGAGATTATGTTAATGTTCGCCAATATCTGTTGTGTTCTAGTACGTAGGCATATTTAACTTGCTATTGTGTATATATTCTTGTGTTAAGGAGTTTAGTCACCGTGGCGTTTAAGTGCTCTATTTAATTATATGTAAGGTAGTGCTAGAGTTTCTGTTTGGTAATCCGCCTAGCCATGGCTGATGTCGGTTGCTCGGTCTGTCAAAAATGTTGGGCCTGTTGGGTAGAGACCGTTGTTGACTTGCTCTCTTCAGCTCCGAAGTCCCGTGTTGATACTACGGCGGTAGTTCTGGCGGAATCTAATGAGCAGAAGTCATCAATTCTTGTGAGCACAAATAAAGCTGCCTTTGCCTCTGTAATTTTCGTCCGCTGGCCAGCAAGCTTTGGTTAATGATTACAAATCGCCAACTGATCTTCGTCCAATCTAGTGGCTCGTGTTGGACAAGTTCCCTTTCCATTTCGGGCAGATATTTCCTCCTCCTGGTGGAGCCATCCTCTTTCCCGAGTCACGCTGGGGTAAGAGAATGTCTATTGCCGCGAAAGAAAGGCGAATTAGAGTGGTTCTGGATAACCTAAGTGTTGTACACTATTAAGATAGTTCTAGGTTTGGAGAAATTGCTGTCTGGTAAAATTTAGCCTTCTGTGTCGGTAATCCGGCGTATTCCACGATCCAACAATGTTGTAGAACTGGAAGATTTCTTTTTGATGCATTTGCTGAGACGTGACTTAATTATTTGCTATTGACGTTAATTGATTTAAATGAATCTTCTTTTATTTGTGTTTACAATTCTTGTGAGTGATCGTCCCTGATGGTTTAACATTTAATGTACATCTGATTGTCCCCTATGTCACCTAGCCGGCCGAAGTGGCCGTGCGGTTAAAGGCGCTGCAGTCTGGAACCGCAAGACCGCTACGGTCGCAGGTTCGAATCCTGCCTCGGGCATGGATGTTTGTGATGTCCTTAGGTTAGTTACGTTTAACTAATTCTAAGTTCTAGGGGACTAATGACCTCAGCAGTTGAGTCCCATAGTGCTCAGAGCCATTTGAACCTACGTCACCTACTGATGTCATTCAGAGACTGAAAAGGTGATCCTTGCTCAAGTTTATGGGACTTTATTAACCGTTGATCTTTATTGTTTATGATCTTAAAATATGTTGGTTAAAGAGTCCTATTGTATATTAAGTAGTTCTTAAGTTATATAGCAAATATTACGAGTGCAAATATTCTGTCTTTCTACATCTACATCCATACTCCACAAGCCACCTGATGGTGTGTGGCGGAGGGTACATTGAGTACCTCCATCGGTTCTCCCTTCTATTCCAGTCTCATATTGTTCGTGGAAAGAAGGACTGTTGGTATGGCTCTGCGTGGGCTCTAATCTCTCTGATTTTATCCTCATGGTCTCTTCGCGAGATATACGTAGGAGGGAGCAATATACTGCTTGACTCCTCAGTGAAGGTGTCTTCTCGAAACTTCAACAAAATCCCGTACCGAGCTACTGAGCGTCTCTCCTGCAGAGTCTTCCACTGGAGTTTATGTATCATCTCCATAACACTTTCGCGATTACTAAATGATCCTGTAACGAAGCGCACTGCTCTCCGTTGTATCTTCTGTATCTCTTTTATCAACCCTATCTGGTACGGATCCAACACTGCTGAGCAGTATTCAGGCAGTGGGCGAACAAGTGTACTGTAACCTACTTTCTTAGTTTTCGGATTGCATTTCCTTAGGATTCTTCCAATCTGCTTTACCGACGATCAACTTTATATGATAATTCCATTTTAAGTCACTTCTAATGCCTACTCCTAGGTAATTTATGAAATTAACTGCTTCCATTTGCTGACCTGCTATATTGCAGCTAATTGATAAGGGATCTTTCTTTCTATATATTCGCAGCACATTACACTTGTATACATTGAGATTCAATTGCCATTCCCTCCACTATGCGTCAATTCGCTGCACACTGTTACACTTGCTTGTTCTGTGGTTTACACTGAAGTGTGTGACAATAAATGCCTAATCTAAAGTGAAGCGTTGGGGCGAATTAATCCTTTCCCTTGTCATTACCGTTAAAGATAACTGATTGACGCTTGTCATTGAAATTGGTTGGGAGAAAAGATTAATTGACCACGTAGAAAGAGTGTATCAGATGGTAGCAGAGCATGGTAGAGTTTCTATTTGGTAATCCGCCTAGCCATGACTGATGTCGATTGCTCGGTCTGTCTGAAATGTTGGGCCTATTGGGTAGAGTCGGTTGCTGACTTGCTCTCCTCAGCACACACGAGTGCACAGACCAAGTGCCACAGGTACGGAACTGCATCCTGCGAACTGACATCCTGCGCATGTACAACACAATGCATGCACGTTTGGATGCTTGCATTCGATGTTCTGGAGGTTACACCGGTTATTAATGTACCAGCATTTCGCATTTGCAATGGATTACCTCGCACTTACATAAACCTGTAATCTTGAGACCTTAATTACTCAAACACGTTGCCTACACAAATGTAATCCCAAAATTCCATTACTGTACGTCAATTATTTTTTGGTGTTGCGATTTTTTCCGTCAGTGTATGTGAACACCAGAACTCCTTTTCATTTCTTTTTCTGCAATAAGTAATATTAAGTAATATTAAGTTGAATTATTATCTGTGGCTTCACATTTAACACTAACAAAACCAGAATAAGTATATTTAATTTGGAAAGCCTATTAAATGTATGAAGGTTTTGAAATTTCAACTAGATATTTGTACACACGAGTTATAGCTTCCAAAAACATCACGTATTTCAGGCGCTCCAAAGGTAATATCAGCTACGTCGAAGACCAGCACCGCAAGTGTTAGAACCCGTTTTTGATAGTCTCTGTGCACATTTCTAACCATGAAGGTCATTTCGTTCTCAGCGTTTACAAAGATGACTTGATCATCAGTAAAATGCAAAGTGAAGAGCTTGTCATCATTTTAGGCACCCCACAACTCCGACAGGAGCGCTTCCATAACCTTAATGCGGGACTGAGTACGAATGTAAGGTGGTGGCCACTCTAAGTAAATTAAATTTTCAGCCGTGATTGTTGACAGACGCTTGTCACTTACATATTTTAGATCTACATATTACAAGGTACCATACTGACTGCCTACAAGTCAAAAACGACGTATAAGGAATGGGTCCCATATACATTTTCCTGAAGCTGTGCACTGCAGTGGCCACCTTTCGCAACCTAGCATGGTGAAGTGGCAATTGCATATTCCGAAAATGTACACCAACTCTCTTTCCACTGAATTACCGCCAATTTGGCGTCTTTCTTTAAGTGCAGCCACGTACTTGTTATTAGACTGAAGTGGCAACTGTTTGATCCACATTATAAAGATGATGAACGCTGTTTTAGCGATATCAAAAATCCTGTCTAAGGTTGACCTTTTTCAGAGTTCGTCCTCTAGCTCTGAGGTAGGCTCCCTAAGACTAATAGTACAGTGTTGCCTTTTCTGCCTCTAAGACTATTTGTTAGTAAGATGCAGCATTGTATTCCACTCTGACATGTGGAGGCCTATGCTCCTTAGATCCTTCACCGTAAATCCATAAAATCCCTTTTCCATTTCAAAAACATAATCAATAATTATTGTTCTTATTCATTACAGAGGAAGTACCATAATTTTCCCATAATCCTTTTTACCACACACTGCATCTCTCTTTTTTCCTTGAATTCTTCTTTTCAGCGTATTACACGCAGTCTGAAATTGCTTTACTGCTGTGAGGAAGGAATCTTTCACTCGTTACCAACTCAATTACATATTTAATTGCAGCATTGTCCCACATTTCTGATTTCTGTTCATATATTCTAGGCATCTTGACTGCGTAGTGTCTGAAGGAATACCAGGCAGTTGTAGAAAACTGTTTTCAGTCGGATGTTTGTTTTAGGGCGAAGTACAGATAATTTTAAATAACATTATTTAGTTAATTCAAAATCCTCGGAAAGGGATAGACTAAAGAGTGATAGCTTTGTAGGTAAAATGATTAGGAAATCTGTCTGTAGTATTATGTGTGATATATAGAACTACTGACTTCTATTGTGGTAATAAGATTAAAAATGAACTGTTGGGACAAGTATCCATCTTAGCCAGGTTTCACAATGAGTACAGTGGCCATTTATCCCGACTGAACGCCATATCGCCATTAGCGATTCACAGATGAATTTATGCCACCGAAAAAAAGACAAGGAACTACATTTGTAAGCGCAAAGATCTTTAAATTTTGATTTTGTGAGTATTATGTGTGATATATAGAACTACTGACTTCTATTGTGGTAATAAGATTACAAATGAACTGTTGGGACAAGTATCCATCTTGGCCAGGTTTTACAATGAGTACAGTGGCCATTTTTCCTGACTGAACGCCATATCGCCATTAGCGATTCACAGATGAATTTATGCCACCGAAAAGAAGACAAGGAACTACATTTGTAAGCGCAAAGATCTTTAAATTTTGATTTTGTGAGTATTGAATACTGTACTCTTACGTAAGGTAACAAGAACAATATAAATAACTTACCTTACACCAGACGACTGAAAATCATAAATGTTTTCCTTAAAAATTAACGGGACAAGCTTCTCTATCTCACCGACAGCAAAAATTATGTTCATTAGTACTAGACTGACTACGTTTCGGTAGGTGGCAGCACTTTTTAGGTCAAAAAATATGCATCTCTCTCCTTTCCCGCCCTAGTCACTTTGCTCCACCTTGTCCCATATTTTAAATGAGCGTCCTTGTCTTAACCCTTTGATCATTGGAACCTTCAAGTTCCAACAACTTGAAGCTATACTCACACCGTTGGCTAACACTACAGTCCATAAATTACAGAGGATAATGTTGTCAATCTTTCTTAAGATTAGTGAAGGCCATGTGATTCTCTAAATTTCTAGCTTGTCTATTTTTGTACGTTTTTTGAGAAAACATATTATCAGTACATGGTCTTTCATCTCGAAACTAATTCTGTTCTTCTTTGTCCACAATCTGTGGCATGATTCTCACGTTTATAATTTTTCCAAATTGTCTAGTAAATGAATCTGTTACACTTACTCAATAGTTTGAACAGTCTTTTCTGTCACTTTTTATGTATGTAGCATATTTGTGATGTTTTCCATTCCTCTGGTAAGTGTTCCCCACTTGGGAAGCAACTAAACATATAAGCCATTGAATTCAGAAGTTTATGTGGCCTAGTTGTAAATAATTCGATAATCTGTTCGTTTGGACGTTAATCTCGTGTATTCTCCACTGTCATATGCACATTTTTGACTTGCACAGACACAATTACTTAGCTCTCCTGATAAAATTCATCCGAGATAAGCATCTCAATGTCATTTTAGACAAAGATTTCTGAGTGGTTATCAGTAAACTGGTTTCTGTTACACATTCACTCTTTCTTCTAGTGGTTTTAAAGCAATTTGAATCCTTTCTGTTCAATTACACAGCAGAGATTTAAGAAATCACCACGATTCATTGCTTCACCCACCTAGAATATATTGGCCAAATCTGCCAATTAATTATATGCATTCTTGATTGCTTCCTTTAACTCTGCTATATATTTTACTCGGCCATTCCTATTTTCCTTGTTCCTTGTTTTCTGCTGTTTATTTGTTTCTCCTTTTTCTGGAATACAGACGTATCCCCTGTCACTTTTTAATCACAAAGTAATTCTTTGATTAACACAGCTCTTAAAATTAGATAAATATCCTCATCAGTTACAAGAGACAATAAATGTATGGCAAAATTTCACAGAACATATTTGAAACAAGACGTAACTTAGTAGAACCATAACCACAACCACCTTTTAAAGTGGTTGCTTCATACTGTCTCAATCTATGACCAAAGACCTTAACACATCAAGGACAATTTAAAGTAATTTACATTGCTTTATGCTGTTACATTAATTTTGTACATTAGAAAAGTAGAAATTTGTGCATTGTTTCACAATAAACGTATTAACGTGAATGACTATTTTTATTCGGTTCTGTTTACGGATGTTTAGCTTTCTCTAGTATACATTTCTTTTGTATAAAATGCATACTGAATATTTTATGAACTATCGAATAGGACAAGGATATAGAAATAAAGGTTAAATCTAAAAGAACACAGGCTCCCCAGAAAAGTCGGGAACTGCACAAATATTGAGCAAAAGTGATACTGGATGATTCAGTAACAGCGAGACTGGAGTCGATAGAATCATTCTGGAAAAGAGAACATCATGCTTGGGTTGTTACAGTTACCCTCCTCACTCAACGTCATTATTAACATGTATATGACTTTTTTGAGCTGAGGAGACCTACTACTTCCAAAAATATGGTCGTCCCATCTAGCAGAAAAATATTTTTTGTGTAATTTCGAGTTCATAGGTTTTCCAAAAATGTATGTGTGATAAAAATAATCATATTACTTAACTATGTTAGGACAAAAATGAAGCATTATTTATTCTGAAACTGCTTCTTAAGTGGCTGTGTTATACAGAGCAAGTAAGGCGCAAAACATTCTATTAACAAGAGTCTTGAATTTTTCACAGTATGACATGCATGGTGTTTCATATGTTAAGTAATTGACAAGTAAGTTTAATACATAAAAGAATTCCAGAAGTTATTCTGCAATGAGTATGTAATACAGTAGTAATGAAAAGGGAATTTATATATAACTTACAAACTGAAATTATTAAATTTTGTCAAACCTTGTGTTATACTTCAATGGGGCACACAATATTTTGCTAATAAACATTCGTGGTTATGAACACAGGATACTTGATACCAATCACTGGCTCAAGGAAGTATGTCTTTTCCGATATATATTGATCCTTGTACTTTTAATCTCTATACATAAAAGACAATATCCTGACTGACTGACTGACTGACCCTTCTTTGCCCAGCCCAAACTGCTAAGAATATAAACTTCAAACTTGTAGAAATTGTGGATACTGTAGGCATCGCTTAAGAAGGCATTTTCCGACATTCCAGCCCCTAGGGGGTGAAAATGGGAATGAATAATTTTTTGAAAAATGTCACTATTAAGATAATTTTGAAGTTAGACCCACAAAAACTGGTATTTGCTTTCTCAGTCAGAACTAAAGAAATACGTGTTGCAGCATTTTTGGAAATAAACCTTGGGTGAAAACTTTTTTGAAATGTACAATTGTTAAAGAAATACTAAATTATATTTAAAGCTACATCTGTGAACATTGACTTCTCAGTTACAAACAAAAAAGGAAAACATTTCCATCAATGTTTCGGAAATTGAACTCCTAAGGGTGTGAAACTACGGATGAGATTATTTGTGAAAACATTTCATTACCAAAGCATTTTACATGCTAAAGCTGTGAAAATTTAAATTTGTTTTCTTGGTTAAAAATTAAAAATTACGGTTTCACTCTTTTTGGAAATTCAGTGCCTATGGTGGTGAATGAGGGATGAAAGTTTTCATGGAAATATTTTATTGCACAAGCATGTTTCAATCTAATGCTATGAAAATTTATACATGGTTTCTCTATTACAAATAAAACGTAAGGGTCAGATTGATTCATTTACTCGTCGTCGCCCAGCCCAAACTCCTAAGGATGGAAACTTGAAGTTTGGAGAGGATGTGGATCTTATACAGTAGGCATCATTTAAGATGGGATTGTCAACAATTTCATTTCTAATGGGTGAAGTAATGGATGAAAGGCTTTTTGAAAGTATGTCGCTATGAAAGGAATTTTGAAGCTAGATCTGTGAAAATTAGTATTTGGTTTCTGAGACAGAAAATAAGAAATACATGTTTCAGCATTTTAGGAAATTCAACGACTTAGGAGGGTAAAATAGCATGTGAAAAATTTTTGAAAATAAAAAATTACTAAACAACGACTAATGTATTTTTAAGGATAGATCTATGACAATTGGTATCTGATGACTCTTTTAGAAACAAAAAACAAAACAAAAATCCATGTGTCAGTGTGCTGGAAATTCAGCCTCTCTTTGGAGTGCAACACATGATGAGAGTTTTTAGGAAAATATTTCATTACATTAAAAAAACTCAATGTAAAATTATGGAAACTGGTATTTCACTTCTCAAATAAACATAAAGAAACATTGGTTAGGGGATGAAAGTTGCTATGGAAATACCTAAGGCATGATTAACAAAAGCTTCGCTTTTTGGCGAGAAGAACATTTGGAAAGGGCCATGCTTATATGTCCTTAATTATCGTGGGAAGCTTAGAATGTGTTGAAATTTGTAAACAACATAAAAATACGATTAAATAAAAACGAAAAAATCTCTGCACACCATATGGTTTATGCGAGCAAAGCAGCAGGCACTAACCTAGTCTTTTATAAATTCACTAGAACAGAATTTTTTTAATTTCATAGCCAATAAAGGAAACATTATAAATTCATTTGACTGTATTCTTACAAGTATGTGGAAGATGAGAGTTGCAGACCTCCCAAAGACATATGTAATGCATTTTGTATTCATAAGGCACAGCTACTATACTTCGTGCACAGAAAAATTCTTTGCAGTTATTGAGGCAGGAATATGTATGTGATCCACATCCCACGACAAACAGTTTAGTGTGTCGCAACTAGACATGGTGTGAAACGCAAAAGGGAGAATAATATACCTGTATATAGATTCATCATTATACTGCATAGTGGAAAAATTTATTCAGAAAATTATTTTATTACAGAAAATGGTTAATCGAGTTGCTTTCAATACCATTCACAAATTTCATATTATAGATCTCTGAAAAGACATTGTGAACATTTATATAGAAGTAATCTTAAATGAAATAACTACAAAATTTTGCACTATTGTTACTGATTTACAAAAGTTTATCAAAGTTAATTTTCCAAATTTCCACTGTACACAGAGGAATTCTCTCTCGCATACCAAAGTATGTACAGTTTTAATATTGTTCCACCAAATTTGAGACAAATTTTCACCACTCTTCCCAAATTTCTTCCAAAATGCTTCTGAATTATTGTTATTCTCATGGTAATCCAAAAGTAATCTTATGAATCTTTCTCCATTCCTTCTGTGCTGATAAACAACTTCATTTGATCTAAATTATCATAACTTTTATTCCCCAATTCCCTAATGTTCAGTGATTTAATTGCAACAATAGACAGCAGCCGTTTATCAGTTACAAATTCATCAGCAACTATCATATGAAACTTCATCTTCATTATTCAGATTCATTACATCTTCCTCGTTTATTTAAAAATGAATTTCACTTTCATCTTCAGCAACTCTAGTATCAGTACCTGTTTCACGTTTCTCATTTTCACTAACCTCAGTGACATTGTCTTTAACAGTTTCACCTCTCTCCCCCATCTCTGAATTTCAGTATTATGCTCCATAGTGTCAGCATTCACTGAGTCAATCCTTCCTCATTGACGTACCCCCAGTTCAGATTCAGCATTTACATGTACTTTTCAGTTAATTACTTTGCAAGTTACTTTCAGCCGAACTGTAAATTTTGGCTCTACATCAGTGTCCAAATACAAGTTTTCAACATATTTTAGTGTATTATTTTTTATAAAATCGTTCTTTCTCATAAGATATTAAAACTTCCTTTTTTAAGGTCATTAGTCTTCTGACTGGTTTGACGCCGCTCGCCACGAATTCCTCTCCCCTGCCAATCTCTTCATCTCAGAGGAGCACTTGCACCCTATGTCCTCAGTTATATGCTGGATGCGTTCCAATCTCTGTCTTCGTCTCCAGTTTTTGCCCTCTACAGCACCCTCTGGTACAAAGGAAATCACTCCCTCATGTCTTAACAGATATCCTATCATCCTGTCCCTTCTCCTTATCAGTGTTTTTCACATATTCTTTTCCTCTCCAATTCTGCACAGGAAATCCACATTCCTTACCTTATCAGTCCACTTAATTTTCAAAATTAGTCTATAGCAACACATATCAAATTCTTCGAATCTACTATCGGAGTCAAATGTATTTACCCAGTGTACTGCTCCAGTGTTATATTCTTCTCTTTCTGGGTGTGATCATCTTTTGAAACTATAACAGAATTCTGTGGCTAAACTTTTATTTGATTACCTCGCCTCAGAAATACGGACCCCTATGGAAACTATCCCGTGTTTCCTCTCTGACAACCTCTGGTATTTGGTATTTCATGTTTTTGCGTTCAGTCCTTGTGATCTCCTACTAATATATCAAAGCCCTTTTAACTATACTATTCCCATTGCAATTTCTCACGCCTCCGTTATAATGTTTATTTGTAAGGTGCTCAAATTCTCTTCCCTTGATACCCCACCCCTTCCACTGATCTTTGGATCTACCCACAGTATTGATGATTTTCCTGACTGAAATTTTGTCTGTTTCTCATCTTTAAAGTCCTGTCCAGTCTGTAAACATACTTTAAAAATGGAAGAAATCGAAAAGAAATAATTGTCTGAAGAACTGAATCAGCATATAGGAAAGTCAAAACAACCTTCAGTGAAATTAAAAGCAAGGGTGATAACATTAAGAGTTGTAGTGTAACGACGTATAGATTTGTTACAAATGATTTTCTTTCGACATATGACCATGTGTAGACTTCGTCACCTACGTCAGTTACAATCCACTTAAAAATTATTTATATTCTTCTTAAATTGGCTCAGAATGGTTCTTGAACGAAACTGTAAAACATCATTTGAGTCGTATGCACAGAATTATGTCACTCGGGCCAATTGGTTTGCGTAAACTTTTTCAATTTTAGATGTCGTTTTTTTCTCCTCAGAAATTATATTGATACACGTTATCTGATTTAATCGATATTAGAACCACATTGAATAAACTTTTGAGATTCAAAGTCGCGATGAACGCTGTCAAAATTCAATAATCTTGTCAAATATATTATTAATTCATTTACATAATTCTTCATAAATAAATCCTCGGAACACGTATTTCAACTTTAATATCATCCACTAGTTTATTATCTTCCTACATACAGACGTGAACCTGAGCCTTGACGAGACAAAACTAACATTTTCAGTAAGATTAAACTTCCTATGATATCATTGTTGTACAAAACATTACATATTCTCAATTATTTGATTTTTAGAAGCACGACGCAACAACTGGGTTTCAGGATCTTCTGTTGCTCTTTGGCTGTCGACCCGCGACGTATAGTGGCCAGCAATTTTCTCTCTGGTCCCGGCAACGAAGATGCTGTCTCTGTCCGTTGCGCCGTCCTCTCCGTACATGAAACATAAAAAATAAATACAAAAACCTTAGACAGTTCACAACCATTACAAATATTACAAAAATACATAAACAAAACTAAATTAAACTTATATTCACCTGCAAACCGGGCTGACACTGGTGGATGGGTGACGCTTCAATTTCGCGTCCCACTACATACCCCACCCACAAGCGCAGTTTGTCAGGTTTTAACCGAAAATAAAATTTTTTCTATATGCAATATTTAACTGTTAATACATTTTCCTCACATTTTACGTAATCTAGAGTCCTTGCTCTTAGATAGATTTAATCCTTTTACTACGATATTGTTGTGACTATTTGTCATTTACTCTTATTGTGCTATTATGGTAATTCATAACCGAATATATGGAGATTACTCCTTTTCGTTTAATAGTTGCTGGTAAATACTAATTTAGTACGTTCTTTAACGTTGTTACATTAGGACAGAGCGTTCAAATTGTGATAGATTAGTTTCAGTTTTATTCATTTACTAGAGTTATTCTTTCCAAAAATGTATATTACTAATAAGTTTCTCACAATAACTAATAGTACTATTTACTTTACGTCGTTTCTTTCCCTAATACTTTATTTATGCCTGAGGTCAAGAAGAAATCAAGCAAACTTTCTTTACAATCTCGGCACGGCTTTCTTTACCTTCGGACACTCTGTTGGGTAATGGCAATTTATTTAGGAGAACCAAGCGAGAGAGCCCCGTTTGGTGTGTTCTATATTAACACCATTACAAATCTCTATTAAAGGCACTCTGCTATGTTCTCGTGAGCCATATAGCTCTGGACGCCCATGGTCCCTAAAGTTATTAACCATCCCCTTTGATTCCTACTATCCGAGTAAATATAAAAATATACAAAATTCCTTCTGACCTAATAACAAAATTTCTTCCATATAAATCCCCTTTTAGTCATCTTTCCCTTTTTGAAGTACCGGTAGATTATTGTAGAACACTTGTTTAATCTTTCTGCTATTTCTTTAAAATAAGACGTAACTATCACGAAAACTTCACATGAATAAACTATGAACGCTCTTCCGTATGTAACATATACTAAATATTACTTATTTAGCAATGAAGGGTTTCATTTGGTCAACACTATATAATCCTTTAATTACACCTGATGAAGGTTGCATAAGAAGTAACGCTTTGGGATGTACAATCTTATGTACAACATATGGACCTTCAAAGATAAAGAAGAATTTTCTACATTCATTATTGATGTTCGAACTTTTAGGATGAGATCCTATTAATACACGATCTCCTTTTCTCGTTCGGATGGATAATTCGTAGAATAAAATTTTTCTTTCCTTTACATAATACGGTAACCTACTAATTAGAACTCGTATTAGATGACTTTCAATAATTGGTTCTCCAATTAATTTAGCACGGTTTAAATACCATTCGAAATAATTCCTATAACCTCCCCAGCGTTTAGAAAATGGAGGAGGGTCTAACAACTCTAAAGTTAAGTGTTGTTGTTTTCCTCTTGACCAATAATTTTGTTTAAACTGCTTAAGAAAATCATCCCAGTCCCTAAATTCAGTTCTATGCAGTACTGCCCTTCCGCAGCTTGTGCTTTTAAATGTCCTATTACAAATTGAATCCGTTTCTCATTACTCCATTTAGGAGATAATGAAGTTTCAAAAGCTTTTATAAAGATTATAGGGTGAAGTTCGCCTCCTGGTTTGAATACAGGAAATCGACTTGCTACATTTGAATTTGTCGTTATATCATCCAAACATTCTGCGAGAGACATAGTAGGATTTTTTTTAGATTGCAGAGACGGAGTTGCATCGGATTGGCTTGCCATGATTTCTTTATTCGTATTGTTGTCGTCCGAGCTAGCAAACTCGATGCGACTGTTGTCTCTGATTACGTTATTACTTCTACTACTTGAAATGTTTTCATTATTATCTAATTCCGATAACCGTTTAGTAATTTCCTGTATTCGCATTTCTGTATTGGATACGCGATTAGCTAATATCGATTCTTCACTGTGTTCACTATGTGAACGCTCAGAACCTTCGTCAATGTTATTACCTTTGGCAGTCTCAAGGTTACTGCATATTTCAGTAATTAAAAATTTCATGTTTTCTATTTCGGTATGATCTTTTTCTACTCGATGAGTTAATATCTCTAATTCCACATTATCTATTGAAGAAATCTCTACAGGTTTGGTAGAAACCTCTTTAATAGATTCTAATAATTCTCTACGAACAGTTTCTGTTTGCATAGAAAATTCATCTCGTAACGTATCGTTATTTTTCTGTATTTCATTTACAACTAAGACTTTGACATTATCTAGTCTCTCGGTTAAGTCAGTAGTATCATTTCGCATGCGAGCTTTTTCCTCACGTGATTCCTGGATATGTTCTTCTAACCTTTTACAATTACCAGTAATCTTATTACTAAGTCCTACTAGTTTTTCCTGCATTTCAACTTTAGAAGCCTCTATTTTATCACTTAATTCTCGACTGGTTTCATTAAGATGTTCCTGTAGCCTGTCTGTCGATTTTGTTAGCTCCCCTTTAAGTTCCTCTTTTACTCTAGCCGTAGATTCGTCGTTAGACTGTTTTAATCTAGTAATAGATTCTTCGTTAGACTGTTTTAATCTAGCCATACATTCTTCGTTAGACTGTTTTAATTCCTGCTATAGTTCCTCTTTTAATCTAGCAGCAGATTCTTCGTTAGACTATTTTAATTCAGCTAGAAAATCCGCGTTAGATTGTTTTAATTTAGCGATCGCCCTAAAAAGGGATCTCATGCACCTATCGGACCTAGATTGCTCTTCGTCTGACATTTCACTTCCCGACATTATTGTAAGATATTAACTAGTTACACACGCAGACTTGTAATCAACAATCCTATAAAAGCACACTCCCTACATACAACACTCCACTTCCAACTTAAAACATACCCACCGGACACTAATACTGTAATTTGTGGTTCTCGATTATCAGTGTGCTGCTATGGGACGCAGATGTAACAGCCGTCGATGCAGCCGCTGAGATGCTGCGACCCCGCTTCCGCAACCGGCAGGACGCTGAGTCGAACACCGGAGACGTCACTGGCTGCAACCACGCCCGGCCCACCATTGACAGGCGAAGCCCTCAGCAACACCTCTAGTACCAGCCGGAGGAACGCCCCCCAGCTGACGTACTGGGCCTGTTAGTTTAGGAGAACAGGGTTGTCAGGGTTTGCAGCGTTCAGCTGCTGCCCAACAGATGCGCCTTCTCGTAGAATAACTGCGTGACCGTACTGCTTGGCTGCGCTCCGTCAGCTGCCCACACCCGCGAAATCGCCGCTGGCTGGTGAAGGCTCCACGAAGACTCGCGTTGACTTCCAAAGGACTCTTGATGTTTTAATTGTCTCGTACCTGTGTGCCTTAGATGCACACAAGTCCTGTTTATAAGGTCGCCACGGTGTAGTGTAACGACGTAAGTTTCTTATAAATGATTTTCTTTCGACATATGACCATGTGTAGGCTTCGTCACCTACGTCACTTACAACCCACTTCAAAATTATTTATATTCTTTTTAAATTGTCTCAGAATGGTTCTTGAACGAAACTGTAAAACATCATTTGAGTCGTATGCGCAGAATTACGTCACTCGGGCCAATTGGTTTGCTTAAACTTTTTCAATTTTAGATGTCGTTTTTTTCTCCTCAGAAATTATATTGATACACGTTATCTGATTTAATCGATATTAGAACCACATTGAATAAACTTTTGAGATTCAAAGTCGCGATGAACGCTGTCAAAATTCAATAATCTTGTCAAATATATTATTAATTTATTCACATAATTCTTCATAAATAAATCCTCGGAACACGTATTTCAACTTTAATATCATCCACTAGTTTATTATCTTCCTACATACATACGTGAACCTGAGCCTTGACGAGACAAAACTAACATTTTCAGTAAGATTAAACTTCCTATGATACCATTGTTGTACAAAACATTACATATTCTCAATTATTTGATTTTTAGAAGCACGACGCAACAACTCGGTTTCAGGATCTTCTGTTGCTCTTTGGCTGTCGACCCGCGACGTATAGTGGCCAGCAATTTTCTCTCTGGTCCCGGCAGCGAAGATGCTGTCTCCGTTCGTTGCGCCGCCCTCTCCGTACATGAAACATAAAAAATAAATACAAAAACTTTAGACAGTTCACAACCATTACAAATATTACAAAAATACATAAACAAAACTAAATTAAACTTATATTCACCTGCAAACCGGGCTGACACTGGTGGATGGGTGACGCTTCAATTTCGCGTCCCACTACAGAGTGCATCGGGAATTCCACTGTTAAAGGCAGGGGAGAGAGCGGATAGCGGGAAGGAGTACACTGAAGACCTCAATGAGGGGGGAATTTGTCTGATGTGATAGAAGAAGAAACAGGATTCGATTTAGAAGAGATAAGGAATACAGTATTAGAATCAGAATTTAAGAGAGCTTTGGAGGACTTAAGATCAAACAAAGCAAAAGGGATATATAGCATTCCATCAGAATTTACAAAATCATTGGGGTGAAGCGGTAACAAAACTTCTGTTTATGTTGGTGTGTTGAGTGAATGAGTCTGGAGACATACTATCTAACTTTCGGTAAAATATCATCCGCACAATTCCGAAGACTGCAAGAGCTGACAAGTGCGAGAATTATAGTACAATCGACTTAACAGCTCATGCTTCAAAGTTACTTAGAAGAATAATATACAGAAGCATGGGAAAAAAATTGAGGATGAGTTAGATGACGATCAGTTTGGCTTTCGGCGAGACAAAGGAACCAGAGAGGCAATTCTGACGTGGCGATTGATGATGGAAGCAAGACTAAAGAAAAATCAAAAGACGTTTATAGGAACTGTCAACCTGGAAAAAGCATTCGACAGTGTAAATTGGTGAAAGATGTATGAAATTCTGAGAAAAATAGGGGTAAGCTATAGGGAGAAACGCGTAATTCACAATATGTACAAGAGGCGAGAAGGAATAACAAGAGTGAACGACCAAGAAGGAGAGCACGGATTAAAAAGGGTGTAAGACAAGGATGTAGTCTTTCGCTCCCACTGTGCAATCTATATATCAAAGAAGGAATGATGGAAGTAAAAGAATGGTTCAGGCATGGAATTAAAATTCAAGGTGAAAAGATACCAGTGATACGATTCGCTGACGACATTGCTAGCCTGAGTGAAAGTGAAAAGAAATTACAGGATCACCTGAACAGAGTGAACTGTATAATGAGTACAGAATAGGGACAGAATAAATCGAAGAAAGACTAAAGTAGTAAGAAGTAGCTGAAATGACAACAGCGAGTAGCTTACCATCAGGACTGGTGATCAAGAAATTTGGTGAAGTTAAGGAATTCTACTACCTAGGCAGCAAGAAACTAGTAAGAAGGGCATACCTGGCCAAGAGAAGTCCACTCAAACATAGGGCTTAATCTGATAACGTTGGTCTGGAGCACAGTATTGTATATCGGTGAAACGTGGACTGGAATAACCATAACAGAAGAGAATCGAAGCATCTGAGATGTGGTGGTACAAACGAATGTTGAAAATTAGGTGGTGCAATAAGGTAAGGAATGAGGAGGTTCTGTTCAGAATTAGAGAGGAAAGGAATATGTGGGAAACACTGATAAGGAGAAGGGACAGGGTGATAAGACATCTGTTAAGGCATGAGGAAATGACTTCCATTGTACTAGAAGTAGCTGTAGACGGCGAAAACCGTAGAGGAAAAAGAGATTGAAATACATCCAGCAAATAATTGAGGTTGTAGGTTGCAAGCGCCACTCTGAGATGAACAGATTGGCATGGGAGAGGAATTCGCTGCATGCCACGTCAAGCCACTCAGAAAAGAAGATGTCAGGTGCATGAACTAAATCTCGTTGTGGCTTATTCACTCCAAACAAATTAATTTATATAACCCTTGTAGCGGAAGTTATTCACTGATGAGAGTCTTGGTTCACCCAACATAACACTTCCCCAATAAGTTCGTTTTTTTTAACTTCGATTTTTAAGTTATCTGTAATGCCAGTCACAAAACTGTCTTTATAGTATTGAAGAAAACCTACAGGGCGCAATTTACCACCGTGAAAACACTTACTGGTTGGTCAGCTAACATAAAACCTCTGTTAGCACGCAAATTTGTAGACATTATATTTATTTCTACTAACATCTTGATAACATTACACAACTCATATACTGTAATATCATATACTGTAATATCATTAGTTAAATTCTGTTTAACAACATGAAATATCACATCTAATTACTTAATTAACTAAATAAACTACTCATTTAATTTTCTGTGGTTTTCTTTTACGTTCTACGTTCGTACTTTTATTTTATCATCTTCTATCTAGAAATAATCTCCTTGAACTTCTCTTCACTATTACCACATTCTTTGACAATCTCGATTTTTTAGTTACTTCTCTGGGAACCATGCCCTTTAAACCAATCTCAACAAATGCTTTAAGATCCTCTACTTGAGAGGTATTTATTGTATTTGTACCTTCAGATTTACTCAGTCTTTCACTGTTCTCCTACCTGAACATCTTAAATTATTCACCGAAATTAATATTAAGTCACTGATATTCTTTTCAAGAATTAGTGTTGTTCTTGTTAAGTTTTGTGTCCAATTGTGTGACTCGCAATACAGGTACTTTCAACAATACTGTTTGATCTAATTACCCTGCCTAAGCTATACTGTCTATAGATTCTTCCAGCAATTCTCCATCCAACTCACTAACATTGAAGTGTATTTATTCCTCCGTTTCCGTAATTTAGAGAAAGTTAACTTTTATTTTACACTCACATAAAACACTTTATTGTTTATAATGACATAAAACTGCATTATCTCTACCAGTTACAGCCCAGATGTTGATTTGTTTCGACAATATGGTGCAATGTCCCTCCTCTGACCATCCAGAAATTTACAAACTTGAATTGCAATGTTCTGTTACAGTCATCGTACGAACTTTTGTGTATTGCGAAATTCATATATGAAATTCGCAGAGAAACGTAATCACATGTATTTGGTCGAAAATATGATTTCTGTATAATGGGCTGGATCTCAAAGAGTAGCGATTGGAAAGCAACGAAAAATCAAGGAGTCAGTTTCAGCATAAATTTGCTTCCACGGTACTGACATAATCCAGATAGGGCTCCTCTCTTTCTTGTTGTCATGACATATCTGAAGGCTACTGCTAAACGAAATTAATTATCTCTACTTTTACAAAACAGTAATGAAAGACATATTGTGAACAATGAATGTATATAAAACACTTCGAGTATTTCCAAGATTGCTGTTCACTGTTACTGAAAATGTCGCAATTACTAGAAGTAGCATACCGTTTGTCAGCGTACCTGTAACATCGAAGTGGATTTGTCTGAAGCAAGTGTAATTTCGCTCTCAGAAAATATTTATAGTGCTTCTGAAAAAAATCGTGCATTAATTTCTGGACATACCCAAATATCAGGGGATTTTCCGAGCCGATAGTGAAGACATTTGTAAGGGTAATGTCTTAATTAATAGTACCTAGACGCCATTCTAGGAGGCAGCTCTTTGGAGATGAGTGTATTTGTAGAATAGAAGGGAGAATCGACGGTAATGAGGCGATAGGGATTCAGATTCTAAGGGCAGTGTTGTTTCACTTAAAATCGGTTCGTCAAACATTTTTTGGAAGACGCTATGGATTTGAGTATAGAGGAAGTCGATCACTTACTTTCACAGAGAACTGTGGGAACGTTAGTATCTGGTGATGGCTTTTTAATTATTTTTTGGCGGTTCTGATTTTCAAAGATGTATGTTATGATTCAGCCAAAGGGTGCGATACTTTTTGGTGGCGGTCATACGTTAAGTCGTAGGCCTAATAGCAATTTGTGTGTTGTATGATTAGCTTCGACTGAATGCCACGGTATTCAGAGTTGGAATTTGAGTACGTGTGCAGTGACAGCTATTTAGATAGCACATTTTAGGGTATGAAGATGACCTAATGCAAACGGAACCGGTCGGAAACACTTCATTTCCAACTTCCAAACGTAACCAACAGTACAGAAACGCCACTAGAAACAGACATGATAGTCTATGATTTTCGTAAACAAAAGATGGTCAGTTTCACGTATTTTATTTGCTGTTTGAGGAATCATATCGCTTACTGTCAAACAGAAACTTTCTTTTTTATGGTACACGAAAGTTACAGCATGGTTACAAAGAGGGATGGACAGTCTTATGTAGAGGAAATGGTGCCGGTACTATCATTTCAAGGAAAAACTCCTTTCTTGAATAGGTACTCATTACAGGTGCAATCCTAGTGGTTTTGGTTTGATTCTTTGAGAACAGTAACATAATGTACACATCTCAAATCATGTGAAGAATTCTCAAAATATAGTGAAAAACAACATTCTCGTCGAATTTTCAACTGTGAACGCTGAGAAACAAGGACGACGGTACTGCCTTAGTACTGCTCAGCAACTGATGTCTGACCTCGCAGCATCCACTGGACGTGTTGTATGGAGGCAAACGGTGTACAGAAGGCTTCTGCAGAGTGGCCTTTATTGCTGAAGACCTGCAGTTTGTTTCACAAAACGGAACGTCTACAGTGGAATCGTCACCATGCCACCTGGACGGTCGAACTGGGGTCAGTGTGTCTTTGCCGAATGCATTTTACAAGACAGTGCTCACCGGGTCTACAACCCCTACGCGCAAACGACCATCATTTGCGTGCAGGCAGAATTTCTTTTCATTGCTCTAGACCACAGCGTTGCATTCCACCTTCCAAGTGGTCCTCTGACGACAACAGTTGAGCCGTGCACATCGGTGAAGTGGCGTGGGTGGAAGACGGGCCATAGGTTTGTGTGACAGTAGTCTCACTGCTAATCACCGATTCTCAACAGTTCGTGTTGCGACATCTGGGCTCAAAAGCCCCGTTTCTGTGATGTGGTAGCTGTACGATCTGCCACTGCTGCCCTTACAATACGACGATCCTGGCAGGTGTCTATGCATCGTTGAGATCCAGAATTTTGTCTGCAGGTTGCGGGCTTTCAAACAATAATAATAATAATGAAATGATGCGGTGATGTGAACCTCAACTGCGTACCCACTGACTCAAAGTTACAAATTAAAAGTTTTGGTGGTTTTCATTGTCTAGGGGCTGGGATAAGTAGTTGCTGCATTACAGGCCAAATACTGGTGAGTCTACAGTATACGATAAGAATACGCACATGAATCGAATGGTCGAGGGTTTCTATCACTCAGCAACTGCGAATTATGAATGTAAAATATAAATTTATCAATGAAAGATTGCAATTAAATAAAATCTGCAGGTACTATCTTTACGACTTTAAATAATGAGTACTTTTGAGAATGCGGTATACTTCTGCAAAACACTTATTGGTGTCGATGGCCCACCAATTTAATGAAATATAAGTTGAATAACAGGGAAACAATAGATTCCTACTTCATTTAATTAGTTATGAACAACAACATAGCTCACGAGATATTCACTTCTGAACGTATACTACGTCTTCAGTGCAGAAGTCACGGAAATCACACAAGAGCACAGGTCGGCCCTCCGAAATACTTCTATCCTCCACGACCATGCGCTAACTGGTCCACTGTCCAAGTCTTTCCGCCGACTGTGCGTCCATCGCGCCTTACCGTCCCTGACCCTCTGTGTACTGTGCCATACTGTTGTCCCACTTTCATCGAGTCTCCCCATTCACGTTCACAGTGATTGGCTAGAGCGCTCCTGCCATGTCTTCCGGCCAATGCAATCTCACAAACATAAAACACTTTAGAAATACTGTATTTACATTTAAATAACTTGAAATTAAATAAATATTCCTACAGATGGACCATAAACACGCTATAACACACATTTTTTAATACTGTAAAGGACAAGGGGTTATTTATAGGAAATATGGTGCGAATTTGTGACTTAGTGTGTTTTAGTGTGCGATGCGCCAGCCTCACGGCAGACGGCGGACAAAGGCTGGCCGGCGTGTTATGCAGGTGACACAGTTTTGCAACGAGGGTCGGTATGTGTGTACGTGCTCGGCAGCCATCAACAGCCAGAACGCAGCATTAGCAGAATTAAGTAGAGGCGGGCGCGTGTGGCGCGGTTGCGTTAACCAACTCATCGAAAACGTTCTAACAAACACGGCGCAGCGTAACCGGCGGATTCAGCAGCGGTCTGAACTATTTAAGGGCATCAGAGGTGGGCGTCTGCAATCGGTTCGACGGATTGGGCGTTCGGTCGCTGTTACGTCGTCGTCATCAGTGACGCTGTCTCCGAGGACCAGCCGGTGGAGGGCGTTGCCCGCTGCTGCACCGGGGACTCCCGGCGTCGTCACGAGTCGCCACGTCTGCAGGGGGCGAGCCTGGCCGTGCCTAGTGCTGCTAACCTCCTACCACCTGCGCAGCCGCTGACCGAGCACGGCGTCGCGTTCCCCGGGTTGCGTGCATCAGCACATCTCCACCATGACACAAGCGGTGGGGCTGAGCTACCAGAAAATGTATTGGAATAACCAACAATAAAGAGGAAGATTGCTAAAAACAGCCACCTTCTTCTACCCAACCACGCCCTACAACCCCGATCACGTCACCCGCTCCAGTCATACTATTACAATACGTAAATAAATTAAATAGACATGTGTGTTGTGGTCTTCAGTCCTGAGACTGGTTTGATGCAGCTCTCCATGCTACCCTATCCTGTGCAAGCTTCTTCATCTCCCAGTACCTACTGCAACCTACATCCTTCTGAATCTGTTTAGTGTATTCATCTCTTGGTCTCCCTCTACGATTTTTACCCTCCAATGCTAAATTGGTGATCCCTTGACGCCTCAGAATATGTCCTACCAATCGATCCCTTCTTCTACTCAAGTTGTGCCACAAATTTCTCTTCTCCCCAATCTCATTCAATACCTCCTCATTAGTTATGTGATCTACCTATCTAATCTTCAGCATTCTTCTGTACCACCACATTTCGAAAGCTTCTATTCTCTTCTTGTCCAAATTAGTTATCGTCCATGTTTCACTTCCATACATGGCTACGCTCCATACAAATACCTTCAGAAACGACTTCCTGACACTTAAATCATTACTCGATGTTAACAAATTTCTCTTCTTCAGAAACACTTTCCTTGCCATTGCCAGTCTACATTTTATATCTAGCAAAACTCGCCCTTGTGTAGGCTCTCTATATATTCCCTCCACCTTTCTGCTTTCCCTTCTTTGCTTAGAACTGCGTTTCCATCTGAGCTCTTGATATTCATACAAGTGGTTCTCTTTTTTCCAAAGTAAATAGACATATATGAAACAAATAGCAAGCATAAGTAGGCGAGTAATCTAATGTCGCTGTGCTTTCTATAACACAGTTAATAATTGACCAATTTCTTCATAAATACCATATATCGGATATAAACAAAGATATATATGAATAAATACATTTATAAGCATGCTGCTACCGTTTTTACATGTAACTGTGGAGCACTTATTGCCTGACGTGATTGATAGTAATTGGCCACTTTGACCTCCAATAACTCATGTGCTATTCAATTTACATGCCTGTAATTTATACCAATTTAGGTTTACACTAATAGCTTTCTAAAGATATGTCGATCGACGAAATCGGATGAACCATTTTGGAAATTCGTTGCTGGGTGAAACTTGTATAATGTACAGTCAGATACTAAACCTTAAACTAATAAAGATATTGAAAATCTGATTACACCACCAGAATCGTCGTGCAAATAATGGTAATGTACATATAATTTTTGAGGTATCATGATTCATCTGGCTACTATTAATTTCTATACGAACTGTGAAATGTCTGTCATTAAGGTTTCACAAAGTCCGCCATGTTTGGCTCTCCCGGCGTACAAGTCTCTTTCATTGACACAGCATCACCAAGGAATTCCCAGCCATATGCTTATTGGACCATGCGCTGGGGCTACCCCTGTAGCTCAGCTAATGTTCGGCACCACGTGGCCGCTGCCGGACCCCGGCTTGCCGAGCAGCCCGTGCGGCCTCGCCAACTCTGAACTTAGATTATTTCCAGGGTGTCACAACTCGCCCGCTACCTCACAAGGTGTTAGAATGTTCAAGGGATCACTGAGACCAGCATCGTTACACAACTGGTGCAGCACGTCCAACTTACGCATCATTTTTCCGGAAGGACCATCTCGCCACCTGGAAGGCCACAATTTGACCCCTTTCAAACTCGCTCATTTCGCTGTACGAAGCACGAGTGCATCTCCAGGGCATGGTTGCCTGCTTGCTTGACACGTTTGCACCACACTGGGCCTTGTGGCTACGAGCATTCCCTATTAAAAGGTAGACGCAGATGGCGCTCTGGCAGCTACGACACTTCGCTATCTGTTGTCGGACGACGTTGAAATCATTATCAGCCCGTATATTATCCTCCAGCTGGCATCGACGACAGACGATATTTAATTTACTGAACTTAGATTATATGTATCGATTTTTTAAGACAAGAGAAAGCAAAACAAAGGAATTAACACCACTCTCTTGTCGCAGCCAGTAGGTATGAACACTGTTTGCAGAAAAGAGGCGCAGAATTAATAAGTCGCTCTCATTTGTGAATTATCTGCAATTATTTACCTAGAATTTTACGTAAGTGTCATTCATATCGTAATATATATGCTGAAATGAATACATGTTTTATTTAATCATATGCTTTTCTCTGTTTTAGTAGTTTCAGTCACCCCATTGTCATGATTGAAGCTGAGGTCAGATATCAGACTTTGTCTACAAAAAATATATAATGGTCCCTGGCTACGTTCCGTACATCTTCGGACGTGCGAAGCCTGATAAATTCACGGCGTAAATTGCATTTACTTTATTGTGTGACCTCAATGAACAATGCTACGTAAGATTTTATGAAACATTAAGAAATTCAATTCCAATCTTGAAGGCGAAACAAACTTTAATCTCTCAATTACTTACCCAAACAATTATTATTATTATTACAATTTAGTATTATTATATTGTTATTATTTTATTTTATTTTTATTTGTTAAAAGGTACTAATTTTTCCGACTTTTTTTAAAATTCTTAACTACATAACTGACATAAATTGTTTATTGCAATACACGTATACCATCATTTTATGACACCTCTGACCCCATTTTTGTAAATGTAAAAGTAACACTTTTCTGTTACATTGTTTACACCTGTGACAGATAGACGGAAAGCAAGTTGTTGGGAAATAGTATTGATAGACACAGTTACGTATGTCTTCGTTAACAGTAGAATCAGTTATGGTATTATAAATTAATTGTGTTAGTTGTAATAGTGTATTTTGAATGATTAGTTGTTGATGTTCAGAATAAATTAAAATTCATTGTAAATACTGGATACCGGTAGTAGTAAGAAGAAGAAGGAGAAGAAGAGGAAGAAGAATGAATACGGCCTGTGTTTAAATTATACGTAACGGGCTAGAGCATAGTACATAAATAAAATAGTAAGTGATGAAAGTCACGTATGATGGTGGTTTCAAAGCTCAGCACGGCGGTGACGGGGGAATGCACGGTCAGTATGTACGAATAAGCGTGGTCAAAGGCAGGACTACTCCGTTCTAGCAAGACTGCTTTAAACTCTCTGACTTATTTTGCTCGCTGTTTCACTACGTGTCCGTACAGCCCCTACCCGTCTGCCTCTCATATTTGCTTTCAGTCTTGCAGCGCCGGCATAACATCCGATTCAGCAGACCACCTCGCCGCCGAATAGTTGAGGCTGCGGGCGGAAGTTGAGATAACGTCGCGCGCTGGTCCGCCCCGTTATTAGCGTCGATGTTTAACCAGGGGAGACGTACGGTCGTAGGTGGCTCTGCCGCGCCCTACCCGTCCGCGCCTCTGCCTAGCGCCTCGCGTGTTTGAACAGGTGCGGCCTGCGCCGGCATTTGTTGCCGCAGCCAGAGATTACTGTTAATGCGCAAAGTTAACTCAGTCCCCGGCGGCTCCAAGATGAAGTTCTGTTGGCGCAAGCCATTACAATCTGCATAAACAAGTGGCGCCAGCGCCGCCGCGGAGCAGATGCAATCGCCGGAGCAGTTACCAGCCGCGCCGCTCGCCCTAATCTGCTTATTCTTCACGGCGCGGCAAGTGATACTTCCTTTGCCTCCTCTTTTAGAGAGATAATAGGTGGAAGAAACGCGCAACCTAAAATCCGCGCACAGAGAAATGTATCTAGATATGCAAAGACAAAGAAAACAGACGAAAAACTGCCAATGGAAACAACTTCGTTGATTTCTCCGCACAAGTTGTTCAGCCTCGAACTTAACCTACGAGGGTAATCCCACAAGTTATAGACCTGTTTATTTCTACAATGGTTTACATCAGTTTAGGCCGGAGTGGCCGTGCGGTTCTAGGGGCTACAGTCTGGAGCCGAGTGACCGCTCCGGTCGCAGGTTCGAATCCTGCCTCGGACACTGATGTGTGTGATGTCCTTAGGTTAGTTAGGTTTAATTATTTCTAAGTTCTAGGCGACTGATGACATCAGAAGTTAAGTTACATAGTGCTCAGAGCCATTTTTTTTACATCGTTTTACAGCTTGAACATTTAGCTATCTTTCGACATAATCACCATTTCTGTCGATGCATTTTTGTAGACGCTGTGGCAGTTGTTGTATGCTCATGTCATACCAACTCGCCGCCAAGCTGTTCAGAAAGTTAGGAACCTCTTCTTTCACCTCGTCGTCGGAGCTGAATCGCTGGGACCACAATGAACGATGACAGGTACTGTGAGACTCTGAAAAAACTCAAACGGGGAATTCAGAATCAGAGAAGAGGAATGTTAAACAAGGGCGTACACATTCTCCATGACAACGCTCGCCCACACATACCTCGGCAAACCGTTGCTCTCCTGCAACAGTTTCAGTGGAACATAATCACCCACCCACCCTATTGTCCTGACTTAGCGCCCAGTTCCCTAGGTTAAAAGAACATTTGGCCGGAAAGTGATTCAGTTCAAACGACGAGATGAAAGAAGAGGTTCATAACTTTCTGAACAGCATGGCGGCGAGCTGATATTACAAGGGCATACAAAAACTGCCACAGCGTCTGCAAAAATGCATCGACAGAAATGGTGATTATGTCGAAAAATAGCTAAATGTTCAACCTGTAAACTGATGTAAACCACTGTAGAAATAAACAGGTCTATGTACTTATAAAAAATAAGAGACTTTACTTTTGGGTTTACCCTCATAACTCCATGAGATACTTTATTTCGTGATAGCAGACACTTTCTCTGTCCTTAGGCAAGGTAGGCCTTCTATTCACAGTTCCAAGCGTCCTCAAAAATGGCAGGAACGTCTGCAGACGAGAAAGATATTCTGAGCAGGAACATGTACTCTTCTATTTGTTGTGTGGAGGGAAACCCATCGTTTGCTGCGCTGCTCCTGTAATACAAGTTCATTAAGGAAATTGTTCAAGTAATTAGTTAGACACTTACATGCAGTTGTACTACCAATGGAATATACTCATAATCCGAGTCATCGCAGGTGGATCTAAAAGGCTGATTACTCCATTATTCGCTTAGGAAAATGACAACTCTTACATTTAGCGTCCGTTTAAGAAGAAATGTCTTCATTTCTGAGCAAATGCGCGAAGAAGGGCAAGCCAAAAATGTTATGTGAACAAGAGAAGACAATCCTATTCAACTTATGACTGTCGTGAAGTACTTCAGAAGGTTTTGGAAGAAAAGTGGTCGATATACAAGGCTGCTAAACTTTTCTCCGTTCCATGGAATACTTCAAAAGACTATGTAGACGGAAATGATGGTGCCAAAGACAATGTGATCATTGGCAAAAGGGGTAGACCGTTTGCCCTAACGAGTGAAATGGAAGTTGTTGTTGTGATTTTCAGTCCAGAGACTGGTTTGATGCAGCTCTCCATGCTACTCTATCCTGTGCAAGCTTCTTCATCTCCCAGTACCTACTGCAACCTACATCCTTCTGAATCTACTTAGTGTATTCATCTCTTGGTCTCCTTCTGCGATGTTTACCCTCCAAGCTGCCCTCCAATACTAAACTGGTGATCCCTTGATGCCTCAGAACATGTCCTACCAACCGATCCCTTCTTCTAGTCAAGTTGTGCCACAAATTTCTCTTGTCCCCAAGTCTATTCAGTACCTCCTCATTAGTTATGTGATCTACCCATCTAATCTTCAGCATTCTTCTGTAGCACCACATTTCCAAAGCTTCTAGTCTCTTCTTGTCCAAACTATTTATCATCCATGTTTCACTTCCATACATGGCTACACTCCATACAAATACTTTCAGAAACGACTTCCTCACATTAAAATCTACACTCGATGTTAACAAATTCCTCTTCTTCAGAAACGCTTTCCTTGCCAGTGCCAGTCTACATTTTCCATCCTCTCTACTTCGACCACTATCAGTTATTTTACTCCCCAAATAGCAAAACTCCTTTACTACTTTAAGTGTCTCATTTCCTAATCTAATTCCCTCAGCATCACCAGACTTAATTCGACTGCATTCCATTACCCTCGTTTTGCTTTTGTTGATGTTCATCTCATATCCTCCTTTCAAGACACTGTCCATTCCGTTCAACTGTTCTTCCTGGTCCTTTGCTGTCTCTGACAGAATTACAGTGTCATCGGCGAACCTCAAAGTTTTTATTTCTTCTTCATGAAATGGAAGTTAAGTTAGTTAATTTCGTAATACAATGCAGGGAATGAGGTTCTGCTGAACGTTAAGCGAATAATCCGCTAACCATTGTAGCACAGTGAAATCAGTACGTAATGAATGGAAAGAATAAAAGCGCTTGGATTCACT
The DNA here is from genome assembly GCF_023864345.2 of Schistocerca serialis cubense. NCBI lineage: Eukaryota > Metazoa > Arthropoda > Insecta > Orthoptera > Acrididae > Schistocerca > Schistocerca serialis. Next base: position 1,065,160,038 of record NC_064639.1, read on the forward strand.
ATTGTTTCTGTCAGCGAAAGTCCCATTAAAATTGTCAGTCCATCTGATGTTACGGTATTTATGAGCACTTTTTATGCAAACGTTAGTCACAGTGACACCGATGCTGAAAATGGATGAAACGTGCTTTAAGTGAACCTTAATAATTCAAAAGAAAATTGAGCGCATTATCACAAAATTAAGTGTATAGTGTCTCAGAATTATTTAGGCTATTAAGAAATTAGGTAGCATATCCACTTTGCTTACAGCATTTTATAATTTCACCAGTTTTTAATTTCTTATATGTTCTTTATAATGAGTTAGTAGAGAAATGTACTGGTCACTTTCAAGTGAACTATACAATTTATAAAAGTTATATTCTCTCCATCTTCGACGAAGTTCAAAGACCATTGCCTTCGCTTCTCACTTGGTCTAAGCAATGCGTTGCATACGCGATTTTTCTACTTGAGTAAGTGCAGACGTAATGCATGTGAGCCCGCCCGGTTAGCCGTGCGGTCTAACGCGCCGCATTCCAGGTGGGAAGGCGTGCCGGTCCCCGGCACGGATCCGCCCGGCGAATTAGTATGGAGGTCCGGTGTGCCGGCCAGTCTGTGGATGGTTTTTAAGGCAGGTTTCCATTGCCTCGGCGAATGCGGGCTGGTTCCCCTTATTCCGTCTCAGTTACATATGTCGGCGATTGCTGCGCAAACACTGTCTCCATGTACGCGTACACCATAATTACTCTAACCCACAAACATTTGGGGCTACACTCGCCCGGTGTGTGGCGTTTCCGGAGGGGGGGGGGGGGGGGAGGGCGAAGGGGAGTCCACTGGGGCGGGGAGGGGGGGTGGCGAAACGCACCATAACCCTGGGTTCGGTGAGGGACGGCGGTGACGTGAGTGGACTGCTGTAGCGTGTTGTGGGGTAGTGAACCACTGAGGGCTACGGCGGGGACGAAGCCTCTCCGTCGTTTCTAGGTCCCCAGTTCCATACAATACAATACAATTCATGTGAGGCCAAAATATGACTTCAGTAAAAATATCGTTTTAATATCTCCCGTATATACTCTGTTTTTTGTGGAAATTTCGTGCATGTAGTCAACTGGTAACGATTTTAAATGAGTTTTGCTTTTTATGATGATTTGTCGCTGGAGTACAGCACGCATGTACGAGGGTTTCTACGAAAGAAATGCACCGCATTTTTTTTTCCTCTGCCGAAAACAACGCAACGAAGGTGAAACGTCACGTATGCATTATCTGAAGTCTCCTGAGTGAGCGCGCCGGGTTTCCGTCACTTTCGACAGACAGCGTAGCTGCAGAATAGTTTCAAAATGGCGTCCTTGATTTTCTCACTGCAGAGAAAGAGACTGTGGTGTCACCGCAAGGCACCACACTTGCTAAGTTGTAGGTTTCAGATCGGCCGCGGTCCGTCGGTACACATCGGACCCGCGAGTCGCCACTGTCGACGCTAGCAGACTGAGCGCCGCCACTCGGCTGGTCTTACGAGACAAGCTAGCGCACTGGCCAGTTCTGCAGCCGACATTAATCGGAGTGGTTCACTCGTTACAGCTTCAGAGATCTCATTTGCAGAGACGATAGTTAGCACAGCCTTCAGCTAAATCGGTAACTAAGACCTAGCCAGGCGCCACATACAGTTTATGCATTGCCAATTGATCTGTATGTGTGAAGCAATCAGAACTGTAAAGCAGTATTCGCAGCTCAGTCTATAACTGCACTTGTAAATATTATTGTACAAAGTCAAGATCGTTCATCGCTGATGCTGAATTAAAGCTAAGTATTTAGCTGTATTCCTGTCTACTAACTTCTGATCACCTAAGATGTTCCAGATACATTCTTACGTCAGCCTACGTGATCAGCACGTGCAATAATGTCCACCCCTTGTGATCAGAATTGCGTGACTCTGCCGGGTCACCCTATTTCCATGAGGCCCATAGTTCCGCCTCGTACATAACAGACACTCGGCAGAATATTCACAAACGCTTGTGCAAAGTCTGTGGAGTGTCTGTTGTGACAGAAGTACAGTCAGTCGCTGGGCACCACGGATGAGATCATCAGAAGGCTTGTCGGTGGAGCTCGACGATTTGCAGCTATCAGGGAGACCATCCACAGCTGTCTTCACTGTGCCATACACCACCGTCTAAGACTGTGTGCACAGCGATTGTGAATTTGGAGCCGGCCGAAGTGGCCGTGCGGTTAAAGGCGCTGCAGTCTGGAACCGCAAGACCGCTACGGTCGCAGGTTCGAATCCTGCCTCGGGCATGGATGTTTGTGATGTCCTTAGGTTAGTTAGGTTTAACTAGTTCTAAGTTCTAGGGGACTAATGACCTCAGCAGTTGAGTCCCATAGTGCTCAGAGCCATTTGAACCATTTTTTTGTGAATTTGGACTATCCGGTAAACACTACCCCGTTTGATACGTTCCCTGGCGTCATGGTTGGCGTGGTTGTTCATTACCCAAAGCCATCTTCCGCGCAGAACGCGGTCTGTTGACAGTTTGTATGATTATATCGATAGTTATACAATGGACAGAGAAGTAGTGCTTTGTTGCTTTAATTTAGGACACTAGCGTAGCGATAAGTTTTCCACTAAACACCCTGCAAAAATATAGTAGCCTCATTAGTATTCAGATAGGTACCAACGTGGTTAAAATTTGTAAGAGAATCCATTTAACTGCCAAGCACTATTAAGAGAGTCAATTTTATCGGTTTTATTTACGAGTCCGAAGGTAGACGCTACGAAAGACGGCCGAGGTTGTAGCAAGCTCACGGAGTTTACCGGACGCGATCAGCCACTCGCAATAAAAGACGACAAGAGTGCAGAGTTATTTGAACTACAACTAACTGAAGTAGATTATAAACAGTAACACCTGTTATTTCTGTTACGTTCCACAAATAACTTGCGCGCTCTCCTGTTCGTAGGAATTTCTCTTTGCGTTGTCTGCCGCAAGGGACGAGTCCACTATTGGCGGTGAGGAGCGCAACCAGATGGCGGCCCACATCACCCCTTGTAACGCCGGAAATGCATATCCTCCTATTTCCATCTACTGTACTATAAATTTTTTCCTTATTTTGTTACCTGAAGATACGACATTTCTGTGTCTTTATACACTCCTGGAAACTGAAATAAGAACACCGTGAATTCATTGTCCCAGGAAGGGGAAACTTTATTGACACATTCCTGGGGTCAGATACATCACATGATCACACTGACAGAACCACACTCACATACACACAGGCAACAGAGCATGCACAATGTCGGCACTAGTACAGTGTATATCCACCTTTCGCAGCAATGCAGGCTGCTATTCTCCCATGGAGACGATCGTAGAGATGCTGGATGTAGTCCTGTGGAACGGCTTGCCATGCCATTTCCACCTGGCGCCTCAGTTGGACCAGCGTTCGTGCTGGACGTGCAGACCGCGTGAGACGACGCTTCATCCAGTCCCAAACATGCTCAATGGGGGGCAGATCCGGAGATCTTGCTGGCCAGGGTAGTTGACTTACACCTTCTAGAGCACGTTGGGTGGCACGGGATACATGCGGACGCGCACTGTCCTGTTGGAACAGCAAGTTCCCTTGCCGGTCTAGGAATGGTAGAACGATGGGTTCAATGACGGTTTGGATGCACCGTGCACTATTCAGTGTCCCCTCGACGATCACCAGTGGTGTACGGTCAGTGTAGGAGATCGCTCCCCACACCATGATGCCGGGTGTTGGCCCTGTGTGCCTCGGTCGTATGCAGTCCTGATTGTGGCGCTCACCTGCACGGCGCCAAACACGCATACGACCATCATTGGCACCAAGGCAGAAGCGACTCTCATCGCTGAAGACGACACGTCTCCATTCGTCCCTCCATTCACGCCTGTCGCGACACCACTGGAGGCGGGCTGCACGATGTTGGGGCGTGAGCGGAAGACGGCCTAACGGTGTGCGGGACCATAGCCCAGCTTTATGGAGACGGTTGCGAATGGTCCTCGCCGATACCCCAGGAGCAACAGTGTCCCTAATTTGCTGGGAAGTGGCGGTGCGGTCCCCTACGGCACTGCGTAGGATCCTACGGTCTTGGCGTGCATCCGTGCGTCGCTGCGGTCCGGTCCCAGGTCGACGGGCACGTGCACCTTCCGCCGACCACTGGCGACAACATCGATGTACTGTGGAGACCTCACGCCCCACGTGTTGAGCAATTCGGCGGTACGTCCACCCGGCCTCCCGCATGCCCACTATACGCCCTCGCTCAAAGTCCGTCAACTGCACATACGGTTCACGTCCACGCTGTCGCGGCATGCTACCAGTGTTAAAGACTGCGATGGAGCTCCGTATGCCACGGCAAACTGGCTGACACTGACGGCGGTGGTGCACAAATGCTGCGCAGCTAGCGCCATTCGACGGCCAACACCGCGGTTCCTGGTGTGTCCGCTGTGCCGTGCGTGTGATCATTGCTTGTACAGCCCTCTCGCAGTGTCCGGAGCAAGTATGGTGGGTCTGACACACCGGTGTCAATGTGTTCTTTTTTCCATTTCCAGGAATATATATATATATATATATATATATATGCATTTATGTCGATGTATAGATGGTTTGTTTTGAAATATTATTTGTAATTTTATGCTAGGTCTTGCCTAGGGAAAACTATGCTATCGAACGATTACATCGATAGGCCGTGTGGAGAACCAAAGTGTTTAGGATCTTTGGTAGTGTTAACTCTGCCGCGTGGAACGCGGCAGAGCAGAGTCTGGCTGGAGTAGGGCGGTGGAGCAGGTGTGTTGAGTGACGCTCCAGCGCGTTGCCGCGGTTTCGGGGTTTGGCAGCATGTAATTGCGCTCGAATTGTTATGATAGTTTCTGGCACGGCGTCGCGGACGGGAAGCCTTAGCTTGCACACATCAAGAGCCCGTTTCGCCTGGTGAGGATATCGAGAAGAAGGCGCGCCGACATCCAGCTTCTGCAACAGCGACAGCCGACAATGAGTGATTGTCGCCACCTCCTCGATCGACAACTTCAAACCTTTAATCAACCAACAGTATGGCAGACCTCAGCTTTTCAAACTGTTCCATTTACATCACTAAAATGCAGCTACTTAACATGAACCTTTGTTGCTCATTGTCCGAATTGCATTACCAAGCATGGTCCCTTCTTTTTCCGAAATGAACCCGTGTGTCGTTGATATTCAAACGCTAGCATTAAAGTAATATCATTTCATTTCACTGCTTTAATTTCAAAGTTCAGTTAAAGTATTCATGGCTAGCTACAATATTTAGATTACACAAGCACAAATTATGAGTGCAAGTTTTGTTACCATATTTTAGCTTACCTGTGACTACAGCTCAGCTTGGTACGAACTAAATTTTACTATTGTTAATTGTTCAGAATCATTAAATTCAAGTTCAAAGTTAAATCTCTTATTTCTAAATTGCGTAGATTCAAGTTGCTTTTGAGATGATTGTTGAGGTAGCCCAAGACTAACCTTATTTTATTTAATTTCGTAGTACTTCATAAGCAAAGTACACTATTAATTTCAGCCACTAAATTAACTTTCATTTTTTCCGGTTTTATTAGTTCTTTTGCTAAATTAAGTCAGCGTGTAGCGAAATTTATTACTTCTGACAAACATTCAGTTTTCACACAACACGTGTCAACCTTCAGTTGCCACGTTTTTAGTGCTAATTATATGTGCATTAACCTCTCTTTTTCAGTTATTATAATAGTAGCGACTGTAGTTTTTCCCCAAATCCCAAATGTCTAATTAACGCCAGTTAATTGTTAACGTAACGATGGCACATGTACTTTCTTCATTAACTTTACCCTTTTTGAAAATTAATTTCCACAATTTTCATTTGCATTTTCCCTTTCATTTTGGTGTGACCCTATCCTCCCTCTTTACCGACAGATTAACTTCGGTGACAATTGCTTTTCCCAAATTTCCATTAGGTACACGCGGTTTAATTTTTCACACATTAAGGTCGATAAGAGAGGGGGAGGTAACACCCTCTTCCACTTCCTTGGGTGACGAGTGACGACCTACGTCTGCCCTTTCACCCCTCGGTTACAGTCGACAGGAATGCAGCGTTGGCCTGGCGTCTGCCGCACCTGTTGACGCCAGCTGCTTCCCTGCGTTACTTCTAGCCTTCTCTCTCAACTCGCGATAGCTCGCGCCTATTAAATTAACACAGTCGGGTCGCGCGCCATGCATTTTGCTCACATTCAACTACCAGACTGAACAGTATCTAATATGCGTAAATTAGTACTATTTTATATTAATACACTCACATTATACTATTAAAAAATTTATTTAGGGCCGGCCGGAGTGGCCGTGCTTTTATAGGCGCTACATTCTGGAACCGAGCGACCGCTACGGTCGCAAGTCCGAATCCTGCCTCGTGCATGGATGTGTGTGATGTCCTTAGGTTAGTTAGGTTTAAGTAGTTCTAAGTTCAAGGAGGCTGATGACCTCAGAAGTTAAGTCGCATAGTGCTCAGAGCCATTTGAACCATTTATTTACACTACTGACCATTAACATTGCTACACCACGAAGTTGACGTGCTACAGACTCGAAATTTAACCGACAGGAAGAAGATGCTGTGATATGCAAATGACTAGCTTTTCAGAGCATTCACACAAGATTGGCGCCGGTGGCGATACCTACAACGTGCTGACACGAGGAAAATTTCCAACCGATTTCTCATACACAAACAGCAGTTGACCGGCGTTGCCTTGTGAAACGCTGTTGTGATGCCTCGTGTAAGGAGGAGAAATGCGTACCATCACATTTCCGACTTTGAAAAGGTCGGATTGTTGCCTATCGCGATTGCGGTTTATCGTATTGCGACATTGCTGCTCGCGTTGGTCGAGATCCAATGACTGTTAGCAGAATATGGAATCGGTGGGTTCAGGAGGATAATAGGGAACGCCGTTCTGGATCCCAACGGCCTCGTATCACTAGCAGTCCAGATGACAGGCGTCTTATCCGCATGGCTGTAACGGATCGTGCAGCCACTTCTCGATCCCTGAGTCAACAGATGGGGACGTTTGCAAGACAACAACCATATGCTCGAACAGTTCGCAGTTCGACGACGTTTGCAGCAGCATGAACTATCAGTTCGGAGACCATGGCTGGGGTTACCCTTGATGCTGCATCACAGACACGAGCGCCTGTGATGGTGTTCTCAACGACGAACCTGGGTGCACGAATGGCTAAACGTCATTTTTCGGATGAATCCAGGTTCTGTTTACAGCATCACGATGGTCACATCCCTGTTTGGTGACATTGCGTTGAACGCACCTTGCAAGCGTGTATTCGTCATCCCCATACTGGCGTATCACCCACCGTGATGGTATAGGATGCCATTGGTTACACGTCTCGGTCACCTCTTGTTCGCTTTGACGGCACTTTGAACAGTGGACGTTAGATTTCTGATGTGTTACGAACTGTGGCTCCACCCTTCTTTCGATCCCTGCGAGACCCTATATTTCAGCAGGATAAAGTACGGCCGCATGTTTCAGGTCCGGTACGGGCCTTTCTGGATACAGAAAATCTTCGACTGCTGCTCTGACCAACACATTCTCCAGATCTCTCACCAATTGAGAATGTCTGGTCAATGGTGGCCAAGAACTGGCTTGTCACAACACGCCAGTCACTACTCTTGATGAACTGTGGTATCGTATTGAAGCTGCATCGGCAGCTGTACCTGTACACGCCATCCAAGCTCTGTTTGACTCAATGCCCAGGCGTATCAAGGCCGTTATTACGGCCAGAAGTGGTTGTTCTGGGTACTGATTTCTCAGGATCTATGCACCCAAATTCCGTGAAAACGTAATCACATGCCAGTTCTAGTATAATATATTTGTCCAATGAATGCCCGTTTATCATCTGCATTTCTTCTTGGTGTAGCAATTTTGATAGCCAGTAGTGTAGGATAGCAAACAATCAGAGTATCTATATTGCTGGAAATAATCTCAGGACCATTAAAATTGCCAGTATTGCAAGGTACTAAAAATCATCATCATAAACTAAAGGCCACGTCACTCTCTCCATTGTCATCCTCTTCAACTGTTGATACGGTTTTATCCCCATATCTTCCTTGATGCTATTAAAATACGTTGCTCTTGGCCTGCCTCTTGGCTTTTTCACTACAACTTTTCCTTCAAATACGTTCTTTAGGAACTAAGGAACTGATTGTGTCTCATTATGTGCCCTGTCATTTTTGATTTTCTTCTTCCTATATAATTTAGCAGCGTTCTGTTCTCATTCACTTTTCTGAAGACCTGTTCATTACGTTTTCTATCTACCTAGCTTGCTTTCGTCATTCTTATCCATATCCATATTGCCATTGCTTCCAGTCTCTTTTTCTCTTCTTTTCCCAGAGTCCACGCTTCACAACCATATGTTAAGAGACTTCAGACAAAAGTTGTGGCAAAATTTTTCCTACTTTCTAGGCTTATATAATTGTCTGTTAGTAAATTCCTTTTATTTTGGAAAGCTTACTTTGCCAAGGCTGTTCTTCTCTTTACATCTGTGATACATTTATTGTCGTCAGCGATTGTGCTCCCTAAATAACAGAAATTCTCAACCTGCTCAAGAACACCTAATAAAAAATTGAAAGAAATCAAGTATTTCTTGTTATTTAATTTTTGTGACTTAATTTCCCTCATATCTCTCAGCTTAGCACGTATCACATAATGTTACATCATGTTCATTACACAAAAATATTTGATGATGTACTCGTACATTTTTTGTCTGGCGATTTTTGCATATTGGACGGAGGTGACATGTACCACTGGTTTTCCAGCGTCTGAAAATTCAGTTTCATTGGTAAATCGTTCAATAAATTGCTATACAGGATAAGAAAAATGGTCAGTGTCGTAAACTTCACCAACAGACGTACAGTGTACGGCGGTTAGTAAAGTTTATTGACATTGAAAAGGGCGTGCCAGCCGATGTCCCCTGGCCTTGGTGGACCAACAGAGAAAGAAAAGTTTTTGGATTGTGCTCCTATGCCCATCGTCTTCCAGCCACGAAACATTCTTTCTTCTTGGCTGCCCATCTAAAGAAATACTAAGCCATCATACATAATAAAAAAACTAATACATCAAGAGTAACACACGTAAAATGACGTTTAAAAATATGAATAGTGTATTATATACTTACGTCGACACTCGCTTGATGAGCTAAACGGCTCATGGTGATGACCGGCCCAACCGAATGACCTCTGCGGGTGACACCCGCTAACTGGCACAACGCCAACAGTCTGCCTGGGTCGGGGGACGTATAAAACCCAGCTACTGAGGCACTGCTGACAAAATGCAGAGTGTTTTAAAATTTCTCATAACGCGAGTTCACGCGCTTTAACTTCAGTCTACTCATCATCCTCACCTGAGTCTATATCTGCTCCTAAGTATGTCCCACATTCCAGTATCTGAATTCGGAATCTCTATTTGACCATGATGTAATTCAGCTGGTATCGTTTAGTGTCCCCGAGCCTTTTCCAAGTATATCTCCTCTCTTCGAGAATTCTGAACACTGTATTCACTGCCACTGCCCGAAATTTACTACCGAACTTACTCTCCTCTCTCTTTCCTGTTATGAAGCCTATATTCTCCCTTCTTCTATTGATTCATTATAACGTTCTAGTCCTCTATGATAGTTATATTATCTCTCTTCATATACCGAATTACCAATTCAAGTCTTCATATCTTTTCTGCATGTGTTCGCTTTCTGCTTCCAACGTCAGCATGTATACATGAATTATTGTAGCCGCTGTTGGTCTGTTGCCCATTCTTATTAGTTATTGACATATAAGTTTGAAAGGCTCTAAAACTGTACATATAAAGTCATATTTGGGAATATAGTGTATACCATGGGAAAAGCATGTCATGATGAAACGGAAGCATTTAAAATATTATGTGTTGCGGCCACATGTAGTAATCCTTGCTGCACGCAGTGGAGAATGGCAAAACAGGCACACCGGTGACTGAGACGTTGCGAAGTAGGCAGGCACAGATAACCTTGCTGATAGCAGCAGTCTACCAACAGACTGATACAAGGACGCACACAGACCGAGTGCCGAGTGAAGCCTGGAGAGTGCTGAGTGAGGGGAAGTGAGGCCAGCACGCTAAGTTACGCTGCAATATACTGTGGGAGTAATAACAGAAAGCTACCACCGAGGGTTAGAAACGTCCTCCTGCCAGATATAAATAATGGAGCGCAGGCAGCAACGGACAGTAGCCATTAGGAAGCAATTTGGATCTGAGGACGGACGTGGTCCGTGTCCGAATGTTCAATCTTCGTAGGTGACGATTCCAGAAGTCTGTTCCAGCTCACAGGAGTCATCCGTTCACCGCCAGATGTTAACTTCACCTCTGGAGGTCGGTCCGAGTTCGGTCGGCACCATGGCTGACTAACTACAGCGAGAACTTCCTGCGGGACTGGCCACGGCGCAGTCTTGGTCACAGGCGCCGCCGGGGACTGACGCCCGGACTTCACGGCAAACCGGCCCCACGGCGCGTGGTCCGTCCATGACGGGATCTCGTGCACATCGCGACTGATGGCTTCCCAGCCGCCGGTGCAGCAGGCGTCGGCAGCTGACCTCACGGCGACGCGGCTCCGTGGGTGTGCCCGTACTGGGGCGCCGAGCGGCGACGAGTTCATCTCAGCCACAGGGCATCCTGGCTTCAGCGGAGCACTGGTGGCCTGAGGCTACCAAGTGCGACCATCTGTGCGCGTTGCGCGCATTGTCGAAGAATCTACACAGCAGCAGCCAGGTGGAGGGATCCGCAAGGCTGGGCAGTGATGGCGAGGGAGAAATTGTAAAGAAAGTTTAATAAAAAATTGCAAAACTCCGCGCCGTCTCAGTCTTCGGCGCAGCCACTGTGTCTGCTGCTAATAAGTGGTACCAGAATGCGGAACAGGTGGTGTCAGGAAAACCCACATCAGGACTTTGACTAACACCGTGCGGAGCAACTGAGAAACACTGAATAGGGTGAGTCCAGTAACTGCCTTCTCTCTATGTTTTCTGAGTAGCTAGACATGTTGAGGGTAACGTTAAGGGATGTGAGAGTGTCATTTAAAAGGCCTAGCAGCTCTGTAGACTTATCGAAGTTTCGTGGGAATAATAGTCACGTTAACTTAGTACCATCTAAATGTGTAGTGAGTGGATTAACAGGTCACGTCACTCCTTGCAATAAATTTGTACCAAGCACTTGTGATGTGTGTGGCTTCTATGGACATGTAACGGGACAATGTGGAAAGTCTAGTTGGCTTGCCATTAAATGTGCTAGGAATTAACTTGCTTCTGGGTAATAAAATTTCATTTTTTGTGAGGTGAGGTATACTACACGGAAAATGCCAGAGACACGTTCAACCGGGACAAGTGACGCCGTAGTAGCATTGAAAGAGCAAGGTAAGAAACTGATTGAAGAAAATAAGTTGCAAAAGCAGCCCATGCAGAGGATGGAGCAACAATTATTGCAAAATACTCAATCAGGCTCGGGATGCGATAGTGTAAAATGCAAGGGTAATGTCTTTTCCGGTGTGGCAGATTGTTCAGCGGCTAATTTGATACCTTCCTTCTCGGGTGAAACATCAGAGGATGTGAATGTTTTCATTGGTGACGTACGTAGTATGGCTAGACTGTGGGGCTAGTCGGATGAAATGTGTTTGCAAATGGCTAGGTTACGGTTATTAGGTGACGCAAAGACTTATGCGGCACACCACGAAGGGTTAAGGGATGCTACTACGTTCACAGAGTTGGCTGAGGGATTATTGCAAAGGTTTAGGAAACAAAACAGTGCCAGACTTTTTAGAGAAAAATTGGGGAGGATGATGCAAAAAACGGGTGAAACGGTAGAAAAATTACAGACAGAATTAGGAGAACGAATGCGCACACGTATGAGTTAACGCAAGATGCAAGAAGCAGAGAATAGAGCTTTAGACGCATTTTTGCGACGGGTCTCCCCGAATTTTTTACGCCGGATACGGATGGAAAATCGAAGTGACTTAGCAGCAGCATTGCATGCAGCTACACGTTTGCAGGAAGTGGATAGTGCCACTAGAAGTCGCAATGACAAGAAACTTTTTTCGTCTTCCAAGGAGTGTTGCCATTGTGGGAAGCAAGGTCATTTTAAGGGACAATGTCGGGAACCGCAGTGTTTCAATGGTCAGAAAATAGGGGATAAGGCACGGCAGTGTAAAGCCAAGAAACAGGTTAATGATACAGCAGGCAAAAAGCTGTTAAACGAAAAAGGGAGTGTCCCTGCCGTAGGGAGGCATTCCCAGTAAAAAGAGGTACTCAGAAAGTGCACGAAGTGGCGGATTGTAGTTTGATGGTTTGGGTAAAAGGTATGTGGCGAAGAGTTTTAGCGGATACTGGAGCGCATGTATCAGTTGTCAGTGTGGCCCTCGTGGGCAAGAAAGGATTGGAAGTTCTGAGATACAGATTGTGCGCAGTAGGTGATAAAAATTAGATGCACTAGGGACAGCACAACTCAAGTTTAAGATAGGGAACGTGTGGTTCCGGGAGCAAATGGAGGTGTTGTCAACAGTGGGACAGGGATTTCCTGCGATACTTGGGTTGGACTTTCTGATTAAACATCACGCCAAAATTGACCTTTCGCAACATACGCTGGAACTCGATGGGAACTTGTTCTCAATGGGTACAGCCACTGCAAATGTTTCAGTGTCGCAAGGTGCACCGATAGCTAAGGTGATTCCAACAAAACTCCGTACAAGTGCATTAAAGGTGATTTCGTGTGACAAAGTACGAACAGGTAGAGGGAAGTTGATCTGGGTACCGGTGGATGTCGATGTGCCACAGTGGGGATTATTCTTGGTAGAGCCACTACCGAGTAATGAGATTTTAGACGAAAAGCATTGCTTTATTCGTAGGGGTGTATCACGGGTAATGGACATAAAAGGGCAGTTTATGGATCTGGTGAGTTTAGATAGCTTCAGGTGTGATGATGTCGATCTGCCGAAGGGATCAGTAATAGCCACAGTAGAGTTAATGGACGGAGAAGGCATCGATAGTTCGAGGCTAGACTATAATATAAAGCAAACTGTCAGCATGTTCAAAATGGCTCTGAGCACTATGCGACTAAACTTCTGAGGTCATCAGTCGCCTAGAACTTAGAACTAATTAAACCTAACTAACCTAAGGACATCACACACATCCATGCCCGAGGCAGGATTCGAACCTGCGACCGTAGCGGTCACGCGGTGCCAGACTGAAGCGCCTTTAACCGCACGGCCACACCGGCCGGCTGTCAGCATGTCTGCACTTCGTACCAAGGTAATTCATTTGAGAGGAAATGAACCATGGACCTTGCCGTTGGTGGGGAGGCTTGCGTGCTGCAACGACAGAGATAGCCGTACCGTAGGTGCAACCACAACGGAGGGGTATCTGTTGAGAGGCCAGACAAACGTGTGGTTCCTGAAGAGGGGCAGCAGCTTTTTCAGTAGTTACAGGGGCAACAGTATGGATGATTGACTGATCTGGCCCTGTAATACCAACCAAAACGGCCTTGCTGTCCTGGTACTGCCAACGGCTGAAAGCAAGGGGAAACTACAGTCGTAATTTTTTCCGAGGGCATGCAGCTTTACTGTATGATTAAATGATGATGGCGTCCTCTTGGGTAAAATATTCCGGAGGTAAAATAGTCCCCCATTCGGATCTCTGCGTGGGGACTACTCAGGAGGACGTCGTTATCAGGAGAAAGAAAACTGGCGTTCTACGGATCGGAGCATGGAATGTCAGATCCCTTAATCGGGCAGGTAGGTCAGAAAATTTAAAAAGGGAAATGGATAGGATAAAGTTAGATATAGTGGGAATTAGTGACGTTCAGTGGCAGGAGGAACAAGACTTTTGGTCAGGTGAATACAGGGTTATAAATACAAAATCAAATAGGGGTAATGCAGGAGTATGTTTAATAATGAATAAAAAAATAGGCGTGCGGGTAAGCTACTACAAACAGCATAGTGAACGCATTATTGTGGCCACGATAGACACAAAGCCCACACCTACTACAGTAGTACAAGTTTATATACCAACTAGCTCGGCAAATGATGAAGAAATTGATGAAATGTATGATGAGATGAAAGAAATTATTGAGATAGTGAAGGGAGACGAAAATTTAGTAGTCAAGGGTGATTGGCATTCGACAGTAGGAAAAGCAAGAGAAGGAAACGTAGTAGATGAATATGGATTGGGGCTAAGAAATGAAAGAGGAAGCCGCCTTGTAGAATTTTGCACAGAGCATAACTTAATCATAGCTAACACTTGGTTCAAGAATCATGAAAGAAGGCTGTATACGTGGAAGAACTCTGGATACTAGAAGGTTTCAGATAGATTATATAATTGATGAAAGGAGAAAATACAATAAGTAGCTGTAGTAATGTTATGGGAAAGTGACTTCACACGGCCTGCACATCCTAAGGAGCGGATTGCCATTAACTCTTAGTGGAAGACTTCTTAAGGCTGGACAAGAGCTGAGTCTCTCAGAAAAATGGAAACTGTCTACATGAGAAAACTACAATGTGTTTTCAGTGTGTCTACCATGGCTAGTCGATTAAAAGTGTTAAGAGGGAATCGCTGAAAGACTGAGTGCAAACTACGCAGTCCGTTACTTTTAATAAAGTTCCTAGTTTAACATCATGTAGTTTTTAAAAGTCCTTCAAGAACTGTATTACTCTGACAAGGAGGGATAGAGTCGGATGCAGTACTCTGTGGGAGATTCATTTCGGTTTTGGTAAACCAGTAAATCGTTGTTTGGGATGGTTGGATGGAGAGTTTGAAGTTACTTCAGCGTGGACTCGGTTGGTAACTGTTCATACTTCTTTTTCCCACAAATGTAAAAGGCAGGCGGTTTGCCTCACTTTAATGTTAATCTTCTTTGCAGTCGCACAATGCCGGTTGTTAAACACACTCTAAGGCAAAGGAAAATGATGCACTACGAAAGAATTATTACAAAAGGAACGGTAATTAGTGAATGTCACAAACAAACGATTACAATTTAGGAAAAAAATGGATGATTTAATCAGGAGAAAGGGCTTCACAAATTGAGCAAGCCAGTAACGCGTTGGTGCACCTTTGGCTTGGCTCTGTGCTCTGTGCTTGTCAAAAGCAGCAACGTCGTCTGATCTCACCCCAACTGAAAGCAGGCATTGGGCTTGGCATTAATTTACAGAGTTGACAGATGTCCTGTTGAGGGATATAGTGCCAAATTCTGTACAACTGGAGCATTAGATTGGCCATCGTCAAAATGCTGTGCTGGTTGCAGGACCTTAGCGAAAATGCTTCACATCTTCTCAGTTGAGGAGATCCGGCGACCTTGCTGGCAAAGATGGGACTTGGGAAGCACGATGACGGGCAGTAGAAGTTCTCGCCGTGTGTCGGTGGGTGTTACTTTGCTGAAATGTGTGCCCAAGTGCGCTTGCCACGAAGGCCATGAAAACTGGGGATTGCACATCATCGATGTACCGTTGTGCTCTGAAGGGTCCTTGAATGAGAACCAAAAGGATCCTGCTACGAAAAGAAATGGCACCCCAGACTATCACTCATGGTTGTCTAGCCATATGGCGGGCGGCAATCAGGATGGTATCCCACCCCTGTCCAGGGCGTCTACAAACACGTTTTCGACCTGGAATTTCGTTTTCAGTGATGTTTCCCGCTTCTATCTGAGCGCCAGTGACCAGCGGTTGCATTTCAGTAAGATAATGCACGGGGAGAGTTTCTGCTGCTTGTTTTTCTGCTTGTCAAAACCAGGAATGTCGTCGGATCTCACTCCAATTGAAAACGTTTGGAGCATTACGGGCAGGGCCCCCCAACCAACTAGGGATTTTGACAGTCCAGTGCGCCAGTTGGACATAATTTAGGACGATACCTCTGAGGAGGACATCAATCAACCCTAACAACTTATGCAAACCAAATAAGCTTGCGTGAGGGATGGAAGTGGATCAACGTGTTATTGACTGGCTCAATTTGTGAAGTTCTTTCTCTTGAATAAATCATCCATTTTTCCCGAAACTATAAATTTTTTTTTTTGTACTTTATGTATCATTGGCAGTCGGCATCCCAGGCTAGTCTTAAAGTTGGGTAATTCACTTCCTGTACTGCGCAGTACTATGGAAAAGCAAACTAGACCATAGTTTCCGCATGTAGCTACAAATACGCCAACAAACAAAGCTCGCAAGGCGTTCAGTCGTAGCAAGAATATGACGTCGTTGAAAGTGTCAAAGCATTCACTGAAAAGCACATAAGCACTTTACCTGCAAAAAAATCACTAGAGGAGGTACGTCAACAGTGCTGCAGTCTGGAGAAAATTGAAACAAAAAGCAGTGACATTTCCGGTTCTGGTTCGTAGGCGCCTGAGTTGGATAGGTTAAATGTGAAATACAGGCCGCGTATTTGCTGTCGTGAACAAAGGTCAGACCACGTACGCGGACTGTGGATTTTAAAAACCTCGCGGAAGAAACGAATGTCAGAGGCAAACAGTCGATTCACATTGCGTACACCTGTTATGCACATGGCTCTTGCGAACAGCTTTCAACTGACGTATACGTGTATTCCTCTACTCACGTTTTACTTGAAACAATGAATCACTCGAGTCATACATGAAAACACCCGTCAGTCAACTTTTAATTGTATTCCCTTGAAATAGCAACATATCTTGTCAGTTGTACACAAATACTCTTATGACAATTTTAGCTGTGTTTTATATAAATAAAATTGTGTAAGTACAATGTAAATTCAATTTCTGAATGAATGCTACAAGGTATGTGAATACATTGGTCGGAGAGAAGTCACCGAGCAGTGACATAATTAGAGAGGCAAACTTCGTGCAACCAGAACTACATGAATACCACGGATGGACGTCATTATTGTGTCAAATGCGTAAGTAGACGTAATAAGCTCCATAGTTCGTTGCATGCAAGAGAGGAAAACAGTCTCCAAAAAGTACTGTACGTGAGCCATAAACGGAAAGAGGCAGCAAAGACTGCCTTGACGACAATACCTGACTCAGCATCTCACCTAAGCTCCTCCAGTAGCTGTAATATCCAGCTTAATGCGACGCTCAATATTTAAGACAACAGACAATGTATCTATTACTTCGGATAGGTTTATAAACACTGATGAACCTATTTTATATTGCGTGGGTCAGATGTTGTCTCCATATTCTAAATTTTCATCTTAATAACAACTCAACCCCTCTGCTTTGTTAATGCAACGATCAGTATTTGAGATAACAGACAATATGCTATATCTCTTACTTTTATAAACACTGATGAACCTATTACATATTGCGTGGGTCAGGTCCCTTCTCCATATTAAAAATTTTCTTCTTAAAATCATAACACGGACTAAAGTATAAAAAACTGAGCTGAAAAATATCAGAGCACTAAATAAAATTTTGTGAAAATTTTCGAACCACATCCAAGCAGATTACAGAACTATACTTATTTTATTTTCCCAAACTTAATACTTTCAAGTTAATAGGAGACCGTCTGAAACTGTCTTTCATTGCTATAAGTGTGCCTTTAATTGATGTGCTGTTCGTGTGTAAATTCATCTGCATGGTTGCTGTGCTGTTGATGTTTTACATTCGGAGTAATGATGGGTCAAGGTACGGTAATGCAGGTTATTATGAGGATATGTTTTCGTTAATGGACTTCCTTACCTTGTGAAACTTATTTCAGATTTTAATCAGTGAAGTAAGGCATTATTCCTTTAGGGTTATTTCCATTCACTGACATTTAAATAAAAGTGTTAGACTAACAGAGAAAGTTTTGAAACGTCCCCTTAGAAAAATTGTGAATGACTGTGCCGGTAAATTTCTACGTTATTTGATTTTCAAACCGCTGAGCATAACTCAACGTACTCAAACAGTTTTCTCTTTACTTATTCTGATCATCACTAAACTGACACACAATGTTCTTAGCGCAACGCAATCTGTCAATAATCCCTACAAAAGAATGGCTCTGACTAACAATAACCTATACCTTTCATGAATCACTTACCTCACAAAGATCTTCGTTACTCGAACTACTGCAATACAGCGAGCGCCAATACTGCCAACTAAATGAAGGATTCTGACTACTGAAGGTACTAACCACTGATAGGCATAGTTAGCAAATGAAAGATTTTGATGGAGAACAAACAATGTATTTACCTTAATAGCGTTCAAAAGTCATAATATATATGTATATAATTATGTGACATCCAGTTAAACAAATTTCCTTTTTCTGACGGACACACGTCCAGATCGTCCTCTCAAAACTCTGGCATCTCTCTCCCCACATCCACCACTGCTGGCGGCTCACCTCCAACTGCACAACGCTACGCACTGTTCACATCCAACTGCTCAACACTACACAAGCGAATATGCGAACAATGAGTCCAACCAGCCACAGACTGCACACAGCACAATCAGTGATTCTCATACAGAGCGCTACGTGGCGTTACCAACATAGAATCCTAAAAAGTCTACTTACAGTTTGACCAATGCCAACTAACTGCGTACTTAACGAAAGTGAATACGTACCTTGGGCTTTTTACTATTAGTTAAAACTACCAAAATTCACGTGAGTATAGCGGAATTACCCGAATAAAGTGCGCTATACACAGCCTCGTCTTTATTAGTGAAGGAATTGCACTTCAAATTGTAAGTAGGCTGTTTATGTTTTCTTATTGGCAACGTTACGTAGCGCTCTGTATGAAAATCACTGGCGGTGCTGTGTGCAGTCTGTGGCTAGTTTGCATTGTTGTCTGCCATTGTAGTGTTGGGTAGCTGGATGTGAACAGCGCGTAGCGTTGCGCAGTTGGAGGTGACCCGCCAGCAGTGGTAGATGTGGGGAGAGAGATGGCGGAGTTTTGAAATTTGTAAGACTGGATGTCATGAACTGCTATATATATTATGACTATTAAGGTAAATACATTGTTTGTTCTCTATTAAAATCTTTCATTTGCTAACTATGCCTATCAGTAGTTAGTGCCTTTCGTAGTTTGAATCTTTTATTTAGAAGGCAGTAGTGGCGCTCGCTGTATTGCAGTAGTTCGAGTAACGAAGATTTTTGTGAGGTAAATGATTTGTGAAAGGTATAGGTTAATGTTAGGGCCATTCGTTTGTAGGGATTATTGAAAGTCAGATTGCGTTGCGCTAAAAAATATTGTGTGTCAGTTTAAGCAGAGTCCTGTATAATATTTCAAAGGGGACGTTTCAAAATTTATTCGACTGTGACAAGTGACTGAATTATGTTCGTACCCCTGTATTTCAATCTCTATTAAATTAAGTCCAATATGTTATCCAAAATTTAGGTAACACTTCTACAGTCATAATAAATACCCCTGTGAATCGACAAATATCGTATGTCTCTCATATCCACCACAACTGGATGTTTTAACAGCAATGTTTCAGCCAGCAGTGGTATAACCTTAGATGGCGTTTGTGAAGAGGTTGAAGGCGAAACTAGCGGAGAGTCGTAGAGAGAATATCTGAATGAAGTGGTAGGAACAGTTACCGGTCGAAATATGACCCAAACATACAGTTAAGTCCACCATTGTTTGGGAAGCACCATTAATGAACTATTTTGTCACATTCATAATAGAATTACCCACCGAAGAATTTCTCAAAATAACAGTTTCGTTGTTAGTGCTGTGAATAACGCAGAAACGTCTGCTCAGATGCTAATTAGAATTTGAAATTTTGAAACTGATATAAACTGATAGTAGATATGATACACTACATAATAATTACAGAACGTATACATAGCCACATCGGTTGCACAGTTTATTTCAATTGACCATGATTTCTATTGCACTAGCGCAGTCATCATCAGACTAAGAAAAAGTCACATGGAATACGTGTAATTACACATGTATTCCATTATTCCATGTAACATTTTTATTCTGATGAAGACTGCCCTAGTGCAACCGAAACCATGGCCAATTGGCAAAAAAAAAAAAAAAAAAAAAAAAATAAAAATAAAAAATGAAATTGTACAACAGAAGTGACTATATATACATTCTGTAATTAAATAGCGTAATGTTACTCGATCACAACCAATAAAATGTTTAAGACTTCACTATATAATAAAATTGTTACTATAAAAGCTACATTCACATCTTAAGGGCTGATAAGAAGCGACTGCCACAAAGAGTCATTCCAGTGATCGTTCTAAAAGACCACTTTCAGCTTTTCTGGCCTGTTAGTTTATAAGCCTAAAAACTTCAATGAAACGCAGACGTCTCTTCAAGTGTGAGCCAATGTTTCATCCTCAGGAGTGCGTAGAAATTTTCCACGGATAGCGTTGTGGAATGAGTTAACCTGGCCTTGGATGGTAATTCATGTCAATCAATCAGAGACAAGTTCGGGTCACAGCTTTTGTTATAGCGCACATATACCGTTGAGTAACAGTATCATGCGCATAAAGTGCGTAAATCAGGCAACCGATTGTGATGTATTTGGTGCATATTCGCATGCAGTTTTCCATTCTGAAACGGAGTTGTACACTTGCATGGAGTCTAGAGAAAATGTTGAATTAAAATGAATATGCAAAAGCCTTACTTGTGGCAGTGGACGTTAAAATTCCACTTTAAATTGCCCTGATTAATTAAAGATGCCACTTTTATAGAGTGACTGAAGCCCCAAGTAATATAATTTTATTACGTGATCTTGTTGCCCTCAGGTGTGATTCGCACGAGAGATATTCTTGAGCACCTGAAATGATTTGCAATAGATCACCAATTACTTTTCGTTACCGAACCTAAGTTTGAATTCCATACACAGGATCTAAAGTTTACTTAATCTGCTGGGTACATTCCAAAGTCCAGAAGTCATTAATTAATCTATAACACCTGTTTGTGGCGAGCTAGTAATGCAGTAACGATCTGACAGTACCTACAAGCGGTAATCAATAAGTTTCAGTTCGAAGGCCGTAAAGTCCAGATCCGGCATGCCAAACAGGCAGAATCACCCTGACCACTGTGGCAATCGTCTTACCGACGACCTAGCTTTAAGATACTCGTTTGCTGCTGCTGTGTGCTGCTGCATGAAGAAATCCGCAAGTGTCTGCTGCTCATAATCGCTCGACATGAATCTTCGACCCTACAAGGCCTTTTTAACGGACCGAAGGCGTGATAATCGCATAGGGAGAGGTCAGAACTACAGGGAGGTGTTCGAGTAACCCCCACTTCGAACTGGCGTAAATTCTGTCTCGCCATGTTTATGATGTGAAGACATGTGTTATCACGAAGCAACAGCACCCCCCGCCCCACCCCTGTCTCTGTTATCTCGAACGTGGTTTTTAGTAGACTTGCTGCCCTATAGACTTTATTCATTCTCCTATAGACGTATACTGGTGTTTGTCCTTTGGCAGCCACGAACAGAATAACACATCTGTCGTGAGTGGACGAATTTGCTGATAACATCCCCGTAGTACACTTTTTTTTGCATTTACCGCACGCACTTCGGAACGACAAAATGTTACGTAATCCCTTTTTCACGTGTGGGTGCTTACATACTCGCATCGGAGCCGAGCTACATTGCATAACGCTGCAGCAACGCCCTCAAATGGAGATTTTTTCGCCCATTATACACACATCAAAAAAGAGTTACGTGGCATAAAGAAAAGTTGGTAGGCTCATTTCTACATCTGAAAGATGATGTCTGTTTAAATTACGCTCCAGCTTCATCAGGATGGCGTTATTAGCCCACTGTGAGGACGCAATTCAGGCTTGCTTTAAATACGCACTGTAGCCGTCGTGAGCGATAGTTGCCTTTGGGATTGGACATGATTTCAGGCAGCGGTGGCCAGGAGAATATATAGTCGCAAGAGGACCGGGTTCCGAAAGGCCAGTTGGGACTGCCGAGAAAGAAGACCATCGTGTTCAGCGTAAGACTCTGGCGCATCGTACTGCCTCTACTGCTTCTGAAGCAGCAGTTGGCAGCACAGTTACACAACGAGTTGTTACAAATCGGTTACTTCAAGGACAGCTCCGAGCCAGGCAGCGTGTAACTTGCATTCCCAAGGCCCCAAATTACCGCCATTTGCGACTTCAGTGGTGTCAAAATGGCTCTGAGCACTATGGGACTTAACATCTTTGGTCATCAGTCCCCTAGAACTTAGAACTACTTAAACCTAACTAAGCTAAGGACAGCACACAACACCCAGCCATCACGAGGCAGAGAAAATCCCTGACCCCGCCGGGAATCGAACCCGGGAACCCGGACGTGGAAAGCGAGAACGCTACCGCACGACCACGAGATGCGGGCTCAGTGGTGTCAAGCGAGAGCTTATTGGAGGGGAGGGTGGAGATCTCTTGTGTTTTCTGATGAACACTGGTTCTGCCTCGGTACAGTGATGGCCGTGTGTTGGTTAGGAGGAGCCCGGTTGAGGGCCTGCAAACTAGAGTGCTGCAGCGCTCAGTGTTTGACTGGTCACGGCTCGCCTGTTGACGGGGGGACCGAGCCGCTCGTGTCCGGTCCCATACGACTCGGCTCGGTCACGTACTCGCCCCATGTCTGATGTCCGGATTCCGGACACGCGGATAACCGAGCATGACCGGTCACCGCTGACGTCTCACCTCGCCTCGCCCCGGCTCGCTGCACTCTACTTTACTGTACAAATCCAACGTCTCTCTCTCTCTCTGGTTAGACACTGGACTCGCATTCGGGAGGGCGACGGTTCAATCCCGCGTCCGGCCATCCTGATTTAGGTTTTCCGTGATTTCCCTAAATCGCTCCAGGCAAATGCCGGGATGGTTCCTTTGAAAGGGCACGGCCGACTTCCTTCCCCGTCCTTCCCTAATCCGATGAGACTGATGACCTCGCAGTCTGGTCTCCTTTCCCAAAGAACCCAACCAACCCTCTCTCTCTCTCTCTCTCTCTCTTTTAATACAAAAGTAACATTTCCAAGAACGGGTACGTGACACAGCTAAATTCATAAAGCACCTGGAAAGTAAAATGATATTTCAATACAATCGCAGATAGAAGACGAGTCTCATTTCCAAACAAAAGAGATATTTTTCCTTTCATTTATAGGAAACATTAAATAAGTGCTATCCCTGTAATCTAGAAGACAACCATCTGCATAAAGAAAGCATACAAAGAACATTAAACATTTACAGACGTAACTTGTCTTACGTTTCAATTGTTTGCAACATAAACAAAATTATAGTTATTGTTGATCAGCAGGAAATCACTAACGCGTTCCGGATTTAATTGGCTGCGGCAATTTGTTAGTAACATGCCGGCTTTACTAAAGCACCTTTCACTAGGTGCGCTTGTTGCTGGGATACATAAAATACGTCTTGCAACTGCAGCCAAACCTGGCAGATCTGTTTCATGTCTGCTCCACCACTTTAAGACGTCATCATCTTCGGGGTGCATTAAAATGTACAGATCTACTTCATCTGCTGCGGATGATCTGTTGTTCCTCCATTCCTTGAAACGAGCTCTCTTTCTGGGTAGTGATGACACAGTACTTCAAGGATCTATGATAATAAACAAAAGAGACGAGTAATACAGAACTGATATGGAAATCATCGAAACATTCCCGTAAGAGACCGATGACCTCGCTGTTTGGTCTCTCCCCCCAAACAACCCGACCCCCGTTCCCATAAAAACGAGATGTTTTACGTTAATGAAATATTATACGAGTCACAACATTCCCGTTTCTCTATAATACACTTTCCACTAACTATGCAAAACCGATTATCTTAATGATTGAATGTTGTACCTGCGTACGTAGCACACATATGTCGCACATTGTTAAGAACTTCCTGCTTTTCACTTATTTCAAGCGTATTAAGATAACGGAAGGACGGCCAAAGAAACGATCTTTGAGAGGTTTCTTGCAACTGTGTTTCTTTAAATGAGTGGTTCCCGACTGGAAAAACAATAAAGTGGAGCAGTTTATGCACGAAAATGGTTCAAATGGCTCTGAGCACTATGGGACTCAACTGCTGTGGTCATAAGTCCCCTAGAACTTAGAACTACTTAAACCTAACTAACCTAAGGACAGCACACAACACCCAGCCATCACGAGGCAGAGAAAATCCCTGACCCCGCCGGGAATCGAACCCGGGAACCCGGGCGTGGGAAGCTAGAACGCTACCGCACGACCGCGAGATGCGGGCGTTTATGCACGATACGTACCCAGTAAACGCAATGTTTTCATCTACAACCAACAGAAATGTACTCCATACTTGGCTTTTTAGACCTTCCCGTTTCTTTATTGTGTAAACATTGGTTTCAATCTTACGTCTTACTACACTGGCTTCCTCGCGCTGCATGATTACAGAGAGAGACACACCACAAATAAGAAGCCCGTACTGGCTGCAGTGTCACACGGATAGTAACACGTGTAATGTGTTTGAAGTTATGTGCTACGTATTCGGTCACGGCTTCTATGCTCGGTCACAAGAACTAGTGCGGGTAGCCTATCCAGTTAGGGTGTGCTCGCCCCACCTCGTATTTTGTGCTCGCTTACTCGGTCATGCAGGACTCTACAGTGCAAACAGCCTCTTCAGCATGCTACACACAATGGACCCACACTCGGAGTTATACTCAGGGGTGCGATTTCGGATGACAGCAGGAGCAGTGTCGTGATTATCCCAAGCATCCTGAATGCAAATTTGTACGTCAATCGGGTGATTCGTTCTGTTGTACTGCCATTCATGAACAGCATTTCAGGGGATGATTTCCAAAAGGATAACGCTCTCCCACATATCGCTGTTCTAAACCAACATGCTGTACAGAACTTCGGTGTGTTATCTTGGTCAGCTCTATCACTAGAGCTATCACCCATCGAGCATATATGGGACTCGATCGGACTACAACTTCAACGTCATCCTATACTGGCCGACCAAATGCAACAGGGATGGAATTCCACTCCTCAAACTCACATCCAGCACCTGCATGACACAACGCATGCACATTTAAATGCTTGCATTCAATATTCTGGTGGTTACACCGCTTATTATTGTACCTGCATTTCAGATTTGAAATGGCTTATCTTGCATTTATGTTGTTGTTGTTGTGGTCTTCAGTCCTGAGACTGGTTTGATGCAGCTCTCCATGCTACTCTATCCTTTTTCATCTTCCAGTACCTACTGCAACCTACATCCTTCTGAATCTGCTTAGTGTATTCATCTCTTGGTCTCCCTCTACGATTTTTACCCTCCACGCTGCCCTCCAATACTAAATTGGTGATCCCTTGATGCCTCAGAACATGTCCTACCAACCGACCCCTTCTTCTGGTCAAGTTGTGCGACAAACTTCTCTTCTCCCCAATCCTATTCAATACTTCCTCATTAGTAATGTGATAAACCCATCTAATCTTCAGCATTCTTCTGTAGCACCACATTTCGAAAGCTTCTATTCTCTTCTT
This sequence comes from Schistocerca serialis cubense, assembly GCF_023864345.2. Lineage (NCBI taxonomy): Eukaryota > Metazoa > Arthropoda > Insecta > Orthoptera > Acrididae > Schistocerca > Schistocerca serialis. Next base: position 1,065,185,408 of record NC_064639.1, read on the forward strand.
GTCCAAACTATTTATCGTCCATGTTTCACTTCCATACATGGCTACACTCCATACAAATACTTTCAGAAATGACTTCCTGACACTTAAATCTGTACTCGATGTTAACAAATTTCTCTTCTTGAGAAACGCTTTCCTTGCCATTGCCAGTCTACATTTTATATCATCTGTACTTCGACCATCATCAGTTATTTTGCTCCCCAAATAGCAAAACTCCTTTACTACTTTAAGTGTCTCATTTCCTAATCTAATTCCCTCAGCATCACCCGACTTAATTAGATTACATTCCATTATCCTTGTTTTGCTTTTGTTGATGTTCATCTTATATCCTCCTTTCAAGACACTGTCCATTCCATTCAACTGCTCTTCCAAGTCCTTTGCTGTCTCTGACAGAATTACAATGTCATCGGCGAACCTCAAAGTTTTTATTTCTTCTCCATGAATTTTAATACCTACTCCGAATTTTTCTTTTGTTTCCTTTACTGCTTGCTCAATACACAGATTGAACAACATCGGGGAGAGGCTACAACCCTGTCTTACTCCCTTCCCAACCACTGCTTCCCTTTCATGTCCCTCGACTCTTATACCTGCCATCTGGTTTCTGTACAAATTGTAAATAGCCTTTCGCTCCCTGTATTTTACCCCTGCCACCTTTAGAATTTTAAAGAGAGTATTCCAGTCAACATTGTCAAAAGCTTTCTCTAAGTCTACAAATGCTAGAAACGTAGGTTTGCCTTTCCTTAATCTTTCTTCTAAGATAAGTCGTAAGGTCAGTATTGCCTCACGTGTTCCAGTGTTTCTACGGAATCTAAACTGATCTTCCCCGAGGTCGGCTTCTACCAGTTTTTCCATTCGTCTGTAAAGAATTCGTGTCAGTATTTTGCAGCTGTGACTTATTAAACTGATAGTTCGGTAATTTTCACATCTGTCAACATCTGCTTTCTTTGGGATTGGAATTATTATATTCTTCTTGAAGTCTGAGGGTATTTCGCCTGTCTCATACATCTTGCTCACCAGATGGTAGAGTTTTGTCAGGACGGGCTCTCCCACGGCCGTCAGTAGTTCCAATGGAATATTGTCTACTCCGGGGGCCTTGTTTCGACTCAGGTCTTTCAGTGCTCTGTCAAACTCTTCACGCAGTATCATATCTCCCATTTTATCTTCATCTACATCCTCTCCCATTTCCATAATATTGTCCTCAAGTACATCGCCCTTGTATAGACCCTCTATATACTCCTTCCACCTTTCTGCTTTCCCTTCTTTGCTTAGAACTGGGTTTCCATCTGAGCTCTTGATATTCATACAAGTGGTTCTCTTATCTCCAAAGGTCTCTTTAATTTTCCTGTAGGCGGTATCTATCTTACCCCTAGTGAGATAGGCCTCTACATCCTTACATTTGTCCTCTAGCCATCCCTGATTAGCCATTTTGCACTTCCTGTCGATCTCATTTTTGAGACGTTTGTATTCCTTTTTGCCTGCTTCACTTACTGCGTTTTTATATTTTCTCCTTTCATCAATTAAATTCAATTTCCTTACTATACATTAATTATTTTTTATTGTTACGATTTTTTTCGTCAGTTGATAGGTATTATTTTTTTGTGTTGTGATTTTTTCCGTCGGTTGAAAGGCATGTGCTAAGGTCTGATCAGGGTAGATCCAGAAAATAATGTCCGTAGTTGCCAACCGCAAGGTGGAATGAGTATAATATCTTTGAGTAGGAGGATCTTTGATGGTTACGAGAGCTGTGCGCGTGCAGTAAAAAACTCGTGAGTCGCAGCTAGGTGCCCGGAGGAAGCAGACGTGTGGTGACAGCTTTGAGGTAGGACTCGCACTCGCTGCGCAGTTACACTGAGCAAACTTAAGCACGAAAATGAGAGAAGATATATATAATGACTTGAAAAATGGTTTTTGTTAGATAATGTTCAGAGTTAGGATTTGTATGTCCAGGGTTTGACACAGTAACCGTTTTGTAAAAGTTTTTGTTAGGGTGATTCGTGCTACAAAAATGTTGGAAATGGTAGGTTTTGTGTATGACGTAAAATTTTAACAATATATATATCGAGATCAACATTGTGTTTAAATCTAACAACCTGAATCATAATCTACATCCTTGGCTTGTACTGAATATGAAAATGAGTAGTAACGTAAAGTTACCCACTAATGAAAGAACGTAATGAAAACGAGGTCTCTATGCAATATATATGTACAGTTCATGGTTTGAAACCGATTTTTGTGTAACTAAAGTTATCAGAGCAAAGTTGTTTCAGAATAACTAATTTTATGCCATTGCACAACTGGCATTGTTCAAGTCAAGATATAATTTCATTAAGTAAACATCAGGGCCAAAAGTTAATTTTTCAGTACCATCTTAATGCCATTACACAAACGGCATTGTTCTCTTAAACTTGATTGTTGAGTCAAATATATGTTGTATTTCTGGCAAAATGGAGGAGTACAAGAAACAAGTTGACAGACGCAGACAGATGCAGGTTTGTTGAATAAGTAATTTGAAACAATTTTTATCATTGATACTTTCACTAATTAAAAAGGAAACAATTTTGGTTAGATACTTTAATAGAGTATATTGTGGCATTGCAGTCACATGTTGCTATGATATGTTAAATCGCTTTATTTGCTAATTTTTGGCTATGTGTGAGGAAAGTTCAAAGTTGGCTGTGTCTGGGCAAAGGCTTCAGTTTGTCTTGGTGGCAGGTAAGCGGGACGAGTGGTCACAAACCGGTCCTCGATTGACCGCATGATATCCGTCACAAACGCCTTGATGGAAAGAAGTAGGTTTCGCGATCACTGGTTTTCGCAGAAGCGTTTGCAGTAAGCCCCTGATCCTCTGTTTCACCTGCAAATGCGGTTTTCCTCCTTTGAGAGGAGCTATTGACTATCCATCAGAGAATAACTGTGCTGGTCTAATTCACCTTCCAGTGCAAGGATTGCTATAGGGGCTGGCACCGTCGCTGCTAACACACCATGGGCCTTCGTTCCAAAATGTTGCCATATAATCATGTAAATCCTGTCAAAAGATGGAGACAGCTTTTAGACTTACAAAAGACATCTACAACAAAAAATGTCTCTCGAGGTACTCTAAATTGAGACATTACAACACAGCCATAAAATCAGAGTGCCTTTATGGGGCTGAAACGCTAATTTTAAACAGAAAAAAGGACATTCAAGAAATCCAAAAAAGAGATAGAAAAGTAATCAGAAAAATTCTAGGTCCAAAATATACTGAAGAAGGAACATACAGGCTAAGAGCAAATAGTGAAATTCAACAATACACCAGCATATATTCTGATATGAAAAAACGCAGATTAAAATTTTATGGGCATATTAAAAGAATGGATGCTACCAGACTAACTAAACAAGTAGTGGAATTCTACGAAAATCGAAGTAAAGCTAAATTTGAGACAATAAAATGGATTGCTGCTATAAAAGAGGACATGAAAGAGGCAGATATAAAACAAGATGAAATTCAAGACAGAAAATTATTTAGGCAAAAAATTCATGACTGGGTAGTTGGTCAAGCTGAAAAACCAAAGAAAACTGGAACCACATGGTCTGATGAAAGGAAAAGAGCTCATTCCGAGAGAATGAAAACAATTTGGGCAGAGAGAAAGTCTAAAAGAAAATAACTGAATGCCCCGTGATTGTACTTCGCGTGGTCCAGTGGGGCCCAAACGTGAATAATAATAATAAATCCTGTCCGTCGCCATTCTTTGGCAAGAAAGGTTCGACCAGTGAGTGAAACTTGACTAGGAGCTGATACCAACTCTCTGCATTTAAAAAAGCATTCAGTGACCCAAGAATGAGGAATATGTCCAGGGTTCTCCCGTATTCCAGAAAAGTATGAGAAATTCCCGCTGGTAACTGTGGTCCTCCCTTTTCGCGAAATAGAGAATTAGGTTGATAGGAAAATTATTTTGCTTCGAGAATTACCGTTGGAAGCTGTCTGGGTCTCACCTGATCGAGAAGTTGACGGCGGCAGTCTTTGTCTGCCGCCATCTCCGTCGTTTTCTTTCAGTGCTGGTTTTTGCGTTGTGCCGCACGATCGCTGGATTCTAAGTATGTTTCGCATTCCTCAGCCCTGTCTGAACAGCTTACAATTTGCAGGGTTTACTACGCTACTTCTATCGCTGTTGTGCTAAAGCGTGTGTCGTTCACTTGTTTACTTTGCATTTGCGAGCTGTGCAGATTACGATGGCTTGTAGCAATTCCCAAGCAGTCTTCTAGATAGATTTGAGACACTTTCCAATGTGTTAGCGGTATATCCAGGTACAATTAAGGTTCTAGTGAGCCACCGTTTGCTGTTAATGTTCCGAAAACAGATGTTCACATGATAGTAACCGCTTTTGCAGACATTTTCATTGATTTTGTAGAACTTTGATTAAAATAGATCGACACTGATCAGTGAAAATTGCTTTCTAACCGTAGCCCCGATCATACTACTACTAACCGTGACTACGCAATGCTCAAACAATAAATATAGTCAGCTATTTGCATATCTAATTTCTTGTCTCCCTCTGACGAAGTTTCCTTCGCAAAAACAGGTGCTCAGGCTTTAGAGATTACTGTTAATTTGTTTATTTGCTTTAAAACGAGCACTGCACTCGCTCGCATAGCATTTTGATGTTGAAGTCGTAAGTGTAGTAGGCAGAATACACAATTCACGAGACCAAGTACGATTTCGACTTAACGTCTCATTGAGAGACTGATCCCAGGGACGACAACGAAGCTACAGATTTCAGTATCTCATTTAAGTAAACTGATGAGTAATGTGTTATATTGCTAGAGAAGGCCGAAATGCACGCTATAAGCTCACGCAGGATGGCGTGAGCTCTGAAACAGGATACGTACTGAATGCTATAAAGAAAAGTACGTAGCTGCTGGAATACTTAACTTTAATCCATCATTTGTATACATCGTTCTTGATGAGACATGCTTCATACGATAACTATCAATTGCTATGGCGCCTTGCTAGGTCGTAGCCATTGACTTAGCTGAAGGCTATTCTAACTATCTTCTCTGCAAATAAACGAGGCTTCGTCAGTGTTGAATCGCTAGCTAAGTCGTCCGTACAACTGGGGGCGAATGCTAGTAAGTCTCTCTAGACCTGCCGTGTGGTGGCGCTCGGTCTGCGATCACTGACAGTGGCGACACGCGGGTCCGACATGTACTAATGGACCGCGGCCGATTTAAAGCTACCACCTAGCAAGTGTGGTGTCTGGCGGTGACACCACATAATGAAACGTAAATAAAGGTATAAGATAATCTTTAAAATATCTATATTTATTGAGTACCAAAAGTACAAAGGTTTCATCAGTACAATAAGATAAATGTCACACGCACATGTAATGCCTTCGATACAGTCATACAAAGACCTGCTGCTTGGTGTATGTTTGAAAAACATATAAGAGGCAGAAACATTTTGGTGGTTGGAATACTGGTTTGCTAAGTGTGATCACGAATCAAATACAGTACGAAAACACGGCGGAATCTGCCCAACATTAATCGTAATTGCAAACAAGACACTGCTTCTCATTGGAAATCAGAACTTAAGAAAACTTAGTATCTCGATTCGGCTTGGCAAAAATGCAGTTGTAGGAAAACATTGGATTTTGTCCCATGTAGACGGGAGCATCTGTATACAATTCTGATTATAACTTTACCAATGCAAATCCATAGCTGCTTTCACAGATCATTCTCTCTACCTCAGCACAATTCAATGCAACCCTCTTCATTAGGACACCATCCCACCAACAGAAAGAAAATCATCTTCACTCATGAACATCTAACACCATAATTTATACTGTAATTACTTTGTACTGATTAATTCAGTTCAATGTTAAGTATCTAATTTTCACTATGTAATGTCTTTGACCCATTGTAATGAAGTGGAAAGATGAGTAAAATGTTTTCTCTTTACTATTCAAATTCTTTGTATTAATTGGAGGAAAATGGTATATAAATATGTGGCTTTAGTGCTGACATGTTAATGTATTTAAATATTATGTTTTTTTTAAAAAAAAGATGTTTGTTTACAAATATCTACTAGTTGATTCATACCTTGGGACTTGCATTGTATAAAATGAAAAGCAACAGTGCTTCCCATTTGCAACGGAAGTGAATGGCGCGCGCCAAAATGTGGATGTGGTGCTCAGTCTGGGCGCCAAGTGAGAGAGCACAGTCAGTCGGCAGCTAGCTACTGAAAGTTCTGGTCTGAGCAGCAAGTGAGTGGACAGCGCAAATGCCGATGGTGGCATCCAGTACCTGGATTAATATGGAAAGGCCTCGGATGTGTGTACGGCTCTAAAATGGTGCTCTATTAATGAGAAAGGCTCTAAGTATCGTCGCCAAGAAGAAGATAACAGAGCAAATTACATTCAGAGGAAAGACCAGGTAGCCACTATGTACTCACCACCCATATTGCGCCATCTCTTTAGCAAATATAAGAGGTCAGAATTTTGTCGAAGTATGAGGCAGTACATTTAAGTGTTATTTAATTTGCAATAATCAGGCAAATTATGTGAGACTTGTGTCCGAGCCTTGATTTGGTTCTTATCATGATATCTCATAATATCCACTTCACATAAATACGATTAAAAATAAGTGATTGTTGATGTTGCTTAATTCTGAATGCAACAAGATATATAGAAATAATGTGGGTTTAATTGAAATCCAGGGAGGTAGTTAGTATTGCATTTATGGAAACCTCCACAATGTTTGATTTGTTTTAATTCGAAGTATTTGTGCTTCAAAGATTAACTGCATTTAATTCTGTCAGTGAAAATTACTGGTTGTGATAATGACAAAAGGAAGCACGTTAATTTGAGGTTAGTTAGAGTAAAACGCATTTAAAGTCATATTTAAGAACCTGTATAAACGATCAGCTGCATTAACTGTTTTAAAAGTCCTGCAAAGTGAGTGAAATTTGTGAAAGAGTAATACCTAAATTTGCATCATACAAATCGTCTCAGACAAGTGTGTTTAGTTTGCTTTAGGGTAATGGTCAGTTTGAGAATCCCCACTTTAGTGTTGCTTAATATGAAGAAACATTCTTGAACAATGAATTTACTAATTGCATTATGAAGTAATTCTAAAGTTTTGTGTGCTTTGTGTAATAAAAACTGAAAAGAAAGTTTGGGCACCCCACCTAAGTCTTTGCTTATGAAAGATAAAGTTACTGTAATTGCTTTTATTCATAAAAATAGAAACAAGATTGCTTCATAGAGAGTGTAAAAATCCTTTTGCAAGTGACTTGTAATTATCTTTGTACTATATGAAAAGTAACTATTGAAACAGGACTAGGTCCAGGTCTAATTTTGGTTTAGTAGTGTCTTTCACAACATTTGATGATAATTTATATATGACAAAGTATTACTTTTGAGAAGAAATGAGCCGTTAGCGGTGAGAACTTGCAAATACTATTTATAACTGCTCGTATTCACTGTATTAGTTATCTGATTATAGCAGAGTTTCACTGCACTTCTCTGGGAAAGAGGTAATGGTAGCTTTCCTTTACCAAAATTCAATACAGATTCTTTAAAAGTAATGTTCGTATTACTATACCTAATTAGGCTGCCGACCGTATTTCATTTCATTTAAGTAAACTTGGTTATTTAAGATATTTTCCGAATTTCAATCTTTAACTTTCTGGTTTCTGCTGTTTTACTAAATTCAGGTTCGATAATCCAAACCTATTAGGCAACTCACGGTCAATTTACTTAAATCCACCCAGAGGGTAACATTTACTGCAACGTAATAGCATATTTCGTAATACACGTTGTGCCAGTATGGCGAAGTATAGTGTTGTACTTGGCTTTTACCGGTACACTACTATCTATTGTGCAGTTAATGCTATATTTGGCTCCCTTGTGACAGGACTAAAATCTTATCGTCACTAGATAAATTGCATAATAATATAACAGACGTTGTAGTAGTGTTATAAACAGTCTTGAACACAGTACAGAGCTTGTAACTGCTTTGGTTATAAAATAAATGTCCGGTTTGAACTGATTGTCATAACATTATCTTGCTACAGTTTACAGTAACTACATTGTGTGACCTCACTACAGTGTTTCAAAATTCGCATTTTTCTGTTTTCTATTTATAGCACATTTTGGAGACGAGTGTTTGACGTTGAGCCTGATTACCTAATAAAACATGTCACACAATTATGGTTCAAATTTAGTAAAAGAATAAAACTACAGTTATAGAGTTATGAAGTGATATTATAACCTGGGTTTGATTGTTTAACTTAAAGAATTATCTTCAGCTAATTAAATCAGGTATTGTGGCATCCACATAACAGTTAATAGGTAGGGTAAGTCAGGGTAAATTTACATTATCGCACATATTCTTCGGTGATTGGCTGTCGTTTTATGACGAATCTCTACAACATTGTATGTTTAATATAAGCTTATATGGAAAATTTTAATAACTTCGGCTTCGCTTTGACCTAGTAATCACTTGTTTCATTTTATATCCCAGATGTAGTGTTAGTATTACTACCGTAGCTAGAATAGGTGGCTAGACTATCTAGTATCGAATCTGAGTAAGACAACGTTCACGAAGCGCAGTTGATTGCGGGTGGCGGTCTCTGGAACAAAGGTGCCCAAATCTGTTGGATGCCGGAGAAAATAGGATGGCGCCGAACAAAAGGCGGAGAAGACCATTGTCTTGAGCGCGCGGTATCAGCCCGGCGCCAGCTAATGGCCTGCCTCCGTTCCCGGCGATAACGCGCGACCCGAGATCCCCTCTCCCTCCGGGGAAAGTATTCCGCACGCAGTGAAATGGACCAAGATCAGAGGCGTCCGAAGAATTTCTCTTTCAAGCGCTTTCATTGCCTTTACGCATGTGAGGAAGCGTCCTCAGCGTGACGGTTGAAATATGTGATTACTAGTATACAAATTGTTTCAAATAGGGTATCTTTCTCTGTAACCTACTACACTACTGGCCATTAAAATTGCTACAGCAAGAAGAAATGCAGATGATAAGCGGGTATGCATTGGACAAATTATGTTGTACTAGAACTGACATGTGATTACATTTTCACACAATTTGGGTGCATAGATCCCGTGAAATCAGTTCCCAGAACAACCACCTCTGGTCGTAATAACAGAGCTTGGATGGCGTGTACAGGTGCCCATGCACCTCCAACACGATACCACAGTTCATCAAGAGTAGTGACTGGGGTATTGTGACGAGCCAATTGCTCGGCCACCATTGACCAGACGTTTTCAATTGGTGAGAGATCTGGAGAATGTGCTGGTAAGGGCAGCAGTCGAATATTTTCTGTATCCAGAAAGGCCCGTACAGGACCTGCAACATGTGGTCGTTCATTATTCTTCTGAAATGTAGGGTTTCGCAGGGATCGAATGAAGGGTAGAGCCATGTGAAATGTAACGTACACTGTTCAAAGTACCGTTAATGCCAACAAGAGGTGACTGAGACGTGTAACCAATGGCACCCCATACCATCACGCCGGGTGATACGCCAGTATGGCGATGACGAACACACGCTTCCAATGTGCGTTCACCGCGATGTCGCCAAACACGGATGCGACCATCAAGAACCTGGATTAATTCGGAAACATGACGTTTTGCCATTCGTGCACCCAGGTTCGTCGTTGAGTACACCAACGCAGGCCCTCCTGTCTGATGCAGCGTCAAGGGTAACCGCAGCCATGGTCTCCGAGCTGATAGTCCATGCTGCTACAAACGTCGTCGAACTGTTCGTGCAGATGGTTGTTGTCTTGCAAACGTCCCCATCTGTTGACTCAGGAATCGAAACGTGGCTGCACGATCCGTTACAGCCATGCTGATAAGATGCCTGTCATCTCGACTGCTAGTGATACGAGGCCGTTGGGATCGAGCACGGCGTTCCGTATTACCCTCCTGAACCCACCGATTCCGTATTCTGCTAACAGTCATTGGATCTCGACCAACGCGAGCAATAATGTCGCGATACTATAAACCGAAATCTCGATAGGCTACAATCCGACCTTTATCACAGTCGGGAAGGCGTTGGTACGCATTTCTCCTCCTTACACGAGGCATCACAACAACGTTTCACCAGGCAACGCCGGTCAACTGCTGTTTGTGTATAAGAAATCGGTTGGAAACTTTCCTCATGTCAGCACATTTTAGGTGTCGCCATCGGCGCCAACCTTGTGTGAATGCTCTGAAAAGCTTATCATTTGCGTATCACAGCGTATTCTTCCTGTCGGTTAAATTTCGCGTCTGTAACACGTCATCTCCGTGGTGTAGCAATTTTAATGGCCAGTAGTGTACATAACGAGTTAAAGGAACATTTATTTAAATAAGTAAATGTAAGAAACGTTACTCTTTCGGAGGAGCTATGAAGGTAGCTTATTTATTAATTTGCCAGAGAGTTACAGCAACGAGGCCCAATTTGTTAATCAGGACATTACTGTTCTACCATTTAGCAGATATATAATGAGGTGACAAAAGTTATGGGACACTCCTAATAACATACTGGACCTCCTTTTGCAAGGCGTAGCGCAGCAACTCGATGTGGCATGGATTCAACAAGCCACTGGATGCCCCCTGCATAAATATTGAGCCCTTCTGCCTCTACAGCCGTACATAATTGCAAAAATGTTCCGGTGCAGGATTTTGTGCACAAACGTACATCTCGATTATCTCCCATAAATATTCGGCGGATTCATCTCGAGTGATCTGAGTGATCAAACAATTCGCTCGAATTGTCCAGAATGTTCTTCGAACAAATAGCTATCAATTGTGGCTCGGTGACATGGCGTATTGTCATCCATTAAAATTCTATCGATGTCTGGCTGCAGATGGTCTTGAAGTAGCTGAACTAGCAGAAGTAGCCAGTGAATGATCGGTTCAGTTCGAACAGAGGACCATGTAAACACACACCGCGCCATTGTAGAGCCACTGCCAGCTTGAACAGTGCCTTGTTGACAAATTGGATCTATTGTTTCGTGGGCTCTGCGTTACACTCGAAACCTATCGTCAACTCTTACCAACTGACAATAGGACTCATCTGACCAGTCCAAAGTTTTCCAGCCGTCTAGTGTCCAATCGATATGGTCAAGAGCCCAGCAGAGGCGCTGCAGGCGGTGTCATGATGTTAGCAAAGGCGCACACGTCGGTCGTCTGCTCCCATAGTCCATTAACGCCAAATTTCGCCCTGCTCTCCTAACGGATACGTTCGTTGTGCGTCTTACATTGATTTCTGCTGTTATTTCGAGCAGTGTTGCTTGTCGGTCAGCACTAACAACTCTAAAGAAACGGCACTGCTCTCGGTCGTTAAGTGAAGGCTTTCGCCCACTGCGATGTCCATGGTGAGAGGTAATGCCTGAAATTTGGTAGTCTCGGTACACTCTTGACACTGTGATACTCGGAATATTCAATGACTTAACGATTTCTGAAGTGCAATATCCTATGTTTCCAGCTCCAACTACAATTCCAAGTTCAAAGCCTGTTAATTCCCGTTGCTGTGTGGCCAAAATGACGTCGACACCTCTTTCCAGAAATCACGTGAGTAGAAACAACAGCTCTGCCAATGCACTGTCCTTTTATACGCCTGTTTACGCTATACAACCGCCATCTATGTAAGTGCATATCGCAATCCGATGAGTTTTTTACCTCAGGGTACATTTTAAACTGTATGCAAATCACTTTCAGTAAAAATTCCGGTCCACTTTAGTCACCTAGAAAAGTTCAGAGTTTTACGGGTGGATCAACAATCTGTTTTCAGTTGAGTGTTCTGGCGGTGGAATGTTCATTTAAGTGAGGTGCTGAAATGAGTCCATTTTCCTGAATGAACAACTCAACGCTCTTGAAAATGACCAGTGGCCAGACGTGAAGTCACAGGAAGATAAGGTTCTTTGCTGCACTGTTTGAAGTCATCCTGGATTGTGGGCTCCTTGACTTAAGCACATCTTTATTTTTGTTTTGTAATGTACCTCAGATGGAATCCCAGTTCTAAGCAAAGAATGAAAAGTAGAAAGGTATACTCTCTTTCAAATTCTGAAGGTGGCAGGGGTAAAATACAGGGAGCGAAAGGCTATTTACAAATTGTACAGAAACAAGAAGGCAGTTATAAGAGTCGTGGGGAATGAAAGGGAAACAGTGGTTGGGAAGGGAGTGAGACAGGGTTGTAGTCTCTCCACGATGCTATTCAATCTGTATATTGAGCAAGCAGTAAAGGAAACAAACGAAAAGTTCGGAACAGGTATTAAAATCCATGAAGAAGAAATAAAAACTTTGAGGTTCACCGATGACATTGTAATTCTGTCAGAGACAGCAAAGGATCTGGAAGAGCAGCTGAACGGAATGGACAGTGTCTTAAAAGGAGGGTATAAGATGAACATCAACAGAAGCAAAACGAGGATAATGGAATGTAGTCGAATTAAGTCCGGTGATGCTGAGGGAATTAGATTAGGAAATGAGACACTTAAAGTAGTAAAGGAGTTTTACTATTTGGGGAGCAAAATAGCTGATGATGGTCGAAGTAGAGAGGATATAAAATGTGGACTGTCAATGGCAAGGAAAGCGTTTCTGAAGAAGAGAAATTTGTTAAAATCGAGTATAGATTTAAGTGTCAGGAAGTCGTTTCTAAAAATATTTGTATGGAGTGTAGCCATGTATGGAAGTGAAACATGGACGATAAATATTTGAGAGAAGAAGAGAATAGAAGCTTTCGAAATGTGTTGCTACAGAAGAATGCTGATGATTAGATGGGTAGATCACATAACTAATGAGGAGGTACTGAATAGAATTGGGGAGAAGAGGAGTTTGTGGCACAACTTGACTAGAAGAAGGGATCAGTTGGTAGGACGTGTTCTGAAGCATCAATGTATCACCAATTTAGTGTTGGAGGGCAGTGTGGAGGGTAAAAATCGTAGAGGGAGACCAAGAGATGAATGCACTAAACAGATTCAGAAGGATGTAGGTTGCAGTAGGTACTGGGAGATGAAGAAGCTTGCACGGGATAGAGTAGCATGGAGAGCTGCATCAAAGCAGTCCCTTTGCTGAAGAGCACAATAACAACAATGTGCCTTACGGTGTGTGGCGGAGGGTAATTCTCCAATAGTCTCACTTACCTACATTCCTATTCCAGTCACGAATTGTTTGTAGGAATAACGAATCCTTGCGTTACTCTACGTGAGTCCGAGACTCTTCCTCATGTTACGATCTTGACCTTTCAACGTGATATACGTAAGAGCAGGCAGTATACACCATCTTATTAAATTAAATCCATCAGAACAGGCCTCGGAAGGCCTAGTGGTATCGACCGACTGCCGTGTCATCGTCAACTGACAGGCGTCACCGGATGTGAATATGTAGGGGCATGTGGCCAGCACTCCACTATCCTGACCATTGTCATTTTTCGGGACCGCAGCCGCTACTTCTCCGTCAAGTAGCTCCTCAATTGGCCTCATAACGGCTGAGTGCAACCTACTTGGCAACAAATCTCGGGACCCTGGATGGTCTTCCATCCAAGTGTTAGCCAAGGCTGACAACGATTAACTTCGGTGATCTGACGTGAACCATTGTTACCATTGCCTCACAACCATTCGCAGCATATTATTAAAAGGACCTGTAAAAGTGACTGTAGATGCAATGCAAATAGTTTACAGTCCACGTCAGTTTCTTGCACTTCCTGCGATTCTGCAGTGTTAATAACCCACTCTTCACAACGCACAGTGTTTCCTAACGAAACTTTCTGCTTTCCTGTAATTCTTGTCAGGTAGATGGACTACCTCAAAATCGGATTCACTAAACTTCATTGGCCAACACATTAATCTACTTTAAGGGCCTTTAAAACCTAGTAGCCGTTTTATGCTGAACGATGCATTACTGCTTTACGTTTCTTACCATGCATATATCATAATAAGCATGTCATGTTATATACGTGACAGAACATCTCTTGCTCTGGGGTAGAATAATTTCTTTCCACTTTATTTAACTGATACGAGCATACACAACCAGATGCTCCAACCCTTCTACCTGTTGGCTTCGGACACACTCAAGTACATAGTTACTAGCATCATAAGGCAATATGAACTTCTTCTCATGATTTTGGAATGTCAACATCAGACCAGTTGTCAATAATTGTTTTAGTTTTTTGAATGCTTATTCACACTCGGATGTCCACTGGAAGTCTCATTCCGTGTGTTGTCAGAAGTGTCTGTGCAGATCACATTTCGCCACATTTTGTGTAAGTGCATGTGAGATGAAGTAGTGAGCAGAAATTTGTGGTAAACTGAGTGAAAGCAATGCACTAAACAGCAGCTGATTGAGACACCAACCATGGACCCAAAACAGGACGGAAAATTTTGCAGATGACATGCTGTCAAAAAATTGACGAAAATGAGCACTAAAATCGATGTCTAATAATACATTTCAGTTAGCGATATAATTTTAAGAAATAAAAATTTGACCCACTGAAGATGACACATTGGTGTCGAAACATGTCTGGGTAAATATAAAAATAAACTAATTGTGTTTGCATAATGCTGATTTCCAAAACCACCCAGTCCACTGGAATTTCACACCTTTCATCAATAAGTGGGTGAGAGACCATGTTATCTCTGCAAATTTTGGGGTAAACTTCCGTTCCAAATACCCTAAGAAACACTGCAACCCGTTATCCGTATGAAGCAATAGAAAACCCGGCATGGCCTCTACCAATGTGTGGTATTCTGAACTCCATCACTGAGACCAAGAAAATCGAATGGGATTAATTTAACGAAAACACGTGGAAGGGTGGCCCAACGTGATGCGTCGTTTATCATTCCAAAACAAATATTTTTATTTAATAACAGTTTTCGGAATCATTATATTACTTGTAATTATATGAGAAAGAATAGTTACAAATCGAGCAATTACAGTCAGACCACATCAACTGAATGACTACAAAATAACCCCCCTCCACAACACAATTTCTCAGAACTAACACTAAATTCTAGATTCTAATATGGCCAACTAACATTTACCAAGATTCTTGCCAAATTGACACAAATAGTTAAGGTTTCTAAATTAATATCAAAATGCATAGGGACATTCGCATTATACATAAAATTACAAATGGTACTCGAAGAACATGTATAACACTGCAACAGCGTCACTTACGTAGCTTATACTATGAAGTACCAAGTTTGGTTTATTACGTAGTATGTCCCCAACAGAACAAATAGACCTGTCACGGAAAAACCACGTATAACACTCCTGTCTGCTACTATTACTGCACCATAACCTCAATGCTAGGAACAGGTTGTGACATAAAACTATTTTGTAAAAGCAATTATGGTACAAAGCGGCAGAGCAGTGTTACTCTCTGGGAGGAATTTTGTTAAGTTGACCGTGTTGTACCTAACAGAGGTGGCTTATCGGAAATGAAAGTCAGAATTACGTAAATGTTTGAACAGTGATAAACAAAATTTTGCCTATCTGCACTGTTTAACGTATAAAGAAAACGGTCGCCAGCCTAATTAGGCAAGAGAAAGATTAACATTCTCGTTTATGAAAGTAGGTATAAGTAACTATAATGGACAAACACAACCTAGACTTAGCCACACGCGAGTGCAATGAACTCTGACACACATATGTTTTAAGATTGAAGCTGACAACTGGAGCAGCACAAGTTATTTGCAAAATTTATAAGAGATACCGAAACACCCTATTACTTTCAGGTTTACATAAAGTGAATGGTCTTTATAACATTACTATTAATATGCCCTTCTAATACACAAGAGAGACAAACACTTAGCAAACAAGAGTGTATAACGTTTCACCACTGCAGCTTTCTCACTTTTACTACATCGAAACACAATGCTAACAAATTTGCAAGAAACTGGCTCACCTTTTAGAATTTACTACAGATTTCAAAGTGATCATTAGCTAAGCAAAACTTTAGAAACCTCAGTCTTAAGAACTTTTAATTTTGCAGTTGGCAACAGCACTTTAATAAGCAGTATCAATAGGAAGATTATTTTCATCGAACATTTACTTTAACCCACTTCCTTGCCACATTAACTTTAACTTTCTTTTTACTAAATTCAAGAGACATTAATTAGCATAACATTGGTCATAAAAGTTCTTTCAATAGGGACACTCGGTAATTACTTTAGTTCAAACAAAAGGAACCTGAGAGGTGTTATGATGAGGAGAAAAATCAAGGTTGGTACATAAATTCAGATATAAATTACCTTATATTTGAGCACACTAACACATCCATTAGGCTGATCCTTCACTGTACATCAATGTAGTATTCCGATACAATGATTGCGCAATGTGGTGGCAACTGCATGTTGGTAGGTGGAATTGCAGGTAGAATTGCTGGACTCTGTCATATCTTGGTGGCGATACACTAACACATCCATTAGGCTGATCCTTCACTGTACATCAATGCAGTATTCCGATACAATGATTGCGCAATGTGGTGGCAACTGCATGTTGGTAGGTGGAATTGCAGGTAGAATTGCTGGACTCTGTCATATCTTGGTGGCGATGATAAATACAAATTCCAGAATAGTTCCAGCTATTTATCCATCCATCCGAGGCATTGGAAAGTAGCAGAAAAAGCCTCCCTCGGAACCATCATAATATGCATCGGTTACTTGGCAGTCCCCGACTCGTAGCTCGTCTCCGACTGCTGGCTCGTCCCCGACTGACTATCAGTTCCACCTTTTCCACCTAGGCCAACCACAATTTGCGCGCGCTACCCAGTTCCGTTCCCGAGGGCAACCACTACACCTTTTACATACAGAATAACTAAGAGCCCTAAGTGAGGATCAGCAATTTAAAAAAAAGCAAACAAATATATTAAATAAGACAGAACATTTTCACATATTGACACTTCTACAAAAATTATTCACACAAAATTGCAATCATATACAGTAAGTTTTGTTCCCTCCAAATGGGACAAAGAATTTAAATTACAGATACATTACTTTGCATAGAATCAAAACACGACATCAAAGGTTTGACAAAGAAAAGAGTACACAATTTTATGTTATCGATTCAAACACATTTACAAAAGTTCAACAATGTGACATTAAATAAAGCAAAAGCAAAAAAAAAAAATAATAAATTCGTACAGCATAAGGGCTGTGGTGTTACACATGCAACTGTGCAATACAATGGTAGCCCGCTAACAATCAGTTAATTGGTTAAAGAAACTTGCTGCGGCACTCTGCCAACGCGACTAGTATCAGAACTGTGGGCTAATCCCACAACGGGTCTTGAACACAACTTCAACAAGTGTTAAATAAAAGACATTAAGAAATACATACGGATATGGCCAAGCTGGCCAGACGCTACCCACGTGTAAAACCAGAAGCAAACAGTAATACTTCACCGATTGGCCACAAGGCTGTTACACAAAACACTATTAAAATGATCATGACAATTAAACCCCTATTTAAAAAAATAAAAAAAAGAAATCGAGAAAATCAGTGCTCAGTTTCCCCACAATTACCTCACAATAATAGAAACACTGAGTAAATTACATCCCCAAAACCAACAAAGCCCTAATCCGGCGACATCCTCGCCGCGGCACGATACCTGAAAAATGACAATAACTTACTCAACATGGAATGGGAGATCGCCAGAAGCGCGTGTGACCCGCCAGTACCTGGGCCTCGTGCGATGACGGGAAAACCGCCGAAGTAGAAGGAAAACGCGCACCTGCCCCTGACCAGCCGAACAGCAACGCGTCAACCGCTGTCTGTACAAATCTATCAACATATACTAAGCGACAAACAGCAAACTAGTTTGATAGAAATAAACATACACAGCTGCACCTAAAATGCCAATTAAAGGTTTTTTCAAGGAAGCCAACAAATAAAACTTCGGTATAGGAACGGCCTGCTTATAAACATCGGAAGTTAATCTTCCTAGCAGTAATAAGAAAGAATGTAGAAAGCCATTTAAAAGTAATTACATAATAATTCAAACACGGTTCAATAAGTCAATGTATACTTCTACTGGGGCCTCTTAGGGACTAATAGACACTGTAATTTGGATACGTACCAAATGGCAGATGGCCGGTTAAAATGTACATCTGTAACCCGAAGGGCTCCTCAGCTCTGAGTAAGAGTGTGTGCAAATCCAAACACGCACGCACATATGACCCACACATGCCTATCTTTAGGCTGAGCGCACACGACTTTAGTTACAGGCCGAAACCACTCGCGCCAGGAAGGCCATAAGCTCTACAACAAACATAAATTACAAATTGTAGTATAAAATACTCAATGATAAAAAAAAGTGTTCAAATGGCTCTGAGCACTATGGGACTTAACATCTGAGGTCATCAGTCCCCCAGAACTTAGAACTACTTGAATCCAACTAACCTAAGGACATCACACACATCAATGCCCGAGGCAGGATTCGAACCTGCGACCGTAGCGGTCGAGCGGTTCCAGACTGTAGCGCCTAGAAGCGCTCGGCCACAACGGCTGGCCTCAATGATAACAAACAGTGACTTGAAGTACCAGATGAAAATTATAAAATACTAGCTTGGTGCTTACAGAAACCTCAAGATTGAGACGCACAGCCCCGAAAGCGGTCACTGAAAGGCGTAAAGGAACCGGACTCCTGGTCAGCACACACCGTGGCGAAATTAACAATCTTTAAGTACAGTAGATGTACATCTACATCTACATGGACACTCTGCAAATCACATTTAAGTGCCTGGCAGAGGGTTCATCGAACCACCTTCCCATTTCTCTATTATTCCAATCTCGTATAGAACGCGGAAAGAATGAACACCTACATCTTTCCGTATGAGCTCTGATTTCCCTTATTTTATCGTAGTGCTCGTTCCGCCCTATGTAGGTCGGTGTCAACAAAATATTTTCTCATTCGGAGGAGAAAGTTGGTGATTGGAATTTATTGAGAAAATTCCGTCGAAACGATAAACGCCTTTCTTCCAATGATTTCCAGCACATATTCTGTATCATTTCTGTGACACCCTCTCCCATATTTCACGATAATACAAAACGTGCTGCCTTTCCTTGAACTTTTTCGATGTACTCCGTCAGTCCTATCTGGTAAGAATCACACGCCGCGCAGCAGTGTTCTAAAAGAGGACGGACAAGCGTAGTGTAGGCAGTCTCCTTAGCAGGTCTGTTACATTTTCTAAGTGTCCTGCCAATAAAACGCAGCCTTTGTTTAGCCTTCCCCACAACATTTTCTATGTGTTATTTCCAATTTATGTTGTTTGTATTTCAATACCTAGGTGTTTAGTTGAATTTACGGCTTTTTGATTAGAATGATTTATCGTGTAACCGAAGTTTAATGAGTTCCTTTTAGCACTCATGTGGATGACCTCACACTTTTCGTTATTTAGGGTCAACTGCCACTTTTCGCACCATTCAGATATTTTTTCTAAATCGTTTTGCGGTTTGCTTTGATCTTCTGATGACTTTATTCGTCGATAAACGATAGCGCCATCTGCAAACAACCGAAGACGGCTGCTCAGATTGTCTCCCAAATCGTTTATATAGATAAGGAACAGCAAAGGGTCTAGACCATTACCTTGGGGAACACCTGAAATCGCTTATGTTTTACTCGATGACTTTCCGTCAATTACTACGAACTGTGACCTCTCTGACAGGAAATCGCAAATCCAGTCACATAACTGAGACGATATTCCATAAGCACGAAATTTTACTACGAGCCGCTTGTGTGGTAGGGTGTCAAAAGCCTTCCGGAAATCCAGGAATACGGAATCGGTCTGAAATCCCTTGTCAATAGCACTCAGCACTTCATGTGAATAACGAGCTAGTTGTGTTTCACAGGAACGAAGTTTTGTAAACCCGTGTTGACTATGTGCCAATAGACTGTTTCCTTCGAGGTAATTCACAGCGTTCGAACACAATATGTGTTCTAAAATCTTGCAGCATATCGGCGTTAACGATATGGGCCTGTAATTTAGTGGATTACTCCTACTACCTTTCTTCAATATTGGTGTGACCTCTGCAACTTTCCAGTCTTTGTGTACGGATCTTTGGTCGAACGAACGGTTGTATATGATTGTTAAGTATGGAGCTAATGCATCAGCATACTCCGAAAGGAACCTAATTGGTAATCAGCCTGGACCAGAAGACTTGCTTTTATTAAGTGATTTAATTTGCTTCACTACTCCGAGGATATTTACTTCTACGTTACTCATGTTGACAGTTGTTCTCGATTTGAATTCTGGAACATTTACTTCGTTTTCTTTTGTGAAGGCATTTCGGAAGGCTGTGTTTAGTAAATCTGCTTTGGCAGCACTGTCTTCGATAGAATCTCCATTGTTATCGCGCAGAGAAGGCATTGATTGTTTCTTGCCGCTAACATACTTTACATATGAGCCGAATCTCTTTGGATTTTCTGCCAGGTTTCGAGACAACGTTTCATTGTGGAGACTGTTATAGGTGTCTCGCATTGAATTCCGCGCTACGTTTCAAGCTTCAGTAAAGGATCGCCAATCTTAGGCATTTTGCGTCTGTTTAAGTTTGGCATGTTTGTTTCGTTGTTTCTGTAACAGTTTTCTAACCCGTTTTGTGTACCAAGGAGGATCAGCTCCGTCGTTTTTTGGTTTATATGGTATAAACCTCTCAATTGCTGCTGATACTATTTCTTTGAATCTAAGCCACATCTGGCCTACACATATATTACTAATTTGGAATGAGTGGAAATTGTCTATCAGGAAGGCGTCAAGTGAATTTTTATCTGCTTTTTTGAATAGGTATAATTTTCGCTTATTTTTCGAGGATTTGGGGATTACAATATTCAGTATCGCTTCGACAACCCTGTGTTCACTAATCCCTATATCAGTTTTGATGCTGGTTATTAACTCAGGATTATTTGTTGCTAAGAGGTCAAGTGTGTTTTCACAACCGTTCACTATTCGCGTTGGTTCATGAACTAACTGCTCGAAATAATTTTCAGTGAATGCGTTTAGCACAATTACGGATGATACTTTATGCGTACCTCCGGAATTAAAAATGTATTTTCGCCAACATATCGAGGGTAAATTAAAGTCACCACCAACTACACTCCTGGAAATGGGAAAAAGAACACATTGACACCGGTGTGTCAGACCCACCATACTTGCTCCGGACACTGCGAGAGGGCTGTACAAGCAATGATCACACGCACGGCACAGCGGACACACCAGGAACCGCGGTGTTAGCCGTCGAATGGCGCTAGCTGCGCAGCATTTGTGCACCGCCGCCGTCAGTGTCAGCCAGTTTGCCGTGGCATACGGAGCTCCATCGCAGTCTTTAACACTGGTAGCATGCCGCGACAGCGTGGACGTGAACCGTATGTGCAGTTGACGGACTTTGAGCGAGGGCGTATAGTGGGCATGCGGGAGGCCGGGTGGACGTACCGCCGAATTGCTCAACACGTGGGGCGTGAGGTCTCCACAGTACATCGATGTTGTCGCCAGTGGTCGGCGGAAGGTGCACGTGCCCGTCGACCTGGGACCGGACCGCAGCGACGCACGGATGCACGCCAAGACCGTAGGATCCTACGCAGTGCCGTAGGGGACCGCACCGCCACTTCCCAGCAAATTAGGGACACTGTTGCTCCTGGGGTATCGGCGAGGACCATTCGCAACCGTCTCCATGAAGCTGGGCTACGGTCCCGCACACCGTTAGGCCGTCTTCCGCTCACGCCCCAACATCGTGCAGCCCGCCTCCAGTGGTGTCGCGACAGGCGTGAATGGAGGGACGAATGGAGACGTGTCGTCTTCAGCGATGAGAGTCGCTTCTGCCTTGGTGCCAATGATGGTCGTATGCGTGTTTGGCGCCGTGCGGGTGAGCGCCACAATCAGGACTGCATACGACCGAGGCACACAGGGCCAACACCCGGCATCATGGTGTGGGGAGCGATCTCCTACACTGGCCGTACACCACTGGTGATCGTCGAGGGTACACTGAATAGTGCACGGTACATCCAAACCGTCATCGAACCCATCGTTCTACCATTCCTAGACCGGCAAGGGAACTTGCTGTTCCAACAGGACAATGCACGTCCGCATGTATCCCGTGCCACCCAACGTGCTCCAGAAGGTGTAAGTCAACTACCCTGGCCAGCAAGATCTCCGGATCTGTCCCCCATTGAGAATGTTTGGGACTGGATGAAGCGTCGTCTCACGCGGTCTGCACGTCCAGCACGAACGCTGTTCCAACTGAGGCGCCAGGTGGAAATGGCATGGCAAGCCGTTCCACAGGACTACATCCAGCATCTCTACGATCGTCTCCATGGGAGAATAGCAGCCTGCATTGCTGCGAAAGGTGGATATACACTGTACTAGTGCCGACATTGTGCATGCTCTGATGCCTGTGTCTATGTGCCTGTGGTTCTGTCAGTGTGATCATGTGATGTATCTGACCCCAGGAATGTGTCAATAAAGTTTCCCCTTCCTGGGACAATGAATTCACGGTGTTCTTATTTCAATTTCCAGGAGTGTATTATCGTATGAGTCGGTACAAGTTTTCTTTGAACCTTTCTGCAACAGTATCATCTGAACTGGGAGGTCGGTAAAAGGATCCAATTATTATTTTATTCCGGTTTCCAACAATGACCTCTGCCCATACTAGCTCACAAGAAGTATCTACTTCAATTTCGCGACAAGTTAAACTACTTCTAACAGCAATAAACATGCCACCGCCAACCGTGTTTAGCCTATCTTTTCGGAACACCGTTAGGTTCTTCGCAAAAATTTCGGCTGAGCTTATATCTGGCTTTAGCTAGCTTTCAGTGCCTATAACGATTTGAGCATCAGTGCTTTCTATTAGCGCTTGGAGCTCTGGTACTTTCCCAAGACAGCTACGACATTTTACAACTTATACCAATGTTTCCTGTATCTTTGTTCTTCCTGTGTTCAGCCTGCACGCTTTGTACGTGAAGCCCATCTCGTGTTTTCCCGAGACCCTCTAACCTAAAAAACCGCCCATTTTACGCCACACAGCCAGTCCTACGAATGTAACCGCCTCCTGCGTATAGTACACACCTGAACTATTCAGCGGAACCCGAAACCCATCACCCTTTGACGCAAGTCGAGGAATATGCAGCCTACACGATCGCACAACAGTCTGAGCCTCTGATTCAGACCCTCCACTCGGCTCTGTACCAGAGGTCCGCAATCGGTTCCGTCGACTATGCTGCAAATGGTCAGCTCTGCTTCCATCTTGGAAGCAAGACTGGTAGCCTTTACCAATTCCGTTAGCCTCTCGAAACCAGAGAGAATTTTTTGTGATCCAAAGCGGCACACATCATTGTTACCGACGTGAGCAACCACCTGCAGTTGGCTGCATCCTGTGCTCCTCATGGCATCCGGGAGGACCCTTTCCGTATCTGGAATGACTCCACCTGATATGCACACGAAGTGCACATTGGTTTTCTTACCCTCCTTGTCAGCCAAGTCCCTAGGGTTCCCCATAACGCCCCTAACGTTGGGGCTCCCAACTACCAATAGTCCCACCCTCTGCGATTTCCCGGATCTTGCAGGCTGAGTGGTTTCCTCTGAAACAGGACAGTCGACAGCATCCGACTCAGTGGCAGTGTCAGCCACAGACAGCACCTTGAACCTGTTTGTCAGACAAACCGGGGAGGCCGCCTGGGAAGTCTTTCGCCGCCTGCTTCGCCCTGAGGTCACCATCCCACAGGTTCATCAAGTCACTGTTAGTCCAGATTGCCCCACACGGCGATCCCTCAGAGTGGTTGGTGGGTCACGTCGTCCATAAACAGCCCCTTTCACTCTGTCCCAGTCATGTTAGATAGGGCTCATGTCTGGAGAACATGCTGGCCACTCTAGTCGAGTGGTGTCATTATCCTGAAGAAAGTCATTCACAAGATGTGCACGATGGGGGCGCGAATTGTCATCCATGAAGACGAAATCCTCGCAACTGTGCTGTCGATGTGGCTGCACCATCCCATCGGTCGGAGGATGGTATTCACATATTGTACAGCCGTTACGGCGCCTTCTATGACCACCAGCAGCGTACGTCGGCCCCACATAATTTCGCCCCAAAACTTCAGGGAACCTCCACCTTGATGCACTCACTGGACAGTGTGTCTAAGGCGTTCAGCCTGAGCGGGTTGCCTCCAAACACGTCGACAACGATTGTCTGGTTGAAGGCATATGCGACACTCATCGGTGAAGGGAACGTGATGCCAATCCTCAGCGGTCCGTTCGCCATGTTGTTGGGCCCATCTGTACCACACTGCATGGTGTCGTGGTGGCAAAGATGGACGTCGTCGTGTATGTCGGGAGTGAAGTTGCACATCGTGCAGCCTATTATGCACAGTTTGTCGTAACACGACGTCCTGTGGCTGCACGAAAAGCATTATTCAACATGGTGGCGTTACTATCAGGGTTCCTCCGAGCCACTGCGATAGTAGCCCTTGGGCGGCCTGAGCGAGGCATATCATGGACAGTTCCTGTCTCTATGTATCTCCTCCATGTCCGAACAACATCGGTTTGGTTCATTCCGAGACGCCTGGACACTTCCCTTGTTGGGAGCCTTTCCTGGCACAAAGTAAAATTGCCGATGCGATCCAACCCCGTTATTGACCGTCTAGGCATGGATGAACTACAGACAACGCGAGACGTGTACCTCCTTCCTGGTGGAATGACTGGAACTGATTGGTTGTCGGAACCCCTCCGTCTAATAGGCGCTGCTCATTCATGGTTGTTTACATCTTTGGGTGGGTTTAGTGACATCTCTGAACAGTCAAAGGGATTGCGTCTTTGATACAATATCCACAGTGAACATCTATCTTCAGGAGTTCAGGAAACGGGGGCCGGACAGTGTGGCCGAGCGATTCTAGGCGCTTCAGTCTGGAACCGCGCGACCGCTACGGTCGCCAGTTCGAATCCTGCCTCGGGCATGGATGAGTGTGATGCCCGTAGGTTAGTTAGGTTTAAGTAGTTCTAAATTATAGGGGACTGATGACCTCAGATGTTAAGTCCCATAGTGCTCAGAACCATTTGAACCATTTGGGAACCGGGTGATACGACTCTTTTTTTTATGTATGTATTACATGTACTTCAGTGCATCTTAATATGGGTAGCTGTCTCGTTCAAAAGTGACCTATGCCTGTATTGTCGTTTACCTCAAAAATATTTTGTTTTCATCTTTACCCTTGATTCCGGAGACCGAAAACACATTTTTTCCTATGTGCATCGTCAGTATTCAAGAAGTTTAAAGAACATGTACACGTATGTAGATGTATTTAAAACAAGGGAAGGTAATTTCATGCCCAACTCGGCGACTGATGGCAATGAGCGTTAAATTCAGTTTATACTATAAATACATACTTGAGATTTAAGACATGCCAACCAAAAATAAACTTTCTTTTCACAGGAGAGATTACTCTTCACAATATCGTTTGGCATGTATGAGAAATAATCAACAATATATTGTGCAGTTGAGATATATTACAAACAAAAATTCTTATTCGAGTTCAAAAACGGTAACATGTAAGTCAAATATAAATAATAGAATATAACTAATACGTTGTTATATATTAGTTGCAATGAACTGGTAGTGCTTCAGGAAAGATTTCTGTGCTTGGTGTATTTGTTCTTCCGATAACTACCATGATAACCGTGAATAATGGAGCCTTCTGTATACATTGGAAACACTGAGAAACGCATGCACTTGTTTTCTATTTAAGAAATATTCAGACCACGCCGGAAAGATATTTAATATGCAACCAGCCCATTCTTCTTCATCCCCTTTTCGCGATTATCGGCAGACAGCTTCCGTTTCGTGATGACTGCTTCACGTTCTGCGATACTAAAGTGAATTTTAAAAGTTCTCTAAAGGCTAGTAAACTATAGGTTGCCTCTTACACAAAAGATTACACAGATATTTTGTACACAGCCACGGGCTCAAAATGTCAGTTTTTGACAAGATAGCTAATGAACTATCTGAATGCAGTGTTCTGTAGTAGCTTCTGCGGGCTCCTGATTACCAGCCAACAGTTTGCGATGGATATCCGTCGATGATGTACAGGCTGAACGAAGTAAATCATTGGGAAATGGAAAATACTCTGAAGCAACGTTCCTCAATGAATGAAGTTTCATTCACATATGATGCGGGAAGTACGCTGCATACGGTTATTTTGTGCGTACACTGCCTTTAATAACTATTGCATATTTCATGCAGCCCCATTTAAAACATAGTTCTGCAGATTGTGTATACAAACTTCATAAAGATGTCAGATGGTGTCTTAGGAGCTAGTATTTCTGGGTATTTTTATATGTTCCAGGTATGATGTTGGTGACGCAGTTCAGCCTGTAATTTGTAACGCTATAAATGACCTAAGAGTATTTAGCGGGGATCGCAAACTATATATCAAATTGTTATGAGACTATGTAAAGAACTTACTAGGAAACATGGGACAATATTAAATATTAAAGGTGAACGACAGCTGCTGAGTCTTGGTCCAATGACTGCGACAGAATATAATAGCTTTTCAGGAATTTTCCGCGTGTTGAATATCATCTTGTTGCTGCTGTTATAGAAAAGAAATGTGGCTTAGCTCTTTAAATATCCTCCCGGCTTTTACTTGGCTGTGATGTCCAATCGCGGCAAATAAATCGTTTAGCTATTCGTTTTCGCTGTCTAAAGTAAAGATCGACGATGACAGTGGCTGTACACGCGACATAATCTGCTTATTAATGATTCACGGAAACATTACTCTTAATTATCTGCTATAAGCTAAGGTGCGTATAACTCGTATAATCTGGCTGCCAGTAAGAGGAACCGGAGTCTGAAGAAGTTTTTTCATCAGAGTCGTCAACGAGCTGCTAGGTCTCGAAAACTTGGTTCTTCAGGCGAAGTTACCTCCCTGACGACTTTACGGTTCTAATCACCTGGGAGGGACTTCATCAGATTATTTCGCTGATAAAGACTATGGTCCAATGCGTCGAATGGATTTCTTTTAAAATGAGCTCTACTACTGAAAATAAAAACAGCAAAGAGCAGTATATTTTTTATAAAAAACTTATAAAAGCTCAGAAAAAAGTTACGAAACAAGTCGAGCAGTCGAGCTTGTGAAATTTACGTATTTATTCTGAAACTCTTTTACCTACTTCTTCCTCAAGTGATTATACGAATTTTTTGATACACTATTGTAATCTCCTACCTAGAGAGAGAAGTGAGGTACAAAATTCCGCTGTGACATTCACCACTCACAAATATGAATTAACGTTTTTTTCCATTAATCATGCACGACGAATTACCCTTGTATCTGATGGAATAACTCGTACCTATCAGATATCTAGGAGTAACCATACTATGCTTTTTAACCGTGGAACGTTGACATAAATCTTCTACTTAGAAGTGGAATGTGTTTCATACGTGTCAGAAGAAATATAAATTTAAATTTAATCCTCAAAGGAAGTCGCAAACAAATGTGGCGTGTGGCGGATTTTTGTTTAATGCTCCTCAGTGTGGAACATTACAAATTTGCACTTGCGGAAAAGGAATACTGTGTAAGTTGCAAGCGAGAAAGTGACCTCGAAATGCTGCATACAGGCCTACGCACCATGCGTAATGACAATAACGGCAATATTAGAAAAATGATATTTACGTCGAAGAGTACAACATTTGTTATTTCTTTGTATCATACGCGAATGAAATTGGAAGCAGTCCCTTAAGCCGGCACCAATGTACTGAAATAGTATAAAGCCGTACGCACTGGCTCAGTGTTCAAATGGAAGTGTATGATAGAGCACAATGTTGTTTCAACCACCGTTTCCTAGGCGAGAGTAATGGACAACCGAATTTTAATTAAAACAAAGAGAAATGAAAGAGGTTAATGACGTGGATGTCAAGTTACCTTACAGTTATGTAAGGTGGCTCAGAAGTTGAGGTGTTTGAAAAATACGTGTTGAAAATAAGAGCCGCTTCAATATAAAATTTCACAATTATTTAGAGAGAAGTTATACGGTCACTCGTAAGTAGGCCTGAGCATAAGACGTAGGCTATGCAGCTTTAGGTCGACAATACGTGTGTCATTATATGCGGCGGTGCCTATGCATTGTATAGAAGTAATGGAAACTTTGACGGTTCAGAATGAATATAAAGGAGTCACTACCTTACGTACGTGTCTCGTGGGGATAGAACACCACCGTTTTTTTTTTTAATTTTGTTTTTAATTTACAATGCGTTAAACGCGATTCGGTATATGGTTTATGCGGGGAGATTCATTAGGAGCAGTAAGCAGTCTCTATGTAGCAATAGCTGGTCTGTCACACTAGGCGCCTGCCTTGTATTGCTATATTAGAACACCTATAGGAATATGAATTAATGTTGACCTACCGCGCCCGCCGGAGTGGCCGCACGGTTCTAGGCGCTACAGTCTGGAACCGCGCTGCTGCTACGGTCGCAGGTTCGAATCCTGCCTCGGGCATGAATGTGTGTGATGTCCTTAGGTTAGTTACTTTTAAGTAGTTCTAAGTTCTAGGGGACTGATGACCTCAGAAGTTAAGTTCCATAGTGCCATTTGAACCTTTTTTTTTTACCTACCTCCAATATGTATAATAATGCCGCTTATAGGCATGCATAAAAGCAAAAGGAAATTAACTGTATACACATGAAGATCGCTTATCGTCTTTCAAATGAAACGTGATCCACTAGAATCTCTGATTCGGTTATAATAAATTGCATATATTTTGGTTCATATTCCAACCTTACCCGTTCAGTATCGTACACTATACCGTATTTCAATTTGAGGGTAATCTTTTTCCCGTTTAAAACTGAAGTTTGCGAAATATTGATACTGCAAGACCGTCGCTAAATATTGGGCGTTGCTGAATTCAGGGAGCATGAAAGCAGCCGTATCTGAGGAAAATGGGCAGCAACATAGCCGCTGATATGTAGTTTTGAAAGCGAGCCTGTTTGCACACTGCAAGGTGTTCGGGTTAAGACGTGCAAGTCAACGCAATGCAACGACGGTCCGGTCTGCACAATATTTCCAACATAAACGACTGCCACTTGCCCTTGGTTTGGGATTTCGGTCCTCCATCTCTGGCCCCCCTCCCCCTTTCCACACTCGACTGTAGACCTGTGTGCCCACCGGAGCACCGGCGGCAGTCAGTACGACAGGAATCACGGCCAGACGTCGTCCCACGCCAGATGCGGCCACGCGCCTCAGACAGAAATTAAAACCGAGCCGCGCTGCGCCGCGTGCCTTCCCGCCCCGCTTCGGTCTCGCTCGCGCCGTGCCCGCGCGGCTGCGGCTGCAGAGCCCGGGTTAATTGCCCGCAGACGGACCGGCGCAGCCGCCAGACAGCGACGGCAGAGCAGACCGCGCGCGCGCGCTTGATTAAAGCAGTAAAACACGCGGCCGCCGACTAATTGCGTTAGAGTCGCCTCGGCGCGCCTTGCCGCCAGAACGACCCGCAATTATCAATTACAACAACACTTGCCGCGCTCCTTTAAGGCCGGCCGCTAAAGGGCTCCCTCGGGTGCAGCCCTCTGACGGAGGATCCGCGTCGAGAACGACGTACGTCTGGTAACTGACGGTAGAAGTAAAAGGAGACGTCGCTCGGGAAAGGCGTTAAGGTCCTCTATGGGACTCTCCTAACAGCCAGCTGCGTGTTACTGTCACTCACGCAGGCATTCCACATCTACACTACTGGCCATTAAAATAGCTACACCAGGAAAAAATGCAGATGATAAACTGGTATTCATTGGGCAAATATATTGTACTAGAACTAACATGTGATTACTTTTTCACGCAATTTGGGTGCATAGATCCTGAGAAATCAGTGCCCAGAACAACCACCTCTGGCCGTAATAACTGCCTTGATACGCCTGGGCGCTGAGTCAAACAGAGCTTGGAAGGCGTGTACAGGTACAGCTGCCCATGCAGTTTCAACACGATACCACAGTTCATCAAGAGTAGTGACTGGTGTATTTTGACGAGCCAGTTGCTCGGCCACCATTGACCAGACGTTTTCAATTGGTGAGAGATCTGGAGATTGTGCTGGCCAGGGAAGCAGTCGAACATTTTCTGTATCCAGAAGGGCCCGTACAGGACCTGCAACATGAGGTCGTGCATTATTCTGCTGAAATTGAGGGTTTCCAAGGGGTTGAATCAAGGGTAGAGCCACGGGTCGTAACACATATGAAATGTAGCGTCCACTGTTGAAAGTGCCATCAATGCGAACAAGTGGTGACCGAGACGTGTAACCAATGGCGTCCTATACCATCACGCCGGGTGATACGCCAGTATGGCGATGGCGGATACACGCTTCCAATGTGCGTTCACCGCGATGCCGCCAAACGCGGTTGCGACCGCCATGATGCTATGAACAGAACCTGGATTCAACCGAAAAAATGACGTTTTGCCATTCGTGCACCCAGGTTCGTCGTTGAGTACACCATCGCAGGCGCTCCTGTCTGTGATGCAGCGTCAAGGGTAATCGCAGCCATGGTCTCCGAGCTGATAGTCCATGCTGCTGCAAACGTGGTCGAACTGTTCGTGCAGATGGTTGTCGTCTTGGACACGTCCCCATCTGTTGACTCAGGGATCGAGACGCGGCTGCACGATCCGTTACAGCCATGCGGATAAGATGCCTGGCCTGCGGATAAGAGGCCGTTGGGACCCAGCACGGCGTTCCATATTAGCCTTCTGAACCCACCGATTCCATATTCTGCTAGCAGTCATTGGATCTCGACTAACGCGAGCAGCAATGTCGCGATACGATAAACAGCAATCGCGATAGGCTACAATCCGACCTTTACCAAACTCGGAAACGTGATGGTACGCATTTCTCCTCCTTACACGAGGCATCACGACACCGTTTCACCAGGCAACGCCGGTCAACTGCTGTTTGTGTATGAAGAATCGGTTGGAGACTTTCCTCATGTCAGCACGTTGTAGGTGTCGCCACCGGCACCAACCTTGTGTGAATGCTCTGAAAAGATAATCTTTTGCATATCACAGCATCTTCTTCCTGACGGTTAAATTTCGAGTCTGTTGCACATCTTCGTGGTGTAGCAATTTCAATGGCCAGTAGTGTACATCTACATATACGAGGTGCGTTCAATAACTAATGCAACATATTTTTTTCATTGTCGGCCAGTTTCTGTTAAAAAATTGCGGGTTTTTTGTGGGGCATTGTGGGACATCGAGAAATACAGGGTGATTCAAAAAGAATACCACAACTTTAAAAATGTGTATTTAATGAAAGAAACATAATATAACCTTCTGTTATACATCATTACAAAGAGTATTTAAAAAGATTTTTTTTCACTCAAAAACAAGTTCAGAGATGTTCAATATGACCCCCTCCAGACACACGAGCAATATCAACCCGATACTCCAACTCGTTCCACACTCTCTGTAGCATATCAGGCGTAACAGTTTGGATAGCTGCTGTTATTTCTCGTTTCAAATCATCAATGGTGGCTGGGAGAGGTGGCCGAAACACCATATCCTTAACATACCCCCATAAGAAAAAATCGCAGGGGGTAAGATCAGGGCTTCTTGGAGGCCAGTGATGAAGTGCTCTGTCACGGGCTGCCTGGCGGCTTGAACCAATTTCAGACGATAATGTTTCATAACTAACCTTTTTCGTAGGACTCTCCATACAGTTGATTGTGGAATTTGCAGCTCTCTGCTAGCTCTGCGAGTCGATTTTCCTGGGTTGCGAACAAATGCTTGCTGGATGCGTGCTACATTTTCATCACTCGTTCTCGCCCGTACAGAACTTTTCCCTTTGCACAAACACCCATTCTCTGTAAACTGTTTATACCAACGTTTAATACACCACCTATCAGGAGGTTTAACACCATAATTCGTTCGAAATGCACGCTGAACAACTGTCGTCGATTCACTTCTGCCGTACTCAATAACACAAAAAGCTTTCTGTTGAGCGGTCGCCATCTTAGCATCAACTGACGCTGACGCCTAGTCAACAGCGCCTCAAGCGAACAAATGTACAACTAAATGAAACTTTATAGCTCCCTTAATTCGCCGACAGATAGTGCTTAGCTCTGCCTTTTGTCGTTGCAGAGTTTTAAATTCCTAAAGTTGTGGTATTCTTTTTGAATCACCCTGTACTCTCACCTCACCCTCCATATTTTTATGTTCCGATAGGTGGCTGCACTATACATTGCCATCTAAATGGTGTCTGTAACGGACGTGCGTCCCAAGCAGAGAGCTGTCATTGAGTTTCTTTTGGCGGAAAACTAGAGTACTGTAAAGAAACTTCCTGGCAGATTAAAACTGTGTGCCCGACCGAGACTCGAACTCGGGACCTCTGCCTTTCGCGGGCAAGTGCTCTACCAACTGAGCTACCGAAGCACGACTCACGCCCGGTACTCACAGCTTTACTTCTGCCAGTACCTCGTCTCCTACCTTCCAAACTTTACAGAAGCTCTCCTGCGAACCTTGCAGAACTAGCACTCCTGCAAGGTTCGCAGGAGAGCTTCTGTAAAGTTTGGAAGGTAGGAGACGAGGTACTGGCAGAAGTAAAGCTGTGAGTACCGGGCGTGAGTCGTGCTTCGGTAGCTCAGTTGGTAGAGCACTTGCCCGCGAAAGGCAGAGGTCCCGAGTTCGAGTCTCGGTCGGGCACACAGTTTTAATCTGCCAGGAAGTTTCATATCAGCGCACACTCCGCTGCAGAGTGAAAATCTCATTCTAGAGTATTGTAGATATGCACAGGAGCTTGCGGAATGTCTGAAGAGACCTGGCAGTGGAAAAAAACACGGCGAGTCATTGTGTGAGGGGTCTGTCGTCATCGCAACATGGCCGCGCAAACCTGTTACCGGCTGGCCCCACACATAGCTGTGACTACAGCAATGTTGGAAAGCTTGGTCACTCTCACTGCAGGTGATCGTCGGATCACAGTCAACCTCGTTGCACAAATGGACGTCTCTGTAGATAGCGCTGACACACTAGCCCACCTGTTGGAATACTCAAACGTGTGCGCCTGCTGCGTTCCACACTGCCTAGCACAAGACCATAACAGCTACAAAGGACCACCTGTGCGGAATTGGTTGCGCGTTGCGAGACTGATGGTGCCATTTTTTGGCGAACATTGTTACGAGCGAGAGGATAGCTCCGAGGTCGGCCGTTGTAGTGGTACCACGCTATCATGTAGGTCCTACCAGTAATTTGGCGTAAGATCGTCGCATTGAACGAAGATTGCGTTAAAAAAAAAAAAACGTTTCTGTAGAGCCAAAGTTTTGAGACATAATACGGTATATTTGATTCTTGAATAATAGCAACCTGCTTAAGAAAATAAAAAATATATATATAAACCTGTTGTATTACTTATGTAATGCCCCTAACACATGCACAGACCGGAAGCTAATTCATGATGTGTGGCGGAGTGTTCTCTGTTCCAGTCGTGAATAGTGTGCACGAAGAACGATTGTTGTTAATCCTCCACAAGAGCTGACATCTCTGATTTTACTTTCAGGGTCTTTTCGTGATATACGAGGTGCGACAATAACGTAATGAGACTGATTTCCTTTGCAAGAAGTGGCAACCCTGCAGGCTTGCCTAGGCACAATATCTTTGACCGTGGTCTACACTCCTGGAAATGGAAAAAAGAACACATTGACACCGGTGTGTCAGACCCACCATACTTGCTCCGGACACTGCGAGAGGGCTGTACAAGCAATGATCACACGCACGGCACAGCGGACACACCAGGAACCGCGGTGTTGGCCGTCGAATGGCGCTAGCTGCGCAGCATTTGTGCACCGCCGCCGTCAGTGTCAGCCAGTTTGCTGTGGCATACGGAGCTCCATCGCAGTCTTTAACACTGGTAGCATGCCGCGACAGCGTGGACGTGAACCGTATGTGCAGTTGACGGACTTTGAGCGAGGGCGTATAGTGGGCATGCGGGAGGCCGGGTGGACGTACCGCCGAATTGCTCAACACGTGGGGCGTGAGGTCTCCACAGTACATCGATGTTGTCGCCAGTGGTCGGCGGAAGGTGCACGTGCCCGTCGACCTGGGACCGGACCGCAGCGACGCACGGATGCACGCCAAGACCGTAGGATCCTACGCAGTGCCGTAGGGGACCGCACCGCCACTTCCCAGCAAATTAGGGACACTGTTGCTCCTGGGGTATCGGCGAGGACCATTCGCAACCGTCTCCATGAAGCTGGGCTACGGTCCCGCACACCGTTAGGCCGTCTTCCGCTCACGCCCCAACATCGTGCAGCCCGCCTTCAGTGGTGTCGCGACAGGCGTGAATGGAGGGACGAATGGAGACGCGTCGTCTTCAGCGATGAGAGTCGCTTCTGCCTTGGTGCCAATGATGGTCGTATGCGTGTTTGGCGCCGTGCAGGTGAGCGCCACAATCAGGACTGCATACGACCGAGGCACACAGGGCCAACACCTGGCATCATGGTGTGGGGAGCGATCTCCTACACTGGCCGTACACCACTGGTGATCGTCGAGGGGACACTGAATAGTGCACGGTACATCCAAACCGTCATCGAACCCACCGTTCTACCATTCCTAGACCGGCAAGGGAACGTGCTGTTCCAACAGGACAATGCACGTCCGCATGTATCCCGTGCCACCCAACGTGCTCTAGAAGGTGTAAGTCAACTACCCTGGCCAGCAAGATCTCCGGATCTGTCCCCCATTGAGCATGTTTGGGACTGGATGAAGCGTCGTCTCACGCGGTCTGCACGTCCAGCACGAACGCTGGTCCAACTGAGGCGCCAGGTGGAAATGGCATGTCAAGCCGTTCCACAGGACTACATCCAGCATCTCTACGATCGTCTCCATGGGAGAACAGCAACCTGCATTGCTGCGAAAGGTGGATATACACTGTACTAGTGCCGACATTGTGCATGCTCTGTTGCCTGTGTCTATGTGCCTGTGGTTCTGTCAGTGTGATCATGTGATGTATCTGACCCCAGGAATGTGTCAATAAAGTTTCCCATTCGTGGGACAATGAATTCACGGTGTTCTTATTTCAATTTCCAGGAGTGTATAAGCTGCTTATAGTCTAAGCGGCACATCGATGCAACTGATCAGTCGTGAGTTGCGCTGTAATAAATTAACACGTGTTTGTGTCTCCCGTCACGGGAATGGAACCGCATAATATTGCTCAACGGTATGCCATTTCTTTTTGCGTTAAATTGGGTGAAAACGCGACGACAACTCACGGTAAGCTTCAGAAGGCTTTTGGAGAGGAGGTAATATCTAGAGCTCAAGTATCTCGTTGGCATAAAATGTTTATTGGAGGTAGAACGAATGTTGAAGATGAAGACCACAGTGGACGACCATGCATGCTTGAGTGCTTCTTTGATTCCAAGGGGATTGTTCATAAAGAGTGGCTGCCTGCTAGACAAACAGTTAACCAATAATGCTCCAAAGAAATTTTAGAACGACTACGTAAAAGAGTTCTATCTGTCCGTGCCAACATTGCTGATAATTGGATTCTGCATCACGATAATGCGCCATCCCATACTGCTCTGTCAGTACAGCAATTTTTAACCTCATAACAAATTTCAGAACTACCACAGCCACATTATTCACCAGATATCACTCTGTGTGACTTTTTTCTATCTCCAAGAGTGAAAACGGCGGTCAAGGGACACAATTTTCAAACAATGCAAGATGTCCAAAAAGCTGTGACGAGGGTCTTGGAGGATATTACAGAAGATGTGTTCCAGAAATGTTACCATCAATGTCAGAGGCTCTGGAAAAAGTATGTGCAATCAGAAGGGAACTACTTTGAAGGAGACAACACTGATCTTGACTAAAACGGTAAGCAATTTTTTTTTTCACGTCAGTCTCATTACTTTACTGTCGCACCTCGTATGTGTGTATGAAGATGCAATACACTGATTGAATCTTTGCGACTTTACAAGCACTATCTGATGTACATAAAATTGCTATTATGTGGTAGATTTAACTATGGAAGGCTTACCTGGGTAACATGTTCCTGGGGCGTTGCAGCGTAGTGGCGAGGTCAGAGCGGCAAGCACAAGCCACTGCACAATCAGAGGAGCCACACAAGAGCAAAGCGGGAGGTTAGATAAATATCTGATACTCCAGTAGGTCGAACTAGCTCCGATTTGCCCACGCGGGAGGAACTAAGCCACAGTGTGGCTATCGATGGTAGAAGAAAGCTTAAAATTGAAGTTTATCAGGGGCAGTCCAATGAAAACGAGTCAGATGGCGAAAAAGTAGGTAAACTGATTATGATCTCAAAAGTAATCGTCATAACTGTTAATACATTGAACTCACTGCTAGACTAGACGATCAATGCCTTCATGGAAAAATGTTCTCGGTTATCTATCGAACCATGAGTGTCCCAAGCCCTGCATCTTTTTGTCCGAATCCTGCCTACATGCTGTCAAAGTTGTTTCGAGTACGCTGCAGAAGTTTCACTGCCCTAGACATCCTCCACAAAGTCCCCATTCGTCCCCATGCGATTTCAGTATTTTTGGAGCCGTTATTTGGTTCGATCGAAGAGGAGCACACCTGGAGTAACACGTCAGGCTATAGCAACCTTAACATTTCATTCTAATTATGTAGATGTATTGAGTCAGAAACAGGCAGACTTTTTCCTCGAGACTGTAACATGTATGTAACGTAGGGTTTAATTCTCAAGGGACACTGGCGATGGCTGCTGAGATTACCCATTCCTAATTTTAATACATCTTGTTCTACTGGATCTCTGTGTAGTTATGGGGCAGAACAGCAGGCGAATGGCTGGGGGATGCCGTTAGAATAGGGCTGGAGGTCATCTCAGCTTACGGGATCTCAAGCCATTGCTTAGGCGAGGACCAAGAGCTGTTCCGCCACGATCCTTTAGGTGGTCCGACGGTATCTCTGTTTGAAAATTTTGACGTTTCCTGGAAATGTAGGCGCACGGACTGCCGTGGTCTGTCACCTGCCCCTCGCAATTCCCGCGAGGCCGCTTAATTTTCTACAGAACTTCTGCAATCTGCTGCTGACCACCCGTGTAGTGGGCGGGTCGTCCAGTCTACAGGCGGTAAAGCGTGGGACTCCGGGCGCCTTGGCAAGATAAGATCGCATTGTCATATCAGAAGAGCAAAACTCCATCGTTAGTTCCACTCTGCAGCTCGCTGATGCTTCGCAGGGACCACTATTAGAAACACAGTCCACATGGAGTATAGGTAGCAAAGTACAGCTGACTTTCGATTGATCGGCGTTCGCACACTGTGGGAACGGTGGCTTATCTTTAGTCGGCACTCGCCACTTCACAAAAAAGATCAGACTCCACTGCCTAGTAAGCGTGCCATTTTTTGTCAGAGCCTGAAACATTCGAATAGATTGGCTTACCAGCAGTTTTTGGTGGCATCGCAGGCACAGAGGCGGGGAAAGCCAGCTGTTGAACACTCAGGTGTGAGTCTTCTTGACAGACAGGAGGTAGCCTTCCTCAGACACGCCTGAGGAGGGGACAGTGGAGGGCATAAGCTGACGAGCCACATACTTAGCAGCCCATCACCCGCTGCACTTCTCTTCACCTTCGTTGCTTTTAACTTGTGTAAATTTATACATCAGTGTGGCAAAAAAGTAACATTCGTGGGCAAATAAGGGTATTTTGACCTCATGATATTAATAGTTCACGCAGTCGTTGATCTCTCGGTCTTTACTTTGCTGTCGGTTTTCTTTTCTTCAAGTGCTTCTCCATCTGACTTATCAAATCGATTCAGTCATGAAGATCATAATCATACCACATCTAAATTCAATTAGATTCAGCGTGAAGCTTTGTTACCAGAGTAATTTCAGCTGACCGTTCATCCCAACAGTTCATGTGACTATTTCATCAACTCAGGTTCGGCACTCATTTCATCCCAGAGAGGGAATTTGCTTACTTATTTTTGTCCTGTGATAATTTACATGCGACTAAATTGTCCTTAAATCGTAATGTTTCTGTATTTCTGTTACACTCCAGCAGTCCTCTGTCCCCAATACTAGTCTCGTGTTTATTAATTTCATGCAATACCCGTAGTTACGGTTCATATGTCAGAGCCATCCTTCCCTTGTGTTTCATTTCACTTACATCATTTTCATACTTTGGAATTGTAGGGCGCTGATTTGCATATCAAGAGGAATACTCACTCTATATGAACGGTTCATCAACTAAAGTATAGCCGTAACACCAGGGGCATCTCGCACTGGGTATTGTCAAGGATACGTAGACGACCACAAACATTTTTCCACGAAGGCATTAATTGTCTTATACTCTAGTGGCATAATGGTTTACTTACTCTTTTCCATCTTCCTCGTTTTCATTTGATTGTGCCATACATATTCACCAAATGTGCTACAAAAAATTTAAAGACACAGAATTATTGGCATGTTTGTATTGTGTTTATCAACAAAGTTATCAGCACATTTATGTGAAATTTCTTATAACAGCAGCAACAAAAACTACAGACACGCTACAAACACAAACTATACATATCTGCTAGCTTTCGAAATCATCTAAAATGATCGTATTAGATACACTGATAAACAGTCCGTTTATTATAAATTAGAAAGTTGCACGAAGAGATCAGGCAGTCCATAAATTTTTCATACTAATGTTTTTGTTATTTACTTTCGTTTAATAAGAAAGGAAGCTATCCTAACGACGTACTGCGAAACTCGCAAGAGGAAATAAACATGATCAGTTGACTAGCAATAGCTGTTCCAGTTTGTAATTTTACATTAGAACATAACAATACATAACTAGAAAGAAATGATAGTGAGTTATTACCGTTCCAATACATACGTGGTGAAACCCTTATAGTCCTGTATTTGGAGTTGTCAGGCATGAGGAAGTCAGTCACCTGAGATAGTTAAGGAGGCAGCAGGCACAGTCTGTATCGTGGTGTTTATTTGTTGGTCTTTGTTAGGTAAAGTGGTTAGAACTTGAGCGGCCTATGAGCGGCATGTGTGTTAATGTGTTAGTGTGAAGTGAAGCTAATATCGCATTAACAGTCATTTCAGTGCATCAATTTGAAACTTGATAACATGCATTCATTATGAGTTAATGCAGAGTTATAATACTGAACGCTGTTGGCGACGAACTTTTATTTAGATAGACTTAAGCGAACTGTTTAACGTGGGGAATTCGTTCTGCTTAACGTTCTGGTGCACAGCACTGCATATTAAACGTTGCCCGTTTACGCTTTGCTTGCTTTGAATGCGTTGCTATTCAAAACGCATTTGTTTAACTACATATGATATTAGCCTCTGTAAGGGCACCACTCAGACTAAATTATTTTACTGAGCTAAATAAAACTGAGATTGAATATTATACTGTTGGCAGGGTACGTCCTTGTCCTAACGGACTGTTCCCATACCATCGTATTTACTATTTTCCATCTGTTTGTGTTTTGCAGTTTATTCATTGTTCCTTAGATTGGGCTTTGTGGTTCAAAAGTTTCCATTAAGGAACAATGCAACAGTGCATAACCAGACCCCTCGACAACTCATCGAACCATTACATTAGTTTATTGTTATGTGCTCACCAATCCAGCTCTTGAAAATTAGTCAATTAGTTCATTTGATGGTTAACTTTACTTCATAATTGTGTATCCATAAACCGCACCGATACGTTTCATCTTCCAGGAACTCACGCCCTCTTAATCTGAAGAGTCAACCACACTGACATAGATAACTTCTCTCTAGCAGCATCTGACACTATTGTCGGAAGAGAATTTCTGTGACGCTTTCAGGCTTGCTGTTTTATTTATTTATTCACCCAGGTATAATCTCATAATGATGTACGATTTGTCTTAATAATCAAAATAAATATCTCTAAGATACACGCACCCAAAGTATGTAAGTACGTTTTCTGAGGATACGTCGGGTGGTTTACCATGACCTTGCTGATGGAAACATCCCAACATTTGATTTGGATGATTTAATAAAAGCACGGGGAATATGTGCCTAGCAAAAATATATGGGAGGGAAAGAACCCACCTAGGTTCAAACAAACATATTAGGAAGTTGCTGAGAAAGCAGAGAATTTTACACAGTCGTTTTAAACGTAGTCACTGCCCCGCTGACAAACAGAAATTATGCGAAATGAAAGCAGCTGTTAAAAGGTCAATGAGAGATTCTTTTAACGAATTTGAAAGCAATATTTTATCTGCAGATTCTAAAAGTAACCCCAAAAAATTTGATCGTTCATAAAATCTATGAACGCTACAAAAAATTCAATACCTCCTCTTGCTGACAGTACGGATATTGTAATGAATGATGATAAACAGAAGGCCGAAATTCTGAACCTAGCTTTCACAAACTCGTTTACGGTAGAGGACTGCAGCACCATTCCCCCTTTCAATTATCGAACAAACGCAAGGATAGCTGACATAGTGTTTAGTGTATCTGGGATTGTAAAATAATTAAGATCCTTAGACGCCAGGAATGCATCTGGTCCAGACGGTATCCCTGTAATAATTTATGTTGACTATGCTGCAAATATAGTACTATTCTTATCCATCATCTATCAGAGATCATTTGAACAGCGGAAATTTCCATTTCTAAAAAGGGTAGAAAATCGGATGCACATAATTACCGGCCAGTTTGACTGACGTCGATTTGTTGTAGAAACATATCACATATTTTGTGTTCATACATAATGACATTTCTAGACTCTGAGAAGCTCATCTGCAGATGCCAGCACGGTTTTAAGAAAGAGTGGTCAGGCCAGACACAGCTGGCCCTCTTTGTGCAAGACATACAACAGGCTCTAGATACCGGCTCCCAGGTTGATTCCATATTCCTCGGCTTTCGAAAGGCGTTCGACTCCGTTCCGCACTGTCGCTTACTCCAAAAAGTGCGCGCTTACGGTCTATCCGATGACACATGCAGTTGTATAGGAAGTTTTCTAACACACAGAGAGCCGTATGTCGTCCTGAATGGGGAGACCAACAGAAACAAGCGTAACATTAGGTAAGTCCCAGGGCAGCGTAATAGGTCCACTGCTTTTTACGATTTACATAAACGATCTGGCTGATGGTATTGACAGCGGCATTAAACTGTTTGCCGACGATGCTGTAGTCTACAGGAAAGAAGTATCACACGAAAGTTGTGAACAGATCAGTGAGAATTTGTAGAAAATAAATGCGTGATGTAATGACTGGCAGTTATCTATCGATATTACTAAGTGTAACCTACTGCGTATAACAAGGCGAAAATCCCTATTACTGTATGAGTGTAAGATAAATGCCCAGCCTTTAAGCGGTACCATCCGGTCAAGTGTCTGGGTGTGAATATTCGAAATGATCTCAAATGGAACGATCAGATTACACAAGTAACAGGTAAGGCGACCTCTAGATTACGGTTTATTGGTAGAATCCTAAAGCGATGCAGTCCTTCGACAAAGGAAACTGCTTACAACACTTTGGTTCTTCCTGTCTTAGAGTATTGTTCGTCTGTATGGGACCCTTACCAGTTGGGTCTGATTCAAGAGATTAGCAAGGTCCAAAGAAGAGCGGCAAGATTCGTGACTGGTACATTTAGCGATCGCGAAAGCGTTACAAATCTCATAGAAAGTTTGAAGTGAGACACACTTGCAGATAGACGACACGCTAAACGGAAGGGGCTGCTCACAAAATTCCAAAATCCGATATTCGCCGAGGATGTAGAGCATATATTATTACCACCAACTTCCAAATCGTGCAGTGATCACCATTCAAAGATAAGGGAAATTTGAGCTCGTACTGAGGCGTTCAGACAGTCGTTTTTCCATCGCGCGACCCGCGAGTGAAACAGAGGAGGGAAAATATATGGCGTGAATAGTGCCCTCCGCCACACACTGCTTGGTGGCGAGCGGAGTATATATGTAGATATAGATGCATAAATACAAATCAGAATGGACAGACAGAGGACTTTCCACATTAATTATTATGAGGACAGTGACTTAGCAACTGCACTTCCTCCTTCGGTTGGTCCGTGGTACAGTATTGCTTTGATCATACACAGTTTGCACCAGACAACTTATAGTATAAAACGTAAGTTTGACTGCACCATTCCATAGACAATGAACATTTTCAGATGACTCCAGGACCCGGTACATGCACGTCTTCATAATTTCCCTGCAGACTGTCTGGAAAACTGAGACAGAACCTCACTGATGAGTCAAATGTTCAACTCAGAAAAATGACATTACTATCATGACCATTTCCTTGTAAAAGCTTAACATTGTGATTTTGTATTGTAATGTGATACGTTATTATCCTTGACGTCTTTCGTCATCAACCCCTACTCTGAGTCTTTTGAGTAATCTTTGTGTAGTAAGCATTAAGCATGAAATGTGTTCAAATGCCTTTCTGAATTGAAGTACTTTAGTAATTTTTTAAACTACTTGGGAAAATTGCTATGTAATTTAATTTCCTGATAGAAAACCTATGACAAACATGCTGTTCACCTCTGGATCCTCTCTATTTCTTCTGTGATTCCTGTCTGGTAAGCGTCCAACAATGAGGAGAAATATTCAAGTATCCGTCGAATGAGGGTTTGCTAGCCATGCCCTTCGTGGTTGGGTGGAATGGATCTTAGTTTGCATAAGGATTTGCTACGATACGTTATGTGCTATCGTTGGTCTTTCGACCTGTTTGTGCACAGTACATTACATTGGTTTATTGTTGTTGTTGTTGTGGTCTTCAGTCCTGAGACTGGTTTGATGCGGCTCTCCATGCTACTCTATCCTGTGCAACCTTCTTCATCTCCCAGTGCTTAGTGTATTCATCTCTTGGTGTCCCTCTACGATTTTTACCCATACACGCTGCCCTCCAATACTAAATTGGTGATCCCTTGATGCCTCAGAATACGTCCTACCAACCGATCCCTTCTTCTAGTCAAGTTGTGCCACAAACTCCTCTTCTCCCCAATCCTATTCATTACCCCCTCGTTAGTTATGTGATCTACCCATCTAATCTTCAGCATTCTTCTGTAGCATCACATTTCGAAAGCTTCTATTCTCTTCTTGTCCAAACTATTTATCGTCCACGTTTCACTTCCATACAAGGCCACACTCCATACAAATACTTTCGGAAACGACTTCCTGATACTTAAATCTATACTCGATGTTAACAAATTTCTCTTCTTCAGAAACGCTTTCCTTGCCATTGCCAGTTAACATTTTATATCCTCTCTACTTCGACCATCATCAGTTATTTTGCTCCCCAAATAGCAATACTCCATTACTACTTTAAGTGTCTCATTTCCTAATCTAATTCCCTCAGCATCACCCGACTTAATTCGACTACATTCCATTATCCTCGTTTTGCTTTTGTTGATGTTCATCTTATACCCTCCTTTCAAGACACTGTCCATTCCGTTCAACTGCTCTTCCAAGTCCTTTGCTGTCTCTGACAGAATTACAATGTCATCGGCGAACCTTAAAGGTTTTATTTCTTCTGCATGGATTTTAATACCTACTCTGAATTTTTCTTTTGTTTCCTTTACTGCTTGCTCAATATACAGATTGAACAACATCGGGGATAGGCTACAACCCTGTCTCACTCCCTTCCCAACCACTGCTTCGCTTTCATGTCCCTCGACCCTTATAACTGCCATCTGGTTTCTGTACAAATTGTAAATAGCCTTTCGCTCCCTGTATTTTACCCCTGCCACGTTCAGAATTTGAAAGAGAGTATTCCGTCAACATTTTCAAAAGCTTTCTCTAAGTCTACAAACGCTAGAAACGTAGGTTTTCCTTTTCTTAATCTAGCTACTAAAATAAGTCGTATGGTCAGTATTGCCTCACGTGTTCCCATATTTGCACGGAATCCAAACTGATCTTCCCCAAGGTCAGCTTCTACCAGTTTTTCCATTTGACTGCAAAGAATTCGCTTTAGTATTTTGCAGCCGTGACTTATTAAATTGATAGTTCGATAATTTTC
This sequence comes from Schistocerca serialis cubense, assembly GCF_023864345.2. Lineage (NCBI taxonomy): Eukaryota > Metazoa > Arthropoda > Insecta > Orthoptera > Acrididae > Schistocerca > Schistocerca serialis. The sequence continues at coordinate 1,065,229,281 of NC_064639.1, forward strand.
GCATCTGTCAACACCTGATTTCTTTGGGATTGGAATTATTATATTCTTCTTGAAGTTTGAGGGTGTTTCGCCTGTTTCATACATCTTGGTCACCAGATGGTAGAGTTTTGTCAGGACTGGCTCTCCTAAGGGTGTCAGTATCTCTAATGGAATGTTGTCTACACCCGGGGCCTTGTTTCGACTTAGGTCTTTCAGTGCTCTATCAAAATCTCCCATTTCATCTTCATCTAAATCCTCTTCCATACTGTAACATTGCCCTCAAGTACATCGCCCTTGTGTAGATCCTCTATATACTCCTTCCACCTTTCTGTTTTCCCTTCTTTGCTTAGAACTGGGTTTCCATCTGAGCTCTTGATATTCATATAGGTGGCTCTCTTTTCTCCAAAGGTCTCTTTAATTTTCCTGTAGGCAGTATCTATCTTACGCGTAGTGAGATAAGCGTCTACATCCGTACATTTGTCCTCTAGCCATGCCTGCTTAGCCATTTTGCACTTCCTGTCGATCTCATTTTTGAGACGTTTGTATTCCTTTTTGCCTGCTTCATTTACTGCATTTTTATATTTTCTCCTTTCATCAATTAAATTCAATATTTTGTATTTCAGTGTGTGATTTTTACGTCTTCAATAATGTTAAATTGGTTTATTATTGGGAGTCATATGCCAACCTCTGCGGCATGAGTCGTCCTCAGCTACTCTTCCTGCATTTTGGGCAATTTTCCAAGGTCCCGACTCGTTTATTCTTAATCTTATGGAACATCCAATGATATCCGATGGCCACAGTGGATCGTTTCTCTTGTTCAGTAACTCGGGAAATAATTTTATCGACTAGTAACTAGAAGAATTGCTCGGTAAGCAGTGAATAAAACACAGTTCCTTTAGAGGTGGAAGACCTGTTTCTCTAGTTAGAGCAGAACAAGCGAAAAACCTTAATTTATTTCATTTTAGCCTGCTAGTCAAAATTTAAATGCTGGTTGTATTCATTCTTACACGGATTATTAATATTAACAATGATTAAAGTTCTTATTAGTGTGTTGCACACTTCTTTCTTCACAGTGAGTTTTCACTATGAATATACCTCTGTTCACTCTTCAATTCTCACTCCTCGACTTTATCTACCTTTAATTTTAACATTTTCACAAACAACCCTATTACATAAGAAAATACACTCGTAAATAAATTATATCTGCGTGAACAGTAGTGAGTTGATCAACAGAAAAATGAATTCATACTCAAAAACAAATTTGTCATAGCGTATCACCTACTCAGAACTTATGATTACGTGTTACTAAAATTTCCATCCCAATCTCCGCACATCAGCTGTCTCTGAGGATACTTACGTGGGCGAGTATGGAAAGTTTTACACCGTGAAGTATCAGTCCAATGTTTATCACATTTGATGCAGATGCCCATTACATACCACTTAAAATGATTTAACTTTCGTTCCATTCGGAAATGGAGTCCATTGCGAACATCATTATGAGGTGCAACCTCAGATGAGCACAGCTACACTCTTTATCATCGTAGCATAGAATTAACAGACTCCGAACGATATCCTGAGAAATTTGTTGACATGTATCAAATATATGCTGTGTCTCTCACCGAAGACAGCTGACAGGAGGCTAGCAACGTACTTGTGCCTTCCCGTCGCTTCCAAACATTCTGTCGGGATGATGGATAAGGTGGCAGAAACCCAGTCAAGGATGTGTACATATAAAGTACATTACTGAATTTGTGAAAATCACACACTGAACTACGTTTCTTCCACAACTGACGTAGTGCACGTGTTCATTGCAACACGTTACATAGTTCATTTTAATCACCTTCCACATTTTTGTCCCCAAGACACCAAAGAGTGGCGGAAGCCCTGTCCGCTCTTGGCTCCGCATATTCATCGCAGATTTGAATTCTGTATGATTTACGCTTCTCACCAGATAATGCATGAAACATCCTTCCTAATTGAAACTTACTGGCAGATCAAAACTGTGTGCCGGTGCGAGACTCGAACTTCGGACCTTTGCCTTTTGTGGGCAAGTGCTCTACTACCGAACTACCCAAGCACGACTCACGACTCATCCTCACAGATTCAATTATGCCAGTACCTCGTCTCCTGCCTTCCAAACTTCATAGAAGCTCGTCTGCGAACCTGCGAGGACGGACGGGTCGTGAGTCGTGATTGGGTAGCTCAGTGGTAGAGCACTTGCCCGTGAAATTCAAAGGTTCCGAGTTCTAGTCTCGGTCCGGCACACAGTAGTGATCTGCCAGGAACTTTCATATCAGCGCACACTCCCCTGCAGAGTGAAAATCTCATTTTTCCAACGTCATGAATTTTTCCCCACTTGTATTAAGCCATGGATTACAAGTGAAAGTCACTACGTAACTAATCATTTGTGCTTAACGAATTGCCTTCCCTCGACAGGTAAAACTGGAACTGTGACAAATTATTTCTCTATTGCAGTCCAGTTTTATCAGTTTCATTAAGTAATGACCGTACTACTTCATGATCATGGCACTTACTGTAATTTTTGTAAGAGATACAGCTTGATAAATATTGACAATGTTTCTGTTACTTTCACAGTATAGGGCGTACTTCATCTCAGATCTGCTAGCGGACCACTCAGATCAAATGACAGTATTGATGTGATTTATAGAGAACGATGTGACACATTTCACCTTTGTTCTTTGTAGCAGATACTTCTTTCTCCACACACTTATCATATTAAAAGTTCAAGAGCTTTTTGCTCTGTTTCAACAGATTTTTGTCATGTTATTGTACAAGGTTTCTCCAATTTATCTAAGCTTTACCTTGGGCTCAAATTGTTGTAGCTTAGATGTATGCAATAAGTAAACTTATGTATAGCATGCTGCAAAGATTAGTCATTTGCCTGCACAGAGGCTCATGCTTTAGTATAAAAGACTGATATCTTAAATTTCTCTTCAGTCACCTTCGGTATGCAGTCAGCATGCTGTTCAGTAACAGTGTTCCATAGTGAAAGGGGATAATATATTTCTCCATTTACTCCCAATGTACAAGTTAATTTCTTTTACTGTTGGCCGTAATGATTCATCAACTTATGGATAATCCAGTTAAATATATTGGTCATCTACACTACCGATGTTTTCTTTTAAAAGCAATTATATCTCCAAATTACATTTCTGAAACTGAAGATTTCACCTGTATAATCCGTTATGCATCAATCTAAAATTCAAGAAGAAAATCAAAATATTGTGCTGTTTCCAGCAAATTGTCGCCTTATCAGAGATAAAACCAGAATTTCGTTACACACAGTACATTGACCAACCGTTCTTTGTCAATGGGTATTTGCATTCCCAATACCTTAATAAGTGGCTCACAGAAATGATGGTATACCAATCGTGTGGCCATGAACTTCTATTTCCTAGCATAATTCACATCCAAAACTATACCCATAACTGTCCATGATCATGTACAATAGCTTTTTCAAATGTGGGTACAGTAAAATCAGAGAAACACTTAATTTCAGTTGAATTTAATGAAAAGATTATTTTGTACATGATTTTACATTAGTTGTAGTAATACATAATTTATTATTTTTAAAATTGTACAGATTCAAAATAATAAACAACCTTTGATAATTCGTAATTAGTTTCAGTTTTTCATACCACGATTTTCAGATCAGTCACAGTAAAGTTTTATGTCAGTGTTTAGAATAACAGATGGAATGTATCACCTGTCGAACTAATACACACTTACGTAGGATACAACTTCAGTACAATATGAGCATGTACGAGTTATATGAATGATCCAGTCCCTATTCTGTATGCTAAAATAATGCACTACGTGATCAAAAGTATTCGGACACCTGGCTGAAAATGACTCGCAAGTTCGTGGTGCCCTCCATCGGTTATGTTGGAATTCAATATGGTGTTGGCCCGCCCATAACCTTGATGACAGCTTCTACTCTCGCAAGCATACGTTCAATCAGGTGCTGGAAGTTTTCTTGGAGAAAGGCAACTCATTCTTCACGGACTGCTGCACTGAGGAGAGGTATTGATGCCGGTCGGTGAGGCCTTGCACGAATTCGACGTTCCAAACCATCCCAAAGGTGTTTTATAGGATTCAGGTCAGTACTCTGTGGAGGCCAGTCCTTTACAGGGATGTTATTATCATGTAACCACTCCGCCACAGACCGTGATTATGGACAGGTGCTCGTGTTGAAAGATGCAATTGCCATCTCCGAATTGCTCTTCAACAGTGAGAAGCAAGAAGGTGCTTAAAACACCGGTGTAGGCCTGTGCTCTGATAGCGCCAAGCAAAACAACAAGGGGTGCAAACCCCCTCCATGAAAAATACGACGACACCATAACGCAATCGCCTCCAAATTTTACTGCTGGCACTACACACGCTCTGCAGATGACGTTCACCGCGCATTCGCCATACCCATACCCTGCCATCGCATCGCCACATTGTGTACCGTCATTCGTCACTCCACACAACGTTTTTCCACTGTTCAATAGTCCAATGTTTACGCTCCTTACACCAAGCGAAGCGTCGTATCGCATTTACCGGCGTGAAATGTGTCTTATGAGCAGCCTATTGACGATGAAATCCAAGTTTTCTCACCTCCCGCCTAACAGTCATAGCACTTGCAGTGGGTACTGATGCAGTTTGGAATTCCTGTGTGATGGTCTGGATAGATGCCTGCCTATTACACACTCCGACCCTCTTCAACTATCGGCGGTCTCTGTCAGTCAACAGACGAGGTCGGCCTGTACGCTTTTGTGCTGCACGTGCCCCTTCGCATTTCCGCTTCGCTATAACATCGGAAACAGTAACCTAGGGATGTTTAGGAGTGTGGAAATCTCGCGTACAGACGTATGACACAAGTGACACCCAATCACCTGACCACATTCGAAGTCCGTGAGTTCCGCGGAGCGTCCCATTCTGCTCTCTCACGATGTCAAATGACTACTGCGGTCGCTGATACGGAATACCTGGCAGTATGTGGCAGCACAATGCATCTAGTATGAAAAACGTATCCATTCCTGATAAGGCTGGATGTTACTAATCTATTAATGGTTGTTTTCTTCACCTGTGTGATGGAAAATTTAGAACAATTGTCATTATCTCTGGATTTAATTGAGTACCACTAATTTATTTACTGACATTAAAATTTATTCCGACTATCGATAAATTATGACTTAAGAAGGCTGTGAGGCAATCCTTCTTTTGCACAAAAGTTCAGCTTAGATGTTCATCCCAAAATGAAGTCTTATTATGTCATCTATGTATCTATTAACCTTTTCAACAAAGTTTTGCCTAATATTTATTCCGGCACTTACATGTAAGCTGCCACTGACACTGATAATCTAAATGGGATAATTTTACACTGATACATATAATGTACTGATACATATAATGTTGTCCACAGAACCATGTCACAGCCTCAGACAAATGTCGTCATTTGGATGTGGTATGGTGGGGTATTAGATCAGCTGTTTTAGCTGTTTTCAAGTTTCTTGGCCGTGGAGCTATTAAATCGACCTTATGGTCAATAGAACGCACCAAATCCAGGCCTGTCTCATGATTGTTAGATACGCTGCTAATTCAGTTATGTAAATTTTCGAATTCCAAGGTCTAATTCCAGTTGCTAGTGCTTATCATTTGGACAAATGTAGTCAAATATTTGAATCTTGAGCATAATTTTAATAATTCTTCTAATCTCCAAGATCGAGGTATTGAGGTGAGAGTACACGATTTACAGCTCTTGTGGCGATGACTACACATCCACTCTGCTTAGGAACGACTTGCAGCAGATAACACAAACTGTTGGGTGGATCTTTCGATAACATATTGAGCTAACGCATTGTATTTCTACTACCACTGCGGGACTTCCGGCTAACAGTATGCGACAGGGCTTGGTTTTTGGAAGATACACGCTCATGCACCTCAAATTAATATAACAAACCGCAAACCTCTAGTTTCTTGAGAAAGATGACAGATTACATCATAACGTCTCTGTAGGCAGTTGTTTTTGCTCTTCCTGTAATTCTTGATCTTCCGCGATATTTTGTTAGATGTTCTCTTGGGTGTGATCATCGCATCTCACATTAAAAAAATTAGTATTGTTCAATATATAAAAAGGCGCAGCAAGTGACTGCATGCATACAGATCAAACAAAAAGTGGATGTAAGTTACACTGTTGAAATAGTCCTCATTATAATCACTATCGTTAGCTAAGAATTTGAAACGTTCAGATGTACACTTCAATGAGACATCTCGTAACAGTGTATTAGCTCCCTGAAGTTCACAACATCATCACAACTGCAATATCAATTAAATTTTATCATAATATATCGATTAATGATTCAAATCTAGGTATGAACAGTAACACACATCAAGTTTCTCTAGGTAACAGGTAACAGAAACATCGTATGAAATATTAATGCTCCAAATTAACGTACAAGTGTATGATGTGTAGCGCTATCGGCTATATATATATATATATATATATATATATATATATATATATATATATATATATATATATATATATGTGTGTGTGTGTGTGTGTGTGTGTGTGTGTGTGTGTGAGAGAGAGAGAGAGAGAGAGAGAGAGAGAGAGAGAGAGAGAGAGAGATAGAGAGATAGAGTGAGAGTGAAAGAGATTTACAAACATCGACAAATCCTGATATTTTCCTGTGTGTGAAACAGTATGAATGGTAACCGACAGTTTCTGTGTAGAAGGTTTTTTTCTGCTAGGTACACATTAAAGCAAAGTTATGTATCACTGTCTTCGCAAACATCTGAGTCCATGTTGTTCAGTCTTTCACAGGCACACAGTGCTGGTGTTGAGAAAGTGAAGATCACAAGTACTGACGGTCCAAAGCAATGACTGCTGATATATATTGCAGTCTATCTAGCATTCGCACACTAGAATTTGGTACTGATGCATCTCGCGATCAGTTTTGGATGACACTCTTCCTTCCCCATCGTCGATAGTTTTCTGTGGGGATTGCTCTTCTAATGACGCCCAAATGCCTCAAGTTCTGTAACATGCAAGCAAAATAATTATTGTTTACTTATACTGCATATGGGCTTAGTAATCACAAACGCCTTTTTTAAACATAAGAACATTCACCGGTATACTTGGGAAGGCAGGGGAACCAGATCTGTATAATAACAGATCAGGAATTCAGGAAGGCTGTGAGGGATACACGTGTATTCAGGGGATTCTTTGATGACACTGATCACTATTTAATCTGCAGTGAAATTGGTACTGTGAGGCCGAAAGTGCAGGAGGCCAGGTCCGTATGTAGGAGGATAAGAGTGGAGAAACTTTCGGATAAGGAAATCAGGCACAAGTACATAACAGTGATCTCAGAAAGGTACCAGTTAGTTGAATGTAGTCAATTACAGTCATTGGAAAAGTAATGGGTAAGGTACAGGGACACAGTACTAGAAGTGGCTAAGGAATGTCTTGGAACAGTAGTGTGTAAAGGTAGGATGAAGCAAACAGCTTGGTGGAATGACACAGTCAAGGCAGCCTGTAAACGGAAAAAGAAGGCGTATCAAAAATGGCTACATACTAGAACTCAGGTAGACAGAGAAAGTTATGTTGAAGAAAGAAACAATGCCAAACAGATAATTGCAGCATCCAAGAAGAAATCTTGGGAAGACTTTGGAAACAGGTTGGAGACTTTGGGTCAAGCTGTTGGAAAACCATTCTGGAGTGTAATTAGCAGTCTTCGAAAGGGAGGTAAGAAGGAAATGGCAAGTATTTTGGACAGGTCAGGAAAACTGCTGGTGAATCCTGTTGATGCCTTGGGCAGATGGAGGGAATATTTTGAAGAGTTGCTCAATGTAGGTGAAAATACGATCAGTAATATTTCAGATTTCGATGTACAATGGGATAGGAATGATGATGGAAATAGGATCACATTTGAGGAAGTGGAGAAAATGGTCAATAGATTGCAGTGCAATAAAGCGGCTGGGGTGGATGAAATTAAGTCGGAACTCATAAAATACAGTGGAATGGCTACACATTATAATTGAAATAGCGTGGGAGTCGGGACAGGTTCCATCAGACTGGACGAAAGCAGTAATCACGCCGATCTTTAAACATGGAAACGGAAAAGATTGTTACAACTACAGAGGTATCTCTATAATCAGCATTGTGGGTAAAATCTTCTCAGGTATCGTTGAAAGGAAAGTGCGAGTATTAGTTGAGGACAAATTGGATGAAAATCAGTGTGGGTTTAGACCTCTTAGAGGTTGTCAGGACCAGATCTTTAGCTTACGGCAAATAATGGAGAAGTGTTACGAGTGGAACAGGGAATTGAATCTATGCTATATAGATCTAGGAAAGGTATATGACCGGGTTTCTAGGAGGAAGGTATTGTCTGTTCTACGAGATTATAGAATAGGAGGCAAACTTTTGCAAGCAATTAAAGATCTTTATATGGATAGTCAGGCAGCAGTTAGAGTTGACGGTAAATTGAGTTCATGGTTCAGAGTAGTTTCAGGGGTAAGACAAGGCTGCAACCTGTCTCCACTGTCGGTCATATTATTTATGGATCATATGTTGAAAACAATAGACTGGCTGGGTGAGATTAAGATATGCGAACACAAAATAAGCAGTCTCGCATATTCCGATGACTTAGTTGTGATGGCAGATTCGATTGAAAGTTTGCAAAGTAATATTTCAGAGCTAGATCAGAAATGTAAGGACTAAGGTATGAAGATTAGCAACTCCAAAACTAAAGTAATGTCTTTGGGAAAGAGATATAAACGGATTGAGTGCTAAATAGGAGGAACAAAATTAGAACGGGTGGACGGTTTCAAGTACTTAGGATGCATATTCTCACAGGATAGCAACATAGGGAAAGAACCGGAAGCGAGATGTAGCAAAGCTAATGCCGTGAGCGCTCAGCTACGATCTACTCTCTTCTGCAAGAAGGAAGTCAGTACCAAGACTAAGTTGTCTGTCCACCGTTCAATCTTTCGACCAACTTTGTTGTATGGGAGCGAAAGCTGGGTGGATTCAGGTTATCTTATCAATAAGGTTGAGGCTACGGATATGAAAGTAGCTAGGATGATTGCAGGTACTAGTAGATGGGAACAATGGCAGGAGGGTGTCCACAATGAGGAACTCAAAGAAAAACTGGGAATGAAGTCTATAGATGTAGCAGTCAGGGCTAACAGGCTTAGATGGTGGGGTCATGTTACACGCATGGGAGAAGCAAGGTTATCCAAAAGACTCATGGGCTCAGCAGTAGAGGGTAGGAGGAGTCGGAGTAGACCAAGGAGAAGGTACCTGGATTCGGTTAAGAATGATTGTGAAGTAATAAGCTTAACATCAGAAGAGGCACCAATGTCAGCACTGAATAGGGGATCATGGAGGAATTTTATAAGGGGGACTATGCTCCAGACTGAACGCTGAAAGGCATAATCAGTCTTAAATGATGATGATGATGATGATGATGAGATTATTACTTATACTGCAACAAGTAACTGACGAGCAAAATATGTATGTTATACTAAAAGTGTGGAGTTTTTGTCACACCTACGTTTTACGAGCGAAAAGAAGAAAACATTTTACGATAACGAAGACAACGATGATGGCAACTTCTCTTATGGTACAGAAACAGTGACGAGCTACTCACGATGAGTCTCCAGCTTTTATTTCCACATTACCATGCTCAGTCAACTACTTCTGACAGGCAAAAATTGTGATTTGTCAACATTAGTTAGTAAGTCCTACCCTGCTGATACAGCATCACATTTCGACATTCACATGGAATATGATTTCAGAGGAAGCTTCAAGATATGCCTGATTACGGAAACTGAATCAAGAATCTGTGTTTTGTATCTCTACATATCAAAACGAAACAGATATGCATATTCAAGAAGCTCATAAGTCTCTGAGCGTTCTTGTGCTACGGATGACTAAAATTTTACGTAAAAATATATTATTAATCTACCACTGCTGGGAATGCTTGTGATAACTGAAGCAGGCACGTACCATAAGAACTGTCTGTGGCCGCCAGCCTTCTTAGCAATAAGATATATGTCCAGATGGTGCTACCTCAGACACTGCACCCTGCTATACATCTGGGTGGAAGACATGAAACTGGTGCTAGAATGTGGCCTACATCTTCAAATCTCCTGTGAAACTGAACACAGTCTCTCGCCATTTGTTCCCAAGATCCAGTGTATGTTGACTGATATGCGACTTTCCACACAATAATTAAGTGCGCTCTTTTCCAATTCCAGAAAAACGCTTTTTGTGAGCGTCTTTTAACTGATTGAATGTTCTCCTACAACTTACCATTTCGCAGTTGAGTCTTTCACTTATTATGGTGTTAATTACTGTCTGTCGCTTTAGACTGGTTCATGCTACAACGAAACTGTAACATTGGACGTTAATACAGGGTGTGTCCACCGTTCGCCTTTATGACTACTCAAACTCTTCTGTAGATATTTACAAACTACTTTTTTTTAACGTGAGGTTAATTACGTGAGTATATGTATACCATTTAGTTGCATTTATTTGTCTATAGCAGAGAAGCAATGCAACAGCTCACATAAGGAGACCAATCAGCCAACGTACCACTAATTATCACCTCTAATCATCTCGTTTATGCAACCTCGACACAAGTGTTGCAGCAGCTGCAACATTACTTCGCAGGAAACACTAAACACCTCCATCTGCCTTTCGATTGTGACCGAGAATCACAAAAATTTGGCCAGTTGCTGCTGTCTATCAACAGTCAGATTAACCATGCCCCCAACCGTAGCCAAAAGAGGGTTTGCCAACTACGAGAAATAACCTGCGGTGCCAGCACCCAAACACTGGCGCCACACAGTCAGTTACATCCTCTGCTAAGGATATTCTTGCTCCACCTCACCAGTTTATTTACCCCATTCTAACATACTGAATTTCATTTGCAACTGCATGTTCTCACTCACTTACTCCGTTTTCTTTTTTGGGAGGTGACGATTCTGCGCCGCTCTCACTACCTGACTCCAGTTCTCCCTGACTTGTGCCACTTCCTCCCATTCTGTGATGCTCAGCACTCTTCAGTCTGAGCTCAGCTTGTCTTCCGATCCACTTCACGATCTTCCAGGCGTCATGAGCATTCCATCTTCTTGTCATGTATCTGACGGACTATTCTCCCATGGTGCACTATGAATACATGGCCTGCCCATTGCAGATATCTCACTTTAGCGATGTTCACCACCAAGGACTGGTCGGCTAGTTTAATTAGATCTTCAGTAGGTCTGCAAACCTGTCTTTGTGTTCCTTGGACAAACATCTCACTTTAGCGACGTTCACTATGGAGGATTGATCGACTAGCTTAACTATCTCTTCGCTGGGTCTCTAAACCTGTCTTTGTGTTGCTTTATCAAATGTTGACCCAAACGTTTTTCCATATAGCGGTACTTTATTTTCGAAGACTGAGAAATTGTGCTCTTTTTTTATGGTCATGCTCCATGCTTTCGCTTTGTATAGCAGTACTGACCTGATGACTGTGTTTACAGTCTCAGCTTGGTTTTCTTGGTCACAAGTTTGGAGGACAGAAGATTTTGGAGGGAAAAGTAAAGTCTGTTTGCGTCCTGTAGGCTAGTTACGTATACGACTTGCCTTCTATTGCAATCATTCACATTTACACCTAGATATTTGAAGTTGTCCTGTAGTCATATCTTCTCTTCGTAAGGCAATGTACTCTGTTTTTTCTTCATTCTTTAAACCTATTTTCATGGCGGTTTCATTTAGTATCTTGAGCAGCATTTTAATTTTAACACTGTTTTTATTTCCTATTAAAGCTATGTCATCCTCATAGGCTAGTATATTTTGTTGTTTATATGTGATGTTTCCATTTGTTGCCCGATTGCCTCGTTTTCCATGGCAAGGCCGAAGGTAAATTGGAATAAAGCCTCATCTTGCTTCAGCCCAATTTTGTCCTTAAAACAGTCATATACAGAGCCAGAGTATGTTATCCTACTTAGTGCCTGCTCCATACGTATTTTGACCAAGCTGGTGATTTTCTGGAGATTCAGAATCCTGTCATGATTTTCTTTACCGTTTCTCTGTGCTCCGAATCGTAGGCCTTCCTGAGCTCTGTGAACATGTAAAGGATGTTCTTATTGTGTTCCGAATTGTTTTCATTGGTAGTCTCTATGCAGAATATATTATTGTTGACGTATTTTTCCGAAGAGTATTTTGGTAGTCCCGTATTATGTCCTCGGTTTGAGAGGTGAGTCTTTGCAACATTATATGTAACAATACCTTGTATGCTAGCTGGCCGGAGTGGCCGAGCGGTTCTAGGCGCTTCAGTCTGGCACCGCGCGACCGCTACGGTCGCAGGTTCGAATCCTGCCTCGGGCATAGATGTGTGTTATGTCCTTAGGTTAGTTAGGTTTAAGTAGTTCTAAGTTCTAGGGGACTGATGACCTTAGAAGTTAAGTCCCATAGTGCTCAGAGCCATCTGAACCTTGTATGCTGTGACTAATAGGGACATTCCTCCGTAATTCCAGCAGTTTCGTTTATCTCCTTTCGTGTGCGAAGGGACAATAATTCATTCCCTCGAGATATTATATTGCCAAATTTAAATAATAGAATATAACAATTCCTCGTGAAGTTTAAGACCGCGGTATTTTAGCAGTTCTCCTGATGTTCCATCAGTTTCCGCCCCTTTTACGTTTTTCAGTTTTTTTCAGACTGTTGGTTACCTCTTTGTATCTCGGGTTATTTACAAGAGGTTGAACTGTTGCGGGGCAAGTTTTCTCCAGCTTTTTTCTGGCTGCAGGCTATCAACAAGCAGTCAAAATATTCTTTCCAAGTTCAAATGGTTCAAATGGCTCTGAGCACCATGGGACTTAACATCTGAGGTCATCAGTCCCCTAGAACTTAGAACTACTTAAACCTAACTAACCTAAGGACATCACACACATCCATGCCCGAGGCAGGATTCAAACCTGCGACCGTAGCGATCGTGCGGTTCCAGATTGAAGCGCCTAGAAACGATCGGCCACACCGGCCGGCTCTTTCCAAGTCTTTAACATATCATCCAAGTCTTTAACGTATCATCTGATCCAACGATAATGTAAAAGAGCTTTTGTTCGCTTTTGATATCCCTTTCTGATGTTATTTGCTGTGCCATATTCTCTACGAATGTTGTTTTCTTTGTGGTGTTTTTCAATACTCTCTATGGTGTGTTTCAGGTATAGCCTTTCTTTTCGTTGGTTCTTTTTTGGTTCCTTTCGTTACTCCCTGTAAACTTGCTCTAAGTCTTCGTTTTTTCTGTCCTGTATGCATGCCTACCTGGCTGTCATGCTAGCTTCTACAGCTGCTCTCTGTATATCGTTGAACCACTTCTTCTTCTTTCTTTCTACTTTTGGTAACGTGCCTTCGGCTAACACTTGAATCACCTTCTCCAGATCGAACCAGACTACTTTCATGTGTTTGGTTTCGCTTTCATTCATCTCCTCTGTTAATTTGTCAAGTACTTGAAATCTGTGGCTCACTTCCACTTGATACTGATCAGTTTCAGAATTCTTCCTCAATGGTTGGACGTCATATTTCACTAGCATTCTTTGTGCTTCCTGCGATTTGTAGCGCCTTTGGTTAGAGGACTCAAACCAGGATATCGTCGAGTAATCTGGATGTGGCACAGTACGCACTGACACAGTAATACAAACACAGGACACTTTTAAAACATATTTACAGGTATTTTAAATAATAAGCCTCAACAAATTAAGTTAAAAAAAAACAGAAACAGGTCGACTTGGCCAATTAATAATCACCTCAGACAGAAGCTAAATTCCTTTAGAAATGATAGGATCCAAACAATTTAAGTGCAAGGAAAACTGCATTATGAATAATGAGATGTGAGCAGTTAAGGCACAAGTTAATCACAAAATAATGAGATTTCAACTACGTAAACCGAAGTAAGTAACGTGAAACACCCCAGTTATGTCCCTTATTGGGTTTTATGTGATTTACCGAAGCCGCCAAACAGTTGATTATTATGAATATATGACCGTATGCTTAATGGATGAAAGGCCATCGGTTTTTCTGCAGTGGTTTTGGGGGTATTTCAATAGAGTGCGGCTGTTCTGAGACGGAATAGTTGATGATTGAAAGTTTTTCTATAATCAAAGACCACAAAGGTTGCGATATATAAACTGATATGTATTTTCAATTAACACACAAATTCTGTGGCAGTTGCTCCCTTCGCCTTACACGTTTAATTACGGTTATATATTTTATTAGTTGCTGATTTTAAGTACTTTTACACACACAATGACGATGGCTAACATTCACAACGATCCTCACTGCAATCCATGGTTCTTGCTGGCCGACGCGGTTGGCGTGAAACACCTAATTCGGCACTTGTCACTTTTGGTTTTACATCACTCGCTAATTGGTATTGATGAAGGTCAACCCCACGACGGTAAACGGACGCGCTCATTTGTCACAGTCCGGTGAATTTACCACTTACTCCTCAATCGGCACATCCGCTATTGACACCGTACTCATCTCGAAAGCCATTTTTCTTTATCTCTGCGAGTCTTCCCAGGACTGCTTGCACTCGACGCTTATCTCGCTGCCTCCTGCAGCGCTCGACCATCGACTCCTGTCTGCTATCGACCTGGGTGTCTACGTTCGTGGGATCACGGGTCCCTTACAAACGGGAAATGAGATTAGAAGAATTTAAACGCCACGTAATGTTCTGCACACTCTGAGGTATGTAAAGTCACTGTTTTAGAATAACACAGAATAGGATCTAAAAGAGATGACAACCACAGCAGAATTTATGCACGGCCACAACCGAACATCAAACCAGTGACCACTGCTACGTAGGTAAAACCACTTAGTGTAGGAATTATTGCACTTTAACAAAACCAAACAGCACTTAGCACAGCAGTCCGCCCACCGGCCTACTTGCAATGAATGACACAGATAAATAACATCCAAAAAAAGTAATTACGTAGAGAACTTCAAAAATGTTCAGTAATAAAGGCCGGAGCAGCGCACAGATTTAGGGGTGGCGGGGTGGGAGGAAGACTGATGGATGAGACAGAATGCACGACAAGAAGCGAGGCGTGATTAATTCTATGTGACAGTACACAGGCACTCACAGTCACAATTTTTTCAATTTGAAATATGGTCACCCGAAATAATATTTTCGGACGGAAGTCTGCTGGAGGTAGCTGACTTGCGCGTCTGCTGCAGGTACTGTCAATTAGCACACAGCTTCTACGGCCTACGATAGACTCTAGTCCAGACGGAAGCATTTGACATGATCATCTAACATTTAATACAGTAAATAGTTGTTTAAATATAGGTGTTAAAATTATTAAATTATAAAACTGAATTAATAGTCTTTAGTCCACTGGATCGATTGAGACCCACACAACTGGTTTGGCAATTTTAAGTTGCATGTTCTGGTGTATATAAATGCTGTATCATATGGTATAGGGAGTACTTATAGAATGCAACAGAGCAGCAGTTGGAGTGGCTAGACAAACTATTACTATACGGCATTACCTATACCATATGACATGGCATTTATATACACTAGAAGACGCAACTTAAAAGTTGCGAAACCGGTTGTGTGGCTCTCTAGTCGATTTAAATAAAAACAATTACAGCCGGATATTTGACTACTCATTCAGTTTTATTTTTTAATAGTTTTAGCATCCATATTTAAACAACTGTTTACTGACTGAACTGTCAATAAATCATATATAACTAGGTTAGCTGTAACGACATTAGAATTACATACTAATACCTTCAGCTGCTGACGGGCGTTGATATATATCGACGGGGACAGGTGAATCCATATAATTCTGGCAATACCGGCCATGGCCTTCTTCTTCTGTGGAAATATACACATACTACCCGAACTCTTACGGGACTTGGTGAGAATGTCTTCCACGAGTAATGACTGTGTTTGGTAGGGACACTATGAATGTGGTGTGTGGACATATAAGGTGAGAATGTGGGTCTCGCGGGAGGCGCGCGCGAGATAGTCCCTGTAGTCACACTACCCTCTGTGCCCTAGGTGGCTCAGATGCATAGAACGTCTGCCCTGCATGCAGGAGATCCTGGGTTCGAATCCCGGTCAAGGCACACATATTCAGCTGTCCCAGTTGATAAATATCAACGTCCGTCAGCAGCTGAAGGTGTTAATATATAATTCTAATTTCGTTATAGATGGCTGCAGGTCACCAATGTTGTCTGTTCTTTCGGACATGTCCATATAAGTATAGAGTTTAGCTGTGGTTGCCCCAGTTTTAAAATTATCTTTAGAGGTTGTTGAACTGATGCCTTCTTGATCGCAACACGCTGGCCACGCTATACAGCGAACTTAGGCTGTGTGTCCACGGACCAGATGACGACTTTACTCATCACCTGCTCGGGAAAACGGTTGAATCTGTTCGGTCGGCCCCATATTTCCCATCTCGGTCACGTCTTCTCGTTGTATTTTACCAGCGTGCTCGCCATGCTCGCCACTTGTCGACGGCGAACCTTTGACTTCGGAGCAGCCGCACAATGCGAGATACTCGCAGCCACTCGCTTTCTCCAATCGGTACTATCAGCAGCTCCACTCCTGTGCCACGTGGTCGGCCGTATGCGCGCCTGCTGACGGTGGAAGCTCGCCGACGTAACATCCGTGGAAGCAAAGATCGCACCGTGAGCTATCGATTTTAGCGGGAGTGCTCAACTATCATCTTTGACAAACTTGTTATGCGACGCTCTACAGCTGGGTGGGATACCCTATTCGTGGAAGACAGCCGTTACAGAAGTAGTTAAGAACTACCTAATAAAGACAGAGAGCCCACATCAATACCGATTCAGAGCAGATAAATAAATCGACGACACAATGAAGAAAGTCTTCCAAACTATGGTGAACACTAAACGTAAATAAGCAAAGCCGGTTTCAATTGAGGCTGCAGGCGCCTCCAGAATCTCTGATGGCCTGCATTGCTTGCGTGACTCCTTAAACCTCAGGTACTCACATCCCTATACAATAATTTCCTTGACTATTGTAAAAAAATCGTGGCACATTGGCAGGCAGACACCCACAGAGCAGTCAAATGGATTTAAAAGGAATGCCTCCCCGACACAAATCGATTTGTGGACCCACATTTCGACATACTTTCGAATTCTCCAATGTCTTGCTCATAGGGACGAGCATACCGACGGTGTCGCAGTCAATGCCTACGACCTGTTGGTAGTGGTATCAGCAGACACAAGATGGTATCGTGAACACATAAAATTTTGGTTTAATTGGTGTTGTTGTTGTGGTCTTCAGTCCTGTGACTGGTTTGATGCAGCTCTCCATGCTACTCTATCCTGTGCAAGCTACATCTTTCTGAATCTGCTTAGTGTATTCATCTCTTGGTCTCTCTCTACGATTTCTACACTCCACGCTGCCGTCCAATATTAAATTGGTGATCCCTTGATGCCTCAGAACATGTCCTACCAACCGATCCCTTCTTCTAGTAAAGTTGTGCCACAAACTCCTCTTCTCCCCAATCCTATTTAATACCTCCTCATTAGTTATGTGATCTATCCATCTAATCTTCAGCATTCTTCTGTAGCACCACATTTCGAAAGCTGCTATTCTCTTCTTGTCAAAACTATTTATCGTCCCTGTTTCACTTCCATACATGGCTACACTCCATACAAATACTTCCAGAAATGACTTCCTGACACTTAAATGAATACTGGACGTTAACAAATTTCTCTTCTTCAGAAACGCTTTCCTTGCCATTGCCAGTCTACATTTTATATCCTCGTTACTTCGACCATCATCAGTTATTTTGCTCCCCAATATAGCAAAACTCCTTTACTACTTTAAGTGTCTCATTTCCTAATCTAATTCCCTCAGCATCACCCGACTTAATTCGACTACATTCCATTATCCTCATTTTGCTTTTGTTGATGTTCATCCTATATCCTCATTTCAAGATACTATCCATTCAAATTTGTATTAACTTATGCTAATGAAAGGTACATTACACAGACTCCCAGAGATAAAAGTAAATAACACAATTATCAAATGAGAGACAATCACGTGATACTTAGGGGGTACATGTTAGTGACAAACAGAACTTTAATCAACAAATAAGACTGATAAAAGTTTTACACTGAAGAGGCAAAGAAACTGTTACACCTGCCCAATACCGTGTAGGGTCCCCGCGAGCTTGCAGAAGTGCCGCAAAATGACGTGGAAAGGACTTTACTAATGTCTAAAGGAGCGCTGGAGGGAACTGACACCCTGAATCCTACAAGGCCGTCCATAAATCCGTAACGGTACGAGGGGTTGGAGGTCTCTACTGAACAGCACGTTGCAAGGCATCCCAGATATGCTCAATAATGGTCAGCGTTAGTGTTGAAACTAAGAAGAGTGTTTCTGGGGCCCCATATCACTCCAAATGCACACGCCCCACACCATTACAGATCCTCCACTAACTTGAACAGTCGCCTGCTGACATGCAGGATCCATAGAATCATGAGATTGTCCCCATACCCTTACACGTCCATCCGCTCGATACAATTTCAAACGAGACTCTTCCGACCAGGCAACTTATTTCCAGTCATCAACAGTCCATGGTCAGTGTTGACGGGCCTAGGCGAGACGTAAATCTTTGTGTCGTGCAGTCACCAAGGGTACGCGAGTGGGCCTTCTAAAGCCCATATCTACGATGTTTCTTTGAATGGTCCGCACGCTGACACTTGTTGATGGCCCAGGACTGAAATCTGCAGCAATTTACACTTCTGTCACGTTGAACGATTCTCTTCAGTCGTCGTCGGTCCCGTTCTTGCAGGATCTTTTTCCGGCTGCAGCAGTGTCGGATATTTGATATTTTACCCGGTTCCTGATATTCACGGTACAATCGTGAAATGGACGTACAGGAAAATCCCCACTTCATCGCTACCTCGGACATCCTGTGTCCCTTCGCTCGTGCGGCGACTGTAACACCACGTTCAACCTCACTTAAATCTTGATAACCTGCCATTGTAGCAGCAATAACTCCTGACAAGATGACATCTGCCAGCGAGACTGGAACCTATGTGATAGAAGTTCATGTGCTTCCCAACATGGGGGAGCGGTTATGAATGAAACATGCCATACCGAGCTGTTGCTTGGTTCCCTTTCTAAATGGGCATGGCACTCATCCAGCGCATCTGCAACGCATTTAGCTTGATTATATCGGTCACTGTCATAGTGAGAAATATGGGTTTCCGGAACATTTAACTCTGTGCTGTGAGTGATACAGCCACTTACATAGATGCATACCAGGAATTACAACAGAGACACTACAAGAAGCACTCAGGGACGCAGACAAATGGAAACTATTAAACAAACACGTTGATGAAGTCTCCAAAATTGGATACAATATCTATAAATACATGAGACCAACTCGACATCAAGTTAAAAGACAGCTAGACGGATGAAGACTCCACCACAACGTATTCCTCTGATATTAGTACCAACGACGAGACAGATGGACAATAACATTACATGATAATGCACGACAGTAAATGACGAAATAATAATACACGGACGAATTATAATAGAAACCTGTTATTCTATTAAGTAGTGTAGTTCGTGGCCGGGTATTGTACCAGGTGTCACGTGACATAAACTATGTAGCTAATTAACACACATATAACGGCGAGAGAGAAATAACACTCACCATACACAACAAACGACAATAAATGCGACAATAAATGTAGAAATTGTAACACACAGATAAAGGGAATAGAAACCTGTCAATAAATTGAGTAAGGTAGATCGTGGGCGGTTGTAGTACCTGGAGATACGTTAAACCTTAATTAGACTGAATGAACATAGAAAAAATGCGACATAAGGAATCTGGCTAATCAAGATCCATACAGTACAAAAACACCAAAAAAATTATTTTTTAGAACACTTATGTGAGGGTTGAATCGATTTGTGAAAAAGAAATAGCAGACCGTTTCCAATTCACCCAAGATTTATTGTTGCAACACGATGGATATGGAGTGAAAGAAATGATTCCATTTGCAGATCAATACCACAATCGGTTCTTAGGTACCGTGTATCGATCCGCGCTGAAAAACCTCCATCAGTAGGTGGTGACGTGATGTAGCCTTCACGTACGGCAACGTAACGCTGACTCTGGCATCAGGGCACTCTTGCAGATGGTGAATGCTGTCCTGTGATTCGCTGCCTCACGCCTGCTCGGCCTGCTCATGAGGTTCTCTAAGAGTTGTTGTTGACGAGTCGAACGAGTGACTTCTCGTCTCATCATATTCCACACGTGGTCCGTTGGAATCAAGTCCAGAGATCGTGCTGGCCAGGGAAGTTGATGCACGTCGTGCAGAGCACGTTGAGTTTCACGGGCAGTGTACGGGAGAGCATTACACTATCAGAACAACATATCACCTTCCTGTTGCAAGTACGGCTAAAGAACTGAGTTAACAACATTCTGTGCATTCCGAACGCTGGTTAGCGTCCCCTACATCTACATATAAATCTACATTTATACTCCGCAAGCCACCCAACGGTGTGTGGCGGAGGGCATTTTACGTGCCACTGTCATTACCTCCCTTTCCTGTCCCAGTCGCGTATGGTTCGCGGGAAGAACGACTGCCGGAAAGCCTCCGTGCGCGCTCGAATCTCTCTGATTTTACATTCGTGATATCCTCGGGCGGTATAAGAGAGGGGGAAGCAATATATTCGATACCTCATCCAGAAAAGCACCCTTTCGAAACCTGGACAGGAAGTTACACCGCGATGCAGAGCGCCTTTCTTGCATAGTCTGCCACTTTAGTTTGCTAAACATCTCCGTAACGCTATCACGCTTACCAAATAACCCTGTGACGAAGCGCGCCGCTCTTCTTTGGATCTTGTCTATCTCCTCCGTCAATCCGATCTGGTACGGCTCCCACACTGATGAACAATACTCAAGTATAGGTCGAACGAGTGTTTTGTAAGCCACCTCCTTTGTTGATGGACTACATTTTCTAAGGACTCTCCCAATGAATCTCAACCTGGTACCCGCCTTACCAACAATTATTTTTATATGATCATTCCACTTCAAATCGTTCCGCACGCTACTTCCAGATATTTTACAGAAGTAACTGCTACCAGTGTTTGTTCCGCTATCATATAATCATACAATAAAGGATCCTTCTTTCAATGTATTCGCAATACATTTGTCTATGTTAAGGGTCAGTTGCCACTCCCTGCACCAAGTGCCTATCCGCTGCAGATCTTCCTGCATTTCGCTACAATTTTCTAATGCTGCAACTTCTCTGTATACTACGGCATCATCCGCGAAAAGCCGCATGGAACTTCCGACACTGTGTACTAGGTCATTTACATATATTGTGAAAAGCAATGGTCCCATAACACTCCCCTGTGGCACGCCAGAGGTTACTTTAACGTCTGTAGACGTCTCTCCATTGAGAACAACATGCTGTGTTCTGTTTGCTAAAAACTCTTCTATCCAGCCACACAGCTGGTCTGATATTCCGTAGGCTCTTACTTTGTTTATCGGACGACAGTGCGGAACTGTATCGAACGCCTTCCGGAAGTCAAGGAAAATAGCATCTACCTGGGAGCCTGTACCTAATATTTTCTGGGTCTCATGAACAAATAAAGCGAGTTGGGTCTCACACGATAGCTGTTTCCGGAATCCATGTTGATTCCTACAGAGTAGATTCTGGGTTTCCAGAAACGACACGATACGCGAGCAAAAAACATGTCCTAAAATTCTACAACAGATAGACGTCAGAGATACAGGTCTATAGTTTTGCGCATCTGCTCGACGACCCTTCTTGAAGGCTGGGACTACCTGTGCTCTTTTCCAATCTTTTGGAACCATCCGTTCATCTAGAGACTTGCGGTACACGGCTGTTTGAAGGGGGCAAGTTCTTTCGCGTACTCTGTGTAGAATCGAATTGGTATCCCGTCAGGTCCAGTGGACTTCCCTCTGTTGAGTGATTCCAGTTGATTTTCTATTCCTTGTACACTTATTTCGATGTCAGCCATTTTTTCCTTTGTGCTAGGATTTAGAGAAGGAACTGCAGTGTGGTCTTCCTCTGTGAAACAGCTTTGGAAAAAGGTGTTTAGTATTTCCCTCTAGGAACAACAAAAGTAAACGAGAGTTGTGACTTATTGCACCACAGACCATAATGCCTGGGATGGGGCAAGTGTGTCTTTGACGAATGTACTCTGCGATACAGCGCTCCCAGGCCTGCGTTGTACGTGCAAACGACCATCACTTGTCTTCAGGTAGACCTTGCTTCCTTCGCTGAAGACCACGGCGCGCCATTCCATCTTCCAAGTTACTCTCTGACGGCGCCAGTCGAGCCGTCACATCGATGCTGCGGCGTGAATGAAAGACGGGGTGGAGGAGTGCGCGTCCACAGACCCACTGCTAATAACCGGTTGGCAGCAGTCTGTGGTGACACGTATGGCCTCATAAGCCCTCTTATCTGTACGGTCTGCCTCTGCTGCCCTTACAGTATGACGATCCAGGTAGGTCTCTGTGCTGTGTGTACATCCAGAGCCTCGTCTAGGGTGTGAGAATGATCACATGAGCACTGATACCAACACTACTTCACAACTGACTCAACACATCCAACTTGTGTGACAATCCTGCGAAAGGACCGTCCTTCCACTCGAAAGGCTAACATTTGACCACTTTGAAACTCGCTCAGTTGGCTGCAGGAAGAACGAGTGTGTCTGCGTGGCATGCTTGCCCGCTTGCTTCCCATGCTTATACCCCACTGAGCCACTGGCTGTAAGCAGTCCCTATTGAAGGACAGGCACAAATGGCTCTCTGGGAGCTATGGCACTACTGTAGCCGGTCGGTGTGGCCAAGCGGTTCTAGGCGCTACAGTTTGGAACCGCACGACCGCTACGTCGCAGGTTCGAATCCTGCCTCGGGCATGGATGTGTTTGATGTCCTTAGGTTAGTTAGGTTTAAGTAGTTCTTAGTTATAGGGGACTGATGGCCTCAGGTGTTGAGTCCCATAGTGCTCAGAGCCATTTGAACCATTTTGATCCACTACTGTATCTGTCGCGGACGACGATGAAACCTCTATCAGTACATCTACCAACACCCAGGTGCTACATGCCGTCATCAGATCAAAATCTGGTCAACTTTCTAGGTGCACTGATTTTTTTTGCTGGCAGTGTAAGTTAACAATTGGACGGTCTGACCAGGCACATCGAGACCACCTCTCAGCCCAGTGCTGTTCTTATTTCTCTTCTTAAAAATTAATAATTTACATATTTTCCTTTTTGTAATTTCTTGTACTATAATCTGAAGAAGAAATCACAGCTGAATCTCAAACAAAAATCTCCCATTAATAATCTGGGGTTTCAAGCCGCGTCAAGTCGTTTACTGCCCACGAGCTTTCGGCAGAGATCTCCTCTCGCCGCGTAGAACATGAAAAGTGTTACCGTCTGCGCTATCGCGAAAAGTCAGCTGTAGCAGAACATGCTCAGGAAAACGGACACCGAATTGCATTCGATGAGACGTCTATTATTAAACGGACAAATGGTTTCTGGGATAGCGTGATAAACGAGGCCATAGAAATTGGAATTTCTGACAACACATTCAATAGAGACGGTGGATTGCAGCTGAGTACAGCGTGGGATCCGGTGTTGAGGGAGTTGAAGCAGGCCCGGCGGTCGCGAGACCAAAACATTACCATATATGGTGCGGGACCGAGCACCAGTGGCGTCACGAGCGACGGCGCGGGTATATAAGCACGGCAGTGACAACCACACGACAGTCATCCACTTGACAACGGCAGAGGAGATCTCTGCCGAAAGCTCGTAGGCAGTAAACCATTTGACGTGGCTTGAAACACGAGAATGTTTTACTAACGGATATTGCCGCGAAAGCATGCATTCGTACAAAAGTCTTCGAAAGACATCCAAGCAAACGTGCCTTCAGGTGGTGCAGCATGGACCATGGTGCCCACGGCCTCGGCTGCGCAGACAAATTTTGTGGAGGCAGCGGGTATCGACTACGTGTACTGACAAGGGGATCTTGATCGGGATGAGACTTTCCAGATTAGTAGTGTACTTAAAGTGTGTCCACCCATACAAGCTGGAAAGCGCGCTATCCAGAATATTCCGAGAAGAGGCATAGACTGGCCACTTAATACGCTTTAGTGGCACAGCGGAACTGCCACACCTATAGCGGACTCGCTAGCCATGCCGACGATCCAGCTTCCATTTTTTCTTGGGTAACATCTTATTTCTTAGTTGTTTTAAATATTATAGCAACATTAAATAAAATTAATGACCTAAAATATTATCTTCGAAATCTTGGAAGCTAACGACACGACTTTATATCAACATTCTCAACCATTATTTAAAGTGAAATCACAATTGAATCAATACAATTAGCTGCTGATGGGCGTTGATATACATCAACAGGGACAGGTGAAAATGTGTGCCTCGACCGGCACTCGAACCCGGGATCTCCAGCTTACATGGCAGACGCTATATCCATCTGTACCACCGAGGACACAGAGGAGAGTGCGACTGCAGGAATTTATTGCCGGCACGCTCCCCGTTAGACCCACGTTCTCAACTTATAGTTTACACACTACATTCATATTGCCCCTGCCATTATACCCATTATTTGCGGCAGACAATCCACCGAGTCCCGTAAGAGTTCAGTCAAATCGTGTGCATCCGCACTGAAGAAGGTCATCAGCCGGTTAGCCTTAAACGATATGAAGATGGTATCTGTTCTTTCGGACACTACGAATGTAGTGTGTGAACTGTAAGTTGATAATGTGGATCTAACGGGGAGTGTGCCGGCGATAAATCCCTGTACTCGCACTATCGTCTGTGCCCTCGGTGGCTCAGACGGATATAGCGTCTGCCATGCAAGCAGGAGATCCCGGGTTCGAGTCCCGGTCGGGGTACACATTTTCACCTGACCCCGTTGATGTATATCAATGCCCGTCAGCAGCTAATGGTACTGACTCAATTATCATTTCATTCTAAAGAGCTGCACGGTCACCAATGGCATCTGTTCTTTCACACATGTCCGAAAGAACAGACGCCATCTTCATATTATTTAAGGTCTTGTGTGGGAAAAGAAAAGTTTCGATTAATTATTGACTCTTGGGAAGGACAAGCAAAGCCCGAATAATATGATGAAATCTGTCAGGATAACGAGAAATTAGCGACATGTGCAAGTAAGCTGGCTGCTCTGAATTGTGCTCTTGTTCCACCTTATGACGTCTATTTTTATAGACAGGTAAAGATCTAAAAAAGCGTGTATAAAATTGCGCTTGTCTACTTGAAAATAATAGAGAAGTAAATTCTCGTGAAGACTGTATAAAAATACTATCTATAGCGCATCATCAACTCTCATAGTCAATTTTTAATGAAATGATCCGGTATGCCTGGCTTAGTCCCACGCTTTCTGACGGAAGAAAATTTTTCATGAGTGGTGGCGGAATATGTTTTCCATCAGATCTTTCAAAAAAGGTTGTTTTGTAAACAATCGTCCTATATAAACTGTTCACGATGTGAAAATATTTTTGTTTTCAATGTTTCATGGCAATTATCATTCTTTTTATATAAATAAATCCTACCCGAAATTTTGTTACACTGGTAATTAACGCTTTAATTTACCACCATTAAAACCCACTTGAAATGATTCCATTTTTGAAAAAGAAAATATTAACTGTAATTCACAATTTATATTAATTAACTGTAACGGTCATTTCATAAATAAAATAAAATTCTTCATCATTTAACTGATAATATTGTGGGTCGTTAACTTTTTTAAGAAACGTTAGAATTTTAAAACAATTGCAAAAACAAAATAAAAGGATTGAACCTGTATCGCCCAAATGGCTATGAAGTGTCCTACAGGCTGTACTGCCAGAGCCTGTAAAGTGATAAGTACATGACTTCCCGGGATCTCCTGGCTAGTGCGCTTTATAACTCTTATGGTTAGACACTCTTCAGGTATATTAATAACTTGCAATGTCTCATCCCGAACCGAATATCCGAGACCGTAATGTCCCATAATGAGTGGAGCACTACAACCTGCACAAAATTTATCAGATGGTGGGCCTTAATTGGAAAAATGAAGCCTAAAGGAAAGGAAAACAAAGCAGCCTTTTCTGGTCTTATACTGGTGAGTAATCTGCACGTCTATCCACCGCTAGAATCCACGGAAATCTCCTTGGATAGAATTCAGTGTATTTCAAATGGGCATTGCTACAAAGTCTGTTGTCCTCTTCTTCTCCTTCTGCTGACTAGGATTGCCCCTGTTTGTCCGCCTCATTCTCTGGATGTGCTGGACCCACTGCTGTCCCATCTCTTGGGTAATCGCCTGGGTAGTCATTTCTCTTGTGGTTATCCATGTTTACAAATTTTAGCTAATCTTGAAGGGTCTGTCCTTTCCACGCGATCCTTCTCAATTTTTTCTTGTCTTCATCCATATATTTTGCAATCCACACTGTTTCCTTATATACACATTTATTCTTTTGTCCCATATAGTTACTCCTTGGATTTGTCTTACTACCCTCATTTCTACTGCCCTTGAGTTATGTTTTATCTTTTTCATTTCTGCCCTAATTTCTGCTACATATGACAAAAGAGAACACACCATCGTTTTACACATTTTTATTTTCCCTTCAGTTGTCATAAAATTTTTTGCTGAGGTATTTTGCAGGCATCCGCTAATCCTCTTGCCTTTATCATTCGATTTTTCACTTACACTGTTGAATTCTCATGCATAACTAAAGCTCGTCACCTGTTCAACTGAAACACCTATTAGGTGAGATTTTCATATCATATTGCTTACCTGTTTTACTAAAATGATGAAGTAACCTTTGTAAATTATCCTCAATATTTTCTATCAGTGGAGCATCGTCAGCATAACATGTAATATTTACCACTTTATTTCCCATTTTCCTTCGTATGTCATCAATTATGTCCGTTATTAAGCTGAGTGGGCTTAATGAGTCTCCGTGTCTAATTCCTTTATGTAGAATAATTTCACCTTTGGATCCTTCATGTGTTTTAATTATCGTTTTATCAGCTGTATATATATTTTCTAAACTTTTCACTGAACCGATTGGTAATCTCTTGTCGATTAAGGTTTGAATTACATCCTTTTTTCTAATCCTATCAAATCAAATGATTCAAATGGATGTGAGCACTATGGGACTCAACATCTGAGGTCATCAGCCCCATAGAACTACTTAAACCTCACTAACCTAAGGAGATCACATACATCCACGCCCGAGGCAGGATTCCAACCTGCGACTGTATCGGTCGCACGGTTCCAGACTGAAGCGCCTAGAACCGCTAGGCCACAGTGGCCGGCTCTAATCCTATCAAAGGCAAAACAAGTCAACGAAGCATAGGTTGGCTTGCTTAATAAAATCTTTGGATTTCTTCACAGTCTGTATTTAAAGAGAAAATAGCGTCTATTGTGCTCCTGCTTTCCCTGGATCCTTGCTGTTTTTCTGGAATTTCTAAATAATTCAGCATTATATCTCTATTTACTGATGTTAACAGGTTTAGGGTAGTTCCCTAGTAATTATCTAATACTTTCTTAGCTCCTTTTTTATATACTGGAATTGTATTAATTTGTTTCCATTCTGCTGGTATCGTTCCTTCCTTCATGACACTATTAAACAAAGTATGAAGCTGATGATATAATGCCTGCCTTCCATATTTTATTAATTCATTATATATGCCATCTGGCCCCGGTAATTTTTTATTTTTAAGTCTTTTATTGCAGTACATATTTGCTCCAATGAGAAGTCTATTTGGTTGTCATTTTCTGTGTAATGGTGACTAGTGTCAAGTTTCACCTTTGCTACGTCCTAATACACTAATTTAAAATAATTTTCCCAATGAATTTTGCTTACGTTGTGTGTCTGAATGTTCTCACTAATACCTTTCTTTTACTTTTTGAGCATCTACCATAGTTTCTTACACGATCCATAAAGGTCTTATTTCATACCTTTTGTACATCGTTCCCAATAACCCTCTTTTACTTCCCATTTGTTAAATTGTTTATCGCCAGCGTCATGTGATGCCCTGTTTGGGCACGTCTTCCCGTTGGTCCTCGTGCCGCAGTACCTCTCAGGTACACAGTGCAGCAGAGTTGAGTGCTCGAGTGGGACAATCCGGTCTCATGTTCATCGCGCCCGCTGTGGCAGCCCTCTGGCGGACTGGCGCGTGTTTAAATGTCGGCGTCAAGTGAGCGAGGCGGTGTTTGCCCGGCCCCGCGTCCGGCTCCGGCCGTCGCGGCGCTGACCCGCGGCCGAGCGGCGTCTGTTGTGGTCGTCCGCCGGTTTGGTGGTCCGCAGAGAGAGGGTGCCCGGCGCGTCGGCAAATGTTTGTGGTACGCTGCAGCTGCGGCGCCAGGTGAGCGCAAACAGGCGGCGCACTGCCGGCAAATATTTGGCGGCGACGGCAGCGCCACTGGCGAGCTAGTGACGAGTGTGCGCCGCGGCCGAATCCCTCCCTGCCCGCTTCTGTCCGCGTGTGCTGCCGGCAGCCTATCCACAAAGGCGCACAGTGGCTGCGGCAGCGAGATCGTAATTCCACCCGAGCTGAGATCTCTTGCTCCTCTATGTACTCACAAGATTAACTCGTTATTTATAGTTTCATCATATATCGTCTATCCACTTCGTATACGAGACGTGTACCAAGCGTACATCATGGCGCCATGACACCTTCTACCCGTGCTATCAAAACAGGAGACTGTACAGCTTGTGTGGATGTGCTTTTAGTTAGTTAATAAGTAGGTGAGTGATTTATCAGAGGTGCAGATAAGCACACTTTTATTTCTTCCCTTCAGTTTTCTGATTGGTTCGATGAGGCCAACCGCGAATTTTCCTGGTTTGGAACACGTAACATCCCCAGATGACGGAGAAAAGCGATCTGTTCTCCACTGTCGGAAAAAACATATTAGTATCCTTGGAAAGACGACGTCGATTTTGATTAGATTTAGTGATAATGGTGTCAACGACGACTGCCAACAGTGGCTTTGCTACCAGAGTGCCATCTGCGTCTACACTTCAAAGGTACCTACACACTGAAAACAAACTCCAAAAAACTCAGTTATCAGCTTCTTAATCTCGAAGTTTGACTTAGTTTTCAAGAAATGCTTGGAATCGTGAGTTTGAACAACTAGTTGAGGGAAGTATTGTCTCGGGTTTGTTGTTTACGGTCAGTGAACAAAAACAGGGCCGAGTTGTGTAACTTGAGCATTCTCATTTGCTGTGTCGTCTGCTATGTTTCTTTCTTCGTCTGCTGTGGTTCTTTCGACAAACAATTCAGTTTTTGCTCGAACAGTCCACGGGTATACTGCCGGTTCATAGTGCCCAACGGGCACAATATTTCGGCGATCAGACATGTCGCCATCGTCAGGTGCGCAGTTCGTCAGCGCACCTGACGATGGCGATATGTCTGATCGCCGAAATATTGTGCCCGTTGGGCACTATGAACCGGCAGTATACCCGTGGACTGTTCGAGCAACAAATACGCCTGGAGAAACTGAAGAATTACAATTCAGTTTTTGTTAGAAATTGAAATGAAGAATCCTCTGTGGGATCCTTCTCATTTTGCGTATGAAGACAGATGTAAAAGGAAAGATTTGTTGAAAGGAGTTTCGGACAAAATTGGTGAACAGTTTGTGGAGTATGAAAGGAAATGGACAAACATGAAAACACAGTACAATCGTGAGCATTGTAAAATGGTCAAAACTAAAATTTGGTCTGGGACGACAGAGATCTACGTTCCGAAATCGATATTTTACGAACATTTGAAATTTTTGGAAGGCGTGAACAAACCAGGGAGAAAAATATTTACAATTGTAAATAAAATATCATACACTGGCGTAACGGAAGCTGTGAGATTTTTGGTCGGAAATTTTGTAATTACACCTGTATTTCCGCTTGGAATTTATTAATTTCTCTTGTAACACCTTATCAACATCTGATATAAAGTAAGTTGCAAATTAATGGCTTATATTGTTAATAATTTAAGCTGTAAGGGTTTAGTTCAGAACCTTTTAATTATATTTGTCTTTTCACTCGAAATTTATTTATGTACATTTCTCTTGTCATTTCACTTTACCAACATCCGATGCAAAGTAGATTGCCCCAGGGAACCGTAATAGATCCGCTGATTTTTACTATTTACATAAACGATCTGGTTGATGGTATTCAAAAATGGTTCAAATGGCTCTGAGCGCTATGGAACTTAACATATGAGGTCACCAGTCCCCTAGAACTTAGAACTACTTAAACCTAACTAACCTAAGGACACCACAAACATCCATGCCCGGGGCAGGATTCAAACCTGCAACCGTAACGGTCGCGCAGTTCCAGACTGAAGAGCCTAGAAACGATCGGCCACCCCAGCCGGCTGGTCGATGGTATTGACAGTGGCATTAGACTGTTTGCAGATGATGCTGTAGTCTACAGGAAAGTAGTATCACACGAAAGTTGTGAACAAATCAATGAGCATTTGCAGAAAATAAATGCGTGGTGTAATGACTGGCAGTTATCTCTCAATACTGGTAAGTGTAACCTACTGCGTATAACAAGGCGAAAATCCCCATTAATGTTCGAGTACAAAATAAATGTCCAGTCCTTGGAATCGGTAACGTCCGTCAAGTATCCGGGTGCGACTATTGGAAATGATCTCAAATGGAATGATCACATTACACAAGTAACGGGTAAGGCAAACTCTAGATTGCGGTTTATTGGTAGAATCCTGAAACGATGCAGTCCTTCAACAAATGAAATAGCTTACAATAAATTAGTTCGCCCAGTCTTAGAGTATTGTTCGTTTGTATGGGGCCCTTACCAGTTGGGTCTGAGTCAAGAGATTGAGAAGGTCCAAAGAAGAGGGGCAAGATTCGTGACTGGTACATTTAGCAAACGCTCTCGCGTTTGAAATGAGACAAGCTTGCAGATAGATAGCACGCGAAACGGAAGGGGCTGCTCACTAAATTCCGAAATTCGATCTTCACCGGGGATGTCGCACAATGATCACCTTTCAAAGATAAGGGAAATTAGAGCTCGTACTGAGGCGTTCAGACAGTCGTTTTTACCTCACGTGATTCGCAAGTGGATCAGAGATGGTGGGGGGGGGGGGGGGGAAATGTGGCTTTGAAGCGAATTGTGCCCTCCGCCACACACAGCTCGGTGGCTAGCGGAGTATATATGTAGATGTAGATCTCTTATATTCTTTGTGTTTCTTCCTCCACTCTTCTCTGAAGATATTTATTTTGGGTAGACATCCTCCAGCTGCCATGTTTCACCCTGCCTGCTTCTGGATCTTCCACATCAAAACTGTCCGGTGGTGGGTAAATTGTGGCACTTCTTTTAAACTGTGCAAAGACATGGCTGCAGAAGTCAATAATTTTGCTTTTTCAGGACTTAAGTGCATAGTTGTTCTAAGTCACCGAGAAACTGCTGACAGTATCCCGAAAAATTCTCCACAATTCTTCTAGCGTGAGATATTCGTAATTAAACATTCTTTCCTGTCTGCCTTTCTCTTGCCACCCTGCATGTGGTTTCATCATGTACTCTGGAAGAACAGAAGCATCATCTCCCACCATAACAAATGACACATCCTCGTTTCTTCCAGGAAGTGCTCTGGGTGTGGATAAAGCAATCTTCCCCTTAGAAAACCGCTCACCCATCTTGGAGCTGTTGAAGACACCACCATTTGAAATACTTCCTTGCATACCCACTTCGTAACTAACGATGTTGTAATGTGCGTTTACCAGCACAGCACTAAATACTCCAGTGTAACTATAATACAATTATCCAGTTCCCACAGGTTGCATTATTTTAAAATGTCAGCCATCTATTGCACCAATACAATGAGGGAATTCCGTATTGTTTCAAATACATTTGAAACTTCTTCCCATCCTTCCTTTGTAGACGTTTCCTATAAAAACAAGAAAAAATATTGTTAAAATTTAATCGATATCTCAATAAGCAGCTTTAGTGTGGGGGGGGGGGGTGGGGGGGGGAGAGGGGGTCAGTGGTTTAAAGGTCACATTTAGTGTATTTCAGAATTCATCACAAATATTTAATGTGCACCACCTAGCCACCACTGAAGAGGATAATGATGATAATGGTGATGGATCAGATGAAGTATTTAATCAACGCCACAGAACTCCAAGCTACAAATTTTAATGAAGAAGTCCCAGCTATTACAACAAACACCTTTGCATCTGCTATGCCATCACCATCACCGTGTTCACAATCAACTGCATGCTCCCCATCGCGTTCGGTATCTTCAGAGATCCAAATTTTGCAAAGAAGAGGAAGAGGACGACCTCTGCTACACAGCAAGCTGTAACGAGCATGAAGCCAGTTGCTTCACCATTACAAATTAAAATAGAGTCACACACAACAGACAAATACTCTGCATTTGCAGATGGGGTTGCATCTGAACTGAGAGAAATAAGTGATGAAAAAGTGCTTATTAAAGTAAAACGAAAAATTTCTCATGTAATATATGACGAAAAAGAAATGCTTACTAAGCAAGCTGAAACCCTAAGCTGCTGCTACAGGAGCAACAGTGACGTTATTTTATGTAGCTGAAAATGAGGCTGCAGGTGCTGATAGCACACAAATACCGACAACGCTTAGTGAAGAAACAGCGTGATATCTTTTCTTTTTTTAAAAAAAAAATATGGATCCAAAATCAGTCAATATTTTTATAACTAAATTATTTAGATTTACCAATTTTTTTAA
Organism: Schistocerca serialis cubense; assembly: GCF_023864345.2. Lineage (NCBI taxonomy): Eukaryota > Metazoa > Arthropoda > Insecta > Orthoptera > Acrididae > Schistocerca > Schistocerca serialis. The sequence goes on from NC_064639.1 coordinate 1,065,262,057, forward strand.
GTGTAAGGCAACAACATCTATTACGGTCTGTTTTGGGTCTTAAAACATATTTTCATTGGTTCCTTTCAGAGTGATATGCTGGCAAGATATACTGTATTTGAGTGTTTGTGCATATGTTCCAAATGTTTCCAGCAAATTGTATTATTTTCCTTAAAGGGTGAGGTATCTGGCAATCAGAGACCGTAACAATAGCTTTCAGTTCCTTGTCTTCAGATAGTGGGTTAATTGGAAGGAACTGAATATGAAGTAAGTGCATGTATAAATGTGTTAAGAACGTATAGTACGTAAAATAACAGTACTTACTTTTACAAAATCCTTGAGTACATTCACGGTAACACAACACATTGTAGGTCCAGTTTCACTAATCTTGGCCAGTGATTTTCAATGAGAGAGTAGATTAAACTTGTATAACTGTCACCTGTTGGCAAAATCGAAGGGCTACACTAAGTTGTTCCAATGGTGATAATGCAGCTCTAAAATTTGTGTCCTTCCGTTGAATATGTGGTGCTACTAGCCTCAAGAGTTCTTCAAACCGACCACATGTCATTCTGAAAAAATAATTGAAACCTTGCCTGTGTTCAACACAGAGCTCCTCCAGTACAGAATTATAAGCTCCATGACTTTCCCTTTGTAACAAAATCGTTCTGGACAACATGTGTCCCTTTTAGGGTTTATTTTCGTGACAGACAATTACACCGTGAATTACAGCACAAATTGCTAATACATCTTCACAGCCATATTCCATTTCCGTTGCTTTTCTGTAACAAAAAGTAAAAACGCCGAATGTGTGTTTACGAGAGTCTGAAACTGTTGTCAGCATTTTGCAAACAGTTGTAAGTTGGCCATACAACAGTTGGGAATTTGCCAAACTTACAACAGTTGTATGTTTTTGTTTGTTGGAGTTGGTTTTCGGTGTGAAGGTACCTTAATAGGGAAAGCTCATCGCCAGAAGGGTCAGTGTGGTGCAAATATGCGAAGCAAGCAGACAACCATGCCAGGGAGATACACTTGTGCTTCCTTCAGACAAGTGAAGAAGTTTTAAGGGAGTCAAATTGTGGCCGAGTGGCAGGACGGTCGTTTCTGAGAATTGCCACACAAGTTGTAAGTACTACGTTAGTAGTGCAACGATGCTCGTATCTGTGGTCGCGTGAACATTGTTACCTCCGCAAACGAGGTTGTGGACGTCCGTGCTGCACAGGCTCCTGTCATGATCGTCATATTGTAAGGGTAGCAGTGCCAGATCGCAAAGCTACTATAAACATTTAAGATGGTCTCTGAGCCCAGACAGGTCAACACAAACAGTTGCGAACCGGTTATTAACAGTGGGTCTACGGCCACGAACACCTCTAGCCAGTATTCACCCCAGAGCATCGACGTTCACGTATCGACTAATGGCGCCAGAGGATAACTTGTAAGATGGAATGGAGCGCCATGGTCTTCAGTGATCAAAGCAGATTCTGCCCGGACGAAGGTTATGGTCGTTTCTCGTAGAACGTAGACCTGATGAGCGCTGTCTCGAAAACTAATTCGTTCGAGACACAATGGCTCCACTCCAGACCTTACAGTCTGCAGTGCGATAAGCTACAGCCCTAGTTCACCTTTGGTATTTCTGGAGGGGACGCCAACCAGCGGACCCATTCTCTTGCCAATATTGCAACAGGAAGGTGAAACTCAACTTGCTCTGTAAGTCATGAAGAAATTTCTCTGGCCAGCGCGATCTCTGCACTCGTCTCCAATTGAGGACTTGTGGGATATGATGGGAAGACAAGTGACTCATGCGACGCGTCAGCCAAAAATCTCTTACAAAACTGCGTCAACAGGTGCAGCATCGTGGCATAAGGTGTCCAAGGATAGTCTTCGCTAAAGTGTATGACCGTCTGGATGCCAGGGTCAGGGCTTGCACTGCCATATGTGAGGTCTACACCACATACTAATACGGATGTTTCAGAAGTGGGTTACACCCGATACCTCATAACCGCTTGTGCTATTGAGCTGTAAAAGTAATTCTTTCACGTATTCCATATGCACTATCATAACTTCTTCTTCCAGCAATGTATTTTTAAAATTTTTTAACTCTTGTGATTGCAGTAAAACATTACAATTTCTGCATTACTAGCTTCGGTTGCTTGACAACCACCTTGAGATCTGTTTAAATAACAATAAACAGAAAATTGTCTTTAATTTAGAGTGAATTTTACAATGGATAAAAAAACCAAAATCTAGAGAATATCGCTCTGCTCACAGATTTAAATAAAATTTCATTATGGCAGTTATATTTGATACACAGTAATTAATGACCTGAAACGCCTGTAATTCCGAATTTGTGGAGACAAACTGAATATCGGTTTTCAGTAAAAGTGAAGTACTTCACAAGCTTTAAAACATAAATTGTATATAAAAGCATTAAACCATGAAAGAACTTAAACTCAATAAGAGGGTACCATGCTTATTACAAACTGCGAACCTAAGTGCAATATCCTCGTTAGTGGGTGTAACATATCAGTGATAAGAAACATAAAATTAAAAAGTTACATACTGCACCTAAGAGAAGGCCGCTCGATTTCGTGGACAGAAATTTATAGTAAAACGGAAAAAATCTCCTGAACCAATACCCAGCGAGCAAGACGAATTTAGTCAGTATTCTTTATCTTCTTTAAAAATGTAGTGCAAACTTCGAGCATTGGAAGCATTGTTAGCGATAATGGCAGAGCACCGATAACTATTTTAATACTAGATTACAGCACTTTCTTATAGCACTTACTTGATTTAGAATATGGACATTACAGTTCTTGCTTTTAATCCCTGTTAATAGTTAAACTCTGATAAGTACTATATGATCCTTTTGACATACTGTTAATTTCATATTAATATTGGGGGTCCAATATATTTTACATACACTAACGTATGTATACCAAAATTATCATAAAAATGTCATAAGGTTTATAAGTAATTCTCTTTGTTTATTAAAATTGTAACTGTGTGTACATACACACCACCTGTTAGTTTTTACTGGCAAACTGTGGTTGGTGTGAACAGGCACACAAAGAGGTTGTTTCTCTGATGGTTTTAACAACCATGTTTCTACCAAGTTTTTATAGTTACGCTTTTTATTACTACATTTACTAACGAGGGGATATTGCCAACGTTGTACTCAGATACACTGTTCTCAGTAAGTATGGTAGAAATGTATTTTAATTTTTTCTTGTTGCAATGCTTTCATAAATAATTTCATGAAAGGTTATTTTCAGTTTGCCTCCATAAGTTCGGAATTGCACTTAGGTACCTCATTGTTATTACCTACTATTTAGCGAGAAGAGTACATTTATACTATTTTTGCACGCAGACACCTTTCACATAATGTAGTTTACTTGTACATGGACACTAAGTTTCTAGTAACATTGTTACATTTTCACTATACAACATTGAAATAAAATATGTTCTTAAATACTGTTAAATTCACTTTTACTTAAAGGCAATTTTCTTTTTGTTATTTTTATAGATCTGAAGATAGTCATCTAGCATCTGAAACCAGAAGTCATCAAATTGTAAATTGTAGCATTACTGCTATCAACATAATCCACAAATTTTTTAGAAATGCATCATATCGCTTATCTCCATCACTTGATGATGTCATCTTTTACAAAACAGAAGAATTCGTTTTGGGCTACATCGTAGCAACAAATGACTGGAATTGCCCATCATCGCCATCACGATCTACTATAAGGATGCACTGAAGATGGACTTCTGAGACTGGAAGACGTAAGTCTCTCGGAGAAGACCTGAAAATGCTGCCAAAACTGACTTGGAACCATGCAGAGTATTAAGCAGACCTGAAACAAATGTGGACATTTCAATAAAGGTAGGAAGATAGCGATGAACATTTGATTGTTTGTTGGATCAAAATAAGATATCTCATGTCATGTAGTGACCTACAAATTTTATGTAATTGTCAGCTGAGGAAAGTTGCTTCTTCTGATCATTCCAACAATATCTGATTACAAGTTCCTATGACACAACTATCACATATGATGTGATTACTTGAAAGGTCGTTAATCTACCGAATGTTTCAGGTTATAATTTAATTACTCTTTATCGATTTTATTAAGGGCTGTGAATTTGTGATCATGTGAAACAGGTCACTGTTGATAATACACTTATCATCCCTGAAAGCTTGTGTTAGTGCTTGCGGAAGCGACCACAATAATTAAAAAAACTTTTAATGGATTTTATTTACTACATGGTACTGAAATTTCAATTCTGGAGTACTACGTTCTAGTTCCACTCCTAAGTTCGATAAAAATAATAATCTAAAAAAGCTTGCATGGAGGCACTCCACAATGTTGTTCTGTATTTCTTCATATTATTTATCCCTATGGTATTTTCTTGCAGTTTTATGCAGTCACAATGTGGGGAATATTTAGATGTTTAGCAGATCCAGAACCTCTACAAAAGTGTGTGCAAGGAAAAAATCAAAATCATAATTAAAGTTACAAGTCTCCAATGGGAAAACCATGCCACAAGACACATTTGTTTCCACAGCTGCTGATGAAGTTGCAGTGTATGCTGCTTGTTTAGTTTTTAACTCCGCTAATCTTGGGAAACTACAGATTCTACAGAGGCTAGGATTTGATCCAGGAGCTGTCACTCTGTCGATACAGAAGAAATCGATAGTAGGAGAGTTGTTACACCTGATATTATCAACTTGGAAATCTGGTTAACCATGAATATGGTTTGCACTAGTTCACACAGATGAGGTAAGGCCGAATACAAAGCCTGTGAAATATTTGACTCAGGTATTCCGTGACTTACATTTTGACAAATTCATGTACCTAATCCTCACAAACCACAGACATTATAATACTTCAATTTGCCATGAAATTAACCAACACTGTAACAAATAACTGGGTAGAAGGGTTTTTCACGTACTCCAATAGTTAGGCATTTATGTAAGAAAAAAGCCCTAAGATTTGTTATATTTTTTCACAGAATTTTGGACAGCTGTAAAAATCTGGCAGAAGAAGATGTCAATATTGTGTTTCATAGATACTTGAAATAATGATATATCTAACTTTGCACAAAAATAAATTAATTTCGTTTTGACAGATTTTTCAATAAGGGAACATTTGTACTCAATTTGTTAAAAATTTCTGTTGTTTATAATTGAAAACATATAACATCAAATACCGTGAAAACGCATCTGTGTAGGCATGTACTATTCCTTGACAACTGCGACAAATGTATTTACATTCCTTTTAGAAGTTTGGACTTGATAAGGTTCTTTTGAAAGTATTGAAACTCTGCATTCATCTCCTCTTAAAAGATATTAATCTTTCCTTTCTATGTGTGTATTTGCATCTGGAATTTTGACGATGTGGGCACTCTCTTCTGAAATTACTTAGTCGTAACTATACTTAAAATTATAGATATATGGAAATCTTCTGCTGTTTTCATTGAAGTTGTCTGTTTTTTAATGGTTGTAACTCCGTGAAAATAATTTCATTGTTTTATGTAACTGCAAATGGGGAAATAAAGCATTATTGTATAGAAAATTAAAAATTCATGTCATAGTGGGCTTAGCAGCAAGTAAACTCCACTCTTTCTTTCTGTCTTTCTATAGATTTACGTTTGCTGTGATGCACTTATTACACTGTGACATCATATCAGATGCTCATTACGAAAATGTTTGTGAATGTGATGTCGAAGTTAATCCAGACATCAGATTTATGTGCTGTTGGCTTACCGAATTGAAAGATTGTATTGTTCCTGGACTTTTGCTGAGTGAACCGTAAATTTACTTTCAAAATCTTTTCTTAAAGAATTTATTTTATTTACTGGCGATTCATCAAGAACATTGACACATTTAATCACACTAGGTGAGTGCGGAAGTAGTTGCCAGGAAGTAACTGATGAAAAATTACTTTTAACAAATGTGAATTTATTCCTAAAAGCTTTTTCAAAACTGATTTAAAATTATAAGCAGGAAAGCACACTCAAAATATCAAGTCACAATTAAACAAATGTGAATTTTATTCCTAAAAGCCTTTTCAAAACAGATTTAAAATTATAAGCAAAAACGCACCCTCGAAATATTAAGTTACAGTTTTATTTAGAGGCAAAGAACAATATTAACAGTAGGAGCCTTCAGGCTGCTAAGCTTGCCTGCTCCATTTCAACACGGCCTTAGTCATGACCGCTCACAACAACCTCTGAAAGAGTACACTGGTGCAAATCTGCAACACCCCAGATTACTTTAAACAAAAAATTTTTAACAACTCAAACAAACATGTAAACTATGCACCCCGAAAGTGCAATTTGTTTTAAGGACTCTTAAGGTGGAAGGGTGGCAAGCTTGTAACCTAAAATGACTATTTAAATAAAACCCATAAAATGCAGACTTATATAAAATGCACAACATGCTCTACATTACAAATATACCACCTCGTAAGATGATGGGCAAGATAAAAACATATTTCAAGAATTCGGCCTTTAAGCAATAAATTCGTTAACATCGAATCCGACAAACATGACAGAGGCAGCTATTAACGTATGGCAGATTGACAGGGGGGGGGGGGGAGGGGTTACTAAACAACCCGAACCGCAGATTGCTCTAAACCTCCCCAATTCCACAGTGGAAAAACGGACCACCCAATTCACAATGACCACCTTCCCGCGGGTGGGAATACGGAGAAGAATGGTGGGACGATCCCAAAACAAGTAGAATTTACCAAGCAAATGAAACTGCATATCTCCAGTCACTTAACTTCTAATAAACCGCGATTTCTGGTGAAGACCTGGCGCAGCACCCCCAACGCTCTCCCAAACCGTCCGCTGCCAGCCGCTTCAACGGACGGAGGAAGGCGCACCGATCTCCCGTCTCACGGCGTCGCAGCTCGCCCCGGCCAGACCGATGTCGTGGTATCACTCCTGTTGCTCTCTTGTGAACCGCGAAGCCACTACCCCTTTCTATACGGCGCTGCCCACTGGACTCACGTGGGGACCTCACATGCGCCGACGCTCAAGGCGGAAAAGTCATCTCGTATCTCAGTGCGCGACCAACCAACCGACCGATCCAACCGTCAATGACCGTTGCCCGAGCAACTCGAGCAGACTGGCAGCCTAACGCGCAGACTCAGATATAGGAACTCAGCCCCGACCGGGCGACCACTAGCTGAGTTTCGTTGCTGGCAAGACCCTCATTTTCTGGCTTTGAGGTTTGATCCAAACGACAGACATACTACCACTGCAAGGACAGACAGACACTAACTGCCGCACAAATACAAACGAGAGACAGACCGGTAACTGGTGACGCGAAACTGACCTAGCCTCACTCCGACTGACCTAACGTACGGCAGACCACCAGACAGACAGACACTGATTGCCTGACACTGAGCCGGCTGACCAACTGACCAGACTCAGACTGACAGACTGCCGTGGCTGAGCAACTGCCTCCCACTGACTCACCTTCTAACGAGCTCATAGCGCCCCTTAAATGCACGTGAACAAGCAACCTTTCCCCTTTCACACCAGAGGGAGGCACCAAAGCTGCGATTGTCACAGCGGCGCCACCGCCAGAAACGGAAGGCGACTGCTTTACACTACACGCTGCGGCGCGCTTTTCAAAACAGCAATTTTTACTACGGATCACTGAGATTATGAGTTAGATACCTTGCATTTTAACGAATGTGACACGATGTTGGAACGAAAAAAATTTTCATTTATTGACATGCCATTATTTTAAGAGAATGTTGATGTGCATGCTGCTGCTTGCTGACACTTGTGCTGCAGGATGGCCCCTTTTGACTCGAGACTGGTGTTTGCAGGAAACTGTGGCAGAGGTTCATAAGTACCACAGTGAGAGTTGAGTGACGAATTCTTTTTGAACTGCAGTATTATTAGTTGCCTTTCGTACAGCTAACCAGTGATGGCGACCGTAGTTGACATAAGGAGATGTACGGTGGGGCAATGGAATGCCGTGGCAGCAAAATCGAGTCTGCTGTCAGGTAGTGTCCTACCATTTGCAAAAACCCTTGTTTCGATGTCTTGAACTGTTAATGAGTTACAACAGGCGTTAAGATCATGTGATCCATGTTGTGCATCAACAGAACATTGTGCAAACTGGATGCATTCCTCCCACGGATACTAAAACCAAACTCTAGAGAATATCACTCTGCTCAATGATTTAAACACAATTTCGTTATGGCAGTTATATTTCATACACAGTAATTAATGACTTGAAACGCAAAGTCTAAACAGTGTGGTTATACCTCCACAAAAATTTTAAAATTTTTTAAAGTGCTTTACTTAACTGGATGTAATATAGAAACTAAGATGAGTAATGAAAAGAAATTCAGTTCTTTACCACACGAAAATATGAGATTATAAGATGTGAAAGGACCAAATATATTTCTCTAAATGGTATCCTTAAGCCTTTCAGACACTCTGGCTAAAATTGTAAGTATTAACTTTTACTGTGTCTTAGTCACAACAGAATTATTTGTCCCAATGGAAAGTCGAGGTACAGATTGGTGAATGTTCAATATGCAAGTGTTGCCAGCTGTTGGGCATCACTATGAAAATATCAGCAAGTCAACGTAGCTGTGTCCAGCAGTGTGCAACAGTGCAGAGCAGCTCGTGGCCACCAGAATACACGGATGTGGGTGGTTCGCTGTATTCCACTGTATAATTGAATATTATTATTATTATTTTGCATTGCAACTATTGAATGATCATTTTAATATTTATTACACCAGAGAATAATGTCGCAGAACAAGCCGAGTACCACAGTCACCGTGGTGTAGTGCTTATGCTACTAAAGTGTTGCATGGATGGTCGTAAGTTCAAAACTCACCCGAAGTGTAAAATTTTAATTTCTATATTCGTTTAGAGTGCATTTTAGAAGTATCCTCAATTGTCAAGAATGTTCTGTAGCTGTATATATACTGTATGTATTCTGACTGGAGGTAGTTCGCTCCACGCTCTTGTATGTGTAAATGCCGAATACACCTTCGTTAAGTGAACTTAGTGTTCGTCATTCATCTACTTACACCTTCCTCTACGGGACATTATTCTGGTGGAGGCGCTGGGTATTGGAACTTTTGATAGCGCACATTATCGTCGACACAGTGGCTCCCATCAGGCCACGACAGAGCCGCCGTTTACGTGGCGAGAAACCCGAGTTCGATCAATATTCTACAGATCGCAGTCTATCGGAGACAGAAGAAAAGACGACGTTAGGATGACCTCAGCTGTGTGCCACCACGTGAGACATCCTTCCGGGTTCTCTGGTGACGATGACCAAAATCAAAACAAGTGGCTGAAGTAATATGAGTCTATAGCCAAATTTAGCAAATGGGATGACACCATGTGTTTGGCTATCGTATTTTTCTACTTGGAGGGCATTGGCAAGAAATTATATGAGAACAACGAGGAGAAGTTCACAAGCTGGGAAGTATTCCAGGCGGAACTGCGCAAGTATTTCGGCGACACCAACGACAGAAGTGCAAGGCTGAAGATAAATTAAATTGCAGGGCACATCGGCCGGGAGAAACTACAGCATGCTACATTCAAGACGTCTTGGAACTGTGTAAAATAGTGGATCCTAGAATGAGGGAGGAAGATAAGGTTGCACATCTCATGAAGAGTGTTGCTGAGTACATGTATCAAGCCCTACTCCTGAAGGATGTTTCAACAGCAGATGACTTCATAAAATGGTGCCAGTATATCGAGACAATGCATCAGAAAAGAAATACACGCAAGAAGTTTGAACGGCTTCCAAACAACGTATCGATGTCTGTAATGAAGGAAGAAACTGATTTCACAAATGTTCTTCGTCAGATAGTGGGAGAGGAAGTTAAGAACGCACTTGGATTGTACGGCGAGCAAAAAAACCGAGGCGCTTCAAGAGATCATATGGGAGGAAGTGGAACAGACGTTGAACCCAATCTCTCGTCCTTCATTCCCTTTAAAACTGTGAAAAAGTCGAGACCCAGGCGAAGTTACGTTCCTGAAATGTCGCATGAGGAACCTGTTTGGGCACCAAGGAAGACTGACGTCTGGAGGACCCAGGATAACTAACCAGTATCTTTCCACTGCGGACGACGGTGACATGTGGTGCGCTATTGTCGAGAAAGACGGCGAGTATTCGATGACGCCCGCGCCAGAAGACGGCAGACCGATCTTAGGCGACCCCAACTCCGGGACGACGAAGATGAACAAGAAGATGTGGGTGCAGGACGACGTAGGTCACCATACTGCAAGCTAGCCACTGGAGAGGAAACTCCCTAACACGCCGGTCAAGGCCTCCATCGCCGTTTAGAAGTTCCAGCCTATCACCTAATCGCCGCAACCTGGAAAATTAAAGGGTGCGACCTTTCTTGGAGGTGAGGCCGCCGAAGAGAAAAATCCTCCGCCGTCGATCACTACAAAAATGATCGGAAACTACGTCGATATACTCATGGATGGCCGACCAGCCCAAGCTCTTGTGGACTCTGGAGCATCACATTCAGTCATTTTGGGGAAACACCGTCGCCAGTTGCAGAAAACCGTATTCGTCGACGGCAAAACATCTCTGTTGAAGGTGGCTAATGGGAAATACGTAAAACCTACAGGATGATGTGTCATTCGTGTGAGTATAAGTGGCCATAAACAGCCCTTAGAATTCATCGTCTTACAAGAATTTAGGCATGACGTCGTTCTCGGACTGGACCTTTCGAAAGCTTCTCAGTAAATTATAGACTGTGGTCGCTCGAAGATTATGCTAGACGAGATGAAATACCGTGGACAGGAAGATGCGTATCCGAGTGTGGAGACTATGTGTGCTGGATGAAGTGATCATTCCTGCAGTCAGCGCTGGAAAGGTAACTGTCATGTGCCTTGCCATGCATCAACCCATGGATCTCGTTTAAGAACGGATTCGGTGAATTGTGGATAGTTAACTGTCGCCGAGAACCGCAGATCCTTCCAAGACGCATGTGCGTAGCAAACGCTGAGCCGGTAACTGCCGAACAGCTGATCGTCATAGAAACCTCCCATGCCGAGCCTGTGGGCGAAATTGGCGCTACCACTACGAGAAAACATCTTCTAGCTCGACTATCACCAGATCTCACTAAGGAACAACAGAAGAAGCTACTTGCCATTCTACAAGAGTTATCTGAATGCTTCAATCGAAAGGTGAAGAGCAAATTTGACAAATCGGCGGTGAAGCACCGGATTAGCACTGGAGACCATCAACCAATAAGCCAGAGAACATACCGTGTGTCAGCAACGGAACGTCGAATAATTCATCTACATCTACATCTACATCTACATTGATACTCCGCAAGCCACCCAACGGTGTGTGGCGGAGGGCACCTTACGTGCCACTGTCATTACCTCCCTTTCCTGTTCCAGTCGCGTATGGTTCGCGGGAAGAACGACTGTCTGAAAGCCTCCGTGCGCGCTCTAATCTCTCTAATTTTACATTCGTGATCTCCTCGGGAAGTATAAGTAGGGGGAAGCAATATATTCGATACCTCATCCAGAAACGCATCCTCTCGAAACCTGGCGAGCAAGCTACACCGCGATGCAGAGCGCCTCTCTTGCAGAGTCTGCCACTTGAGTTTATTAAACATCTCCGTAACGCTATCACGGTTACCAAATAACCCAGTGACGAAACGCGCCGCTCTTCTTTGGATCTTCTCTATCTCCTCCGTCAACCCGACCTGGTACGGATCCCACACTGATGAGCAATACTCAAGTATAGGTCGAACGAGTGTTTTGTAAGCCACCTCCTTTGTTGATGGACTACATTTTCTAAGCACTCTCCCAATGAATCTCAACCTGGTACCCGCCTTACCAACAATTAGTTTTATATGATCATTCCACTTCAAATCGTTCCGTACGCATACTCCCAGATATTTTACAGAAGTAACTGCTACCAGTGTTTGTTCCGCTATCATATAATCATACAATAAAGGATCCTTCTTTCTATGTATTCGCAATACATTACATTTGTCTATGTTAAGGGTCAGTTGCCACTCCCTGCACCAAGTGCCTATCCGCTGCAGATCTTCCTGTATTTCGCTACAATTTTCTAATGCAGCAACTTCTCTGTATACTACAGCATCATCCGCGAAAAGCCGCATGGAACTTCCGACACTATCTACTAAGTCATTTATATATATTGTGAAAAGCAATGGTCTCATAACACTCCCCTGTGGCACGCCAGAGGTTACTTTAACGTCTGTAGATGTCTCTCCATTGATAACAACATGCTGTGTTCTGTTTGCCAAAAACTCCTCAATCCAGCCATACAGCTGGTCTGATATTCCGTAGGCTCTTACTTTGCTTATCAGGCGACAGTGCGGAACTGTATCGAACGCCTTCCGGAAGTCAAGAAAAATAGCATCTACCTGGGAGCCTGTATCTAATATTTTCTGGGTCTCATGAACAAATAAGGCGAGTTGGGTCTCACACGATCGCTGTTTCCGGAATCCATGTTGATTCCTACATAGTAGATTCTGGGTTTCCAGAAATGACATGATACGCGAGCAAAAAACATGTTCTAAAATTCTACAAGAGATCGACGTAAGAGATATAGGTCTATAGTTTTGCGCATCTGCTCGACGACCCTTCTTGAAGACTGGGACTATCTGTGCTCTTTTCCAATCATTTGGAACCCTCCGTTCCTCTAGAGACTTGCGGTACACGGCTGTTAGAAGGGGGGCAAGTGACGAGGTAGAGAAAATGATGAAGAATGACATCACTCAGCCTTCGCAGAGCCCATGGTCATCACCAGTGGTTCTCGTCAGGAAGGTGGGGATGGCGGTTGGCGCTTTTGTGTAGATTACAGAAAGCTTAATAAGATAACTAAAAAGGACGTTTACCCCCTTCCACGAACTGACGATACACTAGCTTGTTTGAAGGGGCCTAAGTATTTCTCAACCATGGACATGTACTCGGGATACTGGCAAATCGAAGTACATGGCGCTGATCGCGAGAAAACTGCATTCATCACCCCCGAGAGCCTGTATGAGTTTAAAGCAATGTCGTTTGGTTTGTGTAATGCGCCAGCAACTTTTGAATGGATGATGGATAATCTTCTAAGTCACCTAAAGTGGACGATGAGTCTTTGTTACTTAGATGACATTACAGTGTTCTTAGAGACATTTGATGAACATATAAAAACACTGAGGGCCGTTCTTAAGTGTCTCCAATAAGGCACACTGAAACTTAATCCGAGAAATTGTCTCTTTGGACCAAAAGAAATCGAAATACTTCGACACCTTGTGTCAAACGAAGGTGTGTGGCCAGACCCAGAAAAGGTGATATCTATAACGCAATTTCCTATTTTTAAAAGTATTAGAGATGTGAGAAGCTTCCTCGGACTTTGTTCGTATTACTGTCATTTTATAAAAGACTTTTTTATCAAAGCCAGGCCACTCCAAAAGTTGTTAAAAGCGGATGCTAAATTTATCTGGGGTGGTGCTCAACAAAATTCTTTCGATGTGCTGCGGAAGGCTCTGACGACTGACCCTGTGCTTGGTCTGTACGATGAGAAAGCACCTACAGAACTACGCATAGATGCCAGTGGGTATGGGATTGGTGCTGTTCTGGTGCAAATTTCGGATGGAAAAAGAGAAAGTTATAGCCTATGCTTCTAGGACACTTTCAAAAGCCGAGAGAAACTACTCACCTACAGAAAGAGAATGGCTTACTGTGATCTGGGTCACGTGCAAATTTCGACAGTATCTCTATGGAAGGCCGTTCACAGTTGTTACACACCATCATTCACTTTGTTGGTTGACAGGTCTTAAGGATCCAACAGGACGACTATCCAGGTGGGCACTACGTCTTGAAGAGTATGGCATTACCATAGTGTACAAAAATGCAAGAAAAAACCAAGATGCCGACTGATCTCAAGAAACCCTGTGCAAGGCTGTCAAGACTGATGAAGATAGTGACTATCTCGCTGCACTCCAGGATCTCTCTGCTGAAAAGAAGAAGGACGCCAAGATATCTCAAATTATGCTTGCTTTAAATGGGTAAGGGGACGTGAAAGGACAATTTAAGGTAATTAATGTATTACTTTCCGTTTGGAAAGAAGTGGCTACCAGTAGTTCCTAAAAACATGCGCTTAGATGTTTTACAGAAATTCCATGACACACCTGTGGCCGGACATTTTGGATTTATTAAGACGTACGATAGGATACGCAAGAGATTTTTCTGGCCGGGTTTATTTAGGAATGTCCGTCACTGTGTCGCACTGTCGAGAGTGCCACAGGAGAAAGGCAATTCCTCAGAAACCACCTGGCCGACTCAAACCAATTCCACCAGCCGAAACACCTTTCCAGAGTGTTGGGATTGACCTCCTCGGACGGTTTCCGACGTCTGCTAATGGCAATAGATAGATTACTATTTGCACTGATTATCTGACACGCTATGACATTACAAAAGCCGTGGAAAAAGCCGAAGCATTCGAGGCAGCCAAATTAATCGTGGAAGACATATCATTAAAACACGGTGCCCCAAGATCGTTAGTTGCTTATCGAGGGAAAGTTTTCAATCGAATCTTGTGACGGAGATAAACCGTCGGTGCAACATTACTCATCACATGACGACTGCCTACCATCCGCAAACTAATGGGCTTACTGAACGCCTTAATAAGACCTTGGCCGACAAGCTATCATTGTTCGTCAATGTTGAGCAGAGCAACTGGGATGAGGTGCTACCTTTCGTAGCGTTTGCATGCAACACCGCCAAACAGGACACCACAGGATTTATGCCATTTTTCCTGGTGCGTGGGTGCGGGCGACTACGACGATGGACACTGTGTTTTCGTTACATTCCGACGACGTGGACGACGACTACATCGGCCAGGTGTTGACCAGAGCTGAGTCACCTCGGCAGTTAGCTCGACTCCGCACGCTGCAAGCTCAATAAAACGATCGCCGAAGGTATGACGCGAGCCACTGCTCTGTTGTCTACCAGCCTGGTGATCTCGTCATGTTCGGGAGGTTGGTCTCTCTAAGAAGCTCCTCAGGCGCTAGTTTGGAACTTATAAGATTTTAAAACAGTTGTCTGATGTTACTTATGAAGTTGAAGATTTCGACCCCGACACAAGACGACGAAAGGTCAGAGATACGGTCCACGTCCTTCGAATGAAGCCCTCCCTATAAGGATTCTGCAACCCAGGGTGAAGTCGAAGCTCCAGCGACAGGCAACAAGCCGAAATGTGGCGAAGAGCATAGCGGCAAAGGAAGTTTTAAGAAGATCTCCGCCAGGACGAAAATCAGTCATTGGGAGTCGGAATATGCAGGACGGATGACTCGTTCCCGGACTAGGAGGACGCAACACCGAGACCCTGTTCTCTCAAGGAAGGAGCAATGTCGCAGAAAACGCTGAGCAGCACAGCACCGTAGTGTAGTGGTTATGATACTAGACTGTGGTGTGGAGGGACCTGGGTTCAAAACTCACCTGGACTGTAAAATATTAATTTCTATATTCGGTTCGAGTACATTCTAGAAGTATCCTCAACAAGAATCATTGTACTGGAATGATCTGTAGCTGTATATGTACCATAGGTGTTCTGGCCGAAGGCAGTGCACTCCGCGCTCTTGTATGTGCAAGTGCTGAATGAACCTTCGTAACGTGAAATTAGTGTTCGCCATTCATCTAATTGCACCTTGTTCTGCGTGACATTATTTCATAATTGGTCATTATAATCTGTAAAATGAAGCCAACTGTACGAAGTATGTTTAGAAAATGGACAGATATATTTTGTATAAATCTTTCATATAAAATCATTAAAAGTCATATAAGAGCATTACCACATAAAGTAAAATTTTCTTTCCTCCAGAAAAAATTCAGGTCTGAAAGGATTAGAATTGGGTAATATGTATTTGACAGTGCCCTGTGTTCGTGCTCAATTAACCACATCGCTAACAATTTGTGAATGGAATCAGCAAAAACGGAGTGAAAAAGTTATTACTGTGGTTCTCTACAGCTGCTCATGCAGTAGTGATGTCACAAATAGATTCATCCTTTTCTCGAATTATTACAGCTATGAATATATGAAGGGCAGCAGGTATTATTTGAGAATAACTATGAAGGAATGCCAAATTACTAAGGCGAATACAAAGTGGCATATTGCTCTCTGTATAGGAATCTAAAATTTTGCTATAAACTGTAGGAAAGGTGTAATACTTAGGCGTAAAACATACCAGTTTGTTTGTGTGTGCAGTAATTCATTTTCATGTGAGCTTTAAAGTGAATAACTTAAGTTTTCAGAAAAACTGTATTTATTTTGTGTCAGAGTGGAGTGGGAGACCAACTATCAGTACCACTGCTCCACGAATATCCAGCACAGGCATGCTGGACCATGCAGCAAAATCAATACAAAGGTAGCAGCTGGAATGTGGTAGTATTGGTACAAAGAGAGAGCTGGTGCATCTTGTTCTCGCAGGTTGCATACATCAGGGACAAACATACCGTCAAGGGCAAGTTATGCCCCTCACCATTAACGAATTGTTATGCTAATTGATTTATGACCTCCTGGGATTTTATCTTTTACTCCCTGGGGATAATCCACCCTTCTAAGAAACCCTAGCAGATCCCCATCCCCTTCCTCCTCCTCTCCCACCACACTCACCTCTGGGAAAAGGGATGACAGCTCTGGGACACACTTCTGTCACTCCTCCGAGTGCAGTTCTAAACCTCTTTGCCCCCTCCTGGGAAATCCCCCCAGTCCCTCCACTCACATGTTGTGGATTGCTAGGAAAAAGGCTTAGCCTGTGGCTACTGGAGAGGGAGGATCTGACAGCATGAAATTCAAAACAGTGTCAATTACACTGCAGAGGACATTTTAATATACAGTTAAATTATAAAATTCAATTGCCATATTTTTTACTTAATCAGTTTGTGGGAGACAGGGTTCTCCCCTACCCTTCTTCACTTGTGAATTGGTGGGAAAAAGGCTGGAGGGGAATGTGCTGCCTTTACTTTTGGTGGGAAATGTGTTCAGCTGACAAGATGTTGGTGTTGGACAGAGACGAGTTTTTATATGTGCATTACCTATAAGCAAACAGCTGAGGACTGCGTCCATAGCCTACTACATGAGGAATCGAAAGAGGTGTATGGGGAATAGTTTTAAGCAAATAATGGTGATGTAGTGGGGTGGACTAAGGATGCATTTCGCAATTCATAGAGACTTTTCCCTGTGATAGACCTGTCCATGTTTTCTGAAATGGCATATCTATCTACAGTGCAGGAGACAAGTTTGTCCCACTCCACTAGTTCAGACTGAATGCGCCACTGCTGCTGACTGGGATAGGTTAGAAATTTGTTGGAAACTGTCTTACAACTGCTGCTGGAAGAATTTTGTTTATTTTGGCAGGGAAATGGAACTAACGATTACCCTGTGGCCTAGCTGTCGAAAGGTCCACAGATAGGAAAACGCTCGGAAAAGTGAACTGATTATAACAGCATACCGTGAAAATCTTCGAACTACAAAAAGAAAAACATTCGTAGCAGAAGAAAGCACCTGTTAATATAGCACACTGCATACTACAGACAAAAAAAGTTCGTCTGTATAGGTATGAAATCGCAGACGTCGAAAAACATCGAAGAAATGGTCATACAAAAAACAGAATGTCGCGAGATAAACGTCGATGAAAGTTGTCCTAGTTACACAGTGCTAGTAAACGATAGTGAAATAAAATCATAAACTGCTGTATACATACAAAACAGCAAGTTATGAGAAAAATAAAAGACGGTCACCACTCGCAAATTGTCATTTCACGAAAAACAGCGGTTAGGTGACGTTAGTAAGATACTTCAAACACAATACACGCAACACACGCGTCCGCTTCTGTCGCTGCACAACCAGTATACTGGTCAGTTCGCTATCCAGCCTCCACAGGCGCCACGAGCGCCGCCTCCGGGACTCGTCCCCGTAACAGCAGGCACAAGCACAAGCCTGCAGCTATGGGGCGGCAGCTCCCTTTGATCTCACAGTCCAGCGACTGTAGACCGCAGTCGGCGCCCCTTGATAGTCGATACCTGGGAAATTCCTGTCGAAATTTATGCATTCTCTCTCTCTCTCTCTCTCTCTCTCTCGCTCTCTCTCTCTCTCCCTCTCTCAAGTGGCTACGCTACCTGGCTACCTCCTGTTGCAACATCTGCACCTCAAACTCCAACACCAAGGTGTCCCCCCCTCCCCCAAATACTGTGTTCCTGTTGGTTAATGCTGAATCAGTGAAGGTATGCAACGCTTAACCCTACCCAAGTCTTCTTCATTCTGCTATCGTCCAAAGTTGTGTCAATGTGCCTGTGTCCTTGCTTATGTGCTAATCGTCGATCCTTGTTAGACAGTTATTGGAAGATGAGGTATTCAGCAGCACTGCCAATGACAAATGCCCAAGACAATCCGTGGAATGGGAACTACTGGATAAGTATATATTCAAATCCATAACTGTATTTTTTACAATAATTTCACTAAGAATTTCATAGACTGAATCGAGTCTGTCTCGTTGCTTCGGCATATATCCACCAAATCCTGGATCAGCTGGAAGCTAAGAGGCAGCAGCAGCATCGTAAGTGTATATGTATATTTTTCTTCATTGTAATACTGGTATACGTAATATATTGCTGTATTGCTGTTATTTAGTGGTCAACTAGTCTAGATATCTTCTTTCAGTTAAGGAAAATCTTTCTAGAAGTTCATCGTAGTACTGTGTACATATAATATGTTGCTGTTATTTCGGGGCCAACGAGTCTGAAGCACATTCTGTGCTGTCGCAGATGATTTCTAGGATCAAGGGCAGGGAGAGACAGAGGTTATAATACCATCCACTATCACAGCTACCATGTAAGTATATATTCTAAAAGATTTTAGTTCCCCGGAATTTTGTGCATATACGTTTCTTTTAGTTGATCAATATGTTGTAGTCGATGTAGTGGAGCTGGATCCACACCACAGCTATTGTGTAAGCGCATCTTCTAAAAGATTTTTATTCCTCGTAATTTTTGTTCACATACATTTCTTTTATTAGATCAACATGTTGTAGGCCGATGTGCGGAGCCGGCTCCTGTGGCAGAGCGGTTCTAGGTGCTTCAGTCCGGAACCGCGCTGCTGCTGCGGTCGCAGGTTCGAATCCAGCATCGGGCATGGATGCATGTGATGTCCTTAGGTTAGTTAGGTTTAAGTAGTTATAAGTCTAGGGGACTGATGACCTCAGTTGTTAAGTCCCACAGTGCTTAGGGCCATTTTTTTACGAAGCGGAGCTGTATCGTTAGATGAATGGTGATTTGGGGAAGAATTATGAGATACCACAAGGCGGGGGGGGGGGGGGGGGAGGAGGTGGAGAGGAAGCTGCATCGACATTAAGAGATGCTGGAGACAATTCCCAATGATGTGAGGGATATGTCACGAACCCAGAGCGATATAGGTAATTTGTATGAAGTACATATATAATCTGCTTACAGTCAGTGCTCTTTCTTTCCTTGCAGCAGCAGGCGATGTCTGAAACACTGTACTTATTTTCTTTTCGTTATTCTTGCAGCACGCGCGCCTACGCAACAGCGACTATCCGCACAGTAAGCCGTGGCATGAGCTGAATAAACAACGATCTACACGAGGTCCTGTACGGCACGATTGACCACTTAAGCTGGACCTTGTCACTGTGTGGGAAGCCGCAGCCGCAGCCGCAGCCGCAGCCGCAGCCGCAGCCGCAGCCGCAGCCGCAACCACCCCCGCTGCCGCCGCCCACATGCCAGCTCCACTCTGGCGTTCATGGACCACCCTCCCTCTGGCAACTGGCTCAGGGTTGTGCCAGCAGCCATCTCCACACCCGCAGCCGCAGACAAGCTGCTCACACTGGGCAGCACATCATTTCCCCCCCTCCCCCTCCACCCCAACACACGTGTTTTCTCCTGATGCAAGGTATGTGCACCTCACTGCTCCTTGTGGCAGCCTGCATCAACATCAACTAGATCTAGTTATAGTAATACTAATAGCTAGTAATACTAATGGCTAGTAATACTAATGGCTAGAGGCAATTCCCTCTCCTGTCCTTTTACTGAAGGACATTAGATTAGTAACGTCATACTGCAATTAGAATATTGTTTCCAGATGCCTTTCATTAGGATCTAGAACCCGACGTGATGATACGGAGACCCTGTAGGGTTCCTGAAAACGTTCTTTCCTGTCCAGGAAAGGAGCCTCCTCAACATTGTTAATGATCCCTGGTATCCCAACATCAAATGCAGCACTGTACTGTACATCATACTGTCGCACACTGCCCCCCTCCCTCAGACAGATGTGTGGCACTGAAGAACAAGGCTTCTATATCTTTGGAGGGAAAATATCATGAAGTACATCAATCGCCGAGTGATTTCGTCAATCCACCTTGAGTGCGCATCCTTACACATGTCTATGGTCCAATAAATTGTGGGTCAATCTATATCAAGCTTCCTAAAGATACAGCTGATAAGCAAGCATGTGTTAATGTCAAAAATAATACCGTCCAGGCTTGATTTGTATGGTCATTCCTGGCTTGCCAGAGAAATATTAAACAATATTAATAGTACATCTCTCGATACAGTAGATGCCTTAAAATTCATAAGTGTAACAACTTTGAGTGTATCGAGTTCGCCATCAAGATACAGGATATAACTAAATCTGAGGTGCAGAATACCAGAATGTCAGTTCATGTTTAAGGCATGGGGAAATGCAAATCAGATGCACAGAACAAGCAGGATAAAGTTATAGTAGTCAGATCTCTCTATTTCTCAAAATTTGTCAGTAACCATAACATGCATGGGAACATGCTGCTGGTCTCAGATGGGGTAAATAAGAAGAAAGACAATTATCATTACTGTTTAATCGAGTACATGTCACACCTGCTTTCTTTCCGAATGAGTAAACACAATGGTAAACAGCAGATCTACTGAAGGTGTCTGAATACCTTCTCCTCAGACAAATTATTAGCAAAGCATCTAGTAGATTGTGATGTCAACACGTTGGTACTTGTTATGTGGCTACCGAGGAAAAGAATTTCATAAAGTTTAATAATGCTCTCCATCAGGAGCGATGACCATTTGGTTGCATGCCGACTTTGCATGCTTCCTCGCTTCTGTGATCTACTGTGAAGGTGATCCTACAACCTCAAATACTACCTTCACAGGTATTTCCCACCAAATATGCAAATGAACTGTAGTCATCAATCTAGTCACGTCTATGAAGCAAAGGTGCGTCAGTATTTCCAGAAGGGCATGGGACAAGGCAGTAAGGATTTAGACCTAACTGCACCAGCGTCCTTCAACAGAATAGTTTGGAGATACTGCTTTGTGCTGTTCCCCACCTATTTTTCTACTGTCGAAAGGGGTCCAGGGTTCCTGAGAGAGGATGGTGAAGGTTGGAGAGGGATGAAGGTTGTGGTATTTCCCAGAGGGAGAAAAGTGGCTTGGACAGGGGTGATAAAAAAGTGTCTGAGCATTAGCATCTATTTTCCCAGAAGTGTAGGGGAAGGGGAGAGGAAGAAGTTTTCTCAGAAGGATGGATTACTCCCAGAGACTATAAATCAATCATGGGGGGGGGGGGGGGGGAAATCATAATTAGCGCAATAATAGGTTAAGGTGAAGGGAGGAGGATAATTTGATTCTGAACGTATGCTTGCTGCTGAATGTGTGCAACCTGCGTGAAAAAAATACACTGGCGCTCTCTTTGCCCAAATACTCACTGCCTCTCAGCACAAGTAGCACTATAAAGCGACAACAAAGCTGCTTTCACAATAGAATGTAGAAAGCACATCTGTAGCAGTCAAAGAGTTAAAAGTTGTACGAAGGAAACTGAAAATATCAACACACACCTGAGGCATTAAGGCTATTCATTAGAAATTAGGACTGCTAAAATTAGGACAGCTGCAGTGAGATTAGTCTCTTTCTGAAACATTTCAATCAGTAATAGAAGGTATTAAACACCTTACACACATGACAGAGGGAGGAAGAAGAGAAGAAGAACATATTATTATGGATTGTATTAATAATCACAGTGCTAGCAAAGTAGGTACAACTTACAGGAGGAACTGCGATCAACGTCGTAGATTGGGAAACCATTCTACATGCTTAATCAAACATGGAAGACAGGCTGACGATAAGGAATTTGAATGAGTACCCTCTTTAGTGAAAATACTATTCTTAACATCTTCGAGGCCTGACAATAATATGCCTAAGGAAAACCTGAAATTTTTCATATCACTAATGCACATAGACAAAACAACACTCCAAAATAAGAAGGCCAAACAGTAGAAAATAGAGTAACATTATTAGACCTAAATTAGCTGGTATACATAGCACAGGTGAATGCATTGACTTTCAGCCTAAGAAACTGAACAGTGTACTTCTTGAATGCATATGAATTAATTACTTTTGAATACATAGTGGGAGTGAACAATGATCAAAGTATTACAAATATTTACCATCAAAAACAGTCTTGATCACAATTTATTTATTACGGTGACTGGATCGACCACTTCTGTGGTCATCTTCAGACCAATGAGCAAGGACCTCCTTCTGCTACCTACAGTAGTGATTCTCCAGCAGAAGGAGGTCCTTGCTCATTGGTCTGAAGATGACCGCAGTAGTGATCGAAAACAGTCACCGTAATAAATAAATTGTGATCAAGACTGTTTTTGATAGTTGTTGTTGTTGTGGTCTTCAGTCCTGGGACTGGTTTGATGCAGCTCTCCATGCTACTCTATCCTGTGCAAGCTTCTTCATCTCCCAGTACCTACTGCAGCCTACATCCTTCTGAATCTGCTTAGTGCATTCATCTCTTGGTCTCCCTCCACGCTGCCCTCCAATACTAAATTGGCGATCCCTCGATGTCTCAGAACGTGTCCTACCAACCGATCCCTTCTTCTAGTCAAGTGTTGACTGAACTAGAGTACCCTGGTCACACCACTAACCTCACTTGTTGGACACTCTGCAGTTTGCACCGCCACACAATATACGCCAGTTAGAGTTTATGCTGGGCAAATTAACATATTGCATGCGTTTCATTCCCAACGCTGCTCAAATCGCGGCCCACTTGCATTGGCTCCGCAGAAAGAAAATTCATTTTCTTTGGTGGCAGGATTGTCACGATGCCTTTCGAGAGCTGAAAGATACTTTTCTTCATTATCATTGTCTTGCACATTTTGACCCGACGATGTCGGTTGTTTTAGCTGTTGATGCCTTTCCTCATGGCAATGTGACCGTATTGAACTACAGATATGCTCCTCACGACCGACCGATTGCCTTTGCATCGAAACTGTTGACAGATGTTCAACGGACCCACTCTCAAATTGAAAAGGGAGTCCTTGCCATAGGGTATGGTGTAAAAAATTTTCACCAGTACTTCTTTGGTGGCAAATTCTTCTTGGTGACAGATCACAACTTTTTTAATGCAGCCAAGGCAATTCCACAGTACACTACACAGAAGCTGCAGTTGTGGGCTTTTTTTTGTCAACTTATCAACACGAAATTTTGTATCAGCCCATGGCTAAACATGCCAACGCTTTCCCATCGTCTTGTCGGCCATGATCCTGATATCAATGCATGGCTGCTTCTTATTGTTTCTTGGATGTTCAGGACTTGGATACGATGCAGGACTTTGGAAAATTGCTCATCCATTGCCCCTGACCGTGCTTTGAACATTTTGTTACATTTCATTCGCAAGGGTTGGTCACGTTTGGGACGCCAAATCCAAAACTCTTTGGTTCATCAGTACATTGCTTGCTGGCACGATCTGACAGTCCACCAGGATATGGCTTTATTGTGCACAGACTTGGATTCGTCATGTATGTTGATTCTTCATCTTCTTCAGCTGTCAGTGCTCCTTCTGCATCAAGGGCACTGGAGTGTTGTTCGCACGAAGCATTTGGCACGTCGTCACAGTGCGTGCTCAGTGCCACAGTTGTGCCGAAAATCAGGCGGCCCGCTCTCAAAATTTCTTCGCTTGGCCTAGACCTAGGGCACCGTCAAAAAGGTTACATCTTGATTTCACGGACTCCTTTTGTAACACTCGTTGACTCATTGCCGTGGAGGCCTTTAGGAAATTTCTGATCACAGTGCGAATGCATTCCATAGTTCGTTCCACGATACAGTCCTTGACATGATTTTTTATTTAGAAGGGTTGCCAGAAGTTATTGTGATTGACATTTGCCGCTAGTTTGGCGCGGCCGATTTCCAGCAGTTTTGAGCAACCTCAGCCATCCACCACATCACAACTGCGCTGTTCCACCCGGAATCAAACGGTGGAGCTGAGCGGTTCCTCCACACCTTCAAGCAACAAATGGAAAATATAAGCGCTACCCACATGGACGACCAGGCTCTACTCTTGTTTCTGTCTTCCTACCGATCGCAGCCACATGATGACTATCTCTTGTGGAGTTTCTGTGTGGCCGCCGCCACTGCACCTTGCTGCAGCTGCTGGGCATCCTTCAGCTAAGTATCCCACAGGAGCCTCCGTTTATTTCAGGTTCCTTCTCCAAAATCGCCGCTGTTAGAAGGGGACGGTCGTTCGTTGCCTCGGCCTTTTAACGTCTCTCTTACACGGTGCTACCAGTGTGCTTAGGCACCACAGCAATCAGCTGCACATAAGTGATACTGCCGCAAGCTCTTTTCTTACAGACACAGTAGCCGGGTGGCTGAGGTCATCCTCACCAACACTCTTGCTGAAAACTCCACTTTCGTCGTCTTTGGCTCCATGGCGCTCGGGATCAGCGGTGCTGGACTCGGAGCCTGGATGCGTACCCGAGGCCTTCGTCTTCATCGCCGTCATAGGGTCATGAGCCGCCTTTGGTAGCTCCCAGTGGCACAGCTACCGCTCCTGACATAGTATCAGCTTCGCTTGGTATGCTGATTGCGCCTCATCAGGATGTTGGGGTGAGTCCTTTGGTGAATGTTACCGGCGAAGCTCAGGGCACACCGCAGGGAGCGGAATGCGGCGCGGCGTCTGTGGCAGCTATTGCCTCCATCCTTTCACTAAACATCCTGCCCTTATAACACTACCGTCTGCTACTGAAATACCATAACCTTAAATTTGGAGGCAGTTCAAAGAATAAAGAAAACGGTCGCCAGCCTAATTAGGCAAGAGAATAATTGACATTCTTGTTCAAGAAAATAAGTATGAGTAACTTTAAACGGAAAACACAGCCTATACTTTGCAACACGCGAGTGCAATGAACTCTGGCACCTGAATACAGTATGTTCACGTGAAGGTTGGAGTTGATAGAGTAGAATAAATTATTTGTATAAATATAACAGATAACAATACACACTATTACTTTCAGGGCTTATTCAAACTGAATGGTCTTTATAACATTACTATTAATATACACTGTAGAATCACAAATTGGATGTAGGTTCAGTATTACTTTTCAAACATTTTCCTAGCTGACATAAAATTGTAAATGTAGTTCATTGCAAAATTATGAACTGGTCACAGGTCAAGTCTCTCTCAGTTAAATACTTTTCTATTTAGAATGAAAGTTAAATGGAATTCACTAACAGGTTACTTCTCACTATCTTTTCAATAAAGAAATTATTGTTTTCATAGATAGTGGTCTTTCTATTAATCGTTATCTAGCTTGAGCACAATAGACTCACTGTTGATCCTGCTGCACCATTAATATGCACTTTTAATACACAAGGGTATTCCAATACTGTACAGAAGTTCACTTGAATAGGGAGAGTAATTGAAACTTGCTATAATTAAGTGACTTTGTGCATTTGAACTACTTTCAGTGGAGGGGGTCCCTTAATCTTGACCACTGTAGCAGAGCATACTAAACACACTTTCAATACACTAAAGAAACAAGGTATTAGTTCTCAACTCTTACTACAGTAGAACACAACTTGACATATCTGTAGGTAACTGGCTCACCTTTTGCGATTTGCAACAAGCAGCAATGTGATTATTTACTAAGCAAAACTTTACCATCCTCATTTTTAAGAACTTTCAATTTTGAAATTGGCAACAATATATTAATAAGCGGTTTTAATAGAAAAATTATTTTCAGCAAGCATCATGTACTTTAGCTCACTCTCTTGCCACATTAACTTTAACTTTCTTTCAATAAAGGACACTCGGTAAGCACTTTAGCGTGGGAGGGAACCTAAGTGGATATGTGACTGAGGATAAATCACGGTAGGTACAAACGTTCAGTTAAAATTTACCTTGTATTTGATTACACTAAACATCCAATGAGCTGATCCTTCACTGTACATTACTATAGTTTTCCATCACAGTGATTGAGCAATGTCGTGGCAATTGCATGTTGATAGGTGGATTTGCAGGTAGAATTGCTGGACTCTGTCATTTCTTGGTGGCGATGATAGACATCAAATCCAGAATAGCTCCAGCTCTTTATCGATCCATCTGAGGCAGTGGAAAGCGCTGGGAAAAGCCTCTCTCAAAACCAACACAATACACAACTTTTACATGAGCAGTTGATAGTTTGGTAGCTCGTCCCCGACTGACTCTTGGTTCCACCGTTTCTACCTAGACCAACCACAATTTGCGCGCGCTACACAGTTCCATTCCTGAGGGAACCACAACACCTTTTACATACAAAATCACTAAGAACCCAAAGTGAAGGTCAGCAGTTTACATAACAGCAAACAATCATTTTAAACAAAACAGAACCTTTGCCCATATTAACATTTCTATAACAAATTATTTAAACAAAATTACAATTATATACAGTAAGTTTTGTCTCCCTCCAAATGAGACAAAGAATTTAAATGATAGATACACTACATTGCATAGAATCAAACCATGAGATCAAAGTTTTTACACAGAAAAGAATAAACAATCTCATGATATCGATTCCATCCAACAACCTTTTATAGATTCTCAATGTTATAACATTAAACCAAAACAAAAGGCAAAATAAATCAGTACGGCATTACAGCTATGGTGTTACACCCTCCTCCCCATTGTCACTATGGCACTCGTCTGTACTCAACGACTGTACGGAGTTGTTTTTGTTTTCTTTTTTTTTGGGGGGGGGGGGGGGGGGGGATGGATGTAGTGTCTTCGTAAGAATCCACTTGTGCTCTGGCCATCAAAAGCCCAGCAACACGCACGTCAATATCTGCGGACCAGGAGGTTGGCTCCAGAATCGGTGGTTCCAGCATGGGTGGTTCCAGCATGGATGACACCAGCATAGTAGTATAGGCAAATCACGCGCCGCACCTCCCCTCTCTGGAAAGGCTGCATGACACCACTGTCCTCTCCGACGACAGCTCTCGGGGGCCAGTTCGTCAGCACAGATCCTCTCGCCAGTTCGAGAGGTCGGCTCCACGGGCCAGCGGCTGCCGACGTCATAGCTACTTAGGTCTTTCAGAACCAGAACATTTAGAAAGATAGTTTGCTGTGGAGTTGACTAACGACTTTATTCAGAGATTGCAGATGCCTGTTACGTTGTACATGACTGCTTCTCAACAAATAAATAAATGTATTTAAGTATTCAATCAGAGCACTGTCTATTAATATTTTGTAGTGTGCTCAGGTACCCTGGTCTGTCTCCTGCTTCCTAGTCTACGAATTACCTTTGTGACCCCCTCAGATACAACATTCTGAACCCAATGCGACACAATTAAACAGCATTTCATGATTCGTAGTCTTAACACCACTATGTACGAATTCGTTCGAATTGTGGCGTTAACAGCTGACGAGGTCAGTGCATGGGACGATAATTCCATATATCGGCTGCTGCTAGTCTCCAACCTGTGCGAGATGACACACAATGTTGCTGGGAGTTCACTACGTGTTACTGGATGGCAGGCCCACATGTGAAGGACTACGATGTGTTTGGTGTACAAAATTATGATGTGGTTGCCATAAGTGCTACACAGGAGTCTTGACGACGACAGCACCTGCTCTCACGGTCTCATGTTATCCAACATCGGGACACTGTCACACCCAAATGCCCCACAAACAGTCCGGAACCGCGCGACTGCTACGGTCTCATCACATTCCACACATGGTCCGTTGGAATCAAGTCCAGAGATTGTGCTGGCCAGGGAAGTTGATGCACGTCGTGCAGAGCACGTTGAGTTTCACGGGCAGTGTACGGGAGGGCATTACACTATCAGAACAACATATCACCTTCCTGTTGCAAGTACGGCTAAGGAACTGATTTAACAACATTCTGTGCATACCGAACGCTGGTTAGCGTCCCCTACATCTACATATAAATCTACATTTATACTCCGCAAGCCACCCAACGATGTGTGGCGGAGGGCATTTTACGTGCCACTGTCATTACCTCCCTTTCCTGTCCCAGTCGCGTATGGTTCGCGGGAAGAACGACTGCCGGAAAGCCTCCGTGCGCGCTCGAATCTCTCTGATTTTACATTCGTGATATCCTCGGGCGGTATAAGAGAGGGGGAAGCAATATATTCGATACCTCATCCAGAAAAGCACCCTTTCGAAACCTGGACAGGAAGTTACACCGCGATGCAGAGCGCCTTTCTTGCATAGTCTGCCACTTTAGTTTGCTAAACATCTCCGTAACGCTATCACGCTTACAAAATAACCCTGTGACGAAGCGCGCCTCTCTTCTTTGGATCTTGTCTATTTCCTCCGTCAATCCGATCTGGTACGGCTCCCACACTGATGAACAATACTCAAGTATAGGTCGAACGAGTGTTTTGTAAGCCACCTCCTTTGTTGATGGACTACATTTTCTAAGCACTCTCCCAATGAATCTCAACCTGGTACCCGCCTTACCAACAATTAATTTTATATGATCAATCCACTTCAAATCGTTCCGCACGCTACTTCCAGATATTTTACAGAAGTAACTGCTACCAGTGTTTGTTCCGTTGTCATATAATCATACAATAAAGGATCCTTCTTTCAATGTATTCGGAATACATTTGTCTATGTTAAGGGTCAGTTGCCACTCCCTGCACCAAGTGCCTATCCGCTGCAGATCTTCCTGCATTTCGCTACAATTTTCTAATGCTGCAACTTCTCTGTATACTACGGCATCATCCGCGAAAAGCCGCATGGAACTTCCGACACTGTGTACTAGGTCATTTACATATATTGTGAAAAGCAATGGTCCCATAACACTCCCTTGTGGCACGCCAGAGGTTACTTTAACGTCTGTAGACGTCTCTCCATTGAGAACAACATGCTGTGTTCTGTTTGCTAAAAACTCTTCTATCCAGCCACACAGCTGGTCTGATATTCCGTAGGCCCTTACTTTGTTTATCGGACGACAGTGCGGAACTGTATCGAACGCCTTCCGGAAGTCAAGGAAAATAGCATCTACCTGGGAGCCTGTACCTTATATTTTCTGGGTCTCATGAACAAATAAAGCGAGTTGGGTCTCACACGATAGCTGTTTCCGGAATCCATGTTGATTCCTACAGAGTAGATTCTGGGTTTCCAGAAACGACACGATACGCGAGCAAAAAACATGTCCTAAAATTCTACAACAGATAGACGTCAGAGATACAGGTCTATAGTTTTGCGCATCTGCTCGACGACCCTTCTTGAAGGCTGGGACTACCTGTGCTCTTTTCCAATCTTTTGGAACCATCCGTTCATCTAGAGACTTGCGGTACACGGCTGTTTGAAGGGGGCAAGTTCTTTCGCGTACTCTGTGTAGAATCGAATTGGTATCCCGTCAGGTCCAGTGGACTTCCCTCTGTTGAGTGATTCCAGTTGATTTTCTATTCCTTGTACACTTATTTCGATGTCAGCCATTTTTTCCTTTGTGCTAGGATTTAGAGAAGGAACTGCAGTGTGGTCTTCCTCTGTGAAACAGCTTTGGAAAAAGGTGTTTAGTATTTCCCTCTAGGAACAACAAAAGTAAACGAGAGTTGTGACTTATTGCACCACAGACCATAATGCCTGGGATGGGGCAAGTGTGTCTTTGACGAATGTACTCTGCGATACAGCGCTCCCAGGCCTGCGTTGTACGTGCAAACGACCATCACTTGTCTTCAGGTAGACCTTGCTTCCTTCGCTGAAGACCACGGCGCGCCATTCCATCTTCCAAGTTACTCTCTGACGGCGCCAGTCGAGCCGTCACATCGATGCTGCGGCGTGAGTGAAAGACGGGGTAGAGGAGTGCGCGTCCACAGACCCACTGCTAATAACCGGTTGGCAGCAGTCTGTGGTGACACGTATGTCCTCATAAGCCCTCTTATCTGTACGGTCTGCCTCTGCTGCCCTTACAATATGACGATCCTGGTGGGTCTCTGTGCTGTGTGTACATCCAGAGCCTCGTCTAGGGTGTGAGAATGATCACATGAGCACTGATACCAACACTACTTCACAACTGACTCAACACATCCAACTTGTGTGACAATCCTGCGAAAGGACCGTCCTTCCACTCGAAAGGCTAACATTTGACCACTTTGAAACTCGCTCAGTTGGCTGCAGGAAGAACGAGTGTATCTGCGTGGCATGCTTGCCCGCTTGCTTCCCATGCTTATACCCCACTGAGCCACTGGCTGTAAGCAGTCCCTATTAAAGGACAGACACAAATGGCTCTCTGGGAGCTATGGCACTACTGTATCCGGTCGGTGTGGCCAAGCGGTTCTAGGCGCTACAGTTTGGAACCGCACGACCGCTACGGTCGCAGGTTCGAATCCTGCCTCGGGCATGGATGTGTGTGATGTCCTTAGGTTAGTTAGGTTTAAGTAGTTCTTAGTTCTAGGGGACTGATGGCCTCAGGTGTTGAGTCCCATAGTGCTCAGAGCCATTTGAACCATTTTGATCCACTACTGTATCTGTTGCGGACGACGATGAAACCTCTGTCAGTACATCTACCAACACCCAGGTGCTGCATGCCGTCATCAGATCAAAATCGGGTCAACTTTCTAGGTGCACCGATTTTTTTTTGCTGGCAGTGTAAGTTAACAATTGAACGGTCTGACCAGGCACATCGAGACCACCTCTCAGCCCAGTGCTGTTCTTATTTCTCTTCTTAAAAATTAATAATTTACATATTTTCCTTTTTGTAATTTCTTGTATTATAATCTGAAGAAGAAATCACAGCTGAATCTCAAACAAAAATCTCCCATTGATAATCTGGGGTTTCAAGCCGCGTCAAGTGGTTTACTGCCCACGAGCTTTCGGCAGAGATCTCCTCTCGCCGCGTAGAACATGAAAAGTGTTACCGTCTGCGCTATCGCGAAAAGTCAGCTGTAGCAGAACATGCTCAGGAAAACGGACACCGAATTGCATTCGATGAGACGTCTATTATTAAACGGACAAATGGCTTCTGGGATAGCGTGATAAACGTGGCCATAGAAATTAGAATTTCTGACAACACATTCAATAGAGACGGTGGATTGCAGCTGAGTACAGCGTGGGATCCGGTGTTGAGGGAGTTGAAGCAGGCCCGGCGGTCGCGAGACCAAAACATTACCATATATGGTGCGGGCCGAGCACCAGTGACGTCACGAGCGACGGCGCGGGTATATAAGCACGGCGGTGACAACCACACGACAGTCATCCACTTGACAACGGCAGAGGAGATCTCTGCCGAAAGCTCGTAGGCAGTAAACTACTTGACGTGGCTTGAAACACGAGAATGTTTTACTAACGGATATTGCCGCGAAAGCATGCATTCGTACAAAAATCTTCGAAAGACATCCAAGCAAACGTGCCTTCAGGTGGTGCAGCATGGACCATGATGCCCACGGCCTCGGCTGCGCAGACGACTACGTGTACTGACAAGGGGATCTTGATCGGGATGAGACTTTCCAGATTAGTAGTGTACTTAAAGTGTGTCCACCCATACAAGCTGGAAAGCGCGCTATCCAGAATATTCCGAGAAGAGGCATAGACTGGCCACTTAATACGCTTTAGCGGCACAGCGGAACTGCCACACCTATAGCGGACTCGCTAGCCATGCCGACGATCCACCTTGGGTAACATCTTATTTCTTAGTTGTTTTAAATATTATAGCAACATTAAATAAAATTAATGACCTAAAATATTATCTTCGAAATCTTGGAAGCTAACGACACGACTTTATATCAACATTCTCAACCATTATTTAAAGTGAAATCACAATTGAATCAATACAATTAGCTGCTGATGGGCGTTGATATACATCAACAGGGACAGGTGAAAATGTGTGCCTCGACCAGCACTCGAACCCGGGATCTCCAGCTTACATGGCAGACGCTATATCCATCTGTACCACCGAGGACACAGAGGAGAGTGCGACTGCAGGGATTTATTGCCGGCACGCTCCCCGTTAGACCCACGTTCTCAACTTATAGTTTACACACTACATTCATATTGCCCCTGCCATTATATCCATTATTTGCGGCAGACAATCCACCGAGTCCCGTAAGAGTTCAGTCAAATCGTGTGCATCCGCACTGAAGAAGGTCATCAGCCGGTTAGCCTTAAACGATATGAAGATGGTATCTGTTCTTTCGGACACTACGAATGTAGTGTGTGAACTGTAAGTTGATAATGTGGATCTAACGGGGAGTGTGCCGGCGATAAATCCCTGTACTCGCACTATCGTCTGTGCCCTCGGTGGCTCAGACGGATATAGCGTCTGCCATGCAAGCAGGAGATCCCGGGTTCGAGTCCCGGTCCGGGTACACATTTTCACCTGACCCCGTTGATGTATATCAATGCCCGTCAGCAGCTAATGGTACTGACTCAATTATCATTTCATTCTAAAGAGCTGCATGGTCACCAATGGCATCTGTTCTTTCACACATGTCCGAAAGAACAGACGCCATCTTCATATTATTTAAGGTCTTGTGTGGGAAAAGAAAAGTTTCGATTAATTATTGACTCTTGGGAAGGACAAGCAAAGCCCGAATAATATGATGAAATCTGTCAGGATAACGAGAAATTAGCGACATGTGCAAGTAAGCTGGCTGCTCTGAATTGTGCTCTTGTTCCACCTTATGACGTCTATTTTTATAGACAGGTAAAGATCTAAAAAAGCGTGTATAAAACTGCGCTTGTCTACTTGAAAATAATAGAGAAGTAAATTCTCGTGAAGACTGTATAAAAATACTATCTATAGCGCATCATCAACTCTCATAGTCAATTTTTAATGAAATGATCCAGTATGCCTGGCTTAGTCCCACGCTTTCTGACGGAAGAAAATTTTTCATGAGTGGTGGCGGAATATGTTTTCCATCAGATCTTTCAAAAAAGGTTGTTTTGTAAACAATCGTCCTATATAAACTGTTCACGATGTGAAAATATTTTTGTTATCAATGTTTCATGGCAATTATCATTCTTTTTATATAAATAAATCCTACCCGAAATTTTGTTACACTGGTAATTAACGCTTTAATTTACCACCATTAAAACCCACTTGAAATGATTCCATTTCTGAAAAAGAAAATATTAACTGTAATTCACAATTTATATTAATTAAGTGTAATGGTCATTTCATAAATAAAATAAAATTCTTCATCATTTAACTGATAATATTGTGGGTTGTTAACTTTTTTAAGAAACGTTAGAATTTTAAAACAATTGCAAAAACAAAATAAAAGGATTGAACCTGTATCGCCCAAATGGCTATGAAGTGTCCTACAGGCTGTACTGCCAGAGCCTGTAAAGTGATAAGTACATGACTTCCCGGGATCTCCTGGCTAGTGCGCTTTATAACTCTTATGGTTAGACACTCTTCAGGTATATTAATAACTTGCAATGTCTCATCCCGAACCGAATATCCGAGACCGTAATGTCCCATAATGAGTGGAGCACTACAACCTGCACAAAATTTATCAGATGGCGGGCCTTAATTGGAAAAATGAAGCCTAAAGGAAAGGAAAACAAAGCAGCCTTTTCTGGTCTTATACTGGTGAGTAATCTGCCCGTCTATCCACCGCTAGAATCCACGGAAATCTCCTTGGATAGAATTCAGTGTATTTCAAATGGGCATTGCTACAAAGTCTGTTGTCCTCTTCTTCTCCTTCTGCTGACTAGGATTGCCCCTGTTTGTCCGCCTCATTCTCTGGATGTGCTGGACCCACTGCTGTCCCATCTCTTGGGTAATCGCCTGGGTAGTCATTTCTCTTGTGGTTATCCATGTTTACAAATTTTAGCTAGTCTTGAAGGGTCTGTCCTTTCCACGCGATCCTTCTCAATTTTTTCTTGTCTTCATCCATATATTTTGCAATCCACACTGTTTCCTTATGTACACATTTATTCTTTTGTCCCATATAGTTACTCCTTGGATTTGTCTTACTACCCTCATTTCTACTGCCCTTGAGTTATGTTTTATCTTTTTCATTTCTGCCCTAATTTCTGCTACATATGACAAAAGAGAACGCACCATCGTTTTACACATTTTTATTTTCCCTTCAGTTGTCATAAAATTTTTTGCTGAGGTATTTTGCAGGCATCCGCTACTCCTCTTGCCTTTATCATTCGATTTTTCACTTACACTGTTGAATTCTCATGCATAACTAAAGCTCGTCACCTGTTCAACTGAAACACCTATTAGGTGAGATTTTCATATCATATTGCTTACCTGTTTTACTAAAATGATGAAATAACCTTTGTAAATTATCCTCAATATTTTCTATCAGTGGAGCATCGTCAGCATAACATGTAATATTTACCACTTTATTTCCCATTTTCCTTCGTATGTCATCAATTATGTCCATTATTAAGCTGAGTGGGCTTAATGAGTCTCCGTGTCTAATTCCTTTATGTAGAATAATTTCACCTTTGGATCCTTCATGTGTTTTAATTCTCGTTTTATCAGCTGTATATATATTTTCTAAACTTTTCACTGAACCGATTGGTAATCTCTTGTCGATTAAGGTTTGAATTACATCCTTTTTTCTAATCCTATCAAATCAAATGATTCAAATGGATGTGAGCACTATGGGACTCAACATCTGAGGTCATCAGCCCCATAGAACTACTTAAACCTCACCAACCTAAGGAGATCACATACATCCCCGCCTGAGGCAGGATTCCAACCTGCGACTGTATCGGTCGCACGGTTCCAGACTGAAGCGCCTAGAACCGCTAGGCCACAGCGGCCGGCTCTAATCCTATCAAAGGCAAAACAAGTCAACGAAGCATAGGTAGGCTTGCTTAATAAAATCTTTGGATTTCTTCACAGTCTGTATTTAAAGAGAAAATAGCGTCTATTGTGCTCCTGCTTTCCCTGGATCCTTGCTGTTTTTCTGGAATTTCTACGTAATTCAGCATTATATCTCTATTTACTGATGTTAACAGGTTTAGGGTAGTTCCCTAGTAATTATCTAACACTTTCTTAGCTCCTTTTTTATACACTGGAATTGTATTAATTTGTTTCCATTCTGCTGGTATCCTTCCTTCCTTCATGACACTATTAAAGAAAGTGTGAAGCTGATGATATAATGCCTGCCTTCCATATTTTATTAATTCATTATATATGCCATCTGGCCCCGGTAATTTTTTATTTTTAAGTCTTTTATTGCAGTACATATTTCCTCCAATGAGAAGCCTATTTGGTTGTCATTTTCTGTGTAATGGTGACTAGTGTCAAGTTTCACCTTTGCTACGTCCTAACACACTAATTTAAAATAATTTTCCCAATGAATTTTGCTTACGTTGTGAGTCTGAATGTTCTCACTAATACCTTTCTTTTACTTTTTGAGCATCCACGATAGTTTCTTACACGATCCATAAATGTCTTATTTCATACCTTTTGTACATCGTTCCCAATAATCCTCTTTTACTTCCCATTTGTTAAATTGTTTATCGCCAGCGTCATGTGATGCCCTGTTTGGGCACGTCTTCCCATGGTCCTCGTGCCGCAGTACCTCTCAGGTACACAGTGCAGCAGAGTTGAGTGCTCGAGTGGGACAATCCGGTCTCGTGTTCATCGCGCCCGCTGCGGCAGCCCTCTGGCGGACTGGCGCGTGTTTAAATGTCGGCGTCAAGTGAGCGAGGCGGTGTTTGCCCGGCCCCGCGTCCGGCTCCGGCCGTCGCGGCGCTGACCCGCGGCCGAGCGGCGTCTGTTGTGGTCGTCCGCCGGTTTGACGGTCCGCAGAGAGAGGGCGCCCGGCGCGTCGGCAAATGTTTGTGGTACGCTGCAGCTGCGGCTCCAGGTGAGCGCAAACAGGCGGCGCACTGCCGGCAAATATTTGGCGGCGACGGCAGCGCCACTGGCGAGCTAGTGACGAGTGTGCGCCGCGGCCGAACCCCTCCTGCCTGCTTCTGTCCGCGTGTGCTGCCGGCAGCCTACCCACAAAGGCGCACAGTGGCTGCGGCAGCGAGATCGTAGTTCCACCCGAGCTGAGATCTCTTGCTCCTCTATGTACTCACAAGATTAACTCATTATTTACAGTTTCATCATATATCGTCTATCCACTTCGTATACGAGACGTGCACCAAGCGTACGTCATTACGCCATGACACTTTCTACCCGTGCTATCAAAACAGGAGACTGTACAGCTTGTGTGGATGTGCTTTTAGTTAGTTAATAAGTAGGTAAGTGATTTATCAGAGGTGCAGATAAGCACACTTTTATATCTTCCCTTCAGTTTTCTGACTGGTTCGATGAGGTCAACCAAGAATTTTCCTGGTTTGGAACACGTAACATCCCCAGATGACGGAGAAAAGCGATCTGTTCTCCACTGTCGGAAAAAAACATTAGCATCCTTGGAAAGACGACGTCGATTTTGATTAGATTTAGTGATAATGGTGTCAACGCCGACTGCCAATAGTGGCTTAGCTACCAGAGTGCGTCTACACTTCAAAGGTACCTACACACTGAAAACAAACTCCAAAAAACTCGGTTAACAGCTTCTTAATCTCGAAGTTTGACTTAGTTTTCAAGAAATGCTTGGAATCGTGAGTTTGAACAACTAGTTGAGGGAAGTTTTGTCTCGGGTTTGTAGTTTATGGTCAGTGAGCAAAAACAGGGCCGAGTTGTGTAACTTGAGCATTCTCATTTGCTGTGTCGTCTGCTATGTTTCTTTCTTCGCCTACTGTGGTTCTTTCGACAAACAATTCAGATTTTGCTCGAACAGTCCACGGGTATACTGCCGGTTCATAGTGTCCAACGGACACAATATTTCAGCGATCAGACATGTCGCCATCGTCAGGTGCGCAGTTCGTCAGCGCACCTGACGATGGCGACATGTCTGATCGCCGAAATATTGTGCCCGTTGGACACTATGAACCGGCAGTATACCCGTGGACTGTTCGAGCGACAAATACGCCAGGAGAAACTGAAGAATCACAAATCAGTTTTTGTTAGAAATTGAAATGAAGAATGCTCTGTGGGATCCTTCTCATTTTGCGTATGAAGACAGATGTAAAGAGAAAGATTTGTTGAAAGAAGTTTCGGATAAAATTGGTGAACATTTTGTGGAGTGTGAAAGGAAATGGACAAACATGAAAACACAGTACAATCGTGAGCATTGTAAAATGGTCAAAACTAAAAGTGAGTCATGAACGACAGAGATCTACGTTCCGAAATGGATATTTTACGAACATTTGAAATTTTTGGAAGGCGTAAACAAACCAGGGAGAAAAATATTTACAATTGTAAATAAAATATCATACACTGGCGTAAAGGAAGCTGTGTGATTTTTGGTCGGAAATTTTGTAATTACATCTGTATTTCCGCTTGGAATTTATTAATTTCTCCTGTAACACCTTATCAACATCTGATGTAAAGTAAGTTGCAAATTAATGGCTTATATTGTTAATAATCTAAGCTATAAGGTTTTAGTTCAGAACGTTTTAATTATATTTGTCTTTTCAATCGAAATTTATTTATGTACATTTCTCTTGTCATTTCACTTTACCAACATCCGATACAAAGTAGATTGCGCCAGGGCACCGTAATAGATCCGCTGATTTTTACGATTTACGTAAACGATCTGGTTGATGGTATTCGAAAATGGTTCAAATGGCTCTGAGCACTATGGAACTTAACATATGAGGTCACCAGTCCCCTAGAACTTAGAACTACTTAAACCTAACTAACCTAAGGATACCACAAACATCCTTGCCCGGGGCAGGATTCAAACCTGCAACCGTAACGGTCGCGCAGTTCCAGGCTGAAGCGCCTAGAACCATTCGGCCACCCCAGCCGGCTGGTCGATGGTATTGACAGTGGCATTAGACTGTTTGCCGATGATGCTGTAGTCTACAGGAAAGTAGTATCACACGGAAGTTGTGAAGAAATCAATGACCATTTGCAGAAAATAAACGCGTGGTGTAATGACTGGCAATTATCTCTCAATATTGGTAAGTGTATCCTACTGCGTACAACAAGGCGAAAATCCCCATTAATGTACGAGTACAAAATAAATGTCCAGTCCTTGGAATTGGTAACGTCCGTCAAGTATCTGGGTGCGACTATTCGAAATGATCTCATATGGAATGATCACATTACACAAGTAAGGGGTAAGGGAAACTCTAGATTGCGGTTTATTGGTAGAATCCTGAAACGATGCAGTCCTTGAACAAAGGAAATATCTTACAATAAATTAGTTCGCCCAGTCTTAGAGTATTGTTCGTTTGTATGGGACCCTTACCAGTTGAGTCTGATTCAAGAGATTGAGAAGGTCCAAAGAAGGGGGGCAAGATTCGTGACTGGTACATTTAGCAATCGCGAGAGCGTTACAAATCTCGTAGAAAGTTTGAAGTGAGACACGCTTGCAGATAGATAGCACGCTAAACGGAAGGGGCTGCTCACTAAATTCCGAAATCCGATCTTCTCCGGGGATGTCGCACAATGATCACCTTTCAAAGATAAGGGAAATTAGAGTTCGTACTGAGGCGTTCAGACAGTCGTTTTTACCTCACGCGATTCGCGAGTGGATCAGAGGGGGGGAGGGAATATGACTTTGAACCAAATTGTGCCCTCCGCCACACACAGCTCGGTGGCTAGCGGAGTATATATGTAGATGTAGATCTCTTATATTCTTTGTGTTTCTTCCTCCACTCTTCTCTGAAGATATTTATTTTGCGTAGACATCCTCCAGCTGCCATGTGACACCCTGCCCTGCTTTCTGGATCTTCCACATCAAAACTGTCCGGTGGTGAGTAAATTGTGGCACTTCTTTTAAAGAAAACTGTGCAAAGACACGGCTGCAGAAGTCACTAATTTTGCTTTTTCAGGACTTAAGTACATAGTTGTTCTAAGTCACCGAAAAACTGCTGACAGTATCCCGAAAAATTCTCCACAATTCTTCTAGCGTGAGATATTCGGTAATTAAACATTCTTTCCTGTCTGCCTTTCTCTTGCCACCCTGCATGTGGTTTCATTATGTACGCTGAAAGAACAGAAGCATCATCTCCCACCATAACAAGTGAAACATCCTCGTTTCTTCCAGGAAGTGCTCTTGGTGTGGATAGAGCAATCTTTCCCTTAGAAAATCGCTCACCCATCTTGGAGCTGTTGCAGACACCACCATTTGAAATACTTCCTTGCGTACCCACTTCGTAACTGACGATGTTGTAATGTGCGTTTACCAGCACAGCACTAAATACTCCAGTGTAACTATAATATAATGAACCATTTCCCACAGGTTGCATTATTTTAAAATGTCAGCCATCTATTGCACCAATACAATGAGGGAAGTTCCGTATTGTTTCAAATACATTTGATACTTCTTCCCATTCTTCCTTTGTAGACGTTTCCTATAAAAACAAGTAAAATATTGAAACTTCCTGGCAGATTAAAACTGTGTGCCCGACCGAGACTCGAACTCGGGACTTTTGCCTTTCGCGGGCAAGTGCTCTACCACTTTTTTTTAATTCTTTTTATTTAAATGTCATACATATATACAAATACATAAATAAGATTTACATACAAGTTAAATGAAAGTGAAAAGAAAAAACAAAAATTCGTATTCCAAGCGGATTTTTTTATCTTTTTTTTTTTTTTTTGGGAGCAGGAAGGCATGGTAAACAAACAATCATTATTCGTACAATTGTACTATCTTAGGGATAAGAAAAGGATCGAGACAGCAAAAACACTTTGGAAACCAGAAAATCAACGTAAAGGCCGCCCTTTTTTTGTGTAACATGAATAAAGTAAATGACAATCCTAGTCACGGGCGGGAGTGAAAATGAAGTTATCATCTGCATCACAATCCCTGCAGCACACGGTGTCGCATCATAAATCTGGCAGACAGCCATATAATCTTGACCAGTTCTGCCTTTGTGGGCTGTGGCTAAGCCATGTCTCCGCAATATCCTTTCTTTCAGGAGTGCTAGTTCTGCAAGGTTTGCAGGAGAGCTTCTGTAAAGTTTGGAAGGTAGGAGACGAGGTACTGGCAGAAGTAAAGCTGTGAGTACCGGGCGTGAGTCTTGCTTCGGTAGCTCAGTGGTAGAGGACTTGCCCGCGAGAGGCAAAGGTCCCGAGTTCGAGTCTCGGTCGGGCACACAGTTTTAATCTGCCAGGAAGTTTCATGTCAGCGCACACTCTGCTGCTGAGTGAAAATCTCATTCTGGAAGTAAAATATTGTTAAAATTTAATCGATATCTCAATAATCAGCTTTAGGGGGGGGGGGGGTGTCAGTGGTTTAAAGGTCACATTTAGTGTATTTCAGAAATCATCAGAAACATTTAATGTGCACCACCTGGCCACCACTGAAGAGGATAACGATGATAATGGTGATGGGTCAGATGATATATTTCATCAACGCCACAGAACTCCAAGCTACAAATTTTAATGAAGAAGTCCCAGCTATTACAACAAACACCTTTGCACCTGCTATGCCATCACCATCAGTGTGTTCACAATCAACTGCATGCTCCCCATCGCCTTCGGTATCTTCAGAGGTCCAAATTTTGCAAAGAAGAGGAAGAGGACGAGCACTGCTACACAGCAAGCTGTAACGAGCATGAAGCCAGTTTCTTCACCATTACAAATTAAAATACAGTGACACACAACAGACAAATACTCTGCATTTGCAGATTGGGTTGTATCTGAACTGAGAGAAATAAGTGATGAGAAAGTGCTTATCAAAGCAAAACGAAAAATTTCTCATGTAATATATGATGAAACAGAAATGCTTACTAAGCAAGCTGAAACCCTAAGCTGCTGCTACAGGAGCAACAGTGACATTATTTTATGTAGCTGAAAATGAGGCTGCAGGTGCTGATAACACACAAATACTGACAATGCTTAGTGAAGAAACAGCGTGATATCTTTTCTTTTTTTTAAAAAAAATTATGGATTCAAAATCAGTCAATATTTTTATAGCTAAATTATTTCGATTTATCAATTTTTTTAAGTGTAAAGCAACAACATCTATTACGGACTGTTTTGTGTCTTAAAACGTATTTTCATTGCTTCCTTTCAGAGTGATATGCTGGCAAGATATACTGTATTTGAGTGTTTGTGCATATATTCCAAATGTTTCCAGCAAATTATATTATTTTCCTTAAAGAGTGAGGTATCTGGCGACTACTAAGGCAATCAGAGACCATAACAATAGCTTTCAGTTCCTTGTCTTCAGATAGTGGGTTAATGGAAAGGAACTGAATACGAAGTAAGTGCACGTATAAATGTGCTAAGAAAGTATAGTACGTAAAATAACAGTACTTACTTTTACAAAATTCTTGAGTACATTCATGGCAACACAACACATTCTAGGTACAGTTGCACTAATCTTGGTTAGTGATATTCAATGAGAGAGAAGATTAAACTTGTATAACTGTCGTCTGTGTAAGGGTAGCAGTACCAGATCGTAAAGCTACTATAAACATTTAAGATGGCCTCTGAGCCCAGACAGGTCAACACAAACAGTTGCGAACCGGTTATTAACAGTGAGTCTACGGCCACTAGCCAGCATCCTGTCAGAGCAT
The DNA here is from genome assembly GCF_023864345.2 of Schistocerca serialis cubense. Taxonomy (NCBI): domain Eukaryota; kingdom Metazoa; phylum Arthropoda; class Insecta; order Orthoptera; family Acrididae; genus Schistocerca; species Schistocerca serialis. Next base: position 1,065,303,869 of record NC_064639.1, read on the forward strand.
CGACGTTCACGTATTGACTGATGGCGCAAGAGGATAACTTGTAAGATGGAATGGAGCGCTATGGTCTTCAGTGATCAAAGCAGATTCTGCCCGGACGAAGGTGATGGTCGTTTCACGTACAACGTAGACCTGATGAGCGCTGTCTCGAAAACTGATTCGTTCGAGACGCAATGGCTCCGCTCCAGGCCTTACAGTCTGCAGTGCGATAAGCTACAGCCCTAGTTCACTTTTGGTATTTCTGGAGGGGACGCCAGCCAGCGGACCCATTCTCTTGCCAATATTGCAACAGGAAGGTGAAACTCAACTTGCTCTGTGAGTCATGAAGAAATTTCTCTTACCAGCGCTATCTCTGGACTCGTCTCCAATTGAGAACTTGTGGGATATGATGGGAAGACAAGTGACTCATGCGACGCGTCAGCCAAAAATCTCTTACAAAACTGCGTCAACAGGTGCAGCATCGTGGCATAACGTGTCCAAGGATAGTCTTCGCTAAAGTGTATGACCGTCTGGATGCCAGGGTCAGGGCTTGCACTGCCATATGTGAGGTGTACACCACATACTAATACGGATGTTTCAGAAGTGGGTTACACCCGATACCTCATAACCGCTTGTGCTATTGAGCTGTAAAAGTAATTCTTTCACGTATTCCATATGCACTATCATAACTTCTTCTTCCAGCAATGTATTTTTAAAAATTTTTAACTCTTGTGATTGCAGTAAAACATTACAATTTCTGCATTACTAGCTTCGGTTGCTTGACAACCACCTTGAGATCTGTTTAAATAACAATAAACAGAAAATTGCCTTTAATTTAGAGTGAATTTTACAATGGATAAAAAAATCCAAAATCTAGAGAATATCGCTCTGCTCACAGATTTAAATAAAATTTCATTATGGCAGTTATATTTGATACACAGTAATTAATGACCTGAAACGCCTGTAATTCCGAATTTGTGGAGACAAACTGAATATCGGTTTTCAGTAAAAGTGAAGTACTTCACAAGCTTTAAAACATAAATTGTATATAAAAGCATTAAACCATGAAAGAACTTAAACTCAATAAAAGGGTACCATGCTTATTACAAACTGTGAACCTAAGTGCAATATCCTCGTTAGTGGATGTAACATATCAGTGATAAGAAACATAAAATTAAAAAGTTACATACTGCACCTAAGACAAGGCCGCTCGGTTTGGTGGACAGAAATTTATAGTAAAACGGAAAAAAATCTCCTGAACCAATACCCAGTTAGCAAGACGAATTTAGTCAGTATTCTTTATCTTCTTTAAAAATGTAGTGCAAACTTCGGGCATTGGAAGCATTGTTAGCGTTAATGGCAGAGCACCAATAACTATTTTAATACTAGATTACAGCACTTTCTTATAGCACTTACTTGATTTAGAATATGGACATTACAGTTCTTGCTTTTAATCCCTGTTAATAGTTACACACTGATAATTACTATATGATCCTTTTCACATACTGTTAATTTCATATTAATATTAGGGGCCAAATATATTTTACATACACTTACGTATGTATACCAAAATTATCATAAAAATGTCATAACGTTTATAAGTAATTCTCTTTGTTTATTAAAATTGTAACTGTGCGTACATACACACCACCTGGTAGTTTTTACTGGCAAACTGTGGTTGGTGTGGACATGCACACACAGAGGTTGATGGTTTTAACAACCATGTTTCTACCAAGTTTTTATAGTTACGCTTTTTATTACTACATTTACTAACGAGGGGATATTGCCAACGTTGTACTCAGATACACTGTTCTCAGTAAGTATGGTAGAAATGTATTTTTATTTTTTCTTGTAGCAATGCTTTCATAAATAATTTATGTTTTAAATCTAGTTACGACAGTGACTTTCATGAAAGGTTATTTTCAGTTTGCCTCCATTAGTTCGGAATTGCACTTACGTACCTCGTTGTTATTACCTACTATTTAGCGAGAAGAGTACATTTGTACTATTTTTGCACGCAGACACCTTTTACATAATGTAGTTTACTTGTATATAGACACTACATTTCTAGTAATATTGTTACATTTTCACTATACAACATTAAAATAAAATATGTTCTTAAATACTGTTAAATTCACTTTTACTTAAAGATAATTTTCTTTTTGTTATTTTTATAGATCTGAAGATAGTTGTCTAGCAGCTGAAACCAGAAGTCATCAAATTATAAATTGTAGCACTACTGCTATCAACATAATTCACAAATTTTTCAGAAATGCATCATATCGCTTATCTCCATCACTTGATGATGTCATCTTTTACAAAACAGAAGAATTCGTACCAACAAATGACTGGAATTGCCCATCATCGCCATCAAGATCTACTATAAGGATGCACTGAAGATGGACTTCTGAGACTGGAAGACATAAGTCTCTCGGATAAGACCTGAAAATGCTTCCAATACTGACTTGTAACCATGCAGAGTATGAAGTAGACATTAAACAGATGTGGACATTTCAATAAAGGTAAGAAGTTAGCGATGAACATTTGATTGTTTGTTGGATCAAAATAAGGTATCTCATGTCATGTAGTGACCTACAAATTTTATGTAATTGTCAGCTGAGGAAAGTTGCTTCTTCTGATCATTCCAACAATATCTGATTACTAGTTCCTATGACACAATTATCACACATGATGTGATTACTTGAAAGGTCGTTAAGCTACCGAATGTTTCAGGTTATAATTTAATTACTCTTTATCGATTTTATTAAGGGCTGTGAATTTGTGATCATGTGAAACAGGTCATTGTTGATAATACACTTATCATCCCTGAAAGCTTGTGTTGGTGCTTGCCCTCGTAAGGTGGGATGCAAGCGGAAGCGACCACAATAGTGAAAAAACTTTTAATGGATTTTATTTACTACATGGTACTGAAATTTCAATTCTGGAGTACAATGTTCCAGTTCCACTCCTAAGTTCGATAAAAATAATAATCTGAAAAACCTTGCATGGAGCCACTCCGCAATGTTGTTCTGTATTTCTTCATATTATTTATCCCTATGGCGTTTTCTTTCAGTTTTATGCAGTCACAATGTGGGGAATATTTAGATGTTTAGCAGATCCAGAACTTCTACAAAAGTGTGTGCAAGGAAAAAATCAAAATCATAATTAAAGTTGCAAGTCTCCGATGGGAAAACCATGCCACAAGACACATTTGTTTCCACAGCTGCTGATGAAGTTGCAATGTATGCTGCTTGTTTAGATTTTAACTCCGCTAATCTTGGGAAACTACAGATTCTACAGAGGCTACGATTTGATCCAGGAGCTGTCACTCTGTCGATACAGAAGAAATCGATAGTAGGAGAGTTGTTACACCTGATATTATCAACTTGGAAATCTGGTTAACCATGAATATGGTTTGCACTAGTTCACACAGATAAGGTAAGGCCTAATACAAAGCCTGTGAAATCTTTGACTCAGGTATCCCGTGACTTACATTTTGACAAATTCATGTACCTAATTCTCACAAACCACAGACATTATAATACTTAAATTTGCCATGAAATTAACCAACACTGTAACAAATAACTGGGTAGAAGGGTTTTTCACGTACTCCAATAGTTCGGCATTTTTGTGTAAGAAAAAAGCCCTAAGATTTGATATATTTTTTCACAGAATTTTGGACAGCTGTAAAAATCTGGCGGAAGAAGATGTCAATATTGTGTTTCATAGATACTTGAAATAATGATATATCAAACTTTGCACAAAAATACATTGTTTTCGTTTTGACAGATTTTTCACTAACGGAACATTTGTACTCAATTTGTTAAAAATTTCAGTTGTTTATAATTACAAACATATAACATCAATTACTGTGAAAACGCATCTGTGTAGGCATGTAATATTCCTTGACAACTGCGACAAATGTAGTTACATTCCTTTGAGAAGTTTGGACTTGATAAGGTTCTTTTGAAAGTATTGAAACTCTGCATTCATCCCCTCTTAAAGATATTAATCTTTCCTTTCTATGTGTGTATTTGCATCTGGAATTTTGACGATGTGGGCACTCTTCTCTTCTGAAATTACTTAGTCGTAACTATACTTAAAATTATAGATATACGGAAATCTTCTGCTGTTTTCATTGAAGTTGTCTGTTTTTTAATGGTTGTAACTCCGTGAAAATAATTTCATTGTTTTATGTAACTGCAAATGGGGAAATAAAGCATTATTGTATAGAAAATTAAAAATTCATGTCATAGTGGGCTTAGCAGCAAGTAAACTCCACTCTTTCTTTCTGTCTTTCTATAGATTTACATTTGCTGTGATGCACTTATTATACTGTGACATCATATCAGATGCTCATTATGAAAATGTTTGTGAATGTGATGTCGAAGTTAATCCAGACATCAGCTTTATGTGCTGTTGGCTTACCGAACTGAAAGATTGGATTGTTCCTGGACATGTGTTACTTTTGCTGAGTGAACCGTAAATTTACTTTCAAAATCTTTTCTTAAAGAATTTATTTTATTTACTGGCGATTCATCAAGAACATTGACACATTTAATCACACTAGGTGAGCGTGGAAGTAGTTGCCAGGAAGTAACTGATGGAAAATTACTTTTAACAAATGTGAATTTATTCCTAAAAGCTTTTTCAAAACTGATTTAAAATTATAAGCAGGAAAGCACACTCAAAATATCAAGTCACAATTTAACAAACGTGAATTTTATTCCTGAAAGCCTTTTCAAAACAGATTTAAAATTATAAACAAAAAAGCACCCTCGAAATATCAAGTTACAGTTTTATTTAGAGGCAAAGAACAATATTAACAGTATGAGCCTTCAGGCTGCTAAGCTTGCCTGCTCCATTTCAACACGGCCGTAGTCATGACCGCTCACAACAACTTCTGAAAGAGTACACTGGTGCAAATCTGCAACACCCCAGATTACTTTAAACAAAAAATTTTTAACAACTCACACAAACATGTAAACTATGCACCCCGAAAGTGCAATTTTTTTAAAGGACTCTTAAGGTGGAAGGGTGGCAAGCTTGTAACCTAAAATGACTATTTAAATAAAACCCATAAAATGCAGACTTACATAAAATGTACAACATGCTCTACATTACACATATACCACCTCGTAAGATGATAGGCAAGATAAAAACATATTTCAAGAATTTGGCCTTTAAGCAATAAATTCGTTAACATTGAATCCGACAAACATGACAGAGGCAGCTATTAACGTATGGCAGATTGACAGGGGGGGGGGGGGGGGGAGGGGTTACTTAACAACCCGAACCGCAGATTGCTCTAAATCTCCCCAATTCCACAAGGGAAAAACGGACCACCCAATTCACAATGACCACCTTCCCGTGGGTAGGAAAACGGAGAAGAATGGTGGGATGATCCCAAAACAAAGCGGCTGGTGACCTCACCAAGAACACAAGTAGAATTTACCAAGCAAATGAAACTACATATCTCCAATCACTTAACTTCTAATAAACCGCGATTTCTGGCGAAGACCTGGCGCAGCACCCCCAACGCTCTCCCAAACCGTCCGCTGCCAGCCGCTTCAAAGGACGCAGGAAGGCGCACCGATCTCCCGTCCCACGGCGTCGCAGCTCAAACCGGCTAGCCCGATGTCGTGGTTTCACTCCTGTTGTTCTCTTGTGAACCGCGAAGCCACTACCCCTTTCTATACGGCGCTGCCCGCTGAACTTACATGGGGACCTCACATGCGCCGACGCTCAAGGCCGAAAAGTCATCTCGTATCTCAGTGCGCGACCAACCAACCGACCGATCCAACCGCCAATGACCGTTGTCCGAGCAACTCGAGCAGACTGGCAGCCTAGCGCGCAGACTCAGATACAGGAACTCAGCCCCGACCGGGCGACCACTAGCTGAGTTTCGTTACTGGCAAGACTCTCATTTTCTGGCTTTAAGGTTTGATCCAAACGACAGACATACTACCACTGCAAGGACAGACAGACACTAACTGCCGCACAAATACAAACGAGAGACAGACCGGTAACTGGTGACGCGAAACTGAGCTAGCCTCACTTCGACTGACCTAACGTACGGCAGACCACCAGACAGACAGACACTGATTGCCTGACACTGAGCCGGCTGACCAACTGACCAGACTCAGACTGACAGACTGCCGTGGCTGAGCAACTGCCTCCCACTGACTCACCTTTTAACGAGCTCATAGCGCCCCTTAAATGCACGTGAACAAGCAACCTTTCCCCTTTCACACCAGAGGGAGGCACCAAAGCTGCGATTGTCACAGCGGCGCCACCGCCAGAAACGGAAGGCGACTGCTTTACACTACACGCTGCGGCGCGCTTTTCAAAACAGCAATTTTTACTACGGATCACTGAGATTATGAGTTAGATACCTTGCATTTTAACGAATGTGACACGATGTTGGAACGAAAAAAATTTTCATTTGTTGACATGCCATTATTTTAGGAGAATGTTGATGTCCATGCTGCTGCTTGCTGACACTTGTGCTGCAGGAACTGTGGCAGAGGTACCACAGTGAGAGTGGAGTGACGAATTCTTTCTGAACTGCAGTATTATTAGTTGCCTTTCGTACAGCTAACTGGTGATGGCGACCGTAGTTGACATGAGGAGATGTACGGTGAGGCAATGGAATGCCGTGGCAGCAAAACCGAGTCTGGTGTCAGGTAGTGTCCTACCATTTGCAAAAACCCTTGTATCGATGTCTTGAACTGTTAATGAGTTACAACAAGCGTTAAGATCATGTGATCCATGTTGTGCATCAACAGAACATTGTGCAAACTGGATGCATTCCTCCCACGGATACTAAAACCAAACTCTAGAGAATATCACTCTGCTCAATGATTTAAACACAATTTCGTTATGGCAGTTATATTTCATACACAGTAATTAATGACTTGAAACGCAAAGTCTAAACAGTATGGTTATACCTCCACAAAAACTTGAAAATTTTTTAAAGTGCTTTACTTAACTGGATGCAATATAGAAACTAAGATGAGTAATGAAAAGAAATTCAGTTCTTTACCACACGAAAATATGAGATTATAAGATGTGAAAGGACCAAATATATTTCTCTAAATGGTATCCTTAAGCCTTTCAGACAATCTGGCTAGAATTCTAAGAATTAACTTTTTCTGTGTCTTAGTCACAACAGAATTATTTTTCCCAATGGAAAGTCGAGGTACAGATTGGTGAATGTTCAACTTTTTCATTACATGCAAGTGTTGCCAGCTGTTGGGCATCACTATGAAAATATCAGCAAGTCAACGTAGCTGTGTGCAGCAGTGTGCAACAGTGCACAGCATCTCGTGGCCAGCAGAATACACGGATGTGGGTGGTTCGCTGTATTCCACTGTATAATTGAATATTATTATTATTATTTTGCATTGCAACTGTTGAATGATCATTTTACTATTTATTACACCAGAGAATACTGTAACAGAACAAGCCGAGTACCACAGTCACCGTGGTGTAGTGCTTATGCTACTAGAGTGTTGCATGGATGGTCGTAAGTTTTAAACTCACCCGAACTGTATTTTAATTTCTATATTCGTTTAGAGTGCATTCTAGAAGTATCCTGAATTGTCAAGAATGTTCTGTAGCTGTATATATACTGTATAGATTCTGGCTGGAGGTAGTTCGCTCCACGCTCTTGTATGTGTAAATGCTGAATACACCTTCGTTAAGTGAACTTAGTGTTCGTCATTCATCTACTTACACCTTCCTCTACGTGACATTATTCTGGTGGAGGCGCTGGGTATTGGAACTTGTGATAGCGCACATTATCGTCGACACAGTGGCTCCCATCAGACCACGACAGAGCCGCCGTTTACGTGGCGAGAAGCCCGAGTTCGATCAATATTCTACAGATCGCGGTCTATCCGAGACAGAAGAAAAAGAGGACGTTAGGATGACAGCAGCTGTGTGCCACCACATGAGACATCCATCCGGGTACTCTGGTGACAATGACCAAAATCCAAACAAGTGGCTGAAGTAATATGAGTCTATAGCCAAATTTAGCAAACAGGATGACACCATGTGTTTGGCTATCGTATTTTTCTACTTGGAGGGCATTGACAAGAAATGATATGAGAACAACGAGGAGAAGTTCACAAGCTGGGAAGTATTCCAGGCGGAACTGCGCAAGTATTTCGGCGACACACAAGGACAGAAGTGCAAGGCTGAAGACAAATTAAAGTGCAGGGCACATCGGCCGGGAGAAACTACAGCATGCTATATTCAAGACGTCTTGGAACTGTGTAAAATAGTGGATCCTAGAATGAGGGAGGAAGATAAGGTTGCACATCTCATGAAGAGTGTTGCTGAGTACATGTATCAATCCCTACTCCTGAAGGATGTTTCAACAGCAGATGACTTCATAAAATGGTGCCAGTATATCGAGACAATGCATCAGAAAAGAATTACACGCAAGAAGTTTGAACGGCTTCCAAACAACGTATCGATGACTGTAATGAAGGAAGAAAGTGATTTCACAAGTGTTCTTCGTCAGATAGTGAGAGAGGAAGTTAAGAACACACTTGGATTGCACGGTGAGCAAAAAACCGTGGCCCTTCAAGAGATCAAATGGGAGGATGTGGAACGGACGTTGAACCCAATCTCTCATCCTTCATTCCCCTCTAAAACTGTGAAAAAGTCGAGACCCAGGCGATGTTACGTTCCTGAAATGCCGCATGAGGAACCTGTTTGGGCACCAAGGAAGACTGACGTCTGGAGGACCCAGGATAACTAACCAGTATGTTTCCACTGCGGACGACGGTGACATGTGGTGCGCTATTGTCGAGAAAGTCGGCGAGTATTCGATCACGCCCGCGCCAGAAGACGGCAGACCGATCTTAGCCGACCCCAACTCCGGGACGACGAAGGTGAACAAGAAGATGTGGGTGCAGGACGACGTAGGTCACCATACTGCAAGCTAGCCACTGGAGAGGAAACTCCCTAACACGCCGGTCAAGGCCTCCATTGCCGTTTAGAAGTTCCAGCCTATCACCTAATCGCCGCAACCTGGAAAATTAAAGGGTGCGACCTTTCTTGGAGGTGAGGCCACTGAAGAGAAAAAACCTCCGCCGTCGATCACTACAAAAATGATAGGAAACTACGTCGATATACTCATGGATGGCCGACCAGCCCAAGCTGTTGTGGACTCCGGAGCATCACATTCATTCATTTTGGAGAAACACCGTCGCCAGTTGCAGAAAACCGTATTCGTCGACGGCAAAACATCTCTGTTGAAGGTGGCTAATGGGAAATACGTAAAACCTACAGGATGATGTGTCATTCGTGTGAGTATAAGTGGCCATAAACAGCCCTTAGAATTCATCGTCTTACAAGAATTTAGGCATGACGTCGTTCTCGGACTGGACCTTTCGAAAGCTTCTCAGTAAATTATAGACTGTGGTCGCTCGAAGATTATGCTAGACGAGATGAAATACTGTGGACAGGAAGATGCGTATCCGAGTGTGGAGACTATGTGTGCTGGATGAAGTGATCATTCCTGCAGTCAGCGCTGGAAAGGTAACTGCCATGTGCCTTGCCATGCATCAACCCATGGATCTCGTTTAAGAACGGATTCGGAGAATTGTGGATAGTTAACTGTCGGCGAGAATCGCAGATCCTTCCTAGATGCATGTGCGTAGCAAACGCTGAGCCGTTAATTGCCTAACAGCTGATCGTCATAGAAACCTCCCATGCCGAGTCTGTGGGCGAAATTGGCGCTACCACTACGAGAAAACACCTTCTAGCTCGACTATCACCAGATCTCACTAAGGAACAACAGAAGAAGCTACTTGCCATTCTACAAGAGTTATCTGAATGCTTCAATCCAAAGGTGAAGAGCAAATTAGACAAATCGGTGGTGAAGCACCGGCTTAGCACTGGAGACCATCAACCAATAAGCCAGAGAGGATACCGTGTGTCAGCAACGGAACGTCGAATAATTCATGACGAGGTAGAGAAAATTATGAAGAATGACATCACTCAGCCTTCGCAGAGCCCATGGTCATCACCAGTGGTTCTCGTTAGGAAGATGGATGGCGGTTAGCGCTTTTGTGTAGATTACAGAAAGCTTAATATGATAACTAAAAAGGACGTTTACCCCCTTCCACGAACTGACGATACACTAGCTTGTTTGAAGGGGCCTAAGTATTTCTCAACCATGGACATGTACTCGGGATACTGGCAAATCGAAGTACATGGCGCTGATCGCGAGAAAACTGCATTCATCACCCCTGAGAGCCTGTATGAGTTTAAAGTAATGCCGTTTGGTTTGTGTAATGCGCCACCAACTTTTGAATGTCACCTAAAGTGGACGATGAGTCTTTGTTATTTAGATGACATTACAGTGTTCTTACAGACATTTGATGAACACGTAAAAAGACTGAGACCGTTCTTAAGTGTCTCCAACAAGGCACACTGAAACTTAATCCGAGAAATTGTCTCTTTGGACCAAAAGAAATCGAAATACTTCGACACCTTGTGTCAAAAGAAGGTGTGTGGCCAGACCCAGAAAAAGTGAGATCTATAACGCAATTTCCTATTTTTAAAAGTATTAGAGATGTGAGAAGCTTCCTCGGACTTTGTTCGTATTACTGTCGTTCTATAAAAGACTTTTTTTTATCAAAGCCAGGCCACTCCAAAAGTTGTTAAAAGCCGATGCTAAATTTATCTGGGGTGGTGCTCAACAAAATTCTATCGATGTGCTGCGGAAGGCTCTGACGACTGACCCTGTGCTTGGTCTGTACGATGAGAAAGCACCTACAGAACTACACATAGATGCCAGTGGGTATGGGATCGGTGCTGTTCTGGTGCAAATTTCGGATGGAAAAGGAGAAAGTTATAGTCTATGGTTCTAGGACACTTTCAAAAGCCGAGAGAAACTACTCACCTACAGAAAGAAAATGGCTTACTGTGATCTGGGTCACGTGCAAATTTCATCTCTATGGAAGGCCGTTCACAGTTGTTACAGACCATCATTCACTTTGTTGGTTGACAGGTCTTAAGGATCCAACAGGACGACTATCCAGGTGGGCACTACGTCTTGAAGAGTATGGCATTACCATAGTGTACAAAAATGCAAGAAAAAACCAAGATGCCGACTGATCTCAAGAAACCCTGTGCAAGGCTATCAAGACTTTGATGAAAATAGTGACTATCTCGCTGCGCTCCAGGATCTCTCTGCTGAAAAGAAGAAGGATGCCAAGTTATCTCAAATTATGCTTGCCTTAAATGGGTCAGGGGACGTGAAAGGACAATTTAAGGAAATTAATGTATTGCTTTCCGTTTGGAAAGAAGTGGCTACCAGTAACTCCTAAACACATGCGCTTAGATGTTTTACAGAAATTCCATGACACACCTGAGGCCGGACATTTTAGATTTATTAAGACATACGATAGGATACGCAAGAGATTTTTCTGGCCAGGTTTATTTAGGAATGTCCGTCACTACGTGTCGCACTGTCGAGAGTGTCACAGGAGAAAGGCAGTTCCTCAGAAACCACCTGGCCGACTCAAACCAATTCCACCAGCCGAAACACCTTTCCAGCGTGTTGGGATTGACCTCCTCGGACGGTTTCCGACGTCTGCTAGTGGCAATAGATAGATAATTATTTGCACTGATTATCTGACACGCTATGACATTACAAAAGCCGTGGAAAAAACCGAAGCATTCGAGGCAGCCAAATTAATCGTGGAAGACATACCACTAAAACACGATGCCCCAAGATCGTTAGTTGCGTATCGAGGGAAAGTTTTCAATCGAATCTTGTGACGGAGATAAACCGTCGGTGCAAAATTACTCATCACATGACGACTGCCTACCATCCGCAAACTAATGGGCTTACTGAACGCCTTAATAAGACCTTGGCCGACAAGCTATCAGTGTTCGTCAATGTTGAGCAGAGCAACTGGGATGAGGTGCTACCTTTCGTAGCGTTTGCATGCAACACCGCCAAACAGGACACCACAGGATTTGTGCCATTTTTCCTGGTGCATGGGCGTGGGCGACTACGACGATGGACACTGATTTTTCGTTACATTCCGATGACGTGGACGACGTCTACATCGGCCAGGTGTTAACCAGAGCTGAGTCAGCTCGGCAGTTAGCTCGACTCCGCAAGCTCTAAGCTCAAGAAAACGGTCGCCGAAGGTATGACGCGAGCCACTGCTCTGTTGTCTACCAGCCTGGTGACCTCGTCATGTTCGGGAGGTTGGTCTCTCTAAGAAGCTCCTCAGGCGCTAGTTTGGAGCTTATAAGATTTTAAAACAGTTGTCTGATGTTACTTATGAAGTTGAAGATTTCGACCCCGACATAAGACGACGAAAGGTCAGAGATACGGTCCACGTCCTTCGAATGAAGTCCTCCCTATAAGGATTCTGCAACCCAGGGTAAAGTCGAAGCTCCAGTGACATGCAACAAGCCGAAATGTGGCGAAGAGCATAGCGGCAAAGGAAATTCTAAGAAGATCTCTGCCAGGACGAAAATCAGTCATCGGGAGTCGGAATATGCAGGACCGATGACTCGTTGCTGGACTAGGAGGACGCAACACCGAGACCCTGTTCTCTCAAGGAAGGAGCAATGTCGCAGAAAACGCTGAGCAGCACAGCACCGTAGTGTAGTGGTTATGATACTAGACTGTGGTGTGGAGGGACGTGGGTTCAAAACTCACCTGGACTGTAAAATATTAATTTCTATATTCAGTTCGAGTACATTCTAGAAGTATCCTCAACAAGAATCATTGTACTGGAATGTTCTGTAGCTGTATATGTACCATAGGTGTTCTGGCCGGAGGCAGTGCACTCCGCGCTCTTGTATGTGCAAGTGGTGAATGAACCTTCGTAACTTGAAGTTAGTGTTCGCCATTCATCTAATTGCACCTTGTTCTGCGCGACATTATTTCATAATTGGTCATTATAATCCGTAAAATGAAGCCAACTGTACGAAGTATGTTTAGAAAATGGGCAGATATATTTTGTATAAATCTTTCATATAAAATCATTAAAAGTCATATAAGAGCATTACCACATAAAGTAAAATTTTCTTTCCTCCAGAAAAAATTCAGGTCTGAAAGGATTAGAATTGGGTAATATGTATTTGACAATGGCCTGTGTTCGTGCTCAATTAACCACATCGCTAACAATTTGTGAATGGAATCAGCAAAAACGGAGTGAAAAAGTTATTACTGTGGTTCTCTACAGCTGCTCATGCAGTAGTGATGTCACAAATAGATTCATCCTTTCCTTGAATTATTACAGCTATGAATATATGAAGGGCAGCAGCTATTATTTGAGAATAACTATGAAGGAATGCCATATAGCTAAGGTGAATACAAAGTGGCATATTGCTCTCTGTGTAGGAATCTAAAATTTTGCTATAAACTGTAGGAAAGGTGTAATACTTAGGCGTGAAACATACCAATTTGTTTGTCTGTGCAGTAATTCATTTTCATGTGAGCTTTAAAGTGAAAAACTTAAGTTTTCAGAAAAACTGTATTTATTTTGTGTCAGAGTGGAGTGGGAGACCAACTATCAGTCCCACTGCTCCACGAATATCCAGCACAGGCATGCTGGACCATGCAGCAAAATCAATACAAAGGTAGCAGCTGGAATGTGGTAGTATTGGTACAAAGAGAGAGCCGGTGCATCTTGTTCTCGCAGGTTGCATACATCAGGGACAAGCATACCGTCAAGGGCAAGTTATGCCCCTCACCATTAACGAATTGTTATGCTAATTGATTTATGACCTCCTGGGATTTGATCTTTTACTCCCTGGGGATAATCCACCCTTCTAAGAAACCCTAGCAGATCCCCATCCCCTTCCTCCTCCTCTCCCACCACACTCACCTCTGGGAAAAGGGATGACAGCTCTGGGACACACTTCTGTCACTCCTCCGAGTGCAGTTCTAAACCTCTTTGTCCCCTCCTGGGAAATCCCCCCAGTCCCTCCACTCCCATGTTGTGGATTGCTAGGAAAAAGGCTTAGTCTGTGGCTGCTGGAGACGGAGGATCTGACAGCATGAAATTCAAAACGGTGTCAATTACACTGCAGAGGACATTTTAATATACAGTTAAATTATAAAATTCAATTCCCATATTTTTTACTTAATCAGTTTGTGGGAGACAGGGTTCTCCCCTACCCTTCTTCACTTGTGAATTGGTGGGAAAAAGGCTGGAGGGGAATGTGCTGCCTTTACTTTTGGTGGGAAATGTGTTCAGCTGACAAGATGTTGGTGTTGGACAGAGACGAGTTTTTATATGTGCATTACCTATAAGCAAACAGCTGAGGACTGCGTCCATAGCCTACTACATGAGGAATCGAAAGAGGTGTATGGGGAATAGTTTTAAGCAAATAATGGTGATGTAGTGGGGTGGACTAAGGATGCATTTCGCAATTCATAGAGACTTTTCCCTGTGATAGACCTGTCCATGTTTTCTGAAATGGCATATCTATCTACAGTGCAGGAGACAAGTTTGTCCCACTCCACTAGTTCAGACTGAATGCGCCACTGCTGCTGACTGGGATAGGTTCGAAATTTGTTGGAAACTGTCTTACAACTGCTGCTGGAAGAATTTTGTTTATTTTGGCAGGGAAATGGAACTAACGATTACCATGTAGCCTAGCTGTCGAAAGGTCCCCAGATACGAAAACGCTCGGAAAAGTGAACTGATTATAACAGCATACCGTGAAAATCTTCGAACTACAAAAAGAAAAACATTCGTAGCAGAAGAAAGCACCTGTTAATGTAGCACACTGCATACTACAGACAAAAAAAAATTCATCTGTATAGGTATGAAATCGCAGACGTCGAAAAACATCGAAGAAATGGTCATACAAAAAACAGAATGTCGCGAGATAAACGTCGATGAAAGTTGTCCTAGTTACACAGTGCTAATAAACGATAGTGAAATAAAATCATAAACTGCTGTATACATACAAAACAGCAAGTCATGAGAAAAATAAAAGACGGTCACCACTCGCAAATTGTCATTTCACGAAAAACAGCGGTTAGGTGACGTTAGTAAGATACTTCAAACACAATACACGCAACACACGCGTCCGCTTCTGTCGCTGCACAACCAGTATACTGGTCAGTTCGCTATCCAGCCTCCACAGGCGCCACGAGCGCCGCCTCCGGGACTCGTCCCCGTAACAGCAGGCGCAAGCACAGGCCTGCAGCTATGGGGCGGCAGCTCCCTTTGATCTCACAGTCTAGCGACTGCAGACCGCAGTCGGCGCCCCTTGATAATCGATACCTGGGAAATTCCTGTCGAAATCTATGCATTCTCCCTCTCTCACTCTCTCTCGCTCTCTCTCTCTCTCTCTCTCTCTCCCTCTCTCAAGTGGCTACGCTACCTGGCTACCTCCTGTTGCAACATCTGCACCTCAAACTCCAACACCAAGGTGTCCCCCCCCCCCCCCAAATACTGTGTTCCTGTTGGTCCTGTTGGTTAATGCTGAATCAGTGAAGGTATGCAACGCTTAATCCTACCCAAGTCTTCTTCATTCTGCTATCGTCCAAAGTTGTGTCAATGTGCCTGTGTTCTTGCTTATATGCTAATCGTCGATCCTTGTTAGACAGTTATTGGAAGATGAGGTATTCAGCAGCACTGCCAATGACAAATGCCCAAGACAATCCGTGGAATGGGAACTACTGGATAAGTATATATTCAAATCCATAACCGTATTTTTTTACAATAATTTCACTAAGAATTTCTTAGACTGAATCGATTCTGTCTCGTTGCTTCGGCATATATCTACCAAATCCTGGATCAGCTGGAAGCTAAGAGGCAGCAGCAGCATCGTAAGTGTATATGTATATTTTTCTTCATTGTAATACTGCTATACGTAATATATTGCTGTATTGCTGTTATTTAGTGGTCAACTAGTCTAGATATCTTCTTTCAGTTAAGAAAAATCTTTCTAAAAGTTCATTGTAGTACTGTGTATATATAATATGTTGCTGTTATTTCGGGGCCAACGAGTCTGAAGCACATTCTGTGCTGTCGCAGATGATTTCTAGGATCAAGGGCAGGGAGAGACAGAGGTTATAATACCATCCACTATCACAGCTAGCATGTAAGTATATATTCTAAAAGATTTTGGTTCCCCAGAATTTTGTGCATATACGTTTCTTTTAGTTGATCAATATGTTGTCGTCGATGTAGTGGAGCTGGATCCACATCACAGCTGTTGTGTAAGCGCATCTTCTAAAAGATTTTTATTCCTCGTAATTTTTATTCACATACATTTCTTTTATTAGATCAACATGTTGTAGGCCGATGTAGCGGAGCCGGCTGCTGTGGCCGAGCGGTTCTAGGTGCTTCAGTCCGGAACCGCGTTGCTGCTGCGGTCGCAGGTTCGAATCCAGCATCGGGCATGGATGCATGTGATGTCCTTAGGTTAGTTAGGTTTAAGTAGTTATAAGTCTAGGGGACTGATGACCTCAGTTGTTAAGTCCCACAGTGCTTTGGGCCATTTTTTTTTACGTAGCGGAGCTGCATCGTTAGATGAATGGTGATTTGGGGAAGAATTATGAGATACCACAAGGGAGGGGGGGAGGAGGTGAAGAGGACGCTGCATCGACATTAAGAGATGCTGGAGACAATTCCCAATGATGTGAGTGATATTTCACGAACCCAGAGCGATATAGGTAATTTGTATGAAGTACATATATAATCTGCTTACAATCAGTGCTCTTTCTTTCCTTGCAGCAGCAGGCGATGTCTGAAACACTGTACTTATTTTCTTTTCGTTATTCTTGCAGCACGCGCGCCTACGGAACAACGACTATCCGCACAGTAAGCCGTGGCATGAGCTGAATAAACAACGATCTACACGAGGTCCTGTACGGCACGATTGACCATTTAAGCTGGACCTTGTCACTGTGTGGGAAGCCGCAGCCGCAGCCGCAGCCGCAACCACCCCGCTGCCGCCACGCACATGCCAGCTCCACTCTGGCGTTCATGGACCACCCTCCCTCTGGCAACTGGCTCAGGGTTGTGCCAGCAGCCATCTCCACACCCGCAGCCGCAGACAAGCTGCTCACACTGGGCAGCACATCATTTCCCCCCCCCCCTCCCCCTCCACCCCAACACACGTGTTTTCTCCTGAACTGCAAGGTATGTGCACCTCACTGCTCCTTGTGGCAGCCTGCATCAACATCAACTAGATCTAGTTATAGTAATACTAATAGCTAGTAATACTAATGGCTAGTAATACTAATGGCTAGAGGCAATTCCCTCTCCGGTCCTTTTACTGAAGGACATTAGATTAGTAACGTCATACTGCAATTAGAATATTGTTTCCAGATGCCTTTCATTAGGATCTAGAACCCGACGTGATGATACGGAGACCCTGTAGGGTTCCTGAAAACGTTCTTTCCTGTCCAGGAAAGGAGCCTCCCCAACATTGTTAATGATCCCTGGTATCCCAACATCAAATGCAGCACTGTACTGTACATCATACTGTCGCACACTGTCCCCCTCCCCCAGACAGATGTGTGGCACTGAAGAACAAGGCTTCTATATCTTTGGAGGGAAAATATCATGAAGTACATCAATCGCCGAGTGATTTCGTCAATCCACCTTGAGTGCTCATCCTTACACATGTCTATGGTCCAATAAATTGTGGGTCAATCTGTATCAAGCTTCCTAAAGATACAGCTGATAAGCAAGCATGTGTTAATGTCAAAAATAATACCGTCCAGGCTTGATTTGTATGGTCATTCCTGGCTTGCCAGAGAAATATTAAACAATATTAATAGTACATCTCTCGATACAGTAGATACCTTAAAATTCATAAGTGTAACAACTTTGAGTGTATCGAGTTCACCATCAAGATACAGGATATAACTAAATCTGAGGTGCAGAATACCAGAATGTCGGTTCATGTTTAAGGCATGGGGAAATGCAAATCAGATGCACAGAACAAGCAGGATAAAGTTATAGTAGTCAGATCTCCCTATTTCTCAAAATTTTTCAGTAACCATAACATGCATGGGAACATGCTGCTGGCCTCAGATGGGGTAAATAAGAAGAAAGACAATTATCATTACTGTTTAATCGAGTACATGTCACACCTGCTTTCTTTCCAAATGAGTAAACACAATGGTAAACAGCAGATCTACTGAAGGTGTCTGAATACCTTCTCCTCAGACAAATTATTAGCAAAGCATCTAGTAGATTGTGATGTCAACACGTTGGTACTTGTTATGTGGCTACCGAGGAAAAGAATTTCATAAAGTTTAATAATGCTCTCCATCAGGAGCGATGCCCATTTGGTTGCATGCCGACTTTGCATGCTTCCTCGCTTCTGTGATCTACTGTGAAGGTGATCCTACAACCTCAAATACTACCTTCACAGGTATTTCCCACCAAATATGCAAATGAACTGTAGTCATCAATCTAGTCAAGCCTATGAATCAAAAGTGCGTCAGTATTTCGAGAAGGGCATGGGACAAGGCAGTAAGGATTTAGACCTAACTGCACCAGTGTCCTTCAACAGAAAAGTTTGGAGATACTGCTTTGTGCTATTCCCCACCAATTTTTTTACTGTCGAAAGGGGTCCAGGGTTCCTGAGAGAGGATGGTGAAGGTTGGAGAGGGATGAAGGTTGTGGTATTTCCCAGAGGGAGAAAAGTGGCTTGGACAGGGGTGATAAAAAAGTGTCTGAGTATTAGCATCTCTTCTCCCAGAAGTGTGGGGGAAGGGGAGAGGAAGAAGTTTTCTCAGAAGGATGGATTACTCCCAGAGACTATAAATCAATCATGAGGGGGGGGGGGATCATAATTAGCGCAATAATAGGTTAAGGTGAAGGGAGGAGGATTTTTTGATTCTGAATGTATGCTTGCTGCTGAATGTATGCAACCTGCATGAAAAAAATACACTGGCGCTCTCTTTCCCCAAACACTCACGGCCTCTTAGCACAGGTAGCACTATAAAGCGACAACAAAGCTGCATTCACAATGGAATGCAGAAAGCACATCTGCAGCAGTCAAAGAGTTAAAAGTTGTACGAAGGAAACTGAAAATATCAACACACACCTGAGGCATTAAGGCTATTCATTAGAAATTAGGACTGCTAAAATTAGAACAGCTGCAGTGAGATAAGTCTCTTTCTGAAACATTTCAATCAGTAATAGAAGGTATTAAACACCCTACACACATGACAGATGGAGGAAGAAGAAAAGAAGAACATATTATTATGGATTGTATTAATAATCACAGTGCTAGCAAAGTATGTACAATTTACAGGAGGAACTGCGACCAACGTCGTAGATTGGGAAACCATTCGACATGCTTAATCAAACATGGAAGACAGGTTGACAATAAAGAATTTGAATGAGTACCCTCTTTAGTGAAAATACTATTCTTAACATCTTCGAGGCCTGACAATAATATGCCTAAGGAAAACCTGAAATTTTTCATATCACTAATGCACATAGACAAAACAACACTCCAAAATAAGAAGGCCAAACAGTAGAAAATAGAGTAACATTATTAGACCTAAATTAGCTGGTATACATAGCACAGGTGAAGGCATTGACATTCAGCCTAAGAAACTGAGCAGTGTACTTCTTGAATGCATATGAATTAATTACTTTTGAATACATAGTGGGAGTGAACAGTGATCAAAGTGTTACAAATATTTACCATCAAAATCAGTCTTGATCACAATTTATTTATTATGGTGACTGGTTCGACCACTTCTGTGGTCATCTTCTGACCAATGAGCAAGGACCTCCTTCTGCTACCTACAGTAGTGTTTCTCCAGCAGAAGGAGGTCCTTACTCTTTGGTCTGAAGATGACCGCAGTAGTGATCGAAACCAGTCACCGTAATAAATAAACTGTGATCAAGACTGTTTTTGATAGTTGTTGTTGTTGTGGTCTTCAGTCCTGAAACTGGTTTGATGCAGCTCTCCATGCTACTCTATCCTGTGCAAGCTTCTTCATCGCCCAGTACCTACTGCAGCCTACATCCTTCTGAATCTGCTTAGTGCATTCATCTATGGTCTCCCTCTACGATTTTTACCCTCCACGCTGCCCTCCAATACTAAATTGGTGATCCCTCGATGTCTCAGAACATGTCCTACCAACCGATCCATTCTTCTAGTCAAGTGTTGTCTGAACTGGAGTACCCTGGTCACGCCACTAATCTCACTTGTTGGACATTCTGCAGTTTTCACCGCCACACAATATACGCCAGTTAGAGTTTATGCTGGGCAAATTAATATATTGCATGCGTTTCATTCCCAACGCTGCTCAAATCGCGGCCCACTTGCATTGGCTCCGCAGAAAGAAAATTCATTTTGTTTGGTGGCAGGATTGTCACGATGCCTTTCGAAAGCTGAAAGATACTTTTCTTCATTATCATTGTCTTGCACATTTTGACCCGACGATGCCGGTTGTTTTAGCTATTGATGCCTTTCCTCATGGCAATGTGACCATATTGAACTACAGATATGGTCCTCACGACCGACCGATTGCCTTTGCATCGAAACTGTTGACAGATGTTCAACGGACCCACTATCAAATTGAAAAGGGAGTCCTTGCCATAGAGTATGGTGTAAAAAATTTTCACCAGTACTTCTTTGGTGGCAAATTCTTCTTGGTGACAGATCACAACTTTTTTAATGCAGCCAAGGCAATTCCACAGTACACTACACAGAAGCTGCAGTTGTGGGCTTTTTTTTGTCAACTTATCAACACGAAATTTTGTATCAGCCCATGGCTAAACATGCCAACGCTTTCCCATCGTCTTGTCGGCCATGATCCTGATATCAATGCATGGCTGCTTCTTATTGTTTCTTGGATGTTCAGGACTTGGATACGATGCAGGACTTTGGAAAATTGCTCATCCATTGCCCCTGACCGTGCTTTGAACATTTTGTTACATTTCATTCGCAAGGGTTGGTCACGTTTGGGATGCCAAATCCAAAACTCTTTAGTTCATCAGTACATTACTTGCTGGCACGATCTGACAGTCCACCAGGATATGGCTTTATTGTGCACAGACTTGGATTCGTCATGTATGTTGATTCTTCACCTTCTTCAGCAGCCAGTGCTCCTTCTGCATCAAGGGCACTGGAGTGTTGTTCGCACGAAGCATTTGGCACGTCGTCACAGTGCGTGGCATGGCACTGACTAACGAAATGAACGGCAGACTGCTCAGTGCCACAGTTGTGCCGAAAATCAGGCGGCCCGCTCTCAAAATTCTCTTTGCTTATTAAAATTGTAACTGTGCATACATACACACTACCTGTTAGTTTTTACTGGCAAACTGTGGTTGGTGTGGACAGGCACACACAGAGGTTGTTTCTCTGATGGTTTTAACAACCATGTTTCTACCAAGTTTTTATAGTTACGCTTTTTATTACTACATTTACTAACGAGGGGATATTGCCAACGTTGTACTCAGATACACTGTTCTCAGTAAGTATGGTAGAAATGTATTTTAATTTTTTCTTGTTCCAATGCTTTCATAAATAATTTATGTTTTAAATCTAGTTACGACAGTGACTTTCATGAAAGGCTATTTTCAGTTTTCCTCCATAAGTTTGGAATTGCACTTACGTACCTCGTTGTTATTACCTACTATTTAGCGAGAAGAGTACATTTATACTATTTTTGCATGCAGACACCTTTTACATAATGTAGTTTACTTGTATATAGACACTAAGTTTCTAGTAACATTTTTACATTTTCACTATACAATATTGAAATAAAATATGTTCTTAAATACTGTTAAATTCACTTTTACTTAAAGGCAATTTTCTTTTTGTTATTTTTATAGATCTGAAGATAGTTGTCTAGCAGCTGAAACTAGAAGTCATCAAATTATAAATTGTAGCATTACTGCTATCAACATAATTCACAAATTTTTTAGAAATGCATCATATTGCTTATCTCCATCACTTGATGATGACATCTTTTACAAAATAGAAGAATTCGTACCAACAAATGATTGGAATTGCCCATCATCGCCGTCAAGATCTACTATAAGGATGCACTGAAGATGGACTTCTGAGACTGGAAGACATAAGTCTCTTGGATAAGACCTGAAAATGCTTCCAAAACTGACTTGGAACCATGCAGAGTATGAAGTAGACATTAAACAGATGTTGACATATCAATAAAGGTAAGAAGTTAGCGATGAACATTTGATTGTTTGTTGGATCAAAATAAGGTATCTCATGTCATGTAGTGACCTACAAATTTTATGTAATTGTCAGCTGAGGAAAGTTGCTTCTTCTGATCATTCCAACAATATCTGATTACTAGTTCCTATGACACAATTATCACACATGATGTGATAACTTGAAAGGTCGTTAAGCTACCGAATGTTTCAGGTTATAATTTAATTACTCTTTATCGATTTTATTAAGGGCTGTGAATTTGTGATCATGTGAAACAGGTCACTGTTGATAATACTCTTATCATCCCTGAAAGCTTGTGTTGGTGCTTCCCTTCGTAAGGTGGGATGCAAGCGGAAGCGACCACAATAGTGAAAAAAGTTTTAATGGATTTTATTTACTACATGGTACTGAAATTTCAATTCTGGAGTACAACGTTCCAGTTCCACTCCTAAGTTCAATAAAAATAATAATCTAAGAAAGCTTGCCTGGAGCCACTCCGCAATGTTGTTCTGTATTTCTTCATATTATTTATCCCTATGGTGTTTTCCTCCAGTTTTATGCAGTCACAATGTGGGGAATATTTGGATGTTTAGCAGATCCAGAACTTCTACAAAAGTGTGTGCAAGGAAAAAATCAAAATCATAATTAAAGTTGCAAGTCTCCGATGGGAAAACCATTCCAGAAGACACATTTGTTTCCACAGCTGCTGATGAAGTTGCAGTGTATGCTGCTTGCTTAGTTTTTAACTCCGCTAATCTTGGGAAACTACAGATTCTACAGAGGCTACGATTTGATCCAGGAGCTGTCACTCTGTCGATACAGAAGAAATCGATAGTAGGAGAGTTGTTACACCTGATATTATCAACTTGGAAATCTGGTTAACCATGAATATGGTTTGCACTAGTTCACACAGATAGGGTAAGGCCTAATACAAAGCCTGTGAAATCTTTGACTCAGGTATCCCGTGACTTACATTTTGACAAATTCATGTACCTAATCCTCACAAACCACAGACATTATAATACTTAAATTTGCCATGAAATTAACCAACACTGTAACAAATAACTGGGTAGAAGGGTTTTTCACGTACTCCAATAGTTAGGCATTTATGTAAGAAGAAAGGCCTAAGATTTGGTATATTTTTTCACAGAATTTTGGACAGCTGTATAAATCTGGCTGAAGAAGATGTCAATTTTGTGTTTCATAGATACTTGAAATAATGATATATCAAACTTTGCGCAAAAATACATTAATTTCGTTTTGACAGATTTTTCAGTAACGGAACATTTGTACTCAATTTGTTAAAAATTTCAGTTGTTTATAATTAAAAACATATAACATCAATTACTGTGAAAACGCATCTGTGTAGGCATGTAATATTCCTTGACAACTGCGACAAATGTAGTTACATTTCTTTGAGAAGTTTGACCTTGATAAAGTTCTTTTGAAAGTATTGAAACTCTGCATTCATCCCCTCTTAAAAGATATTAATCTTTCCTTTCTATGTGTGTATTTGCATCTGGAATTTTGACGATGTGGGCACTCTGCTCTTCTGAAATTATTTAGTCGTAACTATACTTAAAATTATAGATATACGGAAATTTTCTACTGTTTTCATTGAAGTTGTCTGTTTTTTAATGGTTGTAACTCCGTGAAAATAATTTCATTATTTTATGTAACTGCAAATGGCGAAATAAAGCATTATTGTATAGAAAATTAAAAATTCATGTCATAGTGGGCTTAGCACCAAGTAAACTTCACTCTTTCTTTCTGTCTTTCTATAGATTTACATTTGCTGTGATGCACTTATTATACTGTGACATCATATCAGATGCTCATTACTAAAATGTTTGTGAATGTGATGTCGAAGTTAATCCAGACATCAGATTTATGCGCTGTTGGCTTACCGAACTGAAAGATTGGATTGTTCCTGGATATGTGTTACTTTTGCTGAGTGAACCGTAAATTTACTTTCAAAATCTTTTCTTAAAGAATTTATTTAATTTACTGGCGATTCATCAAGAACATTGACACATTTAATCACACTAGGTGAGCGTGGAAGTAGTTGCCAGGAAGCAACAGACGGAAAATTACTTCTAACAAATGTGAATTTATTCCTAAAAGCTTTTTCAAAACTGTTTTATAAGCAGGAAAGCACACTCAAAATATCAAGTCACAATTTAACGAATGTGAATTTTATTCCTAAAAGCCTTTTCAAAACAGATTTAAAATTATAAGCAAAAAAGCACCCTCGAAATATCAAGTTACAGTTTTATTTAGAGGCAAAGAACAATATTAACAGTAGGAGCCTTCAGGCTGCTAAGCTTGCCTGCTCCATTTCAACACGGCCGTAGTCATGACCGCTCACAACAACCTCTGAAAGAGTACACTGGTGCAAATCTGCAACACCCCAGATTACTTTAAACAAAAAATTTTTAACAACTCACACAAACATGTAAACTATGCACCCTGAAAGTGCAATTTTTTTTAAGGACACTTAAGGTAGAAGGGTGGCAAGCTTGTAACCTAAAATGACTATTTAAATAAAACCCATAAAATGCAGACTTACATAAAATGTACAACATGCTCTACATTACACATATACCACCTCGTAAGATGATAGGCAAGATAAAAACATATTTCAAGAATTTGGCCTTTAAGCAATAAATTCGTTAACATCGAATCCGACAAACATGACAGAGGCAGCTATTAACGTATGGCAGATTGACAGAGTCGGGAGGGGGGGGGGGGGTTTACTTAACAACCCGAACCGCAGATTGCTCTAAACCTCCCCAATTCCACAAGGGAAAAACGGACCACCCAATTCACAATGACCACCTTCCCGTGGGTGGGAAAACGGAGAAGAATGGTGGGACGATCCCAAAACAAAGCGGCTGGTGACCTCACCAAGAACACAAGTAGAATTTACCAAGCAAATGCAACTACATATCTCCAATCACTTAACTTCTAATAAACCTCGATTTCTGGCGAAGACCTGGCGCAGCACCCCCACCGCTCTCCCAAACCGTCCGCTGCCAGCCGCTTCAACGGACGCAGGAAGGCGCACCGATCTCCCGTCCCACGGCGTCGCAGCTCAGTCCGGCTAGCCCGATGTCGTGGTTTCACTCCTGTTGTTCTCTTGTGAACCACGAAGCCACTACCCCTTTCTATACGGCGCTGATCACTGGACTCACGTGGGGACCTCACATGCGCCGACGCTCAAGGCGGAAACGTCATCTCGTATCTCAGTGCGCGACCAACCAACCGACCGATCCAACCGACAATGACCGTTGCCCGAGCAACTCGAGCAGACTGGCAGCCTAAGGCGCAGACTCAGATACAGGAACTCAGCCTCGACCGGGCGACCACTAGCTGAGATTCGGTACTGGCAAGACTCTCATTTTCTGGCTTTAAGGTTTGATCCAAACGACAGACATACTACCACTGCAAGGACAGACAGGCACTAACTGCCGCACAAATACAAACGAGAGACAGACCGGTAACTGGTGACGCGAAACTGACCTTGCCTCACTCCGACTGACCACCTTAACGTACGGCAGACCACCAGACAGACAGACACTGATTGCCTGACACTGAGCCGGCTGACCAACTGACCAGACTCAGACTGACAGACTGCCCTGGCTGAGCAACTGCCTCCCACTGACTCACCTTCTAACGAGCTCATAGCGCCCCTTAAATGCACGTGAACAAGCAACATTTCCCCTTTCACACCAGAGGGAGGCACCAAAGCTGCGATTGTCACAGCGGCACCACCGCCAGAAACGGAAGGCGACTGCTTTACACTACACGGTGCGGCGCGCTTTTCAGAACAGCAATTTTTACTACGGATCACTGAGATTATGCGTTAGATACCTTGCATTTTAACGAATGTGACCCGATGTTGGAACGAAAAACATTTTCATTTGTTGACCTGCCATTATTTTAAGAGAATGTTGAAGTGCATGCTGCTGCTTGCTGACACTTGTGCTGCAGGATGGCCACGTTTGACTCGAGACTGGTGTTTGCAGGAAACTGTGGCAGAGGTTCATGAGTACCACAGTGAGAGTGGAGGGACGAATTCTTTCTGAACTGCGATATTATTAGTTGCCTTTCATACAGCTAACCAGTGATGGCGACCGTAGTTGACATGAAGAGATGTACGGTGAGGCAATGGAATGACGTGGCAGCAAAACCGAGTCTGGTGTCAGGTGGTGTCCTACCATTTGCAAACCCTTGTTCCGATGTCTTGAACTGTTAATGAGTTACAACAGGCGTTAAAATCATGTGACCCATGTTGTGCATCAACAGAACATTGTGCAAACTGGGTGCATTCCTCCCACGGATACTGAAACCAAACTCTAGAGAATATCACTCTGCTCAATGATTTAAACACAATTTCGTTATGGCAGATATTTCATACACAGTAATTAATGACTTGAAACGCAAAGTCTAAACAGTGTGGTTATACCTCCACAAAAATTTTAAAATTTTTTAAAGTGCTTTACTTAACTGGATGCAATATAGAAACTAAGATGACTAATGAAAAGAGATTCAGTTCTTTACCACACGAAAATATGAGATTATAGGATGTGAAAGGACCAAACATATTTCTCTAAATGGTATCCTTAAGTCTTTCAGACACTCTGGCTACAATTGTAAGTATTAACTTTTACTGTGTCTTAGTCACAACAGAATTATTTTTCCCAATGGAAATTCGAGGTACAGATTGGTGAATGTTCAACTTTTTCATCATATGCAAGTGTTGCCAGCTGTTGGGCATCACTATGAAAATATCAGCAAGTCAACGTAGCAGTGTGCAGCAGTGTGCAACAGTGCACAGCAGCTCGTGGCCACCAGAATACACGAATGTGGGTGGTTCGCTGTATTCCACTGTATAATTGAATATTATTATTATTATTTTGCATTGCAACTATTGAATGATCATTTTACTATTTATTACACCAGAGAATACTGTAACAGAACAAGCCGAGTACCACAGTCACCGTGGTGTAGTGCTTATGCTACTAGAGTGTTGCATGGATGGTCGTAAGTTTAAAACTCACCCGAACTGTAAAATTTTAATTTCTATATTCGTTTAGAGTGCATTCTAGAAGTATCCTCAATTGTCAAGAATGTTCTGTAGCTGTATATATACTGTATGTATTCTGGCTGGAGGTAGTTCGCTCCACGCTCTTGTATGTGTAAATGCTGAATACACCTTCGTTAAGTGAACTTAGTGTTCGTCATTCATCTACTTACATCTTCCTCTACGTGACATTATTCTGGTGGAGGCGCTGGGTATTGGAACTTGTGATAGCGCACATTATCGTCGACACAGTGGCTCCCATCAGGCCACGACAGAGCCGCCGTTTACGTGGCGAGAAACCCGAGTTCGATCAATATTCTACAGATCGCAGTCTATCGGAGACAGAAGAAAAAGAGGACATTAGGATGACAGCAGCTGTGTGCCACCACATGAGACATCCTTCCGGGTTCTCTGGTGACGATGACCCAAATCCAAACGAGTGGCTGAAGTAATATGAGTCTATAGCCAAATTTAGCAAATGGGATGACACCATGTGTTTGGCTATCGTATTTTTCTACTTGGAGGGCATTGCCAAGAAATGATATGAGAACAACGAGGAGAAATTCACAAGTATTCCAGGCGGAACTGCGCAAGTATTTCGGCGACACACAACGACAGAAGTGCAAGGCTGAAGATAAATTAAAGTGCAGGGCACATCGGCCGGGAGAAACTACAGCATGCTACATTCAAGACGTCTTGGAACTGTGTAAAATCGTGGATCCTAGAATGAAGGAGGAAGATAAGGTTGCACATCTCATGAAGAGTGTTGCTGAGTACATGTATCAAGCCCTACTCCTGAAGGATGTTTCAACAGCAGATGACTTCATAAAATGGTGCCAGTACATCGAGACAATGCATCAGAAAAGAATTACACGCAAGAAGTTTGAACGGCTTCCAAGCAACGTATCGATGTCTGTAATGAAGGAAGAAACTGATTACACAAGTGTTCTTCGTCAGATAGTGAGAGAGGAATTTAAGAACGCACTTGGATTGCACGGCGA
Source organism: Schistocerca serialis cubense (assembly GCF_023864345.2). Lineage (NCBI taxonomy): Eukaryota > Metazoa > Arthropoda > Insecta > Orthoptera > Acrididae > Schistocerca > Schistocerca serialis. Next base: position 1,065,332,096 of record NC_064639.1, read on the forward strand.
GCAAAAAACCGAGGCGCTTCAAAAGATCATATGAGAGGAAGTGGAACAGACGTTGAACCCAATCTCTCGTCCTTCATTCCCCTTTAAAACTGTGAAAAAGTCGAGATCCAGGCGATGTTACGTTCCTGAAATGCCGCATGAGGAACCTGTTTGGGCACCAAGGAAGACTGACGTCTGGAGGACCCAGGATAACTAACCAGTATCTTTCCACTGCGGACGACGGTGACATGTGGTGCGCTATTGTCGAGAAAGACGGCGAGTATTCGATGACGCCCGCTCCAGAAGACGGCAGACCGATCTTAGCCGACCCCAACTCCGGGACGACGAAGATGAACAAGAAGATGTGGGTGCAGGACGACGTAGGTCACCATACTGCAAGCTAGCCACTGGAGAGGAAACTCCGTAACACGCCGGTCAAGGCCTCCATCGTCGTTTAGAAGTTCCAGCCTATCACCTAATCGCCGCAACCTGGAAAATTAAAGGGTGCGACCTTTCTTGGAGGTGAGGCCGCCGAAGAGAAAAATCCTCCGCCGTCGATCACTACAAAAATGATAGGAAACTACGTCGATATACTCATGGATGGCCGACAGGCCCAAGCTCTTGTGGACTCTGGAGCATCATATTCAGTCATTTTGGAGAAACACCGTCGCCAGTTGCAGAAAACCGTATTCGTCGACGGCAAAACATCTCTTTTGAAGGTGGCTAATGGGAAATACGTAAAACCTACAGGATGATGTGTCATTCGCGTGAGTATAAGTGGCCATAAACAGCCCTTAGAATTCATCGTCTTACAAGAATTTAGGCGTGACGTCGTTCTCGGACTGGACCTTTCGAAAGCTTCTCAGTAAATTATAGACTGTGGTCGCTCGAAGATTATGCTAGACGAGATGAAATACTGTGGACAGGAAGATGCGTATCCGAGTGTGGAGACTATGTGTGCAGGATGAAGTGATCATTCCTGCAGTCAGCGCTGGAAAGGTAACTGTCATGTGCCTTGCCATGCATCAACCCATGGATCTAGTTTAAGAACGGATTCGGTGAATTGTGGATAGTTAACTATCGCCGAGAACCGCAGATCCTTCCAAGACGCATGTGCGTAGCAAACGCTGAGCCGTTAATTGCCGAACAGCTGATGGTCATAGAAACCTCCCATGCCGAGCCTGTGGGCGAAATTGGCGCTACCACTACGAGAAAACATCTTCTAGCTCGACTATCACCAGATCTCACTAAGGAACACCAGAAGAAGCTACTTGCCATTCTACAAGAGTTATCTGAATTCTTAAATCCAAAGGTGAAGAGCAAATTAGACAAATCGGCGGTGAAGCACCGGATTAGCACTGGAGACCATCAACCAATAAGCCAGAGCGGATACCATGTGTCAGCAACGGAACGTCGAATAATTCGTGACGAGGTAGAGAGAATGATGAAGAATGACATCACTCAGCCTTCGCAGAGCCCATGTGGTTCTCGTCAGGAAGATGGATGGCGGTTGGCGCTTTTGTGTAGATTACAGAAAGCTTAATAAGATAACTAAAAAGGACGTTTACCCCCTTCCACGAACTGACGATACACTAGCTTGTTTGAAGGGGCCTAAGTATTTCTCAACCATGGACATGTACTCGGGATACTGGCAAATCGAAGTAGATGGCGCTGATCGCGAGAAAACTGCATTCATCACCCCCGAGAGCCTGTATGACTTTAAAGCAATGCCGTTTGGTTTGTGTAATGCGCCAGCAACTTTTGAATGGATGATGGATAATCTTCTAAGTCACCTAAAGTGGACGATGAGTCTTTGTTAATTAGATGACATTACAGTGTTCTTAGAGACATTTGATGAATATATAAAAACACTGAGGGCCGTTCTTAAGTGTCTCCAATAAGGCACACTGAAACTTAATCCGAGAAATTGTCTCTTTGGACCAAAAGAAATCGAAATACTTCGACACCTTGTGTCAAACGAAGGTGTGTGGCCAGACCCAGAAAAGGTGAGATCTATAACGCAATTTCCTATTTTTAAAAGTATTAGAGATGTGAGAAGCTTCCTCGGACTTTGTTCGTATTACTGTCGTTTAATAAAAGACTTTTTTATCAAAGCCAGGCCACTCCAAAAGTTGTTAAAAGCCGATGCTAAATTTATCTGGGGTGGTGCTCAACAAAATTCTTTCGATGTGCTGCGGAAGGCTCTGACGACTGACCCTGTGCTTGGTCTGTACGATGAGAAAGCACCTACAGAACTACACATAGATGCCAGTGGGTATGGGATCGGTGCTGTACTGGTGAAAAGTTCGGATGGAAAAAGAGAAAGTCATAGCCTATGCTTCTAGGACACTTTCAAAAGCCGAGAGAAACTACTCACCTACAGAAAGAGAATGGCTTACTGTGATCTGGGTCACGTGCAAATTTCGACAGTATCTCTATGGAAGGCCGTTCACAGTTGTTACACACCATCATTCACTTTGTTGGTTGACAGGTCTTAAGGCTCCAACAGGACGACTATCCAGGTGGGCACTACGTCTTGAAGAGTATGGCATTACCATAGTGTACAAAAATGCAAGAAAAAACCAAGATGCCGACTGATCTCAAGAAACGGCTATCAAGACTTTGATGAAAATAGTGACTATCTCGCTGCACTCCAGGATCTCGCTGCTGAAAAGAAGAAGGACGCCAAGATATCTCAAATTATGCTTGACTTAAATGGATAAGGGGACGTGAAAGGACAATTTAAGGTAATTAATGTATTACTTTCCGTTTGGAAAGAAGTGGCTACCAGTAATTCCTAAACACATGCGCTTAGATGTTTTACAGAAATTCCATGACACACCTGAGGCCGTACATTTTGGATTTATTAAGACATACGATAGGATACGCAAGAGATTTTTCTGGCCAGGTTTATTTAGGAGTGTCCGTCACTATGTGTCGCACTGTCGAGAGTGCCACAGTTCCTCAGAAACCACCTGGCCGACTAAAACCAATTCCACCAGCCGAAACACCTTTCCAGAGTGTTGGGATTGACCTCCTCGGACGGTTTCCGACGTCTGCTAATGGCAATAGATAGATTATTATTTGCACTGATTATCTGACACGCTATGACATTACAAAAGCCGTGGAAAAAGCCGAAGCATTCGTGGCAGCCAAATTAATCGTGGAAGACATATCATTAAAACACGGTGCCCCAAGATCGTTAGTTGCGTATCGAGGGAAAGTTTTGAATCGAATCTTGTGACGGAGATAAACCGTCGGTGCAACATTACTCATCACATGATGGCTGCCTACCATCCGCAAACTAATGGGCTTACTGAACGCCTTAATAAGACCTTGGCCGACATGTAATCATTGTTCGTCAATGTTGAGCAGAGCAACTGGGATGAGGTGCTACCTTTCGTAGCGTTTGCCTGCAACACCGCCAAAGAGGACACCACAGGATTTATGCCATTTTTCCTGGTGCATGGGCGTGGGCGACTAGGACGATGGACACTGTGTTTTCGTTACATTCCGATGACGTGGACGACGACTACATCGGCCGGGTGTTAACGTGAGCTGAGTCAGCTCGGCAGTTAGCTCGACTCCGCACGCTGTAAGCTCAAGAAAACGATCGCCGAAGGTATGACGCGAGCCACTGCTCTGTTGTCTACCAGCCTGGTGACCTCGTCATGTTCGGGAGGTTGGTCTCTCTATAAAGATCCTCAGGCGCTAGTTTGGAGCTTATAAGATTTTAAAACAGTTGTCTGATGTTACTTATGAAGTTGAAGATTTCGACCCCGACACAAGACGACGAAAGGTCAGAGATACGGTCCACGTCCTTCGAATGAAGCCCTCCCTATAAGGACCCTGCAACCCAGGGTAAAGTCGAAGCTCCAGTGACAGGCAACAAGCCGAAATGTGGCGAAGAGCATAGCGGCAAAGGAAATTCTAAGAAGATCTCCGCCAGGACGAAAATCAGTCATTGGGAGTCGGAATATGCAGGACCGATGACTCGTTCCCGGACTAGGAGGACGCAACACCGAGACCCTGTTCTCTCAAGGAAGGAGCAATGTCGCAGAAAACGCTGAGCAGCACAGCACCGTAGTGTTGTGGTTACGATACTAGACTGTGGTGTGGAGGGACGTGGGTTCAAAACTCACCTGGACTGTAAAATATTAATTTCTATATTCGGTTCGAGTACATTCTAGAAGTATCCTCAACAAGAATCATTGTACTGGAATGTTCTGTAGCTGTATATGTACCATAGGTGTTCTGGCCGGAGGCAGTGCACTTCGCGCTCTTGTATGTGCAAGTGCTGAATGAACCTTCGTAACGTGAAATTAGTGTTCGCCATTCATCTAATTGCATCTTGTTCTGCCTGACATTATTTCATAATTGGTCATTATAATCTGTAAAATGAAGCCAACTGTGCGAAGTATGTTTAGAAAATGGCCAGATATATTTTGTATAAATCTTTCATATAAAATCATTAAAAGTCATATAAGAGCATTACCACATAAAGTAAAATTTTCTTTCCTCCAGAAAAAATTCAGGTCTGAAAGGATTAGAATTGGGTAATATGTATTTGACAGTGGCCTGAGTTCGTGCTCAATTAACCACATCGCTAACAATTTGTGAATGGAATCAGCAAAAACGGAGTGAAAAAGTTATTACTGTGGTTCTCTACAGCTGCTCATGCACTTTCCTCGAATTATTACAGCTATGAATATATGAAGGGCAGCAGGTATTATTTGAGAATAACTATGAAGGAATGCCAAATTACTAAGGCGAATACGAAGTGGCATATTGCTCTCTGTGTAGGAATCTAAAATTTTGCGATATACTGTAGGAAAGGTGTAATACTTAGGCGTGAATCATACCAATTTGTTTGTCTGTGCAGTAATTCACTTTCATGTGAGCTTTAAAGTGAAAAACTTAAGTTTTCAGAAAAACTGTATTTATTTTATGTCAGAGTGGAGTGAGAGACCAACTATCAGTCCCACTGCTCCACGAATATCCAGCACAGGCATGCTGGACCATGCAGCAAAATCAATACAAAGGTAGCAGCTGGAATGTGGTAGTATTGGTACAAAGAGAGAGCTGGTGCATCTTGTTCTGGCAAGTTGCATACATCAGGGACAAGCATACTGTCAAGAGCAAGTTATGCCCCTCACCATTAACGAATTGTTACGCTAATTGATTTATGACCTCCTGGGATTTGATCTTTTACTCCCTGGGGATAATCCACCCTTCTAAGGAACACTAGCAGATCCCCATCCCCTTCCTCCTCCTCTCCCACCACACTCACCTCTGGGAAAAGGGATGACAGCTCTGGGACACACTTCTGTCACTCCTCCGAGTGCAGTTCTAAACCTCTTTGCCCCCTCCTGGGAAATCCCCCCCAGTCCCTCCACTCACATGTTGTGGATTGCTAGGAAAAAGGCTTAGTCTGTGGCTGCTGGAGAGGGAGGATCCGACAGCATGAAATTCAAAACAGTGTCAATTACACTGCAGAGGACATTTTAATATACAGTTAAATTATAAAATTCAATTTCCATATATTTTACTTAATCAGTTTGTGGGAGACAGGGTTCTCCCCTACCCTTCTTCACTTGTGAATTGGTGGGAAAAAGGCTGGAGGGGAATGTGCTGCCTTTACTTTTGGTGGGAAATGTGTTCAGCTGACAAGATGTTGGACAGAGAGGAGTTTTTATATGTGCATTACCTATAAGCAAACAGCTGAGGACTGCGTCCATAGCCTGCTACATGAGGAATCGAAAGAGGTGTATGGGGAATAGTTTTAAGCAAATAATGGTGATGTAGTGGGGTGGACTAAGGATGCATTTCGCAACTCATAGAGACTTTTCCCTGTGATAGACCTGTCCATGTTTTCTGAAATGGCATATCTGTCTACAGTGCAGGAGACAAGTTTGTCCCACTCCACTAGTTCAGACTGAATGCGCCACTGCTGCTGACTGGGATAGGTTAGAAATTTGTTGGAAACTGTCTTACAACTGCTGCTGGAAGAATTTTGTTTATTTTGGCAGGGAAATGGAACTAACGATTACCCTGTGGCCTAGCTGTCGAAAGGTCCACAGATAGGAAAACGCTCGGAAAAGTGAACTGATTATAACAGCATACCGTGAAAATCTTCGAACTACAAAAAGAAAAACATTCGTAGCAGAAGAAAGCTCCTGCTAATATAGCACACTGCATACTACAGAACAAAAAAAAGTTCATCTGTATAGGTATGAAATCGCAGACGTCGAAAAACATCGAAGAAATGGTCATACAAAAAACAGAATGTCGCGAGATAAACGTCGATGAAAGTTGTCCTAGTTACACAGTGCTAATAAACGATAGTGAAATAAAATCACATACTGCTGTATACATACAAAACAGCAGGTCATGAGAAAAATAAAAGACGGTCACCACTCGCAAATTGTGATTTCACGAAAAACAGCGGTTAGGTGACGTTAGTAAGATACTTCTAACACAATACACGCAACACACGCGTCCGCTTCTGTCGCTGCACAACCAGTATACTGGTCAGTTCGCTATCCAGCCTCCAAGGGCCACGAGCGCCGCCTCCGGGACTCGTCCCCGTAACAGCAGGCGCAAGCACAGGCCTGCAGCTATGGGGCGGCAGCTCCCTTTGATCTCACAGTCCAACGACTGCAGAGCGCAGTCGGCGCCCCTTGATAATCGATACCTGGGAAATTCCTGTCGAAATTTATGCATTCTCTCTCTCTCTCTCTCTCTCTCTCCCTCTCTCAAGTGGCTACGCTACCTGGCTACCTCCTGTTGCAACATCTGCACCTCAAACTCCAACACCAAGGTGTCCCCCCCCCCCCCCCAAATACTGTGTTCCTGTTGGTTAATGCTGAATCAGTGAAGGTATGTAACGCTTAACCCTACCCAAGTCTTCTTCATTCTGCTATCGTCCAAAGTTGTGTCAATGAGCCTGTGTCCTTGCTTATGTGCTAATCGTCGATCCTTGTTAGACAGTTATTGGAAGATGAGGTATTCAGCAGCACTGCCAATGACAAATGCCCAAGACAATCCGTGGAATGGGAACTACTGGATAAGTATATATTCAAATCCATAACTGTATTTTTTACAATAATTTCACTAAGAGTTTCATAGACTGAATCGAGTCTGTCTCGTTGCTTCGGCATATATCCACCAAATCCTGGATCAGCTGGAAGCTAAGAGGCAGCAGCAGCATCGTAAGTGTATATGTATATTTTTCTTCATTGTAGTACTGGTATACGTAATATATTGCTGTATTGCTGTTATTTAGTGGTCAACTAGTCTAGATATCTTCTTTCAGTTAAGGAAAATCTTTCTAGAAGTTCATCGTAGTGCTGTGTACATATAATATGTTGCTGTTATTTCGGGGCCAACGAGTCTGAAGCACATTCTGTGCTGTCGCAGATGATTTCTAGGATCAAGGGCACGGAGAGACAGAGGTTATAATACCATCCACTATCACAGCTACCATGTAAGTATATATTCTAAAAGATTTTAGTTCCCCGGAATTTTGTGCATATACGTTTCTTTTAGTTGATCAATATGTTGTAGTCGATGTAGTGGAGCTGGATCCACACCACAGCTATTGTGTAAGCGCATCTTCTAAAAGATTTTTATTCCTCGTAATTTTTGTTCACATACATTTCTTTTATTAGATCAACATGTTGTAGGCCGATGTGCGGAGCCGGCTGCTGTGACAGAGCGGTTCTAGGTGCTTCAGTCCGGAACCGCGCTGCTGCTGCGGTCGCAGGTTCGAATCCAGCATCGGGCATGGATGCATGTGATGTCCTTAGGTTAGTTAGGTTTAAGTAGTTATAAGTCTAGGGGACTGATGACCTCAGTTGTTAAGTCCCACAGTGCTTAGGGCCATTTTTTTTACGTAGCGGAGCTGTATCGTTAGATGAATGGTGATTTGGGGAAGAATTATGAGATACCACAAGGCGGGGGGGGGGGGGGGGGAGGAGGTGGAGAGGAAGCTGCATCGACATTAAGAGATGCTGGAGACAATTCCCAATGATGTGAGGGATATGTCACGAACCCAGAGCGATATAGGTAATTTGTATGAAGTACATATATAATCTGCTTACAGTCAGTGCTCTTTCTTTCCTTGCAGCAGCAGGCGATATCTGAAACACTGTACTTATTTTCTTTTCGTTATTCTTGCAGCACGCGCGCCTACGGAACAACGACTATCCGCACAGTAAGCCGTGGCATGAGCTGAATAAACAACGATCTACACGAGGTCCTGTACGGCACGATTGACCATTTAAGCTGGACCTTGTCACTGTGTGGGAAGCCGCAGCCGCAACCACCCCCGCTGCCGCCGCCCACACGCCAGCTCCACTCTGGAGTTCATGGACCACCCTCCCTCTGGCAACTGGCTCAGGGTTGTGCCAAAAGCCATCTCCACACCTGCAGCCGCAGACAGGCTGCTCACACTGGGCAGCACATCATCTCCCCCCTTCCCCTCCCCACCAACACACGTGTTTTCGCCTGAACTGCAAGGTATGTGCACCTCACTGCTCCTTGTGGCAGCCTGCATCAACATCAACTAGATCTAGTTATAGTAATACTAATAGCTAGTAATACTAATGGCTAGCAATACTAATGGCTAGAGGCAATTCCCTCTCCTGTCCTTTTACTGAAGGACATTACATTAGTAACGTCATACTGCAATTATAATATTGTTTCCAGATGCCTTTCATTAGGATCTAGAACCCGTCGTGATGATACGGAGACCCTGTAGGGTTCCTGAAAACGTTCTTTCCTGTCCAGGAAAGGAGCCTCCTCAACATTGTTAATGATCCCTGGTATCCCAACATCAAATGCAGCATTGTACTGTACATCATACTGTCGCACACTGTCCCCCTCCCCCAGACAGACGTGTGGCACTGAAGAACAAGGCTTCTATATCCAGAATGAGATTTTCACTCTGCAGCGGAGTGTGCGCTGATATGAAACTTCCTGGCAGATTAAAACTGTGTGCCCGACCGAGACTCGAACTCGGGACCTTTGCCTTTCGCGGGCAAGTGCTCTACCAACTGAGCTACCGAAGCACGACTCACGTCCGGTACTCACAGCTTTACTTCTGCCAGTACCTCGTCTCCTACCTTCCAAACTTTACAGAAGCTCTCCTGCGAACCTTGCAGAACTAGCACTCCTGAAAGAAAGGATATTGCGGAGACATGGCTTAGCCACAGCCTGGGGGATGTTTCCAGAATGAGATTTTCACTCTGCAGCGGAGTGTGCGCTGATATGAAACTTCCTGGCAGATTAAAACTGTGTGCCCGACCGAGACTCGAACTCGGGACCTTTGCCTTTCGCGGGCAAGTGCTCTACCAACTGAGCTACCGAAGCACGACTCACGTCCGGTACTCACAGCTTTACTTCTGCCAGTACCTCGTCTCCTACCTTCCAAACTTTACAGAAGCTCTCCTGCGAACCTTGCAGAACTAGCACTCCTGAAAGAAAGGATATTGCGAAGACATGGCTTAGCCACAGCCTGGGGGATGTTTCCAGAATGAGATTTTCACTCTGAAGCGGAGTGTGCGCTGATATGAAACTTCCTGGCAGATTAAAACTGTGTGCCCGACCTAGACTCGAACTCGGGACCTTTGCCTTTCACGGGCAAGTGCTCTACCAACTGAGCTACCGAAGCACGACTCACGTCCGGTACTCACAGCTTTACTTCTGCCAGTACCTCGTCTCCTACCTTCCAAACTTTACAGAAGCTCTCCTGCGAACCTTGCAGAACTAGCACTCCTGAAAGAAAGGATATTGCGGAGACATGGCTTAGCCACAGCCTGGGGGATGTTTCCAGAATGAGATTTTCACTCTGCAGCGGAGTGTGCGCTGATATGAAACTTCCTGGCAGATTAAAACTGTGTGCCCGACCGAGACTCGAACTCGGGACCTTTGCCTTTCGCGGGCAAGTGCTCTACCAACTGAGCTACCGAAGCACGACTCACGTCCGGTACTCACAGCTTTACTTCTGCCAGTACCTCGTCTCCTACCTTCCAAACTTTACAGAAGCTCTCCTGCGAACCTTGCAGAACTAGCACTCCTGAAAGAAAGGATATTGCGGAGACATGGCTTAGCCACAGCCTGGGGGATGTTTCCAGAATGAGATTTTCACTCTGCAGTGGAGTGTGCGCTGATATGAAACTTTCTGGCAGATTAAAACTGTGTGCCCGACCGAGACTCGAACTCGGGACCTTTGCCTTTCGCGGGCAAGTGCTCTACCAACTGAGCTACCGAAGCACGACTCACGTCCGGTACTCACAGCTTTACTTCTGCCAGTACCTCGTCTCCTACCTTCCAAACTTTACAGAAGCTCTCCTGCGAACCTTGCAGAACTAGCACTCCTGAAAGAAAGGATTTTGCGGAGACATGGCTTAGCCACAGCCTGGGGGATGTTTCCAGAATGAGATTTTCACTCTGCAGCGGAGTGTGCGCTGATATGAAACTTCCTGGCAGATTAAAACTGTGTGCCCGACCGAGACTCGAACTCGGGACCTTTGCCTTTCGCGGGCAAGTGCTCTACCAACTGAGCTACCGAAGCACGACTCACGTCCGGTACTCCCAGCTTTACTTCTGCCAGTACCTCGTCTCCTACCTTCCAAACTTTACAGAAGCTCTCCTGCGAACCTTGCAGAACTAGCACTCCTGAAAGAAAGGATATTGCGGAGACATGGCTTAGCCACAGCCTGGGGGATGTTTCCAGAATGAGATTTTCACTCTGCAGCGGAGTGCTAGTTCTGCAAGGTTCGCAGGAGAGCTTCTGTAAAGTTTGGAAGGTAGGAGACGAGGTACTGGCAGAAGTAAAGCTGTGAGTACCGGACGTGAGTCGTGCTTCGGTAGCTCAGTTGGTAGAGCACTTGCCCGCGGAAGGCAAAGGTCCCGAGTTCGAGTCTCGGTCGGGCACACAGTTTTAATCTGCCAGGAAGTTTTAAGGCTTCTATATCTTTGGGGGGAAAATATCATGAAGTACATCAATCGCCGAGTGATTTCGTCAATCCACCTTGAGTGCTACACCTGACTGGTTTTACGAGATAGAAGTTACAGGGTCCACTAAAGCACTTAGCTGAATACTGAACCCTGACATCCTTACACATGTCTATGGTCCAATAAATTGTGGGTCAATCTATATCAAGCTTCCTAAAGAAACAGCTGATAAGCAAGCATGTGTTAATGTCAAAAATAATAACGTCCAGGCTTGATTTGTATGGTCATTCCTGGCTTGCCAGAGAAATATTAAACAATATTAATAGTACATCTCTCGATACAGTAGATACCTTAAAATTCATAAGTGTAACAACTTTGAGTGTATCGAGTTCACCATCAAGATATAGGACATAACTAAATCTGAGGTGCAGAATACTAGAATGTCGGTTCATGTTTAAGGCATGGGGAAATGCAAATCAGATGCACAGAACAAGCAGGATAAAGTTATAGTAGTCAGATCTCTCTATTTCTCAAAATTTGTCAGTAACCATAACATGCATGGGAACATGCTGCTGGTCTCAGATGGGGTAAATAAGAAGAAAGACAATTATCATTACTGTTTAATCGAGTACATGTCACACCTGCTTCCTTTCCAAATCAGTAAACACAATGGTAAACAGCAGATCTACTGAAGGTGTCTGAATACCTTCTCCTCAGACAAATTATTAGCAAAGCATCTAGTAGATTGTGATGTCAACACGTTGGTACTTGCTATGTGCCTACCGAGGAAAAGAATTTCATAAAGTTTAATAATGCTCTCCATCAGGAGCGATGCCCATTTGGTTGCATGCCGACTTTGCATGCTTCCTCGCTTCTGTGATCTACTGTGAAGGTGAGCCTACAACCTCAAATACTACCTTCACACGTATTTCCCACCAAATATGCAAATGAACTGTAGTCATCAATCTAGTCAAGCCTATGAATCAAAAGTGCGTCAGTATTTCGAGAAGGGCATGGGACAAGGCAGTAAGGATTTAGACCTAACTGCACCAGTGTCCTTCAACAGAAAAGTTTGGAGATACTGCTTTGTGCTATTCCCCACCAATTTTTCTACTGTCGAAAGGGGTCCAGGGTTCCTGAGAGAGGATGGTGAAGGTTGGAGAGGGATGAAGGTTGTGGTATTTCCCAGAGGGAGAAAAGTGGCTTGGACAGGGGTGATAAAAAAGTGTCTGAGTATTAGCATCTCTTCTCCCAGAAGTGTGGGGGAAGGGGAGAGGAAGAAGTTTTCTCAGAAGGATGGATTACTCCCAGAGACTATAAATCAATCATGGGGGGGGGGGGGATCATAATTAGCGGAATAATAGGTTAAGGTGAAGGGAGGAGGATAATTTGATTCTGAATGTATGCTTGCTGCTGAATGTATGCAACCTGCATGAAAAAAATACACTGGCGCTCTCTTTGCCCAAATACTCACGGCCTCTCAGCACGGGTAGCACTATAAAGCGACAACAAAGCTGCATTCACAATGGAATGCAGAAAGCACATCTGTAGCAGTCAAAGAGTTAAAAGTTGTACGAAGGAAACTGAAAATATCAACACACACCTGAGGCATTAAGGCTATTCATTAGAAATTAGGACTGCTAAAATTAGGACAGCTGCAGTGAGATTAGTCTCTTTCTGAAACATTTCAATCAGTAATAGAAGGTATTAAATACCTTACACACATGACAGAGGGAGGAAGAAGAGAAGAAGAACATATTATTATGGATTGTATTAATAATCACAGTGCTAGCAAAGTAGGTACAACTTACAGGAGGAACTGCGATCAACGTCGTAGATTGGGAAACCACTCTACATGCTTAATCAAACATGGAAGACAGGTTGACGATAAGGAATTTGAATGAGTACCCTCTTTAGTGAAAATACTATTCTTAACATCTTCGAGGCCTGACAATAATATGCCTAAGGAAAACCTGAAATTTTTCATATCGCTAATGCACATAGACAAAACAACACTCCAAAATAAGAAGGCCAAAGAGTAGAAAATAGAGTAACATTATTAGACCTAAATTAGCTGGTATACATAGCACAGGTGAATGCATTGACTTCCAGCCTAAGAAACTGAACAGTGTACTTCTTGAATGCATATGAATTAATTACTTTTGAATACATAGTGGGAGTGAACAGTGATCAAAGTATTACAAATATTTACCATCAAAAACAGTCTTGATCACAATTTATTTATTATGGTGACTGGTTCGACCACTTCTGTGGTCATCTTCAGACCAATGAGCAAGGACCTCCTTCTGCTACCTACAGTAGTGATTCTCCAGCAGAAGGAGGTCCTTGCTCATTGGTCTGAAGATGACCGCAGTAGTGATCGAAAACAGTCACCGTAATAAATAAATTGTGATCAAGACTGTTTTTGATAGTTGTTGTTGTTGTGGTCTTCAGTCCTGGGACTGGTTTGATGGAGCTCTCCATGCTACTCTATCCTGCGCAAGCTTCTTCATCTCCCAGTACCTACTGCAGCCTACATCCTTCTGAATCTGCTTAGTGCATTCATCTCTTGGTCTCCCTCCACGCTGCCCTCCAATACTAAATTGGTGATCCCTCGATGTCTCAGAACGTGTCCTACCAACCGATCCATTCTTCTAGTCAAGTGTTGTCTGAACTGGAGTACCCTGGTCTCACCACTAATCTCAATTGTTGGACATTCTGCAGTTTTCACCGCCACACAATATACGCCAATTATGCTGGGCAAATTAACATATTGCGTGCGTTTCATTCCCAACGCTGCTCAAATCGCGGCCCACTTGCATTGGCTCCGCAGAAAGAAAATTCATTTTGTTTGGTGGCAGGATTGTCACGATGCCTTTCGAGAGCTGAAGGATACTTTTCTTCATTATCATTGTCTCGGACATTTTGACCCGACGATGCCGGTTGTTTACGCTGTTGATGCCTTTCCTCATGGCAATGTGACCGTATTGAACTACAGATATGGTCCTCACGACCGACCGATTGCCTTTGCATCGAAACTGTTGACAGATGTTCAACGGACCCACTCTCAAAATGAAAAGGGAGTCCTTGCCATAGAGTATGGTGTAAAAAATTTTCACCAGTACTTCTTTGGTGGCAAATTATTCTTGGAGACGGATCACAGCTTTTTTAATGCAGCCAAGACAATTCTACAGTACACTACACAGAAGCTGCAGTTGTGGGCTCTTTGTTTGTCCACTTATCAATACGAAATTTTGTATCAGCCCATGGCTAAACATGCCAACGCTTTCCCATCGTCTTGTCGGCCATGATCCTGATTTCAATGCTTTGGCTGCTTCTTATTGTTTCTTGGATGTTCAGGACTTGGATACGATGCAGGACTTTGGAAAATTGCTCATGCCATGGCCCCTGACCGTGCTTTGAACATTTTGTTACATTTCATTCGCAAGGGTTGGTCACGTTTGGGACGCCAAATCCAAAACTCTTTGGTTCATCAGTGCATTGCTTGCTGGCACGATCTGACAGTCCACCAGGATAAGGCTTTATTGTGCACAGACTTGGATTCGTCATGTATGTTGATTCTTCATCCTCTTCAGCAGCCAGTGCTCCTTCTGCATCAAGGGCAATGGAGTGTTGTTCGCACGAAGCATTTGACACGTAGTCACAGTGCGTGGCATGGCACTGACGAACGAAATGAACAGCTGACTGCTCAGTGCCACAGTTGTGCCGAAAATCAGGCGGCCCGCTCTCAAAATTTCTTCGCTTGGCCTAGACCTAGGGCACCGTCACAAAGGTTACATTTTGATTTCACGGACTCCTTTTGTAACACTCGTTGACTCATTGCCGTGGACGCCTTTAGGAAATTTCTGATCACAGTGCGAATGCATTCCATAGTTCGTTCCACGATACAGTCCTTGACATGATTTTTTTATTTAGAAGGGTTGCCAGAAGTTATTGTGATTGACATTTGCCGCTAGTTTGGCGCGGCCGATTTCCAGCAGTTTTGAGCAACCTCAGCCATCCACCACATCACAACTGCGCTGTTCCACCCGGAATCAAACGGTGGAGCTGAGCGGTTCCTCCACACCTTCAAGCAACAAATGGAAAATATAAGCGCTACCCACATGGACGACCAGGCTCTACTCTTGTTTCTGTCTTCCTACCGATCGCAGCCACATGATGACTATCTCTTGTGGAGTTTCTGTGTGGCCGCCGCCACTGCACCTTGCTGCAGCTGCTGGGCATCCTTCAGCTAAGTATCCCACAGGAGCCTCCGTTTATTTCAGGTTCCTTCTCCAAAATCGCCGCTGTTAGAAGGGGACGGTCATTCGTTGCCTCGGCATTTTAACGTCTCTATTACACGGTGCTACCAGTGTGCTTAGTCACCACAGCAATCAGCTGCGCATAAGTGATACTGCCGCAAGCTCTTTTCTTACAGACACAGTAGCCGGGTGGCTGAGGCCATCCTCACCAACACTCTTGCTGAAAACTCCACTTTGGTCGTCTTTGGCTCCATGGCGCTCGGGATCAGCGGTGCTGGACTCGGAGCCTGGATGCGTACCCGAGGCCTTCGTCTTCATCGCCGTCATAGGGTCATGAGCCGTCTTTGGTAGCTCCCAGTAGCACAGCTACCGCTCCTGACATAGTATCAGCTTCGCTTGGTATGCTGATTGCGCCTCATCAGGATGTTGGGGTGAGTCCTTTGGTGAATGTTACCGGCGAAGCTCAGGGCACACCGCAGGGAGCGGAATGCGGCGCGGCGTCTGTGGCAGCTATTGCCTCCATCCTTTCACTAAACATCCTGCCCTTATAACACTACCGTCTGCTACTGAAATACCATAACCTTAAATTTGGAGGCAGGTCATGAAATAAAACTATCTTGTTAAAGCAATTATGGTATAAAGCAACAGAGCAGTGTTACCCTCTGAGAGGAACTTCGTATGTTGACCGTGTTGTACCTGGAGGTGGCTTATCGGAAATGAAAGTCAGAATTACGTAAATATTTTAACAGTAATAAACAATATTTTACCCATCTACACAGTTCAGAGAATAACGAAAACGGTCGCCAGCCTAATTAGGCAAGAGAATAATTGACATTCTTGTTCAAGAAAATAAGTATGAGTAACTTTAAACGGAAAACACAGCCTATACTTTGCCACACGCGAGTGCAATGAACTCTGGCACCTGAATACAGTATGTTCACGTGAAGGTTGGAGTTGACATAGTAGAATAAATTATTTGCATAAATATAACAGATAACAATACACACTATTAGTTTCAGGGCTTATTCAAACTGAATGGTCTTTATAACATTACTATTAATATACACTGTAGAATCAGAAATTGGACGTAGGTTCAGTATTACTTTTCAAACATTTTCCTAGCTGACATAAAATTGTAAATGTAGTTCATTGCAAAATTATGAACTGGTCACAGGTTAAGTCCCTCTCAGTTAAATACTTTTCTATTTAGAATGAAAGATAAATGGAATTCACTAACAGGTTACTTCTCACTATCTTTTGAATAAAGAAATTATTTTTTTCATAGACAGTGGTCTTTCTATTAATCGTTATCTAGCTTGAGCACAATAGACTAACTGTTGATCCTGCTACACTATTAATATGCACTTTTAATACACAAGGGTATTCCAATACTGTACAGAAGTTCACTTGAATAGGAAGAGTAATTGAAACTTGCTATAATTAAGTAACTTTGTGCATTTGAACTACTTTCAGTGGAGGGGGTCTCTTAATCTTGACCACTGTAGCAGAGCATACTAAACACACTTTCAATACACTAAAGAAACAAGGTGTTAGTTCTCAACTCTTACTACAGTAGAACACAACTTGACATATCTGTAGGAAACTGGCTCACCTTTTGCGATTTGCAACAAGCAGCAATGTGATTATTTACTAAGCAAAACTTTACCATCCTCATTTTTAGGAACTTTTAATTTTGAAATTGGCAACAATATACTAATAAGCGGTTTTAATAGAAAAATTATTTTCAGGAAGCATCATGTACTTTTGCTCACTCTCTTGCCACATTAACTTTCTTTCAATAAAGGACACTCGGTAAGCTCTTTAGCGTGGGAGGGACCCTAAGTGGATATGTGACTGAGGATAAATCACGGTAGGTAGTAAAGTTCAGTTAAAATTTACCTTGTATTTGATTACACTAAACATCCAATGAGCTGATCCTTCACTGTACATTACTATAGTGTTCCATCACAGTGATTGCGCAATGTCGTGGCAATTGCATGTTGATAGGTGGATTTGCAGGTAGAATTGCTGGACTCTGTCATTTATTGGTGGCGATGATAGACATCAATTCCAGAATAGCTCCAGCTCTTTGTCCATCCATCTGAGGCACTGGAAAGCGCTGGGAAAAGCCTCTCTCAAAACCAACACAGTACACAACTTTTACATGAGCAGTTGATAGTTTGGTAGCTCGTCCCCGACTGACTCCTGGTTCCACCTTTTCTACCTAGGCCAACCACAATTTGCGCGCGCTACACAGTTCCATTCCCGAGGGGAACCACAACACCTTTTACATACAAAATCACTAAGAACCCTAAGTGAAGTTCAGCAGTTTACATAACAGCAAACAATCATTTTAAACAAACCGGAACCTTTGCACATATTAACATTTCTATAACAAATTATTTAAGCAAAATTACAATTATATACAGTAAGTTTTGTCTCCCTCCCAATGAGACAAAGAATTTAAATGATAGATACACTACATTGCATAGAATCAAACCATGACATCAAAGTTTTTACACAGAAAAGAATAAACAATTTCATGATATCGATTCCATCAACAACCTTTTATAGATACTCAATGTTATAACATTAAACCAAAACAAAAGGCAAAATAAATCCGTACGGCATTACAGCTATGGTGTTACACCCTCCTCCCCATTGTCACTATGACACTCGTCTGTACTCAACGACTGTACGGAGTTGTTTTTTTTTTGGGGGGGGGGATGGATGTAGTGTCTTCCTAAGAAACCACTTGTGCTCTGGCCATCAAAAGTCCAGCAACACGCACGTCAATATCTGCGGACCAGGAGGTTGGCTCCAGCATGGGTGGTTCCAGCATGGATGACACCAGCATAGTACACTCCTGGAAATTGAAATAAGAACACCGTGAATTCATTGTCCCAGGAAGGGGAAACTATATTGACACATTCCTGGGGTCAGATACATCACATGATCACACTGACAGAACCACAGGCACATAGACACAGGCAACAGATCATGCACAATGTCGGCACTAGTACAGTGTATATCCACCTTTCGCAGCAATGCAGGCTGCTATTCTCCCATGGAGACGATCGTAGAGATGCTGGATGTAGTCCTGTGGAACGGCTTGCCATGCCATTTCCACCTGGCGCCTCAGTTGGACCGGCGTTCGTGCTGGACGTGCAGACCGCGTGAGACGACGCTTCATCCAGTCCCAAACATGCTCAATGGGGGACAGATCCGGAGATCTTGCTGGCCAGGATAGTTGACTTACACCTTCTAGAGCACGTTGGGTGGCACGGGATGCATGCGGACGTGCATTGTCCTGTTGGAACAGCAAGTTCCCTTGCCGGTCTAGGAATGGTAGAACGATGGGTTCGATGACGGTTTGGATGTACCGTGCACTATTCAGTGTCCCCTCGACGATCACCAGTGGTGTACGGCCAGTGTAGGAGATCGCTCCCCACACCATGATGCCGGGTGTTGGCCCTGTGTGCCTCGGTCGTATGCAGTCCTGATTGTGGCGCTCACCTGCACGGCGCCAAACACGCATACGACCATCATTGGCACCAAGGCAGAAGCGACTCTCATCGCTGAAGACGACACGTCTCCATTCGTCCCTCCATTCACGCCTGTCGCGACACCACTGGAGGCGGGCTGCACGATGTTGGGGCGTGAGCGGAAGACGGCCTAACGGTGTGCGGGACCGTAGCCCAGCTTCATGGAGACGGTTGCGAATGGTCCTCGCCGATAACCCAGGAGGTGTCCCTAATTTGCTGGGAAGTGGCGGTGCGGTCCCCTACGGCACTGCGTAGGATCCTACGGTCTTGGCGTGCATCCGTGCGTCGCTGCGGTCCGGTCCCAGGTCGACGGGCACGTGCACCTTCCGCCGACCACTGGCGAGACATCGATGTACTGTGGAGACCTCAGGCCCACGTGTTGAGCAATTCGGCGGTACGTCCACCCGGCCTCCCGCATGCCCACTATACGCCCTCGCTCAAAGTCCGTCAACTGCACATACGGTTCACGTCCACGCTGTCGCGGCATGCTACCAGTGTTAAAGACTGCGATGGAGCTCCGTATGCCACGGCAAACTGGGTGACACTGACGGCGGCGGTGGACAAATGCTGCGCAGCTAGCGCCATTCGACGGCTAACACCGCGGTTCCTGGTGTGTCCGCTGTGCCGTGCGTGTGATCATTGCTTGTACAGCCCTCTCGCAGTGTCCGGAGCAAGTATGGTGGGTCTGACACACCAGTGTCAATGTGTTCTTTTTTACATTTCCAGGAGTGTAGTATAGGCAAATTACGCGCCGCACCTCCCCTCTCTGGAAAGGCTGCATGACACCACTGTCCTCTCCGACGACAACTCTCGGGGGCCAGTTCGTCAGCACAGATCCTCTCGCCAGTTCGAGAGCTCGGCTCCACGGGCCAGCGGCTGCCGACGTCATAGCTACTTAGGTCTTTCAGAACCAGCACATTTAGAAAGATAGTTTGCTGTGGAGTTGACTAACGACTTTATTCAGAGATTGCAGATGCTTGTTACGTTGTACATGACTGCTTCTCAACAAATAAATAAATGTATTTGAGTAATCAATCAGAGCACTGTCTATTAATATTTTGTAATGTGCTCAGGTATCCTGGTCTGTCTCCTGCTTCCTAGTCTACGAATTACCTTTGTGATCCCCTCAGATACAACATTCTGAACCCAATGCGACACAATTAAACAGCATTTCACGATTCGTAGTCTTGACACCACTCTGTACGAATTCGTTCGAATTGTGGCGTTAACAGCAATGACGAGGTCAGTGCATGGGACGATAATTCCATACATCGGCTGCTGCTAGTCTCCAACCTGTGCGAGATGACACACAATGTTGCTGGGAGTCCACTACGTGTTACTGGATGGCAGGCCCACATGTGAAGGACTACGATGTGTTTGGTGTACAAAATTATGATGTGGTTGCCATAGGTGCTACACAGGAGTCTTGACGACGACAGCACCTGCTCTCACGGTCTCATGTTATCCAACACCGGGACACTGTCACACCCAAATGCCCCACAAACAGTCCGGAACCGCGCGACTGCTACGGTCGCAGGTTCGAATCCTGCCTCGGGCATGAATGTGTGTGATGTCCTTAGGTTAGTTAGGTTTAAGTAGTTCTAAGGTCTAGGGGACTGATGACCACAGATGTTATGTCCCATAGTCCTCAGAGCCATTTGAACCATTTTGCCCCACAAATCTGGATACTAAACGTTCCGCGCGGCAGTCAGATGCTGATAACATTGTCTCACACCAGTACGCGATATCTCCTGTCCTTCACAGTGATCACTCAACATCTGACACTGTTCACGACCCTTATGTACCTACCAGATGTGGTAACAACGCTGTACACGAACAACACTAATGCACTCTGGTAGCTGTTCTACGTGTCACAGAGAAGTGCAAGTCCAATCATGTATATACCCGCGTATACCCGCGAATCGTATGTACGTGTACGCAGTTACATGGACATATCTTTACGATGCTTCACTTGTTTCGTTAGACAGTGTATAATCAGTAAGCGTAAACTACAACAAAGAAACGCAATGTAAAATTGGTAAAAACAAGTATTTATAACAATAAAATGCGAATTAACGCGAGAAATACTTCAGCCGCTCAAAATAATTCATTATTACAGAACGAAAATTTCCGAAGGTCAGAGATTCAAATTCTCAGTTTTAAAACTATCTCTGAAACGCTCTGCAACGATATATAAAACATGTGCAAAGAAAACTGGAATGAAGTGAGTGATTGTTACGTAGTTACAAAAGAATACTTACATTTCGAGGGGTGCTGTTAAATTTGTTTCCGATAGATTAGATCAATACACGTATATAAGGTAAATACTCCGTGAACTCGAATGGGAATCCCTGGAGGGAAGAAGACTGTCTTTTCGCGAAACACTACTCAGAATGTTCAGAGAACCTGCATTGGCGACAAAGTTCAGAACAATCCTACTATCCCCTGCACACATTTCGCGTAAGGACCGCCAAGGCAGAAGAAGAGACATCAGGATTCTTAGCGAAGCATATAGAGTCTCTCTGCTCTCGCTCCAATTGCGAGTAGAACATCAAAGGAAATTACTGGCAATCCTATAAAGTATTTTAAATATTGCTTGACCGATATGTGCCTCAAAATGTTTTGGGGTCTACATTACCTTGAGGCTCTTTTTAGTGAAAGCAGTGCAATCCTGAAGCAAGGGCACCTAACAAATATTCCAGAATATTTTGGCGCAGCTGTCGGCGAATAGATATTTATGAGCTCTTGACATCGACTGTCTAGTCGAAATCGGTAAAAATTATTAATGTAATTGGCACTTCGCCTTGTTACCGTCATCTTACGAGATTATGGTTTACAACCTGGCTCGCTCGCGATGAAGTTTCTAACTACGTATTGTCATAGTCGTGTTGGCCCACAATAAGAATTTTTTTTAATTTCATAGTTTACATTAAGAACGCCGTTTCCACCTTGAGTGACTTCACTAATGCAAAATATGTGGAACGACTGATTAAAGGTAACAGTAGGGTTCAGGGCCTGGTCTTTACAGATAAAAGAAATAATAAAACAGCTACATATTTTGCCGCATCACAGAAGCAGCCGGTTGGCCAGGCCTCCTACATCACGTACAGAGGAGGAAGTTGCTGTTTCACATAGTCGGTATAAAACTAGGTAAACACGCGCCTGTTATTAACGTCATAATTGCTTTCGCCCGTTCTCGTCCCACTGTTTACTTTCCACCGTTGGTCTTCGCGGTAACTGCCTGAGCGCGGCGGCCTCTGCGGTCGGCTGCGGGGGATTGTACCGCACCGGTGTGCCCTGGCCCGGTCTGGGCTATCTGTGCAAAGGACGGCTGCCAATAACGCACGGCCGCACGTCGGGGTGCCTGCCTCACAGGGGCAGCTACGCCCAGCCGGAATGCATTAGCCTGGGGAACGTTGGGCGGCTACGCTCAGTTGGCTAATTGGTTTCAGAGCAGACGCTGCCACCTGGTGCTCCGAGATCCACTCGCTGTTATCCTGACACCTGTTTGGTCTCTCGCTACGCCCCGCAATCAGCTTCCTAATTGAAATGACTAGCGGAGGGAAATCTGTTCACAGCCGATGGTGATGTAACAACTACACCACGAAAGATATGACGCTTGTCAAAAACTCCATTTAAAGAGTCGCTGATCTTTTTTATAGATCAAAATACGTTTTCGGGCTTCCGTCTAACTTCATAGTCGCGGATTACACCACGAGAGAACAAATTCCACGGTCCTCATTTTAAGATTCTGCATAATTTTAGGGTGAGGTTCAAAGATGTTAACATTACATGGGTATTCTATTTCGTATTTTTCCGCTTAATAAACTCTTGTGTACCTATATTCCACTGGCGAATGGAGGATGATAGCTACGTGGATGGAGGTCAAGGCATTCTACAAGAGAAATTCAAGGCGTGGACCGGACGGGATACACCATCGCGCCTGACAAGTGGTAGGATCTACGAGAAGTTTGTAACGATGCGGTCCGTTCAAGACGATTGCAAGGGAAACAGTGGCAGAAGATCATTCCGAACAGAACAGAATATTATCCTCGTCCAGGGAGTGATGGTAGCCAGCTGAACCAAGTCTTCACGCAGTCTTTCTCTAGAGACTGACGTATCTCGGAGGTCAGTGGTTAGAATTTTGCACCAGGATTTAGAAATGAAACCACACCAACGGTATATTGAGCAGCATGTCACAAACGCTGACAAGCAAGTACCTGTGAGTGCTGCACAAATTATCTCGGAAATGGTGCACGTGGAGCCTGACATTCTGTTCATGTTTTCTCACGAAGCACCATTCCACATAAGCGGTTTTGTGAAGAAGCCCAACTGTGTAACCTGGGCGACCGAGTCTTCGCCTGGAATTTCGAGAGGACATGCGGGAGTCCAGCAGGGTGAACGTCTGGTGCGAGGTGAGCATATTTAGAGTGACTGGACCCTTCCTTTTTGAATAATAAACCGCAAGGGCAGAGAATTACCTTGCACTGCTGAGCACGAGCATGGAGGAGAACGCCGCACTTGCGATTCTCCACTGAGGACACTTTCGAACGTCCTGATTCCTGCCCATCACTGTCACATGGTTCTGGAATACCTGAACGACTCGTTCGGTGTACGTTGAATTGATCGAGGCGGTTCTCTCCGATGGCCAACATGCACCCGACCTGACGCCATGCAATTTTTGGCTGTGGGGCATGGTCGTGGACCGTGTCTGTGCCAGCAAACCTAGATACTTGAAGAACTTGAAGCACAGCATCACTGAGGTCATCGCTTCTATCCCTACCCAAATGTCCCAGCGGTACTTACAATCAACAATGGACAGACTCTATAAGTGCACTGAGCGGGATGGTGTCACATTGAAACCATGTAACCAAATCCCTGCGTTGTAATTTCATTTGGTTAAACGTCCATTTACTGGTAACATATTTTTGCCTTACCCTCTGCACTGATGGGTCAAAACATTATGATTACTGCTCATCACGAGAACGGATGCCACAGGACGGCGTTTCGGTAAAGTGACGCGGATAGGAGAATTATATATGTGGAACATGTCATTCTACCAATCATACCGGCTGTAAATGGAGAAATCCACTGACGTCGACAAAGGGCAGAGTGTTATGGCCGGGCGTCTGGGAGCGAGCGTCTTGGAAACGGCGAAGTTAATCACTTGTTCGTGTTCTGCTGTCATGTGCATGTATGGAAAGTGACTGAAAGACGGCGGACCGACGAGGAGCTGCCAAGGTACTGGGCGAAGATAGAGGAAGCGACGGTAATGGATTGACGCTCAATGGGGAGGAACAGGCAGCTATTTGGGGAACACTTTTACGACAGAGCACAAAGCTGGTGCAGGTACTGAATCGTTATTTAGTAAGTTTTAGCACTGAAAACCCAACGGTATAGTTTCATTCTGTCGTCGTGCCACGAGTAAAAGTTAAAGCAGAGACGATTAAGAGCGGTGGAGATGCTTTGTTGCACGTAGTAAAGCGTATCCTTGTCTTTTCGGTAGAAAAAGGTTTAATGTCTGTTTTATCGTATCTTAATGTTTCGTTGGATGTCACCCAGATTAAGGCTCTTTTAAATGAATATTAATCAATTTCAAGGTTAATTATGTCGGAAAAATTTCCTTTAATGAAAATTAATGACTGCAATAATCAGGTAATGTTAAATGTGGGTGTCTATAAAACGGAATTGAATAGTTTTTTGTGATAATTTTGAGTGTCATTTGGCTCGAGTTTACTTACTGCCAGTTTAAATATTGGACCTGGACATTTTAGAGCCTAAGTCCGAATATTACACTAAATGAAAAATTCATCTAAAGAATACTGTTTAAGAATCATGCAGTCGTCCAGTTATTAACAGATTCTATAAAGGCCATGAGCCCAGCTGATATTCTCTAAATGCATAAAATTTGAATTAAATTCCCATTGATATTTAAAGTTTTTCTGCATTTACACTTGTAGGAAGGCAAAGACTAATTTAACTTTTTTTTTACTTTAATATGGTGTGCCCATTCTGTCTTAACATTTAACTAACAAGGTGCGGGAACTAATTATTCATCAGTAATAGGCCATACTAAAGCACAATTGTTCCGGAGCACACCCTCATGCGCACATTATTGAACGTTAGGCTCATGGCAGACAACTCTTATTATTGCCACGTAATCTGATACTATAATTAATTACTACTGTAATTATCTCACGCAGTCAGAATGAAGACTGCGATCTGTAAACTTGATTGTTGTAGATTTCATTAAAACCTTTGTTTGTCCAAGACTGCAATTATTGGTTTAAACCGCTTAAATGGTGACGGTGAGATCTGGAAATAGTTATAAAATTTCGCAGCTTAAAAATATTTCGGGGTACAGTAGTATTTGTGATAGGACTACTGTTGTTCTCTATATACATAAATAATTGGGCAGATGGGGTGGGCAGCAATCTGCGATTGTTTGCTGATGATGTTCGGATGTACGGTAAAGTGTCAAATATGAGTGACGGTAGAAAGATACAAGACGACTTAGACAAAATTTCCAGTTT
This sequence comes from Schistocerca serialis cubense, assembly GCF_023864345.2. Lineage (NCBI taxonomy): Eukaryota > Metazoa > Arthropoda > Insecta > Orthoptera > Acrididae > Schistocerca > Schistocerca serialis. Next base: position 1,065,357,374 of record NC_064639.1, read on the forward strand.
AGCTAGTTCTAAATGCGGAAAATTGTAAGTTAATGAGGATGAGTAGGAAGATCGAACATGTAATTTTCGGATACAGTATTACTACTGCCCTTCTTGACACAGCCAAGTCGTTTAAATATCTGAGCGTAACGTTGCAAAGCGATATGAAATGGAACGAGCACGTGAGAATTGTGGCAGAGGAGGCGAATGCTCGACTTCGGTTACTGGGAGAAATTTTTAGGAAAGAATGGTTCACCTGTAAAGCAGACCGCAGACTGAACGCTGGTGCTACCTACTCTTGAGTACTGCTCCAGTGTTTCGGATCAGTACCAGGTCGGACTGAAGGAAGACATCGAAGCAGTTCAGAGGCGGGCTGTTAGAATTGTTACCGGTAGGTTCGAACAACACGTATGTATTACGGAGGTGTTCGGGGAGTCGAATGGGAGTCCGTGGAAGGAAGGCGACGTTCTTCTCGAGAAACACTATTTAGAAAATTTGGAGCACCAGTATTTGAAGCTGACTGCCGAACGATTCTACTGCCGCCAACATACATTGCGCGTATGGACTACGAAGATACGAGAAATTAGGGCTCATACGCAGGCATATAGACAGTCGTTTTCTTCCTTTTTCTATTTTCGTGTGGAACAGGTAGGGGAATGACTAATAGTGGTACAGCGTACCTCCGCCGCATCGTGTCTTGCGGATTTTCTATGTAGATGTAGATATAGATATTAACCAGAATAATTGAATAAAGCAGGTGTTGACAGATGTGAAAATTACCGAACTATCAGTTTAATAAGTCACAGCTGCAAAATACTAACGCTAATTCTTTACAGACGAATGGAAAAACAGGTAGAAGCGGACCTCGGGGAAGATCAGTTTGGATTCCGTAGAAATGTTGGAACACGTGAGGCATTACTAACCTTACGACTTATCTTAGAAGAAAGATTAAGAAAAGGCAAACCTACGTTTCTAGCATTTGTAGACTTAGAGAAAGCTTTTGACAACGTTAACTGGAATACTCTCTTTCAAATTCTGAAGGTGGCAGGGGTAAAATACAGGGAGCGAAAGGCTATTTACAATTTGTACAGAAACCAGATGGCAGTTATAAGAGCCGAGGGGCATGAAAGGGAAGCAGTGGTTGGGAAAGGAGTGAGACAGGGTAAAACTTTGAGGTTCGCCGATGACATTGTAATTCTGTCAGAGACAGCAAAGGACTTGGAAGAACAGTTGAACGGAATGGACAGTGTCTTGAAAGGAGGATATAAGATGAACATCAACAAAAGCGAAAAGAGGATAATGGAATGTAGTCAAATTAAATCGGGTGATGCTGAGGGGATTAGATTAGGAAATGAGACACTTAAAGTAGTAAAGGAGTTTTGCTATTTAGGAAGTAAAGCAACTGATGATGGTCGAAGTAGAGAGGATATAAAATGTAGACTGGCAATGGCAAGGAAATCGTGTCTAAAGAAGAGAAATTTGTTAACATCGAGTATAGATTTATGTGTCAGGAAGTCGTTTCTGAAAGTATTTGTATGGAGTGTAGCCATGTATGGAAGTGAAACATGGACGATAACCAGTTTGGGCAAGAAGAGAATAGAAGCTTTCGAAATGTGGTGCTACAGAAGAATGCTGAAGATAAGGTGAGTAGATCACGTAACTAATGAGGAGGTATTGAATAGGATTGGGGAGAAGAGAAGTTTGTGGAACAACTTGACTAGAAGAAGGGATCGGTTGGTAGGACATGTTTTGAGGCATCAAGGGATCACAAATTTAGCATTGGAGGGCAGCGTGGAGGGTAAAAATCGTAGAGGGAGACCAAGAGATGAATACACTAAGCAGATTCAGAAGGATGTAGGTTGCAGTAGGTACTGGGAGATGAAGAAGCTTGCACAGGATAGAGTAGCATGGAGAGCTGCATCAAACCAGTCTCAGGACTGAAGACCACAACAACAACAACAATTGAATAAAAGCTGTTAGTCCGCAGCTCGTAGTCTATTAGCTAGCGCTGGTGCCCCTAAATCGTGGGGTCTCGGGTTCGATTCTAGGCCGGGTTGGAGATTTTCTCTGCCCGGGGACTGGGTGTTTGTGTTGACCTCATCATTTCATCATCATCATCATGATTCGCGTACTGGGGTGGCGACCGGAAGGGTATCCGGCCGGCTCTTAAATTAACAATGCCAAATCTGACAATAACCATGCCGACCCTGCGAAAATGTTCGACGAAGCTACATGCAACAAAATTACAGTGAAAACATACCTTCCAGTCGCATTTACAAAGTACGTATGTAAAGCATACTATAAAAACATCGTTTTAGTAATTTGAACTTGACAAAAACTAATGATGCATACATACACACATAATAAAACTGTTTTCGGTTTCCATTTGAATAATCCTCAATATAACCTTAAAGACATTCATTAGAACACGAAGATACTATATAACGCACCAAAAGAAAGCAAACTTGATTTGTTCGAAGGTATACGGATAAACAGTAAGAAGAAGAGACTGCCAAACCGTGTATTAAGCGGTCAATTATAATTAAGTCAAAGTAACTTTGTAAAAATTTTTGATGCATTTTTATACAGTTAACAAACTGTTAGTCGCATATACCTTTGTGAATACTTTCTGAGAACTATTTAACAACCAACTTCCGTTGCAGTAATATCTTTCAAGTAAACTTTCACGTAGACATATTCCTACGTCAGGTAACTTCCATTCAGAAGGCTGTTGCACGCAGCGACTGTTACATTGACTTGTAAATAATAGATTTCAGCTATCAGTCGTCCTTTTGAAATTTTATTGGCAGATCTAGATTTCAGCTAGAAACTAGCCATTCTCAATGCACTATCATTTTTGATCAATGAATGTAATGCCTGTTGGCCTGGCTTCATCCACAGTTCATTGAATATTCCTACATATTGTGCTTCAAATACACCTTATTTCTAGGATATAACTTTTAGGGTGGTTAATTCTGTTGTATACCTCCATCTATTTGAATTTCAAGACTGACATTCACATGATAATAATATCAGTAGTAGCATATATACCATCTATGTAGTGCTCATTAGGGTAACATAAAAGGTACATGTAGATACAGTTAGGATGCCTGCTCCTTTCTACATACATACATAAACTACATACAACTGAGTGATTAACTATAGCAGTTCTTACTTGATATCAGTTATCCCCCTCATAACCTAGGCATGTGGCATCACTTTAGACATTGACTATTGACTGAAACGATGGATATAAGACCACGTTGCCATCTCATCCAGCATGATGCTATTCCTTGGCTATAACAGGTTGCAGTAGGTTCTCAGAACCATGAGAATATGTGTACTACACTGCAATTCTTAATATGCTCCTGCGTTATCGACCGAGCTGAGTAAACGTATAGGAACCTCGCCAACTGATTTCTGTACGAAAGTCACAGGTACATTTCCGCGGACAAGTGTGATCCTCTCCTCTCATTCGTCCAGAATGCGCGGGTTTGCGGGTTTTTTCTGTAAATCTCTTCTTTGGCCCAACCCAACTGGAAGAAGTCACAATTGGTTAGGTCTGGATTTCTTGGAGCCCATTCGTGGAGTCCTTGCACAGTCAACGTCCTGGAAGGTGTAGGTATAACCAGTTACAAACGATGCAGCCAAACTGATGTGGTGCTCCCTTTTGCTGAAAATGTCCCATTAAGATATCAGTGGCTACACATATTCAATCAGCACCTGCTGATACCTGTCGCTGTTCATAATGTCTCAAACTGTGAATGAACCAATGAGACGGTTCCTGATCATAAGGCATCAGACTGCCAATTTTAGTCAACTCTGTGATTTTTTAATTGTCATTCTTGGATATTTTCTGCCTAATAATGACAGTTGTGTCGCTTGACCAATTCCCCAAAGTGAAACACCATCTCATGGCTCCAAATAATTTTTTTGAACATATCTGGCCAATCGTTATGGCATGCAAGCATAATTTACCCATATACCGTCCGCCTGTTACAGTCCTCCAACGATAACTCCTGAACATAATCGGGTTTCCACGGTTTACAGATGAGATCCTTCTTTAACACAACATACACAGTGTGCCTGCTGATTCCACTATCACGAGCTGCCTGGCGTGTTGATGTACCAGGACTGCGCATGAAGATGTCCCTCTCTGCCGCTACGTTTTCTAGAGGACCACGCCACCAAATGTAGTTTCCATCGTGTTTTATCCGCAGTTGACCCAGATGTCAGTAGCTTGATGTGACATCGCTGAACAAGGGCTACAGATCGCCACACTTCAAACTGCGAAGCCACCTGAGTGCGCTCTTGTAAAGTCAACTTTCCTTCTATGTCGTCTTTTACAAGAAGAAGATACTACGGACGGGTAAGGTATTCTCTGGGAGTCAGTAACAAAACACACAACTTTCATTAACAGATATCAACAATCACAGAACTGTAATGAGATTTTCACTCTGCAGCGGAGTGCGCGCTGATTTGAAACTTCCTGGCAGATTAAAACTGTGTGCCGGACCGAGACTCGAACTCGGGACCTTTGCCTTTCGCGGGCAAGTACTCTACCAATAGAGCTACCCAAGCACGACGCACGCCCCGTCCTCACTGCTTTAATTCCGCCAGTACCTCGTCTCTTACCTTCCAAACTTCACAGAAGCTCTCGGGAACCGCAAAGGTCCCGAGTTCGAGTCTCGGTCTGGCCCACAGTTTTAATCTGCCAGGAAGTTTCAATCACAGTCATGGGTTAGCGAAATGCACATTCACAGATGGCGGTAGAATCGCCTGCATAAGGCATAAAAGGCTATTCATTGGCGAAGCTGTCCTTTGGGCACAGGTGATACATCTGTAGAAGTTTCCGACGTGATCACGGCGGTTCGGCAGGAATTAAAAGACTTTGAACGCGAAATAGTAGTTGGAGCTAGATGCATGGGACATTACAATTCGTAAATAGTTAGGAAATTCATATATTCCGAGATACACAGCGTCAAGAGTGTGCCGAGAATACCACATTCCAGTCATTGTCTCTCAACATGGACAACGCAGCTTCCGACGGCAATCACATAGCGACCGAGAGCAGCGGTGTTCCCGCACAGCTGTTAGTGCTAACAGCCAAGCAACGCTGCGTCAGATAACCGCAGGACTCAATGTGTGACGTACGACAGAGGTATCCCCGTTAGGACAGCTCGGCAATTTTTAGCGTTAATGGCCTATGCCATTAGACTACTGTCGTGAGTGTCTTTGCTAACAGCACGATTCGCCTACAGCGCCTCTGGTGAGCTCGTGACCATATTGGTTGGACTCTGGATGTTTGGACGACTGAGAAACCTTGACCTGGCCAGATGAGCCGAGATTTCAGTTGGTAAGAATTAATAGCGGTGTTTGAATATGACACTGACCCCAAACCATGGACAAACCATTTCTCAACAAAGCACTGTGCAAGCTCCACAATGTTTACATGGACTGATCTGGGACCCCTGGTCCAACTCAACAGATGGTTGACTGGGAAAGGCCATGTTCGTCTACGTGGAGATCATTTGCAGCCATTCATGGACATCATGTTCCACAAACAAGGACGAAATTTTTATGGATCGCAATTCGCCGTGTCCCGGGCCACAGTTGTTCGCTATTGGTACGAAGAACTTTCTGGGCAATTCGAGCGAATGAGTTGGCCACACAGACAGCCCGACATGGTGGCCATGGAACATTTATGAGACATAATCGAAACGTCAGTTCGCGCCCTACATCCTGCACCGGCAACACTGTCACAATTATGGACGGCTGTAGAGGCAGCTTGGATCAATATTTCTCCAGGAGACTTCCAACGATAGTTTTTATCCATGCCAAATCGATTTGCTGCGTTACGATCCGAAAAATGACGTTCGACACGATATAAGGAGGTATCCCATAACATTTTTCACCGCAGTGTATTACGTGCTCATATTACTTATCATTTTTCACGTAGAATAAGACGACTGTACTCGAACATGTTTGCCAACACCTTCGTCATGTGTGTTCACCTCCCAACCCCCTCTTTGCCTTCAACATCCCGCGAATAGGAGGGCTCTGGTTTCACTTTGGTTTGCAGTATTTCGTGGCCAGGCATTACGGGCTTTGCAGCGAGCTAGCGTGAGTGACGGCCAACCGTAGCGTGCGAAATTTGAAAGCTGCGCTTTCAGATGGTCGTAACTGCTTACTATCAGAATTATGGCCCAAATTTTCGCGTGAGATCGATTACTGAGGCTGATGCCTTACAAGTGTTCTTATTTCTTCTAAAAATATGAGCTCCAAGGGTGATATTTCGTTGTGAGTGTTATACACAGGCACAGGTTTGGTAGCACTATTGGTTGACGATGGTGAGTCAAGTATGAACTTTTGCTGCAAACGTACAAACCATAATGTAAATTACAGTATGTTGTAGAGCAATTAAGAAGTCTGAATAAACATTATAAATACTTCAGCAGTATTACCTGACACACAACATCAAGGCGATTACTGTCTTCAGATTCGAGATTTTGTAAAATGTGCTGCCTTGGAGTTTGATCTTTAATGATTATTACATTCCATGTCGGCATGGTGGTACAGGAGTCTTGTGTTGCAACTATTTAAAAAACAGTCATATGTAGCAGAATGTTCTTTATTAAGAACGACGCGCTTCGCCTAGATAGGGCATTCTCAAGCTGTGTTAAATGATCAGAAATTGTCTGCCAAAAAGCATCCGCTAAGAAGGCATGATACCACATAAAACATACCAGAAGGAAATGTTTTATGCGGCCTCATCGCAACGTCCCCTTGGAAAAATTATTAATGACTGTGCCTAAACTGACACACAATATTTTTGGCGCAACGCAATCTGACTTTCAATAATCCCTACAAGAGAATGGCCCTGACTAACATTAACCTACACGTTTCACAAATCACTTACGTAGCAAAAATCTTCATTGCTCGAACTATTGCAATACAGCGAGCTTCACTACTGCCAGACATATTTAGCAAATGAAAGATTTTGATAGAGAACAAATAATGTATTTACCTTAATAGTGTTCAAAAGTCATAATATATATATCAGTCCATGATATCCAATATTACAAATTTACTGTCTCTGATGGACACACGTCCAGATCATCCGCTCTCAAAACTCTGCCATCTCTCTCCCCACATCCACCACTGCTGGGGGCTCACCTCCAACTGCGCAACGCTACGCGCTGTTAACATCCAGCTACCCAACACTACAATGGCGAACAACAATGCAAACCAGTCACAGACTGCACACAGCACAGCCAGTGATTTTCATACAGAGCGCTACGTGGCGTTACCAATAAAAAAATCTAAACAGCCTGCTTACATCATGTCTTCTTGACGAATGGTTTTTGCCAGACAGTTTCTGATCTTTTAACATAACCTGCTGATGCCCTATCCGGGCGAAACGCGTCGTTCCTAAGTTAATAAAGAAGATATTAAATAAAGGAAAAGAAACATTCAGGAGGGAAAGCTAGTAAGCCACTGTAGAGAAATATGCATGTAGGTGGAAAAATGTAGATAATTCCCTTCCATTGTTGTTACAGAGCGAGTGTACTTTATATTAGAATAACTGTTTGTTAATGTATTTCCAAGAATGTGTCAGGTTTTTGAAGCGATTTCTTTCACATCTTTGTTACAAGTAGACGCATCATAAAAGCGAGTATTGACAACTCATTTCCAGAAGCTGTTTAAGCTCTTCTTTATGATTTTCGTTGCTTACGAAAGAACTTACCAGTGCCACCAGATTTCTTTAAAACTGGTGTCCTTCAGTTTGACAATTTGTTATAATAAATTACATGTCTGTTGAAGGTCTAGGCAGGGTCTTAGCAAATATAAACTGATATCGCTCTTTACCCCACCTGCAGTGAGCTCATTCTATTAATATCACAGCCATTTATGAATTTTAATAAGCAATGCTATTTGTGACTTTCAATATACAATATGGTGTCACGATTCCTTTTTCTTTGCAAACTCACGAACGTGATCTAGCTTAGGTGTTTCTACAGAACTCAATGTAGGTCTTTCACAGAGAGGTACCTAAGCAACGCATGTCTCGTTTTTAACACTGACCTGGTTTTCTGCTTGTTTTGGAGTCTCAGTCCCGCGAAACTGACATAGTAACATGTATCATACATTTGTCTTCAGCTAACGAATCTGTTTTCTAGAGGTCCCGCCGGACACTTGCGTAATAATAAATATTTGACATACACTGGAAACATATTCACTTAAATCGTGTTGTAGTTGTAGGTAACAAAGAAAGGTGCCAGGTGTAAATTTTTAAGTATTTTTTTGAATAAGGTTGAAGTACTGTTATTGGCAGAATTTATTAGAACTTCACAAAATATCTCGTATAGTGGATACTGACATAATCAACACTGAAGAGATCTCGGAGGCGACAACATTCGAATTATCGACTGTGACCTTCGGTGTTTTGTAGACTACAATGAGGTTTCACATAGAATCTTCATGACGTCAAAGAGGCTAGCTCTCAGTTGTTGCAGTCTCCACATGGCGTAGCCTGAAAGTGGGCGCGCTTGGTGGGGAGTGTTTGGTCTGAGAGGGCGACTCCTGCAGGTAACAGTGACAGATAACAGATTATAACATATCTTTTGATAAGACCACAAAGGTAAACTTTCTACCTGATTAAACAGTCCTTAAACACATAATAATAATAATGATAATAACGTCAGCTGATATTTCTGCTTATAAACGCCTATTTAATACTTTCCAGTGTAGGTGAAATTATTTCAACTATAGTGAATGAACACTAAAAAACTATTTCTTTTAATTCGTACGTATTATAAAAATGGATGTACGTGTGTGTGTTTCACAACTTCTCCTAAACCACTGGACCGATTCCAGTCAACTTCCTACATGTACCACCCACAGTCTGGAAAGAATAGTCGAGAGAGTAAAAACTATCTAACTATCAAAGGGGTGGGGCTAAAGAGAATTGCAACACACGATAACTGGACAGCCAAACTTTACTCTTCAATATTTGGGAATGACAGCACTTAGTGATATTCAACCAACTTAACACATAATTTCGAACCCTTACGAAATTATTTTATCGCTGACAGTCACCAGAAATGATGAAAGAGAAAAGTTTTATCACTTACTATATTTTCGCTGTTCATGCAGAGAACTGCCGCGTCAAGCATGAAGATTTAATTTATTATTTCTTTACTACTAACTGTATAGCAACACATTTTGCAGACAGTTTTCACATATTACACACTAATGAAGCTGCAGAACTATATCATTCTATGGTACATGACGTTATAGACACTGCCATGCATTAAAAACTGTCGCAACATGCAAGGCGATTAAATTCATTATTTCTTTGCCACTTACTCTATTCATAACGCATTTCGCATGCAGTATCCATATACGCCAATAAATGTGCCCAGAAAATTGTTGACACATAGTTCAGGACATGCGACATCATAAAATATTGAGCTTTACGAAAACGAAACGCCGGCCAGAGTGGCCGAGCGTTTCTAGGCGCTTCAGTCTGGAACCGCGGGACCGCTACGGTCGCAGGTTCGAATCCTGCCTCGCACTTGGATGTGTGTGATGTCCTTAGGTTAGTTGGGTTTAAGTAGTTCTAAGTTCTAGGGGACTGATGACCTCAGATGTTAAGTCCCATAGTGCTCAGAGCCATCTGAACCATTTTTTGAAAACGAAACAGCAGGGCGAAATTCGTTAGCGATATAGGTGAAATGTACGTAATATGTTTGTACGCGGGCAAAACCGTAGTAAAAATCTCCTACCAATCCTTAACTCACAAAGTGTGGTCTCTCAGACTGCGCGAAAATTTTCGAACTCGCTCTCCAAGGCCAGTTGTGGTGGAGTGCTTCGATACACCCGGTACCCTCACTAAATTGCCAAGCCTACGATGTATTGCTGTCGGTTGCGTTATCATCTTTTGTGTTTATTGTTGACACATATTATTGATGGGTGTTGGAGACTCCTAGACCGCACCTCGTGAACTACGTACCTGTTTTCTTCAGTACGGCACCGTAAAGCTCAAAATGAGTTCACACGAATGTGTCAGTTTTAACTTTTCCGAATTTGATGAAATTGTTAGTCGGTCTATGCAGGAAGATGTCAGTGTTACAGATCAAGAAATAAACGAGAAAGGCGACGATTTTACGTTAGCCAGTGATCGGAGTTCTGCTAACGAACAAGAACATCATTCAGAGGAAGAACTTCAGGAAAGTTGTGATGGGAGGTCTGCCTGTTTCTTCAATGAAAATATACTTAAATGTGTCTGTTGAAATGAAATGTGTTCTGAGTCGTGATAAGAATAATGTAGTTCCCAGCAATGAATGTCAATTTGACAGACTTTCTTTTTGTATCTATCGGTAGGAATATTGATGCGCAAATCTAAACCCTGGAATTTAGTTTTATTTGGAAATTTATTTGCTACAGAGATTGTAAAATACAGTACTCTGACAGTCCATTTATGTGTACTACACTACTGGCCATTAAAATTGCTACACCAAGAAGAAATGCAGATGATAAACGGCTATTCACTGGATAAATACATTATACTAGAACTGACATGTGATTACAAAAAAATGGTTCAAATGGCTCTGAGCACTATGGGACTTAACATCCATGGTCATCAGTCGCCTAGAACTTAGAACTACTTAAACCTAACTAACCTAAGGACATCACACAACACCCAGCCATCACGAGGTAGAGAAAATCCCTGACCCCGCCGGGAATCGAACCCGGGAACCCGGGCGTGGGAAGCGAGAACGCTACCGCACGACCACGAGATGCGGGCATGTGATTACATTTTCACGTAATTTGGGTGCAAAGATCCTGAGAAATCAGTACCCAGAACAATCACCTCTGACCGTAATAACGGCCTTGATACGCCTTGGCGTTGAGTCAGACAGAGCTTGGATGGCATGTACAGGTACAGCTGCCCATGCAGCTTCAACACGATACCACAGTCATCAAGAGTAGTGACTGGCGTATTGTGACGAGCCAGTTGCTCGGCCACCATTGACCAGACGTTTTCAATTGGTGAGAGATCTGGAGAATGTGCTGCCCAGGGCAGCAGTCGAACATTTTCTGAATCCAGAAAGGCCCGTACAGGACCTGAAACATGCGATCGCGCATTATCCTGCTGAAATGTAGCGTTTCGCAGGGATCGAATGAAGGGTAGAGCCACGGGTCGTAACACATCTGAAATGTAACGTCCACTGTTCAAAGTTCCGTCAATGCGAACAAGAGTTGACCGAGACGTGTAACCAATGGCACCCCATTCCATCACGCCACGCCAGTCTGGAGATGAGGAATACGCGCTTCCAATGTGTGTTCACCGAGATGTCGCCAAACACGGAAACGACCATCATAATGCTGTAAACAGAACCTGGATTCATCCGAAAAAATGATGTTTTGCCTTTCGTGCACCCAGGTTCGTCGTTCACCATCGCAGGCGCTCCTGTCTGAGATGCAGCGTCAAGGGTGTAACCGCAGCCATGGTCTCCGAGCTGATAGTCCATGCTGCTGCAAACGTCGTCGAACTGTTCGTGCAGATGGTTGTTGTCTTGCAAACGTCCCCATCTGTTGACTCAGGGATCGAGACGTGGCTGCACTATCCGTTACAGCCATGCGGATAAGATGGCTGTCATGTCGACTGCTAGTGATAGGAGGCCGTTGGGATCCAGCACGGCGTTCCATAATATCGTCTTGAACCCACCGATTCCATATTATGCTAACAGTCATTGGATCTCGACCAACGCGAGCAGCAATGTCCCGATACGATAAACCACAATCACGATAGGCTACGATCCGACCTTTATCAAAGTCGGAAACGTGATGGTACGCATTTCTCCTCCTGACACGAGGCATCACAACAACGTTTCACCAGGCAACGTCGGTCAACTGCTGTTTGTGTATGAGAAATCAGTTGGAAACTTTCCTCATGTCAGCACGTTGTAGGTGTCGCCACCGGCACCAACCTAGTGTGGATGCTCCGAAAAGCTAATCATTTGCATATCACAGCATCTTCTTCCTGTCGGTTAAATTTCGCGTCTGTAGCACGTCTTCTTCGTGGTGTAGCAATTTTAATGGCCAGTAGTATATTTAAGAGAACCACACAAAATTATGTGATTTTGTATGATAAATAGTGAAATGCTGCAGGCTTTGTTTAGTGCAACAAAATAATCTACAAGCATTTAAACAACACTTAAATAATTGTAAATGTAAATGTTGCGTAGTATAAATAATAATTTTCAAATGATTTTCCCTTAAATGTCGGTTTAAACATAGTGGTCACAGAGAGCCCACCTCGTGTTATACGTTACAGAAAAGTCGCCTTACAATTTAAGGGCTAAAACCCTGGATCGATTTCAACCAAATTGGGTACACATGTTAATTACTGTCTGGAAAGAACTACTGTGAGGGTAAGGGCCAGCAGCCCCCTACTGGTGTGGAGAGAGAGAAGTGATGGACAGACAGGGAGGGGAAGGAGGATGTGGTCGCAGGTATAAGCAAAGAGAATGAAACACAAGAATACAGTACCTAAAATTTTTTTCGCGTGATTAATTCTTTAACCATAGTGTTACTATGGTGTAATTTAACTCATTGTGTAAGCTCGTTATTTTATTAATGTTGTCAAAGTCTCAATGAATTATTTCCAACGATCCAATTAAAATCGAGTATTGTAATTGTTATATCCTAGCCAGTAATGCCACCCGAGCCCGCTGCCAAAAGGTTGGCAGCATCAAAGTCCGGACGCCGTCCGCATAAGCAGCGCCAGCGAGACAGGAAATCGCCGCAAGTCTGCGCGCGCCACCGCTGGCTTCTGGCTTCTTAAGCGCTGGAGTCGCGAGCGCTAGGACAGTTCTGTATTCGCCGCTCAGTTGTATACTCGCCACCGAATTGTGTACTTGCTAGTCAGTTGTGTGTTCATCGCGGCAGAGTTGTTGTTTGTCGTCAGCCGACGCTGACCTAGCCGCTCCGACTCGAACTAGACAGATCTCTGTAGACACGGAGTTCACTATTGTGTTTCTGTATCTTAATCAATAAAGATAAGTACCGACTTTTATTTAATCAGAGTGTTTGGGTTTTCATCTTTCTGTTCACTGTTCCAGCGGACCGGTCGGCCCGCTATTAAAAGTGTGGCGGTGACTTCGTAAGCCGTTTCTACCGCGAATTGTTTGTCGCTACGAACACCGCCACAAAAGTAATTATGATGTAGTAAAAACGCTGGTCTAGTCAGGGAAGTTTGCTATTGCGTAGAGCCAAAGACCACGTTTAAAGTAAAGAGTATCCTCGCTGGGCGCGTAAGAGCAGAGTCAGGCTAGTCGACAGAGGGAGTTGCTAGCGACAAGTGGTCAAGTACAGACGCGGCGCGCGGGAATGTAAGGAATAAATTGCATGATTTTTACTGTATGACCAGCCATTTTATGTGGTTGTAAATACTCACAGAATATTGTCATCAATAGGAATTAATGTTCAACAAGAGCACTGGGGCCCAAACTTGTTATTTGGAGCGACGGTAAAGAAGAGCCTATTGCCATACATTGTCACCGAATAATACCTTATATTGCACCAGCGGCAACGCATCAAAGTAAGATGCAACCAGTTTCATCTTTAAATTATACAAGGCTAGCCAGAATAGTAGATTTTCTTAACTGAATAAAAGAGTCTTTAGTAGAGCAACTGTTATAGCGTAAATGAACTTTACTCCGTCATTTACCTAAAAGATTGAAATGGCTCTGAGCACTATGGGACTTAACTTTTGAGGTCATCAGTCCCCTAGAACTTAGAACTACTTAACCCTAACTAACCTAAGGACATCACACACATCCATGCCCGAGGCAGGATTCGAACCTGCGACCGCAGCGGTCGCGTGGTTCCAGACTGCAGCGCCTAGAACCGCTCGGCCACTCAGGCCGGCTACCTAAATGGGTCCTATCGTGTCACCACTATTGATACCGAGAGTACAACTAGTGAAAGAATAGTAAAATGCTGAAAGTGATGAGCTTATTTAATTTTGGTAATTATGGTAAAGAAGTACGTTTTACAGAACTGAGAAATGTGTAAAATTTGTCGTTTAACAGCAGTGAAGTTTGTTTGCTTAGTAGAACAACTAATTAAAAACTAATGAGCAACTTCAAAAGCGTAAAAACATAACTTAAATGAATGTTGTCAACACATCTCTTCAGAAAAACACATTTCATCTTTTAAGTGTGCATTGAAAACCCTGCTCACGTTTGTAAATTACGTAACCGTGTAATACAAAATTATAGATTGTAGCTAAATGAATGAACTTCCCCGAAATAACTTGCTATAATAGAAAACAAATATTTCTGGATATTTGTCTTTCTAGAATCAGTAACAGTTAGCATTACAGCGAGTAACTATTCATTACGCGTAATGTTTTGCAAATAGTTAACATTTACGTGCCTGTGTTCTGTACAAATTATTCTGCTCGTTTTATGGTTGACTTTAATTCATGGTATTAACTGTATTTTTACATCTGAGCTCGAGTCAGTGCTTTTGGTTCCGTTCTGACCTGATTACAATTCAGTGATGCCTTTGTAATTACAGTCTGTAAACAATTAGAGAGCAGAGTCGAAATAAATTCAGATCAAACGTGTCTAGGTGAGAAGAGCAATATACGCACGGCGCTAGGGACGTACGGGGATGTAATAGCACTGATGTCGGCGTGTAGATTACGAGAGGCCCTGTTGGCAGTGGATTTCTATCACACCTTCGAGCAAGTGCCTCCGCTCCCCCCTCGCCCCCCCCCCCTCCCCCCACACCCCTCCCCTGCGTTGGCCACATAACGGTACCGCTCGCACACCATCGGGACTTATTCGTCGATTACAGTTACGGGCAGGACAATTTGCTGCAGACCAGCATGCCCACAACGACAGACGTACATCGAAGCTTCCTTTGCAACAATACCCGTGCAATGTGCCTGAACAAAGGTATCCGCCGATACAATGGCAAGGAATACGGAGAGCATTTCATCTTCATTCTCTCTCCCTACAGAGGTACGTGCGTTGTAGTATGTAGTGGTGAACGGCAAATTGCCGAACTGTCAATGACTGCACTCTATTGACCTCCGACGAGCATCGTTTGGTTTGTGTCAAGACAATCAAATGTTGGTTTCTTACGAAGAAAATGCAGGCCTTTTTATTGCGTACAGCGCACACGGTGATCAAAACAAACGCCCTACTATTCTCAGACAGTTTACTTTTCACAGCCAGGACAAACGCCGTAATCTGGATAAAGGCGATGGCGACGTATTATCTGTATCGCACCGATGACAAGGATGAGATAGACTTCTGGTACATACTGCAGGAGCAACATATGATCTTGCGGCGACACGTCAAATAAAGAACATGTTTTTCCAATTACTGGGTTCGTTATTCACTGACGCTCAGGCTAGCTGGGTTGTTCCGGGCGTGAGAAGTGAAACGAGAACATAGATCAAACTTCAGGAATTTCCATTCATGTCTGATATACTCAGTGAACTATATATTGTTCTTAAGTTAGCGAGAAGCCGACCTGGATACACGCCAAATAGGCCGTTGCAGGGGCATGTTTTTCGTTTGTTAGTGAATTCTCTAAATCTAGAAAGCGCTGGGAGCTGTTTTACGTTTGCATGTGTTAAACATCACCTATAGTTTCTGTATGTTATGCTTTGCACCTAAAAAGGGCAACAGAAATTAAATGAAAAAAAATTTAAAAAAGCGCCATTTGATGTCTTGGACCACATCTCGCCTGAGGTTGCGATCGCTGCCCACCCGGCCTCCGCCAAATCACCAGCTGACCTCTTAAAGATCTCGTTAAAAACGCGGTAAAGTGCCTGAAAGAAGGAGGGATGACGTCTATGATTAGTAATCAACACGTCCTCGGTAAGGGATTCGACCCCTGCCATATCTTCGGCTTTGAATACAAATCATCAGAAATGGCGGCCGAAAATTCCAGCTTAAGAAGTCACCCTGGCAGAAGACAGAACGTGGTAGTGAAGCTACAAAATCTGAAAGGGGAAATGCAGAGCTTACACCTAGATAAAGTGTGGGTTGGTGAAGTGAAATGCCCAGTCAGATGAGTACAGGTTAATATTAATAGCAGCAGAAAATGGTACAACGGGAGTAGGATTCGTTGTGAATGGGAAGGTAGCGCACAGTTCAGTGACACGGTTGTTCTCATCAGGATCGACAGTAAAACAGCACCGACAACGATTGTTCAACTATACATATCGACGTCGCAAGCCGAAGGTGAAGAGACAGGGAAAGTATATGAGGATATCAAGGGGTAAGTCAGTACGTAAAGGAAGATGAAAATCTAATAGTCTTGGGGGATCCCGAATTCGAGTCTCGGTCCGGCACACAGTTTTAATCTCCCGGGAAGTTTCATATCAGCGCACACTCCGCTGCAGAGTGAAAATTTCATTCTGGAAACATATCCTAGGCTGTGGCTGAGCCATGTCTCCTCAATATCCTTTCTTCCTGGAGTGCTAGTTCTGCAAGGTATGCAGGAGAGCTTCTGTAAAGTTTGGAAGGTAGGAGACGAGGTACTGGCGAAATTAAAGCTGTGAAGACGGGGCGTGAGTCGTGCTTGGGTAGCTCAGTTGGTAGAGCACTTGCCTGCGAAAGGCAAAGGTCCCGAGTTCGAGTCCCGGTCCGGCACACAGTTTCAATCTGCCTTGGAAGTTTCAGTTCTCCTGCTGTCACACGAAATGACACCCCAGATCATAACTCCAGGTGTAGGTCCAGAGTGTCTAGCGGGCAGACAGGTTGGGCGCAGGTCCTCAACTGGCCTCCTTCTAACAACACACGGCCATCACTGGCACCGAAGCAGAACGTGTTCATCATAAAACACAGAGATCTCCACTTTGTTCTCCAATAGCTATCACTTGACACTGCTGAAGACACAAATAGAGGTGGTTAGGGATCAGTGGAAAGCACGCTATAGGCCATGAACTTGTCTCTCGGTAGTGCCACGTCATGTGGCCGTCCGGAGCTCGGTCTTATTGAGACCGTACATTCTTGTGACTGTCACTGCCAGCGACCACGTACGTGGCTACATTCCAGCCGCGTCTTTGTGCAATATTGCAGAAGAAACATCCGGCTTCTCGTAGACCTATTACACGACCTCACTGAAACTCAATGAGGTGTCGGTAATGACGTCTCTGTCGACATACAATTATTCTTGACTAACATCAACACACCAAGTCCTATGTCAAACATAACTAACGCTCAAGACCGTTGCAGTGAATATTTAGAGCGCATGTAATTTGCATCCTCATACTAACGCTACTAGCGCCACTTATACGACTGGCGCAAAATTTTAATATACATTATTTTTCTGATGTAGAAACAGACCTGCCAACGGCGTTGCCGCAGTGGTAACACCTGTTTCTGTTATATCACCGAAATTAAACGCTGTCGGGCTGGGCTATCACTTAGACGGGCGACCATCCGGTCTGCCGAGCGCTGTTGGCAAGCGGGGTGTACTTAGCCCTTGGGATGCGAACTGAGGAGCTACTTGATTGAGAAGTAGCGGCTCCATTCTCGGAAACCGACATACGGCCGGGAGAGCAGTGTGCTGATCACATGCCCCTCCCTATCCGGATCCGGTGACGCCTGTGGGGTGAGGATGACACGGCGGCCGGACGGTATCGTTGGGCCTTCATGGCCTGTTCGGCCGGAGTTAAGTTTTTTAGAAACAGACCTACCAACTATTGTTTACGTCGCACAACTCCTTCTTTCGTTTGCTAGTTTTTTCCGTCAGTGCAGTTGGAATAAGGAATCATAAGTGTAATGAGGAAATTGCGTGGGACGATGCTATTATGCAAAAAGGTGAATATGGCTGTCACTTAAACAGTTTAGGCAGACTCTTGCTGGATATTATGCCTTCTTATAAACTGGATAAACGCGTTTGTTCGAAATATTTTGATGTTGCATGTCGAATGATCAGTGTTTGAGCGCACGGGAAAAGGTAAATGAGAAAACTCGCTAGCAACAAAAAAAAAAAAGGTCGTTCCTTACTTAATTTTTGCCACCGAATGTAAGTGATCTCTATTCTCGAAAATGGAAATGAAGAGTGTTCTGCATGGAACATGAGAATAATAAAACGGAGCTTAACGTTATACGCTTCTTACGAGATCTTTACGGTATGCGAAGTTGGACAAGAGCTATTTTCTGACTAGCAGAATTACATCTTCTGTGAAGGTAGCTATTATAATAAAGAAACTTAAAAAAGGCTTTGTGCAAGGAGAGATAACGTTTGTAATCAAATGAAGGTGGTGCAATCTGAAATACTGCAAATTGCTTAACAAAGCATGGAAACGAAAGCAAACGTGTGCACTTCTTGTCACAGTTTGTTTCCCTCTATGAATACATAGATTAATAGTATGTTGCACGATACATAAAAGTCTACTGGAGTAAATTCCTACATTTCCACCATGAAAATACGCTACCAGTGGTGAGAACGCCGTCTTGTTGCTGATCGCGATGGTAACTCTCGTTTCCGACCCCGAAATGTGCCTCAATCAACGCCCGAAGGAAAGGCGTGGTACCATTGACCCTTTATGAGCCCCCCCCCTCCCACCCCCGCTCTCCGCACCGTATACACGCATTTTCGTCGATTCTGAGCGGCCGTGTTTCTAAAGCGTCTTCCTCGGCCATCTATAAGAAAACCACATCATTTCAACGCCGGGCTTCGAGCTTCTGACTTCTATGAGGGAGGCGTCAAAAGAAGGAGAGAAATACGGGTAACAGAGGGTGCGCCGAACTTCCCATTGTGTTAGATGTCGATGGTGGCGCTGGGCAGGATTATGCACATGTGATTTCATTAACCCACCTTGTTGTTGTTGTTGTGGTTGTGGTCTTCAGTCCTGAGACTGGTTTGGTGCAGCTCTCCATGTTACTCTATCCTGTGCAAGCTTTTTCATCTCCCAGTACCTACTGCAACCTACATCCTTCTGAATCTGCTTAGTGTATTCATCTCTTGGTCTCCCTCTACGATTTTTACCCTCCACGCTGCCCTCCAATACTAAATTGGTGATCCCTTGATGCCTCGGAACATGTCCTACCAACCGATCCCTTCTTCTGGTCAAGTTGTGCCACAAACTTCTCTTCTCCCCTATCCTATTCAATACTTCCTCATTAGTTATGTGATCTACCCATCTAATCTTCAGCATTCTTCTGTAGCACCACATTTCGAAAGCTTATATTCTCTTCTTGTCCAAACTATTTATCGTCCATGTTTCACTCCCACCTTAGACGACACGTAAACTTCTCAGTTCTGGCTTTCTCTTTTTTTTCGCGTTTGTCGACATCTTACTGGTTGAAGCGTCGCCGAACCAGAGAGTATGATTGCAGTGCGTCGTGCTTTTGCACCAGTAAAGAGGAGTAGCTAGGCACCTTTGAGCCAAATGTCAAACTTCTGAGGTTTGATGAGGGACAGTTACATGGTTTAGAAATAGTGATCTTTTAACTGTGGTGCACAGTGTAGATATGAGAAAGATGTAGTACAAATAAAAACATTATTTGAATCTGTGGTATAATCCGAAAGCTAGCAGGCATTATGAAAATGTAACTGACTATATGAAAACAGACTTAATTACCATACAACAAATGGATTAAGGAACAAAAATTCAAGAAATTGTCAGGACGTGACGGGGTTAGCATAGAGTTAATTAATCATGTATGATTATTGCTTAAGTTCAGTGATCTACATCAGATAATTGCCTCCTGGCTAAACGCTACTATTCGAGAAGACTGGCTTACAAGAAAAGTTTTATCACTGTTCGAAAAAGATGACTGCGCGAAAACTTTAAATTATAGAGGTGTCAGTATATTAAACACTGCCTACAGAATATATTCATGCGTATTAAATAACAGGTTGAAGTTTGTTACAGATGTGCTTTTTCTAGAAGAACAAATTGGTTTCATAAGAGGAAAGTCATGTAGCAATAATATTTTCACTCTGCGATAAACGTACAGAAAAGAGAAGAGTCTAATTTACCAACCTGTTTGGCTTACAGAGATTTCCAGAAAGCATTTGACAAAGTGAACAGAGAGATCCTGTCGGAAACTGTGCTAAAACTTGGGTACCCAAACCACTTAATGAACTGATTTACACAGGGGGAAAGATTTTTATGAAGCAAGGCTTGTGACAATTCTATACTTAGGTGCCCAATTTATTTAATATTTATACTGACGATGACATCCTGAAATGGAAAGACAGAGCGCCAGAAGGGATCTGTATACACAAGAATAAATATATTAACTTGCTGTCATATGATGACGACGACGTATTAGTAGCAAATTCTGATGACAAACTACAAAAATTAATCCATCTTTTCCGCTCATTGGGAAAGGATTATAATTTTATGAGAGTAGTAAATGAAAATACCAAGTACGACACAAAATTGTAATCGAACATTAAATTTTGGAACAGGTCCGTCACTTCAATTACCTGGGGAACTATTTTTCTTTTGAAGAATGTAAGGATGTAAATATTAAATTACGGAAATGTCATAGTAACGTGGCATAGTAACATAAAAATTAAGAAATACTCGAAGAGAAACGGAGACGATATTGTGTAAGGGGATCGCTGTACCTGATCTTCTGTATGGCAGTGAATCCTAGACCTTAGCGATATTGAGTCTGCTGAAATGAAATTTTATAAGCAGTCAAAGGCTGCACTAAGCTGGACAGAATTTTTAGCGAAGAAGTTGGACAAGAACTGAATATTTTTGCAATAAACGACAAAAGGGAAAAGCGTCAACAAAAACGGAAGGAACTTCTGAAACTAATGGAAGAAACAAGAATTCCAAAGATGGCCTTACAATACAAATCTATACGGAAAGGTAAAAGATGGAACTGAGGCCTGGTCGATGAAAATCGAGCTCTACAAAAATTTAAAAATGGACCTTTAAACCCCAGCGCTCACATTCCACCATGCTCGTCTTTTAGTACATTGGTCATGGCATTCCTAGCTATCACTGTACAAAAATTTATGACTGTACGAAATTTTCCCACTGTTTTCTTCATTTACTGGCCTATGTACCTAGTGAAACAGTTCATGATGGCCGGCCAGCGTGGCCGAGTGGTTCTAGGCGCTTCAGTCTGGAACTGCGCGAACGCTACGGTCGCAAGTTCGAATCCTGCCACGGGCATTGGTGTGTGTGATGTCCTTAGGTTAGTTAGGTTTAACTAGTTCTAAGTTCTAGGAGACTGACGACCTCAGATGTTAAGTCCCTCTGTGCTCAGAGCCATTTGTACCGTTTGAGTTCATGATGGAAGGGATCTCATTGGTACGCAGTCTCTATGAAACAGTGACTACTGCACAACTACTGTGGAACAAAGCTTATGACTGTAGTAGAGAGACACTAACCCTAACGCGTTTCACCCATAAAAGAGCTGCACGTGAAGCCTTCATTGAATGCTGTATCATAAGTTTGTCAAAAGACCTCACACGAAAGCCAGGGAAACTCTGGTTGTATGTAAAACCTGCCATAACACCTCCAGACAGAAATACTAATTTCTGTTTTCAAACGTTCCGTTACAAACGAAGAACAAGAAGCAGTGCCTCAATTTTACCATCGCACTCCCACACAGGTACGGTAAGTGATGTAGCAATTACTCTCAGTGACGTTCAAAAACGACTGAAGTTGCTAATATTAGACAAGGCCTCAAGATCCAAGCGAACCTGTGCCATTGTGTGCCGAATTTTCAATTGATTTATTTCATCTCCTACTGGTCATTAAAATTGCTACACCAAGAAGAAATGCAGATGATAACGCGTACTCACTGGACGAATATATTATACTATAACTGACATGTGATTACATTTTCACGCAATTTGGTTGCATAGATCCTGAGAAATAAGTACTCACAACAACCACCTCTGGCCGTAATAACGGCCTTGATACGCTTGGGCATTGAGTCAAACAGAGCTTGGATGGCGTGAACAGGTACAGCTGCCCATGCAGCTTCAACACGATACCACAGTTCATCAAAAGTAGTGACTGGCGTATTGTGACGAGCCAGTTGCTCGGCCACCGTTGACCAACCGTTTCCAATTGGAGAGAGATCTGGAGAATGTGCTGGCCAGGGCAGCTGTCGAACATTTTCTGTATGCAGAAAGGCCCGTACAGGACCTGCAACATGCGGTCGTGCATTATCCTGCTGAAATGTAGGGTTTCGCAGGGATCGAATGAAGGGTAGAGCCACGGCTCGTAACACATCTGAAATGTAACGTCCATTGTTCAAAGTCCCGTCAGTGCGAACAAGAGGTGATCGAGAGGTGTAACCAATGGCACCCCATAGCATCACGCCGGGTGATACGCCAGTATGGCGATGACGAATACATGCTTCCAATGTGCGTTCACCGCGATGTCGCCAAACACGGATGCGACCATCATGATGCTGTAGACAGAACCTGGATTATTCCGAAAAAATGACGTTTTGCCATTCGTACACCTAGGTTCGTCGCTGAGTGCACCATCTCAGGCGCTCCTGTCTGTGATACAGCGTCAGGGGTAACCGCAGCCATGGTCTCCGAGCTTATAGTCCATGCTGCTGCAAACGTCGTCGAACTGTTCGTGCAGATGGTTGTTGCCTTGCAAACGTCCCCATCTGTTGACTCAGGGATCGAGACGTGGCTGCACGATCCGTTACAGCCATGCGGATAAGATGCCTGTCATCTCGACTGCTAGTGATACGAGGCCGTTGGGATCCAGCACGGCGTTCCATATTACCCTCCTGAACCCACCAATTCCATATTCTGCTAACAGTCATTGGATCTCGATCAACGCGAGCAGCAATGTCGCGAGAGGATAAACCACAATCGTGATACGCTACAGTCCGACCTTTATCAAAGTCGGGAAGGTGATGATACGCATTTCTCCACCTTACACGAGGCATGACAACAACGTTTCACCAGACAATTCCGGACAACTGCTGTTTGTGTATGAGAAATCGGTTGGAAACTTTCCACATGTCAGCACGTTGTAGGTGTCGCCACCGGCGCTAACGTAGTGTGAATGCTCTGAAAAGCTAATCATTTGCATATCACAGCCTCTTCTTCCGGTCGGTTAAATTTCGCGTCTGTAGCACGTCATCTTCGTGGTGCAGCGATTTTAATGGCCAGTAGTGTAACATATAATTAGACGACGGAAATAATAAACGTATCTCCAGTCCAATATCATTAATTTACTATTGTTATGTTGTCTTAGAAAGATTTATGAGCCTAAAATGTTATGACGTAACTCTAACAGGACAACCTCTGTCATGCCGAAAAGTATATTCGGAAAACATCGATCACACGCAATTCAATAGGCCCTTTTCTCACATGATGTTCTTAAAGCCAAGGAACAAGGTAGTCCGGCGGATTCAATATTTCTTGCATGTCGAATGTCGTTTGATTCAGTAACACACCAACACTTTCTAAGGAAGCTACGATCAATTGATGTTTCAAACGAAAATATGAGTCGATTGAGGATTTCTTGGTAGAGAGGACGCAGGATGTTATTTGGACTGAAAGTCATCGGCAAACGCGGAAGTATCTTCCGACGTATCCCTTGCAGATAAATTGGGACTTTTGTTGTACACAATATTAATATGAGCCTCTGACTTTTCATAGATAATGGAGTCACCTATAACGAGACAACTGCGTAAATAGGATATCAAAGTGCTGCAGAAATTGCAACATACTGTAATTGTTGGCAAATGTAATTCGTGAAAGTGCGGTATTCTATGGCTACAATATCAAAGATCCTCAACTGGAATCATTCAGTTCACATAAAAACGTTTCAATGTTTAGCTCTTTTCTACTACTCCTGATCGATTAGCCATGGCTTGCCTTATCATTAAATCAGTTTCCACGTCAGTTCCGTCCAACACATCAGTATTCCCGGCGCTTGGTTGTAGCCATGTTGTATTGAGCAGGCAGCGATGAGAACATGAGGCGAGTAAGCGTGACCTGAAAGTGGGCGTTTTGGTTGTGTCCTGACGCCACATGTTGTTCTCCCACTCTGACACCTACGTGGCCGCAGCTTAAGTCGACAGAGAACGTAATATGCAGTTTTCACGATGTCCAACAGAAATTTCTTCCTTTCCTACCGTACAGCACTACTGGTAGAGAGGATACAGTGAGACAGGATTCACGTCAACTCATCCGGCATCTGTGCTAATGTTGTCGTTTGCATGATTAATCTGTGTACGACAACATCGATTGTGACTTTTTGTGGAGCGTCCCGAAAATACGAGGAGGACTCTGCAAATTTCGATGTGTGACTCTTGGTAATCACTTTGATTTAACACAATAGCAGCATGTCACTTCGCTAAAGCTACCAATTTCACTGAGACAACAGCCCATGTACAGGGATGTGTGCATTCACGCTCATTTTAACACGTTTTTATTAGGTCACTTTGTTGTCTGTCTGTCCGATACGAAATTAGCAACAAATTTTAAACTAACTACTCAATGAGATAGAGACGTGAAATTTAAAAAAAAATATCAATAATGGATGACAATACCAAAGTGTGGGGGTAAGATTCGCCTATATGCAGTAGCAGAGGGGGTGATGCTGGAAACGGGGTGACAAAGAATCAAGAGGCGCTAGAGATCTCCAAATACTAGAATAATATGAGAACAGTTTTAACAAAACTCAGCAAATATTATTTACAGAATTTTAAATGAGAGGTATTTTTTAGTTGCACTCAATTCCGTTGATTCAAAAAATGTGCTACTGGTCATTCACGTAGTCATGGACTGATGAAGGAATAACTGGAGTTACACCTTAACAGCCTTTGTTGAAGAAAATAAGTTGAAAACTTTTACATGAGTCGTCATATTCACATATTCGTGCATAATCCTTAATTTTATTAAGATACGTGTTGCAAATGTACGTTCTAACGAATTAAATTCAATGGGCTCTTAAGTGTATTACATTTTGTAGACAATATCAGGATAACAAGTCAACACTGTAACTGTAAATTTATATTTTTCTTGAAAGACGAACAAAAGTTTCTACGGTAACAAAATCTGTTACTCGTATCTTAAACTTATTATGAAACTGAAACTGGTACTCTTAAATGACAACCAAAGCAATAGTACAAATTTTAAAACAATGTTTAGATTTAGTGCTGTATGAAACCAAAAACAATACTGCAACACAATCCTCGTTAATGTAAATGTTATTCATAATATAGAGTTTTGTCTAAAGTATCAGGAGAATTCACCTTTACAAATTCTGAACAGAGCTCTTTATCGTCCATTGCATGATTTTCAAAATGAGTCACCAACTTCTCCACGATATTAGCTTTACTTTTGCGTATGTGATACACTAATGAAGGTTCAAGTAATTCAACCATAACGGAAACGCTCCAGTTTTCAGCACCTCAACGTCTGTTGGTGAAGCAAAGTAAGTATTTTGAAACAAGGCATTTTGCCTTGATCTTGTGTCTTCTTACGTAATGCGTTACTCTAGGCTAGATATCTTAAAAGACAGTTTGACTTCCATTATACTCTTCGAGACCCATTTAGTACCATAACAATATAAGTCTTTACTCCAAACTTTCTCAGAATATCACGACATTCTGAGGACAGATTGATTGTTTAGTGTTTTCTTCTTTTCAACAAGGCCAAAAGCCCAGTAAGGAGGAAAATAACTAAGCTCACGTATTTCGAAACAAATCTGAAATCCATTAAAGGACTTTGTGCTTTCAGTGTGGCTCATAAGCATTGCAATCATCGTGGAATTTTGTTTCGGCAACAGCATGTATCACTAAATAACCTGAGACTAAGATCTGGTGCACTTTCTTTCATTAGATCTTGCTGTATAGAATTTAAATAGTTTCTCGCAGCAGATTGTGCCTCTCCCCTTCCCTCCTATCCCCCTACATACTGAGCCAGTCTCATTCGCAGTTAACTACTTTGTGGGCTTCCGTTTGTAAATATTTTAAGATCGTGTAGTTATCCAACCAGACCTTTGATAGTTTGGGTAAGAAATAAAAAGTAGCTACCATGTGTTTTGCATTTAATTTATTTATGTGTAAATAAATTGAACGCAAAAGAGATGGCAGCAGGTGGTTCATTCTTCATTTCGTACTGAACTTCCGAAGTTCTTGTAGCCATTTATTACAAGGATGGAATGTAAATATTGGGTAAGTGTTGATACTGCTGGCCGTTAAAACAAACTCTCGCGATACTGTCTTTTATTTTTATTTGAAATAACTAAAATATTTTTTGCTATTGTTATGTGCAGCTCGTAATCTGTTTTTATATTATTTTGTAATTCTAAATCTTGAGCTAACTTTATCTCTAAAAGAAAGTGTGCATAAGCTGAGCAACTATTAGTATGAGGATTTCCAAAGCACTGGTTGAAACGTTTGTAGAATACCTTTCTATAGCTTGAAAGAGAGCAACCCAATAACCGGTGTTTAACTCGAGAAGCATTGCACCTACCATGCACTTTTTATAGATTTTACTGGTGGAAAATATGACCGCTTAACATTATTTCTAGTGTAATGAAAAGATTTGCATTTATATTTAAGTATGTCCTTACAGAACTGCGTCTGCTCCTCTTCCCTTTTTCTGAGACTTGCGGCGTGTCCACCTCGATTCTCCTTAGGTACTATTATTTCCAGCTTCTATCTTTTGGCCTCCCCATGAACCATGGACCTTGCCGTTGGTGGGGAGGCTTGTGTGCCTCAGTGATGCAGATGGCCGTACTGTAGGTGCAACCAAAACGGAGGGGTATCTGTTGAGAGGCCGGACAAACGTGTGGTTGCTGAAGAGGGGCAGCAGCCTTTTCAGTAGTTGCGGGGGCAACAGTCTGGATGATTGACTGATCTGGCCCTGTAACAATAACCAAAACGGCCTTGCTGTGCTGGTACTGCGAACGGCTGAAAGCAAGAGGAAGCTACAGCCGTAATTTTTCCTGAGGGCATGCAGCTTTACTGTATGGTTAAATGATGATGGCGTCCTCTTGGGTAAAATATTCCGGAGCTAAAATAGTCCCCCATTCGGATCTCCGGGCGGGGACTACTGAAGAGGACGTCGTTATCAGGAGAAAGAAAACTGGCGTTCTACGGATCGGAGCATGGAATGTCAGGTCCCTTAATCGAGCAGGTAGGTTAGAAAATTTAAAAAGGGAAATGGATAGGTTAAAGTTAGATATAGTGGGAATTAGTGAAGTTCGGTGGCACGAGGAACAATACTTTTGGTCAGGTGAATACAGGGTTATAAATACAAAATCAAATAGGGGTAATGCAGGAGTAGGTTTAATAATGAAAAAAAAAATAGGAGTGCGGGAAAGCTACTACAGACAGCATAGTGAACGCATTATTGTGGCCAAGATAGACACTAAGCCCACGCCTACTACAGTAGTGCAAGTTTATATGCCAACTAGCTCTGCAGATGATGAAGAAATTGATGAAATGTATGATGAGATAAAAGAAATCATTCAGGTAGTGAAGGGGAACGAAAATTTAATAGTCATGGGTGACTGGAATTCGAGAGTAGGAAAAGGGAGAGAAGGAAACATAGTAGTTGAATATGGATTGGGGGTAAGAAATGAAAGAGGAAGCCGTCTGGTAGAATTTTGCACAGAGCATAACTTAATCATAGCTAACACTTGATTCAAGAATCATAAAAGAAGGTTGAATACATGGAAGAATCCCGGAGATACTAAAAGGTATCAGATAGATTATATAATGGTAAGACAGAGATTTAGGAACCTGATTTTCAATTGTAAGACATTTACAGGGGTAGATGTGGACTCTGACCACACTCTATTGGTTATGAACTGTAGATTAACACTGAAGAAACTGCAAAAAGGTGGGAATTTAAGGAGTTGGGACCGGGATAAACTGACTAAACCAGAGGTTGTACAGAGTTTCAGGGAGAGCATAAGGGAACAATTGACAGCATTGGGGGAAAGAAGTACAGTAGAAGAAGAATGGGTAGCTCTGAGAGATGAAGTAGTGAAGGCAGCAGGGGATCAAGTAGGTAAAAAGACGAGGACTTGGGTAACAGAAGAAATATTGAATTTAATTGATGAAAGGAGAAAATATAAAAATGCAGTGAATGAAGCAGGCAAAAAGGAATACAAACGTCTCAAAAATGATATCGACAGGAAGTGCAAAATGGCTAAGCAGGGATGGCTAGAGGACAAGTGTAAGGATGTAGAGGCCTATCTCACTAGGGGTAAGATAGATACTGCCTACAGGAAAATTAAAGAGACCTTTGGAGAAAGGAGAACCACTTGCATGAATATTAAGAGCTCAGATGGAAACCCAGTTCTAAGCAAAGAAAGGAAAGCAGAAAGGTGGAAGGAGTATATAGAGGGCCTATACAAGGGCGGCGTACTTGAGGACAATATTATGGAAATGGAAGAGGATGTAGATGAAGATGAAATCGGAGACACGATATTGCGTGAAGAGTTTGACAGAGCACTGAAAGACCTAAGTCGAAACAAGGCCTCGGGAGTAGACAACATTCCATTGGAACTACTGACGGTCTTGGGAGAGCCAGTCCTGACAAAACTCTACCATCTGGTGAGCAAGATGTATGAGACAGGCGAAATACCCTCAGACTTCAAGAAGAATATAATAATTCCAATCCCAAAGAAAGTAGGTGTTGACAGATGTGAAAATTACCGAACTATCAGTTTAAGAAGTCACAGCTGCAAAATACTAGCACGAATTCTTTACGGACGAATGGAAAAACTGGTAGAAGCCGACCTCGGGGAAGATCAGTTTGGATTCCGTAGAAATGATGGAACACTTGAGGCAATACTGACCTTACGACTTATCTTAGAAGAAACATTAAGGAAAGACAAACCTACGTTTCTAGCATTTGTAGACTTAGAGAAAGCTTTTGACAATGTTGACTGGAATAATCTCTTTCAAATTCTAAAGGTGGCAAGGTTAAAATACAGGGAGCGAAAGGCTATTTACAATTTGTATAGAAACCAGATGGCAGTTATAAGAGTCGAGGGGCATGAAAGAGAAGCAGTGGTTGGGAAGGGAGTGAGACAGGGTTGTAGCCTCTCCCCAATGTTATTCAATCTGTATATTGAGCAAGCAGTAAAGGAAACAAAAGAAAAATATGGAGTAGGTATTAAAGTCCATGGAGAAGAAATAAAAACGTTGAGGTTCGCCGATGACATTGTAATTCTGTCAGAGGCAGCAAAGGACTTGGAGGAGGAGTTGAACGGAATGGACAGTATCTTGAAAGGAGGATGTAAGATGAACATCAACAAAAGCAAAACGAGGATAATGGAATGTAGTCGAATTAAGTCAGGCGATGCTGAAGGAATCAGATTAGGAAATGAGACTCTTAAAGTAGTAAAGGAGTTTTGCTATTTGGGGAGCAAAATAACTGATGATGGTCGAAGTAGAGAAGCTATAAAATGTAGGCTGGCAATGGCAAGGAAAGCGTTTCTGAAGAAGAAGAATTTGTTAACATCGAGCATAGATTTAAGTGCCAGGAAGTCGTTTCTGAAAGTATTTGTATGGAGTGTAGGCATGTATGGAAGTGAAACATGGACGATAAATAGTTTGGACAGGAAGAGAATAGTAGCTTTCTAAATGTGGTGCTACAGAAGAATGCTGAAGATTAGATGGGTAGTTCACATAACTAATGACAAGGTATTGAATAGAATTGGGGAGAAGAGGAGTTTTTGGCACAACATGACTAGAAGGAGGGACCGGTTGGTAGGACACGTTCTGAGGCATCAGGGGATCACAAATGTAGCATTGGAGGGCGGCGTGGAGGGTAAAAATCGTAGAGGGAGACCAAGAGATGAATGCACTGAGCAGATTCAGAAGGATGTAGGTTGCAGTAGGTACTGGGAGATGAAGAAGCTCGCACAGGATAGGGTAGCATGGAGAGCTGCATCAAACCAGTCTCAGGACAGAAGACCACAACAACAACAATATATCTTTTGGCAATACCTCTGAGTCTGCCTCCAGACACTCATGGAATACATACATATCAAATAAATGTAACCTGTTCGGACTATTTTTTCATTCTACAAACATTTTGTTTAGTTTATAAATAATGTCAGAGCTACCTGCCTCTTTTCTGAATGTGGAGGGACATACAGGAATGTCACGGCCTTCTACTTCTCATTTATAGTATGAGATTGATCTTTGTCTACATTTCTCGACTTTTGGGCATGTTCAGTCTCATGTATCATAGAAGGAAATTATTCTTTTCAACTTTTGTCTTATAGAGGCATTCTCTAAAATTAGTAAAATCTTTGAACAACAAACATCCGGATTTACATGCTGTTTTCTTTGATGTTTATAGTTACAGTCAATATTCAGATCTTCGTTTGAGGATGTGCTCTTCTTACTCGTTTAATGTTGACAACTTCCGCTTTCTCTTCCTTTTTCACTTCCTAATCTGTTTAGGAATATTCTAAATCTTCTAACATCTTAACAATCATGTTCCTACAATTATGTTCAACAGCTACTAATCTTATGGTGCAGCAGTCGATGAATATGAAAGAAAATTACGTGGGAGGGTATTCATTGTTGTTGAATAATCACTTAGCAAACACTTGGTTTATTTGGTAGGATGTTGTGTGATTGCCCACGAAGAGCATATTAGAGTGTAAAGGCTGTTAAATATAAATTTTAAATTTTACGTTCAGATTTGCAGCCATGCAATAGAAAACAAGGGATAGTTGAGTTTTGTGAAATCTTCAGAAATTAAAATGTCGAATTTTGTGAAATTTGATATATGAGTATTCAGGCGTCTTTTGCAATGGTAAATATTCATTTTTATCGTATTTTCTGTTAGCCATTGTTGAGGCACATGTTAAGGTAACAGAATACGTTGAAAACCTTTGAGAGAATCATGTTTATTGCGCAAAAAAAAAAAAAAAATTACTAGCGAATCAAGATGTGAATCGGACCTTCGTAGAGGCTACATACCCGCTGAAGTTGCTCTCTACATGTGGGAACGAAACGCTGGATTTCTTCTTCTTCTTCGTCTTCTCTCTTGAGGTATTAGGCAAAACTTCCTGTTACGCTATTTATCTTTTCGGGGGTCTTTGCCTACCTCTTAGTTTTCTTCTATAATCTAGAATTTTAGCATTTTCAATGAACTTTTTATTTCCATCTTCTGTTGTGCAACCTTTACCACTTTTAAAGGAATTTCTATTCTTGTGCCTGTATACCGCTTTATTGATTCTGGGAAATCACCTCCCTCTCATTTCCAAAGAGCAATATGGGGACTGCAGTAGTTCTGTGGAATTTAATTTGTGTATTTTTACCAGTTTTGTTTTTAAGGTTCTTATTAATTTTTCACGTACATGGCTGAATTTAATTAGCTCAATTTCGATATCTCTGCTATAATCGTACTTCACCTCACCTTTTAATGAACTGAATTAGTTTACTTGTTCTAAAATCTTCGGATCTATCGCTATTTTGGTTTTAATGCATTCTTTCCTCATGAAGACCATTGTCTTTTGGTTTCCACGTTCTAAAGTCTTCTTATCTATTATTTTGGTTCTAATTTATTCTTTCACCATGAATACCATTGTCTTAGTGTTTTGGTTGAGGTCTCAGTGTCAAATTCCGCACTTACTTGTTTCAGTAAGTAATTTTCTTTGTGATAGCTCTTTTCTTTATCTGCTACGATCACATCTTCGTCAGGATGTAGTAAGGTATTTACAAGAGTATTCCTTTCTTGGTATGTACCTTTCTGTATTTCTATTTTCCAGATATGCTTTATTTCATGTATGTATATGTTGAACAACGCTATTCCGTTGAGATCTAGGAAGACAGTTGTGTCCCGATGTAAACTCTTTATCGCCTTTATTAGCTTTGTGTTATATCTACTACGCGTCATTATCTTCCAAGATTTCTCTCTACTGAAAATTCCAAAAGCTTTTTTTAATGAGTAAAAGCAATATATGTTTCTTTATTATGTCCGCGATATTTTTGTATTATTTGTTGTAAAATAATGACTGCATCTACCGTGACTCATTGTTTGCTAAACCCATTTGTTCCTCACGTAGTACTACTTTCGTTATGTTTCTAAGCCTTGTACCTAAAATCCTAGAATAGACCTTTGCTGATTCCAGTAAACGTATTCCTCTGTAGTTACTACAGCGGCTTTTATCTTTTTTGTTTTCGTTTAAGATGTGTAGCTGTCGTAGCTATGGCATCAGTCCTTCACACTTCTGCAGTTCAGTATCATTATCATCTCTTCCTGGCGCTTTTCTGCTCTTAGGTGATGTTAATGGAGACGTTAATTTGTCATACTATATTTCATTTAATTCCTTCTCATCTACTGCTTCAATTTCAATTTCGTGTGCTGTATCATCATACAATAACACCCTGTAATTATTTAACCACGTTTCTTCTTCATGCTGTTAATTTCTCTCTTTACTGTTGCCTTTAAATTTTTAATGCTTATTTGCCTTTGTTGTCTACCATGTACATCATTCTCGATATTAGAAGTAAAACTATCCGAAAGTTCCTCGTGTGCTTTACTTACCACAATTTGAGCAGTATATTCTTCTGTCCTTACAGCATTGTTTCTTCTCAGTTGTTGGATTGTTTAAGTGTTTTATACAAGCTTCCTGTTTCTTTCTTTTCTTTTCTACAAGAGCTTTCATTACAATCTCCTTCCAAATTTGTACGCCTCTTTCTTCCTTATTTTATTTTTATGGAGAGCTACTCCTGTTACTCTATATACTATGTTCTTTAGATTTTGCTTCCTCTTCTATACTATCTTCAGTTTCCAAGTTTGTTACCTCTTTACTTCATCTGCTTTTTCTAAAGATGTTTGACACCGTCCTTTTCATGTAAGTGTACTTTAAAACACTTTGATGTTGTTCAGTCATTCGTTTTGTCTTTTTCCTTCCATATCTAAAATGTATCTATTCTGATAATTACTAAAAAATTATCTCATCCTATAACTTGTCTTCTGTAATATATTGTATCACTTCCTTGCTTATCATTTACATATATAGTCAGTTACCGATGTAAAGAATCTTATGGATGTCTCTGTTCTTATAAAGTGAGTTCGTTATTTTGAGATTATTGTAAGCGACAAAATCGCATACTGTTTTTCTATTTTCATTACACAACGGTCCTCCAAAAAAGCACAATAATATTTGTAACTGGGGCATCTCTTGTTCTGCAATTAAACTCATCGTTCATAGTAATCTGGTTAGTAGCGCTGTATTTATTCGCAGTCTTCTGTAGCTCTTCACAAACCGATCTAGAGCTAGACTCATTCTTTTTTCCCTCTTCTGGTTATATACGCTTTTAATGGTGCCACTGTGGATTCTTTTGCTTATGTATGAGCAGTCTTTGATCTGTTTATCCTATTTCTTATCCATGAGTATAGCTACGCCTCTGCTTAGTCCCTCCACTACAGAACATAATGAAACCTCCTACGTATTATTACATTTTCATTGTCGTTTCTGTGATTGCTACAACATCGATTTTCATGTCTTTTACGATATTCGCTAGTCTGTTTTTGAGAAAATTCCTCCAACTTTCCATATTGCTACACTGACATATCCGTTGATCAGTTTTCGTTTTTCCTTTATTAAAGCTATGTCATTTATTTTGAGACCATCCTATTTCCGAGACTTCTTGGGATACTAGGAATTGCGGGTATTTTTCGTGAATTAGATATCAGCCATCTGCTCAACCCCATTTCTAGGTGGACCAGGATTTTCTTTTGGGGTTATCTTCCTTAGCCGATATGTTTTGGTTATTTCAAGGGGCCGGAAAACTCATCTTTCACTCTCCCCCGTTGGCTGCATAACGTACTACTGTACGTCATATATTGGGCTGGGGCACGCTACTTCCACGGGGTCTGATTCATTCATCCAATTTCAGAGGACGTTTTCCAGAGATTTTATTCTGAACAGGTACAGCCTTAACAGACTCCAGCATCCTTTGCCAACATTTGATCGTTGGGGTCAGAATAGGAAAATGAAAGAAACTCCCAGGTTTCGAGACTTAATACCCCTGGAGTAGAAAAACCAAGAGTTAGCCAAGCAACGCCGA
This sequence comes from Schistocerca serialis cubense, assembly GCF_023864345.2. NCBI lineage: Eukaryota > Metazoa > Arthropoda > Insecta > Orthoptera > Acrididae > Schistocerca > Schistocerca serialis. Next base: position 1,065,391,411 of record NC_064639.1, read on the forward strand.
TAGATGAAGAAGCACAAGAAGCCTGACATAAGTAAGTGGAAATGTCATACTTAGCTAAGGGCCTATGTGGTTGCCACGCACATAGTCCCAAGAAAGGGGACCCATAGGGTGACTTCACTTCAATCGTTGGAAAACAGCCACAAGTCGCACTTACTATTTTATTTATCGGTTTCGCTCTTCAAGTGAACAAGACACCATCAGTATATACAGTGTAAAATATACGAATAATAGCATCCAATTTGCGGACAGTGTATTAAATAGGAATGACCGAGAAGATGCGATTTTTGCCTCTTTGGATGTTACTAATATATTTATGAATACTGTCCTCTTCATGTATGTACTCTTTAAAACACTTTGATGTTGTTGTTCGGTCATTCGTTTTGAAATTTTCTTCCATATCGTAAAAGTATCTATTCTGATAATTATGAATCATTAGAAATCATGATGAATCATTAGAAATAATTATATGTAATTTACTGCAGCATGAATTATGACAGTAGATGAGATTGTAGAGCTGTTGAAATTTTTCAATTTAGCCTTGATTTCAGCTAATTTATGTTTAATGGAAAAATTTACCTCAGCGGAGAGAGTCTAGTGATGGGTAATAGTTATCCAACATACTGTCATCAATATTTCTTAATGACTTGCAAATTAGATTTTTTGATAAATTCCCCTAGAAAGCAGAAAATACTGTACTATCGTTAGTATTCTGACGACAGTAGAATTCTATTTAAAGGAAGCAAGGAAGATTTAAATGAAGTAGAGGACAAACTCAACCAAGTACACTCAAAAATTAAGTTCACAGTTGAACATGTACTTGATAGTAGCTTCAGTATTTTTTTCATTTGTCAATTAGTAGATGGAATGGGAAACATATTGTTTAAGTTTCGAGGAAGCCTATATATTCAGTTATAAAACATTGAGAATAATCCAAATCATTCAATCGAGCACAATTCAGCTTTTCACAAAATATTACAGTTAGCACTCACAGACGAAGACAGAGCTACAGAATTACAGACAAACAAAAAGACAACATTAAGGAACAGTTACCAAGACGGTGATATGATGAAACTGTACGAAAATATACGGAAAAATATTAAGCGAAAGGAAAACAATAGCGTAGGCAAGCCAATTGAAAAGAAAAGTTATATTGCACTTACATACAAAACTCCTGTAACAGACTATATTTCGCTATGTTTTCCAATACAGAAAGTTAAAGTTGCATTTCGAACTAGCAACTCTTCTCGTCACGCACGAATACACAAAGGGGATCTGCATAAGGACAAATACAGTAATGCAGGAAGTATATAAAATGAATTGCCAAAACTGACAAAGCAGATACATTGACCAAACTGGAAGACTGTTTAAAATACGTTATAAGAAAAATTTAAAAAGGATTTAAATTCAAATCGTAAAGTATTTGGTGAATATTTGAGAACATCTAAACACATATCAAGTGAGATTCAAGACAGTACGAAAATTATCCACACCACCGATATAGACCCTGTGTTAATGTTTTGGAAGAATTGGAAATTTTAGTAGAAAAGAAGAAAACCCCGCAAATTGAATTTAATCTCCATTGTTCCTCCACATATTTGATGATGTGCTATAGATAAGCAACCAAAATACGCAAGAAGTCGACATTTTACAAATAACCATTGGCTCCACGAGTGCTTCTTGGGCTGAAAAGGTAATGAGTTCTTTTCCGTGGCACGCCCGACCAAATGCTGCAGGGAGCCCACATGAAACCAGCAGTCATCCTGGTGAACTAACTGCACGCATGAAGGAAGTGCCTGTTATGCTACTGCATTTAATCGTGGCCATAATCGCTAGCTTGTGGTGAAAGAACCTATGGAGTCAATCTAAAGAGGCTTCCCTTACGACTGCCAAATGAAATTCATAGCTCTGGCAGGACGCAATTCATTCAGTAATGGAATAAGCAAAGTTAATTACTTGACTGTGAACCAAAATGAATCAATACAGAATAATATAAAGTAGCCACCAGCGGAAGTAGCTGAATAATTAATATCCAAATGTCGCTTACTAAAAAAATGACACTATATTAAAGATTATCAACTGTTAACTAAGTGCAAAAAAAGCGAGGAAAAAAACCCTTAATCGGGACGTTAAGTAAGTGAAGGACTCCTACGTTGAGCGTCAGTAACATAGTGGCTATCTTCACCTTTAATTTACAATATGAGTGATTATTGGACCTATTACCCTCACAAGAAGAGAAATAGAATCAGAGTACTTGTGCTGCACCTCTGAACTTCCACGCGGCGTAGATAGTAGGAATCTCTGTGCATTTAACCGTCGTAACAAAAAATATTCCTCCTTTCCGCGCCAATCTCTCGGATTGTAATGCCATCTCACCACCGCTCGATTTCGCTCGTGTTGGCCGACGGTGCGCCGCTAAGCTCCGCCTGAGCGTAGCATTAGGTGTGAGGAGGGCTGCCCGCACAGTGGCGATGCTTTCAGACTCCGCACTCCATCGAAGTGGATGCCGTTCCGAAAGAAAAACTTTAAGGTTCAAAACACGAATGGCCAAGTCACGAATGGTCAAGTCACTTGGCGTCCCAGACTAAGACTGCTCGTCCTCCCCTCTCTGGCTTATCACCTAAACTTGGAGCAGCGCCCACGTTTCTCCCTCGCCGCCAATCGTAGGGCAGCCCCGAAACGCCCTTCCAATTGGGGCAAATTATGTAGTGTATCGTGTGAGACCTGATCCGTGCTGACTGGTCCAGGCTTACACAAAAACTGTTTCTGCAATGAAATATTAATTCACTTTCAAGTGAAACACTTAAGCACATAATTCTCAGCGAGTGAGTTCGTAGTTTTAATCTGTGTGGTGGAATGCAAAACTTAAAATTATGTTCTCGCCCGTATTAGCGTCTTTGAAACAAAATCAACTCAGTATATGAAAACTGCAAATTATTCAGTAATAATAATGGGATGCCTTTCCCTACACTATTGAAAGGAAAACACAAGTTTACACATTTATAGAATTAATTATTATTATCATAAAAATGCTTTTTCTTACAGTATTAATAACAAACACATACCATTCTCATCACGAATCGTCAATGACGTCCTTCTACAATCAAGAACAGAACGAAGGGTAGTTAGTTTATTTCTCTTTCTTCCTCGTTAGAGGACTGTCTATTGATTTTTACCTTCGCTCACAGATTATCCTTGAAACACATTGTTTTCGTATTAATTGTTATTTTCATTGCTCTTTTTCTATATCATTATACAATATTTCACTGCAATAATCACAACACATCGTCTTTACGGCTTTTATCAATATTTTCGTTATTACGATTGTTTTTATATCGTCGCACTAGTTTCGTAAATTTTCACAATAACGTAATGGGGATGGCACACCGGCTGGCCCGTTTCCCACAGTGTGGCGATCGTTCACCCTGCTCAGATTTCTGGAAACAGGAACGGAAAAATTTTAAAGGTCTACTTTCCAGCGGAAGACTCAGTGTCTGTGTTTCGCGGAGTATTTTCGAGAGGAGACTATTTTGACTAGCGACTTGAGTCCCTGTGCCTTCCAGTAGAATGTTCATTTGTTCTTCAGGTCATCCAGCCAGTCCTAACGGGAATGGCTCGCTTCGCCTTGCCCTATTGTGCTCTATTCTTCGAACCGGCGTTTTGCCGAAACTGGGACCACAGGCCCACTTTTGTTTCCACTATAGGAGGCTTAGCCGTGGTCCGCTGAGTGCCAGAGTCTTCGGGTCTCCTCGAAGGTCGCCAAGGTCGCCTGCCGAATGGATTTTATGAAGTTCCATCAGTGTCAGACCCGTGAGAAACGCGAGTCCTGAGGCCACCGCACGAAGCTCCAGAAACCGTTGCTACATGCATAAATGTTAGGGAAAGAAAAGTTCTACTTGTAAGACCGAAAATGCAGAGTAAAATACACTCCTGGAAATGGAAAAACGAACACATTGACACCGGTGTGTCAGACCCACCATACTTGCTCCAGACACTGCGAGAGGGCTGTACAAGCAATGATCACAAGCACAGCACAGCTGACACACCAGGAACTGCGGTGTTGGCCGTCGAATGGCGCTAGCTGCGCAGCATTTGTGCACCGCCGCCGTCAGTGTCAGCCAGTTTGCCGTGGCATACGGAGCTCCATCACAGTCTTTAACACTGGTAGCATGCCGCGACAGCGTGGACGTGAACCGTATGTGCAGTTGACGGACTTTGAGCGAGGGCGTATAGTGGGCATGCGGGAGGCCGGGTGTACGTACCGCCGAATTGCTCAACACGTGGGGCGTGAGGTCTCCACAGTACATCGATGTTGTCGCCAGTGGTCGGCGGAAGGTGCACGTGCCCGTCGACCTGGGACCGGACCGCAGCGACGCACGGATGCACGCCAAAACCGTAGGATCCTACGCAGTGCCGTAGGGGACCGCACCGCCACTTCCCAGCAAATTAGGGACACTATTGCTCCTGGGGTATCGGCGAGGACCATTCGCAACCGTCTCCATGAAGCTGGGCTACGGTCCCGCACACCGTTAGGCCGTCTTCCGCTCACGCCCCAACATCGTGCAGCCCGCCTCCAGTGGTGTCGCGACAGGCGTGAATCGAGGGACGAATGGAGACGTGTCGTCTTCAGCGATGAGAGTCGCTTCTGCCTTGGTGCCAATGATGGTCGTATGCGTGTTTGGCGCCGTGCAGGTGAGCGCCACAATCAGGACTGCATACGACCGAGGCACACAGGGCCAACACCCGGCATCATGGTGTAGGGAGCGATCTCCTACACTGGCCATACACCACTGGTGATCGTCGAGGGGACACTGAATAGTGCACGGTACATCCAAACCATCATCGAACCCATCGTTCTACCATTCCTAGACCGGCAAGGGAACTTGCTGTTCCAACAGGACAATGCACGTCCGCATGTATCCCGTGCCACCCAACGTGCTCTAGAAGGTGTAAGTCAACTACCCTGGCCAGCAAGATCTCCGGATCTGTCCCCCATTGAGCATGTTTGGGACTGGATGAAGCGTCGTCTCACGCGGTCTGCACGTCCAGCACGAACGCTGGTCCAACTGAGGCGCCAGGTGGAAATGGCATGGCAAGCCGTTCCACAGGACTACATCCAGCATCTCTACGATCGTCTCCATGGGAGAATAGCAGCCTGCATTGCTGCGAAAGGTGGATATACACTGTACTAGTGCCGACATTGTGCATGCTCTGTTGCCTGTGTCTATGTGCCTGTGGTTCTGTCAGTGTGATCATGTGATGTATCTGACCCCAGGAATGTGTCAATAAAGTTTCCCCTTCCTGGGACAATGAATTCACGGTGTTCTTATTTCAATTTCCAGGAGTGTACCTTTTGCGCCATTCAAATCTTTTCGCCGTTTAATATCTGTTGATAGCTTGTACTGTACTTCTGATTCTGAATCTGTAAGCGTTTTTACAGATACTTCATTTAATATGTAATGGATGCAATGGTGTATTTATTTGAGAATGTGTATAATTGACTGTAAGTATAATGTAAATATTCTAAATTGCTAGGTAATAGCCAAGGGAAAATGTATCGCTGGCAACGAGGAAATAGCAGTAGCTGTGTCGTTGTTTATCTTTGAATATGGAGAGTTTCTGAGAGCAGAGAGGGAGCAGAGCAGTTTGATTCTTGAAAGAATGCGGAAGTGTTCGTAGGGCGCTGCCGCAGACGCGGGGAGCAGCTATGATCGCGCCAGTGTGGCGCACCAACTCCGTTAATCCGCGAGTATTGAGAGTGCGGTAGGAGATGACAGGCGGAGGAAGCTGCAGCTCTATCTTTTGCCTGTCCCACAATTATCCGTGGCTCTGGACACGACTCTTGGTTCTCAATCAGCAGCAGCTAAGCATTGTCGCCGGCTACATTCTTCGTCGTAGACACAGCTACGACATCGTAAGACTGTTAACTGACTGAGTATAACTAATACTGCACAGGCATTACCCAGTGGGATTTCTTTCACAAACTTTGAATAACTTTCTTGAAAAATAATCTGCAAACGTTATAACTTGTAGGGTACCTGTGTTGTCATTGTCCTCAGACATTATTATCAACTAGGGGCCCTTTCCTATCCGTGCTATCACAGTATGTTGTAAAGATATGCAATGATTAACTATTTACTGCCAGTTTTGTTGGTTTGCTAATTACCAGTAAAAGTCTAAATTTTGCTGCCTCAGTAGCTGTTCATTCTTGTATTGCTCAACAGAGGCTTAACGTATTTGCAATTTTGATTGTTAATTTCACTCACTTAAAGTAAGGTTAATTTCACTGGCAAACCTAACAACTAAATTTACAGCATAAACTAAGAGTATGCAATTTGATTTACTCTGTATTTAACTTAGCGAGTGATTTCTGCTGGTTTGATACGTACTTCATTGTTCTTATGTTAAAAGAAAATAAGTTGCAAATTTCCTTAAAGTAAATTCAGTTCAGTCTTTCAATAAGTGAAAGTAGATTTCTTGCCGTTTTCAAAATTTTGCATTACATTACGCTCAGGTTTTACGTAACAAAGTTTGAGTTACAGCCAGCATTTATTTAACCAGCAACTTCATTTAACTTCACTTTCAAAATTTAGTATTTCAGAATAAGTAACAGCAAACTCAGTGCTTTCTGATTCATTTATTTTCCCGTGAATTGTTGTGTTGTGGAAAAGCTTCGGATCCTTCTTTTGCTACGGCAGTGATTATTTGCTTAATTCTCTTTGCAATTACTTTTATTGGGATTCTGGATATTCATTGCCTTCGTGGGTTGGCGACCATTTAATTATCCTTTTCTTTTGCTAATCGGTATTTTTTGTATTAAATATTACGTGGTAGCCTTTTCCCCCCTGTTTGGTTCGTGAGCGACTGCACTAAATTCCACCCAGTTTAGCATTATTATCGGTATCTGTATTAGGTTAGAAAATATTCTTCCTTCTGAAGGGCCTGATGTACACTGTCCTCCTAATGGCCGAGATTATCTTCCTTTGGTAACGATAGTCGTACTCACTGTAAAATTTCATTAGTTATACGTGATCACGGTCTATTATATCGCTATCCAGTAGGCCGATTAGGAAGGGGGCGGTTATATACTGCAAATAGCTTAATGAAGGTTTTAGTAAAGTTGAACGTAACTACAGCTCCCTTGGAATCTCATAACCACCCATGCTTCACGTACTCATTAAAACTGGAATGCAGGATTGAATTATTTACACGTGATGCAGTTCTACGTTGATTAAAAAAATGTGAGGAATTGGCCAAGACGAGGCAGACGCATTCGAAATATAATACCTGCCGTATTATCCTGAAAGAAACAGTTAGAATTTTAAATGAATATTGTTATTTTTTTAAATATGTATTCTGAAAGATTTTGTAATTTTTATTACTGTATTTTTAAATGTAAGCAGATACGTGCAAATATGAGATGTTTATACATACATCCTTAAACAGGCGATTAAAATGTAAATTGTATTTGGATACCCCATACCATGTATGTTACAAGTACTGTGGTACAGTCAATTTAATCTTTGACGCTGTCAGTGTCATCATTTAGTACTTTACTTTAAAGGTACTTTGAATGTAAGCTGAAATACGGTACTACAGCCAGTTTAACCTTTAGTGCTGTCAGCCAACATTAAACGTAATCTTTAGGGCTGACAGTAAACGTTAAACGAAATATTTAGTGCTGTCAGCTACCGTTAAGCGTGAGTAACTGTACTGGAAATAGAATATGTACTTTACGTAACATCAATGTAAGTTTTCCAATTTGTATCTTTTGCCTTTTTCATTTGAAGAGCGAAAGCGGTAAATAAAAAGATACTAAGCTCGACTTCTAGCTGTTTCCAAGATCTAAGTTTAACAGACGCTTCCCCCGCAGGTAATTCCTGGCCTTGCTAGACTACACTTCGGAGTCTCATCAGGTGACCAGTCTGTCGTGGCTATCCTTCTTGGATCACCGTTCTCACCAGCATAGCTAAGTGGGTCGTTGAAACACACAAACCTCCATATCGCGTTAAGGTGGTTGTCCGTGAGGAGGGGTTGGATCTCTTCAAGAAATTAATTCGATGACTGCGTAACAGCCCAGAACATTTTAATGAGTGCGAAGTGAAATTGTTATGGACATTTAGTAAAATTTCTGTATCTTGAACACAGGTGACACCCGAAAAATAAACAATAACGTCACTATCCAAACAGTTAAACGCGGAGAAACACTGAAGATACACACTTTGTTGATAAAACTTGTTTATTTGGAGTAGCCTGTAGTCCAGATAATGCGTAGTAGATAATGTGTTCAACGCGTGACAATGTTCCGAATCTGAGTCTCGCCCTCTGAGATCGAAGTTCATAATACTTGCCCATTGTTCCATATCGCACGTGGTCGCCTGTGTAGGCGACATAAAACGCTGACCCGCCTATTTCGTCTGATGAGAATACGGCCCTGTGTGGCGTGCTGAGTACAAAAGCTCAGCACACGTTGTTCTGTCGTCGAGCTGCCTGCTGCAATAAGTCTGTCTGTGTGTGTGTGCGCGTGTGTGCGTGCGTGTGTGTGGCGCTACGCGGAGCAGATTTAATTGTTTGCCACTGATTGTGGAAAGACGGAAATTAAAAGCACAGCACGAGCAGTCCACATGTCGCGCTCCTGGAGAGCTCTGTAGCGCCTCTGTTGTGACAAGCAGCCAATAAAAGCTCTCCGTGATTACACTTTCGAGTGCAGAGACAAACACAGTTTCCCTTGAATATGAAACCTGCCGTCCCACGTTAATTACAGTTGTATCGTGCAACTGGAAAATGGAAGTCTCTGTGAACGAAACTAGCCTATTTATAGAAGAAACATAATTATGAGTCTATGGATTTGTCGAGTGAAGTGTGTGTGCCCGAAATTGAAGGTCGCGTTTTGCTATGCTGTGATTCGGAAATGAACTGAAGGAGCTGATGATATATCAAGATCAAATGAGTACCTGAAAAGTAATTATACATACAGAAAATATTGACAAAATAACCAAAACCGCTAAAATACTCAAATCTCAAAATTGTTATCAGTTTGAGAAAAAAATATTACTTACAAAAAGATGGCTTTCAATGGGATTCCCATCACACAGGCCAACGAAAAGTTTTTTTAAAAACTTTTTTTACTTTGATAGCTGATCTTTATAGAGTTTCATGAGCTGAATCCAAATCTAGCCTTAGTTTTTTGTATCTGCCATAATTTTCGAGCAATATGCTTTTTATTACATAGTATAAAAATCCTGTGCTATACAGAAAGTGGGGAAATCAATGAAACACTTTGTTACAACATAAGCAAGGTTTGTATATACAGTAAGCTACTTAAAACAACGTATTGTGTTAATAGAGGTTTCACTTGTCAGCTCGAATTGGTTTGTATTTTCTTTCTCTTCTTTCTTTGAAGCCTCGTGTGTAGATTTTTCTACAATTCGCTTGCTGAACTTCTCGGTGAAGTGACCAACATTAGTCCCCCATCATGTTGGTGTTCCAGCGGCCTTGCTAGCCATTTTTCCAACACTATTTTTGGATGAATCAGTACACAGCCTCCAGTCTTCCTTTATGTATTCAATACCAAACTCATTCATCAGACTGGGAATGTCTGAGCAGTACACTAAATCACCTTCTTGTTGATAAAACTTGGAAAATTGCTGCTCCCTGTTTCTATACATGTGTATGTGTTTCCAGCTACCAATAAGTTCTTTTCCTTTAACCTAGAGCCAAGCAATTCAGCTTTTTTTTCGTTAAGCCCAGATCCCTAACCAAATCGTTAAGTTCGTTCGGTCTGACTAAACAATTTGGGATCTAGACTTTCTGTATTAGAATGTAATTCATCATCATCTGGTCTTCCTTTATGTATTCAATACCAAACTCATTCATCAGACTGGGAATGTCTGAGCAGTACACTAAATCACCTTCTTGTTGATAAAACTTGGAAAATTGCTGCTCCCTCTTTCTATACATGTGTATGTGTTTCCAGCTACCAATAAGTTCTTTTCCTTTAACCTAGAGCCAAGCAATTCAGCTTTTTTTTCGTTAAGCCCAGATCCCTAACCAAATCGTTAAGTTCGGTCTGACTAAACAATTTGGGATCTAGACTTTCTGTATTAGAATGTAATTCATCATCATCTGGTTCATGTACATCAGAAAATACTTCTGCTGGAACAGAATTTAAGTCATCCTGTGGTTCAGGAACCGTCAAATCTACACCATGTCCTACCGGTCGGATGGTGGATGGAATGTTACGGTAGCTTATTACCTTCTTGTTTTTCGAATTATGACCAGTAATATCATCACTGCAACAGTAGTAATCATGGGAATGATTTCTTGGCTCCCTCCATATGATAGGAACATCAAATCTAAAGGCTTTTATCTCCTTTTTGGACCATTTTCTCAGACCTTCAGCACGCACGTAACATACCTTATGTGGCACCCAACATTTATCTTAATCACCAAGTCTAGATCCAAAGAATGTTTCTTTGGTGTTTTTCGATCAAAAATTACCACAAATATAACAAAAACTTTTTTCAATCCCAAATTACCACAAATATGACAAAAACTACCAACAGACTTTTTATAATCACGATTAGACATTGTACTGAGCACATGTACAGGAAACGGGAAAGTGAGGTTAGGTTGACAGTAAAAAAAAAAAAAAAAAAAAAAAAAAAAACTGTTAACACAAAAATAGAATCGTCCTTTTTTGCCAGCAAATGTTTTTCAGCAGTGCTACCGACGTCATCTACATTCATTACAACTCCTTTTTAAATTATTTAAACTATAGAAAAGCTTTTAAATTCTTCAAAAATGGATTAATTTAATAACTTTAACTGTAAAATGTGGAGAGATGGTGGGTGATGCAATTTTTTAAGTATCATATTTGGATTTCCCACCCTAAAAAACGTAAGAATAAGGTATTTTCCGCAAAAAAATTTTGCATTTTGGCCTGTGTTATCAATACTATTGGCAAAGATATTCTTCGACCATACAGAAAATACAGTCTCTGATGCAGTTCTCTCCAAGAAAGGATACAAAATTATTTACTGGTGCGGAATTATTGATAATTAAGTATGTATGGCAGACAAAAACAGTAGATATTCAGTTTGTTATGGAAAAAGAAACACAAAAACATACACTTCCCGAGTATAACAATAAATGGATACAACAATAAATATCGATTTGATATTTACGGAAAACCAACAATATACACAATTATTAATGCCACATAAAAACACCCACAAAATCACAAACTATGAATTCTCCAGCACATGATACACAGACTGAAAAAAATCTCCCTCATTAGCGAAAACTATGAAAACTAAATAAAGACACCAGATTTCTTTATCAATAATAGTTGATATAAACTTCATAACACAAAGACTCAATAGTAAAACCAAAAGACAACTAAAGAAAACTGAAAACAAGCAGTGGACACAAGCACCACCAAAGTCGACAGCCAATACAGACACTGAAGCGCCGACAAACACACAGAAACACATATGACTGCACTAACCACCGTAAACTGTACAAATTAAAATGTGTATAAAAATCAACACACAGGAAGGCAAATGTGCTGAAGAAACAAGGATTACACATGGCATACAGATCAAAAAAGGCACCCTAGACACATTTACGCACGTCAGTATAGAAACCAAACAAACCCCTATGAGCCAGTACACAACAGTTAGAATGTCCAGACCTCAAATACGTCTGCCTGGGTATGGCAGGCAGAAACTCCAAAACTAAATATAAAGAACATATGAGAAGCTATAAGTATGGAAATAGTCAATCTACCTTTGTTGAGCACCTGATAAAGCTTGGGCGTTCACATGAAATAAGACATGAAAATTGCTAGAACGAATAATCGCAGCAGAATATTGTTACTATTACCATGCATACCTTCGCTTGCAAAGACTCATTGTAGTGAACAAGGAAGTAATTACAGTCCAAAGTAGTAGAAGCAGCAACTCGCTCATCATGTTATAGACCAAAAGAAAAATGAAAACAAAAATGTGGAATATAGCCAAATTAAACAAAAATTTACTGAATTTTTCCACCACTGACACATCGACAACAAGTAACAAATAAAAAAATATGGCTCCCTGCAGTTGAATTCCCCTTCTCCGTCAGAGAATTTCTCGCATCACACAGTAATAAAAGCACTTGCATACCAAACAAACGAAAACCAAACTTCATACAGACACTACAACTCAAATAATAGCCGACCGAAAACAGCACATCTGTTGGAAACCCTGCAAACATTAAACAAACCAACAAACACAGTTCAAGAAAACATACAGTTCAAGTGAATTTTTTAGTTGAAATGTGCTCCCAATTGGTATACGCAAGACAACGAGATACAATTGTAGGACGACACGTGCCCTGAGGTGACAAAAGCTGTGGAGTAGGCATATGCACATATATAGATGGCGGTAGTATCGCATATTCAAGGCATTGGCATAGCTGTCATTTGTACTCAGGTGATTCAGGTGGAAAGATTTCTGATGTGATTTTGGCGGGATTTAAGAGACATGCACTGCGGAATGGTAGTTGTAGCTGGAGGCATGGGACATTCCAATTCGGAAATCTCTCGGGAAGTCAATATTTCGAGATACACTGTGTCAATAGTGTGCCGAGAACACCAAATTCGAGATATTATCTCTTATGATGGACGACGTAGTGACCAGCAGCTTTCACTTATCTACCGAAATCGGCGACTTTTGCGTACAGTTATTACTGCTGAGGAGACACTGCCTGAAATAGCCTCAGAAGTTAACGTAGGACGTACGTCGAACATGTTCCTAATGGCGTTAACGGGCTATGGCAGCAGACGGCCGACGCGAGTGCCTTTGTTAACAGAACGATATGGCCTGCAGTGCCTCTCCTGGGCTCTTGACTATATCGGTTGGAACCTAGACGATTGGAAATTCGTGGCCTGATCGTATTCAAATGTTCAAATGTGTGTGAAATCTTATGGGTCATCAGTGCGTAAGCTTACACACTACTTAACCTAAATTATCCTAAGGACAAACACACACACCCATGCCCGAGGGAGGACTCGAACCTCCGCTGGGACCAGCCACACAGTCCATGACTGCAGCGCCTTAGACCGCTCGGCTAAACCTGCACGGCCGTGATCGGATTAATCCCGATTTTAGTTACTAAGAGCTGATTCTAGGGTTCGAGTGTGGCTCAGACATCACGAAGCCATGGACCCAAGTTGTCAACAAGGCACTGTGCAAGCTGGAGGTGGCTCGGTGTGCGCTGTGTTAACATGGAGTGGGCTGGGTCCTCTGGTCCAACTGAACCGACCTTTAACCGGAAAGAGGCTCTGTTCGGCTACCTGGCGATCATTTGCAGCCATTCATGGACTTCACGTTCCCAAACAGCGATTGATTTATTTGTCGATGACAATGCGCCATGTCATCAGGCCACAATTGCTTACGATTTGTTTGAAGAACATTCGGGACAGTTTGGAGACTGATTTGGCCACCCAGATCGCCCGACATATGCGGGACGTGACCGAGATGTCAGTTCGTGTAGAAAATACTGCACCGGCAACAATTTCACAGTTAAGGACGGTTATAGAGGCAGCATTGCTCAATATTTCTGCAGGGCACTTTCAAAGACTTGTTGACTCCAGGCCACGTCGACTTCTGCACTACGTCGGACAAACGGAGATCCGACACGATATTAGGAGGTATCACATGATTTATGTCACTTCAGAGATTCAGCGTTTATTGTGAGCAAGGCTAAACAGTAATTTTACCTTACAAAACTCGCTCCCCAAAAGGTTGTTCCTTTCTTAAAAACGAGAGAATAACGAGAAAACTGTAGTATATACTGTTTTACAAAGAAAGTTAAGCACCGATAAGTGAAGGAGGGAACCAAATGAAACTTTTCAGAGGGTAAATGGTGTTATTTCAGTGATTACTAAGTTACAGTAATTACGAAGTTATAAATAATTTGACAATATGAGCTCAGTCATCAGTAAGGCGTTGCAGCTCCTCTGGACTGGATGCATGCATTGCTTCGGTTGGGAACCAAGGCAGAAAGTCGTCTTATCCCCTCCTGAAGTGAGATGGCCCACAGTTGCTACAGCTGGCCCTTGATGTCCTGGATACTGTTACTGGGATGGACTCGACGCCTGAGCTGGTCCCACATATGTCCCATTGGGGACAAAGATGGAGATGCTGCTGGTCACGGGAATACCTCAACACCGGGCATACAGTTCATAGAGACATGTGCCAGTGTGAACATGCATAGTCCTGTTGAAATAGGGGACCGTGATACCGTGGCATGAGATGTAGCGTATGAGGACACAGGATGTAAGTGGAGTGCCGTTGTACCGTCAGAGCTCCGTCAATCACTACCGTACGTGACTTTAAGCCATGCCCAACGGCTCCCTACTCGATGATGACAGGAGTAACAACGCTGTGCCTCTCCAAAACATTGCAAGAACGGGACCTCTCTCCAGGTCGTCGCCATACTCGTAGACAGCAGTCGTCCGGGTTAGTGTTGAACAATGATCACAGTGCAACGTTATTCATCACGCTTCTCGATCACATCACCATTCCAAACGCAGTAGTTTGTGTTGTGGTGGTAGCGTCAGCCGAATCATGGGACAGTATTTCCCTAGTCCTAGTGCGAGAGGACATAAAATATTACAGGGAGCTCATTACCTGTTCTCGGGTGGCAGGCACAGGTTTTAATGGCTTACGATGTGCGTGGTGCATACTGCGGCGGTCCCACCTTGCAGCAGTCAGACGTGATCGACCGGGACCTATAGGACAACTACGCCTGCCTTCGCGATCCCTTGCAGTCTAACATCGAGCCACTGTCACAACCAATGCCCATCAAATCTGGATATTGAGCGAATCGAGCACCGCCTAATTGAGAGCCACTATGAGGCCACTTTCGAACTCTGTCAGGTACTGATGTCTCTGTATAGTGCGTAGAACTGCGCTATACCATATCTACGGTTCGGTAATTTTGGTGCCCTAGATAAATGACGTAGTATCTAGTAGGATTAACAGTAGTGTTGGTAGTAGTGGTAGCGAAAGAAACATAAACGAATTTGTAAGAGAGAACAATGGGAGCCGAGGGCTTCCATTCGTTCTTTAGTTTTGTTTATCCTTTGTTTGTTTGTTTTGCACACAAATAGAATCGCACGTTATTCAGTGCTATTCCATTGTACCGTACATTCTTACAGAATATAAACTGCGTTTTATTAGTAATTAGATGATCACGTAACTTCTGCGCTTTAATGTAACCAAAGCAACTACTAATGATGCAAGTACAGTTCATATATATATATATATATATATATATATATATATAGTTGTTTCGTAGAACGTTCTTCATCCTGAGCAAAGGCAAGAGTTTCGTTTTATAATTGATACTGCGAAATTTGTTTATGAATAACAGAAACATATTTTATGTAAGTTCAACGAAGTATAGAAGCGATGTTTGATACATTTTTCTTTTGGAGATTTTTATTGTATTTTACCGTTTTGACAATTTCAGGTTTGCTACAAATGCTGTTTACTTTTAAATAACAAACAGGAGAATAGCTATACAGAACAAAAATGTTCCGTAGGTTACCCGTTCCTTTATATATCCGCACTCAATTTCTAGACAGTTCATCGTTTCCGATTTCTGGGGCGATATGTAGGGTGTCTCAAAAAAATGTACTAATACTCTGACTGCCCATAACGTGCTGACTTTTTGGTTTTTCATGTGTAAATAATGGAACAGAAAGGTCGAAGAACAACTTAGCTTTGAAGAGAGATAGTTGGTCCTTAAATGTTACCGGGAAACTGAAAACACTACTGAAGAGCAACGACGGTTCAGAAGGGAGTTCGCTAAACCGGCACAAACGCGTCAGACCATTGTTCACAGCACAGATAATTTTGAAGCAGATGGAACCATTCACAACGTCAACAAGCAACGATCCCCACATCAATCTCCACGACAAACGGCTCGGGAGGCATAAATCTCAAAAGATAGCGTTCATCGCATCTTGAAGCGGCTGCGCTGGAAATAGTATGTACCAACACTAACCCACGCTCTCAATGAAGACGATCCAGACCGGAGAGTTCAATTCTGTGAATGGTACCTGGCAAAATCTGCAGTAGATGCAGGGTTTCCAAATAAAATTTCCTGGAGTGATGAAGCCATCTTTATATTAGATGGCACAGTTAATCGGCGTGGTTGTACCTTATAGGGTCCTGTAAACCCCCATGTTACAGGTGAGCAGCATTTGAACTTAGCACGGGTTAATATTGTGGTGTAGGATATCAGCACTCAGCATCATGTGGCCATTTTTTTAACGAAACTGTCCTGGTGACAGGTACCCAACTTCGCTGCAGGATGCCATTGGTCCATACACTGGTGAGATGTTTGATGATGGCGATATTTACTTCTGTGGAGCACCTCACCACTACCACCCCAGTGTAAGAGCTCACTTCGGAACCGAGCGAGGTGGCGCAGTGGTTAGCACACTAGACTCGCATTCGGGAGGACGACGGTTCAATCCCGTCTCCGGCCATCCTATTTTAGGTTTGCCGTGATTTCCCTAAATCGCTTCAGGCAAATTCCGGGATGGTTCCTTTGAAAGGGCACGGCCGATTTCCTTCCCCATCCTTCCCTCACCCGAGCTTGCGCTCCGTCTCTAATGACCTCGTTGTCGACGGGACGTTAAACACTAATATCGTCCTTCTCACTTCGAAGCAGCTTTTCCAAACATAATGGTTGGATGAAGGAGTAGCATCGAATACCCTGCAAATTTCCCACACATCACTCAAGTGCACACCTTTTGATGGGAATATCGCACAAAACCCAGGACAACTGATGCACAGATATTGGAAATTGACCGACAATATCGCGAAATTCCAAAAGGACTGTGTCGTGACGTTTGCGAATCCATTGGTTCGCGTTATCAGCTTTGTCTGGACCATGACGGTCATCAGTTTGAACCTTTGCGAACATCATGATTCCTTTAGTACATTTTTCTTCTGTAATTCAAGCTTTTAAACTTGTGTGTATGTTCACAAATAAAGTTTTTGTAGTCATTCAAAGTGTTAGTTCAATTTTTTGAGACTACCTCTATGTAAAAAAAAAAGCGAATGTTGACCCACCAAAGCAACTAGGAAAACTGACGTACTCTAGGAGTACTTATGACAGTCAATGGTGGTCTATGGTTGTTTTACAACTGTAATCGTATGTGCCCGCAGCATCTCCATGTTCTTACAGTGATCAATGAACGTCTGATGGAGTTCCGGCCCTTGATGCTCTATCAGGTATGCTAGCAGACTAATCACCAACGACATTAACCCACACTGGTGGCCGTTCTATGTGTCACAGAGAATTGCAGCTCTAATTATTTACTTCGAACGTGTACGGAGTTAGGTTGACAACCCACCATATCTTCTGGTTGCACTATTTATTTATTTTTTGTCTGGGAGTGTAGTAACATACTTGGAAATACATTTATTATAAGCATACATCAAATATGCATTAGAAGACACTAATGATGCATCGACCAGAAAATTCTGCGGAGCGCGCCAGTGTTTCTGGGGCGTCCGCACACTATCGACTCTGCTCTTGTCCTGGTTCCATCTTCAGCAGGGGAAAAGTGACACGGGAGGGGAGGCTAGATCGAAAAAAAACGGCCATTGAGAGGCGCTAGTGGCGTGCTCCAAGGAGATGTTTACTCTTCTCGTGCGAGCGATTGAAGGTGCGTTCTGTGGGGTCCGGTGCCGCGTTACCTTAAGGAACCGATCAGAGCCGCGAGTTGCCCACTGCTAGAACAATAGCTGTTGGGGCCGAAGCTGAAACACGGAAGGACTGTGTGATGTCGTTGTAATTGCGGAAAGATCGAGCCGTCCGGAGGAAGGCGGTCAACTTCTTCTTTCTTCGGTAAGAATATCCCATAATAATGGGCACAAACTTCCGTGTGCTGAACCTTGATCGGTCCTACATTTGAGTTGGCTCTTGTGCTTTCACGACCTGTTACCAGTTATTGATAATTAGCTGCGACGTTTCCCATTTATCTTGTTACTTATTTATTTATTTTGCTGTGTCAGGGACAAGAGTGATATTTTCGTCCTTTCGTGATCAATAGATAAAGCAAGCCAACCTCTATTTGTAGTCATTTTGCTGTCAAGAGCATCAGCCCAGTATTGTATTAAAGCATTGTTTTTCATTAACTTGTGAAGTGTTGTTTCGTTCTAGGTATGGTTCAAATGGCTCTGAGCACTATGGGACTCAACTGCTGAGGTCATTAGTCCCCTAGAATTTAGAACTAGTTAAACCTAACTAACCTAAGGACATCACAAACATCCATGCCCGAGGCAGGATTCGAACCTGCGACCGTAGCGGTCTTGCGGTTCCAGACTGCAGCGCCTTTAACCGCACGGCCACTTCGGCCGGCCGTTCTAGGTATGTTGCAGCGGTAACCTGTGTACTCAATTAATGAGTGAGTTACTGTTCTGTACCTGATGGCTTTGCCATTACCAGTGAGTCGGCGTAGCAGTTCACCACCATCGCTTTTTTGAACGTTGACGGCTTGTGCACGTAAAAGAACGCTCGCAGTCCACTTATTCATTTATGACTGCTTTGTTAAAAATTGAGAACCTTCCGTGGCGAGCAAGCCGACGTCTGCTTCTTTTGTGTAGCATTAGAATTAGAGATTTTGTGTTGTGATTTTTTAAATATTTGATGTTGGTAATTTCTCGTTGTGTGTGTTGCAGCGGTAACCAGTGTATACGACTGACGATAATACTGATGTTCTGTTTGGCCTTGATGCTTACTGGTAAGGGAGGCGGCACATTGTAGATTTTGAACTCTTGTATATGGGCAAGAACGTCCGTGGCCCAGTAAGGTACATATGTTTCACGAACTAAAAAATGTCAATCAGCTGACACGCGCGCCTTAAGGGTTAGATAACCTTTCGATTTGTTGATTCTGTTGCAAATTTGAGTAATTAGGAAGAGCAAGTTCAGTGCTATTTTATCTCTTAAATCACTGTGCGTTGCTGTCTGAGTCATACACGGACGTAAGCGCTTCTTTAGAATTCTGATTTCAGCGGGCGTAAGTAACTTCTTGACTGATTTTGGTTAACTCCCTTTTGACATGAGGTAGCACTTGAGATCAGCCTCTTGGTAGTATAAATTAAAATTTGTGCAAAGGGATAAGACTGGTTGAGTGGGGAAGCTGTGAGTGACTGCTTGGGTCAGTGCGTCCACGACTGTTTAAATTCTTGCCTTATGGGTAACTGTGTAAGTGCGTAGGTACAAACCAAGATGTGGTAGTGTTTAAAAATACTGTTAGTAACTGATGTCCTGGAGTTATAATGGCCGGATCGAGTGCCCGAGTGGCTCTAGGCGCTACAGTTTGGAACCGCGCGAGCGCTACGGTCGCAGGTTCGAATCCTGCCTCGGGCATGGATGTTTGTGATGTCCTTAGGTTAGTTCGGTTTAAGTAGTTCTAAGTTCTAGGGGACTGATGACCTCAGATGTTACGTCCCATAGTGCTCAGAGCCATTTAAACCATTTTAAGTTATAATGAAAATCTGTGTGAGGATCGGTAGCAGTGCGTAAAGATTAAACTCTTTCTGATCAATATGTTAGTGGTGCCACCACTCCCAAGTTCTGTATGATAATTCTGGTTCTTTGGCATAACTTAATATTACTTGCCTTTCGGTTTTATGTATTTGTACGTTTTTTAATGGTCCTGAAGCTATATGTGAACTAAGAATAACTATCCCACTTTGCTGTGGGCACTAAAGGTGGCAAGTGGATCGTCTCGGTTTCATGCTGTTAATTCAGTAATACTACTGACTTTGTTATTGTGTATTGCTCTTTAAATGAGAATAAAATTCAGAGCAGCGCCTTGACACCATTAGTTATGTTATTGTAAATTCAAGTAAAGACATTACTTGGTTTCATTGGTACAGTATTACAAAGATTTGTTCGTGCTTCTTACGAACATTTGGAAAATTTTGTTGTCAGTTTTTTTTTTAATTTTATAAGTAAGCTGATTGTTATCGGTGGACTTTGTTTAATTGGGAAACAGTACCTTACCGCTTCAGCTCCCTACCGAATCAAAAATTAGTGAAACGAGAATGTCATAAAACAAACCGACTTTTATTTAGTTGCGTAGATGGGCAACATATCTAATAAGACAGCAGGAATAAAAATAATAATAATCATATAGGAGCAGTTAAGGAAGAAACTAAAACATCAAAATCAATAATTACAAACTTGTAAAGTACGTGCTGTTGTGTTATTTCGAGAAAGAATTCAATATATAAGTACAAACTGATGTGTTGGCAGAAGCCAACACCGTGTTGCTAGAGGAGGCCGAAATGCACGCGTTTAAGCTCACGCAGACTGGCGTGAGGTCTGGAACAGATAAAGGAGCTGAGTCTAATAAATAAAGTACGAAGCTCTTTGAATACTTAACTTTAATGCATAATTGGAGAACATCGCTCTTGTTGATACATTAATAACAATCTCAATATAAACTGGTAATGACGTAGCTGAAGGCTATGCTAACTATCGTCTCGGCAAATGAAGGCGTAATTGTCAGTGATCCTTCTCTGGCAAACTCTGCTGTACAACTGGGGCGAGTGCTAGGACGTCTCTCTAGACCTGCCGTGTGGCGGCGCTCGGTCTGCAATCACTGACAGTGGGGACACGCGGGTCCGACGTATACTAACGGACCGCGGCCGATTTAAAGGCTACCACCTAGCTAGTGTGGTGTCTGGCGGTGACACCACACAAGCAACACCTATCGAGAGAACTGACGCATTGATAAAGAACGTGAACTACTCTCTGGCAGGACGGACTTCCTGTTTAAGGTTTTCTATGATATCCCTAAATCATTCAAGGCGTATGCAGTGCTTGCTCCTACGATGTGCGCACTCTATCTCTTCCCCCAATTCGAGTTTGTGCTCCATCTTTGTGACATAGATGTTGACGCGACCTTAAACACCTCTTTTCGCAGACTGGACCTTCAGTACTTCCAAACTGTAGAGCTGTCTTTCCATGTGCAGCACGTGACTGAAACGTTTTTCTTATGATTCTACCCCGCCTGCAAATTTACTCAAAAAGTACAAGACTAGAGATATGATTTATTTAAAACACATGCAAGAGACCGACTATGGAACAACTGATATGGTGCAGAGCATTCTGTCAAGAAATATATTTACGTAGTCATCTTGTAGAATGAGTAAAGATCGAATCACTTGTAAAATGGAAGCTTTATTGAAAAGCCTTTACCATGGTTTCAACGATTATAGAAACGACTTCTTCAGAAGGAGATTTCAAGAATGTTGTGACAAAGGTACGTTAGAATATACCAAAAATATGTCAGTCAAATATAAAATTTTACCTGCGTGAAATCCATTTGCGGTACATGATGCCTATAATGGAAATAGATTTCGGATCACAGGTGCAAGAGAACGAGGGCTACATCCAACAGAGATCCATGTTTAGTTACGAAATCACAGTCGGGCATCCGGAAAACAAGAACTCATTTGAAACGAGACTAAAAATGCACTATATAAGAGTACACAGCACAAAAACTTCCACCTCGTACCCCCAACAAAAGGTCAGAATAACTGTCTGGACTTCCAAGTCAGTACGCTTGGTCACAGCAAACGAACAACAAAGGATGTAATGCGAATGCCTTGTGTATCACGCAGGGTGACCAGAACGCAATATTACCTACCTGCTCGTTTTCTGATTGGCTAATCTAAGTTCAAATACTTCGGCGTTCGGAAGATACCACCACGTACTCACAATACTTAAGACTCAAAGGTACCACCGCTTAACAGTAGACACGCTCATCTACAGCCTAAGCAACCAAGTGAAAATGAGAATGTGTAATGTAGATTTTGGAGAAATGGAAGGGCGCGTGTCATTTAGTAGAAACCTTTCAAGATTTAACAGCAGATGAAAATGTCCTGCACGTGATCTACAGATATATAATAAAGGATTTGTTACAAAATACTGCTTCTGTCGCATATTCTCCAAAAATGTAGTCCCAGGCAAAAATTCAGTAATACCTCTAATTATAGAGGTACAACAATTCCGGGTAGATGTGAGAATTATTCCTCTTTTGACGGTGTTCGGACGAAAATTTGGTGACACCACAGGACATGTCTGCAAGAACGTAAGTTAATGCTTTTTGATAACATGATAGGGAAACAGCGACTAATGTACCTTTTGCCGTATTTTTGGCTCCGCACCCCGTCTCCGCAGATCGCTAAAGGAGACTCTCAATGATCTGAAGATGATCTTCAGCCGGCCGGTGTGGCCGAGCGGTTCTAGGGGCTTCAGTCTGGAACCGCGCGACCGCTACGGTCGCAGGTTCGAATCCTGCTCGGGCATGGATATATGTGATGTCCTTAGGTTAGTTAGGTTTAAGTAGTTCTAAGTTCTAGGGGACTGATGACCTCAGATGTTAAGTGCCATAGTGCTCAGAGCCATTTGAACCATTTGATGATCTTCAAAGACTGAAACCGGTTACGATGAATAAATTATTTTACGATCAAGACAGCTTACTTTATAAGAATTCAGCATGAATGCATGAGCTAGCTAATCATGCATGTTCAGCTGTTTTAATTGACGACGAACGGCATCTGTGCGGTGTCCCCGATACGTTGCAAGCTTCAGTCGTGGTAAGTGTTGTTCTGAGTGTGTTATGTCAGAACTAAGTGAATTCGAACGTCGGCAAAATTGTTGATGCTCGTATGGTGTCGGCTTCCGTAACCAATATAGCCGAAGCGTTCCGTGTTTCAAGAGTTCTACGTATCGAAGATTTTTACCGTATACAGGGAAGGGGAAAACATTATCCGCTAAGTCACAATGTGGACGAAAGTAGTGTTGAGTTGTCGTGACGGATGGTCATTGAAATGCAATGTGACGAAAAACAAGACGACGACAGCTGCAAAGTCACCGTAGAATCGAATGTCGCATTCGCTAAACCTGTCACCTCAAAAACAACACGAGGCTCCATAAGCAGGGGATTGCAGGCCAACATGGAATTCCTAAACCACTCGTCAGTGACACAAGTACCCGTAACAGCAAAAAGTGGAGTCGATGTCATAGAACTTGGGCTAAGAAGCAATGGAAGAATGCCATTCGGTCAGCTGGTTATTGCTTCACATTATTGCCAACTACTGTTGGAATTTACGTCCCAAAAGTGAAACACGGCAGGGGTTCGGCCATGATTTGGATAACCATATGATGGTATTCCAGGAGCCCAATTCTTACTCTGCAAGAACACATTACTGCTAAAGATTATATGACCTTTCGAGAGAACAGGTCCATCACACGGCAAAACGTTCTTCCCCATTGGTGGTCATGCGTTCCAAAACACCTAACTCACTTCGTCCAGGACTACTTTTGTGAAGTAAAAGGATGAATTGTCACGTCTTCCCTGGCCGCCACTGTCGCCAGATCTCGATATTACAGAGCACCTGTGGTCTACCTTGGAGAGAAGGATGCGTGAACGGTATTCACCAAAGAAAGCGAAGTAAATATTCCTGAATTCCAATCAAGAACAACTGCCAAGATGGGAAACATAGAAGTAGATATCCTCGGTGTAAGGAAGCACCTTATATCACTTACTAAAGGCAAGGCCTCCGGTCCAGATTGTATACCAGTCAGGTTCCTCTGAGACTATGCTAATAAAATAGCTCTATATTTAGCAGTCATATACAACCACTCGCTCACAGAAAGATCCGTACCTAAAGACTGGAAAATTGCTCAGGTCATACCAATACCTACCACCGAGCGAGGTGGCGCAGTGGTTAGCACACTGGACTCGCATTCGGGAGGACGACGGTTCAATCCCGTCTCCGGCCATCCTGATTTAGGTTTTCCGTGATTTCCCTAAATCGCTTCAGGCAAATGCCGGGATGGTTCCTTTGAAAGGGCACGGCCGATTTCCATCCCCATCCTTCCCTAACCCGAGCTTGCGCTCCGTCTCTAATGACCTCGTTGTCGACGGGACGTTAAACACTAATCTCCTCCTCCTCCTCCTCCACACCAATGCCCAAAAAGGGAAGTAGGAGTAATCCGTTGAATTAGAGGCCTATATCACTAACGTCGATTTGTGGTAGGGTTTTCGAACATATACTATATTCGAACATTATAAAGTACCTCGAAGAAAACGATTCATTGACACATAGTCAGCACGGTTTCAGAAAACATCCTTCTTGTGAAAAACAACTAGATCTCTATTCTCATGAAGTGATAAGTGATTTCCTGCCAGAAAGGTCACAGTTCGTAGTAATAGACGTAAAGTCATTGAGTGCTATAAGGCCTCTATTTTTCCTGATCTATATTAACGACATAGGAGACAATCTGAGTAGCCGTCTTAGATTGTTTGCAGTTGATGATGTCATCTACCGTCTTGTAAAGTCATCAGATGACCAAAATGAATTGCGAAATGATTTAGATAAGATATCTGTATGGTGTGAGAAGTGGCAATTGATCCTGAATAAAGAAAAGTGTGAAGTTATTCACATGAGTACCTACAGAAATCAGCTAAATTTTACGCGATAAGTCACACAAATCTGAAGGCTGTAAATTCAGCTAAATTCTTAGAGATTACAATTACAAATAACCTAAATTGGAACGATCACATAGATAATACTGTGGTTAGAGCAAACCAAAGACTGTGATTCATTGGCAAAACACTTAGAAGTTGCAACAGTTGTACTAAAGAGACTGCTTACACAACGCTTGTCCGCCCTATTCTGGAGTACTGCTGGGCGGAGTGGGACGAGGATCTCCTCACTCGGCTTCGAATAGGCCACAGCCCTATGACGCACGGCTTCCTGCTCCGGCGAGAGGACCCTCCAATTTGTGGTGCTTGTGGCGTCCAGGTCACTGTGCGCCACGTTTTATTGGACTGCGTTTTATTTTCTGACCAGCGGGTCGCGGCTGACTTGCCAGCGGACCTGCCATCTCTTTTAGGCAACACTCGGACGAATGTGGTTAAAGTTTTAAAGTTCTGTGCCCTGTCAAATGTTTTTACAAAGATTTTAGGGAGAGGATTTTAATTTGCTCACTGTGTGACAAGCTCGCCCATATTTTATGTAAGTGGCCAGCCAATAACAATTTCCTGTGACATTCTTGTTGCTATGTTTCCCCTTTCCTTAGGTTTTACTTTCTTATGTAGCATTTTCCTTCTTTTCCTGCTTTCTTTGAGTGTGTGCTTTAGTTTTCTTAGGTCTGTCCACATTCGTTCCTTTTAATGTGTGTCAGGGCGCTGATGACCTCGAAGTTGAGCGCCCATAAGCCCCAACACACCACCACCACCACCACCACCACATCGAAAAATTACAAAGAAGGGCAGCTCGTTTTGTATTACAGCGAAATAGGGGAGATAGTGCGACAGAAATGATACGTGGAGAAAAAAAAAAAGTGGCTCTGAGCTCTATGGGACTTGACATCTGAGGTAAGGAGGTCAGGTCATCAGTCCCCTTACGACTTAGAACTACTTAAACCTAACTAACCTAACGACATCACACACATCCATGCCCGAGGCAGGATTCGAACCTGCGACCGTAGCGGCCGCGCGTTTCCAGACTGAAGCGCCTAGAACCACTCGGCCACACCAGCCGGCTACGTGGAGTAGCAATCATAACAACAAAGGCGTTTTTCGTTGCGACGGGATCTTCTCATGAAATTTCTATCACCAGTTTTCTCCTCCGATTGCGAAAAAATTCTGTTGGCACCTACCTACATAGGGAGAAATGATCATCACGATAAAATAAGAGAAATCAGGGCTCGCACGGAGAAATGTAAGTGCTCTTTTTTCGAGCGTGCCGTTAGAGAGTGGAACGGTAGAGAGACAGCTTGAAAGTGGTTCATTGACCCTCTGCCAGGCACTTTATTGTGAGTAGCAGAGTAATCACGTAGATCATACACTGGCGGAAAAAAATCATAACACCAAGAAATAATGAAGAGTAGAAGAGTTGGTTAATACATTTGTCTAGGTAACATATTTACGTGATTAACATTATAAGATCACAAGTTGATGTACTCGCCTGACGAACCATTGGAAATGTGTATTTCTGGTACATTAATGATGCGTGTAATCGCCAGAACGTTCAATGCAAATATGAAAACATGCATGTACAGGTGCAGGATGTCAGTTTGACCAATGGTGTTTCATGCTTGTTGCATTTGATCATGATATCCCATATGTGATTAAATAGAGACAGATCTAGTGATCGAGCACTCTAGGGCAACATCGCGACACTCTGTTGATTGTTTTGGGTTACAACAGTGGTATCTGGGCGAGCGTTTTCCTGTTGGTAGACACCCCGTCGAATGCTGTTCATGACTGGCAGCACAACAGATCCTATCACCTGACTGAAGTACAAATTTGTGATGAGGGTGCGTTGGATAACAACTAGAGTGCTTCTGCTGTCATACGAAATCGCTTCCTAGATCGTAACTCCAGGTGTAGGTCCAGTGTGTCTAGCATGCATACAAGTTGGGTGCAGGTCCTAAACTGGCTTCCTTCTAACCACCACACGGCCATCACTCGCACCGAGGTGGAACGAGCTTTTATCAGAAGAAAACAACAGTCCTCCACCCTGCCCTAAAATAAGCTCTCTCTTGATACCTCTGAAGGCACAGTTGGTAGTGGTACTGAAAGGTGAAAAAGAGAGAGTTAGAGAGAAGCAGAAGTGATATATACGTATGTATTACAAACTTTTTCCCTCAAAAACATTTATCTCCTTCATACCTCCCCTGTGTTACAACAGCTGACGTGTCACTGATCTCATTTGTACCAAGACTTCAGTACACGTGAGGTGCCTATTTGCTTCCACCGCCTTGAATGGACTGCATAAGTTTTGATACAAGTTCACCAACCAGCATCCTTCTACAGTTGTTTCCCCTGTACAGAAAACAGCACGTAGCTCGTGAACCCGTAATCTTGAAGCTGTAAGAAATTCTTAGCGAAGAACTGTTATTTTAGAAATAATTAAATTTTAGGTCTGTTTATACGGGATACTACTCGCTTCCTATTTGCAGAACAAGAGAAACTGTACAATTACATTCCACTTTAGAGTCACAAATAATTTCTATTTTCAAACAAATTAATGAACTGCATATTTCCGTAATTAGTATCACACTGTTCTCAACTAAATGTCCAAATAACCATACATTGCTAGTAAAGTCTTAACTAACACCAACCGCGTCAGACAACATGTCTGTCTTCCGACACTGCCGAACCAGCTCTATATTATTATAAACAATGGATTACTAATGAAATCTTTACTGACACTCACCGCGGCAGACATTTCTGTCCTCCGACACTGCCGAACCAGCTCTGATTACACAGCCGAAACACTTCTCTCGCCACCCAAGTTAGGCGCGATCCAAAGATCACCGAAGTGCTTCGCCTGCATTTTCGTTTCGCAGTTCTTAATTATTCTGCTGGTTATTAACATTTGTGAAATAATGGAATGACGGTACGCTATTGAGAGATGCTATAATTTGAAATTCAAGTAAATACACTGTTTCATTTTTGAAATATTAATAATAGAAGATTACTATTTTGGGGTGCAACTTCCAAACGTGGCAGGCAATCGAGGGGAAGGACCACAATTTAGGCAGTCTTTCTTACGATACCCGTACCGAACAAACCATCTGTCATCGGTACCTCACAGCACATTACGTCATCGTGCCACTGCTACCTTCTGAACTGCTCTAAGAGGAGCTTTTTGTACCTGAATATGATGGCTGCAAAACCAGAAATATTACAGTGGTTTGGCGTCAGCTGAATGCAAGCAACAGTGGCTCGGAGCTGTCCTTGAAGTATCCGGCTTGTAACAGTTGTTTGTATCTATGAGGTGCCATCTGCTGCTCATGCTGCTGCTGCAGATGCAATACGATGCTGCACAGGCATACGCCGAACACGATGGTCTTCCCTCTCGGTAGTTCTACGTGGCCGTCCGGAGCCCAGTATTCTTGTGACTGTGCATTCTCGTGACCACCTCTGCCGGCAGTCAAGTAGAGAGATTGTATTTCTGACAATTGTTTCTGCAGTACCGCAGATGGAGCATGCAGCTTCCCGTAGTCCTATCACAAGATCCTGTTCAAACTCAGTGAGGTTTTTATAATGTCGTCTTTGTCGCCTTAGAGACATTCTTGACTTACAATAACTCACCATGTCCAGTCTCAGAGGTAACTAACGCTCACGACCGTTACAGCTTGTATTTGAAGTAAACCTGATTCTCATCCTCATAGTGGGGCCACTAAAGTCATTTTCATGAGACTGGCGTGAAATTTGCATAGATGTAATATTTCAGATGTAGAAACACGCCTACCAATTATCGTTTATGTCGCACACCTCCTTCTTGGTGTTGTGATTTTTTTTCCGTCAGGGTAGTTATCTGAACTTGCTTCTATTTAGCAGGGAGGGTTGTATGAGAGTCACTTGAAAAAAGGGACTGTATTAACTAGTCTTTTCAAAGACGACTGGAACATGTTTTGAATTTCAACGGTTTTCTTATACCATATTAGGTATGGTAATGTGTTGTGTTTGTGTTGTTCCCATATTTTTTGTATACACTACATACAAAAATGGCAACGGTCTTGCCGCAGATGATACACCAGTTCCCATCAGATCACCGAAGTTAAGCGCTGTCGGACGTGGCAGACACATGGATGGGTGACCATCCGGGCCGCCATATGCTGTTGCCATTCTTCGGGGTGCACTCAGCTTCGTGATGACAATTCAGGAGCTACTCGACCGAATAGTAGCGGCTCCGGTCACAGGAAACCATCATAAGGACTGGGAGAGCGGTGTGCTGACCACACGCCCCTCCTATCCGCATCCTCTGCTGAGGATGACACGGCGGTCGGATGGTCCCGATGGGCCACTTGTGGCCTGAAGACGGAGTGCTGCGTATAAAAATGAGATGCTTACCTAAGTTTTCGAACACATATATTCCAGTTGTCTGATTATGCTAAGAGAGGATTTGACTCAGAGCAATTCGGTTTTTATTAATTTTATTCCTCACCCTATTGTGATACATTGAATTACCTTTGCAAAGCCGTGAAGTGGCCCATGGGCCAAGCACTGTCAGCTGTGAGTGGCGGCTGAGGGTTGGTTCAAATGGCTCGGAGCACTATGGGACTTAACTTCTGAGGTCATCAGTACCCTAGAACTTAGAACTACTTAAACCTAACTAACCTAAGGATATCACACACATCCATGCCCGAGGCAGGATTCGAACCTGTGACCGAAGCGGTCGCCCGGTTCTCAGACTGTAGCGCCTAGAACCGCTCGGCCACTCCGGCCGGCGCGGTTGAGGGTTCGCAAATCAGAGTGGATCCCAAATGTTTTAATTATATCATGCAGTTGTTACCATCTCAGGCGGCTACTGTCAAGGACGAGAGGTGATGCTACACTTTACTAGCTGAGCGAGTTCATCTGAGTACTTTGCCTACAAACTGCTGTTAGAGCTTTAGAGCTGTGAGAACGTTTGCCCTCGGTTCTCAGACAAGACGTCGGAGTCAACAGTCTGGGCAGCCCAGGACCTTTGGCAGTCAATCCCCAGCGTCCGCACGCTTTGTCGCTGTTTGCAGAGTTGGGTCGCTGCAGCCAATGCGGGCGCCACAGAGGTTCTGAACGTGGCGCTGCCTGAAAGTGTCAACGTCTGTCCTTCTGTCAACAGTATCAAGGGCAGCAGTAGCAACAATGTAGTTCAAACCACCACTGTCGCATTCGGCCACATTACAGTGAAAATGGTGCATCAGAGATAAATTTTGCTGCTGAAGAAGGACACTACAGAGGAGAGTCCGGAAGGCCGGTACCCTCCCGTATCAGACGCACGACCTTCCCAGACATTGATTTCTTTTATTCCGTTGGACAACTATTTTTAGTATTTCATGTTATTGGCCTATGGGTACACCAGTAGTCAAACTTACAGGGTTGCCTTTCCATGACTTGCTAAATAATTTAAAATACGAATTTCAATTACATTAACGATATAACGTTAAAACTGCAGCGTCCAAAAAGGTTCTGCATTTTAAGTTAACAGACCAAGTTTCTACACCAACATTGTCTGCGAACTACTCTAAACAGTATTGCAGAGGGTACGTCCCACTGCGTCAGTTATTAAAGCATTTTTCCTTTCCACTCATGTGCTGTAATTAGACTAATCTTATCCTCATGTTCTCTAAGGGAGTGAAATGTATAGTGTTGTAGCATATTTTCGGAGTCATAATTTAAAGCTGGTTCATTAAACATTGTTAGTAGAATTTCTCGGATAGTTTCCGTCAGTCCTCAAGAGACTGCCAGTTCAGTTCTTTCCAACATCTCTGTGACACTCTCCCAGGGGTCAAACAAGTCTGTGACTTCTCGTGCTGTCCTTGTCTGTATATACCGGGTGATCAAAAAGTCAGTATAAATTTGAAAACTTAATAAACTACGGAATAATGTAGGCAGAGAGGTAAAAATTGACACACATGCTTGGAATGACATGGGGTTTTACTAGAACAAAAAAACAAAAACAAAGAACAATGTATTGCTAGACGCGTGAAAGATCTCTTGCGCTTATCATTTGATGATGATCGTGTGTTCAGCCGCCACTTTCGTCATGCTTGGCCTCCCAGGTTCACAGACCTCGGTCCGTGCGGTTATTGGCTTTGGGGTTACCTGAAGTCGCAAGTGTATCGTGATCGACCAACATCTCTAGGGATGCTGAAAGACAACATCCGACGCCAATGCCTCACCATAACCCCGAACATGCTTTACAGTGCTGTTCACAACATTATTCCTCGACTACAGCCATTGATGAGGAATGATGGTGGACATATTGAGCATTTCCTGTGAAGAATATCATCTTTGCTTTATCTTACTTTGTTATGCTAATTATGGCTATTCTGATCACATCAACCGCCATCTGTCGGACTTTTTTTGAACGTTTGTATTTTTTTGGTTCTAACAAAACCCCCTGTCATTGCAAGCATGTGTGTTAATTTGTACCTCTCTATTTACATTATTCCGTGATTTATTAAGTTTTCAAATTTATGCTGACTTTTTGATCACCCGGTATTTACTGAATATTCCGTCGGTGCTCGGAAGAACACAATAATAATAGTAAAGAGGAAAACACTTCTTAATGTTCTGCAAAATTGTATTTATTTTCTGACGAACCGGCTTTCGGCTTCTCAGGCCATGTTCCAGTGACAACTGAAATAAACGATAATATGTGTTCGCGACATTCAGTTGTCACCTGAAGATGGCAGGCCGGCCGAAGTGGCCGTGCGGTTAAAGGTGCTGCAGTCTGGAACCGCAAGACCGCTACGGTCGCAGGTTCGAATCCTGCCTCGGGCATGGATGTTTGTGATGTCCTTAGGTTAGTTAGGTTTAACTAGTTCTAAGTTCTAGGGGACTAATGACCTCAGCAGTTGAGTCCCATAGTGCTCAGAGCCATTTGAACCATTTTTTTGAAGATGGTATGAGAAGCCGAAAGCCGGTTCGTCAGAAAATAAATCTATTTTTCAGAACATTGGGAAGCGTTTTCCTCTATAATATTCTCTCTCTATATTTACTATCCTCTAATAGTCCTATTTCTTGTGAGTCTCGCACCCTTGAGCAGTTTTTTAGTCCTGGGAGCATGAGTGCCTTGTAAGCAATCTTCTTTGTAGATTGCTCTTTCCTAATATTCTACCAAAAAACTTTACCAATGATTGAACCTGTGTCACCGTCCCATTTCATGTCCCTACTAACTGTAACACTCTTGGCCGGCCGGGGTGCCCGAGCGATTCTAGGCGCTGCAGTCCGGAACCGCGCGACCGCTACGGTCGCAGGTTCGAATCCTGCCTCGGGCACGGATGTGTGTGATGTCCTTAGGTTAGTTAGGTTTAAGTAGTTCTAAGTGCTAGGGGACTGACGACCTCAGAAGTTAAGTCCCTTTTTTTTATATAACTATCTTGTATATGTGTGAACTTACCGATTCCAACTGCGACTCACTGATGTTATGTTTATAGGATACTACGTTTTTACGTTTTTGAAGTGCACAATTTTACTTTTCTGAACATCTAAAGGAAGTTACCGATCTTTCACCTCTCTCAAATCTTATCAGGGTCTGACTGAATACTTGTGCAGCTGCGCACATCTCTGTACTTTACTGTAGGTAACTGCATCATCTGCGAAAAGTCTGAGATCACCCTTCATATTGTCGGCAACGTCGTTAACATACAACATGAACAGCAAGGGATCCAAATCGATTTCCTGGGGCACACCCAAAGTTTCCTCTACATCTGTCGATGACTCTCATCCAAAATAATATGATGCGCTCGCTCTGGCAAGAAATCCTCAATCCAGTCACAAATTTCGCCCGATAACCCATGCCTTAATTTTGATAGTAAACGTAGGTGTGTTACTGAACCAGACGCTTTCTGGAAATCGAGATATACTGCATCTGTCTGACTGCTTCCCTCCACGGCTTTCAGTGAACCTAGCATTCAATCCTGTCAGACACGAGGGGCCTGGAGTCGACCCTGCTTCTCTCATGTTTGTCTACTCCCTTAATTCCCCTTTATCAAATATCTCGTCCATACATGATTTCTTTCCCAGAAATATTAGTACTGAGATAATCAAGGCATAACGCCAGGGAAAATATTCAGAGTGCCCACGAAAGGAAACGGCGTGGTATAACCCAGCCGACGTCTGGGGAACATTCAGGTCAGGTATATAGTCTTCGTGAGGAATGTTAAGGATAGAGACTCTGCTAGTAAGGCGTCCGGAAAACTGTCACCCCGCTTTATGGGCTCGTACGAGACGTTGGAGCATGCTTAGGCTCCATAACGAAGACTGTGGAAATGATTGCCGTTACACTTAGCCTGCATAAGGGAGGTAGTATTAAGTCTTCTCTGTGAGCCCTGCCCCCCACCCTTCCCTTCCCCCCCCCCCCCCCCCCCCACCCTACCACAGGATTCTTGTTTTGGTATGGGAGGCTGAACTGCTGCACGACTGATAGATTGATAGCTCACGCCAAGTCTCCTGAAACACGAACTTTGGCTCGGAGGGGCGTGGCGCTTCAGCGGCGCGTGGGTTGAGGCCGCCGTTTTCCAGAAGAGGCAGTGACTGAAGCAGCACGGACAGCGCAGGTCTGTGAGGCAGCTGGCTGGCTGTTTGTTCTACCAAATGAACTTCAAAGTTCATCTGGCTGAGCTTTTTCTGGATATGAGGAACGTGCACCAGAAACGGGAGTGGACACATTATTCCTTTGGCCGATCAGATCTGGAGGCGAGTGGTGCGCCATCGTCATCTGTGCGTCTCCTGGCGGCTCCAAGTCTTTCCGCTGTTTGTCGCTGCACAGCGGTTTGGATGCTCGATGACCGGCTTTTGGATTTTCACTTCGGTGCCGAGACCACGCGGCATTCGTAAAGATTTAGTTTGCTCCTCACTGTGAGCATGATAATTGTGTCTCATTCGGTTCCTGCGCTCATTTGTGTCTTGTTGTTTCCATATCGAATTCGATTCAGCCTCCTGTTGTGTTTGTTACCTGTTCCTGGCGATTCGAGCTGATACGAAAACAAAATGGTTCAAATGGCTCTGAGCGCTAAGGGACTTAACATCTGAGGTCATCAGTCCCCTACACTTAGAACTACTTAAACCTAACTAACCTAAGGACATCACACACATCTATGCCCAAGGCAGGATTGGAAACTGCGACCGTAGCAGCAGAGCGGTTCCGGACTGAAGCACCTAGAACCTCTCGGCCACAACGGCCGGCGATACGAAAACATAATAGCCTCAATTTGGTAACTGTCCTAGAGCTGTCATTTAATTGTATTTTTAAATTATGTGCATTTTGGACTGCATGGGGTTATGGTCTCTTTCCTTCTCGTAAAAGACATTGTGTATAAAGACATTGCAACTGCACCTGAAGATATGTGAGATAGAATTGACAGGGCATGCGCTTCGATATGTGCCGATGTGATAAGGAATACCACTCAATCCATGATAAGAAGATTGCAGCACTTCGAACATCTTCTGTGAATGAACGTTCATGTCACCTTTTTGACTGTCGTTGACTTTCAAAGACCTTCTGTTACACAACATTGGATTCGTCTCGATAGCCGCTATCAGAAAATAAGTACCGAACTATAGCATTCCATTTACAAAAACAAATTTGACCTTCATATCTCTTTCGCGATTCCACATAGCAACAAAAAACCAATTTTAAATTTTGTACCATGTTGTCCCATGCAACATTTCTCCCACAAACTTTTCAGCAACTATGATACTTTCGGATTGATTCTAGGTGGCAATAGTTAGTGACTCACCCTATACAAACGGGGTTCGCTGGCCCGAGAGGGGCGCACGAAGTTTGGGTATCGGCTGTAGCGTTGCGACAAGAGGTGGTTACGAGGTCCGACCGGCCGAAGCCACGAGCTGCGCAAGGAGGGCCTGCGCACAGCGAAGATACCGGAGTACTTCACCGGGGTCAGCGTCGACTAGAAGCAGCAGGCCGACATCCCGTCGGTTGCTTGGCCACATTCGTGTCGGACGATCGCTTGTGGCCTGGCTGCCCTCTTCTACATGGCTTTCATCGGCACCACTCACAAGGGAACCTCCCCATCGCACCCCCCTCAGATTTAGTTATAAGTTGGCACAGTGGGTAGGCCTTGAAAAACTGAACACAGATCAATCGAGAAAACAGGAAGAAGTTGTGTGGAACTACGAAAAAATAAGCAAAATAAACAAACTGAGTAGTCCATGGGCAAGATATGCAACATCAAGGGTGATCTGAGCTCAGGAACGCCGTGGTCCCGTGGTTAGCGTGAGCAGGTGTGGAACGAGAGGTCCTTGGTTCAAGTCTTTCCTCGAGTGAAAATTTTAATTTTTTATTTTCAGTTTATGTGACAAACTCTTATGTTTTCATCACTTTTTTGGGAGTGATTATCACATCCACAAGAAAACCGAAATCGGGTAAGGTAGAAGAATCTTTTTACGCATTTGCCAAGTGTTCAAGTTAGGTGGGTCGACATCATATTCCTGTCATGTGACGCACATGCCGTCACCAGTGTCGTATAGAATATATCAGACATGTTTTCCTGTGGAGGAGTCGGTTGACCTATGACCTTGCGATCAAATGTTTTCGGTTCCCTTTGTCTACTAATCGAAATGCGAAAATAAAGAAATTAAACTTCTCACTGGAAGGAAAACTTGAACCAAGGACCTCTCGTTCCGCAACTGCTCGCGCTAACCACGGCGCTCTTGGGCTTAATTGTCATTGATGTTGCCTATCTTGGGCGTGGACTACTCAGTTTGTATATTTTGCTTATTTTTTTCATAGTTCCATACAACTTCTTCCCGTTTTCTCGATTGATCTGTGTTCAAGGCCTATCCATTGTGCCAACTTATATCTAAATCTGAGGGGGGTGCAATGGGGAGGTTCCCTTGTCAGTAACCGGTTCTGGTAAAGGGGAGTAACATTCTATAATCAAAAATGGTTCAAATGGCTCTGAGCACTATGGGACTCAACATCTTAGGCCATAAGTCCCCTAGAACTTAGAACTACTTAAACCTAACTAACCTAAGGACATCACACACACCCATGCCCGAGGCAGGATTCGAACCTGCGACCGTAGCAGTCCCGCGGTTCCGGACTGCAGCGCCAGAACCGCACGGCCACCGTGGCCGGCATTCTGTAATCCTCGTGGTAATTTGTTTCATTGCCTACCTGCCCTTCTTATTATTTTCTGGTTTGTATCCGACCGTTAGAGTTTTACTCGCTCGGCTCTTTGGTCGTAAATATAGGCAGTAGTATTGTACTAAGAGAGTAGTTGTCAAAATGTTCAGATGTGTGTGAAATCTTATGGGACTTAACTGCTAATGGCATCAGTCCCTAAGCTTACACACTACTTAACCTAAATTATCCTAAGGACAAACACACACACCCATGCCCGAGGGAGGACTCGAACCTCCGCCGGGACAAGTCGCACAGTCCATGACTGCAGCGACTGAGACCGCTCGGCTAATCCCGCGCGGCCACTAGCTGTCGTTTGAAAATTTGTCCCACTATTATATTGCCTTTCCTTTGTGGTTTTTACCCGATAATTAATGCTCTAATCAATCAGTTAAATAGAGCCGGAACAGTTGTACTAAGGCACAGGTTGCCGTTAAACAAAAGAGGGACCGTGTGGTTAGATTTAACTGTTAACTGGTCCCGTTCTTTGATTGTAATTGCATTTCTCAGTCGTTAGTTATAATCTGAGCTACCTGTTGTACTAACCTGATCGTTTCTGTGTTTGAAAGATCGGGTCATTATTGGTGTATTTTAGCTGGATCTTGTGGTTCCATCGAGTGGGTTCTCTTGTAATAAGTGTCCACAACTGATGTTTTAAGACGTTCCTTCAGAGCCGTCTTAATAACTGACAATCAGTTTCACTTTGAAAATATTAACAGCCGACTGTCTCCAGGGCCTTAGTCAAAATAAAATTGTCAGAAGGGACGGGTTGTGATCCAGTCGCACCTTGGTTGCTGATTGAAATTAAGAGATTGGTTGCTTTGAAGGAAGCCTTACCATTGTCATATTGTTTCCTAACCTGTTTGACGTTTAAGCACAGGTGCGCATCTTAATCCAGAACCTTTCGACATGCAGCTTTCAAATTAAAAGTTACGTCATCTGTTTGAGTAATTGAAACACTCTTGTCATCGGTGGTGCTTATATAGTTTTCATGTGTTGCAGAAGGGCATTTAATTAGACAGACTGTGTCCAACGCGGTAGTAAACACAGCTGTTTCACCCGATAACGGGCGGGCTGCAGTCCCGCCGGCTTGTAATCATTGCAATACAGCACCTCAGATTTCTTTTCCAGGGATTAAAAGCTTATTCAACTTAAGGTTTAAGGTCAAAAGAACTTTGCAAATTTATTCATTTTGTTAAATAAAATTTTACGGTTAAATGCTTCGATTATCTGTAAAACACAGTTTATATATTATTAACTGAACAGGTTGTGTGAAAATAAAGTTATATTGGTGGGTCCTCCGTTCCACGTTTTCCTTAATTCCAGTAAGTACCACGTATCAATCACCAAAATTTTCAAGGTTTTTCGAGATCTGAATCTTAGGAATGTACCTTAAGAATTCTAGCAATTTGCTGTGGATGTCCGTCTTCGACCCCGTGGCTCAGTTTTGATACCCGAAAACCATGTTTTTTTAAGTGTCTGTCGGGAGTAACGGATAGCAGGGTAACTTTGAGCCTTTGTATCTCAGAAACAAATGAAGATATAAACAAAAATTTCAAGGCTGTTAGAGATGGGAATCTAAGGAAATTATCGTAAAAGTTTCAGTCATTTGTTGCGCATATCCGTCTTGAAATTCGCAATTAGGGTTTGATCTGAAAAAATGGTAAAAAAATTTCCAGGTTTTTTGAGGAGGCAAAAGTAGATTACATCAAAAGCAAAAAGAACCAACCGATTTGCTCCATCTGCCTAAAAAACAAGAAGTGTGTGTAACATTCATACTCTGACCCTGTGCTGCAGAATAGCGGCCGGCCGGGGTGACCGAGCGGTTCTAGGTACTACCGTCTGGAACCGCGCGACCGCTGCGGTCGCAGGTTCGAATCCTGCCTCGGGCATGTGTGTGTGATGTCCTTAGGTTAGTTAGGTTTAAGTAGTTCTAAGTTCTAGGGGACTGATGACCTTAGAAGTTAAGTCCCATAGTGCTCAGAGGCATTTGAACCATTTTGCAGGATAGCGGCCGTCACCTTCAGCATTGCCACTAAGTGATAATTTCAACAGTAACAATTCCGAAAAATTTTTAGTCTAGGATATGATGGATTACTTTCCAGCTCCTATAAAAAATGAAGAAATAAGTAAATCAATAAATAAATAACTGCCAGCGATACAAGAAATTTTCAAAATAATTTTTTTTTACATTAGCCTGTGAAGAAAAACGGAACGATTGACATATTCGGACTGAAAATAATATACGAACATTCTCATAATTTATAGATGAATGTGATACATGTTTTTTCATGAAATCATAAAAGCATTCAGTGAAAAAGTAAAATTTCGTAAGAGGTGTCAAACTGTCAAACTGTTCCGCCTGAGTATCGAAAAATGTCGCCGCTGATGAATTTGCATTCTGTTGCAGGAATTTCCAGCTACTACGTTGTTAAGGAAACTGCGAAATTAATTTTAGTAACATCTGGTATCGCGTCACGTATGAACGCATTTTAATTACGAGAGACTCCGTGTGCGACAGCGCGCGAATACTTCTGTGTCGCCGCCAGGTTTTTAGTTCACGCCGCTCTCACTTATAGGTCCCAGAACATTGCCGACCTCCCGAAAATTTATTTGCAGCTCTTATTCAACCCTCGTCATTTCACCCATCACCCAAATCACCTACATCTGCTACACAAAATTGACTGTAGGTATTTTCAGGCCAATATTTCTGCTGAAGACGAATAAAATCTGTTTTTTCTTGTGGTTTTGTGATATCTAAGTTTTATCGAAGTATACTACAGGACTATTGTTCTCAGCACACTGTAAGTGCATTTTGCAGAAAAATTTCGTTCTACCTGCTGACATGTGCATCATTAAAAATGAGGTGAGTGGGGAAGAGAAAGAACGGAGGTTTCTCAAGCAGTAGAATTAATTTTTTCATCGAGATCACTTTGTATTTTTCTAGCCACCGGATAATTTCCTCTGTCGCAGTATAGAAGTACAGTTCTACGCACTAAGTTTTTGTCAAAATCGTCAAATTCCGTAATCTCCGTTTTCATTTACATCCCTTTCTTGGAGAAACACAACACATGCTTGCATCTAGATATTCTGCCGATGTTACTACACTGTCAGTACGGAATACAGTCTATTCCGAAATGCGACAAGATTTCGTTGTCACTTTATGGACTTGTCGGAAATTTAAATTTCTCCTTGCTCCTTCACTGTGAGCCGCATCAGTATAAAGCCTTAAGTACGTTCGATACTATACAATTTTAGATTGTTTTCACTACCAAACACTCTTCGGTGCACCGTTGCACGGAAGACTGAAACCACATGTGAATACATGATATCGCACGGAACGACAGATCATTCGGTTGGCGCTGACCTGCAGCACTGCTAGTAGTGGACTACAGGAAACAGGTGTGACTATGTTGTACCGCCGATATACTGTGCTACCCAGCCACATAACACGTGGAGGCAAAGTAGCTACCATTCCAGCCCTCTGCAAAGGGAGAGCGCATTACTAAAAGTTCATCAGTACTTTTAATGACCGGTTTCGCTTCGTCTTTAGATTACTATTCGAGTAATATAAGTCACAAGCTAGTTTACAAGTAGAGTTTATTAACAGCTGATTAAATCATATCAAATGTTTTCCCCACCAATTAGGGACCTCCATAGGCTTGTCTAGCAACATGACTCCTGGCTCATGAGAGGATTACAATTTTCTGACGCCTGATTTAATTAATACAGAATTTGTACAATATGGTGTATTACTAGAAGAGTGGAGAAACCGTTAGTTTGAATTTCAGTTCCTCTTCACCGGCGTCGAGGGAGCACACTCCCCGTCCGGCGTTTTTGCGGAAGATCCGCTCTTCAAATGGTTCAAATGGCTCTGAGCACTATGGGACTTAACTTCTGCGAACCTGTGACCGTAGCGGTCGCGCGGTTCTAGACTGTAGCGCCTAGAACAGCTCGGCTACTCCGGCCAGATCCGCTCTTCCAAATGTCCTAATTGTGAAGGCGCCGACACTGACTTCACGGGTCGGACCGAATGTGTAAGAGTCGCACCTGTTAGGTTTGTCACGGAGATCCTCTTCCTGTCGGCGGTGGTAGGGAGTGTGGTTGGGCCCTGGGACATAAAGCTGAAGGAAGACGTTCTTGACACCACAGTAGAAGCCAGTTCGTAGCAGGTGCAAATTCGTGATCATAGCCAGTGTGTGAGTTGCCGCCATTAAGCACAAATGTGCACGTTGGTTACTTTGGACAGAATACAGCATGGTCAGTAATGAGCTTCCGATAGTAAACGTAATGATTCCAACGCGATGCGATGACGTGTACAAAAAAAGATTGGTCCGGGAATCGTGAAAGCAACTTCAGACGGCCCTGCCTAGGTGGGTGTCGTCAGTTCTCCTCACTATTAATACTTCAACAATCTCTCGACGCACTCTCTCTTAATTCAGGGGTTAGGCGATTCAACATTGAGTCTGCATTTTATGCTGTCGGAGGATTATTGTGCCTTGACCTGAGTAGAGGACTATGTAGACTATTGGTTAGGAAATTACTGTAAGTATTTTTTTTGCTTAAACCTTGGTGCATATCGTTGTGTAAGGCGGCTTCCTAGGGTAAATTTGCCCTTACACTGCCACGTCACGTCACTAAGATTGAATCTCATGGGAGTAACAGCAAATACTTTAGATCACTGCAGTCTCGTTTGCACACTTATCACGTGCAGCAGCTTTCTGGTAAGCAGAGTTTCTATTGGCAGCTAACTGTAGGTACATCCTTTTCAATAGAGAAATTGATTTCCGTTTAAGAGCTTGCATAGCGAGAACTGTGGTGTCACCGCCAGACACCACACTTGCTAGGTGGTAGCCTTTAAATCGGCCGCGATCCGGTAGTATACGTCGGACCCGCGTATCGCCACTATCAGTGATTGCAGACCGAGCGCCGCCACACGGCAGGTCTAGAGACACTTCCTAGCACTCGCCCCAGTTGTACAGCCGACTTTGCTAGCGATGGTTCACTGACAAATTACGCTCTCATTTGCCGAGACGATAGTTAGCATAGCCTTCAGCTACGTCATTTGCTACGACCTAGCAAGGCGCCATTATCATTTGCTATTTATCTTGTGATGCATGTACCGTCAAACTGACGTTCGCCAATTATGGATTAAAGTTAAGTATTCCAGAAGTTACGTACCTTTTTTGCTAGTCACTATTCCTTTAACTGTTCCAGACCTCGCGCCAGCCTGCGTGAGCTTAAACGCGTGCCTTTCGGCTACCTCCTAATGGGTTGGCTGTCTTGTCAAGTCACAACAAGAACTCTGCAGAGCCGTTTTTTTTTTTTTTTTTTTTTTTTTTTTTTAATTATATACGTTATACATTGCGTTCATTCCAAACTCAATAGCAAACTTTGAGATCTTATACCTATTGTTACACAGTAAGATACGGCTAGGGACTGTGCATGCTCTGAGCGGACGAATGGAGAACTGTCTGCTGCCCGCAAACAGCTGGAAGGAGCGTTGACTATCGTCCACATGTTTCTGGCTAATGCTCAAAGAAGCGGCGTATCAAATGTGTGTGAATTCCTGAGGGACCAAACTGCTGAAGTCATCGGTCTCTAGTCTTACACACTACTGAAACTATCTTATGCTAGGAGCAACACACACACACCCATGCCCGAGAGAGGAATAAAGCCTCCGGCTGGATGGGCCATGCAGTCCGTGACATGGCTCCTCAAACCAAGCGGCCACTAAGCGCGACGAAGTTACGGTGACATCGGGGCGCTGGGGACGAGACCTGCTACACCTTTGGTGCCGTTGCAATCCCCTGCTGAGTGTGGCTGCATCTTCTGATACGCAAAGTCTGACCGGTAAGTCCTCACTCGAGAGTGGGTGGCAGACAGCGGTGAGTTCGCGTGTCACTGGGCGGAAGGCGAAACAGGGAGCAGGTCGCGCGGCTAGCTACCTACGCCTTAGGAACAGGTACAAGATGCTACCCATCGTTGAAAATAACTCTGAGAGGGTGGATGTGCTTGTCATTGGGAGCTCCAGTTTTAAGCTGGTGATGAAGCCGCTCAGGGAAACAGCAGGCAAGGGGGGAAAAAATGCCAGTGTGCTCTCGGTATGTTTGCCAGGCGGCCTCGTCCGTGACTTGGGAGAGGATCTGCCGGCAGCTATCGGGTGCACTGGGTGCAACCGGCAGCATGTAGTGGCATATGTTGGCACGAATGACACCTGCCGCTTGGGCTCTGAGGTCATCCTCGGCTTCTTTCGTTGGATGACTGATTTGGTGAAGGCAACTAGCATTGCATGCGGGGTGCAGGGTAAGCTGTCTGTTTCCAGCATCGCACCCAGGGTTGATTGAGGTTCTCTGGTTTGGAGTAGAGTGGAAGGCCTAAACCAGAGGCTCAGTCTGTGACGGTATCGGATGCGAATGTCTCGGTATCCGCTACCGGGTACAGAATTGTAAAGTTCCTCTTAATGGGTCAGACATGCACTACACGCAGGAGGGGGCTACTAGGGTAGCGGAGTACGTGTGAGGTGCATATACATCTACATCTACATCTACATCTACATTCTACATTGATACTCCGCAAGCCACCCAACGGTGTGGCTTTTTTAGGATAGATCAAAGACGATTGGGCTAATAAATTAGTCACAATGCCCTCAGAGAACGTTCGTAGTCGCAGATCAAAGATAGTTAAGGTTAATATGATTTTAGTGAACTGCAGGAGCATCCAAGGAAAGGTCCCAGAATTAATGTCGCCTACTGAAGGTTATAATGCACAGATAGTACTTTTAATAGACAGTTGGTTGAAACCAGAGGTTAATGGGAACGAAATTCTAAGTTCAGACAGGAATATTTTTCGTAAGGATAGGTTAGTCGCCAATAGTAGCTGTGTGTTTATTGCAGTAAAGAATTCTGTAATATCTTGCGAGGTTATCGTGGATTCTGACTGTGAATTAATCTGGGCGAAGTATCAAAGATCGGTCGAAAGTGGCAATCGGGTGCTTGTATAGACCGCTGGGTTCAGGAGCTCTTGTGGTAGAGCGCTTCAGGCAGAAATTGCAGAATATCGTTAGTAATCTTCCTGATCATGCCGTTATAATATGGGATAACTTTAACTTGCCAGGCACAGATTGGGAGTGTCACGCTATCAAAACTGGTGCCAGAGACAGGGATTCGTGTGACATTGATCTCGATGTCTTGTTCAAAAATTACGTTGAGCAGGTAGTTAGAGAACTAACTCCTGAGGGTAGCGTCTTAGTCCTCCTGGAAACAAACAGATCTGAACTTACCGAATAAGATGAAGTAAGGGATGATATCACTGATCCCATAGCATCTATGACAACTGGTCTGAGAAAGAATGTTAAGAAAGATAGGAAGATATTTTTGGTTAACCAGAGTGACAGGATACAAATTTCAGAGTATCTGAGCAGTCAGCATCAAATATTCGACAATGAGGACGAATATGTGGTAGGCAAAAGGAAGAAATTCAAA
This sequence comes from Schistocerca serialis cubense, assembly GCF_023864345.2. Lineage (NCBI taxonomy): Eukaryota > Metazoa > Arthropoda > Insecta > Orthoptera > Acrididae > Schistocerca > Schistocerca serialis. Next base: position 1,065,434,635 of record NC_064639.1, read on the forward strand.
GGAATCGTGCAACGTGCGCCACGTTCCCAGTAAGGTCTTAGGGAAATGAAAAGAGGCACTATGGTTTAATAGCCGTCTTAGAAAACTGCTACGTAAACAAAGCGAACTTAGATTCAAGAGATGTGAAACCTAACTGATAAACAAAAGCTGAACAAATCGAAAATGAGCTTAAGGAGAGCCATGAGAGAAGCGTTCAGTGATTTTGAAAGTACGAAGGTTGACGAAAGAAAGTTCGGATCGGTCGCGAAATGGAAACTACAGGGAAAACCAGAAACGTTTTATGTGCAACAGTTAGGTACACCTTCCACCTACTTCTCTACATAGTCGCCGCTCCAACTTCGAGTTTTGTCGTAGTGTCATAGAAAGCAGCCGCCTGTGCTTTCGGCCAGTTATCTGCACTGGTCTGCATTTTTGCGGAAGATCCGCTCTTCCAAATGTCCTAACTGTGAGGCTGCCGACACTGCCGTCACGGGCAGTCTGTGGAAAAATTTTGTCTTCAGAGCCAATGGTTCTTGTGAGCAGAGATGAGAGTCAGAGGGAGCCAATTATGGACCGTATTGTGGGTGATCAAACACTTCTCATAGGAAACGCTGCAGGAGCATCTTCATTGCTCCTGCAGTGTGCGGCCGAGAATTGGCATGAAGAGGGAACTGCTCGACAGTTGTGTTATGTGGGCTGCATGACACAAGCGAAATCTCTAACCAGCCCCTCATACTTGGCGGGAGACGCTATTCCGTACGCATCTTTAAGTGCTCACTGTTAACTGAAAAGAGCTGCGCGACACGATCGACGGGCATACTAGAGACGCTGTCCAACACATCTGTCCAAAGCTTTGCCGGATTTCTCCAGTGGTTTCCATTTCGCGACCGGTCGGAACTTACTTTCTGAACAACCCTCGTAAAACTTTGTCATCCGATCCCAGTAAAAACCGTAAGAGGTTTTGGCTGTAAAATCAGTAAGTGGGTCAGAATCACGTATCGACTGTTGGCACAGAAACCCAAGATAACAGAGAGATTGCCGAAACACTGAATTCGGTCTTCCGGAATTGTTTCACAGCGGAAAATCATAACACGGTCCCTCCTTTCAATCTTCGTACGAACGTCGAAATGGCAGATGCCGAGAAAAGCAACTACAATTACATGTTAGTGGAAAGACGTAAAGACCAGATGGGAGACCTATAAGATTCTATAAACATTAAGCAAAAGGACTTGTTCCCCTTCCAGCAATAATTTATCGTAGATTGCTTCAGCAAAGAAGGGTACCTAGCGACTTGACTTCAGGAAGACGTTTGAAATCGTCCCGCACTGCCATTTAGTGAAAAAAATACGAGTTAATCGAGTGACGGAGTATATTTGCGACTGGATTTGAGATTTACCCAAATCGTAGCTCTTAACGGAACTAAAACGAAAGATATATAGGTAATTGCCGATGTACATCAAGGAAGTGCGACAGGACCGTGACTGTTTACAGTATATATAAATGATCTACTAGAAAGCGTCAGATGCTCTCTAAGGCTGTTCGCAGATGATGCGGTTGTTCAAATGGCTCTGAGCACTATGGGACTCAACTGCTGTGGTCATCAGTCCCCTAGAACTTAGAACTACTTAAACCTAACTAACGTAAGGACATCACACACATCCGTGCCCGAAGCAGGATTCGAACCTGCGACCGTAGCAGTCGCACGTTTCCGGACTGCGCACCTAGAACCGCGAGACCACCGCGGCCGGCGTGATGCGGTTGTCTGCTCTGGCAGGTGACCCTGAACGTAAATAAGTGTAACATATTGCGCATACATAGGAAAAGCAACCCACTATTATACAGCTACACTATTGATACCAAATCGATGGAAACAGTATCTGCCAGAACAAATCTAGGAGTAGCTAGCTGGATCGTCCTTAAGTGGAATAACCACATAAAATAAATAGTGGGAAGAAGAGATGCCGGACTGAGCTTCATAGCAAGAATCTTAAGGAAATGTAACCTATCTGCGAAGGAAGTGGCTTATAAGAAGTTTGTTCGATCGATTCTTGAGTTTTGTTCGTCGATGTGGGTTCCCTACCAGATAGGTCTGACAGAGAAGAACCAACGAAGAGCGGTGCGTTTCGTTATGGGATCGTTTAGCTTGCTAGAGATCATTCCGAAGATGCTCAACAATTTCAGTGGCGGACGTTACAAGAGAGGCGTTGTGCATCACGGAGAGGTTAACTATTGAAATTTCGAGAGAGAACTTTTGGGGAAGACTCAGACAACATATTACTTCCCCGAACATAGGTCTCGCGTAATGAGTACGAGGAGAAAATTAGAGATATTAAAGCCAATACGGAGCGTTGCCAACAGTCATTCTTCTCGCGTGTTATTCGCGAGTGAAACAGGGTTGGGGGGGGGGGGGGGGGAGGGGGGCTCAGTTAGTGATACAAAAAGTACCCTCCGCCTCACACCATTAGAACGCCTGAGAACTAACGTAGATGTAGCAAGACGAGTTTTTTAACTTCGTTGGCGAGCAGTAACCCTTTCCCATGTGTAACAGGCTACCTCTTATTTAACTGTTGCCTTGACACAGTATATGCTGCATCATACCAGACCTGTCTGTTTCCTCGATCTGTTGTATCCCCCTGTTGTCTCTTCCTTTATCAACTAATCACTGAAACTCCGCTAGTCGTGATGGCACCTGATGCCAGCCGTGGTCTGGACAGCAGAAGAATCACAGGAGGGATGTAATATCATCATTTCTTAGGAGAACAAGAAAACCAGGCAGCCAAATTAATTATTGAATCATTCTTCATTCAGTTTCGTAAACTGCCTCCACCTGCCACAATGAGATGCCTAATTTCGTGACGTCCACTCTAAGACGATTCTTCGGTCAGGTATACAAATGCTCCCTGGCCACATGCCCATCCAAAACACTTAACTCCACTTTTTTTACTCCTTTAAAGTCAGTACCGCCATTAGACTGTTTTTTATCTGCATTGTTACATTTACACTTACACAATCATGATTTCGGCTTCAAAGTGCATTATCAAGTGTTTTAAGTGTTATATACATACTGCAGTATCTTAGGCACTGTATAACACTTAAAACACTTGATAATGGCACTTTGAGGCCGAATTCATGATTGTGTAAGTGTAAATGTAACACTGCAAATAAACAACAGTCTAATGGCGGTATTGACTTTAAAGAAATATACACTACTGAACATTAAAATCGCTGCACCAAGACGAAATGCAGGTGATAAATGGGTATTCATTGAACAAATATAATATGCTAGAACTGACATGTGATTACATTTTCACGCAATTTGGGTGCATAGATGCTGAGAAAACAGTACCCAAAACAACCACCTCTGGCCATAATAACGGCCTTGATACGCCTGGGCATTAAGTCAAACAAAGCTTGGATGGCGTGTACAGGTACAGCTGCCTATGCAGCTTGAACACGATACCACAGTTCATCAAGAGTAGTGACTGGCATATTGTGACGAGCCTGTTGCTCGGCCACCATTGTCCAGACGTTTTCAATTGGTGAGAGATCTGGAGAATGCGCTGGCCAGGACAGCAGTTGAACATTTTCTGTATCGAGAAAGGCCCGTACAGGACCCTCAACCTGCGGTCGTTCATTATCCTGCTGAAATGTAGGGTTTCGGAGGGATCGAATGAAGGCTAGAGCCACGGGTCATAAAACATCTGAAATGTAACGTCCACTGTTCAAAGTGCCATCAATGCGAAAAATGGCGCCCCATACCATCAAGCCGGTTGATACGCCAGTATGGCGATGACGAATACACGCTTCCAATGTGCGTTTACCGCGATGTCGCCAAACACGGAAACGACCATCATAATGTTGTACGCAGAACCTGGATTCATCCGAAAAAATGACGTTTTGCCATTCGTGCACCCAGGTTCGTCGTTGAGTACACCATCGCAGGCGCTCCTGTCTGTGATGCAGCTTCAAGGGTAACCGCAGCCATGGTCTCAGAGCTGATAGTCTATGCTGCTGCAAACGTCGTCGAACTGTTCGTACAGATGGATGTTGTCTTGCAAACGTCCCATCTGTTGACTCAGGGATCGAGACGTGGCTTCATGATCCGTTACAGCCATGCGGGTAAGATGCCTGTTGTGGTGTCACCGCCAGACACCACACTTGCTAGGTGGTAGTTTTAAATCGGCCGCGGTCCATTAGTACATGTCGGACCCGCGTGTCGCCATTGTGTGATCGCAGATCGAGCGCCACCACAAGGCAGGTCTCGAGATACGGACTAGCACTCGCCCCAGTTGTACGGACGACGTTGCTAGCGACTACACTGACGAAGCCTCGCTCCTTTGCCGAGCAGATAGTTAGAATAGCCTTCAGCTAAGTCAATGGCTACGACCTAGCAAGGCGCCATTAGTAACATTGCATGTATCTAAAGAGTCTCACTTGTATCGCCACAAGCTCCAGATGTACCAAAAGGATGGATTAAAGTTAAGTATTCCAGAAGCTACGTACTTTTCTTTATAGCATTCATTACGTATCCTGTTTCAGACCTCACGCCCATCTGCGTGAGCGTAGGTCGTGCCTTTCGGCTTCCTCTCAATGTGTCTAGGCTGTCTTGTCTAGACACAACACCTGTCATCTCGACTGCTAGTGATACGAGGCCGTTGCGATCCAGCACGGCGTTCCGTATTACCCTCCTGAACCCACCGATTCCATATTCTGCTAACAGTCATTGGATCTCGACCAACGCGAGCACAAATGTCGCGATACGGTAAACTGCAATCGCTATGGGCTACAATCTGATCTTTATCAAAGTCGGAAACGGTACGCATTTCTCCTCCTTACACGAGGCATCACATCAACGTTTCACCAGGCAACGCCGGTCAACTGACGTTTGTGTATGAGAAATCGGTTGGAAACTTACCTCATGTCAGCACGTTGTAGGTATCGCCACCGTCGGCATCCTTGTGTGAATGGTCTGAAAAGCTAACCATTTGCATATCACATCACCTTCTTCCTGTCGGTTAAAATTCGCGTCTGTAGCACGTCATCTTCGTGGTGTAGCAATTTTAATGGCTAGTAGTGTATTAAGACTGTGGCCCCGCATTATGAAGAAATTATTTAACGCCACCTTTCTATTGCCAATAAAACCCGAGGTATGAGCCGCGGAAAGAAACCCGTTTTCATGCGCGGCGTTTTGGAACGTATTGGCGAGCAGGCTGCTGCGTGCGTACCGATTAATGATCTGCCTTGTGTGAAGCTGAACGTAACAGCACGAAAGACTGCCGCTACGGGGCGCTATTCGTATGGACGAGGCGTGAGCCGGTGCAGGCGTAGGGCCTGGCAAATGGTGAAAGCGGCGCGACGCACGGCCTCTCCTCACGGCACGTCACGTCTGCGGCCGATAGCGTCACGCGCTGCGCTGCAGCCGGCCGGCCGCTAACGAGCCGCCCCCGCCACCCCCGCCGCACCCCCGCGGCTCGCACCGCCCGCAGCCGGCGCGTTTGTCCTGGCCGCCACATTTGCAGCGCTATCGCCGCTGATGGCCGGTCGCGCCGACCCTTCAGCACGCGCCACACGTCCGTATCTCGCGGGCACGCCGTTTCCTTACGGGGCGCCTAAACGCCGCAACCCGCGTATAACAGCCGCCCACTGTCGGCGCGGCCATTTGAACTGCGGCGGCGTTTATCGCGGAGCGCCTTGTGTCGCCTAACGTTTACGACTGCCGTGCTTCGCCAGTACCGGGGCGGCAAAGGGCAAGGCGTGTTTCCACGCAACAGTAACGACGCAGTGGGTCAGAACTGTGAAAGTACATACAGAATTAAAAAAAAAAAAAAAAAAAAACACCCAACCAATATTGACAGAACTCGCTGTCATGGTGTTTTGGACCTTACTCATAACGAATTTGGCACCAAAAGCTTAAAAAAGTAAAATAAAAATCGTCGATCCGATGTTGTTGCTGTTGTCTTCAGTCCTGCGACTGGTTTGATGCAGCTCTCCATGCTACTCTATCCTGTGCAAGCTTTTTCATCTCCCAGGACCTACTGCAACCTACATCCGTCTGAATCTGTTTAGTGTATTCACCACTTAGTCTCCTTATACCATTTTTACCCTCCACACTTCGCTCCAATACTAAATTGGTGGTCCCTTGCTGCCTCAGAACATATCCTACAAACCGATCCCTTCTTCTAGTCAAGCTGTGCCACAAATTTCTCTTCACCCCAATTCTATTCAGTACCTCCTAATTAGTTATGTGATCTACCCATCTAATCTTCAGCATTCTTCTGTAGTACCACATTTCGAAAGCTTCTATTCTCTTCTTGTCCAAACTATTTATCGTCCATGTTTCACTTCCATACATGGCTACACTTCATTCAAATACTTTCAGAAATGACTTCCTGACACTTAAATCTATAATCGATGCTACCAAATTTTTCTTCAGAAACGCTTTCTTTGCTATTGCCAGTCTACATTTTATATACCCTCTACTTCGACCATCATGAGTTATTTTGCTCCCAAAATAGCAAAAACTCTTTACTACGTTAAGTGTCTCATTTCCTAATCTAATACTCTCAGCATCACCCAAGTTAATTCGACTACATTCCATTATTCTCGTTTTGCTTCTGTTGATGTTCATCTTACATCCTCCTTTCAAGACAATATCCATTCCATTCAACTGCTCTTCCAGGTCCTTCGCTGTCTCTCACAGAATTACAGTGTCGTCGGCGAACCTCAAAGTTTTTATTTCTGCTCCGTGGATTTTAATTCCTACTCCAAATTTTCCTGTTGTTTCCTTTACTGCTTGCTCAATATACAGATTGAATAGCATCGGGCCCGTGCAGGATTAGCCGAACGGTCTAGGGCGCTGCAGTCATGGGATGTGCGGCTGGTCCCGGCGGTGGTTCGAGTTCTCCCTCGGGCATGGGTGTGTGTGTTTGTCCTTAGGATTGTAAGGTGTCAGGCAAATCCAACACCTTACATGAAAACCCTGACGTGATAAGCAAATCCAGTAGTATGTCACATAGCTCCGAATAAATCGTGACATTAAATTAACCAAAGTAATACGAGTAAGGAATGAGCAAATGGAATACCACAGACTAACACAAGAATGCCTAAACGCATGTCATACCTTTCCACCGTGAGACAGACGCAGTTCCGAGGGGAGAAACGAGAACAGAAGCCGAGAGCAGAATCGTGTTAAGCTAGAAGGCCCAACGATAAGGGACGGACAGGACACCCACGTCGCCAGCTAACCACTAGGACTACCCCAGCTGCAAGTTTTAGCGTGAGACTTTTTCGCATCTCTGTTACGTCAGGACCACCCCCCAGCCATGTTAAAGGCTAGAGCCCTCCAGAAGAACGGTATAGATCTTACGATAACACAAAAAGGGCCACACCACAGCCGCAAGTTTTAGCGTGCGGCTCTTTCGCGGCTCTGTTACGTCAGGACCACACCCCAGCCCATGTTAAAAGATAGAGCCCTCCAGAAGAACAGTATAGATCTTACGATAGCACTAAAAGGACCACACCAGCTGCAAGTTTTAGCGTGAGACTTTTTCGCGTCTCTGTTACATTGCAAACTTTAAAAACATTGCCCTAACGCGAAAAGTATAACGTTTCTCATTGGATAGACAGAATTTTTGTAGGCGGAGCTTAAGGTTAACATTGAGACCCTGATTGGTCAGACGAAAACACAGCCAGATAGTTTTTTTAAACCAACTTCGGTAAATTGTAGTAAGGAGAAGTTAGGAGAGAGTTGCTTCCGAGGCGGCGAGGTGAGAGGAGCTGGGCTGTCCGCCGCCCCCTGACGAACACCGACAAGGTAATGAACGCACGCGATGCCGTATAACAGCGCATAAAGCTTCACTCAGAACTGCAGAAGTCTCATCTGTTACACCCCCTTTTTGCGTAATACTAGTGTCGATCGTCAATTAAAGCTCATGGTGTTCACATTTGCCACTTGAAGTAAAAATCTGAAACGCGATGATTTTTCTGTTATATAGTTATTGAGAAGCCACATCAGCCACTGTAATTTACGACAAGTTAGATAAGTAATTAAAGATAATTGAGGGTCACTGTAGACCATTTAGATAGTTTTCTCTCTTGTGAAACTTAATTTAAACCTAGATTATAGATGTGATATGTCATAGGTCATCCTTCGATCCATTGTAGAACTTGGAAACCCAGTCAGGGAATATTCGTTCACATTTTTGTTGAACGCAGTTGGTTTTTATCATCCTGTATTAAAACATTTCCTTTTATCAATAGTGCAATTTTGTCAGGGCTGTCTGTCCCAAGGCTATCAGTAGTTCTAATGGAATGTTGTCTACTCTCAGGGCCTTGTTTCGGCTTACGTCTTTCAGTGCTCTGTCAAACTTTGCACGCAGTAACATATCTCCCATTTCATCTTCATCTACATTCTCTTCCATTTCCATAATATTGTCCTCAAGTACATCGGCATTGCATAGAACCTCTATATACTCCTTCCACCTTTCTGCTTTCCCTTCTTTGCTTATAACTGGTTTTCCATCTGAGCTCTTGATATTCATACAAGTGGTTTTCTTTTCTCCAAAGGTTTCTTTAATTTTCCTGATCCGATAAGGAGGACAATATCCGAACGAAATATACACTGGTGGAAAACATCACTACACCGGGATAGGGGACTTTGATGTTGATTTGATAACTGCATATGACACTTGGGTGGGGGGAGGGGGGAGTAGATGTTGCGTTAATGGTCTCAACGTCAACCGCCAACAGACACAGTATAGGCATAGTTACCAGAGCGCCATCTCTGTCTCCTCTGTGAGGGAATGCTTACAGTCAGAAGGCTCATTGGGTGCAAACGTGTGAAGCAAGCAGGAAACTATGTCATTGAGATGCACCTTTGTTTACTGTAGGCCAATGAACGAGATTGAATGGGATCAAATTGTCGCCTTCCTAGTGTCGGGGTGATCCTTCCGATGAATTGCCATACGACTTAGTCGTGCTGCACCGATGGTGGTATCAGAAATCACTTGAACGTCCTCACACCTGTAGATGAGGTTCTGGACATCCACGCTCCAGAGACGCCCGCCAGCAGAGTCGTCGTGGCAGACTGTAAAGCTACCATAGCGCAGATTAGAGGGATCGTGACCGCAGACGTGGAACACAAAATGTGGCGTGCTGGTTTTTAGTAGAGTGAGTATGAGCACGCGCACCTCTAGCTGGTCGTTCACTCAAGTCACTGCATCGACGCGAACGGCTTGACAGGTGCCATTAGAGGATAACTTGGAAGGTGGAATGGCGCGCCGTGGTCTTCAGCGATGGAGCAGTTTCTACCTGCACGCAGGTGACAGTCGTTTGCGCGTACGTCGTAAACCTGTTGAGCGCTGTCTCGTATAGTGCATTCGTGCAAAACACACTGGCCACATTCAAATCCTTATGGTCTGGGGTTCAATACGCTATAACGCTCATTCACCTTTGATGTTTCTGGAGGGGACTCCAAACAGCACTCGTAAAGTGTGCAGTGTCGTTAGACCCATTCTTCTGCCGTTCTTGCAACACGAAGGTGATGTGTTGTTCCAACAGGATAGTGCTCGTCCATACTACCCGTGAAAACTAACGTGCTCTGCAAGACGTGCAGCAGCTTCCCTGACCAGCACGATCTCCGGACTTGTCTCCAGTCGAGCATGTATGGGATATGACGGGACGACAAGTGACTCGTGCGATTCGTCAATCAACAACTGTTACAAAACTAAGTGAACAGGTCGAGCAGACGTGGAATAACGTATCCGAGGACAGTGTTTACCATGTGTACGATCGACTGGATGTCAGAGTCAGCGCCTGCATTGCCACCTGTTGAAGCTACACCATTTACTAATACAGGTGTTTCGGCATGGGTCAGTACCAGGTACCTCGGAACAGGTTGAGCTATTGTTCTGAAAATGTAATCATTTGATGTCCTCCATATGCGCTGCTGCAGCAATAAATCTTGAGTAAATTTCAAATCTCTAGAATGCTCTACTTTTTCTGGCAGTGTCCTTTAACGGAAATTTATCATGTTGGGGGTTCCCGAGCCTTATTAAGTGGCTAGATCAGATAACGAATCAACAGGTACTGTGCCTACTTTGGCATATAAGAAATTTGTGGCACATATTGTGTACTTCCGATCTATGGAAACACTATTTTATCCTGCCTCTTATATGAAGACGATGACTCACTTTAGCCCGAAAAATAGGTTATCCTACAGAGGGATTACAATCAAACGCATCGCTGCACAACTGGACGTTTCTGTCGGTTGTGTTGACACACTCGTCCACCAGTCGGGGCTCTCAAATGTGTGTTCCACACTGCCCATCAGAAGACCATAAAGAGCAACGAAGGACCATCTGTGGGGAGTTGCTTGCGCGTTATGAGGCTGATCGTGAGAACTCTCTGTCGAACTTCTACATCTACCTCTACATGGTTATTCTGCAATTCACACTTAAGTGCCTGACGGAGGGTTCATCGGACCATTTTCATACTACTTCTCTACCATTCCACTCTCGAATGGCGCGTGGGAAAAAGGAACACCTAAACCTTTCCGTTCGATGTTGATTTCTATTATTTTATTATGATGATCATTTCTCCCTTCGTAGGCGGGTGTCAAAAAAATATTTTCACTTTCGGAAGAGAAAGTTGGTGATTGAAATTTCGCAATTAGATCTCGCCGCAAAGGAAACCACCTTTGTTTCCGTGACTGCCACTTCAACTCGCGTATCACCCCTATTGCACGATAACACGAAACGAGCCGCCCTTCTTTGCACCTTTTCGATGTCCTCTGTCAATCCTACCAGGTAAGGATCACACACCGCGCGGCAATATTCCAGCAGAGGACGGACAAGTGTATTGTATGCTGTCTCTTTAGTGGGTTTGTCGCATCTTCTAAGTATTCTGCCAACAAAACGCAGTCTTTGTTTCACCTTCCCCATAATATTATCTGTGTGCTCTTTCCAGTTTAAGTTGCTCGTAATTGTAATTCCTAGGTATTTAGTTGAATTTACAGCCCTTAGATTTGTGCGATTTATCGTATACCCAAAATTTACTGGATTTCTTTTAGTACCTATATGGATGACGTCGCACTTTGCTTTGTTTAGTGCCAATTGCCACTTTTCACACCATACAGAAATTCTCTCTAGATCATTTTGTAATTGGAATTGATCCTCTGATGATTTTACTAGACGGCAAATTACAGCATCATCTGCAAACAGCCTAAGGGGGATGCTCAGATTATCACCTAGCTCATTTATGTAAATCAGGAACAGCAGAGGGCCTATGACACTACCTTGCGTATGGAAGATGGGTTCATCACCTCGAACTGGAAACAAAATGGGAGTCCATGGAGCGGTGCCACACCACCTTTCTTCTGAAAAAAGAAAGAAAAATGATTCAATGCCGCACTCTCAGCCATTAGAATCATGGGACGCTGAAGGGGTTGTTATGTTCGATGACCTCCACTATGATGCAACGATGAACTCTGAGTGTACTGTGCTACTCCCAAGGAAATTGAAGAAATGACAATAGCATGTTCGTGCAAACGAAATTTTCCTTCTCCACGACAACGCAAGGCCTCATAAATGTCTCCGCACACGAGCTCATAAAACTTCGTCGGAATGTTCTTTCTCAACCCCCTATACAACCCAGATCTCGCATATTCCGACTTCCATCCCTTCCACCCTTATGAAGTACACACTCCGCGGGGAACGGTATGTTGATTAGGGAACGTTATTGATGCTGCAAGACGTTAGCCTCGACGTCGACCAGTAGAGCGCTACCACACCGGCGTACAGACCCTGCCAGTAAGGTGGCGTAAGGAGGTCACATTGAACGGATATTATGTTAAAAATGGGGTTTTCGTAGCCAAAAGAGAGGGGAATAATATGTTCTAATGGAATTCTGAATAAAACCAACTTGCTTTTAAAAAAATGTTTTGCTATACTTATTGATCACCCCTCGTGTATACGGAACGATAAACGATGTCTGGGAAAAATAACGAAAAGAGAAACTATTTTGCACTATTGTTTGCAAAAACTGAAATACGCAGAAGGAACAGTCTGAATGACTCCAAAATCGGAAAATGTGTAGCACAGTGGGGCCATTATAAGCGATTAAGATAACAGAGCGTGGGCGTGCATGTGGGCCCAGTAGCGCCCTCTTTTGTGTGGTCGGGCAGATCACTGATACACCATACTCACTCGTTGCAGAGTTGTCAAATGAAGAGTAAACGTGCAAACAAATGCCGGTGTGCCTCGTCGATGTCAAAGGGCGCAATATCACCATGTGAGTGAGTTCAAACGGGGCGTAGTTATTGGCCTCCGGTAAATGGGTTTGTCGCGACGTAACACTGCGGCTCATACTGGACTCTTTGCTATGACAGTGATGCGTGTGTGGAACGAGTGGGCAGAGGAGAGTCATCACAGCGACGGGATGACTGCAATCTTGTCCACGTGGACAGCTTCGTCTGCTGTGTTTGCTCCAACGGTGGAGCACAACTGGTGGCACGCACGCCATTACCTCAGCTTCCATTCAGCAGAAACCACCAACGTCTCGGAACGAAATGGGCACGTTAATGCTGACACTTGCTAGCTAGATGGCAAAATGTAGTGTTTTCGGATAAGTCCGCTTCATTTTTATTAAGGTGATGCCGTGTTAGACGCTACCGTGGCGAACGTAATCGGGCAGACTGTACTGTTGAGTGGTGTAGCAGACAAACGACAAGTGTAATGTTCACAAGCACCACTGGCTATAAAGTAGAATCTCGGCCCCTACGTGCTGATGGCAGTCTGACCAACGCACGATTTTCCAATCGTCTAGGGTCCAATCGTCATCGTCACGAGTGCAGAAGAGGCGCTGTAGATGATTTTGTGCTGTTAGCAAAGGCACTAGCGTTTGCCGTCTGCCTCTGTAGCCCCTTAACGCCAAATTTCGCAGCACTGTCTAACGGATACCTTCGTCGTGATTTGATTTTTGTGGTTATTTCACGCGGTGTTGCTTGTGTGTTAGCATTGGTACCTCTACACAAACCCCCGCTGCTCTCGGTCGTTAAGTGAATGCTACCGACCACTGCGTTGTCCTTGGTGAGAAGTACTGCCTGAAATTTTTGAATTCAATGACGATGGAATGACTCATGCGTCCAGCTCCAACTACCACTGCGCTTTGAAAATCTCTTAACTCCAGTCGTGCGGCCATGGTCATGTCGGAAACCACTTAACATGAAACACCTAAGTACAAGTGACAGTCCGCAAATGCACTGCCTTTCAAATCTTGTGTACGCGATACTACCGCCATCTGCATATGTGCATATCGCTATCCTATGACACTATAAATTTCATTGTTATCACAGCTTCTTCTTGCAGTTTCCTCGGAAACTGGGAATGGCTGTTCCTACTTTATTTTATGGAAGCGCGTGATGAGTGTCATACGAAGAACAGGAAAGTAGAGTTCAGGTAGAAAAAATGCGATTTCTGAGACATTCCTGCTAAGTTTCCGTGTGATTGAGGGGCGCAGAACAGCCTAAAGGTGGTCTGAAGTGTCCTGTGGTCCGACAGGAATTCGTAACTACGACCGTTTGCTTTCGAGGCATGAGCTTCATCGCTAGACCACCACATTAGACCCATTAGGAAAGAAGACACGAAGGGATTATAGATTTTGACTGCCAGATGACATGATTTACGTCAGAGGGGCAAGTTGAAAATTTGTGCCTGACTTGGATCTTAACTCGGGTCTCCTGTTTGCTACGCTGTTGCGCTGACAATTACGCCATCCAGGAGAAGTAATCACCAGACGGGCACGAACAAGCCAAATTCTCAACTTACAGCACACACTACTGACAACGGCCAGTGATACCTTCAGTACAGATACACACCCGTCTCGATGTCTTACAGGAATCGGCGAGATTCCGTGAGCAATGAGGCTAAAGAGCAAGAGCAGTATATCGGTAGTGTGTGGTACTGTACTACCCCACCGTCTACACATTTAGGTAGATACTTACAGCATGTGGATGCCCAATGAGGACTGCAATCTATTATTTGTTACGCAAGGACTTTTTTGTTAACGCCAAATTATGCCCCTACAGACTTCAAAAGCATGGTGGACTAGTGACACTGTCAATTTTGTGACCAGGTGTGACACGTATGTAATGAAAGTCAAATTTACCGTAAGGTCTACTGTTTACTATAAACCCTCACACAAAACGATCGCAGTAGTTGCGCTGAAGAATAACACAAACGTGTTAATAAATCCTATTCATTGACAAATTATCACAAGAAAACGAAACATTTATAACTAACTCAACTTTTCGGAGATTGAAGAAAAGAAACCGATATGTATGTTACTAAATTATTAGCACACTGGTCCGTTTGCGCGATCTACGACAGTGATTGCCAAAATATGAGTTCGAAAAAATTATGCACGCCAGGAACGCGCTTCCTCCTACTCATTACCAGTATAAAGTTTACAGTCGGTGGTGCAAAGTGAAAGGACTACTTCTCACTGCGAATTGTGCGAGCCGAATTCGAATTGATTCTCTCATTGGCAGCGAACGAAGTGCCACCTAACTCCTTATGTCTTCCCTCGTAACATTCATCCCTTCTTAGAGAGGAAAACCTAACCTCTCACTAGCAATCATCCAATCACAAGACTCAATTCTCTTGGAGCGTACTTCCGCTTCTCAGTAATTTTCCAAAACTACTACGTCAGACCTGGTTGACTAGTGATATTCCGGCATTTCTGCGCCCACAGGGGTACAGCTGCTGAAAGGAATGTGTTTTGACTCCTTCCTTCCGTGCCCCAAAGGAACGCGATAACGCATTGATTCTTTTGATCCTCCTCATCTGCTTTATACGTATCAGGGGCCAGCTACAGGTATTGTTTCTAACGAGAAAGTTGCAGTCTCACACTTACAGAATACTCACATCTTGCCTTCCGCGTTCTGCCGGGAGCATAGGAGTCATAAATACTTGCAGCTCTCATAGAGTCTGCGTAGTGTCCACAGGTATGTTGCTCTTCTATCGGCAGACTGGCGCCGCCTTCTCTGCATTCTCCGCCCAAGGTTCATTGTTTTCCGCCTTCCTGTACTTTACAACGCCCTCGCCGCAGAAAAACGCTTTAGGAACGTGGGGGCGGCAGTCATCTCGTTCAGAATTCAAACGATTGCGTTACCTGTTGTCAGCATTATGTCGAATCGCGACGGGCGTCCGCTCATCCTGTCCACCGCACACAACAGCCTTCGCCATCGGCTTTCCTACTTGGCGTCGGCGTCGCCTTCACAACCTGCGTTAAGTTAATGATGCCCATCTGCCGGCTTAGATCCGCTGTCCGTCTGTGAAACCGCCAGCCCAGATAAACGCATTTCTTAAGAAGTACAACGGCTATAAGTACTTCATGTATTGGCAATCACTATTACTACGAGTACGCTATTTTGAAATCATATTAATTCGATCCACCTATAACTCTATATACGAGGGTGAGACAAATGAAAGCATTAAATTTATGATAACATATCGAAATTTTGCTCCGTTATCCTGTAAGTTGGTAAGCGTGCTACAAACAGCCTAAAGAATGGCCTGTAGGTGGCAGCATAGTGCAGATGCACACATACCGTCGCAGTATCAATATAAAAATGGCTGTCCCACTTGCGACTTTCACCAGGGAAGATCAGCGTTCTGTTCTTCGATTTTTGCGTAGTGAAGCTGTAAAACCTATTGAAATTCACCGACGACTGAAGGTTCAGTACGGTGGTGCATGTTTGTCACAGCAGCAAGTCTACGAATGGAGTAGGAAGCTCGCAAATGGTGTGAATTCAGTGGCAGACGCTCCTCGTCCAGGTCAGGCACAACTTGTGACTCCACAGAATATTGCAGCAGTTGAAGCCACAGTGGGGGAAAACAACCGAGTGACACTGAATGATATTGTAGCATGTTTAGAGTTTAGTCATGGGTCAGCACACCACATTGTGCATGATGTGCTCCAGTTTCACAAAGTGTCTGCAAGACGGGTGCCACGGCAGCTGACTCCTGAAATGAGAGAACGACGTGTTGATACTTGTGAAGAAATTCTTCGACGCTTTGAACGAGAAGGTGATGGCTCCCTTGCAAGAATCGTTACTGGGGACGAAACCTGGGTTCACTTCCACCAACCGGAAACGAAGAGAGCGAGCAAGGAATGGTGCCATTCCTCATCACCAAGCCCAAAGAACTTTCGAACAGAACCATCAGCATGGAAGGTTATGCTGATTCTCTTTTGGGACGAAAAAGGCGTCATTTTGGAGCATTACATGCCTAGAGGGACCACTGTCACCTGTGCATCTTATACAGATCTCGTAGAAAAACATTTGCGGTCTGCAATCAAATCAAAGCGACGTGGATTGCTGTCAGAAGGTGTCCTTTTGGAACATGACAATGCAAGGCCCCACACTGCCCGTACAACAGTTGCAACAATCACAGACCTGCATTTTGAGTGTCTTCCTCATCCACCATACTCACTAGACCTTGCCCCAAGTGATTTCCATATGTTTGCCCACTAATGAGTCCAGGACGAAGAAAAGAAGAAACAACATGGAAAAGGATAAAAGATCAAGAAGATGATATACAGTATGGCAGAATGGTGCAGTGTGCTTCTGAGTGACTAAAAAAAATGAAGCATATATTAAGTGAGTTGCAGTCTTTTGAAACTTTAGAAGCCGTAGCTGAAAATTTCCATTTTCTGTTGCATTTTTCCCTAAATCTCAGAAACCACTTCGTTTAGAGTATTCAAATTTTCAGGGAGTAATGGGAGGAAAGACGTTCCATTCTGATGAAGAGGTACGCCACGCTGTGCATGAGTGGTTGCGCGGACTACCAAAAGAATTTTTATCTAAAGGAATTTATGCACTTTGTAAGCTCTGGAGGACTTCCATTGAGCGTGGGGGAGATTACGTTGAAAAGTGATACAGCTTTGCACCACTTCTGCACAATAAACAATATTTAAATGGTTCAAATGTCTCTGAGCACTATGGGACTTAATATCTATGGTCATCAGCCCCCTGGAACTTAGAACTACTTAAACCTAACTAACCTAAGGACATCTACATCTACATCCATACTCCGCAAGCCACCTGACGGTGTGTGGCGGAGGGTACCTTGAGTACCTCTATCGGTTCTCCCTTCTATTCCAGTCTCGTATTGTTCGTGGAAAGAAGGATTGTCGGTATGCCTCTGTGTGGGCTCTAATCTCTCTGATTTTATCCTCATGGTCTCTTCGCGAGATATACGTAGGAGGGAGCAATATACTGCTTGACTCTTCGGTGAAGGTATGTTCTCGAAACTTTGACAAAAGCCCGTACCGAGCTACTGAGCGTCTCTCCTGCAGAGTCTTCCACTGAGTTTATCTATCATCTCCGTAACGCTTTCGCGATTACTAAATGATCCTGTAACGAAGCGCGCTGCTCTCCGTTGGATCTTCTCTATATCTTCTATCAACCCTATCTGGTACGGATCCCACACTGCTGAGCAGTATTCAAGCAGTGGGCGAACAAGCGTACTGTAACCTACTTCCTTTGTTTTCGGATTGCATTTCCTTAGGATTCTTCCAATGAATCTCAGTCTGGCACCTGCTTTACTGACGATCAACATTATATGATCATTCCATTTTAAATCACTCCTAATGCGTACTCCCAGATAATTTATGGTATAAACTGCTTCCAGTTGCTGACCTGCTATTTTGTAGCTAAATGATAAAGGATCTATCTTTCTGTGTATTCGCAGCACATTACACTTGTCTACATTGAGATTCAATTGCCATTCCCTGCACCATGCGTCAATTCGCTGCAGATCCTCCTGCATTTCAGTACAATTTTCCATTGTTACAACTTCTCGATACACCACAGCATCATCCGCAAAAAGCCTCAGTGAACTTCCGATGTCATCCACAAGGTCATTTATGTATATTGTGAATAGCAACGGTCCTATGACACTCCCCTGCGGCACACCTGAAATCATTCTTACTTCGGAAGACTTCTCTCCATTGAGAATGACATGCTGCGTCCTGTTATCTAGGAACTCCTCAATCCAATGACACAATTGGTCTGATAGTCCATATGCTCTTACTTTGTTCATTAAACGACTGTGGGGAACTGTATCGAACGCCTTGCGGAAGTCAAGAAACACGGCATCTACCTGTGAACCCGTGTCTATGGCCCTCTGAGTCTCGTGGACGAATAGCGCGAGCTGGGTTTCACATGACCGTCTTTTTCGAAACCCATGCTGATTCCTACAGAGTAGATTTCTTGTCTCCAGAAAAGTCATTATACTCGAACACAATACGTGTTCCAAAATTCTACAACTGATCGACGTTAGAGATATAGGTCTATAGTGCTGCACATCTGCTCGACGTCCCTTCTTGAAAACGGGGATGTCCTGTGCCCTTTTCCAATCCTTTGGAACGCTACGCTCTTCTAGTGACCTACGGTACACCGCTGCAAGAAGGGGGGCAAGTTCCTTCGCGTACTCTGTGTAAAATTGAACTGGTATCCCATCAGGTCCAGAGGCCTTTCCTCTTTTGAGCGATTTTAATTGTTTCTCTATCCCTCTGTCGTCTATTTCGATATCTACCATTTTGTCATCTATGCGATAATCTAGAGAAGGAACTACAGTGCAATCTTCCTCTGTGAAACAACTTTGGAAAAAGACATTTAGTATTTCGGCCTTTAGTCTGTCATCCTCTGTTTCAGTACCATTTTGGTCACAGAGTGTCTGGACATTTTGTTTTGACCCACCTACCGCTTTGACATAAGACCAAAATTTCTTAGGATTATCTGCCAACTTTACTTTCGAATTCATTGAACGCCTCTCGCATAGCCCTCCTCACACTACATTTCGCTTCGCGTAATTTTTGTTTGTCTGCAAGGCTTTGGCTATGTTTATGTTTGCTGTGAAGTTCCCTTTGCTTCCGCAGCAGTTTTCTAACTCGGTTGTTGTACCACGGTGGCTCTTTTCCATCTCTTACGATCTTGCTTGGCACATACTCATCTAACGCATTATGTACGACGGTTTTGAACTTTGTCCACTGATCCTCAACACTATCTGTACTTGAGACAAAACTTTTGTGTTGAGCCAACAGGTACTCTGAAATCTGCTTTTTGTCACTTTTTCTAAACAGAAAAATCTTCCTACCCTTTTTAATATTCCTATTTACGGCTGAAATCATCGATGCCGTAACCGCTTTATGATCGCTGATTCCCTGTTCTGCGTTAACTTTTTCAAATAGTTCGGTTCTGTTTGTCACCAGAAGGTCTAATATGTTATCGCCACGAGTCGGTTCTCTGTTTAACTGCTCAAGGTAGTTTTCAGATAAAGCACTTAAAAAAATTTCACTGGATTCTTTGTCCCTGCCACCCGTTATGAACGTCTGAGTCTCCCAGTCTATATCCGGCAAATTAAAATCTTCACCCAGAACTATAACATGGTGGGGAAATCTACTCGAAATATTTTCCAAATTATCCTTCAGGTGCTCAGCCACAACAGCTGCTGAGCCAGGGGGCCTATAGAGACATCCAATTACCATGTCTGAGCCTGCTTTAACCGTGACCTTCACCCAAATCATTTCACATTTCGGATCTCCGTCAATTTCCTTCTATACTATTGCACTTCTTATCGCTATAAACACGCCTCCCCCTTCACTGTCCAGCCTGTCTCTGCGGTATACATTCCAATCTGAGTTTAGGATTTCATTACTGTTTACGTCTGGTTTCAGCCAACTTTCTGTCCCTAGTACTATATGGGCGTTGTGGCCGTTTATTAATGAGAGCAGTTCTGGGACCTTTCTGTAGACGCTCCTGCAGTTTACTATTAGCACATTAATATTGTTACTCCCTGTTGCATTTTGCCTACTCCTACCTTGCCGCGTCTCAGGAGGCGTCTTGTCGGGCCTAGGGAGGGAAGTATCTAACCTAAAAAATACCATGTGCATTCCACACGTACTCCGCTACCCTTGTAGCCGCTTCCGGTATGTAGTGCACGCCTGACCTATTCAGGGGGACCCTACATTTCTCCACCCGATAGCGGAGGTCGAGAAATTTGCACCCCAGATCTCCGCAGAATCGTCTGCCCTAGGCAGGATTCGAACCTTCGACCGTAGCGGTCGCGCGGTTCCAGACTGTAGCTCCTAGAACCGCTCGGCCACCCCGGCCAGCCGAGGATTGTCTGTGGCCCAGTAGTGCACATTATGGCGATTCACTGCACCATAATGTGTGAACGTGGACTCATCAGAGAACATAACACCTTGTAATGACTCCAGCGTGAAATTACGCATGGCCCATTCACAGAATGTAAAATGGCTCTGAGCACTATGGGACTCAACTGCTGAGGTCATTAGTCCCCTAGAACTTAGAACTAGTTAAACCTAACTAACCTAAGGACATCACAAACATCCATGCCCGAGGCAGGATTCGAACCTGCGACCGTAGCGGTCTTGCGGTTCCAGACTGCAGCGCCTTTAACCGCACGGCCACTTCGGCCGGCCACAGAATGTAACTCTCGCACGGAAATCGTTCCCATGCAGCTCCTGGGTCAGTGACAGGCGGTACGGGTGAAACCTGTGGCCGAGTACTTACGGCACATAGATGTGAGACTGACACCAGGGGCTGCCGCAACGGCTCGTAAGCTGACATGAGGATCGTGGTGAACTTCAGCTAAAACAAACATCTCCGTTTCCTCACTTCTTGCAGTTCTTCGTCTGTAACTGCTGCGCATTACCAAGCTGCCTGTTTCCCGAAGTCGTTGTACGGCACTCAAGAACGTAATGGCTGCCGGAGCTCTTCGCCTAGGATATTTCACGGCGTACGCCATGGTTGCTTCAGTGACAGCGTGTCAGCACTCACCGAGCATCAGCAACATGTCAACGTACTCGTTGTTTGTGTATGCCATCTTCATCCGATGTCAGTAACTGTGGTACATTGAGTCCCGTTTGTTTGTGTGGCTCGAACTGTCGGGTATACGGCCGTGTGCGGCGCCAGTCGGCAGTCTAACAACGCATCGAGGAAGCTTCTCGCTCCGTGACACCGGCGACGTTACAACTCGGCCGCACCACATCTACACTGCTGGCCACCGTAAATGCAACACCAAGAAAGACAAGAGGTAGCACAACAAAATTTATTTTGTAGATAACATGTTGACCAAGTATCAAATGATTACGTTTACAGACGTCTGTGACATGTGGTTCCTGCCAGAATCAGTAGCCAGAGTAGCCGCCATTGTTGGAGATCACTGCTGCCACACGTCTCGGCATTGAGTCAAAGAGACGTTGGATGTGTTCCTGGGGTACAGCAACCCAAGAAGCTTCCACACGTTGCCAAAGATCATCTGGTGTGGCAGCTGGGAATGTAATCTGGGTCACTCGTTGAGCAACCATGGACCACATGTTTTCTATCGGCGAAAGATCCGGAGAGCGTGCCGGCCAGGGAAGCACTTCAATCAGGTTATTGACGAAGAACCTGTGGACAATGTGTGCCACGTGTGGTCGCACTATCCTGTTGAAATATGGCTGTGGCCGAGCCCTGAAGGTAAGGAAGGACAACTGGCTCCAGCACCTCGGATATGTAGCGCCGGCTATTTAAAGTACCGGCAATGCGTACTAGAGGCGTGCGAGAGTAATATCCAATACCGCCCCATACCATAATACCCGGTGCAAGACCAGTGTGGCGGTGCATAATGCAGCTGTCCAGCATCCTCCCTCCACGGTGTCTCCACACTCGAATCCGACCATCGTGGTGCTGCAGACAGAAGCGTGCCTCGTCAGTAAAGACAATGTCATTCCATTCTGCCGTCCACATCCGTCTGTCATCACACCATTGGCGACGGAGATGTCTTGCGGACAGACCACTCTGCTGTAAACGGCGTCGAATGGTACGCGCAGACACTGGATGATGCGTTACAGACGCAATGTGCTGTGCTATGGTTCGGGATGTCACTGAGCGATCCGTCACTGCCATGCGCACAATTTGCCTATCAGCACGTGCAGTGGTGCACCGAGGTGAATGCGATCGACCACGTCGGTCCGTCGTACCCTCCTGCATCCAACGGTCACATATCCGCACTACAGTTGTTTGGTTTCGTCCAACACGACTAGCGATTTCTCTGTATGATAATCCACAATCTCGGTAAGCCACTATCCTTCCTCTGTCGAACTCGGATACTTGATCAAACGATGTTCGCTATTGTCTATGAGGCATAACTGATCTTCTTGTGAAACAACCACAAGGTAAACACACGTGCCGAACGTACACTCGTCGAAATCGCCAAGCCTTAAATGGCGCTATGAGGTGGCGCCACAGGCGCGCGTGATGTGCGTCTGCGCTGAAATTCTAATCAGTTGCATATCTCATCGCTGCAAACCCATGGTGTAAATTTCACTTGATTCGGATGCTTCCTTCAGGGTGTTGCATTTACGGTGGCCAGCAGTGTAGAAGGCGCATTGCGTTATGCGCAGCGTTTGTAGTATCTGACCCTGAGACGTTGAAGGGTTGTAGCTCCCAACTAAAAGTGATAGGAAAGAAATTTAAATTGACGTATACACAGCTGGTGTTACTGATCCCAGTGCATCATGGGAACAACTATTGTTCCATTTAAAAACTGTATCTTTTTGCTGTAACTCTTTGGATAGTAACACAATAAACTATGTTCATAGTTCCGCAGACAGTGTAACTTTTCTTATGGTGACCTACCGCACTAAATACTTCCGTCGCCTATTATTTCGTAACTTACAGAGTGAACCCTGTTAGTGAAATACCCTGTATACATCACCTGTAAACTCACATGGGAAGTATTTTATTTTTTAAAAATATAATCTACACTGACTGAAAATATTAAAATTTTTACGTCCATTTCTTCAGGATCTAATAAAATCGGTAATTTTTTATATAGAAGACTGGAATGTGTTGGTCATGTCCAGAAGAGGATAGGCACCAGGTTGAGGAAGTTGAAACAAAGTTTGAGAGACAAGAAACTTTCTGATGGTAAAACCATCAGAGGTAGTCTGACAGACAAAATGATTGATGAACTACAGCAGTGTTATGGGATGGCCATTAGAAATAACACTGAGGATTTGTTGAAAAAGAAGCAGGCAGTGTGGGCTACATTCTTCCACAGACTGTCATGAAAAACCAGTACACCACCGTTGCCGTTCTGGACATGATTGATGGTGCAATTACCGCAATGCCCAGTACTCAAATAGTTCATACAGCCATAAACATTCCATCCCAGCAGCAGTCATGGATATCATAAAACCTATTTACAGAAACCCGGCAAATACTGAATAACTGAAGAAGTGTCTGCATGGTTAGACTCAAAATCCCAATGAGTCGTTCAATAATCTTATATGGACTCGCTTGCCAAAAAATGTTTTTGATGCAATGAAGACACTAAAGTGGGGTGGTCAGTGATGTTGTTATTGCTTTTAAAGATGACAACACAGCTAGGGTGAAAATTCTACAGCATATGGGAATTAATCCTGGACAAACTGCATCAGAGAACTTGAACGGATGAAAAAGGTTCGCGTTGATAGAGCAGAGTATGCAGCACAGTTGGTCACTAATGAGTCCAGGAAGAAGAAAAGAAGAAACAACATGGAAAAGGATAAAAGATCAAGAGGATGATATACAGTATGGAAGAATGGTGCAGTGTGCTTCTGAGTGACTAAAAAAAAAATGAAGCATATATTAAGTGAGTTGCAGTCTTTTGAAACTTTAGAAGCCGTAGCTGAAAATTTGCATTTTCTGTTGCATTTTTCCCTAAATCTCAGAAACCACTTCGTTTAGAGTATTCAAATTTTCAGGGAGTAATAACATACATACCCTGAGTCTACTGAACTAAAAGAGGAACATAATGTTATGTATAATTCAAATTATTTACGATAACGTACAAAAAAGTTCACACAATTTTAACCGTGTAATTAAAAATTTGTATTTCCGAAAGCAGTGGCTGAAATTCAATTATTGTAGTACAGTAAATTCAGAATATATAGTTTAATATCCTGTAAAAGCTTCATGTCAATGGCTACAGTGGTTCCTGAAATACAGGGATGCCAACTAACTTAGTTTAACATTGTCGGGATAGGGCGTTCCAACTCCCCTTAACTCTTTTTATTTTGTCTACTTCTTTGTTAAATTAACTTTAGATTCTTGAATAAAATGGGGTATCATGTGGTAACTGAGGGGGAACAACTCTGTAAAAATCTGTGTTGAGTTACTCGAAGAGCATTGCGACAATGCAGTGTTGTGTGATACCCTGTTTCGGTGTTCAAGAATCAGTAGAGGAGCAGGTATACTAGGAAAAGGATGGGGAAACGGGAAGATTTTAGTTACATTACATCGTGGGCAGACAGAGATTTCGAAATCAGATACTGGATTTTATGGTGTATCCAGGAGCAGATATAGACACAGATCACAATTTAATAACGCTCAAGTATAGGCTGAAACTTAAGAGATTAGTAAACAGGAATCAATGTGAAAAAGTGGGATACAGACGTACTAAGAAATGAAGAGATACACTTGAAGTTCTCTAAGGCTATGGATACTATAGATGCTGCAATAAGAAACAGCTCCGTGGGCAGTATAATTGAAGATGGGTGGACATCTTTGAAAAGGTCGATAACAGAAATTGGAAAGAAAATATTGATAAAAAGAAATGAACTGCGAAGAAACCATGGATAAAAGAAGGAATACGTCAGTTGATCGACGAATACGGAAATTCATGAATACGGAAATAGAAGTCTCTGAGAAAAGAAATAAACAGAATTTTCAGGGAAGCTAAGGTAAAATGTGAAGAAATCGAAAAAGAAATGATTGTCTGAAGCACTGACTCAGCACATAGGAACGTCAAAATAACATTAAAATTAAAAGTAAGGGCAGTAACATTAAGAGCGCAATGGGAATTGAACTTTTAAGTGAAAAGAGAGGGAGGATAGGTGGAAAGACTAAGTTGAAATTCTTTATGAGGGGAAGACTAGTCCAATGTGATAGAAGAAGAAACAGTCGATTTAGAAGAGATAGGGGACGCACCACTACAATCAAAACTTTACAACGGCCTTGTAAAACTTAATATCGAATAAGGCAGAAGGGATGGATAACATTCCATCAGAATTTCTATTATCGTCGGGGGAAGTGTCAACATTCACGTTAGTAGGTAGAGTCTGGTGATACAGCATCTGACTTTCGGAAAAACATCATGCACACAATCCCGACGACTGCAAGAGCTTAACAGCTCAAGCATCCAATATACTGATAATAAAAATATACAGAAGAATGCAAAAGAAAGCTGAGAATGTGTAAGAAGACGATCAGTTTGGCCAGTGAGGCAATGTTGACGACGCGCTTGACAATGTAAGCAAGAGAAAAATATTGGTAAGCTATACGGAAAGTCGGGTAATACACACACATTAAAAAAAGTTTTGCATCACCCCGGTTCCCAAAACTCCGAAAGACAGACGTTGACTGTGGATATTGTATTACAGACACAGTCCCTTTGACTGTTCAGAGATGTCACTAAACTCGCCCAAGGATGTAAACAACCGTGCATGAGCAGCGTCTATTACACGGAGGGGGTCCAACAGCCGATCAGTTACAATCATTCCATCAGGAAGGAGGTACATGGCTTGTGTTGTCTCAGCCATGCCTACAAGGTCAATACCACGGTTCGATTGCGTCCACATTGTTACTTTGTTCCAGAAAGGGCTCTCAACGAGGGAAGTCTCCAGGCGTCTCGGAGTGCACCAAATGGACATGGAGGACATACAGAGAAACAGGAACTGTCGATGACATGCCTTGCTGAGGCCGCCCAAGGGCTACTACTGCAGTGGATGACCGCTACCTACGGATTATGGATCGGAGGAACACTAACAGCAGCGCCACCATGTTGACTAACACTTTTCGTGCAGCCACAGGACGTCTTGTTACGACTCAAACTGCCCACAATAGGCTCCATGATGAGCAACTTCAATCCCGACGTCCATGGCGAGGTCCATCTTTTGCAACCACGACATCATGCAGCGAGGTGCAGATGGGCCCAACAACATGCCGAATGGACTGCTCAGGATTGGCATCACGCTCTCTTCACCGATGAGTGTCGCATATGCCTTCAACCAGACAATCGGCGAAGAAGTAATTGGAGGCAACCCGGTCAGGCTGAACGCCTTGGACACACTGTCCCGCGAGTGCAGCAAGGTGGAGGTTCCCTGCTGTTTTGGGGTGGCATTATGTGGGGCCAACGTACGCCGCTGGTGGTCATGGAAGGGGCCGTAATGGGTGTACGACATGTGAATGCTTTTCTCCGACCGACAGTGCGACCATATCGGCAGCATACTGGCGAGGCATTGGTCTTCATGGACGACAATTCGCGCCCCCGTCGTGCACATCTTGTGAATGACTTCCTTCAGGATAACGAAATCGCTCGACTAGAGTGGTCTGCATGTTCTCCAGACATAAACCCTTTCGAACATGCCTGGGATAGATTGAAAAGGTGTTGCGTACATAGTTCCGCGTAGTCAGCGCGTACACAATTTTCCCAATAGAGCGCGCGCCGCTAAGCACAACAGCGCAGGCGCAGCGCTCGTCCGTCTCCACACTACGACATGGCGCTGTCTTAGAGACAGACCAAATTTTGCTTCCGCCGATCCGCGTATTAATATGTAACGCAGCCAAAGAGATTGCTGCTAACGTAGAACCTTTTCTCCTCACGGATCACACTGGCGCAGTGATACCTGAACGCGCGAGGTATTATAACGAGTGTACAGACCTCTGATTAGTCAGTCTGCGTTAGTCTGCATTAGTCTATAGTCAAGTTTCAGTCTGCGCCTAATAAGATTATCATATTCCTGTACATAGCCATGACACTTTGTCAAGTATCAGAGATATGTGAGAATAAGATTAATGTACCAAGACCAAAGGAACTTCAGACAGATGTAAATAGCATCCAGAATCAAGTTAAGTAATGTCTATGCTTTTTATTATTTTAATAAATGTGTGTGAAAATTAACCAATTTCTGTTTAAAGTTGGTCACCGTCAATCTGCTACTCTAAGCGTGCAAGTGGCATTTCTATTGTCTGACCTAATGGGAGAAGATAAACACGCCACGATAAGACCACGAGACATATTGCTGACACTCGCCTACTTCGCTAGAGCAACAAGTCAAATAATCTGATGGTATGTGTAGCGAAGGTCTTACAGTACGCACACCACAAAAGGGCTGTTTATGGACGACGTGACCCACCAACCACTCTGAGGGCGCTATGCCGATTCGACATTGAGGAGTGGGACAATCTGGGCGAACAGTACATTGATGAACTTATGGAAAGTATGCCACGATGAAGTCAGGCATGCATCAATGGAAGATGACGCACTACTGGGTATTAGAGGTACCAGTGTGTACAGCAATCTGGATCACCACCGCTGAAGGTCTCGCTGTATGGTGGTACAGTATGCAATGTGTGGTTTTCATGAGCAATAGAAAGGGTGGAAATGATATTTACGTTGATTTATATTCCAATTTTCTGTACAGGTTCCGGAACTCTCAGAACCGAGGTGATGCAAAACTTTTTTTGATGTGTGTAGTATGTACAAGTACAAAGAGGGGGCAATATGAGTGGAAAACCAAGAACGAAGTGGTCAGATTAAAATGGTGTTTGATAAGGATGTAGTCTTTCACCCCTACTGCTGAATCTATACATCGAAGAAACAATGACGGAAATAAAAGAAAGTTTCGGGAGTGGAATGAAAAATCAATGTGAAAATATATCAATGATACGATTCGTGATGACATTGCTATCCTGAGTGAATGTGAAGAAGGATAACAGAAATCGCTGAATTTAATGAATTGTGTAATGAGTAATGAATGTGGATTGAGATTAAATCAAAGAAAGATGAAAGTAATGAAAAGTAGCAGAAATGAGAACAACAAGAAACTTTAGTATCAGGATTGAAGGTCACGACGTAGTTGAAGTTAAGGAATTCTACTGCTTTGGCGGCAAAATAGCCAATGGCAAAAAGTGCATTCCTGGCCAAGAGAAGTCTATTACTACGAATCATAGGCATTAATGTGACGAAGAAATTGGAGCACAGCACTGTATGACAGCTGAAATGGGCTGTGGGAAAACCGGAATAGAAGAGAATCAAAGCATTTGCGATATGGTGTTACAGAAAAATGTTGAAAATTAGATGGACTGATAATGTAAGGAATGAGGAGCTTATGTGCAGGATCGGGGAGGAAAGGAATATGTGGAAAACACTGACAAGAAGAAGCGACAGGATGCAGAACATCTGTTAAAACTTCGGGGAATAACTTGTATGGTACCAGCGAGAGCTGTAGAGGGTAAAACTGTAGAGGACGTCAGAGAGTGGAATAATTGCATCAAATAATTGAGGACGTAGGTTGCAAGTGATAATTTGAGATGATGAGATGAAAAGGCCTCACATGAGACGCGGCAGGTCGCACCAAACCAGTCAGTAAACTGATGAAAAAAAAGAGAAAAAAAGTAAATGCCTTTCCGTTCGCTACTCTCAGCCACCGCGCCGAATGTAACTTGGTTTGCGCGATTAATATCTACACTACGCGTTGGTAATTGCGAGGCCGTCCTAGTAGAAAGCTGTGGTTGCGCAAGGGACGGAAATTTTGTTCAAGGAGGGTTTTCCTGATTTGTCTTGGAGGACCGCACAGAAACCCTTAGCTAGTAGCATGTGGCCTATGGGCTGTTGTTTGACAGCCGTGTTGTTGAGGAACCTGTCTTCAGTACCTGACTATCAGCTTTTCATGCAGCGGCCCTTGTTTCCGAGAAAATCGATGTTGACGTTTCATGCTTACCTTGTGTAGCTGTAACAGTATTCCCATTTCGTTCAAGCGAGCTGCGTAACTCAGCGGCCATGATTCACCCTTACCACATAGGAGGGTCGGGTTCAGATCCTACCAACGTATTATTTTTTCTATTTTATCTTCCATAACATCATCAAAAAGTATGTACCATGTAAAATTCTCAAATCAGCCGTTATGGAAAACTTCCTTCGAATGTATATTCTGTTTCCTACAGAATAGATTACGGATTTTTCAGGCAATCTTTCGACGAATATAATGGTGGCGTTTAAGATTTTGCTCTTGGCTTGTTCATCACAGTCATTTACTTTTGGTGGATTTTATTTTGGCTGACCACCTGTAGAAATGCTTGCTTCTTCCATTTTACTACAGTCTTTTTACACCCGCTGCATAGGCGACGCATTGCGAACACCTGACGCTGACGATAAATGCCAGCTGGCGATTTAAAGTGCCTGGGAATTCCGTAATGGCGCGTCAGGGAGAGGTACAACAAGAGGCAAGGTCAAGTCTAGGAAACGCATGAAATCAACGTTGGCCAAATATTTTAAATTTTAAGGACGAACCACAAACGGAGTATACATTTCATGAAAGTGTGTTGTAATAATTGATTTATTAATGAAATTACTACTGTGAAAATGACTGTTTTTGAATAAATTTGCTGAACGTCTACCATTTAAAGATATTCTGTAGGATCAAATTGAAATATAAATAAAGAATGTAAAAAAATGCGCAGCCAGTATGAAAATGCGTCCCACCACCGTGGTAATCGGTAACCTTAGCTGCTTTGTTACGCTCGCATGGTCGAAACATGATTTATGTTACAGATATACAAGGTATGCATAAATCTTCAGCATCGATTTTCTCGGAACCAAGGAGTTATAGCATGAAAAGTCGCTAGCCAGGCACTCAGGACAGGTCACTCTACAACATATCTAAGACTCGTCGAAATCCTTGATTAACAGGTCTAATGGACAATTTCTGAAATACGTTTCGAGAACCGAGGTGTCCGCCAAATCATTCTTCGATGGAAAAGACCAAGTTTCTCAGCCCTATCCCGCTTCTTTCGAGACGATCATTAATGCCATTTAACTACTCTTCGTAACCGTGGATATCACTATAGCGACAGCCGACCAAACACCGTACTAGGTAACTAAAAGTGTTTGATGTTTGAAGTGTTCGCGCAGGTTCTGTTTGGAAACACGGAACAGAATTTGTACAATAAAATTTACATATGCCTCTATACTTCACAAGCTACCTTACAGTGTGTGGCGGAGGGTACCTTGTGTACCCCTGTCACTTTCCCCATTTCCTGTCCCAG
Source organism: Schistocerca serialis cubense (assembly GCF_023864345.2). Classification (NCBI taxonomy): domain Eukaryota; kingdom Metazoa; phylum Arthropoda; class Insecta; order Orthoptera; family Acrididae; genus Schistocerca; species Schistocerca serialis. The sequence goes on from NC_064639.1 coordinate 1,065,464,771, forward strand.
CAAGTATGGTTCACGTTATGAACGGTTGTTGATAAGTCTCCATGTGGGCTAGACTCTCTCTATCTTCATGGATTTTTCCCGAGATACGAGTAGGAGGAAGCAAATATCGGTTAATCTTCTAGGAATGTACGCTCTCGGAACTTTAACTGTAGATCCGCCTTGATGCAAAACGCCTCTGTGGCAGCACCTGCCACTGGATTTGGCTCAGCATCCCAGTGATGCTTTGGCGCTTACTAAATCAACCTGTAGCGAAACGTTCTGCTCTTATTTGGAGCTTCTCTGTTTTCTCTATCAGTTCTATCTGGTACAGCCAGAAATGCTTCCATAGCTTCCTCTAAGTCCCTATTTACTGACATCAATAATTCTTCTACCCACTTGTCACCTAGCTCCTGCAATCCCTGTATATTCGTATCACCTCCTTCTCCCTGGCAAGATTCCTCATTCGCTCTACTGTACACTTCTCCCTCACTGCTAGATTTTACATCACTATTCTTATTGTATACAAAAGATATGGCCAGCGGATTCAAATTACTGTTACCCGTTCTGCAAATGCCAGCCCATTCACAGACGGGATTTAGTTTCTCGTGCCCTGTGATTCTGCTTCATTTCTGCCTCGCACCCCCACCTAATCTCTCTCCTGAAAATCATTGTCATCGTGAATTGGCGACTGCGATCTTTAAGCGTGCCCCTTATTATTATCAATTGTCCTTGGAAATGGAGCATAGAGCCAACCCCTTCCTCTCCTTCCTCGGCTATTATGTAACACACCCATTCTGTTCACATTAACATTCTGACCTCTCTCAACTGTATTCTGTGGCCTAAAACTACGATTTGTCTGCTCCTCTTCCTGCATAAGCTCCTCCACCCTTTCCAAATAGCTAATAAACTTATCTACATTGTCCCTAGGAGCAGCAACTATTTTATTTCTCCAGCTTAGAGCAACTTCCCATCTATCCCCATAATTATTTGCTCAGGCTCTAATTTGTTCGTCAAATATGTCAAATTATTCACCCATCTTGAAGCAAATCTTTTTACATTCTCTTTCCTGGGATTGAACTTTTCCCCAGCCCAGAAACTGTTTTGCAATTCTATTTGCTTTTGCTTGCCCCAATATTCTTTGAAAACACCCAAAAACATCTATGTTACGAAACCAATCCTCTGTCGGTCACTCCACAAACTAGGCAAAACATTTTCAAAATCGTTCCAGAACTCTTTCGGATGGACATTTACGGCTGGATCAAAACGAAGAAATTGTCTGTTTGTAATATAAGACACTTCAGCAGTTTCCGTCACCATACTACAGTTCACACCGTTTGCACCCAATCTAATATTACGTTCCACTTTGTTTAGTCTACTGTGATGCTCATTTAATTTGAGGGTTATTGGTTCAGTTTTGTTATTAATTTGTTCTACACCACTCACAACTGTATTCACTCGTTCAGACACAACTTTAACACTGTCCAAACAATTTTCATCCACAGAATCAATTTTTCCATTTAAATTTCCATGTGCAGTTTGACACATAGATTCTACTGATGTCAGATTTGGCTTGACTTGACCTACTTCTTTTCTTATCTGATCTATTCCAATAGCAACATTGCTAACCAGCTCTGTTAATTCACTTTTTACATTTTGAAGACTTTTTACACCTACTTTCTGCTTCAGAAATTCTCTTATTTACATGAGTATGAAACACCTGCAAATCCGTCCTCCACATCTTCTTAAGCTCAACAGCATGTTGTTCTATTTTCTCATTAATTTCAGTCTTAAACTGTTTCAGATCGTTAGCTAGCTTGATAATACTACCAGATTTGATCTAACTTCCCAAAATTTTGTTTTATCTCAGTGAAATTTTGATTCACATTCGTCATTAAAGCTGCAAACATATCTTGGAAATTTACTGGTTTGTTTTCCTGTTGTACAATTTTTCGTTCAGCTAATTGTACAGGCACAATACCAAATTTGGTATCTGTTCTGTCAGCCGCTTCACTCATATTAACACTACTGACATCAAACAAACTATTAATACTGAAATCATTCAACTGACTATCGTCAAGATTTAAACTGTCGCCCATACCAGAATCGGTCGGAACATTATGTTCCACTTCCATCTTTACAACTGGAGATATCGGAGGCACATCGTTATTTAATACCTCCATATTAACGGTATCCCCTACTTGCTTTTGTTCAGGAGTACTTGCCTGACTAGCACTCACATCAAACTGACTTACATCGCCCTCTCTCACAACCACAGAATTATCATTCCCATCCATACTAGCAAGTCTGTTTACACATGCAAATAATACACTGTATAATCTTAGCTTATATTTCTTCGTCCGACGTCGTCGCAGCGTGTTGATAACAGCAATCTGCCTTTCTCCTCGTGGTGTACCAGATTCAGGGCCCCCACGCACTGCCACTGCGATGGAAGCTGCTGCGGCTTGCTGCCCGCGTACCGTGCCATCTGTTGCTCTGCAGGCCAGTTCTACGCTGCGCCTTCAGTCCCGTAGCATCCAGTTCGCTATAAAATCTCCGTTCCACAGGTTCTCTCCTCGTTGCATCTCAAAACGTATGTTTGTCTTCACAGCAATATCACACTCGCACCTACAGTCACTGTTGCAAAGTTGCTTATTGACCGTTCCTCTCGATCACGAATTCGGTTCCTACAGCTTTATAGTTTCCCGGCTGATGCACAATGTGCGGCACGGCATGCTACTTTTTTACCGCCCTGCCAGTGTCCAGCAATGTTCATTTGTCTAGCTAAAAGCTGTAGTAGAAAATACTAGACCACTACTGTCTATTGCAGGTCGCAACATACATAGAAATGTCCGGTAAACGGGATGTGGCTAGCTACTGAAATAAAAGTTTTAACTTGGCAATGCAAATTTTCAGGTGTATTTTTATGATAAAGATCACAGTTAATACTGCCAAGTCCATACTAAGTGGCAACACAATGTAAAGTTCACACGCACACCACAATCACACACGTAGCCAGTTTATGGTATTTACACCCGTTTCCGAAGTTAATAGAGTTCACCGGATCGTTTGGTTATGAAAATGCTCGCTCAAATGTTGTGCACTCTGCTCTACATGTAATACCTGTTCCAGTCTTAGATCGCAAGCGGTTTTAACTAAAAGTCAAAAGCAGTAATTTTAATATTCCTTACGAAATTCCACACGACTTCCACTATACCGTTCACTTAAATACACTTTGTACTACTACGTGAACTCGTAATTAGCATTATTCGGCGATTTTACAGTACTTTCGTCGGAGCTGCTTTCAATGAGATGGTACTAGTTCGAACCCTCAGCCCCGACCCCCCTCCCATAGTTCACACCAGAGGCTTTGTTCCCAGCATAGATTGGCGCGAGCCTGCATTTTTCTGATATCACAAACAGCAAATCAGATTGCAGTATTATCCTGCGCTAACCCGCGCTTTACTTCAATGACCAATCATAGTAAAACATTTCTTTCTATGGCAATTGCTAAATAAATAAATTTAGAAAAGTATCAAATATAAAATTACTCCTTCTGAAAGTACCGATTAATTTGTGTTCTACTCACAATTTATTAGTACCATAAACTGACTGCACATTTAATTATAGTAAATCGCCTGTATAGTTTAACTGGTACTTCGTGAATAAACAAAACAATTTTCATTTACTTCTGTTCTTCCTCACTCATACAACACTCACATTGCTAATTACTACACATATAAAACAATTATAATTATGCAAATACATTACATATTAATCAAACATAACTTTACCACATTGTTTTGATTACGACTGCTAGCACTGTCCGTCAACTGCTGACCTCTGCCGCCTACTAGTACAACTACGTGCAGCTCTGTAACTCAGGTCAATGTCAGGTGGTGACATCTGTCGATTACTCATGCCTATAACGATATCGTCCTAACAAGTGACAGGAGCGATGCGAAGGCGCTACGTCTCACATTGTCCACGCCTCTGAACTGTACGTAGGAACTGGTCAGATAAGAAAATACTATACTCGTAGCTTGGTTGATCTTGTAATTAAAGAAATACTGAATACCTGAAAGTTTGCATAATAGGTTCCGTTTGTTGCATGTATCGTTTCTCTATATCGTGTCTCAATCTACTTCCTAAATAATGGTAGCAGCAGACAGCTTTAAAACTTTTATTAGAGGCCTCCAGGTCATGTGGAGTTCTTCTTGCCCTAGGATTCAACATCACCATGTATTTAGTCTTGTTCTCACTTAACGAAAGTCCAATTTTTTGTTCTGCTTCATTATTTTGTACTTTTCTTTAAGGGCGTTTACATGTCTTGCCACAATTCCAATATCATCTGCATATGCTCATGTCTGACTGGATTTGTTTGTGTTGAGAGACAAGGGCCACAACTGTCGATGTGCTGCAGAACGTCTTGCATTGCCAAACAGTTTTATAGCTTTGCGATTTCTCTGTACACAATAGCATCATCCGCAAAAGCCTCATTAAACTTCCGACGCTATCGATTACGTCATCTGTGTTTATGGTGAAACGTAATGGTGCTGTAACACTTCTCTGGGTCGTGCCCGAATTACTTTCATGGATGAAGACTTCTCTGAGTTCAGAATGACATTCTGTGTTCTGTTTGCTAGAAACCCTTCAGCCAGAATATCAATCTGATATTCTGTACTCTCGTATTCTTTTCATTAGGCGGCAATGTGGAACTGCATCGAAAGTCTTTCGGAAGTAATGGAACACGAAGGTACTGTTTGTACTACTTTCTGGGTCATACGGACGAATTGAGACAGCTGGGTTTCACTTTGGAAGCAGTGATGTTTACTACAGAGGATATTTTTCGCCTACGTAAATGTCATAACATGCGAGCATAAAAAATATTTCAAAATTCGAACTCTGCATTTATGCAGGATTCTCAAACTTTCGGGTGAAAATGAAACAGATGATTTTGGCTCCACATCCGATTTTATTGAGATAGGGAATCAAAGTTCGGAAATGCATATTTATTGTGTTAAGGATATACAGCGTGTACATAAAGTCCGGAGACAATTTAAATTATTTATTGCACAAGAACCAAACATTGTGCAGATATTACAAATATGCCATTTTGAAGAGAAACCCTGAAAGATTTTTTTTTCCATGTATACTGCCACAGCGTGGTTTGGTAATTTACCGATAGTCATCGCTAGTCGAAAACTAGGCAAGTTCAGGTGCGGAGCGAGCTTTCTGTGAGTTGGAGCTAGACAAAAACAAGTGTGCTACAGCTGTTCAACGGATGTTTAGAACCAAGTATAGTAAGAAGCCACCAACAAGGAAGGTCATTTACCCTGGCACAACAAATTCGTCACGACGGGTTGCCTGTGCCCGGCAAAGAGAAGCGGACGTCCCAGTGTGAGTGAAGTGAATGTGGAATGCGTACGATAGACATTCACAAGTAGTCCTAGGAAATCGGTACGTCGTGCATCCCCTGAACTCTAAATGGCTCCAGTGAGAGTGTGGAAAGTCCTGCGACACAAGCTGTCTATGAAACCATTCAAATTGGAGCAAGTGCAGAGGCTCAATGACGATGACGAAGACAAGCATTTTGAGTTTTGTTTGCAGTTGCAACAATTGAATGAGGATGGGGATGGCACTGTTAGTCGCTAAATTTTAGCAACGAAGCCATTTTTCACGCTAATGGGAAAGTGATCAGGCATAGTTATCGAATCTGGAGTACAAAGCATCCACTCGAATGCATTGAATTTGAGCGTGATTCCCCAAAGGTAAACGTTTTTTGTGCCTTGTCACGTCGAAAACTGTACGGACCATTCTTCTTCGCCGAGAGCACTGTCGCTGGATAATCCTACTTGGACATGTTGGAGCAATGGTTGATACATCAAATGCAATCTAACTCACCCCAATTTCGTCGCGAAGTTCATGGGTACCTGAACACGGAGCTGTCGCATCGATGGATCGGCCTAACTACAGAAGGGGACCGCTGTTTCATGAAATGGGCTCACCGATCACCAGGTCTCACTCCGTGTGATTTTTTCTTGTGGTGACACATTAAAGATCTGGTGTATGTACCGCATCTACCACGTGAGAGAATACGGGCAGCGACAGCCACAGTCGACGATGCTATAAAAAAAAAAAAAAAAAAAAAAAAAGCCTTTCAGAGTTTCTCTTCAAAATGCAATATGTATGATATCTGTACAATGTGTAATTCTTGTGCTATAAATAATTGAAAGTGTTCCTTTATTTTATGTACACCCTGTATGTAGCGTACCCCGCATATAAACAACGTAGCTCATAGTGACTGCTAGTCTTATTGCGTGTACTGCAGCAGCCTATGCAGTTCTGCCACATTTTTGCAAAATGTCATGTCCTGACATATGTGGGAGAGGGAGAAAAGGGGTTACTGGTCAGTCTGCGCTCACGAGCGGTACAGAGCAGAAGGCAGAAGGACAATTCACAGTGAAGGCATTTGTTTTCTTCTATCTGAGCCAACACTGGTACAGGCATTTAATAGAAATGCAGGTGGTAAGACTTGGTAGGTAACTCGTTGTGGAGACTCTTGGACTAACAGGGTTTTCAAATAGTTGTTTATTCCAGACAGGACTAACTAATACACTGCAAGCCAGTTCTAGGGTTAGAAAAAGCTTGAATAGCACTGTTACAACAGAAGCCAGTTCAGAAGTAACAGGAGTGGATGCTAACCACAGTAGCAAACACTAGCAGCATCTTAATGCAACAAATTAGTTGCAAAACAAAAGATACTGAATGTGACACTGTTCACTGAGGCACTCCATGTGAAAGAGCAGACTTAAGCGGAGCTGGACCAAGGCTGGAGTCGACAGACGCGGATTCGGCACCCAGATCGTCTGACTGAGAACTCTGCCCAAAAGCGGAATCTAGGGGTTTCAAAGAGTCGCGTGGGGGCACTGTTTTTCCCACTTAAAGCCGCCCAGCCAATCCCGCAGGTCTCTTACAGGGGGCACCTGCCAATCGCGGTTTAGTTAGGTCACATCTACTGCTCCTAAGGCGGGAATGTTAATGCAGTTGCACTAACTAAGTCCGTATTAGGTATCAACATTGTTCAGCTGAAATCTAAATGTAACTGCTCTGCCAAATAAGGCTTGCAACATTATTGTTATACGTCATTAAATGGTTCAAATGGCTCTGAGCACTATGGGACTTAACATCTGAGGTCATCAGTCCCCTAGAACTTAGAACTACTTAAACCTGGCTAACCTAAGGACATCACACACATGCATGCCCGAAGCAGGATTAGAATCCTCGACCGTAGCAGTCGCGCGGTTCGGAACTGAAGCGCCTAGAACCGCTCGGCCACCGAGGCCGGCTATACGTCATTAACCCCACCCCTCTGGCTCCCCAGAGTAGGGATTGCTAGGTCAACACTTTTTGGCGTTTCCGCTCTCTTTCTAACCTTTACTAGCCTACTGACGTTGCTGTTCTCAGGGCTGGTATCAAGCTGGCTTTATACGCTAGTACGTGCCTGTTGGTTACAAAGTCCTACGATGGCAACCTATCACAGCGTCTAGACGACATATGAAGTTACATGTTAATTTTAATTCCTTGAAGAGTAACTAGCGCCCTGGGACCGCGTCTGGGGGCGTCTGCATTTTCGCAAGGCTCTCCCTTTACGGTTTACTTCATGTAACAATATCTCTCCTAGTTTCGTCTGCCCTCAGCATCGTCTCTGCTTCCACGCCTTGGAGCGCCTGTTCTCCTTTCTCACAGTTTCAAGATAACACTACAGTAGCAAGGAATAATCAATATATTACAAACGATCCCGGGCGTCTGTTGTATACTGGAACAGGTAGCGAGTGTTAAACAGCATAGACCCCCTAACCAGTTTGTACTGTTGACGGATGAGGCATCGTTCACCAGTGATGGTGTTTTCAACAGCGGCAGCAGCCATCTCTTGAGTGAGGACAATTCTCACGCGAATCATATCGGTCGCCACCAGCAATGATTCTCTGTCAAAGTGTGGGTGGGCATCGTCCAGAATCACCTAATAGGACCTCATTTGCTACTTCCCCGTTTGAACGGAAGGTTGCAAATGATTGGAAAAGAGCACAGGTAGTTCCAGTTTTCAAGAAGGGTCGTCGAGCAGATGCGCAAAACTACAGGCCTATATCTCTGACATCGATCAGTCGTAGAACTTTAGAACATGTTTTTTGCTCGCGCAACATGTCATTTCTGGAAACCCAGAATCTACTCTGTACGAATCAATATGCATTTCGGAAACAGCGATCGTGTGAGACCCAACTCGCTTTACTTGTTCATGAGACCCAGAAAATATTGGATACAGGCTCCGAGGTAGATGCCATTTCCTTAACTTCCTGAGGGCGTTCGATGCGGTTGCGCACTGTCGCCAGATAAACAAAGTAAGAGCCTACAGAATATCAGACCAGCTGTGTGGCTGGATTGAAGAGTTTTTAGCAAAAGGAACACAGCATGTTTTTCTCAATGGAGATACTCGTACAGACGTTAAAGTAACCTCTGGCGTGCCACAGGGGAGTGTTATGGGACCATTTCTTTTTACAATGTATATAAATGACCTAGTAGATAGTGTCGGAAGTTCCATTCGGCTTTTCGCGGATGATGCTGTGGTATACAGAGAAGTTGCAGCATTAGAAAATTGTAGCGAAATGCAGGAAGATCTGCAGCGGATAGGCACTTGGTGCAGGGAGTGGCAATTGACTCTTAACATAGACAAATGTAATCTATTGCGGATACGTAGAAAGAAGGATTATATGATAGCGGAACAAACACTGGTAGCAGTTACTTCTGTAAAATATCTGGGAGTATGCGTACAGAACGATTTGAAGTGGAATGATCATATAAAATTAATTGTTGGTAAGGCGAGTGCCAGGTACAAATGGCTCTGAGCACTATGGGACTTAACATCTATGGTCATCAGTCCCCTAGAACTTCGAACTACTTAAACCTAACTAACCTAAGGACATCACAGAACACCCAGTCATCACGAGGCAGGGAAAATCCCTGACCCCGCCGGGAATCGAACCCGGGAACCCGGGCACGGGAAGCGAGAACGCTAGCGGTTGCCAGGTTGAGATTCCTTGGGAGAGTCCTTAGAATATGTAGTCCATCAACAAAGGAGGTGGCTTACAAAACACTCGTTCGACCTATACTTGAGTATTGCTCATCAGTGTGGTATTCGTACCATGTCGGGTTGATAGAGGAGATAGAGAAGATCCAAAGAAGAGCGCCGCGTTTCGTCACGGGGTTATTTGGTAAGCGTGATGGCGTTACGGAGATGTTTAGCAAAGTGAAGTGGCAGACTGCAAGAGAGGCGCTCTGCATCGCGGTGTAGCTTGCTGTCCAGGTTTCGAGAGGATGCTTTTCTGGATGAGGTCTCGAATATATTGCTTCCCCCTACTTATACCTCCCGAGGAGGTCACGAATGTAAAATTAGAGAGATTCGAGCGCGCACGGAGGCTTTCCGGCAGTCTTTCTTCCCGCGAACCATACGCGACTGGAACAGGAAAGGGAGGTAATGACAGTGGCACCTAGTGTGCCCTCCGCCATACACCGTTGGGTGGCTTGCGGAGTACAAATGTAGATGTAGATGTAGACGAATGGTCCACGCTACCTGGTGTTCGCTTGGATTGGTAGGGGACGCCTGTTCCTTGGCCAGCGCGACGCCGGGTCTCACAACCCCGGACCTATTCCTCTGGGGTTACGTCATTACGTTGGTTTGTGAAACGCCGTAGGAACGGATGAAGATCTGCTTCGTAGGATGGAAGCTGCGTTTTCTCCTGGTACAACAGATGTCAGGAATCTTTGAGAGAGTACGACAGAACTTCTTGCGCCATTGCTATGAGTGCACTGGGACTGGCGGCTCACTTTGAATAATGACTATGAGCCATGTTGTTGTTATGTGGTGTTCGCTATGTATATCCATAACATAATACGTGTACGGTTTCGACCACTGGTTCCCTGTCTCAATATAACAGGTTGCAGATACGCTATAACCTGAAAGTTCTTGGCAGATTAAAACTGTGTGCCGGACCGAAACTCGAAATCGGGACCTATGCCTTTGGTGGTAGAGCACTTGCCCGCGAAAGGCAAAGGTCCCGAGTTCTAGTCTCGGTCCGGCACACAGTTTTAATATGCCAGGAAGTTTCATATCAACGCACACTCCGCTGCAGAGTGAAAATCTCATTCTGGAAACATCCCTCAGGCTGTGGTTAAGCCATGTCTTCGCAATATCCTTTCTTTCAGGAGTGCTAGTTCTGCAAGGTTCATAGGAGAGCTTCTGTAAAGTTGGGAAGGTTGGAGACGATGTACTGGCGGAAGTAAAGCTGTGAGGACGCGGCGTGAGTCCTGCTTGGGTAGCTCAGGCGGTAGAGCACTTGCCCGCGAAAGGCAAAGTTCCCGAGTTCGAGTGTCGGTCCGGCACGCAGTTTTAATCTGCCAGGAAGTTTCATATCAGCAGACACTCCGCTGCAGAGTGAAAATCTCATTCTGGAAACGCTATAACCTGTTTCAAATGTTCAAATGTGTGTGAAATCTTATGGGACTTAACTGCTAAGGTCATGAGCCCCTAAGCTAACACACTACTTAACCTAAATTATCCTAAGGACAAACACACACACCCATGCCCGAAGGAGGACTCGAACCTCCGCCGGGATCAGCCGCACAGCCCATGACTGCAGCGCCTGAGACCGCTCGGCTAATCCTGCGCGGCTAACCTGTTACAACTTGACCGAAAAGGTTAAAGGGACCTTGTAGGAAACACAGTTAGGCGACTGTGTTTCACACAATATGAAAATAAGAACTAAGCCGACCACATATGACGGGTGCAGTGTGAACGTACTGGCTGCCAGCCTGCGTTGCTCACAGATCGATGTTGTGCGAAATCGCGCATTAGTGGGCGCGCACCGCAATTTGCAGCCGTAGGCGCGTTTGAACAACACGTGTGAAACGCGGATACAATTAATTCCGAAACATAAATTCGAAATAACTTGATGCGTGTGTGGCGCGGCCGTTATTACGGTAAATCACGGCGCTTCTGCCGCGGCAGTGGTGCGTAAATTTTGGAACGGAACGCTTAGCGCTGCTCCGCCGAAGCGGCGAATAAATTCCGCGAGCCGCGTAAATCGCGCGATCGAACGACTCCCTCTACGGCCGCCCACTCCGCATCTACGACCACTGTCGCTCCGGTAATCGGGAATTTCTTTGGATAAATGCCCTGCTGCAATTACACAGAGTGCAGAGAAAGTGCTTCGAAGAAAGACGCATTTTTCTGACCTCCGTCTGCCTACATCAACACATATAGGATGTTTGAGACAAGTTCTTAACCTCTGTCACTGGCCAACTATACGTGAAAGGAGCATTTACCACTTATTATTTATTTACGGCGATATCAGCAAATATTGAGAAAGACACGCAGTTCAACTATAGATATTTAAGGATTTAGGAGCAGAGCTAATATGTTCCAATTCTTAATTCAATAACACTAAAAGGAGGACATTTAAACTATAAAACTACGACTGTTAATTAAAACAGGTACATTTGGAGTTCAGCAGCTGTTGAATGAAGCCAACTGAAAGTAGATGGAGCATGTAACGTCGCAGTATGGCTAACTAGTGGTAGAGCTGTATATACTGATGTTGTATAACAAATCTATTTGGACTGCGCTGAAATCTCACCGAGTGCGTATTATTTGTCTGTATCAAGTCAGGCTATTGCGTGCTCCCCGGCGTATTTAAACACAGCTACGCTTAGGGATATATCAGTTCCTATTCCAGTATTAATCATAGCTTCAATACATCCACAACACCAATATCTCCACTTAAGGTTTTCAGTTTACTAGAGCCTAATATTTAGTTACAGAGCGTTAATTTGTTAATGCGGCAAAGAGTACTTACGCACGCCACATTCCTTGGACAATCAATGTCGTCGCACAGATAATTATTTACTGAGTACACAATATTTAATGGGTTGAAATAAGTTATTAAAGCAGTAATAACACTGAATGCTGGTTTATTGCACTATTTTCACATCCTAACACTGCCGCAAGGAAGTAGCTTTTCCTATCTGGGTAGAATTAATGACGTATACTTCAGTCCAAGATATTGTGCAAGTTCCATAGTCCATTAATTGATTTTACGAAAGTTAATTCTTTCCTCATAATTCGGTTTCAAAGTTTAGTCTCTGTATCGGTCCATCATTAATAGTTCCTAGCTTTGGGTAATGGCCAGTCTTCTATTGAAAATATTCAATTTAAAACAGTTTCGAATCTTTCACTATCTGGATTCTACGTGATATCCTATTTGAAGTTCCTTATTTACTACTTACAAGTTCAGTGAGTCGTAGTAGATCACAAATCTTTAGCGTTCAAAACACATCTCGTCGCTCCCACGTTTACGAACACACGCTGAGGTACGACTTCCTCCGGCAAGCTCTCGTAACACAGTAACAGTGCATGGCTCTTTCTTAGGTATTACACACGATTCTCAAAGAGTAATCATAAGGAGTATTCTTTGAGATCGTTCGTCCTACTCCGTGATTTCTAATTATGGTACTTTGCGATCTACTATGATTTTATTTTGAAACTAATGGGATTCTTTTTTATTTCTTTCTTTTTCAAAACACTAAGCTACTTGATGCTGAATTTCTTTTCTATCTACTTGCTGCTAGTCAAACAACATTATTCCAAAAGAGACTTTGTTTTTTTCTTTTTTTATATGAAATTTGGAACTCGATTTTTATGGCTTTTCGTCTTTGGGGTACTATTTTTATATTCTTCATTTTTCGTCCAAAGGAAGCGGCGTTACAAGAAGCATTAATAAAATCAGTGAATAGTTCAAATGTTCAAATGTGCGTGAAATCCTATGAGACTTAACTGCTAAGGTCATCAGTTCCTAAGCTTACACACTACTTAATCTAAGTTCTCCCAAGGACAAGCACACACACCCATGCCCGAGGGAGGACTCGAACCTCCGCCGGGACCAGCCGCACAGCCCATGACTTCAGCGCCCCAGACCGCTCGGCCAATCCCGCGCGGCTCAGTGAATAGTCCTGCGTACTTTCTCAGAGGGCAGTCTCTGACAGCCTGTTTAACGGGATATCAAATTAAACATTTTTCAGCCGTCGAGTTTCCAAACTTATTTTATTTACCTACCAGTTTCGGTGATTTAATACAGCATCTTCAGGCCCCTGACTGAAATTTAGGAAGATTCCGTCACGGTTGTGATAAAAACAGGGCCGGCAGTACTGATATTAGTAGATTTCTGCTTGTTAAAACTATACCTTCAACCATCATATGCCGACTTATCACAGCCGAGGTGTAATCTTCCTACACGTCGGTCATGGGCCTGAAGATGGTGTATTATATCACAGAAACTGGTAGCCAAATAAAATTAGTTTGGAAACTGGACGGCTGAAAGGTGTTTAATTTGACATCCAATGTCGAATAGCCGAGTCCCGCAACTATCTATGAAAAATTGAATATACAGAGATATGCTGAATCATTTGTTCTTGCGCCCCACAATCACAGGCTGGAGAGTCTCGGAGTCCCTACTTTTGCTCTGGCGTGACCAGTTCTTATCCCATTCAATCGTGTCCACTCACTTTTCTACAGATCAAATCCTTGTAGGAGAACGAGATTATTTATTTATTTATTTAATTAACAGTACAGAGTAACCCACCGCCTTGAAATGTAAGGTGGGTCGGATGCTTCTGAATCTAATAGCGAAGACTTCTCATTGTAACACTCTTATTGGTATACAGTTGTTAATGCTTTTTAAAAATAATATAAAGAATATAATATATAAAGATTTCTTTGCGGTTACAGCGAACTGAGTGCTTAACAACTGTTAAAAAGGTTCCATATAATTTGTCACCACCTAGTTAATGAGAATATAATTTATGTAATGAAAATGTCAAAGAAAAATTAAAAAAAGAAAATGTAAAACAATGAGCGTGGTGAAAATAGTTTGTAGTATGTAGAGGGAAGAGATATGCTGTATTTGGATGTGTAATACAGCCTAATGGCCTATTTCTACCTATTTCAGATGAGAAGGTCTCGGTATAACCTCGAGCTATTCTCATCTCAAATGGTTTGTGCTAATGTATGTTTACACAAATTATACAGATTAAATGCTGATTCACTTCATAAATCGAATACATGAGTTTTAGCTTTACATGAAAAATACACTTATGTTTGTAACTTGTTAGTAGAAATAGAATATAGTTGATTACTACTTGAATGCATTATTCCATAAATAACTTAATACATTTCTGATATATAAAATTCATTGATTGTAGCTTTGAACAGAGAAGAGAATATACTTCTGTTTGCACACAATAAGACGAGCAATACGTTACTGCGTGTGTGCAGTATACTTTAAACACTATGCAGGATGTCATTGGGGAGGAGGAGCCTCGGAATAGAGATTCTTCGAGTCTTCTCCTCCCAACGACATTACCTAATTACTACGGTCTTAGTATGTGGTGCTGGTGTCTATTTGTTTTATGATTGTTGTGTTGTTTGTGTTGTGGCATGCAATGTAGTGCATTGTTGGTTTGGGTCGCTTACGTGTTGATCCAGTCTGAGTCATGTTTGTTTAGTTTTCCTTCCTCGGTTTCGGAATCTGTGGCCGTGTTTGTGTCCTCCCATATGGATTGTTGTGTTGTTTGTGCTTGTCTACGCCTCCTTCCATATGGATTTTGACGCTTGTATTCTTCGTGCAGAGTGTTCTATACAATATCAGCTACGCTATTTATTGTGTTCCAGTCATCGGGTTTACGTATTATTCTGGCGATGTCGTTGTCGTTCTCTATAGGTCTCACTTGTGCTAGCGTGTTGCACAGCAGTGTGACATGTTCTTGTCTCCCAGTTTCTCCGCATACTCATACTTTATCGTTAGTTAGCCCTATACGGTTTAAATTTACCGGATACGGCCCGTGGCCTGTCAGGAAAGGGACCATCCCCCGGCTTGGGACGACATGTTTCAGTTGTAGGAAAGAAAGAGTATACTCGGCGACCCTTGTCGGATGCATCCCACCCTCTCTGCCATGTTTGAATCCGCCATTGTTTCACTTATGTTTTGTTCATAACGTTGGTTCCCGTAATTTCGGTGACTTTATCGAGCCTGTCCCTCTTAAGCCAGTATAGTGCAGCTCTAGTAGGTATTGTTATGTCTATAAGACAGGTCCCCATCACAACGCAAAGTGCCTCTAGTGACGTGGTGTTGAAGTCTCCGCTCATTCTCAGGAGTACACAACGTTGACCTCGTCTTGCAATTGTCTTGTTAGTCTGAATGTTCAGCCTGTGAGCCCAAGCACTTGGGGTGAAGCATGCAATGGATTCAAATATGGCAATGTGGTAGGTCCTCATTGTCTTAATAGGTCATTTGTACTGAGTTGTGTTTAGTCTTGCTAGTTTGTGCATACTTTTGGAGGCTTTGTCAATTGCTAATTTTATATGATGGTTGATAGGCTGTTTTTCGTCTAGATCCAGTCCAAGATAACGTGTGGCTTATTTCCTCTGTAGTGTTCCTCTGAGCCGTAAATATACAGTTTTGTTGGGAGCTATTTTTAATTTATTTTCTTTGCACCAACTGTTAATTTTCTGAAGCAGTTGCGTGCCTTTTGTCAGTAGTGCTGCTCCCGAGTTGGCTGACACCACTACGAGCAGGCCATCTGCGTAAGACACCACACCTCTACCCTGTCGTCACTGTCCAGGGCGTTCAGCAAGGGCTCAAGTGCAATTTCCCAGAAAATTGGTCCGCACATCGAGCCCTGTGGAAATCCCTTCGTTATTCTCTTGACAATTTTTCGGTGTACCAGCCCTCCACTCCGCCACTCTGCCTCTGCAGTAGTCGAGGAGGCTATTGTGGAGGGAAGCTGATAGCATCATTTCCCTTAACCTGGCGAAGAGGGACGGCCACCACAAGTTGTCCAAAGCCCCGGCTATGTCGGTTAGAATGACGGCCGGGTATTTGTAGCCGATGCTATTTGTAACTGTCAGTGCTTGGTTGACGGCGTCTTCTATTGATCTACCTTCCCTGAAGCCGAATTGATGGGGCGCTAGGCCGAGGAGGCGACTGTGCGATTGTAAATGATCACACAGGAGCCTTCTCTGTACCTTGCCGACAGTGTTTAAGAGATAGATGGGTCGCTGCGTTTTGGGGTCTTTTGGCTCTTTGTCTTGTGATTTTCTGATTATTACTACACTAGCAGTTTTCCAGAGGTTTGGATTTCTGACTCGTTGAACATGTTAGTAAGAAAAGGTGTCATTTATGTTAGAGTTTGTTTTAATGTTTCTGAAAATATTTTGTCTGTGCCGGGTACTTTTCGGTTATTAAGTCTTCTTCTTGCTTGAATGGCATGGTTACACTGTCACTTATGTATGGTTGCCTCATGCTCTCTCTAAGGTGAGCGTGGTGTCGCTCGTCTTGTGTGGGGTCGTCATCTGAGAGGAGCCTGTTCAGGAGATATTCTGCAGTGCTTCTCCATCCTCTGGTCATTATGCCGTCAGGTGGTTTTAGTGTTAACAGAACTGTCGGTGTCTTAACTCGTCCTGTTGCTATCTTGAATGGTTGTCCCCAGATGTCGTTCTGTAGCTGGGTTTTTACACAAAATTGGTCCTGTAGTCTTGCCTTGCTGTCTTTAGTTGTTTCTAATATTTCTGTTTAGCGACACGATGTAGATCAAATCTTATCTGTCTTTCAGGAGCTGTCTATGCTTGTTGGTAGTACTTTCTTTTGTCCCTTGAATCCTTCCTTAGTCTTGCCAGTTCTGTCGAACACGGTTGTTTCTGTAGCCATCCAGTTTTTGCCCTTGGTATAGCTTCCTGTGCTCTTTGTAGGACATCTGTCAGTACATGCGTTTTGTAATTTGTTGTTGTTGCTGTGGTCTTCAGTCCTGAGACTGGTTTGATGCAGCTCTCCATGCTACTCTAACCTGTGCAAGCTTCTTCATCTCCCAGTACCTACTGCAACCTACATCCTTCTGAATGTGCTTAGTGTATTCATCTCTTGGTATCCCTCTACGATTTTTACCCTCCACGCTGCCCTCCAATACTAAATTGGTGATCCCTTGATGCCTCATAACATGTCCTACCAACCGATTCCTTCTTTTAGTCGTGCAACAAATTTTTCTTCTCCCCATTCCTATTCAATACCTCCTCATTAGTTATGTGATCTACCCATCTAATCTTCAGCATTCTTCTGTAGCACCACATTTCGAAAGCTTCTATTCTCTTCTTGTCTAAACTATTTATCGTCCACGTTTTACTTCCATACATGGCTACACTTCATGCAAATACTTTCAGAAACGACTTCCTGACAATTAAATCTATACTCGATGTTAACAAATTTCTCTTCTTCAGAAACGCTTTCCTTGCCATTGCCAGTCCACGTTTTTATCCTCTCTACTTCCACCATCATCAGTTATTTTGCTCCCCAAATAGCAAAATTCCTTTACTACTTTATGTGTCTCATTTCCTAAACTAATTCCCTCAGCATCACCCGACTTAATTCGACTACATTCCATTATCCTCGTTTTGCTTTTGTTGATGTTCATCTTATATCCTCCTTTCAAGACACTATCCATTTCGTTCAACTACTCTTTCAAGTCCTTTTCTGTCTCTGACAAAATTACAATGCCATCGGCTAACCTTAAAGCTTTTATTTCTTCTCCATGGAATTTAATACCTACTCCGAATTTTTCTATTGTTTCCTTTACTGCTTGCTCAATATACAGATTGAATAGCATCTGGGAGAGGCTACAACCCTGTCTCACTCCCTTTCCAACCACTGCTTCCCATTCTTGCCCCTCGACTCTTGTAACTGCCATCTGGTTTCTGTACAAATTGTAAATAGCCTTTCGCTCCCTGTATTTTACCCCTGCCACCTTCAGAATTTGAAAGAGAGTATTCCAGTCAACACTGTCAAAAGCTTTCTCTAAGTCTACAAATTCTAGGAACGTAGGTTTGCCTTTCCTTAATCTTTCTTCTAAAGTGAGTCGTAAAGTCAATATTGCCTCCCGTGTTCCAATATTTCTACGGAATCCAAACTGAAATTCCCAGAGGTCCGCTTCTACCAGTTTTTCCATTCGTCTGTAAAGAATTCGTGTTAGTATTTTGCAGCAGTGGCTTATAAAACTGATAGTTCGGTAATTTTCACATCTGTCAACACCTGCTTTTTGTGATTGGAATTATTATATTCTTCTTGAAGTCTGAGGGTACTTCGCCGGTCTCATACATCTTGCTCACCAGGTGGTAGAGTTTTGTTGGGCCTGGCTCACCCAAGGCTGTCAGTAGTTCTAATGGAATGTTGTCTACTCCCAGGGCCTTGTTTCGACTTATGTCTTTCAGTGCTCTGTCAAAGTCTTCACGCAGTATCATATATCTTATTTCATCTTCATCTACATTCTCTTCCACTTCTACAATATTGTCCTAAAGAACATCGCCCTTGTATAGTCTCTCTATATACTCTTTCCACCTTTCTGCTTTCCCTTCTTTGCTTAGAACTGGGTTTCCATCTGCATATTCATGCAAGTGGGTCTCTTTTCTCCAAAGGTCTCTTTAATTTTCCTGTAGGCAGTATCTATCTTACCCCTAGTGATATGTGCCTCTACATCCTTACATTTGTCCTCTAACCGTCTCTGCTTAGCCATTTTGCGCTTCCTGTCATTCTCATTTTTGAGACATTAGTAGTCCTTTTTGCTTGCTTCATTTACTGCATTTTTATATTTTCTCCTTTCAGCAATTAAATTCATTGTCTCTTCTGTTACCCAAGGATTTGTATTATCCCTCATCTTTTTACGTACTTGATCCTCTACTCCCTTCTCTATTTCGTCTCTAAAGCTACCCATTTTTCTTTTACTGTATTTCTTTCCCCCATGCTTGTCAATCGGTCCCTAATGCTCTCTCTCAAGCTCTCTACAACCTCTGGTTCTTTCAGTTTATCCAGGTCCCATCTCCTCAATTTCCCACTTTTTTTCAATTTCTTCAGTTTTAATCTAAAATTTATAACCAATAGATTGTGGCCAGAGTCCACATCTGCCCCTGGAAATGCCTTACAATTTAAAATCTGGTTCCTGAATCTCTGTCTTACCATTATATAATCTATCTGATACCTTTTAGTATCTCCAGGATTCTTCCAGGTATACAACCTTCTTTTATGATTCTTGAACCAAGTGTTAGCTATGATTAAGTTATGCTCTGTGCAAAATTCTACCAGGCGGCTTCCTCGTTCATTTCTTCAAAAATGGTTCAAATGGCTCTGGGCACTATGGGACTTAATATCTGTGGTCATCAGTCACCTAGAACTTAGAACTACTTAAACCTAAGGACATCACACACATCCATGCCCGAGGCAGGATTCGAACCTGCGACCGTAGCGGTCACGCGGTTCCAGACTCAAGCGCCTAGAACCGCACGGCCACACCAGCCGTCCTTCATTTCTTCCCCCCAATCCTTATTCACCTACTACGTTTGCTTCTCTCCCTTTTCCTACTATGGAATTCCAGTCACCCATGACTATTAAATTCTCGTCTCCCTTCACTATCTGAATAATTTCTTTTATCTCATCATACATATCATCTATATCTTCGTCACCTGCGGTGCTAGCTGGCATATAAACTTGTACTACTGTGGTAGGCGGGGGTTTCGTATTTATCCTGGCCACAATAGCGCGTTCACTATGCTGTTTGAAGTAGCTTACCCGCATTGCTATTTTTTTTCATTATTTAACCTACTCCTGCATTACCCCTATTTGATTTTGAAATTATAACCCTATATTCACCAGAACGGTAGTCTTGTTCCTCCTGCCACCGAACTTCACTAATTCCCACTATATCTAACTTTAACCTATCCATGTCCCTTTTTAAATTTTCTAACCTACCTGCACGATAAAGGGATCTGGTATTCCACGCTCCGATCCATAGAACGCCAGTTTCCTTTTTCCTGATAACAATGTCCTCCTGAGTAGTCCCCACCTGGAGATCCGAATGGGGGACTATTTTACCTCCGGAAAATTTTAGCCAAGACGACGCCATCATAATTTAACCATACAGTGAAGCTGCATGCCCTCGGGGAAAAATTACGGTTGTAGTTTCCCCTTGCTTTCAGCCGCTCGCAATACCAGCACAGCAAGGCCGTGTTGGTTAGTGTTACAAGGGCAGATCAGTCAATCATCCAGACTGTTGCCCTTGCAACTACTGAAAATGCTGCTGCCCCTCTTCAGGATCCAGACGTTTGTCTGGCCTCTCAACAGATACCCCTCCGTTTTGATTGCACCTACGGTACAGCTATCTGTATCGCTGAGGCACGCAAGCCACCCCACCAGCGGCAAGATCCATGGTTCATGGGGGGGGGGGGGGGGGGGGGGGGAGGACCAGAACACATGCAGTACAAAATCCACCACGTAACATTTTACTGTATGAATGTCAGTTGTACTGCTCACCTATTCATGCTTAAATCTTCCCTTGTAATTGAGTAGGGAAAGAAAAGTTTGCAGAAGGCTTCCAAGGATTCTTTCAGGACTTAAGTTTCTCATCATCACGTAAGGCGCCTTTAACAGTTCTTCCTATATCATATGGGTCATAATATGTTTCAGTCCTTTCTGGTCTTTCTTCCTGTGGATTAAATATGCTTTAAATGTCAGTATTACGTACAAATGGCTCAACACAGAAGTATATAGTGTTATTTACACATATAAATAATTTTAATTTATTATGACCACTAAAAAGTTGCCATTTGTCTTCCAAAACATTAACATTACCCCATAGCCCTCGGTCTTCCCCCTTGCCCTACAAAAATTGGCATGGGCTCCCTCGGTAAACAGTATTGAAGTGCTCTTGTGTACTGACATGCTTAATGAAGGTGCTAAGTACAGTAATTCCGTACAGTAATGTCAAGGAAAAAAGGCTCAGAACAGTGAAGCAGAAAAGAGTAAGAAAGCAGACAACAAAGGCTACTTCAGACGGTGTTTCAGCTACCTAATGACACCAGCAGCCCGGAACAAGTGACTGCCATCACCCGCCTTCTACCAATTCAGGACTATCAAGATACAGTTTACACCCTGTAACTCTTATTTATTTGTTAAACCAGTCCGTGAACGGTGTTTATGACTCCAAAGATACATAAAAACCAAGTTTCTCTTAATTTAGTGGCCTTTGCCTAGAAGTTTTGTTTGCAAGTGTTCCTACAGAAAGGCTTCAAAATTTAACACGACATTAGCAATCTACGTCAGTGAAAGTCGTTGGTCGGTTCCGCCCTGTGCCATCATTCGGTTGCAGTCAGATTAATAACAACAAAACCAGGAAAGATTCCGCATCACATTACTTACTGCAGTCCTCTAAGCTTTCTTCTAGTAGTCTGAAAAGCTTTTAGAATCTTCTGAAATGTTCTCACATGTTTCTAGACTATTACTGAAAATTGGTAGATATTGTTGAGAAAGAAAGCGTTGAATAATTTGTAAGGTAACAGAATTAATGAAGGTCAATTTCACACTTTACATAAGCGCTTTATACATCATAATGGGAAGGCGAATATGACACATAACTTAATTCGGTGGTAATGAGCAAATTTGCCTGAAAGTATGTAATGCAAATGGGATGACACTGAATCGACGCTATGAACACACGAATTATGTAATGCATGTCTATGAGCAAAGGGTGAGACAAGCAGCGAGAGGAAACGTTTTGGTTTGGAAGCAATTGCGAGGAGAGGCGAAGGCCACACCACAGGGTGGTACCATGGAAATAACTTAGGGCGGCTCAGACCTTATTGGTCGAAAAAAGCCGTCATAGGGAGAACGAAAGAACCCAGGTGGGGAGACAGTTCGGCTATGAGAAAGACAAGACGGAAAGTTTAGAGGATTCTTCTCTGAACAGGCGTCAAGTGCAGAACAGGGCGTATAATGCTCTGTACAATGCAGAGGAGAAATTTGTGTGAACACTGCATTCACAACGGCTGACATCCAGCTAGAAATTAGCTGTAGCGTCGTTTAGCTCCAACAGCAGAAAAACGAACCAGCCAGTTAGTTATTGGTCTGAGAGAGCTGAAAGGGCATTATAATATGCACGCTGCTCTAGCCATGCGCGTGTATATCGCCATATTCCAAGACTAGGAATGAGTACTTGTTTTCTCGCACAAAGAGAAACATAGGGAGGATTTCTGCTGGAAAATTCAGCAAAGCTTTAATAAGTTTTTATAGGAATTTCAGAGGAAGAGAGTAGCCATACATACAATAGCTCATCACAGCTAAGGTAAATGCCACGTGCAGAGGTGTAAACTTGTTGGTTCACCAGCTTGCATCCACTGTAAACTCGAGAGACCTTGGGTAAACTGTGCATTCATACCATTACTTATAGATTAAACATAATAGCGCTAATCTCACTTAATTAAACTAATAACTACTAGTGAAAATCTCAGTAACAAGAAGGAAGTATTTTTTAAGATTAAGAAGGTATGACCCTTCCCAATTGTTTTATGTTGTCGAAATTGTAGACTCTAGATGCACAAGCCTGTGACGGTTCCAATACTGTAGCGTAAGCAGCAGATTACTTACGAGAGTTTTTGGCCCTACGCTCAGGTTTTCCAAAATAATCTGTTAGCTTGCGATTCATTGCAGCAACGTCTTTAATCACTCACTCCAATCTCTAATACACCATTATTTCAGAAAAAAATTGACACTTCACGACGCATGATTCGGTCACACTTCTCAGTTACACACTTCAGTTATATCAATAATCATTCTCGGAAAACAAGTGTTCGCTGACAGAACGTGGAAGAGATGGAAGGACAACCGACTGTTTTAAGAACCGATTGGTCAGTCGATTGTTTTTTCGTCCAGTTGGTTTCTTCACTCGGTTGCAGCCGTTGTATGGATTTTACACTCAGTCTCCAGGTTTGGACTTTTCGGTTATCATATCAATTTTTGGTTGATTTTTAAAATTTAATATCAGATGATATATATATATGAACCGTCACTTTTTAACACGTTTCTGAAATAGCTATGACGAAAGTTGTAAAGATCGTTTCGGAACACCCTGTATTTTACTTACTTCTTTTTTGAGATAATGAGATGCCGCCAATAATCGCCGATCGTATACACCGCGACGTCGGCTAGCTCGCCAGACAACTGAATAATTTAAGTGTCATTTGCCTTCTACTCGTTGAGTTGTTTTAAAACGGACTTAATTTACGTTCATTTTCCTTACTACAATCGCGTACTACGTTTGAACGTGAACGTCTCTATAATGCGCTTTCACAAATTCCTGTAACTCTCGTGTGTAGTTTGTATCTGCTGTTCGGTAGGTGGCGCGCGTCTGGTGGCGTTTCCAGCACTGTAACGCATCTACAGAATGTACGTGCCCGGAAAATAATACGATCTGACCCAGATGTCCAGCGATTTCGAAGTTTTTGTCTGGGGTTAACAATTTATCTGTTGGTAGGCATACCTGGCATATTTAGCTTTCTTGATTATTGTAAGAGGTACATTAACATACATCTAGTGTATATTAATAAATAATGAGACGCTCATTTTAAGTTAATTATATTTATTGGATTAGATAATAAGCTGTTTGCCGCTCTTATTCTTTTGTTAAAATGTGTGTGAAATACATTGCAGCTCATATTGCTACATAATTATATAAAAAAAGATTGAATCTGTTGAAGCAATATATTCGCTGATTTCGGAAGTCATTTTATCTAGTGTAAAATGGTACTCCATTAACGGGTTGGGGGGGGGGGGGGGGGCTATAGCCTGGCGATGGTATATTCATGCACAAAGTTGCATTGACATACAACTGTGTCTTATGGGTGCTCCACATGTTTGTCAGGCAATATGAACGGTGTTTGAAATCATTCTCTGTGATTTCGAGCGTCAGCGATGTTTTTGAATAAAAGAAAAGTGATATATTGTATCTCGGGGATGAAACCAAACTTTTATAGTGTTTGCGAATGCATTTTTGCAAGCTAACATGTATCAGATAAGACACTGTTACCAGAAGACTGCACATGCATGAAATTAATATCTGCTCCGATTGTTAGTGCAGGATGTAACGACCGAATTAATCATCTAACATAAAGCATTTTTTCTGAAACTGTATCTCTACGTTCATTTAAAGAGAGTAGGGGCAAACAATATCCTACAGAGCGCCTTTAGACCGACGATACGAAAGGCTTTATATGTACAATTAACTGACTGCATACATCTCAACCTACACTATCATCCAGATTTCGTCAAAGATATTTTGGAAGTAATATAGGCTAATACCAGCTTTCGTCAAAGATACTTTGGAAGTTATATAGGCTACATACCTTTCTTCGTGACTGTAATAAGGTATATTTTGAAGGTGTAAGTATGACTACTTTTATTACAGTCGTAACAAATGGTATAAAACGCCTCTTACTTGCGTCACTGTGGCTGGGGAATAAAAGAGGTATAAAAACAAAAACAAAAAAAACAACTTGTGTTTTGGGAGTACTGGTGGTTGTACATCAGTTGGAATGGAGCCCTGGTTCCCAAAATGGATTATCACAGGGCCGGTCACGGCCTACCAAACTGCACGGAGTCCCCAATGTGCGGACCGTGTGGGGGCCAAGGTTCCGTCTGTTTCGGCTTCTTTGAGCTACTCGGTACGGCACGACATTACATGTAGTAGAGTGATGCGGTAATCTTTCTCCTGGCATATCAGTTGAAAGCACCCCTGTTCATTTGCGGATTGAAGTGACCGATCTGCAGTGTAACTTTAGATTGAGAGACAAATTACCTTAAAACCATTCTGGATTTCTACTAAGATTTTCGTCGGGAAGAGTTTCCATTATATCCATTATGATATCCTTGTTTGAATAGACTTACGTGTATGAAAGACTTTTTACGTGGCACCCTGAGTAACGACAATCTGATAAACTGCCTAAGCCTGTCAGTGCGATGACTGTTTGCACCAGATATCAGTTTTATTATATCTTCAGCGAACCAAAAGTAATTAAATAATGGTGAAAATTTTGTTTTGCTTCTGATATATTTTTCTGTAAACTGTAGCTATACCATTGCCAGTAGATCAGTGCTAAGTAATAACTTTTTTCCTTTCACATACAGTTATACAATTTTCTCCATCTCTAACTGCGTGCTGTAGACACTATTTGTTTCTGCATATTTTCTATATCCCAACAGAAATGCTGTAAAACTTTTGCATGGAAATAAGTAGCTGACACAGTATTACTAACTGAAAGCATGTACAAACTCAAATTCACTTTAATTATTTTTTTTGTAGATATCTGCGCTTATACCAACAGTATAATACTACTCTTATGATACCGTGCTTAATTTTTCGAGTTTCCTACTGTGGCGTAATATGAAACCGAGCCCCGTGCAAGCCGGTCTGTTTTCCATGCGCCACTGTTCTCCCGTCCAAGCGGCGTGTTTAGCACTTCCCCTACCGTTCTCGCTCAGACTGCGTAGCAGGATGGTGGGGGAAATGTGCAGTTAGATGGGAGAGAGAGAGAGAGAGAGAGAGTGGTCCCCGTGCCAAAGGGCCGCTCGTGTGCAACTTTTCCGCACCTCCCTCCCCCCCACCTACCTGGTTTATAATCTCGGTGAAAGCTAATGAATATGTTTCCTTCCGTTGCACTCTGTGCTCACCGGAACGACCTTAAATTTTTTTGCGGGAAAGTGGGAGGGGATGGGGCGGAGGGGGTGGGTCATCAGTCTTCTGAGTGGATTGACGCGGATGCCCACGATTTTCACTCTCTTCGGCATCTTCCTTTCAGAGTACCAATAACACTAAATATCCACAATTATTTGTTGTAAATATTCCTGTACCTGGTGTCATCAAAAGTTATATGATATCCAAGGTAGCTCAAGTTGGAGAAGTGTTCCATTAGTTGGTTATTTTATTTATTTATTTATTTATTTTTTGAAAGAATACAGCGCCATTTGACTGTGATGTTTACCTGCTTCTTGCCGACTATACCAGATATGACCTCTTAATTCTAAGAAATTTTATCATTGTACTCGATAATGGGGCAAATGCCGAAGTCTAGATGCACAGAAGAAAAGTACAATAATATCCAATCAAACGGCATTGCATTCTTTTTTAAAAAAAACACTATATGATTGCGGTTCAGTATCATCGGAATCTTTTACTGTTCATTATTTTTGCTCTTAGAGCTTCTGTTTTACCTATAAACACCAGGTCGTCAACGGACAGCAGGGGATTAATAAATTCGCTTCGTCCTACCTTAATGCCTTGTGCTGGAAGGGTTCTTTGGCCCATATGAATGTCGTCGCCTAATTATATTGTATGTATTGTATTGTATGTTAACCGGGGGCCTAGAAACGACAGAGAGGCTCCGTCCCCGCCTCAGCCGCAGTGGTCCACAACCCCACGACGACTACCGCAGGCCGGCCGGAGTGGCCGTGCGGTTCTAGGCCCTACAGTCTGGAACCGGGCGACCTCTACGGTCGCAGGTTCGAATCCTGCCTCGGCCATGGATGTGTGTGATATCCTTAGGTTAGTTAGGTTTAAGTAGTTCTAAGTTCTAGGGGACTGATGACTTCAGAAGTTAAGTCACATAGTGTTCAGAGCCATTCGAAAAATTTGAACTGCCGCAGTCCACTTCACCCCTCCGCCACCCCACACCGAACCCAGAGTTATTGTGCGGTTCGGCCCCCGGTGGACCCCCCCCCCCCCCCCAGGGAACGTCTCACACCAGACGAGTGTAGCCCCTATGTTTGCGTGGTCGAGTAATCGTGGTGTACGCGTACGTGGAGAACTTGTTTGCGCAGCAATCGCCGACATTATGTAACCGAGGCGGAATAAGGGGAACCAGCGCACATTCACCGAGGCAGATGGAAAACCGCCTAAAAACCATCCACAGACTGGTCGGTTCACCGGACCTCGACACAAATCCGCCGGGCGGATTCGTGCCGGGGACCAGGCGCTCCTTTCCGCCCGGAAAACCGTGCGTTACACCGCACGGCCAACTGGGCGGTGCAAATGTATATCACACTGACACAGATACTAAATTAAAGAAGTTAAAATGTGCCGCTCCATAAGAAGTATATTAAGAAACAAAATCTGGGCTAACACACTTCTGAGAGTTTATAATATAGTAAAAACAATTCCTCTACTGTTTTATGGAAGTGGGTCATGGATATTGAGAGAGAGAGAGAGAGAAACAAAAGTCGCACAAAAACGTCGGAAAAGGATATTCTAAAAGAGATCCATTTAGAAATGACAAGATTAGAGGAGAGTTGCAAGTAAGTAACATAAACATTAAAATACAACTACATAAAAAGAAATCGGGGACCATTTAGAATGTATGAGTGAAGGAAAAGCACCAAGAGCAGAAAGATCATACAAGCCAATCGGAAGAAGAAGTGTGGTAAGACCGAAGAAAAAATGGGAATAGATTATATGAAGCCTGAACAGGTCATTAAGTCTGTCCTTCTTGGCAAGAAAATTATTAAGAAGAAGAAGATTCCTATCACTTTGCTCCTCTATGGCTTTTATCCACTATGACTCCTTCTAGAACTATGGAAGCTATTCCATGGTGCCTTAGCATGCACCCCATCATCATGTCTCGTCTACTACTTAATTTTGGCCACTTATTCCTGTCCTCGCAATTTATTTGTTTCTACTCAGAGCACTTGTCTACAATATTACATCTCAAATTTTTCGAATTTTCTCCTTTGAAGTTCTCCTACACTTCATGTTTCACCTCCATACAGTGCTGTGCTCCAGACGCAACTCCTCGAAATTTCTGTCTCGAATTTAGTCCTAAAAGCGATGCTACAAGACCTATTTTAGCGAAGACAGTTCTATTTACCCTAGCTGGTCGGTTTCTCATGCCTTCATCTTCAACAGCAAAGCAGTAATTTGTTCCCAAAGCGGAAGAATTCCTTCGCTTTGTCTTGTACTTGGTTCCCTGTTTAATTATTACGTTTGTCTCTAATTTGACTTTTTCTGTTCCGAAACACTTTCCTCTTTCTTTGGTTTACATACAATTCGTATCCTGCACAGTTAACTCCATTCCTATGGGACCAAACTAGAGTTACACGCTACTTAATCTAACTTAAACTGACTTACGCTACGGACAACACACACACCCCTGCCCTAGGGAGGACTCAAACCTCCGACGGGGAGCCGCACAAACCGTGGCAGGGCGCCCAGACTGCGCGGCTACCCCGCGCGCCCATTAACATGTCCTGTTATTTATTATTCCTTATTTCTCACAGAAAAGTAATGAAGGAAGGAAGATTATAGTTTAACGTAGTTTCTACATCGGGGGCATTAGAGACGGAGCGTAAGCGTGGACTGTTTCGAGGACCGAAATCGGCCTTATCGGTTGAAAAAGAACCATCCTGTTATTTGCCTGGAACGATTTAGGGAGCTAACGGAAAACCTAAATCTAGATAGTCGAATGAGGAATTGAGCCCTTGTCCTCCCGAATGCAAGTCCAGTGTGTTAATCAGGAATAGTAATGTCGTCATCGAATCTTATCACTGACAGCCTTTTCTCCCTTTTATTTCCTTAACCGCTTCCTCGATCAACTGGTTACACCCTTTATAAATCTACAATGTTCACTGCCGGCTCCATTCTTATACAACAGTTCGATTAATGTTTTTTTTCTGATATTGCATATTATCCTATCTATTAGAAAGCGTCTTTACTCTGTTAACGCTTATTCTATCTCAGTAGATGCTATGAACGTGTCTTGATTTTTCTTGAGTATGCTTCCCCAATGCACACTAAAACGCAATGTCAGACCTGTCCTGCCTTCACCTTTCCATCGTAGAACGGATCCTAACAGTTTTCTTTTCCATTCTTCCGTATGTTATTCAGGTCAGCATGCATATCGAATCTGCCAAGTTGATTGTACGACAGGTATCACATTTACCTACCCTTTCTCTTTTCATGATTATATGGATCCGCCTTTATATATATAAATTAATACAGTAAAAAATGTCATGGCGACGGGGAACTATGTAACGTGCAGGAGACGTTTGCTAAGCCAAGCGACTTGTGGCGAAGCCCCACCGCGCTACATATATTCTGTGGACAACCCGGCGGCATTGATTCTCAGACCTGTAGTATGGTGGCCTGCTATCGACTGGCTGTGGCCTCCTGCCCATTTACAAGTCCGCTGAGTCCTGTCATCAGACATTTTGCTGCTGGGTAGGTCATCGTGCCTGCGTATTTGTATCGATTCCTTGTCGAGTTGTTTTCCTGTCTGGTGACGATGGAGCGAATAGCCGACTGAAGCATGCTGTGTCGCCGCACACAGGATTCTTGCCAAACATTGAAGGAACACTGAGGACCGATTGCACGTCGGGTGTGTCGTCAACATGTACGCTTTTGGGGCACAGTACGTTCCTCGAAATTCTTTTCCGTTGTGTTGTTCTGTCCGCACCACGACGTAACCTTTCAGGATCGTTCTGTAGCCTTACAACTAAAATACTAAGACCAATGTTTCTATCTCCAGGTGGAAATCATGAAAGAAGAGAAATTAGTAATAAAATCCAATTATGACTAAAATTTAGATGAAAAACTGGCATTTTGAATGTTATAAGAGACATTCAGGCGGCGAATGCATTCACTTTCATTAATCACAGGAAACAATTGCGAATGAAACTGAAAATTTCGGACATGAAATAGATCCTTTTCTCATCATCACAATCCCCACCCATGTCATGTATACAAGGTGGTCCATTGATCGTCTACAGTCTGGAGAAATGATTCAAATGGCTCTGAGCACTATGGGACTTAACATTCATGGTCATCAGTCCCCTAGAACTTAGAACTACTTAAACCTAACTAACCTAAGGACATCACACAACACCCAGCCATCACGAGGCAGAGAAAATCCCTGACCCCGCCGGGAATCGAACCCGGGAACCCGGGCGTGGGAAGCGAGAACGCTACCGCACGACCACGAGCTGCGGGCTCCATTGATCGTGACCGGGCCAAATATCTCACGAAACAAGCATCAAACGAAAAAACTACAAAGAACGAAACTCGTCTAGCTTGAAGGGGGAAACTAGAGGCGCTATGGTTGGCCTGATAGATGGCGCTCCCATGGGTCAAACGCATATCAACTGCGCTTTTTAAATAGGAACCCCCATTTTTATTACATATTCGTGTAGTACGTAAAGACATATGAATGTTTTAGTTGGACCACTTTTTTCGCTTTGTGATAGATGGCGCTGTAATAGTCACAAACGTGTAAGTGCGTGGTATCACGTAACATTCCGCCAGGTGCGGACGGTATTTGCTTCGTGATACATTACCCATGTTAAAATGAACCGTTTACCAATTGCGGAAAAGGTCGATATCGTGTTGATGTATGGCTACTGTGATCAAAATGACCAACGGGCGTGTGCTATGTATGCTGCTAGGTATCCTGGACGACATCATCCAAGTGTTCGGACCGTTTGCCGGAAAGTTACGTTATTTAAGGAAACAGGAAGTGTTCGGCCACATGTGAAGCGTCAACCACGACCTGCAACAAATGATGATCTCCAAGTAGGTGTTTTAGCTGCTGTCGCGGCTAATCCGCACTTCAGTAGCAGACAAATTGCTCGAGAATCGGGAATCTCAAAAACGTTGGTGTTGAGAATTCTACATCAACATCGATTGAACCCGTTCCATATCTCTATTCACCAGCAATTGCATGCCTACGACTTTGAACGTCTTGTACAGTTCTGCCACTGCGCACAAGAGAAATTACGGGACGATGACAGATTTTTTTCTCGCGTTCTATTTAGCGACGAAGCGTCATTCACCGACAGCGGTAACGTAAACCGGCATAATATGCACTATTGGACAACGGAAAATCCACGATGGCTGCAACAAGTTTAACATCAGCGACCTTGGTGGGTTAATGTATAGTGCGGCATTATGGGAAAAAGGATAATTGGTCCCCATTTTATCGATGGCAATCTAAATAGTGCAATGTATGCTGATTTCCCACATAATGTTCTACCGAAGTTACTACAAGATGTTTTACTGCACGAGTGAATGGCGATGTACTTCCAACATGATGGATGTCCGGCACATAGCTCGCGTGCGGTTGAAGCGGTGTTGAATAGCATATTTAATGTCAGGTGGATTGGTTGTTGAAGCACCACACTATGGCCCCCACGTTCACCGGATCTGACGTCCCCGGATTTCCTTCTGTGGGGAAAGTTGAACTATATTTGTTATCGTGATCCACCGACAACGGCTGACAACATGCGTCAGCGCATTGTCCAACTTAAACATTCATGTTTCTTTACGAACTACAAGTATATGCAATAAAAATGGTTGTTCCTATTTTAAAAAACGCAGTTGATATCCGTTTGACCTATGGCAGCGCCATCTAGTGGGGCAACCATAGCGCCATCTGGTTTCCCCCTTCAAGCTAGACAAGTTTCGTTCTTTGTAGTTTTTTCGTTTGACGCTTGTCTCGTGAGATATTTGGCCCGGTCACGATCAATGGACCACCCTGTAAAGAATACAGGACTTTAGAGTGAAATCTGTGTCTGTGGATGCTATGGCTATCCGCAATATGACTCTAGTTGTCCAAAGCCTAACTAACGTAATGGGAAGTCAACCCCCACCCTCCACCTCTGATCGACCATACATAATTGATTCAAACATGTAGGCGATATTCATAAAATACGTACTTACACTTATAGGTCATATCATTATCACCACTTACCTAATACTCGGTATGTTCACCTTCGGCACCGATAAAAGCGGCGACGCGTCGTGGTATGGAAGCAATGAGGCATTCGTAGGAGGAAGCTGGCACCACATCTGCACACATAAGTCACCTAATATACATAAATTCCGAGGAAAGGGGGGTGGTAAGGTCTGACGCCACGTTTACCCACATCCCAGATATGTTCAACAGAGTTCAGATCTGGTGAGCTGGGGGGCCAGCATATCAACTGGAATTCGCCACTGTGTTCCTCGATCCACCCCGTGACACTCTTTGCCTTGTGACGTATCGTATTATCTCGCTGAAATACCATTGGTGTAAGGACACATGATCGACATTAAGGGCTGTACATGGTATGCAACCAGTGTATGACACTGCTTGGCCGCCATGGTGCCTTGCACGAGCTCCTCTGAACCCAAGGATGCCAACGTGAGTGTTCCCCAGCCATAATGGAGCCGCCGGCGACTCCTCTGCAGTATAGGCATCAAGGAGCTGTTCCCATGGAAGACGACGGATTCACTCCCATCGGCATGATGAAGAACTTAACGGGATTCATGAAACCACGCAGCGCTCTGCCACGGCACCAACGTCCAATGCCGGTGGTCACGTGCCCATTTTAGTCGCAGTTGCCGATGTCGCGGTGTTAACATTGACACAGGCCGGGTAGTCGGATGCGGAGGCCTATCGTTAGGAGTGTTCGGTGCACTGTGTGTTCACATACACTGGTACTCTGCCCTGCATTAAAATCTGGTGTTAGTTCCATCACAGTTCGTCGCCTGTCCTGATTGCTTGACCAGTCTGCCCAGCCTACGAAGTCCGACAGCTGTAATGAGGGGTGGCCGCCCAAACACACGACGTCTGGACGTGGTTTCACCTAGGTTTCGCAACTTATTGAAGACACTCACCACAGCACTCCTCGAACGTCCAACGAGTCGTACAGTTTCCGAAATGCTCCTGCCGAGCCTTCGGGACGTTACAATCTGCCCTTGGTCAAACTCAGGTAGAACGGGCTCCTTCCTCATTCTACACACGGACAGCAGGCTCACTGATACTAGATGTACCGTGCGTGTTTGACTACCACTCCTTCCTTGCCAGGTGACGCTGCTATCGCCTGGACGGGTTCGTATCGATAGCAGGCCGATGGTCATATTTTTCTGGCTGACCAGTGTATTACTTAGCAAAGTTTTAGATTTAATTTGTAATGGTTCGTTTTATTGCCGTAGTATTTTGTTTTTACTAACTTCGAAACGACGAAGAAAGTCTTCGATACAAACAGATAGCATAATTTCGATCCCGCACACATTTTGACACGTTTCAAGTGATATTTTAGTATTTTGGATGAGTCTGAGAGAATTTATCGTAAGTGAATACTGTAAAACACAATCTCCCGCATTCTTATTGCTGACAACCAGAGAAATCTATACACTCACTATTTCACTGCGGGTCGTTCTTAAAGTCATCAGTTTCTTGGTCTTAGTTCAAATTACAGTTATTTGAATCAGACAGTTTAATTCATTTAAGAGCAAATGCAGTGACACATCTTTTTGGGAGAATGTTTTGGGTTTGATGCATTGTGAGATGTAGAGATATGGCAAATCTGTCATTGCTTACTATGTGGGCTGCTCTATAACTGTCATGTCAGGATGGTACATGTACAAACTTAGGTGCAATAATTGTGTGAATATCGAAGTGTGACTTTGTGAAAGTTACATAAATTAATAAGCCTGAACTCTATGATAGGATCCAGAGAAATTGAGACACAAGGCACTATTTATCAGTGAATAAGCTACATGTCCTTAACCAGATTCTTCACCAGAGAGGGGAGGTAGGGGAAGGGATGTGACTTATGACGGAGGCGTGGGTCAGGGGAGGGTGGTGGCATGATGGCGTCATGTGTTTGCTGCTGCATGTAGGTAACACTACGGTTAAAGGTCATATTTTAACTAAAGTCACTGTTGCCCTCCTGTATGGGGGAAAAACAGAAATGAAGAGGTCAGAACCGTTTGAGATGCGGTGTTGAGGAAGGACGCTGAAAATTGAGTGGACTTGTATGATAAGAAATGAGACCCTCTGCAGATTTTACGAGAAAATAAATATGTGGAAGAAGGTACAAAGAGTTGTAGTGGGAAAAAAACAGTAAAGGATGACAGAAATTGGAATACAGCCAACAAATAAGAGAGCAAAAGAAATGATGATATGACAATATTGTCTGGGAGTGACCATTTGAGGTTATTTGGCCATTTGGTAGCAAATCTTTCTGTCTGACGACACTTCAGCGACTTGCACTTGTGATAAAGATGAACACAGACAGGACAACACAGACACGCAGTGCCCGAGCGCAGAACATATACGACCTGCTCGAAAATCGAACCCAGGACCCGCAGTTTTCAGAGCCAGTGCCGCTAACCCCTAGACCAGTGATGGGAAAGCACATTAGTCAACAGAGCCAAATATCCGATGTACAACAACTGAAATTTCTTCTGAGAGCCAAGTTTTTTAAACTTAAACTATGTACGCAGCTGCATTGTTATTAACCTAATTACGGCAGGCTCAAGACGAACTTTACTAGAAACGTCCTCAATTCAATTGAGGAATGTTAGCTGAGCTAGATCCCTTCTAACTCTTCCATCCACACTCATCTTGTATACTTGTTTCCTTTACCTCCTTTCGTTCATTTCTCCCCGAATGTGTAAACCCTCTCAACACACCTTTGTCAATATTCGTCGAAACTATGTCTTTCACTCCACGGTGCTTCCTAAAATTAATAGATTTTAAGTAGAGTTTTAAGTCTTAGTTAATCTACAGGTCGTGGAATGAAACATGAAGTATACTTAATAAGAATGGGATTTACTGATAATATTAAGCCAGCCGCGGTGGCCGAGCGGTTCTAGGCGCTTCAGTCCGGAACCGCAAAACTGCTACGGTCGCAGGTTCGAATCCTGCCTCGGGGACCGATGTGTGTGATGTACTTAGGTTAGTTAGGTTTAAGTAGTTCTAAGTTCTAGGGGACGGATGACCTCAGATGTTAAGTCCCATAGTGCTCAGAGCCATTTGAACCATTTTTGATGAAATTAAGTTGTTTGATATCCATAAAATTTGAACAGGACAATGACTGACAAATACTTATGTCGACAATAGGTTTGCATCTCCTTGTAAATTTTGGATAAGTGAAGTTTGTATTCTGTTTTTAATTTTAGGCGCGATTCCAGGTTCTCATCAACGAGACCACTTCTCAGTTTACTCCTGGTAAGGTTGCATGGGGGCTTAATTAAATATGATTGAAAATACTTTTAGTTTTTAGTAGCTGTATGTCCGATTACGCTGTGTCTCGTAATCGGTTGGCCCTGACTAGAATTATTACGCAATCTGACTGCAAAGAACGACAACAAAGACTGAAATGAAAATTTTCGTTAACACAATTAATTAATTAAGTCCCCAGCAACTATGAAACCTACGAAACCAAAGCATAAGTATAACTGTTCTGTATGTGGAAGTATGACTCAACGCACATCTGGCACGGTTCTTCTTCAACAAGACAAGAATTTTTAAATACCAATTATACTGACGTGATAAAAGAAAATTAGAAATACTATAATTGCGTAAGGAAAGCAGAATTAAACTCTAATACCAGAACACACGCCAGATGCTTTGTTGACTGAACCTGTAATGACGCATTATTTAGGACACTGAAATAAACGGAGTTAGTTACCTCATTTATATTGATGAAAATCACTCTAATCCTTACATTATATCTCACACCGACTCTCTACTATCACATCTCAACCAGAACTCTCCAATATCACATCTCGGCAAGCACTGCCTACTAGCACATCTCAACAAACACTCTCTGCTACAACATCTCAGCACAGACTACCCCGAGTCCTCGACAGGCACTGACTACTACGAGCTCTCGACAAGCACTGTGGAGGCGGCTTAATAATATTCTTTGGCGCAATCTCTGGCGCAGTGGCTCAGTGTAGCCACCTTTCAAGGTTCAGCTTAAAAATGATTGTTCGCCTGAAGATGCAGACCCGAATAACAAATGAAAAGCAAATCCCAATTTTTTCAGCTGAATATATAAGGAATACTGTTATAGGTATTACATTTCAACATATCTTCCTCATTCAGGACTTTCAAAGCAGATAGCTTGTGCTGCAAATTAGGTTTACGTTTTTTCTCTATTATTTCTTAATCAACACAAAAACGTTCAAATTTCGAGTTCCATAACTGTTTTTTAATTCTAGAAACTGAATTTCGTAGTTGCCAATGTCAGTATTAAAGGGAGAAAAGTTTAATCCTTTACAGTAGCATCAATAGGCTATGTTCTCAATGCACGTGGTACTTTGTGGAAGGGCCACCCTTAACGCGTCAGAAAGTCGCACGTGGCTCGCGAACCTTTCTCTGCTGACCACTGTTGCCCTAGACCAAGCCTGACCACGAAATGCGCCCAGCGAGCGATGCCGAGTCTGCCCAGCTCTCCGGCTTCCCCCGCCACTATGCTATTCCGAGCAGGTGTGTTAATGAGACGGCTGCACGCGCGGTAAACTTCTGAAGGCGTGTTTACAACAAGGGAATATTGGCTGCATTCTTTTTTAAGCAGGATTTTATCTCTAGTCTTTAAGGTTTTCATTTTTCTACCTAAGCACTAACTTCACTACTTACTTCAGTAAGAACAATAGACAGCGCTAGTACTGTGAGCAAAACTAAAAAATTTTTACGTGAGGCATTTATCGATTTATACACGTTTCGATTTTAGAACACGTAATATATTTGGAACTATGGTTTGTGATAGAGTCAAATAGATGGAGTTGTGCAGATTAAAATCTGTTAAACCCCATCGTTGACGGTACTTCATCAATTTGATAACAGAGAAAAATCGTTCGCATACACAATTTGAAGCAACATTGTAATAACTTGAGCGGATTGTCTCAGCAGTTGAGGATATTGCTGCAGAGGTAACATTTTAGAAAGGTCTTGTAAATTCCTAAATTGGACAAACAGGTCACTGAGACAGGTGTTGCTCGTCGGTTGATCAACTCAAGTTGCAGGTGATGATAAGGTACATCCGCAGGTAAACTAGAGGACGGTCTGACAAATGAATCAGAATCAGTTTTCAATGTATGAAACCTTGGAATATCTTTGAGAACTCATGATAAGATGATTTAATTATGAAAACATGAGTCATGGATGCGGCACGAGTATCTGCCTTGAGTTCCGGGAAATGTTCCATGTTTGCAACGTGAAGTTAATTTTTCCGTATCATTACTTTTTGCCGGCCGGGTTAGCCGAGCGGTTCTAGGCGCTACAGTCTGGAACCGCGCGACCGCTACGGTCGCAGCTTCGAATCCTGCCACGGGCATGGATGTGTGAGATTTCCTTAGGTTAGTTAGGTTTAAGTAGTTGTAAGTTCTAGGGGACTGATGACCTCAGAAGTTAAGTCCCATAGTGCTCAGAGCCATTTGAACCATTAATTTTTGTTTGATAGCACTAATCTAGTTCGCCACATATGTTGCCAGCTATAGCCCCTTGCACTAAAAGACTTGATGAATTAAAATTATTCTTGCAGACGATCACAAGAGTTTTTTTTTATTGTTCTATTTAACACTAAGTCTGTTATTTACAGATTGGCCCCCTTAAGTTTAGTCACCATTCACTCGGGAAAACACTTGCATAATATCGTCTTTGTGGTTGGTGCTGTAATGACGTTCGAATGAATGTTTTTGCAGCTTATAATATTGCGGTGGTGTATTAAGCATGTTGCATGCGCTTCGAACGATACGAAATGTAAATCAATACCCTTTCAGCACTACAAGATACAAGATGACTTGGACAGATTTTCTACTTGGTGCGATGTATGGCAGCTTGCTCTAAACGTAGAAAATGTAGATTGATGCGGGTGGGTAGGAGAAAACAGTCCTTCAATGTTCGAATACATCAACAGTATGGTGCTGTTTAACAAAGTCTCGTCGATTAAACATGTAGAAGTAACGTCGTAAAGCAATATAAAATTGAATGATCACGTCACGTTGGCAGTAGGAAAGACCATTGCTCCCCTTCGTTTCATTGGCAGAAATTTGTGAACGTGTAGCTCATCTATAAAGAAGACGGATTAAAGAACGCTATTGCGACCCATTCTGGAATATTGCTCGAGTTTTTGGATCCCCAACAGGTCAGATTAAAGGAAGACACAGAAGCATTAGGAGTGATCAGCAGTGTCACGGAAGTGATTCGTGAACACAGATGGGAATTCTTGGAGACTTGCACTAAGGGCGTCCGGACACAGCCTTGCTGTTCCTCCTCACACCCCAGGACAAATCGACACTAAGCTGAGAGCGCAAGGCAGGAGTGAGACCGGAGCGCTCGTGCAAGAGGACTGCTGTTTGGCCAAAGCTGCCCGAGACAGTGAGCTGGGGACATAATAAAAATAGGATAAGCTGTAGAGAATACCCGCACGATACGTACAAGAACCAAGAGGGAACATAAAGAGTGAAAGACAAATAACCAAGTGCTCGGATAAAAAGGGTGTAAGAGTGGGATGTAGTGTTTCGGTCCTACTGTTCAATCTATATGTAGATGTTTCAAGAGTGGAATTAAAATTCTAGGTGAAAGGATATGAATGATAAGATTCGCCAATGATATTGCTATCTCAGTAACAGAGAAGAAGAATTGTATGATCTGCTGAACAGAATGAACAGTTTAATGAATACAAAATATGGATTGAGAGTAAATGGGCGAAAGGCTAATGTAATAAGAAGTAACAGAAACGAGAACAGCGAGATGCTTAACATCAGGGTTGGTGACCACGAAGTAGTACTAGTTCAGGCATTCTGCTACCTAGTGTGACGTCCCTTCCCTCCTCCTTCACTCACCGGCAAGAGACGCGACTCGTAACGATGTTCGTGCCCGTCGGTGTGACGTTGAACAGCACCTGTAACTCTCGTAAGAACACAGCTCCTCACGTGTTTTAGAAATATTCTGTTATCTGTCCGCAACAGTCTTCTCAGTTTGTGAGAACTGGTAAACTGCAATCGTTTATTTTTGTTTTTATGCCCGGTTAGTTCCGTGATGAAATAAAATCTTGATTGTTGATTTCATCATTACGGTCGTTTTTGACATCATACATAGCGAGGATGAAATTTTGCTACCTACTATTCCGTTGCTATGCCGTTTCTACGTCCAGTTATTAACAACGGTCCGCCGGCCGAAGTGGCCGAGCAGTTAACGGCGCTGCAGTCTGGAACCGCAAGACCGCTACGGTCGCAGGTTCGAATCCTGCCTCGGGCATGGATGTTTGTGATGTCCTTAGGTTAGTTAGGTTTAAGTAGTTCTAAGTTCTAAGGGACTAATGACCTCAGCAGTTGAGTCCCATAGTGCTCAGAACCATTTTGAACAACGGTCCGACGTAACTCCAGAGATAACTTATGTTGGAGTATTTTTTTTTTTTTAATAAGCCGTAATACTGGTTTAAACTAATCACTCTTCACTGTCCATTGCCGGCCGGTGTGGCCGTGCGGTCTAGGCACTTCAGTCCGGAACCGCGCTGCCGCTACGGTCGCAGGTTCGAATCCTGCCTCGGGCATGGATGTGTGTGATGTCCTTAGGTTAGTTAGGTTTAAGTAGTTCTAAGTTCTCGGGGACTGACGACCTCAGAAGTTAAGTCCCATAGTGCTCAGAGCCATTTGAACCATTTTTCACTGTCCATTATTCATGTATTCTCTTAGTCACTTAAAATGTTTAAATGTCAATCAATATGCATTAATACACATTGTATTGTCCGTTCAATGAGTTAGGTGACACGTGAGATTTACCTTTTGATTAAAATTTTATTGTTCTTTCTGTAATTAATTGTTTGTCCCTACAAAATACGGACACCGATATGTCATTTAAGATTAACTTCTGTTCAGTTCAGTAATCGTGACGCTGACGACAACTTTTGACTAATCGGCGTACTTGTCTTTCTTCGTGTCTTCGTTTTATTGTGTCCTACTCAAGACTACGAATTGTTTTTCTGTTGTTGATCCATTGCTCTCAAGGTTTGTAACTGTACGAAGGCTAAGTCTGATACACCAATATCACTCAACTAAAGTCTAACAATCGTCTTACTATGCCGTCGCGCTGAGAACGGTAAAGATTAACTTTCATCAAC
Organism: Schistocerca serialis cubense; assembly: GCF_023864345.2. Lineage (NCBI taxonomy): Eukaryota > Metazoa > Arthropoda > Insecta > Orthoptera > Acrididae > Schistocerca > Schistocerca serialis. The sequence goes on from NC_064639.1 coordinate 1,065,504,601, forward strand.
CGAATGACTGACCAATACTTCAGTCTCTACCTCACGAATTATCAGACTTGCGAAACTGAAACAATCTAGTAGCGTTTGCGTCCAGACAACTATCGCAAAAGTGCTCTAGAGCGACTCAAGAGCAACTAACTAACTGAACATTTCCATATCCGAGTAGCATTGTAGTCGCATTGAATTTCCTTTTCGATGCGGATACAATTCTCATCCATGGTAAATGTTATCTTTGACTGAATTACTTTCTTGGATTTCACCTTCGTTCATATGATTTTGTATTTATTCTATAGATAGTTCAAATGGCTCTGAGCACTATGGGACTTAACATCTGTGGTCAACAGTCCTCTAGAACTTAGAACTACTTAAACCTAACCAACCTAAGGACATCACACACATCCATGCCCGAGGCAGGATTCGAACCTGCGACCGTAGCGGCCACGCGATTCCAGACTGAAGCGCCTAGAACAGCACGGCCACACCCGCCAGCATTCTATAGATGTTTGATAAAGAATCTATGGTAATCCTTTCCTTTTATCTCCCCTTTTCGTATGCTATTCTCAGTATTTGAATAATATAGGTGTTAGTCAAAATGTTACCAGTGTAGATTTTACCGTCAATAGTTGCCGTCACTCTCAAGATGACTCACTTCTCTACTTTAAGTTTCCACAAAGTTTATTAATTGGGGTTTTCTGTCCTTCGGGCGTTACACAAGACAGCAAAATAACCCATCACGGACGGAGAAAGGACGACATAAAAATCAGACTAGCCTGGCAGAAAGCCCATTCTTGGCCAGGAGAAGTCTAGTAGTATCAAACATAGGCTTTAATTTAAGGAAGAAATTTCTTAGAATGCAGGTTTGGACCGCAGCGTTGTGGAGCGTGGACTGCGGGAAAACCGAAACAGAAGTGAATCTAAGCTTTTCAGATGTGGTGCTACAAAAGAACGTTGAAAATTAGGTGGACTGATAAAGTATGAAATGAGGAGGCTCACCACCAAATCGGCGAGGAAAGGAATATATGGAGAGCACTGACAAGAAGAAGGGACAGGATGGTAGGACATCTGTTAAGAAATCACGGAATAACTAACATGGTATTAGAAAGAGCTGTAGAGGGGAAAAGCTGTAAAGGATGACAGAGATTGGAATGCATCCAGCAAATAATTGAAGACGTAGGTTGCAAGGGCTATTCTGATATGAAGAGGATGGCTCAGGAGAGGAATTCGTGGGGGGTTGCATCAAACAAGTCAGAAACAGATAATTTGAAATAAAAGTGAATAATTTAATCTTTACTTTTCCGTTCAAAAATGCTCAAATTTATGTGAAATCTTATGGGACTTAACTGCTAAGGTCATCAGTCCTTAAGCTTACACACTACTTAACCTAAATTAACCTAAGTACAAACACACACACCCATGTCCGAGGGAGGACTCGAACCTCTGCCGGGACCAGCCGCACAGTCTATAACTGCCGCGCCCAAGACGGCTCGGCTAATCCCGCGCGGCAACTTTTCCGTGTACGAAGTATAATTGTGCAACTCGAATACCATGAGTCATTCAGTCAGGTCATAAACCTTGTTAGCTGATTGCGTGAAAGCAAACCTTAACGTTTTCAGTGTCTATAAAAGGCGAGTGAATACAGCGGAAGGGTTTGTCAATGTGGGTAGGAAACTTTATAGTCACTGGCATCGAGCTGGTGAACGGAATGCCAAGGGAGTTCGGTAATAAATAAAAGAGCTGCCGGTGCCTCTAATAATACATAACCGCGCCTACTGAGGCGTTAATAAGCGATGCTGCTGTCCAACAGGTTTTAATTAAAACTGACGTACATTAGAGCGCACTCTGAAATATTTGTGCCCAGTAGAGGAAACACTGGGGTCAGTTGTGGCACGCATCGGTCGATCTAATCCCTGGGGGTTTGCAGTCGCCGACAAAAGACAGCAGACGACATTGAAACGCCGTGAAAAATTGTCACTGTACCTCATTGACAGGAATGTCAGGCGTTTAACAGTGTCAAACTCTAGCGTACGTTGCCATCTTCCCTGCTATCCGAATAATCGACAGCAACAGTGAAACATTTCATTACTCAGTTATATAAGCGCACCACACAATCATTGGTCACTCCCTAATATCATGAAACAGTGACCTCCACTCGTCGAGGAAAACATTCCAGAAGTTTCCTCAGATATACTATACCCAGCTGATGCCACTCGTTGATGAAGTTGTGGAACGTATGCCACGACGAATACAGATATACATCAATGCAAGAGGAGATGCTACTGGTTATTAGAGGTACCGATGTGTACAGCAATCTGGACAACAACCTCTGAAGGTCTCGCTGTACGGTGGTAGAATAGCAATATACGCTGTACAATAGTTGAACGTCGGTTTCTACACACAGAACAGACCGCATTAGTATACCAAAAAATCGGTCTATTTCATTCACGGAGAAATCATGACGACAATCAGGATAGACTCACCAACAAATTGGGCTATTTCATTCACGGTGTTATCATGGACGCGTCCAATCATGGGAGCTCCTTTCTGATGCTTTGTCACAGCTCTACGTCGATCTACGCAACTGCGCAGATTCCATACAACCATCTGGCACATATGCAAACTTCGTTGCCGTGTCTTACGCCAGCTGTGGATCATTGCCTAGTACCAGCTCTACTCCTTACACAGCACACTTAAGCGACGTGTGCGCTCTTCTATGGGCTGACAAACAGCTTGTCCGGGGGGGGGGTTATGTTCTGTAGGTTTCAACATCAATGAACCTGTAGAAAGCAACGGTGTAGTTATATAAATGAAAACGTATATGTTTGTTTGTTCGAAATCGTGTATCTCCAAAACTTCTCGTCTCATTGCTTACATATTTTCACACGTAACATTCTAACAGAAGCGTCTTTATATATATATATATATATATATATATATATATATATATATATATATATATATATATATGTGTGTGTGTGTGTGTGTGTGTGTGTGTGTGTATTGAAAGGGGAAACACAATGAAATTGTAAATGTAGGTTTGTGCAAAATCGTTAATGTTTATTCAGAATCGTTAATCTCCGAAAGCTCTTGATCGATTGCTTTGAAATTTTGACACAACGTTGAACTGTAATTCGTGCGTGTTTGTAGACATTTAATTCTTTAATATAGGCATCTTTTTACTACAAATTATATATATAAGGAAAAACTTTGTTAAAAGAACCTGCTACTACAGACTCCGAATTAGCAACTATGAACAAGACTCAAGATCAGAGAGTGACAGAGGGGTGGAAGGAAATGGAAAACAGGAGAATATGGACAGTGACAGGAGGTAGGAGAGGATGGAGGGAGAGAGGGAAGAAGGCTGTAGACAGAGAAAGAGGGGAGGAGTTGATGGGATGAGAGAGATGAAGAGAGAGAGAGAGGGCAGGAAGATTTAGAGAGATAGCAGGAGGAGAAGGTGGGGGAAGGAGGCTATGGGCAGAGAGAGAGGGAACGAGGAGGATATGGGCAAAGAAAGGTGGAGAGGGAGGAGGACAAAGACAGGGCAGAGAACGGGATTATTACATATATCCAATTTCCACACGTACTAGAAACGTGTGCTTTCTCTCTTCTTTCTGTTCTATTCAAGTAGACAGTACGACAGCAAAGTGTGGTCGGGTGCAACTAGCATGTCGTAAAATCCCTTTCCTACACGCATACTCGACCAACTGACAACAACTCCTCACCCCCTTCTTCTTCTCTTCAAATTTCTGACAAGTTCGGGAATCCTGTATATCCAGAAAACTTGGAGATAAAAACCCGATGTGTCTCCAAAATTTGACCCATGTACCCATGTTGACAGCTGTTGTCCCAGCCCCCACATACCTTTCCTAGTTCAAGGTTCCAAACCCCCCAACCCAGTGATAACTGTAAAATTACACTTGCTCCTTCCAATTCTAGCCTAGCCGGCCGAAGTGGCCGTGCGGTTAAAGGCGCTGCAGTCTGGAACCGCAAGACCGCTACGGTCGCAGGTTCGAATCCTGCCTCGGGCATGGATGTTTGTGATGTCCTTCGGTTAGTTAGGTTTAACTAGTTCTAAGTTCTAGGGGACTAATGACCTCAGCAGTTGAGTCCCATAGTGCTCAGAGCCATTTGAACCATTTGAGCCAATTCTAGCCTCGCATTATCCATCACACTTTCTTGCTCCCAGTCACAGCTATCTATCTATCGGTATTTGTCTCCGTCGTCTCTCTTATGTTCACAGCAATTCCTGAGAACTGATCCCAAAGGTCTAAAACTGGACACACTCTCATCCGTGTTTTTATAGTCTGTCCTTACCATGAGTCACTCCTTTAGCTGTGTGGTACACATCAACTTTCAAACTAACGTTATGCATCTTGGACTTGAAGTTGTCGGTCCACTGCTTTGTTGATATGCCACGTGATAGTATCCCACCTAGGTCAAATCAGAGAGCTGTTTTTGCGATAATGTGTTCCCCCTTCCCATTAACTCGTACCAAAGAAGACGAGCTTGCATCAGCTTTTCCAGAAGCTACCAAACCTTCACTGAATACCATTTATTGAGTAGTGGTATAGAAACTGTCCTGGATACCATTGGATCATATTCATCTCCACTTTATGATAAGTGTGTCATGCTTTTGCATCATTGGATGGTATTCTGAAAACAAAATGGCTATCACACATCCCACAGTATTGTAAATTTTTGCCTTTAGGTGTTGGGAGATTAATTTTTGCCTCGAACGACTCCAGTGACTTGTCTTCACTTGAACCAAACTACGTTTATCCTGGCCAAGGTATCTGAAGTGACGCCTTAGACACACTTTGAGGCGATGATATCTGCTGGGTATCTAAAATGCATATCCTTCTGCTAGTGTCCATTGTTGATTCTGATTTGGGGGCCGCAGTCCCTCGTATCCAGTTATCTGGGTGCTGAGGCACAGCCCATTCACAATCAGTTTTTCTGTTCAAATTTCTACCTGATGCTGGTGGTCAATGTGTGTTCCTTGGTATAAAATCACATTTACCCTCACAAAGAAGAGTTCAGGTGTGTGGTTTCTGTAGTTCAGAGTTACTATGTCTATACACAGAATGAATAATAGCTGTGGTAGGGCAGAGTCTGGACACCGACACTGGGCTCTGTACCACATTAGTATCTCTGCGGTATATAGCAGTATCCAGATCACACTTACCCCTGGGACCTAACGACAGCGAAAGGCTCGCCAGATGGGTTCATGTGGGATTTGGTCGAACTCTTATAGAACCAGAAATGTCATTTGTATTTTCTGTCTCTCCCATTAAAACTACGTATGTATTTTATACATTTTGTTGAAGGCAGCAATATGGGTACTCCCAATCCGACCCCTATCTCTAATATGGGCGTCTGGGAAGAATCAAGTGACGAATAAAGAAGAAAAATGTGACAACTCTTTCTGAATCCAGGACGCAATGTGGATAAAGATAGACGTGAAAGCTATAGTCCATAACAGAAACCAAGAGGAATGAAACGTAAGAGAAAGGTCAGGAAAATTAAGTAACTGCTGCGTAGACGGTACCTACACAAAGTACAGCCTGTCGTATTCTTGGATCTAGAAGTAAGACTCAAGGAAAGTTATAGAAGAAATTGGAGTACAGAAAGAGGAATGTATGTTATGGAAGACTGAAGAACGTCAAGGAGCATTCCGGTATATAGACGATGCTTTCTTCGTATGGACTCGAATTGAATAGGCGCTGCAGTAGTACTGTGCGGCAACTACCAGCAAAATACCACGAATTCTGCAAAGATATAATGACTGAGAGCGCTGTTCAGACTTCGATGTCACGGTATACACTGAAGTGACAATAGTCAAAGGACAGCAGTATCCACTTATCAGATGGCTGTAGTATCACTCACATGAGGTATAAAAAGACATTGCATTGGTGGAGGTGTCCTTTGTATATAGGTGATGTATATGAAAAGATTTCTGATTGGAGTTAAGTGATTTTGCACGCGGAGTGGCAGCTGTAGCTAGACGCACGGGACATTCCATTTTGGAAATCGTTAGAGAATTCATTATTCCGAGATCCACAGTATCAAGAGCGAAGAGAACACTTTTCAGGCGTTGCCATTTACCACTGACAAAGCTGTGGCCGACAGCCTCTACTTAACAACCGTGAGCAGCGGAGTTTGCGTAGAGTTGTCAGTGCTGACGCACTGGCAACACTGCGTGAAATAACCGCAGAAATCAATATGGGTCGTACCTCGAACGTAACCGATAAGACAGTTCGGAAATTTGGCGTTAAGGTGCTACGGCAGCGAACGACCTACGCAAGTGTCTTTGCTGAGAGCACGACATCGCCTGCAGCGCCTCTCCTGCGCTCGTGACCATATCGGTTGGGCACTAGACGATTGGGAAACAGTAGACTGGTCAGGTGAGTCCCGATTTCAATTGGTAAGAGCTGATGGTAGGGTTCGAGTGTAGTGCAGACCCCACAAAGCCATGGATCCAAGTTGTCAACAAGGCACTGTGTAAGCTGGTGGTGGCTCCATAATGGTGTGGGCTGTGTTTACATGGAATGGACTGGGTCCTTTGGTCCAACTGAACCAAACATTGACTGGAAAAGGTTATGATCGGCTACATGGAGATCATTTCCAGCCATTCATGAACTTCACATTCCCAAGCAACAATGGAATTTTTATGATCGACAATGCGCTATGTCATAGGGGCTACGATTGTTCGCAATCGGTTTCAAGAACATTCTGGTCAATTCGAGCCAACGATCTGGCCACCCAGATCACCCAAAATTAATCCCATCGAATATTTATGAGACATAATTGGGAGATCAGTTCGTGTGCAACATCCTACACCATCAAAACTTTCGCAAATACGGACGACTATAGAATCAGCATGGGTCAATATATCTGCAAAGGACTTCCAGTGACTTGTTGAGTCCGTACCACTTAGAGTTTCTGACCTACGCTGGGAAAAAAGAAGTCCAACACGGTGTTAGGAGTTATCCCATCGCCTTTGTTCCTTAGTATAAGGTTATGAGCCACAACACAACGACCAATGCCGACCTTTGGATTGGACGCAACCTGGTGGCGTTGCCTGCTCGCTACGCGATTCGAAAAGCAAATAAGCGGGCCAAATGTGAACAAGGGACCATTCTAGTGACGACACGAACTGAAAAAGCAAATAACCATGAACGCAAGCGACTGGCAGACTGTTAAAACGTGTAAACTCGGAACGAGCATCTTCTAAATGACGAAGCTGGTCTACCGCTAGCTTGCCGTTGTCCGGAGCATCTGTGAAAAGTGGATGAAGATCAGTGAAAGCACGAACATGCGACAAGGTGTCGGACGTCCACGTCTTGTCATAGAACGTGGAGACCGGATTTTTGCCTGCTGCTCTGTAAACCAGGATAGGATAAGCCTTTACCAGCATTTTGTCCTGACGACAGGGCACAATTCTGGTGGAGGCCCAAGTGTTTTGGAGAACTCCGTTCAGTGTACAGCGTTGAACATGGGACATTTGAGCGCACGACCGCTTGGTGTTCCCATTTCTACCCAACGACACCGTCAGTTAGGATTGCAGCCCGCATCTCGTGGTCGTGCGGTAGCGTTCTCGCTTCCCACGCCCGGGTTCCCGGGTTCGATTCCCGGCGGGGTCAGGGATTTTCTCTGTCTCGTGATGGCTGGGTGTTGTGTGATGTCCTTAGGTTTAAGTAGTTCTAAGTTCTAGGGGACTGATGACCATAGATGTTAAGTCCCATGGTGCTCATAGCCATTTGAACCGTTTTAGGATTGCAATTTCGAATCACGTTTCTTTTTTTACACGAGGCTGATGGTCTTGTAACACAGTAATCGAGTACAGCATGGGAGTTGTGGATCACGTGATCATTACTGTGGACTACCTGCATCCCTTCATGCCTGATGTTTTCCCCGACGATGATCGCGTCTCCCGCCAGGATTAACTGTCAGTGTTGAAGGCAAGAATAGTGCTAGAGTGGATTGATAAAAATGATAGTGAAATCGTGATATCTCAGCCACTAATTCTGCCTCATCTGAACCCAGTGAAATGCACCTGGGATGCTATCGAGGTACGTTACAGTGCTCACAGACCACCTGCCGGTGTTGTGGAGTTGCTTGATCTGTGCATAGAGATCTGGTACGACCAAACTGTGGAATTCTGTCAATGTCTTTTCGGATCCATGCCAATCAGAATCGCCACTGTATTGCTTTCCAAATGAGGACTAACACTTAACAACGCGGGTGGTCCTTTGTATTTAACGTCTCGTCAGTCACAGGTTGGTCTTTTAATGCTAGATGACACAAAGTTCTCAGTGAATGCAGCTACATCAAGATCAGTTTTACCTATATGTTGCTGAGTATTGTGCTGAACACTTGTGTCACATGAGACACAGAACGGGAGTATAGTACAGTTGTGAAGCTGTTGTTATCGTACCAAACTATGTAAACGGTAGGCGTAAAGATATAGTCGTTGGTACATTCTTTATGCATTTAAGTCTCGTTCCTATTGTAGAAATGCCCTATTATTCCATATAGAGCTCACAGGTCGTGATTTACTACGTAAGTCAGATCAGTGACGTTTTGATCACTACAATTAAAAGTACTGCGCAGAAATGAATTGCTAAGCTGAAGAGGGTAACAAGACTCTCCAATAATTAAGTGTACATTTCCTTCTATCCCTGTTGCGAGATTTCACCAAGATAAATTTATATGTCTTATGGTCCCTCAGAACATTCGGTCTCCTTATTCTTCTAAGTGCAGACATACCTATGTTTAGCTTATTTCAGTGAATAACCGCGGAATACCACGAACAGATTTATTGTCGTATTAAAGCATCTCAAACGTCTTATTTAGATATATACACCTTCTCAACTTAAAAGATCTCCAACGAAAGAATTTCTTTCGAACCAGAAACACACTCTTTTTTTCTTGCACAACAATGTTAACATTTTCAAGGGATGGTTTCTGCTTGAAGCATTCATGGAATGACGTATGGTGTTGGAGTCTCTCAGCTACAACTGTGCTGACTTCAGAGCATCTGTTACTATGTCCACAACACTGTGCGAAGCCCAATAAATACCTCATACAGAAATTACGAAACACAATCAGTAATTTAATGTAGTACATGTTACGTAAATAACTAACTGGTTATCAAAATCTTATTTAATGGTTATTCATATTACTTCAAAGTTGCCATAGTAAACGTTCATACTGAATGCCGAGAGTAAAAAAAAAATTTTAATCAAAGAAGACAGCCAAGGGCATCATCTCAAGCTAAAACTCTGAAATTTCTGTAGGACCATTAATGTCAAAGACTCAACCCTCGCATCTAAGAACTACATAAATTACATCCACTCTAAGTAAAATTGTTGGACTTTTACAGGAAACATGATTTTATCGAAAGTTTCCTTTTTACCTTGATCAGTTACTTTATGACACGGTTTTATCTTTTATTTCCATTACTGCCTCTCTGATTAATATATTTGGTTGGGGTATAAGTTCATACTGTTTTTCCATAAGTTTAATAAACGCAACAGGTACACCTAACAGAGGCTTTAGTCGTCAATAATGTGTTCTCCTTTCCTATTTACAAGGCTCTGCCAACGCTGGGTTACCTTCTGATTCCATGACTGTCGAAATCACAGGATTTTGAGGTGAAGACTTAATCAAGCTTGTCTGGAGCGCATTTCCACCCGGAAAGGAAGTTACTTGATGGTTGTTGGATAGAGAGAGGGAAAGATGGAAATCTGAGGGCGCAAGATAATTTGAATAAGGTGGCTGCGGAATGATTTCTCAACAAAATTCCTGTATCAATCTACCAGTACAGCAGAATACGGGCGGGCGTTATCGTGTAATAGTATCATTTCACGCAGTCTTCTTGTTCGTTCTTCGTGGACTGCGTCTTCAAGATGTCTGATTTGTTCACAACAAATGTTAACAGTGATGGTTAGACTCGAGGACTCATTTGGTAGTACACCACACCGTCGCCGTTCCACTAGATGCATAACATTATCTTTTCTGCATGCGCGGCCGGCCGCTGTGGCCGAGCGGTTCTAGGCACTTCAGTCCGGAACGTCGCTGCTGCTACGGTCGCAGGTTCGAATCCTGCTTCGGGCATGGATGTGTGTGATGTCCTTAGGTTAGTCAGATTTAAGTAGTTCTAAGTCTAGGGGACTGATGAGAGATGTTGAGTCCGATAGTGCTTAGAGCCATTTGAATCATTTGTGCATGTGGGCAGTTCTTTGTACGACGAATTGCTGGTTTGTTTGGGCTCAACCATTTCTTTCTTTTCCTTATGCCAGGATAAAGACACAATTTTTCGTCACCAGTAACGGTACAGGATAGGAATGGTTGGTGTCGTTCATGAGACAACTGACAATGTGCAAGCAGAAATGCACAAGTGGCCAACCGCTGATTGTGTCATTTTGGCTTAGAGCATGCGGTACGTATACACCAGATTTTTGAACCTTCCAAATTGCTTGCAAATGACGAGCGATGGTGGAATGATCGCATTTCATCACATCTGACATGAATTATTGTTTAAATGATATTAATCAGCCCCCAATGTCTTCCTGAATTTGGAGAGTCACTAATGTCAAAACAATCCTCCATGAAACTAGAAAACCATTTTCTTGCCGTGCTGTGCCCAACGACATCATCCCCACACATGGCGCAAATGTTTCTGTCTGCCTCCGATGTTGTTACCCCTCTACCGAACTCAAACTGGGGAATACATCGGAAATGTTGCGATTTCTCCACTTGGCAGTCCATTTCCTAGCGTTCGCAGCTCCACTCAGTATCCCCCGATACCAATGGCCATATGTAAACTCAAATGGCAACAGTCAATTACAAATAAGAAATGTCAGTCTACATCTACATCAACATCCATACTCCGCAAGCCACCTGACGGTGTGTGGCGGAGGGTACCTTGAGTACCTCTATCGGTTCTCCCTTCTATTCCAGTCTCGTATTGTTCGTGGAAAGGATTGTCGGTATGCCTCTGTGTGGGCTCTAATCTCTCTGATTTTATCCTCATGGTCTCCTCGCGAGATATACGTAGGAGGGAGCAATATACTGCTTGACTCCTCGGTGAAGGAATGTTCTCGAAACTTCAACAAAAGCCCGTACCGAGATACTGAGCATCTCTGCTGCAGAGTCTTCCACTGGAGTTTATCTATCATCCCTGTAACGTTTTCGCGATTACTAAATGTTCCTGTAACGAAGCGTGCTGCTCTCCGTTGAATCTTCTCTGTCTCCTCTGTCAACCCCATCTGGTACGGATCCCACACTGCTGAGCAGTATTCAAGCAGTGGGCGAACAAGTGTACTATAACCTACTTCCTTTGTTTTCGGATTGCATTTCCTTAGGATTCTTCCATTGAATCTCAGCCTGGTACCCGCTTTACCGACGGTCAACTTTATATGATTATTCCATTTTAAATCACTCCTAATGGAATTAACTGCTTCCATTTGCTGAACTGCTATATTGTAGGTAAATGATAAGGGTTCCTTCTTTCTATGTGTTTGCAGCACATTACGCTTGTCTACATTCAGATTCAATTGCCACTTCCTGCACCATGCGTCAATTCGCTGCAGATCCTCCTGCATTTCAGTACAATTTTCCATTGTTACAACCTCTCGATATATCACAGCATCATTTGCAAAAAGCCGCAGTGCACTTCCGATGTTATCCACAAGGTCATTTATGTATATTGTGAATAGCAACAGTCTTACAACACTCCCCTGCGGCACACCTGAAATCAATCTTACTTCGGAAGACTTCACTCCATTGAGAATGACATGTTGCGTTCTGTTATCGAGGAACTCTTCAATCCAATCACACAATTGATTTGATAGTCCATAAGCTCTTACTTTGTTCATGAAACGACAGTGAGGAAGTGTATAGAGCGCCTTGCGGAAGTCAAGAAATATGGCATGTACCTGGGAACCCGTGTCTGTGGCCATCTGAGTTTCGTGGACGTATAGCGATAAATAAACCTACACCAAATGGAATACCAACATGCAAACCAAAAAACACCTCATTTATTAACCTAATAAGAGGCCTTTATTTTCAGTGTGTCAACGTCAAATGCTAGTTAACTTATTGGAAGTAGCAATAGACCTGATATTGAACCCTGTGGCACGTCAGCAGCAATTAGTTCGCACTATCTATTTTCCGTGAATTTGAGAGCGTTTATTAACGAATGCCAAATTGAAGCTAACTGAATACAATTGTCGCATGGGCAACTGCGAACCCACAGAGCTCTGGCTGGCTTGTTGGCGTAGTTACCGTGCGCCAGAACGCTGGCGCCAGGTGCGGCAGGAGCAGCGGCAGCCGCTGCGCAGGGGCACCTGGACTGGCGGCACGCCCTCGCCAGTCGCTAAATCAACCAAGCGGAAGCGCGCCGTAAATCTGCGCTATCAGCGGGCCGCAGTTCGGGCTTACACTGCGCCTTAATCCTCTTTTATATTCATCACAGCTTAGCGGGACCGGCTCCCTGGCCGCCCCCTCTCTCTCTCGCTTCCCTCTGCCGGCTCTGCCGGCGGCTGCAGCCGGCAGTGGAAGGGGCGGGAGGCCATCGCGGGCGGAGGGAACAAAGACGGAGATGGGAATCTGCTTCTGCAAATGAAACTCTGGCTCGAATTAGAATTATGAGCCCCGGCGTGTGGACTGGAGGTGGCTATCTGCAGGGCGTCGACAGCTGCATTCAGCGACTCTGCAGATAACCTCCCTGTATGGTCGTAACGAAAACAAGTGTTCTCCAGCACTTGTTTCAGTTGTAGGAAATGCCTATATACTGACTGTGTGTGTGACTTAATTCCAAGTGTTCTTCTAGATATGAACTCTACCGATAAACATACAGCATTTGCTCAGATTTGCAGCAATATAGCAGTACACTGAAGTGACAAAATTCATCGGACACAAGGTATAAAATGGCACTGCATAGGCGAAGCTATGACTTTGGCTCAGGCGACTGTGTCAAAAGGTTTCCGACCTGATTATGGCCGCACGACGGGAAATAACGGACTTCAAAGGCGAAATGGTTGTTATAGTGAGGTGAAAGGGACGCTCCGTTTCTGAAATCGTTAGGGGATTCAGTATTCCGAGATCAACAGTGTCAAAAGTGTGCCGAAAATACCACATTTCTGGCGTTACTTCTCAACACGGACAATAAAGTGGTCGATGGCCTTTACTTAAGGGGAGCCGGACGTGCCTATGCTGCCCATGTTAAAATCACTAGGTTTGAGGAACATTTATGAATAAACTACCAAATAGAAAATTTGAATTTTTTTTTACATATAGAGTGGTTTAGTATTTCAGTATTGACAGAGGGATTTTGGAGTATCTTTTCTAGTTTCCTTCCAATTATTTGTTTTATTAATGACCCAATTTTTTTACAAATAATTGCTTTATAATTAAACTGAAATGAAACTACTGAACATACTGCCAAATGGCTGTGTTAGAATCTAAGTTTGACCACTAAGAGTGCTGTATAAAAATTTCATCTCTCTAGCTTGAGTGGATTCTGAGAAAATGTTCCTTATATTCGAAAAACTCTAATTTACGGGAAATGGCTATCAAAGTTTCTCAAAACATTCCTGCACTATAGGATGGATTATCAGGCTCTTCTTCTTCATCCTCCAAAAGCTTCCGCTTCTGTCTTCTTGTCTGGCCTATTGTTCCATCACACTTCATATGCCTTTCTCTTCTTTCTGCTCCTCTTATCCTTTCTCTGTCAATATTTCTTAGTGCTCGTACAGTGTTCACCCCAGCTGTAAACCCTAATGCCTTTAGAACTTTACACTTCACACTGTTCCCTTGGTTTTAGGTTGCTATTTCATCATAAATGCCAAAGTGCAGTGTTTTTATGCTTACAAACACCCTTTATGAATCACTTTCCAAATCAAATTGTTTACGCTGTCATTAGGATTCAGCGTCTTTCCATGTAGACATTTGTGTAACAATTCTGGCTGTGCTAAGTCATGAAAAATTGATTTTATTGTTCCCTCCTGATTCTTGTACATACTGCATATTACCCGCTTTACACAAGAAGTATAGGGCTAATACTACCAACAACAGGGGCAACACTGAACTAATTCGAAACGGTAAACAGCAAAGAGACAATGTTCCTCGCTCTTATTCATTGTACTATCGCAACTTGGTATTAGTGTTAATTTTCTTTTCCTTACGTTCTTCCTCATCTTATATACACGGTTATTAAAACGTGGCATCATAACCAGAACAAAAGTGTCCGACAATATTAAATGGAGCAATATGTTCGTAATTCTGAGGAAAATAGGAGTAAGCTGTAAGGTTCAAAATGGTTCACATGGCTCTGAGCACTAGGGACTCAACATCTGTGGTCATAAGTCCCCTAGAACTTAGAACTACTTAAACCTAACTAACCTAAGGACATCACACACATCCATGCCCGAGGCAGGATTCGAACCTGCGACCGTAGCAGTCGCGCGGTTCCTGACTGAGCGCCTAGAACCGCTAGACCACCGCGGCCGGCAAGCTGTAAGGAAATACGGGTAATATTTGTCACAGAAAACAATGTAGCCAACCCTTGCACACTCGCTGTATGCGTAACATAAGGCGCTGTATGCGTAACAGGCCTAGAAAATCCCAAGCAGTTCGCCAGGAAGTCACGAGAGGGTGTCAGCCCATTTCCTCTGCAGGCGTGGCGGAAAATGGTAATAACTCCACTTCTAGGGCGAGTAGAACAATAATTCAAAGTTTAAATTAAAGAGGAATGTTCCAATTAATTTTCGCTAACAAAAAAAAATCGTAATTTTTTGGATTTGACCACCTCCGGCTCCCCTTAACGACCGAGAGCAGCTTTGTCATTGATAAGAAACAAGCAACACTGCGTGAAATAACCACAGAAATCAGTGTGGGACGTATGACGAACTTATCCGTTAGGACAGTACAGTGAAATTAGGCGTTAATGGGCTATGGCAGCAGACGACCGAAGCGACTGCCTTTGCTGAGAGCACGACTTCGCCTGCAGCGCCCTTCCTGGGCTCGTGACCACGTCGGTTGGACCATAGACGACTGGAAAACCTCGCCCGGGTCAGATGAGTTCCGATTTCAACTGGTAAGAACTGGGTAGAGTTCGAGTGTGACGCAGAGACGGCGAATCCATGAACGGAATTTGCAACAGGTCACTCTGAAGGTTAATGGTGACACCAGAATGTTGTTGTCCTAGTGAATCGATCACTGATTTGGAATGGTTATGTTCGGTTACATGGACACCATCTGCACCCTTTCAACGATGAAATTTTTATGGATGACAAGGCGCCATGTCACTGTGCAACTGTTATTCACGAATGCTTTGAAGAACACGTAACGCCGGAAATGCATATCCTATTTCCATCTATTGTACTATAAATTTTTTTCCTTATTTTGTTACCTGAAGATATGAAATTTCTGTGTCTTTATATATTGTAATTGTTTTGCATTTATGTCGATGTATAATTGGTTCGTTTTGTAAATATTATTTGTATTTTTACGCTGGGTCTGGCCTAGGGAAAACTGTGCTATCGAACGATTACATCGATAGGTCGTGTGGAGAACGAAAGTGTTTAGGATCTTTGGTAGTGTTAACTCTGCCGTGTGGAGCGCGAGTAGAGGAGAGTCTGGATGGAGTAGGGCGGTGGAGCAGGTGTATTGCGTGACGCTCCCGCTAGTTGCCGCGCTTTCGGGGTTTGGCAGCATGTAATTGCGCTCGACTTGCTATGATAGTTTCTGGCACGGTGTCGCAGACGGGAAGCATTAGCTGGCACACATCAAGAGCCCGTTTCGCCTGGTGGCCGTGTCGAGAAGAAGGCGCGCCAACATCCAGTTTCTGCAACAGCGACGGCCGACAATAAGTGACTGTCGCCAACTCCACGATCGACGACTGCAAACCTTCAATCAACCAACAAGGAAGACTGAAAGCACGTTAAATTTTAGAACTGTATGGCAGTCCTCGGCTTTTCAAACTGTTCCATTTGCATCACTAAAATACAGCTACTTAGCATGAACCTTTGTTGTTCATTGTCCCAATTGCATTACCAAGCAGGGTCCCTTCCTTTTCCGAAATGAACCCGAGTGACGTTGATATTCAAACGCCAGCACTGAAGTAATATCATTCCATTTCACTGCTTTAATTTCAAAGTTCAGTTAAAGTATTCATAGCTGGCCGCAATATTTAGATTATGCAAGCACAAATTAAGAGTGCGAGTTTTGTTACCATATTTTAGCTTACCTGTGACCGCAGCTCAGCTTGGTACGTACTAAATTTTACTATTGTTAATTGTTCAGTATCATTTAATTGAAGTTCGAAGTTAATTCTCTTATTTCTAAATTGCATAGATTCAAGTACCTTTTGAAATGATTGTTGAGGTAGCCCAAGACTAACTTTATTTTATTGAATTTCGTAGTGCTTCAGAAACAAAGTTCACTATTGATTCCAGTCACTAAATTAACTTTAAATTTTCCGGTTTTATTAATTCTTTTGCTAAATTAAATTAGAGTGTAGCGAAATTTATTACTTCTGACAAACCTTCAGTTTTCACACAACACGTGTCAACCTTCAGTTGCCATGCTTTTAGTGCTAATTATATGTGCATTAATCTTTCATTTTCAGGTATTATAGTAGTTGTCCATAGGACTGGCGACCGTAATTTTCCCCAAATCTCAAATATGTAATTAAGGCCAATTAATTGTTAACGTAACGACCGCACATTTACTTTCTTTATTAACTTTACCCCTTTTCAAAATTAATTTCCACCAGTTTCATTTGCATTTTTCCTTTCATTTAGATGTAACCCTTTCCTCACTCTATCGACAGAGCAACTTCGGTGATGATTGCTTTTCCCAAATTTCTATTAGGTACACGCGGTTAAATATTTACTGTCATTAAGGTCGATAAGTGAGGGGGAGGTTATAAACATTCTAGACAATTCTAGAGCCCGATACCAATCCCATCGAACATGTATGAGGCAGAATCTGGAGGTCAGTTGGTGTAGAACATCCTACCCTGGCAACAATTTCGCAACTGGTGACAGGTATAGTAGCAGAATGGCTTAATATTCCTGCAGGGGGCTTCCAATGATTTGAGTCCATGCTAAGCGGAGCTGCTGCATTAAGCTGGGCAAAAGGAGGTCCGATACGATATAAGGAGGTGTCCCTTGACTTTTCTCATCTCAGTGTAGTGTCTAAGGTCTTGCGTGTGTCAGAGTTTCTTAGTACAGTTCACAAAGCAACTGCTCGGAGATGTGTGCTTAGCGTCTGTAGAGACACATGAAATGATACTTATATTAAAAATGTTAGAATTTCATGCTCCATCATATCATTACAGACAACACACAAATTTAACTGGGTACAGACGTAACGGTAAGCATTTCGACAATTTCCTATACTTATTTCAGAAAATAATAGAGAATTTAGGTTGGAATGGCCGTGCGTGGATTTGGATGACTAATAAGATAAGGAATGAGGAGCGTCTTCGCAAAATCAGCGAAGAAAGGAAGATACGTAAAACACTGACGAGAAGAAGATTCAAATGGATTAAATAGTTCAGAGCACTATGGGACTTGACATCGGAGGTCGTTAGTCCCCTAGAACTTAGAACTACATTAACCTAAGGACATCACACACATCCATGCCCGAGGCAGGATTCGAACCTGCGACCGTAGCGGTCGCGCGGTTCCAGACTGTAGCACCTAGAACCGCTCGGTCACAACGGTCGGCTGAGAAGAAGGGACAGGATGTTAAAACAGTAGGCTATAGCTTTCACGGTACCACACTAATGCTCATAAATTAAGGATAATGCTGATACATGGTGAAACAACGCTCTGGTGGACGATTTGCGGGCTTAAATCACCTCGGGGTATGACCATGCGGTGGCGCTGGCAGCAGTCCACATACGCAGAGATATGTTGGTGCATGTGAGAGTACAGTGCAGAGAGTATGTGTGCAGACGTTTTCAGGCGTGCCAATGGTGACTGTGTGTTGAAAATGGCTCAAAGAACATATATTGATGACGTTATGAGGGGTGGAATACTAGGGCGACTGGAGGCTGGTCAAACACAGCAGGTCGTAGGACGAGCCCTCCCTGTGCCGCAAAGTGTGATCTCAAGATTATGGCAACGATTCCAGCAGACAGGAAACGTCTCCAGGCGCTTCGGTACGCGACGTCCACAGTGTACAACACCACAAGAAGACCCATATCTCACCATCATTGCGCGCAGAGGGCCACGGATTACTGCAGGTATCCTCTCTCGGGACCTTGCCGCAGCCACTGGAACTGTTGTCTCCAGACACACAGTTACAGACGACTGAACAGACATGATTTATTCTCCCGGAGACCTGCAAGGTGCATTCCACTGACCCCTGTCACAGGAGAGCTCATAAAGGCCGGTGTCAAGAACACAGTACATGGTCACTGGAACAGTGGTCCCAGGTTATGTTCACGGACGAGTCCAGGTATAGTCTTGTCGGGTTTTCATCTGGCGTGAATCAGGAACCAGATACCAATCCCTTAATGTCCTTGAAAGGGACCTGTGTGGAGGTCGTGGTTTTGTGGTGTGGGGTGGAGTTATGATTGGTGCACGTACACCCCTGCATGTCTTTGACGGAGGAACTATAACGGGTCAGGTGTATCAGGACGTCATTTTGCACCAGTATGTCCGCCTTTTCTGGGGTGCAGTGGGTCCCACCTTCCTCCTGATGGATGATAACGCACGGCCCCACCGAGCTGCCATCGTGGAGAAGTTCCTTGAAATAGAAGATATCAGGCGAATGAAGTGGCCTGCCTGTTCTCCGGACCTAAAACCTATCGAGCACGTGTGGGATGCTCTCGGTCGACGTATCGCTGCACGTCTTCAAACCCCTAGGACACTTCAGGAGCTCCGACAGGCACTGGTGCAAGAATGGGAGGCTATACCCCAGCATCTGCTCGACCACCTGATTCAGAGTATGACAACCAGTTGTGCGGCGAGTGTACGTGTACATGGTGATCATATCCCATATTGACGTCGGGGTACACGCGCAGAAAACTCTGGCGTTTTGTAGCATATGCGTTTCGTTACGGTTTTCTCAAGTTACCACCAATACCGTGGACTTACAAATCTGCATCGTGTGTGTTCCCTGTGTGCTTATGCTATTAGCGCCAATTTTGTGTAGTGCCACATTGTGTGGCCCCACATTATGCAATTATCCTTAAATTATGACCATGAGTATAGAAGGAGGTTTAAGGACGTAGGCTGCACTTGTTACCTTCGTAATGAGGTGGACATTGGGAATGAACTCCTAATGTGTCGCAATCAAACCAGTCAGAAGACTGATGAGTCACAAAAATAGTCTCGAATAAGACTTAACCATGGAGACATCTCTCTCGATTTTATGGAGACTGTGCCGCTGATAATTTGCAGTCTTCTCGTACTTACTTGACCTTCCTAAAAGCATGGAACTTGAAGGATTACTAAATGGGATGGGAATCGTATTTAGCACAGAATCTGAAAACAGGATAAACAATCCGAAGTTAATGGGGTACAGTAGACACACAAATGGTGACCTAACAAGTGCAGATCACACAAAGAAATAATTATCTTATTTAGAGAGCAACATTACTCGAGATATAGAAGCAATTGATAACACATTCACGTGAATAAATTTTCCTCGGCTAAATTCACTCTTAAGAAAGACAATTCTGCATTTACCTAAAAAACCTCAAAGGTAGCCATATCGCGATTAAAACCCTTTTGTTTCTATTCTTGATGGACGGTATGGATATCATGTTGAAATTTATGTCTAGTAATGATGTCCGAAGTCCCTTGATGCTCTTGACATTTAAGCTTCTAAGTCAGTGCAGTCATAAGGAAAAGCCATTTATGACAATTAATTCGATGCTCGGAAACTCATTCATCAGAACCTATAGCATACTTCCCATTTAGCTAGAACCGAATAATTTGCAAGAAGCAAGGTTTCACATTAAATGAAAAGGAAAAAATCCTAAAATGGTTTATCTGTAATTATATGATTTAAAAAATGTATATATTGTCGTAAGGTGTCCACCTGTCTGTCTGTCCTTCTGTTAAGAAGCCCTTTTCCCAAGAATGGATGTAAGTGTCAGGTTTTAATTTACATCAAACATTAGGGTCTACAGTCCCTTGGCGGAGTAAATAATTTAAGCTTCTAATTCAACGGGATCAAAATGTATGGCCATATAAGACACATACTTTGATACTCTCAAATTTACACATCAATAACCTAGATGAACAATCTACATACATTTTTGACCTCGAGGTTCAGGTAGTTAGTTAGTTAGTTACATGATCCATAGATCATCTGAACGATTCTTTTATCGATATTATGTACAACTAGTCAATTTAGGGATACGTATGCATGATTAGTGTTAACATTAATGAACTCAGAATTATTTTTAATCCTACTCATGCAGCTACAAAATTCGTCAATGGAAAAAAAGGTTCCGTCTAGGAGAAATTACTTTAAAATAGATTTCAAACTTACTTCACTACCTGTGAGACATTTTGGCTATTAGGAAAATGAACAAAAATTTATCTTGCTGCTTATTGAACTCTTATCTGAGCCACTGACAGCTTTAACAATGGGTAGGACTGTATTTAATCACATCACTCTACTTCTCAAATTGTGAAGGATTATTTGTGACTAATTTAGTTTGTGCAGTCAAAATACCTACCTTCATGAAGAGGTACCTACATGAAGTCTGTGGGTAAACAATAAGTGTTAATCTTACTGCTCGTTTTTTTCTGCAAGCAATACTTTCTTTCTGACTGATGCTTAACCCCAGAAAATCATCCCATAAGACATTATTTGGTGAAAATTTGCAAAATACGTCAAGAGGTTGGTACATTTACTTCCAACATCAGAAATTATACGAAGAGCAAAAGTAGCTGAACTTATTTGGTTGAGATATGCTTCTCCAGCTTCAACTTTTCATCAATACATACACCCAAAAATTTAGAGCATGCTACCCTATTTGCTGACTCTTGCTCATGTGCTATACCTCTTGTTGCTATGACTGTATTACTTGACAACAACTGAATGTAGTGTGCTCTTTCAAAATATAGGGAGAGTCCATTTTCAGAGAAACACATAATAATTCTTTGGAAAATATCATCTACCAACTCTTCTGTTGCTTCCTCTCTAGTGAGATTTCTTATAACGGTAATATCGTCTGGAACAAGTAAAACTCTGCTTGCTGAATGTTAAGGGTAAGGTCATTCACATATATAAGGAAAGGAGTGAATCAGAACTTCCCGAACCCTTTGGGACTCCCTTTGTGATTTGTTTCCCAGTCACTAAAATTTTTAACTTTTCCGACAGTGTCTGAATCATTCAGCATAACCTATTGCATTGTGTTTGAGAAGTATGATACAAATCAATTGCGTGTGAAGCCGTCAGTTCCATAAAACTTGAATTTTTAAGAGAAAGTAACATAATCTAACCAATCCAAATGTCTTGGAACGATCACAAAAAATACCAACTGGCGATTTGTTACTATTTAAGGCTTGTACTGTTTGATAAGTGAATGTATAAATAGCAATCTCAGTCGATAAATTCTTCTGGAATCCAAACTATGATATGCTAAGTAAATAGTTTCCACTTAAGTGTGAGACTAATCTTGCGTCCATTTCATTTCTAATATTTTCAATAAAGATGTCAGTAAGAAAACTGGACGGTAAGTGTTTCAGTCTGTCTTTACTTTAGCGTAAAGCGCATACATGGAAACCGAGAGGGCTTGGTATCGAATCTCGATCGGTTCACGGAATTTTCGCTCTTAGTTTTGATCTAGCCTTCACTTCTCAACGAAGTCAAGAGTCGCTGGAAACAGTAAGTGGTTCGCATTCCACGTTAAAGTGTAAGTCGCCTTTACCTGGTTACGTAACTGGAGTATGTTAGAGATCCGCAGTTCGTCGAAGTTCCAATAGAGAAAAATGCACCAAGTCACTGAGTCGCACAAAATTATTATTATTACTGTTAAGCATATACGTAATTAAGTTTTTGTAGCACACTCAGAGTGCGAATTCTACTGGCACATGTCCGGGTTTTACTTTTACTTCTTTTTTTCTGGTGCTGTTTCTTTATCTTTGCATTGTGTGTTGAAGAGATTTATTATGGTAGAGATTTTATAACTCTGTTTCTATATATGTCATGTAGTTACTATTTGTGAAATAGTTATTTTCCACTTTTTCTGACTGTTGCAGCGCATTTGGTCACCTATCGGTAGTCGTCATGCTATGGTATTCTAAGCGAGCTTTTTTAAGGCCTTGCTTAAATGTATAGTAACGATGCATAATCAGTTCAATCCGTGCGAGGGTAATACTCAATTAAGCCTGGACAAAACTTAAGGTTTTTTTTAGTTTTAGTTACCTCTAAATTTACATACAAGGTATAATGGGTACATTTCATGAGAGAAATATCATGACGTCTCCACTTTTATTAAAAGTTCTCTGGTGTTAATAAACCGCTTCAGCTGTATTTGACCCTTTATTTTCAGATCATTATCGGTTTCATGACACTAAGAGCCACAACTACAGGTGAACATCTGAATTACAATAAATGAAGAGGAAAGAGCAACCCTGAGACATACACTTGAAGCAAAGCAAGCGCTGTATCGTGTGTGAGATACAGAGGCGAGCGAGTGTGCCGGGACTTACCCCAGTTCACTGCTAGCAGCACCACGTCCCCTTCACGCATCTGCGCGTAGCGCACAATATGAAATTAAAAATCAAAACTTGTGTTTAAAGCTTTGTTGAAATATAGTTTGGTATTACAATGTACCAAATACCAAGACTTTACGTTCTAGACTTAACATTTTACGTAAATATGTCGTTTTAAGAGAAAACTTAGTGGCGCTAAATAATGAAGCTAGAAAGCCAGAATTTGGCCAGAAAGTGCAGTTAGAGCTCACAAATATGTGTAGCAGGTTTCCAAAACCATAAAATAAAAATTAACGCCGGAATCCTCGTTTTTAGGAAAAATCAAAAGCGCTAAATAATGGACTTAGAAACATGAAAATTTGTTTTATGCCACAGTTCACCACAAAAATAATAACTGAGAGACCACGTTAAGCTACCTCTTATAGTTTTTGAGTAATTAAGTTAAAACCAATTTTGTAACTAAAATGTACCCAACTGTTGTAGATTGGAAATGGAAATGAAGTCCCATGCTTCTTTACAGAGCGTAGGGGACGACGCGGGAGACCCGCGCCGCCGTACAAGGCAAGGTCCTATTGGAGGTGGTTTGCAATTGCCTTCCTCCGACCGTAATGGGAATGAATGATAATGATGAAGACGACACAACAACACCCAGTCGTCTCGAGGCAGGAAAAATCCCTGACCCCGCCGGGAATCGAACCCGGGACCCCGTGCTCGGGAAGCGAGAACGCTACCGCGAGACCACGAGGGGTGGACGTTGTAGATTAAGTACCTGTAATTTTAATGATAGAGAATTTTGGTTAAAGTGGATGAAGAAGATACCAAATGATAGAGCTATACCAAAATTGAGAGTTTTAGTATTAATAACTGCGGACATAAGTTCTAGTGAAAAGGTTCAGAGGTAACGCTCTACCGTTAGTTCCACTATAGAAATTCTAGAAGGCAAAGTTTTGAATCTAGCAAGCTGAAACTTTTCTATGCTTTCAAATAACTTACGTGAATACAAATAAAAATTAAGAGGTTTCTAAAGAAATTTGTAGCTGTATTATTAATGTTTATGTGCCCATGAAAGCGGTAGTTCGGGGGCTGCTGCAGTATGCAGATAGCCGTAGACAACTGACGTTTCCTCGGCCGTCCGCTCCGACTCCTGTATAAATACAGCCCGCGAAGCAGTAGAAAGAATACTACTATGTTTTCTGTCCGTTTTCGTACAGTCACTAGCAGTGGCCTGTTCTCGTCCAGCCACTTTTTTCTTTGACCATAGTGTTGGCACATTACTCCACCCCTTGTCTGTACTTTCACCGTCGGAGGGTGGCGCGGAACTTATGTTCCACCGCCACGCCTTCAAAATGCTATGCTCGGCTGTTATTCAGTCGTTGCTTTCGTCTCCTCTCACTTGCCCACGGAGACAGTTGACCCGAATCTGAACCGGTGACGCTGTGTATTAGTAAACTGCCACAAAAGAAAGTAGAAAGGTTCGCTTCGCATTCAGCTACTGTAGGATCCACGTCTGTTAAACGTCGGATCGCGCTCTGCCTCGTATGACGTGAGAGGCGAACTGTGACAAAGTGCGAATTTTGCGCTAAAAACGGATAGTGAACCCGCGATGCATGTACACCGTCCTAGACCGCTTGGATTCGCCAAAGTAACTGTAAGTGTGCCATCCGTGTGAATTACAATTACGCATGGCAAGTGGTGACTTTATTTCCACTTTTATGGCGAGCATTTATTTGGAACATTTATTACAAACTTTCATTTGAGTAATTTTAGT
Source organism: Schistocerca serialis cubense (assembly GCF_023864345.2). Classification (NCBI taxonomy): domain Eukaryota; kingdom Metazoa; phylum Arthropoda; class Insecta; order Orthoptera; family Acrididae; genus Schistocerca; species Schistocerca serialis. The sequence goes on from NC_064639.1 coordinate 1,065,529,057, forward strand.
CAGAGTGAAGGGCAATCTGGTAGGAACATACCGTAGAGGTCACCTCTGAACTGCTAAATGTGCTGTTTGGATAGAAAGACTTGTTTTCAATTAGCAATAGTGAATTTCCAAGACTTGTATGTGAGAAACTTTACGTAATATAAATTTTGACTGTAGCTTTACTTTTATTTGAAATCATAGTTCTGATCCCGCAAAGAAATAGGAGATTAGAAAATTTTCTTTCAGTGGGCTGGATCAGATTGTGGCCGTGCAGACTAAAAACTTTCTGGCTGACCACTAAGTTAGTTGCCAGGCTCGGGTGAATAAGACGGCATTTAAAATAATTTTTACCCGCCGCCCCACACACTGCTATATTTTTTACTAAAATTATTAAAAACCTTTTAAAAAAACTATTAAGGGCTTTTACATTAGAATATTTAAGTATATACTCACATAACTAAAATATTAGAGTTGAATAGCTCCGAACTTGATACTCAACATTCGTTATCCGTCGGAATAAAACGGCACTAAAAGGCAGTACGTCATTGAAAAAACAGCCAGATGCATGGATTTCCGCTTGATGGGATCCAAAGAAATTATAGGATAGAGATCCATTGATACGATGAAAATATATGATAAACTATTAAGACCTAATATGCGACTATCTTGAAAGATCAAGTACTGTTTGCAAGAAAATAGAGGGATGACCTAGACGAAATGCGTCAGACAAATAGGTTATTGAACTTGAAAAACACTCTAGCCGCTTTTCTGGTCTTATAAGAACTCGCAGGACAAGGCGCGCTAACACTTTTTGTCTCTTACTGACGACATGTAGGTAAACAGCTAGCTCATAAAAGGGTCGCACATGCAATAATGATGCGCGTGCTCAACGAAATGTTAGGTGGTCTTTAGGGGGAATACATAGATGGTGAATGAGAACAAGGGATATTGTGATATCCAAATAAAAAACATTTTAAACAACAATACGTAAAATATAATAGTGACAGCTGACATTTATTTTCATCAAAAGTTGGACACCAAGTTCCGAGCTATGTAGATATGGTGCTTTAGTTGTCAATACAAATTTCTTAACATTTTTATGTAAAAGTTTTTATAGCTTTTATAAAAGTAAATCCTGAAATAATTTCAGAAGAATCTATCATATTAGTGAATGTCTCAACATTGATATGTCGCTCTCATTTATTTTTATGCAGATGTTCACCTGAAGATGAGGGTCGTAATGCTATAAAACCGGTAGTGATCTAAAAATACAGGATTTAAAGGAGGTGAATTGGTTCATACCCAGCATGATTCCTCAGAGCTGGTTTTTTAAAAGAGCACAATCATTTCTTGTAGGATTCATATTAGAGGAGGTCCCTTTTCCGTCATAAATAGCGGCATGTAGTGGCAGGGCAGACTTATTTTCAGTGCAGGGTTATTGAAATCTTGCGGTCTCTAGGCTCGTAGTTCGATATTTAGTGGGTGGTATATATCGTTTTGATATAGTTTGTTTGTCATGGGTCTGCAATATGACGATGGAAAGTATAGTTGCACTGGTGATAAGGAAAATGGAAGAAGGGCAGAAGAGAACAATAGAAACTCTTAGGAAATCACAGGAAGCAATGAGGAAAATTTTACACAAGCTAAATTAAAACTAGAAAAAATTTGAAGACGTTTTCGTAACAATATTTACAAGACAAGGTGAGTTGGAATGTATCATGAATGAAAACTTAATGTGCTAAGATAAAAATTTTGAAGCCTAAGTTATTGAGGATGAACAATTGAAAGCTGAATTAGTGAATGAGTGTGATCAGCTTTCCCAGAACTTTAGCTCGAAAAGTGAGGTAGAAGTGGAGGAAATGAAAGAGAGCACAACTGAAGCTGAGAATAATGCGAATGGTTTAGGAAGGAATGTTCACGACAAAAATTTTTCGGGGGCATTTACAGCAATGCCTGTACAGAGTAGGAGTAACTTTAACAACACAGTTTATAATGCTAGTGGAGAAGTAAGCTCAGCATCTGTTTCAAATAATTTTAGAAGCCATTTACAGCTGAATGGTCAAAAAATATTAAGCAGACAAAGGGTAGTGATAGTTTAAAAACAAAAGGCTTAAATGGGAGGCATGTGCTCCAGAGAGATACAAATATTTTAAGGAAATTACCACTGGTTTCTGGGATGAGTACTGGTATAAGGATGTTTATAAAAAAGGCATAACACTGCATTATTACAGACAGCACAGTGTGATGCATTTTTTAAAATTTGTGCGTGATGTTCACCATCGCCGAAGCAAGATGTTCAGTACAAGCACATACAGTGTTACGTTGGAAGCTTTTCGTGCTGTCCTAAATGACAGGAGGTCTGAGAAAAGGGTGAAAGGATATAGTGAGGAAGTTATGGGGTGGAAAAGATTATGTTGGAGTGATAGTAGGGAAACTGCCTTATCGAAAGATATGTGGGTTCGCGGATCAAAACGATAGATAAAAAAAAAAAAAAAACATTTCTTGAACAGGGCGAAGGATATTGATAAATGGCAGTCTGACAGTTAATTGCAAGGAATGAAACATCTGATAAAGAACGGAATTATTGGACCCATGGGGAGGACAAGAGAACAAATTGACTTTAGAGATAATAGTAGAGAAACCCCATGAACCATGGACCTTGCCGTTGGCGGGGAGGCTTGCGTGCCTCAGCGATACAGATGGCCGTACCGTAGGTGCAACCACAACGGAGGGGTATCTGTTGAGAGGCCAGACAAACATGTGGTTCCTGTAGAGGTGCAGCAGCCTTTTCAGTAGTTCCAGGGACAACAGTCTGGATGATTGACTGATCTGGCCTTGTAACATTAACCAAAACGGCCTTGCTGTGCTGGTACTGCGAACAGCTGAAAGCAAGGGGAAACTACAGCCGTAATTTTTCCCGAGGACATGCAGCTTTACTGTATGATTAAATGATGATGGCGTCCTCTTGGGTAAAATATTCCGGGGGTAAAATAGCCCCCCATTCGGATCTCCGGGCGGGGACTACTCAAGAGGACGTCGTTATCAGGAGAAAGAAAACTGGCATTCTACGGATCGGAGCGTGGAATGTCAGATCCCTTAATCGGGCAGGTAGGTTAGAAAATTTAAAAAGGGAAATGGATAGGTTAAAGTTAGATATAGTGGGAATTAGTGAAGTTCGGTGGCAGGAGGAACAAGACTTTTGGTCAGGTGATTACAGGGTTATAAATACAAAATCAAATAGGGGTAATGCAGGAGTAGGTTTAATAACGAATAAAAAAATAAGAGTGCGGGTTAGCTACTACAAATAGCATAGTGAACGCATTATTGTGGCCAAGATAGACACAAAGCCCATGCCTACTACAGTAGTACAAGTTTATATGCCAACTAGCTATGCAGATGATGAAGAAATTGATGAAATGTATGACGAGATAAAAGAAATTATTCAGGTAGTGAAGGGAGACGAAAATTTAATAGTCATGCGTGACTGGAATTCGTCAGTAGGAAAAGGGAGAGAAGGAACATAGTAGGTGAATATGGATTGGGGGGAAGAAATGAAAGAGGAAGCCGCCTTGTAGAATTTTGCACAGAGCATAACTTAATCATAGCTAACACTTGGTTCAAGAATCATGAAAGAAGGTTGTATACCTGGAAGAATCCTGGAGATACTAAAAGGTATCAGATAGATTACATAATGGTAAGACAGAGATTTAGGAACCAGGTTTTAAATTGTAAGGCATTTCCAGGGGCAGATGTGGATTCTGACCACAATCTATTGGTTATGAACTGCAGATTGAAACTGAAGAAACTGCAAAAAGGCGGGAATTTAAGGAGATGGGACCTGGATAAACTGAAAGAACCAAAGGTTGTACAGAGTTTCAGGGAGAGCATAAGGGAACAATTGACAGGAATGGGGGAAAGAAATACAGTAGAAGAAGAATGGGTAGCTCTGAGGGATGAAGTAGTGAAGGCAGCAGAGTATCAAGTAGGTAAAAAGACGAGGGCTAATAGAAATCCTTGGGTAACAGAAGAAATATTGAATTTAATTGATGAAAGGAGAAAATATAAAAATGCAGTAAATGAAGCAGGCAAAAAGGAATACAAACGTCTCAAAAATGAGATCGACAGGAAGTGCAAAATGGCTGAGCAGGGATGGCTAGAGGACAAATGTAAGGATGTAGAGGTTTGTCTCACTAGGGGTAAGATAGATACTGCCCACAGGAAAATTAAAGAGACTTTTGGAGAAAAGAGAACCACTTGTATGAATATCAAGAGCTCAGATGGAAACCCAGTTCTAAGCAAAGAAGGGAAGGCAGAAAGGTGGAAGGGGTATATAGAGGGTTTATACAAGGGCGATGTACTTGAGGACAATATTATGGAAATGGAAGAGGATGTAGATGAAGATGAAATGGGAGATAAGATACTGCGTGAAGAGTTTGACAGAGCACTGAAAGACCTGAGTCGAAACAAGGCCCAGGGAGTAGACAACATTCCATTAGAACTACTGATGGCCTTGGGAGAGCCAGTCATGACAAAACTCTACCATCTGGTGAGCAAGATGTATGAGACAGGCGAAATACCCACAGACTTCAAGAAGAATATAATAATTCCAATCCCAAAGAAAGCAGGTGTTGACAGATGTGAAAATTACCGAACTATCAGTTTAATAAGTCACAGCTGCAAAATACTAACGCGAATTCTATACAGACGAATGGAAAAACTGGTAGAAGTGGAACTCGGGGAAGATCAGTTTGGATTCCGTAGAAATGTTGGAACACGTGAGGCAATACTAACCTTACGACTTATCTTAGAAGAAAGATTAAGAAAAGGCAAACCTACGTTTCTAGCATTTGTAGACTTAGAGAAAGCTTGTGACAACGTTAACTGGAATACTCTCTTTCAAATTCTGAAGGTGGCAGGGGTAAAATACAGGGAGCGAAAGGCTATTTACAATTTGTACAGAAACCAGATGGCAGTTATAAGAGTCGAGGGACATGAAAGGGAAGCAGTGGTTGGGAAAGGAGTGAGACAGGGTTGTAGCCTTTCCCCGATGTTATTCAATCTGTATATTGAGCAAGCAGTAAAGGAAACAAAAGAAAAATTCGGAGTAGGTATTAAAATCCATGGAGAAGAAATAAAAACTTTGAGGTTCGCCGATGACATTGTAATTCTGTCAGAGACAGCAAAGGACTTGGAACAGCAGTTGAACGGAATGGACAGTGTCTTGAAAGGAAGATATAAGATGAACATCAACAAAAGCAAAACGAGGATAATGGAATGTAGTCAAATTAAATCGGGTGATGCTGAGGGGATTAGATTAGGAAATGAGACACTTAAAGTAGTAAAATAGTTTTGCTATTTAGGGAGTAAAATAACTGATGATGGTCGAAGTAGGGAAGATATAAAATGTAGACTGGCAATGGCAAGGAAATCGTTTCTGAAGAAGAGAAATTTGTTAACATCGAGTATAGATTTAAGTGTCAGGAAGTCGCTTCTGAAAGTATTTATATGGAGTGTAGCCATGTATGGAAGTGAAACATGGACGATAACCAGTTTGAACAAGAAGAGAATAGAAGCTTTCGAAATGTGGTGCTACAGAAGAATGCTGAAGATAAGGTGGGTAGATCACGTAACTAACGAGGAGGTATTGAGTAGGATTGGGGAGAAGAGGAGTTTGTGGCACAACTTGACTAGAAGAAGGGATCGGTTGGCAGGACATGTTTTGAGGCATCAAGGGATCACAAATTTAGCATTGGAGGGCAGTGTGGAGGGTAAAAATCGTAGAGGGAGACCAAGAGATGAATACACTAAGCAGATTCAGAAGGATGTAGGTTGCAGTAGGTACTGGGAGATGAAGAAGCTTGCACAGGATAGAGTAGCATGGAGAGCTGCATCAAACCAGTTTCAGGACTGAAGACTACAACAACAACAGTAGAGAAACGATAAGCTGTGACAAATCAAACCTCAGGGGATTCACTAAACCTTAGTGAATATGTGCTGTGACATGCATAAGGCACCAAGGTGTTGCAGTACTGTTTCCTTCTTTATTTTACAGCACAACGTCTTGCTCTTCTTCTTTCCTATGCATATGTCATAAGAACTCTTCAGCTATCGGCCCATAAAGCGGGAGAATCGAGTGGATAAAACCTGCTGTGGTAATATTCTCACGGTCCACTACTAACGTTACTTTTCTGCCGAGTTATTGATAATATTCTAAGAGTAACTATCACAAATTCCTTTGAGGCAGAAAATACAATATCCACAAATCAACGTTGATTCTGAAAGCATCGTTCGTGCGAAACTCAAGTTGCCATTTCCTAGCACGATATCCTACGAACCACAGATGACATGCAATAGGGAAGCATTTGACATAGTGGCACCTTGAAAATGTTTCAGGAAGGTCTGAGTAAACCAAATACCATCTCAGATATGTGAGTGGCTCTAACACTTCTTAACTAACATAACACACTATGTTTTCCCGGACGGGAGTTGTCCATCGGAGAGAGAATCCCAGAGAAGCGTGTTAGGACCGCTCTTGTTTTCTATCCATACAATCTATCTAACGAATAGTGTGAGCAGCAAGCTGTGCAGTATACTGGAAAGTGTAATCGTTAATGAGCGATACACATGCGGCAGCATGTGCTACCAATATGTTCAAAACGCCGGCCATAAATCGGGATTTTAGTGGGGCTCATATCTCGGCTACTGTGGGTGATAGGTATCGTCAAGTGTTTTCGACAGCCTTTGGCCTAGGGATTGTTTGTATACCCAACTGAGGAATGGTCCCATTGTATCTGTCCTACGGTACAGGGTCAAAGTTTTAATATTACACACTTCCTTCAGCTTAGGCAAATAGAGCAAATCGGTTGGTTCTTTTTGCATTAGATGTGTGGCCTACAGTGCGCCTTAAGAGACTTATGGATGCGCCATGTAGTTCATCGGCGATTCAGGAGAAAAACCCTAAAAAAGGGCTTTTCACCATTTTTCGGTTGTCAGCAGCGGATGTTTAAATAATTAACTGCAAAAATTGAACAAATTTATTCTCTACATACTTATCTGGAAGTGTCATCTTCTCATTTTGGAAAATCTGTATACATAACAGATAAACACATTAAAAACGTGGTGTCTCGGTACCAAAACCGAGCTGCGCATTCCAAGACAGTTATGCGCAGAAAATGGGAGACTTTTTAGGATATATGCCTAAGACCCCGAATAACCTTGAAATTTGTCTTCATATTTTTATCCGTTTCCGAGATACAGAGGTTCAAAACTACCCTAGTTGTACAAATAAAATACGCAAGTAAATTCCGGAGTACGGCGAAATCTAAGTAGTGAATAACTGCAACCAATTTCTGAAATTTTCTCTAAGTATTTGTCTACAACTGCCATCTCTTTGTTTTCAAAACTCTTCATCCGTTACCGATAAACACCGTAAAACATGACTTTTGTGTACCTAAACCGAGTCGCGGATTCCAAGATGGCTGTGGACTACGAATGGCTACAATTTTTATAATGTATTCCTAAAATCAGCTTCGAATATTTTCTTGTCATCTTTATACGTTTCGAGACACAGAGGTTCAGATTTACCCTACTTATACTCGTAAAATACGCGAGTAAAATCTGGTGTGAGGTGAAAATATGGTTTATAAAGTGACGTAGCAAGATGAAATACTCTGTAAAGCGTCTTCGATGTCGTCAGAAGGGTTCTGAAACCCCATGTTGTAGTGCTGAAGCACATGCAAAATTTTTGTGCACGTAAATCCGGTCTGAGGGGTAAAATCAGTTTTGCGTTATTTCAGATTTACGTAAGAAAACTACAAAAATTTTACCTACCCATAAAGTTCATGTTATTTGAGTGACATACACTGCTGTAGCAGGGAAAAAGGAACCAGAGGAAATGTTACAACTGGAGCACAAGCAAGGAGAAAACGCTCCTGAGTGAAAACTGAGGTAACCGCTGCCTCACTCTACCTTCCTCGGCACCTTTGCAAGTTTTCCCAGAAATTTTGGCATGCGAATATATTCGCGCTTATTTATCTGAGAAAGGACACAGTGGGAAACAGACAAAAAAGTTAAAAAAAAAAGGATAATGGACAGCGGTTGTGGTGTAGAAAGAACGAAGGAGACAATGGCGGTGTGAGAGAAAGAGAGGAACACAATAGCAGTGCAATATGGTTGACCAGTGACAAGACAGTGCTAGGAAAATAGTGAAGGAGACAGTGCCAGTGCCAGAGGAATGAAGAAAAGGAAGATGTGGAGGAGGTATATATTGTATTTCTAAGTTCCTGAATTTCCATGAACACTTTGGTACTTCCTTCTTTCATCGATAAACAGTTAGAGAGACACATAGAGATAACGACAATGAGGTGAATTGAAAGTGTGAGCGAGAATGGACATGTGGGTTGGTTGGTTGGTTTGGGGAAGGAGACCAGACAGCGTGGTCATCGGTCTCATCGGATTAGGGAAGGATTGGGAAGGAAGTCGGCCGTGCCCTTTCAGAGGAACCATCCCGGCATTTGCCTGGAGTGATTTAGGAAAATCACAGGACATGTGGGAGCGTATGAGTATGAGCGACTTATAGTGATGAACTAGTGGGTGAACGATTTACAGTTAGAGCAGCTTATGGGAGAAGGTGATGATTTGCACATTAAAAAAAAGTGCTCAACTGTTAGTATGCCAAATATTTGTAGAAGTTTTTAAAGGTTCTGCGGGAGATAGAATGGTGCCCCCATTTTTCAGTAGTCAGAGTTTAATAAACAGGAGCATATTCGCCTTTTTAGTGGCCTGAAAAGAGCATTTTTCCGCTGGTATTAGGATAGTAGTTGTAGGGATCTCCTCAAGATCTAATTGGTAGAACGAATGGCTGGTGACAATTCCTAGACCAATGAATGTTACAAGCCGCTAACCTGCAGTGAACAATATTTCACTTCAGAAATAATAAATAAAATATAAATACTTACGTGTGCTAATTTTTTGGGGTGTGAAATGGAATGATCACGTAGTTAAAGCATTCATAGGCAGGATACTGGCAAAATGCAATCAGACGATAAAGGAGAGTGTTAGTGTGAGGTGGACTAGAATGTTGTTCAGGTGCGTGAGACGCATATCAATTCTAGCAACGTGGGGCACTGTACGTGTACTAGGAACGGCAAAACAAATGGTCGAAGGTTTGTGTGATAGATGGGAGAGCGTCACTGAGATACTGAAAAACCTAAACTAACAGGTACTCTGAGACAGACGTTAACTATCCCTCGAAACTCTGTTTATAAAGTTACAAGACTGTACATTAGGTGAGGGTTTGCTCTCCGAGGGGCCGGGGATACAAGACCAAATACGGCACGCAAAGAAGCAACTGAGAAAACAGTTTTTCTCGCGTTTCATACGCGAATGATACAAGAAAACTGTAAGAAGTCTTAATAACTGGTACAGTGAAAAATGCAATGTGCGTCGCATTTCACAGTTGTTTGGAGAGTACAGACGTAGATAGGAAGACTTTTGATGACTCAGCTCGGAGTTGTCCCGTGTACGCTGTTACAGGACAAATGAAAATATGAACCCTGACGGAAACCGTGTTGTTCCTGTGTTACGCGTGTCGCGTATCCCTACGGGAGATACGCAGCAAAACAAGCCACGTCCGCGCTGCGGAAATTCCTATTTATTTATTTAGTTTACGGTTCGCGCTACCGCGTCTGCCTCGCGGAATTAGCGAAGCGGCCCAGAACGGCGGCCGTAAAAAGCTGCGCTGCAGTGCAGCGCCGCCGAGACGCCATGAAACGCGCACAGTATTAGACGGCTCCTCTGGGTGCAAAACAGGGCACCGCGGCGCGCAAAGGCGGCATTAACCAGCTCTGCAGCTCCGCACTGATTGTGGTTCCCGGCGCGGAGGACGCTCCGAGATGGACCGACGCCCCGGCTGGCTGACTCATTACGGCAGCACTGGCAAAATTAGACGACTTCTGAAATCACCCGCTGCCACAGTTTAGATCAGCCTCCCATTGTCGACTGCCACCCTCAGACGGCACTTTTTAAAGAGCAGCTAGTGTAGAAAGGGAGAAACAGATCGAACAACTGACAGCCAGTGGATAATGAGATTCGATTTGATGGAACTCAGTTCAATGCTGCTAAGAGTGTCCTACAAGCCGTATTACATTAAAATGCTGTTGCGAATTAAATTAACCCCTTATTAGTCTCCAGTGTGGAAATCATTTGCCCTAATTAATTACGAAACTGAGGGAGAATTCGAAGTTCAAATGGGTTAAAGGCTAACAATGGCGTGTACTCTGGGAACAGAGCAGAGTGCTGTCTTTATTGACAGTAAATGAATACCAAATGACACAATTTTGTTCACTAGAGCCCTGAACCTGATTTAAAAAGTATCTACATAAAAACATACAAAGGATATTGAACCCAATTACTAGTGGCGGGCCTGAGAGTGAATGAATAGTATCTACCACGCTGAGAGAGTGTGATGCTATTGTAAATATAATACTGCCATTAATCTGTATATTTTAAACTTTTTTTGTTCCGTAATAATTTTGAAAAATTAAGCAAATACTATAACGAGAGTAAGCTTTTGTTAAGTGTAGTTTGTCTGTTTAAAATAACCTCTTTGACTTAGGTGGAATAAATGCATTAAAACATATTTTGTAAATAATTATGTAATATTTCAAGTACAACCGTAATTAATTATGTCAATTTTGTATGTATATGCTATCATGCAATTGTAGATGGTTCATACTTAGGGATTTTGTTAGCAGAAGTGTAAATTGAAAAGGTGTAGGGATCATAGGTAGAACGGAACTCCGTTCTGTGGTGGAATGGAAAATGTGGTGGGGTGCGCGAGTGAGATTTGGCGCGCAAGTGGCTCAGACAGTCGGTAGCTGCCCTGAAAGGGGTGAACACGCATTACGTTGGTCAAGCACTAGAGGCCCCTAATTTACCTCCAAGACTGGGTTTTGGCCTCGGGCGTGTTCTACATGATTGGCGCAGTACGGCAATAAATTAATAGCTCAAAAATTTGCAATTTTATCGTCGCCACCAAGAGGAAGACAGAGCTGTGTACATCAAGAGCTGTACCTGAGCAATGTTACTACGCAGCACCGCCTCACGCCATCTTCAACATCAGTAACAGGCAAAGTACTTTATTTAGAAGTGTATGACAGTACGAACCATCCATCTTCAATCAGTGGAATATAAGGGTTAAATGTACCTTTGTGTTTAACCGTGATTTTCCTACGTCTTTTACCTCAGCAGGGTCCTTACCTAAACGAATTTATTCCGAGTATCCTGATGTTTATTGAAGCTTGAATAATAGTAAATTGCTGGCAAGAGTACTGTTTTGGTTGTAAATTCTGAAAACTTTTATTAAATACTGAAGTTTGAACGTATCAGTTTAAGGGCCACCGCTTTGCATGACCATGAGGATAAGTTTTCAATAGCATTTCTGAAAGTAAAGTAACATAATTGTTTAACTGCAACAATCTTAACAGTAATTGTTCGTGTTGCTTCTCCATGTCAAAGAAAGCCAGACAAATATTGGTGTTAGTAAAACATTAACAAATAACAGTCCTAAAGAAATGAAATTTAGTTGTGTTAAATAATAGTTTTGGTCATATGAATAATAACTATAAGTTGTTTTTTTTGTATCCTTGTTGTAACATATGTGTGTCTTCTTTAAATAATTACTGAAGTATAGTGATAAATTCCATAAGTAACAGAAAGTAGGATTAATAGTACTTACTGCCAAGTGCCCGTAGTAAATGAAAATTAAGTGGTTGTGTTTAAATTACGTAGTAAGTGATAGTCGTTATTTATTCAGTGTCGAAAATTGACTTCATCTTTTTGTGTAGACACTGTGCCAGATTTGGGCTGGCGGCCGTTTTATAAAGCGAAACAGTTTTTTGTTACAACAGGCTTTGTCTGATAAAAGGTTTCCAAAAGTAATTATTCTCACTGCTTTTCCCACAAACTGTATGATTCGGAGAAAAATAGTTCGATACTTCACCATTAGGTTGAACGCGGTTAAAATCTCTCTCCGAGATTCGATGGTTTGGAGTGTTAGTGCTGCGTAATTTTGTGGTGGTGTTCCTGCCGCTACTTACTACACGATTCTGACATTCCGAATCGCGGATCTTCCGTCTTTACAGTGGTGGAACTTAAACGTTCTGGTACTGTATTGACGAGAACGCGGAAGTACTGTTGCAGTCGCAGCTGTTTACACGGCTGCTGAGTTTTGCAGTAAGTTTTATTCCGTTAGGTCAAGCTGTATTGGAGACTGGCAAATGAAGCCTCCAGCCTAGGCCGTTGTGTAGATCGTAGTTTGGGAGGTTTGACTTGTCAAATGCGGTCGTGTGTTTTCAGATATATACCACGTTACCTGCATTAAATTTTTGTTTACGCAGATTCAGAATTGTAGTACCATAGTATACTGTACCCAAGAGTCCATTATCATGAACATCGATTGGTATCATTTTTATTCTGCTTCGGCTGGTTAGATAATTCTGAGCAATTATTGTTGGGAAGTGTATGTCCATTTGTGTGAACCATAAAGACTAAAATGCATCCATATTTGACCCTACATTGTTCTGTTCGGACATTCCACAATACTCGCCTTCATGGGGTTGAATGTTAAGTAGTGATGTATTCCATACCATTACGTCACCGTCTTCAGCTACCTACTGCAGTGGTTCTCAAACTTTTTGAGCTTTGGGCGCATTTAAAAGCCGCAAATAATTGTCGGCACACTATATACACATTTCTGAGGAATATTTTACATCAGTCAGTACAGGAAATAAAGTCATTTTATTTTGAACTTCGCGTCCAGGCTACAGAAAATACAATTTATATTAATACAAGACATACATTATCACAATATGAACAAATAATTTTTGTATAAAGGATGTGAGAGATTCATGAAGCACGATTGTCATCCAAATGCGACGGCCGAGCGCCGTGTTGCCTGCTTCCCTGCCAATGCGAAGGGTCATAGAACTCTTAAGTGAAACGTATTGAAATGAAATAATACAATAAAACGAACAAATAATTCAAATTATAGAGAAAAGTAATAATGCAATACAAATGAAACATACCTTACGTCTACTCTATCTAGTGTTTATGAGAAACATGAACCTGATGTGTCCTCGCGATTAATTCAATGTTTGGAGATGTACTTTAAAGACAAACTCTCATTTTCTCGTCAATGTATTGAAGTGTTCCTTTCTTTTTACATTTAATTATGGCGAGGGAAGAAAATCCTAATTCACATACAGATGACGTCGAAACTTGAAGTAAAATGTTTAAAGCCTTTTTAGATATCAACGGATATTCTTCTTTTATAGAAATCGAAAAGGCTTCAAGAGACAATTCTTTACGCTTAATCATCAGTCCACGATCAGTAGATATAGTTGCCAGTTCGTCTTCGTCAGTTAATAGTAATCACTTTAAGTTTCCATGACTGGGTTTCGAATCCAATCCTACTGTTCACTGTTGAGGGATGGAAGATAGGAGCTCAGTTTCTCTTCTAATGATATTAAATTATCTACTGATATTGGAAGTATTTCATTTACGCACGTACTCCTACCAACGTGAACATTTCCGAGATACCTTGAACAGCCTTTCTTTTCCATATTTGTAGTTTCCTGTGAAACGCTTTAATTTTGCCAGTGGATGTGAGGATATTTTATTCTTTCTCTTGCATGTTAGTGTTCAAAATATTGAATTGCTTAAATATATCGGCAAAATACAGCAATCAGGCAATCCAAAATTCACTCCGAAAGAGGTTGCAAAAATGTAAACTATTCATTTCTTCGAGAAACACGAGAAGTTCTTGTCGTAGGTCATGCACACGGCTAAGTACTTCCCCCCTCGACAACCACCTCATTTCTGTGTGTAAAAGCAAACGTCTGTGTTCTGTATCCATATCGATTCAAAACTATTCCAAAAAACCGGTTCTGACAGATCTTAATTTAATAAAATTTACCATCTCAACAACTTGCTGTAAGACTTCTCTCAATTTTCCTCCCAGTGTTTATGCTATTAAGGCCGCCCTATGAAGAAAGCAGTAAGTTAACTATAACATCTTCATTTTGCTGTTTTACAAAAGAAATAAGGCCCTTAACACAGCCTACCATTGAAGGAGTGCCATCTGTACAAATGCCTTCACACGACTTCCATGTTAACTGCCACTTATTAAGATAAACATTTAAAATGTTGATAACGTCCTCAGCTTTAGTAGCCACACCTAATTCTTTTGCAAACAAAAGAAACTGATTTACTATTTGATCTTCATTAATGAAACGCACAAATGCGAAGAGTTGCCATTACTTGGTAATGTCTGTTGATTCATCAAATTAAAATTCAAAGTTTGGGTGCTTGGGTTTATTACTGAATACATTTTTCTCAGTATCAGTTGGCATTTCTATAATACGCCTGTGAACTGTATCATTCGACGAAGGAATCTCGCTTATTTTCATAGCTGCTTCATTTCCTAGCATCGTCATGATAATTTTTTTGCAAGCAGGCAAAATAAGTGACTCACCTATAGTATGACTTACATACTCTTTGCTATTAGTTCAGAGACTTAGAAGGAAGTGGCCAGAGATTTATCAGAAACAGACACTACACTTTTAAAAGAATTTGCTGCCCTTGTTTGCTGTTCCGACAGTCTCTTGAAATAGCTTACAGATTTATCTTGCAAATGTGAGTGCATTGGTTTAAAGTGTTTGCTCAGTTTACTAGGAAGCAGAGATTCATTTGCCATTTGATACTCACATACTAGGCATAGTGTGAAAGGATAATCTTCACTCCCAGTCCAAGTGAAACCACAGCTTGATAACCTCTCATTGTACTTACGAGTAGGCCCCTGCTTTCCTATTTACTTGCACTTGCCGATTGTTTACTTCCAGTATCGGATTCCTCGACGGAGCGCTTGTTTTTCAGAAACCTGTCCATTTTATTGGATTTTATTTTGAATATAAGATTCACTTCTAGCGCTTTGAAAATAAGCAGTACGCTCTACACAAAACAAGAGCCCCACGTACGCTAACAACACCTCACTGACGCATCACCTGAAAGCTTTGCAATAACGTCAAGGGCACAATGGAAACGCGTTTTCCTTCTGGCCATCGCTTCTTGTGTCTCCATAGGTTAACAGCGCAGCCAACGGTAATTTTCAAGTTCGGTTAACCTTTCTGGAAGCTTCTGTCACGAATCCACTGGATCACTAAACTGCAGTGGAAATGACGATCAGACGTAGCAAGGCTTCATGAACAATGAAGATCAAGTTCATATGTACTACTCATCTGTAGCAAAGAACATGAAAAAAATTCATTTAGTCATGGACAGCTCGAGGTCAAACAATAAGCAGCTCTCATTGGTAATTTCTTCTCCCAGTTTCTCTTTTCAATAATATTTTATTGGCAACAGACAGGTATGCATTTTCAATAAAATATTATTAAAAAGTGACTGGAGGCGGATGTTATTTATAATTTTTTGATACACTGTCGCGTTACCTAAATAGATCATAATGGTCAGTAATAATAATACGCAATTCACTTCCTACGGGCTGTTGCAGCGCCACTCAGAGTTATATGGAATAGGTTCGCTTTCATTGGGAGCGACACTATGAAACCTTCAGAATTCTATGGACAAGTTGTTATCAAATGCACAGCAAACAAGTTTCAGTTTCAATATGGCTACCATCATAAAAGAAATACCTCCAAAGGCAGATCAATAGCGATACAAAAGCACGACTCGATCAGACAATATCCGTAAGAGTATCGGTCGGAAAAATCCGTCAATCGCCAAATATTTATTCACTGTTTTCTTCTGATTCTGGACGTTTGGATCTGACCAGAAGTGCTTGACAACCCTGCGGATTAATTCAGTGTTTATTTAAAAAACCTTAAGAGCTACACAAGTGTCATACCGTTTGGTTATGCAAAGAGGGCCCGGAACGAAGCGTGAGAAAATAATTTGCACGGCACCTGCAGATCGAAGGGTGGCGAGAGGGGGGATGGTTAGGAAAATTTTACAACCAGTTCTAGTCATCCACGGATGCCTCTGCGCCTGGTACCGACCGGCGACTAAGATAGTTATATTCTACACACAAAAGTGAAAAGGGTTCCCTAAAAGCGCATTATTTCTATAAAAAAATTGTGAAATTAAGGTAAGGCTGTTATCATGCAGTTCTAGTCCAAGGAGTTGAAGAAAATGGCATTTGAGGCATTTATTAATTATGAATGACCATGAAGCATTATGTCCTCAGAAACTTGCAGTCCATGATCCATGATTGCAGTCTTGGATTGCAAGTTTCTTTTTTTTTTTTGGTCATCAGTCTACTGACTGGTTTGATGCGGCCCACCACGAATTCCTTTCCTGTGCTAACCTCTTCATCTCAGAGTAGCACTTGCAACCTACGTCCTCAATTATTTGCTTGACGTATTCCAATCTCTGTCTTCCTTTACAGTTTTTGCTCTCTACAGCTTCCTCTAGTACCATGGAAGTCATTCCCTCATGTCTTAGCAGATGTCCTATCATCCTGTCCCTTCTCCTTATCAGTGTTTTTCACATATTCCTTTCCTCTCCGATTCTGCGTAGAAGCTCCTCATTCCTTACCTTATCAGTCCACCTAATTTTCAACATTCGTCTATAGCACCACATCTCAAATGCTTCGATTCTGTTCTGTTCCGGTTTTCCCACAGTCCATGTTTCACTACCATACAATGCTGTACTCCAGACGTACATCCTCAGAAATTTCTTCCTCAAATTAAGGCCGGTATTTGATATTAATAGACTTCTCTTGGCCAGAAATACCTTTTTTGCCATAGCGAGTCTGCTTTTGATGTCCTCCTTGCTCTGTCCGTCATTGGTTAGTTTACTGCCTAGGTAGCAGAATTCCTTAACTCCATTGACTTCGTGACCATCAAGCCTGATGTTAAGTTTCTCGCTGTTCTCATTTCTACTACTTCTCATTACCTTCGTCTTTCTCCGATTTACTCTCAAACCATACTGTGTACTCATTAGACTGTTCATTCCGTTCAGCAGATCATTTAATTCTTCTTCACTTTCACTCAGGATAGCAATGTCATCAGCAAATCGTATCATTGATATCCTTTCACCTTGTATTTTAATTCCACTCCTGAACCTTTCTTTTATTTCCGTCATTGCTTCCTCGATGTACAGATTGAAGAGTAGGGGCGAAAGGCTACAGCCTTGTCTTACACCCTTCTTAATACGAGCACTTCGTTCTTGATCGTGCACTCTTATTGTTCCCTCTTGGTTGTTGTACATATTGTATATGACCCGTCTCTCCCTATAGCTTACCCCCACTTTTTTCAGAATCTCGATCAGCTTACACCATTTTATATTGTCGAACGCTTTTTCCAGATCGACAAATCCTATGAAAGTGTCTTGATTTTTCTTTAGCCTTGCTTCCATTGTTAGCCTTAACGTCATAATTGCCTCTCTCGTCCCTTTACTTTTCCTAAAGCCAAACTGATCGTCACCTAGCGCATTCTCAATTTTCTTTTCCATTCTTCTGTATATTATTCTTGTAAGCAGCTTCGATGCATGAGCTGTTAAGCTGATTGCGCGATAATTCTCCCACTTGTCAGTTCTTGCCGTCTTCGGAATTGTGTGGATGATGCTTTTCCGAAAGTCAGATGGTATATCGCCAGACTCATATATTCCACACACTATAAAACGTCCCCTTTGAAAAATTATACATGACTGTGTTTAAACTGACACACAATATTTTTAGCGTAACGCAATCTGACTTTCAAAAATCCCTACAAAAGAATGGCCCTGACTAACATTAACCTACACCTTTCACAAATCACTTACCCCACAAAAATCTTCGTTACTCAAGCTACAGCAATACAGCGAGCGCCACTACTGCCAGCTAAATAAAAGATTGAAACTACCGAAGGCACTAACTACTGATATGCATAGTTAGCAAATGAAAGATTTTGATAGAGAACAAACAATGTATTTATCTTACTAGTGTTCAAAAATCATAATATATATAGCAGTTCATGACAACCAGTCTTACAAATTTCAAAGCTCCGCCATCTTTCTCCCCACATCCACCACTGCTGGGGGCTCACCTACAACTGCGCAACGCTACGCGCTGTTAACATCCAGCTGCCCAACACTACAATTGACAACAACAATGCAAATCAGCCACAGACTGCACACAGCACAGCCAGTGATTTTCATACAGAGCGCTACGTAACGTTGCCAATAAGAAACAGCCTACTTACATAGCCCCCATGCTCCCCACAAAAAATTTTACAAATTGTTTTGGGCAGTAGCCAATAATGATTTGATAAAATTTTTCATAATTACAATAACAAAGATATCAAATGCACCCACTTATTGATACAATATTGGTCAAAAGCTAAAATTTTCTCACAGTCCATAAAGACAGTCCTGATCATTCATCACAGTAACATTGCAGTGTTTTTCTCAAAGTCTGCAGTAAAAGAAAATGCACACAGAAGTAGTGGATTTCCATGCAATCTTGAAGAAGTAGTGTTGTCCTTCCAACGGAAAGGCAGTGCTGACTCTTGACATGCAGACAGGTATTGGTCCACAACAGAGCAAACCCACAGCAGAGTCAGTCGAAATTTTGAAGAGTATTGGTAGGCAGGTCATCACAGAGCAGACCCACTGTAGTCCTGGTAGAGATTACGGTATTGGTGGGCCATCAAAGATGCAGACCCACTGTAGTCCTTGTAGAGACGGCCAGCAGCCATCTGTTGCAACTGTGCAGTTGCACAATCACCATCGAAGAGTCTTGCGAGCAATATAGCAAGTCCATAAACCACCACTTGTGCACTCACTAAGTTTTTGGAATTGTCCTTAGAACCACCAATGCTGTTATCCAGTCCCTTGCTGAATTATTAACACACGTGCAAACACTAACAGTCCCTACTTCTCACATATTGTCCATATACTATGACCAACAGAAACGTGTGCAGTGAAATGTAACTTACAAGTTAATAATATGATGAACTGGTATCAATTACAATTTTATAACATAAGAATACAATAACAACGGTACAAAATACATCATTAAAAATATAATAATACAGATAACATTTGTAGTACAGGCTTTACAAAAGAATCGAAATACCATATACATCAGTGTTACAGGAATTATAAGTACCTACATAAAGATCAGAATAACTTTTGAAACATCAACTTCACATATGAGCAACAAAACAGAACAGATAAATAATGTCTAAACATCTTTACAAAGTAAATAACATAGTATTACAAAAATTCTACAACATAACAACATCAGCTAAACACATAAACACAAGAGTACACAAACACATAGCAGAATAACACAAGAGGAAAGGGCAGGGTTTGTTTTCAGTGTAACATTTGGTACTGCAGTATTTTGCAAACAAAACCTTTTTTTTCCTGGAGATCTCCCTTCGTTCATCATTATTCCCAAAAAGTCCTATCTATACCTGCTTTCTGTACTTTTTTCGTATAACTTCTCAATGCATTTCTTCCAATTCATCGCAACTCATTCTCTTATATAGTCTACCCCCTCTAAAGCTAACTTAAATCAACTGAGCTCAGATGCTAAACTAAGGGACGAGGCAATGCAGCAGTACAAAACAATTAACACAAACAGCAATGACAAAATATTCAAATTGGCCAAGCAAGCAGCAATATTACAACTAATATAACGCAACGAGCAGCAAACAAGAAAAATAAATCAGTAGTAAAACTGGCTTAAGAGAGTAATGTAAAGTCAAATTTAGTAGCACTATGCCTGGCAAACAGCAGCAGCAAATGCAATAAATTATATCTAAACATGACAAAGCTCAAGCAGAAAAATATTACAGTAAGGACAACAATGCAGATAAGGGAAATGTCTGCTCACATCTTAATATCTACACTCATGGAAATGGAAAAAAGAACACATTGACACCGGTGTGTCAGACCCACCATACTTGCTCCGGACACTGCGAGAGGGCTGTACAAGCAATGATCACACACACGGCACAGCGGACACACCAGGAACCGCGGTGTTGGCCGTCGAATGGCGCTAGCTGCGCAGCATTTGTGCACCGCCGCCGTCAGTGTCAGCCAGTTTGCCGTGGCATACGGAGCTCCATCGCAGTCTTTAACACTGGTAGCATGCCGCGACAGCGTGGACGTGAACCGTATGTGCAGTTGACGGACTTTGAGCGAGGGCGTATAGTGGGCATGCGTGAGGCCAGGTGGACGTACCGCCGAATTGCTCAACACGTGGGGCGTGAGGTCTCCACAGTACATCGATGTTGTCGCCAGTGGTCGGCGGAAGGTGCACGTGCCCGTCGACCTGGGACCGGACCGCAGCGACGCACGGATGCACGCCAAGACCGTAGGATCCTACGCAGTGCCGTAGGGGACCGCACCGCCACTTCCCAGCAAATTAGGGACATTGTTGCTCCTGGGGTATCGGCGAGGACCATTCGCAACCGTCTCCATGAAGCTGGGCTACGGTCCCGCACACCGTTAGGCCGTCTTCCGCTCACGCCCCAACATCGTGCAGCCCGCCTCCAGTGGTGTCGCGACAGGCGTGAATGGAGGGACGAATGGAGACGTGTCGTCTTCAGCGATGAGAGTCGCTTCTGCCTTGGTGCCAATGATGGTCGTATGCGTGTTTGGCGCCGTGCAGGTGAGCGCCACAATCAGGACTGCATACGACCAAGGCCCACAGGGCCAACACCCGGCATCATGGTGTGGGGAGGGATCTCCTACACTGGCTGTACACCACTGGTGATCGTCGAGGGGACACTGAATAGTGCACGCTACATCCAAACCGTCATCGAACCCATCATTCTACCATTCCTAGACCGGCAAGGGAACTTGCTGTTCCAACAGAACAATGCACGTCCGCATGTATGCCGTGCCACCCAACGTGCTCTAGAAGGTGTAAGTCAACTACCCTGGCCAGCAAGATCTCCGGATCTGTCCCCCATTGAGCATGTTTGGGACTGGATGAAGCGTCGTCTCACGCGGTCTGCACGTCCAGCACGAACGCTGGTCCAACTGAGGCGCCAGGTGGAAATGGCATGGCAAGCCGTTCCACAGGACTACATCCAGCATCTCTACGATCGTCTCCATGGGAGAATAGCAGCCTGCATTGCTGCGAAAGGTGGATATTCACTGTACTAGTGCCGACATTTTGCATGCTCTGTTGCCTGTGTCTATGTGCCTGTGGTTCTGTCAGTGTGATCATGTGATGTATCTGACCCCAGGAATGTGTCAATAAAGTTTCCCCTTCCTGGGACATTGAATTCACGGTGTTCTTATTTCAATTTCCAGGAGTGTATGTCATTAAAGTGGTGCACCACAAGTTATTCTACAAAATAAATTACCACGTACTTGAAAAGAAAATTATGAATGCAGTTCCTAAGAAGGTAAATGTCTTTTTGTGCTCCCTCATTTTTTTGAAAAAAATTATTATTTACTCGATCTTAATAGTGTTGAAAAAATCATAATATCCATAGCAGTTCATGACATCCAGTCTTACAAATTTCAATACTCCGCCATCTCTCTCCCCACATCCATCACTGCTGGCGGCTCACCTCCAACTGCTCAATGCTACGCGCTGTTAACATCCTGCTGCCCAACACTACAATGGCCGACAACAATGCAAACCAGCCACAGACTGCACACAGCACAGCCAGTGATTTTCATACAGAGCACTACGCAACGTTGCCAATAAGAAAACATAAACAGCCTACTTACAGCACCAACGTGAATAGTCGTTTTGTTGCCTCTTCCCCCAATGATTTTAGAAATTCTGATGGAATGTTATCTATCCCTTCTGCCTTATTTGATCGTAAGTCCTCCAAAGCTCTTTTAAATTCCAATCCTAATACTGGATCCCCTATCTCTTCTAAATCGACTCCTGTTTCTTCTTCTATCACATCAGACAAATCTTCACCCTCATAGAGGCTTTCAATGTATTGTTTCCACCTATCTACTCTCTCCTCTGCAATTAACAGTGGAATTCCCGTTGCACTCTTAATGTTACCACCGTTGCTTTTAATGTCACCAAAGGTTGTTTTGACTTTCCTGTATGCTGAGTCTGTCCTTCCGACAATCATATCTTTTTCGATGTCTTCACATTTTTCCTGCAGCCATTTCGTCTTAGCTTCCCTGCACTTCCCATTTATTTCATTCCTCAGCGACTTGTATTTCTGTATTCCTGATTTTCCCGGAACATGTTCGTACTTCCTCCTTTCATCAATCAACTGAAGTATTTCTTCTGTTACCCATGGTTTCTTCGCAGCTACCTTCTTTGTACCTATGTTTTCCTTCCCAACTTCTGTGATGGCCCTTTTTAGAGATGTCCATTCCTCTTCAGCTGTACTGCCTACTGCGCTATTCCTTATTGCTGTATCTATAGCGTTAGAGAACTTCAAACGTATCTCGTCATTCCTTAATACTTCCGTATCCCACTTCTTTGCGTATTGATTCTTCCTGACTAATGTATGGACTTCAGCCTTCTCTTCATCACTACTATATTGTGATCTGAGTCTATATCTGCTCCAGGGTACGCCTTACAATCCAGTATCTGATTTCGGAATCTCTGTCTGACCAAGATGTAATCTAACTGAAATCTTCCCGTATCTCCCGGTCTTTTCCAAGTATACCTCCTCCTCTTGTGATTCTTGAACAGGGTATTCGCTATTACTAGCTGAAACTTGTTACAGAACTCAATTAGTCTTTCTCCTCTTTCATTCCTTGTCCCAAGGCCATATTCTCCTCTAACCTTTTCTTCTACTCCTTCCCCTACAATTGCATTTCAGTCGCCCATGACTATTAGATTTTCGTCCCCCTTTGCACACTGCATTACCCTTTTAATATCCTCATACACTTTATCTATCTGCTCATCTTCAGCTTGCGACGTCGGCATGTATTCGTGAACTATCGTTGTCGGTGTTGGTCCGCTGTCGATTTTGATTAGAACAACCTGGTCACTGAACTGTTCACTGCAACACACCTTCTGCCCTACCCTCCTATTCATAACGAATCCTACACCTGTTATACCATTTTCTACTGCTGTTGATATTACCCGATACTCATCTGACCAAAAATCCTTGTCTACCTTCCACTTCACTTCACTGACCCCTACTATATCTAGATTGAGCCTTTGCATTTCCCTTTTCAGATTTTCTAGTTTCCCTACCACGTTCAAGCTTCTGACATTCCACGCCTCCACTCGTAGAACGTTATCCTTTCGTTGATTATTCAATCTTTTTCTCATGGTAACCTCCCCCTTGGCAGTCCCCTCCCGGAGATCCGAATGGGGGACTATTCCGGAATCTTTTGCCAATGGAGAGATCATCATGACACTTCTTCAATTACAGGCCACATGTCCTGTGGATACACGTTACGTGTCTTTAATGCAGTGGTTTCCATTGCCTTCTGCATCCTCATGTCGTTGATCATTGCTGATTCTTCCGCCTTTAGGGGCAATTTCCACCCCTAGGACAAGTGAGTGTCCTGAACCTCTATCCGTTCCTCCGCCCTCTTTGACAAGGCCGTTGGCAGAATGAGGCCCCGTTGACAGTTTCTTTTAAGACGTATGAAATACGTTATGTGTTGGCCACAACAAACTTGACCATGGATAAAGTTCTACATTTATAAATACAGTTACATTTATTATTTAATGAATTATTCACTCCCACTATTGCATATTGTTATGATTGTAGCAATGTGAAAATTATCTGATCATTCTGTTTCTCCAGACCGCAGCATTCCGCCAACCAAATAATTACTTTTCTCTCCCCACTGAGAATTAAACTTTCCCTAGAGTTCCCTTCACTTGTTGGTGATGTGACGGGATGACCTCGATGGGCCAGCAATGGCTTTATCATCACTCATTATTTTGAAGTACCTTTGCCAAGTTCCCAAACAGCCGCTGCTGTTAGGTAGCTAAGATTAGCAGCAATGGAACAGAGAAGACAGTCAGCACGAAACGTCCCGAATACTGTCGAAACTACAAGGAGAATAATCCACCGTATTTCCTTAACCAAACTGAAGTATCCGACGAAACTTAAGGACTCGTTCCACATTAAACCTGTCGTGAAGTGGATAAAATTGAGTTGCTATATTTTCTTTTATATCTGGCCATACGATTTCCTAAAATATTACAGAGCACAATCTAAAATGATCTAGGGCGCACCAGTGTGCCCTGGCGCACACTTTGAGGACTTACCGTAAAACTCTCCATCGTGATCGGTTTTCACGGTATTCAAATACCGATTCATCCTTGTCTGCAACAAACGATCAGATACCTGTGCACGATCCCGCCCTGTTTTTGTTTTAACAGGTAATTTCCAAGCGAAATTTGATTGTGTATCAATAACAAATAAAATACATTTGAATCCCCATTAAGATTTATCCAAATTCATTATTCGCATGTGAATATTCCCTCATTCCACAAGGTCAGCCTGCCGTAAGTCATCCAAACCTCTAAGCATTATGTGCCTATGAGGGTATGTATCGTGTGCGGCTTTTTTACAGTTGTTAAGCTGCTGTCTCCATTCGTATTCGATTATACCTCTCCCTCTAAGCTTGGAAATTATTGAAACAATATCGTTCCAATGAGCAGTATTACCAGCAGCAGCTGATGCCATGAGCGGTCATAGTTTATTAACACATTGGGATCGTCCCAGTATATACGCTGCATGGCTCGACTGCTGACTCTTTTATGCTGCATGTCGATAGCATCACAATACAGCAATATACATATGATGACTAAAATAGGTATATAGTAGAATTTGATCCTGGTTTTCCACCGCAACATTATCAAATATGAATCGAGTGTTTGCTTTACTTTTCTTGGTGGGGGATTTCACTTTTTTGAATGTCGTGTATGTTACACCATCGACACCCTGTAGTATCTTTTGCAGCAACTTGCACTTGGGCTGAAATGGTGTTTTTGAAAATACACATCCGGTTGTGTTAGCAGTGACATTTGTCTTGCCGCAACTGGATGAACCTAGTTATGGCATGTACATTATCTGGGAGGACCCTATTCCACATCATCACAGGATCAGTTTTTTACAATAAAGTCCTTGTGTCGACGATGCTTCACCCATCCTGCCATGATAAAAAATGTTCAAATGTTCAGATGTGTGTGAATTCCTGAGGGACCAAACTGCTAAGATCATCGGTCCCTAGACTCCCACACTAACTTAAACTTATGAACAGCACACACACCCATGCCCGAGGGAGGACTCGAACCTCCGGCGGGAGGGGCCGCGCAGTCCGTGACATGGTACCTCAATCCACTCGGCCACTCCATGCGGCCCTGCCATGATACCGAATACATCAGGTATTAGCGTGCAATGGTCTTTTATAGCCAATATATGTCATCAAATAATATATATATACACTTGGAAAGCACGATCTATCATTCAGTTTTACAATGGTTGAAGACATTGACTGTAGTGATGACACGATTCAGTCAGCTTGCTGCTGCTGCTGCTGCTGCTGCTGCTGCAGTATTCCAGATATGGCATTCAAAATATATTATTGTTATTATTATTATGAGTTGTATTGAAAAAGCAGAACATGGTTTTCTGTAATACACATACTGTTTTTATTTATTCTGTTAGATACCCTTGGGAGAGCCAGCAATGGCAAAACTCTGCCATTTGGTGAGCAAGAAGTATGAGACAGGCAAAACAACCTCAGACTTCAATAAGAATATAATAATACCATTCCAAAGAAATAAAGTCCCGACAGGTGTGAAAATTACCGAACTATCAGTTAATAAGTCATGGCGGCAAAATACAACACGAATCCGTTACAGAAGAATGGAAAAACTCTCAGAAGTCGACCTCAGGGAAGATTAGTTTGGATTCTGGAGAAATATAGGAACGTGCGAGGGAATACTAACTCTGCGACTTTTCGTAGAAGACAGGTTAAGGAAAGACAAACCTACCTTTATAGCATTTGTAGACTTAGAGAAAGCTTCTGACAATGTTGATTGGAGACTCCTTTCAAATTCTGAAGGTGGCAGGGGTAAAATACAGGAGCGAAAGGCTATTTACAACTTGTACAGAAACCAGATGACAGTTATAAGAGACAAGGGGCACGAAAGAGAAGCAATGGTTGAGAAGGGAGTAAGATAGGATTGTAGCCTATCCCTAATCTTATTCAAGCTGTATATTGAGCAACCAGTAAGGAAACAAAAGAAAAATTCGGAGTACGCTTTAAAATCTATGGAGAAGAAATAAAAACTTTGAGGTTCGCCGATGACATTGTAATTCTGTCAGAGACAGCAAAGGACTTGGAAGAACAGTTGAATGGAATGGACAGTGTCTTGAAAGGAGGATATAAGATGAACATCAACAGAAGCAAAACGAGGATAATGGACTGTAGTGGAGTTATATCAGATGATATTGAGAGAATTACACTCCAGGAAATTGAAATAAGAACACCGTGAATTCATTGTCCCAGGAAGGGGAAACTTTATTGACACATTCCTGGGGTCACATACATCACACGATCACACTGACAGAACCACAGGCACATAGACACAGGCAACAGAGCGTGCACAATGTCGGCACTAGTACAGTGTATATCCACCTTTCGCAGCAATGCAGGCTGCTATTCTCCCATGGAGACGATCGTAGAGATGCTGGCTGTAGTCCTGTGGAACAGCTTGCCATGCCATTTCCACCTGGCGCCTCAGTTGGACCAGCGTTCGTGCTGGACGTGCAGACCGCGTGAGACGACGCTTCATCCAGTCCCAAACATGCTCAATGGGGGACAGGTCCGGAGATCTGGCTGGCCAGGGTAGTTGACTTACACCTTCTAGAGCACGTTGGGTGGCACGGGATACATGCGGACGTGCATTGTCCTGTTGGAACAGCAAGTTCCCTTGCCGGTCTAGGAATGGTAGAACGATGGGTTCGATGACGGTTTGGATGTACCGTGCACTATTCAGTGTCCCCTCGACGATCACCAGTGGTGTACGACCAGTGTAGGAGATTGCTCCCCACACCATGATGCCGGGTGTTGGCCCTGTGTGCCTCGGTCGTATGCAGTCCTGATTGTGGCGCTCACCTGCACGGCGCCAAACACGCATACGACCATCATTGGCACCAAGGCAGAAGTGACTCTCCATTCGTCCCTCCATTCACGCCTGTCGCGACACCACTGGAGGCGGGCTGCACGATGTTGGGGCGTGAGCGGAAGACGGCCTAACGGTGTGCGGGACCGTAGCCCAGCTTCATGGAGACGGTTGCGAATGGTCCTCGCCGATACCCCAGGAGCAACAGTGTCCCTAATTTGCTGGGAAGTGGCGGTGCGGTCCCCTACGGCACTGCGTAGGATCCTACGGTCTTGGCGTGCATCCGCGCGTCGCTGCGGTCTGGTCCCAGGTCGACGGGCACGTGCACCTTCCGCCGACCACTGGCGACAACATCGATGCACTGTGGAGACCTCACGCCCCACGTGTTGAGCAATTCGGCGGTACGTCAACCCGGCCTCACGCATGCCCACTATACGCCCTCGCTCAAAGTCCGTCAACTGCACATACGGTTCACGTCCACGCTGTCGCGGCATGCTACCAGTGTTAAAGACTGCGATGGAGCTCCGTATGCCACGGCAAACTGGCTGACACTGACGGCGGCGGTGCACAAATGCTGCGCAGCTAGCGCCATTCGACGGCCAACACCGCGGTTCCTGGTGTGTCCGCTGTGCCGTGCGTGTGATCATTGCTTGTACAGCCCTCTCGCAGTGTCCGGAGCAAGTATGGTGGGTCTGACACACCGGTGTCAAGGTGTTCTTTTTTCTATTTCCGGGAGTGTATATTAGGAAATGAGATACTTAAAGTAGTAGATGAGTTTTGCTATTTTTGAAGCTAATAACTGATGATGGTCGTAGTAAAAAAGATATAAAATGTAAACCGGGAATGGGGCGAAAAGTATTTTTGAAGAAGAGATATTTGCTAACATCGAGTATAGAGTTAAGTGCCACGAAGTGCTTCCTGAAAGTATTTGTATGGAGTGCAGACATTGAATGGACAATAAACAGTTTAGACAAGAAGAGAATAGAAACCTTTGAAATGTAGTGCTACTGAAAAATGCTGAATATTAGATGGGTAGACTATGTAACTAATGAGAAGGTACTGAATAGAATTGAGGAGAAGAGAAATTTGTTATACAACCTGACCAAAAGGACGGATCGGTTGGCAGGACACATTTTGAGGTATCAAGGAATCACCGATTTAGTACTGGAGGCAAGAGTGTGGGGTAAAAATCGTAGAGGGAGACCAAGAGATGAGTCCAATAAGCAGATTCAGAGGGATGTAAGTTGCAGTATTTACTCGGAGTTGAGGAGGCTTGCACAGCGTAGAGTAGCATAGAGAGCTGCGTCAGACCAGTCACTGGACTGATGATCACAACAACAACATACAGTATGCACAACATCAACCAAATCAACTAGTTGCTTCTTCGTCTTTATACCTCTACAGAATTTGGGAACAGAGATAACTTGCATGCACAGAATTCTGCGTGTATATCCCTCAAAGTGATGGTTTTCCCCTAGCTTCTACTTTTTTCATCATGTTCTAAATCATCCACATGTACACTAAACGCAGGAAGGTAGTTCGCAATATATTTATACACAGTTTGAACATAAGGCAACCAAATGTTCAGTTTTTCCAAAACAAGGGTAGCACTGCCCGTAGGCTGAGCAAGTTTGTAATGGTGGAATATTGTAAATAAATGGACTGATAATACGATCTCAGCTTGAGTGCAGCACTGTCATGCAGTGATGTGATAGACAGCGTTGGGCCAGTATAGCAAATTCCTGGAAGACAACAGTATGTATAATACTTGGTAATCATCTATTTATTGATTTAGGTTTCTGCATTACACATTTCATCCCTTTTCAAATCCATAGATCACTCTTTGCTTCTTGACGTATTACTGATCTCTAACACAACATGTGATTCATTGTCAACTGATGCTTCTATACCAATATTTAAACGCTTTTAAGTGACTGCTGTTAAATTATAACTTGAAATGAATACCATTAGGGCATTGAGAGGTATTGGCAGCTTCTGATCCACCGCAACTAAGCTCTGCCCTTGCAGTAACACTAGATTGTTCTCGGATGTTGGATGTGTCGAAGACACCTGCATGTGTGGAGTAGGACCCCCAGCACCCTTCTTCTGGGAGTTTGGAACTGGCTGGTTGTATTCGTTGCAGAAATTGACAAGCAGGATGGACAACAGCAACTCATCCTGTTCCAATGTGGTGGTCAGGTGAGCTAGGGGATCGCATGGTGCTGCGGTTCCCAACAAGTCTGAAGCTCCTGGAGATTCCAACAAGCTAGTGATGGCTGCTGCTGGCCCAGGCATGCTGGAAGTTACTGCCTGTCTAGACACGCTGAATGTCAAGACAAAGACAGTGAGTTGAACAAAGAAATTGAAGTAAACATCAAGTACTCACTTTTACACTTCTATTGCGATATGGAGGAAGGTGACGATCTTGGTTGCTGTTGGTACTTCATCGTTTCTCCACTGACTAACTACAACTGAGACCACATCTGCTTTATATCACCTGCTATCATGGTCACATGAGTGGATGTTGCTTTTGCGCATTCCTATTAGTCCCCAACAGTTTTCATGTGGGGAGGGAGGATTCTGTGTTCCTAGTGGTCCCTGCCATCGTTCTCTCATGATGTCACAGTATCTATCACCCTCCTATGGTCAGTCAGGGACTGTTGAAGAGAATTGGTCACTGCTGCCCCAACTGTTTGGCTGCAGAGGGTATCGTTATCAGTTCAGAATATTAATACTATCAGTGTGCTACCCACCACAATAACGTAGCACATATGAGTAATATACCTGCTGAATTGGGGACAATCTCCTCTGGCGTTGTGGATAATCCAGGTTGATGAGGCATTTCAAAGGAGGTCGTCAGTTCGAGCACTAGCAACCATCTGTGTCAGTTTGTGGAATGCAACTTCACCCCATCCCACTGCAGCGCCATTATTTGGCGAAAAGTATTCTTTTCTCGCTCCTCCATTATCTCATCTTTCCAACCATCAAGAAGGACACTGTTTAAGCAGTGTTCAATTATGTGTTTATATGTAATGTGTTTATTCATTTCCTTTCTGGTAAATGCCTCACAGCTGTGGTTGGTAGCCCTGCACAAGGCCGCACGTACGGAGTCAGAGCTATCATGAAAGATAAGTAATTTAGGTTGTAATTAATTGTAGTTGAATACTTTTAACTAATTAAATGCGTTCTTTAGTGTACTCTTCAAACTCACGATTTAAAGTTTTTCTTTTATTTGCGTAGTGTTCTCCTAATCACGAAAAGTTCGTTCGTTTACTTACTGCTGCTTGGCCTAATTTTTCAAGTGTGTCTATTTAGCGTTATACCGCAATTGTAAGTGCATTTTCTGTAGTTTAAGGAATTAAAGAGGTTCATTAGGGTGCTTTTCAAGCTCTCCATTAAAGGTTTTTCTTTTATTTCCTTATTGTGCCAGTAATCGCGAAAAGTTCGTTTTGTTTATATTTCGCGGCTTTGCCTTATTTTTTGAGTGTGCATACTTAGCGTTAAACTGCAGTCTTAAGTGCATTTGGTGTAGATTAACTAATTAAATACGTTCATTAGTGTGCTCTTCAAGCTTGCCATTAAAGGTTTTTCTTTTATTTGCGTATTCTTCAAGTAGTCGCAGAAAGTTCGTTTTGGGTACATTCAGCTGTTTAGGCCTGATTTTTGATTGTGCATATTATGCGTTATACAACATATTTAAGTGCATTTGGTAATAGTTTACTTACACATTAGTTTCCAAAACATATTTAGTGTCCTTTTTCATCTGTATTTAATATATTATCGTTATCACTTAGTAAGTCTCCTAATTAATTTCCAAACTACCATGGATACTAAGTGTGTGAGCTGCAGTAGGAAAGTTAGTTCAGGGGTTTTGTGCAACTGTTGTGACAGGTGGTTTCAATGGAGAAATTGTAGAGGCGTGGGAATTGGGGAAGCAAACGAGACTCTTCCATTCTTTTACAGGGTTTGCTCAAGACATAGGATTATAACTGAACAGGAGGAGAAAATTAGAGACCTTCAGGCTGATTTGGACAGGGCGAGGGAAGAACTGAAGAGGCTAAGGGGGGAGGAGGGTAAACAGCGGTGGGAAGTGGTACCTGGGAACAGGGGCCACAGAAAGTGGACAGTGTCTGACAGTTTCCCAATTGGCACAACCAATAGATTTGCCTTGCTACCACAGTTAAGCAAGGAAGAGGCTCCAGCAGAAGTAGATGTAGTTAAGATGCAACAGAATCTCACTAGGAAACCAACTGTTTCAAAAAAAGTAGAAAGTAAGAGGAAACTTCTGTTGCTAGGTAGTAGCCATGGAATAGGTGGGGGCCAGATTTTGCAGGAAACATCAGGTGACAGGTACCAGGTCACAAACTTTTTCAAGCCAAGTGCATGTCTTAGCCAGGTGGTAGAGGATATAGGTTCCTTGTGCAAGGGTTTCTCAAAGCAGGATCATGTGATGATAGTCGGTGAAGTGGGAAACAGTATTGATAGGGATCAGGGCCACAGTATTGAGTGTTACCTGGCGAAAATAGCCTCTGCAACGACCCATATCAATGTTGGGCTGGTGCCTGCTTTCGTGCAGCATGATCAGCCCCAGTTGAACCGCTCTGTCAGGAGGGTAAATATGGAGTTGGATCAATTGCATAGGGTGGCCACTATGTCGGACATTAGATTGGTTCCTGTCAAGGCTATTGACAGGAGAGATTTCACAAGGCATGGCCTACACCTCAGTAGGAAAGGGAAGGGTAAACTGGTAGGATTGTTAGCGAAATCCATAAGGGGGGAAACTGGTACTCATGGATGTACATCTTTTTTAGACTAATATCAGTGTCCAATGAGAAGTTCAGGCAGGCAGGTGCTAAAGAGGTCCAAAACTCAACAGATTCTCACAACAGGAAAGTAAATAATGATGTTACCATATTTAACCAAAATATTGATGGATTAAAGAAAAAAAGTAGATTCTCACAAAAGTAAAGTAAAAAATAATGTTACCACTTTCACCAAAATATTCCGGGATTGAAGAATAAAGTAGGTGAGCTCCTGGTTTGCTTAGATGACATTGAATCTGATAATGTAATATATATACTACGCCTATCTGAGTATCGCATTGTGCCTGTTATGGAAAAGGTAAATATCAGCGGTCATAAACCAGCTGCACATATGAGTAGAGAGAATAAGATGAGAGGAGGAGTTGCCATAATGTCAAAAGTTATCACTGTATAAAAAACTTAGATACAAAAAACGTTTGCCTAGACCAACATAAACTGAAGAAGGACTCTTTTATCATTGTAACAGTCTATAGGTCCCATTCAGGAAACTTTCATTTATTCCTGGAAAACTTGGATGCCTTGCTGTGCTATCTTTCAGCTAGGGAAAAGAAAATTATTATTTGTGGGGACTTCAGTGTTGATTCACTGAAAGAGTGTAATAGGAAGAATGATCTGGAAGTCTTGCTCGGTTCTTTCAATTCGACATCTGTCATTAATTTTCCTACTCTGGTAGTAAAAGACAGCAGCACATTGAGAGATAACACTTTTATAGAACAAGATAAGTTTAAAAACATAAATTCTTGTCCTGTTGAGAATGGCCTTTCTGATCATGGTGCTCAGCAAGTAACAGTATATGACATAGCTTCATTATGTAACTCAAACCTACCCTCCAAAGTTGTGCATTCAATTAATGACTCAACAATTTGAAATTTCAAAGAAAATATTCAGCATTTAGTCTGGGATGAGATGTACAAGGAATACGATGCTAATTTAAAATATAACTTATTTCATGATACACTTGTAAGAGAATTTGAAAACTGTTTCCCCAAGAAGGTAGTTAAATCCAATTATAAGAAACCATGCAAAAAAGCCTTGGCTTACTAAAGGAATAAAAATATCTTGTAACCACAAAAGGGAACTGCATCTAACAACAAGAAAGAGTAATTACCCAGAAACAGGCGACTATTATAAAAAACCTTGGCTTACTAAAGGAATAAAAAATCTTGTAACCACAAAAGGGAACTGCATCTAACAACAAGAAAGAGTAATTACCAAGAAACAGCCAACTATTATAAAAACTACTGTGCTACATTAAGAAAGGTTATTAAAAAGTCCAGAAGCATGTGCATCGTGTCTGAGATTAATACCTCTGATTACAAAATGAAAAAAATCTGTAATATTATTACAAGGGAGACAGAGCAACCAAGATTACAGGATTACAGCATTACCATCGAAGCCAATGGAAACTTAGCAAACAACAAGCTGGAAGTCGAAAACATTTATAATAATCGTATTTTAAATGTTGTAGAGAAAATAGGATCTAAATGTTCATTAGAAGAAGCAAGGCAGTTAATGGAAGAGGCATTACCCACACCATTTGATACAATTGAAATTCCACCCACCTCTCCTTCTGATATTAGGAAGATAATAAACAATCTGAAGAATAAAAGCTCACATGGAATTGATGGCATTTCCAGCAGGACAATATAAGCTTGTTCCCAAGACATAAGTGGGATTCTTAGCCACATATGTAATAGCTCTCTGAAGCAGGGTATTTTCCCAGATAGACTGAAGCATGCCGTTGTTAAATCAGTGCATAAAAAGGGGGATATGTTTGATGTCAACAACTGCTGCCCGATCTCTCTTCTGACTGCCTTATCCAAATTCTTGAAAAGGTAATGTATTGTAGAGTAGCTTCACACCTTTTCAGAAATATAGTTTTAACAACGGAAAATGCTATATGTACTTTCACTAATGAAATATTAAATGCTCTGAGTAACCAGAAGTCACCCGTTGGGATTTTTTGTGATCTTTCAAAGGCTTTTGATTGTGTAAATCATGGAATACATCTAGATAAGCTCAAGTACTGTGGTATGAATGGGACAGCGCTCAAATGGTTTAAATCATACCTAACTGGAAGAGTGCAGGAAATTGAAATAAGCAGTTCACATAATATGTAAAAAACTGGTGATTTCTCAAACTGGGGAACAATCAAGAATGGGGTGCTGTAAGGTTCGGTCTTGGGTCCTCTACTGTTCTTAATATATATTAATGACTTCCCATTCTATATTCACGAAGATGCAAAGCTGGTACTTTTTGCCGATGATACAAGTATAGCTATCACACCCAACAGACAAAAATTAACTGGTGAAATTATAAACGATGTTTTTCAGAAAATCATTATGTGGTTCTCTGCAAATGGGCTCTCATTCATCTTTGACCAAACACAGTACATACAGTTCCACACAATAAATGGAATGACATCCTTAATGAATATAGACTTCGATCAGAAATCGGTAGCTAAGGTAGAATATTCAAAATTTCTAGGTGTATGCATTGATGAGGGGTTGAACTGGAAAAACACACTGAAGATCTGCTGAAACGTTGGCGTTCAGCTACTAATGCTATTAGGGTCATTACAAATTTTGGCAATATGCATCTTACTATATTAGCTTAGCATACCTATTTTCATTCTCT
This sequence comes from Schistocerca serialis cubense, assembly GCF_023864345.2. Lineage (NCBI taxonomy): Eukaryota > Metazoa > Arthropoda > Insecta > Orthoptera > Acrididae > Schistocerca > Schistocerca serialis. Next base: position 1,065,563,596 of record NC_064639.1, read on the forward strand.
GCTTTCGTATGACATCATATTCTGGGGCAACACATCATTGAGTACAAGAGTGTTCATTGCACAAAAGCGTGTAATCATAATAATTGTTGGAGCTCATCCAAGATCATCCTGCAGACACTTATTTAAAGAGCTCAAGATCTTCACTGTAGCCTCACAATATATATATTCACTTATGAAAGTTGTTGTTAACAATTTGAACGAATTCAAAAGTAATAGCAGTGTACATGGCTACAACACTAGGAGAAAGGATGCTCTTCACTACTCAAGGTTAAACCTAACTTTGGCTCAGATGGGGGTAAACTATGCTGCCACCAAAGTCTTTGGTCACTTACCTAATAGCATCGAAAGTCTGACAGATAGCCATATAGCATTTAAAAGCAAATTAAAAGAATTTCTTAATAGCTACTCCTTCTACTAATTAGATGAATTTTTGGATATAGTAAGTGAGTAATTTCCCCAACCACCACTAAAAAAAAATTAAAAATATTAAGTGTCATGTAATATTTTGTGTAATCTAACATCTTGTATAGACACCTTTTATTAACCTGACATGTTCCACATCATTACAAAGTGTCATATTCATGACCTATGGAACGAGTACTAATCTAATCTAATCTGATCATCAATGCTACACATTTTTTACCACACACACACACACACACACACACACACACACACACACACACACGCACACACACAGAGAAATACACAGTACCTACTGCGCCAACAGTTTAATGCAGACTGAGCTTTCTCTGGAAATTCCCAAGTGGGGAAGGGGAAGCAGCTGTAGAAGAGTCCCACTATTACTATCGCTCCTTCAACAAGCTGCCTTGTGAGTCCCTGCAAAGAGCTTCTGTGAAGTTTGGAAAGCAGAAGATAAGGTACTGGCAGAACTGAAGCTGTGAAGACGGGCCCTGAGTTGTGCATGGATAGCTCTGTCGGTAGAGGATTTGCCCGCAAAAGACAAAGGTCTCAAGTTCGAGTCTGGGTTTGGCACACAGTTTAAATCTGCCAGGAAGTCGCTTGGTATTCGGCTGTACTCAGCTTTAGTAGAGTCCTTATCAGCCAGTCGTCGTCGGATACTGTTGATATGATAGTAATCTTTGACTCTTGTGTTCTATATGTGTAGTTGTCTGTTTAGTGGTGGTACAACTTAATTTGAGGTCCAAGATTTTTCATTTTTTTTTTTTTTTTTTGTTTCTTCCTGTGGTTTCAGCAGTGTGATCATATGCACATTGCACCTGTCAAGTTCTGTTAGCAATGGGCTCCTCAGTTTTATATTTAGTTCCTCTTCATTTGTTGTTCTCTTTTTAAGTATTGCCGTGAAGGCTGTTCTCCTTTCATTTGCAAATAGATCGTTTCCCCTTAAATATTCATACGCACTTTCTATGCCCATTGTAGTCCTTGTTTCCAAATCATTCATTCAGCTACTACTTACACTGAGGGCCATACCGTGTGCATACATATTCACATTTTCTTTTACTGGTGCCGCCGTCTCATTTACATACAATATAAATATTACTGGACCAGTTATTGATCATTGTGCTCTCCCATACTTCACCACTTGCAAAGCAGAGGAAACTGTATCTATGTTATTGTTTACATAGTATCGTAACTCTACACTTTGTTTCCTGTTTTTCACAAATGTTTTTATTAAGCTGGCTGCTTTCCTCCTGATACCATGTCTACGCAGTTTACCTAAGAGTAGTGTGGTATATACAGTCAAGGGATCGAGAAGTACGCCACAAGCTTTCTTTGGTTCTTCCAAAGTGCTGCTTATATTTGTGCTTTTGTGGACTTCTTTTTTCCTAAATCCTTGCTGTGCTTCACCCAGGACATTTTGTTTTTCTATTAATGTTATAACTCTGTCTTTAAAAAGCTGTTTCTTCAATTTTTGAAAAGGTGGGTGTGAATGGTATATGCCTGTAGTTTGAAGTGCCTTGAATATCGAGGATCCGATAACATATGGACGTATGTGTAATATAGCTTTACTACTTTTGCGCCGTATTTTGGATTCATTCTATTGTTCTCTTCAGCAAACGGTTCGGAACATATTGTGTCTTTTGTCGTATAATGCTGTGCATTACTCCAGACTGTGTTGCGTCTTTGACACCAGGCTGGTACTTACCAAATTACTACCTCACAACAATGGTGTGATTAGTCTTCATCACACTTAGCATTTGACGATCAATGTCTAAAAATAACCTCCCTTGTCATTCTTTTTATTGTTGTATCTTCCTACGGAGCTTAGATATCTATGGTCAAACTGCAGCGTATATACACTCCTGGAAATGGAAAAAAGAACACATTGACACCGGTGTGTCAGACCCACCATACTTGCTCCGGACACTGCGAGAGGGCTGTACAAGCAATGATCACACGCACGGCACAGCGGACACACCAGGAACCGCGGTGTTGGCCGTCGAATGGCGCTAGCTGCGCAGCATTTGTGCACCGCCGCCGTCAGTGTCAGCCAGTTTGCCGTGGCATACGGAGCTCCATCGCAGTCTTTAACACTGGTAGCATGCCACGACAGCGTGGACGTGAACCGTATGTGCAGTTGACGGACTTTGAGCGAGGGCGTATAGTGGGCATGCGGGAGGCCGGGTGGACGTACCGCCGAATTGCTCAACACGTGGGGCGTGAGGTCTCCACAGTACATCGATGTTGTCGCCAGTGGTCGGCGGAAGGTGCACGTGCCCATCGACCTGGGACCGGACCGCAGCGACGCACGGATGCACGCCAAGACCGTAGGATCCTACGCAGTGCCGTAGGGGACCGCACCGCCACTTCCCAGCAAATTAGGGACACTGTTGCTCCTGGGGTATCGGCGAGGACCATTCGCAACGTCTCCATGAAGCTGGGCTACGGTCCCGCACACCATTAGGCCGTCTTCCGCTCACGCCCCAACATCGTGCAGCCCGCCCCCAGTGGTGTCGCGACAGGCGTGAATGGAGGGACGAATGGAGACGTGTCGTCTTCAGCGATGAGAGTCGCTTCTGCCTTGGTGCCAATGATGGTCGTATGCGTGTTTGGCGCCGTGCAGGTGAGCGCCACAATCACGACTGCATACGACCGAGGCACACAGGGCCAACACCCGGCATCATGGTGTGGGGAGCAATCTCCTACATTGGCCGTACACCACTGGTGATCGTCGAGGGGACACTGAATAGTGCACGGTACATCCAAACCGTCATCGAACCCATCGTTCTACCATTCCTAGACCGGCAAGGGAACTTGCTGTTCCAACAGGACAATGCACGTCCGCATGTATCCCGTGCCACCCAACGTGCTCTAGAAGGTGTAAGTCAACTACCCTGGCCAGCAAGATCTCCGGACCCGTCCCCCATTGAGCATGTTTGGGACTGGATGAAGCGTCGTCTCACGCGGTCTGCACGCCCAGCACGAACGCTGGTCCAACTGAGGCGCCAGGTGGAAATGGCATGGCAAGCCGTTCCACAGGACTACATCCAGCATCTCTACGATCGTCTCCATGGGAGAATAGCAGCCTGCATTGCTGCGAAAGGTGGATATACACTGTACTAGTGCCGACATTGTGCATGCTCTGTTGCCTGTGTCTATGTGCCTGTGGTTCTGTCAGTGTGATCATGTGATGTATCTGACCCCAGGAATGTGTCAATAAAGTTTCCCCTTCCTGGGACAATGAATTCACGGTGTTCTTATTTCAATTTCCAGGAGTGTATTATTAAGCGAGTACTAGGAAATTACCACCAGTTGCTGGTTGCCTATCAAACAGCTTCCAGAGGCAACAAATAATGATTTTCAATATTTAGCATCATTACTGACAGAATTTAAAAAAATTAAATGCTGTCATAATGTATTCACTTAGAGGAATGCTCTTATGAAAACAGTTTAGTACACTAAGGCAATTGTTACAGTTATAAACTGTGTTTCTCCTACAGCAGCTTAACTGACTGCACGCAAATACCCGGACTTTATTCATTTAGTATTTGAGAATGAGAGTACTTAGCAACTTCCAACAATCTTTACACATAATTTCGAACTTTTGCTAATCTTTTCTTCGCTGTTAACGTCCACAGAATTATGAAAGAAGAAAAATTCATGGCTCTTTACTGTTCATGCAGTAAAACTTTAGAATCAGACGTGACATTTTAATTTATTATTTCCTTAGTAGCGGCTCTTTGTAGTCAGTATCCACAGATAAAGCTGAATATACCTACAAAAGGGTATCATTCTACGACACGTAGTTCAGATCTGATGTCATAAACATTTGCATGTGTAAAAACTTCAACAGCAAGCTCTAAATTTTCATTTAATCGATGTTTGGTACTAACAAGGGAAACTGACCGTCGGATTGCCCTCTGATATAGTGGTAAGATCACCCAGTGGTTAACCCGTCAAAAACTGACACAGATCAACAATGAAAACAGGAAGAAGGTGTACTGAATTGCAGAAAAAGGAGTAAAATCGAAACGGTGGGCGGTCCAAGCTCAAGATACGCAACATAGATTGCATCTGACTATCAGCAGTGTCGTAGTTATGTGGTCACGGTGTTGGACTGCGAAGTGACCCCATAATTTTTTTCACAAAGTACGAGCGTGAATGATTTTACTGTATTATTTTCGATAATGATCTGCAATATGTCCGAATTTGTTGTAGCACTACGAAAAAGTTTAAAGAATGATGTGCCTAAGCAAATTTTGTCATCGGTAGGTATTAAAATCAGTAGCTAAACTGCGGCTGTTTACTAGTAACTGTCATTTTTCGATAGCAGTTGGAAAGAGAAGAAAAGAAAAGAAATAAGCAACTTCTTACACAAAAATACTCAATATCTGCTGTCTGACGGACTCACTGGACCTAGCTGTCGTGGTTCTTCAGCAGTAACTGTGTCTTTCCCGGCGGAAGCTACTTTCCCGTAAAATTATGTGCACGTCCGTTGTGCTCCTAGTGTCTGTTATAAATTGATTTTTGACTGTAACATTAGAAATGATCGTCCTGAGTGCTTCTCTACATTAACTGGATGTCCATCATAAGAACAGTATCGACATTTATCATGTTCGAGTGACTGTAAAGTATTCAAATTTGTCTGTATAATAAACAAGAGCTAAAAGGGTGTTTACATCTTTAATCTGTGGTCCGGCCACAGCTAAGTGCTCTCTCAACTGTTCACCGAGTTGGAATGCTCTCCGCTCCCACAATGGTTCGTTAACCACACGTGACCTCTGGGTTTTGCCTGGCCATCCAGTAATCATACAGTGTCGTTGTCTGCCACTGACCTCTACTAGTGATTCCTCGTGCATGCAGACTGCTCAGTAGGACGTGGTCAATTAACCACATACGAGTAACCACTTAACGAGCACAATATACCTTTCAACTGGGGCAGCGTTCCAATTTGAAGCAAATAAATATGAGCACATCGTGGTAAAATGTACCCTTTAGAGCAAACTGGTTCTGTCTGAACGGGGAACAATGTTAAGTAATGGCTGAATCACAGCATGAACACGATCTATTGGAGTGCTGATGCATGTCAAAGCTGAACTCGAAAGACAACTTACAACAGCCACAGGGCAAGTACTAAAAAGCGCTAATTATTACATCGGTTTCCATCAACGACTACTCTTATAACCGTCTCTTCTCCATATTTACCAATGATAATGCCTTCTAGGCTGTCGTTGAACCATTAAAACATGTTTTGGTTAACTGTAGGGACAACTAAAAATATTTCTTTCGTCCTCTGTAACACTTGTTCAGTTTTGAAAGATGTTGCTTTAATTTCCCTTCTTAATTCGGCAACATCCATAATTGGCAGAGTAACAGGCTTTGTTTCCGTCGATAACCTATTGTTGAATTACGGGGCCGTTCAATAAGTAATGTAACACATTTTTTTTTTTCTGAAAGCAGTTTGATTTTATGCAGAATATTCCCCACTCTTTTGAATACAACGTAACCTGCGTTCAGTCTGACGGCTTTACCTTGTTGGTGGGGGAGGGGGGGGGGGGGGGGTGGGGGTGAGCAGCCGCAAAGTAGCACTCTACTGCTCGAGGTCGGAGCCAACATCTCGATGTATCTAAAACTTGCTTATCATTCGCCTACTGCTTCCTGCGGTGTGCATCCCTCATTGAGTTAAACAGATGGAAGTCAGAAGATGCGAGATCCCGGCTGCGGGGTGGACGAGGAAGAAAAGTCCGATGAAGTTTTCTAAGCTCCCCTGAGATGCGTAGACTTGTGTGAGGTTTTGTGTTGTCATGGGGAAGGAGAAGTTTGTTTTTTGCACCGATATGGAGACGAACACGCTACAGTTGTTTCTTCAGTATCCTAGGGGTAGCACAATACACATCAAAGCTGCACCACAAGGGAGGACTTGAAACAGAATAGCTCCCCCATAGTTCCAGAAGACATAGCTATGACTTTATGGGCGGAGGGAGCTACTTTCTACTGTCTCTCCGGAGGAGAAGTGGTGTGGTGGCACACCATGGAATGCCATTTTGTTTCTGGTTCGAAGTGCTGAACCCATGTGTCATCGTCTGTGACGATGTTAAAAAAAAAACGAGTGCCAACAGACACATCCAGTTGTACAGAGAGGCGTTTGACTACGATCTGTCCACCAACTCGTATGAGAGTGTCCGCACTTTGCTAGATTGAAGGGGTCACACTTGGGCGCGGCCAGCCAGAACACAGGAGTTTGGACAAGCTTGCGAGACCTTCTTGCGGTTATGATGGCCCCACGCCCAACGACTCTCGCTGCTTTTGTTCACTGCCAGGTCTTTGTAGACATTGTACAAGCGCCTATTAATTTCTTCGATGCTCTGGCTTTCTGAAAAAGAACCCAATGACAGCTGTCTGCTTGGAACACACCTTCGTTACAGACGTTATTTTGAAGGCTGCGTATAGCGCCTTCAACCATCGAAACTTCATGAAACTTTGCGAGCTGAAGTGGGAATATTCCACGGTTTCCCGCAACAAAGTCCGCACTTTTTCAGCGAAAATTGGCTGAGAAAAAATGTGTTGCAGTACTTATTGAGCGCCCCTCGTATGGAGTCTATTGCGCAAATGGGTGGCCAGGTCAGTGGCCTGAATTTAGGTAGAGTGCTGCCTTTCACCAGGAGCGGGTGTGTAGCGGCCCCATTATCCCGGCTGCCTTTTACTCCCGGAAAGATACCATGTAACATTTGGTAGCTGGACTAACTGGAACGAGGGATAACCCCCGTTCCTGAACCCGGGACCGGGTCCGGAGCATAGTGCTCTGTCCGCTAGAACACCATAGCCATAATGGAATATTACCTGCCACTCATTCTGGATTTTCGAATCCCCATACCATCTTTGACAGTTTTCAAGTGGGATTCACAGATCATCTCTGCATCGGTCATACTCGTTTGTGGCATTACGATCAGTCTCGCAGTTTACTGTGAAGGTTTCTCACTGGTACGACATTAATTTAACAGTTTCCGAGCTATGCTACTCAGCATGGTATAATAAACGCGACATGGATTGTTTTTACGTAAGTAGCACAATTCAGTGCATTTCAAACAAACTTTATTTAACAGGCTGTCTTTTTATGGCGCACCTTCGGAATTTTCTTAAAATTTGAAGTGTCAGGGCAGTGAGCAGGCTGGCCTGCATCACTTTTCGGAAGCTGCCATTGAGCAACTGGCACTATATAAGGTTACATACAGCAGTGAAATGATCGGATAAAAGCTCCCAGGGTCTTCTAGCTCTCAACTGATAAGTGTTTAACGGAAGAACGTGAATAGTGTCCGGTAGTTTGCCTCCGAACAATCCGCCACCAACCTCGCCGGTTTTTTCTCTGAAGCGCTTCTAAACTACAAGGTACATCAAGTAAACCGTAAGTGGAAAAGGCGGTTCTTCTCATTAAATAACGAACGCAACAAATTATACAGGTATAGGTAATACGTAGCCAGCAAAATTTACAGGAATATCTAACTTTCATTTGCTCAGTTAGAGCTCAAACGAACAAAAGACAAGACAGCAAGAAGATGACAAACGAACAGAACTGTGTCATTTATTTCGCTTGTCTTACAGCCACCAACTGTACAGCTTCTGGAAGAGTCGAAACATAGAAATATTCTATGTCTCTACAGTGAATATTGTCTTTTATTATGTGGGCTTTACAAATTAATTATCTTTCCCTTATTATGTATCACCACGTCATCAGCTAAATGGGAAGAAACTAGAAACTGAAAAAGAAAGAAACTTTTCAAGTGGGTTTGTGTATGTAACACGACTTCCTTCGCAAACTTTCATTGATACGTACTTCGAACCTTAAAACCGTTAGAACAAATAAGTACCTTTAAGTACTTGGAATGTGAAATCGTATATTACGTCCAATGATCAAGAATTCAAATTGCAAGAATTTCAGAGACTGATAAATACTATAAGCAGCACTCTCCTCTAAAAAGTAATTTGATGGCAATGATATTGTATTCTAAAGATTGACTTTCACTTTAGCCGCCAGTCACCGGAGGAGGACTGAAGCAACAGAGATGAGACTCCTAAGACCACTAGGTAGTTTCAGACTGATAGATCGAACAGAGAGTAGTTAAACTGAGAATGAACTGGGTGTCGAAAACATATTTCAGAAAATAGAGGCGTACAGTAAGAAACGGCATAAACATATGCAAATGGTGTCAGATGAACGAATACCAAAAGTAAAGAACAAATCTACTCCTAAAGGAAAAAGGTACGTTGGGCGTCGTAAGAAGAGATGGAATGATTCAGCTGCACTCTCCTTGAAACTGAAATAGGCAAGGATGCTTAAGCCAAAGCTGGACACGATGATAATGATGATGATTCTATAAAACGTAAATGTCATGTGACTAGGGCCTCCGATCGTGTAGACCGTTCGCAGGGTTCAAGTCTTTCGATTTGACGCAACTACGGCAACTTGCGCGTAGATGGGGATGAAATGATGATGATTAGGACAACATAACACCCAGTCCCTGAGCGAAAAAAAGTCTCCGAACCAGCGGGGAATAGAACCAGGGCCCTTATGAATGACATTCTGTCGCGCTGCCCACTCAGCTACCACAGGCTATGGAAGCCTGTAACATTACGTGACGAAATAATATCCTCCGACAGCGCACCATAAGGTCTCCAGATATGATATTCTATCTACGAGTATATACGCTCCTTGCGGTTCCGCCAGTATATCTAACATCGAGCTGATAAAGTCTAGCCGACTGTTTACATCAAGACAATAGAATTTAAATCGTCAGTGTCATCAGTATTTGTCTTCTTGTTCCGTTCAATTCATTGGCTTAGCAAGCACACACGATGTCTGATTCAGATGTAATCTGGAGGTCCTTCTATGTTTATGCCAAATGTCTATTGTTGTTCCGACTTCGTAGCGAATTCATGTAATGGAGCAACATTCTAGTATGAACCACACAATTGTTTTATGAGCAACATCTTTCTTAGAGAAACTTGTTCGCCCACGTATCGTTGTTGTTTCTCTATATATCTTTGTACGGAGTAACTATTAATCGACACATAGTACTTGTGTCTCGAAGTTTACTACATTTACATCAGCGTTGCGTAGATGACATACCTTATACATCTTTGCACCAGTTAGATGTTTTATCAAACTGTAACTCTATACTTCCAAGGATAAGTGTAGAGTTTACATCCAAAGTAATGGTGAAAGGAAAGCTTTTAGCAGAGCGCATGACAACTGCTTGGGTATTATGCCCTGAAAGTCAAACTTCCAAGTGCGTGTCCCAAACCGGCACACAGTTTTAATGTTCCAGAAAGTTCCAAATCCACTTGATATCATTATCTATGTCATTTAGGATTCGTATCTGGATAGTGTAAGTTGACAATCATTCTGATTATTTTCATCGTATCTTGTAAAGTTAGTTGGCAATTATGTCTTTTATTTGGGAATTGCTGACGATTTCGATGGAGAAGGTCATCTTGCTCCAGGTACTTCTTTCCATTTAGACTGCTAATAGACGTTCACTGTTCAACGAATTTGTGTCAGTGGATGATATCTAGCTAAGTGCATAATGAGATTTTTCGTTATCTTCTTTATAAGATGCAACAGGAGAAGTGTAAGTTACTATGGAAATGCTAAGTACTACACGTTTCCAACCATATGATGAAAAAGAGAGCCGTTTTCGTAATGTGAAACACAGAGCAGACACTTTCAGAAATGAAAAACAATAACTGACTAAAGAGATATGATATGAACAAACCATTTCGAAACCAATCACGACATGTTCTTCCTGACTTAACACATGAGGGGACTCATCGTGCCAACAAAATTTCTGGCTTCGTTACCAAGACCTTCAGAAAAACGAGACGTACTAATCAAAGGGACTGAGACCACAGTAGAGAAAATGAAAATTAACTCGAGTTTAAATTAGTGTGGATCTCAGCAAATATGGCATTCTGAGTGCATCATGTCAACTGAGTATAATATATCATGTCAAACTTGCTTCCTCATTTTTTTGGATGTCGAGTAGCTCAAGTGTTAACTATATAATATACACACTAAAACTCGAGTCTCATATTGTTTTTCGTGAAGTTTTGTGGTGTACAGTTATTGATCTCAAACTGTTTACCAGTGTTCTAAGTTGGAGAAAACGATCATTCTACACTGTCTCATGCAGAGCTGGTATATGCAACTTCAGACTGAAACCATTCTATTATCAGGGATGATTTGGATTCAGTGTAAGAGTATTCGATCACCGGGAGCAGTTCGGCGAAAGACCGAATGAAACTGTTTACACCTATACGTGCGTCTGTCATAAGGAACGCCGGATGAAGTGACCGTGCGGTTAAAGGCGCTGCAATCTGGAACCGCAAGACCGCTACGGTCGCAGGTTCGAATCCTGCCTCGGGCATGGATGTTTGTGATGTCCTTAGGTTAGTTAGGTTTAACTAGTTCTAAGTTATAGGGGACTAATGACCTCAGCAGTTGAGTCCCATAGTGGTCAGAGCCATTTGAACCATTTTGTTATAAGGAACCATTGAACTCGATGACTATTCAGCTTGTTGTTATTATGAGCTCAATGAGTTAAGTACTGACAACGTTTTTTTATTTCTTCAAGTCCCCTCTCAGAGTCACCTGCAATACAAATACGACGAAGCACTCTTCATACACTCATTCCAGTCATCTACACTGACCAGTTACACTTAAGACACAGCAAAAAATCTTCATGAAGGAAAAGTGATAGGATAATTGAAAAACGTTACTAATTTTAAGGCCAAACCATCATCTAAGGGAATTTTTTAACAGTTGACTTCTTCTGTAGCAGCTTCATAAATGGTACCTTAGCGAAGCCTCAAATCCAGTTTTTCCCGTAAAGTCTGTATAAAATATAGAATACTTATTAAGGCTAATGCTTGGTTGTATTGCTTTGAGACCTAAAACTTCCTGGTCCACCGATTGGTTATCTGTGGTATGATTTACTTTATTTTAGAGTCATCAGTCTCCTGATTGGTTTGAAGCTGCCCAACACGAATCCCTCACCTGTGCGAACATTTTCATCTCAGAGTAGCAGTTGCAGCCTACGTCCTTAATTATCTGTTGAAGGTGTTTCAATCCTCTGCAATTTCTACCCACTACAGCTCGGCCTAGCACCTTGAAATGTATCCTCTGATGTCTTAGTAGATGTCCTATCATCCTATCCCTCTTTCTTGTCAGTGTTTTCCATATAACAAACTTGCCTGCTGATTCTTCAGAGAACCGCCTCATTCCTTAATTTCTCAGACTACCTAATTTTCAACATTCTTTGGACGCACTGTATCTAAATGCTTCGCTTCTTTTCTGCTCCAGTTTTTCCACAGTACATGTTTCACTATCATACAGTACTGTGCTCCAAATGTACATCCTCAGAAATTTCTTCCTCAAATTAAGGACTACGTTTGAAATTAGTAGACTTTTCCTGGTCAGGAATGCCCTTTTGGCCAGTGCTAGTCTGCAAACTTCGAGATAAGAATATAGTCTTCGTTGCAAATGCTTTTCTTTTTCAAATTTCAATTTATTGATTCACCTGTGATAGCCATCTTCAGATTATCTAACCTGCAAAAACTTACAAAAATAAGTATAAAGAAATTTCATGATCCATTCTTGTGTGAAAACGTACCGTACGGGAAAAGTTGTCATCAAACTTGTAGGAACTGGTCACTGCACATGCTGCCCACAAAATGATAACACGATGCGAATACATCGGCAAGATGCGATTGTGATATCAAACAGTAATGGGTAAGGCAATTAATGGACATTTCGATACTTATTTTCATGGTCTCCTTAGCCCCTTTTTTAAAACTATTTATTTCCATTTTATCAAACCGTATAATTTTTTCGCTGCACTTTTTCATCGTTCCGGTTCTTTTCAGGCATCCACTTGAAAGAAATTGGGGATCTCCAACTTAATAATATCCCAAAAGCATTCTGCCTATCTATTCGCACCGTGTAATCATTTTACGAACGGCGTGCCCCGTGACCAGTTTCTTTAAATTTGATGGCAACTTCTCCAGTAGAATACGTTTCTTCAAAAGATAAAATCAGGACGTTTCCTTATATATTTTTTGCATTGTAGAAAAACTGAAGATTGCCTCCGAAACCAAGACGGTAATTTTATCTCAAATTTTACACTGGCTGAAATTATGGGAAGGAAGAGATTTTATTTAATTAATTTCGTCTACTCCATGATCCCCAATTCTGATGTTAAATTTCTTGCTGTTCTCATTTCTGCTACTTCTCACTGTTTTAGTCCTTCTTCGATTTATTCTCGATTCATGTTGTGTACTCATTACACTGTTCATACCATTCAACACATTTTTCAGTTCTTATGCACTTTCACCGACGATAGCAATGTCGTCAGATCATTGATATTCTTTCTCCCTGAATATTTATCACACTCTAGAACCTTTCCTTTATTTCCGTCATTATTTCCTCGATGTGTAAATTGAACAGCAGGGGCGAAAGACTACATCCTTGTCTTTCACCCTTTTTAATCAAATCACTTCACTCTTGGACTTCCAGTCTTACTGTTCTATCACGCTTCTTGTTCTTTCGCTGTATCTTACTCCTGTATCTCGTAATTTTGAACAACTTCTCATTTTTACATTATTGAACGCTTCTTCCAAAGCGGCAAATCTCGTGAAGGTATGCTGATTTTTCTTCATTCTTGGTTCTATGATCAACCGCAATGTCAAAACTACTTCCCTAGTGCCTTCACCTTTCCTTAAGCCAAACTTGTCACCATTTTATAGAACCTCACTTTTCCATTATTCTTGTCATCAACTGGATGCATGAGCACTTAAGTTGATTGTGTGATTATTATCGCACTTGTCAGCTCTGGATATCTTCAGAATTGTGTGGATGATGTTTCTCCGAAAGTTAGATGGTATATCGTATATCTCATACATTCTACATGCAAACTTGAATAGTCGCTTTTTCCTACTTCCCCCAATGATTTTAGAATTTGCGGTGATATGTTATTTATTCCTCCTGTCTTATTTCATCTTTAGTCGTCTATAACCCTTTTATATTCTGATTCTAATATTGGATCCCTTATCTCTTCCCTGTTGACTTCTGTTTCTTCTTCTACCACGGGCCTTCAGCGTACTCTTTCCAAATATCCGCTCTTTCCTCTGTTTTTAACAGTGGAGTTCCCATTGCACTCTTTAAGTTACCGCCCTTGCTTTGTTGTTTTGACTTCTCTCTAAGGTCAGTGAGCCCATCCGTCAATCCGTCTTCAAGACGGCTATTGTAGCTGTAATGTATTCTCGCCATAGGAAATACAGTCAGTTTAACACGATAAATATTGTTTGCTAGGCGTTTAATTTTTCATTTATTTTCTGCATTGTTTCATCGGAAAGTAGGAATTTGAAGTAAATCGGCCAAAAGTTTGAAGTAAATCCGTTATTTACTTTTTGCATTGTTTGGTATCAGCGTCACTTCTGTATATAATTTATCATATATGTATTTATGTATTCGGTATATTACGAAATTATGTAGTCTACGTCCAGCCAATTGTTTATCGGAGGATCTTGTAGAAATTTGAAGTAAATCGGGCGACAAACTTTAGAGATTTTCGTGTAAGGACCTTTCCCCTTTATGCACTACATAAATATATGTTTCAAGTCAGATTACGAAATCCTATGGAACAGTGAGCTTCCTCTTTTCTTGAAGGCAAACAATGCAAAATTTCATCAAGATCAGAATACAACTGTAGATTTGCATGAATTCCAAACAAACAAACGGACGCTCTTCGTTATATGCATAGATAATGTGTTGTGTTCTTTGGAAACCAAATACGTATGCATAACGATGTCCTGTTAAAAGGGAATTGAAGTAAATCATTTTCCGTTTGCTGTAAGGTACTCAGTTGAAGGAGCTAATTCAGTTAAGGTTTTAAATTTCTATGATGCATCAGGTGAAACTGCCCACTTTTAACTCAGCTTCTTCTGCGGCATGTGAAAAGATACGTACCTGAAGAGCGGTTCGTTTGTTATACTGCTAGTAAGATTCAAAGTAATTCTGGTGGTGAGCCAAGAAAGGAGACTGATAATGTGTTCAAGAAAGCTCAAATTATTTAGACAGATCTGTTTTAGGAATTGGTTGTTCAGTTCACAGTGTAGGCAGTTTAGTAAGAACATGCGATTTTCTAATCCCGGAAATAGAAGCTCCAGTGTGCTTCTGGGAGTTCCGTATAGTTGTTTCCATTCTGTGTGAAAAGTCAGCCAGGAAACACTATTCGTAATTCACGCTGAGAAAACCTGGGAGATCCTAATTTGTAAATATTTTAATATAATGGTTGTCCCAGACAAGTTGCAAAAAACTGCGAGGGGTTGTAGAAGGTATCACGAGAAACAAATACACATATTCGCTAAGAGAATGCTTCACAAATAATGCATCAAAATTTGAGAAGAACAGTGTAATCCATACCTAAAACACTAGGGAGAAAAGTGAAATTTATCAACCATTGTTAAAGCCATCACAGGCTCAGTGAGGAGCTCAATATGCACAGCAACATAAAATGTCCAGTAACGTAAAATGTTTGACAGGTGCCGAAGCAAGTTTCATATCAAACTTAAAATCATCACTCCTGGACATCTCATCTGTTCCACTGCAGAATTTCTACCCAAAAGTGGTAGCCAGTAACAAATATATAAAAAAATATAAAAAAGGTGTAGTTGCTTGAGTGGAAGTCAAAATAATAATGCATTCTTTATTGTTAACAAATTTAATTGTTCTTGCGAGAACTGAGAGGGCGTTGAAGTATACACGCTGCTCCATCTCTGCGTGTGTCTATCGCCATAATTTCCAGACTAGGGATGAGTGCATGTTTTCTCGCCTAACAAGAAACATAGGGCAGTTTCGGCTGATAAGGATTCTGATTAGCTTTTTATAGGATTTTCAGAGGGTGAGGGCAACGGTACAGCTGACAACACGTCGCAGCTAAAGGTAAATGCCACTGGCAGAGGCATAAAAGTATTGTATCACCAGCTTGCGTCCACTGTGAACACGAGAAACCTTCAGTAATCGTTTCATATCTTGTCACAGAAACTAACCAACCTCTGTAGACTTGATTGTCATCCTAAATAGTACCGCACTTAGAACCTGGAATCGGATGATTTGACGTAATATTAGCCAACTCAGACAGCGCTTCACTGTTTAGATGTAAGAAAATACTTGTAGAGAACCTTCTAATTAATAATGTTGTGTTCAGTGCTATTTCAGCAAATCAGGATGTCTTGCCCTGATATTGTCATGTCACACACTATGTAAACCAGTTTTCTTCACTGACAATAATACAGTAAATAAATAAATTTTGTACAGCTGAACAACGATGAGCTCTTTCGTAGAATAAGGGTCCACTACTACCGCATTAACTTATTCTAGTGATGCTAACGCACTCACAGGGTGTTTTTCTAATGTCCGACGAATGTAAAAAGGAGCGGAGTGTCAGAAATTGTCTCACGAAATATTGTAGGTTGTTCCTGTAACTTTTTGTATAGCAATCCCTAATCCATAAGAGGTCACTCCATTTGTAGCGTCCACTATGCTGTAGCTGTGCATCAGTTGCGTGACTGTATCCTTCCCCACTACGTGGCAGGTTGCAACAGTGACATAGCAGCCGAACGACCGAAGTTGTGAATAATACAGAAGACAGCAGGACATGTGCCGACTCTCCGCAAGTCGTTGAGCCAGAAGGATTCGCTCTCGTGTTGGTAGCTACGAATTCCTTCGTGGAACATTGCGAGTACGCCACGGATAGACAATTCCGTTTTCGTATAGAATTAGTCGAAAGCATGTTGAGCACTATCAGCTTCTATTTAAAATCTTTGTTATTGCTATCAGTTTCGGTTTTAATCTTGAGCCATCAGACTAGAAACATCACCATGTCTTCTTAAGAAACGAAGATAAAAGTTGTCTTCGAGGATAACGTATACAATAAATTTTTACGTACGTGGGACAGTTACATAACTTACGCAAGGACCTATATCACATGAACTCGTTCCTGACATCGGTACTAGATCGTAACGAAGGTGTACTTAAATATTTGTATTCCAAAGCCAACCTACAAAACTACCCATTATTACCACCATCTGCAGAACACAATAAATAACTCAAATAAGTTTTAGCACCATACTCATGACTTGTATAGCATTTCTTTCCCTTTCTCACAGGAAATCTCTTGCTGAGTAATCTTTCGACTCCAGAAAATCGCTATATGCAGTCGCATGATGTGTAATAGACGTAAACGAGAGCATTCATTCTCTATGGTGTTTAGTAGAGCGAATGGTACAATACGACTTGTGTTGACTCACTTAAAGGGAGACGATTGGCGCATGATTACCTAAGGAGCAAAAAGTACCAGTAAGTGAAATTGCCCTGTGATAACATTTTCTTCTGTATGTAAGCACTGCACCCAAAATCTGTGTGATTTCTTTTGCATAGACTGGTCCTTCTGTTTTCCAACTAGACAATTCCCTCAAGCGTCAGGTTAACTGTTCTTGGATGTCTTAGCAAATTTCCCGCTATTTTGTCCCTTATTCTGGTCTAAATGCTCCACAAACCTCTTTCGTCACCTGCTCTTCTTAGTACTTCTCAAATTTCGCACTTTCTCTGTCCACTTACCATTTAATAGTCTCCCATAGCACATTTCCAGTGCTTACAGGTCCTTCTTCTTCGTAGTTCCGGTAGTCCATAGGAACACTTTCAGGAACGTCTTCCTCAGTTCCTTATCAGTTGATCTCTTTGCTGGAAAAATAATTCTTTGTTAGTGCTAGTCTACTTCTGACGTATTCGTCGCTTCGCCTGCCATGTGTAATGTTGCTTTCTAGGTAGCACTGTTTTGATTCCATGTTTAATGTTTAGTGAGTCGATATTCTCCCTTCTACTGTACTACATAACGTTCGTCTTTGTTCAGTTTATTATTCACTTATATTCTGTTCCAAGTGCGTTATCCATTCCCATCAAAAAATCAGAATGTTCCTTATGCCGAGCCCAAAACTTACGTGACTTCTGTGAACACTGGCATTAGCATATTTTCCTCCTAAATCTTTATACCTCTTTGGAAAATTTTCTCACACTTCTTCTACTGCTGCTTCGACGTTCAAGTTGTATGACCGTGGTGACAGGCTTTAAGCCTTCGTAATATGACTGTTTTATTGGGCATTTTGTGTTTATTAATTCCACTGGAGGTTTATACATGTGGACTGCTCGCCTGTCTCTTTAGCAACAGTCTTCCAAGGTTTGAAAACATTTTACTCTACATTGCAATGTTCAAGGCTTTATCTGGATCTGAAAACTCTAGGAAAGTGTCCTAAGCGTTAGTCTGCTTTCCATTAGCCTTCTGGTCCAGCTTCTATCCTCTTCGTCCAAAATATCTTCAATTTTTCCTTCAGTTCTTCCGGCCAGCAGCTTACTAGCATGACACGTCATTAATTATACAATAAGTTTCACCGTTATCTCCAAGGACCTTCTTTGATAACGTGTCAATAGCATTTTTCTAGAAATCTAATGAAACGTAACCTGCTTCAATGAATATTTCCACCAACTCCTACAAATTCCCCTGCTTTCAGTAACCCTTAAGATGTGTTACGGACTCCAGCTGATTTATGTGGTAAAATTTCATTTAGAACCCTATTCACTTCTTGCCGGTTGTATCACTTATTTCTTGCATATCAACTTCTTCCTCCTTTTCTATCAGAACAACCTTCCTCATTACAAGGGCCTTCGATGTTCTCTTGCCTTGTATCTGCCATTTCTTCTACATGTAATAGAGATTTCCCATCTGTAACTCGTTAGTTAATATCTTTACATTTTACTTCTCTGAAGCAATGTATAATCCTTCTGTATGCTATGTCGATTTTTCCTACAATCTTTATCAATATCTTTCAGTATTTCTCTCATATATGCGGATGTATCCTCATTGCGCTTCTTCTTAATTGCATTCCTAACCGAGCTATTCTGATGCGTTCCTAGTTCATTCGTAAGATTCTTATATTAACATTATCTTCGAGGTAGGTTCCTCATTTTCTAATACTCAGCACAGAAGTAAAGCACATTTCTTATGTAACACGATGACAGAGGACATTCAGGGAGAGACATAAACGAACTGTACTTTACTCTAGGGCATTTTTACGGTTATTTTGCGTTAATTCTGCAGTTTTCGTGTTTGGAGGAGAGCAATGAAAGTTATTAACAAATAATTTTCATGATGCATCAAAAAATTGGAGCTGGCTCATGAAAAGGAACACGTTGTGTCACGTTTGCAGGAAGGTAGGGTGAGAACAGAATTATATTCCCACAGGGACTACATTTTACTCCTACATATATTATTAGTGCCTTCATGGAAGGTCACTCAAGACTTTCACCATGCGTGACAGCGAAGACGACTATGTGAAGTTTCTGCTCAAAGACTCCTAGTCTGGTTCAACCCAGCTGTTGCTACATGTGAGCAACAACCAGTGTTTGGACAGGCTTCAGTCTCACGCTCGTAGTGTGAGAACCTCTAGACACTTGACGTCACACACCAGCCATTCAGTGATTCACATAGTAATACATATACATACCCAAGTAAAAATTTGCTGATTCTGGGAGGGATTATCGTCAGTACAACGGGAACCTAGCAATCATTTTAGTGTACGACGTAAACGTGTTGGCCGTATTGGTTCATACGCTTAGAATAATTTGCTAAATAGTTTTATAAAGGGTACCTACCATAGATCTGACGTTTACCCAAAATAAATATGTTTTATGTGAATAAAAGCAATTGTGGTGATCTTTAATTATATATTCTCGCAGTTAATATACGTAATCCTTCTGTTTACACTGATTGATAGCGCTACACGCAATCTGTCGATTACAATTAATAGGTGCAGTTAATGTTAGTCACATTTTCCAAACAGGATAGTATAAGGAATCCTTGTAGCTTCACGAAATGGACTTCACGTTCACCATAATCTAGACAAACATTCTGAACAAAGACCGCATGTCAACAGTACATACAAACCAACATGGAGAAAATGTGACCGATCAAGACGTTTACAACTTTTTGACAATTGTTTCTTGTGTATCGTTGGCTGCGCCGTATATTTCTATAGTACATGATCGTAAGTCGCTTGTTACTGTGAGGAGCGAGAGACAGCAGGATGCTACTAAGTTGGTAATCGACCAACATATACAGAATGTATGCACAGCACATCTGTCTTAGTTATAAAAACATTATTGGTTAAAGTGGAAACAAAAATTTAATGGAAGCATTTCGCCTTTATGTGGCAACGCCATGAAACTACAAGGAAAAGAAATCAGTATTCGTCAAGGTATGGTCCTATCCTGTGGAGATACACTAGCAATGAAAATACTTACTAGAGAACGTGCTTCAGTACAATGCGAAATTCTCATTCGTCAAATATGTGGGGACGGTAGTGTGTACCTGCAGGGCAATGTGAGTTACTGTGCGGTGAAAACAATAAAAAAAAAATTCGCATACTGAAAACCTTACATGAAAAATACCATGGACAATTGAAAAAGCAGTGCTGGCACAGAACCACATTGACTGGTTTTGAAACCACTTAGCACAATCTCTACACTAAGAAATAACTCGTTCTAATCAGACTTACAAGTTCGCATGCAAACCAGATATTGTTCATACAGTCGTTTGTCTAGGGAAGCTTCCCTTAGGTACGGAGTGTGAACACATCTTTAACATTATTTCAGGCAAAGCGCAAGAAATTTATACAGTTACTTGTACTTTCTTAAAACTCCGGTTTTAAGGGGAGACGGAAGGCAATTTTTATCCCTATTCTGCCAATACTATTTTACCCTTTGAGTAGATACACTTTTCAAAAGAACTATAAGTGTTAAAACAATGAAATTTTTATTGCATATATATATATATATATAAAATATATGCCTTAATTTACAAGTAAAAAAACGTAGTACCTCTTATGGTTTTGAAGGAGAAGAAATTTTCTTCTTTCACTAGTAAAATTTAACTTTTTTGTACATTAATTATTATAAAACAATTTCTGATTGTTTCGTGGTTCTCAATTTACTTGTAATAACTTATTACCATCTGCAGTACAAATTAACCAAATTTCATGTTTCTAACCCCATTAGTTTTTCAAATAATGGTACCTGAAAGTAAAAAGATGTAGTTTTGAGAAAAATCCATTTAAAGTTTAATATTGCAATTATAGTGTAGTTATTGATGAGAATTACTTGCCACTAATATTTTCCTGCACCATTCTCAGCATCATCTGAATCATACTGATCTTCTTTTCATCTCTTCTTTTCTGCTTGCCTTCTTTTGTGCATTTTAAATTAGCAATATCTGCTTTGCTGATTCTCTCTTTATCTATTTGCACCAATAAATTTGCAGTATTTCCACTAGATTTTATGGCCAATAATTTTAGAACATCTAGTTTTCTAATTACACTATAATTGAAGCATAAAATAGCATCATAAACACCAAATTTGAGGGTTGTAAGCTGAACAAATACAGTTTTCGGTAACCGGTTCCAAATGACAGAATTCACACTTTCATTTAAATTGCATTTATTACTCATTCAGGTTAAGAATGTTTGTCGTCTTACCTAGCACTTCACCTGTACTTGCACCAAGTGTCAGGATCATATGGACAAAGACCATGCTCTGGATTTTCATTTGTGGAAAGATTATGGGAAAAGATAGCCCATACAGCTTTTTCATGTTTTCTAAATTCCCTACATTTCTTCTTATGCCCTAGACATAATAATTCTGTGATCTGTTTATTTTAACATTTGTCAGATGACCTTTACCGCCTACCTTCTTACCATCTTAAAATACTATTTTTGACATTTATTTCAATGATCTTCTCAAGCTGGACCTCATTCTCTTCTGGACATGCCCAGTACAGTCTAATTTAGAAATCGTGACAGTAGGATCATAGGGTTGTTCTGCACATACCCAGTCATAAGCCTTGCCGTCACTGTCCCCTGAATACTGTGTGTATCAGACACTTCTGTTTATCACTAAGCCATTAAAAGTCCTGAGAACTACTGCTATTGCCATCCCACCACTAGGACCAGTATAATTCATCTGACAGTTATGTTCACGCTCTTTCTCAGTTCCACAGCCACAAGTTTTACAGTATTTGCTTAGAATCTCTACATCAATTACCTTGTATGTATCAAATGATGTAGCTGTCATGACACCATTTAATGAGGTGTGTCCACGTTTCTGCCAGCTGCCATAAAAAATGCACAAATATCACCATTTTCACTGTCATCACTTTCCTTGACTGCTTCTTCAGCTACTTCCTTCATTTAGATGTTACAAATTTCAGCAACAGCAGTATCAATAACATTATTGTAAGACATAAATTTTGCAGCAGGATTTGGAATGTCAGGTAATGCACATAAGAGTTTACCTGCCTCCATCCCTTTACCAATAGATCTAAGACCATAAACTAGCCTTACGTTGTTCTCATATAAATTATTGTTTGCCATTTTTGATGGCATTGTTGTAGCAACTGCATCAAATTTAGTACAACTCAATGTCAGGTTTGACACAATCCATATACAAAGACGCTGATTCTCACCCAAAGATACGTTACCACCACATATTCTGCACACAATATTTTTGGAAATGAAATCACAGAGCAAGCTAAGGTTAACCATAATATTTACAAACGAATGTTCATCTCCACAAGCCGACTGGGTGCAAATGCCTTGAAGACACTGCAGTTTCTTTCTTGATGTCCTGATATTCTTTGTCAAACACTCTTCGGTCCTTTGACCCCTTGACCTTTACGTATTTATTTCCTCTGAATTTTAATTTAGGCGAGAATTTCTTCATTCGTGGCATTTTTATGAAAACACCCGGAAGCAAAGAAAATACAAATCGAGAGGTACTTTACTCACAACGAACTTCACTAAGTACAACCATTAACGCTCGAAAACCAAAACAAACACGATCGGAAAAACGAGTATCGATAGTAGATACACGGTAGGAAACACTGAAGCGATAAAACTATAGGAGCATGAAATAATATACAAGGAGTAAAAGAAAGCTATGCATTATCTCTGCATGTCGCAAAAAGGAAGGGGTGTTATTTTAATGCCAGATTGCACAGAGCGTCATGAAAACCATCATATCTCACGAAAAAATTGTTTCACGCAAGAAAGACCAGTAAATTCAAATATGCTAAAATCTAAAAATCTAATTTTTGAAACCACCTTAAGAAGAAAGCCTAAATATGGATTTAAGTAATAAATTTGATGCCTGTGTGGGTATAGTAAAGCTACTTAATGTCAGCGATTTAGATGAAATGATGAGGGATCCAACTGTTACAATGTGGTAAAACAGTCAGCTGCTCATCCAAAAACACTGGCAGAAAACTCAAATGTTACGGAGAGTTTACTGTCAGGCAGCCCGTGGTTACTTTTGCAACAAGAATGTAGTATTTCCATTGGATGTACGAGTATTAGAGGGGAGTTCAATAAGTAATGCAACACATTTTTTGTGGGTCAATTTCAGTTAAAAAATATGTAAATTCTTGTGGAACATCATGAAATATTTCCGCTTCAGCTCTTATAGTTTCATGAAGTTCCGAAAAGTGGGGGCAGTACACATAGCGCCGGCCGTGGTGGCCGAGCGGTTCTAGGCGCTACGGTCTGGAACCGCGCAACCACTACGGTCGCAGGAACGAATCCTGCCTCGGGCATCGATGTGTGTGACGTCCTTAGGTTAGTTAGGTTTAAGTAGTTCTAAGTTCTAGGGGACAGATGACCTTAGACGTTAAGTCCCATAGTGCTCATAGCAATTTGAACCATTTGGTACACATAGCCTTCCAAATGGCGTCTGTAACGAAGGTGCGTTCCAAGCAGGGAGCTGCCTTTGAGTTTCTTTTGTCGGAAAACTAGAGCATCTTAGATATTCATAGCCGCTTGCAGAATGTCTACGGAGACCTGGCAGTGAACAAAAACACAGTGAGGCGTTGAGCAAGTGCCTGTAGTCATCGAGACAAGTTCCAACTGACTTGTCCGATCTCCTGTGTGCCCGCCTGCCGCACACAGCTGTGATCCCTGCAACGTGCGGACACTCTCATTAGAAGTAGTCGACTAATCACAATCAATAACCTTACTGCTCAACTGGACACATCTGTTGGTAGTGCTGACACACACGTCCACCAGTTGGGGTGCTCAAAGATGTGTGCTCGCTGGGGTCCTCAGCTTCTCTACAGCCTGGATCTTGCACCTTCCGAATTCCATCTATTTGGCCCAATGAAGGTTGCAATCCACGGCAAGCAGTACGTGGACGATGAGGTAGTTACTGATGCAGCACGACGTTGGCTCTGACCTCGACCAGTAGAGTGTTACCATGTAGGCATACAGACCCTCCTAGAAAGCTGGCGGAACGCCGCAGCATTGAACTGAGGTCATGTTAAAAATAGCGTTTTGTGGCCACGAGAGAAGGAGTAATATGGTTCATTGGAATCCTGATTAAAACCAACTTGTTTCACAAGCATCGTCGCGAAAAAAAACAGTGACCCGTATATGTGATAAGTTTCATTTCATTTACGTCTATGGTCACAAACTTTTTGTTAACAGATTACCGGTTTCGGTCTTTAGTGACCATCATCAGATCTATAGCAAAAATGGGAAAAACATAAATACACTCGCAAACTGTATACAGCATAAGAACAATAGATAGACCATAATGATAAGTGGTACTGACAAAATTTACGTTTATGCAGTTTAAATATGAAGAGGCATACCTGTTTCATAAAACTCGTAGTCCTAATGTACTGCAGCCATAGTGACATCGTCAAATGCTAAATGCGGAATCATCACCAGCATCGTCAGATTCATATAAATGACATCACATGCACGAGTCATGTTGTCAGTAGTACTACTGTTTAAAACCTGCTGCCGTACAGTAGCCACAAGATATTTGTGTTGTAAGTTTACCAGATGTCGCTAGTGTCGGCATACACTGGTTTTCAATAATTAATTAAAACATCGAAAAATAAAGGAGGATACAATAGTTGAAGTCTGTCATAAGCTTATAACATGTAAAAGGCATTACAGTAATAAAAAGCAATAAAAAGAAGAACACGACGAAAGTAATATTGTTAAAAAGAGGAAGAGTTAAGAAACAGGGGTTGACATGTGCTCAAGTGCCAATATTCTAGATAATGATATAAATATCAAACACCGTTGACAGTGCGCCGGATAATATTAAACAACCATAAAACAAATCGCTAAAGGAGCCGCAAATGAAAGAAAACATAGTGCAGCACATAGTGTAAACTTTGTCAGTACCACTTTCGATTATGGTTTATGTATTTTTCTTAAGCTTTATACAGTTTGCGAGCGTATTTATGTTTTTCCCATTTTTGTTGCAGATCTGATGATGGTAATTAAATACCGAAACCGGTAATCTGTTATCAAAAAGTTTGTGACCATAGACGTAAATTAAAGGAAACTTAAAACCAACTTGTTTTCAGAACAAAATATTGTTGCATCACTTATTGCCCATCCCTTGCAAATCTCAAGTACATTGAATTCAATGCACGGCAGAAAGAAGTATTGAACAAAGGCATTAAGGAGACTGTCCAGCCACAATAAAATGACAAGGTAGGCACAGACTTAGTAGTTGACTTAAAAATAGCCTCGGAAAGTGCGGTCTGTAAGAAGACTCAAAATCTCAAAATAACATGTAAAGCTAGTTATCTGATTGAAAAAGTCTTCCAAACTAACTCCAAGAATAAAGACCGAATGATAATAAGTTCCGTCAACAAAAAGCTTAAGTCTACTGAAGCAGGCAGATAAAGGTAACACAGTGGTTGTTTCATGTAAGAACGAGAGCATTACTGAGACAGTAAACACTTTTGAAGAAAATAGCATTGAACATGTAGATTATGAACCAATAAAGAATTCCGCAGAGGATCTTAAAGCATTTCATGTAGGCTGCAATAACATAACTGTCCCAGATAACCAAAGCAGAACGAGAGCAATGGATTCAAAAGCACCTACTCTTCCCGTGCATATTAAAACACATAAGCAGGATCTTCCTCTACGTCTTGCAGCGAGTGGGATAGCCTACCCTGGTGAACCTACTTCGAAATTTTTATTGGAATTAATCGTAAAACTTGAGTGTAAGAATACAATTTTTTCAGCTCCAATTGAAATGATTTGGTTCATAAATGGAAAGACAATGTGTTACGACAAAAGCGTTGCTTTGTTTCGCTCGACATAAGCAATCGTTATACAAACCTTCCTGTGGAGGAGACGATAACTTTTACACCAGAAAATTTTATTAATCAAGATCAACACCAGAAGGATGCTATTGTGGAACTGATGTCAGTGCTTAGGATAGTAACGACGCACAACTGTTTCTCCTTTAATAATCGCGTGTATCAACAAGAGGATGGGTTATCAATACATAACAGTCTTGCCGGTTACCTTGTCAATATACTTGTCAGCTATTTGGAACGTAGCAGCCGTTACGTTGACAATGGAATAATTAAGGCCCTACTGAAAATATTCTCCAATGACAAACGAGTTTAATGGTCTACATTCAGAAATGAGCCTCTCTCAGAAAGTCCTCCAAGCTTTCGATCTCTGTACTCAGAGACGAGAAAGATTGGTTATAGAAACTTTTCTTATAGATCTTATGATGATGCCCAGAAGAGCGAAACGCCCCAATAAAAGTATTGTTTCCAGTGAAACCAACACTGCCTTTCTTTCGAAATGCTAGCCACTGTTTCTGTACGAGATACGCATAGGAATGGGGAGAGTTGTACCTTAGCTCTTTTTATTTCGTTGTTGTACGATACCTTTTCCTCTTGTTCGCATACCTTATCGCGCATGAACTAATTTGGGTGGCAGTGAAGTCAGCCTGACTAAAGTGACGTTCACGCGTCGGATTAACGAGCAGTGGTGGCACACCGGTCATCTTTCGCTTTTTATGCGGTTTTCCAGCCTCGCCTGCCCTCAGATTCCGATTCACTACAATAGGTGTCCGATGAAATCTGGAATCGTAACTTCTGCCTTTCGCGGGCAAATGATCTACCGTCTGAGCTATCCAGATACGATCCACCCTAACAGATTCACTTTCGCCAGTACCTCATTCCCACCTTCCGACTTTCGGAGATATAATTAGCTGCAGGAGTCTGTGGCGTTTGGAAAGTGGGAGATGTTAATTGCATTTGACATTCTGCACTCAATATACCGGTAAGATGGATGGTCTCTGGATTGAATAAATGTACATATAATTACAAATGCTAGCAACTGGGTAAGTTCTGGTGGACTTCCTTGATTTGGCTTTGCGGCAGAGTCCTGAAAAGCTGACTTCAGGTGCCACACAGAAAGTTCGCACATTATCTACGCTGATTTTCGTACCGAGCTCTCTTACAGTTGGTTCTTTCAGATCCACGTGCCAGAGAAGTGTTCAAACATTATACATTAAACGATGAAAAAATTCGAGAACGTATAAACAAGCATTGTCTCTCCTGATTTTGAGGTGCTTGGCAAGGCAAAATAATTCTTCTTGTTGATTGGTCAGTTCGAAACCCCTCCAAGCTTTTCGATCTCTGTACTTGGAGGCGAGGAAAATTGGTTTTGGAACGGAAGTTACCAAGTCGCCAAGCAGTCGAGTCGCTGTGCTGGCAGTAAGTATGATGCGCTACTTGTGTGCACACTTAGTCGGCGATTTTGGATGGGAGTTGGCTCAAGCTCTTCGGGTTAAGATCTCTCTGTAACTTTAAAGACATTTCTTACAAGCGTTAAGCGCTTTTTGCGAGTGTTGATTTTGCATTGCCCTCTCGAATCAACTTATGCATCGTGATCCGGACTACGTCCTTGTTTGATTTCCGTTGCGAGGCACAAGCCACTTACGACGACTCAGCTTCAACTAGAAAATGGTGAATATTATCATCGGTAAGTAGGGATTGTCTGAGACTTTGCGTATGAGCGCATGTGCCTATGTTGCCCTCCTGACCTAACCTAAACCCTGCTGAATAGTTATGACTACGGGACCATAGTTTTGGGATTTCTTTATGTATTCCATGTTTGAGCTGAGGAGTACGCTCCCTTTTCTAAATGAAAGGATGCCATTCCTTAACTTTGTTCGTTAAAAATTTCCTCATTGTGCATATCTGCATGCTACCTGCACGCCATCCTGCCTCCCGTGATCACTATCCCAAGTACCCCGTAAGAAAAAGCGACTTGAAGTACGGAACTTACATTCGTGTTGCACGGTTTCGTTTGTGGTAGTATCTGTGACTAAATCCTTCTCCCATACGCTTTATTACTTCTGGGGTTACAGATGACTCGACACTCAGGGAAAAGTAGAAAATATTAGGCACAGTATTTGCTCAACTAGAAGCAAGCTGCTACGAAAAGTCCCTGTTATAATGTGAAAGGTCATTCCACCACAGAATTAAATGCCAATAAAGAGACGTTTTGTAAAGTCGGTAAACAGTGGACATCTTTCAACATGATGGTACAAAATAATGTACATTTCGCGAGGTGGTGGTATGGACCGAAATCAAAACTAAAAAGTCCAGTAATAAGGGCTTTTAATGCGTACATCAAGAGTGATGAACACTTGTTCATGTACTGTGAAACACATCTACTGTAAGCTCTGTGCTATTACGAGCCTTCGAAATGCAATAAATAAATGAGAAACCTTCCTGTGCTATTTTCCTTGGACACCGCATACCATAAACGTAGGACCTCCAATATTAAAAAACAAGTTGACTGGTGCAAAGTATCTTTAGTTCCTATCAAACGCCTTGCCTGTCTTTGTAGAAAGATATCATTTCCCCAACGGCTGGAAACGTGGGTCATGTATGATGAAGCACCAGTCCACTTTATCCGAAACATCCGGAAACGCCTCATACAGACATTTAATGGGCAAAAAGTTGGCCACAGATGTCTAGTACGAAGCCAGCTCCTTCCTCAGATTTTAATCAATTGTATTTTTGATTCTGGGGACATTTGAAATCTTTAGTGTGTACAGGTACCATTACTGACGTACAAACACGAAAGGAGAGCGTCATCAATGCCCTAGAGCGCATCCGTTAGCAACCAGATATTCAGATTTCCTAAGACGTCTGATAGAAACATGCCTTACTATGAGAAGGTACCATATTGATCACCTCCTTGAGCAATAGGTCACAAGTGGTTCTCAAATGTAACAGCAATCATATTATATTAGTACCTGTGTTGTTTCAAAGTAACAATGTGTTCTCAAATATTAACTATATTCTGTGGGCCGTTCTTAATAACAAAGAGCTTGCACCAGGAGAAATGTGTTTCACGGTATCGAAGATTAACAAGTGCTCGCAGCTCTTAGCGTATACCTTTTAGAGCGCAAATTTACTGGATATTTTTCTTATGTTGCTCAGTACTACAGCCTCTAAAACTATGGAGTATTTTTTTAATATCGTTATATGAAATGTTTTTAGATTATATTGCCATGGACCAAAGTCTCATCACATATAGCATGTGCAAGTCTTCTAGAGTGTAGCCTAATAAGTGTTGCCCGGAAGCAGTTCCTCTGTGGGTGTTGGCCAGTCACTGAGCTGTGCGGTTCTTTCCTTCCACTGGTGAAATTTTTGTGCTGATGTAATTCAGTGACCAGAAATTTGTTTTTACGACGATGACACGTCCCATACAGGTCAAAGAGGTTTTAACATTTCAACGAGCAGTCTAGAACTGTTAACAAACCGAAATAGCGAATGCGTAAAATAAATCAACAATTAACAGTCAAATGGAGGAAATTTCTTTCAAAAAGTTCTATACGACCTACGAAGGAAACATCATGTAACACTGAGGTTCTGTGGATTCACAGAAAGTTTTCCTAAATTTAGTCCGTTGATGGGATGCCAGGTGGCATTAAAGTGGGCATGTGGCCGAGGTTACTGCATTTATTCCACTTTCTCGCCGCCACTTACCTTCTGGTTACCGGTGAGAGAAGAGAAGCACTAACTGAGATTGGCAATAAATGTCACATTATAAGAGGCGACACCCTGCTCAAGATTTGCAAAAGACCCGGAGGCGCGGAAAGATTCAAGCTGGATTACGTCGTGGTTAGACAGAGATTCTGTAATCACGTATTGGGTCGTAAGGCATACTCAGGTGCTGACATAGACTGAGGTCACAATTTAGCTACGAAGAAGCGTAGCTAGGAGTTTAGGAGAATCATCCGGAAGAATCAGTGTCGAAGGAAGTGGAACACTGAAGCACTGAAGTATGTCGAGAAGCGCCTGAAGTTCGGTAAGGATGCAGGTACTACGATAAGGAATACCAGAGTAGGAAGTCCAGGCGAAGAGGAATGGGCATCTCCAAAAAGGGCAATCACAAATGTCGGATAGACAAACGTAGTTGCGAGAAAGGTAACTCCGAAGAAACTTTTCATGACAGAAGAAATCAGTTGATCGACGAAAGAAATACAAAAATGTTCATAGAAGAATACAGCAACACAAATCCCACAGGACTGAAATAAATAGGACGTGCAGGGATGCCAAGGCGAAATAGCTGGAGGAAAGACGTGAAGGAATCGAAGAATGATCATCCGCAGGATTGACTCAACATATAGGAAAGTCAAAACACCCTTCGGTGAAATTAAAGTAAGAGTGGTAACAATAATAGTGCCACGGTAATTCCACTGTTAAGTGGAGAGCATGGAACAGATAGGTGGAAAGAATGCAATCAAAGCCTCTAAGAGAGGGAGGACTTACCTGACGATGTGACAGAAGAAGAGTTCCAGCGTTAGAGGTTAGAGTCAAAATTAAAAAAGAAAAAAAGAAAAAAAGACTCTAGAAGACTTGAGATCAAATAAGGCAGAAAGAATAGATAACATTCCATCACAATTCCTAAAATCACAGGGGGAAGGGGCAACCAAACTACTATTCCGGCTAATATATAGAATCTGTGAGTCTGGCGATGCATCATCAAATTTTCAGAAAATCTCATCCTCACATTTCGGAAGATACGAGGGTTGGAACTTTAATAAAGGCAACTATTTATTTACAGCTCGTACAAAATAGAAACGTGTTTCAAAGTTTCACTGGCCTTCAAAGTAGTCACCAGCATTGTGTATAGCCCGTTGTCAGCACTGTGGAAGTCGTTGGATACTCTTAGCAGTGCCTGTTGTGTTGACAGTTCGAGCGGCGCAGTCTATTGCCCGACGGATTTGTAGCAGTTCTAAAGCGAATGCCGTGAAATGTGTCCTTCAGTTTAGAAATCGAGTTGAACTCACGAGGGCTTAAGTCAAGGGAGTGCAGTAGGTGGTATAGCACTTAGCAGCCCCATCAGTCAAACAAATCAGTAACAGCTTGCACTCTATGTGCTTGAGCACTGTCCTACAAAATGATGGTAAGGCCCTGCAGAAATTTTCATCACTTCTGTCTCTAAGCTAGTCGTAGGTTGTGTTCCAAAAATGGACAGAATAGAGACAGAAGTGATGACATTTTCTGCAGGACCTGACCATCATTTTGCAGGACAAATGGCTCTGAGCACTATGAGACTTAACATCTGTGGTCATCAGTCCCCTAGAACTTAGAACTACTTAAACCTGACTAACCTAAGGACATCACACACACCCATGCCCGAGGCAGGATTCGAACTTGCGACCGTAGCAGTCGCGCGGTACCGGACTGAGCGCCTAGAACCGCTAGACCACCGCGGCCGGATTTTGCAGGACAATACTCAAGCACGTACAATGAAATGCTTGCACATCGCTGGCAACGGGTTATACGCAATGCTGGTGACTACTTTGAAGGTCAGTAAAACTTTGAAACACGTATCTATTTTGTACGAGCTGTAAATAAATAGTTGCCACTATCAAATTTCCAGCCCTCGTAATAGGGGCAGTTAAGTGCAAACTATCACACAGCTTAACATCTCATGCCTCCAAGCTACTGATGAGAATAATATGCAGAGGAATAGAATTTTCGATCTGTTAGATGAAAATCAGTTTGGCCTTAGGAAAGATAAAGGCAACAGAGAGGCATTTCTTGACGTTACGCTTCATAGTGGAAGCCCTTTGCACACGGGTCAGGTGTCTGGATTACAGGCTACACATAATGCATACTCACGAAGCAGTGTCCCTGCAGCCTGTCGCATGTAGGGTAGCATCAGTGGAAATGGACGTTTACAGTCAGCGGGAAGCGCCAGGGAATATTTTGCCTTTAACAAAAGTTGTTCCCCATGGTATGTTCTATCACCAATAGATGTTTGATGCAATGAATTGAAATCACATGGTATTCATTAATTGCCAGATTCTTCAGTTTAATTGACAAGAATAAAGTGGCACGAAAGCAGTCTCGAATATGAGAAGGAATTGTAAATAACTACAACCAGTAATTAACACTAGACAATTATAAAAACAAAACGAAGTCGGAAACCATGAAAGAAACAGCATTCTCTCTACTTACGTGGTCCCCCATATTTACGTGGTTGCTTATCCATGTTCTTCATCTTCAGAGCTGTGTTCACAGTCATAGTGATAAGTTAAAAACTAAACGTAGTAAGTGTACCCTTCCACTGTATATACTTTCCTAATTTTTGGCCAAATGTTTTTGAAGTGATGTAGAACGTTATTCCTTAGTACCTCCAGGGTTTCAGAAGATGATTGCACAAATCCTACAACACGTACACAAAAGAGACACACATCAGTGGATATAGCAGCTCCCAAGGTCGTTAGCTCACATTGCAGGTGCTCACCGTAAACACAGTTCGTTACACTACAAACGTCAATTCGTGCGTTAAATTCACTAAATTCGCTGACACGAATTGTCTAGGGAGGCATGCATTGGGTTTCCTATCTCCAGTTGCAAACTGATTCGATGTGACATTCAGAAGCCGATGATCTCTCCATGCGTTGTAACATGCTATCCTCGCAGGGTAGTTATTTCACGGCGAATATTGCGGATTGAAACCTGGACAGATGCTCTATTCTTTGACCATGCATCATGTCTCTCTATATATCCTCTAGTTTTCATGCAACCTTTTTCTGAAACCTCAGGGGAACTTATAAATAATACAGTATTTCTAAGAATTGTGATTTCTTGTAAGTGATGCTGAAGCAATGTACTAACACTGACGTAAACCAATTATTAGAGGAGAAGGTGCAAAAAACTGGAACTACTGTAAATTTTGGCACTGTGCTTCAGCGTGGTATGGGGTATGCTGCAGACTGGAGGCCAGGACTGTAAACGGTGCCGCTTCTTGATAGAAGATAGTAGCGAAGATTTGTAACCTTTCTTTCAATTACAGTGGATAGTGGGTAGGTTATTGCGCGACTTGCTCTTTGTTTTGGGCTGAAAACCTCTGACGAGTATGTGAAATCGTTTTCCGGTCTTTATTGTTAGTCTAAAGCAGTTTCACAGTGGCACCAGCAAACGAGAATTCTAACCGACATTTAGAAACACATCTGTTCTCTACATCTACATCTACATCTACATGATTACACTGCAATTCACATTTAAGTGCTTAACAGAGGGTTCATCAAACCACAATCATACTATCTCTCTACCATTCCTTTCCCGAACAGCGCGCGGGAAAAACGAACACCTTAACCTTTCTGTTGGAGCTCTGATTTCTCTTATTTTATTTTGATGATCATTCCTACCTATGTAGGTTGGGCTCAAGAAAATATTTTCGCATTCGGAAGAGAAAGTTTGTGACTAAAATTTCGTAAATAGATCTCGCCGTGACGGAAAACGTCTTTGCTTTCATGACTTCCATCCCAACTCGCGTATCATATCTGCCACACTCTCTCCCCTATTAAGTGATAATACAAAACGAGCTGCCCTTTCTTGCACCCTTTCGATGTCCTCCGTCAATCCGACCTGGTACAGATCCCACACCGCGCAGCAATATTCTAACAGAGGACGAACGAGTGTAGTGTAAGCTGTCTCTTTAGTGGACTTGTTACATCTTCTAAGTGTCCTGCCAATGAAACGCAACCTTTGGCTCGCCTTCCCCACAATATTATCGACGTGGTCTTTACAACTGAAGTTGTTCGTAATTTTAACACCCAGGTACTTATTTGAATTGACAGCCTTGAGAATTGTACTATTTATCGAGTAATCGAATTCCAGCGGATTTGTTTTGGAACTCATGTGGATCACCTCACACTTTTCGTTATTTAGCGTCAACTGCCACCTGCCACACCATACAGCAATCTTTTCTAAATCACTTTGCAACTGATACTGGTCTTCGGATGACCTTACTAGACGGTAAATTACAGCATCATCTGCGAACAACCTAAGAGAACTGCTCAGATTGTCACCCAGGTCATTTACATAGATCAGGAAAGCAGAGGTCCCAAGACGCTTCCCTGGGGAACACCTGATATTACTTCAGTTTTACTCGATGATTTGCCGTCTATTACTACGAACTGCGACCTTCCTGACAGGAAATCACGAATCCAGTCGCACAACTGAGACGATACCCCATAGGCCCGCAGCTTGTGAGGAACGGTGTCAAAAGCTTTCCGGAAATCTAGAAATACGGAATCAACTTGAGATCCCCTGTGGACAGCGGCCATTAACTTATTCTACATTTAAAAGTTGCCATCATACTTATGTGGGTTGGTATAAAAATGGGCCTCTATTTAAACTCTGTAGTATTCCACGGGTAGTTCAAATACAATTACTCTCTTCGACATATGCCCTGTCTCCAAGCACGGCTCAATGGCACAGAGCATAAAATGTCAGCCTCTTTGCTGGAACGCCGTACAGCAATCAGGTTTTCAAATAGCTTGACAAAAGTGGTGTCAAGAAGAAGAGATAACTTAACAAGTTATTCGGGGCAGGGTTGGCAAGGCCAAAGGCAGCGGAAAAAGAAAATACCACCCACTGAACAACGCAAAACTTCATCAGACCAAAGAGACTCCCGTGGCCATGTCATTGTGAACAGCCAGTAAAGACCTGTATTTCAATGGTCGGGATACACCGGACTGGAGCGATGCCAATTGCATTTTTTGTGACGAAGAATTGTGTCACGATATCTATAACGGTTGAATGTGTTATATGCTACTTATGACCTCACTTATATAGCGCCGGGGTTGAAAGAGCCGTTTACAAGCATTATAGTATTTGAGAGTTGTAGCATCGCGTTTTAGTACCTGAATCGTGTAAAACCGCGTAGTCTCCTTCTGCCGCCGAGCAGTGTGACAGCAGTGCGCAAGTAGCATCATTACTGCATTTACTAGGTAATCTTGTATTTTAATAACCGTTTAAATTTTGTGTCGAACTGTTTGCGCTCCCTGTAGATTACTTCAGACGTTCTTTGCACAACAGTATTTAGCATGGATAGAGACTGCGACTGCTGTGTTCGAATGCGGGCTGAGTTGGCATCCCTTCACTCCCAGCTTCAGGCAGTGTTGGCTTCAGTCACACAGCTTGAGGCTGTTGCCAATGGGCATCACTGTGGGGTCCGGATAGGGGTTTGTCGGGGACGGCCAGCTCGTCCCATACATCCCCCGATCGGAATACGGCTGTGGCTGCCCGGGATACTACCCACATTGAGGCTGTCTCCTCACCCGTGGTAGAGTGGGAGGTTGTCTCGAGGTGTGGCTGAACGGAAGGCCTCTCCAGTTTGTCTGACGAACCGGTTTCAGGCTCTGTCTCAGGCTGATAACGATCTTCGGCCGGACATGGCTGCTTGTCCTGTTCCAGAGGTTGCCCCTCGGTCTGCAAGATCCGGGCGGTCGCATAGGGTGGGCTTACTGGTAGTTGGGAGCTCAAACGTCCCTTAGGGATAT
The DNA here is from genome assembly GCF_023864345.2 of Schistocerca serialis cubense. NCBI lineage: Eukaryota > Metazoa > Arthropoda > Insecta > Orthoptera > Acrididae > Schistocerca > Schistocerca serialis. Next base: position 1,065,598,826 of record NC_064639.1, read on the forward strand.
GGCAGCAAGAGAGGGGATGAAAACCAATGTGCACTCCGTGTGCATACCGGGGGGAGTCATTCCAGATGTGGAAAGGGTCCTTCCAGATGCCATGAAGGGTACAAGGTGCACCCATCTGCAGGTGGTCGCTCATGTCGGCACCAATGATGTGTGTCGCTATGGATCGGAGGAAATCCTCTCTGGCTTCCGGCGGCTATCTGATTTGGTGAAGACTGCCAGTCTCGCTAGTGGGACGAAAGCAGAGCTCACCATCTGCCGCATCGCCGAAAGGACTGACTGCGGACCTTTGGCACAGAGCCGAATGGAGGGTCTGAATCAGAGGCTGAGACGGTTCTGCGACCGTGTGGGCTGCAGATTCCTAGACTTGCGCCATATGGTGGTGGGGTTTCAGGTTCCGCTGGATAGGTCAGGAGTCCACTACACACAGCAGACGGCTACATGGGTAGCAGGGGTTGTGTGGCGTGGACTGGGTGGTTTTTTAGGTTAGATGGCCTCGGGCAAGTACAGAAAGGGCAACAGCCTCAAAGGGTGTGGGGCAAAGTCAGGACATGCGGGGAACAAGCAGCAGTTGGTATTGTAATTGTAAACTGTCGAAGCTGCGTTGGTAAAGTACCAGAACTTCAAGTGCTCATAGAAAGCACTGAAGCTGAAATCATTATAGGTACGGAAACCTGGCTGAAGCCAGAGATAAATTCTGCCGAAATTTTTACAAGGGCACAGCTGGTGTTTAGAATGGATAGATTGCATGCAACCGGTGGTGGCGTGTTTGTCGCTGTTAGTAGTAGTTTATCCTGTAGTGAAGTAGAAGCGGATAGTTCCTGTGAATTATTATGGGTGGAGGTTACACTCAACAAGCGAGCTGGCCATGCGGTTCTAGGCGCTGCAGTCTGGAACCGCGAGACCGCTACGGTCGCAGGTTCGAATCCTGCCTCGGGCACGGATGTGTGTGATGTCCTTAGGTTAGGGGACTAATGACCTCAGAAGTTGAGTCCCATAGTGCTCAGAGCCATTTGAACCATTTTCGAACAACCGAGCTAGGTTAATAATTGGCTCCTTTTACCGACCTCCCGACTCAGCAGAATTAGTGGCAGAACAACTGAGAGAAAATCTGGAATACATTTCACATAAATTTTCTCAGCATGTTATAGTCTTAGGTGGAGATTTCAATTTACCAGATATAGACTGGGACACTCAGATGCTTAGGACGGGTGATAGGGACAGAGCATTGAGTGTCATTATACTGAGTGCACTATCCAAAAATTACCTCGAGCAATTAAACAGAGAACCGACTCGTGGAGATAACATCTTGAACCTTCTGATAACAAACAGACCTGAACTTTTCGACTCTGTAAGTGCAGAACAGGGAATCAGTTATCACAAGGCCGTTGCAGCATCCCTGAATATGGAAGTTAATAGGAATATAAGAAAAGGGAGGAAGGTTTATCTGTTTAGCAAGAGTAATAGAAGGCAGATTTCAGACTACCTAAGAGATCAAAACGAAAATTTCTGTTCCGACACTGAGAATGTTGAGTGTTCATGGAAAAAGTTCAAGGCAATCGTAAAATGCGTTTTAGACAGGTACGTGCCGAGTAAAACTGTGAGGGACGTGAAAAATCCACCGTGGTTCAACAACAAAATTAGGAAACTACTGCGAAAGCAAAGAGAGCTTCACTGCAAGTTTAAAAGCAGCCAAAACCTCTCGGACAAACAGAAGCCAAACGATGTCAAAGTTAGCGTAAGGAGGGCTATGCGTGAAGGGTTCAGTGAATTCGAAAGCAAAATTCTATGTACCGACTTGACAGAAAATCCTAGGAAGTTCTGGTCTTACGTTAAATCAGTAAGTGGCTCGAAACAGCATATCCAGACATTCAGGGACGATGATGGCATTGAAACAGAGGATGACACGCGTAAAGCTGAAATACTAAACACCATTTTCCAAAGCTGTTTCACAGAGGAAGACCGCACTGCAGTTCCTTCTCTAAATCCTCGCACAAACGAAAACATGGCTGACATCGAAATAATTGTCCAAGGAATAGCAAAACAACTGAAATCACTCAACAGAGGAAAGTCCACTGGGCCTGACGGGATACCAATTCTACTCTACACAGAGTACGCGAAGGAACTTGCCCCGTTCTAACAGCCGTGTACCGCAAGTCTCTAGAGGAACGGAAGATTCCAAATGATTGGAAAAGAGCACAGGTAGTCCCAGTCTTCATAAAGGGGCGTCAAGCAGATGCGCAAAACTATAGACCTATATCTCTGACATCGAGCTGTTGTAGAATTGTAGAACATGTTTTTTGCTCGGGTATCATGTCATTTCTGGAAACCCAGAATCTACCCTGTATAAATCAACATGGATTCCGGAAACAGCGATCATGTGAGACCCAACTCGCTTTATTTGTTCATGAGACCCGGAAAATATTAATTACAGGTTCCCAGGTAGATGCCATTTCCCTTGACTTCCGGAAGGCGTTCGATACATTTCCGCACTGTCGCCTGATAAACAAAGTAAGTGCCTACGGAATATCAGACCAGCTGTGTGGTTGGATTGAAGAGTATTTAGCAAATAGAGCACAGCATGTTGTTCTCAATGGAGATACGTCTACAGACGTTAAAGTAACCTCTGACGTGCCACAGGGGAGTGTTGTGGGACCATTGCTTTTCACAATATATATAAATGACCTAGTAGATAGTGTCGGAAGTTCCATGTGGCTTTTCGCGGATGATGCTGTAATATACAGAGAAGTTGCAGCATTAGAAAATTTCAGCGAAATGCAGGAAGATCAGCAGTGGATAGGCACTTGGTGCAGGGAGTGGCAACTGACCCTTAACATAGACAAATGTAATGTATTGCGAATACATAGAAAGAAGGATTCTTTATTGTATGATTATATGATAGCGGAACAAAACACTGGTAGCAGTTACTTCTGGAAAATATCTGGGAGTTTTTTTTTTTTTTTTTTTTTTTTTTTGGTCATCAGTCTACTGACTGGTTTGATGCGGCCCGCCACGAATTCCTTTCCTGTGCTAACCTCTTCATCTCAGAGTAGCACTTGGAACCTACGTCCTCAATTATTTGCTTGACGTATTCCAATCTCTGTCTTCCTCTACAGTTTTTGCCCTCTACAGCTCCCTCTAGTACCATGGAAGTCATTCCCCTATGTCTTAGCAGATGTCCTATCATCCTGTCCCTTCTCCTTATCAGTGTTTTCCACATATTTCTTTCCTCTCCGATTCTGCGTAGAACCTCCTCATTCCTTACCTTATGAGTCCACGTAATTTTCAACATTCGTCTGTAGCACCACATCTCAAATGCTTCGATTCTCTTCTGTTCCGGTTTTCCCACAGTCCATGTTTCACTACCATACAATGCTGTACTCCAGACGTACATCCTCAGAAATTTCTTCCTCAAATTAAGGCCGGTATTTGATATTAGTAGACTTCTCTTGGCCAGAAATGCCTTTTTTACCATAGCGAGTCTGCTTTTGATGTCCTCCTTGCTCCGTCCGTCATTGGTTATTTTACTGACTAGGTAGCAGAATTCCTTAACTTCATTGACTTCGTGACCATAAATCCTGATGTTAAGTTTCTCGCTGTTCTCGTTTCTACTATTTCTCATTACCTTCGTCTTTCTCCGATTTACTCTCAACCCATACTGTGTACTCATTAGACTGTTCATTCCGTTCAGCAGATAATTTAATTCTTCTTCACTTTCACTCAGGATAGCAACGTCATCAGCGAATCGTATCATTGATATCCTTTCACTTTGTATTTTAATTCCAGTCCTGAACCTTTCTTTTATTTCCATCATTGCTTCCTCGATGTACAGATTGAAGAGTAGGGGCGAAAGGCTACAGCCTTGTCTTACACCCTTCTTAATACGAGCACTTCGTTCTTGATCGTTCACTCTTATTATTCCCTCTTGGTTGTTGTACATATTGCATATGACCCATCTCTCCCTATAGCTTATCCCCACTTTTTTCAGAATCTCGAACAGCTTGCACCATTTTATATCGTCGAACGCTTTTTCCAGGTCGCCAAATCCTATGAAAGTGTCTTGATTTTTCTGTAGCCTTGCTTCCATTATTAGCCGTAACGTCAGAATTGCCTCTCTCCTCCCTTTACTTTTCCTAAAGCCAAACTGATCGTCACCTAGCGCATTCTCAACTTTCTTTTCCATTCTTCTGTATATTATTCTTGTAAGCAGCTTCGATGCATGAGCTGTTAAGCTGATTGTGCGATAATTCTCGCACTTGTCAGCTCTTGCCGTCTTCGGAATTGTGTGGATGATGCTTCTCCGAAAGTCATATGGTATATCGCCAGACTCATATATTCTACACACCAACGTGAATAGGCGTTTTGTTGCCACTTCCCCCAATGATTTTAGAAATTCTGATGGAATGTTATCTATCTCTTCTGCCTTATTTGACCGTAAGTCCTCCAAAGCTCTTTTAAATTCCGATTCTAATACTGGATCCCCTATCTCTTCTAAATCGACTCCGGTTTCTTCTTCTATCACATCAGACAAATCCTCACCCTCATAGAGGCTTTCAATGTATTCTTTCCACCTATCTGCACTCTCCTCTGCGTTTAACAGTGGAATTCCCGTCGCACTCTTAATGTTACCACCGTTGCTTTTAATGTCACCAAAGGTTGTTTTGACTTTCCTGTATGCTGAGTCTGTCCTTCCGACAATCATATCTTTTTCGATGTCTTCACATTTTTCCTGCAGCCATTTTGTCTTAGCTTCCCTGCACTTCCTATTTATTTCATTCCTCAGCGACCTATATTTCTGTATTCCTGATTTCCCCGGAACATGTTTGTACTTCCTCCTTTCATAAATCAACTGAAGCATTTCTTCTGTTACCCATGCTTTCTTCGCAGCTACCTTCTTTGTGCCTATGTTTTCCTTCCCAACTTCTGTGATGGCCCTTTTTAGAGATGTTCATTCCTCTTCAACTGTACTGCCTACTGCGCCATTCCTTATTGCTGTATCTATATCGTTAGAGAACTTCAAACGTATCTCGTCATTCCTTAGTACTTCCGTATGTCTGGGAGTATGCGTGCGGAACGATTTGAAGTGGAATGATCATTTTAAATTAATTGTTGGTAAGGCGGGTGCCAGGTTGAGATTATTTGGGAGAGTCCTTAGAAAATGTAGTTCATCAACAAAGGAGGTGGCTTACAAAACACCCGTTCGACCTGTAGCTAAGTATTGCTCATCAGCGTGGGATCCGCACCAGGTCGAGTTGACAGAGGAGATAGAGAAGATCCAAAGGAGAGAGGCGCGTTTCGTCACAGGGTTATTTCAAAATGGTTCAAATGGCTCTGAGCACTATGGGACTCAACTGCTGAGGTCATCAGTCCCCTAGAACTTAGAACTAGTTAAACCTAACTAACCTAAGGACATCACAAACATCCATGCCCGAGGCAGGATTCGAACCTGCGACCGTAGCGGTCTTGCGGTTCCAGACTGCAGCGCCTTTAACCGCACGGCCCCTTCGGCCGGCCACAGGGTTATTTGGTAAGCGTGATGGCGTTACGGAGATGTTTATCGAACTCAAGTGGCAGGCTTTGCAAGAGAGGCGCCCTTCATCGCGGTGTAGCTTGCTGTCCAGGTTTCGAGAGGGTGCGTTTCTGGATGAGGTATCGAATATATTGCTTCCCCCTACTTATACCTCCAGAGGAGATCACGAGTGAAAAATTAGAGAGATTCGAGCGCGCACGGAGGCCTTCCGGCAGTCGTTCTTCCCGCGAACCATACGCGACTGGAACAGGAAAGGGAGATAATGACAGTGGCACGTAAAGTGCCCTCCGCCACACACCATTGGGTGGCTTGCGGAGTATAAATGTAGATGTAGATCTACATCTACGATTTCTGTAAACAATTTTTGATTTGATGTCCATTCAAAATGCTCTGCTTAGAACAGCCTACTATTCTGTGTTGTTTCATTCAGGCTTAGAAAAATATTTTAAAAGAATTTTGTTACACTTTTGCGAAGAGCGCGTACCTGTACCCCATGTTCAGCGTTGTTTTACGAACCTCTGCAAATTTTCCCTTCAGAATAAAAATAATTTACATTAATTAGCGTTTTCGCTCAATCCTTTAGAAAATTTGTTATATTTGTTAATGAATATAAAATATCCATAGTTTTTCCCAAAGAAAGTATCTTGTTGTTGTTGTTGTTGTGGTCTTCAGTCCTGAGACTGGTTTGATGCAGCTCTCCATGCTACTCTATCCTGCGCAAGCTTTTTCATCTCCCAGTACCTACTGCAACCTACATCCTTCTGAATCTGCTTAGTGTATTCATCTCTTGGTCTCCCCCTACGATTTTTACCCTCCACGCTGCCCTCCAATACTAAATTGGTGATCCCTTGATGCCTCAGAACATGTCCTACCAACCGATCCCTTCTTCTGGTCAAGTTGTGCCACAAACTTCTCTTCTCCCCAATCCTATTCAATACTTCCTCATTAGTTATGTGATCTACCCATCTAATCTTCAGCATTCTTCTGTAGCACCACATTTCGAAAGCTTCTATTCTCTTCTTGTCCAAACTATTTATCGTCCATGTTTCACTTCCATACATGGCTCCACTCCATATCTTAAAGCAAAAAAAAAGAAAAAAAAGGAAAAAAGGTTTTCATATTCACCCCTTCTCCTGTATCATTATTGATGTATTAAAACTTTTACGTGTTTTATATTTATTGACATATTACTCGTATTACTACTATATCAAACCTTTGTACAGCATATTCCTTGTAGGTCCATATTTATACAAGATGACTGCTGGACCTCAGCTGTTCAACATACAATGTCAAATCAAATACACCTTCAGCCACGTATATTTTCAATTTCAGCCACGTATATTTTCAATTTTATCGTATTTTTGCGACTAGTTTCAGCGTTACGCTACGCCATCTTCAGGTCTCCAGACTCACGTGTAGGATGAATCCCACACCTCTTGTACAATCCTCAGCATACACTCACTGGTATCCACAGACTTCTTTTTAACAACGCGACCCCTTGGAGACTGCAAGTGATGATCGAAGAGATCACGTTGTTAAAAAGAAGTATGTGGATACCAGTGACTGTACGCTGGTGACTGTATTTACAGGCAGTCAGGGGGCCTGAAGATGACGTAATGCAGCAAAAATAATATAAAGTTGGAAAACTAGACGGCTGAAGGCATTTTTTGACCAGACGTTTTTACTTTATCTATTTGTTATTGTTACTAAAATCGTTTTATCTGCAATACACTACAACTGGGGTGACGGCAAATTTGGAGAGGAGACAAACGTTGACCCTTACCACCAGAACTGAGCCCTGCAGCTAAGCCTGAGAGCAGATACCAATCATGAGAGAGGCGCCCGTTTGAAAGTTGGCGATTTTACTCCGGTGCGAGGGGCCAGGCCCGCTCCGAGCAGCTGAGTGATGAAGAGGAATGGCCGGGCCAACAGGTCGTCAGGAAGTCAGGCCTGCCAACTTAGGGCGCGGCGTTTCACCTGCGGCCGGTCAGCCGCCCCGTGCCGCCAGATGAAGGGCTCGGCCGTGATTACTTGGCGGCAACTTGAGGCAAGTTGGCGGCGCCGCCGCCGCCTGCAGATGGGCCGTCCGCCCGTAATGGCGGCGAGTTTGCGCCCGCTGCCGAGTCATAAGCTCGGCGGGGGACCGGCAACTTGCCGCGGCCGCCGGAAGTCGCTCGACGGCGTGCCCCGGCCCGCTAATCACGGGGCTGTTGTTGGACGGTGGGGCAGTTAAGCTCTGCCAACGAGCACTGATAGCATAGCGTCCGTTATTCCCGCTATCCTTTGGCGTTAGCTAATTACACATGGAGCGTTCTGAGAAACTTCAGACTTCCGTGAATAACGAGAAGATCGCGATGGGTAAGTTCGGGTCACTGGTTAGTGTAAGGAACAAGTTTATGACTACGAACTGCTGTCGGGAAATGGAAGGCATTAGTGAGAAACACACTGCATCGACGACATTATCAGGTAAGGAGAAGAGCGATCTTACAGGTCGTCTAGATCGGAAATAATATAAACTCTAAAAATCGGATAACTAATTTCGGTTGTACACACTACAATTTTCAAATCGGTCACGATAAAGAAATCATTGTAACAGAATACAGAACACGCATGGACAATATTGTCTATACAGCTTTGTACATGCACATGTAAAAGACAACTTCAATAAAATGCTCTACCACTGTGATCCTAAACCATGATTAATGAAATTACAAAACGTAACCTGTCCAAACCAAGCAGATAAAATGTAACTGTACCATGCTGGTCAAGCCTAACTATGATGTTTTCGTAGTAATACGAAGATGACACAGGAGTTAGTCTTGTTATAGCTCCGAATAGGTCACAGTCATGACGAGCATAGCATACTTACATTTTATCTATTTCGTATAGCCAACATTTAACTGTAGTTATCTCTGATATGCTCATACGCCAAGTTACACAAACGATGCGGTCCATTGGTATTCTGTATGCTGACATAGTACTTTACCATGATTCATTTCAAGATAGTTGCGTGAACAACTGAACACAGTTATCAAATTTTAAGATTGTATACTCTTATGACATATTTTTAAAAGTTTTTTAAAGGTGCTATACGGAATCTATTGTTTATATTCGTTCAGATTAATGATATATACCCTCGTTCTTAATGCCACACCACGATATTAGACGTTGCCAAGTGGCTGTGTTACAATACTGAAGATCATGCAGACCATATCCTAAGGCAATTGCTCTTAATATGACAATATCGCTATTTCCATATTAAATGCTAAATCTGCAATTATTTCATTAGTCGAGATACTGGCGAAGTCCACTAACGTGCATCGCAGAGCGCTATTGGGTGTATTCAAGAATTAGTCAGCAACCCAGAAAGACTAAACAATCATAGTTTAATACTCGTGTTATAGAGCGCCTTGGACTGGATGGTGGCTTCAAATCGCCGTCTAAGTGGTTATTGTTCTCGTAAGGATGCAGGTCATAGAAAGTGGAAAACAAATCTTTAGTCTTAACGACGAAACCTAGCAGTTATTCGTCATTTTTACGTTCATCCACAAATTTTGGCATTCTGCGTCCAGCTGTTCTAGCATGAGTGCTGGCTTCGTGAACCAAAGGACAGTACAGAGTTAATATGAAGACACATTCTTTTAATTGTCAATAGAGAAGTTTGGGAGAGATCGTGGCGCTCTTCTATGTCTCTCTGCATTGAAAGACTCTTGTGTTGCCGTTCAGCTCCAGGCTTCTACAAGTAATGTAAGAAGATGCCGGAATTACTTGTCTGCCTTATACAGCCAGACAGTGTCGTGTCCCGAGAGGGAGTGAGATAGACACGTTGCTCCATCTAGTGGTCTTACCTGTGTCAGCCTTCTCGATGAGTAGAAGTAGGCGTGGGTGGTTTCCGAAACTCCAGCAGCTAGAAGAATCAAACTATGAGGTGGTGCAGAATATGGAACTCGGTGAGGATCGGTTAGGGAAGCAGGCAGAGTATAAATCATAAGTTCCCTCTCATCTGAAAAATGAAGGCTCTTACGGCATGGCCACTTGTTCCCACTATCAGTCAGTTTCCCGTCTACTGAACCTATCTGCATGAGTACTACGTAGCCGAGGCTAGTGAATAGTTCTAAATCCCGTGTCTGGCGCAGAACGACACAGAGTCTGCATAACTATACACCGCAGATCTCGACTGCCCACTGGGTCCTCATGAGCCCCAGTTTATACTTCTCGAATGGCGTCACGGGGTGGCTTTTAGATCATTCTATGATACATTAGGTGAGGCTAGTCACGTATTTATTATGCTTACTGTAGTGACTTGGCAAGACAGCCAAGCCACTCGGAGGTAGCCGAAAGGCACGCGTTTAAGCTCACGCAGACTGGCGTGAGGTCTGGAAAATGACAGGGAATTATAGTAGCCAAAAATAGTACATAACTTCTGGAATACTTAACTTTAATCCATAATTGGAGAACATCGCTCTTGATGATACATAATTATGATCTCAATATAAACTGGTAATGGCGCCTTGCTAGGTCGTAGCAAATGACGTAGCTGAAGGGTATGCTAACTATCGTCTCGGCCAATGAGAGCGTATTTGTCAGTGTAGCATCGCTAGCAAAGTCGGCTGTACAACTGGGGCGAGTGCTAGGAAGTCTCTCTAGACCTGCCGTGTGGCGGCGCTCGGTCTGCAATCACTGACAGTGGCGACACGCGGGTCCGACGTATACTAACGGACCGCGGCCGATTTAAAGGCTACCACCTAGCAAGTGTGGTGTCTGGCAGTGACACCACACTTACATTTCCGTATAATGTGAGGTGAGGAAATTTCCCCTGGTGTGGCCTGGCACTGTTTGTTCCCCGGCGCCCTTGGTCAGCAACGGCGATGATCGCTTCTCAAATATTGAGGCAATACTTCCTCCCCGAGGCTGGCTCACAACTCCTCCAGCGAAATAATTATTAAGTGGTCTAGCTCATACGATCTGAGGTATTGAGATTCGCAATATCTCCCATCCCCAGGGACTTATTACCTACTGCCACTTGTACAGCCCTCCTTTGTTTATTACATTCAAAGACAGTTTGCATACATATACAATGTCAAGTCATCAGTCACGTATGTTGGATGCATGGAGTGCATCAGATGACATACCTTTGACATAGATTCATTCATTCATCGGACATATATTTATAATACATGAAGTACATCATTTCAAATCTCCTTGGACATATTTTACATAAGATTCCTACACTATTTATGAATACATTTGTCATATGGTGCATAGAGTTCATTCATATGTCAGTACGTCATTTATCCATGACACAATGTACATGAAGTTTATTCGGTTTCAAAACACTCTTTACAAAAATGTATTGACATTTTTCTCATCTTTGATCATTACAAATTGTGTACGTAGTTCATATGGTATTAATTTTAGAATTATTGTTTATCCTTCCAAATTACCTTACAATTTTAGTTATCTCTCATCAGTACATAATAGGGGAGACTCCACCAGGGGAGTGCTAGCTCTTAATTCCGTGGAATATATATATATTCAGCCCTCTCCCTGCAGCCACACCACGACACTTCTGACGAAACATTCAAAATTAACGCCACAGTAAACACAAGAACAACAATGAACAAGTGAGCAGCGGTAATAACATGACACCTCTCACTGAGAATGGAGCCCGAAGTGTCTGCTCAGATCACGTTTCGCCTCGTTTTGTGTAAGTGAATGTGAAGTGACGCATTGAGCAGAAATTGTGTGAAAACTGTGTGGAAACAGTAAACTGAACAGCCACTGATCGAGACACCAACCAGACACGCAAAAGGACGGAAAAATACGGAAGCACCGAAACGCACGTAACCCCTACCCACGGAACAGTTCTTGATAAATATGCATTAATTTTCCTCAAGGCTAGTTTGCAGATGACATGCTGTCAAAAAAAAAAAAAAGTGTGTAATGATGCAGTTCATTTAGCGATGTAATTGTAAAGTGTCTAAACAAAACAAAGCAAATTCCACGTATTGTAATTCTTAGGCCTTCAACAGTAGCTGTAGCGTTACCGCCTACCACGCAAGGGGCCCTAGTTCGATTCCCGGCAGGGGACTGGGTGTTGTGTGTCCTTCATCATCATTTTCATCATCATTGACTCCCAAGTCGCCGATGTGGCGTCACCAAAAAGGACTTGCAATACGGCGGCCGAACTCCCCGAATGGGGCCTCCCGGCCAACAATGCCATACGATCATTTCATTTCATTTCAACAGATAAATTACTATGAATTTCATATTGTACTCTACAGAAATAAAAATTTGACCCACAGAAGGTGACACATACGTATCAAAACATGTCTGGTTCAATACGAAAGTAAACAAATGCTGTTTGCATAAGGCTGATTCTCAAAACAACCCAATTTTAATCCGCAAACACGGGAGAATATCAAGAGCAACTTCAAAACTAAGTAAAATGAGTGCAACCCACAACATTATGGAGCCACCACAAGCTTGCACATTTATTGACAATTTGTATCCTTGGCTTGGTGGGAACTGCGCCTGACTCAAACCCTACCAACAGCTCTTACCAGCTGAAATCGGGACTCATCTGACCTGGCATCGATTTTCGAGTCGTCTAGGGCCTTTGAGCCGTGTAGTTCAGCTTGCTTCGAATACCCGGCGTCTGCCATTTGTTCGCTTCTCGTTCTGTTGGAGACGCTTGCCTCGCGGTAGCAGCTCGATTCCAGTGACGGTGGCCGTGAGAAGCCGTGATGGGCAGTGCGGGGGGCAGAGTGACCGATGGAAGGCAGTCGGGTGGAGCATTCTGGCTGGACAGAATTGACAGCCGGAGTTAGCACGCGACTGCCAGAACGGACAGAAGGAGGTCCCTTAGGCTTCAGAACGAGAGGCTCAGAGGCCTTTGCATTCGTTTGAAGGGGATCATTGTCTACCCTGGCCGTTTTTTCTACTACTTAGTGAACTTCTTCAACTTCTGGTATCAGGTGGACGGGCACGAATTTTGATCGTAGTTACAAAACTCTGACGGATGGCTTAGCTGAATTTCCGAATGAATGAGCCTGGATAGTGTCATCTTGGTGGTAGCTGCTTCGTATTTATTCAGTTAATCTGAAGGCTCACCCGATCTTCTGTTCTACATATTTCCTGACATCTTCGAGGTAATAGGTGTGTATCCTTTAACTCCACCCTTGAACTGTGAAGTTACTGTCTTCTCTGGAGTTGACCCTAAGCTGGGCGGTTGTTTGGTTTAACCCCTGCGTCTGTCGGTCAGTTTTTCTGGGTCTCCATAGCGTCTCTCTTGTGTTTTTGTTCGACATCGTCGTTTATGGGTTGCAGGACTTGGTTTCTGGCCATTTCCTTTTGAACCGCTGGTAGCTAGGTGCCTCCATACTGACTGTGGTTTCGCAAAGGCACTGTGATATTTCGCACTGGATATACAGGGTGATCAAAAATTCAGTATAAATTTGAAAACTTAATAAACCACAGAATAATGTAGATAGAGAGGTAAAAATTGACACACATCCTTGGAATGAGATGGGGTTTTATTAGAACCAAAAAAAAAAAAAAATACAAAGTTCACAATATGTCCGACAGATGGCGCTGGACAGCAAAACTGCTACCGTGACGGGTGATAGGTACGCCGATATGTTACATAATGGCATCATCCCAAGCCTGGCTGATAAACACCTGCTGGAACGTACGACTTTATGCAGGATGGCGCTCCACCCCATATTGCTAAACGCGTGAAAGATCTCTTGCGCGTCGTTTGGTGATGATCGTGTGCTCAGCCGCCACTTTCGTCATGCTTGGCCTCCCAGGTACCCAGACCTCAGTCCGTGCGATTATTGGCTTTGGGGTTACCTGAAGTCGCAAGTGTATCGTGATCGACCGACATCTCTAGGGATGCTAAAAGACAACATCCGACGCCAATGCCTCACCATAACTCCGGACAGCATTATTCCTCGACTACAGCTATTGTTAAGGAATGATGGTGGACATATTGAGATTTCCTGTAAAGAACATCATCTTTGCTTTTTCTTACCTTATTGTGCTAATTATTGCTATTCTGATCAGATGAAGCGCCATCTGTCGGACATTTTTTGAACGATTGTATTTTTTTGGTTCTAATAAAACCCCATGACAATCCAAGGATGTGTGTCAATTTGTACCTCTCTATCTACATTATTCCGTGATTTACTCAATTTTCAAATTTATACTGACTATTTGATCACCCGGTATATTCCCCTCCAGTGCGTATTTATTAAAACCACTTCTGTGCAAGTGGTATGGAACTGACCATTAACAGACGCCTTAGTGTGTTTTAGTTTTGACAGTGTGAGGGTCGTGCCTTGCAAAAGACGACGCCGGTCTGGCGGGGTGGAAGGACGCACGGACCAGCGACAGCCGAGGGACGAGGGCTCTGCAAAAAGGCTCACTGAATCAAGAGTTACGTGAAACAATTTATACGCATTTTCAAAATTGTCTCTCAAATGGTTGTCTCTTTCGTAAATGGTTAATACGTTAAGAATTTTCCTGTTGTTTGTTTAACTGAAACAAACTGCAAGATTTAATTAAGTGTCAATGAATCACTGAGATTTTAATATTTTATAGCAATTACGCATAACTGGAAGCTTCCCTTGAAAGCACAGTTTGGGGTGTCTCTCAAAGGTTTTTTTAAATGGTTAATGCCTTAAGAATTTCCCTGTTGTTTTTTTAATTGAAAGAGATTGTAAGATTTTGTTAAGTATGGTGGGCTCACTTCTGTCTACGAATGGGAGGATCTAGCGGCGCTTTTCGCTTAAGAAAAGCTTAGGTTTCACCATGAGCACCGCGAATTTTTACTTGAAACTGTTGATGAAGCCCTTAGCTGGGTGTTGTCGCGCCCACGAAAGACGGGTCGTATAGATCGCTGGGCCATTCGAATTTCGGCTTTTGAATTCAAGGTGAAGCATATCCACGGCACCGACAATCAGGTGGCCGACGCCTTGAGTCGGATGTTTGAGGTTGGGGTTCAGCAGTCGGACAAGTATTCTGGTGCGAAGGATTGTGTAGGCGGGATACTATCTTAAGTCGCTGAACTTTTCGGGGACCTCAGGCAAAGACAGGACAGTGATCCCAGGTTTAAGACTATGAAAAATAAGCCATTGAAAAGTGAACGGGTGGCTGCTCATCCCATGCATAAAGGATTGGTTTGTTGTTGTGGGACGGGGTGAGATGGTTTCCTGATCTGCGTGCCAGTCAGCTCGTTCTGCCTGTGTTACAGTACTTTCATCATACTCTGGTTGGAGGGCATCTACGTGTCCACAAAACTATCGCTAATATTAAGTGCCGTGTGTCTTGGCATTCTTTATACAAGGATGTCAGGCACATGGTGAGTGAGTGTGCAGTCTGCAAACGAGCCAAACCAAATTCCAGCCCCAGTAAAGGTCTTCTGCAATCCACTAGGGAGACTTATCTCAAAGATAAGTGGTTCATCATTTATGTTGGACCTTTGCTGTACACTAGTGATGGTAACCACTACGTACTCTTGGGGTGGATGCCTTCTCTTGCCTCTATTGGTTAATTATTAGTCGTGGGATTACGGCTGCAATAACTAGTCGAAGTCTCTCGGTGATATTTTAAGGGCTTATTTCAATACCGGTACAAGTCCATTACCTCCACATTTCTGCCTATAATCCTTCTGAAATTAATTATCAAAACAAATAGAAAGAAAGGTTCATCTCTAGCAAAAAGCTAAATGCTTGAATATTTATGTTATCTCAACTGCAGATTTTTCAGCACTCATTTAACTTTAGGACTCTGTATCTCACAATTAACAAAATTGGACTTGTACCACTATTGAAATAAGCCCTTCATCTGATCAGCGATAATGCCCCGACTTTTAAACTTAAGGGCTTCAAGAGACTTTTATTTTCACCAGGCTGTCCGTCACGTCACAACTACCTCCTATCATCGTCAACCACCTTTCGTGGGACGTGTTAACCGAATTTAGTAATGGTCTCTTATTGTCTTCTATAGGAATTCGCAGAGTAATTGGGCCTGGTCTGTGGGCTGGCTTACTTTTGTCTTTAATACGGCACAACATGAGTCATTGAGAGCTACCCCTGCATCCGTTGTGTTGGGCTGTCAATTTAATTCACCTTTGGCCAAGTTGTGGTCAGTTAACGATTCGCTCCTAGAGCGTATTAACGCTAAGGTTCTGCAGGAGAACTGGAGAAAGGCATATAGAAATATTCAGCGTGCTCATCAGAGGTTGGCCGAGCGTTTTAATCAAGGGCGTTGAGAATTTGGAGGTGAGGTAGTAGATCGGGTTTTTGTGCGCAAATCCAATGTTAATCAGAAAGGGGAAAAGGGCTATCCTAGTAAGTTAGTACCCCAGTTTTGGGTCCGTTTGAGGTTGTCCGCTGGTCGACGTGGCCGAGCGGTTCTAGGCGCTACAGTCTGGAACCGTGCGACCGCTACGGTCGCAGGTTCGAATCCTGCCTCGGGCATGGATGTGTGTGATGTTCTTAGGTTAGTTAGGTTTAAATAGTTCTAAATTCTAGGGGACTGATGACCTTAGAAGTTAAGTCCCATAGTGCTCAGAGCCGTTTGAACCATTTGAGGCCGTCCGAGTATTGGGTCCGGTTAGTATTGAGTTGGGTAAGGTATCCGAAGTTGACATCTCCCAGGTCAAGTAGACCTAGCCTCCTCCCTGAACACTCCACACATCAAAGGCAGGTGGTGGTTTCTGTTGGTTTAGTGCGAGAGGCTGAGCCATGCAGCTGAGTTGCCTTCAAATTTTCGGGGTCTATCTGTCCTTTGTTTCTTCTCTTCTTAGATGTTCTCGTTCTGGTAGAGGCGCTGGCCTCACGGCGGCAGCTCGATTTCGTGGCGGTGGCCGCGAGAGGGCGCGAAAGGCAGTTCGGCTGACAGAGTGATGGATGCGAGCCAGACTAGTGGAGCGGTCGCGCCGGGATGGAGGTGCAGCCAGAATGGGCAGGAGGAGGCCGCATCGGTTTTCAGAGCGAGTAGGCCACACGTGTTTGTGTTTGGTTGAAGTGGGTTGCTCCCACACCGGTCGTTTTCTCCACTACTTAGTGACCTCCTTCAACTTCTGGTATTCGCTGGAGTGGCTGTAGTGCTGCGATCTCGGACACGAATTTTGATCCTAGTTACAAAACTGTCAGCTGATGGCTTAGCTTAATTCCCGAAAGAATGAGCCTGGATAATATCACCTTGATTGTAGTTGTTTCATATTGCTCCTGTTAATCTGAAGCTCCACCCGGTGTTCTATTCTAGATATTACCTGACATCTTCTAGGTTACAGGTGTATCCGAACTCTATCCCTGAACTGTGGAAACTGCCGACTTCTATGGAGTTGTCCTAAGTTTGACGGCTCTTTGCTTTAACCTTTGATGGTCACCTCTTGAGTTATCCTTGATTTTATGTTTTGGTTCCAAAGGGCTGCGTGGGGGTTGCCGGCCTTGATTTCTGCCGATAGCCTTTTGAGCGCCTGGTACGTCGGTGCCTCCATATGGACTGTTCTTTCACAAAGACACTGTTCCATTTCGCACTGGCCCTATATTCCCCTCCCGTGAGTCTTTATTAAAACTATTTTTATTAGAACTACTTCTGTAAAAACTGTATGGAACTGACCATTAACACGCTCCTTAGAGTGTTCTAGTTTTGCAGACGTGAGGGCCGTGCCTTGCAGAAGACGACGCCGGTCTGACAGGGAGGAAGCACGTTCGGACCTGTGACAACCGAGTGAAATCGGCTCCGCAAGCAGCTCACTGAATCAAGAGTTACCTAAAACATTTTATACACATTTTCAAAATTGTCTCTCAGATGGTTGTTTCTTTCATAAATGGTTAATACGTCAAGAATTTTTCTGTTGTTTGTGTATCTGAAAGAATTTGTTAGATTTTATTAACTATTTTGGAATCACTGAGATATTAATATTTTCAAGCAGTCATACATAATCGGAAGCTTACCTCGAAAACACTTTGGGGTGTCCCTCAAATGGTAGGTTTTCTTAAACGATAATATCTTAATTCGTGCCACTTGTTTATTGCTAAACACTCTGGACAAATTGGGAGTTTTGAAGGATTTGAAAGCAAATTTTTTGGGAGTCTCTTAAGTTGTTTGACACTCATTTTAAAAACTGGGGAATTGTAAATGTTTCTCAAGCACTTGAGTATGCCTTTAGTTTACGCTAAGGTTATTTTTATTTAAATTCCTTAAACCTTGCTTAAAATACAGGAAATATTTTCTTATTGAAAAATTTTGGGCCTTGTTTAAATAAGGTGTGTAAACTAAAGGTGAATGTTGTTTTCAGTCAACCTTGCGTAGCTGTTGTACGTTCCCTGGGCCTTTTTTCTAAAACTGTTATTACATTTTGTTTGGCCGTGTCAGACTAACCGATATAGTCACGTGACATGGAGAGGTGCTGCAAGCGATATGAAGGCACTCGCGTCGGACGTCTGCGGCCATAGCCCAGTGACGCCAAATTTCTCGGCACTGTCTTAATGGAAACGTGTTACGCTCCACATTGATTTCTGCGGTTGTTTCACACAGTGCTGCTTGTCTATTAACACTAACAACCCTACGCAAACACTGCTGCTCTCAGTTTTATCGAGAAGGCCGTCCGTGGTGAGCAGTAGTGCCGAAATTTGGTATTCTCGGCACACTCTTGACACTATGGATCTCAGAATGTCGTATTCCCTAATGATTTTCGAAAGGAAATGTTCCATGCGTCTAGTTGCAACTGCCATTTGCGTTCATAGTCCGTTAGTTCCTGCCACGCGGCCATAATGACGTCGAAAACCCTTTCACATGAATCACTTGACGACAAATGATTTCTTCGCCAATGCATGATCTTTTATACCTCGAGTACGCGGTATCACCGCCTTCTGTATATGTGCACATCACTATTTTATGACTTACATGACTTCAGTTTACTGCACATCCTTGGTTATGTTCAACGCCACGCATGAAGTAATATCTGTCAATAAGAACCTCCCTAGCGCAAAAGAGTCAACATAGAAGGTTGTCCGGTAGTTTACGCTAGGTTCGAAACCGCAGCATTCGTATTCTAGTAGTGGAATCTATAGCAGTACATCACAGGACTTCCTATTTTTCACATTCATTTCAGATCATTAATATATATATTTCGCGCAACCGCTACGGTCGCAGGTTCGAATCCTGCCTCGGGCATAGGTGTGTGTGAAGTCCTTATGTTAGTTAGGTTTAAATAGTTCTAAGTTCTAGGGGACTGATGACCTCATAAGTTAAGTCCCATAATGCTCAGATCCATTTGAACAATTTTTTTTATAATTTTTTGTCAGTACCTATTATTTTATATATTGTAACGCAAATTTGTTACAATTTATTCAAAAACAATATTGCAAGTAAAGTTGGAAATACGTGACCAAAGTCAGAGATTTGTTGTCTGTAATAATTATTACCAACCAAAGATAATGTCGGCATGGCACTGACATCGATGGTTTGCTAGAGCGCATACACAGATTTATTGCAAACTGATAAAGAATGAGGTCGGACGCGAGAACTGCGAGAGTGCGCTCAAAACCTAGTGTTTCTACTTCTTTGTGATAAACTTTAGGTAAGGTACTGTGAAGATGACGTCCAGTAGTTTGCACCGCAGCACAATAATTATTTGGGAGCGGAGTACATTTAATTCTACTCGTAAAGACAGGAATTCCCTATTACCTAAAAATGATTGCTATCAGATCATTATTTCACACCTACAGCAGCTCCACCTCAAAATAAGACTGCACCATCTCAGAAGTTTAGTAATGTAAAAGACTTGCCAACGTAACTGATTCATTTTATTGAACACTGTAATTTTTAGTCAACTTTAATTCTGACCCAGTGTTAATTATTTTCCTAAGCCATCACTATCAAAAATATGATCTTGTTACTATCATTGTAATAACCGAGAGTCATATTAATCAGAAGGACTAGCATACTAAATTAATGAAAAGACCAGAAAATAAATCTTAACTTTTACCGCTTCAAAGGAAATATAAGATTTGAAAAGTAATTGAACGTATTATTTGACATTTTGTAACCTTGACTACATTCTTTATAACTCTGAGAAAGCTCTGAGTAAGTATTGAAATTAGTTGTTCTAACAAGACAAAGTTTAAATTGATTATTAACAGTATTAATAATTGTATGTATTTATTTATGTGTTGTGTGATTCTTAGTTTTCCTAGCTTCGGCGTTACATGTGGACGTTGTTACTGTGGCACATTCAGTGTTCGGTTGTTATGTCTCTGTCAATGTATTGTGTTCGTTAAAAAAGCACAAGCTGCTACACAATTTTCACTAATTGTTAAGTAAATTCGTATTTTCATTCACCATAATCAGATTCATAACTTTTACTCATCACGTGCTGGCGGCAGTATTATTTCAGTTCAAAATACATGACATTCTCGTTAACTAATTTAAAGTTAATCAACATATTTTTTCACCTTTCTATTTCTATCGCTATTAGTGCAGCGTGATTCGTTGGCATAAAAGTTCCAGTAGTACATATATCTGCATTCTGTTGGCACACGGTTCTTCGGACTAGATGCCTTTTCTGAATGTTACAGAACACCACGTACACTTGTCGTTAACATACCGGAGGGGTGGATAGATTACAAACCAAATCTCTTAAAACGAATACTACAAACACCGACATTTACAAATACGTTAACATCAATTTTCCTACACATTTTCTACAGATCTCTTGTAAGCAATTCCGCCCAAAAAGTGGTTTTGTCTCTTTGAATCGCGGCATGCAGTTGTGATTAGATCGTGATTTTGTAATTCCGAGACTGATTGTAGGGTGAATCAGAGTGAGAAAGTGTATTGATGAAATGGAATCACGGTGACTGACAGTAGGGAGCTATATGTAATTTGCATTTCCTTCCTTTACTAACACTGTGTCGTGCAAACCTATATTGTTCCAGTCAGATAGCAGCAATCACATTCAGATTCATGCGAATTCTCCACTTTAAGGTGTATGCCGAGGGCCACGGTTTATCCATTTAATTTTGCTCACAATTGAAATTAGATGGGTAGGGCTTAAAGAAGTGATCTGCCAACAATTAGTTTTGAAGGGTTGCTAATATAAATGCCCTCGGGGCTTTACGTCTTGTTAGAGAAGTATTAGTTAAATATATCTCAGTATCGATTTGGTCTTGCCGAAGAGAACTTCTGTAATTTCTGTCGCCAGTATTGTAAATTTGGAAGACACTAACTCATCGCAGTTTCTCCCTATAAAAATGTTTTCCAGGTCCTGTTATAAAATTTCGACTTCAAAGGCAGTAAGGAAAAATTTGGTTTAGTGGCGAATGCTGCTATTCAATGCGGCAATAAAAACCGTCTTATCTGGAAACAATTGGCGTTGGAAAAGATTTTAATTATTGTAGGCTTTAATTTTAATAATCTGAACCATTATATCTGACACCTGTAGCAAGCTCTTATCAACACAAAAATTAGTCTGAATAGTGACTACTAATCTCTATCCTTCCAGAGAAATTTACGAAATTGCACATGTGATTTAATTTAGATACCTTTTTCAGATGTTGATCCTTTTCCACTCTTAAATAAGTAAACAATTCACACGTATTGTTAATAACAACTATCTACGGCTTTATTCACACTAAACTTCCGTCATCTTTGAATACATTCAGCATAGCTATGTCGCAAAGGAAATTAAACTTCTGGCTTGAATTAATTCTCACGATATAAATTATCTGATTCAGTACGCTTTGACGCTGAAGTAACGCCTATTCACAAAATGGAACCCTATTTTGGTATAGTCATCGAACAGAACTGAAATTACTAGAGCTATGTCTGAAATGTGCAAACGTCTCTGTAATCTATCTCGACCAACAGCCAAAGATATTGAGATCACATAAAAATGACTCACCATAGTATGATATCTTATATCCCTTCGGGATATGATTAAAAGTTCAGGAACAATTACTATTCTTAGTGCATCAGATGTCTATATTTACTACTTCAAAATCACTGCTGTCCCATACTGAAGTCTGGCGTATCATACGAAAATACGTGGCTTTAGTTAAAGAGGAATCACAATGTTGACGCCGCTATACCAGTAGAAAAGGATTTAGGATGAAATGCAGCTTTGTTTTCTGACATTGTTGTACAACCATGTTATATAACGGTAAGTTTATGAAGAAAAACTGTTCCACAAAGTAAGAGAAAATAGATGTGCTACTTCTGTCCAGAGAATGCTGAAGGAACGCGAAGAGAAATGTTGACACGTGAACAAATGTATCTTTATGGAGGGTGTTCGGGTCCCGGTACGGCACAATATTTGCTCTAAAACTAATAATAGAGAAACGACTAGATAAGAACCTGAAAACATACATAGCTTTCGTAGATGTAGAGAAAGCCTTTGATAATGTTAAATGGGATAAGATGTTTGAGGTACTCAAAAAAGTAGGAATAGACCACAAAGATAGAAAAATGATATGGAACCTGTACAAAAACGAGACAGCAGTTATCCGCGGACGAACAAAACAAGAAGAGGTGCGGATACGGAAAGGTGTCCGACAAGGTTGCGCACTATTCCCTGTTATCTTTAACGTATACATTGAAGAGGCGCTGAAAAAAGTAAGGGAAAATTCACAGACAGGTGTAATAATTCATGGCCAACGAATAGATATGATAAGATATGCCGATGATATAGCTGTCCTGTCTGAAAGTGAAGAAGATCTTGTAGTCCTACTGAATAGAATGGATAAAGTTATGGGCGAAGAATGTAATATGAGAATTAATAAAGCAAAAACAAAAGTAATGGCATGCGACAAAGAAGATCAAGTGAAAGTCCAAGTTCATGTAGGCAATGAACTGCTTGAACAAGTTGATAAATTTACTTATCTGGGCAGTAATATTACCAGGGGTGGAAGGAGCAATGCAGAAGTGAGAAGTAGAATAGCTCAAGCAAAGGTTGCTTTCAAGAAGAAGAAAAACATATTAACATCTAAGAGCATCAGTCTTGAAATCAGGAAAAGATTTTTGAAATCATATGTGTGGAGTGTGGCATGCTATGGGTGTGAAACATGGACTCTCGGGACAGAGAAAGACCAGAAGCTAAATTCTTTTGAAATGTGGTGCTATAGACGCGTGCTCAAAATAAAATGTATCGACAAGGTCACAAACGAAGTGGTTCTGGAAAGAGTAGGTGAGAAGAGAAGCTTCTGGAGTTTCATTGTTAAAAGAAGAGTGCAATTTACAGGCCATCTATTAAGACATAAAGGACTCCTGAACACAATCATAGAGGTATATGTCGAGGGAAAAAGACCAAGAGGAAGACCACGACTGAGGTACATGGATCAAATCGTGAAAGATGTGGGATGTAACACCTATAAAGAAATGAAGAGAGAAGCTGAAAGACGCACAGAATGGAGACAAGCTGCCATTGTAGCTGTTGCAAACCAATCCTTGGATTGACCACTACAGAAGAAGAAGAAGACAAATTATTGTAGGAAGGACGCAGGGAAAAGGTTATGTACGTTCGTCCTTCAATGAATTTTTTTCGTATATGAGGCAGTACACATAATTGAAATGTGAATATAAGGAATACGCGTTATGCCAATATTGCAGTGCCTGTGTTGTTCATAAGTACGGTACTGAGGCGATACAGCCGTTATGAAATTCATGAAATGTATTCGTAGTTGCGGACATGAACAACCACGCGCTGTGTAATAGGATAACGACAGTGAATGTTTGTGTCGGACTGGCCGGATTTCCCGTTTATCACGAGCAGCCGCCATATCATAGGGCTCTCTGAGCACGCCTCATATGCATACTTCCGCACAGGAAAGACATATTAATTGAAGTCGCGACATCGGGTAAGCGTCTATCAATTACAGTGCCTCCCCAGTGTGGTAACATACATGATGGATGAATGAGTGCATATTGTAGACACATAGTTGTCGGCGTGTGGAAGGTTGGGTCTGGCCGGGTGACACGTTCGGATATCCAAATGTTAAGGCGACAGCTCGCTACAAGCGGGAAATCTGTCTTCGGGTCCCGGTACGGCACAATTTTTCTTTCTCGTCATTCTGTTCTACAGCTGATGGTTGTTCATATTCGCAACTAGGAATATATTTCACGTACGCGTTTTTAGATTGCTGAAAATCCACATTGGCTGTGGTACATTGAACATCACTGGTGATATAGTGTGAAATTTATGTCTAAGAAACATAATAGTGACTGCTTCTTACATTATTGATGAGATCTTAACAGACACACTTAGGATGTACTACTAGCTGTGCTAGAAGAATCACCACTTGAATCAGGTAAACCTATATAGCATGTGCATGATAAGTAAACGACTAGCTGCTCGCTTGTGGCTTGTGGCTAGCCATGAACTCAACCAGCTTTTTCTTTCATTATTTTTCTTACTAAGTTTTTTTTTCTCCCTCAGATCTAGTTCTCCATAGTGTGGAAATTGTAAGGTTTCTTCAACTATACTTTTGCTCTTATGATTAAGTAGCATTTCCTCAGGTGTAAATCCTGTAGTTTCATGGTGGATGGTATTCATTACAATTTCAAAGTATGCAATAAACCTGCCCCATGCCTTATGATTGTGGTGGAAGTAAGTTCAACACAACCTATCTGGAGCACACATATAATGCTCCACTGGATTACTTGCAGGATGGTATGCCGAAATATATTTCACTTGAATGCCATTCTGTTCCATCCCTTCCTTCCATATTTTTGAAATAGACTGAGGCCCATTGTCAGATAGAACTGCCTTTGGTTTTCCTATCACATTGAAATATTCAGTCATACCATTAAACACTGAAAATATGGATTGAGGAGGAAGGCGTGCCAGTAAATCCATGCAATGGTGTGAACTGTTGTGCTAAGGTGGCTTAGTGACTAATGCATCTGTCTGTAAGCTCGAGACCCGCCTTCGATTCCTGGCCTTGGTACAAATTTTCACTCGCCACTTCAGTTTCCATCCATAAAATCGGAGTTTTTGTCTTCGGTGCCAGATGGTTGGGTCATGGTTACAGAAAGTTTGTCTACGTATTTGATAACTATATTTAACTGTTCTGCAGCAACTTTTTCTTTAGCCTTAAACGATGCCTCTCTTTAAGATCTTATGTCTGAGTTTAAAACTGACTGTCGTGCTGTTTTAACTATGAAAATTTGGCCGCTGCAATGTGTACGACTATTGACTTTACATTATTTATTACAGGGTTGAGCTCCTCATGTATACATGTTGCTTAATCTGTTTGGTTTTCTCATTTAAATCCGCCAAAAGTTCCTCTCTAAGTTTTTTACTATTCTGTTCCAGACTGCTAGTAATATCACCTGACTTCTCGTCCAGTCTTCTGTTACATTATTCTAATTTTCTACCCTGTTATTCATTGTGTTCTGATAATACCTTTAGAATACTTGTTCCCCTCTTCGAAGTTACTACAGAAAGGAGTAGACACTGGCTCAGTTTGGTCGACAATTGTGGTTGAAAAACATGAATCTTTAACTACAGAACCTGACTGTTGTGACAAATTACATCCTAGAAACTCAGTTTCCAAAGCAGAATTCTCAGCTGCACTTTCTTGGCCATGTATGACACTGAAAAAACACTCTGATGATTCTTGTCAGGGGTTGTCCTATTTGCCTCAGTAAAGTTAGTATTATGAAAGGATCCCTGTTCACTTGTCCCTTCTCCGTCCACAGAATGATCATAAGATGCATCAGCTACAGCTCTAAAATTTCCTCTAGGTCACGTAGCTCTTGATATTTTAATGTAATTGCAATTAAGCAGTAAACAAAAAGTAAACCTCTCACAACCAAAAGATATACACTATATAGATAACTAATGAAATCACTCCCTATAATGGTAAATGAAAACAGAAAAATCTTTAAATTAAAAACAACAGAATTCACTGATTAAATGCAACTCCATGTTTCTGATAATACCACTGTGCAATGCCTTCACTCTAGTAAAGGACAGAAACTATCATATCGCATGAAAAACCACTGTCTTTCTTATGATACAACACTTCAAGAATCAATAAACAAGAATACTTTTAATTGAGAATATATCATTAGCAACAGCAAAGTTCGGTACGAAAATCGTTTATTCTAAGCACAAAATAACATTACAAATGCATGAAATGAAAGAATCTCACTTGCACTACACTCTGTAGTATTTCAAAGGTTCACACTTGAGAATAAAATAATTTTCACAAAATCGGTGTTCAAAGTTTCAGAGAATACACAGTAGCTCTATTCCTGGAGGAGCAAACTTTAACCGGCGCCGAGCCAAATGTGGTGCAGCATGAACCGTAAATGACAGGGGTGAATAACGATTGCGGAGATGTGCATCGGCGAATATAAGAGCAACTGTGGGGTACCTGACAGCCCAGACGAACCAAGGGACCAC
The DNA here is from genome assembly GCF_023864345.2 of Schistocerca serialis cubense. Classification (NCBI taxonomy): domain Eukaryota; kingdom Metazoa; phylum Arthropoda; class Insecta; order Orthoptera; family Acrididae; genus Schistocerca; species Schistocerca serialis. Next base: position 1,065,624,775 of record NC_064639.1, read on the forward strand.
CAACAGTGCATTCTCAACAGCCATTCAACAATTGTCCTCAGCAGCAGGCAACTGCTGCGCGCAACTATTTCGACTGCTCTTCATCGGCGGTGAAGACTGGAATTTGCCCGCCAACACCGCAACTGGATGTCTATTGAGTGCCGACAGGTGGCCTTTCCTGATGAATTTCCTTTTATGTTCCGTCGGACAGATGGCCGTTGGCATCTACGGGATGAAATGTCTGAAAGCAAAGACCGTGCAACCAGGAACGAGCGTTATGGTATAGAGTGATCTCGTCGTTATGGAAGGTATAATGGGTCAACATACGTCTGCATCTACCCTTGAGAACCACGTCCACCCACACATACAATTTTTCCTTTTTCGGCACGAACATGCGATATGTCACATAGCTCGCAGTGTACGCATGTGGTTCGAAAAGCATTGGAACCCCTGGCCACCAAATTCCGCGGAATGAAACATATCAAAAATCTGTGGTGTTACCTCGAGCAGACTGTTCGCTCCATGGATCCTCAACTGAGAAAAAGGCTATTTTTGGTACAACAGTTTTCCAGATTTACCTGTTCCATTTGCAAATGATTCATGGGAAGAATGAACATCGGTAACCCTTCTTTTGACATCTAATTTCTCTGTTTTTCCAATCGTGAGTATTTCGTGATACATAGATGGGAACAAGTAATAAATTAAATCGTCCAGTTATTCCTCTAATGTATGTATATTTTTCTGTTGTGCATACTGCCTCTCTTGTAGCGTTTTCCTCAGGAGATCTTCGAGCACGTTGTAACTTTACAACAGCGTGGGCTAGTCATTCGTCCACCTAGGCTGGGTATTAGGGAGAGATGAATTTGCTGCATAGCTCAACACTAGTGGGCCTAGAGCACAGGCGCGCTGCGGCCAACTTGGCTAGTTGACAGTTTCCAGTCAACCACGTGCATAGACGAGCAGCGTCGTCGGAAATCGGTAAATCTCAACTCTGGGAATTTGGATGGCTCACGGTCTCCTGGCCTTTGTGCAACAGATAATGCTCCAGGGATTGGTGGAGTGTCAGACAGTCTTAAAGATGGCTAAGTCCCTGACAGCTACATATCTCCATCATTTTAGTTATTGAATTACAACGCCTTTCATATCTGCTTCATTATGGAAATGTTTATCAGAACATCGTATGTGCCACAAAGCACAGTAAATGAACATTGCATCAATACTTCACATTGTCATTCATGTGGAGTTATGTAATGAGAAGTTTACTATTTTGCCAGTAACTTTATTTAAAAGTTGACTGCAAGTGCTATTAAATACTGTGATAATTTATAAGTTGTCGATTGCATGTGTTAGCGGACACCACAATTGAAAAGAAAACCAAAAGATGATTCTGTCAAGAAGGCATAAGTAACTGTTTAAAAAAACACTTAAAGACAATCTGTTGTCATTTATCATGAGCACACTTGCACAAGAATGCTGGCTTATTTATTTATGAACCAAATATATGTTATATTTATTTTAAATGATCAGAGTGTAACTGAATGTTTATGATATTTCTTGATTTAAATACAGTTGTATATATTAGATTAGTGGGGGAACTGATCAGCTTGAATAAAATCATGTCTGTTGTGCGTAAGGATCATGAATTACTGGTGGGGATGGCCTTCACCAATAGAAAACGAGACAGCAATTGAACACTGAGAGAGTAAACAAAGCCTGGGACCTCTTCGAGGTTCAGTAATGACAGAGATAGGATCAGCAGAGAAAATTGTAGCAGAAACAGCAGAAGAAAATTATATCTGAAATAGAAGAGACGATTGATTTAAAAATAAGAAGCAATGACAGTAGATATGGGCAAAATTTCTGAGGAAGTTGGCTTCGTTAACACCAGAATCGAAACTGAAGAAAATGATTTTGGGGTAAGTTGGAGAAGGTAATAACGAGCTGGGTGAAAGAGTGAAAATTTGTATGCAGAGGTCAATGCGCTTGAGGATATGACCAATAAGTCTGTTAACAATTTACCCGGTAGAGTAGCAGAATGTGACAAGGAGGTGCTCATAAATGGAAAACATTTTGAATCACAACAAACTAAAGAAGCTGTGCAGCATGAACAGCCGTTTGCTGACATGTCAGAATTAAATTCTTTAGCAGCAAATCAGGCTACTGCTGAGATAGGTGTTCAATGGGTTAATTCAGTAAGGAGAAACTGTTTTGCAAATTATGGAAAATGCCATCGAGTCGTTTTTCTCGCTTCGTGTACAGATGTGTTTGTGAGAGGAATGTTGGAAAAGGCAAACATTAAGTTCGCTAAAAGACATCCTGAAGACAATGTACAGTCATGGGCAAATTTATTGAGTGTCTCATTTATTATTTTGTCGTGTTTGAGAGTTGTTTCCTGAAAAAATTCTGGAGTGAAACGAAGCAAACGCGACTTCAGATCTAGGTACTAAACGGACCAAGTTTCAGACACAGAAGTAGATCGATGCAGGATTTTTGTGTGGGTGAACTGGATAAGTTGACGTACGTAAATCGTCCGCTGGGAGCGTTGCAGATAGCGATGAACAAGAGAGGCTTACAGTTTTGCAATGGGAGGTTGTCCACAGTCTGACAAATTCCGTCGATGAAATTTTGAATTTTATTGTCAGACTTGATCGGGCGTTGAAACTGAAGCCACATAATGAGAACATTAAACAGGGAAGAAATAATAGTATTATCCACAATAACAGAAATAATTATCACTTTAATAATAATTTTGAAAGGTGAAATGAAAATTGGAACTTTCATAACGGAAATCAATACCGGGTAGGAAGATCTGAGGCGTAGGAGCCTCAAGCTATGCAACGCCATAGTACGAGTAAGCAGTGCAACCGTAAAGATGGCGCAAGAACTGTTGTAAAATGAGTTGAGAGATTCGATAATGATGGTACAGGGCTGGAGAATTCGTTTGGTGAAAGGAAAGTGAATGATGGAATACTGCATGTTTGTTGAAAGATTCTGTGATCAGAAGGTGAATTAGAAACTGGTGGAGGTGGATTCTGTGACGACTTCTACTGAAGCACTTGTCAGTATAAACAATTGCAGTAATGTAGGTAAATGTAATAAAGATGATCTTAAAGTCTTGTGAAGCTACTTGTGAAGGCGGCGAAGCAGTAGCCGCGTCAGCTGGAGATGAATTTTGTGATGTATCGACGAAAGTATGTGAAGATTTTTGTGAAGGTGGCATGGTAATAGTATTATCAGCTGATGATGAATTTTGTTATGTATCGGCGGAAGTGGGTCATTTATTGTTAAAGGGAAGTAAAGATTATGTTTTATACGCTGAAGTTGCGAATGTTGAAGCTATTCATCTAGATATCTCGGAGGAAGGAATCTGTGCATTTATTTCTATTGGCGGAAGTGAACCGATGGCTCTTGATAAAAACATAAATTATGGGTAGATATGGAAGGATTAATGTGAAAATAAAGTGTTAGAAGTCCAAAGTGTCGGGGAAGAAATTGCAAAGGAGAAACGTTAGATCCATGCTTGGCGGAATTCATGTGTAATCCGAATTCTAATGGGGAATGATGTAGTAGCGGCAATTTATATGGCGTATAGACGGAACTTGAAGGAGTTATTGGTGGTGATTTACATGTAATGAATGTTTTAACTGAAGAAACGTATGTGTTTCGGCTAACATTAACGGATTTAATTGTGGTAAAATCTAAATTTTTTCCGCGGAAATAAGTTAGGGTTTGTTCAACAGAGAAGAATTTTTAAGTTGTGTGGTTAATAGTGAGAATATCTTTACTTCAGATGCTTACGAAGACGATGAAACGAAAGCTTCTGAGGGTGATTTAAAGCCTACAGATGATTCAGAGGTGAATCTGGAGACTATAGAAGTGAATGAAAGCATATGTTGATAAAACTTCCATCCATAATTATATATCAGAGTGGAAACGACAATGGCTGGTGAATATGAACCGCAGAAGGAAAAGACCATTGTATCAGTACGATGATGGCTATTGTTTTTTGGGATTACCAAAGAATGATCCTTATAGACATTTGGTAAAAGACAGAACCATAACTGGACCCTATTATAGTTAATTAATGCATCGTTTCAAACCTACGCTGGCTGGAAAAAGACCAAGGATGCGAGAAAAATGTGCTCTTTCACAAGGATAATGCACCATCACACTCATCAATGGCGAAAGTGCACAAACTGGGCTTTGAATTAGACCCTCATTAACCCCATTCACCAGAAATAGCCTCAAGTGATTTCTTCTTGTCCCCTAACTTGAAACTTAGGCTTGATGGGCAGAAATTTTCATCAAGTGAGGAAGCGATAGTTGCTGTGATGGAGTATTTTGCAGAGTTTGACAGAACCTCTTTTTCCGATGGCGTGAAAATGCTGGAGGATCTCTGGACCAAATGTACGAGGCCTGTTCAGAAAGTAAGCTCCGATTGATTGCCAAATTGAAACCACAGTGAACATCAGAAATGTTTTACTTGTAACAATTAGCTACACCTTTCAGCTACTTCTCTACGTAGTCGTCGTTCTGACTTAGACTTTTGTCATAGCGTTCTACCAACTTTTCAATAGCCTCATCATAGAAGGCAGCCGCCAGTGCTTTCCGCCAATTCTCCACGCTGGCCTACACCTCGTTGTCTGTGTCAAAATGTTGTCTTCAAAGACAGCGGTTCATGTGACCAGAGATGAAACTCAGGGGGAGACAATTGCGGACTGTATTGTGGGTAATCTCACATTTCCATTTGAAAACGATGCAGGAGCATCTTCATTGCCCCTGCAGAATGCGGCTGAGAATTGTCTTGAAGAAGAAACAGCGCGACAGTTATGTAATGTTAGCTGCATAGCTTCAGGCGAAATTTCTCACCAGGCCCTCGTACTTGGCGGCAGACGCTATTTCCTAGACATCTTTACGCACTCACTGCGAGCTCAGAAATGAGAATTCGTTTGGTGAAAGGAAAGTGAATGATGGAATACTGCATGTTTGTTGAAAGATTCTGTGATCAGAAGGTGAATTAGAAACTGGTGGAGGTGGATTCTGTGACGACTTCTACTGAAGCACTTGTCAGTATAAACAATTGCAGTAATGTAGGTAAATGTAATAAAGATGATCTTAAAGTCTTGTGAAGCTACTTGTGAAGGCGGCGAAGCAGTAGCCGCGTCAGCTGGAGATGAATTTTGTGATGTATCGACGAAAGTATGTGAAGATTTTTGTGAAGGTGGCATGGTAATAGTATTATCAGCTGATGATGAATTTTGTTATGTATCGGCGGAAGTGGGTCATTTATTGTTAAAGGGAAGTAAAGATTATGTTTTATACGCTGAAGTTGCGAATGTTGAAGCTATTCATCTAGATATCTCGGAGGAAGGAATCTGTGCATTTATTTCTATTGGCGGAAGTGAACCGATGGCTCTTGATAAAAACATAAATTATGGGTAGATATGGAAGGATTAATGTGAAAATAAAGTGTTAGAAGTCCAAAGTGTCGGGGAAGAAATTGCAAAGGAGAAACGTTAGATCCATGCTTGGCGGAATTCATGTGTAATCCGAATTCTAATGGGGAATGATGTAGTAGCGGCAATTTATATGGCGTATAGACGGAACTTGAAGGAGTTATTGGTGGTGATTTACATGTAATGAATGTTTTAACTGAAGAAACGTATGTGTTTCGGCTAACATTAACGGATTTAATTGTGGTAAAATCTAAATTTTTTCCGCGGAAATAAGTTAGGGTTTGTTCAACAGAGAAGAATTTTTAAGTTGTGTGGTTAATAGTGAGAATATCTTTACTTCAGATGCTTACGAAGACGATGAAACGAAAGCTTCTGAGGGTGATTTAAAGCCTACAGATGATTCAGAGGTGAATCTGGAGACTATAGAAGTGAATGAAAGCATATGTTGATAAAACTTCCATCCATAATTATATATCAGAGTGGAAACGACAATGGCTGGTGAATATGAACCGCAGAAGGAAAAGACCATTGTATCAGTACGATGATGGCTATTGTTTTTTGGGATTACCAAAGAATGATCCTTATAGACATTTGGTAAAAGACAGAACCATAACTGGACCCTATTATAGTTAATTAATGCATCGTTTCAAACCTACGCTGGCTGGAAAAAGACCAAGGATGCGAGAAAAATGTGCTCTTTCACAAGGATAATGCACCATCACACTCATCAATGGCGAAAGTGCACAAACTGGGCTTTGAATTAGACCCTCATTAACCCCATTCACCAGAAATAGCCTCAAGTGATTTCTTCTTGTCCCCTAACTTGAAACTTAGGCTTGATGGGCAGAAATTTTCATCAAGTGAGGAAGCGATAGTTGCTGTGATGGAGTATTTTGCAGAGTTTGACAGAACCTCTTTTTCCGATGGCGTGAAAATGCTGGAGGATCTCTGGACCAAATGTACGAGGCCTGTTCAGAAAGTAAGCTCCGATTGATTGCCAAATTGAAACCACAGTGAACATCAGAAATGTTTTACTTGTAACAATTAGCTACACCTTTCAGCTACTTCTCTACGTAGTCGTCGTTCTGACTTAGACTTTTGTCATAGCGTTCTACCAACTTTTCAATAGCCTCATCATAGAAGGCAGCCGCCAGTGCTTTCCGCCAATTCTCCACGCTGGCCTACACCTCGTTGTCTGTGTCAAAATGTTGTCTTCAAAGACAGCGGTTCATGTGACCAGAGATGAAACTCAGGGGGAGACAATTGCGGACTGTATTGTGGGTAATCTCACATTTCCATTTGAAAACGATGCAGGAGCATCTTCATTGCCCCTGCAGAATGCGGCTGAGAATTGTCTTGAAGAAGAAACAGCGCGACAGTTATGTAATGTTAGCTGCATAGCTTCAGGCGAAATTTCTCACCAGGCCCTCGTACTTGGCGGCAGACGCTATTTCCTAGACATCTTTACGCACTCACTGCGAGCTCAGAAATGAGAAGAGCGACGTGATGCTAACTGGGGTTATACTAGAGACACTACCCAACACATCTGTGCAAAGCTTTATCGGATTTTCATAGTCGTTTCCATTTCGCGACCGATCGGAGCTTACTTTCTGAACGCCCCTCGTATATCTCTCAAAGCAGACTACGGCGAGAAGTAAGGTGAGCTGTTTACGAAACAAACATTTTTTCGGAGTTTTTTACGAGACTCATCAAATCTCCCTTGTAAAGGAAAAAATTAAAACCGAGTGAAGAGGCCATGACTGTTACGTTTGTTAGTAAAAGTGTTTATCTCTTAACAGTTTCACTTACATATTTGCGTGACTAGTTTCAACTCCGTCAAAATATCACAGTGTTTCACATTGATCAGAAGATGAGCATCTGATTCCGTTGAAACCAGCCACGTAAAACGGTGACTAGTCAGAAAATACATTTCTAGCAGCAGAATTTATTCTGTTAACAGAGCGCCGTGTTGCTACGTTAAAAAGAAACGACTGCCGATCGTATGACAGGTGATGTGGGTTCTCAAGGCTTCCTTTGACGGCTACGTACTCAACATTGTCGTGGGAGAACCTGGATGTGGGTCGCCTACCGCTGCGCTGCAGACAAGGCTACGTGGTGCTCGTGTTTCCTCTGTCAACACAACACGACGTCTGGCAGGAGAGACTCACGTGCGCACTCTGGCCGTGTGCTCGGGTGAAAGAGACACTCAGCTGCCGAGATTTCTCCGCAAAAGCAAGCCACGACGCGGCTACACCACCCAACTCACACTTATCTTTGAACGGTATCGATACCAGGCAAATCAGTTTAACAAGTGGCAAATGATCTACTCTCAAAGCCGATGACAATAATTTTGGCCATACCGCACCCCAGGAAGAAAAATGTCACGAGTAAAGAAATGTCGATGTTTAAATTTGTCACTGAAAATTAAGTGTGAATTGCCCCAGCGTGCAAGAGAAACGTCACCTCTCTCTCTCATAAAAGAAAAATATGGAAATTTATGCTGTAAAGAAAGTTCATACTGAATCTGTTGTCTCGGTGGAAATATGCGAGTATAATATAAGCCTATTTATTATTATACGTTATCGTAAATTGTGTTCTTTAAATTGTACGTTACTGATATGACAGTTTCAGCTTATTTCTCGTTTCTTATTTTACCTTAAGTACTAATTTTACCTGATTATACTTGTTTGATTAATTGGACTGGGAGAGCGGCAAAAGCACTACGTGAAGGGTCATAATAGAAACAAAACGGTTTTTAGAAAATAAAGAAACGTGACGCAACTCAAAGAATTAATTAACTATTACCTGCTGACCTCACACATTCGACGAGAACAGAACTACATGTCCATGCTACTGCTGTATATGTTGTAATGGAATTTACTGGCAAAATTACTTGTTTGAAATTTAAAGAACGCATATACTATTTCAGTACACGTTTCAGCGCCTGTAGAATTTTTTAAGTCGATTTTTCCTAAGCATTACTTTTTTGAGTTGTATCACTGTTCTTGCTGGGTGCGATGTGGTAGGTGACTGTCTTACAAGACTGGCAGTTTATTACTCTGGCACAAGGGCGAACAGGTAGATTTGAGTCTAACGATTCTTCCTTAGAGACAAGCACAAGCCAAAATCAGGAAATGATGGTGAAGGGAATCAGCTGTGCCCTCTCCAAAGAACAATCCCAGCATTTGCCATAAGCGATTTATGGAAATCGCGAGAAACTTAAATCTCGATGGCCGGACGGGGATTTGAACCGTCGTCCACCGGAACGCGAGTGCATGGCACCTCGCTCGTTCCGCTGGAACATGTTCCAACACTTAGATTCAGTCTTTCTTCAAGTATTTGTTTCAAAGCTCAGTTCGACCATCTTTCTTCATGTATCTGTTTCAAAACTCAATTCGACCAGTACCAGATAATGATAATGTCGGTGCGTACCAAGAAAAAAGTACGGGAATATTTCATAGAATGCAGCTGCAGTGCTGTGACAGCTGTCACAGTGGATGAGATTATGTAAAGATGGTACTTCGTTTACCAATAAAAAAGTTTCTTTAAAGTGAATTGCTTTTTCTTTTTGAGTTGTCCTCATAATCAGCCGATCACAGGCCGATCAGCATTCTGTCTTGCAGTGTCTAAAACTTTGGAATACGTTGTTGACCACTGCTACCTTAAAACCATGAATGCTTTTGTAAAATGCAATTAAATCACGTTTCAAAAAACATAGTAACGTAGAAACTGAATTAATTGAAGAGTGTGTTCTAACACTAATTTCAGCAAGGCTTTTGACTCCATTGATTTCTGTATCGTCATCTTTACGATAGTTGATAGTGCAATTCTATGGCTCCATAGCTACATGTGGATAATGTATCAATCTACATATACATCTACATCCATACTCCGCAAGCCACCTGACGATGTGTGGCGGAGGGTCTGAAAATTTCAGGAGTCATTTTGAAAATTTTATTTGCTTACGTTCTAGAACTGAACCAATCAGTTTTCGGTTATATTATTTTTTTCCACACCAGTTTAACCTGACTGTTAAAACCGCTCAAAATAAAAGTTTTGTGGAATAAACGATTTTTGTTTTTTTTATTTCTAATCCCTATTGAAATAAACTTATAAGTAGAACGAAAATTGAAAATCTTTGTCTATCTCAGTTTGAAGATATACATATTCAAAATATTAAATTAGACAGATATAAAAAGGAAAACTTGGTCCGTCTACCGTTCATTACTTTTTCCAAAAACTAGTAAGTCGTTGAATTCTGCAAAAAAAAATCATCATTATTCTCCTAAGGATTCTAATTTTTTGAATCTCGGCTCAGAACTGATGTTGAAATCGGGAATCACACCACCATTTGGATATTACGAAGAGTCAGTGTTACAGAGTGAAAACTGATGTTGAAGGTTTCTCGTATTAATTTGTTAATTTTCAAGGGCTACAAGCATCTTGTTGTTGTGGCCTTCAGTACAGAGACTGATTTGATGCAGCTTTCCATGCTACTCTATCCCGTGCAAGCTTCTTCATCTCCAAGTAATTACTGCAGCCTACATCTTTCTGAATCTGCATACTGTATTCATCTCTACAACTTTTACCCTCCACGCTTCCCTCCAATACAAAATTGGTGATCCTTTGATGCCTCAGAAAATATCCTACCAATCGGTTCCTTCTTCTAGTCAAGTTGTGACACAAATTTCTCTTCGCCCCAATTCTCTTCAGTACCGCCTCATTAGTTACGTGATCCACCCATATAATCTTCAGCATTCTTCTGTAGCACCACATTTCGAAAGCTTCTATTTTCTTCTTTTCCAAACTATTTGTCGTCCATGTTCCATACATGGCTATACTCCATGCAAATACTTTCAGGAAGCACTTCCTGACACTTAAATCTAAACTCGATTTTAAGAAACATCTCTTCTTCAAAAATTCTTTTCGCCCCATTGCCGGTCTAATTTTATATCCTCTCTACTTCGACCATCATCAGTTATTTTGCTCCCCAAATAGCAAAGCTCCGCTACTACTTTAAGTGTCTCATTTCCTAATCTAATTCCCTCACCACCCTATTTAATTCAACTACATTCCATTGTACTCGTTTTGCTTTTGATGTTCATCTTATATCCTCCTTTCAACACACTGTCCATTCCGTTCAGCTGCTCTTCCAGGTCCTTTGCTGTCTCTGACAGAATTAAATTGTCATCGCCGAATGTCAAAGTTTTTATTTCTTCTCCATCGACTTTAGTTTCTACTTCGAATTTTTCTGTTGTTTCCTTTACTGCTTGCTCAATGTACAGATTGAATAACATCGAGGATAGGCTAAAGCCCTGTCTCACTTCCTTCCCAACCACTGCTTCCCTCTCATGCCCCTCCACTCTTATAACTGCCATCTGGTTTCTGTACAAATTGTAAATAGGCTTTCGCTCACTGTATTTGACTCCTGCCACCTCCAGAATTTGAAAGAGAGTATTCCAGTCGACACAGTCAAAAGCTGTTTCTAAGTCGGTGTGGGGCGGCGGTGGTGTTGGTGGACGCCTGTGCCAGTTGTGGGGTTGTGAACTACAGGAGGCTATGGGGGGACGAAGCCTCTCCGTCGTTTCTAGGTCCCCAGTTTAATACATATATACATAATCTACCAAATTTTGTTTTTCGATAAATTGAAAACTAATAAACGTAGCTTACTGGTGTCACGTAGTTAATGTTTTTACAAGAAATCAGGCTACGTACGAAATTTCATCTTTCAGGGTCTACTATTTAGCGCTCTCAATTTGTCATCAAAACGCCGGTTCTGACTTAAATATTTCTCTGATGAAGTTGGGAGTTGTAACTTTTGTGACATACACTTGCATATTCTGAACAATTTTTAGCTTTATTCAACGCCATTAATTTTTTTGCTTTTGATCACACATTGTACCTAACATATTCATTTGATCAATCTGAGGCTTTTCAATGGTAACATTAATATACTGAAGCATGCATTGACAAAGGTAAGAAATGGTAGTTTAATTTTTAATTTCACTCTTAGTTTGTGGCACAGTCCTTTATGTGTTAACCTCAGGCGCGTTATGATGCCGTGGCGCTTGTAGTAGCGAACTGGTGTAAGCCCCAGCGCAATCGCTCGCGTCTTTACCTCTTACAATGATGCAGAGCTTGTTTCGTCTCGAACACGGCAGGAATAACGAACATTCCAGATGAATCGGAGTAGTCGTAAGGTATGTGTGCTACGTTCAGTTTTTTTCCCCCCCAGAACTTCTTACTCGCAGTTAAGAAGTATACTGCGGAATAGTTGAGGTTCTAGCGTGATGGACAGAGGTGACAAGCATATTGACGGCCTAACCGAGCAAGGATGAAAGGAGAAAATATAAAAATGCAGTAAGTGAAACAGGCAAAAAGGAATACAAACGTCTCAAAAATGAGATCGACAGGAAGTGCAAAATGGCTAAGCAGGGATGGCTAGAGGACAAATGTAAGGATGTAGAGGCCTATCTCACTAGGGGTAAGATAGATACCGCCTACAGGAAAATTAAAGAGACCTTTGGAGATAAGAGAACGACTTGTATGAATATCAAGAGCTCAGATGGAAACCCAGTTCGAAGCAAAGAAGGGAAAGCAGAAAGGTGGAAGGAGTATATAGAGGGCCTATACAAGGGCGATGTACTTGAGGACAATATTATGGAAATGGAAGAGGATGTAGATGAAGATGAAATGGGAGATACGATACTGCGTGAAGAGTTTGACAGAGCACTGAAAGACCTGAGTCGAAACAAGGCCCCGGGAGTAGACAATATTCCATTGGAACTACTGACGGCCGTGGGAGAGCCAGTCCTGACAAAACTCTACCATCTGGTGAGCAAGATGTATGAAACAGGCGAAATACCCTCAGACTTCAAGAAGAATATAATAATTCCAATCCCAAAGAAAGCAGGTGTTGGCAGATGTGAAAATACCGAACTATCAGCTTAATAAGTCACAGCTGCAAAATACTAACACGAATTCTTTACAGACGAATGGAAAAACTAGCAGAAGCCAACCTCGGGGAAGATCAGTTTTGATTCCGTAGAAACACTGGAACACGTGAGGCAATACTGACCTTACGACTTATCTTAGAAGAAAGATTAAGGAAAGGCAAACCTACGTTTCTAGCATTTGTAGACTTAGAGAAAGCTTTTGACAATGTTGACTGGAATACTCTCTTTCAAATTCTAAAGGTGGCAGGGGTAAAATACAGGGAGCGAAAGGCTATTTACAATTTGTACAGAAACCAGATGGCAGTTATAAGAGTCGAGGGACATGAAAGGGAAGCAGTGGTTGGGAAGGGAGTAAGACAGGGTTGTAGCCTGTCCTCGATGTTGTTCAATCTGTATATTGAGCAAGCAGTAAAGGAAACAAAAGAAAAATTCGGAGTAGGTATTAAAATTCATGGAGAAGAAATAAAAACTTTGAGGTTCGCCGATGACATTGTAATTCTGTCAGAGACAGCAAAGGACTTGGAAGAGCAGTTGAATGGAATGGACGGTGTCTTGAAAGGAGGATATAAGATGAACATCAACAAAAGCAAAACAAGGATAATGGAATGTAGTCTAATTAAGTCGGGTGATGCTGAGGGAATTAGATTAGGAAATGAGGCACTTAAAGTAGTAAAGGAGTTTTGCTATTTGGGGAGCAAAATAACTGATGATGGTCGAAGTAGAGAGGATATAAAATGTAGGCTGGCAATGGCAAGGAAAGCGTTTCTGAAGAACAGAAATTTGTTAACATCCAGTATTGATTTAAGTGTCAGGAAGTCATTTCTGAAAGTATTCGTATGGAGTGTAGCCATGTATGGAAGTGAAACATGGACGATAAATAGTTTGGACAAGAAGAGAATAGAAGCTTTCGAAATGTGGTGCTACAGAAGAATGCTGAAGATTAGATGGGTAGATCACATAACTAATGAGGAAGTATTGAATAGGATTGGGGAGAAGAGAAGTTTGTGGCACAACTTGACCAGAAGAAGGGATCGGTTGGTAGGACATGTTCTGAGGCATCAAGGGATCACCAATTTAGTATTGGAAGGCAGCGTGGAGGGTAAAAATCGTAGGGGGAGACCAAGAGATGAATACACTATGCAGATTCAGAAGGATGTAGGTTGCAGTAGGTACTGGGAGATGAAAAAGCTTGCACAGGATAGAGTAGCATGGAGAGCTGCATCAAACCAGTCTCAGGACTGAAGACCACAACAACAACAACAACCGAGCAAGATGGCGCAGTGGTTATCACACTGGATTCGCATTCGGGAGGACGACGGTTCAATCCCGCGTCCGGCCATCCTGATACAGGTTTTCCGTGATTTCTCTAAATCGCCCCGGGCTAATGCCGGGATGGTTCGTTTAAAAGGGCACGGCCGACGTCCTTTCCCGTCCATCCCTAATCCGATGAGACCGATGACCTCGTTGTTTGGTCTCTTCCCCCAAACAACCCCCAACTGACAGCCTAAGGAGGGCGTAATTGCAGCGGCCTTTTGCGCATGGTGCCAGAGGTGTGTTAGTGAGTGGGCAGTTTATGGGCTGCACAAAAGGATAAGCGTAACTGTAGGTGTTTATAAGAATAGCTAACTTACGTTTTCCTGTCACTTTGAGCTCCATGTAAGGAAGAATTGGAGTTCTGCACGCAAGGCTTACAGGAAAAGCCTGGAGCAACTCTGACCACTTCTGTTTGCAGATTGGGAATCTAGTTACATATGACCAGTTGAGGAGTTCAGAGTACTAGTGGTACAAATGGTTAGCGAAGCAAACTGAGTAAAAGACTGCCGAAGTCAATCTAATATTTATAAACTATTAGCTTTACTATCCAAACGTCAGATATTTTTTCTTACTGGTGAGTAAGACTGTGTATAGTTGTAGGTATGGTTAATGACTGTAATGGGCCTGCATTATTTACCTGCATTATTTATTACAATATATTAAAAATACTTATACTCCTTGCATCTTAAAACTTTTTAAAGTAAAACAGATACAGGTGCAAAGCAGAGTATTTACTGTATTATAAAATGGTTCAAATGGCTCTGAGGATTATGGGACTTAACATCTGAGGTCATCAGTCCCCTAGAACTTAGAACTACTTAAACCTAAGTAACCAGAGGACATCACACACATCCATGCCCGAGGCAGGATTCGAACCTGCGACCGTAGCGGTCTCGCGGTTCCAGATTGAAGCGCCTATAACCAGAACCGCTTGGCCACATCGGCCGGCCTACTGTATTATATCTTAAAGATTTTTTGGCATAACATACGTGATATACATACTAAAATACATGTCCACTATAAAACAATAATACGTGAATAATTAAAGCGAAATTAATAAAACGCGCTGTAAAAACAAGTAAATGACAAATAAAACTGAAATACCAAATCGAAAGTATATTGCTTTACTTCCAAACTTACGAGGGATAATTCATAGTTACTTTCTGTAGTTCCCGTGAAGGGAAGGAATCCCATACTACTACACTAAGTATTGATTTCTTCCCAGTCGCTTGGTCAAAGTCAGTCCAATAGAGCGCCAGAGCATTTGCTATGAGCCGCCAGCAAAGGGGTTTATAATTATCTAAAACTTAAATGTTTAAATGTAGTTCCAAAACTTTGTCATATTTGTAAGACTATAAAAATGTTAAAAATTGTCAATCTCAACATGACTCACTTATTGGATACTTAAAAAATCCACGTTTGTAACATTCTTCAGAGGCGCGCAATATTAAAGCTAGAAACTTCTACTTTTGCAATCAGATGCAGTTTATCATAATAACGCATGGAACAGCTTTCAAGTAAGCTACCTCTTTTACTTTCTGAATTATTCCACTTCTTTCGAAATATTAGAAGCGGGTAATATTAAAGTTGCGGAGTTCAGCTTATAGAATTAGGTCCAGTTTATCATAAAAAGTGATTGTTAGTCTTCAGTTAACAACGACATAAATAACTTTGCAGTGAGAAGTGGTGCTGTCTGCGCCCTGCTGCCAACGCTAGAAGCACTTTTGGAGCAAGTGTTCTCTTCAACGTCCGCGCTGAGCATGTATAAATAACGAGGTGTCTGCACCCGAAAGGTTGGTCGATCGTCCTCAGTCTTACGGGAATGTGCTACACTCTGCTGTGAATCTGTTTCGCACCTGCTTAAGCCTCGGATGGCATTAATAATCCCTGACGTTGTGTTTCGGTTGAATGATTTATTGCATATGAATTGTAAAACTGTGTAAAAGCGAACTCACTTGGATTAAGCATTTGTCTGAGAAGCGCGTGTTTCGTATCCGTTTTTTGTTTTGTGTGCCCCAGTGTGCTATACAAAGACCGCATGGCAAGCACCAGAGATTATTCTCCTCATTTAAGGCGAGCAACTAACTTTTAATAAATGGAAACAAACAGCGGTTATCGTCTGCGACCTTTTTCGAGAGCTGAGACAGTAGGACAAGCTGTAATGGTTTTCGCGCTTATTCTTGCGCGTGTGAACATTGATCATAACACAGTGTTTAGTTAAACGACCGTAGACTGTTATTTATGGTGGTAGTACCTAATTCTTTTGCGTTATTCTTGGAGTTAGAACACGTCATTTGAGTTTGGGTGAGCAGAGAAAGGGACCTTTGGATAGAAGACTAAGGACAGTTCTCCATCGCTTTCTGGCTGTTCGCTCAAATAGTTTTCAGGCCCTTGTAAAAGGCTGTGGTATTGAAAATCACACAAGGATACCAAACATTTCACCTTATAAATTAGTGAACAATGGCAATATTTTACTTGTCGTCCCATGCGCCGGTAGTTTCTATAGAATCATAATCATTGCCTCCTTTGGTATCTCTTGAAGAATGTCCTTCCTGAGGCTACACTCGTCATACTTTGCCACTGTGTTATGCCTTTTTCTGTCTCCTTTGTCCCCTCTTTGACCTCGTTACCTTCTTTCTCCATTCCCGCTTCTTACACTCGGGGTAATTACTGTCTTGGTAGGACCGGTTTAAGACCATCACAGTCGCGGGGGCAAGAGGGTCCTCATAAATATTTCTTCTTATTTAATAAAGTCAGGTTGCCAGTTAAGAGAAAAAAATTCTTCAAACGTAGATTGTTATGCGAAGGAATTGGCGTTACTAAAGCTTCATCATTTGAATATGCTGAAAAATCGTAAGTTTCGTGCAAGCAAGAACTAGTGCCGGCTGAAATTGTTCCACTAGAATTGGCTAATAAAATGTTACTGTGGATGAAAGTGGAACAGGCCCAAATCTTCAAGAGAAAAGAAAATCAGCTAAGAAAGATTACGTCTTTCAAGTTGTCGATGATGCTAGAGATTCAGGAACCTGGCCACATATTATAAATAATAATTTTAGCGT
The DNA here is from genome assembly GCF_023864345.2 of Schistocerca serialis cubense. Classification (NCBI taxonomy): domain Eukaryota; kingdom Metazoa; phylum Arthropoda; class Insecta; order Orthoptera; family Acrididae; genus Schistocerca; species Schistocerca serialis. Next base: position 1,065,641,539 of record NC_064639.1, read on the forward strand.
AAGACCAATTAAGGAAGGTCCCCAGGACATTAGTTAAAAATATCATATTTTCTGTTGATAGCGAATCAAGAAGGTGTTTTACTGTTTTTCATTGCTTCACTTATCTTTAAAATTATGAAATAGTGAAGCAAACGTGGCTTGTACGAGGGTTGGAACTTTAATAGTGGCAACTATTTATTTACAGCTCGTACAAAATAGATACGTGTTTCAAAGTTTTACTGGCCTTCAAAGTAGTCACCAGCATTGTGTATAGCCCTTTGCCAGCGATGTGGAAGTCGTAGGATACTCTTAGCGGCGTCAGTTGTGTTGACAGAGGCCCTGTGTCTTGAAATTTGATATATTGTCATCGAAATCAGGATAAAGTGGAGGGATGTAGTCCATCTTCTGTAGATTTTCCCATTTCTAAAATTTTATTTCTAAGACATCTTGATGTACTGTTGGGGGACCAAAAATGGGCCTCGTAAAATCCGCTTCTGTAAACTCAAGATCACGGTTTAGTGCATTATTGAACTACACTGTCAAAGGATTTTCCTTGGTGATTCAGATTCAAACTGATATTCCGCAGTTATGTTTTCTTTCAGTTTGTCTCTCAGCAACTTTATCCTTTAGTATGACATTCATGACATTAATTAAAAGAAAGTTTTCTGTTTACATTTCGACTACAGAAAACTTTCTGCTGACCTGCTTCACTGTTTCCACCCTGTTTAGGGTAAGAAATAAATTTTGAAATGTTTATTTTCCTTTTCAGGGAGTCTGAAATCGTTATCACGTTCAACAGATGTAGTGTGTCAATATGGTGATTTTGCATCAAGATGTAGAGGCATTTAATTTTACTATAACTATTCTTAAAAGCATATGCTGTACTTTCAAGTAAACACATACCTGGACCTTCATTAACGACAGCAGCAATTTGCTTTGACTACGCCATTTCACTTATACTAGTTGTATACTAACTACAGTCCAGGCGCTGGCTGAGTGTGTGGCACAATGAAGGAAATTGCTTTTACTCCATTTTCTCAACAGGGATCCACACTTTATCTGTCCAAATGTGCATTTAGGTCATTTTCTTGTGAAATGCAGCACTAGTCGTCTCAGCCGCTCAAATAATGTTACAGCAAAAAAGAGCACACGTTCGTATTCGTAACGATAACATGAGCTCGTTGACGACAAGCGTTTCTATCGCTGAATATTGGCAAATCTGTGGAAAATAAACAAAATGCATAATTACATTTATAAATAAAATTATTATTATTCTTATATCCGTATAGCTGCATGGATATATAGTGATTCAAACGATAGCTACTTTCAACAGATACATATGACCAAAATGCCTCAGTGTTTCAAGAAGCCATTGGCAAACTTAACCAGAACGTCATAATTCAGGAATGAAAACATAGGAAGACGAGCCCAAAGTATAAATATATACATCACTCATACTGACGTGTAGAAATACGGTAGATGTGATAGTGATTTCACGGGAAAATTAGAAAGATTGATTAATAAAATTAGCCATGATTCAGAAGTGGTGTGAAATATATAAAGTTTGATAGCATGAAAGAAAAGCGCTCATGAACTGCTTCAAAATGACCTTGCTTGTTAACCACCCCGAGTAATACAATCTCAGAAATAAAAGGAAAAACGACGCAGCACGAAGGGATTAAAGGAATTATCCCAATGGCACGGAAGTTGCTAAATGTAACGTAGATGTTGAAACAAGCAAATAATTACGATTTTTAAAAATATCAAGAAAAGGGACCTTCACAAACTCAGCAAATTGATCACGTGCTAGTCCACCTCTGGTCCTTACTCAAGTACTTATTCGGCTTGGTATTGGTTGGCAAAGTTGTTAGATGTTCTCCTGAGGGATATCATGCAAAATTGTGCCCAGTTAACGAGTTAGATCGTCAATATCGAGAGCTGATTGGAAGGCTGTGCTATAACGCTCCAAACATTCTCAACTGGGAGGGGGGATCCAGCAGCGACCTTGCTGCCTAGCCAGGGTAGGGTTTGGCGAGCTGGAATACAAACAGTAGTAACTCTCACTAGGTGTAGGCTGGTACTGCCTTACAGAATTGTAAGCCCAGGATGGCTTGCCACGAAGCGCAACAAAACGGGGCTTAGAATATCGTCAACGAACTGCTGTGCTTTAAGGGTGTTGCGGATGACAACCAAAGGGGTCAAAACTGCAGTAGTACGCACAGCGGGTTAGGAATTCTTTCAAAGAGCTTGCGGATCGTCTCGTAAATCTTGGGACAACAATTACAGTTCGGTACTACAGTGCTTGAACCATACCAACGGAAGAGTTGTACATTTCAATTTTGAGATCATGCCAGTTAGATAAATCGGTAGGCTTGTGATTCGATAATTGTGGCGGTGGCCTAGGTACGGGCTAACCTACCCATCTTGTCATGTGTGGCGTCCTTGCACAGCAGAAAAAAAAGCCAATCACTGCATTATGTATCCATCACGTTCCACAACCGTGGGCCATGGGAGAAATGCTAGCTGAATGAGATGGTGGCTAACTCGAAAAATTTACATTTCAACGGTATGTGTTGCAATAGCTTTCTTCTGACGAGTAATGGGAAGGAACCTATTGTACGTCCAATAATGTCAACTGCCGTCACGTGTCTGCCTGTTCCAGTAAGTACACCTCGTGAGTTGAGACTCCACCCTCCTCTCCTTCTTTCCAACAGCCACAAAGCACACGACACAGTAGCGCAACGCACAATATCACTGGTGAGTGGTACGTGCAGAGGGATGTAGGCAGAAGCGCACATGTATGGATATTGCCATTAAAAGTAGCTACTCGTCATAAACATTTAAATTATGCTACAAATTTAACAATTTTTCTAGTGTAGTTTATGGTCACTGATGTAGGAAGGAAACAGAACTTCTATTCCACACTTCACCATCTCAGGGATCGAGTTTTTTTCTTTTTTTTCTTTTTTTTTTCTTTAAATTTACGAAAGAAGCATACGTTCTTCCTATGAGTTTAAGCTATCCCCACACGAAATTCCATCAATATCTGTTCAGCGGTTTAGTCATGCAAATGTATCAGACTGAGTCACTTTCGCATTTAATAATATTAATATGTAAACACGGATTAAATGCGTTGAGAATTGTGAAAGAGTCATATTCATTACGTTGAATCATATTACATATCAACCAATAAAAGCTTTTTCACAAATATGGTATAGTTCTAAGGTCTAAGAGTAAATAGCGTTTTCAAACAGTAAACATTTTCCTCAATTCGCGTAGTATTCTTCAAATCAATAAGTAACTTGTACTACACACTTTATAAAGTAGCCTATGTCCTTCCTCACGCTTCAAGTTATCTTCGTACTAATTTTCATCAAGATTAGATCAGTGAATTAGCCGTGGGAAGGTAACAAACGCACTTCCGCATTTATATTATTAGTGTGAATAGAAGTCAGTGGTGCTTACAAACGGCTAGTTTGCAAACGCATATTTACTGAAATGTTCCCGTCTCTAATATCGCATACCTCATCAGTTTTAGATATTAATAATGGTACACCCTATGGGACTTGACTTAGAAATGAAAGCTTGAGGCGACTTTCATCCTGTCAGATGTCTCTGTATATTGCTACAAGAAAAGGGGGTTTTAATGGTACAGCTATTCATACGAGATCAGTTATATGGAAATTGCCGTTATCTTTTATAGATGTGGCTGAGTAACGATATTTCCATGTAAATATCTGCTGGCCTTAGAAAGATGGATAACGTTTACGTCCGCAGTAACAGAATTAGAATGCCATTTGTCATGACAAGATGCCACAGAGAGGAGGAGAAAGCGGGTGGAAGCCGTTCTGGGAGGCAACAGCTGGAGTGACGCGTGCAAACAAGTCGCGGGCACCGAATGAGCGCCTAATGTTTAATAAAGAGTTCAGAATGAGGCGTGCGCGTGATGTATGCTTATAAAGTAGTTGGCGTGTCTGCAGAGGGACTGCTGCGGAATCTTTACGACCGGGGCGGGCTTATTCAGCAGAGTGCAGCCCGGCGCATGTATAATTCAAGCGGTCCGCGGGAGAGCAGCGGCCACCGCCGGCCTATCGACCAAGGGCCGTGCAGCAGCGCCTCAGGCGGCCGCTCCACGCACTGCTCGAGAGCGCACCGAGCCACGGGACGGCGGTGGAGTGACTCCGTGTCCGAGACAGGGCTATTACCACGCGGCGAACGAGGGCTGGCCGTATGCACTGCGAAATGGGTTTCCTCGATGTGGAACTGGGATCGAATCCATCTATCATGGGCAGCGTGCATGAAAATGGCCGCCAGTATTGCCCTCACCTTCAGCTGTTCTTCACACGTGCACTACGGAAAAACTGGAAATCTGTGGTAAGGTCTTATGGGACCAAACTGCTGAGACCATCGGTCCCTAAGCTTACACAGTACTTAACTACTTAAACTAACTTACGCTAAGGACGACACACACACCTATGGCCGAGGGAGGACTCGAACCCCCACGCGGACCGTGAGACCCCCTAGACCGCGCGACAACCCCGCGCGGTTGCACTACGGAACTGATCTAGAGCTTCCACATTGTGCTCTTTCATCTTCTGAGTTTCGTGCTGATATTCATTTATGACTGAAAAATATAAGTGAGATCACTGAACTGGAATTTTAATCACGAATTTAAACCAATGTACCCAAGGCAGCACTTACTCTGACTTTTACTCGAAGTTCGCTAAATGCAATGAGCCTATTCCTGGAAAAAATTTCTCACTTGAACCTAATGACTGTGAACTATGCCCAGAAACTGTGATAACTTGTGTGTCTGTCCTGTGGTATTGTACGCAGTAGATCTCCTCTGTGCACACGTCCCCCAACTCATGGCCTCGTCCAGAGCGAACTTACTTTTCACACTATAAAACTTAAATTAACAATTTAAAGAAATATCTACACAAGAAAACTCTAAGAAGTACAAAGGGCCGGCCACTGTGGTCGAGTGGTTCTAGGCGCTTCAGTCCGGAATCGCGCGCCTGCTGCTGTCGCAGTTTCGAATCCTGCCTCAGGCATGGATGTGTGTGATGTCCTTAGGTTAGTTAGGTTTAAGCAGTTCTATGTGTAGGGGACTGATGTCCTCAGATGTTAAATTCCATAGTGCTTAGAGCCATTTGAACCATTTTGAAGTACAAAGGGCGTTAAACTAGTTTTGCAGGGTAGTCTCTGATTTTTTTTATTTTTTGCAGGAGGAGAATGAAATTTTTGTAAACATACTTGGAACATTTAGCTATACATTGAGGCTACTCAATGTAGGCTCCATCAGCTGCGACGCATCTGGCCCAACGTTCTTTCCACGATGTAAATGCACTTTGGTAAAGTTCTGGAGATTGACTTTCACACCATCGCTTGACACAGGTTCAAATGGTTCAAATGGATCTGAGCACATTTTGGACTTAGCTACTTAGGTAATAAGTCCCCTAGAAGTTAGAATTACTTAAACCTACCTAATCTAAGGACATCACATACATCCATGCAAGAGGCGGGATTCGAACCTGCGATCGTAGCGGTCGCGCGGTTCCAGACTGAAGAGCCTAGAACCGCTCGACCACAACTGCCGGCCGCTTGACACAGAAAATAAGGTCTTTCTCAGTATCAAACCGCAACAGAAACCAGCACCAACAGCAAGCCAGCTGCACCTAATTATGATAATTTAGAACTTAATTTACTTTTAAGTAGGTTAGAGAAAAAAGAGATACTGCAGACAGCGCAGCGGATGCTACTTAGATTGTGCCATCCAAAGGGAGATTCTCTCTGTTTTCCAGTAACTGAGCAAACAGACAGAATCATCCTAAAGACAGAAGATATTCCTACATCAGCAGAGCCGCTGCCCGATCTCATGCTCCAGGTCTGCCTGCGCAGGTCAGAATCTTTCGACTTGGACAAAATATATATAGATCATGTAAGAGCACACGGACGAACATATTTTGATTACTCACAGACTGGCAGTAAATGTTTTGTGCACGTAAAACACCCAGAACACATAGACAGAACATGAATATCTTACAACATAATACAAAAAAACAGTACGACAGTCAGCGCGGAAATCCGTAAAATAGCACAAGACCTGCAGGTAGACATCATGTGCTTACAAGAACCCTATAACAGAAACAGGCAACTGATGTGTCTACCAAAACATGCTACCACAATAACAGGCAGCAATGACTGTAAGGCTGCAATAGTAATTCTAAATAGAACTTATAACATAGTTAAGGTAACACAGTTATGCAATCAACACTTGGTTACCATAGAGATAACTAACGGGAACGTCACATGGGTTATTGCATCCATGTACGCCCAATACAGCCATCAAATAGAGCCATATGCAGACTACATCAGAGACCTAGTAATGTATGCCAGAGGCAAAAAATTAGTGATAAGTGCTGACATTAATTGCAGATCGACCCTCTGGAACTCAGACAGAACAGATGACAGAGGACGCATAATCACCGACCTAATACAAGAAACACAATTACATGTAATGAATACGGAAGGACCTATACCAACATATGCAGGGTTCGATGGTACGCGCAGTAATATCGACTTCACGCTAGCAAATAATGCAGCAATGGCATACGTAACAAACTGGACTGTACACGACAACATAACCAGTAGTGATCATAATTTCATAACATGCACACTAACTCACACTCAGAACACGATGACCAAATCACACACCAGACACTTGCTGTTGCACAAAGCAGACTGGAACAAATTAACGGAAATTATCCAACGACACGATCTAGAAAACATCAATGGAAGTATCGATTATAGAGCACACAAGTTAACACAGGTGTTACAACATGCACAAAACACATCAATACCGACAGCAAAGAACACAAATTGCTCACCAGTACCATGGACCAACGAACAAGACGCAAGACGCAAGGCGCAAACGAAAATTATATCAAAGGGCGATAGCCGATAGGGACCGACGAATAAGACTTGAAGCATATAGGCATGCACAAGACTTATACAGACAGACCCTATACAACACGCGTAGACAACAATGGGAGCTATTTGTAACAACACAAACAGAGCAAAATATATGGGGGGAACCATACAAAATACTGACAGAGATGATAAAAACCCCACTAGATCTGGGAACGCTAAGGCAGGATGACGGCAAGATGACGAGGGGATGGAGGAATACAGCGGAGTTTCTGCTGTATAAACTGCCCCCTGACGACGTTATCGATACAGACACACAATATCATGCAACACTAAGAGAAAACCTACACACACCATACAACACTGCAACTGTCACCTGTCCTTTTGCGCAAGAAGAGGTTGCGCTAGCAATCACAGAGCTCAAAAACAAAAAAGCACCTGGACCAGATGGTATCCACCCGGAAACACTGAAAAAGCTAGCACCGCAGATCACCCCATTCCTAACAACGTTACTGAACGATGCCTTACGGTTGGGCAGGGTACCTACAGTATGGAAAACCTCCAAAGCAGTCATTATTAAGAAATCAGCGGACAGGGATCCTTCAGATCCAAAGACTTACAGGCCAATATGCCTAATAAACACCCTAGCAAAGATTCAGGAGAAGCTACTGTGTAAGCGCCTGCAAACACACAGAGCTCTCAGGGGTATGAGCCAACACCAGTTCGGTTTCAGATCTGGCAGATCAATAGATGATGCCATCAACCAGGTCCTGCACATAGTTAACACCACAAAACAGAAATACGCCATGGCAATAATGATTGACATTGCCGGAGCATTTAATAATCTTTGGTGGCCAGCACTGTTTCAGAGGCTAAGACATCTGGAGGTACCGCAATCACTGTACAACAGTTTTCTGGACTACTGTAAAGACCGAGTAGTCGAATGGCAGATGGACAGCCGGAAAGTAATTAAAAGAATTACCAAAGGCTGTCCTCAAGGGTCGATCTGCGGCCCCATCTTCTGGGACATAACAATCGAACCCCTCCTACAACTTCTGGATGGGGATGACAGGTCAGACGGAATTGTCGCCTACGGAGATGACATATTAGTTGTAGTCACTGCAAACAACAGAGCCCAGTTAGAAGAGAAAGCCAGTGGACTACTACAAACAATTACTCAGTGGTGTCACAACAACAAACTCAGGATAGCCGAAAACAAAACAACATACACTTTACTGAAAGGATCACTCCAAAGGAATCCTTCGGTTAAAATTGTGGACACAAACATCAAACGAGCACGCATTACTCGCTATCTTGGGGTACACATAGATGAAAAATTGAATTTTCACGAACACATAAGGCTGACAACAGAAAAAGCAGAAAAAATACTCCACAAACTGGTGAGGCTAAATTCAAAACAGTACAGACTACCTCTACCAGTCATACGTACATACCACTGTGCGCTCTCCGAATCAGTACTCAGCTTTGCAGTTAGCACGTGGGCACGTAGACTGAACGTGGTCACCAACAAAGCATCCGTCAGACGAGGGCAGAGAAGTGTCCTACTTAGGTTATCTGGAGCCTTCGGTACCACCTCAGCGGATGCACTGTGTGTGGTGCTCGGAATATGCCCCATAGATATCACGATCAAATACAGAGCTGCGAGGTACTGGTTAAAGGTGGGGAGACTAGATAAGGTACACACAATAACCGGTGTGCCCATAGAGACGATACGTCACCTTAAAAGTTGGCGTTTGGATACATGGCAAGGTGAGTGGGATGTAAGTGATAAGGGACGTAGGCTGCACGACTTCCTCCCTGACATAAGGGAGCGGTTGAGAATGAGAAATATCGATTCCAGCCGCGGTATGGTACATTTCTTAGCCGGACACGGACCTTATCCCACGCACTTAAACCGCGTGTGTCTGAGGCAGACACCTACATGCACATGCGGGGAAGAAGGTTCCCCAGAACACACTGTCTTTTTCTGCGGGCAATACACGAACAATAGACATACACTACACTTAGATTACACAGATACAGACATAGATATATACACAGCAATAAGAGACGAAGAAAAATGGGCACAATGAAACGCACTGACAAACAGTATTTCAAAAACAACGCATGAAGAGTATATGCGGACACGACATCACAGACATGCCTATGTGCAGCGTAACAGAAATCTCCAGAGGATGGACAGCGATACCCACAGTGACAGCAAAAATAGTGAAAATGAGGAGGAACAGGAGGAGGAAGCTGAGATGTGACAGTAAATAAGCAAATTGCTGGCAATCTAGCCAAGAAAACACCAAATGCTGTACAAGGATGCGCACCTAATGTAGTTAATACATAGGATTAGTAACAAATAGGATAAGGAACTTTATTTCTCTACTAATAACCATTTGTGTGTGTGTGTGACTGGCGGTCAACGGCTCGATGAAACCATTCCGAGGTATTCACCGTCAATCACACTCGGTGATGGTACTAACATATCTCTCATCTATCCTATCTTCTTTTTATATTCTTCTTAAAAACAACTAAATTTTATTTATATTTCAACCTCAAATTATTGTTATTTTGAATCATTCTTTGTAAATGTTGTAGATAAAACAAAAGGAAAGAAAACTGTACAAAGATGAAAAACGAAAATTGTAAGATGTACGACCTGTTTTAAACATCAGGTAACAGGTCTATAATTTGGCAATAAATAAAAAAAATAAAATAAAAAAAATATCAATTGTTTCACCGCGCAGGTGGGCCTTCAGACGACCATAGGTAAAAATCAGACGGAGCCAAGTCCGGACTGTAGGGAGGATGAGGAGCAATTTTCTGACCCATTTTTCTCATTTGCTCCTGCGTCATAAGGGATGTATGGGTTTTGCCATTGTCACGGTGTAGTCCGATGAGCTGACCCTGAATCTGTGCGCTGTGGGTCATACCCACTTCAGCAATCTGTCATGTTGTCCAACATCTGTCATTTTGGATGATTTGATCAATGGTCTTCTTACTCACATCACTCACTGCTTTCGATGGTTTACCGCATCGTGTATTGTCCAGTAGATAGAAATCACCTTCTTTAAATCCCTGCAACCACCGATGGACACTGCTGCGATCGACTGTGTCTCCCCATAAACAGGGAGCAACTTCCTGTGAATCGATGCGGCAGAGTCATCGCCGGTCTTGAAGAGTAACTCCATCACTGACCGTTGTCGCAACCTCACATCTACTTCAGCGTACATTGTGTTTCAGGTACGTTCACAAAAAATGTCATTCTCTTCCTACAAAAAAAAAAAAAAAAAAAAAAGAGAGACGACTGTGCAAAACTTTTTGAACACCCTTTGTAAAAATAAATATTATGTGTTGCCCCTTTAACATAGGTAGTGATGTTTTGATCCAATCATTTGACTTAGCATGGAATTGAAGACCTCAGAAAAAAAACTACAAAAATCTGTGTAGCGTATGTTTTTCTTTTACAGGTGAGTCGCAATCACTCTTTTCCTGCGTTGTAGGTGGTTAAATGGGCGACTTCAAAAGACGAAAACCATCAATCTATTTCAACCGTAAAATATAAAAATATAAATAGATGTTCCTGTAGACTTTTATGCAGATCTTTTTGAGCTCTACAATCTAGTACTACATAATTTTGCCGGCCGAAGTGGCCGTGCGGTTAAAGGCGCTGCAGTCTGGAACCGCAAGACCGCTACGGTCGCAGGTTCGAATCCTGCCTCGGGCATGGATGTTTGTGATGTCCTTAGGTTAGTTAGGTTTAACTAGATCTAAGTTCTACGGGACTAATGACCTCAGCAGTTGAGTCCCATAGTGCTCAGAGCCATTTGAACCATTTGAACTACATAATTTGATGTCGCTCTTATGTAATACGTAGCATATATCAAGAGAACACACTGGTAAAAAATATTTTTACTTAATTTAGCTGATGAAATTTAAATGTATCAACAGATTTCCGATAAATATAGCTAAGAACCATCTCAATTGAATTAACTTTCGAATGAAAAAGCTTGGAGCTACAGTGCCTCAGTCAAATGCACCGAGACACACATTAAGCTCATAATACTCCTCTGTTTGCGGCAGGGGTTAAAACGGGAATGCATTCACGTATCTGTATAACAATGTCCGTGATTTTAACGTCTTGCAGAAGTTCGAGACTGTGCAACCTTGGGAGCGACACCATAGGAAGTACGAAAAATCTTGCTTGGGATGTGCAAAAACCTTACCAGTTACTCTGCAGATAAATTTTCACCCTGCAGCGGAGAACGCACTGATTTAGAACCTCCTGGCAGATGAATAATGTGTGCTGGGCTACAACGCGAACCAGCCGGCTGGAGTGGCCGAGCGGTTAAAGGCGCTACAGTCTGGAACCGCACAACCGCTACGGTCGCAGGTTCGAATCCTGCCTCGGGCATGGATTTGAGTGATGTCCTTAGGTTAGTTAGGTTTAAGTAGTTCTAAGTTGTAGGGGACTTATGACCACAGCAGTTGAGTCCCATAGTGCTCAGAGCCATTTGAACAATTTTGAAGAACCCGAACCTGGTACTTACGCCTTTCCCCTTGGATAGCTCTATCGTTCAGGCACCTGCCCACAAAATACAAAGGCTTCAGGTTCGAGTCCCAGTCTGGCAAACAGTTTTAAACTGCCAGGAGTATTCATTGCCAGCTATTGTGATTAAATTTCTATATTAAGGTGAAAAGGAACATAGGTGGTGGTGGTAAGTTCCTATGGGACCAAACTGATGAGGTCATCGGTCTATAGGCTTACACAAATTAATCTAACAAACTGAATAACCCTAAGGACAAAAGGACAACACACACACTCATGCCCAAGGGAGGAGGGAGGACTCGAATCTCCGACGGGGGGGGGGGGAGGCGGGGGGGGGGGGGGAGAGGAGCGGCGTGAACCTTGGCAAGTCCCCTAGACCACGTAGCTACCCCGCGCGGCTACGAAAACATGGAATTCTAATTGTACACGTTAATTTATTCGTGACCGATAGTGAAGGTACACAACTTGTGACCACGTATTACTGAGATAGAAACGGCACAAAGCTATACATGGACCGGGAAAACACAGGGAAACAATATGTAAGACATTTATTTATTTAGCGTATGGCAAGTACAAATCACGTATGAAAAATCTAAAAGTACGTAACACACAAAACAGTTACATTATCACAAACAAACATCTAGGTTAGAAATATAATCGATTGCACTGTTAGTCGCATCCATGAAATCTCTTGTTGGCCCAGGGTAGGCCCTCAGAGGGCATTCTACCACGATATGGTGAATTGTCTGCCTGTCAGCGCCGCAGTCGCACTGTGGTGATGGCACTATGCTCCATTTGTACAAGGAGTCCGCACAACGGCCGTGGCTCGTCCTGATCCTGTTAAGGGTAGACCAGATTTTGCGGGGCAAGAAAATCCCCGAGGTCTGTTAGATGTTCCCAATAAGGTGTTCACCTGAGGCGGTGTCTTTTCCTCCCATTCTTCTCTCCAGCGGTCCTCAAGAATAAAAGCGTTCTTTACCAGATCTTTGGCACTTGCGAGAGGGGGGTGTCTGGATTTCAATCTATTTTGCTCAATTTCATTACTCAGGGTGTGGATAGGAAGATCTGGGCTATTTTGGATTTTTCGACACTCCCTGACAAGTGCGTGTTCTCTGCGCAAATGTGGCGGCGGGATATGGCTCAATACAGGCAGCCATTGGACAGGAGTTGACCTGATCGTTCCAGAGATAATCCTCATCGTTTGGTTCAAGACTGCATCCACCTTCTTGATGTGAGCACTATTTAACCATACTGAGGAACAGTACTCTGCTGCAGAATAGACAAGTCCTAGTGCAGAGCTACGCAGAACGGAGGCAGTGGACCCCCAACTAGTGCCACAAAGCTTTTGGACAATGTTGTTTCTAGTTCTGACTTTTTCAGCAGTGTTTACAAGGTGTTGTTTATAGCTCAATGTTCTATCGAGTGTCACGCCCAGATACTTTGGTGTTCTATTATATGGAAGAATGCCGCCATCAAAGCGGATCTTGAGCGCTTTGTGTGCTAATTTGTTATTCAGGTGGAAACAAGTGGCCTCTGTTATGGATGGGCTGGGTTGGAGCCTCCAGTCACGGAAATATTTTCCTAGAGTGGTCAAATCGCTGGATAGTGTGATATCAGTTTCCTCCATCACCCGGTGTTGTGTGGCCAAGGCCCAGTCGTCCGCATATCCGAACATTTTGGATCTCGTCCTAGGCATATCGGCTATATACATGCTGAAAAGCAGTGGAGCCAATACTGAGCCTTGGGGCAGGCCATTATTAAGTTTCATGAATTTACTTCTGTTGTTACCGATGACAACCTGGAATGGTCTATTGCAGAGCATTTCGTTGATAAGGTTAGCCGTTTTTAGACCTGGCACGATGCGGAGGAGCTTATAAATCAGGCCCTATCTCCAGACAGTGTCGAACGCCGCCGTCAGGTCAACAAATACCACCGATGTTTTTTGCTGTCTTTGGAAGCCCGCCTCGATGTAGGTTGTTAGAGCGAGGACCTGATCCGTGCAGCTACTTTTCGGCCGGAAGCCCGCCTGTTCTACCGGTACAGCCTCCAGGATGACTTCGCTCATTCTGTTGTACATAAGTCTCTCCAGTAATTTATAGATCATGCTGAGTAAGGCGATTGGGCGGTAGCTCTGAGGATGGTCACTCGGTTTGCCCGGTTTTAATATGGCAACAATTTTAGCCTTTTTGAGAGTGTGCGGAATTTTTCCAGTTTGCGACACGTTAGAGAAGAATCACGCAAGCCATAATCTTGCAAATTTACCACAGTGGAGCAGAAATTCTGGGTGAATCCCATCAAACCCTGGGGCCTTTCCTGGTTTTATATCGTTCAGGGCCATATTTAACTCTTCGACTGAAAAGGGTTGGGAACCGCAACTGTATTTGGGGACATAGCGCTGGTCATTCGCAGATTTTTACTTCCACCTCCAAGTCTCCGAAGCAAAGACCACGCCGTTCTGATTGATCTTGTAAAATCCATTCGTTCCACGGTCTCCATGCACTTAGCACGCCTGGCCGCGTCTAGGCTATGTAATAGATCGTCTGCTATTTCTTTATCCCCATTGTCCAGAAACTGTCTATAAAGCCGTTCACTTTCCTCGCTCCATCCTGGCACATATTCGTTTCTGAATCCTCTGGGCAAACTAACTTTAGCTGAGCTGATGACGGCTCCAACAAATCTTTCGTAGTTCTTATAGGTTGGGGGTATCCATCCAAGGCATTTATCAAGTTTCTCCGAGAAAGCAGCCCAATCTGCCCTCCCAAAGTTCCATCTAGGGCGCGGATAAGAGGATATCAGGGGAATAGTAAGACCTATTTCTAAGAGCACTGGACAATGCTGAGAGTGGGGGAAATCCTCAAGTACCCTGCGAGAGACCGGCAGGGGTTTGTTGTTCTAGTCAGTTGTAACAAAACTGAGGTCAGGGCAGGTCTCAGTTAACCAAGCGGCTGATTTAAATGTACCTCGGTCTTTGGCGTCAAAGATTAGTTGAGTATTATGATCTTCTGTCCATTTCACCAGGTCTTATCCGTTTTGGTCAGATATTCGATATTTCCACAGTTCATGGTGGCTATTAAAGTCACCCACGTATATTGCTGGGTGAGGCAGGATTTGAAGGGCTTGTGGGGGCCACGATTGCCCTGGAGGCTTGTATATATTATTTATTGTGACTTCACCCACTTTTATAATGACTTCGTGAATCTCGTTTGTGGTAGATGTTGATACGAGAGCCACTTCTTCGATATTTCTCCTGACGTATGTTGCCGTGCCATAATGTCTGTGGTGTGTGGCTCCTATTGGGTCATAGCCAGATATTATGCCCCTTGATCTTAGCTGCTCGTCATACTCAGTATAGGTCTCCTGAATTGCGACTACGTCAATGTCGTTCTTTGTTAAAACTTTATGCAAGTACATGCATTTGGCTCTACTTATGCCTTCAATATTCAGGTGGCAGACTCGAATCAGCGATCCGAGTTCTCTAGTCAAAGGGTTCGTTTTGCTAGAATTCATCGTGATTTGCCGTGACCAGGAGATCAACTAAGGATTATCTGGTCGCCTGTACTTTGCTAGTTCATTTAGCGTTACCCAGGGTGCACGTGTAGTATTCTACTACGGACGCGAACTAGCTTTACACCCCTGTAAGACATTAATGAAAGAACACGAACAGTAATATGTCCACATACTTCAGAATATACGACGAGTTAACATTTGGCTGTTGATTAACTCACTCACTAATTTTCACATTCAAGACTACACCCAAGACATAATTTTTGTGAGACGACAGGGAGTTATCAACATGAGCAGGCGTTGATGGGAGCGTGTACATTGGTAATGTATGTGGGATCTTTGTCGTGCCAATTGAGATGATTTTCGACATGGATTTCTTGACCCAACATCAGGCCGTACTGGGTGTGGGACGAGGGGAGCACACATTACAAAAAGATGTTGTCAGAAAAATTACATTTGCTGATCACGCAATCCATGCTCAAAGTTCCTGCCGAATGTCATCAACCTAAATTACATCACAAAATGGAAGGAAGACAGAAATCAATCGTGGCCTCATGAGTGGTGTCTCATCGCGCAAGAGGATGAACTAACTCGACGGTAGGTGTGCTATGCTGTTGAACTGTTAGAGAACGTATAAAACATTCCAATGAATGACATGGAGGAACTGGAAACAGTCTTACTTGAAAAAACGAATGTAGTACTGTCGAAAACTGGAGGTATCCGTAACTTGGAAAATTTCCGAGTGCATGAGCACACAAAATTCTTCGTGCCGCCTTACCAGATTCCTCTAGCCACCGTCACAAAGTTTTCTTGGAGATCAAGAGGATGCTAGACGATGACATCATTGAACCAGCAACCTTCATGTACAATAAACTCTACCCAGTAGCAGAAAAATCCCACAGCTCGTTCCGTTTGGTACTGCATTCACGCCAAATTAATATCATCATAGAACCAGAAACAAATCGTCCTGAGAAGCAGGTGTAACTCCTTAAAAACTTCCATGGCGTAACAGTGTTCTCGTCCCTTGACTTGAAGTCCAGTTTCTGGAAAATCACACTCCACCCAGACCGCAGGAAGTACTCTGCATTCTGTGGTGTCCTGCCCCTCGTCTCTCATGGGGGTGCCTAAAGGATGCTGCTTTCGTAGATACCTATATAGGAATTCAAGCGAATCATGTTAATAGTTTTTATGACAGTAGAGTAGATTGACAATACTTAACTTTGAGTTGCAAGAACGTGTCGCAAACGATTGGCGACATGCAGTCAATCAGTGCCCTTTGCTATATACAGCGTCCATGTAAGCAATGGCTATGTACCACTAATAACTGCCCCACTATTGTCCGTCTTCTACTGTCCGGCCGAGACTGGCAGGAGCGGTGTTTATTTTCTCTTCGGATAGGGGCCGCTCCTGTCGTGGTGCAGTCCTAATCAGCGGGCTATTGGCTGAAGTCGTCTCACAGCCCTCTCTGATCTTGCATTCTTCACCTTCGTGCCGGCGCTTGTCCATACGCCAGAAAATTCCTCCGCCCCCCCCCCCCCCCCCCAAGGCGACGGACCGTCGTCGTGTAGGGAGTGCGACTATGGCGGCGGGGGAGACAGGAGTGTGGCGCATCGCGGAAAGAGATGGGGCCCCTCCACGCCAGCACCAACGTGGTGACCAGACCGAAAGTTCTACTGTCACCTCCGTCAACATGTTAGTTATCTAATAGGTGGATCACATGATGCTGGCCTCTGATGTTATCCGTGCGTCTGGGTAAGACTACGCATTAACACGGTCCATCAGGTGATAGATAGTGGACGAAACGCGAAAGAGGGAAGCAGTTTTAAGAGCAGAATGAAAAGAGTGCCAAGGCTCGTGCCGTGGGAAAGAAACCTCTGCGACCGTGGGATGGGTATTAAGAGCAGTAGTGACTTACAAGCTGCGATAGTTTATGCAAAGTTGGGTTTGTTAGCATAGGTATCATGCATCATTACTGTGACAAGCGATGGCGATGTGTCCCAGTTGCTGCAGCTGCTACATTCCTGGAACAATCAAGATCGTTATACAGTAGTGGGAGATCGGCCATAGATCATCTCACTGTGTGGGGGATGTGTGGAACATGTCTGCATGTAGTGTATGGTACAGCTTCCCTGAGTGGTACCAGTTATTCGGCAAGTGTGTTCCAACTGGATATCCAGTAATGGTGTCTGATTAACAGGGGCTCACCTGTACCTTTGTGTTTGCGTGTACTTGGCCATAGATGTTATGTCCTTACAAGTATATCTTTTGGTCTTTTGTGTTTCCATCTATGGTTGTGGTCGTAGTTCCCCAGATCCAGAATAAACGGGTTCTGCGAATGTTTGGAGTTTCTGTATAGTCTTGTGGTGAGTTTGTGGATTACCTCCGTGAGAGTCTCAAGTCGGTATTCCCGGTGAAGGTCCGCGATGTGTGTATCGTGGAGCATTGCTTATGATTTTGAGTACTTTGTTTTGTATGATCTGCAGACGGCGCAGGCGTGTGGGCGCAGCGTATCCCCAGACAGGAGCTGTGTACGTCATCTGGGGTCGAATATGTGTCATGTACATGGACCTCGACACCCTTCTGTTCAGTGTGCTACGCTTGTTGCGCATAGGGTAGAGCTGTTATAGCCTCGCGCTTGCTCGGTTGGTCATGTGTTGTATGTGGGCCTCCCAGAGTAATTTCCGGTCCACCTAGACACCGAGGTATTTGACTTTCTCGCGGAAACGTATTGGGCGTGCATGTAGAGTTATTGGTCTGCATATCGGTGTTTGCGCAGTTGCTACGGTCTTCTAGTGAACAGAACGGCTTCGCACTTGTCGACGTTTACTCTGACACGCCAGTTCTCCAACCAAGGCTCAGCTACTCCGAGTGCGGTCTGTAAGCGTGACGTAACGTTTGATGGTTTCCAACCTTGCGCGAGATTGGCTGTGTCATCCGCGTAGATTGCCATCGTTGTGTTATGTGTGGTTGGGAGATCGTCTATGTAGAGGTTAAACAGCAGGGGCCATAGGATGCTTCCCTGGGGTACTCCCGCGTGTATACCGTGTCGTGTTGATTGTTTTCCCTGCACGCGGAACCGTAAGCTTTGGCTGCAAGGGCCGTCAAGCTTCCGGTACCCTGCCATCCAGCCTTCGCTCTGGCGGAAACGTCCTCCGAAAAACGATCGGAAGGGTACTCGTCAACCTGCTGCTGCCATGAACCAGATGTAGGAGGCGGCGAATGTTGCGGTATGGGCGCGTCCGACTCCATCGGTGGGACGAGAGGAGGCGGAGGAGGAGAAGGCTCCTTCTCCATGGAGTCGTCCTGCGATGTCGTGATGACACCCTCTGGTGGCTGCTGAGGCCGCGCTGTCAGCTGGATCCGTGAATCTGGAGAGACTGAAAGATCATTGTGCACATGACAGAGGTGAAGTTCATTTTGATGGCGGCACTGCAAGCCATCTGGACCTGAAATAGGATACATACAAGCGCCAAGTCGACGGACGATCTTGCCTCACGTCCACCATCTACTGCCGCTAAGAACCCTGTAAAAGACAAAATCATGCGGCGCGAAGCGATACCTGCGGCCTTCCTTCGGCGCCGGATGATGAGGAGGGTGGAGCAGGTGGAGCAGTGTCCGATGGCGGCGGCCGTGAAGCAATTCCGCTGGCGATGGTCCATGTGTTGGGTACGAGCGATAGGAGGCGAGAAACACTTGCACCGCTTGACCTGTGGTGTGTGCTGAGCGAAGTTTGGCCATCTGCTGCTTGAAAGTTCCGACAAAACGTTCCGCTTCGCCGTTTCACTGTGGATGGAACGGTGCACTGGTTAGATGCTGTATGCCATTGCGTTCACAGAATGTTTCAAATTCATTTGACATTAACTGAGGTCCGTTGTCTGACACTATTACTAGGCAAAAAATAGAGGACAACACCTGGATTGTGCTGTGTGACATTGTAGAGTTCATTGGCAAAGCAAAAGGAAACTTGCTATATGAGGCAACCACAGTCAACCACCGAGTGTTCCAAAAAGGTCCCACAAAGTCTATGTGCACACTTTGTCGTGGTGGTTGCGACTCAGGCCTAGTAGAGAATTTTTCTGGAGGAGCGGACTGGTTTCGCACACATGCGTGACACTGTGACGTCATCTGTTCTATCTGGGCGTCCATACACTGCCAAGTGCAGTGTCGACGCGGTGACTGTTTCGTACGAACAATCCCCCAGTGTCCGTGGTGAAGCAAGTGCAACACTTCTTTTTTCAGAGCTTTAGGGCTTAACTTGTGACGTTCGCGTGTTTTATTTCTTCGTTGAGAGTCCTCGGTGTGGACGTACTGCGTTGTCATACTGGCTGAAAAATGGGGCTGGAAGTTTACCACTGACTACTGTAAATAATGTAGCCGACAGGTGCACAGTTGCGTTTCACAGTTCTTTACTTTCACTGTTCAAAAACCCCCAATATTACACAGTTATATGGCCAGTTAACTGTTGGCATATTTTGATAAGTCTCATTAATAGGTTGTTGACAAACATCAGCATACTGCTACAATAGTTTCCTGCTGAATATCTTTGAGCAGTAAAAACCTAACCACACAGTTCACAGTTCTTGCAGAATAATACGGTACGTATTGAACAGACACTGTCATTATTTAACACACGACCTAATTGTATTACACTTATTCCACTGTTAAGTGGATGCACTGTTTTTGTTCTAACCAGCACAGATTCCTCGTCTGAAAATCGGCTATGGACTGACTGTCTCGGGACCAAAAATCATCACAATAATAGGTACTGAAGCTATACAGTGTTTCATGTTTAATTTACAGAAATTACAATTAAATCATCTCATTAAATTAACTGAACACATCGAAAAATCGGTTCTTTTTAACAGTTTCTTCTACCACGAGGGTTAAGCCGAATTATTTGCTTCAATGATGAAATTAACAGATATAGTTTTACAAAAAATACTTTTGATGAAACTGGTAATTACTTTGAAATTAATTAAGAGCTGGCTTCGATAACATGTTTTCGAATAGAGCCAAATAAATACTTTAAGAATCCAAGTGATTCTTTTTCCAACTGTTTATCATCGTCACAGAATTTATATTTGTTTGTAAGTCAACAATAGAACTTAAGTCACAGAACAACTACTGATTTCACCCTAGAATGAAAGATATTAAGTAGGAATAGTCAAAATAAATCAGGAAATTAATTACATACACGAAACTAAGCATACAATTAGAACTGATGCTATAGTTTTTTTAAAACTGAAGGCCAGCCCTTCTCCCATATGAAAATTAAGATCATACTTACGCATGTTAATGATAATCAGTCAAAAATGAAAAAAATGAATTTAAAGAGTCAGATGGCAAAACAAGAGAGGAAGTAAAACGATCAGAGCTTGCTTCGTCACAAACACACGTGACTGTCCACTGTCAATTTGAACAGGAATTACTCCTTTCTGCACAGCGAGGCAAAGTATCGGCGCACTACAGAATTCTTTAAGCTATGAAAGAAACGAGGCCTAGATGTGCGAATTTATGTTAGAAAAATGTTCAAATCTGAATCAGCTTCGGTGGCTTGTGGAATTTTCCTATAGTTCAGCGGAAAAGACTAAAGCAATTCAGAATGCTGAGCATCGATGTGACAACAAGATGCAGTAGAAGCGTCAATGTCCATATCAGGGCCAATCAGAAGACATGAAAGTGCATCCGCATTACCATGTTGAGCCGTCGGACGATACACAATCCCGTACTGGTAAAAAAAATAAAATGATCGTATGGTGTTGCCAGCCGGTAGGCCCCATCAGGGAAGTTCGGCCGACGTGTCCGAGTTTTATTACAGTCGACGCTACATTGAGAGACTCGCGTAGCAGATCAGATTAATGGCAAAAATGGCTTTGAGCACTATGGGTCTTAACATCTATGGTCATCAGCCCCTAGAACTTAGAACTACTTAAACCTAACTAACCTAAGGACAGCACACAACACCCAGTCATCACGAGGCAGAGAAAATCCCTGACCCCGCCGGGATCACATTAATGGTTCATATTACATTAAAGTCGATGAACAATGCTTAACTTTGGCTTACAAGAATGTGACGGAAGCGATTGGCGACACGCAAGCAATCAGTGTCCTTTGCTATATACAGTGACCATATAAGCCTGGTATATGAATCACTTATAACTGCTCCACTAGTGTTTACTTTCTGGCCGACGCTGGTAGCGGCGGCACTTATATTCTCTTCGGGTAGGGGCCGCTCCTGTCGTGATGCTGACCTAGTCGGTGGGCTATTGCCTGACGTCGTCTCACAGCCTTCTCTGTTCTTGCGTTCTTCATCTTCGTGCCGGCGCTTGTCGATACACTGGAACATATTCCTCGCCTTCGGTAGACGTTACCAATTCAAACGGCTACTATTCGGTTTAAAGGTGTCCTCAGATGCCATCTTTAGGGGACTCGATAGCACCTTAAAATATTCCGTAAAACAAAGAATCACAAATTACGTAGCTACCATTTAACTGCGGAACCGACGGGGAAAGGACAGAATGTGATCTTAATGAAATACTGGAGACCTCCAAGGAATCCAGCATAACTGCCAACACCACCAAGTCACGCATTGGTATCTCACGAGTAAAAAAATTCCTCTGCCGTATCATCACAGCGGAAGGTATCTCTAAAGCCCCGGACAAGATCAAGGCAAAAGCAAAATTTGCACCGCCAACAACTAAGAATCAACTCCGTAGATTTATCGGTGTAATAAATTTCTACAAGAGATTCATTCATGTGAAGAAACTAGCTACACCACAGAGAGAATGTGCCATGGGACTGGGCTATGTGGCGAAAAATGAATTCCAGACCCTCAATACCGCGCTGGTTAAAGCACCGCTTTTGTCGCGCCACAACCTCGTGGAGGAATTTTGCATGGCAACGGGCAGATCATACTCTGGCCTGGGCATAGTGATCCTCTACAGGTATCAGCAAGGGGGAACATGACGCATAAGACCTGTGCTTTTTGAAAATGTGTTCTCAGAGAGAAACTACTTGGTAACCGAATCGGATGCTTTGACGGTCATGTTTCGCTTCGGAGAATGCCGTTTTTTCTATGCTGGAGAAAAACATGGATCTTCACCGATCACAAAGCCTTGGATTTCTTACTATCGGTGAAGCTCTGCAATAAGAGACCCATGAGATGGGCACTCAGGCTACAGGAGTACAATTTTACGATTACGAACTTACGAGAGGAGGAGGACATCATTGTGGATGTGCTGTCACGTTCAACTGCGCGATTAGAAGCAAATACCGCAAACCCACTAGAAGACAAGCACTACAGTTTGCATTGTATTAAAAGAGTGGCGTTTGAGAAATACGTAAGCACGAGCCTTGACATCAACAGAGAACAAGTCAAGGAGCCAGCTCTGCTTACTCTTAGGAAAAGGACGTGAACTAAGACCAAGCAGTTCCACCTATCGTGGAAAAGAATCTTGTTCTTTTGCAACGAAGGGGAAGGGAAACCTGGCGTGTTTGCATTCCAGGTGAGCTTTTGAACAAGGCCATCTGGCACACTAACCTTAGATATACACATTTTGCAGCCAAGAAATGCTACCTGAAATTACGCGCACTATACCACTTCAAAGATACAGACAGATAAATTCGGAGGGTTTTGGCAGTATGTAAGGCTGTCAGAAATCAAAGCATGTTACGGTGTCGATGCAGGCACCTCTGCGTCCCATAATTCCATCTAAATTAAAACATGTCGCTGTAAACAATTTAATGGGCTCTCGCTTGCGCACAGGTAGAGGATATACACTCCTGGAAATAGAAATAAGAACACCGTGAATTCATTGTCCCAGGAAGGGGAAACTTTATTGACACATTCCTGGGGTCAGATACATCACATGATCACACTGACAGAATCACAGGCACATAGACACAGGCAACAGAGCATGCACAATGTCGGCACTAGTACAGTGTATATCCACCTTTCGCAGCAATGCTGGCTGCTATTCTGCTATGGAGACGATCGTAGAGATGCTGGATGTAGTCCTGTGGAACGGATTGCCATGCCATTTCCTCCTGGCGCCTCAGTTGGATCAGCGTTCGTGCTGGACGTGCAGACCGCGTGAGACGACGCTTCATCCAGTCCCAAACATGCTCAATGGGGGACAGATCCGGAGATCTTGCTGGCCAGGGTAGTTGACTTACACCTTCTAGAGCACGTTGGGTGGCACGGGATACATGCGGACGTGCACTGTCCTGTTGGAACAGCAAGTTACCTTGCCGGTCTAGGAATGGTAGAACGATGGGTTCGATGACGGTTTGGATGTACCGTGCACTATTCAGTGTCCCCTCGACGATCACCAGAGGTGTACGGCCAATGTAGGAGATCGCTCCCCACACCATGATGCCGGGTATTGGCCCTGTGTGCCTCGGTCGTATGCAGTCCTGATTGTGGCGCTCACCTGCACGGCGCCAAACACGCATACGACCATCATTGGCACCAAGGCAGAAGCGACTCTCATCGCTGAAGACGACACGTCTCCATTCGTCCCTCCCTTCACGCCTGTCGCGACACCACTGGAGGCGGGCTGCACGATGTTGAGGCGTGAGCGGAAGACGGCCTAACGGTGTGCGGGACCGTAGCCCAGCTTCATGGAGACGGTTGCGAATGGTCCTCGCCGATACCCCAGGAGCAACAGTGTCCCTAATTCGCTGGGAAGTGGCGGTGCGGTCCCCTACGGCACTGCGTAGGATCCTACGGTCTTGGCGTGCATCCGTGCGTCTCTGCGGTCCGGTCCCAGGTCGACGGGCACGTGCACCTTCCGCCGACCACTGGCGACAACATCGATGTACTGTGGAGACCTCACGCCCCACGTGTTCAGCAATTCGGCGGTACGTCCACCCGGCCTCCCGCATGCCCACTATACGCCCTCGCTCAAAGTCCGTCAACTGCACATACGGTTCACGTCCACGCTGTCGCGGCATGCTACCAGTGTTAAAGACTGCGATGGAGCTCCGTATGCCACGGCAAACTGGCTGACACTGACGGCGGCGGTGCACAAATGCTGCGCAGCTAGCGCCATTCGACGGCCAACACCGCGGTTCCTGGTGTGTCCGCTGTGCCGTGCGTGTGATCATTGCTTGTACAGCCCTCTCGCAGTGTCCGGAGCAAGTATGGTGGGTCTGACACACCGGGGTCAATGTGTTCTTTTTTCCATTTCCGGGAGTGTATTTACATCCTGGAGGTAGTGGAGCTGACACCTAAGTATGTTACCTTAACCCCTGAACACAATTCTCGCACACAGACCAGAAACACTTCACACCATATCTGTAGGACAAGTGTTGTTGTTGTTAAGGATGACATGTTTAGTCAACAGCGTAACACATATTTCTTATTTGCATTTTCTATTATGATCATTCAAGTAATTATATATGGATTCACACTGTATTTATTTAAAGACCTTATTTTTTGGCTTATTCTTCTATTCATAAGAATCTGTAAATATCGATGTAAAACCTTTCCACTGAAACATGCTATGAGGACTTTGCAGATTTTTGGAGCTGTCAAACCCACTATTGATGCATCCTGTAGGGAGGCACGAGGCCACATCTTGCGGCTAGCAACAACGACCACATGGCGGCTAAATGACTTCAATGGGCAGCCCGGAAATCTGCTGAGTGAAGGACTGGTCAGCAACCCTGAATGAAGGCCAGGACAGAGAATGAAAGCTGAGGCTGTTGTAAACCAGCCTACCCAGGCAGCTATGAATGGAGGCAGCCACTGGACAAAGATGGACTGCCATTAATGTCACATCGCTTCATCGACAGCCTTGGGGACGGCTGAGTAGTCTGGAACCGTGCGACCGCTGCGGTCGCAGGTTCGAATCCTACTTCGGGCATGGATGTGTGTGATGTCCTTAGGTTAGTTAGGTTTAAGCAGTTCTAAGTTCTAGGGGACTGATGACCTCAGATGTTAATTCCCATAGTGCTCAGAGCCATTTGAACCATTTGATGGCTGAGAAAATGACAGCTGATAGGAAACACCCACAGAGTAATTGTGAATGAGACTGATGGACTAGAGCCTCATCTCTGACGTCACGAAGGACCCAGATGACTGAGTAAATGATAACTGATAGCAACCATCCACTGAACAGCTATGAATGGGACTGCTGGATTTGAGGCTCTTCCCTGACCACACAACACACACTTAAAGGACCCACAGATGAGCCAGCGCCACAAAAAGGCCCAGAGGGTATAACCAGCTGTGGGCACCCCTTCTACAGATGGCTTGAAGAACCAGAGGAGTTTCTCCTGCAGTAGTGCACTCTGACGCAGGTGGGCACTGGCGGCTGTGGAGACATCACAAGCTACCCACTGTCACATTCAGAGAGAGGAAATCACTAGAAGACGGTTCGCACGCCAAATGCCACGCTATCTCACGACCTCCAGGGAAAGACTGCCCTCTCTTTCAGACGCTGGGCTTAGAGACAAGACAGGGACAGAGATTTCATTACCTGAGATGGAGATGTTGGGCATGGTGCATCCAGACAGGTGTCTCATCCCCTCCCATCAGAAGTCACATCTGACAGCATGCCAGACTGCCAGTTGCTGCTAGGTTGAGATGATGGCAACAGCTGAGCTACCTTACTGATGCTGCTATGAATCAGATGGGGCAGTAGAGCCATCCGCTGCTTCTCCTGCTTCAAGATCTGAGTGAATGGCAACCCTCGCTGCACCTTGATACTCCAGCCAGCCCAGAGACTATTTTTGGGTGTGTTTAATGCCGTGTTCTACCTGTGTGACTTTGTAAATGGTAATTTTCTTCCCAGGGATCCTTGTGGAGGGAGCGATATGATGCTTCATAACTCTGATTCTCACGTAATTCTGTACATTTTCTTGTGAAACTGATTTAGTTTTTAATACAATTGGTCTAGTGAATATGATTTGTCAAGTGTTTACGTAAATTCTATGTGAAAAGTGTGATTTTCAGATGTTTTATAGGCAGAAGAAACAATGTTACAGTGCCCTAGAAAATAAGAGCATCAGATGAAACAAGTGACTAGCTTGTCTAGATTTTGAGATCGATTGTGTTACCTAAATTACAATTATTGTCTGTAATGTATTCTCAGGTAATTCTGTATATTTTCTGGTGAAATAGATTTAATTTTTGTTACAACTGCTCTAGTGAAGATAATATGTCAAGCATTTACGTAAATTCTATTTGAAAAGTGTGATTTGCAAGTGTCTTGTAGATAGTAAAAACAATATTGCATTGACGTATGAAATCATCAGATGACATACGTTGCTTGCTTGTTTAGATTTTGCGAATGAGTGTATTTCTTAAGTTATTGTCCATTTTTGTATTATGGGTGACTGAAACCTGGTGAATGACAGAGCAGGGATAAATCACTGTGGCAGAGTATAGTTCAAAATCCACAGAATTGTAATATGATTATGGACATTAGACATCTCTAACCTCAGAAATTGTATGCTGCGAAATCTTTTTAACGGCTTAGTAATTGTTTATCTGACAGCTATGTTGTAGCAAGGACCCTAGCGTCCACATGGCACATATTACACTGAGCAGTGTTCATATGTTTTCTTGTAGGCATGCAGCTTAGTGTGAGTGAGTGACCCACTGTAGTGAATGAGGTCAAGCCAGGATGGTTTTTTTTATGTGCGGTCATGGTTGGCAAAGGTGCTCCAACATTTACATCATCATTATGATATTCCAGTATTCTCTGATGATTTCCTCTGTTCCATGTCACACTATGACATTTTGAAGTGAGACTCTACCCTTGCGGAAATCAGCCATAAGTGGAGCCAGTGAGAGAGGACAAGCCACCCTCTCACGGATTGTCATATTCAGGACTATTGTTTAATGTTGTTTTCACAATGAAACAAAATGTTTTTGAGACGACAGGAAGTTATCAACATGAGCAGGCATTGGTGGGAGCACATAAGTTCTTAATGCACAGCAGATTTTTATGGTCGCTCTCCTTCGAATAGTTTTTTCTGGAGTTGAGAACTAGCAGGCAATTTGGTCAATTAACAGTAAATCTTGCAGTGGACATTTGGGGCCTGGAAGCTATATGCTGCTATTAGGGATAGGGACACCTAAAAGCACTTTCCTGGGACAGAACGGAGGTCCCAAGAATTTTTCTCACTGATATGACAGTACAGAAAATGCTTTTGGCCGAAGAAAAGACAAAAAAAACTGCCTACCGGGATCTACCTCTTGGGCGCTTCTAACCACAGCAGGGGCAGGGATGCAAGGAAATGTAGGCTGTGCAGTTAATGCATCTCCAAAGTGTTGTAAACTCTCGCTCTCTCTCTCTTTCTCTTTCTGTCTCTCTCTCTCTCTCTCTCTCTCTCTCTCTCTCTCTGCCCCATTACTCATCACACACACGCAAACACACATAAACCATACACCACTGACGCCAAATACAACTCAAACTCGCACGCCTCACCCAGCCAAACACGCTAAGAAACAAATTAACACCACACACCCACAAGCAACATGTAAAGGCAGCGAATACTCCGCCTATGTTTGGAGAAATCGAAAAAGTGCAGTACCAAGCTTCCATAGGTCACGAGGTAAATCTATTTACTTCGCCAACAACAGACGAGAACGCACCATAACTTCAAAAAACGTGATACAGACTCATTTCCGTTCGAAAACGCATAACAAACAGAAAAAATTGCGTTTTGCTGTTTGCAGATAACAAGTTGTCTATTGAGTAGCAGAATAGCTACCAAAATAAATGGACAATAACATCGTGTAAGGTATGTTAACTATTGCATACATCCACTTTTCGCCAGTCAGGCGACAAATGGAAATTTGACATAATGTTATAAACAACACAGATATTAATATGTAACAACAATTTTACAGTTAAAAATGAAATTAAACCCACTGATGAGAGCACAAAAATGCAGAAACATGTATGGGTGAAACAGAAGAAAAGGGTCTTGCATAAGGCGGAAATTCTCATCCCATCCTCATCTCATGTTGTAAACGCATTTTATGAACAGAGATGGAAGCCATAAAATTTCGTGAGCTTTCAAGTTCATTGTGTACTCTGCCTGCCGAGTTTTTTTGTAACGCCTCAGGCTTTCTAAACTATTTTAGAATGGAATGCAACATTATTGCCGCTCCGAAATGGTCTATGTTGGGACACAAAAGCACCTCTCTTTGTTTAGCCGGGGCCCCTGGTCAGACACAATGTAATGTTCGGCCTGTCCAGATAATGTTCTCTGCGATAAATGTGTTCTTCACTTGGCAGGGATAAATGGAAACCCAAAACATCCTGCCTTAAGTGGCCATGGGGTAAAAGAAAACTACAACGAGTTGGGTGCACAGCGTCTTTTCCTATGTGCGCGAGAATTTATGAGCCAGGGATTGCGTGCCTCTCCAGAAAAGAGAACAATTGTTAACTTTGATTGAGACTGGCCGATGGGTAGAGCAGACGTGTCGGAGGGGACACATGGAGCTTGTGGAGTCTTGCGATTAGTACATAACCATTGTGGGGGGCAGTTGTGCGAGTGCTTTTGTGGAGTTTACCAAGCTTTGGTGAAAAGCGAGGATTGGAGAAACATGGTCTTTGGATTCAGGCTCCAGTCTGGAGACGATTCTGGTCTTGACTGAAGTTATGATTGGGTTGCGCTTGGGAGATTCGTCCTGAGCATGACATCGCACTGGCATTGGTATTCACTGTGGGGCCTCTGGCGATGGCAGTTTAGACCCCAGTCATCCCAGACAACTCGCTGTGCCGAGGGTAATCTTATTTGTGACAGGTCTGCCGCCTTGACGTATGATCCACCGTGGTATAACAATCATGTACGAAAGGTACTACGGAAACAAAGAAAGCTTCATCATAGGTTTAAGAGTAGTCGAATCATAGCTGATAAGGAAAAGCTGAACGAAGCGAAAAAGAGCGTAAAGAGAGCAATGAGAGAAGCATTCAACGAATTCGAACATAAAACATTGGCAAACAATCTAAACAAGAACCCTAAAAAGTTTTGGTCATATGTAAAATCGGTAAGCGGATCTAAATCCCCTATTCAGTCACTCGTTGACCACGATGGCACCGAAACAGAGGACGACCGAAGAAAGGCAGAAATACTGAATTCAGTGTTCCGAAACTGTTTCACTGCGGAAAATCGTAACACGGTCCCTGACTTCAGCCGTCGCACGGACGCCAAAATGGAAAATATTGAAATAAACGATATCGGAATTGAAAAACAACTGCTATCACTTAGTAGCGGAAAAGCATCCGGACCAGACGAGATACCCTTAAGATTCTACAGTGATTATGCTAAAGAACGTGCCCCCTTTCTATCAGCAATTTATCGTAGATCGCTGGAAGAACGTAAAGTACCTAGCGACTGGAAGAAAGCGCAGGTCGTTCCCATTTTCAAGAAGGGTCATAAATCAGATGCGAATAATTATAGGCCTATTTCGCTTACGTCAATCTGTTGTAGAATAATGGAACATGTTTTGTGTTCTCGTATTATGACGTTCTTAGATAATACAAATCTCCTTCATCATAACCAACATGGATTCCGCAAACAGAGATCATGTGAAACTCAGCTCGCCCTATTTGCCCAAGAAATTCACAGTGCCGTAGACACTGGCGAGCAGATTGATGCCGTATTCCTGGACTTCAGGAAGGCATTTGATACGGTTCCGCACTTACGTTTAGTGAAAAAAATACGAGCTTACGGAATATCGGACCAGGTTTGTGATTGGATTCAGGATTTCCTAGAAGAAAGAACACAACATGTCATTCTTAAAGGTTCAAAATCTGCAGATGTAGAGGTAATTTCGGGAGTACCGCAGGGAAGCGTGATAGGACCTTTATTGTTTACAATATACATAAATGACTTAGTTGACAACATCGTTAGCTCCGTGAGGCTATTTGCAGATGACACGGTTGTCTACAAGAAAGTAGCAACATCAGAAGACTCGTACGTACTCCAGGAGGACCTGTAGAGGATTAATGCATGGTGCGACAGCTGGCAGCTTTCCCTAAACGTAGATAAATGTAATATAATGCGCATACATAGAGGCAGAAATCCATTCCAGTACGATTATGCCATAGGTGGTAAATCATTGGAAGCGGTAACGACCGTAAAATACTTAGGAGTTACTATCCGGAGCGATCTGAAGTGGAATGATCACATAAAACAAATAGTGGGAAAAGCAGGCGCCAGGTTGAGATTCATAGGAAGAATTCTAAGAAAATGTGACTCATCGACGAAAGAAGTAGCTTACAAAACGCTTGTTCGTCCGATTCTTGAGTATTGCTCATCAGTATGGGACCCTTACCAGGTTGGATTAATAGAAGAGATAGACATGATCCAGCGAAAAGCAGCGCGATTCGTCATGGGTACATTTAGTCAGCGCGAGAGCGTTACGGAGATGCTGAACAAGCTCCAGTGGCGGACACTTCAAGAAAGGCGTTACGCAATACGGAGAGGTTTATTATCGAAATTACGAGAGAGCACATTCCGGGAAGAGATGGGCAACATATTACACCGCCCACATATATCTCGCGTAATGATCACAACGAAAAGATCCGAGAAATTAGAGCAAATACGGAGACTTACAAGCAGTCGTTCTTCCCACGCACAATTCGTGAATGGAACAGGGAAGGGGGGATCAGATAGTGGTACAATAAGTACCCTCCGCCACACACCGTAAGGTGGCTCGCGGAGTATAGATGTAGATGTAGATGATCTCCTTGTGTGCACTGCTGGCTAAGTGAATCAAATTGGTCCATGGTATGAGAGGCGAACTGGAGTGTCACACGCTAGGATCTTCCGAGATTTCAGGGTTGCATGAAAGAGTTATGGTGATCCGTCTAACAGATTGCCAGCTGGGACTTCGCATATTTCCTGTCCGCAATAACGAATAACAGGCGCTGCACATCGCTACTCTGCTGGCACTTTCTCCATGACTGTCATCCGATACAGCGCTACACATCCTCAAAGGGATATAGTATTGCTGCTCCAGCTTGTTAGGGCTAACAAAATCAGTCTCGCCACTTATTCTCAGCTGCACCAACGTAGTATAACTTTTGTGTAGAATAAATCCCTCAATGTCTGTTCTGCGTTATACAATTTCTGATTGCGTTATCCACGCTTTGAGCCAAATTAAATAGTTTAATCAGACAAACCCTAGCCTTCACCAAGCAACAGCCACCCAGTGCAGTGTTAACTATTTGTTTATTTTAACTTGTACTGTTCGTCCTATTTTATGGCCAAATAAACTTTTGCAGTAATTTCCTATAACGGATCAATCCCATGTTTTTATATTAATCACCCATCAATAATTGACTACAATAATGACAGAACCGCCATTCATTAAATTATTTCAGAAGTCGAGTTCATTTAGGTTCTGATAAGAGTGATAACCGCTAATGCAGGCTAAGAAAAACAGCCACTGTCAAAGGGCAATATCAGTTTGGCAGACGCATCGGCCAGTTAGGCACGTGGTAGGCTTACTAGTCAGGGTGTAAACTCTTAATCGTTGTAGCCTTTCATACCGCAAGACCAATGTAGTGTTGCAAACCAGTTAGCTTTCCAGTACAGTACATGCAACAGCCAAATAATTACAAGTCAACGACTATAATTCGGCCATATTGTGATTTTAGTTTGAGTCTACAACTGGCATAAAGAATTGAGAAGACTAAAGGAGATACCAAGCACACAGAACAGACTTGTTTCCCACTTGCATGTTGTGAAGTGCATTTGAGACTGTTGAACTTTGTCATGGCAAAAAACGCAATATTTACACTCTCCAGTTAAATGAGATGTATGCTCAAGGACTTCGGCAATATGTGTACAGATAATAAAAGTTTTCTAATTGCAGCCCATCTAACACGTCACGGATGAGTACGTAACCCGCAAGTAGAGCGCTTGTTCACCCAAAGCTTTGTTTCTATGGAACGGTTAGAAATAATTGACGGCACATTCACGGCTTGTGCTCAAAGCGAAGTGGGCCATGTGTCTTCCCTGATCTTATAGAGATTGAATTTTAAAGGAGCAAAGAATAGTTTTGTGTCTACACATTGACAAACACATGTAACATGCTGAGAGTGCTGGTAGTCAGCCAACAAATTGCCTCCTTAAAATATCAAAACGGATAAGTGATTTTTCGGTTAATATTTCTTGTCTACTTCAGATCTGAAGAACATACGAGGGCCAGGAACATTTTTTTCGACCTATGGACGAATAATTGATCTTTGTACTTTAAGCTTAAAAATACACCTGTTTTCGTAAAAAGTGTCCTTTTTAATAATTTTTTTTCGCGGCTTTGCCGATAGCAGTACTACTTCCACATTTCTTAAGATTATTTTATCTTGCTGTGATTGTGATCGGAATTTGAATTTAGCGGACTCTCTTAATAAGGCAGTGTACAAAACAGTTCTCCATTGATTCATTGAATGTGTGTATAATATTTTGTCTGGTTTACGCTAAACATAGTTTCTAACCAGATACTGAAACACCAAACCATGTTGTACTGTATAGTCAAATTTCCTTCACTAAAGTAAATTTCTAACATGTAAATCAACCGTTAGAACACAAAGGTTTACATCTGCATCGTAAAAGAAATGCAGAATCAAACGCGTCGGTTCTTAATTGTAAAAACAGGAATACTTGGCATTTTTCGATTGCAACGCCATCT
Source organism: Schistocerca serialis cubense (assembly GCF_023864345.2). Taxonomy (NCBI): domain Eukaryota; kingdom Metazoa; phylum Arthropoda; class Insecta; order Orthoptera; family Acrididae; genus Schistocerca; species Schistocerca serialis. Next base: position 1,065,674,172 of record NC_064639.1, read on the forward strand.
ACCATGAAAGAAAAATAGTGTTTTGAGTAAACCGTATGTATTTTTTGCCTTTGAATCCGAATGTGTAATAGGAATTTAGGGTTCCCATTTGAAAATATAAAGCTGACCAGGCCCACACACGAGTTGTGGTTAGGAAGGGGCCAGCTGAAGCAGATATAACAGATACATAAGTATAATATGTATGAGGATAATGTTGTTGTTGTTGTTGTCTTCAGTCCTGAGACTGGTTTGATGCAGCTCTCCATGCTACCCTATCCTGTGCAAGCTTCTTCATCTCCCAGTAGTTACTGCAACCTACATCCTTGTGAATGTGGATAATAATAATTACAATTTTGTATGGGCTTGTGCTAGTCTTTCTATGGGACGCCACTTCTATTGGATGCGACTTCCTTGTCCCTAACCTACTCCAGTTATCCAACTGGGGAAAGGGAAGTTGAACGTGGAATCCTACCAGGTTTTGTTTCTGACCATTCTTCACATCGTTGATAGGTGAAGGTAAGATGAAAATGAAGACTCAAATATCCGTGGTCCGACAGAGATTCGACAACACAAATAACTTACAACGCCATGGGACCGCATTTAACCTATATCTGAACTTGGAACCCTATCCATTCCTATGAAAAATTGGTATTAAAGAAAGATGAACAGACAGACAGGTGGACAAAGAATGTGATATAATTACAAATAAAACATTCTGAGATATTTTCGTTTACTTTTAGTGCGAAAACTTGCTTCGTGTCAAATTCGTGAGTCTAGCTCAATCGAAACTGGCCTATAGTTTTTTATGAGTGAGTTCACAAGTATCGAAATATCGAACACAGGTGGCCGAATATTTGACTGCAATGACTTAGAATCTAAAATGTTTCGTCACCAAGGGTCTTATCATGTGACATAAATTTAAACTTGGTATTACTACCTGTTCTTGAGGAAAAGGTGTCTTAATAGCCAGCCAGACAGACAGAAGAGAAACAAAGTAATCCTACAATAGTTCTGTTTTTACCAACTGAGGAACGAAAACCTAAAAAAATTAAAGAATATTCATTTATTTTTCTCCTTGAAGATGTCTTTTGTCTGTTTGGAACTTAGCAAATCATTACGAGTTGTCATCTTGCATTGAAAGCGTTGCTTGCCGTGGAGTCAGGAGGGGATCAGATTTTGGTTCTCATTCTGGCACAGCTGACGCTTGTTTCAGGGCGGAGCGAGCCATATAGTTGCCTAATGCTGCGTGCAATACTTTACACATACTCTCATTGAATCTGAAGAATGAAATATTAATGTATCTTTTCCATACTTAGTATACTAAATTCTGGATAACACAACCATACTGTCAAAATTTCGAATCAATAGCTTCAGTATTTTAAGAGATATAAATTTTTATGTAAATCACATAATAGTCGATCTGGCATTGTGAAACTCAGTTAGGGACTGTAACGTACTCATCCATAGCATCAAATGAAAGTACAACCAAGGGGATAGGTTCATATAATCTATTTTTTGGAATTTTCTTTAGTTTCATTACCACAGATTACTGACGTAATTATAAGCATTTTGAAAAATTATTATTTCAGCGTGTTTCGGGTGTGTGATTGTCTTGGAGAGATTGAGGGAGTAAATGGAGGACATACATAAATTTACAATGTGATATTTCATTAAAACTATGGAAATGTAGGCATGAGAAAGGTGTTGTGCAATAGGAGAATTTGTGAAGTATGTCCGAGTGCGGCTTGATATTGTAAAAGGCAGCCAGAAGGGGTGTTGAGCAGTAAATTTATTAGTAATTTAATTTTTGGAAAGGAATCGTCCATTGTTTCTATTGAATTTTATTTACTCGTACATTAGAAATCTCGAGATTTTTAGTCTAAATCACTAATGGTAATCTGATTGGCTCACTTTAGAATTATCGTGAGTATAGAAGTGCTCAAGTTGATCTGATTGAAGGCCAACCCTCCACACCGCACACTGTGTACGAAGAGCCAACAATTCTCGTTCACTCCAATTAATATGCCAATAATCTTTAAGAGACGCCCTTTGAACTTTCATAATTTCGGTATTACCAACTTTTTGAACGTAATTTAGCATCATGCGTGTATTACAGACGTATATTTTTCTTCAATGATAAAAGATAAGTCTTCAGCTGTAATTTCATTTAGATCTATATATTCTCAGTTGAACATCATTTATTAATTTCCAGTGTAATGGAATACAAGCTGTAGGGAAGCAGCCTACTCACGCCGTAATAAATTCACACCAGTCTTTCCATTGTGTGCCAGCCAGTCCGCTGTAACTAGCTCTGACGTCATAAATATTGAGTAATACTTTAAAAATCAAGTAAATAACCTGAAACGTTTCTATCAATATGTGTTGAATATCAGTTCGATAACTTTAACCATTTTCGAAATTTGGACGTTTTTCTGTAAAAATCATTGGCGCAATGGAAAAGAGCTAGAGACTTAAAAATTTATATTTAGATTCCTTTTTCATAATAATTTAATAGAAACAGTCTTCTGGATCTCACAAATTAAGATTTTAGTTGAAATTCAATATTTTCTGGTTTCTGTCTTAAAAGTTAAGGAAGCAAGATAGATTAAGTAGGCGAATAAATAAGGCTAGGATGTTTAAATTTAAGTATAAGGGAGATCCGCTATAATCATAAAGATGTGAGAAGTTTCAATAGAATAACTATAAAACTATAGCGATAGCGTATCTCCAAAGGGCAAGTTCAGAGATCGTCTACTGCGTGTAGGGTAATTAAATTAATTCTCTCGCCCTAAATATTTAACTCATCCACATCAGGCTTTTATTATGACTACTTACCTGTGTGCTGAATGCACATTTAAATTGAGAGCTTCATCTGCCATCAGCAAAGGAAGCAATGATTTATTCAATAACTTAATGTGGTGCATTACTAGCCCAGCGGCTAGCCGGGAGAGCCGATTTGATCAGGCGTTCCATTAGCCGTCCGCACCGCAGCTTTATATATAAGAACGCTGCGTGAGGAAGCAAGGCCCCAGTTCTCTCCAGACGCTGAATAGCACACCACCTGTGCCAGGAGTCGCGTCGCGTCGGTATCATTGCTATAAACATCCTCGGATGCCGAATTAAGTTACTCGGGATACGCATAACCTTGAAATCATTTTCGAGTGAAGTGTTAATTCTGGGATGACTTTAATGATCTATCTTCAGTTTGCGTATGTCGTATTTTCACGTGCCGTTGCGGGCCAAACATTCTACCATTATTTAGCGTGGCGTTTGATGAACATTGTCATCAAATTATGGCGAGAATAAATTTAAACATTTAATTTGAACAGTTATAGTTGTATCAGCGCATTAGACTCTGAACTGCTCTGGTAGTTGGATTGTGTGGATCCTTTTTTTTTTTCATCTGTGACTTTCAGAATATAGCGAACGTTTTTACAGGATCGTTTTTTGATTATGAATCCCAGTCAATCTCCTAATTCCTCAGAGCTATAAGCAGTAGCTATAAGTGTATTTCTCAGATGAAGTGGGCACTAGGAATTCTAATTACGGGCTTCACGTTTTGCTAATCACTTTCTGGTTGCCAATATTGTAGGTAGAGAGTCAGTGTTGAGAACGGCAAAAGACAGCATAAATAATAGGAACATTTTTAATAACAATTAATGGTTAATTAGTTAATCTCCTGGGAAATGCATCTACATTACATTACAAACCAAACATTATATAACTACAGTCATTCAACCCACCGCCCCACAATTGGTGCATCGGCCGGGAAATGCATCTACATTACTTTACAAACCAAACATTATATAACTACAGTCATTCAACTCGCCGCCCCACAATTGGTGCATCAGCCGGGAAAGAAACTGAGTAAAGGTGAAAGTGATTTTTAAATATTCGGATTCGGGAGTGAAATGCGAGACGCAACTGAGTAATAGAACAGTGATAGTGTTACGTGTGCACGTGGACGACGCAATTGGATTAACAACTCATCTGAATGGACGGAGCTGGCACTGAGTCCAGCGGCGCTGCCGGCATCGCGAGAAGCCAGTTTCGCCTCACCACAGTCATCCGCTGGAGTAACCGGAGCCTGCCTGCGGTTGTGGGCCAGGCAAACATACAACAGCCGTCAGAGTGCCGTCTGCAGTTCAACGCGCTGCGTCGCATCAATAATCCTGGTACGCTGCGCCGGCAAAGCCATACGTCGTGCAGAAGGAACTAAGTTGGGTTAAAAGCTGTTAAAAATTTTACTAACCTGCACTAAAAGACTGTCGGAAATGGAACTGCCAGTAGAAACTGAGGTTAAACTTAAATCAGAACCTATGTCTGTTGAGGGAACTGTAAATTCAGACAACGGTTCAAGTGTAAATATGCATGGATATAGTAATATTAAAGTGAAATATGAAGTATTGTCTCCTGACAGTAGTGTGAAAAGGGGCAATGATTCAATAATACAGACCCCTGTAGTAAAGCAGAAATCAGAAATTGTTAATTTATTGGATGATAGTTTATCTGATGAGTTAAAAACGAAACAGTCATCAGAGGTGGTAGAGTTTAAACAGGAGAAGTTAGATATGACTGATCAATCAGAAATTTCATTTATTTTGATGATTCTGGTGTTGGAGCAAGTTTGTCGTCACCTGAGTGTGATAAAAAGCCAGCTAGTGAGCAACCCAAAGATACTGGGGCTATTGATTTAAATGTAATATTACAAGCAATAGCTGCCACTAATGCTAAAATGACAGCTGAATTAAAGTATGAGATTGTGGCCAGCCAAACTAATTTTAATAAACGGTTTGAGGCAATGGACAATAAATTAGGATGCAATAAAGATGAATTAGAAACTTCCTTCAAGACTGGCTGCAATAAGTTGAAAGAGGATCTGAACAGTTTAAATTATAAAATTGATTACAACCTAAAGGATATTAAGAAAACGGTTGCTCAACAATTTTCTGAAATGTATAAAACAGTGAAATCCGAAGTTGCTGAGGTTCGCAACGACTTCCAAATGGAAGATGTGAAGCTGGAGTACAAGTTAACAGAAAAGATCGAGGCGGAATCTCAACTGTGCTCAGATAGGTTTAAAGATGTTAATATAGAAGTAAACATATCTCAAGCAGAAGTAGATGCAATCAAAACTGATACTACTCATATTGTGCAAAGAGTAGATAATGTTGAAATGAGAGTAGAAAGTATTAGTACTAACACTGCTAACATTGAGAGTAAAGTAGCTTCAGTAACTTGTGGTAATGGTAGTATGCAACAAGTTGTAGCGACAAACGCCGCTTTTATCGGGTGTCGGCAGTTCTTGCGGTTCGATCCAGATAAAAATATCCACCCGCTAGATTTCTGGAACGATTTTGAAGATGTGATTCCACCAACTTGGTCTGAACGAGAGAAAATCTCATTTATTAGAAGCCATTTAGCAGGTGACGCCATGCGTTGGTCAGCTGATGTTATGTTGAAGTGTAAAACATTAGCGGAATTTAAAACAGCTTTCATTAATGAGTATTGGTCTAGTAATAAGCAAAATGAAGTGTTGACAGAATTTTGGAGTTGGAAACGCTTCAATGTAGGCAAGGAGTCTATTAAAGAGTTTGCTAGGTCATTGATCTCACGTTTGACGCATTTGGCGGAAAAGCTAAAACCTGAAATGATAGTACTAGGTCTTGAAGCCAAACTGCCATGGTATTGGCAAACTAGAATTATATCTGCCTCTAGAGACAATCTGGATCATTTCATTGAATATTTGGAACGTGTAGAGCGTGTTGCTGCCAATGAGGAGCAAGCACGTAATAAAAGAAATACTAATAACACTAGTAGTAATTTTAATAATGAGCAGAATGGCAATGTAAACATGAGAACAGTAAGTGTTCGCCATCCTAAGAGAGGTAGGAATTGGAGAAATAATTATCAGAATCAACAATGGCATCCAAATGATAGTAATTTTGTTCCGAACAAAATTATGCAGGTAAACAACAGTGCAGAAAGCAGTACTGTGCCAGTTAACTATAATGTAAATAAAGGAAACAGTAGTAGGCCGAGGTAGGAAAACTAGTTCCCGTCTATGAGGACACTGGCGCTCACCAGGTGGTTTCTTTTCCTAAGCCAGTAGTTACGGTAACTGGTAAGACAGATCAGAATACTCAGACTGAACATGTGGATGAGTGGTCGGTACCATCTAAGGATAGAGCAGAAATATTAGATCACTCACAGTATTTGATAGATACCGTGTTGGAAACGCTTTCTAAGTGGGAAGAGAAAGAGAAGGCACAGCAGTGTAACGGTATGGAAGGGCTACAAAATACTGAATTGTCAGGTGAAGAAGCAGAAGAAATTCATGCTTATATTTACGATGAGGATGATGTGCTCCTATGTAAAGTGCCTGTACTAATAGATTTAGGACAGGAGGTAAGTGAGAACGTAGAGGATAGCCTGTTGGGGGTCGATGAACCCAGTAGCTGTGACCAGTTGTCACTTGAGAAGGAACCCGACGATAATAATGAAAGTGGTTTAGCTGTAACTAGTGTTATGCCTGGTCTGGAGGCGCAGAATCGCTCAGACTACAGTAATTTGGGTCATGTTCAGCAAACTAAATGTAATGAAGTCGTGCGGTGTTTCGATTTGAAATTAATAGACCGACTGGAAAAGGCAGCTGAAAATGTAATTCAGGAAACCCCTACACACTTTGACCTAAATCTAATGAAGACAGATGTCGATCACTTTCGTTGGAGACAAATCCAAAAGGAACTATGGGATGAGTTTGAAGAACCACCTGTACAACCTAGAATAAGCCACCCTATAATAATAGTGAATATGTTGGGTATCAATGTACGTTGTCTCTTAGACAGTGGAAGTGAGGTGAGTGTGATATCTCAGTCCTTCTTTGATGCATTACCTGGTAAAGACAAGCTTACAGTAATGAGAGTATCAGGACTAAGAATAATTGGTGCTACTGGCAAGATGTCAAAAACGGAAAAACAAGAAGCTTTGCTGCCCTTTGACATTAAAGGTAATTTAATTGATCATCCATGCTTAATTGTAAATAATCTCAGTATTGAGGTTTAAATTGGCATAGATTTCTTGTCGAAATATGAGAGTGTTGTTGACTTTGAAAGAAGCCAGTTAAAAATGGTCTTGCCGATAACCAGAGTAACTACGGTATCTTTTATTGATAAACATGTAGTAACTAATGATGAAACTTGGGAGCTGCCGACACGAGTTCTGAAAAATAGGAGATATTGGGACGAAGGTGTTAATCTTAGTAAACGTAAGCTAAACGCAGAAGAAGAAGAAGCAATTATTTTGGACAAAATAGAAGCTAAATTGCAGGAAATCGATAAAATTTCAGCTAATCAGAAGGAAGAACTAAGACAGGTTTTAAAAAGGCATCATAAGGTATTCAAATCGACCTGGCATGGTCAAAGGTTATGAATGAATTCTGTAGGGAGGAGGTTGTTCTATAACCTCTACACAGTGTGGCAGCTGTGCAGTCCCAGCTGTGTGAGATCTTCTTTCCATTTCAGGTCTCACTCACTCTTTAACTTTCCTATCCACCTAAAATTTCGACCTCTTCTTTCCAACACATTAAATTTTCCGTCATGGTTAACAAGCCAATAATAAACTAATGAACTCTGTAGGGAGGAGGTTGTTCTGTAACCTCCACACAGTGTGGCAGCTGTGCAGTCCCAGCTGTGTGAGATCTTCTTTCCCATTTCAGATTTCGCACTCTCTTCGTCTTTCCTATCCACAAAAATTTCGCCCCCTTCTTTCCAGTACTAAAATTTTCTGAAACCAATGAACCCTGTAGGGAGGAGATAGTTCTGGAACCTCTACACAGTGTGGCAGCTGTGCAGTCCCAGCTGTGTGAGATCTTCTTTCCCATTTCAGATTTCACTGTCTCTTCATCTTTTCTATCCACCAAAGTTTCGACTCCTACTTTGCAATACAAAAATTTTCCGTCATGTCTATCAAGCCATGAGTTCTGTAACCATTCTATCCACCGATTAGTGAAGAAAATACCTAATGTGACAAACCGAACTGTGACATAAACAACAGAGAAGTATGAGGTAATTAAGATTCAATGTATTTGAGTAACAAGTATGTATATAACCCTGGTAATATTATAAGTAAAAAGTGTTGTTTTATTGCAAATGGTCCACCAACAGTAATTTGGTAAGATATACAAATTCGTGTATAAGCAGGATCTGAAGTGGCAGTGAAACCTAGTGTATGCATTGGAGCTAACTAATAAATATTAAGAGAGAGTGCTTAGTGTTATGAAAATATGCAGATAAGTTGTAAAAATGAACTCACCTTGTGTAGCAAGGAATGGCAGTGTAATAGAATTGAACAGTGTTTGTGGTTGAGACGTGAAGGACACGCCCCTGAAGTATTTATAAGGTTGGAGCTGGCCATTATTTTGGTGTAGTGTGTGGCAGGACACACCTACACGTATTGAGGTTATAAGTTGGAGGCGTGAATGCCACCATAGGTACCCTTATGTTAGATGAGATAGAGCAGCTCATGGTGTCCTACAGGTTTTAGGAATTTAGAATTACGCTGGTCCATAATTACTTGATGCACTTTAGTGGTAGGCCGAGAGAGACTACCTGTGGTTTCAGCGTCCGATCGAATGGAAATGGAGTACCACGTGAGCAAACTGATCAGCTGCAATACACTATAGATACGAAATAAATGTGCTATCCTATGCTTTAAATTTTAATGGAGTGAGTATTACTTAAATTCATACACTAGCAAAGTAAGTAAGTACATAATGGCAGACATTAATTATTATTTATAGCTCAGCATAAATACAGTTTGATGAAGTAAGTACGTAAATGCAGATGTGGAACTGACACAACAGCAGTGGACCAATAAGTGGAGTTAGTAGTCAACTAAACGTAGTGTGTTTTGAACACTCAGAACTGTACTATTACCACAAGTTACTCACAGGTTCAAAGAAGCTGAGAAGACAACTACTAATCAAATATACTCATACTATCTCTAAGAATAAGGTAATCGAAGATGAGTCAGCTACGGAAATAAAATACAGATTTGTCAGGAATGTACCGAGCATGGTTCAGTGTTCCGGCCCAGATATAACAAATTGAAATTAAATAGGATTTATGATTGTATGCCTTGAGCATAAATTTTCTCTAAACGTGACTAACGGCGTTTTGAGCCATTTGTTTACCGATTTCATGACAGTCAAGTAACCGTGAGAGTAAAATTAAAAAGGGTCTGTTAACTTTGTTCCAGTAACTTATTGGCAGATAAAATGTGTATATCCCCATTTCATTGTGACCCACCCTTAGATATTAAGTGAACAGAGTCTGAGGCACTCTTTTTTTTGTTCTACAGGACAAACCAGATAATGGCAGCCTGGTAGCTGCGTGAAAGCGTGGAGTTACTTGGACACAACTCACAGTGAGCCCTCCCTTTCCCACATGTAATTTAGAGACGTGAAGGACGCACACCATAGCAACTTCCCGTCCTCTACCCTTGTGTATGGAAGTGTAGAACCCCAGCCAAAGCGGCTACAACCACGTGTGTATAAATGAAGTTGTCATGGTTGTGAAATTTTCTTTCAGGTTTAGAAAAGACTACTAAGATATAATCATCTGTTTATGTATCATGAATAACTGTGTTATTTTCTTTAAATTTATGTATGTAAAAATGTATTTAATGGATTTGAGATTTTCATAATTTTACATCTTTTTATGTGTTTGTTTGTCTAAGACAATATGTATGCCAAAGTGTTTCATTGATTTTGCTTAAATTTTGAGGGATAATATTGCTTAAGAGGCAGTGAACAAGCCAGAAATTTAAATAATTGAAGTAGGTAATCAGTTTTCTTTTAATATTTTTATATGTTTACAATTAAATTTTAATTTTCATAGGGAGTTAAGCTGTACTCTTGCTTCTCTTTTTGTAATTAATTTTTTTTCGTTCATTAACATTAAAAAAAAATTTAAGTAGAGGGTGATGTAGGGAAGCAGCCTACTCACGCTGTAATTAATTCACATCAGTCTTTCCATTGTGTGCCATCCAGCCCGCTGTATCTAGCTCTGACGTCATAAATGTTGAGCAATACTTTAAAAATCAAGTAAATAACCTGAAATGTTTCTATCATGTCAGGAGTAATAATAAATCAATATGTGTTGAATATCAGTTCGATAACTTAACCATTTTCGAAATTTGGACATTTTTCTGTAAAAATCATTGGCGCAACAGAAAAGAGCTGGAGACTTAAAAATTTATATTTAGATTCCTTTTTCATAATAATTTAATAGAAACAGTCTTCTGGATCTCACAAATTAAGATTTTAGTTGAAATTCAATATTTTCTGGTTTTTGTCTTAAAAATTAAGGAAGGAAGATAGATTAAGTAGGCGAATAAATAAGGCTAGGATGTTTAAATTTAAGTGGAATGGAGATCCGCTATAATCATAAAGATGTGAGAAGTTTCAATTGAATAACTATAAAACTATAGCGATAGCGTATCTCCAAAGAGCAAGTTCTGAGATTGTCTACTGCGTGTAGTGTAATTAAATTAATTCTCTCGCCCAAAATATTTAACTTAGCCACGTCCGGCTTTTATTATGACTACTTACCTATGTGCTGAATGCACATTTAAATTGAGAGCTTCATCTGCCATCAGCAAAGGAAGCAATGATTTATTCAATAACTTAATGTGGTGCATTACTAGCCCAGTGGCTAGTCGGGAGAGCCGATTTGATCAGGCGTTCCCTTAGCCATCCGCACCGCAGCTTTATATATAACAACGCTGCGCGAGGAAGCAAGGCCCCAGTTCTCTCCAGACGCTGAATAGCACACCACTTGTGCCAGGAGTCGCGTTGCTTCGGTATCATTGCTATAAACATCCTCGGATGCCGTATAGTTACTCGGGATATGCGTAACCTTGAAATCATTTTCGAGTGAAGTGTTAATTCTGGGATAACTTTAATGATCTATCTTCAGTTTGCGTATGTCGTATTTTCACGTGCCGTTGCGGGACAAACATTCTACCATTATTTAGCGTGGCGTTTGATGAACATTGTCATCAAATTATGGTGAGCATTCATTTAAACATTTAATTTGAACAGTTATAGTTGTATCAGCGCATTAGACTCTGAACTGCTCTGGTAGTTGGATTGTGTGGATTCTTTTTTTTTTTTTTCATCTGTGACTTTCAGAATATAGCGAACGTTTTTACAGGATCGTTTTTTGATTATGAATCCCAGACAATCTCCTAATTCCTCACAGCTATAAGCTGTAGCTATAAGTGTATTTCTCAGATGAAGTGGGCACTAGGAATTCTAATTACGGGCTTCACGTTTTGCTAATCACTTTCTGGCTGCCAATATTGTAGAGAGTCAGTGTTGAGAACGGCAAAAGACAGCATAAATAATAGGAACATTTTTAATAACAATTAGTTCCACCCGCCACCCCACATACGGTTAATCGGCTGGGAAATACATCTACATTACATTAGAAACCAAACATTATATAACTACATTCATTCAACCCGCCGCCCCACAATTGGTGCATCAGCCGGGAAATGCATCTACATTACATTACAAACCAAACATTATATAACTACATTCATTCAACCCGCCACCCCACAAACCGTTTCAAAATGAGATCGACAGAAAGTGCAAAATCGCCAAGCAGGAAAGGCCAGAGGACAAATATAAGAATGCAGAGGCATATGTCACTAGGAGTAAGATAGATACTGCCTACAGGAAAATTAAAGAGACGTTTGCAGGAAAGAGAACAACCTGTATGAATATCAAGAGCTCAGATGGAAAATAGTCCTAAGTGAAGAAGGGAAAGAAGAAAGGTGGAAGGAGTGTATAGAGGCTCTATACAATGTACTGTTGGGCAATATTATGGAAATGGAACAGAACGTAGATGAACATGAAATGGGAGATATGGTACTGCGTGAAGAATTTGACAGAGCATTAAAAGACCTAAGTCAAATAAAGGCTCCGGGAGCAGACAACATCCCATTAGAACTACTGATAGTCTTGGGAGAGCCAAGGCTGCAAAATATTGACACGAATTCTTTACAGACGAATGGATATCTGGTAGAAGCCGACCGCGGCTAAGGTCTGTTTGGATTCCGTAGAAATGTGGGAACACGAGCGGCAATACTGTCCTTATGACTTATCTTAGAAGATAAATTGAGGAAAGGCAAACCTACCTTTGTAGCATTTATAGACTTAGAAAAAGCTTTTCTAAATGCTGACTGGAATACTCTCTTTCAAATTTTGAAGGTGGCTGGGGTGAAATATAGTGAGTGAAAGGCCATTAATAATTTGTACAGAAGCAAGATTGCTGTTATAAGAGTCGAGGGGAATGAATGGGAAGCAGTAGTTCAGAAGGGAGTGAGACAGAGTTGTGGCCTATCCCTGATGTTATTCAGTCTGTATATTGAGCAGACAGTAAAGCAAACAAAAGAAAAATTTAGAGTAGGAATTGAAATCCAAGAAGAAATAAAAACTTTGAGGTTTGCCGACGACATTGTAATTTTGTCAGAAACAGCAAAGGACCTGGAAGGACAGTCAAACGGAATGGGCAGTGTCTTGAAAGAAGGATATAAGATGAACATAATCAAAATCAAAACGAAGATATTCGAATGTAGTCAAATGAAATCAAGTGATGGTGTGGGAGTGTGGGAATTAGATTAGGAAATGAGACACTTACTGTAGTAAATGAGTTTTGCTTTTTGGGGAGCAAAATAACTGATGATGGACAAAGTAGAGAGGATATAAAATGTCTACTGGTTTTGGCAAGGAAAGTGTTTGTGATTAAGAGAAATTTGTTCACATCGAGTATAGATTTAAGTGTCAGGAACTCTTTTCTCAAAGTATATGTATGGAATGTAGCCTTGTGCAGAAGTGAAACGTGGACGATGAATAGTTTAGACAAGAAGAGAATAAAAGCTTTCGAAATGTGGTGCTACAAAAGAATGCTGAAGATTAGATGGGTAGATCACGTAACTAATGAGGAGGTACTGAACAGAATTTGGGAGAAGAGGAATTTGTGACACAGCTTGACTAGAAGAAGTGATAGGTTGGTAGGACGTGTTTTGAGGCATCAAGGGATCATTAGTTTAATAGGAAAGCGTGGACGGTAAAAATCTTAGACTGAAACCAACAGATGAATACACTACGCAGATTCAGAAGGATGTAGATTGCAGTAGTTAATGGGAGACGAAGAAGCTTGCACAGGGTAGACAATCATGGAGAGCTGCATCTAACCAGTCTCTGTACTGAAGACAACAACAATAACAACAACAGATGTATTTACACTGCACCTGAAAAATCTGTGAGCCTTTAAACTGCTGACAAGGAAGTGAACAACATCAACGTAACATACATCATACTCCTTGAGATATTTATTTTCATTACTACTGTAATTTAAATTTTGAAAAAATCTGCGGCCAGCTGCACAAAGAAATTTTGTTTCTTTACCAGTTTTAGGCCCCTAGTGGTCTTCTGGAGAAAACTGTGTAGAGAAATATACTACAATTAAGAATAAGCTGAGTAGGAATACTAAGAGATTTATATTAAATATTGTGATTCATCTCTCTGTATGCAAAATTTCAGCGAGAGTGTACAAGGCAACGCTGTCAAAAGCCGTTCTCTAAATCTACATATTATGAGGTGTGAGGTATGTTGTACCCCTAATATGCTATAGTCCAAGTTCTGGTGACTTACAAGGAAGGGAAGCACCCCATAAGGACATGCAAATTTTGAGGAAATAATAATGTCGCACAACTGGAACCATCTTATTGAATGGCACTCAGTAGTGGGGGTACAGTCAAGAAGAAAATACAGGTACCACAGCGTACATAGGTATACTAATGAGAGGAAGGGTCTCCGGTCCATAATAGAACCAATCGGTCACAGTAACAATCAAGTTCATTATCATAAAGCAACAATATCTGCATTACACACTGATATAGGTGAATGAACATTAATTAAATGAACAACGTTAACCTTGGCACAGATGGGTGAACATGATGAAAGCATAATCATAAGAATAATTCACAGGTACGGCTAATGACTGTAAGAGTGTTTAATGATTAAAGAAAGAACACGGAAACATAAATGCAAACGACCAGTAAGATCGTCATAGTGCATGTGGCCAACTAGTTGACTGCAAAACTTTAATCCTCGAGCGAGCGCGCAGTTGTAAAAAGTACAACAGCAGCAGTTTTTATGCCTAATCGATGCCTTAACCTTGAGCTATTGCGCCATTGCTGCCATGTATTGCGCTGTTGATGTTTTCTCGACGGTGCTGAAGTGGCTTCAATACATTTGGTTAGCTTTCCCAGTTTTTTTTCCTAATTTTAAGCAACAACGTGTTAAATGTTGTAAAAAGGACAAAACCCGCCTGCTGGCGTGACAGTTGCAAGCTTTGTTCCAGCAGTCGATGTCCAGAGGAAAGTGTACCAAAAAGTTTACTCCACTTGCTCGTTTTTTTTCTTTTTCTTGGTTTTTATAGATACACATTGAACGTTACTTTGGTTACACCAGCATCTGAATGTTATTATTCATTTCATTTCTTTGACGTTTTTCTCCAATTCAAAGGGTGTATAGACGAAGAAATTCGCAAACTGCTTGAAGACGGTGATGATAAAGTCTTTGCAGACTTTTCAGACTTGGAGGAAAGTAAAGCAGATTTGAGTATGAAAACACTGAAGAGGACCATGGCAGTGAATCTGAACTTGAAGGTGAGAATGGTGATGATCCCGAAGAGACAGCAGATGTAAGAGGATTCTTTATTCAAAAGACAATGTTTCACATTGGTGTAAAATTGATTGTGCTAAAACATCAAAAACCAACAGAAAAAACATTGTGCAAATTGCGCCAGATCGGAAAAGAAAGGTGATGGGTATCGCTGATGAAGTTAGTGCTTTTTTGAAAGTAATTGACCTTGACTTTATTGATGAAATTGTAAACTATACAAATATCTATATAAATAAACAGCGAGGCACACACCAATTCTGGCGCAAAAGAATTAATAAAGTGACGAAATAATGGCTGTGTTCGGGAGTTTTTTAAGAAGAAAATCTCATCACGCTAAGGTACATGAACTCTTTGCAGCAGATAGAACAGGAGAACTACTGCTTATGACTTACAGTAGGTTTCTATTTTTTCTAAGCTGTGGGCGATTTGTTGATATGGAAACGAGGAATGACAGGAGAAAAACTGATAAGTTGGTTGCAATTCGTACAGTATTGGATCCTTTTTCTGCTAACTGCCAATGTTCTTACAGCCTGGTGAATTCACCAAGATAGATGAAATATTTCACCCCTACAGAGACCGTGAAACACCCACGTTATATCCTTCATTGGATTTGTGTGATTTACCGAAACCGCCAAACTGTTAATTATTATGAATATATGACCGTGTGCTTAATGGATGAAAGGCCATCGGTTTTTCTGCTGTGATTTCGGGGGTATTTCAACCGAGTGCGGCTGTTCTGAGACGGAATAGTTAATGATTGAAAGTTTTTCTATTATTAAAGACCACAAAGGTAGCGATATACAAACTGATATATATTTTCTATTAACACACAAATTCTGAGGCAGTTGCTACCATCGCCTTAAACGTTTGGTTGCGGTTATATCTTTTATTGTTTGTTGATTTTAAGAACTAACGTCACACGCAATGATGATGGTTAACATTCACAACTATCCTCACTGCAATCCATGGTAGTTGCTGGCCGACGCGGTTGACGCACGTAACTCGGCATTTGTTTTACATCACTCGTGAATCGGTATTGATGAAGGTCAATCCCAGGACGATAAGGGGACGCGCTCATTTGTCACAGTCAGGTGAATTTACAATTTTCTTCTCACTCGGCACATCCGCCATTGACACCGTACCCAGCTCGACCGCCATTTTTTTTAATTTTTGCCAGTCTTTCCAGTACTGCTTTCACTCGACACTAATCTCACTGCCTCCTGCAGCGCTCGACGATCGACTCCTATCTGCTATCGACCTGGGTATCAGATACTAATATCTGTGTTCGTGGGATCACGGATCCCACACAACCGCTGTAGATGGATTCAGTACAAACCCAGCAAATCAGCTAAATATGGGACAAAACTGTTTTCTCTGTGTGATTAAAAAAAATGTTGCAGTAATCTGGAGGTTTATTGTGGAACCTTACAAGTGACAGTTGGTACACAAGCTACTTCCTTTCTCAATGCTTACTGCAGAAAGCTATCACATGCATTTGTACAATGACTTGAACTTCTTCCAGAATTTCTCCCTCCCCGCCCCCCAAACAAAGAAGATATGACATGGCGACAGTGACAAAGTGCCTATTGGCTTCTGTCTCGGGATCTTCGGCCGACGTTCATCTAATGATTTTTCTGACGTTTCGCCAGCACGAGTGGCTGGCATTGTCAAAGCTTCACCCTCCATTGCCTGTGGTGAACTGGAGCCGAGCTCGCGGGCGCAGACTATATGTACCTGGCGCGCCAACGTCGGAGGGCATCTCCGCGGTCATTTCCGGCGCGGTTCTCCTCTTGCTACCTGCGACGGTCGTTCGCTGCAGTACGAGAAGCCAGGATCCGTTTACCTTAAGGCTTTCCTCTTTCTTGTTGAAACTGTTCGCGTGTTTTTGTATTTCTACAGCTTCTCTGAACAAGCGCGTGTGATAGTGGTTCTCTACAGCCAGAACTTCCGTGTCGGCTAATTTTATTACGTGGTCGGTCTCATTCAGTGCGTGCTCTGCCACGGCCGATTTCTCCACCTGCCCCAACCTGCAATGTCGCTTATGCTCTTTGATCCTGGTGTTAATGGATCGTCCAGTCATTCCGACATAAACTTTTCCGCATGTGCATGGTATGCGGTAAATGAAATGATCGTATGGCATTGTTGGCCGGGAGGCCCCATGCGGGGAAGTTCGGCTGCCGTATTGCAAGTCTTTTTAAGTTGACGCCACTTCGGCGACTTGCGCGTCAATGATGATGAAATGATGATGAACACACAACACCCAGTCATCACGAGGCAGAGAAAATCCCTGACCCCGCCGGGAATCGAACCCGGGACCCCGTGCGCAGGAACCGAGAACGCTACCGCAAGACCACGAGCTGCGGACATGGTATGCGGTATTTTACCGACATTGCAAGTGGGTCTCTTTTCTCCTTCGCCGATCTAAGACACTCTTTGATCTTCCTTGTCGGTTTGAAAATCGTCTTTACGCCATGTTTGCGCAATATACGGCCGATTCTGTCCGTCTCTCTGGGAATGAAGAAAGAAGAGGTACAAGCCATTAAGAATCTCAACGCCGACAAGAGTATGTTGGTACTGCCTGCCGATAAGGGGAATGCGACCGTCGTAATGAAGACCGAAGATTATGAGCAAAAGATCCGAGACCTGTTACATCCGACGACGTACCGAAAACCAAGCGCAGATCCGACGCAACGTATCACACGGAATACGAATCGATTAATCAAGGCGTCTTCTCTGCCGGCGGACATACAGAGATACCTGCGTAACACAGAAGCCCTACCACCTCGGCTGTATGGATTACCCTAGATCGATAAGAACAACGTTCCACTGAGACCGATCGTTAGCGCTCCTGGATCATCGACATATAAACTGGCAAAACACTTGGCCTCTCTGCTCCAGCCACATGTGGGGAAGACCGACACATACATTAAGGACTCAGGACATTTCATTGAGAAGCTGAAGAAACTGAAACTTGCACCAAACGACATCCTGGTCAGCTTTGATGTTGTTTTGTTATTTACGAAAGTGCCACTCAGTGACGCTCTGGAGCACATCGGTTCCATTTTCCCGCTAGACATCAGAAAGCTCTTCCATGCATGTCTCACCACGAGCTATTTCACGTGGAATGGCGATTTCTAGGAACAGCTGGAAGGCGTCGCCGTGGGTAGTCCTCTCAGTCCAGTGGTGGCCAACTTCTTCATTTAACAATTCGAAGCACAGGCACTGGACTCGGCGACTTGCAAACCTAAGGTGTGGTACAGGTACGTCAATGATATTTTCGTGGTGTGGAGCCATGTTGAAGAACAGCTCGGTGACTTCCTGAGACACTTGAACAGCCTCCATGCCAACATAACATTTACCATGGAAATAGAAAAGGACAAGAAACTGCCATTACTAGATGTGCTGGTCACAAGGGACGGCGAAAACCTGGGACACAGCGTGTATCAAAACCGA
Organism: Schistocerca serialis cubense; assembly: GCF_023864345.2. Taxonomy (NCBI): domain Eukaryota; kingdom Metazoa; phylum Arthropoda; class Insecta; order Orthoptera; family Acrididae; genus Schistocerca; species Schistocerca serialis. The sequence goes on from NC_064639.1 coordinate 1,065,692,362, forward strand.
CTCACACGGACCGATACCTGTACAAACTGTCAAACCACCACCCGAGCCAGAAAAGAGGCATGATTAGTACGCTCGTAACGAGAGCAGGACGAATGTGTGAGCCGCAACAACTCAAACGAGAAATTCAACACCTGGAAACTGTCCTGAGGAGCAATGGGTACTCCACAAATTATATTAGAAGTGTAACAGAGCCAAACACTCGGCGTAGTAAGGAACCAGAAAAAGAAATGTCGGGTACGGCCTTTCTGCCATACATTCCCAGAGTGACGGACATAATCGGCCGTATATTGCACAAACATGGCGTAAAGACGATTTTCAAACCGACAAAGAAGATCAAAGAGTGTCTTAGATCGGCGAAGGAGAAAAGAGACCCACTTGTCGGTAATATACCGCATACCATGCACATGCGGAAAAGTTTATGTCGGAATGACTGGACGATCCATTAACACCAGGATCAAAGAGAATAAGCGACATTGCAGGTTGGGGCAGGTGGAGAAATCAGCCGTGGCAGAGCACGCACTGAATGAAACCGACCACTTAATAAAATTAGACGACACGGAAGTTCTAGCTGTAGAGAGCCACTATCACACGCGATTGTTCAGAGAAGCTGTAGAAATACAAAAACACGCGAACAGTTTGAACAAGAAAGAGGAAAGCCTTAAGGTAAACGGATCCTGGCTTCTCGTACTGCAGCGAACGACCGTCGCAGGTAGCAAGAGGAGAACCGCGCCGGAAATGACCGCGGAGAAGCCCTCGGACGTTGGCGCGCCAGGTACATATAGTCTGCGCCCGCGAGCTCGGCTCTAGTTCACCACAGGCAATGGAGGGTGAAGCTTTGACATTGCCAGCCTCTCGTGCTGGCGAAACATCACAAAAATCATTAGATGAAAAAAAAATGGTTGAAATGGCTCTGAGCACTATGGGACTTAACATCTGAGGTCATCAGTCCCCTAGAACTTAGAACTATGTAAACCTAACTAACCTAAGGACATCACACACAACCTTGCCCGAGGCAGGATTCGAACCTGCGACTGGAGCGGTCGCGCGGTTCCAGACTGAAGCGCCTAGAACCTCTCGGCCACTTCGGCCGGCATTAGATGAACGTGGGCCGAAGAACCCGAGACAGAAGCCAATAGGCAGTTTGTGAACAAGTGGCCACGAAAGCCTCAACAATTTCGTATGGCGACAGTGGCTGCAGAAACACATAAACTTGAAATCATAACTGAGTGCAACGTGACAAACGGTGGAGTTGACGTTGTAGCTAAAATGTGTGCCTGATACTCCATTTCAAGAATTACAAGGAGATGGCCATTGGCTACTTTTTCATTTTTCTGAACATTGCAGGAAATAATTCGCAAAAAAATTGTCTGTGAAAGGTGTCATGAAAGTGAACAAATGTCGGAAAAACTGGCTATAGTTTGATTTAAAGAATTAAAAGAGCAAAACCTTTTGTTATAAATTTTGAAGATATCGAATATGAACTGCTTTCTCCAATGAAAATAATAGTTTCTTTAAGGCAAGTTTGTTTTTACTGACAAATGATCGTGTTGCAAATTTTACAACGTGCCCCTGCTCGTGTGACAACTGCAGGCGTGCCTGCCGGAGGGTTAAAAATGGCAGTCGGCTCCTGACGGGAGCTAACTAATGTTGTGCCCTTCTGAATCAGTGGTTTCAATGCCAGCCAATTCTTACCACATACGTGCAGCGTGAATGCGGCAGGCAGCGACGTTAACGGCCGGAAATTCGGAGTCCATATTCTCCTCTTTACACAGTACTACATTAAAGACACTCTTCTGTACGACAACAACGCTCGCCAGCAGCAAGCCGTTACTCTTCGTTTCCCTAGTGGCAATGTTCACTACCCCATCATCTACGAGCAGCAAGTGGTCTCAGTGATAGCCCAGTGGCAAGTACTCTCTTCGATGACCCAGTGGCAAGTGTTTTCTTTCTCAGTGCTCTGAGACTTGGCTGTTGCTGCTAGAGCAGTAATCTTACTGGACAACTGCGGCAGGCATTGTGGGTTCGGTCCAGTAATGATTTTGTAATAACGTTAAACAAACTTCTGCTCCTGCAGATTTCGTTATTATTAATCAATAATGCTGAGGTCTGGGGAGGTGGCCAGGAAACCTCTCCCACTCGACAGTATGATTCTGAAGCTGACAAACAGCAAAGGTTACACGAGAAAGAGCGCATACCACAGAAAGAAAAAACATTACGAACCAATGAAGAAGCCTGTTTCACAAATTTATACCAAAAATTCTTCCGTAGTGCAAATGGCATTTCTCATGCTTCAGGATTTCCGAAAACCTACACCTGGCTCTGATTTTTATCTTTCTAAAAGGATTATTCGAAAAATATTGCTTTTTTGCAGAGAGATAGCCATTGCCTGAGTGCGGAAAATGAGCAAAACGAATTCCATTCTCAGCTTGCTGCACTGAATTTAAACCCTGGGCTCTAACCTGTTTATGATGCTTCTCCCCGTTCGTTTAAGGAACCTCCTAGCTTAGCCAGCTTGAAAGCTTTCAGCTCTTCAGCAAAATAACAAGTCCTCGCCATATTAAAAGAGAAGGTAAGAGAAGAGCAATTGGTTAGACCATCACTAATGGTACTGGATAGTGTCTGCAGTTATGATGCAGTATGAGACTGAGACTATTTGACCAAAGGGATGAGCATATATATCATGAAATACATTGAGTGACAGTATTGGGGAAAATCTGCCACGTAACAGTCTGCTATAAATGTAGTCTCCTCTTTCTCAGCGTAAGATAAGGATTCTGTCAGACCGACTGTCAAAACCCCTTATTATCAGAAACAGGAAGGCATCAAGTTGAAATTTATGTCGCATAATAAGGTTTACAGCCGGATGACGATGTGAGAAAGTTAAGCTCGTTAGTCAATGGAGTAGAAAGATAGGAACATTTACGTCATATATTTCGATACTTGCACACACACACTCATCAAAGTCTGTAGGACATTTCCCCTTGACCTTCAGTTATGAAATTTGACAAGAAACAAGGCTTCACTGTACATTAAAAGGAAAAGAACCGAAAATTGTTAATTTGTAGTAATATCACATACAGAAATATATTTGTTTTTACTTATTGTTGTCTGTCTTCTGCCTGTCAAGACCCCTTTCATCTAGGAACAGGTGGAGGTATAAGGTTGAAATGTATCCACAATAAATTTATCTAGGAACAGGCGGAGGTATGAGACTGAAATTTATGTAAAAAAATAAGTTCTACAGTTCCTTGGCTGTGTAAATAATTTAATATGCTAAGCCGAAGTATTCAAAAGATACAGCCATATATGTCAAAAATTTTGATAGCCACAATCTCACTCGTCATAAACTATAGAAGAACTTTCCATAAGGGGCGATCAAAAAGATTCCGTCTGAGGGCGTTGCAGCAGTGTATGTACAACGAAGTGCGATTCTGTTGTGAATCTACAAGCACTTTCGTAGGCTAAGGTTTAGTGTGGAATTTATGTAAGAACTTCGTGCAGGAACAGTCTGTAGTAGTAGTCTTGATGCTCAGGGAGCCTTTGACGCAGCTTGGTGGCCCAACATCCTAAAGTGCTACTGGAGTTTGAATGTCATAGAAACTTACATAATCCAACAAAAAACTACTTCAGTGATACAACAGTTGTGTTTGCGTTTAACAGCATCAAACTAGAAAAGAAAGTCACAAAAGGAAGCCCACAAACATATTGCTGTGATCCAGGTTTTTAAAATATTCTGCTGAATTTGGATTACACAGCTAAGAGAAAAACGGCGGCATCTGGAGAGGACTTAATTGTGTTCACCAAAGCAGAAGCTTTCATTATTGCTGAGGAGCTCTGCAGTAGAGAAATGGAAAAAATTACAGATCGGGCTCAAAACAACAAAATCCGTTTTAATGATCACGAACTGAAAATAGTGCTAATAACAAGGAGAAAGAATAAAGGCAAAGCAACAGTTGCTATCGTTCTACGCAATAATGTTTTGCGATAAGTTGAAGGATTAAATAATTGGGTAGAATTATCGATTCTAAATTGATGTTTAGTGAACACATCAGTACATCATAGAAAAAAAATGTAGGAAATTTATTCATTCTGTATATAATTCATCAAGGCTTCGTTCTGGAGCAATGAAAATAATTTACAAAGGCGCTATACTACCGATATCGGCATATGCAGCTCGTTTATCCATTCACGCATAAGAAGAAAATATGAAATTTCGAAGAATCCGGCGCTTGATCAACATAAAGTTTGCTAAGCCGTACAGAACGACGTATACTGAAGCGTTGTGGATTTTAATGGACCTTACACCAATAATTATGAAACTCCTGGCAATAGCTGAAGAATATAAAATCACAAAAACTGAACACACGGCCCATTTTGCACTCGCTTCGATTACAAACAGTGGTCCCATCCAGCAAGTACATTAACTTCAGAAGAAAATTACAAACTCAAGGAATATCGAATAGAGATTTATACGATAGTGTTACCCAGACAACGAAGTAGCTTCAATACTGGTAACAATCATTAATTGCACACCTGCTATCAGTTAAAGTACACACTGAGAGAAGAATGAACAATTAGCATTCTTCTAAGCCTTAGAGAAACTACGAAACGAGAAATAAATGCTAAAATTACAAATTTAACACGCACTGACAGTCGAGTTACGCTAGATTCTTTAAAAAATACAAGGAATCATAAATATTTGATTGAAGACATCAGAAACAATTCGAAAAATGCCTCAGAGAAAATGGCATGTTAACTTCGAATGGAAGACAGCACATGTAGGATCTCTTGGGAGTGAATTGGCACACAATTAGCTCTAGTATACGCAGCAGAAAGCTACAACAATATCCCTTCGTCTGTGATCGGAAATAAATTAAGATCCACTTCGAGAGAAAAATCGAAAAGAGAATGAGCTGAAACTACAAAAAGGACGATCACAAAAATTTGTCCACGACTGTTCAGCGCAATCTTTCCATATAGTCAGCTCTGTCTTTTAATCTTAGAACAATGTTAGCCGCCCATGGAAAATTAATGTCTTACTACCACCGTTTCAGGCTAGCCCAAAGTGCTGCTTGTATGTGCGGAGAAGGCGATCAAACAGTATATCACCTCATTACAGAAAGAGATGCCATAAGGAAGAGCATTACAGAAAAGGGAGGCAGCTTGTCCGTCGATAAACCAGTTTTAGGAAATGTACACATGAACGAATTTCACAAATTTTGAAATTTAATAACGTTTCCCACCATATGGATGTTTATGTTACTGTTGTTGTTTTGGTATTCAGTCAAGAGACTGGTTTGATGCAGCTCTCCATGCTACTCTATCCTGTGCAAGCTTCTTCATCTCCAAATAACTAATGCAACCTAGAACTTTCTGAATCTGCTTGGAGTATTCTCCTCTGGGTTTCCCTCTACGATTTTTAACCTCCACGCATCCCTCCAGTACTAAACTGGTGATCCCTTGATGCCTCAGAACGCATCCTACCAACCGATCGCTTCTTTTTGTCAAGTTGTGCCACCAGTTCCTCTTCTCCCTGATTCTATTCACTACCTCCTCATAAGTTACGTGATAAGTTCATTTATTGAATATTACGGAATACTTTACCCAAGAGGACGGCATCATCATTTAACCATACAGTAAAGCTGCATGCCCTCGGAAAAATTATGACTGTAGTTTCCCCTCGCGTTCAGTCGTTCGCAGTACCAGCACAGCAAGGCCGTTTTGGTTGACGTTACGAAGCCAGCTCACTCAATTATCCAGACTGTTGCCCCTGCAACTACTGAAAAGGCTGCTGCCCCTCTTCAGGAACCACAAGTTTGTCTGGCCTCTTAACAGCTCCGTTGTGGTTGCACCTGCGGTACGGGTATCTGTAATCGCTGAGGCACGCAAGCCTCCCACCAAAGGCAAGCTCCATGGTTCAAGGCTGGGGGCGGGGACTATAAGTCCAAAAAAATTATATACTACCTGAAAACCTTAGACCGATCACACACAAGTTTACCGTTGTGAAAGTAATTATTAGCATACAGAAGTTTTCTCTTGTGAATACTTTTCATCCATCTATTGTAACTAGTTAGAATTAGACTTATTCTTTGTGTATCTTGCTATCCAAACGTGTTACAAATACTGTAATTAAGCATTCTGAATAAACGAAAATGACGTAGAGTAAACCTGCATATATGCCAAGTTCTAACAAAACTTCAGATTAATTATTTTCCACTTATAAACTGTTGTCAGTAGTCGTAAGGCAGTAGACAAGTACAGGAAAGACTGAATTTACTGACTGGGCGTTCGACAAGTCTTTTCTTGATGTGACATCCAAACGGTGTAATATGCTGCTGATTATGCATCGACAAGACTGGAGTCACTCACTGAGAATTTTGCCTGTTTCGACAAGTCTTACATCCAATCGGCGTAATACGACATGCATGCTACATTGCATAACTCACATGGACATTACTGCTTAAGTGCGCTCGTCGACTAGAGTAACCATTATTATTACAATGTCAAAAACACGCCTTGTAACAAAGTCGGTCAGTTATTATAGTAATTTTCTCAAATTATTTTCCACGCCCACGATGTTTGTCAAGTGTCACAATGTTCTTTCCAAGTCTAAAATATCTGCAAAAATACGTCAACAACGCAGAAAACCTGCAATGTTTACATGAAGTTCAACAATGCTATTCTCCACGTGCGGACTTATCTGTAAAACTGTTGACTAAATCATAAAGGTGAACTCTAAAGTAAGTATTGCAGTGCTATTGCCATGCCTAATTAGTTACAAATAACATCCTAAATAGACAGATGGCATTACAAGTTAGGCATAAAATGATCGATGTCGTAAAATTAATTTGACCAGGCTTACCACATCACTGCAGAAAATACAAGTTAGTTGAAATACTGTCAGCTACTGGAAGAAAGTAATGAATTCCATTATTGAGGTCTTGGTCTAAGCATCAATACACTTTAAAAATTAAATATTTCCACCTCCAAATTGCTCTTAGATGCTTGTTAAACATACGGAAATATTATTTGTGATTCATTGACCATATTTGTATCACCTATCGTTTTAAAAGGCAACGGCCATGCCGCAGTGGCTACACCGAAGTTAAGCGCTGTCGGGCGTGGTCGGCACTTGGATGGGTGACCATCCAGGCCGCCATGCGCTGTTGCCATTTTTCGGGGTGCACTCAGCCTGGTGATGCCAAATGAGGAGCTACTCGACCGAATAGTAGCGTCTCCGGTCAAAGAAAACCATCATAACGACCGGGAGAGCGCTGTGCCGACCACAGGCCCCTCCTATCCGCTTCCTCCACTGAGGATGACACGGCGGTCGGATGGACCCGGTAGACTACTCGTGGCCTGAAGACGGCGTGTATGGTTTTAAAAAGCTTCTCAGTAATGTTTCATCAGCAGTTTAGGGGGAGAAGTAGAGAATGCAGAAAAATAACAGTTGAGACCGTAATTAATTATTCAGTTTTAATTCTGCTGGTTTTCGTCTGTAAGGGCAGCTTCAGACCAGAGGCTCTGAAACGAAAAAAATAACGGTCAATGAGTGATAAAACGTATTCACCGTAAAACCTAACATAAAATCGACGTTGTTATGAAATACGACGAAGTGTTACCACATGACCCGAGGAGCCGATACACTAAGCTGCTACGAGTACTAACGTGGACCAGTCACTAACTATTAACTAGCCAGCAAATATTAGATATCGTCCAAGGGAAGGTCTGCCTACCGTTCCTCAAGTGATCCACAATAAAGGTGATAAAAATACACGAATGGAGTGTTTATAAACAGAAAAACATTATACAACACGTGGAAACGTAATATAAAACTGTTTAAATTCAACAAATACATTTAAAAAGGTGTGCAAAGTTTAGAAGGGCGGTAGTAGCAGCCAGAAGGTTAAACATGCCCGCCCTTATGTGCTTGACTGCACTATAACATTGCATATGCGTTCTAAAAGGCTCTGGCACAGACGATCCATTTGGGCAAGCAAAGATCGCGCTGCACCGGACGCCAGTAGTCGGTAAGGAGACGCAAGTCAGATTGTACTGAGATCCCACTCACCATTTCCCCTAATGACGTGCAACATTGGCGAAGAGTCCCGCCTTATACTCAGCGTTATGCATCTACATGCATACACAGGGAGACAACTTATTAAAATTACTATTAACAATTTAAAAACGTATTAACAGGTCCAACGAAATACTGTCGCCTGTCACGTAGTTACGTCAACGATTAGGTTGTGTGTAGGTTGTCGTGATAAATGGCACGAAAGCAACAAATCTGTCGAACAACGAATATTATATCTAAGTTCCAAGTGATCGCCACAGGGCGCAAATTAGCTAGTGTAATCGGCATGGTAGTAGCTTCTCTCGCTGCTCCCTGGGTAGTGATGTGCACCGTACCACTTCACCTCGATGGGGACGCGATGCCACTGTCATATCTACACATGACTTTTGTACTTGCTTTCATACGCCCACATTTTATTAGTAGCACATATTTCTTATAACTTGAGGAAATAGTACGTCGGTATAAAACCAAACTCTTGTGTGTACACACCCAACATTAAAGCTATTAAAGTATGCCACTCCTGACACCACTGTTAATGTATATGATCCCACTTCTGGTCACCAATGCTGATGCATATGGGCAGCGAAGGGGGGAGAAAGTTGTTACATATGCCTCGGGACGATAGTGTGCAGGAGAGTGGGCATCCAGGGCTGCCGTTAAATGACAAAACAGGAAATTAGGTACAACAAAGAGGATATATTTCAGTGCACGGTGTACAAGGGGAGCACCTATTCGGAAGTTACCAGGTTTAGGCCAGTCTAGGAGGTCGAACAATTAATTGAAATGGGCAACGGATGGGGAAGTAGTTTATGTTAACTTAAGTTGGTGGTCGTGAAAAGGAGAGCGAGCGGCTCTGGCTTCCGAAAAGACACCTGTTCTGCTCGAGCTCTGGATTACAAGAGAGAGAGAGAGAGAGAGAGAGAGAGAGAGAGAGAGGCAACTGTGTTCTGCGCCGCAGAACACTCCAGCGTCCACACACGTCCTGTATCCCATGCACGCCATTGGCTAAAACCATTTGCGTGAATTCGCTAGCAGTTTCAGCAGAGGTCTCAGGGCGTCTATTGTCAGCAGCTTTAACTGGACAGAACTGCCTCGCTTTTGCGAGACAGGCAGCTTGTGCCATGTAGGCACTGCGTAAGTTACCCTGGGAGGAAACGTGTAAAGATTTCTTTGGGCCTTTGAAATAATTTTTTTAAACCAATTCCCTAAAATATTCCTTGATTGGCTGCCGCTATGTACAAATTCGTCCTCACTTGGGACGAGGCAGCTAACATTGATGCTGACGAGGGCTAGACATCCGACCTCACGAGACAGTGCGCTGTCGGCACACGGAACGGGCTGGTTAACATGATTTGCCCCCTCAGCACTCTCCAGCGGCCTTTGTCGGCTGTATTGGGCTCGCAAACCACACAGCTTGTTCACGCAACAGGACACGCCTAAAATATCTGTATTTGTTGGCGATTGTCGAAGAATGGCGGAGAAAATCGCGAAGAAGATTTTGGACTCACCAACAGTTCAAACAGCGAATTGTTGGTAGAGGAACACTTCATAATGTTCTACAACGATCTGAGATACGCACTATTGGAAGTTATTCTTCAACTCAATTGATTTTCAGTTTTAAATTAAATTAAGTAAAATACAATGTCTAATGTCAGTTTGCTTCTACATAACATCCATATTCTCGACGTTGTTTGTCTACTGTAGCGGCACCACCGTTTAAGATAGGGACAGTTAGTTTTGTGCAATATTCTGAGCACAATGTGCGGGCCGGATTGCAGTGAGTTACATATACCAACAATTGTGAAGTAGAATAGAGGCCACAGGGCCATCAAATTTCCTGAAAGAGTATACGTAGTGGTTTTGCATGTCACAAATCACAGGCGGAAGGGGCCCACTGGCCAACCTAGGCTGTTATGAGTAGGTGATGCGAAGCAGCACATATGACAAAACAGAGGTGCACAGCCACATATAAATAGGTGCGGGTTTCTAACGAGATTCATTCAAGTTTGACAGCTGTCCTGGATGTTGGGCATGTCACACCACCATCTACATGCAGCAGCAAACGGGGCGCCAGCATTCCAGCCCACAGTGGGTCACTGGTTCGACTCTCTGAGGCCAATTCAGGGTCCATAGCCAGCCAGCGGCGGGAAACTCCATGGCTCGCTACTGTGGGCAGTCGTCCTGGCTTCCAACACACGCCAGAGGCGGCGCTGAATCGGCAGGGACGCAGACTGCTGAGTCGACTGCCAGCATCCTGATGACGCCACAACTCTGCTGGCGTCCGAGGCCGACACACAGTGCGTGAATGGGTCGCTGAGGCAGCCATTCCATGCCAAACCGTTCCGCAGCCAGTGAAGTGGTGTCCATAGCATTGCGGAACCCAGTGATGCAGATTGAGGGGAACACTGCACTGTAGTTGGAACCAATAAATCACTTGGAAAGCTTGGACAAGTCTTATTACGGTGCCTTCTACCCATTCCTGCCACATTTGGTCATCCTGATACATTCAGTGGCAGAAGATCGCATTAAATTTGGTGGCACAAGTTGCAAAAATTTTATGGCAAAGTCATAATAAGTAGGTGTTGAACGATGTCAGAGTCGTATGAGTTCCTGTTTAAATTTTTAGTTATCGACACTGCTGTGTCACCAAAGTCGTGTTTACTGCACCAGTTCATATACTGTACATTTAAGGATGAAAGTAGTCACACAATCGGTGTTGAGTTTGGATCAGAAATATCAAATTTCGGATGAAAATCTGTGTAGCTACAAATATGGGACACGTGCACGGTGCAGTTATTTTTAGCTATGGGGAAAGGAATAGACTGTCCAGTTGACATCGTGTAAACAAAATTGAGCTTGCAACTGGTCGGGATGCATTGGATCTTCTCCACCTATGAGAATTCGGTAGTAGCAGAAAGTTGTTTTTAGCAGGGAGTATTTGCAGAAGCGAAATGTATAGAGCTCAAAGGGAGTGGAATTTTAATCTATGGAACTAAGTGTAACATAATAGGACCATCCTCCTACCTGCCAGTTTCAATTTCAGGACTCACGCAATTGAATGTTCGACAGCCACAGCTGTACAGGCCAGAAGCCACTTTAGAGTTTTTGCCAAGGAAGAACCTGACCTTGTTAAATCAAACTCTGAAGCCAGGTTTGTTGAGATCTGTAAACCATTTCATTGTAGAGCAAGAGGGGCGCATATCAGCTTGTGCAACAAGTCGCTCAGTATAGGGAAAGCCAACGGCAAATAACGATCATTTTGAGGACCTCTGTGCCAAGGGTCATCCCAGCCTTAACTCATGTGATCTTTTCTTTCTGATCAAGCGGAGAGCTAATTCCAAGAGGGAACCAACGGTAGTCCAAGTCCCAGTGAATTGGATACTGAGGGCGTGTGACGAGTAGGTAAGCGGTTGATCGAGCAGTGGTCGTCCAGTAAGGAATTTTTACGTTTTGTTTCACGTCATTGTTTTAAGGGGCACTAGACCACCTTTATGTTTTCTAATAGTAAGGAAATATGCCGTTTGTGCCGACCCAAACAAGTTAAGAGCTACTTAAGGGTAGACCCAGGGATCAGGTCTTTCCAAAGAGGGGAATAATGTAGCATCACCACCGTTTAGGATAGGGAAAGTTAGTTTTGTGCAATATTATTAGCACAAGCTACAGCCAGGTGCAGGCTAGATTGTAGTGAGGTATACATACCAATATTTGCGAAGTAGAATAGAGGCCACAGGGCCATCAAATTAGTGAAAGAGTATACATAGCAGTTTTGCATGTCGCAGATCACAGGCAGAAGGGGCCCACTGGCCAACCTAGCGTGTTATGAGTATGTGATGTGAAGTGGTGCATATGGCAAAACAGAGGCACACAGCCACGTACAAATAGGCGCACGTTTCTAACGAGATTCACACAAGTGTGGAAGTGGGACATGTCACACCACCAGCTACATGCAGCAGCAGATGGGGCGCCAGCTTTCCAATCCACACTGGGTCGCTGGTTCGATCCTCTGAGGCCGACGTGGGGTCTGTAGCCAGCCAGCAGCAGGCCACTCCACAGCTTGCTACTGTGGGCAGTCGTGCTGGCTTCCAACACATGCTGGAGGCATCCCAAGGCGAGGGCCACAGATTCGGACGCAAGATCACGGGCGCTTGTTGTCGTCGCAATCTTAGCCACGCTTGCGAGAAGCACACAGCTGGCCACCTGTGGCTCACACCGAGCAGCGATGAGTCAGCAGGGATGCAGACTACTGAGTCGACTGCCGGCATCCTGACGACGACGCAACTACGCTGGCATACAAGACCGACACACACAGTGCGTGCACGGGTCGCTGTGGCAGCCATTCCACGTCAAGCCATTTTGCAGCCAGCAAAGTGGTGTCCTCAGCATTGTGGGACCCAGTGATGTAGACTGAGGGGAACGCGTCACTGTAGTTGGAAACAATAAATCACTTGGAAAGCTCGGACGAGTCTTATTACAGTGCCTTCTACTTCTTCCTGCTACATTTGGTCATCCTGATACATTCGATGGCAGAAGATCCCACTACACTACCAACACTGTGAAGTACCGTATTCCATCAAAGAGATTCGAAGATAGAGATTTTTTCGTAATTCCATTCGGATGAAAGAGGAGATGTTTTCGAAGCTTCATCTATCTCTGGGTTTATCTGGCTCAAGTGTACCTTGCCAGTAAACAGCTTTTTCGCAGCTGCTCACCGTCATTGAAACAGGTATTTACTGGCAATATAGAAACATGAGGCAGTTCGCAAACTTGGAGTCAGGTATAGATATTTTATAGAATAATGTTTCATAATAACAGAAACTTTCGGAGTGTAACTTGTGTTTACTTTCAGACATAGGCTGGCAATCACGCTGAAATTTCTAGCCACAGGGAGAATATGACACTAGTTGATCTTTGCAAGAAGAATTACAACAAATATATGATTCATTATAGATAACATAGACTTTTGTTATAGTCCTTCTGTTAGATGAATGTTAAAGCACCACAATTTTTTAGAAAGCTATTGGTGAAAAAAAGAAAAGATTTGGGAGGGGTGGACGCACCTGTTACTTTCCTCATAGAGCTTATGAACCTACAATGCTATCAACGGCACTACATCTTCCAGACAACAATTGCGCCTCCTTAGATGACACACGCTTGCTAAAGACTGTATCTGCCGATGTCATTTTTTGATATTTAATACCTAAGTCGTACCCAAAAGACACGCTTTTGAGACATCATCACTGCATGTTAGCACTGAAGTGCAAACTTTCGTAGCACACAAGTTGTAATATTAAAAACATCTGCTGCAGGAAGCCTTTACCTACCGACTGTAGTTTCCTGTTATTTTGTCGTAATAAATCGCCGCTAAAGCGACGGGTTCTCGAGAGGTGCCAAATTTACTGATTCTTTCAAACACCTTCCGCTAACGCCATGTACTCTATGAGAAAAAGACCCATCAAATACACTTTTTGACGCCGTATAATATGGCGGCTCCTATGCTCTGCTTGTGAAGTAAAACGATGTCGCACCTCATTGCCACGTTTCTCTCAACGAGGCAAAAATTTGACGCTTCAGATTCCGCAGAGTAGTGCAACGTGGAATTTTACACTTTAACGTCCCCAGTTCTTCGCTTAGGGTCAGGAGAAATACGGGCCCGTCAAAGATCTTGGGGAGCCACAGTAGCCGGCTTGTCTGCCACATTTCGCGAACGCTCGATTCCGTGCAGGGCCCACGGGAAACCAAATGTAATTGAGTACATACCCACCAATGATCCTACCTTTGTCGTGTGCTTTGGGGATTTTGCATGAATTTAAAAACGTAGTCAAGAGTTATTAAACTCCCTTTGAAATAGTTATTCGCTCCATGCAGGTGACGGTTAATGGAACTTATAAGACCTACAGTGTCAACTGTTGTGATTTACGCACTATGGCCTGTATTTCTCGTGGGCCTCGCTCCACGTCTGGGGCCCGCTTCTCGTCCAGGTGTATTTTGACGTCCCATGGGAAGGCGACTTCAGTATGGATTCGTTTAAAATCATGTTGCTTTATGCATGATGTATTATACACGTAAAAAAATATACAAAATTAAAAATAGAGCTGTAGAACATTCAGCAAATACGTCATAGAAGTCAATCTGCTCATCAGAAAATTTTGAGACAAACTCTTGTTGAGGCTATAAAATTATATTTCTTCTAATGCATCTAACCTGTATGCTACTCCTGTGGTACGTTCTTTGAATCGTATGAAATTATGGCCTGTCTGTCCTGCATGTTGTTTGTTACAGTCGTTGCGTGTAATATTGTAAACACCAGACTTGTTAAACTTATTTAGTTGGTTATTTACAGTGTGCTTCAGTTTTGCTGAAAAGAGTTACAGGTGGCATAACTTATATTAATATTTTAATTTCTAAATAAACGATCTGTCTTCACCAAAATGTTGCCCATTTCTGTCACACTGACGAAACATAGTGTTTCTATAGTTGACACATTTACAGGCTCCGTTTTACTTTATTTAGAATAGCTTCCACTTCTTCAGTACTACAGCCATTTGCTCTTGCAATTTGTATCAAAACTGAGATTTCTCTTTCGGTTCAGCTGTCTACGAATAATTGTCGTAAAGAATGTCTTTTATAATGCCTTTTTGTATTTGCAGGAAATAGATGATTTTGAGTTAATAACCGTGGATCTAGCAGTAAGCTTTCTATATACACCAAAATGTCGGCTCTGTTATTTACAATTGTCAAGTCTAGGAAATTAATTAATTTGACTTCTTCGTGTTTGACTGTGAATTGCATCTTACGTGTACTACTCAGGATTTGCGCTTTGTTATCGATTTCATCTCCTGTGCTTCTGTAATGTAGGCCTATTATTATATCATGTTTTCTTCTGGTCACACGCTTCCGTTATGTACTGCGGCTCAGTTAAACTCTTGTGTTCATAAATGAAAAACTCAAATATATATTCATTTATTTTGCTATCCACTATTAACACACTAACTGTCTACATTAGAAAAAGGAGGGATACAGTAAACATGAGAATTTTTAAGTATTGCAGTACACTGAAACTGTTATATTTTCTGTTGTATTATAACATGAAGATCTTTCCTGCAGCAAAACGAAAGTCTTCGCACATATTGGTATACAGTTTAGCTTATGTATTTCTCGCTATGTTATAATTTCCAATATATATTTCACTTTCTTTCCAAAACATCATTCATAGTTTTCTCTGTTGCTGTGCATCAATTGGGACAGATTTTAATACTTATGTCGTCTGCTAAAAGAAATAGTTCTAGCTGATGTGTAACGAATGCAAGGTAATTAACAAAATAATGAACTTTTCAGAACTTATTAATTGTTCATGTACCTTCTCAAATTAGAGAATCATCTCCTTTGTACTACTAACAAATTTATGCATTATCTTTTCAAGTACAACATGAGTCATCCATGACTTGTGGCAGTATTTCAACAAAACCACTGTTTTTGAGATAAACTGTGCTAAAGTACGGAATTGTATCACGTTCTGATACAGTTATATTGCTTATTATATTCCACTGCATACGCACCTCCGAGGGTGACAGCTTTTACTTTACCTTTCCTCTCTCTCTCTGTTTAATAAATATTACAGACATTGTGCTAACTACACAATCTTAAATTTTTATTTTATCTGGCTATATTTCATGTCTTCCAATTCTGTATTCTATAGTTATATCGTTAATGTTAATGCTTCTTAATTTGGTTATCGTTGGTTTTAATACCTATATTCTTACGTATTATTTAACAAGCAATTTAACGCTGAAACACAAGCATGAATTGAAATCGCCAGAGAAATGGACCAAAAAACGTGCATCTGAGTTTAAGGCAAGCTTAACTAAAAACAACTGTGCATGAGGATGAAACATGTGTCACATGTCTGTTCATGCTTAAACTAAGTGACAAGCATTATATAAATATTTTGCCATAGCTCCAAAGATACATAAACATTACTAAATTCCAAAATAATACTCCAATTTATGTATTTAAGGCACTGTGTAAGCTATAATATAAATCACTGTCTGTAACTGTTATTCCATGATTTATATTTCCCATAATATCCATTTTCAGAAAATAATTACTTTTCTAGTCATTGACATAATCGTTTGTCTTTACATAAATTGTTGTCCCTGTAATTATATGCACATTGATTTTGCTTCAAGAGCCAGGAAGTAAGATAAACAATGCATTATATGTAAACATAAGTTACGCACATCTCATATTATTCAGGAAATTAAATTACTATTCCTAGCTCTTTGGTTCTACAATCATATTAGCTTTGGTGCTACACTAGAAATAAAGTGTCCTCTTGTCAATGTTAGCCAAATAACTGGTCTGAGAAATTTTCATGAACATAGTATTAAAATAAGTTACCTCATTTAATTAACATGAGGAAAGAACCCTCTCAAATATGTTCATTTTGTCAATGCCACATGATTTTGGTACTGTAAATGATTCTACCATGTGCAAGAAACACTTTTCTGGCCAGTTTTGTTTCGGTCGCTTTGTATTAAATGCATGGGGTAGAAATCATTTTTACATCTTCTTTTGAGCAATAATGTCTATATTTATACACTGGTGCACACACACACTTGTGCATGTCAGTGCATGTGGTTTTCTTACGCGTCACATAAGTAAGTATATGGATTTTATATAAATCTGAAGGCTTTAGTGGCCGTTGTCGCTAAAGTTAAAATCTTGTGGGTTGTTAGGCTGCGTCATAATTCCTCTAGAATAATCGACGTTTCGACCCCTCTGCTTGGAACTTCTTCATGATGTTTCGGTGTCCGCTGTTGCTAGAAAACTGTCAGAGACCAGTGTCGCGTTCTGTTATAAAGGGGGGTTTTCCCTCGTTTGTGCTGGAGAAGTGGGAGTATTGTTTAAAATTATTGTGGCTACCACTGGAGGGCCATCATCATAGGCTAACATTCCTGCACTGATGCAGAAGAAGTGGCGTTATTGGCTAAACTCTTTTGGATACTGTTGGTATCCAATAGTACCAGACACGTTTCACATAACCGTATTAGGCATCTTCAGTGGTTCCAAGGAAATAAAAGCCATAATTATTTAACTATGAATATTTAATTATCAAGATTTGTAATGTTTCCTGGTAGCACAGTTCTGTTATCTTAATAGTTACCCTGTTTACAGTTGCAGAATTGTAAGTTAGCGATTAATATTATATTTCCTTTGCTTTACGTGTGTCCGTTGACTTTTTTTGCTATGCATTGAACTTGCCGTTTCTCTTTAGTTCATGAAACCTGTAGATGGCAGCAGTGGAGCTGTATGTTGGCGTGGGGGCTGGAGGCCTGTGATGTGCTTGTGGTGGTTACAATCCTATAATTGTAAGTGGTTAAAATATTAAGGTAACCTAAATGTGCTGCGGTGACACAATAACCTGTCTCATATCAATATATTTATGGTGAAATAATAAGGTTTTCTTTCCTTCTAAACAACTGAAGATGCCTAATGTGGACAGCTGCAACATGCCTGCTAAAAAGTAAATATTTATTCCTTTGGAAACGACAGGGAATATTTATTCTTCTCTGCAGGATAAAAATAATTGAGGTAGCAGCTTTGAGAGAATGGCTGCAAATATTTGTTGTTAAGGACTACAACAAAATCGCTTCACATTTACATGTTCTGGACTGTTATATTGTTTCTATCAGTATAAATAATATCGCTTCTTACATTAATCAGTATTGTAGATCGCAAACGGATTCCATCGACAAGTTAATAAACTGTGTTGGATATTTATATTACGGGATAAAAGCTCATTAAATAAGCAGTGTATTTTTTTACAGAAGAGTGAAATGTTGGCGATGCTTCAAATATTTCCAAGTCCCCTCGGTAAGTAGATCCGGAGATGGGACGGAAATTAATTTCCTCTTCGCCGACTGATAAATTCCTTAGCAGGAAGGCAGGAAGAGGCTCTCTTGCGGACTGCGTCCGCTCTCAGACTGCACCCGCTGTAATTAAATTGTTTTTAAATTGAAATGCTCAACTAAAAAACAGGTCCGACCCATCGGTCGTCTGAGCCGGCAGAGAAACATCTAACGCTCGGAGAGCTTTTATTTTTTACTTTAAATGCATTATTTCTCGCCGTATGAATCCGTCTCTAATGAGCGCATTACCGACAAGGATTTGAAAAGATATCCAATGGAAACCTTCCGAAATGCCTGGTTGGATTGAGAGACTGGAACTATATTACTTTATATATGCCGGCCGGTGTGCCCGAGCGGTTCTAGGCGCTTCAGTCTGGAACCGTGCGACCGATACAGTCGCAGGTTCGAATCCTGCCTCGGGCATGGATGTGTGTGATGTCCTTAGGTTAGTTAGGTTTAGGTAGTTCTAAGTTCCAGGGGACTGATGACATCAGATATTAAGTCCCACAGTGCTCAGAGCCATTTGAACTATTTACTTTATGTGTATGTGTGTATATAGGCGGGTAGGTAGTTAGCAACAGTTTTATCCAGATATCACGTTGAGATGACTGCTAGCACTGGGCAACAGAAAGAAAAAATGAAAGGCTAATTTTTCTTCAGTCGAGAGCACAGAACTCAACACCTGAGTCCAAACGGTAGACCGAAACTACTAATCAAACAGCTTCACAGTCGTAAATATGTACCTGCATGTGTGCTCATCTCGTAACCGCAAGAGTGATTTCATGGCCGTCATTTATTTTTGTAAAGGGACTTACTCCTCTAGCATTACTTTTCCTCAACGGTAGTTGTCGATATCAGTATTATTTTTCGAATTTTGGACGGATCAATATCATCTCAGTTGCTTTTCTGAAAACTTTCATATAATTTTATACACAGTATGTTATATTCCAAGCTAAAATTTATATAGAGGAATTACTTTATAATGTGTTTTGATTTCGATGTTATAATCGATAGTACTAGTTCTGAACATACAGTTAAAATCGTTTCTTATAAACATTTGAAATTACGAACTATTGGCACACTTAAAATTTCTATTACTAATTACGCAATACTGTACTACTTACAACGTTTATTTCTGGATTCATTTATGAAATAAATAATGTAACAGAAATAATAATGTAACAGAAACTAGTAGAAATTCATTTGTTAAGGAAAACTGTCAATCCTTTGGCATAAGGTTATTTCCTCAGAGCGTGAGAATCGTAAGCATGCTTCTGATGTGATGGGACTTTGTGAACAGTCGGCTTTGTTAACGTGAAAAATCAAAAGACTCTATGATATACTGAAATGTGACAACACTTATTTATCTACAAATAAAAATTCTGGAACAACAATCTACAAATTTATTTAGTTCAGTTCAACCGTGAGGATCTAAAAGACAAACTGGAGCCAACTCCGCATACGAAGCTAAGTTTATTGTAATCTTCGCTCCTCTCAAATCTTCATAAAAGGTTAATGGGGACAATAGCTGCAAGCAGGAAGGAGGGTGAGATTACACCCTTATGTTGGTTTTTGGTTTATGCGTACAAGTCCGCTGTCGAAGCAATGTCTTCTAATGCCGGAAACATCCGCAGAGACTATAGAGACGTTGTTAGTAGATTTACGAATTTAAATTCAGTATACCGAGGTGTTTATACGTAAACACACAATGAGCTGCTCGTGACGTCATCCACCGCTGGCAAAGATCGCACAGCCTCACTGACTAGTCTTACGGACCTTGTAATGCAAATTAGTTCCCACTATTTGCGTTATGTACTCTAGAGCCCACATCGCAAGTCAGTTTAGGCATTCTTCGTTTTGTTAATAGTGTTTTTGCAATTTAGTATTTCTGTGGACCCTCTGCGCATTCAAGAACAATAATTACATAGTGACCCGACCGTTGGTTGGTTACGAATAAATAGTGTGGTTTTCTTAGCTTCAGATCGATGGAAACAAACTAGGTCTCCGTAGCCTCTGAGAGTGTGTCAAGTATTAGAAGTCTAATCATTAGGCACAAAAGTGTGCCTTCCTTTCCAGCTCATAAAACAGGAACCCTAAAGGATGTAAACATATAACTAATAGGACATCTCTCAACTGAATCCTTCTCTATCTCTCTCTTCTACTGATCGATTCTGGAAAATATTCCCAGGATGATAAGCAACATTTAAAAATTGTGTAACCTTCTTGTGGCTACATTACTTCTTCTCATCATTACTCTCTAGATTTGCGACCAGGCTGAGATCTGTCAAGATTCATAGGAGAGAAAGACGAAAGGAAGATAAATGGATAGCTCATCAAATACGCCAATCAGATGCAGATAGTTGTGTGAAAAGACATAATGACTGCATGTAATGCTGGTCTCTGTACTAATTGTTTAATGTTGAGTAATAACCTTATTAGTACCTGTACAACTGTATTTAGACATGAAAATTCCTGGCAGATTAAAACTGTGTGCGGGACCGGGACTCAAACCGTGGACCTTTGCCTTTCGTGGGAAATTGAGCTACCCAGTCACGACTCACGCCCCGTCCTCACAGCTTTACTTCCGCCAGTATGTCGTCTCCCACCTTCGAAACTTTACAGAAGCTCTCCTGCGAACCTTGCAGAACTAGCACTCTCCGCTGCAGAGTGAAAATCTCATTCTGGAAACATCCCCTAGGCTGTGGCTAAGCCATGTCTCCGCAGTATCCTTTCTTTCAGGAGTGCTAGTTCTGCAAGGTTCGCAGGAGAGCTTCTGTAAAGTTTGGAAGGTAGGAGACGAGATACTGGCAGAGGTAAAGCTGTGGGGAGAGAGCGTGAGTCGTGCTTGTGTAGCTCATTTGGTAGAGCACTTGCCCGCGAAAGGCGAAGTTCCCGAGTTCGAGTCTCGGTCCGGCACACAGTTTTAATCTGACAGAAAGTTTCATATCAGCGCACATTCAGCTGCAGAGTGAAAATCTCATTCTGTCTTTAGACAGTTGTTTGATATCAGCACGAATACTGCGATTGCAGTCTCTCTCGGCGTATTCCACTGATGAATTCTTCTCGGGTTATCAGCCGAGTGGTGGCGTCGTCTTGTCGCAATGTTTCGATGATTTTCGTACCTATCATCTGCGCCAGAAGTTTATGGGTACGAAATTCATTGAAACGTTGATACAAGACGAAGCCACCACTCGGCTGACAACCCGAGAAGAATTCATCAGTACGAATACTACTAATATAGTCTAGTACAGCAGCACCATATTCGAAACCAAATATGTACAGCATATGTAAACTGTTGCGGTATTGTGGGCCTCGTTTGTATAACGCAACAAGCAACTGTCAGCAATATGTATATGTGTAACGCCGGAAATGCATATCGTTCTATTTCCATCTATTGCACAGAAAATTTTTTTCCTTATTTTGTTACCTGAAGATATAACATTTCTGTGTCTGTATATATTGTAATTGTTTTACTATTTGTATATATATGCATTTGTGTCGATGTATAATTGGTTTGTTTTGTGAACATTATTTGTATTTATACGCTGAGTCTGGCCTAGGGAAAACTATGCTATCGAACGAATACATCGATAGGTCGTGTGGAGAACCAAAGTGTTTAGGATCTTTGGTAGTGTGAACTCTGCCGCGCGGAGCGCAAGCAGAGGAGAGTCTGGCTGGAGTAGAGAGTGGAGCAGGAGTGTTGTGTGACGCTCCCGCGAGTTGCCGCGCTTTCGGGGTTTGGCAGCATGTAATTGCGATCGACTTGCTATGATAGTTTCTGACACGGTGTCGCGGACGGGAAACATTAGCTGGCGCACATCAAGAGCCCGTTTCGCCTGGTGACAGTGTCGAGAAGAAGGCGCGCCAACATCCAGCTTCTGCAACAGCGACGGTCGACAATGAGTGACTGTCGCCACCTCCTCGATCGACGACTTCAAACCTTCAATCAACCAACAAGGAAGACTAAAAGCACGTTAAGTTTTAGAACTGTATGGCAGACCTCAGCTTTTAGAAAACTGTTGCATCACAAAATTACAGCAACTTAGCATGAACCTTTGTTGCTCATTGTCCCAATTGCATTACCAACCAGGGTCCCTTCCTTTTCCGAAATGAACCCGAGTGTCGTTGAAATTCAGACGCCAGCATTAAAGTAATATCATTCCATTTCACTGCTTTAATTTCAAAGTTCAGTTAAAGTATTCATAGCTGGCTACAATATTTAGATTACACAAGCACAAATTAAGAGTGCAAGTTTTGTTAGCATATTTTAGCTTACCTGTGACTGCAGCTCAGCTTGCTACGTACTAAATGTTACTATTGTTAATTGTCCAGAATCAAGTTAAAGCTCTTATTTCTAAATTGCGTAGATTCAAGTAGCTTTTGAAATGATTGTTGAGGTAGCCCAAGGCTAACCTTATTTTACTGAATTTCGTAGTGCTTCAGAAACAAATCTCACTGTTAAATTCAGTCACTAAATTAACTTTCAATTTTCCGGTTTTATTAATTCTTTTGCTAAATTAAGTCAGAGTGTAGCGAAATTTATGGCTTCTGACAAACTTTCAGTTTTCACACAACACGTGTCAACCTTCAGTTGCCACGCTTTTAGTGCTAATTATATGTGCAATAACCTTTCTTTTTCAGTTACTATAGTAATTGTCCATAGGACTGGCGACCGTAATTTTCCCCAAATCTCAAATATCTAATTACCGCTAGTTAATTGTTAACGTAACAGCCGCACATTTACTTCCTTTATTAACTTTACCCCTTTTCAAAATTAATTTCCACCAGTTTCATTTGCATTTTTCCTTTCATTTAGAAGTAACCCTTTCCTCCCTCTTTACCGACAGATAAATTTCGGTGACGACTGCTTTTCCCAAATTCCCATTAGGTACACACGGTTTAATTTTTCACTGTCATTAAGGTCGATAAGTGAGGGGGAGGTTACATATGGACATAGCCTGTTGCACAAAGTGCTTTATGTTTTTAAATGTTTTAGTGATGATAAACCTTTTATAATTTGCTATTGTTGTACATCTTGTGCTGGAGATCAGCGTAAAATGAACATGTTTTACAACAATAGAGTTAAGACCTGAAGATGACAGTATAATCGATTGAAACCGGTAGCCTCGAACAAAAAAAATATTTAATATGATCTTAGCTGTTGAACTTGCTTCAGAAGACACCGTTTGGTTGATTGCAAAAAGTAGTTCCTCTTACATCGGTCGACAGTTTTTATCTCGACAGCATTCATCAAGTTTGAACCAGGGATAGAAACCAAACTTACTTTTCAACTGCACATCGAAGGGACAATATGTACACTGTGATCGGCGGCTAAGTCACGTAAGTAGTATTGTAATGGGGCTTCTGGCTTACGTCAAACGTGGATTGTGCCTTTCCCTTATTAGTACCCCACCAGTCCATCCATCCCCTTTGCTCTCCTCCACTCCGTTTCACAATTTTCCCGTCCTGATAACATAAATTATCTGGAAATTTCTCGCACCCAGATCAGGTGCAGTAAATTAAATGTTCGTAAATACTAAACAAGTAAACCTGCAGTAAACTGAATTTAGTGTGGAGTGGTTTTCAACTAACATTAGAGACAGACTTTTTTAGATACTAGAACCTTCTGAAAAGAGGATGCGCTTAGAAAGAAACTGTCAAACTATCTGTTAGTGTCAACGAAAACAAATCGTTTCAGGCAGTGATGTGCAAGAAATTTGTCAAGGTGGTTGAAAATAAGAATGCAGTCAAGAGACAATAGTCGGTTCTAACAGAACATTGTGGCAGGTTTGTATCCTGCAAAGAACAAGGCAAATTATATAACAAGGCAAATTATATAACAAGGCAAATTGTATAACTAGATATTCAATATAGCAAACCGAACTAAACTTCGGCAATATACTATTTCACAACGAGTTGAACCACCACCACGTATCTCAAAAACAGAATAAAGGCACAATTATTAATGCAGTATATGATTATGAGTGGATGGTTCTAGGAGGAACTGAAGAAAATGAAGAGGAGAAGGAGGAAGAGTAAGAAAGGACTTAATAGTTCAGAATTGTATCCTTATATGCCACGAAATATAACTCTGAAGATCATGTAAATCTGCTAATGCTATATGCTTAGCGGTATACTACTTCCATTAAATAAGTAACCAAGATTGTCGTATTTTGGATTACTGCTCATCATAAATCTATTCATGGGTGTATGTGAACGTTATATGCGTAATTTCATAGGAAAGGCAAGTGAGCTGCACTTTCTGGCGACTCTCATTTTTGAATACATTTAGCAGCATAACGCCTAATAGTAAGATCATGTACATCCAGTTTATCAAATACTGCAACAGACTAACACGTAGTATACACTATGAGATCAAAAGTATCCGGACAGCCCCCAAAACATACCTATTTCGTATTAGGTGCAATGTGCTGCAACCTACTGCCGGGCACTCCATATCAGCGACTTCAGTAGTCTCTAGACATCGTGAGAGAGCAGAATGGGGTGCTCCGCGGAAAAGCGTTGTGTGGAGTGACGAATCACGGTACACAATATGGCGGTCCGATGGCAGGGTGTGTGTATGGTAGATGCTCGGTGAACGTCGTCTGCCAGAGTGTGTAGTGTCAACAGTAAAATTCGGAGGCGGTAGTGTTATGGTGTGGTCGTGTTTTTCATGGAGGGGCTTGCTCCCCTTTTTGTTTTGCATAGCATTATCACAGCACCAGCCAACATTGATGATTTAAGTACCTTCTTGCTTCCCACTGTTGAAGAGCAATTCGGGGATGGCGATTGCATCTTTCAACACGATCGAGGACCTGTTCAAAATTCACGGCCTGCGGCGGAGTGGTTACACGACAATAAGATCCCTGTAATAAACTGGCTTGCACAGAGTCCTGACCTGAATCCTACAGAGCACCTTAGGGAAGTTTTGGAACGCCGCCTTCGTGCCAGACCTCACCGACCGACATCGATACCTCTCCTCAGTGCAGCACTCCGAGAAGAATGGGCTGCTATTTCCCAAGAAACCTTCCTGCACCTGATTGAACGTATGCCTGCGAGAGTGTAAGCTGTAATCAAGGCTAAGAGTGGGCCAACACCATACTGAATTCCAGCATTACCGATGGAGGGCGCCAAGAACTTGTAAGTCATTTTCAGCCAGGCGTCCGGATACTTTTGATCGCATACTGTATACTGACATCAAGTGCAGATTAGAACCAGTTTTTCACGCGCAGCCGAAGTACTGCAATATCGACGGTGTCTTAGAACGTACTCTGCGCATTGTGTGTAGCTATCATCTCCACATAAGAAACATTTAAATTAGCCATTCTGATCCGCTTCACTCTCTGCTTGTAATTGTGACTGGTCCGTGCGTCTTTTCAACCCGCCACCGTCACACCTCTGCCTCAGATTTTCTCATATTGTCCTCATGTTATCACCACACTATTCTCCGATCACACCGAGAGTGTAGACGACAGTGTAAAGAGAGCTTACGAACCTAACTAATGTTAACAATGATCGCTAGTGCATATTGTAAATCCAGTAGTACCGGAACAGAGAGAGACTGCAGAGTGACTCAAGTACAAAAAGTTATGTATGCTTCGTATGGAAAATATTGTACATAAATGCATTTATGTTTTAATCATTATATAACTTGCGGTGTGTTCTAAAGTAGCCATCCACCGCGTTACGCAGACGGACACAGCTGACATTTCTGGCGACGAGTTTGTGACTTGGACACAGGGAAGAAGTTTCCACACCTCTGCATACTAATCAACATTTCGACAGAACTAATTGCAAACTCTAGTCGTCCATCTTTTCAAAGATTATTGCGCGACCTCGGCTGTTCAGAATAGAATGTCAAATCAAACACCTTTCAGCCGTCTAAATTTCCAATTTTTCGTTTCGTGGGCTACCAGTTTCGGCGATATATTACCCTTTGATCCAGTCGAAACAGGAGCCAGCATTCAAAGCCTGATATCTTAGATTCATGAGACAGCGATCACTTCAGACACCTGGTCAGCAGGAGTAGTGATCGCTTTCTCAATAATCTATGGACATCAGTCTTTGAATGCTGATCCCTATTTCGACTGGACTAAGGGACCTGGAGATGGCGTAATATTCCGCCGAAACTGGTGGCCCCACGAAATAACAATTTGGAAACTTAGACAGTTGAAAGGTGTTTAATTTGACATCCTGAAGTTGATAACTTTTCTCCTCTGGAAACAAGCAAGAGCGGGACGTGTCAAGACATTTTTATTTTTGCATTATTATTATTATTATTATTATAACAGTGTTATTTTATTTGTTATATCTACAAGGTGATTCTTATTGGAGTTTAAAAATCCCAAAGCTGTGTAGTTGACGTGGACACAAGTAATTTAATAAAAGACATACTGTACCGCAAATGCTAGGAAATAACCCCAAAAGTGGATGAGAAATGTTGAACATGTAACTTCATCAGGTGACGTATCTAGCCCCATTTGCAGTGAGTGGGCTTGTCGATCCTCCTCTCGCTGGGAGGCGGCAGTACGACACATCACTCACCTCGACTACTCTGTTTTCGTAAATGTAAACCGATTCATCGTAGTCTTCTATTACCACTACCTTCTCACATTGGATGATGCAATAACATAGATGGAGGACCCTAGAGGAGTTATGTGTCAGCGTGACCCCCACCAGCGACGATAGGATCGACAAGCACAACTGCTGCACATGCGTCATCTGGTGACGTCACATATTCAACACTTGTCATCCACTTTTGGAATATTTCTCCACATTTGCGGCCCCTCGTGTCTGATATTAAATTACCTATCGCAGCGTCATCTACATCGCTTCGGCGTTTTTTTTGTTTTTGTTTTTTTTTAAACTTTAATCAGAATCCCTTGTAAACTTGAAGTGATTTAAATTTACTATGATACAACAAGTTCTGGAGAGCAACCAGTCACTGCACTTGTTCAAGTTCAGCGTCAACTACCCGAAGCTTTGTTAGTGAGGATAACCAAACTGGTGGAAGCTCAGGAGTCAATAACGAGTGAAACACAGAATTCCAGTGGCCAGGTCCCACTCTTTTGATGAAAAACAAGAGAAATAGATGACGTATCTCATTCAACTGGAACAATATTTTGCAGTCCACAAAATCACAGGTAAACGAATGCGCAGTGTCTGCTGTCTCAAAGAGTACCCCAAATGTAATCCTGTGAGGAAGCCGTTAGTAAACTTGTTGAACTTTATAAAGAGCAGATTCATGTAGCTGTTTCTCGATTCAAGATTTTTCGCAAGCGTCATCACAGTAATCAGTATTAGAAGGAATATAATGCTGAACATAAGGGCATTATTAGAGTCCGTAAATTCAACTGCGGTCAAAGAGATTCTTTTCAATGCGAAATGTTTCGCGATGGTGTTATTCATAACTTTGCAGACGCCATGATTTATTTGACGTAATCGAAGCTCAGGAAGTACAAGACACCACAGAACATAACTATATTGTACTAGAAATCAAATAAAAACAGTCTCGATCGCGTTTTCAGAATTTTTATTTGTTAACAACCGTTTGCGGTCCTTTCTGCGGACCATGTTAAACCGTTATGGCTGCTGTTGGCGGCAGATGGAGCGAGTTCCGTAGAAGTAAGGTTGCTAACAAAAGAATCTGAAAACGCGATCGAGACTGTTTTTATTTGGCTTTTAGCTTTTTATACCGATCGCTGTACTCCAATTACAGAATTCTTTCTAAAATTTGACTACATTTTGCCTGATATTGTAAAACTCACGGAGACTACTTGTAATCGGGCTCTGTCCCCTGTAGCTCGTGTTGACAACAGCCGCAAGCATTGGCGTAAAAGGGACATGAGCCAATTAATTGAAAATACTGCATCTTCTGCCACGCGGAACGTGGACACCATCACAATTCAGGACACAGATATCAGGCCTGCCTGCAGACGAAGCGCAAAGAAAACTCTACTAATCGGTACCCGATCCTCCTGGGGATATTCACGGGCACCGTACACAATGTCTGCCCCGATAGCTGAGTGGTCAGCGTGACGGATTGCCGTCCTACGGGTCCGGGTTCGATTCCTGGCTGGGTCGGGGATATTCTCCGTTTAGGGACTGGGTGTTGAGCTGTCTTCATAATTATTTCATCCCAATCCGGCTCGCAGGTCGCCCAATGTGGCGTCGAATGTAATAAGACCTGCACCAAGGCGGCCGGACCTGCCCCGTAAGGGGCCTCCCGGCCAAGGACGCCAAACGCTCATTTCCATTTTACCGTACACGCTAAGTCACGAATTGCACACCATCGCGAACAGTGCCAAACTTGGCTAATTCAGATCAGATCTCCTCACACGGAAAAACAGAAAATAGCTCTGTCTCTCACAAAACAGATAAAAGCAGACTTCCGAAAGTCAGAACCGTCCGTCATATTTAGAGAAGATACCGCAAAATATTTAAACGTTTACAGATTTGCTATCAGTCTTTACAATTTCACTTACATACTGATGCTTCATTCACTCTGATCAATAAAACTTTTTACGAACAATTGTGACACACTCATCTACAAAAATCACATTTACACCTCACACCCTACATTGGCTAAAGCATCTCTGTTCTTGGGAAACGCGCTGCACAAGCAAAATATGGAAATACTATTGTATCAGTGCCGTTCACAGCAGTTCAATCACACTCGAATCCCAATATTTTTGGCATCTACGTGTTTCATTTATTTGGAGTCGATCTTCAGAGCAAAGTGCACATAATATCCATACGCAAGTTTAACATGCCAGCATTTATCAGTTGTGTGAATAATATGGACATTTGCTCGATTGCACAACGGGACATGTAAAGAATTTTCAAGCGCACATTACGCCCAAGAACTATGGTCAACCACGCTATTCTCGATGAACTTGGCACTAAACTCCACAGGTTACAACAAACTAGCGATGCTGGATCCTGCATAGACGGCAGGGAGGGGGGGGTCTAGGAAAACTGCTTCTCGGATCGCTAGACAAACAATTCAAACAAATCGTACTAATGAGTTTTATTACAAATGGTAAAGATTACAATACTTAACTTTGTTGTTATACAGATGTGTCACAAGCAAAGGGCGACATGCAAACTAAGCAAGTTTCTTCAGTACAGACAATGCCATATAGTAGAAGCGAAATGACTGGTCTCGATTGGATTCCTGAACTGGGCGCGGTCACTCGGGCGCGGCGCTTATGTTCTCTTCGCATAGAGGCCGCTACTGTCACGTTGTCCTCCTGGACAGGGTCGGTCGGCATATAATTAGCTGACGTCTTCTTCACAGAGCTCTCTGCTCTCTCGTCATCGACTGGCGTGTCGGTGTTTGAGTTTACGCCGTAAGAGGTAACTCGAAATCTATTTCTGCTAGGGAATAGGCTATCAGAAGATAATCATTGATTATCTCAAGATAATCGAAAAGGGGATCAAACTTCATAACGACTTTAAAGCCACAGTGCACTCGCACAGCTATGATTGTTTCCCACTTTTGAAGAACTCATAGTTCGCCCAGCAGGTGGACGATCTTTCCTAAAATTAATTTAGTTGAAGCTTACGTTCAGTTTCCTCCGGATGACGAAACGAAAAATTTATGGCGGTCAATACGCACGTCGGTTTGTGTCAGTATCGGCGCCTTCCCTTTGTAAGCGCATACTCTCCTGCATTATTTCAACGCTTTCTTGAAAGTGTCAAGTTGAAATTCATTGTATGATATCATTCAATCTGAACAAATACCGGAACAGCATCTGAAAAATATCGAATCTTTTATCAAGTTTTAACCAATGCATGGTAGAAATTTTTGCTCGTAAGGGATCAGAAGACGGTGACTACTCTTTTTGATCCAAAGAAACGTGTGCCTGATAGTACAACACAGGAGCTAGAAGGCTGGTTATTATAAGTTTCACAGGTTATGTTTAACATGCCGAAATGTTCATTTCCCGGTACTGAAATTGAACATTTGAGGCATCTCATTGAAGTCCCGGATTTCTTCCTTCGAATAATCATTTACAGGCCTTCGGAAGATGACCTTCTCTTAAAATGTACGAGCGCTGCTGGCAGTTCTGCGTGAACTGACCGACTATATGAAATTTATTCTAAACGCAGCGCAAATTTCTACTTTGACATACAAAGTTTTGTTTCCAACGGACTGTAGAATACGAACAATCATTTCGAAAGCTGAAAAATTCGTTGTTTAGTCACTCATGCCTTATTCATTTCGATCCGCAAAAACCAGCAGTGCTTATATCGTCATAGGCAATCAGGACATTTTTATCTCATTAGTTTGGAAACACTGAACGCCCCGTAGCTCTCGTGTGTAAGACTTTGAACAAGGACCAAGTTAACTATAGTTATCTATGGTGTCACGAAACTTCATCAATATCTGTATGGTAGAAAATTTTTTCTCATAAGGCATGTTAAGCCACTGACTGCTCTTTTTCATCGAACGAAATATGTGCCTGATCGTAACAACTCAGGAGTTGGAACGTTGGTTACAACTGCTTTCGAATTACCGGTATGAAATTCTCTATCGACCTACGACACAGAAAACCAGCGCAGACGTTCTGTCACGCTTATCTTGCGTTAAAATCGATCACTTTCGTTCGTAGTCATTGCAAGACTTTCCCACTGAACGTCAGCACATCGCACAGGCCACTGAGCAAACACTATGATTACTCAAGTATTACCATGGGACAAGTTGGCCTCGAAATGTGAAACCAATTTCACATGCAGTAGCAAGCGAAAGTTATGCGCAAAGCGAATGCCTTTCTCTTCAGTATGGTGTGATTTTATTGCATACTCCTAGTAAGGGCGATGTACTTGAGGGCAATATTATGGAAATGGAAGACGATGTAGATGAAGATGAAATGGGAGATATGATACTGCGTGAAGAGTTTGACAGAGCACTGAAAGACGTTAAGTCCAAACAAGGCCCCGGGCGTAGAAAACATTCCATTAGTGCTACTGACAGCCTTGGGAGAGCCAGTCCTGACAAAACTCTACCATCTGGTGAGCAAGATGTATGAGACAGGCGAAATACCCTCAGACTTCGAAAAGGATATAATAATTCCTACCTCAAAGAAAGCAGGTGTTGACAGATGTGAAAATTACCGAAAAATCAGTGTAATAAGTCGCGGCTGCAAAATACTAACGCGAATTCTTTACAGACGAATGGAAAAACTAGTAGAATCCGACCTCGGGGAAGATCAGTTTGGATTCCGTAGAAATATTGGAACACGTGAGGCAATACTGACCCTACGACGTATCTTAGAAGCTAGATTAAGGATAGGCAAACCTACGTTTCTAGCATTTGTAGACTTAGAGAAAGCTTTTGACAATGTTGACTGGTATACTCTCTTTAAAATTCTGAAGGTGGCAGGGGTAAAATACAGGGAGCGAAAGGCTATTTACCATTTGTAAGAAACAAGATGGCATTTTGCTCTGATTGTTTCCAGCAACATCTTTAAAGGTTATTTACAATTTTTACAGAGACCAGATGGCATTTTGCTCTGATTGATGCCAGCATCATATTTAAAGTACCAGGGAGGCAGGTTGCTAGCCTTACTTGCCCCGGGTCCCATTGAGTTTTACCCCTAACGGTTGAGGGACTAACCGGTGGATTTGGTAGTCTTTGTCGTCTGAGCACAAAGGTGACCACGACTCAGAATATGTCCGAGATGCCCAGCCTTATTCCAAAGTAACTGGTATCCCGACTATCAGGACCACTTACTTGACCACTCATACGTTGCCCGTCGTACATGAACTAGGACATGAAAACAGGAACCCACGCCACGAATCACTTTTGCAAGCAATTAAAGGTCTTTACATAGATAGTCAGCAGCAGTTAGAGTTGACGGTAAATTGAGTTCATGGTTCAGAGCAGTTTCAGGGGTAAGGCAAGGCTGCAACCTATCTCCACTGTTGTTCATACTATTTACGGATCATATGTTGAAAACAATAGACTGGCTGGGTGAGATTAAGATATGTGAACACAAAAAAGTAGTCTCGCATATGTGGATGACTGAGTTGTGATGGCAGATTCGATTGAAAGTTTGCAAAGTAATATTTCAGAGCTATATCAGAAATGTAAGGACAATGGTATGAAGATTAGCATCTCCAAAACAAAAGTAATGTTAGTGGGAAAGAGATATAAACGGATTGAGTGCCAAATAGGAGGAACAAAGTTAGAACAGGTGGACGGTTTCAAGTACTTAGGATGCATATTCTCACAGGATGGCAACATAGTGAAAGAACTGGAAGCGAGGTGTAGCAAAGCTAATGCAGTGAGCGCTCAGCTACGATCTACTCTCTTCTGCAAGAAGGAAGTCAGTACCAAGACTAAGTTATCTGTGCACCGTTCAATCTTTCGACCAACTTCGTCGTATGGGAGCGAAAGCTGGGTGGATTCGGGTTACCTTATCAATAAGGTTGAGGTTACGGATATGAAAGTAGCTAGGATGATTTCAGGTAATGGTAGATGGGAACAATGGCAGGAGGGTGTCCACAATGAGGAAATCAAAGAAACACTGGGAATAAACTCTATAGATGTAGCAGTCATGGCGAACAGGTTTAGATGGTGGGGTCATGTTACACGCATGGGAGAAGCAAGGCAGCCCAAGAGACTCATGGGTTCAGCAGTAGAGTGTAGGAGGAGTCGGGGTAGACCAAGGAGAAGGTACCTGGATTCGGTTAAGAATAATTTTGAAGTAATAGGCTTAACATCAGAAGAGGCGCCAATGTTAGCACTGAATAGGAGATCATGGAGGAATTTTATAAGGGGGACTATGCTCCAGAATAAACGCTGAAAGGCATAATCAGTCTGAAATGGTGATGATGATGATGATGATGACCAGATGGCAGCTATAAGAGTCAAGGGACATGAAAGGGAAGCAGTGGTTGGGAAGGGAGTGAGACAGGGTTATAGTCTCTCCCCGATGTTATTCAATCTGTATATTGAACAAGCAGTAAAGGAAACAAAAGAAAAATTCGGAGTAGGTATTAAAATCCATGGAGAAGAAATAAAAACTTTGAGGTTCGTCGATGACATTGTAATTCTGTCAGAGACAGCAAAGGACTTCGATGAGCAGTTGAATGGAATGGATTGTGTCTTGAAAGGAGGATATAAGATGAACATCAACAAAAGCAAAACGAGGATAATGGAATGTAGTCGAATTAAGTCAGGTGATGCTGAGGGAATTAGATTAGCAAATGAGACACTTAAAGTAGTAGAGGAGTTTTGCTGTTTGGGGAGCAAAATAGCTGATGATGGTCGAAGTAGGGATGATATAAAATGTAGACCTGCAGCGGCAAGGAAAGCGTTTTTGAAGAAGAGAAATTTGTTAACATCGAATATAGGTTTAAGTGTCAGGAAGTCATTTCTGAAAGTATTTGTATGGCGTGTAGCCATGTATGGAAGTGAAACATGGACGATAAATAGTTTGGACAAGAAGAGAATAGAAGCTTTCGAAATGTGGTGCTACAGAAGAATGCTGAAGATTGGATGGGTAGATCACATAACTAATGAGGAGGTATTGAATATGATTGGGGAGAAGAGAAGTTTGTGGCACAACTTAACTAGAAGAAGGGATCGGTTGGTAGGGCATATTCTGAGGCATCCTGGGATCACCAATTTAGTATTGGGGGCAGCGTGGAGGGTAAAAATCGTAGAGGGAGACCAAGAGATGAATACACTAAGTAGATTCAGAAGGATGTAGGTTGCAGTGGGTACTGGGAGATGAAGAAGCTTGCACAGGATAGAGTAGCATGGAGAGCTGCATCAAACCAGTCTCAGGACTGAAGACCACAGCAACAACAACAACAACAACAACTCCCAGTGAGTAGACTCGAGTCATGACTCTCACACCATCTTAGTAACATGTTTTCAAACTGTTACGTATAAGATACTGGAGAATCGTTAGAACTAAGCGGCTAATGCGCAAGCTTTGTACGTGGCTCGGACCTAACAAACAGAAGAACAGGTGACTGCCCTCTGCTCGCATGCGCGGAAAAGCAGGCAACGCTGTACCCGCACTTTTTGAGTTGGTCTCGATCTGATGGTCCTTGGTAATGCATCTCCAAGTATCTTATTTAAAGAAATTTCCGCCAATTTACTGTTAACTGTTCATCTATTTTACACAATCGTGATTTCGATTTTATTGCCGTTATGAATTACAGAGATTTCGGAAATTCTCGTTATAGACATCTAGGGCCTTTAGTGGGCAGTGAGTACATAATATTTTGAAAAGGAATCCATGTCTCTGAAGTATTGTAGCCAATCTACGACGGTTTTATTTCAGATGTTTAAGTCATCCACTTCTGGTTGAAGAATTGAATTAGGCATTACGCAGTACAATTATTAGCTAACAACTCGGAAGGAAACATAACGAAACAACCATTTATCATTTAAGCACATTTGTATTAACACTCAAACTTTACGTGTTTGCATTATTCAAAAATAAAGAACACAGCATAGTTTACATACAGAGAATTACTGACGCATTACAACGACGTTGTTACAGACATTGTACACGTCATCCTTTCTACCCTGTTGCATTCCAGGACAAGCAACTCTGACACTTTTTCTCTCAGCAGACGTGGACGCGTTACACATCTGAATTGAAATCGTCATTTCCTATTCAAAATATTATATTATCGCTCCACTCTAAAAGTCCTACAAGTTAGTAACGGGAATTTCCGAACCTCTTGTACATCTGATACGCCTGTGACATGTCATCGTCCAAAAAACGTATTTCTGGTCTTATAGACCAGTTTTCGTATTTCAGGGAATAAGACCAGAAGTATGTTTTTTCGATGCTGAGATTTCTCAGACAAATCAGATATATTTTAACATTTCAACATGCAATAGAAAATGGCTATAAAGACGAAATCAAGATTGTGTAAAATAAATGAGCAATTAACAGTCGCCGGCCGTAGTGGCCGAGCGGTTCTAGGCGCTTCAGTCTCGAACCGTGCGACCGCTACGGTCACAGGTTCGAATCCTCCCTCGGGCATGGATATGTCCTTAGGTTAGTTAGGTTTAAGTAGTTCTAAGTTTTAGGGGACTGATGACCTCAGATATTAAGTCCCATAGTGCTCAGAGCCATTTGAACCAATTAACAGTGAAATTTCTTTCAAACACTCGACATGACTTTAGTTCCCAACGAAGGAAAGTTTCCGCATTGATTTTCCTGATCCTACCTGTAATAGATGTCCATTTGTCATCCCACTGAATTCGACAACTAGCCCTTGAACTCTAAAAGCACTCGCTTCTGTCTTTTGCTCAGAATATTTCCCTCAGACAACTGTTTTGGACAATGGTGTACAGTTTTTCTCGTTAGAATTTCAACAATTTTGCCAGCGAAATGGAATTCATTGTATCCGTACGGCGCCATCCAAGACGCACGGGAGGTAAGATGCCTTGTTGTTGTTTCTCAACACCTACAGCACCCTACCTTTTCAGTACACTTCACCAGCAGAATTATTACGTGATGATCGTCACTGCATTTTGCTACATCCATTTCACCCTCGACGGCCTGCTTTTAATCCCAACTTCACAACAAAGTTCCAAAGCCGGTATCGTCACTTAGACGACAGGCTGAGCTTATATTATTCTTCTTCAGGCAACCATCAAAAGCAACAAAATCAACTACGTTTTCCTGATTATTGTGATCTTGTACATTTACATGTCTCAGAAATGCTACCGGCATCTGCTGCCCCGCGCAGCCCTTGACGGTTCCTGCCTTTCGGGAGGGTCAACAGATGACTCTACCATGGAGGTTCACAACTACCCGCCTACGTAGCCGCAACGTTAGTGACCGCACCGACCGTAGCGTCCATCGTCACAGACACGTCAGTCACGTACAATGCTCCTGCGTTAGCCGTTCAGCGTTTGGCGTCCACAGCAGCGCCTAATGCTGCACTTGCCAGTGCCGTTGGATGGAACTCCTATCTCTGGGTTTTTTGGCAGATGTTCCCCGGTGGTTCGCAAGACCAATGTCGGGACGCAGGTTGGTTGGTGACGTCTGCCATCGCGTCCCAGCTAACGCCATCAGCAACGCCACGGCGCTGACCTCCCTCAAGTCGTGGTCCTCACCGACGACGACCGTGCGCCGCTTTGGACAAGAGTGTACGGACGACAGTGAAGTGAAACCTTCACGAAGTTAGCAGGATGCTGATCCAGGCCGGGACGCTGGTGTCAGTCCTAGTCTCCGCAGCACACATTCTAATCGACAGAGGAGGCAAAGCCGGCTGCTTTCCTGCCATACTGTGGGGCCACTAGCTGCAAGTAAGGACGTGTGCTGCAGAAACTAACACCAGTTTTTCATAAGCCCCCAAGAAACGAAATATGCCGCGACCTGTTAAAGACGACGTAGCTCTTCGTGCGACTGGTGTATGTGATGTCCCTTGCGATTGTGGCAGTATCTATATAGGTCAGACTGTTAGCATAGTTGCGAAGCGCTGTTCTGAGAACAAGCGACATACACTACTGGCCATTAAAATTGCTACACCATGAAAATGACGTGCTACAGACGCGACATTTAACCGACAGGAAGAAGATGCTGTGATATGCAAATGATTAGCTTTTCAGAGCATTCACGCTAGGTTGGCGCCGGTGGCTACACCTACAACGTACTAACATGAGGAAAGTTTCCAACCGATTTCTCATACACAAACATCAGTCGACCGTCGTTGCCTGGTGAAACGTCGTTGTGATGCCTCGCGTAAGGAGAAGAAATGCGTACCACCACGTTTCCGACTTCGATCAACGTCGGATTGCAGCCTGTCGCGATTGCGGTTTATCGTATAGCGACATTGCTGCTCGCGTGGGTCGAGATCCAATGACTGTTAGCAGAATATGGAATCGGTGGGTTCAGGATGGTAATACGGAATGCCGTGCTGGATCCCAGCGGCCTCGTATCACTAGCAGTCGAGGTGACAGGCATCTTATCCGCATAGCTGTAACGGATCGTGCAGCCACGCCTCGATCCCTGACTCAACAGATGGGGACGTCTGCAAGACAACAACCATCTGCTCGAACGTTTGCAGCAGCATGGACTATCAGCTCGGAGACCATGGCTGCGGTTACCCTTGGCACTGCATCACAGACAGTAGCGCCTGCGGTGGTGTACTCAACGACGAACCTGGGGTCACGAATGGAAAAACGTCATTTTTTCGAACGAATCCAGGTTCTGTTTACAGCATCATGATGGCCACATCCGTGTTTGGCTACATCGCGGTGAACGCACATTGGAAGCCTGTATTCGTCATCGCCATACTGGCGTATCACCCGGCGTGTTTTCAGCAGGATAATACTCGACCGCATGTTGCAGGTCCTGTACGGGCCTTTCTGGATACAGAAAATGTTCGACTGCTGCCCTGGCCAGCACATTCTCCATATCTCTCACCAATTGAAAACGTCTGCTCAATGGTGGCCGAGCAACTGGCTCGTCACAATAC
Organism: Schistocerca serialis cubense; assembly: GCF_023864345.2. Taxonomy (NCBI): domain Eukaryota; kingdom Metazoa; phylum Arthropoda; class Insecta; order Orthoptera; family Acrididae; genus Schistocerca; species Schistocerca serialis. The sequence goes on from NC_064639.1 coordinate 1,065,729,811, forward strand.
GACAGTCACTACTCTTGATGAACTGTGATATAATGTTGAAGCTGCATGGACAGCTGTACCTGCAAACGCCATCCAAGCTCCGTTTGACTCAATGCCCAGGCCAGAGGTGGTTGTTCTGGGTACTGATTTCTCAGGATCTATGAACCCAAATTGCGTGAAAATGTAATCACATGTCAGTTCTAGTATAATATATTTGTCCAATGAATACCCGATTATCCTCTGCAGTTCTTCTTGGTGTAGCAATTTTAATGTTCAGTAGTGTACTAAACAAAACGAACTTGACAAGTCGTCCATAGCTGAGCGTTGCCTGGAAAACGGACAAAATACCGTCTAAGGGCACGAGGGTCTCTTATTTCGTATATCGAAAGGGACTCCAGCTACAACGTAAAAGGTCTTGCACCTTAAGAAATTTTTTGGGGCCGCGTGCATCGAGCGAGGTGGCTAGTACACTGGACTTGCATTCGGGAGGACGACGGTGCAACATGCGTCCGGTCATCCTGATTTAGGTTTTCCGTAATTCCCTAATGCAAATGACGGGATGGTTCCTTTGAATGTGCACGGTCGATTTCCTTCCATATCCGTCCCTAACTCGAGCTTGCACTCTGTCTCTAATGACCTCCTTGTCGACGGCACGTTAAACACTAATCTCCTCCTCGGGGCTGTGTGCCATTAGTAAATATCTATAGCATTTTGACCACATAAATTTAAAGTTATTCTGGCTCCAGACCAATGCATATCGATATTAGAATCACTAAGTGTAATTATAAAGTAAACAGATTTAATTTTGAATATTTCTTAATCGATTTTATTGTAGATGTAATGATCTTAACGTTTTTTTATCGTGAGGACTACACTTATTAAACGTCTTTTTGTCTTTTCATCAGATGTATTCTAATTGTTGCCACGTTGCACACTGGATCTGAAATATTGTTAAGAACATGTTATTTGTAGTGGGATTTTTTCTTTGTAATTTTCTCTAGGTTCAGATGAAAACCACTGCTGATCCCGATCTCTGCCGTTTCACAATGGGTAATTCCATCTTTCAGGAGTTGTATGTAGTTTCTGGACCTACAGTAATAAGTGATGGTGAGACTGGACAACGGTGACCAAACTTAAGAGCTGGAAATAAAAATGTGCGTGATGCAGAGTAGAGTGAAAGGCGCAGTTCAAAAAATGTTAAAATGTGTGTGACATCTTATGAGACTTAACTGCTAAGGTCATCAGTCCCTAAGCTTACACAGTACGTAACCTAAATTATCCTAAGGACAAACACACACACCCATGCCCGAGGGAGGACTCGAACCTCCACCGGGACCAGCCGCACAGTCCAGTGACCAGTCCGATGACCATGTTGCAAGTGAACCGAAACCTACGAGCTGATGAACAGTTGTTCATTCGTGTTCTGGTTCGTGAATTTCCCCGCGTAGGACGCACCACTGTTTGCAGTATTTTATCTGCTATAAGTTAGCCAATCGGCTTCTTAGTACTGAATCGTTGAAAGTTGGTAGATTTCGGAAGTCTTCGACCGGTAGTCGTTTGTATTTGGTTACAGCCTCTGTTAACTAGCTGACTGTACTGTATGTGGTAGCTCTTGTTGTCTGCTGTATTACCGTTCTGTACTTCTCCTTACTTTTCTCTGTTGGACCGCTATTCGCAGGTTCGAATCCTGCCTCGGGCATGGATATGTGTGATGTCCTTAGGTTACTTAGGTTTAAGTAGTTCTAAGTTCTAGGGGACTGATGACCTCAGACGTTTAGTCCCATAGTGTTCAGAGCCATTTGAACCCTTTTTTTCTCTGTTTCCTTTTCTTGCGGTGAGGCTACGTAACTGTTTCAGTTAGGGCACTTATTAAGCACACGAATAATTAAGACGATTTCAGTCTCGATCAGGAGCAACATATAAGTGATTTCTATCTCTGAGCGTAAATTCTGTTTTCGCGGAAGCATCAAGCACAGTTTAAGATGCCTGCGCTCTTGGCAACTTTAGGCTCATGTAATCTCGCCCTGGCTTCCAGCGGCTATTGTTTTTTCTTGAACTTGAAAGAAGGGCTTGGCGTACAACCGCTTCACAGAAGACAGGAAACTGAAAATAGCATATGTAACTGGTTCCGCCCCAGGCGGAGAAGTTGTGTCCAGAGGTATTTAAAAATCTAATTAAACGTTACGCAAACCAGTTGGAGCGAATGGAGAATACGCTGAGAAATAAAGTACAAGTGTGGAAGACAGAAACCATTCATAAAAGATTCTTGGAATCACTTTTTAGTGACCAAACGGTTCGTACTTTTCAAATACATAACAACCCTTCTAGACTCTGAGAAGCTCATCTGCAAAAACCAGCACGGTTTTAGGAAACAGCTGTCACGCGAGACACAGCTCTAGATACCGGCTCCCAGGTTGATGACATATTTCTCGACTTTCGAAAGGCGTTCGACTCAGTTCCGCACTGTCGCTTGCTCCAAAAAGTGCGCGATTACGGTCTACCCGATGCCATATGCGGTTGGATAGGACGTTTTCTAACAGACAGGGAGCAGTATGTCGTCCTGAACGGGTTGACTTCAACAGAAACGAGCGTGACTTCAGGTGTGGCCCCGGGCAGCGTAATATGTCCTCTGCTTTTTACGATTTACATAAACGATATGGTTGATGGTATTAACAGCGGCATTAGACAGTTTGCCTATGATGCTGTAGTCTACAGGAAAGTAGTATCACACGAAAGTTGTGAACAAATCAATGAGGATACGCAGAAAATAAATGCGTGGTGTAATGACTGGTAGTTATCTCTCAATATTAGTAAGTGTAACCTACCGCGTATAACAAGGCGAAAATCCCCATTAATGTACGAGTACAAAATAAATGTCCAGTCTTTGTAAGCGGTAATATCCGTCAAGTATCTGGGTGTGACTATTCGAAATGATCTCAAATGGAATGATCAGATTACACAAGTAACGGGTAAGCCAGACTCTAGATTTCGGTTTATTGGTGGAATACTGAAGCGATGCAGTTCTTCAACAAAGGAAAAAGCTTACAACACGTTAGTTCCTCCAGTCGTAGAGTATTGTTGGTCTGTATGGAACCCTTACCAGTTGGATCTGATTCAAGAGGTTGAGGAGGTCCAAAGAAGAGCGGCATGATTCGTGGCTGGTACATTTAGCCATCGCGAAATCGTTACAAAGCTCATAGAAAGTTTGAAGTGGAACACATTTGCAGATAGACAGCGCTCTAAACGGAAGGGGCTGCTCACTAAATTCCGAAATCCGATCTTCACAGAGGATGTAGAGCATATACTATTACTACCAACTTTCAAATCGCGCAATTATCATCATTCAAATATAAAGAAAATTAGAGCTCGTACTGAGGCGTTCAGACAGTCGTTTTTCCCTCTCGCAACCCGTGAGTGGAACTTTGGGGTGGGGGATATTGCTCCGGCGCTAATTGTGCCCTTCGGCACACACCGCATGGTGGCTAGCGGAGTACATATGTACATGTACATGTACAATACGTCTCGTGCTAGTCTTTCAAGGAAAGTGGCATTGCTTTTACTCTTCCGCATACATTTTAGATCCATTTAACGTCGCTTCCTGAGAGTTAACAAAGGCAAAGAAAAAAACAGGCTTTGCTTCCATTATGGTAATTATCCCAGCGTTGGACGAACCTAGATAGGCCAATGAAAGTCTAAATTACTATGATCCAGTTGACACTCCAGGTTAGTTATATGTGATTAAGCGTTGGCCGTTTATCGTTGCGATGGTTAACTCGACGCTAGTGCTCGGCGACGGTCGTTAACTCGCTGTGGGAACACTACTGGAAAGCACTGTTCGAGCCTCCAGAATCTCATGAATGTATTCCTGGCAGTTTCGGCGTCCGACGACGGATATGAGACGTGACTCAGGAGACAATAAAAACGGCATCTCCTGCAATAACACTTTTCTCTGGAGTTTTATGACGCACGCGGAAGTCAGTCTGCGGAAGATATTCGCCGGACCGCCGGCGTGCATAATGCAGAATGTAGGCTCATCTACAAATAAAATACTGTGCATCATCCGAATGCTGCTGCTCAGTTTCCAGAGAACGACACCTTTATGTGCCATTCGAGTTAAAATTATGTTTTGCTGCAGCCACCGTCACCGAGGCAAACGTGTGAGTTCTATTTATTATACTTAATGTTAAATATATATTCAAGAAAGCTGTCATTAGTGCTTTCACCGCAGGCTGATTTCATGAGCAATCCTTTCGTAAAATATTTCAGAAGACAATTGCCAGAACAGTGTTCCATCTCAATGAAAATTTATTCATCGAGTACTACGTTGATCGAAGGACAGAACAGCACTATTTGAATCGTTTTTTAACGTGTCCAAGGCAAGTACTGAAGTAGTTGTTGATGTGTACAGAAGTTGGTTTGATTAGAAATTTAGTTTTTGTGCCATTTCTGTACCCTATTTTTCTTTTTATTCATAACAGATTATCTAGTAATGAACTGCTAATAAATCGTAGCCGCTAATCACTTGCGTGACCTGAGGCTGAAAAACATAACTCAAAAATAAGATATTATAGTATTATATGCCATAGTATATATTGTGAGACAATTCAACCTTTATAAATAATCGTCGCTGGAATGGAATGAAAATAATATTTTGTGCTCTAGATTCATATATAAAGAGTGCTGTTCCACAGTACATATATTCTATGCTAGAGTCTCTTGTAAAAGACACATCACACTACATAAGCCAATAATAACTTAGAAAATTGATGATAATGCTTTCACGTAACTACTATGCTGTAATGAATAAATGTGACAGCAACAGAAACTGTTAGTACCTCTCTTACGTAAAGTAACTACCAAAATAAAAAATATTAATTAAATTAATCATTTAAAGGCAAACTACGAATTTTTGGTTTCTTGAATGCTTCTGCTGCAAAAAAAACGGAATTCTTTCTGCAAGGTATTTACCAGCGTGCAGCAAAGAATACGCAGTGCACCAGAACCCTCGTGCGTGTCGTAACACTGTCTTGAGCTCCATGTGTAAAGTGAGGAAGAGTAACATAGATCCCTGAATTACAAAGTGGAGTTTCAAATATCTTCCCTCGTATAAATACTTCCAACCAAAATTCTTTGCAATGAAACCGAATTCACGTTTACTCAACTTCAGCATATAATGCCATCGACGTTTGGTCAACCTCACGTCGACAATAGAGAATGTTCTTGTTTGTTATATGTCTTTGTCCGAGCTAATGCGAATATCTGTATGTAAAACAGTGTGGTAGTAGCAACAGGGTCCGCCGAAATTTGCGCGAGAGGGTTCAAAATTCTAAAGTTGTCTCATACCTAAAGGGCAAGCATATTTCATTAGTATTTGCGAAGTATGTATTTTTAGTACTATAAAATCCAACGACTTTGCAAATAGCGATTCGTACACGAGTACTGCAAGGCTGATATTGAAAATTAGAAATCTGAAATAGAAGAAAAATCAGATCTGTCGAAGAAATCCTGTTGGATATCAGAAAAAATTACCGACAAAAGAGTCCCTACTTAATAGTTTTCGAAGTGGAGAAAAATGAAGTAAACTTATTTTAAAAGGCTTATTTAGCTTAAATACTATCTTTTTTGCTTACAAAACTTCACATCTCATCATGCTAATGGGTCATTTCGTAATTTTTGTGACTTCTATTTCGTAATGCTTATTTCATAATGAAATTTCATGACAAAGCGGTTTGAAAGCTACATTTCTGTTTGCTTTCTTGGGTAAACCGTAACACAGGGCAGAATTCGACGAGATGGAAGTCAAAAATCTTCCAAAACAACCCTCAAACTAGCCGGTGATACTGAGTCTTAACAACCTGAGACTGAACTAATGCAGCCTTCATCTCCTCAATTAAAATGAAGTTGTTCTGCGATCATGACGAACGGAGTGGATGATTGTTAACATGATTCCAGCATGTTGCACTGCGCTGAGAATATTGGGGACTGTTCTTCGGCAATGTTCTCTTAAGATCCCCATCTGTCATGACTGGAAAACAGAGCCGAAACGTCCATTTTACTAAGGAAACAATATGATAGACAGTAAGGAACCTGACAACCCTGGTTATACAGTGCTTACTAAGGCCACAGTGTTTACAGTTGCTCTCGGCATCATAGACAGTTAGTTCTATAAAAGGGTGAGAATTCCATAATGCATGCACACTCAAGGAGTTGCCAAGTGCCCTCTCTTGCCGCAAGCCCCACCTCACTCCCTGCTGAGCTAGTAATTTCCGTCAAATAATACATCCCGATTTTTCGTCTGTGTCCAGAAATAGTTGCATCTTATGATTTATTAAGCAGTCGTGACTTTAGATCACTTATCTAAGGTTTCTTTTAGGGCATACGTTTTCGCCGACAGCTACTATTTTTCCAGCACTGGTGATACACATTCTTTTTAAATAAAATTCAATCATCAGCTGGCGATTTCAATATTTTTTTTTGGGGAAAATGTACATTACTACCGGGGCATACATGTCTGTAAAGTACAAGAAGCTATACAAACAACTTGCTCACTGCAGACCTATAACATGGATAAACAGATATGAATACCTTTCTCCATGTAGCATAATGCCAAGACAGGTCGCAAAATATACACACCGAACGTGATAACTATAATCACAGATAGATAACTTCGAGCCAATTAATTACATTTAAATACAAAGGCATATTGGTGCGCTATCTGTTAAAAACTTAACATATGAGCATGTGAGAAGTATGAAAGAGGTAAATGAAAAGGAAGTTACACATTAAGATAAAATGACTCAAATCCCAATTAAGGCTAAATATAAATTCGAGGTTCAAAGTTCTTACAAAATGCTGATACAATTTTGTGTATTAAACGTTGATGGGGTCCATGGACTGATGGTCTAACTGCAATTCGTTCTACTTTCCGTTATTATGGAGACGAGGCTGTCAGCTGATAACGAGCTTGGAGAAACGCCAGTTAAGTTCGCTGCTCATGGGTTTTGGACTATTTCACAATTTAAGCATTGTATCTTAAGCCTTCCAACTGCCTTCGATCATTTCTTTCTTTCTTGTAACCGTCTATGGTACAGTTCACAGTGATGTGTAAATTTTATTATTTCTTGTTGCTATAACAAAATGTTTTCAATGACTGCATCAGGTGGAGAGAGCGATTTGCCCATTCTGTACGCTGAACCGGTTGTTGTTAGACATCCAGATTTATGGGGTAAGTAATATGTTTATCTGAACGTCAAAGATATCATTTATATACACTTACGGAACTGATGCTTGTTCTGAAAAATACACAAGACTTTTGAGTCGACTTAACGATAGCAAAATTCGTGCATGTACACAGACTAATCTGTATGCCTCCCTTTCAAAGATGTTTGCTGAATAATAACTAATTTGGGCTTCTCTAAATATAATACTCTGTCTGGTTTCACTCTACCAAGTAAACCAGAATTACTCATACCATCTTCCGCTTATGGTCTCTCCAGTGCAGATGGATGTATGTAGGTCTATGTAGGTCGCTGATTTCATTATGCTTTGGGTTTAAAAATTTCTTTAAGAACTGTTCGACTTTTAGTTTTCATCATTTCATATCTGCTTTGGTGCACAGTCAACGGAACTGTACAATGTAGCCACTTATAGCTCTAAGATATTTTCATCCAGAAAAGCTGGGCTCATTAATGACACCAGGCTACAGTGTCTTAAGAGTAATTTAAGCGAAATGGAAAAAAGTAGCTATGGAAATATATGATGTTGTGAAATTCAGTGCATTCCTTAGCAAATTTGTCTAACTGTTGATGTCAGCTTTGCTCAAAAAAACTGTCCAGAAAGTTAATTTAAAAAAAAAACACTTGATGCATGAATAACTAAGGGGAATAGAATAATGTGTAAGAACAAAAGGATAATTTACGTGAAGAGACAACAAGTCAACACCCAACATTACATGGCTTCCATAAAAGTATTTCAAAATGTTAAGAAAGATGATTAAAATCATTGAAGTATGTATATTATGACAGAAATTAATATTGCAGATAATATGATTAAAACTATATTGGATATTGTGAAATGGTAGATAGGCAACCAGCAACATGACTGACAATAATTCACAAATCGTAAGATTTTTCAATAAATATAGCCTAGATGTAGTAGTGAAAACAGTATCAAGTGATTCAATCAAAAAAGTAAGTGATACTTTAAAAATACCATTTCACAAAACTTTAAGAATCTAGCAACTGAAATTGATAAAATTATAAAAGTTCTCAGAAACAAAATATCAAATTTTGTTAATGGCATTTCAAAGAGAACTATTAAGATATGCTCTGAGGTAATAAGAAATATCTTTAGTGATACATATAATGTATCACTGATATCGTTAATTTTTCCAGACTGATTAAAACATTTTATTGTTGAAATTCTTGAGAAGAGAGAAGATAAGGAAGTATTAAATAATTATTATCCATTTTTCTTACTGATGTCTTTCTGTAGATATTTGAAAAACTAATATACTCCAAAGTAATTTCACATTTAAGTAGAGCAGTTTATTTGGACATCATAGTTTGGATAGCAGGCAGGTTGCTCGACAGAGAATGCATTTTATACATTCACTCAGCACATGTCACAAGTATTAAATAAAATATATCGCCAGCTGACATATTTGTACTATTTTAAGATGTTTGATTGGGTAGAACATGTTACTTTGTTAGAAAATTGATCACACTGCAAAGAACTGTGCTGAATCACTGTTAGGAAACAGAATGCCAAAAGTAGTGCTGAATAATTCAAATGATGTCAGACAGTGACAATATCCCAATGACTAGGAAGAGATCAAGTGGCCACCCCCACAGGGCCAATTTTGGGTTCACTCCCATTCTTTACATATGCGTAAATTTCATTAAGCAGAATTGGTACTTTTGCAGATGGTATTAGCGTTATAATAAACCGTATTAGAGGGAAAGAAACACAAGTGATTGCTAATGATTTTCAGACAATTATTAAATGGTTCTCTGAACATGAACTCTTCCTAAATTTTGAGAAAACACACTATATTCAGTTCGGTACAACAAAAAGACTTACACCAACAACTGGCACAGCATATGAACGAGAGTCAGTGCAGAATGTTGCAATTTTTTGGGCTCTACATATCGATCAAAACTTTAATGGTAAGAACATATTACTAGGCTGCTCGAACAGTTCAGCTACTATTTTTCTTTGTGTAACTACCAGTCTTGGAAAGAAACGAATCAGCCTCTTGACATACTCTGCATATTTACACTCAATTTACTTCATTTTTCAGGGGTAAATAAACTATCACTGACTTCTATGCCAATGTGTAATGTGGTAACAGAACCTCTTGTATATGTTTGGTACACATGTACAGCTCATACATATAAAGAGCACGTCACTTTACTGACTTTATGAAATGTATTCTGTATAACTTGTTTTTATCCTCAACAAAGCAACATGCAGTTTAAAAACTTGAAGAGAACCGGTATTACTTTACTGTATGACAATACCTCTGTAAAGAACATTCCTGGTCACCAGCTCTGAAGGAGCAATTTAGCTCTTATGTTTCAGTAATAAATTTACCATTACAGAAATGAAATTAATTATGTTTTGCCAAATACGCCTTTATTTAGAGACAAGATAGATGCAAACTGTGAAGGCACTATGCAGCAACATGGAAATCATCTTTAAAGCTCTGATAACACAATTACTGCAGTTAATTTCATCTGTATCTACATCTATACTCCGCAAGCCACCAGATGGAGTTACCACTGATTGATCCCCTTCCCTGTTAACTCACGAAGGGTTTGTGGGGAGAATAATTGCCAGTAGGCCTCTGTGTTAGCCCTAATTTCTCGAGTTTTCTCGTCGTTCTCATTTCATGAAATGTATGTTGTGGAAGTACTATGTTGTCCGTTTCCTTCCGGTAAGCACTCTCTCTAAATCTCAGTATAAAACCTGTCTGTGATGCACAACGTTTGTCGTTACCGCCTGCCACTGGAGTTTGTTGAGCACCTCTCTAACGCTTTCACACCGACAAAACGATCATGTGACAAAACACTCTTCGTTGGATCTTCTGTATCTCTTCTGTCAGTCCCATCTAGTAGATTTCCCCGACTGATGACCAATACTCGACAATCAATGGAACACGCGCCGTCTAAGCAGGTTCTTTCGTGTATGAGTTACATTTGCTTGTGATTCTTCGTATGAATCTCAGTGTCGCACCTGCCTTCCTACTATTCGTTTCTTGTTGTCATTCTGCTTAAGGTTGCTCTGGATAGATACAATTAGACATTTTACGGTGGACACTTACTCAAAAAGCCGTGCAGTTGCTTTAAGGCAAGTTCAGTCATCAGCAAGTTATCAGTACGATTATAATGTTTGACTGAAAGAATAATACCTGTTTAACCTGTACCAAAGTTAGGTTTTGGATAACTGTGAGACAACTTAAAGAGCAACACAAACATGCTTTGCCGTAAAACTATGATCATATACAACGTTTTAAATCATATAAAGTTGCACAGAAAACTTAGAAAGCTTCGACAACCATGTCTCGTCGTAAAAGCTTGATCAGATACGATGTTTTGAATAATATTAATTTGTACACAAACGTTTACGGAATATGTGAGAAGGCAAAATGATTTAGAGTTGTTGAGTGAATTTAAGAAGCATTTTGAATGATTACTGTTATTCAGAATTTGCACAATAATACTTGATCACTACATACCTCAGCTCAATTAATTTTAAAAAGACGTTCTTGCCTCAATTGCTTGAGAGACTGTACCACCATTGTAGAGTTTTGGTGGTTGGTTTTTTGTTAAGTTCTTCATATCTGAAAACTGATGGAATAATATTCAGTGAACCGTGTTTCCAGCAGGAGCCACTGTTCTTAAAATAACCATATCTCAAAATTCGACCTTAGATTATGAATGTAAAATTTTGCTTTCTGTGACAAATAATCTTGTGAGATGATTTTCCATCATAAAGACCACAACTGATAAAATCACACTTGATTCAAAACACTCTGGGGACTACTAATGGCACCTCTCTGAACGTGACACAGTTCCATGTCTATACACATTGCTTTCGACTCTCCACTTTTGTCCACCATCTCGCCACATGGAGCGCCAAAAAAGCATGTAAAAGCCGTAATTGATCCCCACCTCAGGTAAATTACGTTCCAAAAATGTTTATGCATATTCTCCTTAAGAATATTACAGTCATATTTATTATATAGAAAATTCATTACAATTATTTTATTGTTATTAACAAATAGTTATTTATACACCTTCATTCAGGTGGTACTGGAGAACTGAAAGTTGTCACCAAATTTACCATTTCTGTATCGATTTTTATTGTTAAAACATAATTTAAATTTTATTTTGTAACTTGAGTTTAAGCAGTTAGTATATATATAATCCACATATCGTTGAATTATTCTAACAGGATAACTTAAAGGAAATATATTCATGCAGAACATAGCTCAAGTGAAATAAACATTTCAATTTACAAATTAAATTTTTGTCAAAAGGCTAACATACAAGTAAAATTATCTTCGAAATGCCTATGTACACACAAAATTTATTAAATGATTCAATTTTGAATAAGGTAACAGAAAGTGTAACATTTTATAATGTCCCATTATTTCTCAGCTGGTATGTCAAATTTTTGTGCATCTACTTCTACTAATGTAGGATTTATATAAGCTTGAACTCACATACATGAAGTAAGTTACTCTTAATAAAATTTAAGTATACTTTGAAACTTTTCTAGAAGTCAATGCGCCCTAGAGTGTCCCTTGTTCACAATACATTTTTTTCCAATTTCTCATTTCTGGTTAGTGAAGAGAATCTTTGCTCACAATTCTGAACATTTGTCCAATCTCTACTTAGTGAATTCATTGTCACAAAGATCATGTATTTTTTTCTTTTTTTTCTTTTATGGCATTCTTTAAAGCACGGTGCATCAGATTTGATACACCACAAAGTTATGTTGTCCCTTTCTGTTATAGGTTGTTGTTTCCTCTGAAACTTGAGGAAAATATGTTAATGTGTGTTCATTACATAGTTATGGATTTATACACACCAGTTTTTAAACATGTGAGGAATAAATTATCATTGTTCTATCTCCCTTTAATATGTACATCAATTCTACTAAGGTACCATTTTGTGTCATTTTGAGCTCTGGGTTCTTTTTTTCGTAGATCCACTATCTTTCTTACTTTGAGACACTTTCGAGTCACAGGACACCCTATAACATGCATTTACTTGAGTTATATTTTAGTATTTTGAATGGCCCATTGTAAATACATTTAAATGCACTTACTATAAAATGTACCAAATCATAAGTCTGCAATTTTGGAAATTTCAAATCCTCATTACATTGATAAGTTACCTTATCTCAGCATCTTGTCTTTCAGTAATTGTTTTTCCTGTATCGTACTTTCATTATGTGGTGGGAATTCAAGTAAATCTTCCACTAAACTTTTTGATTATTCGTTTTTCAATATATCTTCCAGAGTGAAACCTGTACTTTCACAGTTTGATGCTTTCATAATTTTCTCGAAGTATGGCTTCTGCTCACTCTAAGACTGGTGTACCTCCTTCATTGATGTACACATAAGGAGAATGAAGAGTAAAAATTCATAGGTCTCTCAATAGAGGCAGTCGTAACAAAAGTGGGTGGTATCAATATCCCAGTACAGTATAAGCTAACAACCGACACTGTATGCACAAGGATTGTACAACAGAGTTTTGAGGAAATGAATCACTCGCAAAGGATACCGGCGGTCGTATGAAGATTTTTTCGGGAACAATATGGGTTTGAAACCATAAAAAAATTGCCTACAGGCAAGCTGCAGCTGGTCATTTAGTAAACTCCCATCTTTACGTTCAAGGTATTTATATATCTCTAATTCTTTCCAAAGGTCTATCTTGCACCCTTTGATAAATTTGTGAAGAATAACTGTGTCCTCCAAACTTTTCGGAACCAGTAGACATTCAGCAAACGTTGAGTTACGTATGTTAGCTCCTTTCTTTCCTAACAGATGCTCTTTGTATCTTGTCCTCACAGCTCCGCCTGTTTGACCAATGTAATAGCATCGGCAGTTATTGCAGGTTAATTTATAGACACCTGAACTGGAAAACGAGTCACCATTACTTCCCACAGTATGCAGAAGACTTCTCTGTAAAACTATTGTGTGTAAAGAAAGTTATACAGGGTGTGTCTAAAAGAATCATCCCATTTAATATATATATATATATATATATATATATATATATATATATATATATATATATATATATAACTGTTAAGTTATTTGAGATATTTGCGTGAACAACGTACTGTTGGAAAGAGCAAAACCTCTTCATTTACGAACAGAATGGGGCACCGCTACACTGGCATCTGGAAATGCGGGAATTTTTAAATCATAGGGTTACTGGAGGATAGATCGGTCGCACTGGACCAAATGATTCAACCTTAAACCTAGTTTACACGACGAAATTGTGTTGCGCCACTCGTTCCGTGGAATGAGTAGCACGCAAGTGGTTTCATATATGACTGTAGACACGGTGACACCAGTATACACTTCAGTTTCGTCGTTTTGTGGGTCCCTGAGTCGTGTCTGAAATGAAAGTTTTGGCAGGTCCACGTCGCACGAGTTGTGATGGAGTTAAAGCTTGTTATGTGGAATCGCTGCCTCAGAAAGAAGTAAGAAACGTATTACGATTCGTGACTGGATGAAGAAAAGACGTCAGTTCCGTTGCTCAGCATCCATGCTGAAATAATTTATAACGGAATATCCAAGAAGTTCTTTTAATTATCTTAGAATGTCATCAGAACAGTTCACGATTCTTCTAAATAGAGTTATTTATGCGATAAGGAATATAGATACTGTAATGCATGAAGCACTGTCGCCAGAGCTGATGTTACACATCATATTGCGTGCATTGCAATCGAGAACGCTCGGCATGCTATAATGCTATAAGATGCGGTTTTAGTTGGTGATGACGCTTTTTCATTAACATCAACAATTATTAACATTAACGGCAATAATTATTAACATTAAGAGCAATAATTATTCTAATCAGGCCGCATTAAGAAGAGAATGGTTTGGAAACTACTCTCTTGAAGATAGATCTGAACAGTGTCAATATTTCAAAATTCTAACATATGTGAATGCGGAACACTGCAGCGATGTTTTAAATAGATGAATATTGAATAAAGAATGCAGATTCTTGAATTTGTATAGCCTTCCCTCCCGTCAACAGTATTGCTTAACAAAGAGTTGGCCAAATCGAACGATGGGATTTCAGTCTTGTAGACGAGAGCATTGCCACAGCTAGAATTACATTCGCTTATATTTTTCTTAATTCAGTTGTATATGCGCTATAATTCAGATATTGTCAAACCATCTATGTTATGATCGCACAAGGCGGTCTCAGCGGCAGCAACCTGTTGATCATTTTTGTAATTAGCATCACTGAAATCCCACAAACACCTATGCAATGCATAGATGTCCAAAAAGCGAAGTTTATTCTCCGGTCCCCACTTCATATTTCAGCTTGTCTATCCTCTACGAAAACACATAACCTCATAAACTCATGCATGTAGTGTCCCCAAAGTTGGAATACGCCTAAAGTGTTTAGTTCCTCCAACGAGTTGTGCAAACGCGCGGCTCGCATGCGCAGTGGCCGGTAGTGCAGTTGCCTGCAACCTAGTTTCGTCGTGTAAACTAGGCTTTACATTACTGGCTTCCAAGGTCACCTGACTTGACTGTTGGCGATTATTTCTTGTGGGGGTTTATAAAAGACTCTGCCTTCTTTACCAACAACAATGAATCAACTTAGACATCACAGAACAGCAGCTGTAACTCAAGACATGGTCGCTGCAGTGTGGGAACAATTTCAATACCACATTGATATATGCCGTACATCTGAAGGGGGGCATATTGAGCACCTATGAAAAGACACGAAAAGAAAACTTTTTGAGTTTCGCGTTCATCAAAACAGGAAATTCATTGTATATGTGTATTAGTTTCAGAAATATAGACGTGCCAAATCGGATGATTCTTTTTAATAGATCCCGTATTTCCTCATTAGAAGACGTTTAATCCTATTACAAACATTTCCTAAAAATGGAATGCATTAGATGCCGTTGCACAAGGTTATTTGGAAGCCACCATTTATTGCAACTGGTTTGCTGTTATTTAAACGCCGTAAGAGTTATAGCACAAAAATTTCAGAGGCATTTCTTTTCAGCACACCCTTGTATTCCAGATGCCTGTATTCCGATGGTTGTTATGTTATAGTTTCGCTATTGAAACGGGTTTTGCTACCGCCTAACCGATGACCTAATCTTTCGCACCCGTTAGACTCTCGACCTGCACGGCAGTTAGATTTGCTCGTCGTCCCACGCTCTACTGTTCCTAGAATTGCCACGATCGCGGTTGGCAGAATTACCTCTACTGCGACATCTCATCATGTTGAATAGGGGTCCGTTCCAGCCACCTGTCTCAGGTACATTATTGGTCCAGACGTTTCTTGGTCACGTGTATCACTCCAACCTTATTCATTACCCGCTCTTTATAAGAATTCTTCGAAAGTCTTGTATTTCCTTTCGATGTTCCTCTTTGTGTCAAAAAAATAAAAAATGGTTCAAATGGCTCTGAGCACTATGGGACTTAACATTTGACATCATCAGTCCCCTAGAACTTAGAACTACTTAAACCTAACTAACCTAAGGACATCACACACATCCATGCCCGAGGCAGGATACGAACCTGCGACCGTAGCAGTCGTGCGGTTCCGGATTGAAGCGCCTGGAACCGCTCGGCCACAGCGGCCGGCTTTTTTGTGTCATCTGCAGTTGTTTCCCATAACTATCACATTACTTCTGACTCAGAACATCTGTCTCTGAGATGATCCAGTCTTAGAACAATCCTTCAGAGCAATCTTTCAAGGAACCACTTCTACGGTAAGACTTTTGCAATTACTGATTCGTGCCACAATTATCTTGTTTTTGGGTCAACTAGAATCCTTCGTAAAACAGATTTTTAAATTAAGAGAATTTCTTCTATGTCATATCTAAATTCAAGTCTTATGTTTTAGCTTTACTGGCCATAGCATCAATCGCTATGTTGATTTTTATTGCTCAGTCACGTCATTTGGTAACACTCGTTCACAATCCTTATGAAGTCGAACGGGTGCCATCTACACTACTTCTTTTGAGGATCGTACCTTTCCTCAATACTTAGGAGATCGGACTGGAGTACAACTAGTGATACACCACTTGTCATGCTCGGTAGCGTTGACACAGTGATTCAACATCGTTACATGAATCTGCGACAGTACCGCCACTATTTCGAACATTCGTGAAACTACACTCCTGGAAATGGAAAAAAGAACACATAGACACCGGTGTGTCAGACCCACCATACTTGCTCCGGACACTGCGAGAGGGCTGTACAAGCAATGATCACACGCACGGCACAGCGGACACACCAGGGACCGCGGTGTTGGCCGTCGAATGGCGCTAGCTGCGCAGCATTTGTGCACCGCCGCCGTCAGTGTCAGCCAGTTTGCCGTGGCATACGGAGCTCCATCGCAGTCTTTAACACTGGTAGCATGCCGCGACAGCGTGGACGTGAACCGTATGTGCAGTTGACGGACTTTGAGCGAGGGCGTATAGTGGGCATGCGGGAGGCCGGGTGGACGTACCGCCGAATTGCTGAACATGTGGGGCGTGAGGTCTCCACAGTACATCGATGTTGTCGCCAGTGGTCGGCGGAAGGTGCACGTGCCCGTCGACCTGGGACCGGACCGCAGCGACGCACGGATGCACGCCAAGACCGTAGGATCCTACGCAGTGCCGTAGGGGACCGCACCGCCACTTCCCAGCAAATTAGGGACACTGTTGCTCCTGGGGTATCGGCGAGGACCATTCGCAACCGTCTCCATGAAGCTGGGCTACGGTCCCGCACACCGTTAGGCCGTCTTCCGCTCACGTCCCAACATCGTGCAGCCCGCCTCCAGTGGTGTCACGACAGGCGTGAATGGAGGGACGAATGGAGACGTGTCGTCTTCAGCGATGAGAGTCGCTTCTGCCTTGGTGCCAATGATGGTCGTATGCGTGTTTGGCGCCGTGCAGGTGAGCGCCACAATCAGGACTGCATACGACCGAGGCACACAGGGCCAACACCCGGCATCATGGTGTGGGGAGCGATCTCCTACACTGGCCGTACACCACTGGTGATCGTCGAGGGGACACTGAATAGTGCACGGTACATCCAAACCGTCATCGAACCCATCGTTCTACCATTCCTAGACCGGCAAGGGAACTTGCTGTTCCAACAGGACAATGCACGTCCGCATGTATCCCGTGCCACCCAACGTGCTCTAGAAGGTGTAAGTCAACTACCCTGGCCAGCAAGATCTCCGGATCTGTCCCCCATTGAGCATGTTTGGGACTGGATGAAGCGTCGTCTCACGCGGTCTGCACGTCCAGCACGAACGCTGGTCCAACTGAGGCGCCAGGTGGAAATGGCATGGCAAGCCGTTCCACAGGACTACATCCAGCATCTCTACGATCGTCTCCATGGGAGAATAGCAGCCCGCATTGCTGCGAAAGGTGGATATACACTGTACTAGTGCCGACATTGTGCATGCTCTGTTGCCTGTGTCTATGTGCCTGTGGTTCTGTCAGTGTGATCATGTGATGTATCTGACCCCAGGAATGTGTCAATAAAGTTTCCCCTTCCTGGGACAATGAATTCACGGTGTTCTTATTTCAATTTCCAGGAGTGTATTTTCCACTCCCATTATCTCTTTAGCCGGCCGATGTGGCCGAGCGGTTCTAGGCGCTTCAGTCTGGAACCGCGGGACCACTACAGTCGCAGGTTCGAATCCTGCTTCGGACATGGATGTGTGTGATGTCCTTGGGTTGGTTAGGTTCAAGTGGTTCTAAGTTCTAGGTGACTGATGACCTCAGATGTTAAGTCCCATAGTGCTCAGAACTATTTGAACCATTTGAAGTATCTCTTTATTTGTTTCGTGTGTAATTTCGGTTTTCAGTGCAGGGACAATTTACTGTATCCTATGGTCGAACATTGGTTCCACACTATTTTCTTTTTTCTGTACCTCGGAAATGATCCTCCTGTTGATACTAGTAACTTGATTTTCAACTTTAACCACGTCTTCTAGGACCTATAGGCTGACTAAGTTCAATGATTTACTGAGTTCAGTAATTCTTTGATTCTGTATGTTTAAAATAAATAATTACTTTTCCATCTTTCTTGAAAGACTTACATGTAACTCAGGTATCATTTTCTCACCTTACTGCTTTCAGTTTTCATATAAGTTTCCAGTTTATTATTATTTTCTTTTATCTCAGTTTCCAATTTTCCCAGTTAAGATTTAAAATAATTCGTTGTCTTCCTGCTTTCATTTTCCATCGAAATAGTATGATTCATATGTGGCGCACCCATATTACTATTCAAATCTGTCATTTTACAAGTGATGCTTTTTTAACAATTCTGTTACTGCAGAATCGGGAGATTGTTATTATGTTTCCAACAATCAATCCTGTTATGCATTTTCCTCTTAATGGACTACTTTTTAGTCGTTCGTTTAATCTGAAGCATAGTTGATTTACTTAAAGTATTTGAAATAACCTTCTGGTAGACTGGGATTGAATTACATATTATAACGTCCTCCTTCTTGTCTCAGTAACTGTCGACCACAGTCTAAATCAAGCTGACATACTGTTCTAAACTGTTTTCTGCCTGCTGGTTTACAGATTGTCGTTATAAACCTTACCAATTATGGCATGTCTCTTTCACACAGTTATTATGTATATCCACGAGAACAGTCCTAAGGTCCTGTGACGCAGCGACACGTTTAACCGAGCGCGCTCATTTCCCATGTGACCTGTCGGGTAAATTATTACAAAAGTAACTGCGTCGAAGTGAACCCACAGACTTTTCGTCGTTAGGGGTACACTTTTAAACCTCGAAAATGACGTGTGTTCTTTAACGTTAGCTGCTTTTACATACAGCAGTGTTTAAATGCGGTACAGATTCAATCTGTTAACGTCTGGAAACCACAGCCCAGCTTACTGGCTGTTGGTTGGATATCGGGAGCTTGACCATTCGTTTCTGTGTCGGGGCGACCCGTGGTTCGTCTGTGCGAGGGCGGCCACAAAAAGTTTCTATTCACGACACACACTGTTTCCAGAAACGCCAACGGTTTTGCTGACTCAGTAGAGTGCTGGTGTTTGTTCTGCACTTTACAAACACTTTGCTGATTGTACTTCAAATACTTTTAACCCGGCGTTGCACGCGCCTGGTACCTCGACGTTAGTACACCCAGCTGGTCTCACACACAATTACAGTTTTCACTGCTTTTAATTGTCATTGTGATATATATTACCGAGGAAGAGTAGTACAATTTCTCACTATCTAAGTACCTATATTTGAAAAGTAAAATGTATATTCTGGTCAAAAACATTTCCGAAAACTGGAGATAGATGACGAGCTGCTACCAAAACAGTGCATGCATTCGATGATCAAGGCAACTGTACTCTTTACAGATTTTAAAAACATAACTTTCTCTGATTTTGCTTTTGCAGTACACGCACCGCACTCCTGAGCTCTCAGCTGACCGCACTTCAGAGCTTTCCTCACTGTAAAGCTCTCCAGCTTTCTCAGTTACCGTTTGTGGCGAAATTTTTGACATTTCCCTCGGCTGAAGACAGTCTTGCAGAAGAGCAAAGGAAGAATTTTCTTGATGTCAGTTGATCTTTCTTATTTAAGGCGAAAATAATAGCGGCATTTATCGCAGCTACGTTCCTGATGCTACAAAATACATCCATTTGCCATCTTCTTGTGATTTATAGCTACATAATACGTGATACTCACTCCGTCTACCACGTCAACGTCTCCCTTAGTAACTTTATAGTCTGTCATAATTTCTGGTTTTCTATCATACCCTATATTTTCATCAATACTTTCTCGTAATGCATCGTAGACGGCAATAATGTCACTCTATTTATTTTCGGCGCATGAAAGGCTAAGGTGTAAAAGCCAAACATAGATTACTTTTTTTGTAGGTTTGTAGTGTTAGTAAATCCCGAGCCGCATCAAACCAGTCAGAAGACGGATGGCACAAAAAAAAACAACAACGAGGGGACGTCTCTTGTTCTTCCTTAGAGTACCAACGATCGTCGTCTTCTATGTCCTGAGTGCATTTGCAAGCTGGTAACTTGTGAAATATTTGTCGTCAGTTATGTTAGGCCTTCTTTTCTTCATAGGTGGCCAAGTCTCTTGAAGTTGCCTGTTGCACAACTGGGTCTTCAGGCTGTTGCCCAACATACACCTCCATGTTGAATGTATAAGACATTGTGGCAGCCACTGCTGCAAAAATCTTTGTTCCGTAATTGTTCCCATTATTTGGTACGTACTGGTGGGATCTATGTCTTCCACAGAATGCTTCTAGTTTTTTATCAACTGTCACATACCCAGAAACTGTATAAGTCTTCTGAAAGCATTCGCCAATTAAGTTGAAAACCTGTGTTATCGTCAGCACGAGATTTGTTTTCTTCCTCTAAAGTCTAGTTCCTTTGTCGTCAAATCTGAGGCACCGAAAGAAGAAAACGGGATCTTTCCAAGCCCATGGTTAAATGAAATATTTTAGCTCCTGTGCCATCTGTTCGCAGAAATCTTGTACACATAGATGAGAACGTATTACACCAGGATAGTACAATAACCCCAATAAAGCCTTCACTTCACTTTCATTAGTTTCTCTCTCCCTAGAAAAGTTTCCCCTGGATACTTTAAATGTACCTATTAGTACTATTAACGAGTATGTCCATAATTTGTTCATCAGGAAACCATTTCCAGAACTTTAGAGGATTTATAGCATTTTTCGCTGCACTTAACACACCTAGTAAAGGAGTTAGGAAGTTATTAGAATCTGTGCGCTAGTTCATTGTCGGAGCATGTGACTTCCATAGTGTTCCGTCTCTACCGACAAACACTTCACTGTTTCCACCACAATCACTGTCTCCTGTTGGATCATACGATGCTTCTTGTTCAGTACTGGAATCATTAGCACATTCTGGACCCCGGCTTTCTTCAATATCAAACTCTCCGTCTTCGAAATAATCCGCTCCACTTTCAGCTGTCACTTCTTCAGTTAGCTACCTAAATCTCTCGCCTTCTGCCTGGTAAAAATATGACACTATTCGGTTGTAGTACATACAACGTACTAAAATAATGTAGTAAGCAAGAAAAATTTCTTCTGACACCAAAGCCAATAACGCATACATGCGCGCAAGTCAATAACCTAAGCAGAGCTAGCAATAAACTAGCACTAGTGAATTTGGTCCATGATACCCTATTACTGGTTATCGTAAGATAACCAGAAGCGCTATTGTTGAAATACTAGGTGAATCATACGAAACGACTCCTATTACGAGGGCTATTCGGAAAGTAAGGTCCGATCGGTCGCGAAATGGAAACGACTATGACAATCCGATAAAGCTTTGCACAGATGTGTTGGGTAGTGTCTCTAGTATAACCCCAGTGACCATCACGTCGCTCTTCCCATTTCTGAGCTCGCAGTGAGTGCGTAAAGATGTCTAGAAAATAGTGTCTGCCGCCAAGTACAAGAGCCTGGTGAGAAATTTCGCCTGAAGCTATGCAGCTAACATTACATAACTGTCGTGCTGTTTCTTCTTCAAGACCATTCTCCGCCGCATTCTGCAGGGGCAATGAAGATGCTCCTGCATCGTTGTCAATTGGAAATGTTTGACTACCCACAATACAGCCCGTAATTGTCTTCCTCTGAGTTTCATCTCTGCTCACATGAACCGCTGGCTATGAAGACAACATTTTGGCACAAGACAACGAGCCGTAGGCCAGCGTAGAGAAGTGGCGGAAAGCACTGGCGGCTGCCTTCTATAGCGAGGGTATTGGAAAGTTGGTACAACGCTACGATACACGTCTAAGTCGGATCGGCGACTATGGAGATAAGTAGCTGCAAGGTGTATCTAACTGTTGCAAATAAAACATTTTAGATTTTTACCGTGGTTTCCATTTCCCGACCTATCGGACCTTACTTTCCGAATAGCCCTCGTATTTTCATTTAAAGGTACTGAGACGATAGGTTCTTGGAAGCATCTGTCAGACGTTTTATTAATATGAAAACATTCTCCTTGGCCTCATAGACTAGCATACCTGATTGTAATTAGAAGTTAATTACTACAGCCCTTGTTTAATCTAAGTGGAATTTATTTCATTGTTAAGGCGATCAAAAAACGTTTCTGAATGCTTTAGCAAATCGAATTGAGGCTAAGGAACCCGATTTATAAGTATGGAACACATGTAAATAACACATGAATGAATGGCACTTTACCGCCTGTCTGAGGTGTACTACGTACAACTTGGTTTTATCCTAATCGCAGCAGTATGTAGTTTAAAAAGTCTCTAAGAGAACAAGTATTACCTTTCATATGACAATACCTTAGTAAATAACGTTATTTTACGGAGATTTTGGCAGAAATCTCTGAAGGAGCAGTTTCGCTTCAATGTCTCGGAATGAAATTCCACTTGCAGGGATGAAGTTCATTATCTTTTGTCAAATGAACTTTTATTCACAGACAAGATAGTTGCAAGCCGTGAATGTACCATGTATTACAATGGCTATCATCTTTAAGGTTTAGAATTACATAATTACTTAAATTAATTAAACACCATAAGGTTAATTTAAAGCAAATCTAATCATGAGCCAGTTTCCAGTGCAACCATCATGATTAATTGAAACAATAATAGCTCTTTAAGCTGTAACAACGTTACCTAGAAGATACAACAAACGAGCTTTGTCATAAAACTTTCATTAGATACGTTGTTTCTAATCGTACAAATTTGGACAGTCACTTTTATTAAATATATGACCAGGAAACAGTATTCAGTACGCGACATCTGGGAAGTGAAGTTAAAAACGTTTTAGATTATCTGCTAGCATTACGAAGTTGCACCATAACACTTGTGGTATTCACTACATATCTAAACACAATTAACTTAACAAAATTTCTGTAAATTGCTGCAAGGGTTGTAGTACTGTTGCAGAGCTTTTTTGGTTGATGGTTTGTTAAGCTCCTCAAGTCTCAGAACTGTTGGAATAATACTAGCGAATCATTTTTCCAGTAGGAGCCATGGCTCAAAATCCGATCTTACCTTATGAGCGAAAAATACTGTATTCTGCGGGATCGCAGAATACAGTATTTTTGAGAGACTACTTTGCACCTCAAATACCACAATCAAATTAAATCTTAATTCAATGAACAGAGTATTGGCACTGTTTATTTCACCTCTCCGAACATGAAACACTTCCACGTCTGCACGCAGTGTTAACCTAGCTTGGACTCCCCGCCTTATCTACACCTGCTTGCCACAAGACGCTCCAGAGTCATCGAAACAAACGTATGTAACATTCGTAGTAGTCCCTGCTTTACGTATGTTCGTTCCGGAAATGTTAATACATATGCGTTGTCTCTAACAATATTAAAATCGTATTTAGTACACTGAACGCTCGTGATATTCACCTTAGAATTATTATCGAATAGTTATTTACGCACATCCATTCAGGAAGTATTAGCGAAACGAAAGTTGTTAGTTAAAGCGATATTTCTGTAGTGACAATCCCTAATAGTGAATTTCTCATCTGCGCTTTTCATAAATCATCAGTCTTATATTTGATTTGATGCAGCCCCCCATGAATTCCGTTCTGTGTCAGCTTTATTATCTCAGAATAGCACTTGCAGCCTATATCCTCAATTATTTGCTGGGTGTATCCCATTATCTGCTTTCCTCTACAGCCCTTACCCTCTACAGCTTCCTCTAGTACGAACAACTTCTTCCTTCATGTCTCAACAGACGTCCTATCGCACTATCCCTTTTTCTTATCAGTGTTTTCCATATATTCCTTTCCTCGACGAATCTGCAGAGCACCTTCTCATTCCTTACCATATCAGTCCGCCTGATTTTCAACATTATTCTGTAGCACCACATGCCAAATGCTTCTTTTCTCTTCTGTTCCGGATTTCCCACAGTCTACGTCTCAATGCTGCACTCCAAACGTACATTCTCAGAAATTTCTTCCTCAAATTAAGACATATGTTTGATACTAGTAGCCTTCTCATGCTCTTTTTAGAATCGTAATCTGTTTTTTATGTCCTTCTGGCTCCGTCCATCATCGATTATTTTGCTGCATAAGTATCAGGATTTCTTAACTTCATCTGCTTCATGAACACCATTTATGATGTTAAATTTCTTGCTGTTCTCATTTTTGTAACTTGTCATTACTTTCG
The DNA here is from genome assembly GCF_023864345.2 of Schistocerca serialis cubense. Taxonomy (NCBI): domain Eukaryota; kingdom Metazoa; phylum Arthropoda; class Insecta; order Orthoptera; family Acrididae; genus Schistocerca; species Schistocerca serialis. The sequence continues at coordinate 1,065,754,168 of NC_064639.1, forward strand.
TCTTTTTTCGATTTAGACCCAGTCCATAATCTGTACTCATTGGACTGTTCTTTCAATTCATCAGAACTTGCAATTAATCTTCAGTTTCACTACCGATAAAAATGTCCCTTCGCTTTCACTGCGGTTAACAATGTCATCAGCTAATTTTAACACTGATATCAGGTCACTTCGAATTTTACTCTCACGCTTGAAACTTCTTATACTCCCGTCATAGCTTCTTCGATATATAGATTGAACAGCAGGGGCGAAAGACCGCATCCCTCTCTTACACCCTTGTTTACGCTGTGTGTTTCGTTCTTGGTCTTCCATTCTTACGATTCCCTCTTGGTTCTTGCACATACAGTACTATATATTATACGTCTTTGCTTGTAGATTATCCGCATTTTTCTCAGAATTTCGAACATATTGCTTCATTTACATAGTCTAACTCTTTTTCCAGATCGACAGATCTTATGAACGTGTCTTGATTTTTCTTCAGTCTTCTTTCCATTATCAACCTTAAAGTCAGAACTACCTCCCTCGTGCCTTTACCTCTACAAGACCAACACTGATCGTGATATAATAGATCCTCAATTTTCTTTTCTACTCTTCTGCATATTATTCTTGTCAGCCACTTGCATTTATGAGCATTTCAGCTTACTGTGCGATAATTCTCGCTCTTTTAGGCTGTTGCAATCTTGAGAATTATGTGGACGGTGTTTTTCAGAAAGTCAGATGTTATATCGCCAGGCCCACAGATTATATACACCAACGTGGATAATCATTTCCTGCAACTTGTCCCAATGATTTTACGAATTCCAATGGAATGTTATACAATCCTTCTGCCTTAATTAATTGTAGGCCTTCCAAAGCTCTTCTTCTGATTCTAATACTGGATCCCGAACACTTGCCTGTCGATTGCTGTTTCTTCTTCTATCAAGTCGTCACATAAGTCCTACTCCTTATTAAGGCTCTCAGTTTACTCTCTCCACTTATCCGTTCTCCCCTTTGCGCTTAACAGTAGAATAGCAAGTCGCAACTTCCTTTAATCACAAATATGCTTCAGAGTACCACCGGAATAAAATAAAAACAGTGAGTAATGGAGGGAATATGAATGAAAACAGTGGCGTATTTAAGTTTACAAAATATTGAAAAGTTTTATTAAACCTCTAGTAAGCAGCTGATAAATCTTACACAAAAACGACAAACACAAATCAGGTAAGGGATAGTGTTTGATAAGAAAAGCATCCTTTGGGGAGGAAGCCCTACAAATTCTCCCGTGAATTTATTCCTTTTACAACGCAATTTGACTATGTTTACATCACTGTGAAGCCCAGCTCCATTCAGATGGAGTCAACTATGATCAACTGTATTACAAACTGTGGTTCCACAGACAAGAGGGAACTGTGAATAGCATTTAACTACCGTACGCCGAGCAGCAGAACTTCGCTCTTTCACCTTGATTGAAAGCGGCAGCAAGAAAAGACGCGCTGCGGGCGAGGAGCGGTCGTTGCGGCAGCTGTGACGCGTCCACGAAAATATGCGATCTACGCGGTCTGGCGTTCTGATTTCAGAACGCCGGAAACTTCTCTTTCGATGCCCTCAAATCCTGGCAGATTTCGACGTGAGGTGCACCCGTTCGCTGGTCTGGCCAAACCAAGTTGACTCGCAGCTTCCTTTAGTCTCAAATATGCTTCAGAGTACCACCGCCAAAAAATAAAAACAGTTAATAGTAGTGGGATTTGTCAAATATCAGACAGCCGTCTCAGGACGAATAAGTTCATCCCCGTGATACACGATACGTTCTAGGCGCTATGCTATTCCACTGGTGGTATAGCTGGAAACTACCACTGGATCTTAGTCCACGTAAACGTACAGACTATAAGTCTCAACCACTAAGGAAAGACATGAAGTTCTTCACCAGCGGCGAAACAGAAGACGAAGACCTCGAAGAAACACCAACTTCCAGGAAGCCTCAGTACGGGAGCCGAATTAGCAGAACGAAACCGCCCCCACAGTGCAGAAACCAATCGAATTATGTACTTCTGTTGACTGTTCTGTTAGCCTTGATCCACACACAGCACCAGCGTTCCCACGCTTGGGGAGCAAGCATCTACTCTGCATATTCTGAGAGGAGCCAATTAGCAACTCAGAATCTCCCTTCTCTGAAAAAAGAAAATTTTACAATGGGAATGAATCGTTCTCACGGTAAGCATGGCAATGTTTTAGCAAAAAACATCTACCTACACGGGACCACAGCCTCTCTTTTGCGGAGTGATCTCATTTTTCTGGGCCGATCATTTCCATCATTGGAGGGTTACACTCCTACCTCGACGCTTACGAAGCTGGGTTTACTTACTTTTTCAGGAGAAAGAGACACACTGGTCACTGTGGAAATCTCTACGAATGCCACAGGTAATTCAGTGCCACCTATGTTTATTTTTATTCCCTTTGTTGATCGATGATGCACCATCTGAGACCCCCGTTTATTTCTACGTGTCAAGGTGGATTAACAAGGAAAACTTCCTTTATGAGTTCGACAAGTGTGTTGTATTTTCCACTCCAATATCAGAAAAGAAATACTATTGGTCCTAGTTGGCTACGCAGCTCATACCAATAACCTTGGCTGATTTGTCGTGGAAGAGGAAAAAATCATTCTCTGGTGTGCCCCTCTCCACTGCACCCATTGGGCGTTACTGAACGAAGCGAAAAAGAGCGTAAAGAGAGCAATGAGAGAAGCATTCAACGAATTCGAACATAAAACATTGGCAAACAATCTAAACAAGAACCCTAAAAAGTTTTGGTCATATGTAAAATCGGTAAGCGGATCTAAATCCCCTATTCAGTCACTCGTTGACCACGATGGCACCGAAACAGAGGACGACCGAAGAAAGGCAGAAATACTGAATTCAGTGTTCCGAAACTGTTTCACTGCGGAAAATCGTAACACGGTCCCTGACTTCAGCCGTCGCATGGACGCCAAAATGGAAAATATTGAAATAAACGATATCGGAATTGAAAAACAACTGCTATCACTTAGTAGCGGAAAAGCATCCGGACCAGACGAGATACCCTTAAGATTCTACAGTGATTATGCTAAAGAACTTGCCCCCTTTCTATCAGCAATTTATCGTAGATCGCTGGAAGACCGTAAAGTACCTAGCGACTGGAAGAAAGCGCAGGTCGTTCCCATTTTCAAGAAGGGTCATAAATCAGATGCGAATAATTATAGGCCTATTTCGCTTACGTCAATCTGTTGTAGAATAATGGAACATGTTTTGTGTTCTCGTATTATGACGTTCTTAGATAATACAAATCTCCTTCATCATAACCAACATGGATTCCGCAAACAGAGATCATGTGAAACTCAGCTCGCCCTATTTGCCCAAGAAATTCACAGTGCCGTAGACACTGGCGAGCAGATTGATGCCGTATTCCTGGACTTCAGGAAGGCATTTGATACGGTTCCGCACTTACGTTTAGTGAAAAAAATACGAGCTTACGGAATATCGGACCAGGTTTGTGATTGGATTCAGGATTTCCTAGAGGAAAGAACACAACATGTCATTCTTAACGGTTCAAAATCTGCAGATGTAGAGGTAATTTCGGGAGTACCGCAGGGAAGCGTGATAGGACCTTTATTGTTTACAATATACATAAATGACTTAGTTGACAACATCGGTAGCTCCGTGAGGCTATTTGCAGATGACACGGTTGTCTACAAGAAAGTAGCAACATCAGAAGACTCGTACGTACTCCAGGAGGACCTGCAGAGGATTAATGCATGGTGCGACAGCTGGCAGCTTTCCCTAAACGTAGATAAATGTAATATAATGCGCATACATAGGGGCAGAAATCCATTCCAGTACGATTATGCCATAGGTGGTAAATCATTGGAACCGGTAACGACCGTAAAATACTTAGGAGTTACTATCCGGAGCGATCTGAAGTGGAATGATCACATAAAACAAATAGTGGGAAAAGCGGGCGCCAGGTTGAGATTCATAGGAAGAATTCTAAGAAAATGTGACTCATCGACGAAAGAAGTAGCTTACAAAACGCTTGTTCGTCCGATTCTTGAGTATTGCTCATCAGTATGGGACCCTTACCAGGTTGGATTAATAGAAGAGATAGACATGATCCAGCGAAAAGCAGCGCGATTCGTCATGGGGACATTTAGTCAGCGCGAGAGCGTTACGGAGATGTTGAACAAGCTCCAGTGGCGGACACTTCAAGAAAGGCGTTACGCAATACGGAGAGGTTTATTATCGAAATTACGAGAGAGCACATTCCGGGAAGAGATGGGCAACATATTACTACCGCCCACATATATCTCGCGTAATGATCACAACGAAAAGATCCGAGAAATTAGAGCAAATACGGAGACTTACAAGCAGTCGTTCTTCCCACGCACAATTCGTGAATGGAACAGGGAAGGGGGGATCAGATAGTGGTACAATAAGTACCCTCCGCCACACACCGTAAGGTGGCTCGCGGAGTATAGATGTAGATGTAGATGTACTGTTATGTCTCCTCTCCTCACTTACTACAAGCAAGAAGTTAGGAAAGAAATGGATGACTACCCACTCTGGGAGATAGGTAAGATTTTATCAAGTGGCATCTCATTTACCATGGCAGTTGTTTTGCAAACAGCCACCAACCGTTTCGAAAGATCCACAATTTTCCCGTTCAACAGATATGCTATTCTATTGCATTTATATGCTCCTGCCGAAACAACAGCAACTGCAGCAACGGAATCGTACCCGGTCTCATCCTCGTATACGGAGGCAGGCACGTCTGTTGATCAACCATTAACATCCTCATATGTCCCATCATCATCAACAGTTCCGTGCGTTAATTCAACATAAGGTTTATTTTGAATTAACTCAATGACACTGCAATGCTCCTCGTCCCATGGAGAAGAAAGAACTGAAAAACGCATGGAACAAAAGAGATGAAAACGGTGATTCTTACAGCAACGCCTTATAAAACAGAACTTGAACATGAAGAGACTATCAAGATGAAGAAATCTTAGATAGGAAGAAAATTTTTGGAGTCATCAGAAAACATCTATAGTTAAAGAACGTAAAAAAAGACGGGAAGGAAATGGAACAAGAGAAGAGTTCTTCATCTGGAGATGAAGGCGATTCTACTGAAGCTTGTCTATTTTTAATGTGTTCTGGACAAGGTTGGATGAGGTGCAACGCGTACAGGCGATGCGCATATGAACAGTGCGTTGTGTGTGTGAGAGAAGGATAGTTTGTCGACAACTTTAGTGATAGTGTCACTGCAGACATAAGCCTGATAGACAAATGGCGACGATATTGTAAACTTGAGTGTTCGATTTTGATAATATACTTTCCATAATAAAAATACCTTAGTTTAATATAATTTTTACATTCAAGAAATAATGATAATTGGCAGCAGTATGTGGAAACTATTACTTTTATCGTGCACCCAGATTCACTCAACCAGTTTTCAATATGACAATTTTGCCATGATCTCCATTTTTTTTTCTTTATGGCGGCTAAGCAAAGTATTTTTGTGAAATAGGTTAGATTTTGGCTGCCCACGTATATTTGAAGAGAATAACGGGAAAAATGGTATCTTTATTAACACCCATAATTTCCAAAATTTAAAAATTACTTACTTTGTCCCACCTCCCCCTAAAAAAAAGTGAGTTCTTTATTTGGTCCGTGGGCGAGCGGTTCTAGGCGCTTCAGTCTGGAACCGCGCCACCACTACGGTCCCAGGTTCGAATCTTCCTTCGGGCATGGATGTGTGTGATGTCTTTCAGTTAGTTAGGTTGAAGTAGTTCCAAGTTCTAGGGAACTGATGACCTTAGATGTTAAGTCCCATAGTGCTCAGAGCCATTTAAACCAATTTCTATTTGGTCCAAATCCTTTAGGATTGCTTTACTAAGAACCAGTGGAATCAAAACATATGACTACACCTTACATTGCCTAATGTGTCCTTCTATATGATATTTTTTTTATGCATGTCACACCCGGGATTTCCTCACTGTGGGTAGATAGAATGAACATCGTTTCTATTCCTGTCTAAAAAAGAAAAATTATTGAAACTGCAAATCTAGATAACTTTAAGTCAATCTTATTGCTATACGTTTGAAGAGATATAATTTATTTTTGTCAATCAACTGATATATTCCATTTTATAGCTAAAATTCGAGAATATAACACATGGAGCTGTTAAATTAAGCCGGCAGTTGTGGCCCAGCTGTTCTAGCCGCTTCAGTCTAGAATCGCGCGACCGCTACGGTCGCAGGTTCGAATCCTGCCTCGGGCATAGATGTGTGTGATGTCCTTAGGTTAGTTAGGTTTAAGTAGTTCTAGGGGATTGATGACCTCAGATGTTAAGTCCCATAGTGCCCAGAGCCATTTGAACCATTTTGTTAAATTAAAAATAACTAAATAACAAACTAATGTGCATGCTAGTGACTTAAGTTACGAGTTTAGGTCTGCCTGGAAAATATTAATAGTCGCTATGATAGATACATTGTCTTGGCTAATTGTCAGCGCGGGTGTTGCACTTTGGCAGGAGAGAACCCTCTTGTCCACTGAATTAAGAAAATACGAGTGCTTTCGTGTTCTGCGCGTCCTCCTACTTGTTGGAGCGTCGGAGATGAGAGCAGCGACGGCCGAGTGACGCTCGATGACAGCTGCCAATACGCAGTAGGAGGGGAGGGGGGGGGGGACACGTCACTCACGTGCCGACTCCATCACTGCGCGCCACCGCCGCGAAGCACGAGGGGGGGGGGGGGGTGGCGATGCTGTCACTGTCCCTTGTCGACACACAGGGCAGGCGACGACTGCTACAGCTGCTAGCGGCGGAAGCGTCTAAATAAATGAGCACATCCGCCTGGCTAACCTCTTATCTCCTAACAGTGTATTCTAAACTTATACACACTTACAGGTTGTGGCACATGAATTACGACTGCAAGGGGACTTTTTTTAAGTAAATTGATAGTTTCTAAAGGGAAATAATCTAAGAAGTCATGGACTACCTTAAGAACGTGAAAACTCCACATAGAGCTACATAAAAAATCGTTTTTAGAATGGTTCCGTACTTCGTTTTCATGTGACGATTACCTCTTAGTTTCCTATCGGGTGTTATAGTGGAGATACCACGTTGTTTTGTCGTTTGTAGCACTCGAAATCATATGGCATAACGTCGGTGTATAACGGATGTCCTCTTCTAGGAGTCTTTTGCTGCCGGTGAACGGTGCAGAGGATGAGGATCTCTGTGTGTTCCTTACTGAGTCTTCTCGCATACTGGCCGCTGATAGAAGTATAATAACAGCTCGCCGACACGCCAGACATTCGTCAAAACGTCGTCGTCTCTCAACATCGCCACCCTGCTGGGCACGCGAAAGGCTTTAATGAGAAGTGTATACTGGGAAAGGCTACAGTCTCACATAGTCCTTTCCTGTCTTTCAATTCATATTTGCAGACGGGACAAACATATTACCCATATCGCTAAAGTCGATATGCAGCAGGATTTTAGAGCATATATTGTTTTCGAACATCATAAATTACCTCGAAGAAAACGGTCTATTGACACACAGTCAACATGGGTTTTGAAAACATCGTTCGTGTGAAACACAACTAGCTCTTTACTCGCATGAAGTGTTGAGTGCTATTGACAAGGGATTTCAGATCGATTCCGTATTTCTGGATTTCCGGAATGCTTTTGACACTGTACCACACAAGCGACTTGTAGTGAAATTGCGTGCTTATGGAATATCGTCTCAGTTATGGGTCTGGATTTGTGATTTCATGTCAGAGAGGTCACTGTTCGTAGTAACTGACTGGCGTTTGCCAAGGTAGCGTTATAAGCTCTTTGCGGTTCCTTGTCCGTATAAACGATTTCGGAGACAATCTGAGCAGCCGTCTTAGGTTGTTTGCAGATGAGGCTGTCGTTTATCGACTAATAAAGTCATCAGAGGATCAAAACAAATTGCAAAACGACTTAGAAAAGATATCTGAATGGTGCGAAAATGGGCAGTTGACCCTAAATAACGAAAAGTGTGAGGTCATCCACATGAGTGCTAAAAGGAATTCGTTAAAATTCGGTTACACCATAAATCAATCAAATCTAAAGGCCGTAAATTCAAGTAAATACCCATGAACCATGGACCTTGCCGTTGTTGAGGGGGCTTGTTTGCCTCAGCGATACAGATAGCCGTACCGTAGGTACAACCACAACGGAGGGGGATCTGTTGAGAGGCCAGACAAACGTGTGGTTCCTGAAGAGGGGCAGCAGCCTTTTCAGTAGTTGCAAGGGCAACAGTCTGGTTGATTGACTGATCTGGCCTTGTAACAATAACCAAAACGGCCTTGCTGTGCTGGTACTGCGAACGGCTGAAAGCAAGGGGAAACTACGGCCGTAATTTTTCGCGAGGGCATGCAGCTTTACTGTATGATTAAATGATGATGGCGTCCTCTTGGGTAAAATATTCCGGAGGTAAAATAGTCCCCCATTCGGATCTCCGGGCGGGGACTACTCGAGAGGATGTCGTTATCAGGAGAAAGAAAACTGGCGTTCTACGGCTCGGAGCGTGGAATGTCAGATCCCTTAATCGGGTAGGTAGGTTAGAAAATTTAAAAAGGTAAATGGATGGGTTAAAGTTAGATATAGAGGGAATTAGTGAAGTTCGGTGGCAGGAAGAACAAGACTTCTGGTCAGGTGACTACAGGGTTATAAACACAAAGTCAAATGGTTCAAATGGCTCTGAGCACTATGGGACTCAACTGCTGAGGTCATTAGTCCCCTAGAACTTAGAACTAGTTAAACCTAACTAACCTAAGGACATCACAAACATCCATGCCCGAGGCAGGATTCGAACCTGCGACTGTAGCGGTCTTGCGGTTCGAGACTGCAGCGCCTTTAACCGCACGGCCACTTCGGCCGGCAAAACACAGAGTCAAATAGGGGTAATGCAGGAGTAGGTTTAATAATGAATAGGAAAATAGGAATGCGGGTAAGTTACTACAAACAGCATAGTGAACGCATTATTGTGGCCAAGATAGATACGAAGCCCACACCTACTACAGTAGTACAAGTTTATATGCCAACTAGCTCTGCAGACGATGAAGAAATTGAAGAAATGTATGATGAAATAAAAGAAATTATTCAGATAGTGAAGGGAGACGAAAATTTAATAGTCACGGGTGACTGGAATTCGAGTGTATGAAAAGGGAGAGAAGGAAACGTAGTAGGTGAATACGGATTGGGGCTAAGAAATGAAAGAGGAAGCCGCCTGGTAGAATTTTGCACAGAGCACAACTTAATCATAGCTAACACTTGGTTTAAGAATCATGATAGAAGGTTGTATACATGGAAGAACCCTGGAGACACAAAAGGTGAAACTTCCCCTTTGAAAAATTATACAAGACTGTGCTTAACCTGACACACAATATTTTTAGCGCAACGCAATCTGACTTTCAAAATCCCTACAAAAGAATGGCCCTGACTAATATTAAACTATAACTTTCAGAAATCACTTACCTCACAAAAATCTTCATTACTCGAACTACTGCAATACAGCGAGCGCCACTACTGCCAGCTAAATAAAAGATTCAAACTACGGAAGGCACTAACTACTGATAGGGATAGTTAGCAAATGAAAGATATTAATAGAGAACAAACAATGTATTTACCTTAATAGTCATAATATATATAGCAGTTCATGACAAATTACAAAACTCCGCCATCTCCCTCCCCACATCCACCACTGCTGGCGGCTCACCTCCAACTGCGCAATGCTACGCGCTGTTCACAGCCAGCTGCCTAACACTACAATGGCGAGTATTACAACAATGCAAAGCAGCCACAGACTGCACACAGCACAGCCAGTGATTTTCATACAGAGGTGGCGTTACCAATAAAAAAACCTAAACAGCCTACTTACATAGCCCCCATGCTCCCCACAAAAAATTTTACAAATTGGTTTGGGCAGTGGCCAATACAGATTTGAAAAAAATTTTTCATAATTACAATAACAAAGAAATCAAATGCACACACTTATTGATACAATGTTGGTCAAAGGCTAAAATTTTCTCACAGTCCATAAAGATAGTCCTGATCCTTCATCATAATAGTAATTACAGTTTTTTTTCACAAAGTCTCATTAGTAAAAGAAATTGCACACAGAAGTAGTGGATTTCCATGCAGTCTTGAAGAAGTAGTGGTGTCCTTCCAACGGAAAGACAGTGCTGACTCTTGACATGCTGACAGGTAATGGGCCACAACAGAGCAAACCCACAGCAGAGTCATTCGACAGTTTGAAGAAGATTGGTAGGTAGGTCATCACAGAGCAGACCCACTGTAGTCCTGGTAGAGAGTATGGTATTGGTGGGCCACCAGAGGTGCAGACCCGCTGCAGTCCTTGTAGAAATAATGGTATTGATAGATCATCAAAGATGTAGACCCACTGTAGTCCTTGTAGAGATAATGGTACTGGTGGGTCATCAAAGATGCAGACCCACTGTAGTCCTTGTAGAGACGCCAGCAGCCATCTGTTGCGACTGTGCAGGTGCACAATCACCATCGAAGAGTCTTGCGGACAATATAGGAAGTCCATAAACCACCACTTGTGCACTCACAAAGTTTTTGAAATTGTCCTTAGAACCAGCAATGCTGTTATCCAGTCCCTTGCTGAATTATTAACACACGTGCAAACACTAACAGTCCCAACTTCTCACATACTGTGCATATATTATGGCCAACAGAAACGTGTGCAGTGAAATGATACTTAATTTGAAGAACTGGTAACAATTACAATTTGATAACATAAAAATACAATAACAAAGGTACAAAATAACTCATTAAAGAACATAACAGTACAGAGAACATTTGTAGTACAGGCTTTACAAAAGAATCGAAATAACATACACATCAGTGTTCCAGGAATTATGACATGAGTACATACATAAAATATCAGAATAACTTTCGAAACACCAACTTCACACATGAACATTAAGACAGATGTGTCTTGACTCATTTGAGAAAACGGTGAGGACGCAAAACCTGAATCTACAGTATTTGCAAAATTGTGTCCTGTCATTTCAGATTCCTGAGGCGAGCTGTTGCCGAGCGATCGATCGATAATGCTTCCCTGTTCACTACCTGTTTCACTGTCTACACCATTGTTTGCAGCCCGCTCCATTTCCCTATGCACAATTACCAAATTACTACCTTGAACATCAGTTAATTCATTACTCGGTGGCGCTAACACACTGCTTTCGTCTTCACTGTCATTTCTCAGTTTACTTTGGAGCCTAATATTACGTTTTTCACACGCCATAATTGTCACAATATTTCACACGATAACACAGAAAAGCACAATTTGAAGAGCAAAATAAAATAACATAGCAATGGAAATAATGTCTACTTAATTGCAAGCGCAGCTGCGAAATGCTTGGTGCAAATCTACATGCATGCCACAAATGATTTACTGTACAACAATGAAAAACTACAACTACAATGGAAATTCTCTCTATAATTACGCGCTGGCAATAAACAAAAGCTACACTAATTACACAAACTACAAGAAAAAAATCAGAAGATTCCAGTGAGGTATCCTCGGCTAAGGGTCGACATATGAAACTTCCCCTTTGAAAAATTATACAAGACTGTGCTTAACCTGACACACAATATTTTTAGCGCAACGCAATCTGACTTTCAAAATCCCTACAAAGAATGGCCCTGACTAATATTAAACTATACCTTTCAGAAATCACTTACCTCACAAAAATCTTCATTACTCGAACTACTGCAATACAGCGAGCGCCACTACTGCCAGCTAAATAAAAGATTCAAACTACGGAAGGCACTAACTACTGATAGGGATAGTTAGCAAATGAAAGATATTAATAGAGAACAAACAATGTATTTACCTTAATAGTCATAATATATATAGCAGTTCATGACAAATTACAAAACTCCGCCATCTCTCTCCCCACATCCACCACTGCTGGCGGCTCACCTCCAACTGCGCAACGCTACGCGCTGTTCACAGCCAGCTGCCTAACACTACAATGGCGAATATTACAACAATGCAAAGCAGCCACAGACTGCACACAGCACAGCCAGTGATTTTCATACAGAGGTGGCGTTACCAATAAAAAAACCTAAACTGCCTACTTACAAAGGTATCAGATAGATTATATAATGGTAAGACAGAGATTTAGGAACCAGGTTTTAAATTGTAAGACATTTCCAGGGGCAGATGTGGACTCTGACCACAATCTATTGGTTATGACCTATAGATTAAAACTGAAGAAACTGCAAAAAGGTGGGAATTTAAGGAGATGGGACCTGGATAAACTGAAAGAATCAGAGGTTGTACAGAGTTTAAGGGAGAGCATAAGGGAACAATTGTCAGGAATGGGGGAAAGAAATACAGTAGAAGAAGAATGGGTAGCTTTGAGAGATGAACTAGTGAAGGCAGCAGAGGATCAAGTAGGTAAAAAGACGAGGGCTAGTAGAAATCCTTGGGTAACAGAAGAAATATTGAATTTAATTGATGAAAGGGGAAAATATAAAAATGCAGTAAATGAAGCAGGCAAAAAGGAATACAAACGTCTCAAAAATGAGATCGACAGGAAGTGCAAAATGGTTAAGCTGGGATGGCTAGAGGACAAATGTAAGGATGTAGAGGCGTATCTCACGAGGGGTAAGATAGATACCGCCTACAGGAGAATTAAAGAGACCTTTGGAGATAAGAGAACCACTTGTATGAACATCAAGAGCTCAGATGGAAACCCAGTTCTAAGTAAAGAAGGGAAAGCAGGAAGGTGGAAGGAGTATATAGAGGGTCTATACAAGGGCGATGCAATTGTGGACAATATTATGGAAATGGAAGAGGTTGTAGATGAAGATGAAATGGGAGATACGATACTGCGTGAAGAGTTTGACAGAGCAGTGAAAGACCTGAGTCGAAACAAGGCCCCAGGAGTAGACAACATTCCATTGGAACTACTGACGTCCTTGGGAGAGCCAGTCCTGTCAAAACTCTACCATCTGGTGAGCAAGATGTATGAAACAGGCGAAACACCCTCAGACTTCAAGAAGAATATAATAATTGCAATCCCAAAGAAAGCAGGTGTTGACAGATGTGAAAATTACCGAACAATCAGTTTAAAAAGTCACAGCTGCAAAATACTAACACGAATTCTTTACGGACGAATGGACAAACTAGTAGAAGCCGACCTCGGGGAAGATCTGTTTGGATTCCATGGAAATACTGGAACACGTGAGGCAATACTGACCTTACGACTTATCATAGAAGAAAGAATAAGGAAAGGCAAACCTACGTTTCTAGCATTTGTAGACTTAGAGAAGGCTTTTGACAATGTTGACTGGAATACTCTCTTTCAAATTCTAAAGGTGTCAGGGGTAAAATACAGGGAGCGAAAGGCTATTTACAATTTGTACAGAAACCTGATGGCAGTTATAAGAGTCGAGGGACATGAAAGGGAAGCAGTGGTTGGGAAGGGAGTACGACAGGGTTGTAGCCTCTCCCCGATGTTATTCAACTGTATATTGAGCAAGCAGTAAAGGAAACAAAAGAAAAATTCGGAGTTGGTATTAAAATCCATGGAGGAGAAATAAAAACTTTGAGGTTCGCCGATGACATTGCAATTCTGTCAGAGACAGCAATGGACTTGGAAAAGCAGTTGAACGGAATGTATGGTGTCTTGAAGGGAGGATATAAGATGAACATCAACAAAAACAAAACAAGGATAATGGAATGTAGTCGAATTAAGTCGGGTGATGTTGTGGGTACTAGATTAGGTAATGAGACACTTAAAGTAGTAAAGGAGTTTTGCTATTTGGGGAGCAAAATAACTGACGATGGTCGAAGTGGAGAGGATATAAAATGTAGACTGGCAATGGCAAGGAATGCGTTTCTGAAGAAGAGAAATTTGTTAACATCGAGTATAGATTTAAGTGTCAGGAAGTCATTTCTGAAAGTATTTGTATGGAAGTGAAACATGGACGGTAAATAGTTTGGACAAGAAGAGAATAGAACCTTTCGAAATGTGGTGCTACAGAAGAATGCTGAAGATTAGATGGGTAGATCACATAACTAATGAAAAAGTATTGAATAGGATTGGGGAGAAGAGAAGTTTGTGGCACAACTTGACCAGAAGAAGGGATCGGTTGGTAGGACATGTTCTGAGGCATCAAGGGATCACCAATTTAGTATTGGAGGGCAGCGTGGAGGGTAAAAATCGTAGGGGGAGACGAAGAGATGAATACACTAAGCAGATTCAGAAGGATGTAGGTTGAAGTAGGTACTGGGAGATGAAGAAGCTTGCACAGGATAGAGTAGCATGGATAGCTGCATCAAACCAGTCTCAGGACTGATGACCACAACAACAACAACAACCTAGGAATTACAATCATGAACAACTTAAATTGGGAGGAACACAGTGAATATTGTGGGGCAGGCTAACCAAAGAGTGCGGTTTCTTAGCAGGACACTTAAAAATGTAACAGATCTACTAAGGAGACTGCCTACATTACGCCTGTTCGTTCACTCTTGTAACACTGCTGCGCGATGCGGGAACCTTACCAAATAGGACTGACGGACTACATCGAAAAAGTTCAACGAAAGGCAGCACGTTTTGTATTATCGCGAAATATGGGAGAGTGTCGTTGAAATGATATAGCATTTGGGCTGGATATCATTAAAAGAAAAGTGTATTTCGTTGCGAAGGAATCTTCAAACTGGTTCAAATGGCTCTGAGCACTATGGGACTTAACTCCTAAGGTCATCAGTCCCCTAGAACTTAGAACTACTTAAACCTAACTAACCTAAGGACATCACACTCATCCATGCCCGAGAGAGGATTCGAACCTGCGACCGTAGCGGCAGCGCGGTTCCAGACTGTAGCACCTAGAACCGCTAGGCCACTCCGGCCAGCACGGAATCTTCTCACGAAATTCCAATCACCAACTTTATCCTCCGAATCCGAAAATATTTTCTTGTCACCTAACTACATAGGGAGAAACCATCACCAAGATAAAATAAGGGAAACCAGAGCTCGTACGGAAAAATAGAGGTGTTCGTTCTTTCCACGCGCTATACGACTTATAATGGAGAATTGTGAAGGTGGTTCGATGAACCCTCTTCCAGGCACTTAAATGTGATTTGCAGAGTATCCATGTAGATGTAGATGTAGATGCAGATGCAGTAGCCAACAGATCCAACAGATACCATCGTAAAACCGAAGGATATGGAACTGAGACAGAGTTTACTGATATGTGCAACCAGATCTAATCAGCACATTTGACTTGACAGTACCTTTTGATGGTTTAAACAGCACGCAAGCCACACGCCCGTTCTAAGGTGCCTTTCCACGGTTCCGCGGCTCACCCCGTAGGAGGTTCGAGTCCTGCCTCGG
Source organism: Schistocerca serialis cubense (assembly GCF_023864345.2). Taxonomy (NCBI): domain Eukaryota; kingdom Metazoa; phylum Arthropoda; class Insecta; order Orthoptera; family Acrididae; genus Schistocerca; species Schistocerca serialis. The sequence continues at coordinate 1,065,769,581 of NC_064639.1, forward strand.
ACATGGGTGTGTGTTGACCCTAGCGTAAGTGTGTGTAGACACAAAGCAAGAAACTGGGAATCGCTGCAAGGAACACAGACTAGTATTTTATAGCTGAATATCCCTGTAGTAGTAGGGTATGTAAACATAAATATATTACTACAGCATGTAGTTAACAGTTATTTATCAACAATTAATTGTCAGCATGAGACACACTACTGCTATTTCATTTCGATACCCATCTTAACTGCAGACTGTGACTGTCTGCAACAACTACTTATCATTTAAAAGTGAATTATATTCCTCTTGTTTTTCGACAATGTGCAGATGAAAAATCTAAGATTAATTCTGCAGTCAAGTAGTTTGGGTCCTATTCAGTTTTAAAGGTAGCGAAGCTGCAAGATTCAGACACAAACATGGGACCCATGTTTTCCATTGTTCTGAATAATTACGATGAAGAGCGGCTTGAAGAGCAGAGCAGTTGACAGATCGGGTGGATTAAGGTGCTGACATGGGCTGAAGGGGTACTGACATGGAGTAGTGCAGGATTTGTTTGGAGAAGGTTTTCGGCTGAAATGAATTGATCGTAGGGAATTTCTGGCTAGAGTAGCCCATCTTGGGTATTCGGCAGCCTGATGCAAGTCCTTTTATTTGAAGTCGCTTCAGTGACTTGCACATCGACGATGATGAAATGATGGTGAGAACAACGTAACACCCAGATCACGATCGGATTAAATCTCCGACCCGGCTATGAATCGAAGCTGGGCCCCCAGTATGGCAGTCAGCCACGCTAGCCACTCAGCTACAAAGGCGGACTAACCAGACTTTAAAGCTAGGTAATGGTCAGATCTCGTGAGACTCGTACCATTGCACTTTGGTGTGTCCACGGTTCTGCCGTATGGTTCTCAGTAGAGCATGTAAAGGAACTAGATAATCGTGTCGTGGAGGCCTTGACCTGTTTGTCTGAGGTCGAACTGTTTCAGGATACTGAATGTGGTGCATGGGTTTCGACGGTATTGGCCAAAAATAATCGCCATTCGATAATTCAACTGAAACACACATCATGTTCCACATATACTAGGGGATACCAAAACAACCTGAAGAACAATGCCGTGGACGGAGCTTACGTAGTATGCATTTCCACCGCTAGGAGTGCATAGCGCAATTCATTGCCAGTTCAGTGCAGCCTGTGTTGTCAACCTCCCTTGTTCTGCTCATCTGCAGTGATTGTTATTGCTAGCGCTGTTTTGTACTTTCTTCGTGTTTTATGATTTGGTAAAAATGCTGCCGAAACTGTTTTAATGTTGAAAATAGCTTACCAGGATGACACTATGGGAAAACCTCAAGTGTACGAGTGGATTGCTCGATTTAAAAGTGGCAACAAGTCGACGGATGACAAATCTTGTTCTGGACGTCCAATTGATCAACTGTCAGAGATTAGTAGGTTATCTTTTTATCTGTTCAGTGAATTTTGACGAAAGATTTCTTCCAGCAGGACAACACAAAAGCACACACACAGAACCATCTGTTACACAGTTTTTGGCTAAGTATGTCAATATACCCACACATGAAAAGAGGCGCGAAAGGACACCTATTTGACAACTTTCAAGAAGTCAAGAAAAAACCGAGGGAGGGGCTGTCAGATATGACTACAAAAACTGTTTCGAACAGTGGATGCACCGGTAGGACAAATGTATTAGCTGTAATGGTATTTTGAAACGGATAAGGTTTTTTCATAGTCAATTTAAAAATATGTTGCTTTAAGAAATATTCCTTCTTTGTGGACACCACGTGACAGTTTTAAAAAGAGGCTTCTCGTTGGTGAACAACTTCAGGTTTATCAACCTAACAAAGGACACCTTCGTTATTCACCCCACCCCCCTCTCTTACGACATGAAATTGAAGATTTGTCTCCCCAAAGAACTTGTCCTTGACGTTTTTCGGCACTTTCATGAGTGTCTGCTTGAGGGTATGGGGCATTTGGGAATCTATAAAACCATAATGAATAATAAGGAACCTCTCACCTAGTCTACATTAAATAAAGATGCAAGAGGGCGGGCCGATGTGTGTAAGGTCTGTATGGTCGCTAAGTCCAATCCTAATACTCGTCGTGATCTTCTCCATTTAATCCAGGAAGAGAAGCCAACGGAAAAAAATGGGTGTGGAATATCTGGACTACGTTCCTCACACCAAAAGTGGTAACAGGTATAATAGCCGTCTTAGTCGACTCGGGCTTAGCAGTCGTTTGTGCAAACCATCTACCACACTTGTGAACACAACACACAGATGACTGAAAAGCGATTCTACGCTCTGATCGTTATCCAACACAATCGTACAGATGTTAAATTGATCATTATTCACGATGTTAAGTTGTAATGCAGCTGAAGTTCCATTATCTTCAAAATGAAACTTAATTGATTCATGTCATCAAAAATAGCCCGTGTAGCTTTCAGATTAAAAGAAAGGAATATGTTTCTCACAATTGCATCTGTATTACATTCTAACACCTTCACAGTGAGGCTGTAATTCAGTGAGCTACAGTCCTCTGGCGATATTTGCTTTTCCTGGAAAGCGTCGCCTCATCAGAGCGTTGTGGAAAGAAGTATTGGAGTGACAAAGAGTTAACTTAAAATATTAAATTATTTGCTCTCAGTCAACATTGTTGGAGTTGAAGTGGGGCTGACAATTACATCCTTAAAAAAAATATAAGTAGCAGTATGCATATAACATTAAGATTTTCCTCAATCACAGAAGTGATAGTATCCAGGTTTACAAACACGGTGTCTGTGCAGAAGGCACCTGAATGGTTGCTGTAAGACTGTAAATTGAGATGCAAATCACTTTACAAAGGCTGGACAATTGACAAAGGGAACTATAAAGGATGGCATCGACTTTTGATCGCAGACTATTAGATAACTAAGGATAAAAAGCAATCAAAAGTTCTGAAACAGACTCGCAGATTGTGAGCTGTACAATGGAAAGAAAATGCAAATACTAAACGGAGCACTTACGCCAAAACAGCTAACGGAGTACAAAACTGAAGTAGGGCACTGAACTACGAGTCTTCAACGACGAGATACAAACTGCCACCGTGTGCTTGCCACAAAAATCGGCTGATCACTGCCTGCTCTGACACACTTTTAAAAATTACTGTAGGAAGGAGGCAACCACAAGGTTTGCCACAGTGACAACTGAAAATCTTTGGCTCCCCTCCTGCATTCAGAGAAAGCTTGCAGAACTTTCTTTTCGTGTACTCGTCGTATTTTCGGTCGGAAACCTAAAATTTGGCAATGAACTGGGCCTCGCCATATGACTGGGCAGAATGATGTCTGGGCATGTAAACGCAGCTCTTTTCCCATGCTGTTTAAGAAAACATAGCGGTGGCTCTGATCTCTGCATCTATTTTTAGGACAACCTGTGTGCTTTTGTTGAAAACTCTCTTGAGCTGATGCGTTGAAAGGTGCTTTTGAAATACTCTGGATAGAAAGATACCCAAAGCACCTTACCTGGGCAACCACTGCCTGTGGTAATTTCTGGTAGGAAACATCCTGGATTTCAGTCACTGTCTGTCAGTGACAAACTTACATGTTGCACTTTTCGTCACATTCTAATAACTGGATGAAACAGAAGTTACAATTTCAGATTTCACAGGTCCTGTCCTTCCGTTCAGAAATTTTATGACAATAGAGTCAAGGGGCACGAAAGGGAATTAGTGGTTGAGAAAGGAGTGAGACAGGTTTGTAGCCGATCCTCAGTGTTATTCATTTGTATATTGAACAACAGGAAAGGAAACAAAAGAAAATTTTGAGTATGAATTGAAGTCCAGGGAGAACAAATAAAACCTTTGAGGTTTGTTGATGGCACTGTAAATCTGTCAGTAACAGAAAGGAAGTTGGAAGACCAGTTGACCAGAGTGGACGGTGTCTTGAAAAGAGGATACAAGGTGAACATCAACAAAAGCAAAACGAGGACAATGCAATAAAGTCGAATTAAATCAGGCAATGCTGAGGGAATTAGTTTAGGTAATGAGACACTTAGTGAATGAGTTTTGCTATTTGGGGAGCAAAATAACAGATGATGATCGGAGTAGGAAGGATATAAAATATAGACTGGCAATGACAACAAAAGAGTTTCTGAAGAATTATGAAGTATGGACTTCAGGAAGTCTTTTCTGAAAGTATTTGTATGGAGTGTAACCATGTATCGAAGTGAAACATGGACGATACACAGTTTACACAAGAAGAGAATAGAAGCTTTTGAAATGTGGTGCTTCAGAAGAACGCTGAAGATTCGGTGTGAAGATCACGTAACTAATGAGGAAGTACTGAATAGAATTGCGGAGAAGAGCAATTTGTGGTACAACCTGACTAGAAGAAGGGATCTGTTGATAGACACATTCTGAGGCATCAAGGAATCACCAGTTTAGTACTGGAGAGCAGCATGGAGGGTAAAAATCGTAGAAGGAGACCAAGAGATGAATACAGTAAGCAGATTCAGAAGGGTGTAGGTTGCAGCAGTTACTCGAAGAGGCGTGCACAGGATGGAGTAGCATGGAGAGCTACATCAAACAAGTCTTTGGACTGAAGACCACAACAACAACATAACACAGAATGATTATACAGATGTATATGTATTATTGCTTATTGATGTGTGACATAACAGTACCGTCACATTTTGGCTTTATAGTATGTCCGAACTCGGAAATCAACGTACATAAATAAATTCACACGTCTATTTAGATGTGTTCCCAGAGATGACGAGGGACCTGTGTTATGAGACTCTTTGCTCACTGTCCTCCAGTTCCGTATTTTCTTACTCCGACATAGAGTCCGATGTGACTAAGAAGTGAGGCCTTTTAAGCCCCACAGTTGGAATATTTATAAACGATGATCTGTATACCGTAGAAGTAACATGGATTGAGTACTATTTTTGTTCATGTAAACAGTGTTATGCACACAACTGTAATTAGATTTTAAATATACGTAGGGTGCAATGTTTCCACACTAGCTATAATGATCACTCAGATTTTGCATGCGATACATCATTTGATGTAGACGTGGACAGCATGTAAGTAATCTTATGTTTCTGCTTTGGTGCACACAAAATACTTTTTGCGTTATTGACGTCTGTATGCACACATTTGTTTCTATAAAATGCTGCTGATTACATGTGTGAATAACAGACTAGCAGATAAAGATTTTTGAAGTGCACCTCAGGGTGTGCAACAAGGTGCCGATTATGTAAGACTGCAAGCTTTCGTGGCCATTGTGCCTGATGTTAAAATCTTCTGGGTTGTTAGGTGACGTCGTGTATCTTCAAACAATCGTCGTTTCTACGTCTCCGCTGGGATTCTCTTCACGATCTTGCGGTGTCCACTGCAGATTGAGCATCGTCTTTGCTTATAAATGGGAGTCTTTCCGTGCTTGTACTGGAGAAGTGGGATTATTGGGTAAAAATAGCGGGCTACCATTGGTGGGCCATCGTCATTGCTTAGAAACGGATTTTTCCCGCACTTAAACTGGAGAAGAATTGTTGGTTAGAATTCCTCATGCTGCTGTTGGCTGGCCCACATCGTTGGCTAGAAGGAAAAATCCTGCATATGAGAGGGGGAATGTTTATCCATAATATTATTGTCCATAGAGTGGGCTTCCAGGGCATCGTTTGTACTGCCCCCATCCTTCATGGTGGGGAGCCATAATGCCAGAAGCCCATATCCATCCCCTCTCTTGAAGTTACATGCTTCCTTATAAATTTCGATCGCTTGTCACACTTTTCTTTTATAAATGTTTGTTTCCTTAACCATCACACGTCAGTTATTGAAATTGATGTCAAGGTCACAGTTCTCGTGATGGTCCATTGCAAAAAATTTACTTTGTTTCAGACACGTATGACGTTCGTGTTCCTTAATAGCTTCCATAACAGTCCTTTGCGGTTCACCTATAAACATACTGCCCCAGCCACACGTCATTTCATGGACGTTCGCAGTGTGGAGGAAATCAGAAGCATCTGTTTTCTGTCGTAAAAGCCTTTTGCTTTGGTTTGAGTGAAGAAAGTAGTCTGAATATCATTTTTCCTCAGTATTCCGTTTTTTAACTCGTTATCTTCAGTCCTGAGACTGGTTTGAAGCAGCTCTCCATGCTACTCTATCCTGTGCAAGCTTCATCATCTCCCAGTACCTACTGCAACCTACATCCTTCTGAACCTGCTTAGTGTATTCGCCCCTTGGTCTCCCTCTACAATTCTTACGCTCCACACTGCCCTCCAATACCAAACTGGTGATCCCCTGATGCCTCAGACCATGTCCTACCAACCGGTCTCTTCTTCTAGTCAAGTTGTGCCACAAACTTCTCTTCTCACCAATCCTATTCAACACTTCCTCATTAGTTATGTGATCTACCCATCAAATCTTCAGCATTCTTCTGTAGCACCACATTTCGAAAGATTCTATTCTCTTCTTGTCCAAAATATTTGTCGTCCATGTTTCACTTCCATACATGGCTACACTCCATACAAATACTTTCAGAAACGACTTCCTGACACTTAAATCTATACTCGATGTTAACAAATTTCTCTTCTTCAGAAACGCTTTCCTTGCCATTGCCAGTCTACATTTTATATCCTATCTACTTCCACCATCATCAGTTATTTTGCTCCCTAAATAGCAAAACTCCCTTACTACTTTAAGTGTCTCATTTCCTGATGTAATTTCCTCAGCATCGCCCGACTTAATTCGACTACATTGCACTATCCTCGTTTTGGTTTTGTTGATGTTCATCTTATATCCTCCTTTCAAGGCTGCTCTTCCAAGTCCTTTGCTGTCTCTGACAGAATTACAATGTCATCGGCGAACCTCAACGTTTTTATATCTTCTCCATAGACTTTAATACCTACTCCGAATTTTTCTTTCGTTTCCTTTACTGCTTGCTCAATATACAAACAGAATTTCATCGGGGACAGGCTACAATTCTGTCTCACTCCCTTCCCAATCACTGCTTCCCTTTCATGCCCCTCGACTGTTATAACTGCCACCTGGTTTCTGTACAAATTGTAAAGAGCCTTTCGCTCCCTTTAGTTTACCCCTGCCATCTTTTGAATGTGAAAGTGACTATTCCAGTCAACATTGTCAAAAGCTTTCTCTAAGTCTACAAATGCTAAAAATTTAGGTTTGCCATTCCTTAATCTATTTTATAAGTCGTAGGGTCACTATTGCCTCACGTGTTCCAACATTTCTGCGGAATCCAAACTGATATTCGCCGAGGTCAGCTTCTACTAGTTTTTCCATTCGTCTGTAAAGAATTCGCGTTAGTATTTTGCAGCTATGACTTATTAAACTGTTAGACCCTCTATGTACTCCTTCCACCTTTCTGCTTTCCCTTCTTTGCTTAGAACTGGGTCTCCATCTGAGCTCTTGATATTCATACAAGTGGTTCTCTTTTCTCCAAAGGTCTCTTTAATTTTCCTGTAGGCAGTATCTATCTGACCCCTAGTGAGATAAGCCTCTACATCCTTACATTTGTCCTCTAGCCATCCCTGCTTAGCCATTTTGCACTTCCTGTCGATCTCATTTTCGAGACGTTTGTATTCCTTTTTGCCTGCTTCATTTAATGCATTTTTATATTTCCTCCTTTCATCAATTAAATTCAATATTTCTTCTGTTACCCAAGGATTTCTACTAGCTCTCGTCTTTTTTCCTACTTGATCCTCTGCTGCCTTCACTAATTCATCCCTCAAAGCTACCCATTCTTCTTCTGCTGTCTTTCTGTTCCCCATTCTTGTCCATTGTTCCCTTATGCTCTCCCAGAAACTCTCTACAACCTCTGATTCTTTCAGTTTATCCAGGACCCATCTCCTTAAATTCCCACCTTTTTGTAGTTTCTTCAGTTTTAATCTACAGTTCATAAACAATAGATTGTGGTCAGAGTCCACATCTGCCCCTGGAAATGTCTTACAATTTAAAACCTGGTTCCTAAATCTCTGTCTCACCATTATATAATCTATCTGAAACCTGTCAGTACGTCCAGGCTTCTTCCATGTATACAGTCTTCTTTTATGATTCTTGAACCAAGTGTTAGCTATGATTAAGTTGTGCTCTGCACAAAATTCTACCACGCGGCTTCCTCCTCCTCTTTGGTTTCTTACCCCCAGTCCATATTCACCTACTACGTTTCCTTCTCTCCCTTTTCCTATTGACGAATTCCAGTCACCCATGACTATTAAGTTCACGTCTCCCTTCACTATCTGAATAATTTCTTTTATTTCATCATACATTTCTTCAATTTCCTCGTCATCTGCAGAGCTAGTTGGCATATAAACTTGTACTACTGTGGTAGGCGTGGGCTTCGTATCTATCTTGGCCACAATAATGCGTTCACTATGCTGTTTGTAGTAGCTTACTCGCATTCCTATTTTCCTATTCATTATTAAACCTACTCCTGCATTACCCCTATTTGATTTTGTGTTTATAACCCTGTAGTCACCTGACCAGAAGTCTTGATCCTCCTGCCACCGAACTTCACTAATTCCTACTGTATCTAACTTTAACCTATCCATTTCCCTTTTTAAATTTTCTAACCTACCTGCCCGATTAAGGGATCTGACATTCCACAGTCCAATACATAGAACGCCAGTTTTCTTTCTCCTGATAACGACATCCTCTTGAGTAGTCCCCGCTCGGAGATCCGAATGGGGGACTATTTTACCTCCAGAATGTTTTACCCAAGACGACACCATCATCATTTAACCATACAGCAAAGCTGTATGCCCTCGCGAAAAATTACGGCTGTTGTTTTCCCTTGCTTTCAGCCATTCGCAGTACCAGCACAGCAAGGCTATTTTGGTTAGTGTTACAAGGCCAGATCAGTCAATCATCCAGACTGTTGCCCCTGCAACTACTGAAAAGGCTGCTTACCCTCTTCAGGAACCACACTTTTGTCTGGCCTCTCAACAGATACCCCTCCATTGTGGTTACATCTACGGTATAGCTATCTGCATCGCTAAGGCACGCAAGCCTCCCCACCAACGGCAAGGTCCATGGTTCATGGGGGACTCAAATTATCTCTATAATCCTATTTCTCCAGCACAAGTTCGGGAAAACTCCCCTTCGTAATGTAAGTTGGCGTGGTCTCCTGACCTTCATTTCTTACTTATTCCGACCTCACCATCGTATTCTGCGTAGCAAGACGTTTCATTTGAGCCCAAAGTCGATATGGTAGAGTAAATTTTCCATATTTCCATTTAATCGATATGCAAATCTAATAAATAAATCGCAAGAGTGCACGAAGCGTGGCTGGCGTACACAAACATTCAAGACATGATGGCCACAGGAGTTTTTGTTCGGGGGAGGCAACCAGCCCATTGGGGAGTCCATTGGAGGGTAAGTTACTACGCAGCTGCACCAGCTGGCCGACTGCCCACGGACCAAAACAGTTTTTGCCAGAGAAAAGGTATAATGGCCTGCGTGTTCATTGGGAAAGCCCCAGCATACACATTTTTTATGTACCTACTGCACAGTTGTAGAGTTCTCACAAGTGGGCAGTAAACGCCTAATGCAGATACTATATACTTCTGGAGTAATCGTCTTAAATGGAGCGCCATTCTCCCATTTGTAAGAGTAACGCAGATTGTTGGACTATTTCTGACGCAATGAGCCGGAGGAGCGAGGGAAAGACACCGGATGATATACCCTTTCGCTTTTTGCGTGGAGGGAAGTCATTCCGGTGATGCTCTTGTAGCGGGAATGCATAGCAGGAGCGAGTTCGCCCATGCATGTATGCATGGAGCGAGGAACAAAGTCTCTACTCAGTACCGCACTGAGAGAGCACCTCTGTTGCTAGTGAATCAGAATGATACTCTATATTCAGTTGCTCGTGATTGAGCATTTGTTCACTGTGTTGGCCATGACACTTAATGTGTGGTGTGAACACAGACAGAGTATTAGTTTGCGCCTGTGAGTGAACATTGAGTGTCCTCACAGTGGACTGGTTATCTGACCGGTGTACCAAGCCAATAGTTAGACTAGGGGCAAATAGGAGTCGTTGATTTCATCAAGGCGTAGTGAGAGTTCGATTGGCGAATGTCAATCCAGATAGAAAGAGATAGTTTTGTTATTTTTCAGCAGCAGTCGTCGCAGCTCATGGTATTGTGCACTACAGCGTAGGCGAGCCCCATTTTTCCTCCATTAGAAATAACATACTTCATTCACATCACTCCATTGCATTTCTCATGTGGCAGCATCGACCGTACTTAGAAAAATTCAATCGGATAATTATTCGAGTAGGCGGGTCTCTCAACCATTCTACTGAGTAAATAACATTCTCAAAGAAAAGGGATAAAAGTGCCTTTTCACAATTCGTATATAAATTTCATTAACAGGATTCCTATCCATAAGAGGTAACCTCCTATTCCGAAAAGAACCCGGAAATTTGTGTATCAGTATGTAAATAAAAGTTTCACTTGATTTTCTTAAATTTTTCAATAAATAATATTTTCCGTTCGTTTAATGTTTTTCTTACACTAACTAGCTATACTCCAGTACCCAAGTATCCCACTAGTCACGTAAGAAAACAGAAGATTCTTCTGCCTTTTCCTTACAGTGGATGACTCCTGAAGATATTTATTGCTGAAAGTTTTTCAGGCATTTCTTTTTGTACTTTAGGAGCGTCTGTCTGACTGCTGTAGTAGTTTGGGATGGAAATTGCTTCCTGCAGGAGCCAAAGATTACTTGTCAGATCAATCCGTTGCACAACTCGTCAACATAACACCCACACACTGACAATAACAGATGGCGACACTGGTCTCTGACAATGCTCAATCTACAGTGGACACCACAAGATCCTGAAGAGCATCCCAACAGAGGCGTCGGAACGTCGATTGTTTGAAGAAGTATAGAGCGACCTAACAACTCTGAAGATTTTATCTTCCAGATGTCTTTTATCGAATTCGCAATACCTGCAAAGCACATGACATACAATTTGCACAGCAGGATCTTCTTCTTCTTTATCGTCGCCTTGTCCCACGTCACGTAGGGTCGGCGTTGTTCTTCTGGATCCTTCTCCGTAGTACTCTATCCATTACCTCTTCCTTCTTCCATCCTTTCTCCCTTAGGTCCGCAGATATCTTATCCTTCCACCTTATTTTCGGTCTTCCTGTCCTTCTCGCTCCTTCAATCTTTATATCTTCAACTCTGTTTCCGATATACTCTTCACCTTTTCTCTGTAAGTGTCCGTACCACCTTAGTCTGCTCTCTTGTATCTTCTTCCCCATGGGTCCCACTTTCACAGCTCCTCTAACAAATTCATTTCTTATCCTGTCCTTCCTTGTTACCCCACACATCTATCTCAGTATCCTCATTTCCGCCACTTGCATCTTCCGTTTCAGGGCTACTGTGATTGGCCATGTCTCTGCCCCGTATATCATAGCAGGCCTTACCACCGACTTGAACACTTTCCCTTTCAACCCAGTACTCACCTTCTTGTCACACAACACTCCACTCATTTTCCTCCAGTTGTTCCAACCACAATTTATTCGGTGTTGTATCTCGCTTTCCAGTCCTCCGTCCCTCTGTATGTACGACCCCAGGTATTTCAATTTGCAGACTGATTTCAGCTCATCATCTTGGATCTTGCAAGACCTCATCTGCGCATCCTTCAGTGCTAAATATTCTTTGTCCTGCTAATTTTCATCCCTCTTTCTCCTAGTGCCTTCCTCCAATCCTCCAGCTTTTCCTCAATTCTGTCGATGCTCTGCTCACAAAGAACCACATCATCTGCAAACATCATATTCCACAGCCCTTCCTTCCTCACATCTTTCACCAGCACATCCATAATCAGGTCAAACAGGTAGGGACTAAGCGCAGACCTTTGATGTAACCCTACTTTTACTGAGAACTCCTTTGTCATGCCCACACTACTTCTCACCTGTGATCATTGCTCCTCTGTACATTTCCTTCACTACCCTCACATACTTCTCTGGCAAGCACTGCTCTCTCATGCTTCTCCATATTTCGTCCCTTGGGACTCTGTCATATGATTTCTCCAAATCAAAGCCATTTGTAGATCGGCTTGTAGCTCCCCGTGTCTCTCCACTATCCGCCTTAATCCTTTCGGACCCACCGTATACAATTGTGTACATTAACTTCTACTGTGTCTAAGCTTAATAGAAGTATTTTTTCCCAATGGAAACCTGGGGTACACATTCGTGGATGTTCAAGCTGTTCATCATGCACAAGTGCTGCCAATCTGTTGGGCGTCACTATGAAAATATCAGCAAGTCAACGTAGCAGGGCGTAGCAGATCGTGACCGCCAGAATACACGGATTCGGTTGGATCGCTATATTCCACTGTATAATCGAACGTTGTTAGTTTTATTCTGTATGATAATGACTGAATGATCATTTCAGTATTTATTACAGTAGAAAATATTTCGTAATTCGTTATTTCACCCCATAAACTAAAGCTAACTGTACAAAGTATGTTTTGAAAACGGATACATATTTTTGAAGAAATCTTGCATCTGCAATCATAAAAAAATGACATAAGAGCATTAGCACATAAAGAAAAATTTTACTTCTTCCAGAAAAAATTCAGGTCTGAAACGGTTAAAGCATGTATTGCATCAGTCGTTCCTCTTCCAGGCATGACCCCAAACTGTTCTTCACACACCACAGTCTCCTTGCGTAATCTTGCACAGCAGGATGTCATTCAAGATTTCTATATCAAATAGTGGCTAGCCGAACTAAGGGCAAGAGGCGGTGTGGTTTCTGCGTCTCTTCCGCAGCGGCAGCCGCGGTGTCTCCTCCGCCAAGGAGAGAGAGGTAACGCGCTCCATCCGCTCTGCCGCCCTCGCTCACGCTCGACGTGCAGCGCAGCCCAGCGCACCGCACCGCGGATGTCGCAGCCGGCGGCTCGCGGCCTCGCCGCACACCCCTCTCCTGCCCTGCTCTGGCTCCGACTCTGCGCTGCTCTCCTCTCGGTCGCTTAAAACATCGCGCTGTATTTTGTTATGTAAATGCGAAACAAGTAAAATGCCTTCATACATATGCAGATTGCAAATCACTGTGCCCGTCTGGAACGCCGTAAAAAAGACGCGCATTCGGCGAATCGTACGGCGTGTACGCGGCCGTAGGCAAGGGCGAGGCGTACCGCCGAGGAGTCGCTCTTCCCGCCAAAATATTTGACACGCGTTTGTGGAAAAAAAAAAAACTCACTTTGTCGCTTCCCATGTGCAGCAGCACGGAATTTTATAATCTTAAACGATGCGGAAGTGAATATTGTCCGTACACTTGGGTTCATGTCGTCAGCAAGATGCGAGCTTTCCATACGATCGCAATATTACCGCACAATTTATATAAGATTAGTGTTTTGGGTCTAAATCACTGTTCATTATCGTTACCGTAAATTCCAATGTACCGTGTTTGCAAATTATCACAGTTGCGGGATCTTTTCATAAAATGAGAGACGGAAGCCCAACGAACAACGTAGTGGAGCGCCGATGTTACCCCTATATCCCTACCCCTACAGTAAAGAATGTGCTTCCTCAATGAATAAGCTGATCGTCTGCCAAACTTGGTGCAATGACGGTCTGTGTATTATATACATTAAATACATACTTGGGTACATTTTTATCCATTCGATTACACTGTCGTTTCTACGTATACAGATTAAGAAATGGTGATAAACATCCCATAGTAGGTACTTACTTTTTATAGTTAGGGTCAAAATTGGTTCAAATGGCTCTGAGCACTATGGGACTTAACTTCTGAGGTCATTAGTCCACTACGACTTAAAACTACTTAAACCTAACTAATCTAAGGACATCACACATCCATGCCCGAGGCTGGATTCGAACCTGTGTCCGAAGCGGTCGCGCGGTTCCAGACTGTAGCGCCTAGAACCGCTCAGTCACCCCGGCCGGCAGTTAGTGTCACAATTTCTTAATATGTAGGTGCCATGACAAACATAGGGAGAAGCATATAATAGGATTATGAAGATAGTGATAATAACTGGTTCGAGAATTAATTGTTAGAATGCAAAATTTTTTATCATTAAACTTAGGACGAATGGTAATCTTCAGGTAACTGCATTACGGCTAACACTGCTATTCTATTTCAAATTCTGAATATTATTTTTAACAGGTTTAATTTTTTTTACTACTCTTACATTTATTAATTTTATATGAAAAATATATTGAACATGTGCAATGATTTACACTTCAAGTATAAATTTGGGGAATTTATTTCCTAGCTGGAGCGTAAATGTTGTGGATGAATAAATATCTTAAGTTTTTCTAAATACATATACAATATCTTTTTAGTAGTGTACGGACATCAAGAGATGGGATGCCAGTATGAAAAGAGCACAAACTTTAATATCTTTTTCTTTCCCCTATTCGGTAGAGCTGGGAGGGGGTGGGGGAGAGGGGGAGGGGGAGGAGGTTTGGAATAATCCTGTAAAGTGGCGCAACATCCGAGTCCACTCCTCCGATATTTATAATCTGAATACTTATAAACGACAATAAGGCAAGGTGGACTGTCGATGGCCGAGCGGTTCTACGCGCTTGAGTCTGGAACCGCGCGACCGCTACGGTCGCAGGTCCGAATCCTGCCTAGGGCATGGATATGTGTGATGTCCTTAGGTTAGTTAGGTTTAAGTAGTTCTAAGTTCTAGGGGACTCATGACCTCCGATGTTAAGTCCCATAGTGGTCAGAGCCATTTGAACCATTTTTTGGACAGTTGAATCTAAAGCCAGATTGCTACAGCAGCAAAAAAGACAACACAGAGCAGGCAAGTAATGAACTAGTCATCCCCAACCGTTTTTAGGCATCTTACTGAATGTGTTCAACATAGTGTTTTTTTTTTTTTTTTCTTCAGCCTTCCGCGATTGCTTTGATGTGGGCTGCCAAGAATGTCTCTCTTTCGTCAACATTTTCATCTCAGATTGCCACTCGCTCCCTACGAACTCAAGTAATTGTTGCATCTATTTCAATCTCAAACTTACTCTCAGATTCTCTTGTGATGCTGTTTTCGGACAGGCCATGATTCATTACCATAGAATTCAGTGCTCCAAGCGCACATTCTCAGAAATTTCTTCCTCAAATTACGGCCTGTTTTTCATGTTGGTAAACATTTTTTGCCCAGGAGTACTTCTTCGTTTCTGGTAGTCCACCTTGCTACGTCCGTCATGGCTTATTTTGGTTCCAAAGTAGAAGAATTCATTATCATCCTGTAATTGGTGACCACCAGTTGTGACGTCAAGCTCCTCGCTATTACCATTTCTGCAACTCCTCGTACTCTTCGTATTCCTCTGGTTTACTCTCAATCCATATTTCACACTCTCAAGACTGTTCATTCCACTCAGAGACTGTATAATTGTTTTTCATCTTCACTATGGCTAGCAACGTCATCGGTTAACTTTATCGCAGATACCCTTTCACCCTGGATTTTTATCTCACTCCTGAACATTTGTTTTATTCCTGCCATTGCATCTTCGAGTCATAGTCATTCTCAAACCATGTCATTGTCAAATCATTGGCCACCGTACCCGTAGGTCTACTGTCAGTAGCTTCAGTACGGAAAGATCCAGGTTCGACTGCTGGTACGTCTTCGAATTTCTTAGTGGCAGATCTGATCTGGAAAGGGACTGATAGCCTCGTAAGGCGAAATGAGGATCTGCTTGATTATAGAAGCAGTAGCATAATCAGGAATCGTCTGCTGGCAGTAAGGGCTGGAGAGACTGGCGGTACGCTGGTCGCTCGTTATTCTGTCTTGTAGGAAGCAGTCGGCCAGTCGGAACAGCCATAAGGCCTAACCCGTGCATTACAAACATGTAATTACTGGAACTGCCTTTACAAAAGGAAAGAGATACACGATGTTCGGTAATTCCAGTTGCAGACTTCTATGACTTGTATAGAGGAGTGAGTACATATTATTTTGCTTAGGGGCCCATGTCCGGGAAGGTACTGTTACCTCGCTGCAGACGTTCGAAAACGTGTTTGTTAGGCAGATAAGCAACAGGACAGTCATGGTGGGATGTGCTTAACGTCGGATCGGCGTGTGTATAAGTGTCAAAACAACATTGTTGAGTACGGGTTTGCTGCCTACACCGACTTCTAAATGGCGAGCCTCACGGTAATGGAAGAGCTACCCGTCGTCTTTTTCAAAATCGTTCTCCACAACATTGAACTTCATGGCATACCCTTCACGCCACAGTTACGCAACACCTTCGACAAAGGGCACCTTCACCGCCAGCAGGCGTAACTGTGGTGCTCCAAGGAGACGCCGGACACCCGAACTGGAAGAGGCCGTACTGCATCTCGTTGAAGGGAATCCGTCAACGCGTAGATGAGAACTTTCTTAGGATATTAATGACTGTAACTCAAATGATGTAGTGGGACATGGCTGGTCAATTACTTCTAAATGTGGTCCGTTGCCCACATGTTTCTAAACGGTTGTAGCCCGGAAATGGTACATATCTGGACATGGTTTCCCATCCAAAATATTATCTTCCCACTCCCTTCTACGAGCCCCAGAATTCTAAAACTCTGTAGCAGGCCATATTCTGGATAAATTTCGTGTCCAGCGCGAGGGTGTCTAGCTATCGGATCAAACAGCTGCTGTTACAAATCATTTATCGATCAGTTGCAGGAAATTCCGCTATCCGCATCTACGAGACGTGGAAGATGGAATTTGACACAAGTTACTTATTTGTTAGCCATACGTCTGGAGACTCAACTTGACTCCCCGAACTTTAAGCATGAGTATTTGTGTCGTGAAATGGGTTAGTCATAATACTATTTACGTCGTAGTTTCATAAATGCTCCGGTAGAGAAAAAAAAGTTTTTATTATTTCTTTTAACGTTACATTGCGTTTGATCAAAGGTTGCGTCGTGGAGAATTCTATCAAGTTGGAAGGCAAAAGAACCGGGAGATGGCAAGGTGGAGGCGCGCGGGAACCCTGGGGAGAGCGGATCGGAAAGGAGGGGAGGGAAGAAGGAAAAGGGGGGAAGGGGAAGGAACGGCAGGGAGAAGGAGAGAGGGGTGACGATGGTGGAGTGGGGGTGGAGAAGGGTGTCGGGGAGGTGAAGGCTGAGGCTGAAGTTTTCTTGTTGGAGGAGCACTTCAAGAGTTCGCGGCTCAAAGGGTCCGGAGAGGGAGCAGGTCGCAGGTCGCAGAGGTCGGCCCGGCCGGGCGGAAGGCAAGCAAAGGGCCGACTCCTCCGGAATTGTGACACGGAGACGGCGGCGCCGCGACGCGACGCCGGGCGCCGCGGCGCGGGACTTGATTCGTGACGGCAGCGTCCCGCATGCATCACATGGTAATGCGCCGGCTTTGCCCGCGTCCGCCCTGGGGACTTCGGCTGCTCGGGAACCGCCCGCCAGAAAGACGCCGCCGCCGCCGCCGCCACCTTGGAGACGCTTCGCCCACTCTGCTCTGCAAATTCGCTCCGCAGCGTAATTAACGAGGTTGCTCGGCAGAGCGTATTCCCTCTGCGGCGACACGGAATTCCGCGCGTCTGCCGAGGTGAGGTGACAGAGGAAAAGAGCGTGAGAGGGAGGGGGAGGGCCGCCCCTTTGTCCGCCGATGCCAATCCCAGGGAAAGCTCGGCGCCAAAGCGCGACGAGCCGGCTAAAGCAAAGGCGCCTCGGCGGTGGAGGCGGTGGAGGCGGTGCAGGCCTATGTGACGCCACGCCCGACCGCTGATAGGTCTTTGGGGTGTCTGAACGTCTTCATTTCTGTCAGGTCTCCGTCCTGATCAGATGCGGCTCTAACATCAAAGCCGCGGAGCGCTATTGTCTGGGCCAAAAGACCGAACGAAAAGCTCCGACTTCTTAGCGCGCCACGTCTAATACTTTGAACAGGGAGAACACCCCGAATCAACAGGCGTGTTTCTATAAAACTTCACCTGCGTCTCCGTGGACTATGTTCCAGTCTGTGGGACCTCTTTCAAGAACTGCAGCATTCTTAAAATCTTAAATTTTTTTTTTTTTTTTATTTTACGTTCCTAACCTCAAGCGGTGAAACTGGGACCCGAATAGCATCACTTTTTTGTTCGTCTATTTAGCTGTATGCGCGAAACCCTTTATCCTCAGAAACCAATAGCCATATCAAGATGAAATTTATGGTACATATGAAAGTGCCTTGGCAGTGTAAAGAAAAAGTCAAGCTTCTTAATGTCACATATTTTGATACTCGCAAACTCAGTCACCAAAACGTATATGGTACGTCCTGGCGACCTAGAACTATAAAATTTGCCAAGAAGCTAGGTTTCACTCTACAACAATAACAACAACAACAAAAAACGAAAATTGTTAAATTCTAATTATATCACAGAAAGATGTTTTCTTTATCATTTGCTGTCAGGCTGTCTGCCTGTCCGTCCCTCTGTTAAGACCTTTTTTTTCTTAGGAACGGGAAGACGTATCAAACTGAAATTTTGCCACATGCTAACATCTATGGCCCCTTGTCGGTATAATAAATGTTCGCCCCTAGGTAAAAGCAGTCAAAAAATACGGTCAATTATATCACATATTTTGTACTTGAATTGCGACTTGAAGTCGCGCTTGAGGTATGCGACCATTATGATTAATCCAATAAATACATACTATGCTGATTGGTCGCTAATAACAGATTTTGCGTGTTCCATACAAATGTTGTACTGACTCCAAACTCTTTATTACACGTTTCGGGCGAGGTCATCATCAGGAAATCTGTTATAAAATATACACATGATGAGCAAAAAGTATTTCACGTCTTACACATGGAAGGCAAAATAAGTGACACACAAATTTACAGAATAATCATAAAGAACTGGTTTCGTGAAGACGAGGGTGAATTTTCCCATCGCCTCCCCCCCCCCTCCCCCCAAATTGACCACAGACACCACTCTACTTTGGAGAGAAGAGTCTGTGATCACCTTCCACCTCGAACATCGTTACCTGAACTTGACAGTATTTTGAAGAAATAATAGTATAGATCCTCCTGAAAACCATACAGAAAATGTACTTAACCATTCCAAGATGACTGGAAGCTAAACGTCAACTGGTTTCCAATACTGTATTAGGCAAGCTAATGGTATGGTTTCTGAAACGTACGCACATCCACACAAGTCAACAGCAATTCTCCAGGAGACGCTGTTTTCAACACCGTGTCAGTCTGCCTCAATATTTGGAAAAGTGCAGGATACTATGGCTTTATCATTTAGGAACAATAGAGACAGTATGACTCTGCCAGAAGTGTAGCATAGTTTACATCACATTTTAAATATGTGCAACGATGAAATGCTAATTTTGTGTATATTTTGTTATG
This sequence comes from Schistocerca serialis cubense, assembly GCF_023864345.2. Lineage (NCBI taxonomy): Eukaryota > Metazoa > Arthropoda > Insecta > Orthoptera > Acrididae > Schistocerca > Schistocerca serialis. The sequence continues at coordinate 1,065,788,861 of NC_064639.1, forward strand.
ATGCCTTTATTATTTCACAAGTTATAAAACAGATCTGAAGATGGTCATTGCTGACTGAAACCGGTAGTCTAAGGACCAAATGTTTTGTGATCATTGGCAGAAATAAGAGAAATTCATTCCATAAGACAAGCATTGGGCTGCACCTTATCATGGCAGTATGACCACCAACAGCAAATGCTTTTAACTAATTATGACAATTACTCATTTTAGTAGCAAATGCTTGCAGTTACAGATTGTGATGACAACACTACCAGTCATGTGGTCTTCTGGTCATGCCTTCTAAATGGGTTTGGACTTGCAATCCAGTTCCACTGTTTGGTATACAAGCTGTGATGCAGACACCAAAGAACATGGGAGAGGAGACAAGGAAATTTGGCATGGGTCCAACAACGAGAAGCGACCTGTTATCAAGGTGGCAGCAATATCGCTCATACCATCTATGGGTGGCTGCAATTACACTTTTTTAGTTGTGAGCCACGACATAGATACCTGAACATCAGGGATAGGATGGAAGTGATTCTTTTCTGTATGAATGGTGTCACCCAAAATGCATAATAACAGAGGAAAGTCATTGTAAAGACACTGAGGCCACTTTATAGCAAGGTGTCAATCGCTTATCTAAATAAGATTTTTCAGTCATAACTTATTAAAACAAGCATTTAAAATCGTGCTATGAGATGACTTGGGTGTATTTAAAGTGAGTGTCCTCTATCAGTATGCATTCTGTGTGACAACGCGAAGACACGTAACAAGTACTGTATCACGTTATTGGGTTTGGGAGAAGTCTACTATTTAATAATAAGTGTGTTAGTGTGTTACAGCATATGCATAAGCAACAAAGATTCATTGCTGAGAAGTGTGACCAGCACAATTATAAAACGAATGTGCTGATTCCAACTAGTTTTTTCTTCTTTGTAGCAAACAGTGTATGGGCCCATCTTGTGATACATCAATAGTAATTTACCACTACACAGGTAGCCAAACCGAATATGTAATGGTCCCAGCAGAGTGCTAAAAATGACACAAGTTACCCCATATTTGGCTCAGAATTCCTTTTCTTATTGAATTAAAGTAATAAATTCTTGCTATGCAGGTTAACTGCACTACCATTAGCAGTGTATCATTACTGTATTTATTCTTAGTATTTAAGAGATGTATAGTAAGAAAATTATTCAGAACTTTTGTTTATCTGTGCTTGGTCTGTTGGCTGGTTTGCGTATTCGACAGATGACACATTGGTAGGTTTATCAAGCAGCTTCCTGCTATTAGAGACGCCTTCCCTAGTTTGTGGGCATTGCTCGGACTCTGTTTCTCTGTCGGTCACAGAACAGTGACACCACACAGGTCAGTGATATCCCCCCTCCAACTCCCCAATTTATCAGTTTGCTTATCACACTTTCCCGTGGTTGCCAACAGCCAACGACCACATTGTGAGACTCTTTTGGTACTTACCCGTTTCATTTACGTGTGGTGTGCTCTTGGAATGACACCTCTGACCTTCATGGAGCCTTGTGATTATTGCAGGATTCGAGAAGAAATGTTTGTCATTTTACTGTTACCAGGCATGCACACCCTGTTTCTTTCCAGTAGTATTTGTGCTTGTATAATTCGCAGTTTGAATCCCGTTGACGATAGTTAATCGTTCATCTTTGAAGAATTGCCAAATCGACAGACGGAACACGAACTTTGCAGTACTTGAACCTCGCATTCTGTCGTGCAACAAGAGAGGTGTCGTGATCTCTGGATGCCACGACTTTTTGCCTTAGGGCTTGCTTATTTTTGCTGCGCTGTGGCCATTGCTCTGTTTCATTTATATGTGGCAAGAAAATATATACTTTAGATTAATTCTGTATCCGTTTTCGAGTTTTTAACTGACATCGTACAGTAACATTGCGAGAGTTACACGTGTTTTTATTCTGTCTGGCAGATCTCATCCGTAGTCAGTTTGTTTGCAGGGTTGTATTCACGAGTTTTACTCCTTCGTCAAAACTAATAATATTTCAGGGTTAATTTTTGTAAAGATCGCGTTTTGGCAGTTAAGTAGTAATACCTTGAGATCCCACTATTGATGCATACACATAGATGTAACGTCACTCATTATTAAAGGAGAGAAAACTTTTCGTAGCAATATTTTTTTATAGTATTGCATTGCACGTGCTATCCAGTGTGGCTTGGAATTCTGTGGATCAACCAAAATTACAGTAATAGCGATACAGTTTCCCTGTAGTTAATGTACACAGGAAATGTCGTAATTGCTGTTATGGGTCTTCATGCCACTTGAGAGTGCTGTCCGGCGGAAAACAGGTCACACACATAGGCCCTAGTAGTAAAATCTGTTTGGTTGGGGATGGAGTGGCGGCTTTTTTCTTACTGGCCCAGAGAGCCAGAGGAGAAGCGAGGGGGAGTGCTCGGCTCTTAAACTGTTAGTAACGCTTATCTGCAATGTCGTTAACAAATTTACTCTGGTGAATGTGTTGGCGACTGGGAGTTATGATTGTTTTTTGGAGTAGTGGGATGAGCCCCCCCTTGAATGCAGGATGTTTCATAGCAGTGCCTTTCTCACCAGCCACCAAGTCTAAGATAATTATGCATGCACATTATTTTACGTAGTGCAAATTTTCTCTACCATTGACCTGTGAAACACTCTCGTTTGCGGCAGGGATGCAATGGTGGCTATGGTCGCCCGAGTAGTTCCATATTGTACTGGAATCTCACTTGGTTCATTTGACCTGCGGTACCTGCGAATTGTAGAAGGGGGGGGGGGATTTCTTGCAGGTTAGGTGTTTATATGTAGCAGTATTTGATATTCACACATTCACACAGATGCTTTTGGATCTCTTTGCTGTTATTATAATGGGCAGTAGGTCCCTCTGCCAGAACTGATAGAGCACCAGTGCATTTTGTGCTAACAATCCGTGGGAGAGGATTTCACCCGTAATAATGCAACTTTCTCAGTCATTCCTGGGTTGGAGCAGTGTTCGTGGCTATATGCCACCCATCAGAACTGGAAGGGGTGGTTCCCCTGCAATAGGTGACATTCTTTTCGCTAGGGTGGTTGCAAATACAGGCAGTTCCACTGCAAGGTTCGTATTTTGTAGTGCTGTGTTAATTGTTACTTACAATTTTTTTTTTAAATAAGTAACTCTCAGTAATTTTCCATGTTCTCACACAGTCTAGTAGCGTGGTGGTGACTTACCAGGAAGTTTATCTATCACAATGTGATATTTCTTATAATATTGTCGGTTGGAAATCTGTAAACCTGCTGTGCTTACAGAATTTGCCACGATATCATCAATGTGATGTCATTATTCCTACCAACCGGTTCATTTCTAACACAAATGGTACTAATGACTCTGAGCATTATGGGACTTAACAACTGTGGTCATCAGTCCCCTAGAACTTAGAACTACTTAAACCTAACTAACCTAAGGACATCACACACATCCATGCCCGAGGCAGGAGTCGAACCTGCGACCGTAGCGGTCGCGCGGTTCCGGACTGAAGCGCCTAGAACCGCTCAGCCACAGCGGCCGGCTCTAACGCATACAATGACATCACACACACACACACACACACACACACACACACACACACACACACACACACACTAATTATATAGTCGTGCCTTAGAAATGATAAATAATTCAGATTGGCTCAAAAGAATCATGACATCAACACGACAGGACATTAATGTGACGCCAAAACAGAAATCACATAATTGAATAAATTGCATAAAATTGTAGCCAACATAAAATTGTAGAAATTATGGGAGAATTATGCCATCATGTGGTCTCTGCAGGTGTCTCAGCGCCACAGTGAAACCTACGCTCTCAAGTGTCCCAGTTACAAAGGATAAAAATAGAGCAAGTGGGCTTGAATTCATTGATCCACTGGGGATGGAGTGGGGAGGCTGAAGGGGGTTATGTTGAGGGGGAGGATAGTCCTAGGTGAGCCTGATGAATTCCTTGTGGTTCCCTGGAGAGGAGTATAGTGAGAGGCAATCTTGAATAGAAGTAACCCAGGTGTATAACCTGACACCAGATGTGTAACCTTATACCCACTTGTCTTACCTGATCTGCAAGTCACACTCTATCCTAAAGCTGCACCGCTGTCCTGTCACACACCAGAGTTAAATGGAAATCATAAATATATATGTCTCTGCAACAGCACTAGATGTAGTGTTTTCACTAAAATTTCAGTGGTTATTTACAATTAATGTAGACAAATCTTATTCATGAGTAGTGTAAAACAGATTCGCATCACATACACTGTCACTAATAGCATTTTTATTAATTCTTTTTTTACTTCACATTATCTACATAGACTGGAAAGTTCAAATAGTAATATATTGAACACTCAGCGTTCATTCAGCCAGCTCGTAGTGGGACAGACTGAGTCCCAATCAGGAAAACTTATCATGTGATATTCAGTTCTGGCATTTGTTTCACAATCTATAGGAAATTACTAACAACCAAACAATAGCCCATATTTCGTAACTAACTGGCAAGAGACAGACAGGATTAGGCAACTGGCAGAGATTGTAGAAATGAGACCACAGAATCCAAGGGATGACAATCATGTAGGGGATCCACCACATCAATGAGTGCTGATGCATTTGGGAACACAAGTAAGAAGGCTCATAGCAGCAATCGAATTGAACCAAGCTGACATGGTACATAAACAAAGCTGGAAACTTTGCCACAGAGTGATAAGAAAAATTTAGGTATTTGGGTACAGAATGATGATGGTAATAATGTGGAAAATGAGAAAATTAGAGAATGTGATTAGGATTGATTACATATTTCAGATATTTTTATGGGGCCGAATAATGATCAGTATATAATATGTGCAACAAACAACAAGGTAAAATTGACATGCAAAGCCGGCCGGTGTGGCCGTGCGGTTCTAAGCGCTTCAGTTTGGAACCGCGTGACCGCTACGGTCGCAGGTTCGAATCCTGCCTCGGGCATGGATGTGTGTGATGTCCTTAGGTTAGTTAGGTTTAAGTAGTTTTAAGTTCTAGGGGACTGATGACCACAGATGATAAGTCCCATAGTGCTCAGAGTCATTTGAACCATTTGAAATACAAGAATGAGCCATTGACATGGTATGAAGATTTAAATCAATATGGTGATAATGTGTAAAAAGTTCAAATTTTATTGATTGGCGACTCCATAGTGTCCTGTGCACTACGACCACAAATGGGTATACTTGGAAAGAGAGACAGCATTGGTCGTATATTTTTGTTTATTATCGCAAAATCGATTTTCGGTCACTTAGTGAACATCTTCAGTGCTGTAATATATAACTTAAATTAGTAAGCACTGGTGTCAATAAGCTTACGGCCGTAAGCTTATTGACACCTTGCATTTATAAATGCACTGGCAATGCTTTCATTGACGAGATTCATTGTTTGATAGACATGAAGTGTTTCACACCTTTATTTTTCGAGCAGATTACGCTCTCATATAGACGGATTGGTCTGTGTGGAGCTCGTATCAGTTTCGTTTCGCTCTCATGTAAACTACGAGGGCTACTCGGAAGGTAAGGTCCGATCAACAGTGAAATGGAAACCATAGTGAAAATCCGACGAAGCTTTGCACAGATGTGTCGGATAGCGTCTATTAGGTTAGATGGCCTCGGGCAAGTACAGAATGGGCAACAGCCTCAAAGGGTGCGGGGCAAAGTCTGGACATGCGGGGACCAAACAGCAATCGGTATTGTAATTGTAAACTGTCGAAGCTGGCTGGCCGCGGTGGTCTAGCGGTTCTAGGCGCTCAGTCCGAAACCGCGCGACTGCTACGGTCGCAGGTTCGAATCCTGCCTCCGGCATGGATGTGTGTGATGTCCTTAGGTTAGTTAGGTTTAAGTAGTTCTAAGTTCTAGGGGACTGATGACCACAGATGTTAAGTCCCATAGTGCTCAGAGCCATTTGAACCATTTTTTTGTCGAAGCTGCATTGGTACAGTACCGGAACTTCAAGCGCTGATAGAAAGCGCCGAAGCTGAAATCGTTATAGGTACGGAAAGCTGGCTGAAGCCAGAGATAAATTCTGCCGAAATTTTTGCAAAGGCACAGACGGTATTTAGAAAGCATAGATTGCATGCAACCGGTGGTGGCGTATTTGTCGCTGTTAGTAGTAGTTTATCCTGTAGTAAAGTAGAAGTGGATAGTTCCTGTGAATTATTATGGGTGGAGGTTACACTCAACAACCGAGCTGGGTTAATAATTGGCTCCTTTTACCGACCACCCGACTCAGCAGCATTAGCGGCAGAACACCTGAGAGAAAATCTGGAATACATTTCACATAAATTTTCTCAGCATTTTATAGCCTTAGGTGGAGATTTCAATTTACCAGATATAGACAGATATAGACTGGGACACTCAGATGTTTAGGACGGGTGGTAGCGACAGAGCACCGAGTGACATTATACTGACTGCACTATCCGAAAATTACCTCGAGCAATTAAACAGAGAACCGACTCGTGGAGATAACATCTTGGACCTACCGATAACAAACAGACCCGAACTTTTCGACTCTGTAAACGCAGAACCGGGAATCAGTGATGATAAGGCCGTTGCAGCATCCCTGAATATGGAAGTAAATAGGAATATAAAAAAAGGGATGAAGGTTTATCTGTTTAGCAAGAGTAATAGAAGGTAGATTTCAGGCTACCAAACAGATCAAAACGAAAATTTCTGCTCCAACACTGACAATATTGATTGTTTATGGAAAAAGTTCAAGGCAATCGTAAAATGCGTTTTAGAAGGGTACGTGCCGAGTAAAACTGTGAGGGACGGTAAAAACCCAACGTGGTTCAACAACAAAGTTAGGAAACTACTGCGAAAGCGAAGAGAGCTTCACTCCAAGTTTAAACGCAGCTAAAACCTCTCAGACAAACAGAAGCTAAACGATATCAAACTTAGCGTAAGGAGGGCTATGCGTGAAGCGCTCAGTGAATACGAGAGTAAAATTCTATGTACCGACTAGACAGAAAATCCTAGGAAGTTCTGGTCTTACGTTAAATCAGCAAGTTGCTCGAAACAGCATATCTAGACACACCGGGATGATGATGACATTGAAACAGAGGATGACACGCGTAAAGCTGAAATACTGAACACCTTTTTCCAAAGCTGTTTCACAGGGGACGACCGCACTGCAGTTCCTTCTCTAAACACTCGCACTAATGAAAAAATGGCAGACATAGAAATAAGTGCCCAAGGAATAGAAAAGCAACTGGAATCACTCAACAGAGGGAAGTCCACTGGACCTGACGGGATACGAATTCGATTCTACACCGAGTACGCGAAAGAACTTGTCCCCCTTCTAACAGCCGTGTACTGCAAGTCAATAGAGGAACGGAAGGTTCCAAATGATTGGAAAAGAGCACAGGTAGTTCCAGTCTTCAAGAAGGGTCGTCGAGCAGATGCGCAAAACTATAGACCTATATCTCTGACGTCGATCTGTTCTAGAATTTTAGAACATGTTTTTTGCTCGAGTATCATGTCGTTTTTGGAAACCCAGAATCAACTCTGTAGGAATCAACATGGATTCCGGAATGTACGAGACCCAGAAAATATTAGATACAGGCTCCCAGGTAGATGCTATTTTCCTATTCTTCCGGAAGCCGTTCGATATAGTTCCGCACTGTCGCCTGATAAACAAAGTAAGAGCCTACGGAATATCAGACCAGCTGTGTGGCTGGATTGAAGAGTTTTTAGCAAAGAGAACACAGCATGTTGTTATCAATGGAGAGACGTCTACAGACGTTAAAGTAACCTCTGGCGTGCCACAGGGGAGTGTTATGGGACCATTGCTTTTCACAGTATTTATAAATGGTTCAGATGGTTCAAATAGTTCTGAGCACTGTGGGACTTAATAGCTATGGTCATCAGTCCCCTAGAACATAGAACTACTTAAACCTAACTAACCTAAGGACAGCACACAACACCCAGTCATCACGAGGCAGAGAAAATCCCTGACCCCGCGGGGAATCGAACGCGGGAACCCGGGCGTGGGAAGAGAGAACGCTACCGCACGACCACGAGCTGCGGACATTTATAAATGACCTAGTAGACAGTGTCGGAAGTTCCATGCGGCTTTTCGCGGATGATGCTGTAGTATACAGAGAAGTTGCAGCATTAGAAAATTGTAGCGAAATGCAGGAAGATCTGCAGCGGATAGGCACTTGGTGCAGGGAGTGGCAACTGATCCTTAACATAGACAAATGTAATGTATTTCGAATACATAGAAAGAAGGATCCTTTATTGTGTGATTATATGATAGCGGAACAAACACTGGTAGCAGTTACCTCTGTAAAATATCTGGGAGTATGTGTGCGGAACGATTTGAAGTCGATTGATTATATAAAATTAATTGTTGGTAAGGCGGGTACCAGGTTGAGATTCATTGGGAGAGTCCTTAGAAAATGTAGTCCATCAACAAAGGAGGTGGCTTGCAAAACATTCTTTCGACCTGTACTTGAGTACTGCTCATCAGTGTGGGATCCGTACCAGATTGGGTTGACTTAGGAGATAGAGAAGATCCAAAGAAGAGCGGCGCGTTTCGTCACAGGGTTATTTGGTAAGCGTGATAGCGTTACGGAGATGTTTAGCAAACTCAAGTGGCAGACTCTGCAAAAGAGGCGCTCTACATCGCGGTGTAGCTTGCTGTCCAGGTTTCGAGAGGATGCATTTCTGGGTGAGGTATCGAATATATTGCTTCCCTCTACTTATACCTCCCGAGGAGATCACGAATGTAAAATTAGAGAGATTCGAGCCTGCACGGAGGCTTTCCGGCAGTCGTTCTTCCCGCGAATCATACGCGACTGGAACAGAAAAGGGAGGTAATGACAGTGGCTCGTAAAGTGCCCTCCGCCACACAGCGTTGGGTGGCTTGCGGAGTATAAATGTAGATGTAGATGTAGCATGCCCGTCGATCGCGTTACGTCGTTAGTTTACGTTCTAAGCACGTAAAGATCCGTAGAAAATAGTATCTCTCCCGAAGTATGAGTTCATGCGGCCCACCCAACGGAACTGTCATGCATCTCGTTCTTCATGACAGTTCTCGGCCGCACAGAGCAGGGACAATAGGGACACTCCTGCAACGTTTCCGTTTTGGAACTTTTCATCACCAGCCATACAACCCGGACTTTGCTCCCTCTGTCTTTCACCTCTGCTCACCGCTGTCTATGAAGGCAAGATTTTGGCAAATACAGTGAACTGCAGATCAGCTTAGAGAATTGTCAAAAAGAACGGGCGGCTACCTTCTATGACGAGGGTACTGGAAAGTTGGATGAATGGTGCGACAGATGTCATCCAGAGAAGCAGCTGAAAGGTGTAGATAACTGTTGAAAATAAAACATCTTTTATTTTCACAGTGGTTTCAGTTTCGTGACTGACGGGACCCTACTTTCCGAGCAGCCGTCGTGGTTATTACGGGATCCACCACATTATATGTAAATGTGCATTCCTACCCAAGTTAAGGTATGAATTTTCATGTTGATTTGTCGTGCTGAACCAAATTTCAGTACTGTTCGATTTCCTTTTGGAAGATGTTTCCCAATAAGTAAGTACTCCGTACATCAAATGCAACAAACGATTAATTTCCTTCTGGGGAATAGTCAGTTCTTCCCGCGAATCATACGCGACTGGAACAGAAAAGGGAGGTAATGACAGTGGCTCGTAAAGTGCCCTCCGCCACACAGCGTTGGGTGGCTTGCGGAGTATAAATGTAGATGTAGATGTAGCATGCCCGTCGATCGCGTTACGTCGTTAGTTTACGTTCTAAGCACGTAAAGATCCGTAGAAAATAGTATCTCTCCCGAAGTATGAGTTCATGCGGCCCACCCAACGGAACTGTCATGCATCTCGTTCTTCATGACAGTTCTCGGCCGCACAGAGCAGGGACAATAGGGACACTCCTGCAACGTTTTCGTTTTGGAACTTTTCATCACCAGCCATACAACCCGGACTTGGCTCCCTCTGTCTTTCACCTCTGCTCACCGCTGTCTATGAAGGCAAGATTTGTTTCGTGTTTTATACTCTGTGAGTTGGCAAGATGTACTTTCCCTTCCCATCACGATTTTTCAGCTCATCGTAAGGCGACCGGTTCACTGTCCGCTAACTAGGGAACAAAAGTTTTACAAAGTGTGCCACTGACTGCACAAATTTTTGAAATGTTCACGGAATGTGATAAAAAGCATCGAATCCATGTGTTTCGTCTCTTTTCATTCCGCTACACTTTAATAAGCAAGTTAGTTACAATTTCGACATTGAAATTTGGCAGTTTTATATGTACATTAGTAACGTATCAGTTTAATCCAATTGGAATCAGAGAAGATCGTGTAAACGCATGTTTATTTCTATTTGAAATAATAACGACACCGACTGCTGCAGGAGGCGACTGTTAGGGGGGCGGAGGTTGTAACACCCACGAGATAAATTTTTGGCTACAGTGCGACGAGAGGAAATTATGCCTCTAACAGTTATTAACATTATCTATTCGACGTATGAAAAAACAGTGAAAACTTATAAATATTAATTATTTATATAATATTCTATGATACAATTGGACATATCGATGTGTATCATACAAAGACTATGATAATTGTAAATTCCTTTTATGATCTGCGTTTGTCTTCCTTTGTTTTTACCTTTTGTTGGTTGGCGTTTGTAAGTTGCGGACGCATATCAAACTGAGGTCTGTTAAGAAATTGTAATTATTTGTTGATTATTACTTGAAAATAGACTTCATTATTATTATTATTATTATAAATATGAGTGATTAAATATTTGTAACTCTAATCCCTCTCTCAGTAAGCATTATCTGTGTTAATTATTTCTTTCCGCTGCAAGGAGCGCAGCCATTGATGATAGCGATTTCTATCGCGTTTTTGTCTGTGTTTTCCTTAGAAACAAATCATATGTTTGCTTGATGAGGTCTAAATAGTGCACAATATGAAAGTATAGTTTATAGAGTTTAATAATCATTTCAAATCTTTAGCCGGGAGAAAAATGTATTTAGTAATTACTCAATGTATTAAAATAAGATTATCATCTTCATTTACAAATTAGTTAAATACCAAACCAGTGAATAACACAGCGAACGCTACACTGGCGCCCAACGTGGGGCCACCAGTGCACATTTATTCATTTTAATAATTGAAATTGTGATCTATTACAGGTACGGGATACCAAAACAAACTATTAAATATTGTTTATTTGTTTGTTTCATGAGCATTGACATCTTCCTACCGAACTGCTGTACGAATCTGTATCTGCACTGGTGTCAGATACACGAGTAACTTCACAAAAGCAGTGCTGTCCATTACTGTCAATCAATACAGATGGGAACAGATGTTCATGTTCACAAAATTTGCAGCCGAACTGCTTTGTATCTGCACTGGTGTCAGACACACGAGTAGCTTCACAAAGGCAGTGCAGTTCACTACTCTCAATCAGTACAGATAGGAACAGGTATGCATGTTTACAAAATTTACAGCAGCACACTATCAAATACAGACAGGAACAGATATGCATGTTTACAAAATTTACAGCAGCACACCATCAACATCGGCTCCTTGTGCGGTATTAATACAGATAGGAACAGATATGCATGTTTACAAAATTTGCAGCAGCACGCCATCAAATATAGATAGGAACAGATATTCATGTTTACAAAATTTACAGCAGCACACCATTAACATTGGTTCCTTGTGCGGTATCATATAAAATCAGTACCTCCAGCAATAAGTAGTAATAATTGAATATTCTGGCTGCGAGAATAATACTTTTGAGTGTTATTTGTGTATATGTGTTAGTTATAAGATTATTTTGTGTCACTTGGTGCTTGTCAGTGATTTACATATTTGTTGTGCTATATTGGTCATAGAATGGTTAAACAAAAGAAAAATAAACCGAATGAGCATACTGATGCAGAGATGACATCAGAGTCTCAGGTAGAACAATCTACCCATATTTCTGTCGAGTTATTAGAAAATTTAATTATGAATGATAATTTAGAAACTGATGTCCCGAGTGATAGTAAAACCGAGGAGTTGCCAAAACAAACTGACACTCCTGGATTCAACCAGTTAGGAATTAACGACAATATTTGTTCTGGGCAAGGGGCAGAAGTTAGCAATGCTCAAGCTATGTCCATACAGGATATGCTAACAGCATTATTTGAAAAGTTTACTATTAAAGAGCAGGAGCGTGAAAAACAACGTGAGCTTAAAGAGCAGGAGCGCGAAAAACAACGCGAGCTTAAAGAGCAGGAGCGTGAAAGACAACGTCAGCAGGAAAAGGAAAAACGTAGGCAGGAAAAGCTCATAGAAAAAGAGCAACAGGAGCTCAGGGACCAAGAAAAGGAAAAGAAATTTATGGAAAATATAAACAATATTTTTCTGGAAAGGGATAAAGAAATTGTCCGTAGGATAAATCAAGTGTTCGTCGATCGTAATAATGCTATTACTACCCATTTTAAGCAGAAGATCAATGCAATAAAAACCACTATTGAACCGTTAACAAACATTCCATCTCAGGTCAATAGTCTTCAAACTGAAGTAGATAGACTAGAGAACCAATTCAAAGCCTTGGCTACCGCTGTGGAAACAATGCAGGACATTCCCTCGGAAATCCGAAAGCAAGTCCGAACAGAAGTAGCGAGGGTGCTGAGCTCTGAAAATCAAAACTTTGAAAATCTGACAGTATGCAGTAATGACAACACTGGTACTGACAGGCAAAAGATCGCAGATAATATGACGGCGAATATTAATGCACCACAAGGAAGAACAAGTTTTGGTAAACAACCGATATTACCACAGCAATATGTGACTCCAAGGCACAATAATAGTGGAATAGAATGTACTGGTAATAAAGTAACCACACCATCTGCGAATGATAGCAATTCTATGCACTTAACTACTTTGATGAATGAAGAAAGCCGAATTAAGCATAGACAGTTTCAAATATTTAACGAAGAAAGCAAGAAGAACATACATCCAGTAGTTTTCATTCGAAACTTCAAAAGTGTTCTTCCAAAATCGTGGTCGGAAGAACAGAAAATATAGTTTGTGGTTTCACATATTTCTGGTGACGCGTCGCTCTGGGCATTAAATGCAGCAGAAACTTGCAAGACTTTCCACGACTTTGAGAAGGCGTTCCTTGATCAATTCTTGTCAGCGTCTACTTAAGAGCGACTCCGTAAAATTGTTTACAATGCAGAAATGTACAATCCGAAATCAGGTTCCTTAAGAAGGTACTTTGAAAAATATATTAACATGACCCGGTACTGGGATGAGCCAGTAACCACCAGAGACCTATTGCGAGTGTTAAAAGCTAGATTACCCATACACATTAGAGAAAAATTATTTAATGTTACAGACACCGATCTGAAAGAATTTCTGTCTCTAATTGATTCTCTGGATCTAGTGCAAGAAGACGCCAGAAAAAATTCTGACGTGATCAGCAGTAATAATACTCCTAATAGAAAAAATTCATGGAATGAAAATAATGGAAATAGGGGCGAAGGTATCCAAAGAAAAATAAAAGTAAAGCTTATAGTAACGAAAATACAATAATAATAATAGTAGTAGGAATCCCTACAACCAAAATTTTAGTTATCCTAATAACAGTAAAACAGTAATTATCAAAAGGCCAAAGAACACCAACAACCGAATGATAATCAGAGGCCGTACCACAATGAAAACCCAAACAATAACAATAGCAACCGAAAGAGACGAAATGACAACAGGTCAGACAGTCCATATAAAGACAAGCCCAAAAATATGCGGGGTGACAGTGAATAGTGGCGACAGCCAGGGCCAAGTCATTGGCAGCCGCAGCAAAATTCTATCAATTCAGGTCGGCCAATAAATTATGTTCAGGCTATACCTATACCAAGCAATCAATATCCACCGTGGTGGGATCCAAGCAGGCCTCCTCCGACTGAAAACTCACAAAATGTTAGAACAGTGGAGGTACCTTCGGAAACAAAACAAAACACTCTGAAGCCAACAAGCTAATTTCGGTCCCTGTAGGCCTTCGCCAGGTGACCGAGGCCAACAATGAAGGCAATAGGTCGACAGAACAAAAAATAAACATGATACGGTATCAGGATGGCAACAGGATCGAAGATGAGCTATATCAGGAACCTGCTGTCTCTGATAAGCCACAAAGGGAAAATATCCAAGCAAGTGTCACCGGAGCTGTAAATGGTGTAACAACTACTATTCTGCTTGACACAGGTGCTAATGTATCAGTTATGAACACGCAGTTTTTCAAGAAGGTATCGGAGATTAGGAGATTGCCGAGTTTGCCGGTTGCAAATTGTAAGGTTATAGGGGCATTGGGAAGAAAGGCACTGAGTATAAAATACCAGACACCCGTGGAAGTTTCCTTGGGAAATGATCGCTTATTATGCACGTTCCTGCTAATGGATAACTTGTCCATACCGGTGCTTCTGGGTCTTGAGTTCCTTCGGGAAAGGGAAGCTGTAATTGATCTCGCCCGTGGGACATGTGCACTTAAGTACCAACAGCGACCCATAACATTAATGCTGAATCGGGAGCTCGGTGCGAACATTCCGCTGATGAGAAAAATGAATCTTTCTGTCAGCAAACAGAAGTTGTTGGTGTTGGATCATAAGCACCCACAGATGTGTCACAAAAATCGAAATAACAATGCACCCAGCAACGTGAGTGACATCGTCACAACAATAGAAGAGAAAGTACAGGAGGCAACTTGCATTAATGCTTCATAAGCTAGACAATTAACAGAATTATTATCCGGATACCTCGAAGTATTCACTGAACGCCCTGGAATCATAAAAGATTACCAGTACAATGTGAAAGTATATCCGCACAAGACCTATTGCAGAGCATCTTACTCGGTCCCTGGGCTAAGAAAAACGAAGTGATACAAATGACCAATCAGAAGTGCAAGTGCACTATCCCACAACTGTAAATATAATTTTTATGGTAAAATAATTAGCAGTAATGTTATAATATTGTGTATGTATTAGTTTATGAGCTTTTATGTCAAATATTACACTGTAATGTTCTTGAAGTATTTGAACAAGGAGTAGAGAATCCCCATAATCAATAACTTGATAAACACTTGAGTGTTATTCCGTTAAATGTGAGGAATTTTACCTTTCTATACGTAGGATATTAATGATTAAAATGCTTAAATAATATATTTGTTCGTGTGTAAGAATGGATATAACAAAAATATTTTCATAAGATGGAGTCATGTAGTCCCACACACGTAGTGAGTGTTGGTGGTGTGTGAGCTGTGTGACTGAGGAAAAAAGAAAATAAACTGCTTTCACCACTAGTGAAGCGAAATCTGAATGTGTACTGATTTACGTACACGGTTTCGTTACGAAGTCATTTAAAATGCTCTTATGAGCAACATTCCTGTTGGATAAACCGAACATGGACATCTGTCCCAAAAACATGGTAAATAACAATTCCAATAAAAAAATAGAAATATATAAATATATGTATCTGTAATAAAAATGGAAATGTACTGTTATCTGGACAGTTCAGTAATGATCTCATGGTCAAGATAATGTAGCAGATTCTGAAAGTTTTATAATGTCTCATGTTTATGTGACAGTGTAAAATTTTAAATTTTGTTGTTCAGTCATGGTAATATGAACTTATGTGCAAGTGTACCAGACCTCATTACTTTCATCACAATCATTTGCAGTGTTTCGCAGGAACTAGTGGACGCGTGAAGAACTGTGATTTACGTTGTGAATAATGATGAACAGTGATAAAAACTGTGATCACGTAACCTTATGAACGCTCTTGGAGTGTCAAAGTTAGCAGCAACGCTATGAACGTTGAGTACTGTTGACTGTATTAATAATTAATTTGAACTGGTGACCTTAAGTAGTTTGATATGAAGCGTCTCCGCATGCCAAATTTAATGTGACAGACTGTACAGCCAGCTGCGCGGCAAAACAATAATGCAACGTTGGCTACGCAGCGCGTCTCGAAAATATTTACATTCCGCTTAAGTAAACGAAGCACACTACGGACACTTGTATGATTAACGGTGCAGTGTTCAAAATATTGCGATAAACTTACATGTGAATCACTACATTGTGTTGAACAGTGTCAAAATACAGAACATTCTCCAAAAACAGTCTAATTCCATCCGTCTGAATGCAAGTGAAATGGACACTAATAAACTTTTCCACAGGATGAGAATAGTAATTATCTTGTAACTGATGCTTATATTTTGACATTTCATGCACCCGTCTTAAACTGAGGGACGTGGGAACGGAGAAACAAGACCTCCTGCAGCGCGACTTCTAGCCAGCAGCAGATTCAAACCACGATGCAGCCGACGTCCCACCGACTCGGCCGGGGGCGGTCGAGCAGCAGCCACTACCTGTCTGCGTTCCAACGGCTCGACAAGGGGGCGGTCTTACGACGTCAGCAGCAAATTGTTATGACATTCGATAAATGAGTAACTTTGGAAATTTTACCATATACCACCATGAGAAAACATTCATTATCTCAGATGCTTATAACAGAGTCATAAATTTGCATTTTTCAGCACTTTTTTTTTACATTCATGTCAAGCCTGACTGTTAAAAGTAGGTGTCTGTATTTTTTTGAAGCCCCTTGGACGGTTTTATATCTCGAGAGTAGCAAATCTACGTGGATTACGTGGACTAATAAAAAAAAATACAATAGATAAACTAATTTTTTTTTCTCAGCCCAAGGGGCATTGTAACATCCACGAGATAAATTTTTGGCTACAGTTACAAAACATTATCTATTCGACGTATGAAAAAACAGTGAAAACTTACAAATATTAATTATTTGTATAATATTCTATGATATAATTCGACATATCGATGTGTATCATACAAAGACAATTCCTTTCATAATCTGCGGTTGTCTTCCTTTGTTTTTACCTTTTGTTGGTTGCCGTTTGTAAGTTGCGAACGCATATCAAACTGAGGTCTGTTAAGAAATTGTAATTATTTGTTAATTATTACTTGAAAATAGAGTTCATTATTATTATAAATATGAGTGATTAATTGTTTGTAACTCTAATTCCTCTCCCAGTAAGCATCATCTGTGTTAATTATTTCTTTCCGCTGCTAGGAGCGCAGCGGTTGATGATAGCGATTTGTATTGCGTTTTCGTCTGTGATTTCCTTAGAAACAAATCAAACGTATGCTTCATGAGGTCTAAATAGTGCACAGTATGAAAGTATAGTTTCTTTTACATCTACATTTATACTCCGCAAGCCACCCAACGGTGTGTGGCGGAGGGCACTTTACGTGCCACTGTCATTAACTCCATTTTCTGTTCCAGTCGCGTATCGTTCGCGGGAAGAACGACTGTCTGACAGCCTCCGTGCGCGCTCGACTCTCTCTAATTTTACATTCGTGATCTCCTCGGGAGGTATAAGTAGGGGGAAGCAATATATTCGATACCTCATCCAGAAACGCACCCTCTCGAAACCCGGCGAGCAAGCTACATCGTGATGCAGAGCGCCTATCTTGCAGAGTCTGCCACTTGAGTTTGCCAAACATCTCCGTAACGCTATCACGCTTACCAAATAACCCTGTGACGAAACGCGCCGCTCATCTTTGGATCTTCTCGACCTTCTCCGTCAACCCGATCTGGTACGGATCCCACACTGATGAGCAGTACTCAAGTATCGGTCGAACGAATGTTTTGTAAGCCACCTCCTTTGTTGATGGACTACATTTTCTAAGGACTCTCACAATGAATCTAAACCTGGTACCCGCCTTACCAACAATTAATTTTATATGATCATTCCACTTCAAATCGTTCTGCACGCATACTCCCAGATATTTTACAGAAGTAACTGCTACCAGTTTTTGTTCCGCTATCATATAATCATACAATAAAGGATCCTTCTTTCTATGTATTCGCAATACATTACATTTGTCTATGTTAAGGGTCAGTTGCCACTCCTTGCACCAAGTGCCTTGGCTACAATTTTCTAATGCTGCAACTTCTCGGTATACTACAGCATCATCCGCGAAAAGCCGCATGGAACTTCCGACACCATCTACTAGGTCATTTATAAACATTTTGAAAAGTAATGGTCCCATAACACTCCCCTGTGGCACGCCAGAGGTTACTTTAACGTCTGTAGACGTCTCTCTATTGACAACAACATACTGTGTTCTGTTTGCTAAAAACTCTTCAATCCTGCCACACAGCTGGTCTGATATTCCGTAGGCTCTTACTTTGTTTATCAGGCGACAGTGCGGAACTGTATCGAACGCCTGTCGGTAGTCAAGGAAAATAGCATCTACCTGGGAGCCTGTATCTAATATTTTCTGGGTCTCGTATACAAATAAAGCGAGTTGGGTCTCACACAATCGCTGTTTCCGGAATCCATGTTGATTCGTACAGAGTAGTTTCTGGGTTTCCAAAAACGACATGATACTCGAGCAAAAAACATATTCTAAAATTCTACAACAGATCGACGTCAGAGATGTAGGTCTATAGTTTTGCGCATCTGCTCGACGACCCTTCTTGAAGACTGGAACTACCTGTGCTCTTTTCCAATCATCTGGAACCTTCCGTTCCTCTAGATTCTTGCGGTACACGGCTGTTAGAAGGGGGGCAAGTCCTTTCGCGTACTCTGTGTAGAATAGAATTCGTATCCCGTCAGGCCCAGTGGACTTCCCTCTGTTGAGTGATTCCAGTTGCTTTTCTATTCCTTGGGCACTTATTTCTATGTCAGCCAATTCTTCGTTTGTGCGAGGATTTAGAGAAGGAACTGCAGTGCGGTCTTCTTCTGTGAAACAGCTTTGGAAAAAGGTGTTTAGTATTTCAGCTTTACGCGTGTCATCCTCTGTTTCATTGCCATCATCATCCCGGAGTGTCTGGATATGCTGTTTCGAGCCACTTACTGATTTAACGTAAGACCAGAACTTCCTAGGATTTTCTGTCAAGTCGGTACATAGAATTTTACTTTCGAATTGACTGATCGCTTCACGCATAGCCCTCCTTACGATAGCTTTGACATCGTTTAGCTTCGGTTTGTCTGAGAGGTTTTGGCTGCGTTTAAACTTGGAGTGAAGCTCTCTTCGCTTTCGCAGTAGTTTCCTAACTTTGTTGTTGAACAATGTTGGGTGTTTACCGTCCCTCACAGTTTTACTCGGAACGTACCTGACCAAAACGCATCTTACGATTGGCCAGATTTTAATAATCATTTCAAATACTTACTTATTTGGTCTAACAGTAGAAAGTC
Source organism: Schistocerca serialis cubense (assembly GCF_023864345.2). NCBI lineage: Eukaryota > Metazoa > Arthropoda > Insecta > Orthoptera > Acrididae > Schistocerca > Schistocerca serialis. The sequence continues at coordinate 1,065,808,127 of NC_064639.1, forward strand.
TCTATCAATTGTCTGCGGCCATCTTAACAATTATTTCAGATGCAAATTCAAATTACGCAACTCTGTAGACATAAATGCCGAACGTAATACAAACGTTGAAAAATAAATGTGCACCGGTGGTTCCGAACTCATTTTAATGAAAATAATTCGAATCAGATTGTTTCTTTAAAAACAGTGCTCATAGCACGATCGTTATAGCAAAGTTTTGTAGCTGATGTATGGAGCAGAAATTAATTACGCACGAGGTGCGAAGAATATTGTTTCAGGTAACATACGTCAGTGTTGTGCGCGGCTGATATTCGGTGGTTTCAATGATCATTTTGCTGAAGATAACTGTTTCCATCATAATCTATAGTTGTATAGAATCTGTCGTATGAACTGTGATTTAGTGACACACAAATTACAGACAACACTTTAATGCGACGTTAACTTGGAGTTCTTTAGCAACTTGTTCTTTAGCCGATAGAAAAATTATTTAGTAATTACTCAATGTAATAAAATAAGATTATCATTTTCATTTACAACCGTGCGACTGCTACGGTCGCAGGTTCGAATCCTGCCTCGGGCATGGATGTGTGTGATGTCCTTAGGTTAGTTAGGTTTAAGTAGTTCTAAGTTCTAGGGGACTGATGACCACAGCTGTTAAGTCCCATAGTGCTCAGAGCCATTTGAACCATTTTTTTTCATTTACAAATTAGTTAAATACCAAACCACTGAATAACACAGCGAACGCCACAAGGTAGAGATGATTCTGTGTTAGGAGACACTCTCCCACCTCGCTCGTTGCTAGTTTTCCTGTGTAGGATGGTGGCGACCTGTCGTCGCTAGTAGGCGTAGTGAAAGAAGATTCAGCATTAGTTATTTATTTTCATAATTTACAAGCAGTGTCTTGGATCGCTGTTGACATCGGTTGTCGATGCCCGTCGAGGAATCGCGTCATAAGCGGCCTCTAGTCCCTTCAAGATAGCTAACCCCGTACGCCCGTTCCTCGCCGGCTGCTGCTATGGCGGTTGCCGCCCGTTGTGGCTCCGGCGCTGACCGCATTGCGCTGTCGCTGCAATGAGTGAAGATGGCCGGTGTGTTGAACTTAATACTCCGATTCCGGAGGTGCTCTGTACCGCGATGACGGTTGTCGTGTAGCCGTGTAGTACGAGATCCTGATCTGCCGTTCAGGTAGGCTTTGGCCAGTCTGCTGAAGTAGCAGGTAGGCTCGTGTCCTTACCCGGGATGACAAGGAAATCCTGCGTCCACCCACCTGTGACAGTGGCCGACTGTGTTGTTGAACTCTGTTTCTGGAAATAATGGAGAGGAAGCCATTACGCCCAGCAGCGGCTGTCGTTGCTCATCAGCGTGCAGGAAATCTGCTACAGACTTGTGCCAGACGCCACTTTACTGCAATCAGGGAATCGACTGTGGGCCGTGGTAAAATTTGCTGTTTTGAAGAGCGCTCCGCAGCGCGCAGTGTAAAGCAGTCGACCTCCGTTTCTAGCGGTGGCGCCGCTGTGGCTATCGCAGCTTTGGTGTCTCCCTCTGGTGGAAAAGGGGAAAGGTAGCCTGTTCACGTGCATTTAAGGGGCGTTATGAACTCGATAGTGAGAGAGTCTGGTCAGTTGGTCAGCCGGGTCAGTGTGGGGCAGTCAGTGTCGTCCGGAGTGCTAGTATGTGTTAGGCCGCCAGTCTGCTCGAGTTTGTTCAGGCAATGGTCACTGGCGGTTGGATCGATCGGTTGGTCGGTCGCGCACTGGGACAGAAGATGACTCGTCCGTCTTGAGCGTCGGCGCATGTGAGGTCGCCACGGCAGTCCTGTGGGCCGCGCCGCATAGCGAGGGGTAGTGGCTTCGCTGCCGACACGAGAGCAGCAAGAGCCAACCTACGACATCGGTCTGGCCGGTGCGAGCTGCGGCGCCGTGAGACCGGAGATCGGCGCGGTTTCCTGCGTCCGTTGAAGCGGCTGGCAGCGGACGGTTCGGGAGGGCGTTTTGGGGGTGCTGCGCCAGGTCTTCGCCAGACATCGCAGTTTATTAGAAGTTAAGTGATTCGTGATATGTTGATCCATTTACTTGTTAAATTCTACTTGATTTCTTGGCCAGTCTCTCGTCCCCAGCTTGTTCGTCTGTCTCCCGTTCGCATTTGTTAGGCAGTTAGTGTCTATGTGTCTGTCGGTCTGCCGTACGTTAATAGCTGCCTCTGTCATGTTTGTCGGATTCGGCGTTAACGAATTTATTGCTTAAGGTGTAAAGGCCGAATTCCTGAAATATGTTTTTATCTTGCCTATCATCTTGAGAGGCGGTATATGTGTAATACAGAGCATGTTTCTACATTTTATGTAAGACTGCATTTCATGGTTTTTTATTTAAATGTTCATTTTAGTATATAAAGTTGCAACCCTTCCACCGTAAGACTTTTCTTTTAAAAACAAAGTGCACTTTCAGTGACAAGTAATTTTTTTTAAAATGTGAGTGTTTGTACCATTTCCATCCCTCCTACGGGGTGCATAGTTTGTGTTTGTGTGAGTTGTTAAAATTTTTAGTTTAAAGTAATCTGGTGTGTTGCAGATTTGCACCAGTGTAGTCTTTCAGAGGTTGTTGTGAGCGGTCGTGACTACGGCCGTCTTAAAAGGGAGCGGCAAGGTTCTCAGCCCGAAAGCTCATACTGTTAGGGAACTAATTTTTTTTTAATTTCTGTCTCTGAATAAATTGTAACTTCATATTTACAGGGTGCTTTCTGATCACGATTTTGAATCTGTTTATAAAAAGGGGCTTTTAAGAATAAATTTCCATTTATTGAAAAAAATTTGATTTGTTTTCATCAGTTACTCACTTGCAACTACGTCCACGCTCGCATAGTGTGATTCAATGTGTTAATGTTCTTGATGAATCGCTAGTAAATAAAGTAAATTCTTTACGAAAAGGTTTTGGAGGTAAAACCACGGTTCAGAGTGCAAACATTATGTACGCCATCGATCCGTCTGAACGATAGCTATACGATCTAAAATGCTGGAGTATTTATGGAACAAAGTAGTGGCTAATGTTTACCCGCCGTCACTTGACATGACCGCGTAGGTCTCGCTATTACGAAGGTGTCAACGGTTTCCACTCTGCAACGTTTGCTTAACTAGTTTGTTGCAGTATAGGACTGGTTGGTAAAAGCTCTTGGCAAGTGTTGTTCCATTAGCAGTAGCGTTTCTTTCATCGCGTAACGAAGGCGGCATGATCCTGTCTAGCTGCTGTGCCTACTGCAGCTCTGTTGAGGTCTGCCGTCTGGCTCGCCAGAAGCGCCGATGTTGTGTTTACTCTATGCATCCGCCTCGTGGGGATACGGCCTTAATGTCAGCAAGGTATGTAGCTCTGGGACTTTGAAAATTTTAACTGTTTGCTACCTTGTACAAGGTTGGCTTGCAACATTGCATAGGCGATTTCGTGTCTTTCATTTCTCCATGTGTAGTTGGACATTGCATGTCTACTGCGTACAGCATAAGACGACTCCAGCGCCCTGAGCCCGCCCCAAAGCAGACAGGACATTTGAACACAGGTACTGTCCCAAACGTACCTACCACTCCACCGCCCCGCCACTGCTGGGCTTAGGAGGTGGGCAGAGCGCCAGACTGCAGGTATGGGAGAACGCCACTGAGCCTGGAGCAGGCCGTCTAGTGAGACGACAATTGTCAGCATCCTCAGGCATACGCCTTACTACTCTGGAAGCTCGCAAAATGGTTCTCTGGGATGAGAAGGATTGTTAAACAGCACAGACAGTTATATGAGCCCCTTGTAAGAGGGACGTTCTGGGGAAGATATACACTACTGGCCTTTAAAATTGCTTCACCAAGATGAAATGCAGACGATAAATGGGTATTCATTGGACAAATATATTGTACTAGAACCGACACGTGATTACATTTTCACGCAGTTTGGGTGCGTAGATCCTGAGAAATCAGTACCCAGAACAACCACCTCTGGCTGTAATAACGGCCTTGATACGCCTGGGCATTGAGTCAAACAGAGCGTGGGTGGCGTGTACAGGTACAGCTGCCCATGCAGCTTCAACACGATACCACAGTTCATCAAGAGTAGTGATTGGCGTATTGTGACGATCCAGTTGCTCGGCCACCTGACCAGACGTTTTCAGTTGGTGAGAGATCTGGAGAATGTGCTGGCCAGGGCAGCAGTCGAACAATTTCTGTGTACAGAATGGCCCGTACAGGACCTCCACCATGGGGTGGTGCATTATCCTGCTGAAATGTAAAGTTTCGCAGGGATCGAATGAAGGGTAGAGCCACGGGTCGTAACACATCTGAAATGTAACGTCCACTGTTCAAAGTGCTGTCAATGCGAACAAGGGGTGACCGAGACGTGTAACCGATGGAACCCCATACCATCACGCCGGGTGTTACGCCAGTATGGCGATGACGAACACACTCATCCAATGTGCGTTCACCGCGATGTCGCCAAACACGGATGCGACCATGATGATGCTGTAAATAGAACTTGGATACATCCGAACAAATGATGTTTTGCCATTCGCGCACCCAGGTTCGTCGTTGATTACACCATCGGAGGCGCTCCTGTCTGTGATGCAGCGTCAGTGGTAACCGCAGCCATGGTCTCCGAGCTGATAGTCCATTCTGCTGCAAACGTCGTCGAACTATTCTTGCAGATGGTTGTTGTCTTGCAAAGGTCCACATCTGGTGACTCAGGGATTGAGACGTGGCTGCACGATCCGTTACAGCCATGCTGATAAGATGCCTGTCATCTCGACTGCTAGTGATACGAGGCCGTTGGGATACAGCACGGCGTTCCGTATTACCATCCTGAACCCACCGATCCCATATTCTGCTAACAGTCATTGGATCTCGACCAACGAGCAATGTCGCGATACGATAAACTGCAATCGCGGTAGGCTACAATCCGCCCTTCATCGAAGTCGGAAACGTGATGGCACGGATTTCTCCTCCTTACACGAGGCATCACAACAACGTTTCACCAGGCAACGCCGGTCAACTGCTGTTTGTGTATGAGAAATCGGTTGGAAACTTTCCTCATGTCAGCACGTTGTAGGTGTCGCCACCGGTGCCAACCTTTTGTGAATGCTCTGAAAAGCTAATCATTCGCATATGACAGCCTCTTCTTCCTGTCGGTTAAATTTCACGTCTGTAGCACGTCATCTTCCTGGTGTAGCAATTTTAATGGCCATTAGTGTATATGAGATATTTTATTTGTGAATTAATTAGGAAACTTCATATTCCGAGAATCCACAATGTCAAGAGTGTGCCGAGAATACCAAATTTCAGACATTACTTCTCACCACGGACTATTCAGAGGCTGACGGCCTTCACGTAACTAGCAAGAACAGTGGTGTTTGCGTAGAACTGTCAGTCACAACACTCAACCAACACTGCGTGAAATAATCGCATAAATCGATGTGGGACGTACGACGAACGTATGCGTTAGGGCAGTGCTGCGAACTGTGACGTTAATGGGGTATGGCAGCAGACGAGCAACGTGAGTGCCTTTCCTAACAACACGACATCACCTGCAGCGCCTCCTCTAAGATCATGAGCGTATCAGTTGGAACTCATACGACTGAAAAACCGCGACCTGGTCAGATGATACTCGATTTCAGTTTGGTAAGACCTGATGGTAGGATTGGAGAGAGATGCAGATACGATGAATCCACGTACCCAGGTAGTCAACAAGGCAGTGTGCAGGCTGGTCGGGGCTATATAGCGGTATGGCTTGTGTTTTGTATCGCGCCTGAATAGGCTGGTCTGTTCCTGTGAACTGCTTCTGCAAAATGGGCCGAGAGTGAAGGACGCGAGTAAGAGCACGAAAAGGTGAAGTACTTTGTTACTGCATGTAAATTTAAAGCACCTTTACTATAGGAAGAATATGCATACATAAATTGTTTCCCGGGTTGGATTCCCGGCGGGGTCAGGGATTTTCTCTGCCTCGTGATGACTGGGTGTTGTGTGATGTCCTAAGGTTAGTTAGGTTTAAGTAGTCCTAAGTCCTAGGGGACTGATGACCATAGATGTTAAGTCCCATAGTGCTCAGAGCCATTTGAACCATTTGAACATAAATTGTTACTTAACTTTGGCTGTGATGAGCGTGTAGGTGCGAAGCCGTACATCAATCAAAGCTAACATCGACTAGAAGTTATAAAGGCAAAATCTGTAGTGGCCCGCCCACTATGCGACAGAAACAATCTTGCTAGGTTGTCTGCTCATGATCAAATGGAATGAATCTGGAGCGGCGCTCACCAGCTGCACAGCGCCGGCTAGAGGGCGCTGTCGTCGACGAAGATCTTCCGCTCTTGTAGTGCCAACCTAAGAACGGGCACTTATGCTGTGGCATCGTACCTATCGATACCACGATATCACACCACTCACCACTCACTCCCCCCCACCCGAGCGCCCGCGGTGGAATCGAGAGCGGCACAGGCGCCATCAGTGGAGTCGTGGGCTGAGGCGACGGGAGCCGCGAAGCATCCAATTCTGCCGGAAAGGAACCGGCGGAAGAGAACCGAGGACGGCACTAACGGATTTGGTTCCGGTGTCACTTGACAGAAATTAAAAATAAGTCGCGGCCAAGCTAGTGAAGAATGTGCCCCTGCTCTCAGCGTTCCTCCCAGAGAAAACGCGATAGAACACTAAATCATGGGACGCCAAGCCAGTACGAGACGAAGCAGCGGGAGCGGGCAGTGGTGCATGCACTATCTGCAGGAGCGACTTGTGGGCTCGGCCATGTAGCAATTCCACTGGGGAATGGGTGCCGCGCAGCTGGGAGTGGTATGAAGCATAAAAAGTCCAGAGCTCTGTGACTTAAACGTAAGCAAACTCTCAATTTGTTTATCAATGCTCACCCAAGTGAAGTGATGATGCGCTAATTGCTTCATCCGCACTATACCCCGATGACCAGCGTGCAGTAATCGGAGGATCTCTGACTGCAACAAACGAGGTACAATCACACAAGACTGATCATTACCAGTTCGTAACAAAATAACACCATGGTGACGTTGCACAAAGTAATGTCGAACAAGTGGATCACAAATCTGCGTAGCAGACGGAGGCCATTGAATACGAATATACTGCAAAAGAATCGGCAAAGAAGCATCGGCGGCTGTCGTGGAAGCAATGCGACGAAAGTACACCGGAAAACCATCAGCTAATTCCTTATCTTGCGAATCAATGAACATGCAAGACAATTCGGAAAAATCAAATACTTCGTTAGGGGTGATAGGTAGATGAGACAAAGCATCTGCATTGCCATGCTGCGCTGTAGGCCTAAACAAAATTTCGTAATTGTAGTTAGACAGAAGCAAGGACCAACGTTGCAACTTTTGTGCAGTACGGGCAGGAACTGGCTTTGATGGGTGAAACAACGATGTCAAAGGCTTATGTTTCTGTCACGTTCCTGGGTGTTGGCAAGTCTGCAATCGCACTAAGATGAGACAGTGAGGGGCGAATACCTGTCCGTTAATCATATGTCCTAAATACTGAATCTCAGTTTGAAAAAAAATTCACTTGTCTCTGTTACACTTGAGTCCTGCCTGAAAAAGTACAGTAAATAAGGCACGCGAATTCTGCAAATGTTCGTCACGGGTTCGACCCGACACTACTATATCGTCCAGAAAATTTGAGCAACCAGGGACAGTGCCACACAACTCCTACAAGTAAGACTGAAAAATAGCAGGAGCCGAAGCACAACCAAACGGAAGGCGGCAAAACCTGAAGAGTCCAAGGTGGATGTTGATCACAAAATAGCGCTGCGACTGTTCGTCGAGCGGAATTTGACAGTATGCATCCCACAATTAAATCGTGCAAAAGAATTTTTCCACATCAAGCTTATCAAAAATGTCTTCTGGACGTGGTAAGGGAAATGTAGCGACGACTGTCTGGGAATTTTTTGTAGACTTAAAATCATCACAAATACGGAGACGACCGTTTGGTTTTTTCGCAATTATGAACGGCTATAGAGGCACCATGGCTTCCAAGGACTTGTCGAATGCATGCGACGTTGAATTTCAGCAATGCGACAGGCAAAAGGAGGTCCGAAGCGATATTAGAAGGTGTCTCATGACTATTGTCACCTCATTGTACAACGCTTATGCAGGATCTTATACTACGACAATGAAGCTCATGAATCATACACCGTAAGAGACAAAATAACTTCAAAGATTGGTTTTCGATATTATGCCCAGTTGCTAATATATAACTTGATGCAGAGATATCAGAAGACCTATTACCCATAGAATAAAAAATCAGTATGTGGGTAATGGCAATAGGCATTTCTAGGTTAGCTGGGTTAATAAACAAGTGAAGGGGCCTCAGAAGGGGTGCACAACTAGAGCGGTGCTTTGAAGACTGGGCTGGTACTGGAAACTTGCATAAACACATAAAAGTATATCTTAGCCTCAGTAATAATGGTATTATCAGAAAATATGTAAACTATGCCGCAGTAATGAAGGTATGCACTTGTTTGTAACCATTACAATTTTTATGATCAAATAGTGATTAACAGACAGAAGGTACACTTGACAGCAGAAAAAGTGGGTCACTGCCGAATACAACCAACATAACGTAGCTGTGTTTCAGGTCCTCTAAACACCAAAACCCCGTGGGGTACAGTCGTTTGACTACACACAATGGGTACCGCGAGAGACTACTAGAGACCAAAGGTCTTTATGGCAGTCAGTCGAACTGTCAACTAATACCGTCATACAAAACATGTTAGAAAATACGTTCTTAGCTTTGAGGCACCCCATAACACTCATAAACTAACCTTAATTACAAGTGACATTCCAAAAGTTCTGAGAAAACGGATTATTTTACATATATCGTACAGTAATCCTTAGTCAAAATTAAATACTTGACATAATATATGGAGTTACAAAGCTGTACGTCAATTGGAAAAAAGTTTTTCACTCTCGAAAAGGTTTTCCATCCACGTGCTGAACGTCGCTCAACGGCGAGTGGCTCTGGAAACTGGATATTGGACGAACCAGTAAAAAAACGCGATTAACGGCAACAAGCACTCTACGGAAATCTCAACATTAACAGGGAACCACCAGTAATATCATTGTTCTCGTAACACATCAACAGCTACGTGTACACAAATTTGAACTTTAAATGACATGACCAACGTCGTCGTTCTGGATCTGAATTCAAACCGAGCATCTATAGCCATTGCTAAGTAAGCTAAGCTTTGTTTGTGTCTTATTGAGACCCGATCACTAGGCATAAAGAGACGTGAAGTATAGACGTTTGCATCAGTATCAGTTATTAATTCACATCCTGAAAATAAATGACAAAATTGTTTGTACTGAACTGGGAATCCTGTCATAACAGTTACCTTTCTGGGAACTACCCCCAACGACGTTTAATATGGTGCCATTCAAAAGGAACAGGGTATGCTCATGTTTAAAATTGAAATGCCATCACGTAAGACTTGTGACAGGGATGCGAACCCAGCACCTAATCGGATTGTTAACGTAGTACGAAAAATCAGAATTTAAATATCACCTGTTTTCACCAACAGCGAGATGTTGGAACCTTAAATGACGATAGAATTGTTTTTGCCTGACCGGGATTCGAACCCAGTATCTAGCGCCGTCGTTTTCTAGCCAGGAACAGACGATAAATAGCTATTATTGGTTCACCAGTAGCGAGATGTGGGCATGTTTAGCCAGACAGCAGGGGCCGAAAAGTTCTGTGCTGAATGGAATTCAAACCCCGCACACGTGGTCAGGATGACACTTTAACTATCAAATTCTTTTCCAATAGTAGCTAGAAGTGGCATGTTTGTACTTTCAGTGATGTGATGGAAAATACTCTGTGGGCTAGAAGTTGAATCCACAACATCTCGTCGTTGGTGATCACAACGAACATAACATCAAACCCAACTCCATTTTCACCAGTAGGATGGAGAGGAATGTTTGAACTTGAAAAGATGTAAGGAAATATTTGATTTTGCAATGTTGTGATAAAAGCTCATCATGTGGCTATGAGTTGAAACGAACACGTTACAGATGACAACGCACGAAGAGACGTTGAAAAAGCAACTATTTTTCACAAGTAGTTAGGAGTGCACATGCTAGGGCTTGAATTGAAATAGTGAATATTTTGTGCTGATCAGGATTCGAAACCAGATAGGTGCCTTTCGAGGAGGCCTAGAAGAGTTTTCAATCTTGGGGAACACAGTGAAATCGAATTCGAATACCAGCCCAGCACCACAATTTTCAACCTCTCAGTTTCAAATAAAGTAAGAGCCTTGTGAACTTACATTGCCATTGGTTCATTAAATGAAATACGTTTCCTAGTCTACGACGGCTTGCTGGTGACAGAGTCTCTGCCTTCGGGGGTTTCTCCATCTGTCACAGATCAAACGAATGCCGCTCTGCCACATTCGGCTGCGAAGGGACGTTATCTTTACTGTGGATATTGAACTACGGAGCTTACTGGCGTTCTGCACTTGGTGTTACTAGGGGTGAAGGAGAGTTACATGTGTGTGTTAAAAATCTACGCCTGACGTGAGATGTGAACCTACACGTTTTACACATCAATACAAGATTAATCCACCAGACCACAGAACCCCCTGCCAAGCACATAATTATGAATTGCAGAGTATTCATTTAGATGTAGATGCAGACGTCAAGGGACAAGCACATAATTATGAATTGCAGAGTATTCATTTAGATGTAGATGCAGATGTCAAGGGACAGGTAACAGGAAGAAGGGTGGGATCTGGGAATGGATATAAGTGCAGAAGTGCAAATATAAGCGTGAAATGCTTGCAAAGTATTGCTTACTTACATGTGTGCCACAGTTCGTTTTATCTTAGGACCGAGATATAAGGAAGGACTGTTTGCAGAACGAAGAATGGGTTATAGGGAAGGGGAGGTCAAAGAATACGGTTTCATAGGTGTTGAGAGCAATGATAGAGAGTAAAGACAGCACCAATTAAAAGAGAAAATGTAGCATCAATGGAAACCGCTAGATTTGTTTGTAAAGTTTTAGGGGAATGGAATAGAAGGGCACTTGCAGCGATAGTGTCAGAGAGAGAGAGAGAGAGAGAGAGAGAGAGAGAGAGAGAGAGAGAGAGAGAGAGAGAGGGTGAGAGAGAATAGAGGATATACTAACAACGAGTAAACATAATGTGAAATCGTTTGCTTATTGTGTGGGGGATGGACGGTGTATTCATGGATGGAGGGGAAGAGAGAGTTGTATTTGAAATAACAAAAACTACTGTGACAGAGTCCATCCACGCTGATTAGTTTGTAAGTATCTAGACAGGGTATAAATGAAATCAAAATATAATATTTACAAAAGTGCATAGTCACCACCAGACACCACACTTGCTAGGTGGTAGCCTTTAAATCGGCCGCGGTCCGATAGTATACGTCGGACCCGCGTGTCGCCACTGTCAGTGATTGCAGACCGAGCGCCGCCACACGGCAGGTCTAGAGAGACTTCCTAGCACTCGCCCCAGTTGTACAGCCGACTTTGCTAGAGATGGTTCACTGACAAATTACGTTCTCATTTGCCGAGACGATAGTTAGCATAGCCTTCAGCTACGTCATTTGCTACGACCTAGCAAGGCGCCATTATCATTTGCTATTTATCTTGTGATGCATGTACCGTCAGACAAATGTTCACCAATTATGGATTAAAGTTAAGTATTCCAGAAGCTACGTACCTTTTTATGCTAGTATAATTACTTTACCTGTTCCAGACCTCACGCCAGCCTGCGTGAGCTTAAACGCTTGCCTTTCGGCTTCCTCCTAGTGGCTTGGCTGTCTTGCCAAGTCACAACAGAATTAGAAAGGCAACTCAAAAGAAAACTAACCCATAGTGTATCTTTTCTGTTGCCACGCGATCTTCCACTAACTCCCAATGCGGTAAAATAACGAAAAGGAAGACATAACAAAACATTTTAAGGACTCTAATATTTTATCCAGAATCCTTCATTATTTTGTACTTCTATTATGCGTCTTGTCATAGAATGTATAATCCGTCGGACGTAACAGCCTGAAGAAGCAACTTCCTCCCAGGCTTCCACGACGCAATCCCAAAGAGCGTCCGCAGTAGTTGGTTGGTTTCGTGGCCAGTTCTCTGTTACTGTTAGGGCGATCTCAGCCCATATATTTTCCGTGGGGTTCATATCAGCTGCCCGTGGCTGTCGGTCCATGACGTTAACGCCAATCGTGAAGAGCCGCTGCGGAACAAATGGCTCAAATGGTTCAAATGTCTCTGAGCACTATGGGACTTAACTTCTAAGGTCATCAGTCCCCTAGAACTTAGAACTGCTTAAAGCTAACTAACCTAAGGACATCACACACAGCCATGCCCGAGGCAGGATTCGAACCTGCGACCGTAGCGGTCGCGCGGTTCCAGACTGAAGAAATGCAGACTTGTGAATGGGAGAATGGTGCTCTTTCAATGTGACGTCCCCTTCTGCTTACAGCATCCGCACTGACGGAAGCATCACATTTTCCAATATGTGGACATACTGCACCCTGTCCAGAGGTCCTTCTACCCTGTGAAGAATTCCCGCCCCTCTCGCAGAAATCCAATCCCAGCAGGTAAAGGATGGGCGGCCACTTCTTCTCGTCGTGGTGACATATTCGCGTCGATGGCGAGTCCCTTGCGGCCTGTAAACGATTCGTGGACCCTCGTTACTGGTGAAAAACACCTTCTCATCAGTGAAAATGACGTTGTTCCACGGCGCCCTCAGATGGAACTCCGCAAATGCTAGCCTGTATAAAACGTTGTCTTCGCTGAGCTCTTGTTTCACGGCGGATCGTTGTGCATGCAGTCCAGTGTCCCTCAGCCTTCGGCGAATCGTGTCGCTGGAGCCGGGGAAGTTGGTCTCCCGCCGCAACTGCTTCGCGTTCAGAAAGGGATTTTCTCTGCTTCTAGACACTAGGTCCCTGTCTGCCTGCTGTGAGCTCACTCTCTTCCTGCCTGAGCCAGGAGCCCTGTTGGTGGTGCCTCTTTCAAGGCTGATCCTCCACCATCTCGTTGCAGTGGTGTGTGGTACGCCATACCGTCTGCCAGCTTCTCTGATGGAACATCCTCCTTCTTCAATGAGAGCGACGAGTCTATCTCTAATAGACCTCTCCCAGTGAGCCATTACGGCAGATAGCCTGATGTGTATTTCTGCTTGCCGCTCTTATACTGATGCCAGGAGAGGAGGTAAACATATTTATGTCAAACGGAGCAGCAGAGGCAGAGGCATGCTGTGCAGCCGTGCTGGCTCGTCCCGGGCTGTTGGCCCACCAACGCCACCGCCAGCTCGCTCACTTACGTCTCGCCTCGGCCAGCCTGGCTCGCCCGTAGCACGCGAGCCGCGGCTAGTACAGACCCGGGCCGCAAGGCCACGATCACCCCTTGATGGATCAAAAGTTACACCTAACGTACCCAAGTCTATAGTATGAACTAACGCAGCTACAGCTATTATGCTACAACATGTGCTGGCACACCTACAACATGTGCTGGCACACTTACAGTTGACGATTGATTCAAATATTTGACGAACAATACGTTCAAAAATACATTCATTTTAAACATAGCTACCACAAAATATTTCACCTAGCTAGCAATAGCATGACGCAAGAAACCATTCTTCCTTGTAAGCGCTCTGCATTAGATGTAGCCTTGAGAAAACTTGTATTCAACCACGACAACTAAGCAGAATGTAAAGGTAAACAGGTTTGGCGGCAACTTCTCCCAATAATAGTATATACGTAGTATATAATACACGTTTTGTGCACTTATAACATGTACTCAGTGTCTCTGAAGCAATACGTGCTGCACGACGGAAATTACTTTCTGCTGACGCACTTCATTTACATCTCAATGATACACGACTACTAGAGAACATTGCTCTTTTTGGCCGTCAATCCACTTGTAAATTAACACCATGATATCGCAGACATTAGGCAAAACGTTACTAGGGATGAGAAAGGCAACTAACCATTCTACTCCTAGCTACTACTGAATAAGAATTTGATTGTTAACGCGTCTTCATAACCATGTGTGCGGCGTTCGACTCTCAGTCAGCATAGACGCTTTCGTCGTCTTCTTTCTAGTTAAACGCGTGCACATCTCGCTAATGGTGGACCAATATTGGACATCTCTCGTCTGTTCCTGGTTAGACAACGACGGCGGTTGGCCTCGGGTTCGAATCCCGATCAGGCAATAGAACTTCAGTCGTCATTTAAGGTTACACCCTCACTACTGGTGACAAACTGTGATATCTACATTCTGATTTTATGTACTTATTCAACAATCCGATTAGGTGCTGGGTTCGCATCCTTGTCACCAGCATTACATGATGCCATTTCAATTTTAAACATGTGCATCCTTTGTTCCTTGACAATGCAACAATATACAACGTCTTTCGAGGTTAATTACCAAGAAGGTAATTGTCATCTTAGGGTTCCTGGTTTAGTACAAACATTACCGTCATTTACATTCAAGTTTAGACTTGAAAACTGATAATGGTGCAAAGGTCAATTTTTGAAGTCTCTTTCTGCCTTGTGATCGAGTCTCGATAAAGCACAAAGCTTTGCTTGGTTAAATATGGCTTTACGTTCTAGGTTTGCATCCGGATCCAGAACGAAGACGTTGGTCATGTCATTTAAAGTACAACTTTGTGAACAAGTAACTGTTGATGAGTAATGTGAACAATGATATTACTTGTGATTTGCTGTTAATATTGGGATTTCCGTAGAGTGCTTGCCGCCGTTAATCACGTTTTCTTAGTATTAGATAAAGTTGATGCGAAACCACTCTCCGTTGAACGTTGAACGACGTTCAGCATGTGTTGGGTGAACCTTTTAGACAGCAAAGAACTTGTTTCCAATTGCCGTACAACTTTATAAATCCATATAATGTCTCAAATATTTAATTGTGCGTAAGGATTACTGAACGATTTATGTGACAAAATTACTTGTCCCATTACGTTTGAAATGTCACTAATTGTAATTAAGTTTGGTTTACAAACGTTAAGAACTGTCTGATCTCTTCTGTACTATAGTCGTGTTACTTTACATCTGGACGGACTGTCATAAAGACCGGTGATATCTAGTAGTCTCTAGCGGTACCCATTGTGTATCTTACGACTGTAATGTGGAGGGTTGCGACGATGTGCAACACACATATTGTATGTTGGTTGCATACATTCAGGTGCAGCCTACACGTTGGAATTCAGGCATGACCCATTTTTTTGCTGTCGAGTGTACCTTAGGTTTTAACGTCTCGTTGTCATCGAGATCATCCGAGTGGAGCATAAGCTCTGACTGTTTCAAGGATGAGGAAAGGAACCATCCCAGCGTTTGCCTGTCACGATTGAGGGAAATCATGGAAAACCCAAATCGGGATAAACTGACTCGGATTTCATACGTTGTCCTCCCGAATGCGAGTCGAGTGTGCTAACCACTATGCCACCTCGCGCGGTGAAATAACGGGCAAAGAAGTCAGTTTTATTAAGGTTAGTATTACTCTTAGAATTTCCTGCAGTTTGGCTCAGTTACAAACTTACAGACTGCAAATATTGCTATGCTACGAGATTGATCAGTTGGACACCGAATGAGTTTCGGTCACAGTTATACATTTATCGGGAAATATCCATCGAAGTGTCAGTTTTGCACATGTAAAACAACGCATTGTGGGGGTGAGTTTACAGAAAATATGTGAAGTCCTTGCAGAGAGTAGTTTTTTTTCACATCTGACACATAAATTCCACATTATGAGCTTTTAAATGGCGCATTGTTGTAGTTGTTTCACAACTGAAATGCTATAGACATGTATGATATATTTACTCTTGTGTTTCACCAGAAAGTTTGTTTTAGCGCTGCCAATTTCTGCAGGAAAGGAACAGCTCTTTACCGTCACAGTTGTAGAACGCAAACGAAACCGCAGGTAAACCTCGTGCTCTAAGGATTTAAACAGCGGCGGTCGCTGCATGAATTACAGGCGCAGAGCGAGGGTTTCTTTCATTTAGAACGGTTGTAAAAGGCGAGCCGCCTTTTCATCACATCATAGGGCCGAAGAAGACGTTGCACATGTTATCTCCACCACACGGGGAGGGTTTGCATGCAGAAAACTTTGATACCTTTCGCTATAATTTCAGCTCGCGCGCGGCCTTGTAAATCCTCGGGAACATCCGAGCTCATCCCGGTAAGAAATAAATAGGGGTATAAAAACAGAGGGCAGTCGGGTGTCGTGTGTGGGGGCGCGCGCGTGTGTGTTCGCGCTCCCACACTCGGGCGGCGAGCAGCGGCGAACGCGGAGCTCTCTATATTGCGCGATATAGCATCGCTGACTGTAAATTCCCGGCGCTCTGAATGGCTGCGAAAATCTCATAAAAGGAGCTTCAGGGCGCGCGCCTTGCGCCGCCGCTATAAACAAAAGCGCGAGCGGTGCGCTGGGTTCGCAGATGTGCCGAGCGGGACGCGCCGCGCCACGCTTCCACACTAGCTCCGGGCGCCGGGAAACTGCACGAGTTGTACGGGCGGGCAGGGCATAAGCAGAGCGCGAAACGAGACCTCCCAACAGCCCCCTGTACTGTCCCACGCTGTCTACTGACGGAACACAAATCTAGGCATCGATCATAAACAACGCTTCCTGTACAGATGAACGATTCTCGAATGCTAGAGTTCTACTGAAGAGCAACTACAGCCATCAAAATTTCAACACCAGAAACGCTGCATTCAGCAAACGCCAGACGAAGCACTGCAACTGCTCACTCTAGTTAGAAGTAACAGTACCTAAATTCTCTGTATAAGGAAAGGTTAAGCAGTATGTTCCCGTTAAGAAATTGCATTTGACTTCAGGGCTGTAAAGTGATTTCTGTTGTCAGGGAACACGTGAAGCAGTACTGACTCTACGACTTATTTTAGAAGCTAGATTAAGAAAAGGCAAATCTACGTTTCTAGCATTTGTAGACTTGGAGAAACCTTTTGACAATGTTGACTGGAATACTCTCTTTCAAATTCTGAAGGTGGCAGGTGTAAAATACAGGGAGCGAAAGGCTATTTACAATTTGTACAGAAATCAGATGGCAGTTATAAGAGTCGAGGGACATGAAAGGGAAGCACTGGTTGGGAAGGTAGTCAGACAGGGTTGTAGCCTCTCCCCGATGTTGTTCAATCTGTATATTGAGCAAGCAGTAAAGGAAACAAAAGAAAAATTCGGAGTAGGTATTAAAATCCATGGAGAAGAAATAAAAACTTTTAGGTTCGCCGATGACATTGTAATTCTGTCAGAGACAGCAAAGGACTTGGAAGAGCAGTTGAATGGAATGGACAGTGTCTTGAAAGGAGGATGTAAGATGAACATAAACAAAAGCAAAACGAGGATAATGGAATGTAGTCTAATTAAGTCGGGTGATGCTGAGGGAATTAGATTAGGAAATGAGACAAAGTAGTAAAGGAGTTTTGCTATTTGGGGAGCAAAATAACTGATGATGGTCGAAGTAGAGAGGATATAAAATGTAGACTGGCAATGGCAATGAAAGCATTTCTGAAGAAGGGAAGTTTGTTAACATCAAGTATAGATTTAAGTGTCAGGAAGTCGTTTCTGAAAGTATTTGTATGGAGTGTAGCCATGTACGGAAGTGAAACATGGACGATAAATAGTTTGGACAAGAAGAGAATAGAAGCTTTACAAATGTGGTGCTACAGAAGAATGCTGAAGTTTAGATGGGTAGATCACATAACTAATAAGGAGGTACTGAAGAGAATTGGGGAGAAGAGGAGTTTGTGGCACAACTTGACTAGAAGAAGGAATCGGTTGGTAGGACATGTTCTGAGGCATCAAGGGATCACCAATTTAGTATTGGAGGGCAGAGTGGAGGGTAAAAATCGTAGAGGGAGACCAAGAGATGAATACACTAAGCAGATTCAGAAGGATGTAGGTTGCAGTAGGTACTGGGAGATGAAGAAGCTTGCACAGGATAGAGTAGCATGGAGAGCTGCATCAAACCAGTCTCAGGACTAAAACCACAACAACAACGTAAGCCCAAGCGTTGAACGAGTGAGGAACTAACCTGCCTTCAAATTCTATCTATCTATATCCGAATCCCGCTCCAGCTACTGTCGGGTCTGGGTGCTGATGAGTGCTCTCCATTTGGCTCGGTCCTCCCACCACTTTTCTTCCTCCACTTGCTGCCAGGCCACACTTCTCCTTTCTACAGATATTCTTACTCCCATATTCCACCGTGTTCTTGCGTGCCCTCTAGGTCTTTTCCCATCCATCTTTAGTTCTTCCATAATTTGGGGGGAGTCTCTGTCCATGCATCCTCTTAACATGCCCATACCATCTTAATCTCTTTCTTTCAATTTCTTTTCTCATACTTTCTTGTTTCAGGTCCTTTCTAATCTCTACATTTCTTACTCTGTCCATTCTAGTTTTTACCTTAACTGCTCTGAGAAATTTCATTTCCCCTGTTTGCAGTCTGCTCCAGTCCCTTTCTGTCATTGTACATGTTTCTCCACCATAGGCAACAATAGGGATGTAATAATTCTTATACATAAGGAGTTTTTCTCTTTCTGAGACTTCATTATTCCAAATCAGGTGTTTTACTGTTTGGTAGAAATTGCCTCCCATCTGTGACCTCCTATTAATATCGTTCGTTATTCTTCCATCCCTAGATATTTCACTCCCTAAATAAGTAAAACTTTCTACCACTTTGAGGGGTTCTCCATTCAAGGTAATATTTCCATTGATTCCTTTCTCTCTTCCAAATACCATTACTTCACTCTTATCTTTATTTATTTTTAATCCATACCTTTTCATTATTTCCTTCCACACATCAAGCTGTAACTGTACATCTACCTCTTTATCACCCCATATTACCGTATCACCTGCAAAAATCATCTTTTGTCTTTTTCTTTTACTATATCTTTAACTGCCCTATTTATTTCCTCCAGCACAACATTAAAAAGTGCAGGAGATAGAATACCTCCTTGCCTAAGTCCTTGTCTTATTTCGAAGTATTCAGAGTTCCCCAATGGTGTTCTAATTCTACAATTGTGTCCTCTGTACATTGTCTTTATAACATTAATGTATCCATCTTCTATATCTATCTTCTTCATTTCTTCCCAGAGTCTTTCCCTGTCAACTGAGTCATATGCCTTTTCTATGTCTATAAAATTATTTACGATAAAACAGTGTGACTGTAAGACGTGAATATTTCTATTGTCTATTGCCAAACCACAATTTATGAAACATGTTTATATTTTATTAATAGGATTAAGTAGGAATAATTCATATTTGCCATGTTGGAAATAATTGTGGTTGCAGGGAATTCTGTACCAAAGTATTGTCGGCAGGAGAGACCGCACATTGATATAATTTTTAAAAGGGCGGGAGAGACCGCGCATGGATACAGTTTAGGAAAAGAGCGGGAAAGACCGCGCATTGATACATTTTGTAATGGTAGCAGGGATTGTCTGCACCAGAAAGCATTGTTGGTGGGAGAGACCGCACTTTAGCATTCGTAGGAAGTCAGTAGTAAGCGAGAAGTGAAGGGAGTCGGTAGCAGGTCTGAAGCGAGAGGTTGAGAGGAGCGGCGTGCCTGCCAGCCACCAGCTATGATTTACAAGAGATTATAAACGGATGTACAGAGACATTAGCTAACTATTATTGAATTATTTTTTTGAGAAACTCAAGACTACTCAAGGTATGTTTGCGCAATGCTAGTTGTAAGATTATTGTAAAAAGTAAGTCCCATTTGAACGTTTGTAAAATCATTTCTTTCAGAATAGAATTAATTTTTGCCAGCAATATTGCATTACTGATTATAATCCATCCCAAAAACCATCAATGTAAAACTTTGCAAAATTTTATTGTCGTCAAGAAAATGTTTAACTATGAATTACGTAACTTTAGTGAAATTAATTAAACAACAACGTCAGCTTTGGTAATAAATACAGCCACTTATTATGACAGCCCACCAGCACCTAATAGAGTATAGTAAAACAAAGTAAGTATATTCATGTCGCAGTTTGATGTAGCAGACAGATGGCGGTCCAGTAACAGTAACAAAGTTAAGGAACAGTTTGGGTTATTGCAGGTAACGTCTGAGCGCCACGACCACGACACATTCTATGTTTCGTCGTAATAACCAGCAAAACACTTGTAATAAGCAGCATTTAACTTTGTACGCGAGGATTGAGAAAGAGAATTAATTTCAAAGGGAAGATTTCATTTGTTATTATTAAACAAGAGATAGAAATCCTAAGGGAACCTTTCATATGTTATTGTAGAAGGGAAGGTGGCGTAACAAAAGATATACAGGGTGAGTCACCTAACGTTACCGCTGGATATATTTCGTAAACCACATCAAAAACTGACGAACAGATTCCAGATCGAACGTGAGGGCAGGGGCTAGTGTAATTGTTTAATACAAACCATACAAAAATGCACGGAAGTATGTTTTTTAACACAAACCTACGTTTTTTAAAATGAAACCACGTTAGTTTTGTTAGCACATCTGAGCATATAAACAAATACGTAATCAATGCCGTTTGTTGCATTGTAAAATGTTAATTACATCCGGAGATACTGTAACCTAAAATTGACGCTTGTAACCTCCGACGTTCAGTTGCGTGTTGCAACAAACATCGCGTTTCTACAGAATGATCTGCCAACGTTGCTCGAAAATGTCCCACTGGAAACGCGTCGACGTATGTGGTATCAGCATGGTGGTGCACCTGCACATTCCGCAAGTAACACTAGGCTGACCCTTGACAGGATGTTCGACGGGCGTTTCATAGGACGTGGAGGACGCATAAATTGGCCAGCCCGTTGTCCTGATCTTACACCGCTGGACTTCTTTCTGTCGGGTACGTTAAAGGAAAATGTGTACCGTGGTGTGCCTAAAACCCCACAGGATATGAAACAACGTATTGTGGCAGCCTGCGGCGACATTATACCAGATGTACTGCGGCGTGTACGACATTCATTACGCCAGAGATTGCAATTGTGTGCAGCAAATGATGGCCACCACATTGAACATCTATTGGCCTGACATGTCGGGACACACTATACTCCACTCCGTAATTGAAAACGGAAACCACGTGTGTACGTGTACCTCACCCCTCATGGTAATGCACATGTGCGTCAGTGAAAAAGACCAATAAAAAGGTGTTAGCATGTGGACGTGACGTAATGTACTCTTCCAGTCTCTTCTGTACCTAAGGTCCATCACCGTTCCCTTTGGATCCCTACGTAATTCGGTGCTCTCCGATACACACGATCGAACAGCGGAGGAATGGTACTCAGGCGTCAACTTTAGGTTACAATATCTCCGGATGTAATTAACATTTTACAATGCAATAAACGGCACTGATTACGTATTTGTTTATATGTTCAGTTGTGCTAACAAAACTAACGGGGTTCCATTTAAGAAAACGTAGGTTTGTGTTAAAAAACATACTTTCGTGCATTTTTTTATGGTTTGTATTAACCAATTACACTAGCCCCTCTCCTCACGTTCAGTCTGTGGAATCGATTCGTCAGCATTTGATGTGGTTTACGAAATATATCCAGCGGTAATGTTAGGTGACTCACCCTGCATATAGAGGAGACGGGAAGGTTTAATGACACACCCTGTATGTCAACAAATGCCGAAGGATTCTCGACAGTATCGACACTTTAATAAAATCTCCACTAGTTCTTTCTGCGTCAGAGCGCAGTGACGGTGCGAGATTTCTGAATGGCTACTCTTCCTTTCCAACTTGTAGCAGTTCGCAAGCAACGTCATACTACTGAGCTTCTCAAACAATTATGTTCAACCATCTATGAACGTGCTGTCCGGTTTTCTCGACATGCCCGAAAGAACAGACAGCACGCATTCATATATATTTGATTGGCAAGAAGGGCAATGGATCCTCCTTCTTCAGTGCGGATGCGAAGTACGTCCGACCTCTTGCGGAAATCTCAGAGCAGCGAGTATGGAGAAAGTGGACAAAGTCGCGATACAGCTAGCGTCAGTAATTCCTTTTCTTTCCCTCCACCCTCAATTTCCATGTAAGTTCAGCTATTTTTTCTCTTTCTGCAACTGCTGATCTTCAGAATAAAAATATCAACCTCCTTACAAATTTTGTATATTTCACGCGGACTAATATACTGGAGTTATCACTCAGAAAGAAAGTCTTGACTACTCAAAAGCGAGCATTAAAAATAATATGTGGTGTTCCCCGCGGACTTCACGTAGCCACCTGTTCAAGGACCTGGGCAATTTAGCTGCGCCTTCACAGTACATCGTTGGATAATGAAAATCGTCATAATTAATCTATCACATTTGAGAAGAACAACAGCCGGCCACGGTGGCTCAGCGGTTCCAGGCCCTCAGTCCGGAACCGCGCGAAATCTACGGTCGCAGGTTCGAATACTGCCTCGGGCATGGATGTATGTGATGTCCTTAGGTTAGTTAGGTTTAAGTAGCTCTAAGTCTAGGTGACTTATGACCTCTGATATTCCGCGGTGGTCGTGCGGTTCTAGGCGCTGCAGTCCGGAACCGCGGGACTGCTACGGTAGCAGGTTCGAATCCTGCCTCGGGCATGGATGTGTGTGATGTCCTTAGGTTAGTTAGGTTTAAGTAGTTCTAAGTTCTAGCGGACTGATGACCTAAGATGTTAAGTCCCATAGTGCTCAGAGCCATTTGAACCATTTTTTGAACCTCAGATATTAGGTCCCATAGTGCTCAGAGCCAATGGAACCATTTTGAGAAGAACACTAGGTATCAGTGGCTCATAGAGGACTTTAGTTTGTAGCAATAAAATTTTTTCATCATTGGTCCAATAATATAAAATGTCTGACAGGTAACGAAGTAAGTCTTATACATAATTTGAAATAATTTCTCCTGGAGAACTACTTCTATTCCATTGAAGAATTTCTACTTATAACTGTTAGCCAGCAAAAATAAGTGAAAAAATTGCTTGCTTTTAGATGTAGTTGCATAAGTAGCAATAAAATGATAATGCATTCATTGATGTTAATATTAATCATGTACACATACCCTGTAAACCGACTCGTTCCACATCATATCGATAACAGAATCCTTCAAATGGTCAATGGAACATGTAACTAACTAACTAAGTATCTCATACATACTGAAACAAACCATTGGTCGTTTTTAAGGTGAGAAGAAAGTATCTGTACGCTGATATTCCGTAAGAATCAACGTCAATAATGATTGTGTGACACGCGGCTCGCACTGTTCGTCCACAAGATCAGAAAGCAGTGGTCAACAGCGTTCCGGTTGATGACGTGTTCCTCGACTACAGAAAAGCGTTCGATGAAGGAAACAATTGGATATTTGTGGTAAGTTCCTATGGGACCAAACTGCTGAGCTCATCGGTCCCTAAGCTTACACACTACTTAACCTAACTTAAACTAACTTACGCTAAGGACAACACACACATCCATGCCAGAGGGAGGACTCGAACCTCTGATGGGGGGAGCCGCACGAACGTGGCAAGTCGCCCAAGACCACTCGGCTACCCCGCGCGGCGATGAAGGAAGTATTGCATTTTCGCCTAATGAACAAATTACTGGCGAACGGAATATAAGACCTGTTTGATCACTGGAGTGAAGAGTGCGTAGCAAGCACAAAGTGTCATTCTTAAAGGAAAGAAATATTGTGATGTAAAGTAGATCCTCGGCCTTACCCAGAAGGAGTGTACAAGAACACTACTGTTCACTGTGTACAACAGTGGGCAAAACTTAAAAACTAAAGGACGAAAGTAACTTTCGCATCAGTGTATTTTCCAAGTAACATACCTCGTCGAAACTTGGATCTTACGTAACAAGAACTCCTAAAGTACAGTTCAGACTGTAACTGAAAGAAATACAAAATGAGGCGAACAGAAATGACACATTTATTCAATAACAATAATTACACTGAACTCTCCACAAATTTTGATGGTACCCTGGACATTGTCCTTAATAGGGTATGTGATCAACACTGACGGCAATGGGTGCTCTGCTGGGCAACTAGGTTGGTAAGGACTTCTTGTGGTCGATCGAAAGGCCTCCCCAGTTCGTCTGACAAACAGGTTTCAGGCAGTTTTTGTGACTATAAAGATCGTCAGTCAAAGGCTGTCGCTTGCCCTGTTTCAGAGGAAACTTCTCGGCCTACAAGGCCTGGGCAGTTGCAGTTGGTAGTTGGGAGCTCCAGTGTCAGGCACGTAACGGGGCACCTTAGGGACACGGCTTCTAAGGATAATAAGTAGTGCAGTGCGGACTCTGTGTTCACACTGGGATGTGGGGGTGGGGGAAGGGGAGCAAGGCGTGTCATCCTAGGTGCAACCAACTGCAGGTGATGGCCCATGTTGGTACTAATGGGGTGTGCCACTTTGTGTCGGACGAGATTCTCTCTGGTTTCTGGCGACTATCTGAAGACGAAATCTTTCTAATGAGACGAATTCAGAGATCACCATCTTAGCATCGTCAGCAGAACCGATTTAGAATCTTTGGTTCACAGCTGAGTAGAGGCTCTGAATCAATGGCTCAGATGGTGCTAAAAATTGTACTGGAAAAGAACCAGAGCTCCAGGTGCTAATTATAAAGTACCACATCACAAATCATTATAGGTAATGAACAGAGGCTACATTTTTACAAAGGACCTAAAGGTGTTCAGAAAGGATAGATCAAATACAGTAGGCTCTGGCGAGTTCATTAATGTTACAAGTACTCTGTCTTGTAGCGGAATTGAAGTAGATAGTGTAAGAGGTTCGAGCAGATGTAATTTCGATGTATTGCTCATGCGCTGCCTGCCATATGCAAGGTCTCTGACCAGAGAGCAGTGTTGACTGCAGTAGGAACTGTGTAGCTGTAGCAGTAAGTTGTTGCTAGTCTGGAGCCTGCTGTGGTCTGGTCTGGTGTATCGTGTTGGCTGGCCCGGTCGCGGTGCAGGGATGCCGGAGCCTGAGTATTATTGTATAAGGTAATAAAGCAGCCTCGCACATATGTAGTAATGTTATCTCAAGTCGCATGTAAATGTTTTAAAACTCTCGTAATAATAATCTTCCACATAAAAAGTAACTTTTAACAACCATTCATTTCAATTTAAAGAATTTACTAATTTCCCCCATCCATGATCATCCCGATTATTGCAATAGAAAAATCAGTTGCTTCCTTTTATAAAAGACCGATAGGTCGGCCAGCATTGCACAGAGGTGTGCCGGAAAAATTTATTGTAAGAGCAGATATATCCGGCGACTTCATTGAGGTAAGAATTTTTACTTTTTATATTCAGAATGATCTTTCAGGGACATGACGCAGCAATGCTGTCGTCTAAAATTTACCAGGTTAAATTTACAGTGAATTATTGAAAAGTCATAAGTGAGCGACAATTTAATTGAGAGGTTAGTTACGTTGTTTTATTACCATATTACTGAATTTATTTTTTTATTGGGACGTTACACTGAATGTGAACGACATAATTATAATTTTTACTGTTGAGAGATTTGGGAATTTTTCTGTTTTGAGGTTACGCTAAATGTGAATGAATTTTGAGCTTACATTAAATCAGAAAGAATTTTGTGTGGAGGTTAATGTGAAAAGAATTTTGTAGGGAGGTTACAAATGAGAAAGAATTTTGTAGGGAGGTTACACTAAATCAGAATCATACTCATAATATTTATTTTTATTTTTGTGGGGAGGTTACAATAGTTCCTGGAGTTGGCGTGGGCAAACTTTATACTTGATAATCAGAATAAAGTAATAAATGGTTCATTTTACCGACCTTACAACTCAGATGGCACAGCAGTTGCGCAGTTCAAAAAGACTTGAGTCTCATTCCAAACTGATACCCGACTCATACAATTGTATTTGGTAATGACTTCAATCTACTAGCGACTTGTTATCAGAGAAACATGTTTTAAGTCGGTGTAATGCATAACACACCGTCCAAAATCGTACTGAACGCTTTCTCCGGAATCTATTCTGAAGAATTATTTCAGGAGCCTACTCGAAGTGTAAACTGTTGCGAAAACGTAACTGACCTCCTAGCAACAAATAATGCTGAGCAAACAGAAATAGTCATAATGGATACAGGATTAGTGTAGAGAAGGTCGTTGTACCAAGACTGAATACCGTAACTTCTAAATCTACCAAAAAGTAACGCAAAATATACCTATTTAAAGAAGCAGATAAAAGTTCGCTTGAAGGCATCCTAGAAGATAGAATCCATTCCTTCAGAATTAACTACGTTTCTGTAGACAAAACGTACATTAAATTCAAAGAAATAACACTGACAGCAAATGGAGTCATTTATCTTCTTCTTCTATCATCATCGTCTAGGCGATAGACCATTTTCGTCTTCTAAGCACCCAGCCATCTTGTACATAAAGATCTGAAATATAAGGCTTGTTTTGATAGTCTAGACTCCAAGATTCATTGCAGATGTTCTACCCAGCGTTGTCGATTGGAGCTGATATTCTCATTTGTAGCACATATCTCACGTTCTGCTCTTATGTCTTCGTTTCTTAGTCTGTCTTACAATGTGCAACCCTTCACTCGTCTTAGAAATTTCATTTTTGCTGCTCGCTTTCTACTTTCTTGCTTTCCAGAAATTCTCCAAGTTTCAGTTCCAAATAGCGTGGGGGGGACTGCCTCCCATTACCTCATAAAACTTTATTTTTGTGTCTTCACTCATTTTATTTCTCAGTGTTCAATTGATTGTCCCACACATAATTCGATATTTATGCAATTTGTTGTCAATGTCGAGTTCAGTCTGGCTGGTTATAATTTTTCCATGTAACTGAAATGATTAACTTATTCAATGGTTTTGCTTCCTATTATTCTACTTCTCAACTGTTTTGTCCCTTTGAGAGTCATCACTTTTATTTTTGGAATGTGCATTTTTCTTCTTGTATTATTCAGCAATTTGGATCTTTATAACGAAGTTTCGCGTCCTGTACAACTGCAAAGTCGTCTACAAAAAGCATTGTATTAAGAAAATATGTGATAATCATATCGTCATAAAATATAAAAAAAGCCTTTATTCTTATTTTTATACTTCTGTATAGGCATTCTGTCACATTTATTAATTACTGAGGATATATTTTCTTGTGTATTATGTTCTATAAAATTTCCCTGTCAACAGGGTCGTAGACTTTCTGCAAGTCTATAAGTACGATGTGAGTTTCCCTACTGAACTCACTCCGTTTCTCTATAATTATAATTTGTCTGAGTGTGAAAATACTGTCAGTACAGAGGCTTGCTATTCTGAAACCATTTTGTATTTTCACAATAGATTCTCGGCAGTAGTTTGTAGACAATGATTTATTATCTTGCCGTAAACGTTAACGTTATACTGCTGTAATTATTGCAATCATTTCGTTTTCCTTTTCTGAAGATTGATATAACATCTGCAATAGATCATGGTTTCGGGATTTGACGCCCTTTCCAACGCATACTGTTTAAATGCAAAAATCTAAACTTTAAAAATAGCCATCCACATTTAAGTAACTATGCGTTTATGCCGTCAGGTTCCGTTGCTCTGCATTTTTTGTTTTATTCAGGGCCTCGTTTGGTTGTTGCATCTTTATGAGATCGCCGTCATATGTTTTATGCATTTCTGGTGGGTTCTCCTCTAATTCTTGGGTTTCGTTACATCAGAGGTGTTTAAAATATGCAATCCATTTATATTCTAGTTTATGTTAAGTTTATTTTCTCGTTTGCACGTTTGCAGTTTTATTGGAATGTTTTATCATCTTGTAGCTACAGACAGTCTCCCGTGGCTACCGTGTCCAATTCTGCTCACAAAATTTTCCACGATTCATTTGTTTGCCCGACAATAAAGTTTACTTTATTTCCTTCCTCTTTATCTTCTTGTTTCTTAAATCGGGTTTTCGCCTCTTAATATATCTTATGTTTTCCTTGCTTTTCCTCGACCGCTTTTTCGTTTCATACTTTTTAAGTCTAACTAAACCAGAGGTTGTACAGAGTTTCAGGGAGAGCATAAGGGAACAATTGACAGGAATGGGGGAAAGAAATGCAGTAGAAGAAGAATGGGTAGCTCTGAGGGATGAAGTAGTGAAGGCAGCAGAGGATCAAGTAGGTAAAAAGACGAGGGCTAGTAGAAATCCTTGGGTAACAGAAGAAATATTGAATTTAACTGATGAAAGGAGAAAATATAAAAACGCAGTAAACGAAGCAGGCAAAAGGGAATACAAACGTCTCAAAAATGAGATCGACAGGAAGTGCAGAATGGCTAAGCAGGAATGGCTAGAGGACTAATGTAAGGATATAGAGGCTTATCTCACTAGGGGTAAGATAGATACTGCCTACAGGAAAATTAAAGAGACCTTTGGAGAAAAGAGAGCCACTTGTATGAATATCAAGAGCTCAGTTGGAAACCCAGTTCTAAGCAAAGAAGGGAAAGCAGAAAGGTGGAAGGAGTGTATAGAGGGTCTACAAGGGCGATGTACTTGAGGAGAATATTATGGAAATGGAAGAGGATATAGATGAAGATGAAGTGGGAGATATGATACTGCGTGAAGAGTTTGACAGAGCACTGAAAGACCTGAGTCGAAACAAGGCCCCGGGAGTAGAAACATTCCATTGGAACTACTGACGGCCTTGGGTGAGCCAGTCCTGACAAAACTCTACCATTTGGTGAGCAAGATGTATGAGACAGGCGAAATACCCTCAGACTTCAAGAAGAATATAATAATTCCAATCTCAAAGAAAGCAGGTGCTGACAGATGTGAAAATTACGAAACTATCAATTTAATAAGCCACAGCTGCAAAATACTAACGTGAATTCTTTACAGACGAATGGAAAAACTGGTAGAAGCCGACGTCGGGGGAAATGAGTTTGGATTCTGTAGAAATGTTGGAACACGTGAGACAATACTGACCCTACGACTTATCTTAGAAAATAGATTAAGGAAAGGCAAACCTACATTTCTAACATTTGTAGACTTAGAGAAAGCTTTTGAGAATGTTGACTGGAATACTCTCTTTCAAATTCTAAAGGTGGCAGGGGTAAACTAAATGGAGCGAAAGGCTCTTTACAATTTGTGCAGAAACCAGATGGCAGTTATAACAGTCGAGGGGCATGAAAGGGAAGCACTGGTTGGGAAGGGAGTGAGACAGGGTTGTAGCCTGTCCCCAATGATATTCAATTTGTATATTGAGCAAGCAGTAAAAGAAACGAAAGAAAAATTCGGAGTAGGTATTAAAGTCTATGGAGAAGATATAAAAACGTTGAGGTTCGCCGATGACATTGTAATTCTGTCAGACACAGCAAAGGACTTGGAAGAGCAATTGAACGGAATGGACATTGTCTTGAAAGGAGGATATAAGATGAACATCAACAAAACCAAAACGAGGATAGTGCAATGTAGTCGAATTAAGTCGGGTGATGCTGAGGAAATTACATCAGGAAATGAGACACTTAAAGTAGTAAAGGAGTTTTGATATTTGGTGAGCAAAATAACTGATGATGGTCGAAGTAGAGAGGATATAAAATGTATACTGTCAATGGCAAGGAAAGCGTTTCTGAAGAAGTGAAATTTGTTAACATCGAGTATAGATTTCAGTGTCAGGAAGTCGTTTCTGAAAGTATTTGTATGGAGTGGAGCCATGTATGGAAGTGAAACATGGACGATAAATAGTTTGGAGAAGAAGAGAATAGAAGCTTTCGAAATGTGGTGCCACAGAAGAATGCTGAATAGAATTGGGGAGAAGAGGAGTTTGTGGCACAACTTGACAAGAAGAAGGGACCGGTTGGTAGGATATCTTCTGAGGCATCAAGGGATCACAAATTTAGCATTGGAGGGCAGCGTGGAGGGTAAAAGTCGTAAAGGGAGACCAAGAGATGAATACACTAAGCAGATTCAGTCTCTTTTGGTATACCTGTTTCATGCTCTCATCCTGTAATAGGTAGATCTTATCATCTTCTTCCCTATTAGTTTCAACTCTTTTTATTTTCTTTCATCTAGCGAGCGTAGCTATTTTTGCTGTCACTAAATACTGGTCCGAATGAATGTCACTACCTCCGAAAACACGAATATCCTGAACTTGCTTGCATATTTTAACATTGCCAATTACATAATGTAGTATTAATATCTGTCCCATCACGCTCCAAGTGTGTTTGCGTATAATTTGACTCTCTTCTTAAAGAAAAGAATTCGTAATTTTCAGTCCATAATTTAGCAGAATGTACAAGGGAATGTCCATTATCATTTACGTGCCGTTTGCCGAACGTTTCCACTGTGAGAGGCACTGGGGTATTTCATATTCTGACATTCAGATCTTTGCGGGTTAGTAGGTGGTCCATTTTCTTGTACTTATCTATTTCTCTTTACAGGGTATCATAAAAAAGCTTCAGTGTCTTCTTTTCTTCCATATTCAGGAGCGTGCATCCCAGTTATTGTTAGATGCCCTCGATCTATTCGGAATGTACGTATAATCTTCAGGTTCATTTATGTACGTATAATCTTCAAGTTCAGATTTCCATTCATTGTGTACTAAAGTAGCTACTTCACTACTTATTCTTTTGTCCGTTATTACACCGCTGTAAATCCTTAGGTATCCATTAAATCTACAGTTCCTCTCAGCGTTTTCTTTGTTTCTGTAATTGTGGCAGTATTATTGTTTCTTTGTTTCAGTCCTCTGCATAGATGTATTCTTTTAGGTGCAGACTTTTCACATTCCAGTTCGCAATGCTGAGCTTCTCCACAATTCCGGGACCTTTGTCCATTTCTTGCCAAGGTGGCGTTCTATTTAATCTGTCCAACTGATTTCTCTGAAGAACATGAGAAAAATTAAAGTGTCCGGTATGGAACAGATGCCACCCTGTAGCCAGGCTAGATGTGTGGAAGGACTGACACATTTTGCGCTCGTTATTTGCCAGTTTTTATTTATTTATCGTATGTGGATTTCAAGTACAAATGGTTTCATGTTTAAATACATACAGACAGATAAGGATAAAATCAACATACATTATAACACATAAATAATGTCTCGTCTTATGGACATTCAATTAATGATAAAGTAGGCATACACAGGTTGTTACAATAAGGTATCTTGTCATAGATAAGATAAAATTATCATATAAAAATTGTTGCTATAAGGTCATTCAGCAATCACATATATGGAATCTACAGAGTCTCTTTAAACTTCTATGTCTAGGTTTTCCATCCACTCGACGGCTGCAGGTGAGGCTGCATAAAGTTCTCGAATGGATCCTTTAAACGCACGTTTAGGGCATTCCTGAATGATGTGCTGGATCGTTTGCTCTGGATGACCACAATCGCACTGTGGTGAATCTCGTATGCCCCATCTACAGAGCATCTCGCCACTTCTGCCATGACCAGTTCTGAGTCTATGGAGTATAACGCAAGTTCTTCTTGGCAGGTCTGTACCAGGTAGGTTTCCACCAGGTGATATTTCATTGCAGTTCTTGGAGAGTCCAGTCTGAGACCACTCATTTTTCCATGAATCCATAGCATCGTAAGACGTAGCCATAAGGTTTTGAGCTGTTCTCCATGGTGGTCTTCTAGATCTTAGTCGGGAAAGATTTGGGGCAATGTCCTGATGGATTGGAAGGTTGGAGGAGATTTTACGCCATTCATTAACTAAGGCGGTTTGCCGCCTAAGATGTTGTGGAGCTATGCTGCAGAGAACAGGAAGCCAAGGTAGTGGGGTGGATTTAATGGTCCCAGTTATGGTTCTGATGGTATTGTTTAGTTGAGTATCCACTTTAGACGTGTGGCTACTGTTAAGCCTAACAGGGCTGCAATATTCCGCAACAGAGTATACCAGCGCTGCAGAAGAAATCTTCAGAGTATGTACATCAGCTCCCCAGCTAGTATTGGCGAGCTTTTGAATAATATTATTTCTTGTACGTATCTTAGCAGCAGTATCTATTAGCTGTGGTTTCAATGTAAGCGATCTATCAGATGTAATACCAAGATATTTTGGGCTTGGGTTATGCTTTAACTTTCTACCAGCGAAGGTAACGTCAAGGGATCGGGTTGCCTGTTGGTTGTTTAAGTGAAACACTGTAACTTATGACTTTATTGGGTTAGGAGTTAATCTCCAAGATCTGAAATATTTATGCATTACTCCGAGGTCTTGGTTAAGGGAGTTTTCACACTGTTCAAAACTTTCATGTTGCACAGCCAGGGCCATGTCATCTGCGTAACAGAACTTGCGCGCATTTGTTGTTGGTATGTCACTTACGTACACATTGAAAAGTAATGATGCCAATACAGAACCTTGTGGTAAACCGTTGTTTGAAACAATGGTTCGACCCTTCTTTCCTTTTAGATGAACTTGAAGGGTTCTATTGCTGAGCATATCACTTAGTAATTTGTACAAGGTCTGGCAAGGGATAATCTCAAGTATCTTGCTAAGAAGACCACGCCTCCACACAGTATCGTATGCAGCGGTTAAATCTACAAATGCAACAGCTGTTTTAAGTTTCCGTTCATAACCGTTCTCGATATGTGTTGTTAAAGCCAGTACTTGGTCGCTACAGTTACGTTGGGGTCGAAAACCAGCCTGCTCGATGGGGATTCTTTCATTCAAAGTCGTTCCAATACGATTATACAAGAGTCTCTCCAAGAGTTTGAAGCAGGTGCTCAGGAGAGAGATTGGTCTAAAATGTTCAGGCTTGTCTGGTGTTTTCCCAGGTTTTAATATTGGCAGTACTTCAGATTTTTCAATATCTTAGGCACTCGACCTTCTTCAAGGATGTTATTATAGAAGTTCAGGAGCCAGTTGATAACATTTTTCCCACTATGCTTAATAAATTATGGGTATAGCTCATCTGGCCACGCTGCCTTCCTAATTTTGATGTTCGAGATACCCGTTTTCAGTTCTTCCACTGTGAAAGGTGCTGCAGGATGTGATCTTTCAGTGGCGTGTCTCCACCGTGTTTTAATTACTTACTTGATGTTTCTGGCAGTTTATTTGTCAAGAGGTGCCCTGGACATATTGGCTGTACGGCCTGTAATTGCATTGGGAGTGGTTTTTGCTCTTTCACAGGGATTGTATGCACCATATCCTAGTTTCCAGAGTAGGGCCCACGCTTTTCGACTGGACTTTCTTAAGTCTATACCTTCCACGGTTTTTTTTCCACTTTTCTCTTCGGGAGCTGTCAAGTGACTCGATAAGTTCCTCTGCCACTTCCCTGTCTCCCGATTCTTTGGACTCGAGGCGTTCAGTTGTTTCATTCCAGGCAGGTGTATGTTCTTTCCTGAAACCGCGTGGTATAGTTTTCTTAGCTGATGCAATAAGAGCTTTACTAAATCGTTTATGGTTGTTAATGATTGGCTTTATCCACCGTACAGTGGCATCGGCACGTTTTGCGTATGACTCCCAATCAGCCTTTTGAAAATTCCATCTTGGTTTTGGAGCTGATTTTATAAGAGGGACTTGTATTCCAATGTGGACAATGACAGGCGTATGCTGGCTGTGTGGGAAGTTAGTTAATACTTTCCTGCTGGATGGGTAACCTTTACCCTTGCGGCCTCTACTAACAAAGCACAGATCTGGGTTGAAACCGCGTTCCCATCTAGCTGACCAGAAGGTGTGTCTCTCTTTAGCATCATATATTTGTTGCAGGTCTTCAATATCTGCCCTCTCAAGTAGGGCTTGACCATTATCATCGTTTTCACTATAGCCCCACAAACTGTGGTGGTATTGAAATCGCCCATTAAGAGGGTAGGGTATTTTGTTTCAGGGAGTGCTTCTTTTGGCCATTGGATGTTAGGAGGCTTATATACATTGACTATTGTGAGGTTACTTACTAGTGTTTCTATTAAAAATATGTTATCCGAAGAACATATTTTTATTGGAGCCCAGTTATCAATGTCACCACGCACGTATGTAGCAGATCCATAGTTTTCATGGTGAATAGCTCCGGCAACGGTGTATCCACTTATGAGGCCTCTTTTCATGAGATCTGCCTCGTGGTTTACATGTGTTTCTTGGACCAGTATGACATGTATATTGTTGTCCCGTGCTAGTCTTAAGAGGATGTCACATTTAGACTTACTTGTACCTTCTATGTTAATTTGCAGTACTCGGACTGATGGGCCGAGGTCTCTTGTCATTGGGTTTTGAGAAGACCCATTCATTTTATTGTTTGCTTCCATTTGCACTTTTAAGCGGCGAGATGAGTTCACACTCATAGTGCAGCGCCACGATAGTAGTAGACTTTTAGCTACCTTTCGGCATTGCCTGGGGTGAACCAATTGGAGGCAGTCTATTTTTGCAGTAATTTTTTATCAAGGTTTACTTACTCTAGACTTTGATAATCCAGTCACCTAAGAGCGAAGCAGCAGTTGGTTAATTTTCTTATGGGTTATTCCCCTAGGAAGGTAAACCTCATCATTTCAAAGAGCCCTTCTTGCCCCATATCTAAGTCAACCTGGAGACCGTCTAATCTGATTCCTTCAGAGGTCTCTTTGTGGACTGATCTTCGTCTGGTTCCAGCACTTCGATTTATCTATCTTGCGTGATCCTACAAGCATAAACCTCAGACTATAACGTGACACGCAAATCTCCTCACAGTCTTCGAGGAGGTGGAGAGATTTTTACCACATAAATTAATAAGAAACGGAACTGATCTCCCAAGGTACACAAAACGAGAACACTGTTGCTAAAGCAGAGAAAAAAAAACGAATTTAAAGGATCGCAAAATCGGATTGGTAAAGTCCTACAAAAGCTAGAAATTTAGCAACGAGTCAATGCGAGACGCTTTTAATAGTTTCCACAACGAAACACTATCTCGAAATCCGGCAGAAAATCCAGAGTTGCTAGTTGTATGTTAAGTACACCAGTTTCAAGAAAAAATCAATACCTTCACTGCACCATAGCCTTTGCAATGTTACCGATGACATTGAGACTAAAGAGAAGTTACAAAGCACAGTTTTCATAAATTCCTTCACTAAAGAGGATGAGGTAAATATTCCAAAATTCGAATCAAGAACTGCTGCGAACATGAGTAACTTAGAAGGAGATAGTCCTGCTGCAACGAAACAAATGAAATCACTTAAAATATGCAAGTCTTCTCGTTCATGCTGTATAACAATTACAGTCCCCTCAAAATATACTGACACAATAACTCCATGATTACCCATCACAAGTAAGCATTTCCTCGACGACAGATTCATACCTAAAGTCTGGTGCACAACTCATACAAATATTAGAGAAAGGTAACAGGAGTAATCCATTTAATCAGAGACCCATATCACTGACATCGATTTGCAGTAAGACTTTGGAACATATATGGTGTACGAATACTATGAATTATCTCGAAGAAAATGATCTATTGATTCAGTATGGATTCAGAAAGTACCGTTCCTGTGCAGCACACCTATTCTCAAGAAGTAACTAGTGCAGTCTACAGCGGATCTCAGACTCACTCCATATCTACAGTTTTCCAAAAGGTTTTTGATATTGTTCCTCGTAAGTGGACTGTAATCGAGTTGCCTTCGATTGTATACGTGATTTCTTGTCTGAACGGTATCAGTTCGTAGTGCTAGACGGAAAGACATCGAGTAAAACAGAAGTGATATCTGGAATTCCCAAGGAAATGTCGTAGATTCTCTGCTGTTTCTTGTCAGAAAATATATACAAAGGATTTAAGAGGCGATCTGAGCTGTCGTCTTATATTAATTATTCTATAGTGTCTCTTTATTTACCATTATTATGTTCCTTCTTCACTGTAATTAGCACCTAACAATTTACATATTACATTTCTTTCTCTGCTTTTGAATTCTTCCACGTCTATCTGTCTGTAATGAGTATTTCAGCCCCATATAAACGCTCTGGGTTTGATAACTGTGACCAAATTAGTTGACCTAAAACGGAGACGGCCTACACACTTATCAAAAAGATCTCAAGATACATAACTGGAAGACACTACAACACAATTATCAAACCAGAGTGTGTGCAGGGGTCTGAAGCACTCATTTTAGGCGGACATAAATGCAAAAGAAAAAACGAAATGTAATCATTAAAATATTAGGTCCTAATTATGCTGAAAAAGGAACACTAAGAGTAAATAAGGACATTGAGAAGAATACTAACATTTATTCGAACAGCAAAAAATGCAAGCTGAAATTTTAAGGGCACTTTAAAAGAGTGGTATCTACCTGATTAACTCGTGTCGAAATCAAAATTTTTCTATAGTGCCGGTAAAACTAAAATTGAAGCAATAGCAAAGATCGATGCAGTAAAGAAAGACCTGACTTAATTTGATATAACAGAAAAAATTTCAGGCAGAAAATTCGTGACTGCACAAGTGACCTGTCAGGAAAACGCAAGATGACCGCTACAGCTTTGTCTGATAAGCGTAAAAGAGCTCGTTCCGATAGAAAAACTTGTTTTCGCAGCGACTGTGGACTGATGTATACTTAAGACTTTCGTTAAAATTCTTTGTGTACATGAGTCCATGGTCGCTGTGAATTTGTTGAGGGAAGCAGTTTCGTGAGTAGGGTGTTTTACTTTGAAATAAACACTTT
The DNA here is from genome assembly GCF_023864345.2 of Schistocerca serialis cubense. NCBI lineage: Eukaryota > Metazoa > Arthropoda > Insecta > Orthoptera > Acrididae > Schistocerca > Schistocerca serialis. Next base: position 1,065,844,625 of record NC_064639.1, read on the forward strand.
TTTCATGTTTTCATTTTTTCCTAAGCAGGAAAATAGCTCCCCTCAAGCTAAATGCCATCTGTTGTATATATCAAGTGAGCGAATAGAGCGCAAATGTGACGTGACTAAACTAGAAAGCTGAAGATCTGCAGAAGGTCTACACTTGTTGGCGGCATCGGTAGTGAATCTTCAACGTGAACAAATGTAACACATTACCCCCAAACAGGCAGAAAGACCAGTTACTGTATAATTACACAATTGCCGAACAGCCAGTGGAAGCAGTCGCAGGTATTAAATACCTCTGAATATGAGCACTGAATTATCCAAAACGTAACGACCAAATTAATCTTAGGAAAAGCAGCGCAGTCCATTGACGAAAGTGATAACTTACAAAATAATCGTTTGATTGATACTTGAAATGGGACTGATAGAGGAAGGAGATCTGAGGAACAGCAGCCCATTTCGTTGCAGTTTGGTTTAGCAACCGTGAAAGCACCATGGAAATCATTACCTAGCTGCATTAGCAGACGCTACAAGAAAAGTGCATCACGGTTTTCTTTATCGCAGGAGTGCCGAGCGCGTACTTTCGTACAAGTATGGTTTCCTCCAATGTAGAGGTCGCGAAAAGGTCATGAAAGTAAGGTGAGAGAGATTCGAGCTCGCACAGAAGGCCACCAACAATCGAACAATCGTTCTTCCCTCGGACTTGGCAGAAGGAGTGGCGGGTGGGGGGTGCGGGGGGGCGGGGGGGGGGGGGGGGTGCGGGAGTGGACAGTGATACACAAATGATCCTCGACAACACACGTAAGGTAGCTTCCAGTGCATAAACGTAAATATAAAATCAAATTTAGGGTTTAACAAAACGTCGACAGCCAGATAATAGAAGACGATGGACAAGCTCGGGGTCAGAAAACATGGAGAAGGAAATCGGCCGTTCCTCATTGAAGGAATCGGCCTGAAAATTGCCTTAACCGATTTGGGGGACGACAGAAGTTCAAGACGCTGAGTTCAACATTCGTTTCCTGAGTGCGAGTCCATTTTCTTACCACTGATCCACAGCACTTGACTTAAGAGATGGGAGGCTCTCCGCAAATCCTGGGAAGTGAAGCCGGAGCGTTCTCCGCTCTTTCCCATCCGCACCGTCCAGTAATAAGTCTTTAACACCTGCTTCAGGTCACTATTGCTTTATAAGCTGTATTGCAGGAGATTGTTTGTCAATACTGCAGGAACAGTTGTCAGTAATAGCTTATCTTCACATGGAACAATCATCCATGTCCACTTGCACTCAAGCGACACTTCTTTTTTTTCCCTTCTTATTTTAGTTATGCGTCTTCCGACTGGATTGATGCGGCCTGCCACAAAATGCAGTTATTACCACCGTGTCGTCGAAGCACATTATATCACCATATCTTAAAAACTAATGGTAAATAAACTATGTTCATTTATTTCAGAGTGTTGCCAACGATGTATCACGAGAAGAGTGTCCAAGAAATAATGGAGTTGTCCCGAAAGTAGTATCGCCTACAAACCAAAATCTCAGCAGGCCACAGCTCCCACACCATCAAACCCCAATTGCTACTCCGTGTTGGTAATACAGTTTCATCCTTTCTTTTGTACAACGCGGTGGTACGATTTGATACGTGGTACTTACTGGAATTAAGGAAAACGTTGGAGGACCAACCAATATAACTTTACATTTGTATACACGACTATGTCGCAGTTGGTGAATTCCTGGTCAGTTAAATATGTTGAGACATGCTGCATTGCCAGCAGGGGTCTGAACTTCTTCCGTTCTTCACACCCAATGTCCTTAAGCTGTGCTGTTTCTTTCTGTTATCTTTTTCTTGTCTATTTGTGATTCAGTTACAATTATTATGGGTTTGCTGTTGACCTGATTGATTTTATTTTAAATTTCTCTTGCTTGGGGTTAATTGTTTTAGTGATGATTTCTCTAATGGTTCTCGCATCTTGATTGGTTTCTGACTTAGAGAAAAATGTGCTGGACTGTTTAGCTTTTGTTTGTTGAATGCGTTCCTGTACTTTGCTTTTGGGTTTTGCCATCGGACCGGCAGCCGCAGCCGCTGCAAATGGGACGGAGAGGGATCTATTTTCCGACATTAGTCTCTGATTTCGGATCTAGGTTCCGCTATTTCTTGTTCCAGGCGCTGAATACATTCCTGGGCATCTGGTGCGTTTGCAACCGCTAGTTCTTTTCAGAGTCTGGCGTTTTCAGTTCTAAGCTCTTCATTTTGTGCATAAAGCATTGCTTGACCTAGTGCGAGTACCCAAATTTTGTGTCTCACCTGCGATGTAATTGTGGTTGACGTCCTTTTTTGTTTTAGTTAATTCTGGAACTCCGCTAAGATCTCATCTACAGCGCTTATCATTGCATTGATTAAATATTCAGCAAGGCTATTCTTTGCATTGTGTAAGCACTCAGATATCGATAGTATCAATCTGCGGACGAAATATGGGAGCGCAATTCTAAACGTTGTTGTGAGACGAGTCAGTAGTGTAGGTCATGCATTCGGAGACAGAAGACGGGTCACGCTGACCTCACGTCGGTGATGGCAGATCTTACCACACTGAAGGCCTGATTTCATTCATACGGTCAGGAGAGATTTTGATGGCTTAAGTACGCTTGAAGATGGAATTCAAAGCAACATTCGCAAGCATAGCGTAAAGCGCGATTGTAGGGTTAGGCTCGTGATTGTTACTCCGAGTTTGCAATAATTCCATGTTTTCCTTCTCAGTTAAAGAAGCCTCATTATCCTCCAAATAATAATAATTATTCCTCACATCTAATTCAAAAAAATTCTGTGGTTATTAAATGTTAATGTAACTTTAAAATAATTTGTTAATCTGCCACACAGCCATTATCGATACTTACGTTATTGCCAGGCATTTCGCCATTATTAATACTTGTCAAAGTATTATTGGTCATGGTACACTGTGTGATCAAAAGTAGCCGGACACCTGGCTGAAAATGACTTACAAGTTCGTGGAGCCCTCCATCGGTAATGCTGGAGTTCAGTATGGTGTTGAGCAACTCTTAATCCAGATGACAGCTTCCACTCTCGCATGCATACATTCAATCAGGTGCTGGAAGGTTTCTTGAGTAATGGCAGCCCATTCTTCACGGAGTGCTGCAGTGACGAGAGGTATCGATGTAGGTCGGTGAGGACTGGCACGGAGTCGGCGTTCCAAAACATCCTATGGGTGTTCAGGTTAGCACCCCTATGCAGGCCAGTCCATTACAGGGATGGTATTGTCGTGTAGCCACTCCGCCACAGGCCGTGCATTATGGAAACGTGGTCGATCGTGTTGAAGGATGCAATCGCCATACCCGAATTGCTCTTCAACTGAGGCTATCAAGAAGGTGCATAAAACATCAATGTAGGCCTGTGCTGTTATAGTGCCACGCAAAACAACAAGAGATGCAACTGCCTCCACGAAAAAGTCGACCACACCGTAACACCACCGCCTCTGAATTTTACTGTTGGTGCAACACTTGCTGCAGATGACGTTCACCAAGCATTCGCCATACCCACACCATGCCATCGGATCGCCACATTGTGTACCGTGATCCGTTACTCCACACAACGTTTTCTACTATTCAGTCGTATAATGTTTACGCTCCTTACACCAAGCTAGGCGTCCTATGACTTGATTTGTGGCTTGTGAGTAGCCGCTCGACCATGAAATCCAAGTTTTCTCACCTCCCGCCTAACTGTCATAGTACTTTCGGCGGATCCTGATGCAGTTTGGAATTCTTGTGTGATCGTCTGGATAGATGTCTGGCTATTACGCATTACGACCCTCTTCAACTGTCGGCTGCCTCTGTCAGTCAACAGACGAGGTCTTGTGCTGTTCGTATCCCCTCAGGGTTCCACTTCACTATCACATCGTAAACAGTGGGCCTAGGAATGTTTAGGAGTGTAGAAATGTCGAGTGCACACGTATGACACAAGTGACACCCAATCACCTGACCACGTTCGAAGTCCGTGAGTTCCGCGGAGGATCCCATTCTGCTCTGTCTCGATGTCTAATGACTACCGAGGTTGCTGATATGAAGTACCTGCAGTAGGTGGGAGCACAATGCACCTAGTATGAAACACCTATGTTTTTGGGGGGTGACCGGATATTTTTGATCACATAGTGTAACTTCTGAAATTTTTAAATAGATTTAATTCATGAAATTCCTTTTTACAAGTTATTTAGTCGTTAACAGGACCCAAACAAACTCTTCTTTATTAAATTCATTCTTAGTAACAATAAGCTTTTGCCGCTGTTGCTGCAAGCTGCTGCGAATTGCTGTAAACCACTTGGAAAAAGGCAGTCATCTAATGAGGTGACTGCAAAACTTAGGGCTAAAACAGAGACACTGACACACCACAATATGTCATGTACTCTAATCCAGTAAATTCCGTTGCACAAGTCAGATTCTGTGTCACTTGTAAATTCTTACACAAATACGCAGTCAGATAGCTTATCCAGATGTTAGTTTAAATTTTTGATGTAACGATCTGTTGAGGGCTTAAAGGACAGTGAAACTGACACTCGTACAACACGCACACAGCGTTATGCCGGTTAGATTCCGATTACTGATAGCTCAGGTTGCTTATCGAGCCCATTTCCACAGACGAACAGAGGTGCCATTTGTTGTAGGTACGTTACACAGTCAATAGGGATTCTTATTGTTCCATTCGCGTACTCCTCTGCACAATCAGCTTGATAATTGTCTACAGATCGAAACTGGCAGGATGGCAGCTGATGGTCATCTACAACGAATTGTCACAATTATTTGACGGCTGTAAAGCCCCTCCTCATCGTAAATCTAAATAAGTATTTATGTGACCTTGGCTACAGAAAGAAGTGTACCAAGTAAAACAGATCGCTCTCATTCTCATATCTTAACAAGTCCTCGCGATCCCAACAAGAGAGTACATGGTGTGGCGCGCCGAGGGAAAGCTTTAGCAGCGTGTTCCTAGCGTAACGGTACAGGCTGAAGCTTGTAAAGACTTTGCTTTCCCCGAAAGTCGATAGTATCTTTTTTCTTTTGTGCATTACCTTGTCATAGTACGTACGTATCATTTATTTCTACTATTATTTATTAACAAACTGCCTATTGGTTTCCGTCTTGGGTTCTTCGGCCGACGTTCGTCTAATGATTTTTCTGACGTTTCGCCAGCACGAGTGGCTGGCATTGCCAAAGCTTGGAGGGTGAAGCTTTGACATTGCCCGCCACTCGTGCCGGCGAAACGTCAGAAAAATCATTAGATGAACGTCGGCCGAAGAACCCGAGACAGAAGGCAATAGGCAGTTTGTCAACAAGTGGCCACGAAAGCCTTAACAATTTTGTGTTATTTATTTGTTAATACGTCACATTGTTTCTTCATTCATTTTGTTACTGTTTTATATTTTATATTGTACGAATATGAATGTTCTGGTTTTATATGCTTTGTAAATCTTTGGTTAGTCTAGGAGAAGTACTGTGTCAGAGAGAGAGCGAACGACTATCGATAGAGAGCGTGCAAGTTGTTGTGGTATCGTGGCCGGTTCGCGTTGCAAAGTTCGGCGTGGAAGACGGTGATACACGGAGGAACAATTAATTACAGTGCGTCCTCTGTGTTAATAGGAGATCGTGCATTATTAAGTTAACAGTAAAACCTGAAAAGTATATCGAGTGTTTGCGGTGGCGATTTTGCATACTGTGTGAACTTGTGACAATTAGCCGTGAACCAGACACCATTGTCGTGTGGAGACACTAACTGTTAGAACTGCGTGAAGCCCGCATCTCGTGGTCGTGCGGTAGCGTTCTCGCTTCCCACGCCCGGGTTCCCGGTTTCGATTCCCGGCGGGGTAAGGGATTTTCTCTGCCTCGTGATGGCTGGGTGTTGTGTGCTGTCCTTAGGTTAGTTAGGTTTAAGTAGTTCTAAGTTCTAGGGGACTTATGACCACAGCAGTTGAGTCCCATAGTGCTCAGAGCCATTTGAACCATTTGAACCAATTGCGTGAAAGTGGAACAAACCAAAATGTTAAGTAAAAGAACAGTGCTGTGATTTGGTCAAGAAACATTTATTATATCATCGAAACTGTCTTAAAGACGACGACGTAAATTGAACTGATGTTTAACGGACTGTTATAGTGATAAGCACATGTGAGTGTTTTCCTGTGGCAACACGGTGAAAGAACTGTGCGAAGTATTGCCATTAACCGGCTATACATCGTAAATACTAAAGACATTGCATAATTCCGATCTACCCGCACCGCGCGAGTAACGACAACGTACACACTGGAACTATTATTATGGCGCCATTGCTGCCAGCTGATTCGATTACAACGGAGACGTGGACCGCCGCCGTAACTGGAATATTAATGAAACAGGAGGATCCATCATTATCTTCACGCCACGAACCAGGATTAACTTCACACATCGACCGCGCGGAACACCGCTGACGTCATCACACTGCCTGCAGCAACAATTAAGACATTAAAAGAAAATTATTACGCTCTCTCTCATTTCAAAATTAAAGACAATTGCCGTTAACTTATCTATTTTGAAATACTGTCACAATATCAAGGTTCAATTTTGTTTAGTTCCAATAGATGTTCTTTCCATTATTTCGTCTTGTTGACAGTGTTAGAAACCTTCCAAATTAAAGTTCATTTAATAATTTTCTTTCAAAATTCTTCTCAGACATTTTGCTGCCCATCATAATTTTATTTTAATGTTTGTGTGTAACTTCTTTTGGAGGGAGTACATATTTAATATTTTGTGCAGTAAAATTAGCTACCATAAAATAACGTATATTACCAGCTGATGCTGTCCGCCATTACTGCTTGAAAACCGACCAATAGTATTTTTGCACCTATTTTGTCATTGGCTGTCAGCTTCAAAACAAAATTACGTATTTCGTGGGCATCTAGCAGATGCGCGATGTCTATGTAGGCCCCTTCAATAATTTTTTTTTTACCTTTGCATGTTTACTGCAATTATATTCACTTTAATTGTTCATTTTTCCCCGTTAAAGTGATTTATCGTATATAATAATTGTACTGAATTACCTAATATATTTTTTATTACGTAAACATTGGTGTAGCATATGTAGATTAAAATTGACGTCTTATGGGCCCCACATAAGATTCTGCACGTTCGACAAAGACTATGCCAAATTGTTTTTCGTCCGTGACCATCAGGGGTAGTCGGATTCCTTGTATAGGTCATGTTTTATTACTTAAATGTTTTTTTTTTTTCAGAAATAGAGTACCAGTTTCTTTACAAGGTGGGGCACAGTACCATATCCCAGGATGCAATCCGCCGGTCACCGACACAGTATATCGCCATGCCGCCAGTAACCCAGTTCTTCAGGATTCAAGAACTGTCAATAGCGCTGAATTACACGGCAATACTGGTCCTCCGCATGTACAAAGGAGTACAAGGGCAATGAAAACACGTGGCAATGCCTATTTTCCGCGTAACAAATCTTTTAGCTTGATGCATATTCCCAGGCTAACAGAAGTTATCAATGGTACAACAGGGCTATACACGTACCCCGTGACATTTGTAGTCTCCGCCTTGACGACTTACACTGATAAAGGAACCAGAACATTTAATCAGCACGCCAGGATCATCTGTCAATCCCTCCATGTATCAGTTTCCACCTTGACGATATGCTCATGATGAATCTAACAGAGCAGATTATCAGCCCAGCAGGTCAGTGAATTAAATCTCGCGTTGTGTACAGCCTGTGCCCTGTCGATCTGGTGCTGACACAACTACCATCGTTGCAAGTGGATTGCAAATCCAAGACCATTGCCTAATAACCTCCATCAGGCCGCCTTCACTATGCCGCGACGTCATGGTCTGAGGTACGAATGGAGGTCCACCTCCACAGCACTGGGATCAAACACCGCCTACCACAGCGCCGCAGACAACAGTCCCAAGTTCATCATTTGGGCAACACTGTCGCCTGTCGCGTCACTTGGACACCGGGCTACAACACAAGAGGCATTAGCCACACAGCAGCGTGCGTGAACTGCAACGACGACCGCCGCACCTACTACAAGGACGCAGTGAGATCACGGGCTGCAACCAGGACGAGTTTAAGTTTGGTGCAACCATCCACTATGGTCTCCTACCGCCCTGCATCGACCCACTGGATCCACCATGGTCGGGGAGGAATATCCAAAACCTATCCCGAGAACTAGCAGAACAGCTCTTTTGTCAGTGTGAAGCAGGTATTGTACCCCGATTTCTGACAGAAGGGAGATGGCGGTGATAGAAATAAAGTGCTGAAGAATCGCTGTGGACAAAATTCACATCTGTATGTAGCACCTTGGGCTTTAATTCATAAACATTTATGGGTTTTTTCCATATCGCTTAGTTTGACCTCAACTTGTTTTTCCTGTAGTATCGGTGCTAGATATCTTAGTAGTATTCAGTAAAGGACTGAAGACTGACCGAGTGACTCCTGTAATACGCACCCAGTGTAATTATGTTCGATACTCTTCTCTTTGCACCAAGTCGCATGCCAACAAAAAAAAGGCAATACGCCAGCCATTGCCGAGAGTGTGCTCATGCGTGAAAACCTTCGGTTACCCGAAGACATAGGAACAGACCAGAATATCCATGGAAAATTTTTATAGTTAATGTTTTTGTATAATTTAGGACTGTAAGAGTACCAATAATTAAGGATACATATCACGTGGGTTCAGATAGCTCTGAGCACTATGGGACTTAACTGCTGAGGTCATCAATCCCCTAGAACTTAGAACTACTTAAACCTAACGAACCTAAGGACATCACACACATCCATGCCCGAGGCAGGATTTGAACCTGCGACCGTAGCGGTCGCACGGTTCCAGACTGTAGCGCCTAGAACCGCTACGCCACCCCGGCCGGCATATCACGTGGGTTTTAAGGCTGTTCTTACTGAGTTTATATCATGGTTATTAATATCTTGAATAATGTTACCCGCAGAGAAATATGTAACCGGTGCTGGTTACGTTTAAAATGTCGTACAGTGGCGTTGAATAGGAACATGGAGTCGCAAAAATGAACGTCTGTTCATCATACGGCATTGTCTCTGAACATCAAAGGCTTCGAGATATCGCAAGGTTGCGATACGACTCATTGACACAGTGATGTAACACCGCTCCAGATCCCTCCAGAAGTAATGTCCATGAAAAAGGTACATCAACCAGAAATAGCCGATCAATCGAAAGATATGACATAGTAGTCAAGTCTGTCAGAAGTTAGGAAGATATATGAAAGTAAACAGATGGTGTTGGTACAGCGCCTGTATGTGGGTAAGAATTAAGGAGAATTATAGAATTACAAGACAGCCTCGGGTACAGAACGAAGCAGGTTCTTTGTCTGTACGTTTGTTCCTCATTGTTTCTAGACAAGATACTCAGAAGAAACGCACATTGATAACAGAAGCGATCATGCACGTTACAACAAGTAAGTCAAGACGATTCGCTACCTGTTATAATATTGCAATGACTCTTAGGAATGATTGTGGATGCAATGTTCTCCCACGACTCTCGTGATAATTATTCGCTTTAAGAAATGGTACGAGAGCTAGCCCAGCTTATCAGTACAAGAATTAATCGTACAAACAGATGAGCAAAGCATAGCTAAAGGAAAAGTGGAGGCACTGCAAAGTAAAAACAGAGAATGGTAACGTTGGCAAATACATCTGAAAGATCGTGATTACTACCTACGGTAGTTAATCACTGCTCCAAAATGAAATACAATATTCTTGCAGCTCACTACGTGAGGAGTGCAAGCTGCACTTCTAGCGTCGTCAAGGACGGATCAATAATTCGAGGATGTAGAGGATAAACTGTAGGATTATGGAAGGAAATATTTCAGATTCGTCTGAAGTGAATTAGAGAAACTACAGGAAGGCATAAATTGCTAGCTGGTCGCGGAATTACACGCAGTGTTTCCAAAATACTAGCTGTCCACGTAACGAACAGTAAATTACTGTATTCATTCGGTATTGACGGCACAAAATTACAACTCACCCGGTGGCTTGTAAACATTAACGTTCCACACGTTTTCATGAAATAAGAGCATACGGTAAAACTGATGGTGATTCTTACCCACAAAACATAACCTTTTTATCTGGCAACACAAGTAGATAGCGAATGATCACTCCAGTGGGCCAATAGCGAACCGTTATCATCGTTCTGATTCTCTAGCTTGGACAGCAGTAACACGAAGGTAAGGCTGCCAAGACCGACACGGACTTAGGAGTTGAAGAAACCAATTGAACGTATGACTAATAATTCTTTTAAGTGCTACAGAGTAGTTAATGGGTGTGAGTGAAAGCTACTACAAAATAATTAGCGAAAGTAGCTGTAACAAAATATTTCACTGATTCTATCACCATAGATAAGTTTTATTAAGCAGTAATCCAGAGAGTTCTCTGCGCAAACTCTTCTAATGGCATTCGTATTTAAACCACGTAAAGCAAATAACTACACAGTTTACAGAAATAATTAGAAAGAACATATAGACAAGCCTTTAATAGCAGCATTAATTGAATACGATCGACAGAGCAACGGATCGTAACTGTTGCTGTACTTGATAGTACTTGACCAGTGCGAAATAGTTAATCTCTTAGTAGTGGTGCAATGTTTAACACCAGCTACTTGTTACCAGCAGAAAGATAATGTAGCATACAATGATATCTCCAGAGTTTTAGTGCTAGCCAGTTTAACGTCGTATAATTAACCATATTTCAATGAGCATAATGCAACTTGCTTGGAGTGAGTCAAGAAAACTACAAAAAGAATTTGAAAGCCACAAAAATGTTGTTTTCCGTTAATCAGTTTTTTCAAGTTCCGAGTCGCTAAACTATTGCAGTGTCATTCTGTATCTGCGTCTGGGTCATCGATTGCTAAGCATGTTACATTCCTTGGCTGAGAAAGTGAAGGTATGTCTGAAGACGACATCTAGAAGATACAATGAACTGACCAACGGGAGGTACACCCAGCAGAGTGGCGTGTTAGCGTGCCCTGTTCAACGCGAGACAAAGGCGGTCTGCTTATGTTCATGCCTTGCTGATACATATGTTTCGATGGTTGTCGGTGATGGGTTATGGACGGTGTGTACTGATTTGAGACTACGTACCTACGGCCATCCTCATGCATGAAATTTTAGCATGATCGTGTGGCTTGTATTAATATTTTGTTTGCAACTCTTTCGGTTGAACAGACGTCTGTTCCGTACTTTTCAAAGCAACAGTTATTGTTCCATTCGCGAGGCACAGTATCGGTATTTCAATCGTCCATCTGTAAGGTTAGCATACGCGCTTCATTACAGTCCCCCCGGTATAATATTGTTTAGTTTAGTTCGCCTTATTTCTGATTTTCATAGATTGTGGACTTGAACTCCACATCACTCATTATAGGACAGTTATTGTGTTCTTTGTCGCTGCATATTGAATTGATTAGTAATAACCAGAAAGTTTACTACAGCATCTTAGATTGGTGTTCATACCCCAGTCATTCATGGAGTCAGTACGATTTCTGAACTGCACACATGAGCTCTCATGTTCATGCTTGGAGCTGTACTTGATTTGAGCACGAAATTTTCAATGCACTCTGCCTTCTGTGGAACTGTTAGTCCGAGAGAGGGCAACTGTCGTCAGCTGAAATAATTTGAAGTTTTTGCGTGCGTTTACAGGCTATAAGCTAAGTCAGCACAGCTGAAACCCAGAGACTTCGTGCCGTTCCACATTATGTTCGACTTGACTTTTATGTTTTATTTTCTCTGTGGATGGGCGTTAGGCTTTCAGTGTGAAGTTTTACAGCGTAGCACATAAGCCTACCAGGGAGGTCACATTTACACATCCAAGTCAAGCTAGGAAAACACCATGAGATTCATTCAAATACTCGTTCATGCTCCCTTTATTCTTGCGTTGTGTAACGAAAGCATCCCCTAGTCTTGAATGTTAAAACTAAACCGTGATCTAGTGAAGTTAATAATTACTCTTGGGTCAAAACTTTCTATGAAAGGTGTACATTTTCAGGGCATTTTACTGATTCACATATTTCATGCGTTCTGTTCAAAGGAGAAGGCAGGAGGCTTTCAAATTATAACAGTGCCGAGGTGCTGAGGCTTGAAGGTCCATCGATACAGACTGCCGAAAAGGAGATGCACCATCAAAAGAAGAGTGTCTATGGAGATGGCAAACTAAGACGCGGTTTCCGAAGACGTCAATATTTTGGATGGTTGAACATGGTTGCACTGGTACTCCGACCAGATTAAAACAAGGGAGAACCATAGCAGTTACTTCTTCCTGAGAGCACGACATTCTACTGTATGGTTTAATGATAGCAACCTCTTGGGTAAAATGTTGCAGAAGTAAAATAGTCCTTCATTAGGGGGATGTCCTAGCGGAGACTCCTCAGGAGGATGCCGTCACCAAGGAAACAATAGAATAGCGCGGGTGGCAGCTGGGATTGTTAGCTACCTTAAATGGATTGGTGGTTTAGGGAATTAAAAGAAGAAAATGGAGTGGGATGCAGTGGGAACTAGTGAAGTGAATCGGCAAGATGAACAGGCTTTGTGGTAAGTAGAGTATAGTGTTATAATACAAAAAGAGATAGGAGTTATTGCAGGGACAGGCTTAACTATGAATAAAAATGTAGGAACGTTGGGAAGTTGCTACTAACGGCGAAACGGAACCAACAGCCACTACTGTAGTTGCAGTTTGGATTCCTACTTGCTTCGCAAATGATGAAGAAAGTGAAAGAATGTACAATTAGATAAAATAAATTATGTAGGGAGAGATGGGAAACGAAAATTTAATACTGATGTAAGGACTGGATTTCGGTAGTGGGTAGAGGAAGAGAAGGAAAAATAGTATGAGAACATGGGCTGGAGGAAAAGAATGAAAGAGTAAATTGCCTAGTGGAATTCTGCAGAGAGAGCAACTTAATCATGGCTAATAACTAGTTTAAGAATCGTCAAAAAAGTTGTATACGTGGAAAATATCTGCGGACCTAGGAAGTTTCGGATTGCTTATATAGTTTCAAGACAGAGATCTCGAAATCAGATTTTAAATTTAAGCCATTTCCAGGGCCAGATGTGGACTCTGTAAGCCATTTCCAGGTACAGATGTGAACTCTGATCATACTTTATTGGATACGGACTGCAGGTTAAACAAACTGCACATAGGAAAGAAAATGAGATGGGGACATAGATGAATTAAAGGAACCAGATGTTGTTGAGCTTAGGAGACAGCATTAAACAACGCTGCACTGAAACAGGAGAAAGGATTACAAAAGAAGACGAAAGATTAGCTTTAAGAGATGAATTAGAAAAGACAGCAAAATATCACTTAGGTAAAAAACAAGGTCTATTAGAAATCCCTCGATAATACAGGCAGTACTGGATGTAACTGACAAAAGGAGAAAATATAAATACACGGCAAATGAAGCAGGTGAAAGGGAATACAGACGTCTAACAAATGAGACTGTTATAAACCTAGTACGTATTGCTAAATGGCAAAAGCAAGGCTATAGAAACACGCCTAACTAGGGAAAGATAGATGTTACCTATTGGAAAATTAAAGAAACTTTAGAGACGTGAGAAACAACTGTGTAGACATAAGAGCTATAATAAAGAAGGGAAACCTGGTAGGTGGAGGGACCTATATAACGGAAACAAACTCGAGTACAGTGTCATAGAAAGAAAAGTGGAAGTAGGTGGAGATGAGCCCGGAGATATGATGCTGAAGGAGAGTTTCAGAGAGCACTGAAATACGTAAGCGGTAGCAAGGCCCCTGGAGTAGATAAAATTCCCTCGGAAAAACTTGGATCCTTGAGAGAGACACCCGTGATCAAATTATTCCACCTGGTGTACCAGATATATGAGACAAACGAAATACCCTCGACTTTAGGAGAATGTAGTAATTCCAATTCAACAAATTCAGGTGTCGACAAGTGTTTATATCAACTAGCAATTAGTTTAAGAAGTCATGGATAAAAATTACTGACACGATTTATTTACAGAAGAATGGAAAAAAACGGGTAGAATGTCGGGAAGTATTAGGCTACGTTCTAGAGATATAGCAATGCTGACCCTGGGATTTCTCGTAGAAGATAGAGTGAAAAAAGGCAAACTTAATTCCATAACATCAAGGAATTGTGAATCTTGGTAATCGAAGAAAGTGTGGGGTGGTAAAAATTGTAAGGGGGAGCCAAGGCTTGAATAAAGTAAGCAGATTCAGGTGGATGTAAGCAGCGGTAGTTACGCAGAGATGAAGAGGTCTGCACAGGATATACTAGTTGGACAGCAACATCCAACCAGTCTAAATACTGAAAACAACAGCAACAACAACAACAACAACAGTTTGTATTCTTGTTCTTATCGATTTAATGATCGGAGCACGGGGTGTTAAAGAGTTCTGACGACAGTTAATATAACAGTTGCTATTTGATCTCTGCATGAAAGCGTAGATTGTGGCCAGACCGTCTCCTTCCTCATCCATTCTTCCAAATCAATTACATATTTTGTTTTGGACTAATGGATTAGTAAAAGTGTTTTATCCACCACCACTGCTCCTCCACCACCATTTAGCGTATCGAAAAGAACTTCAGACATTAATACTTCGCAGCCAAGAATATCCGAAACCAAACAGGTTTCATTAAAGCGACACGTGGAGACTACTCCAGCGCCCTTCCACACTTAATTTTGAGTAAAAAACAGGCTAATCTAATGAATGGCTCTCTAATTATTCCCATGACGCTCGTAAACGTCAGCGCTGAATTATGGAACAAACATGTGAAGCAACAGTATCGATGTGTCACACGCACGTGGAGACAGCTTACGAAGAGGGGGCGTAATATTCCGTGGCTTCCGTTGACCTTTATATATTAATGCAAGAACGTATTAGCATGATATCTATCCAGAACACAAGAAGACTGGTATGCAATAACGGAATGTAACACGGTGTCCTTGTATTTGGAAATATAAATCTCTGGGATGTTACAAAGAGTGCAGAATATTAATGCCTCATATTATTCGTTGCAAAACGAAATGCGTACATCACTCGTGATGACAGTTTGTTAGGGATGACTTCAGCAGTGGTAGCAAGGGGTCATCGTATAAAAACCACTTACAAGTGCCAAAAGTAACTAAGCAAAGATTAACTTCGTTTGACGAAAATAATCTTGCTACTGCTTTCATAATTACGTCTGGTTCGTAGCATTAACTGGAGAACACTATAACTGTGGTAAAGAGGTAAAATTATCTCGTAAGGGCGTCGAGGATGAGAATCAGAAACACTGATAGTAAGGGCTAAGCTACCAGTGAATGAAGTTAATGACATAGAGAAAGCTACACACAATTGTTACTGCGTCACCATCACGACTGAATATGACTCCTTTATTCTTTCTCCTCGCTATCCTTCGTTCTCAGTAGTCTTCTGGTCACGTTAAATACCGAAGTAGACCGAAAGTTTTTCCTTCGATCTGATTATCATATGAAATCTTCCCTTTCCCTCTAGGATGTCGAACTGCAGTTGAAAATGCCTTAACTAACCAGTCTTATGAAAAGTGTACGATGGATTAGTCTGTACTTTGGTGGATTAGCGCCACTTTCTAACAACTCGGTGTTTTCTGGTATTTCGTTATCACAGATTTACACGCTTTAAGGTCAGTTTTTAACGGTGCTAGGAGGATGTCACAATGACACAGTGTTTCACAGTGTGGTGTACAAGAGTATGTGTCTCTACGCAACATAGCACATCTCGCGCTGCGCGGCTGTCCTGCATCTCCTTCTTGTAAGCGGCGGTGGCGCCGAGCTCCACCGTAGCGCCGCTTCTTGCCCTTAACGTGGGAGGCGGATCCGGCTGTATTCCGAGCAAAACAATGCCTCCCGCCTCTGATTAATTGAGGCAGCGTGATTAATCAGAACGGGCCTCTAGACCCCATCATGATATTCCCACCCCTCCTACTTCCTAATAGACCGAGGAATAATCACCAGAATTTGTATAATGACGGGAATGGGTACCTGCAGTTTCTTTTTGAAATATCAAACAAAGGGAAGTTGCGAGAATTAGCCACGAAGATTAATGAACTGCTCAGCGTAAAAGTGTTTTGCAATAATGCCAAAGGACCTGAATGCATACACTAGATGGTAGAACTTACAATGGGACAGGTTTAGCGTTACATTTATGATGTCTTATATATTTCATTCGTGATTCTTTAATGATGATAATGGGTAGACAGTTACTATGAAACCATTGTTCAAGTAAATTGTGACTAATAAACGCACATTTTTTTCTTTGTTGTATACATAATAATTTAAAAGAATCATATCCGTAAAGTTTCAGCTCTTTCTGAGGATGCTACATTTAATTATTGCGAAAAATAATCCTATCTTAGGATTATTATGTATTAAGTGGGAAAGTTACAATTTTCAATAGCATGTTGGTGTAGTTTATTAAAGTAAGGTGGTGGAGACACTCAACTTTGATTGGTCGCATTGTAACAGTACTTGTGTTAATTAGGTGTGGTTCAATTTATTTGACGAAAGTCTGAAGATCAGAGCAACTTCAGTATAATGGCAATTACTGACATCATTATCTCTTTGCAAAGTTTGTAGAATAATGTTTTAAAGGAAGTCATTTACGATCTTCTTAGTTTCATTTTGGTGCGAAAAGGAATAACAATAACACTAACTAAGTATCTGGCATCCCCCAGATATGTATTTATCTGAATCATCTATTTCTCCATCTCCTCCATCCACCTCATTCCGTCCCTCTTCTCTTCCTCCCCCCATCCTGTCCACTCCTTTTCTTTTCTTTTCTTTTACTGTCCATCTTCTCCCCTACCCTCTCTCTGTCCACCTCCTTCCACTTCTCTGTCAATTTCCTACTTCCTTTTCTCTGTCCATTTCCTTCTTCCCCTTCTCTATCTAACTCCCCCCCACCCCTCCTGTCTATCTCCTCCTCCACCCTCACTCTGCCAGTCTTCTCTTTCCCCATCTCTTTGTCCCCTCTCAGTGACCATTTTCACCTCTTTCCTTTATCTGCCCTTCTCCTGTCCAACTGCGTCCCTCTGTGGATCTGCCCTTCCTCCTCTACCAATATTCTCCTCCCATCTCTATGTCCATCTCCTCCTGCACCCTCTGTCCATCTCCTGCTCACCCTTCTCTCTGTCCCTCTCCTCCACCCCTCTCTCTCTCTCTCTCTCTGGCCATCTCCTGTTTCTTTCCTGTTCATCTCCTCTTTCCTTTCTCTTCCCATCACATTTTCTCCACTCTGTCCATCTCCTTTTCGTGCCTTTACCTGTACATTTCCTCCTACTCGTCTCTGCTAATATCCCCCATCCCTACTCTATCTCTTCCTGCCCATTTCTCTGAGCATCTGTTTATGCCTCCTCTCTTTGCCCAGCTTCAACTCCCCCTCCCTTTTTCTGTCCATTTCTTCTCCCCCCCCCCCCCCCGTTCTCTATCCACCTCCTCCTCCTCCCTCATCTCTTTGCCAACTTCTTCTTTTCTCTTTCTCTGCTCTCTCTGTCCAACTCCTCCTATTCCCCTTTCTGCCCATTTCCGCCCCGCCTCGTTCTGTAGCCTCCTCCCCCTCAAATTACCCTTTCTCATCTCTGTATGTCCATATTGTCCCCTGTACAATGATATATTTTTGCAAGTGAACTCAGAAATATACGTAAATGATGTCTGCAAAATATGCTGCAAATAGATTCAGCAGTAAATAAATAATAAATTAAAAAGTTATGTCTGATGCGTCAGTTCTGCTACATGAACAGCGAAATTTTAATAAGGAATGAACTTTTTGTCCTTTTGCACACATCAAAAGAAGGTTTGCATCATCTCGGTTCCGAGAGTTTCGGAACCTGTAAAGAAAATTGGAACAGATATCAACACAAACATCATTTCCGACCATTTCATTCCTCATGAAAAACACACTTTGCGTGTTGTACCACTATACAGCGAGACCTTCAGAGGTGGTGGTCCAGATTGCTGTACATACCGGTACTTCTAATACCCAGTAGCACGTCCGCTTGCATTGAAGCATGCCTGTATTCGTTGTGCATACGATCCACAAGTTCATCAAGGCACTGTTGGTCCAGATTGTCCCACTCCTCAACGGCGATTCGGCGTAGAACCCTCGGAGTGGTTGGTGGATCACGTCGTCCATAAACAGCAATTTTCAGTCTATCCCAGGAATTGTCGGTGGGGTTCACGTCTGGAGAACATGCTGGCCACTCTAGTCGAACGATGTCGATATCCTGAGGCAAGTCATTCACAAGATGTGCACGATGGGGGCGCGAAGTGTCGTCCATGAAGACGAATACCTCGCCAGTATGCTGCCGATATGGTTGCACTATCGGTCGGAGGATGGCATGCACGTATCGTACAGCCGTTACGGCGCCTTCCATACCACCAACGGCGTACGTCGGCCCCACGTAATGCCACCCCAAAACAGCACGGAATCTCCACCTTGCTGCACTCGCTGGACAATGTATCTGAGGCGTTCAGCCTGACCGCGTTGCCTCCAGACACGACAAGTGTCTGGTTGAAGGCATATGCGCCACTCAATGGTGAAGAGACCGTGATGCCAATCCTGAGTCGTCCATTCGGCATGTTGTTGGGCCCATCTGTACCACGCTGCATAGTGTCGTGGTTGCAACGATGGACCTCGCCATGGACGTCGGGAATGAAGTTGCGGATATGCAGCCTACTGCGCACAGTTTCGGTCGTAACACGACCTCCTGATTCACTAACGTTCTGCCACTTGTAGACTCATGCATTCGTCGTGCTTCTGTAGATTGTATGAAATATGATTGGATTCTGAAGTTAAACTAGCAAGGAAATTAGTAATAACTCTTACACTATAGAGTTATAAATGTGTCTCCGCCACAACGGACCAATTGTTGGCCTTTCTTAACGTTTTGTATATTCTTCGTCTGTTGCCTTTACATCTCATTGCTTAAAGTATATATTAAATGTCACGGAGGGTCTATAAACCGTAATCTGAGACGTGTTTTATTGCTACTGCTGAATCACATGAATGAATTATTTAAGTAGGCGCACCTTCATAGTAACATGTAACTTCCTCGACGCCTTGGTGATGACCCAAAGAGTGAGTTCTGGAACTATCCTGGAGCCCAACCTCCAACCAAAACACACAACACAGAATGTCTTCGATAGTGCGTCAGATACACACAGTAGCAGGAACTGAGGGGCGGGGGGTGAACAGAGATTTTTCAAACAAAGTATTCTAACGCATCCACAACTGCTGAAATGCTGCATTATCTTGTTCAGGGTACACATCCAGGAGCACGAACCAACGTGCATCATCGTTCACTATAGTGTGACTGACGTAACAGTACCTCCACTTCAAACGACCTAAATACCTCCTGCAGAGAAATACCTTGAGCATTTGACTTAAAAGTGCGCAGGTCGCTCATTGGCCGCATTACGCCATGTAGTTT
This sequence comes from Schistocerca serialis cubense, assembly GCF_023864345.2. Classification (NCBI taxonomy): domain Eukaryota; kingdom Metazoa; phylum Arthropoda; class Insecta; order Orthoptera; family Acrididae; genus Schistocerca; species Schistocerca serialis. The sequence continues at coordinate 1,065,864,086 of NC_064639.1, forward strand.
TTGATGTACTCGTATCCGGTTACTGACCCGTGCCATACTGTACTGCCACTCTTCAGCCCGCATCTCGTGGTCGTGCGGTAGCGTTCTCGCTTCCCACGCCCGGGTTCCCGGGTTCGATTCCGGGCGGGGTCAGGGATTTTCTCTGTCTCGTGATGGCTGGGTGTTGTGTGCTGTCCTTAGGTTAGTTAGGTTTAAGTAGTTCTAAGTTCTAGGGGACTGATGACCATAGATGTTAAGTCCCATAGTGCTCAGAGCCATTTGAACCCTGCCACTCTTCATATCCGATGTACAGAATGAGTCAGATGAAAATAGCCCATCAGTATCTGAAACTCTTGCTTGACAAATTCACGATCGTCGGGCAACATGACGGATGTGGTTAGTTGTCATAGATGGAATTGGTACTTGTTACTTTCAAGTGCTGTCGGTGTCTTTTCGTCTGAGTTATTTCAGTAAGGTACGACGTATTATATGAATGAAAGAGAGTTTATAATTGACACTTATACACTCCTGGAAATGGAAAAAAGAACACATTGACACCGGTGTGTCAGACCCACCATACTTGCTCCGGACACTGCGAGAGGGCTGCACAAGCAATGATCACACGCACGGCACAGTGGACACACCAGGAACCGCGGTGTTGGCCGTCGAATGGCGCTAGCTGCGCAGCATTTGTACACCGCCGCCGTCAGTGTCAGCCAGTTTGCCGTGGCATACGGAGCTCCATCGCAGTCTTTAACACTGGTAGCATGCCGCGACAGCGTGGACGTGAACCGTATGTGCAGTTGACGGACTTTGAGCGAGGGCGTATAGTGGGCATGCGGGAGGCCGGGTGGACGTTAAGCCGAATTGCTCAACACGTGGGGCGTGAGGTCTCCACAGTACATCGATGTTGTCGCCAGTGGTCGGCGGAAGGTGCACGTGCCCGTCGACCTGGGACCGGACCGCAGCGACGCACGGATGCACGCCAAGACCGTAGGATCCTACGCAGTGCCGTAGGGGACCGCACCGCCACTTCCCAGCAAATTAGGGACACTGTTGCTCCTGGGGTATCGGCGAGGACCATTCGCAACCGTCTCCATGAAGCTGGGCTACGGTCCCGCACACAGTTAGGCCGTCTTCCGCTCACGCCCCAACATTGTGCAGCCCGCCTCCAGTGGTGTCGCGACAGGCGTGAATGGAGGGACGAATGGAGACGTGTCGTCTTCAGCGATGGGAGTCGCTTCTGCCTTGGTGCCAATGATGGTCGTATGCGTGTTTGGCGCCGTGCAGGTGAGCGCCACAATCAGGACTGCATACGACCGAGGCATCATGGTGTGGGGAGCGATCTCCTACACTGGCCGTACACCACTGGAGATCGTCGAGGGGACACTGAATAGTGCACGGTACATCCAAACCGTCATCGAACCCATCGCTCTACCATTCCTAGACCGGCAAGGGAACTTGCTGTTCCAACAGGACAATGCACGTCCGCATGTATCCCGTGCCACCCAACGTGCTCTAGAAGGTGTAAGTCAACTACCCTGGCCAGCAAGATCTCCGGATCTGTCCCCCATTGAGCATGTTTGGGACTGGATGAAGCGTCGTCTCACGCGGTCTCACGCGGTCTGCACGTCCAGCACGAACGCTGGTCCAACTGAGGCAAGCCGTTCCACAGGACTACATCCAGCATCTCTACGATCGTCTCCATGGGAGAATAGCAGCCTGCATTGCTGCGAAAGGTACTGTACTACACTGTACTAGTGCCGACATTGTGCATGCTATGTTGCCTGTGTCTATGTGCCTGTGGTTCTGTCAGTGTGATCATGTGATGTATCTGACCCCAGGAATGTGTCAATAAAGTTTCCCCTTCCTGGGACAATGAATTCACGGTGTTCTTATTTCAATTTCCAGGAGTGTATCTTTCTGGCTCGTTTAGAAACATTTGTGGAATTTTCAACAAATCATTCAGGATTCAATAGTCTCGCAAAAGGTAGTGGTCAGAAGTTAGTAACATAATGCCATTCCAGCTGCGTTCGAATTACAGAGGTGGTTGTAACCAAGTTGTTAAAAATTACTGCTAGTACACAAGAAAAAAAGAGAGGAGAAAGAGTGTCACGCAACTTCCACAGGAGTACGGTAAGTAACATTTCAAAATCACTACCACACTCATTAGAATCTGAGTTAACTAAATCCGTCCCGTATGTCATTCCAGAAATCGTTAAATAAAATTAATTATTTTTAAGAACAAGAGATTTTGTGACAATATCTGGACTCCTGAACATCTATGATAGTTCAAAGTATTTTATTCTCTTTCAAAGGATTTTCCGCGCCTGTGAATCTTTGTTCCTGATACGAGCTGTTTGTCATAAGTTGTATTTGGAATGAACCATTTAAAAGCAACGCCATTAACAGCTGCAAGCGCTCTATGGAAATCTCAAAATTAACACCGTACCACTATAGTAATTACTCTGTACTCATGATTGCGCAATTATTGGTGCAGATGTCTGAACATTCAGTCACACGACTAAAGTTTTTCTCCTGGATCTGGATTCAAACCAAGCACCTATAGCCTTGTAACTAAGCAAAGCTTTCGTATCTTACCGAGATTCGACCACAGCCACGTTTGTCATTGGTGACTAGCATTTGAGGTTAGAGACATTTAAAAGTTTTCACCAGTATCAGTTAGCAAAAATGAACTCCAACATATTTGTGCTCTGTCTTGAATGCTGTCAAGACACTTACTTCCCGGTTAACTAACCACGAAAACCATTTATTATGATTTCAGATGACAAAGTTAGTAAGTTAAATGTTTAATACCAAGTGTCATGATGCAAAGTTTTGTGATGGGGACTCGAAACCAGCACGTAACCGGATTGTTAAACTAAGTAAAACCAGGTATTGAATTTTTCACCAGCAGTGAGATGTTTCGACCTGAAATGAGGATACAACTCTTTGCTTGATCATAAATTTGACACAACACATACTGCCGTTGATTTGTATTCACGAAGTATTAGCTCATCAGTAGTCTGCATTTTTGACTAGAAATAACGGCACCTATCGTTGTTGACAACACACGAAGAGACATTCAAAATGAAAGTTTCTCATCACTAGTAGTTCGGTGTGCACATCGTAGGGATTGAAATGAAACAACAGATATTTTCCTGCTGGACCAGGTTTCGAATCCATATACCTGCCTTTCCTGGAGAAAACAACAAAATGATAGAACTGTGACATTCCGTGTCGGTCGCCAGCCGGTGTGGCCGAGCGGTGCTAGGCGCTTCAGCCTGGTCGCACATTCGAATTCTGCCTCGGGCATTGATGTGTGTGACGTCCTTAGGTTATTTAGGTTTAAGTAGGTCTGAGTTCTAGGAGACTGATGGCTCAGATGTTACGTCCCATAGTGCTCAGTGCCATTTTGCACCGTGTTGGTCAGATACCACGAAAATGGAGATCCGAATACGAATCGCAGTCCAGCATCAAATATTTCAAGGTCTGAAATTCAAGTAAAATAAGAGCCCTATGACATTAAATTACCACTTGCTCATTAAATAAAATAAAGTTTCTAGTGTAAGGAAGCTCACTGGTGTCAGAGTTTCTGTTTTCCGAGACTTCCTAAGGGATATGATGTTTATAATTCGGATTTTGAACTACTGTGCATCCTGAAGTTCCTCACTTTGTATTAATAGAGGCGAAGGATATCCGTTCGTGTGTGTGTAAAACACATGCCGAAAATGGGAATGGAACCCACACCTCACCAATAAAAATCTAGGACCAGAGCACAGAAGCTCACATGTGCTACATTCCTGGATCTATTGTAACGTATGATGCGCGTAGCTGAAAAGTTACACGTGCTGAAAGAATTCGTTTCTCCATTAACTGGTTAGTTATTAGCAGGCCGCTGACACAAAAATTATTAAATTCTCCCGTCGCAGAGATGTAAAGATGCATCTAGCCATCAGAGCGTCGAATCGAAACCCTTTTGAAATTTTCAGTATTTCAAAGAACTTCTTAGATGGAGAAACACTGTTCAAGAATATGAAGTTACCAAATAACTTCGATTGTTGCGGCCGTTATTGCAATAAACTTCTTCATTCTGCTGCTGTTACACGCGTTCTTGAAGGAAACTTTTAATGTTTCTCGGTCATTTTTGGAAGCGGTGTCCCAAATACCGGGAAAAATTTAGTTCCCAGCAAATGGTTACGGCGTTCTGTAGCAACAGGACCGTCCTTTTTCAACCCATAACTGCTGCGAAATATGGAGAACGTAGTGCTTTCTTATACTCGTCAGAGATTTTCGGGTGGTAGAATAATATTTCAACATGAGCTTCCTCCTTTCCATAAAGGGAAATGTGTAAAACTTTGATTTCAAACGACTTTGAGTGATTGGAATGGCCTCCCAAAAGTGCTGACCTCAGTCCCACAGAGCACGTATTGGCAGAGATGGAGAAAATTATTGGGTGCAGGAGACCAGCGCCGACAATACTATACTCTTCGAAGTATTTCATGACGTATGAAAAGAGTTGTTACAGAATAACAGATTCGTCGGGAAACATGTTGCCCCTACTCCCCAACGGTAAAATGCAGTTGTAGAAGAAAACGGAAACTCGACACGGTACTGAATTATTGTGTTATTAGAGAGAAACTGTTAATGGGAATTGAATGTTTTGTTCTCCCTTGAAGCCGGCCATTGTGGCCGAGCGGTTCTAGGCGCTACAGTGTGGAACCGAGCGACCGCTAAGGTCGCAGGTTCGAGTCCTGACTCGCGCGTGGATGTGTGTGATGTCCTTAGGTTAGTTAGTTTTAAGTAGTTCTAAGTTCTAGGGGACTGATGACCTCAGAAGTTAAGTCCCATAGTGCTCAGAGCCATTTGAAACATTTTTTCCTCCCTCGAAGGAAAGGAAAGGAAAATACTCGTTTGTCTTATCTCCACATTCTCCTTTTTCTTTAAAAAAAAAAAAAAAAAAAAAAAAGGAGCAGAACGAGCATAAAAGCAAAGCTGTCTATTTTACTCTTTTCTGTCTTTCAATAGATGTGAATTATTTTTCGATTTGTGAGAAATGAAACCCAGACAATGAAATGAAATGACAGTATGGCACTTATTGGCCGGGTTATCCCCCTTTTTTTGTTGATCTCGATTTTGTTCTCTTTGTTCGTTGACTTTTCTCGGGACGGACGTCCGATGACACCGCTTTAAGTTCTTCGTTGATGTATTCACTCACTTATTTTTTATTACAGAGGGTAGAAAACCCTCTGTCCGAACACGCTGAGCTACCGTGTTGGCGCCTCGGGGCTCGACCGCCGTATTGCAAGTCTTTTTAGTTGATGCCACTTCGGCAACTTGCGTGTCAATGATGATGATGATGGACACACAACACCCGGTCCCCTGCCGAGTGTCGAACCCGGGCCCCCTTGCGCCGTAGGCGGCAGCGCTACCGCTGCGCTACGGAGATGGACAAACTCAGACTAACATGAAAAATACTTATTTTTGTCACGTGTCGCAAGACGTCAACTCCCACGACGGTATCAAAGAGAAAGTGTTTAGTTTTTGTACGTCGAGAAAAATCATCATATTAATTTATATTCTCTTTAGTGACATGCAGCGAAAGCACAATTGATACATTTTCTTTCAATGTCGAGCAGAAATCACCGGCGGTATACACGCAGTGCTTTAAAATTATGAATACTTAGTTATTCTCGTTATCCTCCTAAACTAATAACTGCTACCACCAATTAGAATACATGAAAGTGTCAGGATTCCAAACCCCTGCCTGTAGTTTTCCATGAAAAAGAAATAATATCCCGTGTGAAATCGTCACAGTACATCTTCTGCGGAAATGAAGACAGTCCATCTCACACTGAATTCCATGAAATGGGTTATGAAGAACGTAAGCTAATTGAAAGTGAGACAGTAGATATTCTGCTAGGCTTTATCAGATCTCATTGTTTTGGACATGGCATGTGTAGGAGAGTGTGAGAACTTAGTAGCTGCTACCGCAAGTGTCATAAAATATCGACAATATTTTGGCAAAGTTATTCATGTGGCAACTTTCGCGCAGAAAATAGCTTGAGAATCTTTGAAGCGTATATTCTATCACAGTGATTACAATGAATCAGAAAATGCAGTTGAATTACACGTTTATCGTATCTATCTTACGACGAGAGGTGATGTAATGAAAAAAATTGTTTGTTTCAGTCGCAGTTGTGAAATGATTCAAGTTCAAAAATGGTTCAAATGGCTCTGAGCACTATGGGACTTAATATCTGAGGTCATCAGTCCCCTAGAACTGAGAACTACTTAAACCTAACTAACCTAAGGACATCACACACATCCATGCCCCAGGAAGGATTCGAAGCTGCGACCGCAGCAATAGCGCGGTTCCGGACTGAAGTGCCTAGAACCGCTCGGCTACTGCGGCCGGAATGATTCAAGTATATCACACAGTAATGAAAATGTATATTTACAAATAAAATGTATCTCTTCTAACGCAGGTACAAAAAGAAACATACGAAAAAGCGTGCAAATTCTGCAATTCAGTACGTTTTCCATCACCACATTTTCCTCACTATGTTCATTTCTTCTGTAACTTTTGTCTCGGTTGATGATTCCTTAAATGACAAACAACACACTAATTACTGTCATTAAGAGTCCCTTGGAGCGTTTTATGAGCCTTTCTTGTGAAGTAACTCAGTATTTCTGAGACAGACACTTCTGCTCAATCCTACAATGTATTGAACGAAGGTTGTGAGATGACTTGTGATGCATAGCTTGTCTTATGATTTAGTGACTGAATTTTTTTCTGGCCGTTTGCAGATCAAATAAAGAAAACAAGAAAAAGTCTTACAAATTACAGTGTTTCTCCAGCGAGATCCCAACTGAAGTGTAGATCAACCAGCGCAGTGAAAATCATGCGTGTTACCGCTAAGCCAACATGACACTGGTGAAGTGTACCTTTTTCGTAGCTTCCTTATTTCCTAATATAGATTACTCAAGATGTGCCATTAGAGAGCAATCTTTTCTCAGGTGCCACAGGTCAAATCTGGATTCAAACAATGTACTTTACTTACTCAGTTTCATATCTCATGTGGAAACCATGCTGAATATTTCATTATGGTGATAATAGAGTTTAGTATTAGATATAAAACCGGGCCCTGGCCAGCCACCTCAGAGACAAAGTCTGAGTCGTTCAATTAAGGTTGCCAATATACCCACCCGCTCCTTAGAATTCTATGTCCGACCATAGGCAGGTTCTGGCAACACTGTAGCATATGGACGTTTATGGAGGAAGTTCTGTCAGTTTTCTAGACGTATTACAGATACATATCTGCTCATACTGTAGTGGTAAGCTTCAAGCGCTCTAGGTATAGAGCCATGCGATTAGGGCCACTTCATTCCCTAGGTTCTTTAAGTCGCATATCGGATGTCTGTTAAAGTCATCATTCTGATGGGACCTCAAACATAATTCGCCACCTTCAAAAGCACAAAGTTCCAGAAACATTTCCTGCAAACAACGTGTGGCTGCGCCAGGATCATAACAGTTTATGCTCAAGAATTTCCTCGTCGCACCGTAGCTACTGCCTATCAGTTATACGACGCCCTCCGCCAACGTCAGAAGTCTCCGAATGTGGCGTAGAGCTATGAGTGTATTTATCAAAGGTTATTTTCTTATCTGAAGTTCTCATGTTTGTCTCGCAGTCACGATTTGCGTTTTGCAAGCCTGAAACTAATGAACGTTGTTCAAGTGTGATAAAATATGGTCGCAAATGGAAAAATGCCTAACATTTGCGACATATTGTTTGCTTTGGGTTTAGTAGGGGGTGAAGGCAACAGAGAAAGCTCTGAACCGTCGTATTGTGTACGGAGTGAGTGCTTTTTGGGGAAAGAATTCAGAAAAAGACTTTTTTGCTTCAAGGAACATCGTTCTGGCATGAATAATTTTGCGCATTCAGGCAGCCTTCGCGATAGACAAATGTGATGGAATGTGACCATTTAAGCGTTGTGTGAAATTTGCATTCATTAGGCAAGGTTCAGAAGTTGGGAACAGTAGTGCTGCATGCTCTAATTTAAACTAGCTAAAAGCAAACGGGTGACTATTAATACATTTATACCTAATCGCCAAAGTTGGCTCATGAGAATATCAGTGCATTATTCATACATGTGACCAGTTATGATGCATTCATATTAACTTCTTAAGTAGAATTAATTCGTGAGCCCTAGCAAAACAGATATACTGAAGGAAATGGCAGTGTCAACATAATATGACGGCTATTCGGAAAGTAAGGAACAATAGGTCGCGAAACGGAAACCACAGTGAAAATTAAAACTGTTCGATTTGCAACAGTAAGCTGCAACTTCCGGCTACTTATCTCCATAGTCGCCGATCCGATTTAGACGTTTGTCGTAGCGTTGTACCAACTTTCCAATACCCTCGTTATAGAAGGCAGCCGCCAGTGCTTTCAGCCAATTCTCTACGCTGGCCTGCAGTTCGTTGTCTGTGACAAAATGTTGTCTTCATAGCCAGCGGTTGATGTGAGCAGAGATGAAACTCAGAGGGAGACAATTTTGGGCTGTATTGTGGGTAAACAAACATATGCAATTGAAAACAATGCAGAAGCATCTTCATTGCCACTGCAGAATGCGGCTGAGAATTGTCTTGAAGAAGAAAACCCATGACAGCTATGTAATGTTGGCTGCATATCTTCAGGGGAAATTTCTCACCAGGCCCTCGTACTTGGCGGGAGACACTATTGTCCTAGGTATCTTCATATGCTACCTGTGTGCTGAGAACTAAAAAGAACGACGTAACGCGATCGACGGGCATACTAGAGACACTGCCCAACACACCTGTGCAAAACTTCATCGGATTTTCATTATGGTTTCCATTTCGTGACCGATCGTTCCTTACTTTCCGATTAACCCTCGTATTGCTTCAAAAAGAGTGTTGTGTATTACGAAAACCTCCACAGAGGAGAGTATACCACAGTCGGCATTTTTTGCCACCAACTAAGACACTTATCGGTCTCAATGTAAGAAAAACAACCTACAAAACCTTATCACATGGTGAAACTACACGACGACGCACTCTGCCGAGTTCACAAACAAAACTATCAGTAAGTTTGAAAAGTCATTCATTACACACGTGTCCTTCTGATCTTATCCCTCAAATGTTTACTTTTAAAGGTCGTTATCGGAAAACGGTCAAGAAAATTTCTCTCTTGACGAAAATGAAATTCAGATCTGGTCAAACGTCATCTTCAACTCAAATCTAGTAGGTTTCTAGAGGTGTGGAATTGGTAAACTAGCTGAGCATTATAAGACTGTTTTAGATAACGTGAGAGAGTATACTGTTGATGGTTAATTTCTCTCTGTTGCGTACTGTGGTGTTCAATAAAATAATGAACACTACTGTTGAAATATGCACTGTACTAACTCAAATGAATTTCAGATTACCACAATATCCATACAACGAAAGTCTGTTTTAATAAAACATGAAGTCATAGTGTGGATGTATGGAAACGTGACACTTCATAAACAAAATAAATAAAAATTCCTTAGTATTGATTTCTAATCTGACTGTAGCTCTGTCAAGTATTTGCCAAAAATACGCCCTTCAGCAAGTTTCGAGCCGGGAACCAAAGCAGCCCCAACTTAATAGGCACCGACGTAAACTTTTCTTTATTTGGTCGTAGCGGATGTCACATGACATTCGTTGAAGTTCGTTGTTTCCTCCTTCACTCAGTTTTATTACAGAGACCAGTCTACTCTCTGGCCAAACACGCTGACTTAGCGTGCCGGCATTACCTCATAGCTAACAGAGAACTGCAGCGTTGTGCTCTCCGCCATTGCTCCAGTGCTGTCTGGGACACCTAAACTCGCAATGGAAGAAAAAAAACACGATTAATTGTAGTTTCTACATTGAATGACTTTCCTCGACTCAAAACTGTATTTCACACCTTATACGAAAATCACATAGATTATTTAATGGCCGGCCGGTGTGGCCGTGCGGTTCTAGGCGCTTCAGTCTGGAACCGCATGACCGCTACGGTCGCAGGTTCGAATCCTGCCTCTGGCATGGATGTGTGTGATGTCCTTAGGTTAGTTAGGTTTAATTAGTTCTAAGTTCTAGGCGACTGATGACCTCAGAAGTAAAGTCGCATAGTCCTCAGAGCCATTTGAACCAAGCCATTATTTAATGGTAATGACACCAACATATTACGTGAATTTTGTAGTCTAATTATGTCATCCAGGAAGTAACTCGGCGGGCACAGAGATGCTAAACATATTCTACATTGTTGCCAGATTCAGTTATACTTCCAGTCTTGATTGGTCTAGGAACTGACTCCAGTTCCTCTCTCAGAGACGTAGTAGCCGAGAACCGAAATGAGTCTTATTTGCTTATCTATAACTGGCTCAAGGGAATAAAAGTGTCGTCACTAATAACACTCAGATATGCCGACTGCAAACCAAACAACACAAAACATTGTCACATTTATTTGTGTTCTTCTGTCTAAAGCGCACCGAAACTAAAAAGCTCATCGTCAGACATATCTCCAGTAGTAAGACTGTAAACGTTATGAGTAGATAACACATCTTTTTTTTATAATAACAATAGACTTGGAAAATATTTTTCTTGAGATCAATGTCAGTGGCACTATCCATGAAAGTCAGGCACACAACTGATGAGCGAGTAACACAGCACCGAATGAAAAACGTAAAATCCCGAGGGAGACTTGGTAAGCTACGAATAATATGAAGTTTCAAATCAAGAAAGACTACTATGCTGGAAACCATAAGAAACGACGGAAAATGAAGGGCAAAATTCCATTAAAATTAAACTACCGAACGTGTTTAGTGCATCTTTGATTCCAGTTTGTGCTAACGTAAAAGGAAAGTTGTTGTTATCAGAAAGTGGAAACGAAACCCAAAATACTGAAATTAAAGTCTAGAATAAGTCATCCTTGAGAAAAAACTGTCGTTCCCTCCATAAGTACTAAAAGAAACGATCAAAATAAATTGGTTGCTGCGTCAATAAAAGTGAAAAGCGCTTGCTTTAAAGAGCTGTTGAACGTGCAGATGCTTAAGACAGAGAGAATCCAAAATAATAACAGCTACATCAAGCTGAGCATGGTCTCGAAAGGTAAATACAAATATTCTGTGTGGCGATCCTCCAATGTTCCCACTTTTCCAGGTCCATTATTCGAAAGATTGTGCAAGTAAGTAACAGAGAAGCATCTATGAATTAATAAATAATAATCAGTGAAATGTGGCATACCTCAGCAGTCATCTGATGATAATGATAAACTATTTTTTGACCTGCCTGGCACTGCATTACAATTGTATGGGTTTTGCAGCAGTTATTGTAGTGTGGTATCGTGTGACACATTTTTATATGTCAATTGTTCACTTATAATTTAGGATTCCCGAAGTTTATTTACATTTTTGGTACTCTGGAAGAGCTGTGTTGCAACACTGCGCTGTAGTAGCTGTTTAAGCTGTCCCTGATTTGAACGTAATTTTTCCACGGAACCCAGGTTCCTAAACTTTAGAAGCGTAGCAACAATCAATGAAATAGAAATTGGTTTCCCAGAAAGAGGAGACATTTAATTTTCCCGTTAAATAACCCTCTTGCAGTCCAAAACTTGAAGTTTACAACGCATGTTAGGTTTTACGAAAGAGTTATTCAGAAAGTTTCATCAGAATTACAGGGACATGTGTGCTGAACTGAGTAGGATACATACCAGAAGTTCGTCGACTGTCACTGAGTGGCCAGATATTTTAGTATGACGCTTCAAATGTAACTGATTTCTGAGAAAACGCAAGTGATTTGTGAACATTTGTTTTGCTATCTATGTAACGGGGCTTTAATGGCAGTATTTCTTTAGAAAGGCATTAAAACATGTCAAATATATGTGACCCAGAGTGTAACATTTATTTATTCAAATAATTAGCGGACGGTATGTTTAGGAACAGTAAAAGCGACATTGCAGCAAACTAATTACTCAACTAACTGTAACATATATAAGGCTGATTATTATTAATTCACAGGTGTTTCTCTGTCTATTATTTTCACAATTTTTCGAACAATGGACCTAAATGAGTGGGAACATTGAAGGATCACTATGCAGAATACACGTATTTATGTCCGCAGATTTTTTTTTTTTTTTTTTCTAATCTCATTTTGTTCGGTTTTGGTCGGTGATTCTGCTCGGTGCGGACGTCGTAAGACATCCACTTAAGTTCGTTGTTGATCGATTAACTCAGTTTTTTTTTTTTACAGAGGGCAGCTAACCCTCTGACCGAACACGCTGAGCTACCGTGCCGGCGTAGCTCGTGGTCTAGTGGTTGTTGTTCTGGACCACGGGGTCCCGGGTTCGATTACCGACCGGGTTGGGGATTTTCTCTGCCCGGGGACTGGGTGTTTGTATTATCCTCATCAGTTCATCACCACCATCATCATTCGTGATAGTGGCTGGATTGGACTGCGTAAAACATTGGAGTGTGAAAACATTGGAACTTAGTACGGGTGCTAATGACCTCGCAGTTGAGCCCCACACAAACCAAACATCATCATCATCATCACTTGTATTTATCTTAAGAATGTCAGAAAGTTGATAACCAGTTGGTTAATTTAATTGTAAATCTGCGTTTGGTGTCATAACTTATGAGACACCAATAGTGGGTGTGAACAGTGGTATGGTAGACCATAACACCTGTTTATCGCCTCAGTAACAGAGTGACAGCCCCGCGATAGAAATTAGATCGTTCGCCGACAGATGCGAGCATAGAGAATTTTGCAGCGATTAACAGGCATATAACGGGACTGTTGTGTGTAGAGAGACGAGTTAATGGAATTGCTCCTTATCACGCACTGTTGAGGAATTCTTTCACAGGTAGGAATTAAGAATTACCTAATATCTGATGTAATGGTAGTTTGGCGTTACGATTCAGCAGCATAAGGGTTGACTCTGCAAATTCTAGAACCGTCTGCCAGTCTATGTCGCCGCAATAGAACTCGATACCTCTCATATATTGAAACGTTACGGGCTAACGTATTATCACTCACGCAAGTGATGCATAAAAGCTCAGCACCACGCTCAGCTTGGTGAACATGGTGTTGATTCTCTCTGTCTTAAGCATGCTGCCCGTTGAAAAGCTCTTCACTCTTCAACATTGGCGCTTTTCGCTATTATTGACAGAGCACCAGCAGCCGAGAGATATTAATCGTAACGAACTGATGATGTATTTGTTTTAACATTTATGGACCGAATGAAAGTTTTACTCAGGCATGACTTATTCTAGACATTACTGTCAAGGTTTTGTATTACTTGTTCCACTTTCTGACAATAACTGCATCTCCATTCGAATCAGCAGAAACTGGAACCGAAGTTGCACTAAATACATTCGCTGGTTTGATTTGCAACGGAATTTTTAGCCTTTTTCTGTCATTTTTTATGGTTTTCAGCACAGCAATCTTTCTTGATTTGGAACTTCATGAAACTCGTAGCTTGCGAAGTCTCCCTGTGGCTGTTACATTTTGAAATCGATGCTACGTTGTTGGTTGGTTGGTTTGTTGGGGGAAGGAGACCAGACAGCGAGGTCATCGGTCTCATCAGATTAGGGAAGGATGGGGAAGGAAGTCGGCCGTGCCCTTTGAAAGGAACCATCCCGGCATTTGCCTGGAGCGATTTAGGGAAATCACGGAAAACCTAAATCAGGATGGCCGGACGCGGGATTGAACCGTCGTCCTCCCGAATGCGAGTCCAGTGTCTAACCACTGCGCCACCTCGCTCGGTGCTACGTTGTTGTCTTTTCATTTGTGGGCCTGTCTTTCATTAATAGTGTCATTGACATTGTTCTCAGAAAATAATTTTCAAAACTATTATTATAAAAAAATGTGTTACCTACTGCTAAAGTTCACAGGATACTGCTACAGATGTTCTAAAAGTGTTCCACACGTCTGGTGATGTGCTTTTGGCTTTCAGTAAATTTAATTCATAAAAACACAAACAGTTGTCAGAGTTAATAATTTGTGTTGTTTAGTCTGCAGTCGGCGTTCCTGAATACTAGTAGTGATGGTCGCTAGTCCCCGAACCCAGTTGCAGAAACGCAAATAAGTCTCATTGCTCTAAGGCATTGGAGGGCCAATCCTACAACTCTTGTCTCCTGTCATTTGAGACCAACATTTTACGCAGATAGCTGTGTGGATAGGAGAACAGTCATGTTGACAGGTTATTACGCCTCCCGAAAACCACTGACGAACATAAGGGAATATTACGCTCGCTAGTATTTCGCAGTAACAATGGCTAGAAAAAGGGCAGTTCAGTTGCCACAGAACGCCGTAACCATTTGCTGGGAGCTAAATATTTCCAAGTATTTTGGACTTTGCTTCTAAAAATTATCAATAAACATTAAAGGATTCTTTCAAGCGCGAATGTAGCAGCAGCAGAATTAAGAAGTTAATAGAGATAATGGCAGTAATATTCGAAGTATTTGGTAGCTTGATACTGTTAAATGGTATTTCTCCATCTAAGAAATTTATTGAAACAGTGAAAATTTCAAAAGCGCTTCGAATCGATATTATGATGATTAAATGTATCTTTGCATCCCAATAAAAGGAGACTTAGATAATTTCCATGCTAGAAGCCAGCTGATAACTAACGAATTAATGGAAAAATTATTTTTTCACAGTGTTTAATTTGTTACAACACAATCAGGAATGTAGCAAATAATAGGTTCAGTGGCCTGGTCCTAATATTTTAGTGGTGCAGTATGTGTTCGATTCCCAGTTTCGACATGTATTTAAAACACACTCGAACACATTTCCTTCACCTCTAGTAACGTCAAGTGAAGAATGTCAGGTTGAACCGTAGTTCAGAAACCGCGTTATTAACATCATGTCCCTTCGGAAGTCGGGGCAAACAGAAACTCTGCAGCCAGCGAGCTTCCTCACATTAGAATCTTTATCTTACTCAATGAGCCAGTGGTCATTTAAGGTAACAGGGCTCTTATTTTATTTGAAATTGAGACGTGGAAGTATTTGATGCTGGACTGGGATTCGAATTCCCACTTTCGTGGTATCTGATGAACGTTGAATGATATAGTTCGATCATTCCGTTGTTTTCCCCAGGAAAGACAAATATGTGGGTTCGAATCCTGGTCCCGCACAAAAATAACCATGGTTCTATTTCAAGCCCTACCACATGCACCCCGAACTGCTAGTAATAAATACTACTTGTGAGCTAGATAGATGTGGGTAGAAATCAATGGCCGTAGGTGCCGGGTTCGAGTCCTGGTCAGGCAAAGAGTTATATCGTCATTTCAAATTCAGGCATCTCGCTGCTGGTGAAGAAATTCGATATCTGATTTTACTTAGTTAACAATCTGGTTCGAGTCTCCGCCATAAGCCTTTACATCATGACACTCCCTTTTAAATACGTGCAATCTTTGTCATTTGTTATTTTGAACGTTTTTCGTGGCTAGTTAACGGGCAGGTACTGGTCTTGACAGCATTCCAGGCAGAGCATAAATATTTTCAAGTTCATATTTGCTAACTCATACTGGTGAAATCTTCGATATGTCTCGGCTCTTTATGCCTATTCACCAACGACAAACATGACTGTGATCAAAAGCTTTGCTTAATTACAGAAGCTATAGGTGCTTGGTTTCAATGAAGATCCAGAACAAAGAATTGCGACATGTCATTGAAAGTTCAAACATATGCACAAATAACTGCTCAGTCATGAGTACAGAGATATTACTGGTGATACGACATTAATTTTGAGGTTTCCATAGAGCACCTGCGGCTGTTAATCGCGTTACTTTTAAATAATGAATTCAACATGCGATTTACGACAAACGACACGTATTGGGAACGACATTTCACAAGCACGGGAAAACCTTCTAAACAGCAAAAAATATTCTGAATTATCATAGAGCTTCAGGAGCCCAGATATTTAATTTTGCTTAAAGATTGCTGGGATGATGTATGTGACGGAGTTAGTTAACTCAAACTCTAATGTGTGTGATAGTGATTTTGAAATTTCACTTACTATAATGAAATTGAGTTTAGAATCGTTAAGTACTGTCTCATCTCTAATGACGCATTTCGTAGTATTTACAATATCGTGGTGTTGATTTAAGCTTGACTGTTCTTAAAGAATAGTGTTCTCTAGTGTTATTTAGTGGTAGCTATTTGTATAGTCAGACGACTGTACCGGAAAGAGATTAGAGGACCTGAATGACATCTACATTGTGTGGGTTGACAATGAGATGAAGGTTTAGTGCTGTAAGTGTTTCATAACAAACATTTTGGAAAGATAATTTGACCCCATACTGCAATTTACGAGTGATGAAGGTTAGTACCACCTTTCCGACCACGTGGATCGGCGGACTAATCGCTTCTGCTCCCAGGAAAACCTTTACATTAGCCATCAAATTGCTTTTTACGAAGAAAAGAAAAAATTAATCACGTTTGCGGTTTTTAGCAGTCGAATTATCAGTCTGATTTTCTTTGCAGCCAAGCGTCATCCTCAAATTTGTCATCTTCCAGTGCCTGTTCAAGGAAAATGTTTTTCCAGCATTATGAAATTATGAGGGAAGTTCAATAGATAATGCAATACCTCTTTTTCCGAAGCTGGTTGGTTTTAGTAAGCATTCTATGCGTAAGTAACCATTCCTATTCTTTTGGTTAAAAAAAATTCAGTTTTTCAACATAATCTCCGTTCATGCACTAACATAAGGCCTAGTTATTCAACATACCGCGGCGCCTGTTTTAATTTTTTGTTGTTTGTTTCCTGAAGGATTTACAGCGGGTTGCACAATCGAATGTCCTTAAACGTCCATAGCATCTTCAAACAAGGCTCCTTTATCGTCGCAAGAAACATTAGGAACGTGGCCAAGAAGCACGAGCCCACACTGTTGCAACCTGTTTTGTCTGCACGATTGTGTAGCGAACCTGTGTCTCTTCACTGGCCACGATTCTCTTCAGTAGGACTTCTTCTTTCATATCATACGGAAAAAGTCAAAATCCATTAAAAGTGTCCAGTCCGTCCAGTTTCCTGGTTCCAAGAAAGGCGTTTTGGAATGCAGAACGTTTGGTATACCGATTGCTTCGTCAAGGCCTCATGCAAAACACTAGGGAAGATCTGCTAGAAGTAGTCCGACAACTGAGATATCGTGAAACTCCCGATTACAAGAGTTTATGATTCGTGTACTGACTATTCTTCAACACCCGTCCCCCACTCCGCGTCTCCTTTCCTACTACTTCCCGACCTTCATGCTAACGGAGCTTACATTCATGAAAGCCATCAGTGTCATAAAGGATTGGTTAGCGTCCCTTCGGAGCAGTAGTGGTGTGGAGCCACTCCATGGGTTTCCTTTTGGTTTCCAGCTCGAAACGATGAATCCGTGTTTCATCGCCTGTGGCGATATTCGAAAAAAAGTTATCACGATGAGCTTCGTAACGCGCAAGCAATTCCGCATAATTTGTGCTTTGTTGCTCTTTACTGTCTTCAGTTAGGCGGCGAGGAACCCGGGCGACGAGCACCTTCCTGTACCCCACAATTTGGACGAGTGTGTCAGGGCTACCAACAGAGACGTTCACTTGAGAAGCGGGGTGTTTTATTGTAAGCCGTCGATCACCTCGAATGAGAGTGTTCTCACGTCCAAACGTTGCTGGAGTCAGTATTGTGTCGGCCGGCCGGCACGCGTGATATTGGACAGGTTCGCGCGACCTTGTTGCAATGATGACAGACACCTCCTCCAACGACTCACACTGAGTTTCTTCACTGCCAGGCCTCCGTACACATCCTGGAAGCCCGTATGATTATCTGCGATGCTCTGGTGTTCCGAAAAAAAAAAGAAAACTGTTACAGACGACATTTTGAAGACTGTCTATAGCGGTATAGCGCCGCCACCTATCGGAACTTGATGAAACAATAGGGGCTGAAGTGGGAATATTCCGCAGTGACCCACAGCAAATTCCGCATTTTTTCAATAGAAATTGGCTGAGAAAAAGTGTTGCATTACTTACTTAACGCCTCTCGTATTGATGTTGACAGTTCGGTCCAAATGAAAGTCTTACAGGCACATCAGGATGGCATCTGTGGTGTCACCGCCAGACACCACACTTGCTAGGTGGTAGCTTAAATCGGCCGCGGTCCATTTAGTACATGTCGGACCCGCGTGTCGCCACTGTGTGATCGCAGACCGAGCGCCACCACAAGGCAGGTCTCGAGATACGGAATAGCACTCGCCCCAGTTGTACGACGACTTTGCTAGCGACTACACTGACGAAACCTTTCTCTCATTTGCCGAGAGACAGTTATAATAGCCTTCAGCTAAGTCCATGGCTACGACCTAGCAAGGCGCCATTAGCCTTACATAGTTTGATAGTTATCGTATGAAATGTCTCATCCAGAATGCTGTATTCACAACAAGGATAAATAAAAGTTAAGTATTCGAGGAGCTGCATACTTTTCTTATGAGAATTCACTACTTATCCTGTTCCAGAATTCACGCCCGTCTGCGTTAGATTTCGGCCTCCTCTATCTACAAGGTGTTGGCACATTTACCAACACATCAGCATCTGCCTCGACTGGAGACACATCTGGTGAGTGAGCAGGCCAAGGCAACATGTCGACACTTTGTAGAGCATGCTGCCTTATAACAGCAGTATTTGGGCAAGCGTTACCCTGTTGAAAAACACCCTCTGGATTGCTGGCAGCAAGAAAGGTCGAATCACCAGATTGACTTACAAGTTTACAGTCATGGGGCGCAGGATGAATACGAGAGTGTTCCTGCTGACACACGAAATCGGACCATCGACGATAACTCCCTGGCGCAGTTTCAGTATGTCTAGCACGCACACAGGTTGGTTACAGGCCCTCAACTAACCTCCCTCTAATCAACTCAAGGCCATCTTAGCACCGAGGCAGAACAAGCTTTCATCAGAAAACGCAACAGACCTGTACCTTGCCCCCCCTGTGCGCCTTCACTTGACACCACTTAAGTCGCTAATGGCAGTGGTTTGCAGTTAGTGGAGTGCACGGTACGGGATTTTCGACAGAGCAGCTTGCTCTTAGCGAGCTGGAGAATACGAAAATCTCGCGCAGGCTGGAATCTGTCTTTGAAGTAATCGATTGGTAATAGTTCGTTCCGTCACTGCGGTTCCAACTGCTGCTCAGAGTGCTGTTGCATATGCAGTACGACGCGCCACAGGAATACACCAAACTCGGTAGCGGCACATGGCCGTCGGGAACCCGGATTTCTTACGACAGTACGTTTTCGTAACCACCGCTGCCAGCAATCATGTAGAACGGCTGCATTCTTGCCAAGTATTTCTGCGGTATCACGGAAGGACCGTCCAGCTTCTCGTAGGCCTGTTACATGACATAGTTCAAATTCACTGAGTTGTTAATAATGGTACATTTGTCGTCTTAAAGGCATTCTTCCGTCTTTGTGCTGGTCTTATTACATTCGACGCCGCATTGGGCGGCCTGCGCCCCGGATGGGGATGAAATGATGATGAGGACAACACAACACCCAGGCCCTGAGCGGAGCAAGTCCCCGACCCAGCCGGGAATCAAACCCGGGCCCCGTAAGACGGCAGTCCGTCACGCTGACCATTCAGCTATCGGGGCGGACGCTATTGGCAGGTGATGTGTCGGTAGTAAGTGCAATTGTAGCCTATATTACTGATTCTGAATGAGTTAAGTGTTCTTTGAGGTTGTACCTTTTTCTGATTTCATTTCTGACTATGGCTACGTGCCAGATACTGTAAAGTGCATGATATCGCCTGGTGGTCTGTCGTATGGATTGGATGGAAGTGACAGATAATAAGCTCCGTCTAGTCACGCCTATGACGCGGCAGTGACGTAGTTCCTTCCAGCAACGTCGATGGGACGAGGTCCGCGTAACTCGTCTTCACACAAGCCACTGTCCTCTGACGCTTGGCTTCTTGATCCGGCGAGAGGACCCTCTAGGGTGTGGTGCATGAGGCGCACAGATAGTTACGCGACACATTTTATTTGACTATGTTTTGTTTTCCCACCAATTGTCCGCGGCGGATCTGCCGTTTATTTCAGGTAGCGTTCAAAGAAATGTGGTTAGAACTTCGAAGTTTTGTGAATTGTCCAAAATTTTTCCATAGACTTTAGGGATACGGTTTTAATTTGTTAACAGGATTATTGGTTCGCCCATGTTTCTCGTAGGTGGTCAGTCAGTGACATTCCCTTGTGCCTTTCTTTTAGATATTCTGTCGTTTTAATTGTTCCTTAATTTCTTGTATGGCACCATTTACTCTTTCTCCGTTGTCTCTTAATGCGTATGATATCATTTTAGTAATTTTTTACACATTTGATTCTTTTAATATTTGTAAGGGTGCTGATAACCTCGCCGTTGAGTGCCCGGAAGTTCCAAACACACACACTGTAGAGTGGCCAGATTGAATTAGTTCCGCTTTTGACCTTGTTCTGTTGTTGTGAAAACTTTATTTAGCGCTTAATTATGTCAGCAGTTCTGAAGTTCTTCCAAACTACAGCAAATTATGTTTTTTTTTTGTTTTTTAAGTGGCTTATTTGCTATTAAATGAAAATTTTGATGTTCAGTAAAGTAACAAGTGAGCCCCACGTCTGCACATGCCCCAGCCAAAAATCAAACTCCGTCGAAATCCCACGCTACGAAAACAAAAACGTTAAAGTTGGATTCAGTAGTCACAGGAAAGGAAAAAAGCTGCAAGGAATGAAAGAGTGACAGGAACCTGAAATAATTACTTGGGAGTCTACAAATAACTGAAATATATACGAAAGTTATGGAGTGCAAATTGATGAGGTAGTTGTACAAGCACTCTGACAGAAATCAAGAGAAATCCGGTTCTTCGTCCCGCGCGTCTCCTTCATCCGTGCTGCAGAGTCGTCGGAGCGAAATTTCCGGCGGCCTACTCCGGGAGGCCTTCTTACAAGACGGCGAAATTGCAAGATGGCACTTGGTCCCCATTGTGTATGCTCCCTGAGGTATTGCCTGCTCGGCGTGGCGCCGGAAGCCTCAGATAATCGCAGCCTCGAGTAGGGAAGGGCCCCAGCGGCGGCCGCACCCCTCCAGCCGCCGCCGGCACTCCCGTTTATTAAAACAGCGCCACGCCAGGGACGCCGCCTCCGCCTGACCCGTCTGTCGCCGGCCGATATTAACGTCCGGGTCGAACGACGGCATCGATTGCGGAGCAGCGACGTCTCCGGCTATTCCCGGCAGAGATGAGAAAATTACCGCGCCCCAGGCGCTCTGCCAAGGATAGGCGGCGCCGCTGCACCCCCGCGTTAAGGCGGCTCCCCTGAGTACACCTGCGCATCACCGCCCCTCAGGCTGCGCGCATAAGCCGTCGTCGAATTTAGGTGTCAGTAGGTGGGGTACTATAGTCTTCGAAAGCTGTTCCCCAATTCACAAGCCAGAAGATTTCGTTGACGTTTTGAAACGCACATAATCTGAAAAGAAAAAAAAAAAAAAAAGATTCCACATGAAACTTCCTGGCAGATTAAATCTGTGTGCCCGACCGAGACTCGAACTCGGAACCTTGGCCTTTCGCGGGCATGTACTCTACCAACTGAGCTACCGAAGCACAGTTCGGTAGCTCAGTTGGTAGAGCACTTGCCCGCGAAACACCAAGGTTCTGAGTTCGAGTCTCGGGCGGGCACACAGATTTAATCTGCCAGGAAGTTTCATATCAGTGCACACTCCGCTGCAGAGTGAAAATCTCATTCTAGAAGACTCGACATTTCTACACTACTGGCCATTGAAATTGCTACACCAAGAAGAAATGCAGATGATTAACGGGTATTCATTGGACAAATATATTATACTAGAACTGACGTGCGATTACATTTTCACGTAATGTGGGTGCATAGGTCCTGAAAAATCAGTACCCAGAACAACCACCTCTGGCTGTAATTACGGCCTTGATACGCCTAAGCATTGAGTCAAACAGAGCTTGTATGGCGTGTACAGGTACAGCCGCCCATGCAGCTTCAACACGATACCACGGTTCATCAAGAGTAGTGACTGGCGTATTGTGACGAGCCAGTTGCTAGGCCACCATTTACCAGAGGTTTTCAATTGGTGAGAGATCTGGAGAATGTGCTGCCCAGGTCAGCAGTCGAACATTTTGTGTATCAAGAACGGCCCGTACAGGACCTGCAACATGCGCTCGTGCAATATCCTGCTGAAATGTAGGGTTTAAATGTGTGTGTGAAATCTTATGGGAGTTAACTGCTAAGGTCATCAGTCCCTAAGCTTACACACTACTTAACCTAAATTATCCTAAGGACAAACACATACACCCATGCCTGAGAGAGGATTCGAACCTCCGCCGGGACCAGCCGCAGAAATGTAGGGTTACGCATGGATCGAATGAAGGGTAGAGCCACGGGTCGTAACACATATGAAATGTACGTGCACTGTTCAGAGTGCTGTCAATGCGAACAAGAGGTGACCGAGACGTGTAACCAATGGCAACCCATACCATCACGCAGGGTGATACACCAGTATGGCGATGACGACTACACGCTTCCAATGTACTTTCACCGCAATGTCGCCAAACACGGATGCGACCATCATGATGCTGTAAACAGAACCTGGATTCATCCGAAAAAATGACGTTTTGCCATTCGTGTACCCTAGTTCGTCGTTGAGTGCACCATCGCGGGCGCTCCTGCCTGTGATGCAGCGTCAAGGGTAGCGGCAGCTATGGTCTCTGAGCTGATAGTCCATGCTGCTGCAAACGTCGTCGAACTGTTCGTGCAGCTGGTTGTTGTCTTGCAAACGTCCCCATCTGTTGACTCAGGGATCGAGACGTGGCTGCACGATCCGTTACAGCCATGCGGATAAGATGCCTGTCATCTCGACTGCTGGCATCCAGCACGGCGTTCCGTATTACCCTCCTGATCCCATCGATTCTATATTCTGCTAACAGTCATTGGATCTCGACCAATGCGAGCAGTAATGTAGCGATACGATAAACCGCAATCGTGATAGGCTACAATCCGACGTTCATCAAAGTTGGAAACGTGATGGTACGCATTTCTCCTCCTTACACGAGGCACCACAACGTTTCACCAGGCAACGCCGGTCAACTGCTGTTTGTGTATGAGAATTCGGTTGGAAACATTCCTCATGTCTGCACGTTGTAGGTGTCGCCACCGGCGTCAACCTTGTTTGAATGGTCTGAAAAGCTAATCATTTGCATATCACAGCATCGTCTTCCTGTCGGTTAAATTTCGCGTCTGTAGCACGTCATCTTCGTGGTGTAGCAACTTTAATGGCCAGTAGTGTAGTTACAATCATTACATTACAGAAAGTTACTACGGTGCCTTAAGTATAGTAGAAAGACAGGGAATGTAAGCACAGCCGAACTGCCGCAACTCGATTTACAATTAGAGCCACAAACGGGCAGTTGTGAGTAGGGCGTAACAGCCAGACATTTCACGCCAGTGTTTCAGGTAGACATGTCCATTTCAGGTAGACATCGCAGTTTCTGAATGAAAAAACAATGTACTCTGTTAGTTCCATTATGCAATGACCCTTTAATGTACCTTGTATAGACATGGTGATTCAGTCGCCCCTACCTATGGGTTTTGTGCAATGTGCGTTGGTTCCAGAAAACGTATGTGAAATTTTCATATTCTCTCGCTCGCTACGTACGAACTGTTAGTCCTACACAATAAACGAACTCAAGTTTTTGTAGGAGGCCACGGTTTTCGATTCATCCAAGGAAAACGTGTTTCGAGATCACCCTTGTACGTTTTTCTTGAATAATTCTGAAACTACGGCCTCTAGCAAAGCATATCCAAGTACAAAATTTAACTACACAAAAAAAAAAAAAAAAAAAAAAAAAAAAAAAAAAAAAAAAAAAAAAAAAAAAACCAGGATTACTTGAATCGCTCTGTGTGTGGCGTTACTCGCCCTATTTTGAATATGACACAAGCATCTCCGATGCAATATATTTGTAAATGATCATACCTTGACAATCAATTAATGTCGTATATATACATGGCGCTATAAAGGCATTTTTATAACAAAATTGACAGTCTATGGTGACTTTTCTTTAACAGTTTCATAATTCAGAAGTTACGTCGAGGCTGTGGACGTAGACATGAAGAAATTGCTAGCGGCAATTCTTTCTCCCATTTATCTTATATGTTTAGTTGTATCCCTTATCCAAGGCCATAAGTCTGTCACCAGTATTCACCATTACTTCAGTGAAGATCGGTACAAGTTTCATGGCCTGATTTTGTTAATTAAATATGTATATAAATATCTTTGTGATGCCACAATACACGCTAATTACTGTAAGATGTTTAACACATTTAGAAGTAATTAAACACTATTGAAGTAGAGTAAAACACACTCTCCCGTTGGAGACGTCTTCCTTCGCACGCGATCACCCTCTGATTGCCAACAGCCCTTAATGTCAGGCCGTTCTGGAGTCTCTGTTTCGAAAACCAGCCAACCACAGGCCACGAAAGGCTATTCTTCCAAGGGGTTCGCTGGACAACCAATGTGAGACTAGAAAAAGGTATTTCCCAGTTATTTCAGGTCATCCACCATACACTCAGTGGGTAATCACATCTCAGTAGGGCAATGTTGCACCCATCTTTCCCACGCTCCACAACATCATATTTTCCATATAGTGCAGTATTTGGCTATAATAACTAAAATAGTGTTGGAGATTTGGCGGATCTCAACATAGGGTCAACAACAAAAGATCCTCTTCGATCAGTCTAATTCTAGCACACATACGTGAAAAATTCACGTACTCAGAGGAGGAGTATACAAAGACAATGCTGAAGTAGACATATAAGCTGATTTACCAAAGTCTTTATTTGCAAGTTCTGCCATGTGGTAGGTACGATAGGCAATAATGTCTCTATCAACAAATCTTTCAAGTCCGCGAACACTAGGTACTCCTGTACCTCCACGTATAACGGCTACAGTAAGCCAACCATTACCGTGTGAGAAAGTATAATTAATGTCAATACTAAAATTAAGTCTACAACCACAGGAAACACAAGGTCCGTTGACAAGTGCAGTAGCAGCAATACTCTTCACTGGAATGTGATTCTTCTTGTCGCCTGCTGTTGTGGCGAACTCGATGTTCTCGATCGTTTTGTAGACTGTCTGTTTAGAACGGCGACGCAATCGTGGCGGCGCGCCAGCAGACGCGCACACTCTAAAACACCCAGTGTGCGCGTCCGGCATAACGCTCTGCTGGCACTGTGAAAATTTTCTAAGTCCAAGCTACTGCATGTACTATATAAGCGAGCGAAAGCCTCGCAGTGGCTCATTCGCGCTGCTGCTGCACAGGCAACTGCATTGAACGCCGCAACGATGCCTTACAGGAGAATTCGTCGCCGTTCTAAACAGACAGTTTATAAAACTATCCAGAACATCTAGTTCGCCACAACAGCAGGCGACAAGAAGAATCGCATTCCAGTGAAGAATGTTGCTGCTACTGCACTTGTCGACGGACCTTGTGTTTTCTGTGGTTGTAGACTTAATTTTGGTATTGACATTAATGATACTTTCTCACACGGTAGTGGTTGGCTTACTGTAGCCATTGTACGTGGAGGTACAGGAGTACCTAGTGTTCGTGGACTTGAAAGTTTTGTTGATAGAGACATTATTGCCTATCGTACCTACCATATGGCAGAACTTGCAAATAAAGACTACCCTCTTAGTTCAGCAACCGTCCAAA
The DNA here is from genome assembly GCF_023864345.2 of Schistocerca serialis cubense. Taxonomy (NCBI): domain Eukaryota; kingdom Metazoa; phylum Arthropoda; class Insecta; order Orthoptera; family Acrididae; genus Schistocerca; species Schistocerca serialis. The sequence continues at coordinate 1,065,889,803 of NC_064639.1, forward strand.
TACCAGCTTCTTTTTACGTCCCGTAGTCCCATTCCACTGGGGTTTTTAGCTGGAGCTGGTAATCCAGTCGTTGAAGAAGACCTTCAATCAAGGTATAGTAACTCTGAATACGGGATTATTACAAATGATTGAAGCGATTTCACAGCTCTACAATAACTTTATTATTTGAGATATTTTCACAATGCTTTGCACACACATACAAAAACTCAAAAAGTTTTTTTAGGCATTCACAAATGTTCGATATGTGCCCCTTTAGTGATTCGGCAGACATCAAGCCGATAGTCAAGTTCCTCGCACACTCGGCGCAGCATGTCCCCATCAATGAGTTCGAAAGCATCGTTGATGCGAGCTCGCAGTTGTGGCACGTTTCTTGGTAGAGGAGGTTTAAACACTGAATCTTTCACATAACCCCACAGAAAGAAATCGCATGGGGTTAAGTCGGGAGAGCGTGGAGGTCATGAATTGCTGATCATGATCTCCACCACGACCGATCCATCGGTTTTCCAATCTCCTGTTTAAGAAATGCCGAACATCATGATGTAAGTGCGGTGGAACACCATACTGTTGAAAGATGAAATCGGCGCTGTCGGTCTCCAGTTGTGGCATGAGCCAATTTTCCAGCGTGTCCAGATACACGTGTCCTGTAACGTTTTTTTCGCAGAAGAAAAAGGGGCCGTAAACTTTAAACCGTGAGATTGCACAAAACACGTTAACTTTTGGTGAATTGCGAGTTTGCTGCACGAATGCGTGAGGATTCTCTACCGCCTAGATTCGCACATTGTGTCTGTTCATTTCACCATTAAGAAAAAATGTTGCTTCATCACTGAAAACAAGTTTCGCACTGAACGCATCCTCTTCCATGAGCTGTTGCAACCGCGCCGAAAATTCAAAGCGTTTGACTTCGTCATCGGGTGTCAGGGCTTGTAGCAATTGTAAACAGTAAGGCTTCTGCTTTAGCCTTTTCCGTAAGATTTTCCAAACCGTCGGCTGTGGTACGTTTAGCTCCCTGCTTGCTTTATTCGTCGACTTCCGCGGGCTACGCGTGAAATTTGCCCACACGCGTTGAACCGTTTCTTCGCTCACTGCAGGCCGACCCGTTGATTTCCCCTTACAGAGGCATCCCGAAGCTTTAAACTGCGCATACCATCGCCGAATGGAGTTAGCAGTTGGTGGATCTTTGTTGAACTTCGTCCTGAAGTGTCGTTGCACTGTTATGACTGACTGATGTGAGTGCATTTCAAGCACGACATACGCTTTCTCGGCTCCTGTCGCCATTTTGTCTCACTGCGCTCTCGAGCGCTCTGGCGGCAGAAACCTGAAGTGCGGCTTCAGCCGAACAAAACTTTATGAGTTTTTCTACGTATCTGTAGTGTGTCGTGACCATATGTCAATGAATGGAGCTACAGTGAATTTATGAAATCGCTTCAATCATTTGTAATAGCCCTGTATAATACTCTCAACAGCATTATAACGCCAACCTCATCAGAATCCATCGTTACATCAAGATCCACCGATTCAGTCGAAATACGCACTTTCTCATCTTCATTTAACTCAGTACTTGTTTGTTGAAGAGCAGATACTTAGCTGCATCCTCCTGCTTTTGTGGTATCGAAATGCAGATAAAGGGAGGAAATTACAGGATTTGTCAAAAAGGGACTTGCGAATTTCACCTTTTTATAGCTTTAGAGCTGCACAACCGCCGGTGTAGCCGCGGTCGCTGACGGAAGCCAGAGAGCGGACGTTCAGCTCGGAGGTAGCCAGTTCCGGTCTCCGTGGTGTAAGAAATTTTAATCTTTTGTGCATGGTCGAATCAGCAATGATCAGTGGCACGAGAATTCGGAAGGAAATAAAAACCACTGCATTAAAAAAACTTAATATGTATCCACAGAACATGTGGCCCTTAATAGAAAAGTGTCATTATCTCTCCATTGGCAAAACATTCCACCCTAGCGCCCATTCGGATATCCGGGAGAGGACTGCCATGTGGGAACTGACCATGTGAATAAACGACCAAGTAACCAAAGAAAAGATAGCTTTCAAAGAGCGTGGCGTGTAATGTCAGCAGTCTGAACGTGGTAGGAAAGTTAGAATATCTGAAAAGGCAAATGTTAGGGCTCAGTCTCTAAACAGTGGCGATCAGTGAAGTAAAATGTAAGAAAGACAAGTATTTCTGGTCAGTTGAGTACAGAGTATTATCATCAGCCGCAGGAAATGGTATAACGGCAGTAGGATTCGTTATGAACAGGAAAGAACAACAGAGAGTTACTGTGAACAGCTCAGTGATACGGCTGTTCTCATCAGAATCGACAACATACCAACTTTGACAACGATAGTTCAGGTATACTTGCCGACGTCGCACATGGAATACGAAGAGACAAAGAAGTGTATGAGGATATTGAGTGGTTAATTCGGCACGTAAAGGGAGATGAAAATCTAATAGTCATGAGGGACTGTGCATTATTTCTGGCTTTGCTGCCATCATATTCATGTACAAGAAGTTCTTCTTAGAGCAGATGGGAAGGCATCTGTGGCAAGATGAAGCAACGTGGTGCGATGTACCGATAACAGAAGGTTTGCTCGGTAAGGGTATCGTGAGAAAGACCCCCTAAATTGTGGTCCTTTGCGATTGGCTGCTGCGTTCGGAAGTTGCGCGCCAAAATAGTAATTTTCTATCATCAATATTTGAAAAATTAAACAGCGTATTTACACGGAATTCAAATTAATGAATCGTTCAGTAGCGTGCTATCATTACATTATTTCATAACTATTTATAACCAGCAGAATAATAAGCAACTGGAAAACGAAAAGGCAGACGTAGCACTTCGGTGATCTACAGATCGCGCCTAACTAGGATGGCGGGCGAAATGGTTCGGCTATAATGTCGGAGCTCCTTCGGCAGTCTCTCAGGACGGACATGTGGTTCGACGCGGTATCAGTTAAAACTCAGTTAGCAGTGCCTAGTGTGTAAGATCAGATCTGGTTCGGCAGTGTCGGAAGACAGACATGTAGTTTAGAACAGTGTGATGCTGATTACGTAAATATGCAGTTTATTAATTTGTTGAAGAATAGAAATTATTTGTGACGCTAAAAAAGGAATGTAATTGTGCACTTTCACGTGTCGTGCTAATAAGAATGGAGTGGAATTCCACAGAAAGAAACTGATTGAAAATTGGTCATTTCTAAAACAACAGTTCCTCACCAAGAGTTCCTTACAGCATCACGATTACGGATTCGCGACCTACGCGCTGTTTCCTGCCAGGGGACAACGACTATAGAAGACTGCAGATTGGTGAACTTTTATTAGAACTTATACAGTCCATTCTGCACGGTGGAAGCAAATAGGCACCCCGCGTGTGCTGCAATAGTACAAATGAGATCAATGACACGTTATCTGTGATAACACGAGGAGGTATGAAGGAGAGAAATACTTTTGAGTCAAGGGGTTTATCTTACACACGTATGTATAACCCCATCTCTACCCCCCCCCTCCCCCCTGTCACTCTTTCTCAGCTTACTATAACTGGTACCATAACTGGAATTCGGTTGTAGGGGAAGGAGTAGTACAAAGGGTTACGAAGGATATCGCCTTGGTACTAGGAGTGAGAGAGCAGAAAGAGTAACTGAGTTCTGCAAAAAGTTTCAACAAGTAAAAGCGAATACTCTGTTAGAGAATCGCAAGAGGAGGAGGTATACTTGAAAAAGGCCGGGAGATACACGAAGAATCCAGTTATCACTCTCAGGCAGAGATTCCGAAGTCAGATACTGGATTGCAAGGCGTACCCAGGAGGAGAAGTGGACTCAGATCACAATTTAGTTGTGATGACGATTAGGCTGAAGTTCAAGAGACTAGACAAGGAGTATTAATGTACAAAGAAGTAGGATACGGAAGCACTGAGGAATAGAGAGGTACCTTCAAGTTCTCTGAAGCTATAGGTCTGCGATAAGGAAAGCTCAGTAGGTAGTCAGATAAAGAGGAATCGACATCTCTAAAAAGAGGAATCACAGAAGTAGGAAAGAGAAACATAGCTAAAAGGAGGTAGCTGCAAAAGAAACCATGAGTAACATAAATTGAGTCCAAAAACGTTCAGGGAAATTTAGAAGTACAGAAATACAAGTCACTTAGCAATGGAATAAATAGAAAGTGCACGGAAGATAAAGCGAAATGGCTGCATCAAAAATGCGAAGAAATCGAAAAAGAAATGATCGTAGGAAGGACTGACTGAGCACATAGAACTGTCGAAACAGCCCTCGGTGAAATTGAAAGCAAGAGTGGTAACATTAAGAGTCCAATGGGAATTCCACTATTAAATGCAGTGGAGAGAGCGGACAGGTAGAAAGAGTACACTGAATGCCTCTATGAGGAGAAGACTTGTCTGATTATGTGATAGAAGAAGATAAAGGAGTAAATGAAGAAGTGATAGGTGCTTCAGTATGATAATCATAATTTAAGACAGCTTCCCGAAGAATTAAGATCAAATAAGTCGGAATAGATACATCTCATTCCAGGAAAATTCCTAAAATCAGTGGGGAAGTGTCAACAAAACGACTATTCCCGTTGTTGTATAGAATGGATGAGACTGGCGGTATACCATCAGATTTGTTTGGAAAGACAGGACTCACACAATTCCTAATATTGCAAAAGCCGACAAGTGCGAGAATTATCGCACAGTCAGCTTAACATCTCATTCATCCAAGATGTCGACAAGAATAATGCTCAGAAGACTGGAAAAGAAAATTAAGAATGTGTTAGAAGACAATCAGTTTAGCTTTAGGAAAGATAAAGGATCAGAGAGGCAGCCCTGGTGCTGCGGTTGATGCTGGAAGCAAGACGAAAGAAAAAACAAGAAACCTTCCTAGAAAAATCCTTCGACAATGTCAAATGGTGCAAGATGTTACAAATTTCGATAATAATAGGGGTAAGTTATAGGGAAAGACCGATAATATACAACATGTACAAGAACCAAGAGTGAACAACGAGACTGGAAGATGAAAAAAACGAAGAGCTCGGATTAAAAAGGAAATAAGAGACGGCTGCAGTCTCTCGCCCCTGCTCTTCAATGTGTACATCGAACAAGCAATGACGGAATAAACTCAAGATGAAAGGATATCATTCATAAGATTGGCTGTGACCTTGCTGTAGTAATTGCTTTATAGTGTCAAATATTTTCTGATAAAAATGGTTAGGCCTAAGAAACAGACTAAAACGAATGAGCAGGCTGATACAGATTTAGTGTCAAATACTCAAGTGAGCCAAATTCCGCACACTACGGTGCAGGAGGTAGATAGCTTGAATGTTGTGATAATATTATTTTACCGCAGATGTCAAGTGATATTGAAAATGAGGGGTTGCCAGTGTTGAGTGACACCCCAGTAGTGAAAGGTTTAGAAGGAAATGATAGCAATTTCACCGGGCAAGAGGCAGGACCTACCAAATCTCAAGTTACGGCATTGCCATATGGTAATATATTAGCCATATTACTTCAGAGATTAGAATTGATAGAAAAGCAACGTAGGGAAGAAGAAGCTCTTAAAGAGCAGCAACGTTTAGAGGCAAAGGCCTTAAAAGAAAACCGACGTACGAAAGAAGAAGCTCTTAAAGAGCAGCAGCGTTTAGGAGCAAGGGCTTTAAAGGCAAAGAAACCCGAATTAAAGGAACAGGGAAGAGAAAGAAAACTCTTAAAACAAATCAATCAGATCTTTATCCAGCGGGACAAAGAAATTGTTCAAAATATTAAACAAGTGATAGTCAACAGGGATAAAGTATTGTCAGCAGTTTTAAATGTGGAGATAAAAAGCAGTTAAAGAAATGATCAAACCGTTGGCAAACATTCCCACCAAAGTAAAAGTATGAAGACTGAAATCACTAACTTAGAAACTACTTTTAAAACGCTGAATACTGGCGTAGACAGAATTTAAGATAAAATATAAACTGAAGTGAAGAAACAAGTACAAACACAGGTACCCAGAGTTTTTAATCTATACAATTGAAACTTAGGGGTAATGTCAGAATCCAGTAATGAAGAACCTGGTCCTGACGGGGAAACTAAAATTGAACATTTGCCGACTGCTAGTGTGGCAGTGCAGAATAGACCACAACATCTGCCCACTGGTCATATTATAAATCAGAGTAAGACACAAAGTTTGCCAGCAACCCATGTTGCAATTTATGATAAGCCAAGCCATGATAGCCAACTTTTATTACCGCAGGCACTGGCGCATACAAGAAATTCAAAACTAGAAGTAGGCTGTACCTGTAGCAAAACAAGTACACCGCCTGCTAATGAGAGCCGATCCTTGCATTTGAGTACATTGATGCATGAGGAAAACCTCATTAAACATCGTCAATTTCAGATTTTTCTGTGAAGAGAGCGAAAAGAATACCCACCCAGTCGTATTTATACGCAACTTCAGAAGTGTCCTTCCGAAATCTTGGACAGAAGAATAGAAGAAACAATTCGTGGTATAATGTATTGCGAAGGACCCTTCGCTTTGGGCATTAAATGCCGCCGAAACTTGTCAAACTTCCAGTGATTTTGAGGGGGCATTTCAAAAAGTGGTTCAAATGGCTCTGAGCACTATGGGACTTAACATCTGAGGTCATCAGTCCCCTAGAACTTAGAACTGCGGCCGTAGCATTCGCGCGGTTCCGAACTGAAGAGCCTAGAACCGCTATGCCACTGCGGCCGGCGAGAGGGCATTTCTTGATCACGTTTGGTCAGCCTCGATACAAGAAAGACTCAGAGGATAGTTTACAAGGCAGAGGTATATAATCCGAAGAGTGGGTATCTGCGAAAATACTTCGAAAAATACATCAGTATGACTCGGTATTGGAACGAGCCGGTCACTACCCAAGATCTATTGAGAGTATTAAAAGCAATGTTACCGATGAACATAAGGGAAAAGCTGTTCAATGTTACGGGCATTGACCTTAAAGAATTTCTGTCCGAAATAGACTCACTAGACTTGGTCCAGGAAGATGTACGAAAAAGTTCAGATACAGGAAACTCTAACACCAACTCTTCCAATGGAAAAAGCTCTTGCAGCAACGGTAATAGGGGCGAAAATAGTCAGAAGAAGAATAAAAATAAATGTACTGGTTATAACAGTTGTAATGGAAAAGATAATTATCACCAGAAACAGCACAATCCCATTAATAATAATTACCAGAGAAACCGAGATTATCAACATGCGAATGATAACCAGAGGCAGTATTCCAATGAGAATACAAATAATAACTATCAAAATAACAAAAAAGGAGAAACAATGGCAAATCGTGAAGTCTATACAAGGATAGACCGTAAAATATGCGCAATGACCATCAGTACTGGCAACAGCCAGGCCCGAGTCATTGGCAACCCCACTACAATTTTGCAAAGCAGGGGCAGACTGTACTTGTGCCAAACAGTCCATTTTCACAGTCATGGAATCCACACAGATGACCTCTTTCTAATAATACCGAGAATAGAGGAAGTACCATCGGATACGAAACAAGCAACAAAGAGTTCGATCCCTGTAGGCCATCATCAGGAGACTGGACTACATAATGAAGGCAATAGGTCTATTCCCAACAGAATTAATATCATTAGATATCAGGACGGAATAAAATTAGAGGACAAATTATATCAGGAAGATACTGACTCTGATAATGAAACAGCAGAATATATACAAGCAACAATTAATGAGTCCGTAAAAGGAATTATTACCTCAGTACTCCTTGATACTGACACAAATATTTCAGTGATGAATGAGCAATTTTTCAAGAGGGTTATGCAAGTCAAACGATTACCAGTTCTGCCAGTGAGCAACTGTAAAGTTACAGAAGCTTTGGGAAAGAACTCACAGACGGTGAAGTTCCATACGCAGATAGAGCTTTCCTTCGGAAATGATAGCCTCGAATGCACTTTCCTAGTTGTGGGAAAACCTCTCCATACCAATAATTTTTGGCTTCGAATTTCTCCAGGATGGAGAAGCAATAATAGATCTCGCCCGAGTAGTCTGCGAACTGAAGTTCTAGGAGCGAAAGATATCCTTATAGTTAAATCGGGAAATCGAGGCAGGCCTTCAGCTGGGCTAGACCCGTAAATATAGGGTCAGCGAACAAAAATTGCTTATATTAGAATGTGAGCACCCGAAAGAGTGGCACACTAGCCGACAGGATGTTGTTCACAACAATGTGAGTGACATCTCAGCCATGACTGAGGAGAGAGTGACGGACGTTTCATGCATTGACAAAATCCAAGCTAGGAAATTAGTAAATCTATTGTCTAACTATGAAAAAGTATTCATAGAACGCTCAGATGTTACAAAAGGTTATATTTACGATACGAAAGTGTATCCACACAAGACCTATTGTAAAGCTTTGTTTTCGGTCCCTTGGACGAAGGAGAATGAGATAATGAGAGAGATAAATAGTACTCCTTAGTACGCGTCCTAAGTCATCACTTATGAAGAAGAAAAATAAAAGGTGGCATCTACTATATGAAGGGCCATTCTAGATAGCCTAAATTCCTCATAATGGTTGCTGTTTACTGCAAGACGTCAATACTGAAAGTATAAAGGGACTGTATTGTCATAGGGACCTTAAGAAATATTTGCAGTAAGAAGCGCAGCTCACTGATTGCAAGTAATAAAATGTATTCAGTGCACAAGCACCATTGTAAAATATGTAAATAGTAGTTACAGAGTAGTTTTATTGTAAATTCGTTTACTCATGACTCTTAGTTTATAGGGGTTTATTTCAGATGATATGTTTAACTGTAATTTCAATTCCTGATCAAATCTAAGTTCCCATAAGGGAACAATTAAAGACATTAAGGGCTTGAAGTTTCAATGCTCAAAATTCATTCACTAAAAATTATCAACAGTTAGAATAGATGTTTAAATGTAAATATGATTTTCTGATTTTTTTACCTAGGTTATATTGGGGTAAATATGTATATACTTTAAGTACATCATGTGGATGAGTCATGAATGTACTTTATCTTGAATTATGCAGAGCACACACACGAAGGGATCTTAGTTGAGTGCTAGACCGCATGTTGGCTTACTTCCGATTTGGCTCTGGAGCATTCGCCTTCTTGCGTACCACTTTGGGTACTTTTAACTTTCGGGTTTAGCCTTGCCGTTAGCTCTCTGAGCTACTTACTAGTGGGTGTACCGAATGTGGGCATCTGTTTTGAAATACTAATTATGAGATTTAATCGATTGTGAATGAATGAATATAAATGACAACAAACAAATGAAACATACCAACTCATACAGTTGTGCTGAAATCTAAACGGTTCAAAAGTGATCTATTGATCAAGAAAAAAGTAGAAGATTGTATCACTCAGTTTTTTTATATGACGCTCGATATAGTATATGATTTTTGTCTTCATGTTTCGACGTAAAACCGAATGTAGACGTGAACAAATATCATTGCTGTGTTAGTGTAAAGTGATATAAGGATTGTCTGTTGTGTCTAACTACGAGCACCAGCAGTAATTAATATTTGTGCTGTGTGTCTCACGAGAACCTTAACAAATCAAGTGGATACGCACAAACTGTGTTTTTTATTTTTAAAACTGTGTTAAGCAATGATAAATCACTCAAATCAGTGATAATATAAACGCTCTTGGAGTGCATATGTTAGCAGCAACGACTGGAGGTTGGTATATTTTTAACAAACTTTAAAATAAAAATAAAAGTTGAACAGACCTCAGACTTTTAATATAAACAGATAACTTTGCGAGTATAAACTCTTGAAACAGACTGTACTGCCAGCTGCCCGCCAACAATGCGAGTGCAACAGCGGCTCGCCGCGCCATGCGCAAATGTTTACGTACAGTGAGAAATAAACAAAGCCGACGATGAACATCACACTCTTTAAAAAGTGTAGTGTCATATATGCGTGATTTATTTAAAGGAACTGCGAATCACTACATTAACCAGAACAGTGTTTATATGCTGAACATCTTCCGTAAATAAAGTGAGTGAATCCGTGTGAATGGAGATAAACGTGCTATTTCAACATCATAAAACAATTTCTTTGTCACTGACACCAATTTTCTCATATTTCATGCACACGCACTGGACGAGAGGAACGTGGAAGCACGAACTGTGCCAGAAATATCAGAACGAAAACCGGGTGCAGTTGGCAGCCGGCATTCCATTGACGTTCTGGGGGCGGACCTGCAGCAGCCGCCATCAGCAGCGGACTCCACCTGTCCTCGACCTCCGATCCAGCAGTTCGATACAGGGTTGAGTATTCAACGTCGCCGGGAACTTCATTCAAATTTTCTTTCAATTAGAATGAACTTTTATGCATTTATTGGCCTCTTTTGACCTCAACAGCGGATTTAATATTTTCAATAATGAATACGTCAAGCCTGGCAGATTAGGTAACTATACTTTTTCGAAGCCCGTTGGACGGTTTTGTTCCCGGTTTTACGGATCCAGTAAACCTGAATGGTGCGGAATCAGCAATTCCGGGAAGTCTCCGCAGTCTTTTCCGAAACTGTACAGTTGCTGAAGCCGTTTAAACTACCATATCCACATTAGATACATGGTATAATATTTGATGTTTTATCTTACTATTATCTAAACTTTGCGAACTTAAAAACTCTTTATCTAAAGTGAAAATTGAACCATATGTGGCGCTAACTTAGTGGTCTGTATTACAAAACAAAAATTCTATGAATAAATGTATTTTTTTTTTTCAGCGCAAGGCGCAGTGTAATGCCAACGCCAATATTTAGTGAGGCCATTGTATGGGACAGTGCTCGAGACTTTTGAACTAACGAATATTTCACCAGAAATGACTTTTAACTGAAAAAAGATTTATTATGATATTGTGACTTATTATTATGTTGTGAAACGTGTAACAAACGATATGTTTTATTACTTTTATTACCAGTTTTCTACAAGGAATAATCATATAACAAAAGATAATACCATTAAAACAATATATTGGCATTGTATTGTCTGTGGAGCTTTTCCTTCTTCTTCACTTCTTCTTCTCTTGTTGTATGAAGCGGATGATATCGAAGATAAGCTGAGGTAGTCATAAATGATCAAAAGAAAAATATAACGTTCAATTTACTAAATGCTATTCTAGTTTACAGACTTTTTTAGTAACTAGATAACCAACTATGAATGTTTTATGTCTTGTGTCCGCAGCAGTCCAGACTGTGCATTGTTTGCCGCCATTACGTGAGCATATGGAGCGGCAGTTTTAAACTGCTGGACTAGTCTGACACTAATTCTTTCGATCTTTATGGAAATGAGCGTTTGGCGTCATTGGCAGGGAGGCCCCTGTCGGGACAGGTCAGACCGCCTTGGTGCAGGTCTTATTACATTCGACGCCTCACTGGGCGACTTGCGGGCCGGATGGGGATGAAACGATGATGAAGACAACACTACACCCAGTCCCTAAGCGGAGACAATCTCCGACCCAGCCGGGAATCCAACTCGGGCCCGTAGGACGGCAATCCGTCACGCTGACCACTTTCTTTTTCCTTCCATTTTCTTCGGTATTGATCGTTGTGTTCCGTCTGGGCGGACGTAACGAGTACAGAATATGGACTGAGAGCAAACCAAAGAAAGACGGAAGTAATGAGAAGTAGTAGAAATGAAAACAGCGAGAAACTTAGCATCAAAATTGGGGATCACCAAACAGATGAAGTTAACGGATTCAGCTTCTTAGGCAACAAAAGAAGCTGTGACGGACGGTGCAAGGAGGACATAAGATGGAGGCCAGCACTGATAAAAAGGGCAGGGCATTCCTGGCCAAGAGAAATCCACTTGTATCAAACGTATGTCTCAATTAGAGGACGAAATTTCTTAGAACGTGCGTTTGGAGAACAGCGTTGTATGCTAGTGAAACACGGACTGTGGGAAGAAAGGGAGAGAAAAGAATCGGAGCTTTTGAGATATAGTGCTGCAGAAAAATATTGAAAAGTAGGTAGACTGATAAGGTGAGGAATGAGGAGCTTTTCCACATAATTGGCGAGGAAAGGGACTGGATGATGGGACCCCTGTGAATACATCATTGAATAACTTCCATGATACTACAGATAGCTATAGGGGACAATAAATGTAGAGGAAAACAGAGATTGTATTGCAACCAGCATATAATTGAGGACGTATGTTGCATGTTCTACTCTGAGATGAAAAACTGGGCACAGGAGATAAACTCGTGGCGGGCTGCATCAAACCGGTCAGAAGACTGATGACTAAAAAAAAAAAAAAAAAAACCTGTACAGCTAAACAGCAATGCGTGACAGTTGCTTACCCCCTCTGCATGATTCATATAGCAATTTAGAGAGAAAGTACGCGTTGTTTTAAAAGGGACTTGCAAATTTCACCTTGTTACAACTTCAGAGTTACCTACCCGCCTCTACCTCCCCCTCTCTCTCTCTCTCTCCCTCTCCTCTCTCTCCTCCCGCTCCATCTCTATCTCTCTCTGCCCCTCCCTCTCTCTCTCCATCTGTCTCTACTCAATCTGCCTTATTCCATTTCACCTCTATACCCGTTTCCCATTCATAACCTCATTGCCAATCATCTCTTCACTTTCACCATTTTGTACTGATATTTGCCTTCTTGCTACTTCCCCTAAGTCTCCCATAGTTAGATAGACAAAAGCAACGTGTATGATTAAATATATGCATTTTATGAGCTGAAAAGACGGATTTAAAGTTCACTTATTATTATTACTGTTATTTTGATTATGGATCCAGATATCTAAGTATTTGCTGGATACGAAGGAAATACCAAGAGATTGGAATATATCACTTCCAAATCAACATTCAAGAAGGACAATAAATGAAATACCGAATATTATTGAGAGATATCATTACTAAACTCACCTAGAATAATAGCCGAACACTCAAGTCCACAACAGAATACATCATCAGATCAGAGAAACAAAAGGGTTTCAGAAAAGGGAAAAGATCCGCAGACAGTACAACTACATTAAACTGAATTATAGAGAAACATGAAGACTACAGTAAAACAATACACACCTTTTTCATAGATTATATCAATACCTTCGATAAAGCAGATAGCGGATAGTTAGTGAAGACATTAAAAAGAAAAGGCATATCAATACATGCTCTAAAGGTAATTCCGATGAGCTATAGCGACATAAGATTCCAAATACCTAAAGATAATGAGAATATAACAGAGTTTATTAACGTAGGAGTCGGACGAAGTTGCAGATTTTTGCCCGTGTTCATTGACTGATTGTACGACAATGCAAAATGAAACTACACAACTATGCATACCATTTTAAGCAAAAACATTAGATAATGCCGATCCTATTTGCAAATGACAACTTAAATCTTGAACAATGAAGATGGACTACAAAAATTCTGCCTATGTGTTACACAAAGTTTGTCGGCTATTCGCAGTGAACCAAACCTCTACCAAAAAGCGTACAGAAGAAATACCTTCACTTTGGTACAACGGAATCAAGGTCTCTGGTGACTGATAAATCTTGCCCCAATTAGTTTTGTATCTTTTTTTTGTTGGTCAGTCTACTGACTTGCTTGATTCGGTCCGCCACGAATTCCTCTCCTGTGCTAACCTCTTCACCTCAGAGAAGCAGTTTCAACCTACGTCCTGAATTATTTGCTGGATGTATTCCAATCTGTGTCTTCCTCTACAGTTTTTGCTCTCTTCAGCTCCCTCTAGTATCATGGAAGTTATGCCTTGATGTCTTAACAGATGCCCTATCATCCTGCCCCTTCTCCTTATCAGTGTTTTCCACATGTTCTTTTCCTTTCCGATTCTACGCGGAACCTCCTCATTCGTTACCTTATCAGTCCACCTAAATTTCAACATTCGTCTGCAGCACCACATCTCAAATGCTTCCATTCTCTTCTGTTTCGGTTTACCCACTGTCCGTGTTTCACTACCATACAATACTGTACTCCAGACATACATTCTCAGAATTTTTTTCCTCAAATTAAGGCCGATATTTGATATTAGTAGGCTTCTCTTGGCCAGGAATGCCTTTTTAGCCACTGCCAGTCTACTGTTGATGTCCTCCTTGCTCCGTCCGTCATTGGTTATTTTACTGCCTACGTAGCAGAATTCCTTAACTTCATCTACTTCATGACCATCAACCCTGATGTTAAATTTCTCGCTGTTCTCACTCCTACTACTTCTAATTATCTTCGTCTTTCTTCGATTTACTCTTAATTTATACTATGTACTGATTAGACTGTTCATTCCGTTCAGCATATCATGTAATTCTTCTTCACTTTCACTCAAAATAGCAATGTCATCAGCGAATCGTATCACTGATATCCTTTCACTTTGAATATTAATTCCACTCCTGAAACTTTCTTTTATTTCCATCATTGCTTCCTCGATGTACAGATTGAACAGTACGGGCGAAAGGCAGCATGCTTGCCTTACACCCTTTTTAATACCAGTACTTCGTTCTTGGTCGTCCACTTTTATTATTCCTTCTGGGCTTTTGTACATATTTGATTTGACCCGTGTCTCCCTATAGCTAACCCCTACTTTTTTGAGAATTTCGAACATCTTGCAGCACATTGTCGAACGCTTCTTCCAAGTCAACATATCCTATGAACGTGTCTTGATTTTTCTTCATTCTTGCTTCCATTATTGACCGCAACGTCAGAATTGCCTCTCTCGTGCCTTTACCTTTTCTGAAGCCAAACTGATCGTCATCTAACGCATCTTCAATTTCTTTTCTATTCTTGTGTATATAATTCTTTTAAGCAACTTGGATGCATGAGCTGTTAATCTGATTCTATGATAATTCTTCCACTTGTGAGCTCTTGTCGTCTTCCGAATTGTGTGGATGATACTTTTCCGAAAGTCAGACGGTATGTGGCCAGACTCATACATTGTACACACCAACCTGAATAGTCGGTTTGTTGCCACTTCCACCAATGATTTTAGAAATTCTGATGGAATGTTCTCTATCTATTATGCCTTATTTGATTTTAAGTCCTCCAAAGCTGTTTTAAATTCTAATTCTGATACTGGATCCCCTATCTCTTCTATATCGACTACTGTCTTTTCTTCTATCACATCAAACAAATCTTCCCCCTCATAGAGGCTTTTAACGTATTCTTTCCACCTATCCGCTCTTTCCTCTGCATTTAACTGGAATTACCGCTGCACTCTTAATGTTATCACCCTTGCTTTTAATAACACAGAAGGATGTTTTGATATTCCTGTATGCTGAGTCTGTCCTTCCGACAATCTTTTCTGTTTCGATGTCCTCACATTTTTCCTGCATCCATTTCGTCTTAGCTTCCCTGTACTTCCTATTTATTTCATTCCTCATCGACTTGTATTTCTGTATTCCTGAGTCTCCTTTCATCGATCAACTAGAGTATTTCTTTTGTTACCCATGGTTTCTTTGCAGTTACATTCTCTGTACCTATAATTTCCTTCCCAACTTCCGTGATGGCCCTTTTTAGAGATGTCCATCCTCTTTAACTGTGCTGCCTACCAAGCTCTTCCTTTTTACTCTACCTATAGCCTTAGAGAACTTCAGCGGTATCTCGTCATTCCTTAGTACCTCCGTATCCCATTTCTTAGCGTATTGATTCTTCCTGGCTAATGTCTTAACCATCAGCCTACTCTTCATCACTACTATATTTTGATCTGAGTCTATATCTGCTCCTGGGTACACCTTACAATCTAGTATCTGATTTCGAAATCTCTGTCTGACCATGATGTAATCTAACTGAAATCTTGCCGTATCACCCGGCCTTTTCCAAGTATACCGCCTCCTCTTGTGATTCTTGAACAGAGTATTCGCTATTGCTAGCTGAACCTTGTTACATTACTTAATTAGTCTTTCTCCTCTCTAATTGCTTGTCCCAAGCCCATATTCTCCTGTAACCTTTTCTTCTACTCCTTCCCTTACAACCGCATTCCAGTCCCCCATAACTATTAGATTTTCGCCCCCCTTTACATTCTGTATTACCCTATCAATACCCTCATTCACGTTCTCTATGTCTTCATCTTCAACTTGCGACGTCGGCGTGTATAAGTGAACTATCGTTTTCGGTGTTGGTTTGCTGTCGGTTCTGATAAGAACAACCCTGTCACTGAACAGTGACAAACCCTATGCCCTACACACTTGATTTATAAAGAACAAATTTATTTGTTCAAATAGTAAAACTATAATTAATCTTAGTAAAGAATAAATAATAAAATATAGTTCTCAAGTGTTTTCTCTAATCCTACCTTCCTATTCATAACGAATCCTACTCCCGTCGTTTAATTTTCTGCTGCTGTTGATATTACCCTATACTCATCTGACAAGAAATCCTTGTCTTCTTTCCACTTCACTTCACTGACCCCTGCTATATCTAGACTGAGCCTCTGCATTTACCTTTTCAGATTTTGTAGTTTCCCTACCATGTTCAAGCTTCTGACATTCCCCATCCCGGCTCGTAGAACGTTAACCTTTCGTTGGTTATTCAATCTTTTTCTCATGGTAACCTCCCCCTTAATCTTTATTGCAATGGAAATAGTTTACAACAGTGCAAACTTCAATTGTTTGCGCTGTGTGTCTCGTTTCCATTTGCTCACGGTATCTGCCGTCCACAACAATAGGACCCATTTCACTCTTCGCTTTCTAGCTTGCACTGAGCACTGGTCGGTTCTGTTTTTGGTTTGCTTTTCCGGCAGTGCTGTTTATGCATTAACTGTGGTACAGTCCGGTATGTATGAGTTTACTGATTAAGAGCTGGCCGATAAGTACCTCGTTTAACAGTTTGAAAGGTATCAAATTATTTAAAGTTTTCGTCTTGCGCTGAAAGCGTAGCTTGAGTTGGGTTGGGAGGAGAGCGGGTTTTGATTCTCACGCTCGCAAAGCTGACGCCGGCTTCTGGACCGAGCGACCTGTTGTAGTTTCTTAACGCTGCGCGCAGTGCGTTACACATACTCTCTGGGGTGAATCTAAAGAAGTACTGTAAAATATTAATCGATCTTTTTCGTACTTTGTGTATCAAATTCTATGCATGACAGAATCATACTGCTAAAATTTCTGATCAATAACGTCAATACTTTCGGAGATACAAAATTTTACCCAAAACACATAATAATTATGCTGGAATCGTTAAACCGCGTTAGGGATTGCAATGTATTCATCTATAGTATCAATTGAAACTACAACGAAGAGGACAGGTTCATATAATCTAATTTTCTGGAATTTTCTTTAGCTTCATTGCCATAGATTCTGACGTGATAAACACCACTTTAAAAAATTATTATCTCATAGGGTTTTGATTGCGCTAGTGTTTTGGAGAGACTGAGAGAGTGAGTGGAAGACATATGTAAAGTGAGAATTTGGTATTTTATTAAAGCTGTGTAAATGAAAGGTGAGAAAGTTGTTGTGTAATAGGGGAACTTGTGACGTATGTGCGAGTGAACATGATTTTGTAGAGGGCAGCCAGAAGGGGCTTTGAGTATCAAATTTATTAGTAATTTATTTTATGGAAAGGAAATCGCGCTGCTCAAATTTGTGCCGAAAGGAAAAAATCTGCGCGTTTCATCGGTTCACGTGTAGTTGATGAAGAGCCACTACAGTGCTGAGTATTTTGAGAAAGTTTGTGCTTTGTGAGTAATTTATTTTAGGAGATTTCGCGTGCGAACACTTCAAGTCGTACATAAACTCCGCGTGGCATGTTCCGTGCAAGTTACGAGACATTATGGCGAGCGCTTTTGTATACGAAGACTACTGAACGACAGGCTGTATTAACTCCCGAATAGTCGTGGGTCAATGACTGTTTAAGACGTTGAAAATGTCGCGTCGGACTAAATATCTTCTGGCCACTTTTGGGTTTGAAATTGTTACAGAGACTGTCAGTAACATTGCATAATTAGTGTTGGGATATTAAATACGGACTTGATAGCCATTTTAGTAGTTTTAAAGACAATAAACAAACTAAAAGGAAATTTCTGACATTTTTTTCAGAGGACTCATGCTAGAATTCCGAACGCTCGATATTTTAACTAACTTTCAGCTGCTGCCCATGGACTGGAGTTCTGTAGCCTTCGCGTCGTAGGTATTTCAGTATCTACCATCGGAAAGTGAAGAGGCAGACAACCGGAATCCTATCCAGGCAGGTGTACAGATTGTTTAAAGGTTAGCGAGGGATCAAATCGCTCTGCCACATTTGGTGTATCGACAGAGAAAAGTAAAGTTCAGCATCGAATGAACTCTAAAAGCAGCAATGTCAAACCAGTGTTAGAAAGACACACGCGTTTGCATATAAACTTTTGATCTGAAGCGGTAGGAGGAGGACTAAAACCCAGTGCAGAGCTGTGAACCGTATTAGCGGAGGTTGAGGACACAGTAGGCAGAGAGATCACCGTATTTGAGGAACGCTGGCGGAAGCAGATTGGAGCAACGTCCGTAACAGATCAGTAGCAGGAGCAGTTGGCAGCCGCGGACGGTGCTGTGGCGTCCCAGAAACTGGCGGCCTTTGGCGGACGGACTCGCAATAGCATCTCGCCGTGGTGACAACGTGGAGAAGAAGCTAAGCAGTGTTTTGCTTCGTTTAGTGTGTGAGTGCGGAAAGAAGCTCGTCAACATGGACAAATGTGATAAGCCTGTAATAAGAGAATGGAAGGAGGGTGTAGAATTTGATGACGCAGTACGTGGAGATGATAATATGAAGGGAAATATTCGTTTTTATGATCGCAAATTAATTACAGTGGCTATCCAAATTCAGTAACTGATATATATGGGTCAATTAATGAGAAAAATACGGGGGAAACTGATGTTAAGTTGGCACCAGGTCTTGTGAAGGAAGTAAAAAGGGAATCATGTTTTGAAGTTGGTTAGAAAAATATGAGCACTCCTGTTCCAGAAGTAAGTACGGAGTAGACATCTGGTCCTAATGCTAAATTTGTACCATTTTACTGTCTCTGAAACGAAAAGAGAGCCAGAATTGCGGGTAACCGAGCAGAATGCTTGCATTGCAAGCATACTGTGTTCTAAAACATTATGAAACAGATGGAAGGTATTAATAGTAAAATAAATTAACTTGGATGTGAAATGAATAGTAATATGGAAACAAAAATAAATGAACTTGGGCCTGATGTTGAGTAAAACAAGTGGACTGGGTAATGAAATGGATAGGAAGATAAGTAGATTAGTTTCTCAAATTTATCAGGGGTTTATAAAATAGTTAGAACAGTTTGATAATAAACTGATAACTTTAAAGAAGAAATTCAGGTGGAAATGGATCACCGAATCTCAGTTTTAACTGATCCTGTAAAAAGGGACTTATCACAACTCAACGAAAGCATGTAAGGGCAAATTCGTCATGAGCAACAAGAAGGTAAGAATGATATTGTAAAAGTAAAAAGTGAACTAACGAAGCATATAAATCAAGTTGCTGAAGGTAGTAAACCACTAGGTAAATGCTGATTTCAATAAAGTACTGGCCCTAGTAGATAATTTTGAAAAACAGTGTAAGATTATCACAAAATAGTGGCTTGTAAAATTAAGGAGGGAAGTGACAAATGTAAACTATTTGGAGGGCAAGTGTGTGCAAGAATGACTGACTTAGAAACTACCTCGTTGGAATTTAGTACAGCACTGAATGGTAAATTAAGATAGCATAACATGGGACTAACAAAAGCAGAACAGAGAATTACTAACAGTAGTGGTCATGTAATAATAAACAGTGTTCCAGAATCATCTGAAATTGCTTATGTTAACCGCAGACTCTAATCCCAATAAGAGTGTGCATCCCAAAGAGTTCTGGACTGATTTTGAGGATGTGCTGCATAGGTGATGGAATGATAAAGAGAATATAGGCTTTGTGGTATATAATATTATGGGAGAAGCTCATGTTTGAGGAAATTTAGCAGTAAACAAGTTTGACAACATAGAAAGTTTCAAACAGGCTTTCTTTGAGGAATACTGAAAGAAAAAAAACCAGATGGAAGTATTAAACACCATTTGGTTAGGTGTAAAGTTGAACCCAAAGGAAGACACTGTTAAGAGATTTGTGGAGAAGTGGATAACTATTTTGTCTTACATAACTACCAAGTTAGAAACAGAACAAACTGTAATGGGGTCATAAAACTAGTTGCCTTTGTGCTGGCGAAATAAAATCGCTTCTGCACCCAGAGGTGACTTGAACAAGTTCATTGGTTACTTGTAACAGGTTGTGAATCTTTTTAAAGAAGAGGAAAATAGTAATAGAGATTACCGGGCTCATATTAGGCAAAATGGAGTACAAGTAAACAGAGTACTAATTATTACAGAGGAATCTCCAGAGGACGAGGAGGTTTTACTGGATATAGAAGTTTAGACAGGAGCAGGAATGACACCTATCAAAATCAGCAACTGAGAGAGCAGAACAGCATTCCAGACAGCTGAATGAACGGAACGCTCCGGCTAATGGCAGAGTAGGGGATGAAGAAAACTAACAGCAGTCTGTAGGGTTTCTAGCGTTTACAAACTCCCAAAACGTAGGTTAAATCCTTTAGCAAAGCCCTTTGTTAGCCAGCAACCAACACAACAACACACTAGTCCTACAGGTACAGTAAGCAGACCGCAGGAATGGGAGGAATGAGAATATTTACCTCTCAGGGAAACGTGGCAGAATTTTGTGAACGATTACATGAAAATTGTTAATCTAGGAACCAGATCAGTAAGTAACAGGAGTTACCTGATGAGATTTTCGAGCGGGATCTTATTCCAAATGAGCACTCCAATACTAAAGATAATCCTTTAGTGAAAGCGGAAGAAAGCACTATATATGGGGGAAGTGCAGAAAAGGAGGAAGATTCACCGGCAGACAAAGTTTTAGGTAAAATAGAGCAGAATCTGTCTGCTAGTGATGGAACAGTTTCGGATGACGAAGGAGGTGTAAGTAGATTGGAAGAATGCTCATCGGATAATATTGCAGCTACAGAAGTAAATGAAGCTGTGGGCTATTTTCAAAATTCTGACAACATTGAAGGAAGTGTTGCAGAATCTGAGAGGATTAGAGAGGGTGAATGTTTGGAGAAACGTTTTGACTTGTCACTGATATACAAATTAATTATAGTTGCCACAGTAAAAGAGGGAAGAAGACCGCATAATTATGTGCGTTATTTCCGTAGAAGGTATAGGATTTTGCAGACGTGAGGTGGTGTGGGATATACTGGATGAACCAGATCCGGAAACTGTTGAAGAATCATCAGGGCAACCGACGAAATAGGTTGTAATTTTTGCTGAAAAAGTTCCTGGCTTACTTGTTAGTGGTTCATATATACTTTCTGTGCGTGCAGTATCAGAAAAGTTTTTAGATGGAATTCCAAATCAGAAAGAAATAGTTATTATGCCTACTATGCCCATCTTCAGAATAAACTTCGTAGTAGCCACAGGTAAAAGTAAGAAAGCAGTAACTCACGAAGTCATGTTACTGTAAAGATTCAGGGTGAGCAACTGTACAAGAATTTCCTGATAATTTTTGCTTGAAGTTTGGAGATGTTGATTGTAGCAGATTTTCTGAAAAAGTACGAAGGGAAGGTCGGTTTTCTGAATAACGAAACTGTCATTACAGTAGATGGAAAGCGTTTGACAGTGCCATTTCCCGAAAAAAAGCGAGATTTGGCAGACGAGCAATGTGTGGTACCTAAATATTGCTGCAGGAAAAAGGATTATACCTGGGGGCGGGTGGGGGGGGGGGAGGGGGCGGGCGAAGACATGCAGAATGGAGAAAGGAAAGTTATTGAGCTAAAATTGTATAAACAGAAAGATGATGGGGAAAGTAGTAATTAACTGGCCTCAGTGGATATACATTACTTGCGACATCAGATGTTTTGCAGGTATGCCCGTTATGAAAACCGGATACAACAGATGAGTGAACATTGATGTTTGTAAGCACCCAGATGTGAAATTGGTGTAAACACCAGGCATCCAGAGTCGTTGCCAATATTATTTCCTTTCCGTTGTCGCACTTCTTCTTCATTCAGAACTTTTGCTATTGTCTGTTCTTTCTTCACTATCTTGTGTATATACTCCTCATTTTGTTTTGTTGGATAAAACGAGTCATTAACAAACCATTTTGAACAAATTTAATTACTAAAGACCGTTCAAACTAAATGAGTAATGACTGAAGAGAACATGTGAAAGCTATGTAGAATAAGATAACGTAAAATGTAAGTCTGATGAAATGTGTTGATATCTGTTTATGTAAATGTTTCAGAACAGAGGCAGTACTGTTATGATTATCAATATACCAGACCAAGAGATTTATTACAGAGGTAACGGGGAACGCGTTGTGTATTTTGTGACAAACGCCAACTGAGGCACTTATTGTATAAGATTTTTGTAATTTTTCGTTCATTGTGTATTTGTATATATTATTTAAAGCTTGTGAAACAGCAGATGTTAGCCTTTACATGTAAGGATTTTCTAAAAGTTATGAAATGTGTTTACTAGTATTCGAGAGTAAAATTGGAAAGATTTATGATCAGAAGCAAAGAATTGGCATAGTAAAGAGAATTGTTTTCAACAGGAAAGTGCTTGAGTGAATTTGAATCTGAAGTGCCTTGCTGCTTTGGAAATTGAGGTGGTTGACGATAGGGCAGTTAATTTTGAATAGTAAAGTTAATTTCACTTTTTACTTAATTTTTTAAAGGAGAATTTGTACTTTAGGGGAGTATTGTTATTACAGGAATCTAAAGTCACGGATGTCCAGAAAACTGTCTTCATAAATGACAAGTAAGGAAAAGTGTGCATAACTGAAAGAAATGTGCACAACATTCTTTTTTGCAGGAAGCAAAGATATTATTGTTTGTCTTTACACGTGCTGTGTTGTGCAGGTATGCCCGCTATGGAAAGCCGATACGACAGATGAGTGGGCAGTGATGTTTGGAAAGTACCCAGGTGTGAAATTAGTGTAAAAGCAAATGCGAGAAGAAGTTCCCATGCTGCCTCATCGAAAAGTAGATGCTGAAATTACAGAATATATGAAGATAGTAACTATTCTCGAAAGAACATATACCATTGATGACCGTGCAGCTTCTCTAGAATAAATGATAATTAATTGAAACCCTTAGCTGCCCACATGTGTTGCTGATATACCTCGATGGGGACAGCTGAAAATGTGTGCCCCGACCGGGACTCGAGCTCGGGATCTCCTGCTTACATTGCAGACGCTCTATCCGTCTGAGTCAGCGAGGACACAGATGAATAGCGCGACTGCAGGGACTTATCCCTTACACGCTTCCCATGAGACCCACATTCTTGACTGTCCACAATCTACATACCTAACGTACCTAAAAGGTATTTGCCCATCCACTCATCACTCGCGCACAGTAAGGTGACGATTCCCGTAAGATTTAGGGCAACCTGTGCGCATTCGCACAGACGAAGGCCAATGGCTGGGTAGCCTTTAACTATATATATGAAGATAGTAACTATTCTCGAAAGAACAGATACCATTGATGACCGTGCAACTTCTCTAGAATACATGATAATTAATTGAAACCCTCAGCTGCCGACATGTATTGCTGATATACCTCGATGGGCAAGGTTGAAAATGTGTGACTCGATCGGAACTCGAACCCGTGATCTCGTGCTTACATGGCAGATGCTCTATCCATTCGAGCCACCGAGGACACAGATGAGTAGCGATGCTGCGGGGACTTATCCCTGGCACGCTTCCCATGAGACCCTCATTCTCAACTGTCCACATTCTCGGGGCACACATTTTCAGCTGTCCCCATCGAGGTATATCAGCAACCTATGTCGGCAGCTGAGGGTTTCAATTAATTATCATTTAAATTATATAATTGTTTATAGACTCTCACAGCAGCCAGAAAGATTTTTGAAAAGTAAGAAATGCTTCCCCTTCTCACACTTTTGTCAAAGAGGACAAGGACGCCGACAGCAGCGCTTTTTGTGAGAAGTTTGTGAAAAAGTGTGCTTAGTTAAAAGAGAAACGCCATAATAGCATCTCTACATAGTGTAGATTATGTAATGTTCTATAAGTTTTATAATAGCCACAGTGAAGTAATTTAGTAGGTTTTTTTCATTACGAAAATTGTTTTACAATGAAAATGCGAAAGTAAAGTCTTAATGTGAAGAAAGATCGAAAAAATTCAATAATAACAATAATTTTTGTCAAATGTACATTTGTTCTGTTGAAAGGAATCAAAAATTAGAATTTTGTATAAAATATATTTATTTTAATGCTATCAGGTCCAAGCCGTAAACATGTGATGTGTTATTGTAACAGAGTTAAATGTTTCGTAAATTTTCATTTTTCAGTAAGCTGTCTGCCATTCAAAAATTGTGAAAAGAACCCACGGGTAATAAGTTTTCCTTTGATTAGTTAAAATTAAGTCTAATAATAATTTCACCGTTATATGAACCTCAAACATACTTGAAAGTAATTTTCGGTATGTACGGTAGCAAATTATTACGAGTTGTCATCTTGCATTGATAACGTAGGAGGAGAGTGGATTTTGGTTCTCACTCTCGCACAGCTGACACCGGATACCGAACCGAACGAACTGTTGTACTAGCTTAACGCTGCATAGATATGAATCTGAAGAAGTACTGTTATATATTAATCTACCTTTTTCGTACTGTGTATATCAAATTCTGGATAAAAGAATTCTACTGCTAAAAGTTCAAATCAATAACTTCAGTACTTTCGGAGCTAAACACATAATAACTGTGTTGGCATCTTTAAACCGTGTTAGGGACTGTAGTGTATTCATCTGTAATATCGATTGAAACTACAACATAAAACATAGGGTCATATAATCTAATTTTCTGGAATTTTTTTTTTAGCTTCATTGCAACAGATTTATGACGTCATTAACACTACACTGGAAAATTATTATTTCATTGTTTTTTGGTTGTGATAGTGTTTTATAGAGACTGAGAGAGTGAATGGGGGACATATGTAAATGAGAATTCAGTACTTCATTATAGCTATGTAAATGTAAGAGTGATAAAGTTATATAATAGGGGAATATATGACGTATTGTATGTCCGAGTGAGCTTGATTTTGTAAAGGGCAGCCAGAAGGGGCGATGAGTATGAAATTCATTAGTAATTTATTTTGTGGAAAGGAATCGTATTTTGTTTTCATTAAACTTTATCTAGTTTCGGAATTATGAGATTTCTAGTCTAAATTACGTGTGCTAATCTAATTGGTTGACATTAGAAATACCGTGAGTACGGAAGTACTCGAGATGATCTCACTGGCCGCTTAACATACTCGCCAATAGAAATGCAGCATTTCCCGTGCGTTTGATTAGGGCTTGGTGCTTCAGATCTACAAGGCGAGATAGTCGCACGGGAACCGGCTTCCAGTAAACACCTATCTTGAATCGCTCTGATCAAAGTGAAACCAAAATGAAGAAATCTGAGCTTTTGATCGGTTCTCGTCTAGTTGATGAAATGAGACTACAGTGTTGAGTATTTTGAGAAAGTTTCCGCTTTGTGAGTAATTTATTTTAGGAGATTTTGCATGTGAATATTTCAAGTCATACATAAACTTCGCATGGCATGTTTCGTGCTAATTTCGAAATATTATGGCGTTCCTTTTGTTCAAGAAGACTACTGAACGACTGACTATTAACTCGCGAACAATCGTGGGTCAGTAGCTGTTTAAGACGCTTAAAATATCGGGTCGGGTCGGATATTAAATACGGAATCGATAGCTATTTTCCTTGTTTTAAAGACAATAAAGCAACTATAAGGAAATTTCTGGAATTTTTTGCAACGACTCATGCAAGACTCCAGAACTTTCGATAGTTTAACTAACTTTCAGCTACTGCACATGCATTGGATTTACGTGGCTTTTGCGTGGTAGATATTGAGTCGAATTTATGTCAACGCTGCTTTTGTCGGCTAAACCAGTATCTACCATCGCAGACTGAAGGGGCAGACAACCTGAAGCCCATCCAGGTAGGTGAAACAGACTGTTTGAAGGATAGCGAGTGAGAAACCCGCCACGCGCAAGTTTACTTAATGTAATGAAAGGAACAATGGAGCAACGACACTATGCTGAGTTTTCCCGCGGCGACGGCAACCACGTCAGAATACATTGTTTCGACTGAGGACTTTTGGATTACTCTGTCTTGAGTGTTTTGCGGCGTATGTTTTGGTTGCTGCACATTACGGGCTTACGGTTGTGAAAGTACTTTCACAAAAACAGAGTGTAATGGCACTTGCCAGATGTTTCCAAAGAGGTATACGCAAGATAGAAAAGGGAGCGATGTGTTGCAACAGTGAAGCTGTTACATGAGAGCGATGTGACTGTTACCTTGTTTTCAAGCCGGCAGAAAGAGGAGTCTGTACCGTGTCTTGATGAAAAATTGAACAGTTTTGTCAGTAATGTTAGATTTTGGGTTAATATAAATAACGACAAGTAAAACACAGTGCCTGTCTCTTTATATGACAACTAATTTATCTCACCACATCGAAATATGAATTTCTTTCATTAGGCGACACGGTCAACAATAAGCAACTTCTACGGCGGCTGTATTCAAAAATGGCTCTGAGCACTATGGGTCTCAACATATGTGGTCATCAGTCCCCTAGAACTTAGAACTACTTAAGCCTAACTAACCTAAGGACATCACACACATCCATGCCCGAGGCAGGATTCGAACCTGCAACCGTAGCGGTCACTCGGTTCCAGACCAACGCGCCTAGAACCGCATGGCCACACCGGCCGGCGCTGCTGTATTCAAGACGACCATCGCAGCAGAACGGAGAGGTAGATTTTCCCACTGATAAGAAAATACTAAGAAGATTTGATAATAAATTTCCCAGAAAGTTTATTTCAGATGTGTTTGATGGTGTCTGCTCGGCAACAGGCCGTAAAAGCATTTCATTAACTTCCATTTACGACCTCGCAGTTAAAAGTCATAAAAGACTCCCTACTCTAATTGATTAACTATCCAGTAGTAAAAACAGAATATAATACGAGGGATGACTGCGGTAACTGATTAACCAGCCAGTAGTAAAAGCAAATTATAATACGAGGTGCGAGGGGTGACTGCGGTAACAAACCGAATAGCTCTACTTACCTTATTACTCCCTAACGAGCCACTGGAAACCCTGCGTCCGTTTCACAAAAATACTCAGATGATACTGCTGAGTAACATGTGAAAATTTTGCGACGATGATTTGGTTCACTCTGTTGGACGTGTCAATATCGATGCAAAAGACAACCATGCACCCACGTAATGATGTGCAACTTTGAAAAAGTTCGGCTTCCTGTGTAAAAAGACCAGCAAGGTCGAAAACAGCATTAGAAAACTAGATCATAGGGCAAGTAGACTTTTTAGGGACCATGCTAACTTACAGAGCAGACAAAGACACTTTCCAGTACATAGAAAGTAAGTTTCCACAGCTATCGGGAGGGGACATTCGTTAACTAATGAGAAGTATTTGAACACAAAATGAAAATAATTGAAAGATGAGGTTGGATATCCTTTAAAGAAATTATCAATAAGTTTCTCGCCAGGTACAAAGAGTCTGATTAACAACATAGCAAGAAACGTTTTGAATAACTTCAAAACTTTGGGTGTTTCCTTGAGATTTTTCAAAAAATCAAAGTGCTATGAGTGAGGCACAGGGAGAACGGTTCCAGCGTTGATAACTATTGGTGGATGCTGCGCAGCGTGTGTGCTCAGGCAGTGCACAAAAGAAAAAGTTTCAAACGGAGATTAATGGCTAAGAAGAAGACACAATAAGATTTACGTCATTTTATTAGTGCCAAAGGACGTAATACTTTTATTTTTTATTGCTTGCATTTTGTACTAATTTTCTGACCATTCATCATCAGGTCATGAAACATCCTTTTATGTTAGAGGGAAACACAATTTCTGAACTTAGCACATCAAAAAGCGATAGGCTCAACTAAAATGGTTAAAACAAAAACTGCAATGTACAAATTTGTAGACGTGTGTTATGAAAGACATAAATATTAATAAAGAATTGAAAATATTTGAAATATCCGTGATTAAGAGCTCAAAGTGAAACACACTAACGAAATGAAACAATATGTCTTAGTCGGTAGTAGAACTTAACCACATTTTCAATTAAATAAAATAGTTAGTAAGAAGTTAAACGATACCTATGTCTTTTATAATCCAAAAAATGTGGAAAACAGTTATGAGCTCAAACACTTTCTGAATAACATTACTCTGCCGAAAAATTACTTTCTGGCATAATCTGATATAACGCAGTTACATAAGAATGTCCCTGTTTCTGAATGTTTAGATATAATTCAAGAAAATGTGTTAACATCAATAAATCTCAGTCTAGATGAAGAACCTGAATTAACAGAATTGTTGGAAACGTCATTAAGTTACAATTATTTCGAGTTTAATAACAAAATCTATTATCAGTTTAATGGACTAGCGATGGGTAACAGTTTAGTAGGTTCGCTGGCTGAAATTTTCGTTAACAGCCTAGGAAAGAATTTTTTTCTTAAGTAGATGAAAGCAAAAACTACTGATTACGAACGGTATGTAGATGACGTTCTAGTGCTATTCAGTAGTACCGCAACAGATATTTAAAATTACCTGTCATCATTAAATAACTGCATCACAACACGAAATTCACGCTAGAAATGGTAGAAAACAATGCAGTTAATTGCCTAAATCTGACCATCACAAAACAGAACGGTACACATAGTTTTGGCATTTGCAGAAAACCGGTCAGCGTTGGTGTCATCAGCAATGCCACTTCATGTCACCCAGAAGGATATAAAATGTCATTGTTCTATAGTAAAATACGTAGATTCTTCCGACTTGCAATCGAACAAAGGAATTTAGATAAAGAACGAGCAATTCTTAAAGGGGCAGCTGTGGCGAGTGGCTACTGTGATAATACAGTAACAAAATATATAAGAAACTAAAGTAGAGAAAACCAAAAACGAGAGATATAGGACGTACGTAAAATGAAAACAAAGCTAAATTTGTTATAATGTCAGGCCGGTCGTGGACCGCACGACCGCTACGGTGGCAGGTTCGAATCCTGCCTCGGGCATGGCTGTGTGTGATGTCCTTAGGTTAGTTAGGTTTAAGAAGTTCTAAGTTCTAGGGGACTGATGACCTCTGAAGTTAAGTCTCATAGTGCTCAGAGCCATTAATTTGCTATAGTGTCAACAAAGGGAATGTTTGAGATAAAACTGAATACGCAGTCCGTAAGTCTAATGTCAAATTAGCTTTCAGAGCAACTAATACATTCAAATAGTGATTTCGCCATCACATGGAGGACAGTAAAAAGATAACTGCGTCGATTCAGGTGTACAAACTGAATTACGGTTACTGAGAGAAATGTTATATTGCGCTGACTAGACCTCATTTTGCATGGAATATCGTAAAAAATACAAATACTCAAATTAACACTATAATTGGACTGGACATAAAAAGCACCATTCACTTAATTGCGTATGTCCAACATAATATGACGGTTGTTCATAATGCTCCGAAAGGGAGAAAACTAGATCTCTGAAAGTGCTACAAAAATACAGAAGAAATAAAAAAATTACCTAAACGGATACTGAATGATTAACTTGAATTTAATCACGAGATATTTCTCAGCATTTTTGACGATGTGCTAAGAGGATTCTGTTATTCCTATTTTTCACTGCAGTTAAAATTATTTGAATAGTGAGAGCGTTGTCTGTTAAGGTCACTGTGTATTATATGGCCTATTTATCAAGTTGTGTTCCTTCGCATCGTTACGATTACCTTCTGAGGTGCACCAACGTATCTCGTAAGTAGAAATTCTGACCAGGACATAGACATAAGTTTACTTTATGATATTACTGATGTCCACTAAACCATTGTAATTACTAGATGAGTTTCTGTTGTTAACCTATGTATTCCATGCGCACAATCACTCTATATTAGTATTATCACGTAGACAGCAACCACATATGTTCTCATTATTACATAGAACTTGGGCTATGTGTCGTGCTCTTCGTGCTATAATTCGTTTACAACCTAGACCTCTGGATATGTACAGCATGGTTTATCGATAGGCAGTGTTTGAATATTTATGGCATGTATAGATACACATATTGCTTCTTCGTTTTATTTTGTTAAAATCTGTAAACATTTTTATGGTACAATATTTCTAACAGTGTTATCCTGTATTGTTCTACGCTGTACCAGACATAATTGACATTTTCCTTCCCTAACACACGGCAATGGTACAGGTATCAGTTATTACGCTGAAAAGTATTTACGTTACTTACGGTTAGAGATTCTGACCACATCGTAGACATTGGGCGGCTTCACTCTGTTCTTCATTAATGATAATCGTTAAGCCCTTATAGGATTAGGAGAAGACTAGTGTTTAACGTTCTGTTGACAAAGAGTTCGTTGGAAACTGAGCACAAGCACGGATTAGGGAAATATGAAGAAGGAAAGCGACCGTGACCTTCCGAAGCAACCGTCTCGGCATTTGTCTTAAGTGATCTAGGGAAACCACGGGAAACCTAAATCAGGCTGACTGGATGTGAGTTTGAACCGCCTTCCTCCTGAATGTGAATCCAGTGTGCCAACCACTGGGCTATGACGCTCGGTGTTAAGCTCTTTTGTCATTATATGAACGTATTCTGTTTACGTCAGTACTCTGTGTGCACAACACTTCGTATCAGTAATACCATTTAGGCAGTAACTAGATTTTTCTGATTATAGCCCAGACCTCAGGCTACATACTGTACTCTACATGTTACTGTATATCTTGTTGCAACCTAATCCTCGTGCTAGTCTCGTATTTTCCATTGATAGCCAGAGCTCAAATGTTTATTTGATTTTTACAGATATATATAAAACCCTTTTTTGGAAAAACATTTTTCTTGTTAAAGGTTGCAAAAATTCTGTCTCTTATCCTGACAGTGCATACGTCCTAAATCATTGTGTGTTGTTTGACACAGTACGGTATTACTTTTCAGTGGTGGTAATGCACTGGCATATTCCTGCAATACGAGGGCTGTCCAGAAAGCAGCAGACGTTTTGAATTAAAAAAATTAACAATATTGAGAAATCAAATTTTTTATTATAGAAACATGAACGGTACACCCTTAAACTATTTTTCCATATAACTGCCATTCAAACTGAGACACTTATCATGCTTCCAATACCACTTCTGTAGAAATGTACAGCCTGCGATTGCAACCACTGGTTTTTACCGGCATGCAGTTCGGCATCAGTATTAAAGCATTGTGTAGCGAGTCATGCTTTCATTGCTGGGAGGAGATGGCAGTTGCTTGTCGCCCAATCCGGGCTGTATGGTGGGTGATCAAACACCTCCCCGTAGGAGCTCTCGGGTAAGACTGACCGTGTGTAGTCGTGCGTTGTGGTGGAAAAACAAAACTTTTGCCTTAATTTTCCGTACGGTCGTTTTGTATCATCCGCCTTAACTTTACGAATGTTCGACAGTACCTCTCTGAGTTAACTGTTGAGTCACGACACATAAATCATCGATAATCACTCCCTTAAGAGTCCTAAAACACAGAAGCTTTGATCTTTCTTGCCGACAGGGTTTGCACTTTCTTGGTTTCTTGGAGGAATTTGTGTGTCCCCATTCCATCGACTACATTTTTGTTTCGCAGCTGACATGCTTCACACAGGTTACGATACGATAGAAGACATTGTTACCATTTTTCTCTTGATCTTCGAGGAACATCAATGCCGCAGCCACGCTCTGTCTTTTGTGGTCTTCCGTTAGGATTTTGGGAACCTATAACACTGACGTGCCACGAAATACGCTAATGTTACCCTCTGAGAGGATTTCACGGTTCGACCGCGCGTGTGTCGAATGGACAAGGGTATCGGAGTATAATTTCGAATTTGGTGGAATTAACAGAAAAACCAAACGGGATTTAATCTTGGGAGTTAATGAAAGTGGTAAAATCGAAAATGAATAAAAAAAATGAACGGGCACCAGCCGAATTTGGCACATTAATTTGGAAATATATATTCGAGAAAATTGAATATTGGTTATTGAAGTTACTTTTGTTGAAATTTCCTTTTGAATAGCAAACAGGATACAAACTGGCACAGTGCACTCTGTACTGTGTGTAGCAGCGGTTACCAATAACATACACACCAGCAAATTATGGGGAGCAAATATGCACCAAGCTCATACTAATGACAGCCACACTCAAGAGCATTACTTAATCAAATACTGAAATGTCACAGCATGAAGTGCAGAACTACATTAAGACATATGGGGCTTCTATCTCGACTGGCATGAAATAACGTCATACACACACTGTTCAAGCTCCTCTACATATAGCAGTTTTTCTTAGTAACAGTAATAGTCTAATTTTTCTTAATAGGTGGAGAATATGATGGGGACCCATAAACTAATATAGTTTCAATAGTCAAAGCTCTTTGATTATTACAATAGTAAAGACTAACTCTAAAAGCTAATCATTCAGTTAAATTACTTAGCAAGTCAAAAAAAATACAACACTGGACTCAGTTAACTTCAAAAAAGGAACCTTTCATAATGGGTACCAAAACTACACCTCCTTTGAAAATATGCATAATTTTACTTCTTAAATGACTACCATAAATCTGTTCATTAAATATTTATATGTACTTGAACTTTAACTACCTGTGAAGCAGGCATTCTTTGCAATAATATTTACACAATCTTGCACTGTGATCCTGCAAAACTATATTTTATAATAAACTAAGGATACTTTAGCAAAATCCTAGCCAACTTCACTTTTAATTGATCATTGAATTTTTGTATTTAAACTTCCTACCTTAACAATTTAACTTGGAGTAGTTCATTAACAAAGCATCCAAATGTTGATTATTACAATAGTAAAGACAAACTCTAAAAGCTAATCATTCAGTTAAATTACTTTGCAAGACAAAAAAAATTACAACACTGGACTCAACTAACTTCAAAAAAAGGAACCTTTCATAATGGGTACCAAAACTACACACTCCCTTTACTTTAGGTAAAAATCATTTTCAAACATATGAATACAAGCATTGTTCATTTAAATCAGGATACTCGGTTTTAGTAGCACTTAAGTGAGGACCCTGCGTAGGTTCGTGATCAGGACTGAAAATATGGTTCCGGGCACGAATTTATATTTCATGTGATTATTATTGAAACAACACAGTAATTAACTAGTCCATGCCGATATACATTACGTAACTGAATGTATGACGTTTGTGAAGCAGTGGCGAACATTTGGTGGCAGACGCAGTGTCCTATAAATGGAATTAGCTGTCTGCATCTAGTGTAAGATATGGAAGAATGCAAATGTGTTCAGATGTCTGCAAGTCGTGTAACTGAGCGGGACGCGGGGACCAGCCCAGTATTCACCTGGGGGGATTTGGAAAACCGCCGAAAAATCACTTCTGGGCTGGCCGGCACACTGGCCCCTAGATTGTAAACCCGCCGGGGTGGATGCGATCTGGGGCGGCGCACCTACCCCAGTCCAGGAAGCAGAGCATTAGCGCTCTCAGCTAACCTGGCGGGTCCGTTATAGGCACGTCTGCATATGTATTTATTTTTAAGTTTCTCGACCTAAATCCGAATTGGCACCTGGTGAGAGCCTCAAGCACCAGGAAGTGTGTTTATACGCTATCTGTCGTTCTGCCTCTAGCTGTCAGCACATCTTCTGAGACTATATTAGGCGAAATGTACTTTGCCATCTAATTACTGTACCATTTTAATGCATTCCGAATCGCCATGGGGGCAACGTAGTAATGACTTTACTGTGAGGTACGTTTATAATTTTTTTGACTGCGGTAATCTTTCCAATGCACACTTGAAATTTATCTTGCAGTAAAATTGTGAAACACGGTCATGACAAAGAGTCTAACGTCAAAGATCGATGTAGGCACTACTACTTTTATCCTGAGTGGTTACTATGTGATAAGCCTTCTTGTAAGTATCGAATATTGGACTGTAACGTGCTACTTAAATACTTTTCAGATCCAGAGATGGCAGTTTCATGTGCTGAAACTATCTATCAACGTACAACTACACTGTCCAGTCACATTATTATGACTCTGTGTCAAAAGTCTGAATAACCGCCATTTGGCGCAGGAAGAGTCAGTGAGATTCTGGGAGGTAATAATAGGAATGTCGAGCCATGCCAATTCAATGCCGTGGACAGGTTTCTCGGTTCAGGATCCCTGGTGCCAACAGCCCTATCGATGTGGTACAACAGTTTCCCGTTTGGGTTTAGATCCGGGGTGTTTGGTGGCCAGCATTGTACGGTAAACTCGTCCAGATGATCTCGAATCGCGAACGCATATTGCGTACAGTGTGAAATGTTGCATTGTCCTGCTGGTAGATGGCATCGTGCCTAGGCAAAACTAAATGTATTTAGGAATAGACATGTAACCCAAGTGTAGATCCGTACTTGTGTCGATCCACTGTGCTTTCCAGATGACAGGATCACCCAAGCACTGCCACGAAAGCATTCCACCGACCGCAACGCATCTTCCTGCAGTCTAGATCCTTCTGACGATTGTAACGGGGTGTTTACCTTCAAACTTTTCACCCCGTACACGGGTCACCTGTTGCAATATTGGCGTGCACATTCCAGTCTTTGTTGAGAGCGGTCAGCATGAGATCACCAACTAGGCGCCTGCTGTGGAGGTACATGCGCAGCAACGTTCGCTGCACGGTCTTTGACGAGAGGCAATTGGTAGCCCATTGGTTCATCTGGGTTGTCAGTTGTTCGACAGTTGCACTCTGTACACCCGTACACGTCTCCACAGCCGATGTCCATCCCCGTCATCTCTATGCTCCGTGGTGTACCACAGTTGCCTCGTCGCCGGTTTTTTATAGCGGCATTTTGCCATTAATAGTGTATTTTGACGACGGCGGAAATTTCTCCACCCCTGACGCAAAAGCCAATGATTAAGCCCTTTTGAACGTCTGGTGAATCGCCCCGTTTCCGCATTACGAAAACAATTGCACTGTGGCCTCCTCTCCCCCCCCCCCCCCCCCCCACTTCCTTACCCTCTTCCGATAGTGTTGCCCCCTGTTAGTGGCTATTGCACGTTGACGTCGAACATAGGCGGTGATCACTCTGACTGGAGCGTGTATTTTCGAGCTTCGCTAATGAAGTGTTCCCACAAGAACACTATAGCGTTGGTAATAATTGTAGATTTGCTCTCACAGAATTGTAATATCTGATAATGTTCGAAAGGGTTGAAGAAGACAGAGAAAAGTAGATATCCAATACGCTGCGAATGATGGTTTCAAGATCTTTGTCAGTGTATTCCGCAAGGTAAAAGACGCTTTGGGAGACCGGCAAAAATATGGCAGGATCAAATGTACGAGGGTGAGACAAATGAAAACCTTAAATTTTTAATAACAAATCGAAATTTCGCGCCGTTGTCTTGTAAGTGGGTAAGCGTGCTACAAACAGCATACAGAATGGCCTGAAGGTGGCAGTATAGTGCAGATGCACACATACCGTCGTAGTATCAGTATAAAGATGGCCGCTCCACTTGCGACTTGCACCAGTGAAGAACAGCGTGCTGTAATTCTGTTTTTGCGTAGTGAAGGTGTGAAACCTATCTAAATTCATCGACGAATGAAGGTTCAGTACGGTGATGCATGTTTGTCACAGCAGCAAGTCTACGAATGGAGTAGGAAGTTCGCAAATTGTGTGTCTTCAGTGGAAAATGCTCCTCGTCCAGGTCAGGCACAACAAGTTGCGAATCCACAGAACATTGCAGCAGTTGAAGCCATAGTGAAGGGAAACCACCAAGTGACACTGAAACACTGCAGCATGTTTACAGATTAGTTCCAATGGTTCAAATGGCTCTGAGCACTATGGGACTTAACTTCTGAGGTCATCAGTCCCCTAGAACTTAGAACTACTTAAACCTAACTAAGCTAAGGACATGACACACATCCATGCCCTAGGCAGGATTCGAACCTGCGACCGTAGTGGTCGCGCGGCTCCAGACTGTAGCGCCTAGAACCGATCGGCCTCCCCGGCCGGCTTCAGATTAGTCATGAGTCAGCACACCACATTGTGCATGATGTGCTCCAGTTGTACAAAGTGTCTGCAAGATGGGTGACACTGCAGCTGACTCCTGAAATGAGCGAACGTCGTGTTGATGCTTGTGAAGAACTTCTTCGGCGCTTTGAACGAGAAGGTGATGGCTTCCTTGCAAGAATGGTTACTGGGGACGAAACCCGGGTTCACTTCCACCAACCGGAAATGAAGAGAGCGAGCAAGGAATGGCGCCATTCCTCATCACCAAAACCAAAGAAGTTTCGAACAGAACTATCAGCAGGGAAGGTTATACTGTCTCTCTTTTGGGACGAAATAGGCGTCATTTTGGAGCATTACATGTCTAGAGGGACCACTGTCACCAGTGCATCATACACAGATCTCCTAAAAAGTCATCTGCGGCCTGAAATCAAATCAAAGCGACGTGGATTGCTGTCAGCAGGGGTCCTTTTGCAACATGACAATGCAAGGCCCCACACTGTCCGTACAACAGTTGCAAAAATCACAGACGTACATTTTGAGTGTCTTCCTCATCCACCATACTAACCAGACGTTGTCTCAAGTGTTTTCCATATGCCTGGACCATTCAAAAACGCAATGGGAGGACAGAAGTTCCATTCTGATGAAGAGGTATGCCCCGCGGTGCATGAGTGGTTGCGCGGACTACCAAAAGAATTTCTGTCTAAAGGAATTTATGCACTTTGTAAGCACTGGAGGACTGGCATTGCGAGTGGGGAAGATTATGTTGAAAAGTGATACAGCTTTGTACCACTTCTGCACAATAATATTTTAAAAAATATTTGAGGTTTTCATTTCACTCACATTCGTAGTTGCAACAGGCCCAGCACGGGTTAGCGCGTGACTGAAGATGTGGAAACTTACATCGTTCAATGAATAATTAATCTAATTTGTCCATCCGTAAGTTACGTAAGCTACGAAAAATTCTATGGTGTCACGTCAGTGTCAGAAAGGTGAGAAATAAATGTAAATTAAGTCGACACAATGGTAAAATTAATTGTTAGCAGAGAATTCCATTTCAGCCGCTGAGGTTTTTGTGTGCTCACTGCCCCCTGCCTGCTGTGGCGACATCTTTAGCAGCATCACTTGCCGCACAAAAGTTCGTTACCCTCGGAGTCCAAACAGTGGGAATAAATAATTGTACGAGTTCCTCTGTGAGAACATCGCAAACGTTTTTCCGCTGCCAGCTTTTCGGCGCGCGCGTTCCCGTCGGCTTATCCATTCATATGTGTAATTACTTAACGGCCGCGCCCGTCCGCTTTGTTCCCGCACTTTAATGTCCGCCCGCGCAAATAGTGTCGGCCTGCTTTGCAAATAATTAGGGGATGCGTTTTTTTTACCCCAGGAAAAAAAAAGCACGGCTCGGCTCTCGGCGGCCCTAATTTGGTGGCGCGCATCTACACAGGCGCGCGCACGCTGGAACGCTCCCTGCGGCGGGATGAGGGCGCTGGAAGCCGGACCCCCACCTTGCGCCGCTACTTGTGTGGGATTACGAGTCCTAAGCGGACTCCATTAGCGAGTCCATTACCGCAGGCGAGTGGACCCCCCCCCCCCCTCCACACCACCAGCACACCCACGGCGCGACCTTAAAACACGGTGGGGGCGGCCGCAACCTTTTGCCTCTCCCACGCAGAACTTGCCGGCGGCCACCTGGAGCCCTTAGGTGCGCACAAGTACCGACATGGCGCTTGCCTCCCTCTTGTAGCCGAGGACACGGAAGAAGAGGAGATAAAGCTTTCGGATGCAACGCTTTCCCCTCGGCGCGACTGCCCTCCAAGATTAACAGCCACTCGCCTGTTGTGCCTGTCTGGCTGAGGGTAAGACGGGTAAGATCTGAACGAACTTGCAATAGCAAGGAGAGTACAATTTTGGTAAACATTTTTGGAAACAGTGATCAATAGAGTATTTTATTTTAACTAAAGTTCAGTCTTGATCACAACACTTATGTCTCAATAACATAGGTGACCGTTTTCGGTTATATTTATATAACCATCTTCAGACCTGTGAATTAATTTTAGAAAATACTAGAGACCAATCTTAAAATAAAATGAAAAGTGTCTAATTACTACGAAATTTTAACAAGAAAAAAAATAAAACTTATTAGACTTATGGTTTCCTTGGAAGATGGTATGTGGAGCTCTCCTCAGCTGCTACGAATTCAACTGATGGTTAGGAGTGCTGAGCATGAGCTTAAATATGCACAGGCTCCGCCTACTTCCTCTCACACTACTTCACAACTGCCAATCAGCGTTCAGAATATGACGCTATAGTCAAAGTGTAAAAGTACGAAATACACTAATAACACAAAATTGATTCATTTGAAATTCTGATTAACAGATAGTTACTATATGTAAAACTTATTTATATTTTAAATAAAAACAGTAAACTACGATGTGTAAAAGCTGTACCCTCTATGGGTAACCTTAATACTATTACAGTGTCAGTTAAATCAAAGATGTAAAATACCTTGAAGTTGTGGTATATATCGATTATACCGAGTCGCCTACATCATAATTGCATCTTTGATGAATGTTGCAGAATCGTCTTATTTTAACTGTAGTTTTCATAGTGACATTCTTTATAACAGTAGGGTAGCAGCCAAGAGTAAGTTCCGCATTATGTATGTCTGAATAACTGATGAGAGTTCTAAATATTTAATCAGCGGTCTCATCAGTTATTCAGACATACCTAATGCGGAACGTACTCTTGGCTGCTACCCTACTGTTATAAAGAATGTCACTATGAAAACTACAGTTAAAATAAGACGATTCTGCAACATTCATCAAAGATGCAATTGTGATGTAGGCGACTCGGTATAATCGATATATACGACAACTTCAAGGACTTTTACATCTTTGATTTAACCGGCACTGTAATAGTATTAAGGTTACCCATAGAGGGCACAGCTATTACACATCGTAATTTACCGTTTTTATCTAAAATATAAATAAGTTTTACGTATACTTACTCTCTGTTAATCAGACATTCTAAATGAATCAATTTTATGTTATTTGTGTATTTCGTACTTTTATACTTCGACGATAGCGTTATATTATGAACGCTGATTGGCAGTTGTGAAGTAGTGTAAGAGGAAGTAGGTGGAGCCTGTGTATCTTTAAGCTCATGCTCAGCACTCATAACCATCAGTTGAATTCGTAGCAGCTGAGGAGAGCTCCGCCTACCATCCTCCAGAGAAGCCATGGGTATAATAAGTTTTAATTTTTCTTGTTAAAATTTTGTAGTCATTAGACACTTTTCATTTTATTTTAAGATTGGTTTCTAGTATTTTCTAAAATTAATTCACAGGTCTGAAGATGGTTATATAAATATAACCGAAAGCGGTCACCTATGTTATTGAGACATGAGGGTTGTGATCAAGACTGAACTTTGGTTAAAATATAGCAAGGACAATCACTTGCAAATAACCTTCTTTCACTGTGAGCCATCTCTAAGTCATTTCGTTATTTGTTAACAACCTTCGTTTGTGATCGGTACCTGTAGTAGCAAGCTCTAGACCGTGGAACGAATAAAAAACATTCTTCTACATCTACGTCTACATCCATACTCTGCAAGCCACCTGACGGTGTGTGGCGTAGGGTACTTTGAGTACCTCTATCGGTTCTCCCTTCTATTCCAGTCTCGTATTGTTCGTGGTAAGAAAGTTGTCGGTATGCCTCTGTGTGGGCTCTAATCTCTCTGATTTTATCCTCATGGGCTCTTCGCGAGATATACGTAGGAGGGAGCAATATACTGCTTGACTCTTCGGTGAAGGTATGTTCTCGAAACTTCAAGAAAAGCCCGTACCGAGCTACTGAACGTCTCTTCTGCAGAGTCTTACACTGGTGTTTATCTATCATCTCTGTAACGCTTTCGAGATTACTAAATGATCCTGTAACGAAGCGCGCTGCTCTCCTTTGGATCTTCTCTATCTCTTCTATCAACCCTATCTGGTATGGATCACACACCGGTGAGCAATATTCAAGCAGTGGGCGAACAAATGTACTGTAGCCTACTTCCTTTGTTTTCGGATTGCATTTCCTTAGGTTTCTTCCAATGAATCTCTGTCTGGCATCTGCTTTACCGCCGATAAATTTAACATGGTCATTCCATTTTAAATCACTCCTAATGCCTACTCCCAGATAATTTATGGAATTAACTGCTTTCAGTTGCTGACCTGCTATGTTGTAGCTAAATAATAAATGATCTTTCTTTCTATGTATTCGCAGCACATTACACTTGTCTACATTGAGATCCAATTGCCATTCCCTGCACCATGCGTCAAATCGTTGCAGATCTTCCTGCATTTCAGTACAATTTTCCATTGTTACAACCTCTTGATACACCACAGCATCATCTGCAAAAAGCCTCAGTGAACTTCCTATGTCATCCACAAGGTGATTTATGTATATTGTGACTACCAACGGTCCTACGACACTCCCCTGCGGCACGCCTGAAATCACTCTTACTTCGGAACACCTCTCTCCATTGAGAATGACATCTGCAGGTCGACATACTGGATGACTCACCTGAGCGGTTTGCCTCAAATGTTTACTGAAACGTTTAAGATATCGTAGTTCTGTTTTACATACATGATGTGTGAGGAAGTCATCACTAAACGACGTACATTTTCATAGCTATATTAATTAAAGATACACTGAAGAGCCAAAGAAACTGCCTAATATCGTGTAGGGCCACCGCGAGTGCGCAGAAGTGCCGCATCAAGACGTGGCGTGGCCTTGACTAATATCTGAACTAGTGCTGGATGGAACTGACACCATGAATCCTGCAGGGCTGCCCATCGATCCGTAATAGTACGAGGGGTGATCTATTCTGAACAGCACGTTGCAAGGCGTCCCAGATATGGTAAACAATGTTCATGTATGCGGAGTTTGGTGGTTAGCGGAAGTGTTTAAACTCAGAAGAGTGTTCCTGGAGCCGCTCTGTAGCAGTCCTGGACGTGTGGTGTCTCGCGTTGCCCTGCTGGAATTGCCCAAGTCCGTCGGAATGCACAATGGGCATGAATGCATCCAGGTGATCAGACATGATTCTTACGTACATGTCATCCGTCACTCGTATCTAGACGTATCCGGGGTCCACCGGCCGGAGCGGCCGTGCGGTTCTAGGCGCTACAGTCTGGAGCCGAGCGACCGCTACGGTCGCAGGTATGAATCCTGCCTCGGGCATGGATGTGTGTGATGTCCTTAGGTTAGTTAGGTTTAATTAGTTCTAAGTTCTAGGCGACTGATGACCTCAGAAGTAAAGTCGCATAGTGCTCAGAGCCATTTTGAACCAGGGTCCCACACCACTCCAACTACACACGCCCCACACCATTACAGAGCCTCCACCAGCTTTAACAGTCCCCTGCTGACATGCATTTGTTATCCACTACTCAATCTCAGTAAACCTGGATCCTTTATTCCTTTGTTCAGCAAGCTGGGGAAAGTGTATTTAATTTTTTTTTCTTTTTATTGAAGTTATCTTCGAAGGAGCTTTGCTAAAAGCTACACTACAAGGTAACTTTTTATAAAACCGAAAAACTGCAGGGATGGATTCCTGACTGGAATTCCTGTGAACTTGTATCTGGAAATGCATCACTGCCACGGTAGATGACGCTGATGAATGACAGTTCCTCTGATGCTACTGTGTGTGGTCCTTTTGTTTGCAGGCTGTGTCACTGACGCAGCATATTGTAAGCAGCAGAATTGCCCGTTATTGATGTCGGGAGCAACCCAAGACGCTGTTTGTATACGGCCAAACAAATGGAAACGGTCGAGAGGCAGAACAGTAACAACAAAACAGGTACCCCCATAGACACCAACCACATCACATCACATTTCAAGCCTTTTTGGGCGTTTGTGTGATTACATTAATCGTACCTTGGCTTACATCATGTTGGTGGGCTATTTGCCTGAAGCTTGCACTACGATTCATCTCAGTATGCTATAGAAACCGGTTCTCCAAATCTGGTGTACACACAGTCCGCCGCCTCCCAGAACATTCGTCTGTCTGAAGGGCCCCATGATCTCACAAAGGCCCAAAAGGCGCTACAAATGTTGTGTTACGTGGTTATTGTCTGAGGGTACTTATTTTGGTAAAGTTGTGTTGGCCCCCCCCAGTTCCAGCTACTTGACCTTGCACATACACCACCTTGGCTTCTTCCCTGTATTAATACTGGACCATTCAGCTGCTTCCAGTGAACTCCGTCAATCGTATAGTCTGCAACACGCACGGAACACATGGCATGTGGTCAGAGGAGCTCTCGTTCATCAGTGCCATCTGCCGTGGCAATGATGCATTTCTGGTACATGGTCATAGGACCTGTGTTCCTCCATTTGAAGAGGTTGGGAACTGGACATTTAGTAGGGTAGAAGGATGGACGACATGGGCATAAGAACGGAGGAAATGGGTAGGACAGTTGTTTTTTTTTTTTTTTTTTTTTTTGAGAATGAGCGTATCTTGGGGGACAGGCGGGGAAAAGGGGTAGCAAAAGATGGGGTAATGGGGAATGGGTTAGGGAAAGACGGGTCAGAAATGAAAGGGAGCCCTGGTGAGGTGCGATTTATAATCGGCAGGACTGGTAAGGTTAGGGGCGGATTTTACGGTCTGGGAGATGATGACTTGTATTTCGATGGTGAGGACGTAGATGGTATGCACATGTGAGATTAGTGGAATGTCTCGGGTGATGCATAGCAGTGTACTAGAATTGGAAAAGGCAATATGGTTATAGGAGTCGAATTTGTTTGAAAGTATTCAGCGTGATTGAGAAAGGATGGGCATTTGACGAGATGCTAAAGAAACCATGTCGGACAAGGTAAATGGATGCAGAAAGTGAAGTGGGGTGCATGACACTTGAGGATTTAGAGGGACTTATAAAACTTTAGTGGGACAATATCCAAGCAAGATTTATACAGAAGGGGATGGGTCAGATCAAGATTTTGTAGGTGTGTAACGTAGTGGAGGGATTTAGTAATGAGGTTCAGCTATATAGTAGTTTTAGTCCATTGTAGCCTTTCTATTGGATGGTGCGTAGGTGAGATCAAAATTTAGTCCAGATTAGTGTAGTACGACAGCCATTAAGTGGTCATGGTAGAAGTCATGGAGACAGTAGGTGTGGGTAGATTGTCCTGTAACTGATGCCTGCGTTTGGAGGGGTTGATCTTGAGGAGCCATTAGTTGCACCTGAAAGTAAACATTGAAGGGGAGTAAGAGGTATCGTTGGAATTTCTGGAGAGTTGAATGAGGTCGAGGAACGCTGTGATATCATCGTAGTGAAAGAGATGGACTGGTCAACGTGGTTAGGGCATATTGGTAACAGTGTAGAAGTGGTAAAAAAGATGAGAGACGATGGAGGCCGACAGAACACCAGCAGCAGGATGGGAAGTATGGCAATAGGAATTGTTAACATAGACAAAAAATGAACGATTAGATATTGAGGATGGAACAAGGTAGGTGCAGTCTACTGGAAGTTTGTAATTCAGGAATATGAACAGAAGAGTGGAAGGAGATACAAGCAGCTTATTTACATTTGTTGAGCCGGTGGGATGGATGATGAGGTAGGATGGAAGCCACGCTAATTAATAGAAAATAGCTGGTTCTAGTTGTGATGCTGATGGTCGTGTTGAGAGAAGATGGACTGGAGGACGCCATCAAGTAATGAGGATAGGCTTATGGAGCAGTAAGTGGAGGTATCAGGTTGAGGGAAAGAACATTTTGTAGGTTTTCCTCAGTTCAGGATGGTGTTATACATGTTGCAAGGGTTACTAGAAATGACACAGGGCGTTCTTTCAGGTGCCAATAAATATTGCGGTCGTGACCAGGGGAAGCATTACGGATTTTGTAAAGTATTTTTCTATATTGTATGCTGTCATTGGTGTATTTAATACTGTTTGTAGTATGTTGTCCAAGTAGTGGAAGATGGGAGGCTGAGATAGGACACTGATATTTTTGAGTTCATGGATTGTAGTAAACAGGGTCAACAGATAAACAAATGATTTCGGAGGGACAGCACGCAGAGTGTACAGCTTGGCTTGGGTTGCTGGGTATTCAACATTTGTTTTGGAGGATTGGATAGTGAGGGATGGAGTTATTGTCAGTGAGTCGACAGCCAGTTGTCCAATGCTTAGAACAGTAAATGTGAAGT
Source organism: Schistocerca serialis cubense (assembly GCF_023864345.2). Lineage (NCBI taxonomy): Eukaryota > Metazoa > Arthropoda > Insecta > Orthoptera > Acrididae > Schistocerca > Schistocerca serialis. The sequence goes on from NC_064639.1 coordinate 1,065,933,945, forward strand.
GTTGCGCTAGGTCTGATGCATACTTTGCGTCAATCCCAGCGTTTTCTAGGATTTAATAAGTTCCTGATGTGTCTCGGCATTTCTGGTGTGAATCCATATCCATAGGAAGGAGTGGTATAAGTGACGGCTTTTGGGAGAAGGTGCAGTGTTTGCGGGGTGGGTGATGGTGGGGTGATGAGGATACATGCATTCTTGGTAGTAATGTGGGCGGATATAGAGCCTCACAAGGCCTCCTGCAGGTAGTATGTTGCGAGGTTGCTGGAAGGTCAATGGGTGCCTTTCAGTCTGGGTAGCTATGGGTTTCATGTAAGCAATCCATTTGGTGTGGAAGAAGTCTTCGATAACTTTTGTCTGGATGCTGGGATGGAATATGTATAAATCAGGAAGTGTGTAGGGAATGTTGAGGGAGACGGGTGGATAGTCACTTCAAGTTACATGCAGGACTTCTGCAGTGAGGCGTTGAAGGGTGTTGGGAGACGCTAGGACTTAACCTGACGTGCGTGGGCTGTGGAATGGGAAGAATGTCGCCTGCCACTGGAGGTCTGCAGAGGACCTGATTTGGATGATGAGGTCAGTGGGAAGAATGTAGAGAGGAATTGTGTGTGAGGAAATAACTGGGGATTAGGCGGTCAGGTCGGATGTAGATGACAGGATGACATTTTGAAGTATAGAGTAAGGAAAACGTGTTCGGTGGGAGTATTGTACAAGTATTGTGGCAGAGCAGAGGTCTTCTTGCAAGTGGGGAATTGCAACTCGAGGGTAAGGGGATTATCTGTACAGTGGAGTGTATAGGGATTACTGTGCATTAGAGAACGTAGGGAGACTTTCGTATGGTGTGATAGGTCTGAAGGAACATTTCATTAAGGATGAGGGCATGCTCGTTGATTTGGCACAGCGTGTACATGAGAGGCTTGTCTTTGAGAAGGGAGCACATGTCGCAGTACAAGATGCTGCATTGCTGTCGCGTCATGGTGAAGGGCTAGGGAGTGGGTTGATTTTGGAAATACGTGGTTTAGGTGTTGATGTTGAATACGGATCGAGCTGCAAGGGAAATTTGCTGGAGCGTGTCCAGTCATTGGTGTGGATGTCCTGGAAACGATGGTGAGGAATCTCTGGCAGTGCGAAGTGGCCAGAATTGTTGGTATGGCTAAGACTGTCAGTGCGTCGCACCTACAACAGTACTTTCGCTTTTGCTGGAATACATCTCAAATTTCTTTTCAATTACCGAGTTTTCAGAGATGCTAGCTAGAGAGATAAGCAATAATGCCAGCGATCGTACTCTTTGTCCTTGTTATGAGTTGTGTAATTTATTATCGGCCTTAGTCGTAGTATGACAGGTTATTGGATGAAATGCAACTGAAACAGAGAAAGCAGCGGAAGTTTCCTGTGAACTGAATCACACGATGGAAGAGAGAGATGGGTGTAGTATCAGGAAAGGAAGAAGGAGGTCGAATTTAATGTTCTGTAGACCACGATATGATTAGAGAAGGCACACAAATTTGCAAGAAGGGTAGAGTGTAATGGCCTGTCGACGTCGTTACTTTTTACATAGACGTAAATTCTGCTTTCCAGATTCCAGTAATTCTTGCCCATCATAATGGAGAAGCTAATACGTCGAAGTGGATTATGTTGAAGGTTAAATTAAGGACTCCTATCGGATTTTAGTTGTTAAACGCACGAACCTTTGTGTTGATTTGAAACGCGCGCCCACCTCGTATGCATATCTTACCCGTGCAGGAATACCGCAGCCATGGTCCTCGACACTGTGTCACTCTCTATAGCTAGTCTCCTATATTTTGTTTCCTGTGCCAAGTTGCCTACTTACACATAGAGTACCACATCTCCAAATACCTAACCTATCACTTCATCTTGTATGTGTTTCAAATTGACATACTTCCTCTTTCACTCCTTCCTGCTACCCTTCATTTCGCAGTTTGTTCTGTTAACATTTCTTTTATTAACACGGCATGAGGAGCGTTGAGGATGTTGAGTAATGTACACTAGAGGCCTCAACCGCGTACTGAACTCCAGCAACAGGAGTAAAAAATTTTCATTGGTACATTTACATTACTGGAACTACGCAGGTAATTTTTGCTACATAAATATCAAGGGTGAGTGATGTAGAGATACATGTGACTCGCCTTGCCGAACATCCTCGTAAATGTGATACTGTAGACGTAACGTTGCTGCAGTGGATTTGCGGGTTTCATCGTATCGGAGCCAGAGCAGCCGTAATTCAGTTTTCATGATCGTATATGGGCGGTTGGACCTCAGCACTATTAATTTCGAAATGATTAACGCGCTAATGGCAGCGTGCCACGATAGTGATGAATCTGCAAACGTGGACGCCGGCCATGATTCAGGGGTGGCCGTGTCGGACCTGCGCGGTGGGAGAACGGAGCGACGGTAGACCGTGAAGCTGTATTAATTCTCCGGAAAAATACGAAAGAATAACTCAGAAAAGGTCAACAGAAAGCGCCACAACACCCTGACAATGGATAACGGACGTATTTGGCATGGGAATTTACTCGAAGAACAGGAGAGAATTTGTATCAACAAGCGTGCATTTAAATATACTGGCAAAATTAAGCAAAAGCAATACTGCCAAAGTAAAATACATCAAGGAACTGAAGGAAGACAACAGACAAAGAAAAGCAGCAAAAGGAAATATTGAAAAGGGAAGCGAAGGAAACTTAAACTGATTTAGCTGCTCTTAGAAGGTTGGATTAACCAGTGCATAATTCCGACTGTTTCATTTCTCAAGAAAGCAATAGATCCGCGAATCTCAGCCACAGCTGTACTTAGTGTTCTAAAATGTGCACGTACATACGAGTAGACCTCTTCTGAATTAACCAAACGAAAGTATCATCAGATTAATGCGTTGCAAAATTAAAAAATAAAGTTTTAGTATAGATCAGCATCGAGGAAAAGCAGAAACATGGTTACAGTTCTGCTGTTCCCAATAATTATTTTTGTGTGCGAAGTTACATAAAGTGAAAATGAGAATAAACATAGATCCATGAGCAGCTTTCGAAGCTGCGGTCTTTAAATAAAAGTCGGTTTCTTTTTTGTGAATATGATGTTGAAAGAAACAATGATCAATTACGAATGAAATATAATTCCATTTTTCAGGTATTTTTTACGAAAGAGGCAAATTTCACGTCCACTATTTTGTCCTCGCACACTGGGACACGCAAAGAAAGGGGCCGCGGAATTGTGAAACAGCTGTCTTGTCCAGGTAAAAAGCGTGGCCTTAAAAATACAGACAAAATATAGATATTCAAGATATAATAGATTATAGAATTAAAGGAAGCAAACAGCAGAAGGGAAGTAAGGTAGAACATACAGTATACTTTTCAGCAAAGAGCAGAAGGGAAGTGGGGCAGAACATACAGTTTACTTTTCAGATTCATGTACCACTACGCAGTACGAGAGCATATTCTTGCTTCTATCTTTTGTAGAACTATGTAAATGCGGCACGTTCTGCTTATGAGGGAAAGAAGTTTCTCCTGTTTTAAGATACGCAACATTTCTTACTCGATTGTGTTTACTTAACAACTGAATTCATGAACCAACAGCTGACTTTTTCTAACGTGGCTTGTCTCTTTAGCCAGACGGTATTTACATTCTTATTAACAACGAACGCTACATGAAAAGTGAGTTAACTTCGAACACTGAAAACCGAGTTTTTCTAACGTAGGTTGTCTCTCTCTCTCCAGACAGTGTTTACATTCATATTAACAATTAACGCTACATGGAAAGTGGAATAATACCGATCACTAAGATGTGAGAATTACGTCCACGTGTTTGTCAAGAGGTGTTACGTCAGGCACATGCTCCTCTGGAAGACTCAACCCTCAAAGCGCACCAGGAATGTTTCCTTAGTCCTTCATGTTAACACTTCTTGTCCAAGAATTGTAACTTTTTTTGGGGGGGGGGGGGGTGGAAAATGACTACACGATAGTCAGCAGCTCTTTTCTAATGTAGTAACGTGATCTGAAATGTTTCTTTAAATGAGGTATTAACTTGTGACATCGTCTTTTAGTACCGTAGAACATATGTGGAATCTCGCAGAATAAAAACAAAAGTCTCTTATAGATAAAATTTATTCCGCGTTCAAGCTGCGTAGTGGCTGGTTTGAAATAAAAGCTTTCGATGACGTTAAACTTCAGAGCTGACTGCTTGGAGGTTATGGTACCTGTAAGGAGTAGCACTTGCCCGGAGATGGAACGTGTTGATGTTTCAGAGGAGCCTAGGACACTTAAGGATGTGGATATGGACCTCGGAACAAGGTGTTCCAGAAGTAGGGTACACCAGCCTGCCCGTCGCTAACTCCACCGTTCTGCTGTGAAGGTCACTTCCTGCACTCACTGTCCACACATCAGTTCCTCGACAGACGCCTGTGCTGCGTACCTTACTCCCAGACTTCCCGTACTGCAGTTGATCTCTGACTGACAAGTAGTGTTAAGAAACTTCCTGGCAGATTAAAACTGTGTGCCGGGCCGAGACTCGAACTCGGGAGCTTTGCCTTTCGCGGGCAAGTGCTCTACGAACTGAGCTACCCAAGCACGACTCACGCCCCGTTCTCACAGCTTTACTTCTGCCAGTACCTAGTCTCCTACCTTCCAAACCTTACAGAAGCTCTCCTGCGAAGAGGAGAGCTTCTGTAAGGTTTGGAAGGTAGGAGACGAGGTACTGGCAGAAGTAAAGCTGTGAGAACGGGGCGTGAGTCGTGCTTGGGTAGCTCAGTTCGTAGAGCACTTGCCCGCGAAAGGCAAAGCTCCCGAGTTCGAGTCTCGGTCCGGCACACAGTTTTAATCTGCCAGAAAGTTTCGTACCAGCGCACACTCCGCTGCAGAGTGAAAATCTCATTCTAGTAGTGTTAAGTGTTGTAAGTTCTGTGAAGATGGTGTTCTCCGAGACCGCTAAAGGGAAGTGTTTACTGATTTACAACGGATACCAATATATAATGTACTATGCCAACAAGGAAGACTAACTTACTGGCGTGTGAGCGTTAGGAAGAGCAAATGCAAAAGAAGACCGTCCACTGAAAATAACAATGTCATTTTGTCACGTTTGCATTTCAGATGGAGAAACAAATGAAGTGTGAAAAAGTTTCGTTATCTCCACAAAACGCGGAAAAGGAACAGACACTACAATTTCATCAACTTATTTTGAAGAAGCAGGGCAACACTTCAATCGCGTTACCATTACATGCATAGAGGTGCGAAATAGCAGCGACATCGCATTAGGAGGAAATTCTCTGGCCCAACGCAAGATCCGAGCAATTCTGGAGGAAAACGCTTTCAAGAATACAATTAACTGACCAATGATGGCAGCAGATTTTTATTTGCAGATGACAACAGGGAACTGAATGGAAGAATATTGGTGTCTGGCAGCGAAAAGGGGAAATCACGGTAATCAAGGGACTAGTAATTTTTTGTGTATGAAACTTCCTAGAGTTCCAACAATCCCTTTGGAGAGCTATTTAAATTCCACGCAGATCAAACAAGTTTCGGGAAGGCAGCCACCGTTTCTCCATTTGTCTGCGTTTTGCTACCGGACAAAAAGCGAAAACCGTGGTGCCCTTTTATTAACTATTAAAACCACCGTTCTGGGACGGAACCGTGCGTCTCTCAAGATACAGTTTGAAACTGCTATCGTCCAATCAGGTTCAAGTTTGCTAGCTGAAACATAGAATATGGGTTGCAATTTTCATTTAACCAGTGTTTGTGGGAACAAGTTCAGTATATTGGTCTTGCTCCTATCTGTAAAGAAAATGAAGAAATGCCGTGTTGCATGAGAATGTGTTCAGCTCTAGCATATCTTCCGCTGGTAATGCTAGATGATGGTTGGCTGTCTATTTAGGACACTACGTATGAGAACCAGAAGCTTCAGGACATCTACGACTATTTCTGGACCATTGACTTGATAAAGGAGAATGTTTGGAATTACAGTGGAAGATGCCATTACACTAAAAACGTCTCTGAAGGATGGAACCGAAGGATAAATACATAAATACCAAAAGTTCATCCAAATGTTTAATCATTAGTAACAATCTTTGCAAAGTACCACGGCCACCAGTTGGACAGATCAATTTTAAATTTAGATGGAAAGGGAGAATGAAATCACCAACTGACAAGACTATTGCCAAGGCTTTAAAGAAAATATGCAAATTTATGGCGCCTATACACAGAAATTAGTGAAGAAGGTAAAGTCAGAGCTAATGGACATTATGAAAATATTGGAAAGTAATTTGATGCATGTCATACTCCTTGGTGATTTTTCATATGTTATAAATAAGTTTAATGGGGGACAACGACTTAAAATAATTTCTGACTTGTGTGGTTTACACACAGAAATTACAGTGAAACGTCGCAACCACTGGAAATTATGAAAATGGTGAAAAGTGGTTTGACGAACGTCATACCTATTGGTAATCTTGGATATATCGCAGATAATTTTAATGAGAAACGAAATAAGACTGCCTTCTCGTAGGTGTCCTTGGAAATGACGCAAAACCGGCTAAATGTCTATTGCACGTGATAAAATATTCGCTAATGGAGACCGAAAAGACTATCTCAAAGGCCATGATTCTCCTAGGGAATCACCGTGGCTTTCTCCTTAGAGAATTTAGAATCAAAATCTGTTTGGGTAGACACTGAATACAATATCGTTGCAAAAGAAACGGACGTCAATGGCATTCCAATTCATCCAATCATTTTCCCTTCATCTGAAGGCGTGTCATATACTACAGGTCTCTGTGCTTCACTGCTAGAGTTGCCTGTACTTATGAGAAGCACCTTATCCCAGCAAAAGCCCTAGGCTCCGTACAGGTGTCACACCGCAGAAGTGTTACTCTGAACAAGTGATCCACCCCGACTACAAGCAGCGGTGAGTTTGACACTTATACAGGGAGTCCCGAGTCCCAGACGCAGTCGTCAGTTTTCAGGGATACAACAGGAAAGCACATTTGAAACTAAAACTTTCATATGAGCCTATGACATACTCGGAACCGTTTTGGAAATAGAACACATAAAGCTCATTTGTTCTGTGGGCTACCGGCGTGTATGCATGTATCTTACGCACTCAACGTCGTTGACCTTTTGTTCTATCACACCCTACTTCGTTGCTTTCAACCTCGTTGCTCGGGAAATGTTTCTGCCATTAATCTAGCCAACTGAACACGCAATTACAGATGGTGTGTTTTGACTCGATTAGTGCGTGGGTCTGCAAGTGTATCACAGGGAAGCATCAATTAACTCTGTTTGTACACGCGCCGGCTAAAATGTCACACACATACGGTAATGAAGAACTTACAGATGTGGTATTTGTTCACGGCTTCTTCGATGGTAGTGCTTCTGCTGCTGTCGAAAAATATCTTCGGCGCTTTCCGACAATTCCAATTCCGATCGTGGAAGGTTCACCAGAGTTTTCATCACACTGTGTGGAACACGTACATTTCCAAACTTCCTAGTAGATTAAAAACTCTCTACGGAACTCGGACTGGAAGCTGGGACCTTCTTATAGGTCGCAGGTTGGAGTCCTGGTCTAGAATACAGTTTTAATTTCCCACAAAGTCTCATTTCAGTGCAGACGCCACTGCACATTAGGAATTAACTCAAGAGGTCTTCTTCCAAGCTCTCATTTTTCTTTTGAACGTGTAGTGCAACAGCCTATACAGGAACAGTAATACGTCATTGAAATGGTTCAACGTAGCCCTACTCCAAACACTTGGCGAGTTTCTGCAGGTATCGATGTCCATAAACATGCGAATGGCAAACTTTGAATGCGGAAAACCGATTTCACATACCACGTGTCCATAATCCTCCCAAAGATGACAATGGCACACAACTTGAATTTTGTCACTGGTCGAATGACAAAAATCATTTGCTTCCATTAATACCATTCATTGATAAAGCCTCGTTTACAAGGAATGGGTTCAACAAGTAATAATCTTCGATGACGCATCAAAAATATTTGTTTTTCGATCAACGTTTGAAGCGGAATTACACATGTTGATATGTCCAGGGCGAATGACGGGACTGTGTTACTTGCAGTTTTTTGAAAATTCGTTTGTTGAATGTCTTAAGGACGTTCCTTTGGCCACGTGGACTGCAATATAGTGCCAGCAAAGCGGAGACCCTGCGTATTTTACCAGACGGGTGAGGGAACATCTCAGCTACAACTACCCTAATTGCTGGATTTGTCGTGGTAGTACAGTTAATTGGCCACAAAGATCGACGCACCTTACGCCATTAGATTTTAGTTTATGGCGTTGGATAAGGTCTGAAGTGTCGAAACGAAAGGTTAGTACACGAGATGAACTGGTTGGTCACATCTTAGACGCTGCTGCTCTTGTTAAAGAACATGGAGAAGAATTCGCATCATCTTTAGCTGCAGATTTCAGTAAAGTTGGCAGAGGGATATTCGAAAATTTATTGTGAATGGTACAACAGCTGTAAAGTGACGTGTACGATAATGCTTCGAGGTGAATGTGTTAAAATTACGTATTTTTCAGTTGATACTATACTTTCACCTGGAAAAATTATTTTAAAAGTGTGTGTCGTGAACGACATGTGAGAAATAAAGGAAAAAAAGTGCGTGTTAATCTGAAAACGCCGTTTACCCGAAGTTGAAAATAAATTTGCAACAGCATAAAGTGAAAGAACGCTGAAATTTATACGTACAAGGTGATTTTTTCCTGCGTGCACAAACACTAGGGATTGATCGATGAGAGGAAACGGAACAAAAATTATTTTATGATCTTATGTCCGGAAATCCATGGTTTCCATGCTAGAGACCATTTATTCTGTCATACATTGTTCCAAAGACTGCCGTCTAATGCGAGGTGTGCGATGCAAGCACAGTTACAGTAAATGTTGAAAACGGTTTCTATGTGCTCCAACGCATGCGCGCACGCGCCGTAGCATGTTCTGTCTCACACGTTCACGACGACCAGACTGCATCCGAACAGTGTCAGAGGCAGCATGAGTACGCTGCTCCAGTGTACCTACATCTGGAATGGGCTGTGCGTACACGATACTTTTGATATCGCCCCGGAATCGCACGGGTTGAGGTGCAGTGAACGAGCAGGGCATGCTAAGGGGCTCCCTCGTCTGATCCATTGACCAAGGAAGACACGCGTGAGATACGTCCGGACGTTAACGGCGATGTGGGCTGGAGCACCTTCACGTAGCTGTCACATAACCCTTCGAATCATCAACGGCACTTCTTCCAGCAGTGAAGCGAAGTCACCCGCAAGAAACGTCGATAGTTCCGGGTCTTTAGGCGACGTGGGATAAAGACTGGTCCCAGAACACGGTGGCCAATTATCCCGGCCCACACACTCCGGCTGATTATTCGGCTGATTCGCTGTCACCATACCATGGGGGTTCTGAATACTGTCCCACAGATGACTATAATGAAAGCTGAAGATACCACTCCACATAAAGGTGGAACGGGATGAATGGCACAGATCCTGGAATCATGGTTGCCTGGTGAAGAAACCAGTGACAAAACTGCTATCTATGTGGGAAATCTGCCGCTAGTAAGACCTGCACACGCCGTAATTGATAACAATTGTCATGGAGAATGTTGCACACGGTCGTCTGTCTTACTCTGTACTGTCGGACCTACTGACAAGCCGGTCGCCTTCCATAGTGTCAATAAAGCCCCGACAGCTGAATGGTCAGCGTGACGGAATGCCGTCCTAAGGGGCCCGGATTCGATTCCCGGCTGAGTCGGGGATTTTCTCCGCTCAGCGACTGGGTATTGTGTTGTCTTCATCATCATTTCATCCCCATCCGGCGCGCAAGTCACCCAGTGTAATAAGACCTGCACCAAGGCGATCAGACCTGGCCCGTAAGGATCCTCCCAGCCAATGACGCTAAACGCTAATTTTTGTTTTTCAATCAAATTTCCCTCTAAGTCTCCTGTTCGAAAATTTCGCGTACATCCTTCACGATTTCTTGCTTCCTGAAGCTACTCTGTCTCAGACAAACGGCGAAACACTGTTGCAAACACTGAATGCTGTGGCTGTTGTTGGCGGGGATAGGTCTCCTGATACAACCTTGCTGCCGGCCGGACGTTGTCAGTTGCCTTTCCATAAGTAAACGCCATGTCGGCAAGCTCTCGATTCGAATATGGAACCATTGTGTGCAACGCTGTATCACATCCACCACAACGAGAGTCAGCAAGAGAAGTGAACCGGACTCAACATTACCAATTAGTATGGCAGGAGAGGGTGCTGGGCATGACATATGAGGAACGGTACAACCCTTTAGCAGGAAATCACGCATACTGTAACTGTGACTGCATTGGACCCCAGTCTCCTAACAAAGCATCATTGAATAAATGGGCTCCATCATGGAACCAAGCATTTCCGGACATAAGTTCATTAGACCCTTTTTGTTCCCTATCCTCTCATCGATCAAGCCCTAGGGTTTGGAAGAACTGTTCCTTCATTTCATCTCTCGTCATGTGAGATAATGAAGAAAAAATAATATAAGAAATCTGATATGGACATTCTTGTGGCCATCTGCCTTTCGTTTGTCGTAATGGACCACAACCAGCTATTACCCGCCGGCCGGAGTGGCCAAGCGGTTAAAGGCGCTACAGTCTGGAACCGCGCGACCACTACGGTCGCAGGTTCGAATCCTGCCTCGGGCATGGATGTGTGTGATGTCCTTAGGTTAGTTAGGTTTAAGTAGTTCTAAGTTCTAGGGGACTGATGACCTTAGAAGTCAAGTCCCATAGTGCTCAGAGCCATTTGAACCATTTGAACCATAGCTATTACCCTGAAGTTGGAAGCTTTGATTATTTACGGGCTTCGCCCGACAATATAAGCAGATGAATTAACATAAAACAGTTTTTCTTAATATTTGAAAGCCAGCAAGACTGATTACAACCAGTGTCGAAGCCAGGAAAAGTTTCAAACATTAGCCCGTACCGGCATTAAGATCTTTGATCAACAATACTGAGATAATAGCTTTCATTTATGACGTGAAATTGCTTTTAGGTTACTGAAAACATTTCACCTTGAAAACCAGATTAGAAAAGGATATTACAATTATCACTGCAACAATATAGTTACATGGGTGGTTGTATTGTCTTTTTCCTTAGCGTTCTTTTACACTGGGCAATATTTACTCAGTTCTTTTCGACAAGCTATGTGTATGGTGTATGGTAGGAGCGCATTTGCATTAAGAAGAAGCGAACTTTCACCCAAAACACTAATGCAGTCTGTTTTTGCTTACTACACGTATTTCGTTGCTGCCAGCCTATAAAACTAACAGTTCACATGAACGTGTGAAAACCCATACGAAAAACTATGAACACGCTTGAATAAAGGAGAGAGGGGCGATACAACACTTTGTAAAAGCCATGTTCTAATGTGTACTAACTTTTCTTCCTGTGAACATGTGTAAACGGCTTTATTCAGTAATAAATAACAATATACATTAAATGTGTTCCATCTCGGAATCCGTTCTGAATAGAGCATACGTCCGTTGGAGGTTTCTGTTCCAAATGATTGTTCCCGTCATATTCCTGGATATTGACTATTCTTCCTGGAACACACAACGTATGGTTACTAAGGCTTGCTATGGGTAGAATGATGTCTGGGGCGGGATCTGCATGCGCAGATGTTGGAATTTACCCAACTGACGTCCCACCAACAGTAGTAACACAGATCACAGGTGAATAAGACATACATACTCGTATACATACATACTCGTATACAAGAAGGGAAAGCAGAAAGGTGGAAGGAGTATATAGAGGGTCTATACAAGGGCGATGTACTTGAGGACAATATTATGGAAATGGAAGAGGATGTAGATGTAGATGAAATGGGAGATACGATATTGCGTGAAGAGTTTGACAGAGCACTGAAAGACCTGAATCGAAACAAGGCCCCGGGAGTAGACAACATTCCATTAGAACTACTGATGGCCTTGGGAGAGCCAGTCCTGACAAAACTCTACCATCTGGTGAACAAGATGTATGAGACAGGCGACATGCCCTCAGACTTCAAGAAGAACATAATAATTCCAATCCCAAAGAAAGCAGGTGTTGACAGAAGTGAAAATTACCGAACAATCAGTTTAACAAGTCACAGCTGCAAAATACTAACGCGAATTCTTTACAGACGAATGAAAACACTAGTAGAAGCCGACCTCGGGGAAGATCAGTTTGGATTCCGTAGAAACCTCGGGGAAGATCTGGATTCCGTAGAAATATTGAAACACGTGAGGCAATACTGACCTTACAACTTATCTTAGAAGAAAGATTAAGGAAAGGCAAACCTACGTTTCTAGCATTTGTAGACTTAGAGAAAGCTTTTGACAATGTTGACTGGAATACTCTCTTTCAAATTCTAAAGGTGACAAGGGTAAAATACAGGGAGCGAAAGGCTATTTACAATTGGTACAGAAACCAGATGGCAGTTATGGGTCGAGGGGCATGAAAGGGAAGCAGTGGTTGGGAAGGGAGTGAGACAGGGTTGTAGCCTCTCCCTGATGTTATTCAATCTGTACATTGAGTAAGCGGTAAAGGAAACAAAAGAAAAATTAGGAGTAGGTATTAAAACCCATGGAGAAGAAATAAAAACTTTGAGGTTCGCCGATGACATAGTAATTCTATCAGAGACAGCAAAGGACTTGGAAGAGCAGTTGAACGGAATGGACAGTGTCTTGAAAGGAGGGTATAAGATGAACATCAACAAAAGCAAAACGAGGATAATGGAATGTAGTCGAATTAAGTCGGGAGATGCTGAGGGAATTCGATTAGGAAATGAGGCACTTAAAGTAGTAAATGAGGTTTGCTATTTGGGGAGCAAAATAACTGATGATGGTCGAAGTAGAGAGGATATAAAATGTAGACTGGCAATGGCAAGGATAACGTTTCTGAGGAAGAGAAATTTGTTAACATTGAGTATGGATTTAAATGTCAGGAAGATGTTTATGAAAGTATTTGTATGGAGTGTAGCCATGTATGGAAGTGAAGCATGGACGATAAAAAGTTTGGACAAGAAGAGAATAGTAGCTTTTGAAATGTGGTGCTACAGAAGAATGCTGAAGATAGGATGGGTAGATCACATATCTAATGATGAAGTATTGAATAGAATTGGGGAGAAGAGGAGTATGCGACACAACTTGACAAAAAGAAGGTACCAGTTGGTAGGACATGTTCTGAGGCATCAAGGGATGACAATTTTAGCATTGGAGGGCAGCGTGGAGGGTAAAAACCGAAGAGGGAGACCAAGAGATTAATACACATAGCAGATTCAGAAAGATGTGTGTTGCAGTAAGTACTGGGAGATGAAGAATCTTGCACAGGATAGGGTAGCATGGAGAGCTGCATCAAACCAGTCTCAGGACTGAAGACCACAACCACAACACTCGTATATACCATTCCCGGTGTATACTTTTGAAATCTCGAGATTCAGTTATAATGTGACACGGTTCGACGAGAAATCGTAGGTAATGGCATGAAAAATTCTGAGATCGTAATCCTATCTTTATTTATGAGACAGTGGACAGTGTTGATCACCTCTGGTCTGCTGAATCGTGGCGGCTTCATTTTATATTTTCTTCCCCTTTCATTTGCTGTCGCCCGCTAGGTGGCATGAATTAGCCTTAGCTTCCTATGTGTTATCGCTGGTGCGAAGTCTTGGAAACACTCCGTGGAGTGTGGATTAAAAATTTTCTGAGAACGTGGCGAGAAGGCAACGCGGACGGTGGTCGTCCCATCGGCTGTGTTGGCCGTTTACTGTATTGGTGCGAAGACTGATTGGCTGCGAGTGTACCGTTAGTGGCTCCGACGAAGTTTTCATGACACCCTCCAGTGTGCTTCAGTTGAATTGTCTTCTCTTATACCCATGCTGTGTGATTTTGGATGCTGGCATTTCGCATGGAGCTGAAATTATGGAATAACTACTCCTAGGTGTACGAGCGGTCGTTATCGCTCACGCTGTGATGTGCCTGCCTCTGTGACTGACTTTAAGGACCTCAAAATAGTTTTAACCCGTTGTAATTTATTGCTAACTACAAGTGGTCTGTTTGAGTTTGATCAATTTAGTGGTTAGTGCTTTTTGCGCACGTGTAACGATGGCTGCTTGCCATTATATGTGCTATTTGAACTTTAGCTATACTGTTACTTCGGTATATTGATAATTTTCACTTATGGACCGTCTGACAGCAACTGAATAAAACACAATTTTAGTGCCATACGCGTTTCGCCTTTATTTTCTGCAAGGCATCATCAGTGTCCTGGAATATGTACATATGTTAGCTATTTTATTTACATTTTTGTCACTGTGCCTATAGGTTATAAACAAGTCTGGTGGTTGGTATTTCCTATTAAGTAGTAATGTTTTGAACTGTACATTCAGGTTGCGTAGACAGTTTCTTACATATTACGCTCCTGTTGCATTTTTGGTGTTGTTCTTCTTTCTATGAGCGCCAATTTGATGTTTTTTCGACATTCCACAGCACTATGCACTGAACGCTTGTTTTAATGCAATGTTTTGGTTTCTCTTGCGAATGTCAAATGTTTTTGCCAAAGATCGAATATTACTGCCAAACTTATGAGTGTAACTATTGAAGTATCTGTGGTCTGCTCGTGTATGCATTAGTGTGAGCGTTTGTGTATGTGTGTGTGTGTGTTTTGGTGTGGTATTAATTTAATTTAATTTTATTTTATTGTATTTATTTATTTATTTTTGTTTTTGTCCTGTGTATGTGTGCGTGTGTGTTTTGGTGTGATATGTATTTTTTTGTGCTGTGTGTGTGTGTGTGTGTGTGTGTGTGTGTGTGTGTGTGTGTGCCTGTCTGTATTTTGGTGTTGTGTAATTTCTTTTTTTTTTTTTTGGGGTGGGGGGTGGGCTGTGTCTGTGTGTGTGTCTGTATTTTGGTGTTTTTATATATATATATATATATAATGTTATCATTTCCTTTATTAAGTGTAGTAGGGAGCCTGTGCTGATGTGTGTTTGTTCAGTTATCACATGTTTGTTTTCTGCTATGGCTTTGTGGATGTGGAAGTTTTCTTGCATTTGTATAAGATGTTTGTCATGGTTGCTTATCCTCATTATTTTCATTTCTTGTTCCATGTTTTTAGGATGATGGTTGTAGTGTTTTAAATGCTCTGCAAATGTGGAATGGTTTGTTTCATACTTCCAACATCTGATATGTTCTTTGTATCTTGTTTCAAAATTCCTGCATGTCATGCCTATGTATACTGCATCACAACTTTGACATTCAAGTTTATATATTCCTGATTGTTGGAATTTGTCCCTCTTGGTAGCTGGCTGGCTTAGGTGTGATTTAAGGGTTTGCCCAGGCTTATATGCTATTTTGAAGCCCTGTCTCTTTAGGATGTTTGCAACTCTGTGTGTTAGTTTATGTGTGTAGGTCATGGTGTACCAACTGGTTCTTTTCTGTGTGGTGTTGTCATTGTGTGTGTTTGTTGAGTGTGTTTGTAAGTTTTCAGCTTCTGAGTTCTTTTGTATTGTGGAAATGTTGTGTTTGTTTTTTATTTGTGTTTTTATTTTTTGATTGAGCCTGTGTACCACATGTGTGTCATACCCGTGGTTCCTAGCTATTTGTATGATCGTGTTCATTTCTTGTTCATAGTTTCTCTTGCTGAGTGGGATTCTGTTTAATCTATGTAACATGTGTCTTAGTGCTGCAAGTTTCTAGCTTTGGCGGTGGTTGGATGTGGAATGTATTATTGTGTCCGTGGCTGTTGGTTTTCTAAAGATGTTAAATGTATGTTTTCCATCTTCTTTTTTAATTGTAATGTCAAGAAAATTTATTTGATTTTCTTTTTCTTTTTCAAGAGTGAATTTTATGTTCTTATGAGCTTTGTTTATTTCTGAATGGAGTTCATCTATTTTTTCACTTGGCTCGTCTACCAGACAGATAATGTCATCCACGTATCTGTACCAATATATGATTTTGAAACTTTCATTTGTGGTTATCTTATCAAATATCTGATTTTCAAGGTGACTGATGAAAATGTTTGCTAGTGTTCCTGATATTGGGGATCCCATGGGCAGTCCATCAGTTTGTAGATAATATTCTTCCTCAAACTGAAAGTAGTTTTGTTCAGTTGTCAGTCTGAGCATATCTGTTATTTCTTTTATTGCGTCTGTGGTGAGGTTGCTGTGGGATGAGAGCTTTTGTTCTATGATTTCTATTGCTTCTGTGATAGGGATGGAGGTATACATATTTTCTATATCGAATGAAATCAGTGATGCTGTGTGTGGTACCTGTATGTCCTGTATGTTTTCTATTAGGTTTCCTGTGTTTATCACTGTTCTGTTGTTTTCCACTTTATAGTGTTTTGTAACTAACTTTTGGAGGTGTTTGGCTATGCGGTATGTTGGGGCTTTCTTGAAGTTGATAACAGGTCTCATTGGCATTCCGTCTTTATGTACTTTCGGCTGGCTGCGGAGTGTTGGTGCTTTAGCGTTTTTCTGTGTTGGAAGTATGAAACAAACCATTTCACATTTGCAGAGCATTTAAAACACTACAACCATCATCCTACAAACATGGAACAAGAAATGAAAATAATGAGAATAAGCAACCATGACAAACACCTTATACAAATGCAAGAAAACTTCCACATCCAGAAAGCTATAGCAGAAAACAAACATGTGATAGATGAACAAACACACATCAGCATAGGCTCCCTACTACACTTAGTAAAGGAAATGAAAACATAATATATATATATATATATATATATATATATATATATATATATATATATATATATATATATATAACACCAAAATACAGACACACACACACACACACACACACACACACACACACACTTACAACCCACACCCCCCCCCCCAAAAAAATTGCACAACACCAAAATACAGACAGACACACACACACACAGCACAAAATAATTCATATCACACCAAAACACACACGCACACATACACAGGACAAAAAGAAAATAAATAAATAAATACAATAAAATGAAATTAAATTAAATTAATACCACACCAAAAAACACACACATACACACACACACACACACACACACACACATACACAAACGCGCACACTAATGCATACACGAACAGACCACAGATACTTCAATAGTTACACTCATAAGTTTGGCAGTAATATTCGATCTTTGGCAAAAACATTTGACAGTCGGCAACAGAAACCAAAACATTGCAGTAAAACAAGCGCTCAGTGCATAGTGCTGTGGAATGTGGAAAAAACAGCAAATTGGCGCTCATAGAAAGAAGAACAACACCAAAAATGCAACAGGAGCGTAATATGTAAGAAACTGTCTACGCAACCTGTAAGTACAATTCAAAACATTACTACTTAATAGGAAATACCAACCACCAGAACTGTTTATAACCTATAGGCACAGTGACAAAAATGTAAATAAAATAGCTGACATATGTACATATTCCAGGCCACTGATGATGCCTTGCAGAAAATAGAGGCGAAACGCGTATGGCACTAAAATTGTGTTTTATTCAGTTGCTGTCAGACGGTCCATAAGTGAAAATTATCAATATATCGTAGTATTACGCTCAACTGAGGAGGACAGGACCACAAAAGTTGAAGGTGTCAATACAGCTATGTCAGGCATTCCCTGTCAATGTGTACAACAGGTTCAAGAAAATACACCTGAGGCAAGACGATACAGCATATAAAATTCAACAGAACATGCAAAACGAACGATTTAATTCAAAGTTACATTAATGTAAAGGTTAAAAACAGTTCTACAGTGGCACAAAGTCGAAATCATTTGCAGAACGATATTGGTTACTACATGAAATTAAGATGCTCTATTCGAAAAAACAGCACCTAAACATGATGCTCTATGAGACTCATCTAAAATTGGCAAAAAACGTAGGAAACGCCGCAGTTTTCATGGCACTAGTAGAAAAAACTGACCACAACACATACATAGCAATGAAACATTTACAAAACAAACATAAACACAAGATAATGAAACTAACAGTAAAAAAGACGCAAAAATACATTTACATTTTAAATGTGAAACCACATGAACACCAACACACATTCCATCCACGCTTAGTTAACCTAACAGAGACAGAACTACACGAAAACGAAAAAATGCTCTTGGAAAAAGGTTTGAAACACTGCACCAATAGCAAAGTGAACACTCAATACATAGAAAACCTCATTGTAGAAACCGAACATATCCTTACACGTGAAGAACAACAAAATAATTGTGAAATAAACATAGGACTGACAACAAAACTAGTAAAAGAAGAAATAAAAGGCATAATAAAACAAACACAGCAGACACACAATAAGAACAACCAAACAGAAGCAGCTACTATGAAAAGATTAAAACAAAAGTTAACAAACAACAACGTATTAGTAACAAGAGCAGACAAGGGAAATGTAACAGTACTCATGGATAAAGAGCAATACATCACACAAACCAAGGAATACATAAACACCAACACAATACAAAAACTGAAGTCAGATCCAACTACACGATTCCAGGCAAATGTGAAACGAACACTGAAAAACATTGAACACACACTCACAGACAAACAGAAATACTACTTAACACAGAAAAACCCACAAGCACCAACACTCCGCAGCCAACCGAAAGTACATAAAGACGGAATGCCAATGAGACCTGTTATCAACTTCAAGAAAGCCCCATCATACCTATAGCCAAACATCTCCAAAAGTTAGTTACAAAACACTATAAAGTAGGAAACAACAGAACAGTGATAAACACAGGAAACATAATAGAAAACATACAGAACATACAGGTACCACACACAGCATCACTGATTTCATTCGATATAGAAAATATATATACCTCCATCCCTATCACAGAAACAATAGAAATCATAGGACAAAATCTCTCATCCCACAGCAACCTCACCACAGACGCAATAAAAGAAATAACAGATATGATCAGACTGACAACTGAACAAAACTACTTTCAGTTTGAGGAAGAATATTATCTACAAACTGATGGACTGCCCATGGGATCCCCAATATCAGGAACACTAGCAAACATTTTCATCAGTCACCTTGAAAATCAGATATTTGATAAGATAACCTCAAATGAAAGTTTCAAAATCATATATTGGTACAGATACGTGGATGACATTATCTGTCTGGTAGACGAGCCAAATGAAAAAATAGATGAACTCCATTCAGAAATAAACAAAGCTCATAAAAACATAAAATTCACTCTTGAAAAAGAAAAAGAAAGTCAAATAAATTTTCTTGACATTACAATTAAAATAGAAAATCGAAAACATACATTTAACATCTTTAGAAAACCAACAGCCACGGACACAATAATACATTCCACATCCAACCACCCCCAAAGCCAGAAACTTGCAGCACTAAGACACATGTTACATAGATTAAACAGAATCCCACTCAGCAAGAGAAACTATGAACAAGAAATGAACACGATCATACAAATAGCTAGGAACCACGGGTATGACACACATGTGGTACACAGGCTCAATCAAAAAATAAAAACACAAATAAAAAACAAACACAACATTTCCACAATACAAAAGAACTCAGAAGCTGAAAACTTACAAACACACTCAACAAACACACACAATGACAACACCACACAGAAAAGAACCAGTTGGTACACCATGACCTACACACATAAACTAACACACAGAGTTGCAAACATCCTAAAGAGACAGGGCTTCAAAATAGCATATAAGCCTGGGCAAACCCTTAAATCACACCTAAGCCAGCCAGCTACCAAGAGGGACAAATTCCAACAATCAGGAATATATAAACTTGAATGTCAAAGTTGTGATGCAGTATACATAGGCATGACAAGCAGGAATTTTGAAACAAGATACAAAGAACATATCAGATGTTGGAAGTATGAAACAAACCATTCCACATTTGCAGAGCATTTAAAACACTACAACCATCATCCTAAAAACATGGAACAAGAAATGAAAATAATGAGGATAAGCAACCATGACAAACATCTTATACAAATGCAAGAAAACTTCCACATCCACAAAGCCATAGCAGAAAACAAACATGTGATAACTGAACAAACACACATCAGCACAGGCTCCCTACTACACTTAATAAAGGAAATGATAACATTATATATATATATATATATATATATATATATATATATATATATATAACACCAAAATACAGACTCTCACACACACACACACACACACACACACAGCACACAGCCCACACACCCCCCAAAAAAAAAAAAAAATTACACAACACCAAAATACAGACGGGCACACACACACACACACAGCACAAAAAATTACATATCACACCAAAACACACACGCGCACAAACACAGGACAAAAACAAAAATAAATAAATGAATACAATAAAATTAAATGAAATTAAATTAATACCACACCAAAAAACACACACACACATACACAAACGCACACACTAATGCATACACGAACAGACCACAGATACTTCAATAGTTACACTCATAAGTTTGGCAGTAATATTCGATCTTTGGCAAAAACATTTGACAGTCGGCAACAGAAACCAAAACATTGCAGTAAAACAAGCGTTCAGTGCATAGTGCTGTGGAATGTGGAAAAAACAGCAAATTGGCGGTCATAGAAAGAAGAACAACACCAAAAATGCAACAGGAGCGTAATATGTAAGAAACTGTCTACGCAACCTGTAAGTACAATTCAAAACATTACTACTTAATAGGAAATACCAACCACCAGAACTGTTTATAACCTATAGGCACAGTGACAAAAATGTAAATAAAATAGCTAACATATGTACATATTCCAGGCCACTGATGATGCCTTGCAGAAAATAAAGGCTAAGCGCGTATGGCACTAAAATTGTGTTTTATTCAGTTGCTGTCAGACGGTCCATAAGTGAAAATTATCAATAATTACGCGCAACTGAGAAGGACAGGATCACAAAAGTTGAAGATGTTACTGTTACTTGTCTACGGCACAAGCTGTGTAGTAGCATAAATATGGTGGCTTTGAAATCAGTCTTATTTTCCTGTGAGCCTGGGGGGCGGTAATTCGTTAGACTAGTGTTTAATGAAATTGGGTGATTAGTCCTGTTTACTAGTTCATAAGCTCTGTGGTAAATTTGGTTTATTAAGAGGTTGCCGCGCGGGATTAGCCGAGTGGTCTGGGCGCTGCAGCCTTGGACTGTGCCGCTGATCCCGGGGGGGGTTCGAGTTCTCCCTCGGACATGGGTGTGTGTGTTTGTCCTTAGGATAATTTAGGTTAAGTAGTGTGTAAGCTTAGGGACTGATGACCTTAGCAGTTAAGTCCCATAAGATTTCATACACATTGGAACATTTTTTTAAGAGGTTGTTTTTAACGCCTTGGGACATTTTCTTGGACATACTATTTAATCTTTTACTTATTTAAAGAAACATGTCGAACTAATGTGTGCTGTTCAAATTTGTGTGTTACACCGTTCTGAAATCTAAGTACCATGGATCACAGGGTTACTTGTAAATGCTATCTATTAAGTAACACCTACTAGAGGTAAGCTCTTGTTTGTCATAGAAATTTCAGTTTCGTGCAAACAAGTCTCTGGCTGTGTAGCCTTGGTGACTTATTGACTATCTCTCTATTTCAAGTAACTTTCTGGGATTAATGATTCCACCATTTTGAGTTAAGTCGTTTTGGGATAGACGTTTATTACGCCATCACTTTACTTTTTTGTGATATTAAATGGTATTTACTCTGTGCAGTTTTGAGTAACGTTACTGTTTGATTATTACGGCAGATTTGAAGGTCTTATGCTATTGAGCTTTTAAGGTGTTGGAAAATTACGTTTTCTGACCTTATTTAATTAAGATCATATTTCGCCTAAGTTCTTTTTGTTGACAGCTCTTGGTTTTACGAGTTGCGTGTCTGCTGTTTGGGGCGGCGCTTGGCTGTGGCGACCTGTTGCTGTTACACACCGGCATGGTGATTTTTGGCAGTGTTTGTGGCTGCCCTACATTAACTTAGTGAATCTGTTCGCGCTAACACCGTTTTTCTTATTATTGTTTAGCCTTCCCTCTTATTTCCAAGCTCTTACATTAATACCTTCCGTCAAATGTTTACGTCCCTCCTGAAATAGGTAATACTAACCGATTTATGATTAACCTCCAGATTTTCTAAATCAGCCTATTTCAGCCTGTACTTGATGTGCTAATATCTGGAAGCTTTAAGGTTAATTTCTCTAATGGTCAATGTTTGAGAGGTTTCCCTAATGATTTTACCATCACTTCTGTATTGTATTCATTCCATGCATGTAAAAGAAAGTCTTGCTCGACTGTAACTGTTCTCACTTGACTAAACTTTCATGGTTGGCTTGTTCTGAAGACTGAATGTTTGGACTAGTGATTTAGTAGACGCAGCTCCAGATGTTCCTTTCAAGGGATGCTCTGATTAATATTGAAATTCATTTAATTATTTTTAAACTCTTTTAAGAGCCGTAAGTGTCGATTTGTTCTTAAGGCTTTGGGAGAGTAAATCCTTTAATTATGCCATGGCCAAATTGCTTTAATTAAGAAATGTATTCCCTCATTACCTTGCAGTTTAGTACCTATTACTGATTTCTTGCTTGTGGCTTAGATCCTTTGATTAGTGGCTTAAACAGATTATTTGTAAAGAAAAAAAAATGTATAAGCCTCTTACTCATCCTTTGACATGGATAATGTTCTGCTTCGTTATTAGTGTAAAGTGTTCTGTAAATAAATGTGAACTGTCAAAGGAAAATGCTATTATCGCGGGTCCACCCTTCCGTGTATCCTTTTTCTTTCTCATCCTATGCAGGAGGTGTCATCGTAAAAATTTCCGAGAGAGCTACGAGACATTTCTTAAAGAAGCACTCTGTGTGGTCAAGGAGGACCCCACTCGAGTAAGTGTTTACTGCCAGAATGAGGTTCTTACACGTTTCTGGGTATAGACATATCGCTGAGAATACAGAACCGGGAAACAGAACAATTCTCAGTGTACTATTAACGGACCCACGCATCTCAGAAGATGTAAAGCTGATGTAGGGAATAATAATCAAAAAAACTAAACTCCTCCCGAACCCGCCACGAAGGCCCAAAGGTACCGACCGGCCGCCGTGTCATCCTCACTGCATAGGCGTCACTGGATGCGGGTATGGAAGGGCATGTGGTCAGCACACAGCTCTCCCGCCCGTGTTTCAGTTTCCGAGACCGGAGCCACTACTTCTCAATCAAGTAGCTCCTCAACTCGCCTCACAAAGGCTGAGTGCACCCTGCGTGTCAGCAGCGCTAGGGAGACCGGATGGTCACTCATCCAGGTGCTAGCCAAGCCCGACAGCCCCTAACTCCGGTGATCTGACCCGATCCGGTATTCCCACTGCGGCAAAGTCGTTGGCTGATTTAGGGAATAATATCTGTCGAAATTTTTTGCCATGTACAGATCTTCATAGAAATGCTTGATACTAAATCTCATCTCATACTTGATCTTTACTGATCCTAAACAGCATGAACTGAATGTAAATAAAGAACCGTAATTAATTCAAGTCAAAATGTACTCGCCTTATTTTAAACACAATTAGCAGACAAATCTCAGTCATGAGTTGAGTGGAAATATGTAGTTTTCTGTCTAGATATAAGAGCAGTTGTGCATCCCCTTAGTACGTACACCAACTATTTGTAGGTTCTTGAAAGCAGGAATTACTTGCAGGATAAAAAGGA
Organism: Schistocerca serialis cubense; assembly: GCF_023864345.2. Taxonomy (NCBI): domain Eukaryota; kingdom Metazoa; phylum Arthropoda; class Insecta; order Orthoptera; family Acrididae; genus Schistocerca; species Schistocerca serialis. The sequence goes on from NC_064639.1 coordinate 1,065,957,666, forward strand.
TACAAAGATAAGCAGCATCAGAGTACTTTTTATGTTAGTGATAAATGGGTCGCTGGAATGAAATGGTTACTGTATCAAAAATTTTGTATGATGTGTATCACGTGCAACCCCGTCTTCAGAATGTTTTCAATACAAAATACAAAATCGTATGCCGAAGAACTTAAAATGTTCATAAGACCAAATACACTAAAGTATTAAAAGAAATTTAAAAAAATTATGCAAATATACTGTATTGCCTTTACACAAAGTATGACGTCACATACATACGTCATCACCATCAGTGCTCTACTTATGGAAAGTCGCCGTTATAAAACCTAGAAGACAGAATGTGGCACCAGTGATGTCACTTGTGTCAGTTGAGCAGCGAAATGGCGCTGGTCCAATTTTGAGGCGGTAAGAAGAAAGGAAAGCAGATGTGGAGGGACGAAGCTTGTTAGGAACAACAAATCAATCACAACATAAAATCCAAGCAAAGAACAAAACGAACTTGAAGAAACAAAATTATCCTACTTACAGCTGTCACATAAGCAACTCTCAGAAGTTGACGAAGTACAATAATGCTTACTAATGGCGCTTTATAATATTAATCGTCTGTTGCTGATGAGAATATCCATCACGTGTATAGTAATTATTTTGCTAACTCTAAGGATGAATTTCCTTTTTACAGTATCAGTGTTGTCGTCTGTTTAGGAAGTGTGGACGTCGTATGACGTGTGATGTAGTGCCAGGGTCAGTACGTACCTAAATTAGCATTTGTAGAACGCATTATCAAATAGCATACTCTTCATCACATATTTGTAAGATTTTATAAGTACATGAGGAAACTTTGAAAGGTCAGAATCCGAGACAATGAAGAACTACTGGCGCAACAGAAATCTGAAAAATGCTTTTTATGAGACTGACAAAACTGTCCCAAAGAAGGTTATGTAATGTACAGAAAAATAAACAATGTGAGGAAAACCAAAAAATACAGGTTCGAGTTAAGGAGGATATGTGAGTGGGATACATATTGGCATTTCTTGTTACGTTATTATGTGAAAGAATTGATTACGACGTATTTAGTGTAAATCAGTGCGTGCCAGGCATAGTATTGTGCAGAGGAATTTTGTAGACACTCGTCACGGGTGTTTTTTTTTTTCTATCGAAACCGAAAAGAAAAATGAAGTACACAAGGAATCAATCGTGTCTTCATTTGACTCGCGTATATTTAATAATATTACTTTTGCGTGGTTGGTAGAGAATGAACTAATTTGAAGACGACAGCAAAGAACACGATTTCAGAATGTCGGGAGGAGGAGGAGGAGGAGATTAGTGTTTAACGTCCCGTCGACAACGAGGTCATTAGAGACGGAGCGGAAGCTCGGGTAAGGGAAGGATGGGGAAGGAAATCGGCCGTGCCCTTTCAAAGGAGCCATCCCGGCATTTGCCTGAAGCGATTTAGGGAAATCACGGAAAACCTAAATCAGGATGGCCGGAGACGGGATTGAACCGTCGTCCTCCCGAATGCGAGTCCAGTGTCCTAACCACTGCGCCACCTCGCTCGGTCAGAATGTCGGCGGTACATGAGAACATTATCTGCGGCACATCCTTTGGAGCGTGAATGGAGGAAACTTATTAGCAATCACAGTGAATACCGAACAGCACTGTAGTAAAGTAAATGACCGTTATAAAGAAGCGTCAATAATTCAGGGAAAGAGTGTAGGTTATTATGCCATGGAATCAGAATACTACAGTTATTTATATTGTAGTGTACATAATTATTTTTCGACATTCTGGAAACAAGATAATTCTATAAATTCAAATCCACTGAAACATCTTTAGATACAAATAAAAAAACTGCATTGTATGTCGTCACGTCATTTTCAGTTTAATGTTTGCATTCAAAATATTCCATCATTTTCAGCAGGTTCCAGGTATTTCTGGCGAGATTTCAGGTCAGTGATGAGACCATCCGTTTTTCATAAGAAAAAGTTTTATCTTCAACTTTTTAACAACATTTGAGTTCAGTATGTCGTCATCATCATTATTATCTTCCTCACCACAATCTCCCCGAAGAATATCAGATTCACTAATAAGTGTGGACCATTCCTCAGATCCAGACGTGACACGTAGTAAATCATGAAAATCACATTCGATGATCTCATCTTCTTGGACATTGTGATTGTTGGTTGAAGATAGTACCTAGTAAATCCTGTTTTTTTTTTTTTTTTTTTTTTTTTTTTTTTTTTTTTTTTTTTTTGAAGCAGTGGCACTTATAGTGAATGAAATTAGTCTCAAGACAGAGGATATCCTGAGAATGGCATCCAACGGACTAATTTTACTTTCCCATCTGCAGGTTAAGGAGTGTTCCTTACAGACAAAATAATATTTTCTCAGTACTCTTTACCTTCCCGATTATTATGAATAACATCTGATTCAGCAGCTGACAGCGGGAGACAATGTTTGTTGCCAGAAAGATAAGTTTCAGATCCGTTAGAGCGGCGCAAAAGTATGATGTAGCGTTGTTGAAACTTTCCCTTCGTATTTTTCGATCTAATGCTAGCAACAGCCTCCTTGCCCTTAACATCCAGGTACTTCAATCGGAATACTGTTCTTTGTTCAGTTTATTCAAATTAATAGCATTTAAAACTTAAATTTCTAACAGCCACACCTATAACGACATGTTTACACATTCACTCGTCAAAACTCGGTACGTACTTTTTTCTAAATTTTTCCTCCCACACAAGTTTTAAGCGCTGTGTCTTTCTGAGTATAGCTCCTAAAAATTAAATCTCCTTCTTTTTAGTTATTCGTTTATGAATTTCCGTGGGAGCGTTCTAGCCAAAACTACTTGTTCATGTAACGAATCAGTCCATAGTTTACAGAGTGCTCATTAGAACATTTATAAGGAAGAATTGCATAACACGATAATGAGCGTACACGAAAAAAAAACACACTGGAGAGGAAAGTTCTCAACCACGGTGAGGAACTCCTGTACACAATGCAGGGAGTCTGCAGCAAGGAAACAACTTTTCAACCTGGATTTCGATATTTCGTGTTTGTCACTCAGTTTTTCCAGTTCCGCTGGAAGCGTATTGATAAAAGGTACCCTTTTCTGTAGAACGCTTAAGGAAGTGTTATCCAAGTTTATATCGCTTTTACCTCTTTTTTCGCTGAACGAATGTTGCAGAGACTTTTGAATGAATCAATACTGTTAACAACAAATGTCCTGATGGAATATACGCACAGGGACGAGTGAGTTAGAATTGCGAGACACCTAAAGAACGGACTTCAAGATGTAAGCGAACTGAACCATAGATCATGTCGGCCGTCCATTTCGGCGAAGAATATTCTTGTTGGTTTCACACAATAGTCAAAAATTATAGGGAAGAGTTGCCTATATTGTACCTCCCCCAAATTGTTACCAACGCTATAACATTCGTTTCTCTTCTATTGTGTGACACTCAGCGAAGGTCTGCAAGAACTCCATGCTTCTTGGAGCTATATTGCCATCTATGAGTTCGGTGTGTTAAGGAATGGATCGTCTGACGCGAACGATGATACAGTAAAATATCTTGTTTGCGTGTTTCGAATTTCCTTTGAGAAGTAGCATGGTGATAGACTTTTTTTTTTATTTGGTCACACTCAAGTGAACAATGTCGCCACAAATCTGTTATGATCAAACACACAGTTCCAACGAAATGTAAAATACACACTCGCGCCCTACGAAAAAATCTTTCACTTTTCAACAGGCAAGAAATTGTTTTTACAAAATGTAGTTAATAGTAGAGTATGGCTGTTGTTTCAGTTTCAGTAAGAGATAACTATGTTTTCTAGTAGTCGTGGTCTCATAATTGTAGTTCTCGACAAGTTGTCATGAGATTCGCAAAAGCAGGGCAGTGAATCGCACTTACTATGGAAATGCTCAAAGACACATCAAATATCTTTGTAACTTATACCTGGTTGAGACACTCATTGTGACAATAATTTTTAGTCTGATGCTTAACCATATATTATTTCCACCGATATATCTATCTGCAGAGGTGTCCGTATTTATTTCGAAATGAGAGAACACAGAGAAAAGTCTCTGAAATTAGACATCAGTGGTAGCAGAATAATCGTTCGATTCAGTATGAAATGTGTTATATCCTAGCCAGTAATGCCACCCGAGCCCGCTGCCAAAAGGTTGGCAGCATCAAAGTCCGGACGCCGTCCGCATAAGCAGCGCCAGCGAGACAGGAAATCGCCGCAAGTCTGCGCGCGCCACCGCTGGCTTCTGGCTTCTTAAGCGCTGGAGTCGCGAGCGCTAGGACAGTTCTGTATTCGCTGCTCAGTTGTATACTCGCCACCGAATTGTGTACTTGCTAGTCAGTCGTGTGTTCATCGCAGCAGAGTTGTTGTTTGTCGTCAGCCGACGCTGACCTAGCCGCTCCGACTCGAACTAGACAGATTTCTGTAGACACCGAGTTCACTACTGTGTTTCTGTACCTTCGTTAATAAAGATAAGTACCGACTTTTATTTAATCAGAGCGTTTGGGTTTTCATCTTTCTGTTCACTGTTCCAGCGGACCGGTCGGCCCGCTATTAAAAGTGTAGCGGTGACTTCGTAAGCCGTTTCTACAGCGAAATTGCTTGGCGCTACGAACGCCGCCACAAAAAAATGTTAAATGCTCAATTTCAGTTGACATGATTCTAGATTTTAACTTCAAACGTTCGCGTTTGTATTAAAATATATAGATCTTTCCATATGCTGTGCACGCAAACACGATGCCCTTCTCCCGAAGAAGCTATGACTGAGGCCGAAGTAAATGAAAAACAGTGATTGATATATAGTAAGAAATTTGGTTATTGATTGGAACTTACAGCCACCGCTATATTTAGACTCATTAAAGGGAACATGTATGGGAGGAGAATGGACATATATTTGAGTAAAATCATATTTCGTGGAAGAGAACTTCAGAAATTAACAAACTATCTTTCTCAATGCTAGTTTAAATTTAAAATGCACATACATGTGGGACAAAGTACTCTGCAACAAAATCACACAGAAGTTAACATGAAATTGAAACTTTTAGCACCAAACTCTAACGAAGCATTTTACCGATACCAGTGCACGTGTCGAAACTAAACAAGGCTCAGATATAGACATTACGCCACATCAGTATTATACAATCATGGGGATAAAATTACTTAGAAGTTTTCGTCTCTAAACCTTCAGAACATTCAAATAAGTATAGGTATTTTTACACTTTTAGATGCATTAAAATGCATATAATTAAAATTAGATATGTGAAATAATTACAAGAATATAAGTATAATTACAAGCCTTTTACGAAGTAATTATACAGTAAAATTGAAAAGTTTGTTACTACCTGAAGCAATTTCATGAAATTTTTGTGGTACCTGAATATTTATTCCAAGATTGTCTTTTAAAGTTTGGACTTTAAATTAAAAAAGGAGGCAACGAACTACATTTAGAGTTTCTATATTGCTGCCGAAGTTCCTGCTGAGCATTACAAATCAGACGTCTTCTACTCGAGAAGATGTCGTAAGAATGTGAATCTAAGAGGGCTGCAATAAAAGTCATAGGCGAATCATTATTCTTCCGTCAGAGTTTTCGGCCCAGTGGTTTGCTAAAGCCAACCTATTGCAGTTGCGTGAGAGTGTGACACATACACTGCTGGCCATTAAAACTGCTACACCAAGAGGAAATGCAGATGATAAACGGGTATTCATTGGACAATTATATTCGACTAGAACTGACATGTGATTACATTTTCGCGCAATTTGGATGCATAGATCCTGAGAAATCAGTACCCAGAACAACCACCTCTGGTCGTAATGACGGCCTTGATACGCCTGGGCATTAAGTCAAACAGAGCTTGGATGGCATGTACAGGTACAGCTGCCCATGCAGCTTCAACACTATACCACAGTTCATCAAGAGTAGTGACTGGCGTATTGTGACGAGCCAATTGCTCGGCCACCATTGACCAGACGTTTTCAGTTGGTGAGAGATCTGGAGAATGCGCTGGCCAGGGCAGCAGTCGAACATTTTCTGTATCCAGAAAGGCCCGTACAGGAACTGCAACATGCGGTCGTGCATTATCCTGCTGAAATGTAGGGTTTCACAGGGATCGAATGAAGGGTAGAGCCACGGGGCGTAACACATGTAATGTCCACTGTTCAAAGCGCCGTCAATCCGAACAAGAGGTGACCGAGACGTGTAACCAATGGCACCCCATACCATCACGCCGGATGATACGCCAGTATGGCGGTCACGAATACACGCTTCCAACGTGCGTTCACCGCGATGTCGCCAAACACGGATGCGATCATCATGATGGTGTAAACAGAACCTGGATTCATTCGAAAAAATGACGTTTTGCCATTCGTGCACCCAGGTTCGTCGTTGAGTAGACCATTCAGGCGCTCCTGTTTGTGATGCAGCGTCAAGGGTAACAGTAGCCATGGTCTCCGAGCTGATAGTCCATGCTGCTGCAAACATCGGCGAACTGTTCGTGCAGATGGTTGTTGTCTTGCAAACGTCCCAATTTTGTTGACTCAGGGATCGAGACTTGGCTGCATGATCCGCTACGGCCATGCGGATGCTTGTCATCTCTACTGCTATTGATACGAAGCCGTTGGGATCCAGCACGGCGTTCCGTATTATCCTCCTGAACCCCCCCCCCTCCCCCTCCTCCCCCCACCCCGTTTGCACGTTCTACCAATAGTTATTGGATCTCGACCAACGCGAGCAGCAGAGTCGCGATAGGATAAACCGCAATCGCGATGGTCTCCAATCCGACGTTTATCAAAGTCGGAAACGGGATGGTACGCATTTCTCCTCATCACAACAACGTTTCACCAGCCAACTCCGGTCAACTGCTGTTTGTGTATTTGAAATCGGTTGGAAACGTTCCTCATGTCAGCAAGTTGTAGGTGTCTCCACCGGCGCCAACCTTGTGTGAATGCTCAGAAAAGCTAATCATTTACATATCACAGCATCTTCTCCTTGTCGGTTAAATTTCGCGTCTGTAGCACGTCATCTTCGTGGTGTAGCAATTTTAATGGCCAATAGTGTATAAACGTAACGCACGGCAAATGGGTCCACCAACAAAGGAATTAACTGTCAAAATTTATCTGTTTCGTAATGAAAATCATCGTTTTGTAAAGGGAATTGCAATGTTTTTTTCACGATGCCCCTACCAACTGTATACGACATCTGTGAAAAAGTAGCTGATGCTGAGTTTGTCTGAGAATTGGACCAAAATTACACGGTAATCCAAAATGTGTACCATCTATTTACATCGCTCCATGCGTTGAATACGGCACGCATAGCTTAATACAGGGGTGGGGAGGGGGGGGGGGCATCACTGCAGCGCCAATAACGCGTGGTGCAGCGTGCTATTTGTAAGTTTACACGTGGCCCATAAATGGGTGGCTGCCAAAAGCTAGGCCACTCGCTGAGCACTTTGTGACAGTAGCCCCGATGCGGGATGAATATTTCAGTAGCATTAGCTCTGAATATATATGAGCCGTCCAGTCGTATAGAGCTTCACTATTTGATCTTTCCCTTTTCCTGTCGTCCTCCCCCCCCGGGAGGTATGCACTCGTGTATGCCGGCAATACGGGACAGAAAATTTTATGTATCGCTCGTTCATATTTACGACTGGACAATAAAAAGCGCCGGCCCATCGACGTGTTTACGACTGCAAACGGCTCGTAAATCCGTCCTGGGTGGCCGGCCCCTGCACGCCTTGGGAATAGCAACCAGCAAGGCGGGGCAGTGGTCCGCGACACGTACGCCACGCTGACGCGGCGTTTCGCAGGCGCCGCCGCCTCAGCTCGACGGCCGGCGGTCGTCCATACCTGTCGCGGTGATGGCTCGCAGCGGGCGTCGAAGCAACAAAATACCTGCTGCACCCTTTCCAGCGAGCGACACGTGGCTATCACAAACAACGAACACGGTTTAAATATGTGGATATCTGCAGAGAGTATCTATCAAAATGCTTCTGCGTGTGTTATCGCGTTCTCTTGTTTTTGTTGTTGTTGTTGTGATACAAATTCCTAAGACTGCTTTGATGATGCTGTTCATGCTACTCTATCCTGTGCCACCCCTTCATCTCTGAATTACTGCAACCTACAGTAAATGTACACTCCGTCTTCAGCACTCCGTCTTCAGGCCACAAGTGGCCCATCGGGACCATCCGACCGCCGTGTCATCCACAATGTTGAGTATGCAGATAGGAGGGGCGTGTGGTCAGCACACCGCTCTCCCGGTCGTTATGTTGGTTTTCTTTGACCGGAGCCGCTACTATTCGGTCGAGTAGCTCCTCAATTGGCATCACGAGGCTGAATGCACCCCGGAAAATCGCAACAGCGCATGACGGCTGGATGATCACCCATCCAAGTGCCGGCCACGCCCGACAGCGCTTAACTTCGGTGATCTCACGGGAACCGGTGTATCCACTGTGGCAAGGCCGTTGCCCACAGTAAATGTACAGTGCTGGACAAAACGAGCGAGACCCCTCGCCTTTTCGTTATGCTGATCCGCACAGCTTTAAAGTCTGCTACACAGCATAACAGGCAAGGCGACGAAGTGCTACCAACATACTATGCTCAGGCGTGAAATTGAAAAACCATCCGAACTTCGTCAGACTGTTAGCAAACATGTGTAAGACTATATTAATGTTAATTGGTGTGTTAAACACAACACGTAAATGTAAGTTATAAGTGAAAGAAGAAACGCCAATTAATATGAACTGTACCAATAAAAAACAATTTCAGCTTATCGAGATGACATAACCGTTTTAGTAAGACAAAGTACCTCAGATGGTTACGAATTAGCAAAATATTATGCGCATTCGGCCGCAAAACGGTCTGTGTCAACGTTCAGACCAGTCATATTGGATTACCGTTGCTGACCTACCGTGAAAGTGTGCAAATTTAGCAATGCGTGAAGATTCATAACGAAATTCAGTTAAAAATCGTTCAGTGCCTCACTTAAGTCAATTCATTTATTGACAGAAGTGGAAAAACTAGGCAGTAACAAGTATGAAATTCTACAACATTTTCATATTTACATCCACAGGGCGCCGGTACACAATAAAGGTAGCAGTAAAACGTGTTGGGGGCGCGAGAATTTCTTACAATTGCTTTACTGATACTGATAGTCTATCTGCCTACATCGAGATTAGAAACGAAAACAAACCAGACCTCCCTTGCAGTAGCAAACACCTTTCACTACGCTAGCAGACAACCCAGGCAAACAGCCCTATATTATTACCCCACACATGAATAAGCTGGCAATTTCACAATGAAAATGGCAAAATGATCTACAGCTTCTGTTGCATAGAGCTTTCTGGACTCAAAAACATGTATTTTCTACCTTTATGTCACAGCTTGTGTCACAATCATTCGGGATGTTTTATCGAAATAACAAAATACTGTTATTAGCGAGTAAATTTGGTAGGATGATTCTGCACCACCCCAAGAAATAAACGACTACATAGCTGCCAAACGTATTCTACAATGTTTCGAGTTCTCATTTAGACTCGCCATAGCCAGAAAACGTTCATTAGCCGAAATGTTTCTTAAGCTAGCTAGCAATGGGAATGCTCGCACTTCTAAAACGCGGTGGCATTAATATTGGGATCTGAATTACCACGTGTATAGGCAAATGGATTTTATTAGCATTCCTGTAAACGTGATTTGGATCGAAAGCGTAGCTACGATTAATATGCTGACGTATCGACTGCAACTAGAACATTTCGAATAAAGAGTAGGGGGAATTATTTATGCGGACCTCATCTTCAGTAAGTGTTGTAGCAATTTTCGTTGTTAGGCTTTCGTCACCTAAATCGGTAAAAATGGAACCCTACTAGTCTCACCTTCTTGAACGTCTGTCTGTCTACCCAACCCTTAAAACCCGTTTACCTAGAGTACAGGTAGACCTCATAAGCGGAAATGTATCGCGCTTTCTGCGGTATACGGTCCGTTGGTGGTGTACAAAATTCATTTTTATTAGTACAGTTCATGCTAATTAGCGTTTCTTCTTTCATTTGCATCTTATATTTTCGTTTTTTTTAACACACTAATCAGCATTAATATAGTCTTACACGTGATTGAAAACAGTCTGACAAAGTTCGTATAGTTTTTCAATTTCACGCCTGTGCATGTTGGTAGCACTTCGTCGCCTTGCCTTGTATGCTGTCTAGTAGACTCTAAAGCTGTGCGGATCAGCATAACGAAAAGGCCAGGGGTCTCGCTCGTTTTGTCCACGACTGTATGTGAACCTGCTTACATCTGACAATTCCCTCCCTTGGCGTATTGGAGTGTGTCCTATCTACGGATCTCTTCTTTTAGTCAAATTGTGTCACAGATTTCTTTTCTTCCAAATTATATTTATCGTCTCCTCATTAATCACATGATCTACCCATCTAATACCAGGATTCTTCTGTAGCACACCACATTTCAAAAGCTTCTATTTTCTTTTTGCCTGAACTTCTTATTGCCCAAGTTTCACTTCCCTACAATGCTACAGTCCAGACAAATACCTTCAGAAAATACTTCCTCACACTTCAATCTGTATTCGTTGTTAGCAAATTTCTCTCCTTCAGTAAACTTTTCATGTCGTTGGCAGTCCATATTTTATATCCATAAATTAATTAGATTAGATTAGATTGGTACTTGTTCCATAGATCATGAACAGGTCATGAATCCTCTGTACTTTGGACACCATCAGTTATTTTACTGCACTAAATAGCAAAACCCATCTACTAGGGACTGATTACATCGTACTTTGGTCCCTCTAACCCCATCAGTCATTCCATCTTCTGTAACGTTTAGTGTCTCATTTCCTAATCTGATTCCCTCAGCATCGACTTATTTCATTCTGCTACACCCATTATCTTTGTTTCGCTTTTGGAGATATTCATTTTACATGCTCCTTCATAACACTGTCTATTCAGTTCAACTGCTTTTACAGGTCCTAGGTTGCCTCTGGCTGAACTGCAATTTCATCAGGATGCAAAACAAAAAACTTCGGTTGGAAAGACCACATAGATAATATTGTGGGGAAGGCGAGCCTAAGGTTGCGTTTCATTGGCAGGACACTCAGAAGATGCAACAAGTCCACTAAAGAGACAGCTTACATTACACTCTTTCGTCCTCTGTTAGAGTATTGCTGCGCGGTGTGGGATCCTTACCAGGTGAGATTGACGGAGGACATCGAAAGGGTGCAAAATAGGGCAGTTCGTTTTGTGTTATCACGTAATAGGGGAGAGAGTGTGGCAGATGTGATACGCGAGTTGGGATGGATGTCATTAAACCAAAGAAGTTTTTCGTCGCGGCGAGATCTATTTACGAAATTTCAGTCACCAACTTTCTCTTCCGTATGCGAAAATATTTTGTTGATCCCAAACTACCTAGGTAGGAATGATCATCAAAATAAAATAAGAGAAATCAGAGCTCGAACAGAAAGGTTTAGGTGTTCGTTTTTCCCGCGCGCTGTTCGGGAGTGGAATGGTAGGGAGATAGTATGATTGTGGTTCGATGAACTCTCTGCCAAGCACTTAAATGTGAATTGAAGAGTAATCACATAGATGTAGATGTAGATGTAGGAAAAAAACTACGCTGGACAATCCAAGGTTTTGGCCAGTATAACCTTATACACGGGTACGATACTCAGAAAACTTTTATGAAGTCAAACTTTTTATTTCTTTTCTCTGAACTTTAACTCTTCCTCCAACATTTTCTTTGGTTTTCTATACTGTTTGGCCAATGTACAGAATAACAGTAGGGACAGGCTACAGCCCTGTCTCACTCCATTCTAAACCACTGCTCCCCTTTCATGTCCCTCAACTCTTATAACTACCGTCTGGTTCTGTATAAATTGCAGATAAATTTTAACTCCCGGTATTTTACCCGTCCAGCCTTCTGTATTGCAAAGAGAGTATTACAGTCAACAGTCTCTAACCTTTAAGTGTAGGTTGGCCTTTCTTTATCTTCTAAGAGTACCTGTCAGTACTACCTTGCGTGTTCCAACTTTTCTACAGAATCCAAACTGTTCTTCCACGAGACCGACTTTTACCAGATTTTCCATTCTTCCGTAAATAATTCGTGTCAATATTTTGCAACCAGAACCTACTGAACTGGCAGTTCGGTAATATGCACACCTGTCAGCATCTGCTTTCTTTGGAACTGGAATCATTACTTGCTTATTGATGTCTGAGGCAATTACGCCTGTTTCCTAGATCTTCCACAGCAGGTCAAACAGTTCTGTCACTGCTGGATTTTCAAACATAGCAGCAACTCTGACGGAATGTCGTCTACTCCCAGCGTCTTGTTTCGACTCACGTAGTTCAGTGCTACGTCGAAATCTTCTCGGAGTATCATATGTACCATCTCATCTTCGTCTACGTCCTCGTACCTTTCTACAATGATGCCTTTAACTTCATTTCCGTTGAACAATCTTCTACATACTTCACCACCATTGAATTTTTCCTTCTTTTCTTAATACTAGTTTCCACCTGAGCTCATTGAATTCGTACAGCTGCTTCTCTTTTCTCCAAAGGTTTCTAAAATCATCCTATTGAAGTATTTACCTTTCACCTAGTTATATACACTTCTTCAGACGTGCATTTGGTCTCTAGCCATTCCAGCCTCCCATTTTCCACTCTCTGTCAATATCACGTTTTAGACGTCTATATTTCACTTTGCCTTTGCCTTTAGGAATTGTGTTTCTATTTATTTGATCTTCTGCTGGTCTCTCGAACCTACGCTTTCGCCTTTTGCTGTATGTATTTCCCCTATTTTAATCAATCGGAGCCTTATGGTCCCTCTGAAACGCTAATCAACCTCTGGTTCCTTCAACTATCCAGGTCCCATCTTCTTAATTCCCTAAATTTTTGCAATTTCTTTAGTTTTAATCTACAGTTCACAGCCAACAAATTGTGGTCATAGTCCACATCTGCCCCTGGAAACGTCTTACAGTATAAATAAGTGTTTAAAAAATCGCTGTCGTGCCGTTATATAATCAACGTGAAACATTCCGGTGTCTCCAGGCCTCTTCCACTTAAACGCAGCTGACCTTCATGATTCTTAAACCCAGTGTTAGTGGTGATAAATTTCGCTCTGTGCAAAATTCTACCAGACAGCTTCCCCTTTCATTCTTTTTCCTCTTTCATTCGTTTTACTAAGCCATATCTTACAAAACACTAAAATATCTGGCCTCCCTCAGGACGTAGACTACTTTAGCTGGTGAGTTTGTGCCTCAGCGTATTTCATCTGCAATGTTATCGTAAAACTAAAAGCGTCAAATTTTAAAATTTTATTTAGGTTGGGAATGTACGTGATATTATTAGTCGGTTACCCGGGTTGTTGGTAAGCAGTAACACAACGAGTACGAGAGACGAATTTGGGGGGAGGGGGGAGGGAGGAGGTCATGTCGCTTTTAATAGCAAAGTATCGAACGGATATCAGCGACAAACTTGGGGGAGGGGGGGGGGAGCTCATGTTGCTTTTAATAGCAGAATATCGACGCTGAGTTCGCCTCCGTTTATTGTTTAGCCGTTCGCAGCAGTGTCCATTGAGGCTGCTGCCCTGCAGTAATAACTGACAATGTGGATGCGCACACGTAAATAAGAGGAGCAACTGAAATCCAGAAGACAGTATAAAGGACGGCTGAGGATCCTGGCGTCCAGGCTGCTAATAAACCCAATGCTACAGACCTTTGCAGGGACGTAACGTATGGTCTCCAATTAATAACGTAACCAACTACGAGAAATAGGCCTACAAGAATTCCAAGAAAATGTGTTGCTAAAACATGACTAGCAATACCCCACGTGTCACTGGATCCCTTAGCCGGCTGTACCAATTACCTTTCGCTTACCAAGGCACAGTGAAATTTGTTTCCTAACGTGAAGACACTGCTAATTGTCAGGAATAGTAATTTTCCCTTCTGTCTTACTTTTGAGGTTTCACCCCACAGATAGGTCTTAGGTCAGAACTTTTTTTGTTTTGTCCTTTAATATAAAATGTAACTACGTTTTACTTTATTTGAATAAATTAATTAATGTGTTAATCCTTACTTTTGTGTATTCGAAACTTTGTTTCTTTTTCATGTTCTCTGCACTATTTTTTTAAAATGAAAAGTTAGAAATTAAATGCAGAACGCGTAAATGTTATACCAGCTGTGATGCGAGAGATACGTCGATAGTTGCAGTCGAAGAGAGAGAGAGTCAGAGCTTGTCTATTGTTATATGCATGGGTGGGTGTGCTGTGTGACGTGCTGTTACCGCGTCGGAAAAAAATCACACAAGTTTATAGGCAAATTCTTATGTTTCGGAAACGGTCTGAATTGGCTACTGATGTGAACCTTATGAAAGAAAATATTACATTGTTTTTATAATGTAGCTTCTTGGAGTGCTATAAAAAGCAGTGACAATGTTCAGGCAAATGGGCGGTGATTGTTGTTATTGAAAACAATTTGTTTCCACCTAAACGAACTCTACAAACTAACGTACTACAGGAGTTCTTATTTTATTTGCAAGATGATGAGCTACCGTGCACGTAAAACATTAACGATCGCTGTGGAAACATGTAAACTATTTACTATGCTTGTAAGGTGGCCATAATTTCGCACGTACGCCTTGTAAATAACTGTTAACTCTTTTGGATGAAAGGTGACAGAGTGTCTTTATTATCAAAACGGCGTAATGAATGATTGCCTACACTAGTAGAGGTTGGAACGCCAGTAGAGATGAAACGGCAGGCGGACCTCATGCCCTGGGTGGAAAAAAAGCCCGCACAGTTGTGCTGGTCCTGCTTCACCCAGGAAGTGCCAAAACTGGCAGTCTGAACACCTGGGCGCGGAAACACAATACAGCGGAGGCTGACCGGTTTGTAGCTAGGCCGGAAGGATTATACTTCGGAAACAATGAAAATCTTCGATACAGCTGAGAGGAACGAGGAAGCGTCACCTCGGAAATCACGCAGGCTGAGTTGTTGTTGTTGTTGTTGTGGTCTTCAGTCCTGAGACTGGTTTGATGCAGCTCTCCAAGCTACTCTATCCTGCGCAAGCTTCTTCATCTCCCAGTACTTACTGCAATCTACATCCCTCTGAATCTGCTTAGTGTACGCATCTGTTGGTCTCCCTCTACGATTTTAACCCTCCACGCTGCCCTCCAACACTAAATTGGTGATCCCTTGATGTCTCAGAACATGTCCTACCAACCGATCCCTTCTTGTAGTCAAGTTGTGCCACAAACTTCTCTTCTCCCCAATCCTATTACACACCTCCTCATTAGTTATGTGATCTACCCATCTAATCTTCAGCATTCTTCTGTAGCACCACATTTCGAAAGCTTCTATTCTCTTCTTGTCCAAACTATTTATCGTCCATGTTTCACTTCCATACATGGCTACACTCCATACAAATACTTTCAGAAACAACTTCCTGACACTTAAATCTATACTCGATGTTAACAAATTTCACTTCTTCAGAAACGATTTCCTTGCCATTGCCAGTCTACATTTTATGTCCTCTCTGCTTCGACCATCATCAGTTATTTTTCTCCCCAAATAGCAAAACTCCTTTACTACTTTAAGTGTCTCATTCCCTAATCTAATTTCTTAGCCTCACCTGACTTAATTCGACTACATTCCATTATCCTCGTTTTGCTTTTGTTGATGTTCATCTTATACCCTCCTTTCAAGGCACTGTCCATTCCGTTCAACTGCTCTTCCAAGGCCTTTGCTGTCTCTGACAGAACTACAATGTCATCGGCTTACCTCTAAGTTTTTATTTCTCCTCCATGGATTTTAATACCTACTCCGATTTTTTCTTTTGTTTCCTTTACTGCTTGTTCAATATACAGATATACACATTGAATAACATCGGGGAGAGGCTACAACCCTGTCTCACTCCCTTCCCAACCACTCCTTCCCTTTCATGCCCCTCGACTCTTATAACTGCCATCTGGTTTCTGTACAAATTGTAAATAGCCTTTCGCTCCCTGTATTTCACCCCTGCCACCTTCAGAATTTGAAAGAAAGTATTTCAGTCAACATTGTCAAAAGCTTTCTGTGAGTCTACAAATGCTAAAAACGTAGGTTTGCCTTTCCTTAATCTAGCTTCTAAGATAAGTCGTAGAGTCAGTACTGCCTCACGTGTTCCAACATTTCTACGGAATACTAACTGACCTTCCCTGAGGTCGGCTTCTACCAGTTTCTCATTCGTCTGTAAAGAATTCACGTTACTATTCTGCAGCTGTGACTTATTAAACTGATAGTACGGTAATTTTCACATCTGTCAACACCTGCTTTCTTTGGGATTGGAGTTATTATATTCTTCTTGAAGTCTGAGGGTATTTCGCCTGTCTCACACATCTTGCTCGCCAGATGGTAGAGTTTTGTCAGGATTGGCTTCCCCAAGGCCATCAGTAGTTCTAATGAAATGTTGTCTAGTCACGGGGCCTTGTTTCGATTCAGGTCTTTCAGTGCTTGTCAAACTCTTCATGCGGTATCGTATCTCCCATTTTGTCTTCATCTACATCCTCTTCCATTTTCATAATATTGTCCTCAAGTACATCGACTTGTATAGACCCTCTATATACTCCTTCCACCTTTCTGCTTTCCCTTCTTTGCTTTGAACTGGGTTTCCATCTGAGCTCTTGATATTCATACAAGAGGCTCTCTTTTCTCCAAAAATCTCTTCAATTTTCCTGTGGGCAGTATCTATCTTACCCCTAGTGAGGTAAGCCTCTACATCCTTACATTTGTCCTCTAGCCATCCCTGCTTAGCCATTTTACTCTTCCTGTCGATCTCATTTTTGAGACGTTTGTATTCCTCTTTGCCTGATTCATTTACTGCGTTTTTATATTTTCTCCTTTCATCAATTAAATTCAAAATTTCTTCTGTTACCCAAGGATTTCTACTAGCCCTCGTCTTTCCACTTACTTCATCCTCTGCTGCCCTCAGTTTTCATCCCTCAGAGCTACCCACTCTTCCTCCACCGTATTTCCCTCCTCCATTCCTGTCAATTGTTCCCTTATGCTCTCCCTGAAACTTTATACAACCTCTGGATCTTTCAGTTTATCCAGGTCCCATCTCCTCAAATTCCCACCTTTTTGCAGTCTCTTCAGTTTTAATCTACAGTTCATAAGCAATAGTTGTGGTCAGAGTCTACATGTGCCTCTGGAAATGTCTTACAATTTAAAACCTGGTTCCTAAATCTCGCTCTTACCATTGTATAATTATCTGATATATTTTAGTATCTCCTGGATTCTTCCAGGTATACAACCTTCTTTTATGATTCTTGAACCAAGTGTTAGCTATGTTTAAGTTATGCTCTATGCAAAATTCTACCAGACGGCTTCCTCTTTCATTTCTTACCCCCAATCCATATTCTCCCACTATGTTTCCTTCTCGCCCTTTTCCTACTCTCGAATTCCAGTCACCCATGACTATTAAATTTTCGTCTACCTTCGCTACCTGAATAATTTCTTTTATCTCAAAAATCGTTTTAGCGTGCAATATTTTCCGTTGCGCACATGCATTTTACACCCGCCTGGAGTAGCCCACCTGGAGTAGCATCTTGGATACTCAAAAAGCCTGCTAAACTGACAAGAACCTTTGCGGACGAGATGTTAAAGCGAATTTGACACCATTTTAAAACTGTGTATTTGATGTCAATAACTTAATGGTGTTTGTAAGACGCACTATTGTGTAGCATATGTGAACTCCGATCTGTATAAAAACAATTACTTTCCACCAGTCTGTGGCCGCAGGAAACACCACTGAGTACAATATCCCCGCCAATAGAATCATATACTAAGCATGAGGATGTACCTGTTTCAATTTTACTGCTGTTGGAGCTACTTTAATTGCGCTGCCACCACCGATGAGCCGTCATGAACGTCACATCGCGCCGACCACACCAAGAGATAAACTGCAACGCAAAGCTCATGCTCTCCCTCACTCAGTCACGACTTTGAATGTAGTTTGATAGTTGTCTTCTTATGTTCTTTTCTTTGTAGTGGACTTTTTTCCAACGTCGCTCTTTCTATAATTATATGCAGTCTCAGTGATGAGTGTTCGCCATCAGTGTTGAAATTGCCGATTCCACAATTAACAGTAATCATTCCGAGTTCCAATTACTTCTCCCTCTTTTATTTTATTTCAGCAGTTATTCCTAGTGTTTTACGCATATTCTCGACGGATGTCTTCTTTTATATATTTGCCTACCGTTTTTATCAGGAACATCTACGTGCTTTGCTATGATTTCTAATGGCCGCTATTATTTTCCCATCGCCGTCCAATACTAGCAATGTTACTCCCTTTCTATTGGCCCAAGGCACGAAATCGGTGTGAATTTTAAATTTGACAGTTATAGCACTGTTGAAGCTATGTTTACATTGCATAGATCGTTATGTTACAGAATACTCAGCATCGAACGCAGACTTATGAGTTTTTGTATCACGTTGATGCAGAAGTTCGTAGAGTGTTTGTTTTGCATGTTGGTGTTCCGGTTGCTATGGGTTCATTTATCGAGTGTCATTTTTATTTGTAGGTCACTGTTGTTGTTGTTTGAGTTTGCATATTGTTATTTTATCATTAGGAGGTAGTAAGTCGAGCTGCGGACACTAGAAGGAATGGCTCTGATCAATGAGGGACTTGACATCTGAGGTCATCAATCCCCTAGAACTTAGAACTACTTAAACCAAACTAACCTAAGGACATCACATACAGCCATGTCGAAGGCAGGATTCGAACCTGCTACCGTAGCGGTCGCGCGGTTCCAGACTGAAGAGCCAAGAACCGCTCGGCCACACCGGCCGGCCTGCGGACACTAGAAAATGGAATGCCAAGAGGAGAAATCTGAACGTTTCCAACATATGGTTGTATTTGAATACAACAGGGAGGTGATAGCAGCAGTGGCTCCCAGAAATGTTATCGCTGTGTATGGGGATAATTCCGTTGGACAGAGAACGGCAAGAAAGCCATTTTCTCGTTTTGAGCGGGGTCGTTTTGACATTAATGTCTCTCAACGTTCAGGAAAGCCTGTGGAGCTTGAAGAATATCGTTAGAAGATCCATGTCCATATACTCGAGAATCAGCAAATGTGGAACTGTGGTCATTTCATCATCGTGCGACATTTGCATGCAAAAATGAAGGTTCAGAAATTGAGTATATGGGTACAGCATATTCTAAGCGGAAATCACAAAACTCAGCAGGTGGCAGTATGTACCGGGTGATCAAAATATCAGTATAAATTTGAAAATAAACCACGGAATAATGTAGATAGAGAGGTAAAAATTGACACACATGCTTGGAATGACATGCGGTTTTATTAGAACAAAAAAAAAAAAAAACAATATTGACAAAATGTCCGACAGATGGCGCTGGACAGCAAAATGTCAGTGACTGCGCATGAAAATCATGTATAAAAGGAGCTGTAATGAGAGAGAGAATCAGATGCGCCAACAGTCGCAGCATGTTGACGTTACCTGGAAAGACGCTTTTAGTGAAGCTGCGTTATCAGAATGGGGAATGTGCTAGTTCAGCGTTACGATCCTATCGCCATAGGAAGGGGATTCGAACGGGTAAAGGTCCGTTGACAAATGCAGCTGTGGCGAGAATGATTTCTATGTTCGAAGCCACGGGTTGTTTAGACGACAGACCCCGTAGTGGGCGACCGAGCACAAGGCGTAATGCTGCTGAGACAGTTCAGGAAGAAATGGAGACTGTAGCGGGTTCGTCTGCCGGTATGCACGGGGCAGTCAGCGCTCGTGCAGTCGCACGTCGCACCGGCATTCCATACACTACTGTTTGGTTGGCACTTAGGCGTACCCTCCGATGCTATCCGTACAAAATCAATCGGCATCATGAACTGTTACCTGGCGATTTAGTGAAGCGGAGGGCATTTGCGGTGTACGAGTTTCAGAAGATGGTGGAAGATGACGAACGTGTTGTGGACCGACGAAGCTCATTTCACGCTCCGAGGTTCTGTCAACGTCCCCAACTGCAGAATTTGGGCTACCGAAAATCCTAGAACTGTCGTGGAAACTCCATTGCACGACGAGAAAGTCACGGTATTGGTTGTATTTACCACATCTACAGTTATCGGGCCTTTTTTCTTTGAGGAAATGCGTGATTCTGGTTTTGTGACTGCTACCGTGACGGGTGAGAGGTACGCCGATGTGTTACAGAATCGCATCATCCCCAGCCTGGCTGATAAACACCTGCTGGAACGTACGATCTTTATGCAGGATGGCGCTCCACCCCATATTGGTAGACGCGCGAAAGACCTCTTGCGCGCGTCGTTTGGTGATGATCGTGTGCTCAGCCACCACTTTCGTCGTGCCTGGCCTCCCAGGTCCCCAGACCTCAGTCCGTGCGATTATTGGTTTTGGGGTTACCTGAAGTCGCAAGTGTATCGTGATCGACCGACATCTCTAGGGATGCTGAAAGACAACACCCGACGCCAATGCCTCACCATAACTCCGGACATGCTTTACAGTGCTGTTCACAAAATTATTCCTCGACTACAGCTATTGTTGAGGAATGATGGTGGACATGTTGAGCAATTCCTGTGAAGAACATAATATTTGCTTTGTCTTATTTTGTTACGCTAATTATTGCTACTCTAATCAGATGAAGCCCCATCTGTCGGACATTTTTTGAACTTTTGTATTGTTTTTAGTTCTAATAAAACCCCATGTCATTCCAAGCACGTGTGTCAATTTTTACCCCTCTAACTACATTATTCCGTGGTTTATTAAGTTTTCAAATTTATACTGACTTTTTGACCACCTGGTGGATCTCTGCTTGCTCGTCATCAACTGTCTCGTGAACAGCACCGACCATTCCTATCCTGTATCGTTACTGGTGACGAGAAATGGTGTCTTTGTGCTAATACAAGGAAAAGAAAGGAATGGTAAAGCCCAGACAAAGCAGACACTCCCCGTACAAAGTCCTGCGCTGTTCCACACAGGATGGAATAGCGACAGTATTACGAAATGCCTGCATGAGGTGTAATCATCACTAATGTCATTTATTGCCAACAACGGCTGTGTTAACTGACTCTACTCCATGACACTACCCCCTGCACTCTTCTAGACTGCCAAAAAGCACTATGCAGACGTTTCGTTGGGACGTCGTTCCACATCACCCTTATTCACCTGATTTTGCGCACTCAGATTTTCACCTTTTCCGCTCTCTACCGGTCAACGTTCAAGGGAACCTATTTTCTGGACGGAAATGCGTTGCTAATATGGCACGACGAGTTCTTGTCAAAACCACGTGATTTCTACAGTCGCTGAACCGTAAAGTTACCCCAGCGTTGGCAGGCTGTTGTAAATAGTCAAGGGGAATATATTATTGATGACTAAAATCTCTGATAGATGCATCTGATGTGAAACTTATGGAAAAACGCTACAAACTTTTCAACTAACTGAACAGTTCAACGTTGAGCAGAATAACCTGTGACACTATTGTTTATAAAATATTGCACTATGCTTCTCAGCCCGCATCTCGTGGTCGTGCGGTAGCGTTATCGCTTCCCACGCCCGGGTTCCCGGGTTCGATTCCCGGCGGGGTCAGGGATTTTCTCTGCCTCGTGATGGCTGGGTGTTGTGTGCTGTCCTTAGGTTAGTTAGGTTTAAGTAGTTCTAAGTCCTAGGGGACTTATGACCACAGCAGTTGAGTCCCATAGTGCTCAGAGCCATTTGAACCATTTTTTTGCTTCTCAGTCTGCTACCGAAATTTGATACACTTCGTTTCAAAACTTCAGTGTCGAAACGGATTCTTCTGACTCTCAAATAAGCAAAATTTACTTCATTCCTATGTATGTTTGGATAATTGCAGCGTTACAATTACCAAGAATTTTAACAATTACTTCATTCTGTTTTACCACGACAACTGTTCGGATAAATTCAAGGTCAAAATTATACAAGATACAGCAGATCTTTTGTAACTAGTTTCTTCGCATGTGACTACCGTATGCAGGACTGTAGCAGGTATTTTATGACCATTATGACGCCGTGTTGTGACGCGACAGTGCTGTTTTACTGCTGTCTTGACGAAATCTTATAATCTTCGGGTACGAATTTCCAAATTTAGTAGGTACTATAATTGGTTTCAGATTAATTTTTTAAAATTAGGTTTGCAGTATGATGAGCATAGAAAGGGATTGGGTATCTAGCTTCCAGATATGGAGTAATAAACAGGTGTGGGAGATAAATAAACACAACTTGTTTTAGTAAATGAAGCAGAGGAGTCAGTCAAATTAGAACCAATATTAAAGGAGAAGTAACTGGAAAAGGAGGATCGGACAGTGTGTTTGCATTGCTGTTGATAAAATCGAAGAAGGGTAGAGATCCGGCGGGAAAGATAGAAACGGATGCTTCCCAATCCGCTACTTAAAATGTCTCGAAAAATTTTTTGGTAATTTCTTTGATATCATTCTATTTATATTTGGATATTTAGAAATTTATGAAATTTTAGAAATGTATTATGAAACAAATTCACTAACTACATTCTTTTAACACTGTATTGAAGAATATAAATTGAAAAAGCTGTTATAAATTTTCGCAGAGACAGTATCGATAACATAATATCTATGACGGTGAATTACTGATGCTGTGGAGAGCGCCAAAACTGTATGTGCACGCCGCTGTGTAAGAAAAAAGAACAGAAAAGGAAGTTGTGCAGACAATCCCGGTTTTTCGTACCACTTCCTCCTATTTCCTTAAATACTGGGTACCAAATAAATTATACATCGCAACAGTCATTGTAACATTTTACATTTACAGTTGCGGAATGTTTGGTAAAGTGAAAATGTATACCAACTATGTCCTATTAAAGTATTAATGCTGGTACAGAGCTATACTGCCAATCAGGGTTAAGATCAGTCTCAAAAAAGCCAAGAGTATTTCCTCTATCTAATGCTTTGGGTAAAATTAGATCCTGTATCAAGAATTTGGGTGTTAAAAGGAAGTAAAAACAACAGTGGTAAATCAGTACTGAAGGTTTCCGTTGAAATATTAATATATTGTATCCACCTGGCATTTCTCAACTTAAATTACTGTCACCAGAGACTTTCTTCACAGTCAATGTGAAATTGTAAAGTCAGCAGAAATACTAACTAGGAATCGGAGGCAATAAAACTGTTACTTCTAGTACAAAATAACGCAACAAGTGACGCAGCTAGAGTGAAAAGTGTAACAAAGATTTCAGTCGTCGTACTTGAAATGCAGAACTGTGAACAAATTTCAGTCCGATTTTATACGTGATGTTCTATATACAAGTGTTATGCATGGGCGCAGTAAGAACTGAGCAATGTTGTATGTAATTACAGTATGAATAAAATGTATTTACATTTGCAAAGCTGAATGACGTTTATCGTCTTGAGTATGTAGCTTACCCAACGGAGTGAAGCGAGAAGAAAATCGCGAACAGAGTGTAAGGAATGGATTTTCTGCTCTGCATGATGTTTGCCATTCCCTAATTTCTATTTTTGTTCATGTACATGAAGAGGGTTGAAAGGTTCGTTATTTTTATAGCAAGAGGAATTAGGTTATCTTATTACGTGAAAAACAGCACATGTAGCCAAATACCAAAGTGTTTAATACATGAGCCCTAAAATATTCGTCACAGACATGAAAAGACAAGATGTAAACTTTATAGTGGTTTTTTCTATTTGTATCTGATGAAATCGGTTGAAACTTCGTAATTGTGTACTTGCAAAAATTACCTGATGTAACGGTTTAGTGTTGCTCGTTTACGAAAGCAATCTACCCACCCTTACGAATTTATTGCTTGCAACTGAAGACAATTAAGTTATTGTGTATTGAAATTACAATCAGTATTGTTTCTCAATACTATACAGCAGTGTGTATCTTATTGAGTAGATGGTATATACAAAGTACAGGAAAGATTTATATTCTAGAGCTCTTAGCTATAGAAACTAATAAAACATAGAAATAAGTTTCTTTACAGTCGGAATAATTAATTTGTTTTTATCTGCTACTCATTTATCTTGCGTGTTAAGTTCGGAAAATTACTTTTGTTACTTCAGTGTTCACACTGTGGAAGTAGTTAAGCACAGTTAGTGATAATATATGATAGTTGAGTTACTGCGTAATTTAAGATGTATATGAAAATGTATTAGGTGTTTAGAGTTTCAGTATTCACAGAAGCCTCGCAGACAACTAGTTAAAAATGCAGAGTACTATTTTATGAAAATAAATAGTACGTAAAGCTCATACAATTTACAGTCAGGGAAAATGTTTTGTTTAATTCATATAGTGATCGCTGACTTGCCAATACCGTCTAAGTTACAATATGGGTCTCTCTCTTTCTAAAGTTCAAGTAGTATTAGGATCTGTAAATTAAAACGTGAACGGACAACATTTGAAGTTTGAATTACTGTAGCTTTACAAAAAGTTGTTTATCATTAAACACGTAGCTGTTACCGCAATCGGATGGTTAACGAAAAGTTGAATGTAATTATAACCTCTTTCGTTTAGTGCATCTACATCTACGTGGATACTCTGCATATAACACTTAAATGCTTGGCGGAGGGTTCATCGAACCACCTTCAGAGTAATTCCCTATTATTTCTCTCTCGAACAGAGTGCGGACAAAACGAGCACCTTTATCCTTCCGTGGGAACTCTAGTTTCCTTAATTTTATAATGATGATCCTCTCTCCCTGTGTAGGTCGACATCAATAAAATATTTGTGCTTTCGGAGGAAGAAGCAGGTGTCTGAAAATTCCTGAGAAGATCCTGCCACGACGAGAAACCCCTTTGTTTTAATGATGTCCACCCTAAATCCTGTATCATGTCTGAGACACTCTCTCCTCTACTTCTCGATAAGACAAAACGT
This sequence comes from Schistocerca serialis cubense, assembly GCF_023864345.2. Lineage (NCBI taxonomy): Eukaryota > Metazoa > Arthropoda > Insecta > Orthoptera > Acrididae > Schistocerca > Schistocerca serialis. The sequence goes on from NC_064639.1 coordinate 1,065,982,539, forward strand.
GCTGTTCTTCTTTGTACTCCGTTAATCCTATCTGGTATAAATCTCTGTCTTTGGTTTACCTTCTGCACAAAATTTTGTACTTATTCCAATTTAAGTTGTTCGTAAATATAATTCCTAGGTATTTAATTGAATTTAGGGCCTTTCGATTTGATTGATTTACCGTGTTATCGAAGTTTAACGGGTTTCATTTAGCACTAATGTGGCTGATCTCACACTTTTCAGAGATCTACAACACTACCTTGGGGAACACCAGAAATATCTTCTAAGTTTTAATCGACAGCTTTCCGTCAGTTACTACTAACTGTGACTACGACAGCAAGTGACGAAACCAGTTGCACAACCGAGAGGATATTCCATAAGCATGCGATTTGATTATAAACCGCTTGTGAGCTACAGTGGCAAAAGCCGTCCGGAAATCTAGAAATACGGAATCAATTCGAATTCCCTTGTCAATAGCGCTCACAACTTTTTGTTTACTCTGAAAGTTCAGTTAAAACACAGTCACATAAACTTCCTATACTCAAAGTCACGAAAACCTTTGGCTAAAGTGCACAGGTGTAATAAAATGGAGCACCTACAGCCGTCCTTGCGATATTATTTATTATGTCGCTACTGGTTTCGATGCATCAGTGCACTATCTTCAGGCTCTAAGCGATGCTGAGGGG